>NC_137835.1:14183333-16846666 GCF_948465745.1 Chenopodium album | reverse complement strand
TATCAAAAACTTCGTTTTCATTCATCAACGACCAAGATCATCAAGAATCACCAATTCTCTTTATTCTCATTCATCTCTATAATTCTTCTTTTCTTAAATTCTCTTTCAAATAAATAATTCCGCATTCACAAGATCTTGATACACCTAGCGATATTCGAAGTTTCCTTCGCCCAAGACGTGAAAGGTTTTAATTTCTTAGGGTTTGGTCCCAAATCTCTCTTTTAATTATTTAATTTAATTGTTTTGTTTATTATTTTCCTTAAAGTTACTAACGTGTGTATTTTGTTATTAAAAAGAGGTACGAGGCATCCAAGTAAGTACTTTAATTGATTAATTGATTTATGATGTAGATATCATGTTTATATTGTTATTATGATATTCCTAGTATCATGTCTAGGGTATTTTTAATATTAAATATGATTGCTATGATGCCTTTTATTCTCTTCCTAATATTTATGATTGTTAGTATCATGTTAGGGCTAGAGGTTTAATTTTTATTGTTTAGTGACGTGCTTGGGTTTGTTATTAATCTTGTTAGTATCATGCCTAGGATCTTGCTTTGCTTTAACATGATTTTGATTATGATTTATGATTGATATTATTGTTATTAATGATGATGATTATTGATTATGTTGCTTGATATGTACATATTATTATTTCATTATTATTTTATTATTTATTGCTTGATCACCTTTTATGCATGTTAAAGGGAATTGGTACTTGCAACCACGCTTAATAAGATAATTAATAATCTTATTAGGTTAATTGTGATTATAATTCAAGTGATCGCCAATAATAGTTTATTTGTGCATTAAATTCAACTAACATAGATTAAAAAGGTTTAGGGTTAATCCTATTGATTGCATGTTAATCAGAAAGCGCACATGAATACGAGCAGAATAAAGTATAGGCCTATTATTAGGGCAGGTTCAATCTCTTTTAGGTTGGATTTGTACCATCATCCCCTAACCCTTATTTGGTTCATGACCTTATGTAGTTGATGATCTCTTGGATCGTTAAGGGGTGTAACCTTCACCTCGTGAATGGTTTACAAGTTTCTTAAAAACTTGTTGGCCTCTCTTTTGCTCTATCTTCTTCCCTTTTGGACGCCACCGTACTTTAGTGTATGATCATAGTGGGGTTCAAGCTAGTGGGATTTTAAAGGCTTGAAATTATTCCCTACAATAACCAACAATTATTATTCAAGAATTCAATCAAAGTTAACACATTTATCATGAGGAAACTTCAATTCAACATCCAACGATATCATTCAACATAAATTCCAAGTGAAAAGAAGTAACCATAGAGTTTCACCATGAAAGCATAGATGTTCAAGCTAAAATCAAAGAGGAAAATGATGAATATACAATAATAAACCATGCCTCAATGAAGCCTTGAAATGCTTGGAAAATGCTCAAAATGAAGATGTAAGTACAAATAAAACTCCCAAAAACAAACTCCAAACCTCAACACAAAACTTTAAAATTTTGAAAAAGTCCCAATTTTTTTGCTTGAATTGGGGAAAGAAATCTGAATTTTTTGGGTTTTAGATTTTAAAACCTGATTTTGGAAATTGAAATAGATGTTTAAATGATAGCAAAAGAGGTGAAGTAGGTTTGGTATTGCTCGAGAGGGTATAGGGTTTTAGGAGGGAAAAAATGAGAGAATTGAAAGAGATGGTGCCTTTGGGGGTTATAGGGGCTGCCAGCAGGTGCGTGCGCGCAATAGAGGGCCGCGTCCGCGGAAAAAAGCCCGCGCTCAGCCCACGGGAAGTTCCTGGTCAGATTATGGCATTTTTGGTGCGCAGGCATCCACGCCCGCGGGTGATCTTTGTGGTGTGTGTGCGCGCAGCTTGGTGCGTGCGCACCACATACATCTCGGGAAGGCTCTAAAAACAGAAACACCCCCTAATAATGCTTTCGTGTTTGCATTCTCACCGTCCCTACCAAATTTCATGATCAAGGACTCAAAATTTTCATTAGAAACAATCTAAAATATGTTTGAACATGAATAAAAATCGATGGAAATGCAAACACGAGAATATATAACCTCAACGAAGCCTTTCCTCTTAGCATAACCAAACCTCACGAAGTCTTGATCTAGCACTAAAATTGTTGGAAACTTTCTCCGATTTAATTCCCATGGTACGTAGGATCAAAAGAACAAAAAAAAAATAGAGAGAAATAATAAAAGTTCTCAAAGGAGGAAACAAAGAGAAGTATTAGATCAAAGTAAAAGGTTAGAAAACGGGTTGCCTCTCGGGAAGCGCTTTTGGTTAACGTCGTTAGCTCGACGTCCTCCACCAATTAAGGTGATTGGCGGAGAAATAATGAGTCAACAAAACCAACAAAAGCATCGTCAAAATACTTCATTAGACGATTGCCTTTAGCCTTGAACGGAGAAAGAAAGTCTTTCGTTGAGACTTTTACAAAGACATTTGGAAAACCACTCTTGGCCGAATTAGGACCGCTCCATCTTGATCCCTTGATGCTAAGGTGTGATGGAAAAGGTTTGAACTCAACAATTGATACACCTTCATCTTCCTTTGAAGTGGCGGCTTGCAAAGTTTCTTGGCTTGAGATATTCATGCATATATGCTAATCCAATTCCTCAATGCATCCATTAAGCAAATCCTCAAACATTCTCACTTCCTTGATAGGAGCACCTGTCTTATCCTTATTTAACAAGACATTCTCAAGAGGATCATTAGGAAGGAGCAAGTGCTCATGCATGGAAGATACAACAAGATCAAGAGAATTGATCAACATGTAATTTTCTAGAGAAGAACATGGATATTTCATGCTTTCATTCAAGTCAAATTCAATAACCTCTTCTCCTTACTTGAGTGAAATTTTTGCTCTCTTAACATTAATCATAGCACCCGAGTTAGCAAGAAAAGGTCTACCAGGAATAATGGGAATGGTAGCATCTTCATCCATTTCAAGCACCACAAAATCTACTAGAATTACAATTTTCCTTACCCTCAAAGAAACATCCTCAACCTTCCCCTTGGTAATCTTAATTGACCTATCGGCCAATCGCAAGGTAATCTAAGAAGGCATAAGTTCCCCTAACTCAAGTCTTTGATAAATCGAATATGGCATTAAGATAACACTAGTTCCTAAGTCACATAAGGCATTACCAATTTGGATCTTGTTAATGGCACAAGGGATAGAGACGTTTCTGGGATCTTTCAACTTGGGTGGCATCTTGTTCATTATAACTGCACTACAATTCTCGGTCAAGTTGACCGTCTCCACCACATACAAAGAATTCCTAACACTCAAAATGTCTTTGAGAAATTTTGCATAGTTGGGCATTTGTGTAACAACTTCGGTAAAAGGTAGAGAAAGATGAAGTTGCTTAAGCATTTCAATAAATCTTCCAAATTGTTCATCCAACTTATGTCTCATGAATTTTTGTGGATATGGAAGCTTGGGTTTCACAATCTCTTTCTCCACTCTCACCTCTCTTGGTGTCTCAATCACAACCTCACTCAAATATGCACCATTTCTCTCATCCTCTATCAAGACCTCCTTAGTTCCACTCTTCCTAGGCAAATTCTCCTCAAGAACCTTACCACTCCTTTTAACAATAGCATTCACGGGTCTCTTGGAATCTAAGCCTTGGGAAGGTAGAGAAGAAGGACTAGCATGATCTTTCAAAGCATTAGCAAGTTGAGAAATTTGGTTTTCAAGCATCTTATTATGAGTCATCACTTCATTGAATTTTTTGTCATTTACGGCCATGTAAGTGCTCAACAACTTTGTTTGATTTTAACTGATTTCCACCAAATTAGTCCTAGAAGAAGAGGATTGTGAATAGGAATTATCAACTTCAGTCTTTGGAGCAAATCCGGGTGGAGGGCCTCTTTGAGCATTATTTTAAAAATTGCCTCTCCCTTGATTGTTCTAATTACCCCTATTTTGATTGTGAACATAACCTTGCTTATGGTTACCACAACCTTAATTATGATTTCCATAACCTTGGTTTTGATTACCATGATTTTGTTTTTGATTTTGGCGACTATAACCTTGATTGTTATAGTTCTCTCGAGAACCTTGGTTCCTATACCCACCACCTTGGTTATAATTGTCAAAATTACCATGGTTTTGGTAATTCCTATTCCACTGACCCCTTTGGTTATCAAACTTTTGCACATTATTATTGTTCGATACAAAGTTCACATGTTCACTCTCATAATTGTCAAGATCATCATTACTCTCCAGAAAAGCATGAGGGCAATTACTAGAATTATGATCATATGAACAACACACATCACAAAACAAACAACCACTAGGCATGTTACTAGAATAAAGAGGGGGATGAGATTTAGAAGGAGTACCTCTCCCCTTAAATTGGGAGGGAAGACTTGGAGCTAGGGAAGAAGAATTCTCCATTTTTTCCATAATTGCACTTACTTCCTTCCGCAAGTTTTCCATTTGTGAAGAGAGATTGTTAATTGCATTCAAATGATAAACCGAGTACACCGAAGAGCTACTCTTGGTAGTTGATTCTCTCTCACCATCTTGCCAATCTCTATAATACTTCACAACATCCTCAATGATGTCCACCACTTCTTCTTCCGTCCTATTCATGATGAGACCTCCAACTCCTCCATCTAGGCATGACTTGCCTTGGGGACTTAGGCCACCATAGAAAATTTAAATAATTTGATAGGTTGGAATCCCGTGGTGAGGACACCCCCTTTGATACTCCTTATATCTCTCCCATGCTTCATAGAGTCTCTCACTTGGCTTTTGTTTGAAGGCTTGAATCAAAGCTCTTGCCTCTGCCGTTTTCTTTTGTGGATAGAAACGAGTTAGAAATTCCTTTGTAACCTCGTCCCATGTCGTTAGAGAATTCGGCTTAACCTCGTTGTCCAGCCATTCCAAAGCACGCCCAATGAGAGAAAGGGAAAGAGCTTGAGGTGGATGAATTCTTGGGAAAGTCCGTTCACCTTGATAGTATTGCAATATTTTTTTAAACTCCTTGAGATGATTTAGCGGGCTCTCATGCTTGGCTCCACTAAATTGTCTCCATTCTATCCAAGTGATCATAGCCAGCCTAATTTCAAAATCATTTGCCAGTGTTGTAGGTGGAACAATTCCACTCTCAAATCTATATGCATCGGGAATTCCCAATTCTTTCAATGCCATTCTCGGAGTCTCTCCCATTATTGCTTGTTCCTCTTGTTGCGGTTCTTCTTCACTTGAAATGCTAGAGCTAAAAGATCGCCTAGCAACCCTTAATTTTGTAATAGTCCTCTCGATCTCCGGATTAAATGGCACAAGTGAATGACCACGTGCTCTATGCATACAACTCAAAGGAAATGTTTAGTAGCACGGCTACAAGTGTAGCCTTAAAGAGGAAAATCATTTTGTTTTTTTAGAATGAAATAGACTCAACAACTAAAACAAAGAACCAATGTTATTCCCCGGCAACGACGCCATTTTGACAAGGGTTGGAACTAGGTCATCATCTAATTCTCCCTAAGTCAAACTAATTTATAAACGCTTAACGAACCTTAAACGAGTATAGAGGCAAGCTAAGGGTCGAACCCAAAGGAATGAATCAATGCCATGTTATAGTCTAACGTTAAGCTAAATTGAAGAATTGTTAATGGTTGAGTATGGTAACTATGATAACAAGAATCATGAATTCAATCAAATTGCTAAACACAAGGGATATAGGTTCCACATGCAAGCTTAACAATCATGCTAATTGATAGATCACCTAATTGGTTCATACATTGCATAGGACAAACGTTAGTTGCAATCAAAGGAATTCAAAGGTTATCTCTTATAAACAAAACTAGGGTTCACTATGAATGATTACCAAGGAGAATCACGATCAAATTCAAAAAAATCAATCAATTCCCAAATCAATTGTTCATGTCATTGGAAATTGCAATGCAATCTAGATTAACCTTATAGGTTGATCACTCCTAGTCTAATTAACCACATGGACAACTATGTCAACCAATTTAATTGCAACAATAAGTCAATCAAGGATCATCAATTAACAATAATCATCAATCATGCATGCTTCCCCTTCTACCTAGCAACTAATCTACTCACTAATCATGGTGAATTCTAAGGCTAAAATAAATTCAATCACAAACACATTCATTTCAAGCTAAATCAAAAGGAAATATAATCATTCAACAAATTCTCAAATCTAAATCGAAAATTCAAGCATTAAAGTAAATTGCAATTGAAGTAATTTCAAAGGAAAGAAATCATACTAACTTTGATTGATATGAAGAAGAATAAAAAATTTGATTGAAGAAACAATGTTGAATTACAATTCAAATCCAAAGATTACAATTTCTACTTTCTCTCTAACTTCTCTCTATTTTCTCTCTCTAAAAACTAAGCAAATGAAATGTTGTCTCAAAGTTTTTTCTTCAAAAGGATTTACAAGAGTATATATAGGCAAAGAAGAAAAGCTAATCGGTCGCGCCCTCTCCTTGAAGACTCTGTAGGCGCGCAGAAATGGGTACGGAACCCATAACTACCTCCACGGGCAGTCAAGGAAAAACCCGCGCCCGCGGGTACTGTAGCCTGAGCCCGCGACATCGCCACCCGCGCTTGCGGCTTTGTGCGCGGCAAAATGCCTTGTTCCAAGAGAAGCAAAGGGTCGCGGTCTCTCTGATCCGTAGCGCCCTCTCCAAAATCTTCGCGCCCGTGGGTAGACTGCGGATAGAGCGCGGAGAGTTCCTGCCAAAAAATCACCAAAATGTGCACCAAAACCCGCCCTCGCGACCCATAGATCCCGCGCCCGCTGTGATGAGAAAATGAGGAGAGCCCTCTCCGAGCCGTCTCCAAGCCCTCTCCATGAGACTTGAAACTCCTTTCCTTAGCTCTTTTTGCTCCTCTTGAATCATTTGTAAAGCTAAGTCTTTAGGCACCTACAAGAGAAACCAAAGAGAGAAATTTTGAATAATTTGATAGGTTGGAATCCCGTGGTGAGGACACCCCCTTTGATACTCCTTATATCTCTCCCATGCTTCATAGAGTCTCTCTATTGGCTTTTGTTTGAAGGCTGGAATCAAAGCTCTTGCCTCTGCCGTTTTCTTTTGTGGATAGAAACGAGTTAGAAATTCCTTTGTAACCTCGTCCCATGTCGTTAGAGAATTCGGCTTAACCTCGTTGTCCAGCCATTCCAAAGCACGCCCAATGAGAGGAAAGGGAAAGAGCTTGAGGCGGATGAATTCTTGGGAAAGTCCGTTCACCTTGATAGTATTGCAATATTTTTTTAAACTCCTTGAGATGATTTAGCGGGCTCTCATGCTTGGCTCCACTAAATTGTCGCCATTCTATCCAAGTGATCATAGCCCGCCTAATTTCAAAATCATTTGCCGGTGTTGTAGGTGAAACAATTCCACTCTCAAATCTATATGCACCAGGAATCCCCAATTCTTTCAATGCCATTCTCGGAGTCTCTCCCATTATTGCTTGTTCCTCTTGAATCGGTTCTTCTTCACTTGAAATGCTAGAGCTAAAAGATCGCCTAGCAACCCTTAATTTTGTAATAGTCCTCTCGATCTCTGGATTAAATGGCACAAGTGAATGACCACATGCTCTATGCATACAACTCAAAGGAAATGTTTAGTAGCACGGCTACAAGTGTAGCCTTAAAGAGGAAAATTATTTTGTTTTTTTAGAATGAAATAGACTCAACAACTATAACAAAGCACCAATGTCATTCCCCGGATGAATTCTTGGGAAATTCCGGATTAAATGGCACAAATTCGATCTCCGGATTAAATGGCACAAATAGAAAAGAAAAAGAGCAATATAAAAGGAAAACACGAAGAAAAGCACATAAAGGAAAGTAAAACACGAGAGAAGAAGTAATAGAGAACTAGAGAAGAAATTATCAAAATGGTAAAAGAAAAGCATGAAAAGCATAGTGAAAATATCCTAAAAAAACTATCCTATGAGTGCCATAAATGACACTCATCATCCCTACCTTGATTTTGTTCATGATTTTGATTATGGTTTCCATAACCTTGGTTATGATCCCCATAACCTTGGCCATGACTTTGACCATTATAACCATGGTTGTTATATTTACCACGAAACCCTTGGGTTCTTTGGTTCCCATAACCAGTAGTTTGGTTATAATTATCATAGTTCCCATGGTTACAATAATTCCTATTCCCAACATTCCCATGAGAATCAAATCTAGGTCAAAAATCATTATTAGCAACATAATTCACATGCTCACTCCCATTTCCATCATATTCATCATTTCTATCACAAGAAACATTGGGGAAAAAAGAAGCATCATGATAATTCATTCCACATAGATCACGAAACCAACATTCACTATCATACAACAAGAAGAAGGAAAAGTGTTAGGGTAAGGAGATGTACCCCTCCCTTTAATTTGGGAGGTAAGAATTGGTGCTTGTAAAGTTGCACTCTCGAGCTTAACTTTGATAGATACTACCACTTTCCCTAAATCTGAAATTTGCGTGGACAAATTATTGATAGCATTGAGTTGATCAATTGAGCATCCCATAGTGCTACTCTTGGTTATTGTCTCTTTCTTACCATCTTGCCATTCCATGTAGTGTCTAACTACATCCTGAATAATAACAACAACCTCTTCCTCGGTCTTGTTCATGATTGGGCCTCCAGCTCCAGCATCAAGAGTTGACCTCCCTTGAGGATTCAAACCACCATAAATAATTTGAATGATTAGGTAAGTTGGGATTCCATGATGAGGACACTTGCGTTAATAATCTTTGTATCTCTCCCATGCTTCATAGAGGCTTTCACTAGTCCTTTTCTTGAAACCTTTAATCAAAGCTCAATAGTGAGAAAAACTTCATTTGTAACACCTCATTTGTAACGGGCATAGAAAAATCCGTTACGAAAAGATTATTCGTAACGGGCAATATATTTTATTATTACAAATAGTTATTATTCGTAACGGACAAAATAATGTCCCTTACGAATATACATTACTCGTAACAGGAAAATAAAGCCCGTTATGAATAATCATTTAATTGTATCCGGCAAAAAATTGCCCGATACAAATAGACTTGTCTAAAAGGAGTAAGCCCATTACATTGGACTATTAGGGTTTCAATAATAGCTGTCAAAATTTTACTTTCTCTCTCATTTCAGTTCTCTCTTTCTCGCTCTCTCTCCTCACTCAATCTCCTTCCTTCGGTTTGCTAAGGAATTTTAAGCAATTTTGTTCAGTTTTGTGCGATTATTTTAGAGATCCGGAATAACGACGAGAATAATTTCTTTTCTTCTTCTCTGAGGTATGATATTTTTAGTTATCTTTTTGAATTATAGTGTTTTTAGCTTACATTATTTGGGGATTTTTGAAGTTTTTTTCAATTTTTTATAAATTTTGTTGGATCTTGAAGATGTAAGTTGATTTATTGAATTATGAGGACTGGAGTAGTATTGATTGTGATAACAAAGATGGTAAAAATGACGGTTCTATGGAGTTCGATAATTTCAAGCCAAATTAGAGAGATCCGCTTCTTCGTTTCCTTCTCATTACCCGGGTGAAATTAATGTGAAATTTTATTGTTAATTGTCTTCCTTGTAAATTAATATGCTTTTTTCTGATAAATTCGTATATTCTTTTCTTCAATCGTATTTTTTGGTTACCATTTTTCCCGAGTCCAATGATTTTTCTTGTCTTTGTTAATCGTGATTACAGATCTCGCATTGAGAAGGAGTTATCTGATATTTGTGACGATATTTTTTTGGTAGCTTGTTCTTGCTGCTAGTAATGGTGATTCTAAGGTGTTTTATTTGAAGATGAAGGGAGATAGTCATAGGTCTTTGGCTGAGTCTAAGACCGGTGCTGAGAGGAAATAAGCCGCTGAGAGTACTCTCATCGCCTATGTAGACACCTAAAAATGTCTCCCCAAAACCAAACTCGATGATGAACAACATTTCACCGCCATTATTGGTCGGGTTGAGTATTTAATCTTGGAGTGCTTAAATCCATATTTCCATTTCATAAACCAACCCAACTTCTAGCCCATTTCCCCAAACCATAACTTATTTTCCTCTTTTTGTGCCTTTTAACCCAAAATAATTCATTTCTTGTCCTTTAAAATCATTCATTTCATGTCCTTTTTATAAAAACGTTTAATCCAGTTTATTTTGGTAAATAATATGGGTAAAATGATTAAATAGTTTGATGGGGCTTTAAAAGAGCTTTCCAACGATATATTATAAGCCCAAATCCGAGTTATAACGAATAAGTTATGGCCAACATATTAAACTGAGTCCAAAATGAACTTAAGCCCACCTTATCTACGACCCAATGATCAAGTGGAGGGTCCAAATGATTTAATCCAATTCCTAAACCAATTAGGATTAATTAGAAACTTCTATTAGTTTCTATAAGATCCTAATTATCGTTTTTGAAAAGATAAGATTAAAGAGTTTGAAATTGAATAAAACTCCTTTTTTTTAAAGTCCTAATTTTATTCAATTGAAAGGCATTCAAAGAAAGATAGATATTATTTTCGTGCCTCATATTTTTTATCCAAATTTTATATGGTTGGATAGCCCTTGAAATTATCTTTCCAATGATATATTATAATATCAATTCCGAGCGATAACGGAAAAGATATGAATGAAATATCAAATTCTATTAAAAATTGACATCGTCTCACTATTTCGGCCATATCTTTTATTCTACTAAATATCTTAATCTGATTCCATTTGGGATAGAAATTAGACGTCAAGAGATTTCCAAATACATATTATTTATCTTATTCCGCTTTCTGGATCAAAAGATATGATAAAAACAAAAACCGCAAAAACTGCTGTTTATAGAATTTTTATTACGATTTAATTCGGATCTTATCTTAATTCTTCGACCCTTCTTTTTTTTCTCTATAAATAGAGGTCATATCAACCATTTTCCAATCATCAACAAGCTTGATCATAAAATCATTCTTTTCTCCCTCTTTAGCCTAAACACTGGCCATCCTATTCTCTTATAATACTTCCCCTAAGCGCTCCAAGGAGTCCATACAATACCTAAAGTTCTAAATTAAACCAAGGCGTGAAAGGTATAATTAACTGAGCATTTGGAACAAATCACCTCTACTTTTCATTTGATTTATATCTTTTATTGAAGTTACTAACAGTTTATTCATGATGTAGCAATTCAAGGAACGCGCGGAATGTGAGTAATTAATTAATTTAATTACTCTTATTTTATTTTAATATTGTTAGTATCATGATAAGGTTTATTTATATTTGATTTGACTAAAGTTATTATTATTAAATTGCTTCCAATATTAATGATAATTCTGTTATATTTTTTATGATCACCATTTTGCATGTTTAAAGAGAATATATAATTGAAAATCACGTCTAATATGATAATTTGGACAACCTATTTAGGATCCTTTTTAATCTTGTTATTTAATTCAAGTGATCACAAATATTTTAGAATAAGGTGTTGCATTAATAATAAACAAATTTATCTTAATAATAGTTTGGAGCAAATTAAATATTTTATTTGTATGCCTTTGAGATCGCAGGAATCACTTTCTACTATAAGAATCGAGTAGAGGCCAATACGGGCGAATGTGACTCCTTGATTCACTTCGTACCATCATCCCCGATCCTCCTTTCGTGGTTCCGAACCATATGGGGTTAGTAATCTCATGGATTATAAATGTGGTGTAACCTTCACGGGTCAATCGTTGTTGCCTATCGTTGTCCCTTTATTCGTGGTTGCCTTTTATGATTCGTGAACAGTATACAAGTTCCTTAAAAACTTGTTGGCGGCTCCCCACTTTTCTTTGTCCCTAATTATTGTCCCTAATTGTATTATGTCAATTCCCACTTCCTATGAGTGCCAAGCATATTCACAACATGCTTTAACGTAGGCGCACTTCGCGCGACGCCTACAATTTAGGGACTCCACTGGGGAGGATTCTTGGTTATTTATCGATTTGAGTGATCGGTATTTAATTAAGATGAGTGGATGAGACTTAAAAGATTCTTGAATTGTATTCCTGCGATTTAATTGGCATTGTCACATATGCATATGATTTTTTTAGGTTACCTATTTTTCCACAATAGTATGTGTTCTACGTATGTGGCTAGCCCGGGGGATTTATGCTCTATCAACCCGAAAACGCTCATGGCAATAAGGGTTCATCCGAGTTTTTAAATCCGCCCCAACCATGGAGTCGAGTTCGATTTCATCACAAACTCGCAGAGCCGCGCGTTGGCATACACCCTCAAGGGAGGCTACCTTGCTAACGCGTCCAAAGTCTTAACCATGGTACCCTTTGACACTCAAAAGCTTGACTATAGCCGAACATAGAACTTGACTTTAGGTTGCGGTTTTCATTGCATCATGCGTGACGATATGCTTATATGTGCATTTTTTTATTGACTTTTTTTAATTATTTTTTTTTCTCTTATCAAACCTTTTTTTTTATTATTATTAGAGTCGAGCCATAGATTTTTTTTTTTATTTTTTGAGTCACCCGGATTTTAATTCCCGTATACTGCACAAGAGTCAACTTGTTTTGGTCATATCTAGAGTTCTAGAAAGAGTTACGTGTCATAAAACCTATGGATGTGTAGCCCCGAGTTTTATCGTTCATTTGGAGTTGGTTTCATCCCAATCAAAGTCACAATCAAAAGTTATAACCGATATACTACAGCATGTCCAGTTTAGGTGTCTTTTTAGCGTCAACTTTCTTCTTTTTTTTTTCATTTTTTAATTTTTCATTATATCTTTTCTAGTCAAGCTAGTCTTAGCTAATTCCTTTAATCTGTGTCAACTCGTATAACATAGGATTATAGATTTTTTTTTTCTTATACCCATAAGTCATAAGTCTTCTAGAATTCTAGTCCTCTTCCTAGTTTCTTGTGATTGATTTTTTGTGCTAATCTTAACATGTGTTCTTTGTCTTTGATTGTGGTTTATCTTATTTATGACTAATGATTGCCAATGGACCGTTTTCACCTAGTAAATAGAATAAACATTAAAATTGGACAAAATGAATCAAGTTAGTTTGTCTTTTAGTCTTCCTTGCAATTTGGTCATTGGATCCTATGTTTTTCACAACGTCCTCAAATCTAGCCATGCGATCATACCATGAATCTTAATAAACTCACCTAATCACATATGTTGAGTCATTGCACACACTTTGTCTTCGAGTAATGCACTATAATGTTTATGATCGTATACTAGGACCATGCATGCATCGTTTTCTGTCGTAATAGGAATGAGTGGAGTATTTTCCATCAGTTTTCAAAATCGTTTCATACACTCTTCCTTTTCAATACAAGTATTGAGTGAATGCATTAAGTGAGTTCTTCCTTAAATAGTACTTGAGTCTAAAATAACTAGGCAATAGTTGGAAGAATAAGGAGAACGTCATTCCTTCCTTCTTTTCTTCCAATCAAAGCATCAGCAATAACAAAATTCTTGTTCCTCTTGGCAGTAAAAAATAATGCATAAGCAACCATGAAGACGAAGCAAAAGACAAGTTCCCATATAAGATTTCATTCTTTTTTTTTTCTTTCGTTCAACCCTTTTCCCCTAATAAGTCTAGTATATATAGGTTCTCCTTATCCTTATGTCTATATGCCATGTTCCATCAATAAACATTTCTTTTCTTTGCATTCGATTATGTCATTCGCCAAAAAAAAAGGAAAAAAAATCAATTGCCGAACTAAACACAAGGTACACCAATGATTTGAGGCATGATCGAGGGTAAATAGGTCGTTAAGCTACCACCCTAACCAAATTAATCATTTATAATACCTAAACCTACCCTAAAGTAGTTAGTGGCAAGTAAAGGGTCGAACCACTAGGGAAGCACGCTAATTCAACATCAAATGTCACTAATGCAAGAGTGAAAAGGGGATTGTTTTTGTTGGTTTTGTTGAGTAGAACACTAATTCTACAAGTAAGCAAGAAAATGATGATTAAAATCAATATAAAATGACGCTAGGGATACGGGGGTGTTCAATATGATTAGAAAGAGGAGAATAATGGTGATTATCATGAAACATATGCCAAAGAACACAAGGTTCCACCAAAACAATTCATTCTCATGTAATAGTCTAGGCAAATCAATGAAAGAGGTCTACACTAATAAGGATCATTCTCATGCATCCTATTAGTTACAATCAAATCAAGAGAATAAAGAAGCACAATCCATAAAAACTCCACTTTAATAACTCATTCTCATGCAATCATTAAAATAGAGGTGATCCTAATCTAGTTCAAATCACTTTCATGCATTTAAATTAGAAAACATCAAATAGGGTGCAACAATAATCCTAAGCTAATAAAAATCATGTCTTTCATCAATATATTGTATAAGTTCAATCCAACTATCATCATTCATCCAAATATCAAATCATATCTTCCACCCCCTTCCCCTAGCCAAAAGTTTAGCATAGAGAAGGGAGATTACACACAATATCAAAACTAGAAATAAACTTAAGAAACTCAAAACAAAACATAATTAAAATTAATGAAATCAATAACAACTAGATGAACTAATAAGATTAACAAGAATAAACAACAATAAAGCAAATAAATAAAACTAAAGGAAAGGAGAAGAGATTACTAAAGAAAGGATTAATGAAAAATGGAAACTTGAATTCTTGCTTGATTGAAACTTTATTAAACTTCAGCAAAATTGAATCTTGGAAGAAAATTGAGCCATCATCTATTTTCTCTCACTAAAAATTATCTAATCTAACCCTAAGAGAGAGAAGCTCTCCTAAAACTAATTAAGAAATTAGAACAATAGATGATTTTTCCCCCAAAAAAGGGGTATTTAAACAACTTAGGAAAAATAGGAAAAATAAAAGGGGAAAAATAAAATAAAGAAAGAAATAAGAAAAGGGAAAGAAATAAAAAGGATTAAGAAAAGAAAAGAAAAATAAAAGAAAATAAAAATAAAAGAAAATGAAATTAATAAAACCAACAAATCCCCCCATCAGCTCATCCTCTTCTTCCTTTCGTGGCTGCTCTGCTGAAAACCCTCACCACGCATAATCATCATCGCAATTAATCAATGGCTGGAAAGCTTCACCTTCAATCATCATCAAATCGATCTTATAAAATATCATGCGCGAAGCTCGTGAGGTGGTTGATCGGACCGAAAGTAGGTGCGGCCGAACTATGGGCTGGTTCGATCGAACCATGGGTGTGTTCGACCACACCTCTAAAAATCAGAAAAGTTCGAATGATTCTGATTGTTTTCGCCCTTTTACTTCGACCGAACTCTTCAATGGGTTTGCCCGAACTCGATTGATTTAATATTTGCTCTGAATTGGGGCTGATTTGAGGTGAATTTGCGGTTTGCTGGCTGCTTTTGTTGTTGGCGCTGTGTGGTGGTGTATCGGGTGAGAAAGGTGCGAATTTTGGGGTGTGAGATGCGGTGGATGGTGATTGGAGGTGTGGGAATGCGTGAGGTGGTTTGATGATTGATGGTGGTTTCAGTGGTTGTTTTTGCGTGAAGGTGAGAAGATGAACTGGAGTAGGGGTTAATGGTGGCTATGAAGGCTGAGATTGGTTAAAGTGCGTGGCAGGTGGTTGGAGGTGCGGAGATTAGTGGCGGCTGGTAGAAACAGGGGAGTTGCGTGGTGGTTGGAGGTGTTGGGGTTTGCGTGAGGAAGCAGGGGAAGGTGATTGGAGGTGGTGTGTTTGTTGTTGTTGCAGTTGGTGTTGTTGAGGGGAGCAGGGAGTTAGTGGTGCGTGACTGGTGTGGTGAAGGATAAGGAGGGAGAGTGGTGTCTGATAAGCTGCTAGCAAGAGGGCAGCAGCTTGGCATTGTGCATTTGCCTCAAACCTCGGACCCCGAACACGAATATGACTTTGAAACCCGGAACACCTACAACCAGAAATACGAGGGTATTACCACGAGATAAAATAAAATAAAATAAAGAAAAAAAATAAAATAAAATAACTTGAAAATAAAATCAAAAGAAATTAAATAAAATAAAGAAAACAAATATGAAAATAAAATAAGAAAATGAGAGAAACTAGGAACTTATTAAATAACAAGAACTAAAAACTTAAAATATAAACATAGAAAATAAGATAATTTAAATAAATTAAGAAAATAAGCTAAAAACTATTGAAAACTACTAAATTACTTTAAAAAAAAAAAAGATAAAAGACGAGAATAAGAAAATAATAGAAATAAAGGATAAAAAGGGTGAAATTATTTGAAAATAAATCGGAATACGACTCAATAAACACCCTAAAAGTGACATAAAAGTCACTTATCAAACTCCCCCAACCTAACCTTTTGCTCGTCCTCGAGCAAATAAAAATGAAACACGAGAGAAGGAGAGTTAATTATTCAAGCAAAGCTAAGACACTAAAGGAGAATAAGAATGTACACTAACTCACTTTCGTAGGAATCACGGTCAATTTTAGCAACTAAAGACAAGCCCTTTAAACTCCTAGATCGCCCTAGAGGACGAGTGTGCTCTCGTGAGGGTGTCCTAAGAGTTTAACCCACGTCATTAGGGTTTTGTTCTAGTGAGAGAAACTCTAGCTTCTCTCTAGCCCTTTGAAGAAGGGTCCCGGTGGTTGCCTTCATCGGATTCTTCTTCAAAGGGTTAGATTGAGAAGCTTGTTTCTTGTTCTTCAATGTCAAAATACAAACCCTAAGGGCTTTTAGATCTTAGGTCTGTTATTCGACCTTCATTCAAGGTTGAAGATGCGGCGACTGTTTGGTCGGGATGCGCTTAAAGTTTTAATTTTTCTTGCTGGGTTGTTTCTGGGTTTTTTGGGTTTGATTTCTAAATCAATCAAAGCTGCTGGACGGTGCTGCGAAGAGTATTGGTTCCTTCTTCGATTTTCTGGGTTCTTTGCTCGAGATTGAAGAAGGGTCTAAGTTCGGTGTTCCGGTGGTTGTTCTGGTTGGCGCGGCGGCTGGACGGTGTTCATGCTATTCTTTTCCAGCAGCCGGTTTGTGGTTGAAAGTGTCGATTTTTTGTTTGCTAGGCTGATTCCGGTTGGTTGCTGGGCGGTGGTTTGAGTCGTATTTTATCCCAGTAGCTGGAAGCTCATTCGTGAGGCTGATTCTGGCTGTTTGGGGCTAAATCAAACCCTCGATTTTCTGGGTTCTTGCTCAAAGAATGTTGTTGATTTTTGGGCTAGTTTTCCGGTGGCTGGGTTTCGTTTTCTCTGGTCTTTGTTGCTGGTGATGGGTCCAGTTCAGTGGGTGTCTTCAACTCTTGAATGTTGTCGACGGGGCTATGCTCTGTTCTTTTCGGTTGCTGGGAATCACTGAAATGGGTTCCCCTGATTGATGTTTGTTGTCGGGACTTTGTATTGATTTCTGGGTTCGTTTCTCCGGGGGTTTTTCTGCTGTTTGCGGGTCTTCTTCTTGGAGGATGAGCTCGGAGGTTAGTGGCAACTTCTCTGATTTGTTTATTGTTGAGATTGAGATATTTCCCTTGTTCATCAACTATTAAAGGAAGGCTAAATATTTTTATTTTCCTCCTTTTATTTTATCTTTGTGTAAAATGGGATTTGCTTCTTTGGTTGTAACTACTATCTAGGCATATTGTATTCCTTTTTCAGCTTAAGCTTCCTAGTGATTAGTGTTGTTGGTTGATGGCCCATGGTAGCGATCCTTTGTCCTGTTTTGTATTGTATGCATGCCATGTCGTTGTCCTAGAAAACTAGTTTCCGGGTTGTTATTTAGTTGTGATTTTATGATTATGCCTATTGATGGTGGATAGTTGCTGGAGGTTGGCTGTCATAGTTGAGTTTTGGCTTAATTAGCTTGCTTGGTGTGTAGTGGGATGAGACCCTATTTTTTATTGTTGTCCTAGCATGAGGTGCTAGCTGATGGCCTGTGTTGTATGATGGGTGGTTTTCCTATTGCTCCCTTGTTTCTTGCTTCTGCCTGGACTCCTTTTCATGCCTCTTCCATTATGGAAGTTTTCGATTTATCCTTTCCTCGGCATCTATTGCTTTTATGCTTTGCTTGAGCCTCCTTGTGTTTATGATGCTGGCTGATGGTTCATGGCTACGATCCTTTGTCCTGGTTTGTATTGCATGTATGCTTTTGTTCTATCCTGACATGATGACTATGGAGTGATTACCAAGCTGATTTTATGGTGATGCTGGTTGAGGGTGTTTTTTCTTTGTGTTATTTGGTGGAGGTTGGCTGTATGGTGAGTCTTGGTCATTTTAGCTTGCCTTGGTATGTAATGGGATGAGGCCTCATTTTTAGTGTCATCTCCTAGCATGAGGTGCTAGTTGATGGCTCGGATTGTATGGTGGGTGGTATCCCTCTTTCTTCCTTGGGTCTTGCTTTTGCCCGGGCTCTCTTTTCCTCGGCATCTTATGCTTTTCTGCTTTGCTTGAGCCCCTGTGTTTGTGATGTTGGCTGATGGATCATGGCTACGATCCTTTGTCCTGGTTTGTATTACTTGTATGCTTTTGTTCTGTCATGACATGCTGATTACAGGGTTATTACCAAGCTAATTTTATGGTGATGCTGGTGGAACGTGTTCTTTGTTTTATTTGGTGGAGGTTGGCGGTCATGGTTGAGTGTTGGCCTTTTTAGCTTGCCTGGTATGTAGTGGGATGAAGCCCGTTTTTAGTGTTGTCCCCTGTCATGAGGTGATAGTTGATGGCTTGTATTGTATGGTGGGTGGTATCCCTCTTTCTACCTTGGTTCTTGCTTTTGTCCAGGCTCCTTCTTTTACCTCCTTGGTAGTGGTGGTTGTTGATCTACCTCTGTCCAGGCATCTTATGCTATTATGTTTTACTTGAGCCTCCTTGTGTTTGTGCTGCTGGCTGATGGTTCATGGCTACGATCTTTTGTTCTGGTTTGTACTGCATGTATGCTATTGTTCTGTCCTGGCAGGCTGACTATGGGGTGTTATCAAGCTATTTTATGGTGATGCTGGTGGTGGTGTTTTCTCTGTCGTTGTTTTGGTGTGGTGGAAGTTGGTTGCTAAGGGTGAGTCTTGGTTATTCTAGCTTGCTTGGTGTGTAGTAGGTTGAGGCCCTATTTTTAGTGTTGTCTCCTAGTATGAGGTGCTAGTTGATGGCCTGGATTGTATGGTGGGTGATATTCCTATTGCTTCCTTGTTTGCTGTTTCTTCCAGGACTCCTTCTTTTGCCTCTTCCGTTGTGGTAGTTGTTGATCTTCCTTTATCGTGACATCTTGTGCTTCTCTGTCTTGCTTGAGCCTCCTTATGTTTGTGCTGCTGGATGATGGTTCATAGCTGCGATCTTTTGTCCTAGGTTGTACTGCATGCATGCTGTTGTTCTGTCCTGGCAGGCTGACTGTGGGATTGTTATCAAGCTGGTTTTTATGATGATGTTGGCGGATGGTGTATGCTTTCAAGCTAAGCTAATGCTTTTTTATACTCACCTTTGTTATCTTTGGATTATTGGGTTTATTACCTACTTTTGGTTGTAGCTTCGGTTTCCTCTACCTTTGTTAGTTAGAGGTTCCGTAGTTGTTGTTTTTGTATTGCCTTCGGGCTTTTGTTTTGTTGCTTCTTTGGCCCAGAGGGCATGTACTGAACTTTCATTTCTTGTAGTTACTACTTTTTTTTTTGGGTAGTAACTCTTTACTTTTGGTAATAAAATTCTTTATTTACCAAAAAAAAACCGAGGCAAACAAAAAGAAAAAGAAAAGCAAACACAACCACGACCAACATAACATGACAAGGCTTAAGAAAACCAAACAAGCTTTTAGATAGAAAATGCTCCATTTGGACTCAAACGTAGAGACATGCACCAAAGAATGCTTGCCTTTCTCAATTAAATGAGGGAATACACGTTCCGAGATGCTCATGGTTGAAAGAGACAAACCTAAGCTAAGCATAGAGAACTAATGATTTCATTCTCCGCCCTAGCCCCAACCAAGACGGTCCATGTTCTCTCCACTAGCTTAAAATCATCCCTTAGTTAGCTCCTCCTGATTCCTCGAGGGAACCGGAAAAAGAAATTTTTATGTATAATCATAAGGCCATCCCGACATCTCAACTATGCATACTCTCTCCATAAGGTTGAAGTCTATCTCCCTCCACCGGAATTTGACCTCACCCCTCTAAAGTCTAAGGGTCTTAACTAGGGTTGTAACATAAGGCAAAGGGTTAAGGCGGGGTAAAAATTTGAAAATTTTTGTGATATTTCCTAAGTGAAGCAAAAGGGTGATCAAACCTCAAAAACAAACTCAAGAAATCACCAAACATCAAACAAAAATACCAATAATGCCATCTCCCCCAAGCTTATTCAATGCCAACACACAAAATATACAAAAACGAAGTAACGCTCCCCCCCGAGCTTGAACGAAGCATTGTCCTGAATGCTTAAACTGGGGAAGAAAACGAAACCAAATTTTTTTTTTGTGTCCTTGCCTTTTTTAACTTTGGACGGCTTTTTCTTAAAACTTCATTTGATTTTCTTGAATTGCATCTTTCTTCTCAAACTCTTATGCATATTCTCTTCAAGCTCAACTTTCAAGACCTTACTATAACCAATTCACAAAGTTTTCTTGCTCATGATCAACTCACAAAAAACTCAAACCTCACATGCCAATGCTTCACTAACTAAAATGGTTGGTAAACAAAGGCCATTAGGTTTGTAACGCGGTTTAAACAAGAGCGGGAAACATTAGGCTCAAATTGGTTAATAAGTAGGTTGATGCAAAATAGAAAACCAAATTTGTAACAAAATAAAAAGAAGATAAAGAAAAATGAGATGAAAATGCCCTCTTCCTCCTCTAGAGTTATATGGTCACGATCTAGGGAGCTAGACGCCAACACAAAGATTAATATATGCATAGTTAAGGATCCTAAATGCCGCTCACAAGAATGATGAAGGCTAGAACAAATGATGCTCACACGAGATAAGAAATAAGCAAATACCAACCAAGGGAATACTATCCACCATAGAGAGAAACCCCATCTTACCACTTTCCCGTGAACTAGGGGTTCAAATTTCCTTAATAGTTCTAAACCGTGCTACCTTAGCTTAAAATTTGTCTTTCTCAACCACAAGCACTCTCAAACCGTGTAAACCCTCATCAACTAGTAAGATAAGCATTCAAAGACACATCATAATGAAAGGCACACAAATCCAAATGAATGAGCAAAATCCAAATCAAAATTATTTCAACTTGTCATAGTTATGTTTGTTACACAAAAGGGAAAAACAACACCAAAGAAAGAGGAAGAAATTTAAAAGGTTCACAAACGAGGCATATAATCCAAGTAAATCCCAATCGTCATACAAGTGATCGTTGATAACAACATCAACGATCCCAGGTTCCTTAGAACCAAATTCAAGCAACCTCGAACCATTCATATTCTTCCTAAGCTAAACCTAAACTAAGCACTTAAAGAAAAAGTAAAAGAGTGAAAACAAGAAAGGTCTCACCGAGAGGTTAGCTTAAAAGAAAAAAGGAGCATAAAACCGAGTTCACCAAATTTCACTCCGCTCCAAGCTTCCAAAAAGCAAACTACAACGCAACACAAGACACAAAAGAAAACATTAAAAGAGAACAAAGAAAGAAAACAAAAAGAAAAAGAAAGGAGGGGGAGAAAAAGGGTTAGAAATCCTCCGGGTTGCCTCCCGGGAAGCGCTTGTTTATGGTCTCTAGCTTGACCCTTCACCTCATTCAAGGTGGATTAAAGAACATCACCCTCATCAACTTGAGGATTGAATCATAGATTCCCCCTAACTTGAGAAATAGAACTCCTTGAGGTCTCACATCACCACAAGGAAAAGGAGGGAATGAATCAAGAGCCAATGGTGGCTCCCTCTTTTCTCTTTCCCTTCGTCTTGTTGATTCTTCTTCTTTTTTCACTCTTCTTTATTTTCCTTCTAAAAGGGGGATCGAGCTTGGAATCCTCAATATTAGGAAGGGCAAACTCACCTTCCTCAAGAGAGCCTTCAAACCAAGCGGGAACTTCAAGGAAGTCATCATACCTCATTGTCACCTTATAATCACGTGGAGATAAGCTCTCATTAGCCATCACATCATCGACCACATCAACTCTACATACGCTCACCGCCATAGGGCTCTTCAAAACGACATTCTCAACTAGCCTACAAGGACAGGGAACCGGGCCTTCAAACTTGTTTGGTTCACTAAAATCGAATGGCTCCTCATTTTGTTCTTGAACCTTCTTCTCAACCACATTATCTACAACCTTGTCCTCCTTTCAAGTTTCGGGTTGATAAGTATGTGAAGGATTAGTAGATGATTGTAAGGGGAGTTTTGTGGTTAAATGGAGAGAAGAATTGTTGGCTAGTTGGGAATCAACAACTTCATTGTAAGATTTGATTTCTTGGAATTGTGGAGTGATAGTTTGACGTTGTTGAAGAATTTGGGTTTGTGTGTGGTCGGGTGGGGATTTTTCTTCATACACTTGAGGACATAGGTCATGATTTTGATCTTGAGAGTTCTCTACTTGGTTGGAAAGGTAGGAAAAGTTTTGGGTTGGTGGATTGAAGAGAGGTCCATTTTGGGGGTAGGAGTTTTCTTGCCTTGGAGGTTGTTGAAGTTGTTGGGATTGAGCTTGGGTTACAAACTCTTTTTCCCTCAAAGTCAAAACTTCACCATGCTTGAGATTGAACTCTCTACAATAGGATGCATCATGATCCGTCCCACCACAATGAGCACATGAGAAATCAATGATTTGTGAAGGTTTTGAACACAAACTAACACTTGAGTTCAACTTGGAAAGACCTTCATTCAAGAGCTCAACTATGTGCTTAAGTTGGCCGACTTTCTCCAACTCATAAAGATCTCCTTGCTTCCCTTGGGACCTTCTTTGGCCTCCCTAAGAATAGCTAGTAGCCACTTCTTCAATTATAGCTTCAACTTGGCTTTGAGGGATCTTAATCAATTGGCCACCGGCACCCGCATCTAGATTGGTCCTTGACATTGGCTCTAAGCCATCATAGAAGAATCTCATGAGCAAATTACGGTTGAATTCATGATGAGGACATGCTCTAATCAAATCTTTAAACCTTTCCCATGCTTCCCCAAGAGTTTCATCCGGTTCTTGCTCAAAGGAAGCTATCTTCCTCCTCATCTTTGTGATTTGCTCATCGGAAATAAACCTCTTGAGAAAGACCTTTGCAACTTCCTTCCATGTGGTGAGAGAGTTGGGCTTCAAAAGCTTGAGCCATTTCTTTGCTCTTCCGGTGAGAGATTGCCGAAAGAGATGCATACGAATGTAATCTTGGCTCACTTCATTTGTTTGCATCATTGCACACAACTCAAGGAATCGGTCCAAATGCTCAATGGGGTCTTCACTTACGCCTCCGGAAAATTGCTCAATTTGCACCATCCTAGCATATTGTGGATGGATTGTTAAATTAGTCTCGGTGGTCGAGAGAAGTATACCACTTGTGAGCTCATAGATTTCCAGGTTCCTAAACTCCCTAAAAAGAAGGTCATCATCTTGTCTTGCCATATCTCTCTTTGAATACAA
The DNA here is from genome assembly GCF_948465745.1 of Chenopodium album. Taxonomy (NCBI): domain Eukaryota; kingdom Viridiplantae; phylum Streptophyta; class Magnoliopsida; order Caryophyllales; family Amaranthaceae; genus Chenopodium; species Chenopodium album. The sequence continues at coordinate 16,823,189 of NC_137835.1, read as the reverse complement.
CAAAGCTAAGCACACGATTAGCAATGACAAGTAGGATTAAGCAAGCAAAATGAAAGAAAGGAAAGCAAATAAAATGACTCTAACAATAGCAAAAATAAATTTTAAACAAGCCACTTCCCCGGCAACGGCGCCAAAATTTGATCGAGGGTAAATAGGTCGTTAAGCTACCACCCTAACCAAATTAATCATTTATAATACCTAAACCTACACTAAACTAGTTAGTGGAAAGTAAAGGATCGAACCACTAGGGAAGCACGCTAAATCAACATCAAATGTCACTAATGCAAGAGTGAAAAGGGGATTGTTTTTGTTGGTTTTGTTCAGTAGAACACTAAAACTACAAGTAAGCAAGAAAATGATGATTAAAATCAATAGAAAATGACGCTAGGGATACGGGGGTGTTCAATATGATTATAAAGAGGAGAATAATGGTGATTATCATGAAACATATGCCAAAGAACACAAGGTTCCACCTTCTCATGCAATAGTCTAGGCAAATCAATGAAAGAGGTCTACACTAATAAGGATCATTCTCATGCATCCTATTAGTTACAATCAAATCAAGAGAATAAAGAAGCACAATCCATAAAAACTCCACTTTAATAACTCATTCTCATGCAATCATTAAAATAGAGGTGATCCTAAACTAGTTCAAATCACTTTCATGCATTTAAACTAGAAAACATCAAACAGGATTCAACAATAATCCCAAGCTAATAAAAATCATGTCTTTCATCAATATATGGTATAAGTTCAATCCAACCATCATCATTCATCCAATATCAAATCATATCTTCCACCCCCTTCCCCTAGCCAAAGGTTTAGCCAAGAGAAGAGAGATTAAACACAATATCAAAACTAGAAATAAACTCAAGAAACTCAAAACAAAACATAATTAAAATCAATGAAATTAATAACAACTAGATGAACTAATAAGATTAACAACAATAAAGCAAATAAATAAAACTAAAGAAAAGGAGAAGAGATTACTAAAGAAAGGATTAATGAAAGATGGAAACATGAATTCTTGCTTGATTGAAACTTAAACTTGAGCAAAATTGAATCTTGGAAAAAAATTGAGCCATCATCTATTTTCTCTCACTAAAAATTATCTAATCTAACCCTAAGAGAGAGAAGCTCTCCCAAAACTAATTAAGAAATTAGAACAATAGATGATTTTTCCCCCCCAAAAATGGGTATTTAAACAACTTAGGAAAAATAGGAAAAATAAAAGGGGAAAAATAAATTAAAGAAAGAAATAAGAAAAGGGAAAGAAATAAAAAGGATTAAGAAAAGAAAATAAAAATAAAAGAAAATGAAATTAATAAAACCAACAAATCCCCCCATCAGCCCATCCTATTCTTCCTTTCGTGGCTGCTCTGCTGAAAACCCTCACCACGCATAATCATCATCGCAATTAATCAATGGTTGGAAAGCTTCACCTTCAATCATCATCAAATCGATCTTATTAAATATCATGCGCGAAGCTCGTGAGGTGGTTGATCGGACCGAAAGTAGGTGCGGCCGAACTATGGGTTGGTTCAATCGAACCATGGGTGTGTTCGACCACACATCTAAAAATCAGAAAAGTTCGAATGATTCTGATTGTTTTTGCCCTTTTACTTCGACCGAACTCTTCAATGGGTTTGTCTGAACTCGATTAGTTTACTATTTTTTCTAAATTGGGGCTGATTTGAGGTGAATTTGTTGTTTCCTGGCTGCTTTTGTTGTTGTCGCTGTGTGGTGGTGTATCGGGTGAGGAAGGTGCGAATTTTGGGGTGTGAGATGCGGTGGCTGGTGGTTGGAGGTGTGAGAATGCGTGAGGTGGTTTGATGATTGATGGTGGTTTCAGTGGTTGTTGTTGCGTGAAGGTGAGAAGATGAACTAGAGCAGGGGTTAATGGTGGATGTGAAGGCTGATATTGGTGGGAGTGCATGGCAGGTGGTTGGAGGTGCGGAGATTAGTGGCGGCTGGTAGAAACAGGGGAGTTGCGTGGTGGTAGGAGGTGTTGGGGTTTGCGTGAGGAAGTAGGGGAAGGTGATTGGAGGTGGTGTGTTTGTTGCTGTTGCAGTTGGTATTGTTGAGGGGAGCAGGGGAGTGAGTGGTGCGTGACTGGTGTGGTGAAGTATAAGGAGGGACAGTGGTGTTTGATAAGCTGCTAGCAAGAGGGCAGCAGCTTGGCATTGTGCATTTGCCTCAAACCTCGGACCCCGAACACGAATATGACTTTGAAACCCGGAGCACCTACAACCTGAAACACGAGGGTATTACCCCGAGTAAAATAAAATAAAATAAAGAAAAAAGATAAAATAAAATAACTTGAAAATAAAATCAAAAGAAATTAAATAAAATAAAGAAAGCAAACATGAAAATAAAATAAGAAAATGAGAGAAACTAGGAACTTATTAAATAACAAGAACTAAAAATTTAAAATATAAACATAAAAAATAAGATAATTTAAATAAATTAAGAAAATAAGCTAAAAACTATTAAAAACTACTAAAATACTCAAAACAAAAAGATAAAAGACGAGAATAAGAAAATAATAGAAATAAAGGATAAAAAGGGTGAAATTATTGGAAAATAAGCCGGAATACGACTCAACAAACATCCTAAAAATGACATAAAAGTCACTTATCAAGGCACCTTTCCAACCCTGTCATTCCCTGTTAACCATTCAATCACATTCCATTTCTTCATCAACCACTTCGAGCCTCGTCTAACGTTTGGCCTTCATTTCTTTGACCCACATTCACTTAACCTTGGGATTGGAAGATGTGTAATTGTAAAACACTCAAAAAGCAAGTAAAAAAAAAAAAAAAAAAAGCAAAGCAACAATAAACGCAATGTCTAAAGGCAAGTGTTCCAATGTCTTTGATACGAACACGTCTCGAATTGCGTCTCTTATCGAGTGCTTGGTACCGTGCCTGAGAAACATGGATGCTAAGTGAGTGATGGACCGCATGATATGAGATTGTCTACATTGATTCAAAAGAATGAAAAAAAAAACAAAAAGACCAAAATAAATAAATAAATAAATAAAAGAACAAATTAAAATAAAATAAAATAAACTTGCAAAATTCAAAATTTTCAAATTCACAATGACACATCTCTGGGATTCTCTCGGGTCTTGAGCCTTGTACCCTTTTCTTCTTTAATCCATCAACTTAACCGCATTACAACCCTTGAAAGACCTCTTTGAGTTGTACATACACTTGTGCAAAGTTTGGATAGAGCTACGTTGGCCTGATTCCTAACGGATACGTAGGCAACCTCACATCGAGGTGCGGCCACATTCATATCCATGCTTGATTGAGTAAAAGAATATCCAATGCTAACCCCTATCCATCTAGAGCTAGACTTGAAGGCTTGAACCCATATCATTTAGCCTACCCAGTCTAAAGAGTCATCATCTTTGACTCTTCTCACATATATTTCCATCACCATAACCTTTACAACCAGCCTTAGTATCACATTCACACACTTCACTCACACATCCATATCCATATCATCCTCCCTTTAAGAACCCTTTATCATGGAATCTTTTTTCAACACTGTGCATGTTTCATCATCTTTTAGGACAACATTCATTAGAAGAAACGTTGTATACTTGATTAGCTTCCTGACCTGAGCAATATTCATTATGCAATAATCACTTCATCTATATATGTGCTTAGCTTCCAGACCTAAGTAACGTTCAAGATTGTTTCTATACACCATATATGATGCTTAGCTCCATGACTTACGTTCATTCATCTATTGTGTCACATGATGTAGTTGTCCTTAGCCTCCTGGCCTAAGAACATGCATCATGCATAAATTATTTTCAAGACAAGTAATATAATCCATGTGATTCATTTCGTCTTGCTCAACGAAGAAGTTCAAAACTTTTTCCCTTTCTCATAACTTTTCTTTTAGGGAAATTAAAAAACATTTTTAAAATTTTCTCATCGAGGGAAGTTCGAAAAAAAAACTTTTTTTTTCACGTCTTTCTCGGGAGAGAGTCGGTACCCTCCACTCATCTCATGACAAAATTGACGGAAATTTTTTGCTTTTGCATCTTCGTTTGCTTGTGTCTGCACACACACACACACACACACACACATACACACACACACACTCACAAATCATACACATGGCATGTCACATCAAGTCAAACTCGGTCAAGTTAGTGGTCAAGTCAATCACAATATATACGAGTCCATTGGCAAATTTATTTTTGCAGGTTTCATCTACAACCCACGTTCGGGGACAAGTGAACCAACTACAACCCACGTCCGAGGACAAGCGGACCATCTATAGCCCACGTCAGGGGACAAGCGCACCATCTACAGCCCACGTCCGGGGACAAGCGGACCATTTACATCCCACGTTCAGGGAAAAGCGGACCATTTACAGCCCACGTCCAGGCAAAAGCGGACCATTTACATCCCACGTTCTGGGACAAGTGAACAAATTACAGCCCACGTTCGGGGACAAGCGAACCAACTACATTTCACGGCGCAAGGTTCTCGATACACAAAGACCTGCAATCTCATCATTTGTCGACTTTCCTGAAGCATGGAAAGTATTATCCGGTGGATTTATTCAAGCATAGTAAGCTGCCAAAATCATCTGTCGACTTTCCTTAAGCATGGAAAGTATTCTCCGGTGGATTTCTTCAAGCATAGAAAACCCCCGAATTCATATGTCGACTTTCTTCAAGCATGGAAAGTATCATCTGGTAGGTTTCTTCAGGCTTAGAAAGCTACCAAACTCGTCAGTCGGCTTTCCTCAAGCATGGAAAACATTTCAACAAACGTCATCCGGTGGATTCCTTCAAGCATAGGAAACTACCAAACTCTTTTGTCACCGATACACTGGTGTCAGATAAGCGTTCTATCCCTTTACTCTTTTATCTGTAGAACTAACATTTTTCTGCAGGTATCGGTGTATAAAGAGTGATTTAGGATCGCAGAACGTCTTAAATCATTCTCCGTCCTATCGACTACTTTGACTATCGTTTTCAAAACTGATGTTTCTACAAACTCAGTCAAAGTGGGGGCATCTGTAGACACCTTAAAATGTCTCCCCAAAACCAAACCCGATGATGAACAACCTTTCACCGCCATTATTGGTCGGGTTGAGTATTTAATCTTGGAGTGCTTAAATCCATATTTTCATTTCATGAACCAACCCAACTTCTAGCTCATATCCCCAAACAATAACTTATTTTCCTCTTTTCATGCCTTTAAACCCAAAATAATTCATTTTGTGTCCTTTAAAATCATTCATTTCGTGTCCTTTTTATAAAAACGTTTAATCTAGTTTATTTTGGTCCATAATCTGGGTCCAATGATTGAATATTTGGATGGGTCTTTAAAAGAGCTTTCCAGCGATATATTATAAGTCCAAATTCGAGTTATAACGAATAAGTTATGACCAAAATATTTAACTGAGTCCAAACCGAACCTAAGCCCACCTTAACTACGACCAAATGATCATGTGGAGGGTCCAAATAATTTAAACCAATTCCTAAACAAATTAGGATTAATTAGAAACTTCTATAAGTTTCTAAAAGATCCCAATTATCATTTTTGAAAAGATAAGATTAAAGAGTTTGAAATTGAATAAAACTCCTTTTTTTTAAAGTCCTAATTTTATTCAATTGAAAGGCATTCAAAGAAAGATAGATATTATTTTCGTGCCTCATATTTTTTATCCAAATTTTATTTGGTTGGATAGCCCTTGAAATTATCTTTCCAATGATATATTATAATATCAATTCCGAGCGATAACGGAAAAGATATGAATGAAATATCAAATTCTATTAAAAATTGACATCGTCTCACTATTTCGGCCATATCTTTTATTCTACTAAATATCTTAATATGATTCCAATTGGGATAGAAATTAGACGTCAAGAGATTTCCAAATACATATTATTTATCTTATTCCAGTATCTGAAATATATGATAAAAACCAAAACCGCAAAAACTGTTGTCTATAGAGTTTTATTCCGATTTAATTCGGATGTTATCTTAACTCTTCAACCCTTCTTTTTTTTCTCTATAAATAGAGGTCATATCACCCCTTTTCCAATCATCAACAAGCTTGATCATCAAATAATTCTTTTCTCCCTCTTTAGCCTAAACACTAGCCATCGTATTCTCTCATAATACTTCCCCTAAGCGCTCAAGGAGTCCATACAATACCCAAAGTTCTATACTTAAACCAAGGCGTGAACGGTATAATTAACTGAGGATTTGAAACAAATCACCTCTACTTTTTATTTAATTTAATTTTCATTTGATTTATATTTTTATTGAAGTTACTAACAGTTTATTCATGATGTAGCAATTCAAGGAACGCGCGGAATGTGAGTAAGTAATTAATTTAATTACTCTTATTTTATTTTAATATTACTAGTATCATGATTAGGTTTTTTTATATTTGATTTGACTAATGTTATTATTGTTAAATTGCTTCCAATATTAATGATAATTCTATTATATTTTTTATGATCGCCATTTTGCATGTTTAAAGGAAATATGTAATTGAAAATCACGCCTAATAAGATAATTTGGACAACCTGTTTAAGATCCTTTTTAATCTTGTTATTTAAATCAAGTGATCACAAATATTTTAGAATAATGTGTTGCATTAATAATAAACCAATTTATCTTAATAATAGTTTGGAGCAAATTGAATATTTTATTTGTATGCCTTTGAGATCACAGGAATCACTTTTCACTAAAGAATCGAGTAGAGGCCAATACGGGCGAATGTGACTCCATGACTCACTTCGTACCATCATCCCCGATCCTCCTTTTCGTGGTTCCGAACCATATGGAGTTAGTAATCTCATGGATTATGAATTGGGTGTAACCTTCACGGGTCAATCGTTGTTGCCTATCGTTGTCCCTTTATTCATGGTTGCCTTTTTTTATTCGTGAACGGTATACAAGTTCCTTAAAAACTTGTTGGCGGCTCCCTACTTTTCTTTGTCCCTAATAGTATTATGTCAATTCTCACTTCCTATGTGTGCCAAGCATATTCACAACATGCTTTAACGTAGGCGCACTTCGCACGACGCCTACAACCTATAAGGCTGCTCAGGTATAATTGTTATTTTTTGTCCAAATTTTTCTTCAATTAATTTGCTACATCTGTTAATTAAGGTTCGGATTTGGTTGTTGTTTGTGTTTGTTGCATTGATTTGCTATGATATTTGCATTTTTGTTGAATTATTAAGTTTTTGAGGAATTATTTTGAGAACTTGATCTGACTTTAAGCCGCCTGTCCAATATTGTGCATTGAATTTGGATTATGTTTAAAATTTTTGTGGATTACAAAAATTGAGGTATCCTATAATTTTCTCATTTAGTTTTACAAGATGATTGGAATTTGGACATTGAATTAGAATTTTCCATTATTTAGTAATATACTGTCATGAGCTTATATGATGAAACTTAGTCTTGTGAAAGTTACAACACCCCTTTCAGAAGCTTATATGACATGAATGAAATAAATTTATAAATGTCTAAAGTATCATGCCAATGCAATTATTTTTGTGTATGTGTTATAATTTTACTACTATCATTGTCGCTTTAAAGGACATATTGAGTGGTATTGTTCATATGTGAAGAAGCATGTGTTTGACAATGGAGTTGCATTATGTAAATAATTTGTTGGAACATAAAATTTAAAATGGGGGTAAATTATTACCATTAATTTTTTTTGGAAAATTTGTCAAAAATAACACCACCTTTCACTGATCTTCCAAGAATAGCACCACCTTTTGATTATTCCAGAATAACATCACCTTTCACATGCATTTTCCAAAAATGAAACAAAAAACCGGTAACCTGTTTTATAGGTTACATCTGACACATGTCACATATGTGATTTGTTAATTTTTTATTTTTTTTAATTTAACAAATTTTCTAAAATATAATGAATAATAATAAAAAAAAAAAAAAGAAAACTTAAATTAAAAAACTTAAAAAAAAAACTGAAAAAAAAAAAAGAAAAGAAAGCCCCTCCCCCTTAACGACAACAACCCCACGGCCACCCCGCCGGGGCTGCCACCACGCGGCGACCAGAGCTCCGTACCCGGCTGTACCAGCCTGACCACCCAGCCACTCCCCTTCCCCTGAACCACCTTCCTCCACGCTAAAACCCTTCTCCTTCCCCTAGGAAACCCCGTTACCTTCACCAACCACCGGCCAGGCCAAACCCCTTCCCCTATGCCGGCGAACCCGTTCCTCCCCTCCACCGGCCGTCTCCACCTTCCCCTTTTACTAGAGCTTTGTACGTACTCGGCGCCTCGGCGATACTAGCCCGACCACCCAGCCCCTTCTCCCCTTCCCCTAAACCACCTTCCTCCACCCTAAAACCATTCTCCCTCCCCTCGAAAACCCCCCTCCTCTTATCGGTTGCCGGACAAACCGCCTCCCCTGTACCGGCGAACCCATTTTGCCCCTCCATAGGTCGTTAGCTCTTTACTTTGTCGGTTTCAACAAGTAAGACTTGCTTGTCTTAGAACGATTCTGAATCGATCAACTATCAAGAGCCTATCTAATAGAGCCTTGAGTACGTTTTTGTCGATGTGACATTGCTAAAGATGTTCGGATTGAAAATCATGCCCATGAATTTGAGCTTTTGCTAGTTTATCATGTTAAGATAATGTTTGTTTATAATCAAGCATTCTTTATTCATGGTTTAGACAACCATGCCATTCAAATAAATTTGCAAGTTGCAACTATTGCTCATTGCTTTGAATGTGAGTCTTTCCGTGTGTAAACGGATCAATTGCTGATTATGGAACACAATAACCATTTATTTGTTCCAGCCTTATCTTAAAGGTCTTTAAACAAAGCATACGACCTTACAACTGATGTAGCACCACTTGCTTCATTCTTAGCTTGTAAGTCAATAACTTAGCTTATCTTCAATAGTTTGAGGTTACTTTCAAAGTGGAACACTCAAGCGGTATCCGATACTTGTGAAGATAACGAATTGCTAAGTTAACAATAACATGAACTCATGGGTTGAAATGGAATCTTATTCCTTTTCTTCGTTCCTCGTTTCCTATATTTCTTATCATACTTTATCTCATAATCTTTTAAGGACCATTTCTTTAAGAGTCTTTGACTTTTATACTTTGTTAGGCATAATTAAGTATCTAATGCGCCATAAAACAAAGTTCCATCTTTTCCATTAATTCACGCTTGAATTACTACATCAATGAGTCCTACTCATCTATGTATTAAGCGAAAAGATATGTTGGTTGTCAATATTAACAATATAAGTTTGCAACTCAATACTTCATTTTTTATCAAAACTACCTACTATTTTGAATACATGATGTCCAACCATCCTTTCGGACTTTGTGATAAAAGTCATTTATGAGAGTTGTATTTTAGAAATGCTTTACTTTTCTTTGAGAACCATTCTCAAAGATTTCCTTTACCAGTCATGTAAACAATATTATTTGATTTAGAATACTATAAATATAAGTGAAAAGTATAACCATTTATCAAGTAAATACATAATAAGTTTGGAAATTAAAAGGTATTCATGCAAATCTTCAATCTTATTAAACGTCTTATCCACGCATTAAAATTGTCCCCATTTGGCGAGAATAAGTTGATTCCAAGATCCAAAGAAATAAAGAGTGGTTGAGCATGCTTTGGCTTGTCTTAACACTCAATCTCTTAAGGTAAGCAACGTTTTGCTAATGGCACCAAGACACTCTTGGTTGAAAAAATCGTCGTATCTAATGCTCTCTCAAGAATTTATTCACTTTGCCACGACATGTTAGGACTCCATCACTCATATCGTTGAGTACAACCAAAACCAACTTGCATACCCGGTATGCCTTACATTCCTTGGAGAGGTAGTGATGCCTCGCTTTGGCGTAGCCCACCACTACCCTCAATCAGTTGGTAAGTGTTGTTTTGGAATGGCAAGTTTTACTCAATATTTATGGTTCTAGGGTTTCTATGTTGGTTGATTTAAATGAACTTAATTAATCATCACAACACTCGAAATCCTAAGCATGCATCTAACATATAATTAATATACATAACCATATATATATCGAAAAAACATAAATAGAGATGCATTTGGCAACTAGCATGACCCCTTGAGATCTTCAAATCTTCAAAAGGTCTTCATTTGCAACTTCATGGCTTCGTCTTCCAAGACTTGACCAAAATAAATGCAACTACTAGTATCTACGATTAGGACTAATCTAAATATTAAGGTAAAAAATACTCAACGGTTAGCATATCACATTTAGATTTACAAAAATACATCACGGATCACAATCCGTATTTTCTATCCTAATCGGGCCCCACTAGTTGCCATTTCATAAAACCTGTGAGAGAATATACATTCCATTCATCCATTCACTATTTGTGAATGGCCCATGCATTTTACAACGATAAACAAGTAACAATGCATAAAACACACGCCCGCACTAGTAACTAATCTAGGTGGTTAATCCGGTTAACATGCCTAATTAAAACTAGTCAAAGTTGTTTTAACCGATTATGTAAATAAGCGCAATTAATATTTGAAGCTCCCACTAAATTCCGCATCCAACTCAATTAATCCAATTAATTAAGCTGGGAAAACCCAAAATTTGTCAAAATAATTTTTGCCAATGCCGCTCAAAAAACCGAGGCCTAGCCTCCAAAATTTATTAAAATAATTAAAACCAAATTAGATTAATAAAATATTTAAGACGGCAAAATAATCAAACACGAAGCCAACCGTACTCAAGTGGTTCACGCACTACATACGTGCCACATGAAAGTCAAGGTTGTCTAACAGCTCCGCACTATACGGCTTGGCGCACGTGCCTTCACCACCCCACGTAGCACTAGCTAAGTACACCCTAGTAGCGTATGTTATGGGTTACAAGGTGCTAGACACAAGGCCACGGCTGCTTGCCCCTTTACACCAAAACACCAAGCACATACACGCACTAAACGCTCGCACACCCCACACACATGGCCGCACGCATCAACTATACCCTTGGCAGCCACATGCGGGCTGCTATGCAGCCCGGCTAGCCAAGGGAGGCTTTGCTTCGATTTGCGTGCCATAGCCTCGGGATTTTAATCCCAAATTTCGCGTGAATCCTTGAAAAAATTGTATCTTCCAATATGAAGATAAACAAATTTCTATCACAAGTTTCAAACTTTATGATTCCAATCAACTAAAAAATGATTAAATCAACATAGTTCAACAAAAAAAAAACATGGAATTTAGTAACTCAAAGTTTCAATTACTTAACATAAATAAAGATTGAATCTTTAGTACTTGGAAGCCTCAAATAACAACAATTTCACACTTAATGCAATTAGTTTGCAATTATGTGAAAAATAAAACCAAGCATTCAAACACAAACCACCACCAAGTAATCATGCCTAAAGAGGTTTAAAATTGCATATAAAATATGTATTGAACCAATTACATAACCACCATAAATATGCAATTAATTTTCAAGGTTATAAAGAGTTAAAAAATTTCGACAAAATGAAAAATCTCTCAAAAAGTGCATTTTTGGTCGTTTTTTGGCTAAAAACCGAGTCCTGAAGGGTAAAACCATTTCTAGAACGCCTTTTCCACCCAAAATTCACTATTATTGGGTCGAAATCTGGGTTTGGGACCTGAAGTCAGCTCTAATACGAGGTTTAAATAGATAATACGAGCTACTAATCTAATTAGCAACTTAAACAAGAAAAAATAAGCCATAAAAACACCTTTAAAAATGTTTTGATTTTAAAAATAAACTAGCGAGGCTCCGATACCGCTGTTGGGGTTTGGTGAGTACGACTCACCGCGAAAACAACCCCGACCCAAAGAACCACTCGCAATTAATAAAACCATAAAGCATAACAAATAAACATAAAAGGATTAAATCGGAATTTACCTTTGAAGCGTGCTTCGCCCTCAAAGTCGGGCTCTTACTTGAAAGCTTAAGCTCCGAAAATACGCGAGCCTCATACGAAAATCCACCCGCAAAAACTACTAGCGTCTTTTAGGTCCGTTACCTCTAGGTTAGCGAGGTTCGTCCAAAACCCGAATACTATATGAGTTTAAGAGTTTTTGCTAATCCAATGCTCTATTGAACTCCTACTCAAGCAAAGAATTCTCAAGCCATGCTTTGGCTATTTATAAGGAAGGATAGCTTGTGAATTCCACTCATCTTTCAATGTGGGACTTTTCAGAAAAAGATCCCACATGGAAAGATGGATGAATTCAACCCTTAGTTAAATAAACCAAGGAACAAATAACAAGTGTCACATAGTTAGGAGTGGACCACTTTCTCACTTGGTTCCCAAGGCATTTCACATGCAATGTGAACTAACCATGTGTCACCCAACCTTGAGCCCCAAGTTGGTTTCGGTTAGGCCATTTTATTTTGGCCTGTGTCCATGACCCATCGCCCCGGGTCCACGACCCTTGCCACATGTGTCGCCACAGTGGCGCGCTGCCACCATGGCACAATGCCTACGTGGCACAGTGCCACTTGGTGGCTGCCACGTGTGCTGCCACATGGCACGCTCCTATTGGGTGCGCTTTCCTAGCCTTTCGCGTGGCTAGGACTTTACTTCTTACTTGAAGCATTTTCCCGTCTCGCCAAATCCTAAATTTTGGCTCGACATTTGAGATTCTCCGACGCTCGGTTTCAACGCTCCAAGCTCGAATTTCCGATGTCTAAATATTTAATACTCGAGCGACGAATTAACTACTTCCAAATTAATTCGTCGAGTCGGTTCTTTTACTGCTAAGGGTGTGACCCGAAGGGTTCAGCCAAGATTAAGCTGTAAATTAATTATGCATTAATATTACTGATCGGAAGCGGCCTCCACCTAGGCATTCCGATCACTTGACCTTACTGAATATATTAGCTTTCTAATAATTTTGAACCCACTAATTGAGTAGTACACTTGTTCCAAGGACACTATTCCTTTCAGATTAAGCTTCTTCTTCAAATCCAAGCTCAACAATGGAGTAATCCACACTTTTCTCTCTAGAATGCCAACACTAATGGTGTTTCTCTCTCTAGATTAAGCTAAAAATCATAAAATTAAACTAAGCTAATCTAATTACATCAAAAGGAGAGTACGGACTATATATATATAGGTGCAAGGAATTGAAGCAACAATGTGAAGTAAAAGCTGGAACCCAACGGTGCGCGCCCGCTAGACCCAGACTCGATGTCCCGGCCTGAATGACCCGACCCATGACCCGAAAAAATTGACCCAAAATTGACCCAAAACCCGAAATTGACCCGACCTGACCCATACCTGACCCGATGTGGAGTTGACCCAACCTTAACTCAAAACCCAAAGTTAACCTGACCCGATTGTACCCGACCCAAAGTTGACCCGATACCAAAATTGACCCGACCCAAAATTGACTCGATACCCGAAATGACCTGACCTGAATTTTACCCGATACCCAAAATGACCCGACCCGAAGTGACCCGACCCGAATTTGACCTGGTATTCGAAATGACCCAACCCTAATCGACCTGTTAACCAAATCGACCTGGCCTGAATTTAACCCGAATTAATTGACTCGAACATACCCAAAACCTAAAGTGACCCGAACTAAAACTACCTTATACGCAAAATGACCTAAATCGATTTAATCATGTACTACGTGTGTGACCTGAACTAAAACTACCTTATACGCAAAAGGCGAAAATAAGCTTGTCACATTGAATAGTTTGTTAAGATTCAATTTTTTTATTTGTGTACTCATTAATAATTACAAAATATATGTCAATATTTTGCAAGCATTTGCATTATTGCATAAATTTCCAATGAAAATGGAGTACATAAATAAAAACAAAGGAAGTATTATAGATAGTCAAAATAATTGTTAGCGGGTCAGGTATGAAACTAGTTTAAAGGCGATTGGGTATGGTCTCCTTCCTTTCTCTTTCTCTTGTTGTGTTGTTGAAGCGGGTACATAAGTTCTAAAAAACTCAACACATTGGGGCACGTGTTGTTGCTCACATCTTTATTAGGATTGAGCTTGAGGTAGCTAGAGGAGAAGGGCTCATATTATTGTATCTTGGCTTCTCAATAATTGTTTGTAGGTTGTATGACTTTTTCTATAATATTAATATTAATATTAATATTAATATTAATATTAAGGAAAATTCTCTTTGGTAATCACTAACTTTTTTTTTCTCAGTGGTAAAGCCTATAACTTTTGATTATCAATGGTAATCACATACTAATATTATTAAGCTAATGGTAACTTAAGTTAAATAATTTGTTAAAATCTTTACCATGGTTTAGCTATTAGACAGTAAAAAGACATAAATACCCTTATTTCTTTCCTCCTCCATCTTCTTCCTTACTCTTTCCTTCTCCATCTTCTTCCCTTAGAGCCACCGCCACCATTGTTAAACTACTATTAAGGTCGGAAAGGGAGTGCAACGCCAGCACCAAAAGCGGCGGCACCACCACCTCCCCCTCTTCCCCCTCCCCAATAACACCCCAGCGCATAATTACCTCACGCATCGACACCAACCCGATCCTACCCATTTCCCCCTCCTCGAAAACCACCCTAGCCACCACCTCCACACGTATCAAACCTATGAAACCTAGCTCCGACCACTAATTCGACCCCAAATCAACATATTTAACCAATTCAACTACAAAAATTAACAAATTCGACCCTTAAAGTAGCAATTCGACCCCCAAAATCAACAATTTTGACCCCAAAATTGACAAAGCCGACTCCAAAAATCAACAAATTCGACCCCAAATCAACAAATTCGACCACAAAACCAACAAACTTGACCCCAAAAACCAACAAATTCGAACCCAAAACCAACAAATTTGACCCCAAAAATCAGCAAATTCAACCCCAAATCAACAAATTCGACAACAAAACCAACAAATTTGACCCCAAAAACCAACAAATTCGAACCCAAAAACAACAAATTCGACCCCAAAAATCAGCATTTTCGATAAATTCGACCCCCTAAAGTCAACAAATTCGACCCCAAAATCACCTAAAAAAACCTAGAAATTTCAACCCAAATTTGGTAAACGAGAGGCAACCGAGGAAGGGAGGAAGGTGGTTGATTTTGGCTAGGGAGGATGGCTGATTTCGGCGTTCCGACAAGCGGTTTTAATTTGGTTGTTATGAAAGAAGAGAGAGGGTGGGTCGGCAACAAGGGAGGGGTTCTCGTTTTGGGATTGGGGTGTTGGTGGTGGGGATCTCCGGGGGGGGGGTAGAGGGTTGAAGACGTCGTCCGCCGCATCGAGCTGAGCTCCGGCAAGGAAAGGAGGGCTAGTGTTTGGGGAAGGGTTTAGATTATTTGTTTTTATTTTTAAAAAAATAATTTGAAGGGTATTAATGTAAATCTATTATTACTTAACTTAAGATTAACCCTGGTTAATCGTTTAATGATGTTTTAATATCATTAATGTTACCATTAGCTTAGTTTTATTAATTCGTGATTACCATTGATAATAAAAAGTTTCAGGCTTTACCACTGAGAAAAAAAAAAATTATGATTACCAGAGAGAATTTCCCTAATAATAATAATAATAATTTCTCCTTAACTCCGCGACAGGTAGCCTTATGGAAGTCCCAGCAGGGGGATCAATATTCGGCCTGGTTGCGAACGATTCCGATATCGGGTTTGGGTCAGACTATGAATGGTAAGACTTACCGTAGTGTTCTTTGCTACCGATTGGGTGTTCCTTTGTTCTCCGTTTCAACACCGTGTTCTGCTTGCTCAAGGGTTTTTGATGGGGATATTTATGGGGATCATGCGGTGTCTTGTGCTGGGATGGTGGGTATTAAACATCGGCACAATGTTGTTCGTGACACCCTTGTTGATATTTGTTTTCGGTCTGGGATTTCTTCTCGAAAGGAGGTTAACATTGGGTTAATTGGAGGAAACGACGGGGCTCTACGACCAGCAGTTGTGCTGCTTTATTCTTGGGATAGAGGCCTTGATGTATGTGTTGACTTGACGGGGTCTTCACCTTTGACACAATCGGGGTTATCTAACTTTGTTCCTGGCCGTGTTGTGTCGGCGGTGGCTAAGCGGAAGCGGAACAAGTATGGGGCGCGTTGCAGGGCTATTGGTTATGGTTTTCTTCCCTTCTCCTTTTCTTGGTTGGGGGAATTAGAGAAGGATGCTATTGCGTTGCTGAAACGGGTTCAGGCGTTCGCTAAGACTCAGGACATTGGTGCTCGTACAACAGGTCACATCTTCAGCAAGATCAGGTTCGCCATAGCTAGAGGGGTGGGGGCCCAGATTGTATCTCGGGTCCCCACTAATTTCTTGTAAATTGATTGACTCTGTAGGTATTTTTTTTTTATAATAATAATAATAATAATAGAAATAATAATAATATTAATAATAATAATCATAATAATTAATGTTACAATAATCTTATAATAATGATGACAACCATAACAATGATATTTACACAAACAATTATATTGTATAAAAATTACAAATCTACTACTTTAAGCTTAATTGCTTGACTCAAAATATCGACCCAAAATGACCCAACCCAAAGTAGACCCGACCCGAACATAACCCGATACATGGACTCAAAACTGACCTGACCCGAACTTGACCCGACCCTAATTCGACCCGACCCAAAGTTGACCCAAAGTATTGACCCGATACCCGACCCGACCCGATAATTTATTGACCCGAAACCCGAAATGACCCAACCCAACCCAAACCCGACAAGAACATTTGCTAACCCGAATTTGACCCGACCTATACCCGTCCTGAATGACCCGTTTGCCAAGTCTAGCGCCTGCACAAAAATACTGAGCGCCCGGCCCTCTCATAATATTGTGCGTCCGCAACTTCGTGGGTACGGAAAAGTGAAGCCATGAAATATGTGTCCGCACACAATTTTGCGTGCCCGTATAGGAGGAATGTGCGCCCGCGCAATAGTCGCACAGCAGGCGCGTAAAACTCTTTGGTTTTGTTCTGCTCCTTAAGCTTCGGCTACGCAGGTTCTGCAGGGATGCGTGCCCGCGCGGTGTTGGATACACGCCCGCGAAGTGTCCACGTAGTGGCCGCACAAAACACTCTACTTAGCCCCTTGAATCTTTCCTTTTGCTCACTTTCTCACAGGGCTGCGGGCCCGCGCAATATCCATCTGCGCTCTCTCTAGCTGGCACGCAGCACTATCTTCTTGGCCCAAGGCTTCCTTCTTTCAACACCACGGTTCCTAAAAAATACAAACAAGAAAACCAAACTAGAAAATACACAAAGGAGGTAAAACTAGGAAAGAAAACGGGCAAAAGAAAGGAGAACTAAAGGTAAGAAAAAGGGGGTACAAACAAGCTACAAGTATGGGGAAAACCCATTAGAATGAGCTCTTAATTGTGGCATAAATGTCACTCATCAAAAATTCATTCTACCTTAGACGTAGAATTTCTGTCGAATTTTTTCTTTAAAATTAATGTCCCAGAATTATGTCGAATTGTTTTTTAAAATTAATGTTCGATTTATTTTTAAAGTTAATGTCCCATATTTTTTTTTTAGTATCAAACACCTACACCACCACCCACCACCAGCCCACCTTAACCCGCCATACCCACCCACCTACACCGAACCCACCTACCAGACCCACCTTAACCCACATGCACCAAACCCACCTTAACCCACGTGCACCAAACCCACCTTACCCCACTTGCACTGAACCCACCTACCACCCACCCTAAACTACCCAACTAACCCAGATCTGTAACCCTACCCACGAAAAACTACCCACCACAAACCATCCAACACCACCACAAACCGTCCAACACCACCAAAAACACCAGAATTCCACCAAAAATCTCAAAAAAAAATAAAAGTAAGAAAAAAGAGAACTTACCTCGACTTTCACCAACACCCTCCGAAATTTGCTTGAATTTGGGTTTTAAAGGTCAAATTCGACCATGAAAACTCTAGATCTAGAGTTTTCATGGTCAAATTTGACTAGAAATCCTTTGGCGGCGATGGTTAGTGGCGGCGGCGGCGGTGGTGGTCGAAAGAGGGGAAGATGAGGGAGGAGGATGGAGACGAGATAACAGAGGAAGAGGAAGAGGAGATAGGAGACGAGAGAAGAGAGGAAGGAGGAGATCAGAGAGAATGAGGAGATAGAAGAGGGGACAGAGAAAATGAGGGAGGAGAGAGAAGAGGGGACGAGAGAGCTAGGGTTTGGGAAAAGGGGGTTATATAGTGTATGTAGACACCTAAAAATGTCTCCCAAAAACCCAACCCGATGATGAAAAACCTTTCACCGCCATTATTGGTCGATTTGATTATTTAATCTTTGGAGTGCTTAAATCCATTTTCCATTCAATACATTTCATAAACCAATCCATTTCCTAAGCCAGCTCATTTTCCTAAACCATAACTTGTTTTCCCCTTTTCGTAACCGAGAGAAACTGATTTTGTGGCATAATAATTTTGATCCAAAGATTATTTTTTTGGATATGCCTTGAAATAAGCTTTCCAACCATATATCATAAGCCCAACTCCGATTTAAAACAAAAAAGATATGAGCAAAATACTAAACTCGACCCAAAACCGACACCCTTCTAATAAAACGGCCATATCATAAAATATTTATATGATATTGACCTTATTCCAATTGGGTTGTAAATTAGACTTGATAAGCTTTCCAATGATATATTATATTCCTTATCCCAAGTTACGGATCAAAAGTTATCATGGTTTTAAAAACGCGTACAAAACTGGAATTACAGCGCACAGTGTAAAACCACCGTGTCACGGCAAAATCTGACGTGGCACGGTGCCTGGTGCCGTGACACGGTAATTCCCAACGTGTCACGATGCTTTTTCCATGTTTTTTCATCGGGAACAGTTGCCGCGCCAAGGGATTTCGCATCGTGTCATAGTACAATTTCCCGTGTCACGGTGCCCATTTCATGACACGAGGCTATTCCGTGTTTTCTCTGCATAAACTCTTCACGCGTTTTAACTCCTGTAGGTTAATTATTTCCCGGTTCGCTCTAAAATATCCCGCATCACACAAACATTTCCCGTGTCACGGCATAATTTGCTGTGTCGCGGCGTAATTTGTCGTGTCGCGGCGGTGTTTATAGGGTTTTTATCCTTTTTAGGGTTCCGCGTGTTCCCTTTGCTCATTTTCCCAATAAATACCCCCTCATTTTTTATGCACGGGGCACCAAATCCTTCTCTCTTTCTCTCTTTTACACTAAAATCATTATCTTCTCTCTCTCTCTCATATTCTAAGCCTTAAACCTATTTTATTAATTACACCATTATTCCCTTAATTAAGCACTCCAAGGAGTCCATACTTAACCTGAGGTTCCGTCCTTAAACCAAGGAGTGAAAGGTATAAATAACTGAGGGTTTGGACCAAATCAAATCTACATTTATTTAATTTAACTTTCATTTGATTTATAATTTTTATTAAAGTTACTAACAATTTATTCATGATGTAGCAATTTAAAGGAACGCGCGGAATGTGAGTAATTAATTAATTTAATTACTCTTATTTTATTTTAGTATTGCTAGTATCATGATTAGGTTAATTTGTATTTGATTTGACTAACGCTATTATTGTTAAATTGCTTCCAATATTAATGCTTATTTTATTATATTTATTGATCACCATATTGCATGTTTAAAGGGAATATGTAATTGAAAATCACGCCTAATAAGATAATTTGGACAACTGGTTTAGGTTCCTTTTTAATCTCGTTATTAAATCAAAGTGATCACTAATATTTTAGAATTATGTGCTGCATTAATATTCAACCAATTTAGCTTAATAATAGTTTGGAGCAAATTGAATCTTTGTTTGCATGCCTTTGAAATCGCAAGAATCACTTTTCACGATAAGAATCGAGTAGAGGCCAATACGGGCGAATGTGACTCCATGACTCACTTCGTACCATCATCCCGATCCAACTTTTGTGGTTCCGAACCATATGGAGTTAGTAATCTCATGGATTATGAATGGGGTGTAACCTTCACGGGTCAATCGTTGTTTCCTATCGTTGTCCCTTTCTCGTGGTTGCCTTATGTAGACACCCATTTGTGTCTCCCCAAAACCAAACCCAGTGATGAGTACCTTTCACGTCGAATCATAATCGAATGAAACGAAAGTGTGGAAAGGTCTAGTGTTGCGGAAAGTGTTATTTCTTTTCTCTTCTCCCTGTTTTGAAAAACTTTATTTTAAGAAAACAGCCAATCCAGTTTGATTGGTCCATGATATGGGTCCAATAGTGGTGTAGTTGGATGGGGCTTGCAAAGACCTTTCCAGCAATATATTATAAGCCCAATTCCGATGAATATTGAGGAAGTTATGGCCAATTTACTAAACTGGGCCCGGTATGAGCTTTATGTACGGCCCAGTGATATAGGGGAGGGCCTAATATGATTTATCATTCCTAATGCAATTAGGAATGGTTTTAGTCTTCTAGAATCTTCTAGAAGGTTCTTTTCATTCCTAATTCAATTAGCATTGATAAGTTGACTTTGTTGACTTTTCAGAGTTTTAATCAAGATCAAATAGCATTTTCGAAGGAATTATATTATTTTATCTTCCAGTATGGGAAATTTATCAGATTTTTGAAAACGCGTTGAAATCCAGTTTAGCGTCCAACTCCAGGCCTTGGCGCCTGGAACCAGGCTTGGCGCTAGGCGCTAGCCACTGGTGCCTAGCGCCAGCTAGCCAGGGTTGGCGCCAATCCTATTATGCGATATTCAGACTCTGTTTTGTTAAATTATCTTTTTTGGCTGATTTTCTCTATAAGTATCGTATCAAAAACTCCGTTTTCATTCACCAATATTCACGTTTTCATCATCTACATTCACCCATTCACCAATTCTCTCATTCTCAAGTATTCTTTAGAATTCAGTTCTTTCTTGCTTTTTCATACAAAATTCCGCATTCACAAGATCTAGAAACACCTAGCCATATTTGAAGTTGCCTTCGCCCTAGACGTGAAAGGGTTTAATTTTTGAGGGTTTTGTCCCAAATCTCTCTTTCAATTATTTAATTTAATTGTTTTGATTATTATTTTCCTTGAAGTTACTAACGTGTGTATTTTGTTATTAGAAAGAGGTACGAGGCATCAAAGTAAGTACTTTAATTGATTAATTGATATTATGATGTAGAAATCATGTTTACATTGTTATTATGATATTCCTAGTATCATGTCTAGGGTATTTTTAATATTAAATATAATTGTTGCGATGCTTCCTATGTTCTTTCTAATATTTGTAATTGTTAGTATCATGTTAGGGTTAAAGATTTGATTTTTATTGCTTAGTGACATGCTAGGGTTTGTTATTAATCTTGTTAGTATCATGCCTAGGATCTTGCTTTTATGCTTTAACATGAATATTATTGTATTTATGCTTATTAAAATTATTATTCATGATGTTGATTATTATTATGTTGCTTGATGTTTATTCTTTATTGCTTGATCACCTTTTATGCATGTTTAAAGGGAATTTGTACTTGTAATCACGCTTAATAAGATAATTAATAATCTTTTTTAGGGTTAATTGTGATTATGATTCAAGTGATCGCCAATAATAGTTTATTTGTGCATTAAATTTAACCAACATAGATTAAACAGGTTTAGGGTTAATCCTATTGATTGCATGTTAGTCAGAAAGCGCACATGAATACGATCAGAATAAAGTAGAGGCGTATTATTAGGGCAGGTTCAATCTCTTTTAGGTTGGATTTGTACCATCATCCCCGAACCCTTATTTGGTTCATGACCTTATGGAGTTGACGATCTCTTGGATCGTTAAGGGGTGTAACCTTCATCCTATGAACGGTTTACAAGTTCCTTAAAAAACTTGTTGGCGACTCTTTTGCTCTATCTTCTTACCTTTTGGACGCCACCGTACTTTAGTGTATGATCACAGTGGGGTTCAAGCTAGTGGGATTTTAAAGGCTTGAAATTATTCCCTACAGTTTTTTGGCGACTCCACTGGGGAAGATTTCTATTTTAATTCCTGAATTTGTTTCGGCAATGATTTAGAATGAGTGGATGAGACTCGAAAAGTTCTAAGTATTTCAAGTGTGTAATTTTGATTAACATTATTGTCATATGCATAAAAAGGTTCTCATTGGAAAGACCATCCGTAATGAGTCAAAAATATAGGATTTTACACGTAGGAAATTTGAGAAATGTCTTTCACAACTAGGACTGAAATAACACCGCGCGAAACTGGAAGATTTTATCGAGCACAGAAAATTGCTGAGGCATGTGGGAAGTAGCGTCAGGGGCCAGTATTGGCGCCAGGCGCTACAGTTAAAAGTTGGCGCCAGTCTCTGATTGCTGGCGCCAATTTCCCCCAATACCGAGCCAGAAATATGCGTTCTAATTTCGACCGGTTTTTCGTATTGTTTGCTCGATCCTACTTCCTGATTGAATTTTTTCTCACTTTTCTGAAACCCATATGTGTTCTACATATGGACATAACCCTCTGGGAATTCATGCTCCATCTACCCGATTGAACGCTCCTGGCAACAAAGGGTACATCCGAGATGTTGAATTCACCAAACCATGGAAGTGAGTTTTTCTAAAACTCGCGGTGTCCCATCCACTCGCGCCAACCCTTCACGCTTAGGCTTCCGCGCGGTGCATCCGGACAATTAACCATGGACCCTCTATTGACTAAACCATATCCCGAACTTTAGAGAACTAGAGCCATGGTTAGGTTGCAAACTCATTGCATCATATTGTGCCTACTTGATTAATTGTGCATTATTTGTTGTGCATATATATTCTATGTTTCTCTTAACCGTTTGTTGATTTGTGTTGAGACTAAAATTAATGACTTAAAGAACTTTGCCTAATTAATCAATTAATTAATTAATTTGAGTCAATAAAGTCTTTTTTTTAATCGAAATTGACCTAGTACGACTTTAGGCATACCCCAGTTGACTAATAATACCGAAAACAGTCTCAGACCGAAGCTCCAATATTGGCGCCAAAGTCTGAGCTGTAGCGCCACGTTATAGTGTGTAGCGCCAGACATTTACTAAATTGTCTGGCGCCAATCACCATAATGCGACGCCAGTCCTGTCGCTTGGCCGACAGTTCGGATTATTTGTCGAGTCATCACCTAATGTCTAATTAATCAGTTTCCTGTTTAATTCGGTTAATTTTGCTGACAATAATGCTTAATTGAATCAATGTTCGAGTTTTGGCACTAAGTCTCATGGTCTTACACAAGAGTCCAAACATGTCACTTACACTCAATGCACACACCAATACACATGTTTTGACCATGATTAAGAGAGTCTTGTGTGCGCGCTTTTTTCGTCATTTTTTTTAGGGGGTAAGTCGGATATTAATCCTCCAATAAATAATAATACTTAGTTCCCTAAAAATATGTACATTTTTTTTGGCTAAAAAAAAACCATAAAGTCAAGTTGATTCGAGTCAAGTAATTAAAACGCAAATTGGCTTAATTTACAGCGCGTGGTCAAGAAAGGAAGGACGATTAATCAAAGATAATCTCTTCGTACAAGTCCAACTTTTCGACAAACCTATAGCCCGCAAGAGGAAAGCAAGAGTTATAATGGCAACTCAAGAAGAAGTCAATGATCTCAAGAACCAACTGGCTACTGTAACTAAGACAATGAAGCTTCTCGCACTTAAGATCGATGATCCCATGAAACAACAACAAATGGACCTCATGCAAGAGAGCCTAAGCAAGTTGTCCAGTGACTACAAGTTTCAAGAACTCACATCCCAAGGGGTCTCGGTGGATAAAGATCTTCTTCCGCAGAAGTTCAGCGCCAACGACATCCCAAAATTTAGGGCAATTGACAACCCTTACTTCCATTTAAGAGCATTTGAAACAATAATGAGTATCAAGGGTATCGATAAGAAAGTCTTCCCTTCCCTGTTCTCACTATCTATCGAGACCGTTTGCCAACAATGGTTCTTTTCTCTCGAAAAGGAAAAGACCTCTACTTGGGAATCCATAGCAAATGCTTTCGTTGATAGGTACAAATGAAACATTCAAGTCGAAACTGACCATAGAGAACTTGAAATCCTCAAACAGAAAGAGAATGAAGGCTTCACTACTTTCTTTAACAAGTGGAGAGAAACCTCAGCTAAAATGATCGAGGTACCAAGTGAAAAAGAGTCCAAGAGACTATTCATTAAAAATCTTCAAGAAAAATATTCCAAACATCTTAAATATCAAAATAACCTTCATACCTTTAAGGCTGTTTATGATATTGGGATCAATATTGAAGATGAATTGGCTAAATCTAAAGCTGCCAACAATAGCTCCAGCAGTGGCTAGAAAGGAAAGAAGAACGACAATCCTTCTTCTTCCAAAACTGCCCACTCAAATAATGTTAGCACCTTTAATCTAGGAGAAGTCCTCGCCATGAACAACCAAGGACAAAAGAAACCATTTAGGAGGAACTTCACTCCTATTGGCATGAGTTATGACACCGTATTTGATCGATTAAATGCAAAAGGTCTTATAACTCCCATTGGATCATTCGGGGATCCACCAGTTGAGAAGAGGTCGCCTAACTGGAACCCCAACGCACATTGCAAATATCACCAAGGTAGGGGCCATTCTACTGAAAGCTGTTGGAAGCTTAAGGAAGCTATCCAAGACCTAATTGACAGTAACAAGCTGCCGTTGCCCCATGCCAGTAAGAAGCCAAGTATTGACAATGCACCTCTAGCTCATACTTTGGCTATCTCCGATGAAGAAAGCGAAGTTGACCCCTCATCTCTCATTAAGCCTGTCAAAGCAACCAATGTCGAAGAAGGAGAAGAAGAGATCTTTTTCGATGTCAAAGATAATCTTCCAGAACCAGCAAACAAGGAAGACATACAATTGCTCACACTGTTTATGAGGGAGACATCGCAACTATTACGTGAAACTCTCAAAGTTGTAAACGAACTTCACAAGAAATATGATGAACTTCCATGTCCAAAGGAAGAACCTAAAAGAGAATTCACACCAGTGAAAACGACTTATGAGGCAAAGCATTTTCCTTTACAAGTCACTGAAAAACCCAAGAAGAGCAATAGAGTTTACACTCCAATTGGGATCCCATATGCACAAATGTTCGAAATGCTCTCCGAGAGTGGCAAGGTCAAACCTCTCGAACCGAGACCATTCGAATCATTAAAAAGGACAGATAGATATTACTGTCAGTACCATAAGTCAGGGGGGCACACCATAGAAAACTGCTTCAAATTCAAGGATTTGGTGCAGAAAATGATTGATGAAAAGGACATAACTGTTAATGGAGTATGGGACAGTGATGAAGAGGATGTCTACCTAAAGGACATAGTAGGACCTTCACCTTCTGTATCATACACCACAGACGACATTTGGGCTGAAGAAGATTCATCAATAGACGTCCTCACAAGATCCGGGAGAATGCAACCTCCCGTTTCAACACAGCCTATGACTACTGTACAACAAGTTCCCATACCAATCATCGAAGACAACGACATTGTTAAACAGTTTAAGAAGACAAAAGTTGAGATGAATGTATGGAAGCTCCTGGCAACATCTCGAGAACATAGGTTGGCTGTAATGAATGCCTTGGATAAAATCGGGATAGATTCTGACACCACTCCTGAGGGACTAGCTAACTTCCTTACAAGTGACCTCCCTAGTCCGATTAATCTAATCACTTTCTCTAATAAAGACTTACCCCCAGAAGGTGACAAACATTAAAAGGCGTTAAACCTCACGGTAGTCTGCAAAAGGATGAATATTCCCATGACTCTTGTAGACAATGGATCAGCTATCAATGTCTGTCCACTTAGGACTGCGAGGATGCTCGGCATAAGGGATGAAGATTTAACTCCGTCCACACAAGGAATAAGAGCTTACGATAATACTCGCCGTCAAGCTCTTGGCAAAATAATCCTAAATGTGACGGCAGGAGCAATAGAACATGCTACTACTTTTCAAGTGGTAGACATCAAAGCCTCATTCAATCTGTTGTTAGAACGCCCTTGGCTCCATGATCTAAAGGCCGTCCCTTCATCTCTCCACCAACAAGTGAAAGCCATAGTTAGAGGAATTCCAATCACTATTGACGCTTTGCCGATGAGAATCAAATCAATAGAAAATCCAATCATCAATGTAGAGCACGACGAAGATGACGAAGACCTATGGGGCTTTAACGAAGAAGTCTCCTTAATCCAAGAGGATGAAAGGACATCTCTTTGCCACGACCCCCATTCAAACATGATTATCAACACCATGCTGAAGAAACAAGGACACTTCCCTGGGATGACCTTAGGAAAGAAGAAGGAGATAGAAAAATCGATAGAGTCACCTGGCCTCCCTAAACTAGATACTTTCGGACTTGGTTTCGAACCGACTCAGAAAGATCTCAAGCGAGCCCAGGACAAGTTGAAAGCACGTAGGGACGCTCGAATTCAAAAGAAAGCAATTCCAATGGATCAGTACCCTCTTACGCTTAATGGTCAGTTTATAAAGGAAGGAGAGGACTATCCATGCTATGAATTTCCCGAGCCGTTTGTTGTAAATGGCATACGACAACCGGGATTCGAGATTTTCTTAGATTGCTACTTCACTGACGAAATCCCAACTCCCGTCCGTAAGGAGAAAACACCCCCATGCTTTGACTTTAACGTCATGGGATTAGTGTTTGGGCGAGAAAAGAATGAGCCAGCTTATGAGGAAGATAACTCCTCACTCATTCAAACGGTCCTACAAAGCGAAAACTTCGACCCCTCGAAGCTAATTACTCTAGCCGAAGGATCATTGCAAGGGTGGCGCAAGACTATCAAGGTGACTACTCCGAGTGGAAGGAAGATATCAATCACGACAGGGCAAGGGCCGATGTTCGAAGAGTCGTCGGAGTCAGAGTCCGAGTCAGAGTCTTTCCCTTTAGAATCTTCTAAGTCTTTAGCAATAATACCTTCCCTTCCTATTTCTTCTCCTAGGATAGTTAGTGATCCAGTCCCTGAGGACATATCACTCTTTGATGTAATGATCTCAGAGTATAATAATACTTCTCGTTCTCCTTATTTCTCGCGTTCTTCCCTAACCCAAGATGACGATCATTGCTTAGCTAACGATGAAAAAGATAAAGAAATTATTAAAGCAATGGAAACACTTGAAAAGAAAACACCAGTAATTGAAGAGACTGAAACAGTCGACATCTCAAATGACTCAACTCATAAAAGAGAAGTTAAAATCGGACTAACATTGAATAAACAAGAAAGAACCGATTTAATTAACTTACTTAAAGAATTTATCGATGTATTTGCTTGGTCATATGAAGATATGCCGGGCATTAACAGAGAAATAGCTCAACACACTATACCATTAATCCCAGGAATGAAACCTGTGAAACAAAAGTTGCGTCGAATGAAACCCGACGTAGCACTTAAAATAAAAGAAGAAGTTCAAAAACAAATAACGGCAGGTTTCATCAAGGTATCCAAATACCCCGAATGGGTCGCCAACGTCGTCCTAGTTCCAAAGAAAGACGGAAGGGTAAGGATGTGTGTCGACTATCGATATCTAAATAAGGCAAGTCCAAAGGACAACTTCCCTTTGCCACACATCGATATTCTGGTAGACAACACGGCAAATCACGCGCTTCTCTCATTCATGGACGGATATGCAGGATACAATCAGATCCTCATGGCAGAAGAAGACATGGAGAAAACGACCTTTATCACACCGTGGGGCACTTACTGTTACACGGTAATGCCATTTGGGTTGAAAAACGCAGGTGCTACTTACCAACGTGCAGCAACTGCCTTACTCCATGACATGATGCACAAAGAAGTTGAAGTATATGTTGACGACATGATTGTGAAATCAAAGGACCGTCCAGGCCATCAAGTAGCCTTAAGGAAATTTTTCGAAAGGCTAAGAAAATATAATATGAGGTTGAATCCATTAAAATGTGATTTTGGAGTCACCTCGGGCAAACTCTTGGGATAAGTCATAAGCTCTAGAGGAATAGACATAGATCCAACCAAGATTAAAGCAATCATGTTGATGCCACCGCCTAAGACCGAGAAACAGATTCGAGGATTTATTGGCCGGTTGCAATACATAAGTAGGTTCATATCAAAACTGACAACGATATGTGAACCAATCTTCAAAAAGCTCAAAAAGAATGTACCAGTAATATGGGATGATGAGTGTCAAAAAGCCTTTGACAGGATCAAAGCTTATCTCACAAATCCTCCCGTGTTAGCACCAGCACTTCCCGGAATACCTCTTAGGTTATACTTGACGGTTACCAAAGAGACAATGGGAGCCATGCTAGCACAAGAGGTAGAAAGCAAAGAGAATGCAATCTATTACCTAAGTAAGAAGATGCTCGAATACGAAACACGCTATACACCGCTTGAGAAGTTGTGCCTCGCTTTAGTGTGGGCCACAACTAAGTTGAGACATTACATGTTGGTACATACCGTTTTCGTAGTATCCCGACTGGATCCGCTCAAATATTTGTTCTAGAAATCAACACTCAATGGACGTATTTCAAGATGGATAGTCAACTTAGCCCAGTTTGATGTGCGTTTTATGCCACAAAAAGCTATTAAAGGATCTGTGGTGTCAGACTTTCTGGCAGACTTTCCAATAGAAGACTCAACACCAATACAGGACAATGAATTTCCAGATGAAGATTTGATGGTCACCGAAAATGATACTTGGACCTTGTATTTCGACAGAGCCTCAAACCAAAAGGGATGTGGCGTCGTAGTGCTACTAGTATCACCTAAATAAGAACACGTCCCAATCTCAATAAAGCTTGATTTCGACGTTACCAACAACGCTGCTGAATATGAAGCATGCGTGGTAGGCCTTGAAACAGCCCTGGCATTGGGAGTAAAGAAGCTAAGGATATTCGGAGATTCTTCTTTGATTATCAATCAGATATCTAAAAGGTGGAAAGTAAGGAGTGAAAGCCTAGCCCCTTACCAAACTTATCTGGAAACTCTTACCGATCAGTTAGAGAAGGTAGAATACACATATTTACCTAGAGAAGAAAACCAATTTGCTGATGCTTTGGCAAGATTAGCCTCAATGGTTAGGATTCCCACGGAAATCGAGCAAATGCCTCTAACTATCGAAAAAAAGGCACAAACCAGCATATATACAGGCTATAGAAGATGACGACTCAGTTCAAGACGAAGAAGAAGAAGAAGAAGAAGAAGAAGAAGAAGAAGAAGAAGAAGAAGAAGAAGAAGAAGAAGAAGAAGAAGAAGAAGAAGAAGAAGAAGAAGAACCATGGTACACAGACATACTCAACTATGTCACCAATGAAGAATACCCTCCTCATGCTGACAAAAGAGCAAAGCAAGCATTGAGACTTTTGGCTTCTCAATATGTACTCATAGACAACGAGCTACATAAAAGGGTACCTAAAGGTCGAGCTCTCCTATGCGTAGGAAAGGTGGATGCACAAAGAATAATGAGAATAGTTCACGAAGGAATCTGTGGAACTCATGTAAATGGCAAAATGTTAGTCCAGAAAATAATGCGAGAAGGGTATTATTGGACTACAATGAATAGGGACTGCCATCAATACGTGAAAAGATGCCCTAAGTGTCAAATTTATGCCAATTTACAACATGTTCCTCCATCTTTGCTTTACACCTACACATCACCATGGCCATTCTCTACATGGGGAATTGACATAATTGGCAAAATTACTCCCCCAGGGACAGGTTGCCATGAATTTATTCTAGTAGCAATTGATTACTTTACAAAATGGGTCAAAGCGCAATCATACGCTAAACTCACTGCAAAACATGTAGGACTCTTTATCGAGAGAAATATCATTTGTCGATATGGAGTCCCACATGAAATGATAAGTGACAATGGAACTCACTTTCAAGCCGAATGTGAAGAATTGCTACATAAATATGGTATCCAACACCATCATTCGTCACCTTATAGACCTCAAGCAAACGGAGCAGTTGAGGCAACTAATAAGAATTTAAAGACTATCATCGAGAAAATGACAGAAAATTATAAGGATTGGCCTGACAAGCTCCACTTCGCACTAAGGGGTTATCGCACGTCAATCTGTACATCAACAGGAAATACACCATTTTCTTTGGTATACGGAATGGATGTCGTACAACCTGTCGAACTAGAAATACCATCTCTACGCATTGCGCTAGAGAGTAAACTTGATGAAGTTGAATGGACTAGGGCACGATATGAAGAATTGATCCTACTCGACGAAAAACGACTAGAAGATCTACATCACACTCAGTGCTATGAAACTCCTATGGCTAGACATTTTAATAAAAAGGTCAAGACAAGAAATATCAAAGTAGGAGATTTGGTATTAAAAGCTCTAAGGAAAAATGTTTTAGATCCAAGGGGAAAATTTAGACCTAATTGGTCTGGCCCCTACATTGTCAAAACAATCCTGTCAGGTGGTGCAGCAAAACTAACTGATATGGATGGCAATGAATTCTCAAACATGACCAATCTTGACCAACTTAAAAGATACTACCCATAATTGCTTGAGTAGGACACTCAAGAGAGCTACGTTCGGCCTGATTCCTTAGGAAAGGATACGTAGGCAACCCTTTACGGGTGCGGCCACTTTATTTTTTGACATCTCCGCGTTCCAGAATCAACTAAAATACAACACAAAGTCGGCAAATTATTGGCGTCGCAGAACCGAGTCTGGAGCCTGCCGGAAGCCATTAGCGCCAACCGATGGTAGTGGCGCCTGGCGCCAGACCTCAATAGCTGGCGCCAAACTACAATTACTGGCGCCAATTCAGCAATAAAATCCGGGCGAATTTCGGTGTTTTTCGGAAAATTTTTGACTTCCGTACTCGAAGAATTTCTGGAAAATTAATTTTTTTTCGATTTCATTGCTTTAATAAAATAAATTTTAAGTAACAATTTAATTGAAAGCTGAAATTTCATTAATAAAATAAATTACATTGTTAATGGAATTTAAATAAGGCTGAAATAAATTAACTTTAAATAAAAATTAACAATCTAATAAATCTAAAGCTAAGCAATGTTTTTAATCTTTCTTTTCCTTTTTAGCTCTTTTCCAATTCTTTTCTATTTCCTCCTCTTCATCCATTACCTTAGCTAGTAGGCATCCTTTAGAGAACCTACATTCAATTTTGGAATAGATTGTCTCCCCTTCAGCTAGCACCCCGTGCTTCTTTTCCACCCAAGCCTTTTTGTCCGTGGTGTTAGCTTTCCTTTTCTCTTTGTCTTTAGTAGTATTTTTCTTCCTGGGCATTGTAGGTGTTTTGAATTCAATTCTTGCACCTAAGCGTTCTTTGGCCGGTGTCACCCTGTCACCTAGACGATTCTTCACATCAGTTCTACCCTGATCAATTGAAGATTTCTTCAGCAACCACTTCTTTACATAATTAGGTAAAGAAGGGGGAACCTTTTGGGTAATCACTTCCCATAAAGGTCTAGCGCTCCAGTAAGTATCGAATCTATCTACTTCTTGAGATACGGGGTACTCATAGGGAGGGCGAAGATCCCCGGAAGGAATATTTTGTAGCAAGCCGTATTGTCTTTTTACCCAGCAGGGATAATAATATGTTACACGAGACAAGCTTGGGAGACGGCAAAAAGGTTGCTTGTTAACACCAACCATCCTTTCTATTCTCCACTATGGGATGACCCACTTGATAGCAAAATCACGTGATTCAAAGACTTTTCTCCACCCATGGCGCCCAATTTTAGGGATGCGCTTCTTCCTTCTCACGAAGCAATTGGGAGTATATTTTTCAATGTCGTCCGGAGGGCTAATTAATCCTAGCCTCTCCATTAGCCACATCTGTAAAAAATTGCAATACAAATAAATTATTATTACAATACAAAAATATATTTTTCGATTTCTGTAATTAAAAATATTATTTTTCTACCTGTAATAAAATTGGAGAGTCGCGAAGAGGCGCTTTTTGGTCCCTTTTCAATTCATCTAGACTAATCATAGTCTCTCCAACTATTAATGGCATTGGATCTCTCCCTGATTCAATTTGTTCTAGTACAGTGGTTATAATGGATTGACCCTCGTTATTTTCACCACTACTAAGAAAAAATTGATTAAGCATGCAAAATAAG
This sequence comes from Chenopodium album, assembly GCF_948465745.1. Lineage (NCBI taxonomy): Eukaryota > Viridiplantae > Streptophyta > Magnoliopsida > Caryophyllales > Amaranthaceae > Chenopodium > Chenopodium album. The sequence continues at coordinate 16,791,061 of NC_137835.1, read as the reverse complement.
AACGCCCTTCTTCTATATATATGAAAGGATTCAGAAAGAGGTTTATCAAAATAATAGCGTGCGAATTCTTTCAAATTAACTATATTGTTGTAGACACCTAAAAATGTCTCCCCAAAACCAAACCCGATGATAAATAACCTTTCACCGCCACTATTGGTCGGGTTTAGTATTTAATCCCGAGAGTGCTTAAAAAATCGTATTTTATTAAATTTATATTTTTGAAAGGTCTATGGATCAGTCTTGGTGTTTGGTAAAAGCATAGTTTTAATTTTAGCCCAAGCTTGTTAATTAATTTTAAGCCTTAACCTTTTTATTTTTTTATTTTATTATTTATTTTTGGCCCAAACATTTTATTTTATTTTATCAATCGGCACTTAAAAAGCCGAAAGAAATTAGGGTTAAAAATGAATTTAGACGGAAAAATGGACTGGAACTGACCGTGTCACGGTGCAGCCTGACCGTGTCACGGGAAATCTTCTCGTCTGACGGTGGGACTTCCCGTGACACGGGAGGTCTGCCGTGACACGGGAAGTTCCGTGTCCTTTCTGCGTAAACCCTTAACGCGTTTTCCGTTCCGTTTTCTGAAAATTTCCCGCGTCACTTCAAAACTGACCGTATCACGGGAACTTGTACCGTCTGACGGTACAGTCTGACCGTGTCACGGGATGCTTTTTTAGGGTTTTGATCATTTTAGGGTTTCGTGTGCTCCCTCAGCACATTTCCCTATAAATACCCCCTCATTTCTGATGTACGGGGCAACCAAAATTCTATTATTCTTTTTTTCTCTCTTCTATGCTCTTAACCTAAACACTAGCCTACCCTTTTCACTTCAAAATTCCTTCTTCAAGCACTCAAAGGAGTCCATATTTTACTCGAGGTTCTGTCCTTAAACCAAGGCGTGAAAGGTAGAATCGTTTGAGGGTTTAGCCCCAAAATCAACCTTATTTTATTTAATTTAATTTAATTGTTGTTTTATTATTTCCTTGAAGTTACTAACTCGTTTATTATTTTGTAGTTGCAAACAAACAGATTCAAAGTAAGGATCATGCTCTTTTTATTATTATTATTTTTCTAACGATTTTTTATGTTGTTGGAATTATAATTAAATTGGTTTTTATATTAATATTGATTCTTTTATTTATTCTAATCACCATATTGCATGTTTAAAGGGAATATGTAATTGAAAATCACGACTAATAAGATAATTTGGACAACCGGTTTAGGATCCTTTTTAATCTTGTTATTAATTGAAGTGATCACCAATATTTTTAGAATTATGTGTGCATTAATTTTGAACCAATTTAGTTAAATAATAGTTTGGAGCGAATTGAATATTTTGTTTGTATGCCTTTGAGATCACAGGAATGCTTTTCAATATAAGAATCGAGTAGAGGCCAATACGGGCGAATGTGACTCCATGACTCACTTCGTACCATCATCCCCGATCCTCCTTTCGTGGTTCCGAACCATATGGAGTTAGTAATCTCATGGATTATGAATGGGGTGTAACCTTCACGGGTCAATCGTTGTTGCCTTCGTTGTCCCTTATTCGTGGTTGCCTTTTATAATCCGTGAATGGTTTACAAGTTCCTTAAAAACTTGTTGGCGGCTCCCTAGTTTATTTGTCCCTAATCGTTGTCCCTAATCGTAATGTCAATTCCCACTTCCTATGAGTGCCAAGCATATTCACAACATGCTTTTTACGTAGGCGCACTTCGAGCGACGCCTACAATTTGGCGACTCCACTGGGGAGGATTCTTAATTATTTATCGATTTGAGTGATCGGTATTTAATTAAGATGAGTGGATGAGACTTGAAAGATTCTTGAAAAAAATATTCCTGTGATTAATTTGGCATTTTTGCATCTGCATAGACATTTTAACGTCGCATTCAGGTCTGTCCCGTAGGAAAAATTGGATAACTTGATTGTGCGCAAAGGAAAACAGGGCACCAGTCAGATTTTCTGACTGTCGTGTCACGGCAGAGTCTGCCGTGTCACGGTACAGTGTACCGTGACACGGGAATTTCTGTCGTGTCATGGCAGTCCTAAAATTAGTCCAGTGACCTATTTTCTTTTCTCACAGTCGACTTCCTTCGATTTTTCTGAAAAAACGTATGTGTTCTACATGCGTCTTAGCCCCGGGGATTTAAGCTCTATCAACCCAAAAACGCTCATGGCAATAAGGGTTCATCCGAGTTATTAAATCCACCCAAACCATGGAGTCGAGTTCGATTTCATTATGAACTCGCGGAGCCGCCTGTTGGCATACACCCTCAAGGGAGGCTGCCTTGCTAACGCGTCCAAACTCTTAACCATGGTACCCTTTGACACCCAAAGCTTGACCAATAGTTGAACATAGATCTTGACTTTAGGTTGCGATCTTTTTTTACATCATCGTGCCGTGCCTAAATGCTATGTGTTTGCTTGGCGCTAACCCTCATGCGTTTGCTCTTTTTGTTTAACCCATGACCGAGGGTTTTTATTCTCACATAGTAATTAGTACGGACTTAAAATTGATTAAAATCTGAAAAAAATCACAAAACTGACCTGGAACTGCGCACCGTGTCACGGCATCTTCTGCCGTGTCACGGTGAACAGTGCCGTGACACGGGAAAGTCTACCGTCTGACGGTAGGCTGAACCGTGTCACGTCAGTCTGCACTGTGCCACGGTGCCCAGGAAAGTGTCCCGTCAGTCTTTTTTCTCGATTTTTGTGTCCAGTATTGAGTCGTGTCTAGCTATACGGTCAAAACACGCGTCTATAACCTCACCTAATCACTCACATGTTATGTCCACACACTTTTTTTAGTCGTGCACCACTTTTGACCGTATTTTAGGGAAGTCTTGTTTTTGCGTCGTTTTTTTTTCGGAGTAAGTCGGATGGTATCCTCCCATATTTTCTTAAAAAAAAAAAAAATAAGTAGAGCTTCAAATTTCTTTTTTCTTTTAATCCGGATAGATTAAGGTTAAGTGTGGTCATTAAAGGTGTGTTTGTTTCGGTGTCACAACGCTTGGGCAAGAAGCAAGGGTAGATTGTTACGGTTCGAGTCCATACCTCAACAACCTCCTGTACCAAAGAGGCGTACAAGGAAACCACCTCAGTCATCTCCTCAAGATCCGTCTCTAGTCTACTTTCAACCAATGGCCACTAAGGAAGACATCGAGAACCTCAACAGGACAATCGAAAGGTTGTCTTACATGATGCAGACACTCACTACTAGAGTCAGCACTATAAAGCAAGACAAGCAAAAAGTGTCACTGCTGCTGCAATGGACAAGATCAAGGAACAGATGAGCAAGATTTCAGAAGAGTTCACTTTTGTGGAACAGCCTGTCACTTCCTCGTCCATAAGAGAGAAGTTTCCTGAGAAGTTTTCCACTGCTGATATTCCCAAGTTCAAGCCTACTGATAACCCGCTTTTCCATTTGAAGGCTTTTTTTGCAACTATGGCTCTTAAGGGAGTAGATGTGACACTCTTCCCTACGGTGTTTCCTCTTTCCTTAGAGCATGCCTGTCAACAGTGGTTCTATTCTCTGGAATCCAAGCATGTCGCGACCTGGGAAGATGTTGCTGAAAGCTTTATGAACCGGTACAAGTGTATCATCCAGGCCAAGACTTCTGAACGTGAACTCTCCATTCTCAAACAGAAAGAGAATGAAGGCTTCACCACTTACCTAAGCAGGTGGAGAGAAACAGCTCCGCTCCTGGTAGATCCTCCCAAGGAGAAGGAAATGGTTCGCTTGTTCATTGTCAATCTGACGCATAAATACAAGCAACACTTGAAGTTTCTGCCTTTAAGTACCTTTGAAGCTGTATACGATATTGGAATCAATATCGAAGATGAACTGATGAAGTCTGTTGGTAGCAACAATAACAACGGCACTTGGAAAAACAAGAAGAACGACACTCCTTCTTCTTCGTCTTCTAAGCCCAATAATGCTACCAACAATATCAACATCAATGATGTGTTGGCCCTTAATGCTCCTCCTCAAAGATTCCAAAGGCAAAGGAGGGTTTATACGCCTTTGGGAATGACTTATGATGCTGCTTATGACCATCTTCATGGTCAGGGACTGATTATGCCAATCGGACCATTTCCAGAACCTCGACCTGAGAATAGGACCGCCAACTATGACCTCAATGCTTATTGCAAGTATCATCAAGGCAAGGGTCATAACACTGAGAAGTGTTGGAGGCTGAAAGACGCAATCCAAGACCTGATAGATGCTAACCAACTTCCTATCCCTCCAGGGGGCAAGAAGCCTAACATTCAAACAGGTCCTCTTTCTGATGCTTTGGCTATCATGGGAGATGAAGTCTCCTTTGATCCGTCAATACTCATTCAACCTGTGAATGAACCTCTGCCGGAAGTTGTATTTATCTCAAGCAGTGAAGAAGTGAATGGGATTTGGGATAGTGATGATGAAGATGTCTATCTCAAAGATATAGCCTGTTCATCTCTCGGCACCAGTGAAGATGTTTGTGGGGACCTTGAGTTCAAGGTTCTCACTAGAAGTGGACGGTTGCAACAACCTAACCCACCTCCACCTCCACCACAATCAAATCCGATAGTTGATCCCATCGACCCTGTGAATAGCAATGTGGTCAAACAGCTACAAAAGACCAAGGTGGAGATGAATGTATGGAAGCTTTTGGCCACTTCCCACGAGCATCGAAAGGCTGTAATGAATGCTCTGGTGAAGATAGGAGTCGATGACGACATGATTCCCCAAGGACTGGTCAACTTTCTCACTACTGAGCTGCCGAGTACCAGCAATCCGATTTCCTTTTCTGATAAGGATCTACCCCCGGAAGGGGACCAACATAATAAGGCCTTACACCTCACTGTAGTGTGTAGGCAGATGAATGTTCCTATGAGCCTGGTTGATAATGGCTCTGCAATCAATGTGTTCCCACTCCGTACTGCAAAGAAGTTGGGTATAAAGAATGAAGAGTTGACTCCCTCCACTCAAGGGATTCGAGCTTACGATAATACTTGCCGTCAAGCCGTGGGTACTATCATACTGAATATAACTACTGGGGCCATTGAGCGTCGCACCAAATTTCAGGTGGCGGACATTAAGGCCTCTTTCAATCTGTTGTTAGGACGCCCTTGGCTTCATGAGCTAAAGGCGATTCCGTCATCGCTTCACCAGAAAGTGAAAGCCATAAATGGAGGGGTTCCGATTACTATCGATGCTTCTCCTATGCGCATTCAAGTTATTGATACCCCTATCGTCCATGTTGAACACGACGAGGAAGATGAAGATCTTTGGGGGTTTTCATTAGATGATGTTCTTGCGATCGAAGAAGAGGAAAAGTGTCATCTCGACTTCGATCCTTATTCAAACACCAGTATCAACGCCATTCTGAAGAAGCAAGGTCACTTTCCTGGAATGACCCTTGGGCTCAAGAAGGAAATGGCTAAATCTTAGGGCCATCCTGATGCAGTCAAGTAGGACACTTTCGGCTTAGGATTTGGACCGACAAAGGAAGATCTGAAACAGGCTGCGTTGAAAATGAAGGCTCGCAACAACGCTCGAATCACAAAGATGGAAATGGCCATGGATCCATATCCGTTCACTCTCAACGGCCAGTACATCAAAGAAGGGGAAAACTTCCCATGCTATGAATTCCCCGAACCATTTGTCCATGATGGGATCCGTGAACCGGGATTCGAGGTGTTCCTCGATTGTGACTTCATCGATGAAGAACTCTCCACAGTCGAGAAGTCCGCCAGCCTGAACTCTGATGATCTGGGAATTAACCTTCTTTTTGGAATGGAGAAAAATGAATCCAAGCCGGTCTGCAATGATAACTCTGAGCTCATTCAAGCGGTCATAGCGAACAAGGAGTTTGATCCCTCCGAGTTAATCGTCCAAGCTGACAACATTTCAAGGGGATGGCGCAAGACATTAAGGATCACTACGCCGAGTGGAGAGAAGTTGGAAATAACCGCTGGCGAGGGTCCTATGTTTGATGAGTCTGAATCGTCTGGGTCCGAGTCCAAGTCTGAGTCTAAGTCTGTAGATGAGTCCTTAAAGTCTGAGGCTGACCCTCTTTCTGCTATAGAGTTCAACCCTGAGTCTCTTGTTGAGCCCTATCCTTCTAGTCCTAATAATTCTGGTGAGGTCGCAGCTGACCTTGCCTCTCTTGATGTATTAGCCAGTGATTTCAATAAAATGAGTACCTTTGCTTACGATGTGTGCCATTCCCCTAGCCCTGATCAATATTGCTTTGCTAATGATAAAAATGACAAAGAAATAATAAAAGCAATGGAAGAACATGAAAATAAAACAGCTGTTATTGAAGATACAGAAACAGTTAACATTTCCAATGATACGACTGTTAAAGAAGTAAAAATTGGATTAACACTAAGTCAAGGTGAACGCAAAGAGCTAATTAACTTGCTTAGTGAATTTGTTGATGTATTTGCTTGGTCATACCAAGATATGCTAGGAATTGACAAGGATATAGCTCAGCATACGATACCACTCATTCAAGGTATGAAGCCTATCAAACAAAAGCTGCGCCGAATGAAACCAGATGTGGCTCTCAAAATCAAGGAAGAAATCAGGAAGCAATTGGCCACAGGTTTCATCACAGTATCCAAGTATCCGGAATGGATAGCAAATGTGGTCCCAGTTCCAAAGAAGGATGGAAGGGTCAGAATGTGTGTTGATTACAGGGATCTCAATAAAGCAAGACCAAAAGATGGGTTCCCTCTACCTCACATTGACATTCTGGTCGATAATACAGCAAACCACGCACTCCTGTCATTCATGGATGGTTACGCCGGATATAATCAGGTATTGATGGCCGAAGAAGACATGGAGAAAACCTCATTCATCACACAGTGGGGTACATATTGCTATACGGTAATGCCATTCTGGTTGAAAAACGCGGGTGCCACCTACCAAAGAGTAGCTACAACACTCTTACATGACATGATGCACAAAGAAGTGGAGGTCTATGTCGATGATATGATTGTCAAGTCTAAGGATCGCCCAGGCCATATTGTCGCACTTCGCAAGTTTTTTGAAAGACTCCGTAAGTACAACATGAGATCAAATCCAGCAAAATGTGCATTCAGAGTCACGTCCGGCAAATTACTTGGATATGTGATCAGTTCTCGAGGGATTGAAATAGATCCTTCAAAAGTAAAAGCGATCATGGCCATGCCACCACCCAAAAACGAGAAGGAGATTCGAGGCTTCATTGGACGGTTGCAGTACATAAGTAGGTTCATATCAAAGCTCACAGCGATATGTGAACCTATATTCAAGACGCTTAAGAAGAATGTCCCAGTCACATGGGATGATGACTGCCAAAAGGCTTTTGACAAAATCAAAGAGTATTTGGCAAACCCACCTGTGCTAGCACCGGCAATACCTGACTTTCCTCTTCGACTCTACCTTACGGTCACAGGAGAAACGATGGGGGCAATGCTAGCACAAGAGATTGAAAGAAAGGAGAATGCAATCTATTACTTGAGCAAGAAACTCCAAGGATATGAGACGCGATACACGCCACTCGAGAAATTGTGTCTCGCACTTGTATGGGCCGCACAGAAACTGAGACATTACATGCTCACTCATACAGTGCATGTCGTGTCTAAGATGGATCCTCTCAAATACCTGTTCGAGAAAGCAATACTCAACGGCAGATTATCAAGATGGATAGTCAATCTAGCTCAATTTGACTTGAGATTTGTGCCACAAAAGGCCATCAAAGGTTCTACAGTTTCTGACTTCTTAGTTTACTTTCCGCTAGAAGAAGCTGAAAAAGAAGAAGATGAGTACGATTTCCCTGACGAAGATTTACTCATGACCGAAGACGATAGTTGGACGCTCTATTTCGATGGAGCTTCAAACCAAAAGGGATGTGGTGTGGGAGTCTTGCTCGTATCGCCCAATGAAGAGCACATCCCAATTTCCATGAAGCTCGACTTTGATGTCACCAATAATGCCGCGGAATATGAAGCATGCATTTTGGGATTAGAAACAGCTGTCGCCTTAGGAATCAAGAAACTCATAATCTACGGTGACTCTTCACTAATCATTAACCAAATCTCTAAGAGATGGAAAGTGAGGAGTGAAAGTCTCGCTACGTATCAAGCTCATCTGGAAACTCTCACGGACCAACTAGATGAAGTGGAATATACGTATTTGCCGAGAGAAGAAAACCAGTTTGCCAACGCACTAGCTAAGTTAGCATCAATGGTGCGAATTCCAGCTGACACGATCAGAATGCCACTGACCATAGAGAGAAGATATGAACCAGCTTATGTTCATGCACTTGATGATGAACAAGAATCACAGGAAGAAGATGAAGAACCATGGTATACAGACATCCTTAATTATGTGACAAGAGCAGAATATCCTCCTAATACTGATAAAAGGGCACGTCGTGCTTTGAGGCTCCTGGCCTCACAGTATGTGCTCATCAGGGGAGAACTCCACAAGAGAACCGCAACAGGAAGGAATCTCTTATGTATAGCCAAGAAAGAAGCACATAAAACCATGGAAAACCTTCATGCTGGTATATGTGGAACTCACATGAATGCAAAGATGTTAGTCCAAAAGATTCAACGACAAGGTTACTATTGGACTACTATGGAGCGAGATTGTCACGAGTACATCAAGAAATGTATGAAGTGTCAAATCTATGCAAACTTACAGCATGTTCCACCTTCAATTCTCTACACGTATACTTCTCCATGGCCTTTCTCCACTTAGGGCATTGACATCATTGGAAAAATCACACCACCAGGACAAGGGGGGCATGAATTCATTCTCGTAGCAATCGACTACTTAACCAAATGGGTTGAGGCAGCCTCATATGCCAAGCTGACAGTAAAACATGTAGCTCAATTCATTGAGAAAAATATTATATGCCGCTATGGGGTACCGCATGAGATGATCAGTGACAATGGAACACATTTCCAAGCCGAATGCGCGGAATTGTTGCAGAAATATCATATCAAACATCATCGATCATCACCTTACAGACCACAAACGAACGGAGCAGTCGAATCGGCCAACAAAAATGTGAAGACCATCATTGAAAAGATGACAGAAAATTATAAGGATTGGCCAAGTAAGCTACATTTCGCCCTTTGGGGTTATCGAACCTCTGTTCGTACATCGACAGGGGCTACCCCCTTCTCTTTGGTCTATGGCGTCGAAGCTGTACAATCAATCGAGCTCGAGATACCTTCTCTCCGAATCGCATTGGAAAGCCAACTAGATGAAGTCGACTGGATTAGAGCAAGATACGACGAACTGGTCTTGCTTGATGAAAAACGCTTGGCAGCTTTGCATCATGTCCAAACCTACCAACAGCGTATGGCACGACATTTTAATAAAAAAGTCAAGACCAGGAACATCAAAGAGGGTGACCTAGTGCTTAAGGCACTTCGCAAAAATGTGTTAGATCCAAGAGGAAAATTCAGACCGAACTGGTCAGGCCCGTACATTGTTAAAGCCATCCTGTCTGGCGGAGCGGCATAATTGGTAGACATGGAGAGTAATGGCTTCCATAATTTAACCAACTTGGATCAACTCAAGAAATTCTACGCCTAGTCACATGGGTTCATGACCCAATAGAGCTACGTCTGGCCTGATTCCTTTTTAAGGATACGTAGGCAACCCCTCAAGGGGGCCCGGCCACTTTAAAATAAAAAAATTCTCCCTCTATTGATCTAATATGCGCTCGGTTCAGCATTGCGTCACGGCAAAATAAAAAAAATTAAAAAAAAATAAAAAAATATAAAAAAATTTTGCCGTGACGCGGGAATTTGAACCGTGTCACGGGACCCCTTGACCGTGACACGGCAGATTTTCAGTTTCCCATTTTATTTATTGACGCATCCGTTGCGAATTTACTGTTCGAGTTTTTGTTTTCGTTCTTCCATTGCGTCCGACTCCTTGACTCGGATAATTAATAAAAGTCATTGTAATTTTTATTTTAAAGGCTGAAATAAATGCGCTATTATTATTAAAATAAATGCGACTACAATATTGGCATCATATGCCTTATTTTAAATAAAAATTATAAATAATAAAATGCAAAGCACTATTGATCTAATCTCTCTTCTCTTTAGGAACATCCTTCTCTTGTTCAATTAGGTCGGCCCTCACCATTAGTGTGTCTTTTGTAGCCCGAACCGTCACACCCCTAGTCGAACTTTCACCCCTTTCACCTTTCTTGAACTTTTTCGGTTGTTTCTCCCTATACACCATCTTTTCTTTACTCTTTCCTTTCACATAGGTCTTCTTTCTTGGCATCTTAGGAGTCTTAAACTCAATTCCTTGTGTTCTCGGACCTAGGCGATCTTTAAGAGGAGCTTTCTTCTCTCCAAGACGACTCTTTACATCAGACTTGCGCGATCCGAATCGTTCCCTCCTACTTCTAGGGTTCAACCATGCCTTGTATGCACTAGATAAGGGAGGAGGAGCTTGGTCACTTGCAGAAACGGTCCACAAAGGTCTTCCAATCCAATAAGCCTCGTACTTGTGAACGTTACTTTCATGCAACGATACTTCACGAGTACTATCGTTATAGCGTGGAATTACTTGTTCAAGTCCATACTGCCGCATCAGTCGAGAGGGACAGTAAAAGGTCAGTTTGGAGATACTAGGAACACGGCAATATGGAGTTTCATTCGTGCCAACCATCCTAGTAAGCCTCCACCAAGGCACCACCCAACGAATGGAAAATTCTCTTTTTGCAAAGAAATTTTTCCAATCTTCATACGACATGTTCGCAGAGTAATTCTTCTTCCTACGGACTAAGTCGTTAGGGCCATATTTTTCAATATCGTCGAGGCCTTCAAATAATTCCAAACGCTCCATCAACTAAATATGCGAAAAAAAAAAAGAAAAAAGAATATTAATCAAAAAAAAAAAAAACTGCAGATTCCTGTGACACGGCAGTTCTAACCGTGTCACGGCAGACCCCAACCGTGACACGGTGCCTGTTTTGTGTAACGGGGGCTATTCGGAGCGTACTTTTACCTGTAATAGTACCAGAGAGCCCTTCCTGATGGCTTTCCAGTCAGCTTTTGCCTCGTCAAGACCACGAAAAGTTTCTCCAAGGCACGTCGGCATAGGAGATCTTCCGGATTCAACATGCTCAAGCACAGACGCTAGACAAGCATGTCCTACCCTACCGTTTGCAAAAAGTAGCTTGCTAAACATGCAAAAAATATATGCCCTTCTACGATACACATGATAAGACTCAGAGATAGGGCGATTAAAATATAAGTTAGCAAGTTTTTCTAAGTCTACTTCATTACCACAAACAATTCTATTTAAATCTGGATCTGTTAGATTCAGATGGCATTCAAAGTCTTGGTAATAATATTCACGTAAGGTAGGCATAGCTATAAGATTCCTAGCAGGAAATCCAAAGATTGCACCAAATTCCTCCGGCAGAGGACAGATTTCATCATAATCAAATTTGAAACAGTGCGTTTCTGGACTCAAATAATCTAATGCTGCTCTAAGAAAATCATGTTCAATAGCTACATGTCGCAGGGCTAGCAAACCCCTGACATGAAATAATTCTAACTCTCTTTTTTCAGCATTGGTCAAAGAATAAGACCAGTCGCGCAATGTATTATCAAAATTCTGAGACATGATTATTGAAATATGAAATTCTAAATTATTTTGTGTTTCGTAATTATGCATATCATGAATAATCTGGTCTTATTTTATAGCAAAAGCGCTCGAAACTGCCCAGAATTTATCTTTTCACACGCGTAAAACAAACCGCTGAATAATACGCTTCCCGTGACACGGGAAATTCCACCGTGTCACGGGAACCTTTGCCGTGACACGGCAGGTTTTGCCGTGACACGGTGAACAGTGCCGTGTCACGGCACTTTACGCGCCTGATTTTTTCATCTTTTCCGTATCTATCCGGATTTTTTTTATATTTTCTTATCTTTAACGTTTATTTTTCAGTCTTTTCTGAGAGTTTTATTTCTAATAAAATTCTCACCTTTTTTATTTTTATCTTTATTTTAAAATTTTATTTCTTATATTTATTTTTTAGTCTTCTCTGAGAGTTTTATTTCTAATAAAATTTTTACCTTTTTATTTTTATCTTTTATTTCTTTATATTTGTTTTTTTTTTTTTTATATTTATTTATTCATCACTTTATTTTATTTCTTTTCCTTTTCTTTTCTTTTGGGGAAATTTTATCTTGAGTGTTTTTTTTTTATTATTTCTTTTCTTTTGGGGAAGGTCGGTACCCTCCATTACTCCACTTATGTTTTTTCGTCGTGTCATCAATAAGTACACAATCACACACAAAGAGTCTCAAACACACACTAACACACACAATAATAGATATATAAACTGTAAATAATGTACAAAGAGTCGTAATATATAAATATGTCAAGTGTCATCATAGTATGTACAAAGAGTCATAATACCAAAAACCCTCGGTCAAAAATCTCTAGAATCAGAATCAGTCGCGTCACCACCCTGTGCATGTGATCCGCCCTGGGTATATGGGAACGGCGAATCGAAGAGTCCCTCGACCATCCGAGTACGGGGAGTAGCGTCCCTACTAGTCCCCGTAGGCCCAGCAGTAGCCAAGCTCAAGGCAGGACCCGTCCAACCGGAAAACGGAGTAGACTGGCCCAAAGATATTGGAATCGTCGGCGAAGGCATCGTCCCATACATCGGAACCGAGAACAAGCCCGACAGCGGTGGAGGAATCCCGGATAATGGGGCCGAGAATGAACCAGGATCCAAGGGAGACCCAAACTCAGGAACTGGAGGCTGTGAAAATGACGGACGCTGAGAAGATTGACCCTGCTGCCACTGAGCCTCCTGGAACGACTGAGTAGTCTGAGGCTCTCGCTGAGAAAGCCGGTGAACCTCGGGAGATCGTCTACCACGACCAAGATCCTCCTCGTCCGAGCCTCTGGGCCTCGAGCGCGAGCGGGACCTCCGTCGCTCCTGAAAAACAAAAAATCAAAAGGTGTCAATGATGCGAAATAAAACAAATGGTAGAAATAAAAAAGTAAGTGATACCTCAAGGACGTCGCTAGAGCTCCGATAACTCGCACCACGCCGAAGCTGGATGATGCAATACTTCAGCGCGTCCACCAGCTTCATGATTCCCATCACCTCCGGGCGGTTAGGCTGAGGATAAAACAAAGAAAAATCAGTAATAAGCAGCATTAAAAGAGTGGATAATGTGACGAAGAAAACTCACCGGCTCAAAAACCTCGGGCACTGACTCCTGCGCCTTTCTATAACCCTCCGGCGCATCGGCAATATGGTCCTCCGTGATACCGATCGGCCCAGGGTGGCGGACAGACTGAAGAGGAATCTGAATCCTCCCCACAGGGTGAATGGTCGTTTGAAAATATGATCGAATAATCAAGTTATTCGACTATTTAAAACAAAGACTAGCAAAGAAGATTCTCGAAAGAAATCATACCTCGGGAAGACGGGGTGGAGGAGCCAGAGAGGGAAGTAAATCCCGTGCGTAGTCGTTCTCCATGTGAACGAGCTCCTGCCACGGAAGAGTGTAACGCTCTCCCCTGTTGATCAACCCTCTGATCAAGCGGGAGTCCAGCATCGACTCTGGCGGGGATGAAGGCACCACAAAGCGGTCGCCGCTATGCTGACGGACGAATCGCTCCCCTAAATACCAGACGAAGCGCCCAGTACCAACCAAGATGGTACGGTATGCTGAAAGACGTAGGGCCTCGGGTAGATCAGTCATCCCGGCCCAAGGACGGTACTGGACATCGATGGGGACCTGGAAACCATAAAAAGTCGGCCGTGAACAACGGAAACAACATCAGAAGGAAAGAATGCAACAAAACTAATCCTTACGCCAACGGAAGAGGTGCTACGGCGTAGTAGTCCACGAAGCGCCTGAACAGACTCCACCCGCGACTCTCCTCGGTCGCGCCAGCTGGCCCCGACAGGAAAGTCGTGGACCGCTCCCCGACGCTGGCGAGGAGCCAAGCCTGGGAAGTACTCGTAGAACCATATCTGCAACAAAGTGATACTTAGTACACGAGTCGAACAAGCTAAAATGAAACAAAAAAGGGAAAAGATCATCACCTCTACGACTCTCCACAGGCCGTAAACGGTGACAGGGGACTCGTCATTCAGCTGACGGCAGCCATGACGTAAAGACATCAGAAGATCCGCGTACCCAAGACTGGCCCAGCTGTAGGACCCTATCTCGGGGATCCTGGTCAAAGACGGGAGGTAGCAGAGGAGCACGCGTGAACTCCTGTCGGGAGAGAGGGTCATAGAAATCAGGATCAAGATGAAGATCCGCACCCGCTGCTCGGCCGTCGTATCCTCCATATCGAAGCCACGAGCAAGAACTAAAGCCGACTCCGATCGTCTACTCCTAGGACCACCTCGTGACACCGGTCGAGTCCTGATGTGCTGAACGATCGGACCCAACAAATCAGCTACCTCAGCCGATGTCCAGGATAGATCAGACATCTGGCCTACTGCCCGGTTAGTAAAGCGCAGCCCGCTGATCATGCTGAAGTCTAAGGGGGTCACCGTCATCTCCCCCCAAGCAAAGTGAAACGTGTTGGTAGTATCCCAGAAATACTCCAACAATGCGCGAACGACCGTCGCGCCGCAACCCCGGGGGCTGCGAAACCCTGCAACCGCCGCGTAGAAATCGACCAAGCCAGACGACTCCCACAGGGCGCTCGTAGCAGGATCCCTCGTAATAACCTGGTGAAGCCGAGGGATCAAATCACCGGCCCCGGAACCATGCTGGCGAAGTGTGCCGTCGACTATGCCGGAGAGTGCGCGGTGAGAGACGTGGTTTTCACGGCAGAAAACCAGCTGGTCTGGGGTCCATGGAGGTGGAACCCACCTACCCCTACTCGTAGATGTCCGAGGCTCGGACTCCAAGACGTCGTCGTCCATGCCCTAAGGGACCGTGGGAGTATCCTCCCGAAAAGCCCGACGCCGGCCGAGGGTGGAAAGGTCGCAGTCTCATCGTCTAGTCATGCTATTGTCAAAATCTAAACGTTTAGCATCATTTCCTAAACATTTAATTCAAGTTGCATATTTATAATAAAAATCTAAATACTTAGCATCATTTCCTAAGTTATTTAGTTGTTTATTGAATTATATGCTAAATTTCATTAAAATCTAAATGTTTAGCATCATTTCCTAAACATTTAATTCAAGTTGCATATTTATAATAAAAATCTAAATACTTAGCATCATTTCCTAAGTTATTTAGTTGTTTATTGAATTATATGCTAAATTTTATTAAAATCTAAATGTTTAGCATCATTTCCTAAACATTTTAAATTGCAAAATAATAATCTAAATACTTAGCATCATTTCCTGAGTTATTTAGTTGTTTATTGAATTATATGCTAAATTTTTACCTCAAGGCTAAAAATTGGCAAAAATTATGGTATTTAGTTTCTCCATGACAAACTAATACTACAGTTCTCCTAGCCGCATGATACTATGTTCTCCATGACAATGTAGTATATATACAAAATATGAATTAACACATCATTTCACAAAATTCACCATTTCGAAACATGAACATTATTTCACAAAGTAGCACCCAAAAATGGTGATTTGCTCAATTCTCCATCAAATCATGCAATTTTTGTCTCAAATTTCTAACAAATACACATGTACACATATACAAGTAAAATCATGGCAAGAATTTCAACATAAAGCTTCAAAATCAAAAACCCCCAAATTGATTTTTTAGGGTTTGTCATGAAATTGTTAATGTGAAGCAAATCCAAAGCAAAAATCAAAGGGAGCTTACATGAATGATTGAAAATGAGGAGAAGATCGAGAAATTACAACAAAATTGATGAAATTCGAACTCCAAAACTCGAAAATGTGTTCCGGCCACCAGCGCAGCTGCCGCGACAGGGGCAAGACTAACCGTGTCACGGCCAAGGCTAACCGTGTCACAGCGACCTTCAAGCCTGACGGAGCTCTGACAATCTGGGCGGAAGCTCCGGGACAGAAACAGAAGCAGCAACGGAAACAGCAGCAGCGCGGTACAGTAGCCAAAAAACCGCAGCAAAACAAAAAAAGGGAGAAGAAAAAAATCAGACTAACCGTGTCACGGTCGCCGTTACCGTGTCACGGCGGGCTTCGACGGCCGGCGGTCAACCTCAAGCGTGGCGCGGTAGTTTTTGGTAAGAAAGGAGCAAAAATGGTGAAGTGTGAAAGCAAGTGTGAAGAAGAAGTGTAAAATGGTGAAATGGTGAAAACAAGCACGCGGATTTAAAGGCAGAAAAGGACAAAAAAGAGCAAAAGTAACCGTTGTTGACTGATTCAAACAGCGAAAAGAAAAAAAAAGAAAATAAAAAAAGAAAAATAGGTGTCCCGTGACACGGGATACTAGTCCCGTCTGACGGGAATCCCTAACCGTGACACGGGAACCTGATGACGTGGCGCGGCAAAACTGAGCCTGTTCAGGGAATATTCTTAGCTTTTTGACCAGTTTAGCTGACTTTCCGAGTTTATTGGGCGATTATTTTTCGCTACAGTTACGCGGAAAATCCCAACTGATATTTAAGGGGGGGCTAAAATTACCATTTTACCCCTGGCAAGCGTCAAAGCCTATTTTTCGGCATTATAAGCATTTAATATGGTCGGATAATCGGCTTAAAATTGTGAATCATCTGCGGCCCACGTTCGAGGATAATCGAACCACCATACACTTATCAATTTTCAACAATCGTCGACTTTCCTCAGGCTTGGAAAGCGTTATCGGTGGATTTTTCTTCAAGTATAGAAAACCGCCAAGTCGACTTTCCTCAGGCTTGGAAAGCGTTATCAGTGGATTTTTCTTCAAGTATAGAAATCCGCCAAGTCGGCTTTCCTCAGGCTTGGAAAGCGTTATCGGTGGATTTTTCTTCAAGTATAGAAAACCGCCAAGTCGGCTTTCCTCAAGCTTGGAAAGCGTTATCGGTGGATTTTTCTTCAAGTATAGAAAACCGCCAAGTCGGCTTTTTTTAAACATGGAAAGCATCATCGGTGGATTTCTTCAAGCATAGAATGACACCAAATTCATACGTCGACTTTCCTCAAGCATGGAAAGTATCATCGGGTAGGTTTCTTCAAGCTTAGAAAGCTACCAAACTCATCTGTCGGCTTTCCTCAAGCATGGAAAGCATTTCAACAAACGTCATCCGGTGGATTCCTTCAAGCATAGGAAAATACCAAACTCATTTGTCACCGATACACTGGTGTCAGATAAGCGTTTTATCCCTATACTCTTTTATCTGTGGAATTAACATTTTTTGCAGGTATCGGCGTATACAGAGTGATTTAGGATCGCAGAACGTCTTAAATCATTCTCCGTCCCTATCGACTACTTTGACTATCGTTTTCGAAACTAGCGTTTCTACAAACTCAGTCAAAGTGGGGGCTTCTATAGACACCTAAAAATGTCTCCCCAAAACCAAACCCGATGATAAATAACCTTTCACCGCCACTATTGGTCGGGTTTAGTATTTAATCCCGAGAGTGCTTAAAAAATCGTATTTTATTAAATTCATATTTTAGAAAGGTCTATGGATCAGTCTTGGTGTTTGGTAAAAGCATAGTTTTAATTTTAGCCCAAGCTTGTTAATTAATTTTAAGCCGAAACCTTTTTATTTTATTATTTATTTTTGGCCCAAACATTTTATTTTATTTTATTATTTTAGTCCGAATAATAAAAGTCCGAAAAAGCCCGAAATTATCAATCGGCACTTAAAAAGCCGAAAGAAATTAGGGTTAAAAATGAATTTAGACGGAAAAATGGACTGGAACTGACCGTGTCACGGTGCAGCCTGACCGTGTCACGGGAAATCTTCCCGTCTGACGGTGGGACTTCCCGTGACACGGGAGGTCTGCCGTGACACGGGAAGTTCCGTGTCCTTTCCGCGTAAACCCTTAACGCGTTTTCCGTTCCGTTTTCTGAAAATTTCCCGCGTCACTCCAAAACTGACCGTGTCTTGGGAACTTGTACCGTCTGACGGTACAGTCTGACCGTGTCACGGGATGCTTTTTTTAGGGTTTTTATCATTTTAGGGTTCCGTGTGCTCCCTCAGCACATTTCCCTATAAATACCCCCTCATTTCTGATGTACGGGGAAACCAGAATTCTATTATTCTTATTTTCTCTCTTCTATGCTCTTAACCTAAACACTAGCCTACCCTTTTCACTTCAAAATTCCTTCTTCAAGCACTCAAAAGAGTTCATATTTTACTTGAGGTTCTGTCCTTAAACCAAGGCGTGAAAGGTAGAATCGTTTGAGGGTTTGGCCCCAAAATCAACCTTATTTTATTTAATTTAATTTAATTGTTGTTTTATTATTTCCTTGAAGTTACTAACTCGTTTATTATTTTGTAGTTGCAAACAAACAGATTCAAAGTAAGGATCATGCTCTTTTTATTATTATTATTTTTCTAACGATTTTTTATGTTGTTGGAATTATGATTAAATTGGTTTTTATATTAATATTGATTCTTTTATTTATTCTGATCACCATATTGCATGTTTAAAGGGAATATGTAATTGAAAATCACGACTAATAAGATAATTTGGACAACCGGTTTAGGATCCTTTTTAGTCTTGTTATTAATTGAAGTGATCACCAATATTTTTAGAATTATGTGTGCATTAATTTTGAACCAATTTAGTTAAATAATAGTTTGGAGCGAATTGAATATTTTGTTTGTATGCCTTTGAGATCACAGGAATGCTTTTCAATATAAGAATCGAGTAGAGGCCAATACGGGCGAATGTGACTCCATGACTCACTTCGTACCATCATCCCCGATCCTCCTTTCGTGAATCCGAACCATATGGAGTTAGTAATCTCATGGATTATGAATGGGGTGTAACCTTCACGGGTCAATCGTTGTTGCCTTCATTGTCCCCTATTCGTGGTTGCCTTTTATGATCCGTGAACGGTTTACAAGTTCCTTAAAAACTCGTTGGCGGCTCCCTACTTTATTTGTCCCTAATCGTTGTCCCTAATCGTAATGTCAATTCCCACTTCCTATGAGTGCCAAGCATATTCACAACATGCTTTTTACGTAGGCGCACTTCGAGCGACGCCTACAATTGTCATCTACTATTTTTGACAAATCGCTTTCCTTCAAATTAAAGAATCGCTCAAAATCCTTATAATAGTATGCATCTACTCTAGGGATTACTACCAGGTCTATTGCAGGGAAGCCTAAGATAGCACCATATTCCTCTGGCAAAGGGCTAATTTCATCATACCCTATTCTAAAACAATGTGTATCGATATTCCAAAATTCTAAAGCGGTATGTATGAAGTCTATGTCTAAATCTACCCCTTTGATGCCATAAATTCCCCCCAAGTGAAATAAATCTAATTCTTTTCTTTCTCTAACATTAAGAGATCGACACCATTCATGAGTGTATTGGGTGAAGGTTTTAGTGGCTAAAGACATGATTATTTTTTTTTCTAAAGAGGAGAATAATTTTTTACACTGGAATTATGAGAAGAATTGGCTGAGCAGGGGGGCTATTTATGTACAAATTGCGAAGAATTTTAATCTGAATGAAATACGGAGTCAGCGTCAATTGGCGTCAAAACCCCGACATTGGCACCATCCTCCAGTGCTTGGCGCCACACGCTAAGTATAGCGCCTGGCGCCACGCGCCATAGTGTGGCGCCAGCTGGCGCCAAGTCAGCAAGGCAGCCGCGCGTGCTCAGTTTGCGTTTTTGATATTAAACTTGAGTCGGTTAATGACTTTATGGCCCCGTTTAATTTTTTCTAAATATCATTTCTATCTTTTTTCTTAATTAATTAATATAGCAATTATTTTTAATTAATTTTATTTCTTTTTTGGATTTTATATTAATTTTCAAAAAAAAAAAACCAGCATTTTTTCCGTTTTCTTTGCCTTTTTATTTTTTCTTTTTGGGGGAGAGAGTCGGATAATATCCTCCATCAATAATAAAAATGACGGAATTTTTGCGCAAAATTGGTACCACACTTCCCTTGCACACACTAACATGCACTAACATAATAATAAACAATCAAATGAATTTACGATAACATAAAAATACAAAAGTGTCTAAATAACGAGTCAAAGGCAAAAGTTCTATAAGTCAAAATAAAATTCATATACAAAAACAGACTACGGCGCCGGAGGACGTAGGCCCATCATGCCATAAAACTGCGCCGTACGGGGAGTCACCTCTCCACCAGCTCCAGCCTCTGCACCAGCTCCAGTCTCCGTAGGAGGAGGAAGACTCAAGACAGGACCGCTCCAGCCAAGATCAACCTGAGGCTGAGACCGCGGAGGCTGCTGCGATGACGAGCCAACCTCGTACATCCCACCACCTCTGAAAGCCGAGGTAGCCTCTCCTACCGGTGCAGCAGGAGCACCCTCAGAAGAATATCCTGAGCCCTCAGCAACGTCGGCTCGAGCAACCTCGGAACGACCACCTCTACCTCCTAACGAAGTACGACGACGTCTCGAGCTAGACCTCGCCGGATCTCTCCGCCCCTCAGGTTGCGTACGGGTGTGAGAAGCAATGGGCTGACCCTGCAAACAAAAAAGAATTAAATCAGATACAAGGTAAAACTGAAGCCATAATGCAGAAATAATAAGTGAAGAAAGGTTACCTCTCGGACAACGTCGTCCCGACGACAGGTAGCCGCGTTTCTCATCCGGATGAGCTGGCTCCGAAAGGCATCTATGCATCGTGCCATAGCCGAAACCACCTCGCGTGAGAACTTTCGGAAAAATAAGTCAGTGAAAATACATGATAAATGAATACAAAATTCTGAATTAAAACTAGGCTTACACTAGTCTGGTGGCGAGGAATCGACCGCTCCACGAAGCGCTCGCCCTCGGGAGCCGGAGAAATCATCTCCTCGATCGGCCCGTATATCCCCTAGTAGTGAATGGACATACGGGGCGGCACAAACTCAGTGGGACCATCCTGATAAAACGGAAAGAAATCAGTAAGGTATCACTTGGGGGCTACTTAGCGAAAAATAAAAAGCTAAAACTCTTACCCTCACATCCTCAGCCGGTACAGGGGCTGGAGCTAATAAAGGTAGTAGCTCCTCAGCGTAACACCGCCCAAGGATCACATGGGACCGCCAGAGGGAACCAGATCCCTCGGCCATGCTCGACAATCGTCTCTCGTCGAACATATGACGTGGCGGAGGAAAAGGAACGACGAAAACATCAGAAGAGTGTTGTCTAGCAACTCTCTCTCCTAAATACACAACCGCTCCGTAGGTCCCCAGAAAATGGCGACGCTCAGCAGAGTACTGTGCGACTAATCTAGGGACTGTCCAACCGCCCCACGGTCGGTATACTACCTCAGGTCCCTATAAAAGCACCAATCAGGCAAGAATATGTTTAAAACACTACGGAAGAGCAAGATAAACACTAAAAGTCGTACCGAGATGATCCGGCTCCGGACACGTGCAGTAGACATGTCCACATGGTGGCCGCCCCAAGAGGCGCTCACCGGATATCCCCTCGGCGATGGTCTCGCCGGCGCAATGGAAGGAAAATACTCGTAGAACCAGATCTACAAAAAGTTAAAAGCATGAGTAAAGGCTAACTAATATGTAGGGCTAAACTTTATAGGGAATAATGTTTACCTCTACGACCTTCCAGAAAGCAGACAAAACGACGTTCGTCCTAAAGGACCGGTGACGACACGAGTCCCTCAGCGCACGAACGAAATCAGCGTAGGCCAAGCTGGCCCAGTCATAAGTCCCGATCCGCTGGAGATCACGGACAGCAGGGAGGTAGTAAAGCAATGCCCTACTACCCTTGTCAGGGGAGAATGTCCCTGACAATAACATCAGCACAAAGATGCGCACCCGCTGCTCTTGGGTGGTTGCATCATCATCAAGAGCCGCTGCCAAAGTCGAGCGGCGAATCCCTCTAGCACTGAACTGAGTCGCCTCGACCTCAGCTCGGGCCCGAATAGCAATCGGCCCCAACAACTCCTCGACCTCTGAAGAAAAGACGTCGATCCCACCGTCGAACGGCAGCGGCACAGAAGTGAACTCCAGTCCTGTGATGAGATTGAAGTCTGTAGGGGTGACCATCATCTCGCCCCAGGGAAAATGGAAGGTGTTGGTGGTGTTCCAGAAGAACTCCACCAAAGCGCGCACTACATGATGACCCCCACTGGAGGCGACCATAGCCTCGGAGGTCTCGAACAGAGTAACTAGCCCGCAGGACTCCCATAGGAGTCTCGTCTCACGATCTGGCGATGTGCATCCTGTACAAATCGCCTAGACCATCACAGCCAGAGCCGTGATGCCGTGTCCTCCCAGGCTCGGTTCCCCATCTCACCCCCTCAGAAATGTGGTGGACAGGAGCAAAGAACAAAGTCCGCTCATCCCACTCCGGGAGCCGACCAAGCGAAGTGGACGGCGTGGCGTCATCCTCCACGGGCTCATGCTCCCGTCTAGTGTTTTGGGACCGTGAACCTGAGCCTCGTTGTCTAGCCATGCTACATTGTGCAGAATCATCATAAATTAAGGTTCTATAGTATCTAAGGTTCGCCTAGCCGCATGATACTATGTTCGCAAAAACAGAGTACGTAGTACTAAAACAGAGCACAAATTCAAATTGAGCATGACAGTATTTTTTCAAGCAATCAAACAATTTCTTGCAACACTATAGTGATTATTGTGACAAATTGAACAAGAATTGCTAGCAAAAACGTCAAGAACAAACTATATTGTTCTTCACGACCTTAAGAGGTCCAACAATGGCAGATTACTCATTTCTTCACCAAATTGAGTCAAACAAGTCTCAAATTACTCCCAAGGCAATATATAAACATAAACAAGCAATTTCATGGCATGAAACTTGATAAACAAAGCAAATTCAGCATCATAGAATTTGAATTTTCATAAAATTTGTGAATAAACATGCCAAGAATTCATAAAAACCGGTGTGAGTTTGAGAAAAATTAACATAGATCGGGAAAATAGATGAAAAGAGCTTTGATTTGCAACAAATTTGAGCGAATTCGGTTGAGAAACGAGCAAGCAATGAGCAATTAAAGCTTTCGGTTTCTTCGAGCAGCTTTCGCGACGAACAGAGCCAAGAAATGAACAAAAACGGGAATTTAAAGAGAATTCTGTGCTGGCGCCAGTCCCTAGGCATTGGCGTCATCATCTGGGCTTGGCGCCTGGCGCCAACATCAGCGCCTGGCGCTAATGCTATTAGGCTGGCGCTGATGGATTTTCAGCGATGCCAAAGCACCCAGCCACTTGTTGGGGTTGTGCTAGCCTTCTGCAATATATTTTTGGGTTCCTTGGTACGCCAGTTAGCCCCTCTAAGCAATTTGACATGATTGAGTAATCGGCTTGATTACGTAAAGTGATCGACCTGATAAAAGATCGTCTCACTTAGCTTAAAGCGCCTAAGCATTGGCTCATTAGTAAAAGGCACCGACATATAGGTTCAAGAGAAAAGGGAACCGACATACAGGTTCAAAGCAAAAGAGCGCCGACGTACAGGTATAGCGGAGGCAAAGTTCAGACGAGCTTTTAAAGATCGACAGGCGTGGATCTTCGGTAATTTCCTTTGGAAAATTATTATCAATGCGGATGAGAATTATTTCGAGAGAAATAATCTTCGATGATGTTCCCTTGGACGTGGGATATTATCAATGCGGATAAGAATTATTTCAAGAGAAATAATTTTCGATAGTGTTCCCTTGGACGTGGAATATTATCAATGCGGATGGAGATTGTTTCGAGAGAAATAATCTTCGATGATGTTCCCTTGGACGTGGAATGTTATCATAGCGGGGAGGATAGTTTCAGGCGAAGCGATCTTCTAATTTGGAATCAGTTACAAGCGTTGCGGTTTTCAAGCGGGATGGCATTCTCTAGCTTGCAGGAGGTCATCAAAACAACAGTGAAGCGGCAACAATCGGTTACTTTCAGAGACGTGTGCTCGACGGTGGAAGATACGCGTTTCTTAACTCTTTTATCTATTTAACTAATGCTAGTATTGCAGGTATCGGCGTTACAAGATTGATTTAAGATCGCAGAACGTTCTGAATCATTCTCCGTCCCTATCGTTACTTTGACTTTCGTTTTCGAAACTCGCGTTTCTCCAAACTCAGTCAAAGTGGGGGCTTCTGTAGACACCCATTTGTGTCTCCCCAAAACCAAACCCAGTGATGAGTACCTTTCACGTCGAATCATAATCGAATGAAACGAAAGTGTGGAAAGGTCTAGTGTTGCGGAAAGTTTTATTTCTTTTCTCTTCTCCCTGTTTTGAAAAACTTTATTTTAAGAAAACAGTCAATCTAGTTTTATTGGTCAATGATATGGGTCCAATAGTGGTGTAGTTGGATGGGGCTTGCAAAGACCTTTCCAGCGATATATTATAAGCCCAATTCCGATGAATATTGAGGAAGTTATGGCCAATTTACTAAACTGGGCCCGGTTTGAGCTTTATGTACGGCCCAATGATCTAGGGGAGGGCCTAATATGATTTATCATTCCTAATGCAATTAGGAATGGTTTTAGTCTTCTAGAATCTTCTAGAAGGTTCTTTTCATTCCTAATTCAATTAGCATTGATAAGTTGACTTTGTTGACTTTTTAGAGTTTTAATCAAGATCAAATAGCATTTTCGAAGGAATTATATTATTTTATCTTCCAGTATGGGAAATTTATCAGATTTTCAAAAACGCGTTGAAATCCAGTTTGGCGTCCAACTCCAGGCCTTGGCGCCAGGCGCTAGCCATTGGCGCCTGGCGCTAGCCACTGGTGCCTGGCGCCAGCTAGCCAGGGTTGGCGCCAATCCTGTTTTGCGATCTTCAGACTCTGTTTTGTTAAATTATCTTTTTTGGTTGATTTTCTCTATAAGTATCGTATCAAAAACTCCGTTTTCATTCACCAATTTTCACGTTTTCATCATCTACATTCACCCATTCACCAATTCTCTCATTCTCAAGTATTCTTTAGCATTCAGTTCTTTCTTGCTTTTTCATACAAAATTCCGCATTCACAAGATCTAGAAACACCTAGCCATATTCGAAGTTGCCTTCGCCCTAGACGTGAAAGGGTTTAATTTCTGAGGGTTTGGTCCCAAATCTCTCTTTCGATTATTTAATTTAATTGTTTTGATTATTATTTTCCTTGAAGTTACTAACGTGTGTATTTTGTTATTAGAAAGAGGTACGAGGCATCAAAGTAAGTACTTTAATTGATTAATTGATATTATGATGTAGAAATCATGTTTACATTGTTATTATGATATTCCTAGTATCATGTCTAGGGTATTTTTAATATTAAATATAATTGTTGCGATGCTTCCTATGTTCTTTCTAATATTTGTGATTGTTAGTATCATGTTAGGGTCAAAGATTTGATTTTTATTGCTTAGTGACATGCTAGGGTTTGTTATTAATCTTGTTAGTATCATGCCTAGGATCTTGCTTTTATGCTTTAACATGAATATTATTGTATTTATGATTATTATAATTATTATTCATGATGTTGATTATTATTATGTTGCTTGATGTTTATTCTTTATTGCTTGATCACCTTTTATGCATGTTTAAAGGGAATTTGTACTTGTAATCACGCTTAATAAGATAATTAATAATCTTGTTTAGGGTTAATTGTGATTATGATTCAAGTGATCGCCAATAATAGTTTATTTGTGCATTAAATTCAACCAACATAGATTAAACAGGTTTAGGGTTAATCCTATTGATTGCATGTTAGTCAGAAAGCGCACATGAATACGATCAGAATAAAGTAGAGGCCTATTATTAGGGCAGGTTCAATCTCTTTAAGGTTGGATTTGTACCATCATCCCCGAACCCTTATTTGGTTCATGACCTTATGGAGTTGACGATCTCTTGGATCGTTAAGGGGTGTAACCTTCATCCTATGAACGGTTTACAAGTTCCTTAAAAAACTTGTTGGCGACTCTTTTGTTCTATCTTCTTCCCTTTTGGACGCCACCGTACTTTAGTGTATGATCACAGTGGGGTTCAATCTAGTGGGATTTTAAAGGCTTGAAATTATTCCCTACACCTTATAATGATCCGTGAACGGTTTACAAGTTTCTTAAAAACTTGTTGGCGGCTCCCTACTTTCCTTGTCTCTAAATCATGTCCCTAATAGTATGTCAATTCCCACTTCCTATGATTCCCAAGCATTTTCACCACATGCTTTAACGTAGGTGCACTTCAAACGACGCCTACATATAGGAAGGAAGAAAAGGGCGGGTTTTTTTTTTTTTACAAAGCCACCGGTTCGAATCGGTGGGATTAACATTTTCCCCACCGGTTCAAACCGAACCGGTGGCATTACTCTTTCAAGAAAATTCCGCTCATTTTACCCCTATTTTCCCACCGGTTTTTAAAAACCGTTGACCATTGCTCGGTGCCAATTACAATTATTCTACTAGTGAAGATCCGCCACTATGAACCACCACCCGAGTTCTTGATGGCTTAGACAGCAAGTGCTGCATTGATCTCAATCCAGGTGCATTTGTACCCCAGCCTCTTAGCAACTTGTAAAGTATATCAAATCGAAAGGGCTTTAGCTATATCCGACTGAGTAGAAGAGTTGATCTTAACTACATTAGACAATAGTTCACCCCTATGATTACAAGCTGCCACACCAAACCCAACACCATTGTCATTGGGCACATAACCATCCACATTAAGTTTAACACACCCTTTGTGCGCGGGGGGAGGGGGGGGACAGACCAAGTAGCAATTTGACAAGGGCCTTTAATATAGCCAACAACTATAACTTTCTTTAAATGGTTATAGTACTTCATAACATAGTGTTAGAATCCAACTCCTTTTGATGTATTAGATTCCCTTTAGATGCTTTCCTAGAGTTTAGTTTATTCTTTCTTAGCTTAAGGTCCCATTATTGTATTACTGTCAGTTCGGTGTTCATTAGGGATTCTCCTTGTATGTCATTTAAAGCTCTTTAGAGGGTGAATGATTAATGAAATCTTAAGCCTTCTACCAAGTGTTGCTTTGCTCTTATGCTTGTTTGTTGTTAGACGTTTATAGATATTGTGTCTTACTTGCATAATAGCTCCCCTCCAAACCAACTTGATGCACTAAGAACTCGTGGTTCGGACCCGCTTGTGCCCGTCTTGAATTATCGGCCGTCACAAGCCCCGATCACCCTCACTCCATCGCCCAAATAGACGCGAGTGCTCCTAGAATTAATTGCCCACTTGTGTTGCATTGTGCTCACAAGCCCCTCTTCCACTCAAGGCTAGCGTTCTTGCCGCCAAAAGGCTAGAGCGCGCCGCACGTTTCGGGGTCCAAACTCCCGAACCGTGACAGTTGGTATCAGAGCCAAGGCCCAAACCTCATCATAAGCAACCCGTGTAGGCACCAAGGAGGGATACACGAAGATGGAATTCGTAGAGGAAAGACTCAGTTGGCTCGAGACGAAAGTGGACGAGTAGTCCCAACTGCAAGTCATTGTGCATGAGCAAGCCGAGCAAATTGTGAAATTGATGGAAGATAGAGATGCTCTCCACGAACAATTGCAATTTGTTCAAGGACAAGCCGATGAGGCACTTGAGAAATGTGCTACCATAATGCGCACTGTGGGCAGAGACGCACATGGGGTTGGTGCAGCGAAGATCAAGCCGCCCTAACATCGCGACTATAGTGGCGCTAGAGATGCTAAAGAAGTTAATAACTTCCTCTTTGACATGGAGCAGTACTTTCGAATATGTCAACTGAGTGACGATCATAAGGTGGATACTGCCATCGTGTACTTGTCCGACGATGCCAAGCTTTGGTGGCGCACCAAGCACGCAGACATCGAAGCAGGAATGATTAAATTTGACACATGGGCGGAGTTCAAGGAGGAACTCAAAGAACAGTTCTACCCCGTCAACACGGCTTTTGTTGCGCTGATGAAGTTGCAAGAGTGCCTCCAGAAGGGCTCTCTTCGCGACTATGTTAAGGAATACTCAGCGATAATGTTGGACATCACTGACATAAATGAGAAAGATCGTGTGTTCAATTTTGTTAATGGGTTAAAGGAATGGGCGCAGCGAGAGATTTTGAGGCAGAATATTGATACCCTCGCTGCTGCTATGTGTGCTGCTGAGAGATTGATGGACTACTCAGTCGGAAAGAGTCATCAATCCGAGAATGATTCAAATGGGACGTCAACACGCTCCAACAGTCCGTCTCCAAACTCTCCAAAGGGTACGGAGAATGGCTCTCGAGTATCGTCCAACACCATCAATACTTATCATAGAAGAAGTGGAGGAGGTGATTGCCAGAGATCGACATCTACCTCTCACAACTCTGGAAACTCAAAGGTCGGCGCATCCTCGTCAAACACAAGGGCGATAAACTGCATACTTTGTCGAGGTCCACACAAATGGTGGGATTGCGAACATAAAGGGGAGCTTGACAAGATCCAAAAGAGATTGTCATCCATGTCCATCCAGGAGGCTCCAAAAGAGACTAGCAGTGATGAGGAGCCCATATACAGAACGGGTTCCATACGCTGCATGGGTGCTATAAGAATGATAGCACCTGAAGAACCAGAAGTCCGATATCTTTCGGCAATGCGAGTGATGGAGCCAAAGAATAAGGCAACATCGAAGAAACAAGCTCGCACTAGAGACTCGGAGAAGTGGAAGATGAAGCCCAATGAATTGGCAACATCCCAGATGCACCCCCGCCAAAATCAGAATCAGACACCCGGTTCGAAGCAAAGAGCGACGAGACCAGAGACACCAAAGAAGAACCTCCCAAGAGAGAGGGAAAACAGTGGTCGAGCAAACAACGCAGGTCACGTGTAGGGGATCAAAGAAACAATGGTCAACCAAGAGGCACCAACCACAAATTGAAGTTCACCACCAGAGTCTCAAGGAAGCAGCTCCCTAACAGATGATCGTGGAAACAGCTCTCCCCTAGAATTTAACAGACACCACTCCCAGGAGGAAATTTAGAGATGAATCTCTCAACAAGATGTTGATAAGTCTATTTTATATATATTTTTATTCCCCGTCCCATGGTCATACTTGTGCTTATTTGAGCTCTGCGGAGCTATTTTTATTACTAATATACATTTTCTAGTGTTTTTGTAGAGTTGGTATTATTTTGCAGGAATTTGCAGATTTATGATAATTCCCGAGCTTATTTAAGCCACTACAAAAATATTAGAGACGGAGAGTATTTTATGACCGTATATTTTAAGCCCAAGGCCGAGTTAGAGAAATTTAATCCGGTGATTAAGGGCTCGATATTTGAAGAGGTCCAACACTCTACAAGTTATTACTACGGACCAAACAAGGAAGAAAATTGGACCAAGCTTGAGAAGCCCATCCAAATAGAGCAGCCCAAGAAGCCATGAATCCTGCTGGGCTCCGAATTAATGCAGCTCTACTTCTAGTGGGATTAGAAATTGATTAGGAGTCAAACTCCTTTTTCCTTTCTTCTTTAAGAGGTAGTAGTTACGTAGGTAGGGGGGAAGCGTTAGATTAGTTTAGTTTTAGTTTTATTAATTTGTTATTTGTTTTAGTTTTAGAGTTTTCTTTTCTCTTTCTCTCTCTAACTTTTCTCTCTCTCTCCTCTTAATTAAACTCTTAGTATTTCTTTCTCTTTTGTTTCTCTCTCTACAACTCTTGGTTTAATTCCATCCTTTATTTAATCTCTTTCCTTGATCATGACTTGTTTAATTGCTTTGTTTAGTTTATATTTAATTATGTGTGAGTAGTTTTCTTTCTAGGGTTTTTGGGGATCCATAAATAATATGAAGGGGTAATTTAGTGTTGTTGATTGTCAATGCTTAAGTAATTTCCTATTGATTGATTTAATGCTCTGTGACTAGATTAGGCCTGATCTTTTATGCATGAGTTTGACAATATTGATTCGAGATTCGAGAGATGAGAATTGATGTTTAGGTCTAGTTTCAATAGGCAGGTTAATTTATAAATGGTTAAGTCGAGATTCGAGAGATGAGATTTAATACCTGTAAATTAATTATGTAATTGTAATACGTAGCGAAAGCCCTTTATGATCTGATTAATTGATGCATTGATGATTGATTATTATGTTTTACCCTGGAATATTATTTATTGGTGAACCAATGCCCTAGGTCTTTTATTCATTGTTTCTCCTCCTATTTTTATTATTTTCCACTTTTACTCTTAGTAGTTTAGTTCCCCTTTGATAATAATAATTTGTTGTTCTATAATCTAGATTATATTAATTAATTAGGAATAAAAAAGATTTGTTTTCCTGTGGATTCGACTCTACTTCCCTATCTATTTTAGTTAGTGGTTTTAGGAATTACTTTTGATTAGGTGATACGACTTTAGCTTGTCAAATTTTGGCGCCGTTGCCGGGGAAACTGTTTTATTTTTATGTCTAATTATTATTACAGTCTAGATTATTTTTATTTTTATTTTTTTTTTAATTTTTAATTTTTTTTTTTTTTAGTTGAAAATATCCATGCTTACGCCACTACAAGAATTATATAATTTTTATGCAGCACCTAACTACTGTAATTGTCAACGTCTTTGTCATGAAAATCATGAATGCCCTTATAGTGAGTTTTTTGTGCGTGCTCCGGATGATTTTAGAGTCTTTCCATATACATATGATCATATTCGGAAACGATTAGTTGCTAATGAAAGTTATTCGAAGGCTCTTGACGAAAAAGTCTATGGACCCTATAATAATGTGAATGTTATTGAGGATGAAGAACCATCGGTTATAGAATTTGTGGTTGAAACATCATTGGTTGACGAACCGGTGATTGAAAAATCATTAGTTGTAGAAACGGTGGTTGAAAATTCCTTTGTTGATGATGAGGTTATTAGTGAGGGTAAAATTTTCAAGTCATTATTGGATGATAAAGACAATGACTACCTCCATGTTCGTTCTATTAATTCTAAATTTTTAACAGAGGAAGAAGAAGGTTGTGGTGTATTTTCATCTCTCTCTTTTGATTTTTCCTTCTACCTTGAGTTCTCTTTATGCGCTCCTAACCTTTTATTTGTAGGGATTAATGTGCTTGCAATTAAGCCCTATATAGTGTTTAATGAAAAGTTTGCAGGAGCGTTTGATAAGTTACTCAAGGCGTTGAATTCTTCCGATTGAGAGAAGGAATATGGTCGAGCGGGACCTTGATAAACTAGCGCTTTGCGGGAGGCAACCCGTACTTTAATTTGCTTTTTAGTTTAGTTTTTTCTTATTTTTGTGTGTGTGTTTTATTTTATTTTTTTATTTTCTTATTTATTTTTTTTTAGAGAGGTAAGGAGAGTGTAACTAATGCTTGTGGGAGTTTTTTTTTGTGCAAATTTTGAGCTAGAGAAGGCTTCATTCACGCTGGAACTGCACTCGTATTCGATCGGGCAGAGCTCGCCCGATCGGGCGCTCGTACGCATCAGCAAACTTTGTCAACTTTGACAGGCCATAACTTTTGCGTTTCTTATTCGATTTTTATGTGTGACCTGTCGTTGGAAAGCTCTTTAAGTATAGTTTTCAACGCAATTAGAATCACTGTATTATCATTTATATATAAAAAGTTATGATTAGAATAGTGTACCTGACTCAAATTTGAACTTTTTCCCACTAACACTTTGTTTCTTTCTTGCCCAATTTTGTTCCAAAGAGATGCATTGCAATCCTCGAGGCTTTGGTGACATTGATGTGGTGATGATGAAGAGCAGTCACCTTGACTACTAGCTTCCCTTTAAGACAATGAGGACATTGTCTGATTTAGCTTGGGGGGAGGTTCTCGTGTTCGTATGGTACATCTTTCACTCTCTCTCTTCTCTTTTTACTTTTATTTTTCTTAGTATAGATTTTATTGCTTTCTTAGGTTTGTTTTATTCCAATGAATTATGAATCATGCTTCCATGTGCCCTTTTTTTTTGAAATTTTTCGAAATTGTTTTGATTCTTGGTTATTGATGATAAATATTGAGGATTAGTTGATCATGATTTGATGTTTGATTGCCTTGAAACCTTAACATGCGTCAATTTTGCCAACTATTTGTGAATATGGTACTTGACTAGTTGATTTGGTTAGGAATGTGTGATAGTTTCTAGTATGTCAAGGAATTTGAGTATTGGTTTGCAACTTTGAGTAATGTTTATATGACTCATTATTATGCACATTGTGGAGGACGAAGGCATTTGTTCTTTTAGGTGGCCTTCAGATGATTTAGATACATTTGTTCCCTTCTTGCTACCCATGTTGTTGCTTGTGCCCTTTTGTTGTTTATTAGCCACATTACAAGCCTATATGAGCCTCATTGCTTACTAGTCCCAAGCTTGGCTTGGGGGAGCTATTAGTTGGTGAGGTAAGGGAGTTGTGATGTGCACTTTATTTGCACAATGTGGGAATAAAAGAAGAGTGATTGTTCTTTTGATATTGTGATTGAAAAAATGTTAATAGTTTGTGTTTCAAAGTTGAAATTTTTCCAATGTGAGATAAAAAGAAAAAAAAAGAGCAAAGAAAAAAAATTGTTTCAAATATTCTATGTGAAGGTTGCTCAAGAAAAAAAAAGGGAAAAAAATTCAAGAAAAAAAGAAGTTCAAGTTTGAAAAAAAAGAAAGAAAAGAAAAATAAGTAGTTTAAAGTTTGTTTTAATTCACTCTATTTCTTATTATCATATTTTGTAAGTGAATGTGTTAGTGTTGGGATTGTTTGGTGAACTTTTGTAGAGTTGGTTGTGTTGGAGATGTTGATCATTATTTATTTTGATCATAGGTTTTATTAGGATTTGCTCCCTTTAAGCATAGCTTTTCTCTCACTTATTCCCAAATTTATCCTACCCTTTACCCTAACCTTACATTACAAGTTTTAAAGACCTTCCGACCTTTGTACATAGAGTTGTATGAATGTGAAAGTGTTGTTTATCAATGCAAGTTATGATTTGACATATTTCGAGTCGACTAGTAGGTTGAGCGTACATTGTTTTTATACACATGAGAGTGTGAGTTGGGAAGGGATTGTTCACATTAAAGGGGTTGGTTGGAGAGTGATCGAGTACATCTTTTACTCACCACATAAATGAGAGTTGAGTGTGTGAGCACTAGTCTTGAATTCTATATGCTCTTGTGGTTTGCTCTATTTGACATTTGTTAGGGAAGATTGGTAGTTGGATGGATTTGATTGGTTGACTTTGATACATGTTTGTCAGATTTACCTTGAATTATATTTATTAATTTTAATTGTATTTGGTGTGAAGTGTTGATTTATTTATTCATTGCTTTGCTTAGGGACATGCAAAGATTTGGCTTGGGGGAGTTTGATAAGTCTATTTTATATATATTTTTATTCCCCGTCCCATGGTCATATTTGTGCTTATTTGAGCTCTGCAAAGCTATTTTTATTACTAATATACGTTTTATAGTGTTTTTGTAGAGTTGGTATTATTTTGCAGGAATTTGCAGATTTATGATAATTCCCGAGCTTATTTAATTAGAGACGGAGAGTATTTTATGACCTTATATTTTAAGCCCAAGGCCGAGTTAGAGAAATTTAATCCGGTGATTAAGGGCTCGATATTTGAAGAGGTCCAACACTCTACAAGTTATTACTATGGACCAAACAAGGAAGAAAATTGGACCAAGTTTGAGAAGCCCATCCAAATAGAGCATCCCAAGAAGCCATGAATCCTGCTAGGCTCCGAATTAATGCAGCTCTACTTGTAGTGGGATTAGAAATTGATTAGGAGTCAAACTCCTTTTTCCTTTCTTATTTAAGAGGTAGTAGTTACGTAGGTAGGGGGGAAGCCTTAGATTAGTTTAGTTTCAGTTTTATTAATTTGTTATTAGTTTTAGTTTTAGAGTTTTCTTTTCTCTTTCTCTCTCTAACTTTTCTCTCTCTCTCCTTTTAATTAAACTCTTAGGGGCCGTTTGGTTAGGGGTATTAAGGAAAGGGAATGTGACCCCCCCCCTTGGTATTACCATTCCATTCCCTAGTCACCCCAACACCACCACATCACCACCTTTACACCTACCAACTCCATCGGAAACCAACCCACCTATATACCTGACCACCGCCGACCCTACCTCGACCATCGCTGCCCCACCCCCGATCCTCGCCGCCCTCCCCTCCCCCGCAAAAACAACCACAACCACCGCAAAAACAGCCACAACCTCCGCAAAAATAACCACCACCACCCACCCAGCCCTCCCTATCGCCGTTAAACCGCCGCCTAGCCCTCCCAAAGCCCCGCCCCGCCCCTTCCCGTCAATGCCCTTCCCCTCTCCCCGCAAATCTGCCCCTCCCCCATAAAACGTCCCATAACCACCGCAAAACCCTAAAATCGTCAGCCGCCTCTCCCACCACCCTTGAAACCCGTGGGGGAATGGTTGTCGACGGTTTTTATGGTGAGGGAGAATGGTTTATAGGGTTCATTCGTGGCTAAGGTAAGTTTTACAGGGCTGAGGGAGGATTTGCGAGGGGCGGGGACGGCCGGCGAAGGGAGGCGCACGGTGAGGGAGCAGCGGTGGGGGGTTTGGTGGCTGGGTGTTGGCTGGAAACGGTGGAGAGTGAAAGTGTAGGTGGCTGTGTGGTGGTGGTGTGGTGGTGGGGCTCATTCTCTTTGTTGTAAAACAAACAGCATACACAATTTTAGGTAATTTCATTCCATTCCTTGTCTTTCCCTTTGTTCATTCCATTCCAATTACCCTGTGCGAACCAAACGGCCCCTTAGTATTTATTTCTCTTTTGTTTCTCTCTCTACAACTCTTGGTTTAATTCCATCCTTTATTTAATCTCTTTCCTTGATCATGTCTTGTTTAATTGCTTTGTTTAGTTTATATTTAATTATGTGTGAGTAGTTTTCTTTCTAGGGTTTTTGGGGATCCATAAATAATATGAAGGGGTAATTTAGTGTTGTTGATTGTCAATGCTTAATTAATTTCCTATTGATTGATTTAATGCTCTGTGACTAGATTAGGCCTGATCTTTTATGCATGAGTTTGACAATATTGATTCGAGATTCAAGAGATGAGAAATGATGTTTAGGTCTAGTTTCAATAGGCAGGTTAATTTATAAATGGTTAAGTCGAGATTCGAGAGATGAGATTTAATACCAGTAAATTAATTATGTGATTGTAATACGTATCGAAAGCCCTTTATGATCTGATTAATTGATGCATTGATGATTGATTATTATGTTTTACCCTGGAATATTATTTATTGGTGAACCAATGCCCTAGGTCTTTTATTCATTGTTTCTCCTCCTATTTTTATTCTTTTCCACTTTTACTCTTAGTAGTTTAGTTCCTCTTCGATAATAATAATTTGTTATTTTATAATCTAGATTATATTAATTAATTAGGAATAAAAAAGACTTGTTTCCCTGTGGATTCGACCCTACTTCCCTATCTATTTTAGTTAGTAGTTTTAGGAATTACTTTTGTTTAGGTGATACGAATTTATCCTGTCAGATGTTCGAGTCGAGCGACTCCAGAGACAAGCTCCTCGTCAACAAAGAAGACCTAGCTCAAGAGTCAGCAAAGATTCCAGAAGTCAGCCGCATCAACGGCGCATCGAAACTCGAGATAGTTTAGGACTTTCTAATTTTGATTGTAACTCTTGTAAGTCGACGAGGTCGTCAACAGCTTAAGTGGGGGAGGATGTTAGAATCCAACTCCTTTTGATGTATAAGATTCCCTTTAGATGCTTTCCTAGATTTTAGTTTATGCTTTCTTAGCTTGAGGTCCCATTATTGTGTTACTGTCAATTCAGTGTTCACTAGGGATTCTCCTTGTATGTCACTTAAAGCTCTTTAAATTAGAGGGTAAATGATTAATGAAATCTTAAGCCTTCTACCAAGTGTTGCTTTGTTCTTATGCTTGTTTGTTGTTAGACCTTTATAGATATTGTGTCTTACTTGCATAATAGCTCCCCTCCAAACCAACTTGATGCACTAAGAACTCGTGGTTCGGACCCGCTTGTGCCCGCCTTGAATTATCGGCCGTCACAAGCCCCGACCACCCGCACTCCGTCGCCCAAATAGACGCGAGTGTTCCTTGAATTAATTTCCCGCTTGTGTTGCTTTGTGATCACAAGCCACTCTTCCGCTCAAGGCTAGCATTCTTGCCGCCAAAAGGCTAGAGCGCGCCGCACGTTTCGGGGTCCAAACTCCCGGACCGTGACACATAGCTAGAGAAGCATGAGGCCACCATAACCGCACAAGGCTATTTGTTCTCATATACTTGCATGTTGCAACATCACCACGCTGCCCACACGAAAGCAACAACTAATCTTAGGCTAAAGCACAGAACTCCTTGGAAAGCCATAGCCATCGATCAGAGAAGGAAGTAGCAAGGGTAGCTATAACTTTGTCATTCAGGTGACATTGGTTCCAAATCTCTAATGCTACTTTACAGTCAAACAAAGCATGTAATATGGTTTCACTTTGTGCACCGCAAACCTGTCAACTCGCCACCCCAACAATGTGGTGATACATGGGTCTTTCCTTCACAACTAGATGATCTTTAAAGTATTCCAAAAAAAGTGTTAGAGCTTTGGAGGGGCATCCATAACTCCATATTTCGAATACACGCCACACTTCACCACTAACCCCTTGGTCACCAATTTATTAAGCATATAACCTGTCCCTAGTCAATCTTCAATACATTTTATCACCAGGCAACGAGTGCACGAATAATACTATAGGTATCGGGGCAAAACTACTCTCAATAATCTTAGTCCTATTCACCACTATGATGATTGATCAAGTCCACCACTCGCAACATTTGATTACTCTCCGAAGTCACCTCAAATGGCATTACCACACCCTCCTTAAGCAACCAGTCATCAAAGTCACATTACCAACCCGCCACACCAAGTCACCAAGCCATCCTTAAAAACTGCTTTAGCCTCCCCCGATAAACTTCTCCATGAGTAACTCGGCACGAATCACGTTAAGCATTTAAGATATATGGTTACATGTTTATGTAAGTATTTGGAGTTTTTTTTTTACGGGCTTTTCACCAAATGCCCTTGACCTTTCGAAAATTTCACCAAATACCCTCAAGTTTTTCAAAATTCATCAAATATCACTGAAGTTTGTTATTATTCACACCGTGACCTCAAAATACCCCTGACGTTAAAAGTCTGTTAGCAATAAAATTTAATTCAACAAATGAACTAACTTTGTTAAATAAAATACCTCTATTTTTTAGGTACAACGACTAGTTTGAAATTTAGAAAACTAACCGTTAGTTTTTATTTTCACCCTTTTTTACATAAATACTCAACACATAGCAACCCTCTTATTTGCTTAACCACAAATTTTAACACCATGAGATATGTGTCTAAATCCTCTTCCTCAATGTATGAGTGCGTAAGAGTTGCAAACAACCTCTATACATAGAAATAAGTGTTGGAGACCAGGCAAACAAAGAAAAAAAAAGGGTCAAACGAAGTAGAGATAATAATTTTGCGAGCGTAGACATGAAACGGATTAGGCTTATAGTTCATATATTTTCCAACAGGCTTAATATAGCAAACCCAAGCCTCTTTTATGCAGGCTTGACAATTTGTTCATACCCGCCCTTGTAAACGGTCTGGGCTTGTTTGCGGGCTAACGGACTTAGAAGTTCTAGTTGCAAATTTTCTCCTACAACTACAATATTTGTTTGCAACTCTTACATAAGATTACTCATACATTGAGGAATATGATTTGGACATATAACTCATGATGTTAAAATTGTGGTTAAACAAATAAGAGGACTGCTATGTGTGTAAGTATTTATGCAAAAAAGGGTGAGAATCAAAACTAACGTCTAGTTTCCTAAATTTCAAACTAGTCGTTGTACCTCAAAAAATAGAGGTATTTTGTGTAATTATTTAACAAAATTAGGGCATTTGGTAAATTAAATTTTATTGCTGATGAACCTTTAACGTCAGGGGTATTTTGAGGTCACGGTGTGAATACTAACAAACGTCAATGGTATTTGGTGAATTTTGAAAAAATTGAGGGCATTTGGTGAATTTTGCAAAAGGTCAAGGGCATTTGGTGAAAACCCCGTTTTTATAATATGCACATCATATTTAATTAGTGACCATATGAAATCCCCATTTTTTATAATATGCACATCATATTTAATTAGCGACCATATATAGCACTTTAGTTTTACTCGTAAATATTAAGAAACTTTGCAAAAAAAACCACCTTTTAGTTTGTATATAACCACCTTTTAAATATAATGTTGCAAAAGACCATCATTTATAAAAATTTTGTTACAAATTACCTCTTTTTTAGCCAAACTAGTCTTAAACTTGTGCAATGCACGGCTGTCTAATATATCACGGCTATATATATATATATATATATATATATATATATATATATATATATATATATATATATATATAATGTGTCTATTTTATATAGTATTTTACCCCCGTCCCTTGGTCATAATTAGTAGTGTTTTTGGCTCTTTAGAGTCACTTTTATTACTAATTGGTGTTTTCTAGTGTTTTCGTAGATTTGGTTGACTTTTGCAGGGATTTACACTTTTGGAGTATTTTTCCGAGATATTTTGGAGCAATCACGAGCATTGGAGAAGCACGACCAGAGTTTATAGCCCAGGGCCGGTTAGAGCCATCGAACCGGTGATTAAGGGCTCGGTATAGGTGATACCGGGGCATTGGACCGAGTATTCAAGACCCAAAGAGGAAATACAGATTGGCCCGAAGAATTGGAGCCCAATCGTAGTCCAATTAGTGGCCCAAGAGAGCCGCCCGGAGGCGCGCCCGGCCGGGCGGGAGAAGCAAAGGTCGGCGCTCGATGACGCGCCCGGCCGGGCGCGAGATTTGTACTGAAGAGCAAAAAGGCGCGCCCGATCGGGCGCGTGTTATTGTTAGAAGACGATTAGCGTCGTTTTAGTTTGTTTTTAGTTTAGGATTTGTACGGAGTATAAATACTCCTCTGTAATACGATTTTAGGATCTATCTCTTTACTCTTTCTTTACTCTCGTAATTGTTTTCTTAGATTTTCTCTCTCTCATACCTTTGTTCTTAATCTACTCTTAATTCCAGATTTATTTGGTAACTATTTCTCTTCTCTTAATCTTAATTGTTTATTTTATTCCTTCGATCATGTCTTGTTTATTTGCTTTG
Organism: Chenopodium album; assembly: GCF_948465745.1. NCBI lineage: Eukaryota > Viridiplantae > Streptophyta > Magnoliopsida > Caryophyllales > Amaranthaceae > Chenopodium > Chenopodium album. The sequence continues at coordinate 16,751,917 of NC_137835.1, read as the reverse complement.
ATTAGTTTAGTTTTTATTATGTGTGAGTAGTTTTATTTCTAGGGTTTATGGGGATCCATAAATAATATGAAGGGGTAATTTATTGTTGTTGATTGTCAATGCTAGATTAATTTCCTATTGATTGACTTAATGCTCTGTGACTAGATTAGGCCTGATCTTTTATGCATGAGTTTGACAATATTGATTCGAGATTCGATAGATGAAAATTGATGTTTAGGTCTAGTTTCAATAGATAGGTTAATTTATAAATGGTTAGGTCGAGATTCGAAAGATGAGATTTAATACCGGTAAATTAATTGTGTGATTATAATACGTAGCGAAAGCCCTTTATAATCTGATTGATGTATGCATTGATGAATGATTATTATATTCTACCCTGGAATATTATTTATTGGTGAACCTATGCCCTAGATCCTTTTATTCATTGTTTTCTCCCTATTCTTAACCTTCGTAGTTTAGTTTCATATTCGAACTTATATATCGGTTACCTAATAATCTAGATTATATTAGTTAATTAGGAATAGAAAGACTCGTTTCTCTGTGGATTCGACCCTACTTTCCTATCTGCATTAGTTAGAGGATTTAGGAATTACTTTTGATTTGGGGATACGACTTTACCCTGTCAATTTATATATATATATATATATATATATATATATATATATATATATATATATATATATATATATACATATATATATATATATATACATATATATATATATATATATACATATATATATATATATATATACATATATATATATATATATATACATATATATATTGAACGTATAGTGATTTATTGATCTAAAAACTCTCATAAATTTTTAAAAATTCAACAATACCATTTAAACATTTATTCCCAAAAATATTAACATATGAAATCGAATTTCATTAAATCAGAAAAGATGTAAATTTTATCCAAAAATATTAATATATGTAAGCGAATTTCATAAAACCAGAAAAGATGTACATTCTTACCAAGTAAACATTGCAAAGATTAAGGATAATCAGATGATCACAACAATTCTGCGGCCTAATACTCACAATTTTTGTCGGAATTTATGACAATTGGATATGAAACTTGTGACAATTGAAGATGGAAATTAACTTCTTCTCAACATCCCACAGACAGATTAGTCGTCAGATACCGTAAACCCAATTTTGTCATGCAAATAAACTAAAATCTAGCCCAAATCAGTCAAAACAATACCACAAACTTGACGACCCAAAAGTTCTTAAAACACAGTAAAAAGAAGCATCAATTAACAAAATAAGACAATGTGCCTCAAAAAAAAACAATATAAGACAATGAGAGAGAGAAAAATATAAATTCTTAAAAAAATAATAATAATAAATAAATAATAATAATAATAATAATAATAATAATAATAATAATAATAATAATAATAATAATAATAATAATAATAATAATAATAATAATAATAATAATAATAATAATAATAATAATAATAATAATTCATAGTATCACAAATCTATAACTAATAAATTCACCACTGCAACCTGATCGATTTCAGACATGAAACCAAAAAAATTAACTGGTAAAATACAAACCTTGTTGTAACATATCCGACAAAACCGATCACGAAAACCCAATTTCTTTTAAGCAAAAACTCAAAGTTTGGTTGGAGAAAGCTTCACTATGATTTTTTTTTTTTTTTTTTTTTTTTTTTTTTTTTTTGAAATGGACGATTCAGTAAGATTAGAAGGGCTTGTAAAATCAAAATAAAAATTTAAAAAGAAAAGTAAATCTGAGATTTTTTTTTTTTTTTTTTTTTTGGTTAATCTTTTTTCAATCAGAAAAAACAGTAAGTGAACACGTGTCCTTCAATCTTCCTGTTTTAAAATAATAGTATAGATTTATCAATTATTATACATTGAATTGGTAGTAAGTTGCAACAAATTTTTATAAAAATTGGTGTTCTTTTGCCACATTTTTTTGAAAAGGTAGTTTTTGCAAAATTTTCTAAACATTATTTTTCCCTTTTTGTATGTCTTTCTTTCTTTTTTTTTTTTTAAGCCTTGAAAAGTAAACATATTTAGGTTCACTTGAAAGTTAGAACGTCAATGTGAATTTGTGATGTTGAAGTAATTTTTTTTAAAAAACTAACAAATCAAGTCCAAAAGATCCAAAACCATTTCAAACCAGAATTTCAGGAACAGATTGGAATGAAAAAAAAATTAGATCTTCATATTCCGAGTCTGGGCCAATCCAGTTTAAGAATCCCAGTCCAATATTTTCTCAATAGCTTTCAATAAAAAGTCTAGTCTGGGCCAATCCAGTTTAAGAATCCTTGCCAAAAAAAATAATAATCAAATAGCTAAGAAGCATAACATCAAAATTGGGAACTTAGAATGGCAAGGCCAATTCGAAACAAGACTAAAGGGACAATACAACAATAACATTAAGTCATTAACACCTTGTTAAGCAAATTAAGGTCTTTGCAGCAGGTGAATTTGACTAGTGAAGCGGATCTGTGTCTTTAATAATGGTGCTAGAAGAGAACTGGTTCAAAGATAACAAAAAATAGAGAACTAGCTGCCGGACTCCTGCTTAAGGTGCCATGCAATGACATCTTTGTAGGGTAAACTACCCCCAAATATATCCAAAGCACTACCAACAGTTACATCAACTCGCTCATTGCCAGCCACCTTAATCTTTTCTAGATCCCCCATAACTGTCACACCACCAGCATAGGTCACTGGAATCTGAGAAAAAATCATATCAGCATATACAGTACAAATTTTGGTGGCATGCTCATATTCGTAAGGTAAAACAACAGCAATTGAAGCCTCCCAAAGATGGGGCTGGCTACTTCTAGTTCAGGTGAAAGGCAAAAATCAAACATAACTATTTAGCAATTTATAATACCCTATCTGATTCTATATATTATATATTCTATAGATGCTCTTTAAATAGTACAATTTCTACACCATAATATAAGAACCTTGCAGGAAGATTTAACTCCTTATCCCGAAGTTGTGTATCTTGACCCCTAAGACAAGCTGATATATGTAACTACCATATATAGTGTGTTAGTGTCATGTTTTAAAAAAAATGAACAAGACTGCTCATGCCAATGAACCACTTAACCATGAGTCGAAAATGCTTCACCAAAATGGAGATCAGCAGCTGTTCACCAAGACCAAGGGTAAACAATGTGAATGGATTAACAGCCCTGAAGTAAATATAGAGCAGAAGGTAATTTTATAGTTAAGATCTGATAATCTGATAGGCCCTTTTTCAATAATGTTTTCATGGTATTAATTCTGAGCATTATCACAGCGACAGATCAATTAAACTAAAGTATAAATGTATCAATTCTAGACGGAGGTTTTTCTTTCATCTTGTGTTTTCCTTATTTTTTTAACACCACCTGCAAGATAATGTTGTGGTCTGGTAGTATAATTTCGTATGCGGTATGCAGAACCAAAAAGAAAGACCAAGATTGAAAACATTCTCCTAATTTTCCGTCTACGCATAAGTGTACTTCAGAACACCTCAACATAACGCATTAATATAATGCAGTTGTTAACATAACTTCCCTTCAATCAATATGGAAATTTAAGCAAAGAAAAGTTATTCCTAATTGCTGAGCATATGAGTGTTAAAATATCAGAAATATAGAACACAGCCAAACACACTGTTTACTTACTGGTGAGTATTTTCCAAGTAAAGAAACAAGCTCTTCGTCAATTCCCAATCTGCAATAATCAAGCAGTCAAATTATACCATACTCAATCTAATGTAGCAAGAACAAAAGTTAACTCTTCAAGTCTCCGGAAAATTTCTAAGTGACAGTTAACAAGTCTTCAGGCTAAAGATTTGTCCATAATATGTACTACGTAGAATTAAAATTAGGCTTTTTGTTGATCAAGCCCAAGGATAATGAAATGACTAGGGCAAAGAAGAAACGAAACTCAGACTCACTTTTTGCCTTCAACATCCACACCATGTACCAAAAACTCGTCAGCATAGGCAGCAAGAAATTCCAAAGTCTGCTCATCAACATATACATTGCTAAATTTCTGCCATCTGTCCGTTACAATGGCATATTTACCTTCCTACAAAAGAATCAGCACAGCAGTTTTTTATTAGAATAAAACGAAATTAGGGAACAGTCAACAAGATTAATTGCAGCCTTGGATCTTGAAAGGGTGAGCATAGGCCACTTGACAAACGAGACAAAATGGGCTATTGACCCTGCCTTAAGACCAATCAACATTCAGCCCTTGGCAAGTTGGCAGGGTTATGACTTTATGATCAACTTAAGGTGGATTGACTTTGACGGAACACAAATTTCAATATCTTAGAAAGATCAAGTGCAGCAGCTGACTTCCCAAGGAACCAAGACCAAGGCCAGACATAATGGACATTCACAGGATCCTACATCCCATGAAGAAAGAGCCCCAATGCTAATTTCTTCTAAACTTTTTATTTATTTAATGTGCAAATTCTATCCCATCTGGAGAACATAGTGAATAAATATATCTCTAACATAGGAATAATTTTGTAACATTGTCAATCTTAATATATCATATCATTTTGGGACTAAGGCTTCGTTGATGTTATTGTTGTTGATGTTGTCAATCTTAATATATCATAGTAAAATGATATATCATTGTCAATTTTTTTAATCTATTTAATCCCTACCTTATTAAGACTATTATACCCCTAAAAGTGTTTATTTATATATTTACCCCTTAAAGTAATGACCACACTTTATGAATAGGATGATAATTTCCCTAAAATATTTATTTATATATTTGCCCTCATTAATGTTAAAGCAAGATTAGCACAGTCTCATCTTAAGACTTTAACTCATTGCCACATCAGTTTTTTAGATTAAATTTAATATGTTTTTTTTAATTTATAATTATGTTAAGACTCCTTAAGACTAGATAAAATTTATCTCTTCAATCACACATACTCATTTTTTTACATATAAATTAAATTACTTCCTCCGTTCTTTTATTATTGCATCACTTGCCTTTTTAGGAAGTTTCACAAATATTGCACCATTTCCTCTTTAGGAAAAAAATTATTTGTGTTCACACTACAAATACCCAACATACCCTTGCTTTTTCACACTTATTTTTTAGTTTATCAATATGTCACATGGGCAATTTCGTATTTTTACCTTTCTCTCTCTTACTTTTTTCCATTACCAAAATATTTGTACCCAACCCCTATGGTGCAATAATAAAAAAACGGAGGAAGTATTATAGTTTTTTAAAAAAATAAAAAAATTAAAAAAATTGAGTGTTAAATTGAGTCTGAAGTTGATTCTTGAATTTTCAAGACTCCACTTCGATTTTATTTAGACCAAACTTCATAAATGCTTAAAAATAATAAAGTCTTGTCTTAAGACCGCAAAATTTGAAAATGATGTCATCTAGAATCTTAAGACCTAGGGCTAATCTAGCTCTTAATTGTATTTATTTTGTAACTCTTAAAAATAGTGTGTGGACATTTATAACCCTAAAAATATTTGTTCCCATATTTTCCCTAATTAGCGCTACTAACAATTCCAAACAGAAAGAACATCCGGACATGCTAGCTATGACGCGCGTATTTCGCACGTTAGCCGCCTAGTTAATTCAAATAAATGAGAAGTCGAGATATTTTTCCTCTTTATTTGTATTTCAATCATAATTAACGTTATCAAAATCGCTTTCATTTAATCAAGAGAGCCTCTTTTAACTTTTTTTTTTGTTTTAAGCTAGAGTTATATTTGCTGAGACACAACTTTGACCATCAATATCTTTAATTAGAGGTTAGTAAACATTATGAAAAAAATTAATTTTTAAAAGTAGACATTATGACAAATTCAACAACATATTATATGATCATATTTATGTTTTATATATGGGTAAAAAAATCAAGTCAATGACATATGAATGGTGGAAAATCCCAATTCTAGCTTGTAAAAAAAACACGGAGGGAATATCTCAATATCTTCTAATTTATTGTTCCTATATACATGATTTCTTAATGCATTTGTAATGAAGGGTATGTTTTGTGCGTACTTAAGCAATTTTTAGTTACCATATGAAATGGTTGGACCTTCATTTTTTTTCTAGGGCACAGTTTTTGATTTGTATGAACATTTGAACTGTTGCACACCACTATGAACTATGACCATATAATATTTTGATATGCTTGATATTAGTAATGCAAATCAGCATTTGAAACAGTAAAAAAAGTACTCTTGCATAAACTGATTGCTTAAATCTTTTAAGGATCTGCATTCTCTTCAATGATTAGATATTGTGCTTATTATATTGATTGAAATATCACATTTTTAAGATTTGAGAGAGGATCTAACATGAGAGCTGTACCTTCTTTCTGCAGCTCAAATCTAATACAAGCCTTTCTTTTCCAACAGTGCAGACAAGATCCTTAAGCCTATCAAGGTCCATTTGCCCATTGTTGAACACATACTGCAATCACGTGTAAGGTAAAGTCAACATGTAGTGCATAATACGCTTTGAAAAGGGAATTTTCAAGAAACCAAAAATAGAAGAAATACTGTGCAGTAGTCATTTGAAGCTACCTAGTTTCTGCTTAAGAGAAGTTAAGCACAATTGAACAAATAAAATCAATGGAACAAATAATGAATTGAATAAGACAGTCTAAGAAAGCTGCAATAAACACAAGGGAAAATTTTAGAGCATCATGGCAAATTTTATAGCACCATTAGCAGAGATTAAAAAGAAATCACATACATATCAGCAGTGGTAAAACAGGATATTCAAACCCGATACTGTAAAATTTATCCAACTCACTCGCATTTTAAAAAGTCAATTCGTCTATTAAATGACACATAGCTGCCACATAATCCTTATTAATGGCATTAAAAGGATAAGCAAGTGGCATTACATACATGATACATCTAACAATGCACCATAATATAACAAGTTAAAAAGGACAAAATCACTTAATCTAATTGTTTCTGTGCTTCAAATCAAAAATCATTTTATAGAAAGTCTAGTTCTCCGGATAGCAAACATTAAAAAGAACATCTTCAGCTAGTAGTCTGTAAACTTTAGCAGAGATATTCTATAAAAAATTAGGATTTTAAATTCTCATTTGCATGTAACAAAAAATAAAAATTTTCAACTAAAATAGTCTAAATATAATCATTTAGCTCTTTGCAAAGTTTTAATAGACACCTGATGGAAAGGAACAAGAAGTTATAAGAAACTTCACGTCAGTAGAAACATTTTTGGTGAAACACAAACATAAAAAGATTATTATATCATGGCCCTCCAAATGTCAATAATTTTCACTTGTTAAAAAAGAAAGAATTTTGGGGTTAAGGCTTTGTTATTGCTGTAAAACTATTAAAATAAATAAATAAAGCAAATTACAAATACCCCTCTAATTCAAGGATTATTAACCTATATGACACCATCTAAAGAAAGTGCATGGTTCTGGGTGTATATAGCAACACTAACTACTTGAATATTAGAAGTATTGGTAAGCACTAACATTAACATGGGTACGAACATTGAAATATGTATGCAATACCCCACCCATCCAACTAGGGGTGAAAATGAGCCTAACGTGTTCGTGAACTATTTGAGATCGACTTAATAAAGCTTGGCTCACTTGAGTTCATGTTTGGCTCAAAACATTAACAAACCAAATTAAGTAAGCCTACATCAAAAGCCTAGTGAATAGGCTCAAATATAATTTAATAATTACAAAAATGTTTACATAGAAATAATCAGTCATTTTATGTGTGACACCCCAAACACCAAGGATATCTTGTTATCTACTACATGTGCATAGTGACAATTGGCCCACAAACCAACATAAGTTTTTCCCACACGTTTTGTACTCACTCACGCAACTTAATAGGTCATCCATCCCAAGAATATTCCCAGCCAAGCACGCTTAAGATCCAGGTGCGCAAGAGTGAGGACAAAATGCAACGGCCAATTGTGAGTCTTCTATGCACAATTTATAAATACCCTTAGTGGTTAACTACACTTAGTGGTTGGGGTCTAAGTTACAAGGACACGGCAAATAGCTCATAGTACCCATGTCGACACAACATGACACAGACATGGGTACGAAATCCGTGTTTGTCACTGTGCATTTGGACACTTCAAGGGAAAAAAGAGAAGAATGTAATTAAAATGCTTCTTGGAGGAGGAGGAGAAAATAGGATATTTGGGGCAAAGATAGGAACACATTCACATAAAGAGATAAAATAAATATACATAAAAAAATATTATAAAATATTATAAAAAAAATAAAAATAAATAAAAATAAAACAAAAAAAAAAGAAATTAGTAGTGGAAGTTCAAAGAGTTAAAAAGTCACATGGGTTAGATTTATGTGCTTTCAATAGTGAAGGTTCTTAATGGATAAGTGGTGTTTTGGGTGTTTTTGTGCCTCGGGAGAGTTACGTCACGAAGTCTGGTATGGCCGGTCTGTACCTGCAAAATAACGGAGACTCCGGGTGGTTGGAGCTCCGCCTCCGACGGTCAAGTTAGTAACTTGAAACGGAATAAAGAGTACGGAAATTTAGGTGGGGATCTGCTTGGATTCCAAGCTCAGGTGTTTCTCTGATGTAAGAGAGTACAGGTATATTAAATGATAAAACGTGCCCTCAAAATGAGGGACATCTCCCTATTTATAGGGACATTGGGAATTGTGCCCCTGATTAGGTCATTAAACCCTAATCATTGGTGGGCTGCGCCGTTTTGCGGCATTCTCGAGATGTGTTCCCTTGATTTCTGGGAGGACACGTGTCGAGCAGGGATTGGTCCCTTTTGGGCCAATCTGGGGCTGACACGTGTCACCCTCTGATTGGGCCACGTGGCAGGGTGAAATTACCCTAAACAAGTGGGGCTAGAGGGTATCAGGAGTGTTTCATTTTATTTTTATTGGGTGGCATTTAGGTAATAGCTTGGGCTAGTGGGCTTTTCTATTTTGAAGAAAGGACAGGATTTTTGTTTTTTTCTTTTCAAACGGAGGTCAAATTACGTGTGTCCATAGTCTCCATACATTGGGCAGAGCCCTTATATCCTTAAATTCTGGATTCTGGAACTTGCCGGACAGACAATTGGATTTGTGTCTGCGTCTAACACCTGCTCCCGAGTCCATCTAACATAGGTCGAGGTTAAGCTGCATAGCCTTTTTCTTTTCTTTTTTTTTTTCCTTGCCTTGTCTCTTTTTCCACTCAACTTATAAGTCAACTCATTACAAATATTCGTTCAGATGTATTGCAGCTAGTTTTATATATAGCAAGTTATCCCACACAACGGCGCATACTATAACACTTGCAAGAGTTACAACCATAGTCATCATAAATAAAGCAATGACACCCAGAATGTGAGTCAACAAAACTTTTCAATAGTTCAACTCAAATCAGTTTCAAATCCCAGTGAGCATAAATTTACGCCTATCTAGGTTGCCCCATCTCCACACCAACAATGCATAAAAACAAAAGGTGCTTAAAGTTAGTACCAAACTGAAATCACTTACTGATGTTACGATGACATGGCATGCTCCCTCTTCAATATATCTTAACGCATTTTTGGAATTAATCCCACCTCCAACCTGCATACCACCTAGAAGGTTACCATTCTAGTTCAGTAGATGGAATATCTTTCTGGACATACCTTTAGAGATACATTTTGAAACTGTGTGGCCAAAGACCCGAATCAAGTTGAGATAAATACACACTAAACAATCCCCTCAATAATCAGATTATGAACAGACATTGATCAACAATGAGAAGGTGGTCATAATGAAATTAGCCATTAAATTTCTCTTTTCTAGATATAACATTTTTACAGAACAAAAAATATACTGAAAAGTTTATGAAGCAAAAGAAAGACAACTAGGTTGTCTAGATGAGGCTACTAAGAAACTTTGTAAAAAGCAAGCTGCTATTTTTCAAAGGACAATAGAATCTCATATTTTGAGAAGATCAGGCCAAGAGTCCAAGACTAATAAAGAAGACATAGTCCAAAAACACTTGAGAAAGAGAAATTGTTGAATAGAATGGAATAAATTACTACCTATGTATTATAATAGTAACATCGACAATCTTGTTATTGTTAACCTTATTATAGTAATTTCCATCAAAATTAAAAAAAAAAAAAAAAACCCACCGGGAAATGCATGCAAGGCTTCAATTGCAGCAGCTTCGCTCAAAGGGTCTGCGCCAAGCATGATAACATGACCACCCAAAAGCCCATCATCCTTGTACAACCTAGCATAATCAACTGACGGCTTATCAGAAACAAAATTAGTAACAAGAGCTGATGATGATGATCCTCCTTCTTTCAAATCCAAAAGGGTGGAACCAACAATTTGCTTCACTTTTCCCTGTGAAATTTATCAAACCAACAAAAAGTGTAATAAGAATTGACACTTCTACCATCAAAACCTACAGTGATCTTACATTCTTATCAACAAGGTTCAAAATTTCCACCATCAATTTGGAAAAGAAAAAACAACATAAAACCAACAAATCAGTCATAGTGTAACTCAAAAAGAATCAAAGTGCTCACCATTTAAAAATAAAATAGCAATTCTGAAACTAGGCCAATAAGGCAATAACAGTTAACCCCATCAAAAACCATTGTCAATCATACAATCACATAAACAAGGATAAGAATTTCCACCATTAATTTACAAAAATACATTAAATCGCCATAGTTTTACCAATAAAATCAACTATTTCACAACTTTCATCATAAATTTTGAAAGTCTTAAAAATAAAGAACATGAACCTTGTGTATATCAATGCAAGGTCGAAACCGAATGGAACATTGAGGCCCACCCTTGAGCCGGGGCAGGAGGGGCAGCCGCCCTGGATCCATGGAGCAAAGGCCTATTTTCATAGTTCCGTCCTACAATAAAGGGTGGCAAACAACATCCTGCAACACAATAGCAACAAAATTTTGATTAAATTCTACTCCCTCCGTCCTCGAAAGAACGACCCATTTGGGTTGATTACGCGGGTATTAAGAAACTTAATTAGCTAGTACAAATGTATGGAAAATAATGTATGGAAAATATAAATGAGCAATCATTTGCAATTAATAGCTAGAGAGAGAAAGTCCTAGATGTAAGACAAAACCGACAAAACCTGTTGGGTTTTTTCTTTCTTTATCCTATGTACTAATCCATGTGATATTTTATTAGCCAATAAGATTAAAGTGTTGTTTTACAACAACCAATAACATTAAAATACAATTCTAAATGGGAGGTAAATGAAATCAGATTTCGATCATTTTACTCTATAAAAGAAAATTTTCATTCCCTCTAAAAATATTTTTACACAATCAGTAAACACTCTAAAAAAATTTAATCCACTTTCATCATTGCCTGCTTCATCATGGCTTCATACACAAATATTTATCTCTCCATAACATGAATCAATGGCCCAAATTCATCAGTCCATAACATGATACCCGGACATAATCAAACCCTAACATGAGTTAATCACCCAAAATAATTGTACCATAAGAGTTAATCACCCAAATAATCATGTCAATCCCACATGAGTTAATCACCTAACAATATAATCCATATTTTTTTTTTTTTGAAAAATATAATCCAAATTATACAGCACAACATCAAACAAATTTTGCAAGGCAAATTCAAAACCCAAATAATTGAAATGGAAAACACTATAATAATCAAGATAAAAAGAAAATCATCATCATTCAAAGTTATACACTCACAAATTACAAATCACACAAACTAAGCATAATAATTTACAAAAAAAAAAAGTAAAATTAAAATTAAAAAAAAAAACAGAGAAAATATAAGATACGCATACCAAATTGCAGCAAATATGTGACTTTCGAATTTTTTTTTAAGGGCTTTGATTCGCAAACACACCTAGACTGCCGATCCCTTTTTTTTTTTTGCTCCAAATTGTCTATGGAAGGGGATGAATTAAGGAGAGAGAAGAACATAAACAAGGGTTTTTCAAGAGAAAATACCCAAATCCCAGAAAAATTGAAGAGAGAGAAAGAGGGGAACAAAAAATTAATGGTGGCACAAACATCCGAAAAAATATATGGCTAAATTAGGGAGAAAGAGCTACATGACAAAAAAATTTAAGGATATTTTGGTAATTTTTTGATTTTAATAGATGTTGTGAAAAACAAATAGATCATTCTTTTTGGGACAGAAATTAGGCCAAATGGGTCGTTCTTTCGGGGATGGAGGGAGTAGCAAATAAGGCTCATATAATAGTGGCGGATCGAGGGGTAACTCAACATATAATAAGTTCAAAATGAGCTAAGACAAATTAATTACAAAACTAAATTTAAAAAATGTGTGGGTTCTGAAGATTAGAAGGATGATTATTAGGCGGATGAGAACTTTCTCTGTGTTTTTTTGAAAAAAAAAACTTGAAATACTTCTTTCTTGTGATCACTTCATTTAATTTGACTTCTGATATATGTAGCATTATTAGTTATTAGTATGTTTTAGGAGTTTTTGACAATTACCACCTACAATTATTACCATTTTATCAATTACCACCTACAGTTTTTTTTGTTTTTAATTTTACCACCAACTATTTTTTAAAATATCAAAACTTCCCACCTACTTGGCACTCAACTCAAATGTTATGTTATGTGGGGCCCACTAACTACCTTCCCACCCTTTTTCCTCACTTTCTTCCTATCACACTCAGTTTCCCATTCCCCTATATTGTAATCCTCTCACAATCGAGTAAAAACTTCAAATTAAATTATATATTCATGTTAATTATTTCACGAATTGAAGTGTTTGCCCAATTTCAAGAGAAATACAATACATGGGAAAGAGAAATTGAGTGGGAAAGAAAGAAAGGTAGTTAGTGGGCCCCACATGACGTTACATTTAAGTTGAGAGCGAAGTAGGTGAGAAGTTTTGATGTTTTGAAAAACAAATCATCATGCCTTCCATGTTAAATCTAAATAAACATATATTAAAAATAACGGATTTTTATACATGGAAGACGCTCAATCGCTAAAATCATTTCCCAAGAGCAAGCGGTCAATTTATTTCACCAGATTGGGGGACTAGGCATGAAGATTTGTCTTCAAATTGTCAACTTTGGTAGAGCCATGATGAATCTATTTTATATATATTTTTATTTCCCGTCCCACGGTCATATTTGTGCTTATTTGAGCTCTGCGGAGCTATTTTTACTACTAATATACGTTTTTTAGTGTTTTTGTAGAGTTGGTATTATTTTGTAGGAATTTACATTTTTATGACAATTCCCGAGCTTATTGAGCCACTACAAAGACAATGAAGTCGGATCGTATTTTATGACCAAATATTTTAAGCCCAAGACCGAGTTAAAGGAATTTAATTCGGTGATTAAGGGCTCAATTGGTGAAGAGTCCAAATTTTACAAGCTAGTATTACAGCCAAGTCCAAAGAGGAGGTTAGGCTCAAGTTCTGAACCAGCCCAATTCAAGATACAAGATCCAATCTCGCGAGTCTGTTGGGTGTAAGGATAGCGGGCCCGATTGAGAGACAGATTATTGCTGCTACTTTGATTCGGTTGGACCTTGATGCAAAACAGCCCAATAGCTTTGGTTTTTACGTAGGGAGTGACTTGCTTCTTAGACTTTACAAAGGATTTTGTTAGGAGTTGGATTGTTAGTGGGATTGGTGGCCATTAACTTTTCTTTTATATAAAGGGGAATAAGGGAGTACGGTAGTATCAGGTAGTTTAGATGAGTTTTTTAGTTTAGTTTTTAATTATTGTTATTATTTTGTTTTATTTTTTATTCTCTTTCTCTCTCTAACTTTTCTCTCTCTCCTCTGAATTAAACTCTTAGTATTACTTTCTCTTATTTTTCTCTCCCTAAACTCTTAATTTATGCAATTTTATATTTATTTCTTTTGGTACTATCTCTTCTCTCTTTTATTACTTATTCTCTTTGCTTTGATCCTTATCATGTCTCCTTTAATTGTTTTGTTTAGTTTAGATTTAATTATGTGCGAGTAGTTTTCTTTCTAGGGTTATGGGGATCCATAAATAATATGAAGGGTAATTTATTGTTGTTGATTGTCAATTCTAGATTAATTTCCTATTGATGACTAGATTAGGCCTGATCTTTTATGCATGAGTTTGACAATATTGATTCGAGATTCAAGAGATGAGAATTGATGTTTAGGTCTAGTTTCAATAGGCATGTTAATTTATAAATGGTTAAGTTGAGATTCGAGAGATGAGATTTAATACCGATAGACTAATTATGTGATTGTAATACGTAGCGTAAGCCCTTTATGATCTGATTTTATGCATTGATGTTTGATTATTATGGTTTACCCTAAAATATTATTTATTGGTGAACCTATGCCCTAGGTCTTTTATTTATTGTTTCTCCTCCTACTTTTATTCTTTCCCACTTTTACTCTTAGTAGTTTACTTTCCCTTCGATAATAATAATTTGTTACTCTATAATCTAGATTATATTAATTAATTAGGAATAAAAAGACTTGTTTCCCTGTGGATTCGACCCTACTTCCCTATCTGCATTAGTTAGAGGATTTAGGAATTACTTTTGATTAGGTGATACAACTTTAGCCTGTCAAGCCACTAATATGGAAAGATATGGCTTTGCATATTTCATAAAAATTTGATAAAAATACCCTAAATAGCTATATATCTCGAAAAAGAAAAGGAGGAAGAAAGAGATTAGAGAAAGAGAGAGAGTGTGTGTAAGGGCGAGAGATTTAATAAGTTTAATAAGACTAAGAGAGGTAAGTCGTCTCATATATATATGAAATCATGCGAATTGAAGAAGGTATATATGCAAGTAGGGTTTTACTGTAATATTTGCAAATTTATAAAAAGAATAAATGGAGAGAAAAATAAAGGATCACATAAGTTTTAAGAGATTTAGAGTGAAAATAAGAATGAATCATAAAACATTATAACATCAATATACATTTTTATCAAAATAAAACAAAAATAAAACCCAATAGTGAACAAATAATCGAACTCATTTCTGATGACTACAAATAAGAAACATAGTATTATGTATCCTATATACATTTTAATATGGTATAGTTGTTAGTACATTTTACAAACAACATATATACGACATACTTGTTAATAACACTAACTAATCACACATTAATGATCTATCGCGCGCGGTCGCACAACTAGTATTCCACAAAATCATAAAAACACACTGCCGTAGCCCCGTAAACTCCAAATTTCATAGTTGAAAATAAGATTAAAGGGTTGTGCAATGCATTTGCAACCAAATTTGATTCAATTATCTTGAAAAAATACATAAATTTATGGAGATTTTGATTAAATAATCAAATTAGGCTCAAAATTTTCTTTTCTTTTGGTAATGATGTTTCATAATATTAGTAATTAGAACCAATAGTTGAGAACTTGAGATTTTCGAACACTTAATGCACTAATAATGAAGTTATATTAGATCAAATATAAACCTAAAATTGTGAAATTGATACGATAATAACAAAAAGAAACAAGTTACCTGAGAAGCTACTTCAATGGGGGATACAAGTTATTAGAAGGCGTCGTGCGATTCAACGGAGAACGTCAACTGCGCTTCAATGAACGTTGAGTGTGCTTCAATAGGCAATATAGTGCTTTGTATTAGTTTAACAGCCTGTTAACAAAATTAACAAATTAACAAATTAACAAATTAACAATATTTAATTAACAATTTTTTTTTTTTTTGAAAGAATTAACAATATTTAATTAATTAAGATTAGTTATATTATAATTTGATTAATTCAAAAAAAAAAAAAATCCTCCCCAACCAGCCCGCCCATTCCCGCCTGCGCCCAATTCCCGACACCCCAGCCGTCCCTCCACACTAATACCCCTGCTACCTCACGCACCAAGCCAACAACCAGGCAGCTTCCCACAACCGCCACATAGTAGCTGCCGAACCACCAACCAACGTTGCACCAACTCGCAACCAGCAGCACTACCGAGAATCGCCGCAAGCTCCAATTTTAGCCCAATCAATCCTCACCCAGGAATTGAACCACCAAGGAAATGTGGATTACGCTTCAAAGGGAGATTGATATTCGATGATGTGCAAAAACCATCTTACCTCACAAACTATTTCAATGGAAGAGAGAAAGCTCAAACGCCGCTTCGATGGAGAACTCAGAGTGTTAAAGTAAGCTTCAAGGAGGAGCCTTAAATCATCTACCTTTCATCAAACAACTTGGGGGAGAATTCTAAGAGACAGAAAATTAATTAGCAAAGGGATGAGATAGAGAGGAGCAATAATGGGTTGGAGGAGGCCAGGAGGGGAAATAAGAAAAAAAAAAATTCTTTTTTTTTTTTAACGGTGGAAATTCTCTTTGTTAAACTTGAATTATTTCCCAAAATAATGTTGGGAAATTATCTAATTCTCAAATTACAACTACTCTTTTTTTAATTCCCATTATACCGTCCACTAGACCTGTTCAACGGGTCGGATCCGGGCTGGACAGGGCCTTAGTTAAATGGGTCGGGCTGGGCCAGGGTCAAGGCTGATTTGAAATGGGCTAGTTTGGGTCTTGGATTATTGGATCCGGCCCAGCCCCGCCCATTCAAACTTTGAAAACGGAAAAATCTAACAATAGTAATACAACCCACTTATGGGTCTCCAAAGGAACTTTAATGGGCCTTTACTCCTCCAAAAACCTGAATTACAAGTTAGTACATCTAATGTCGCATAACACATATGACATGTAACTTGAGAAAGTGAAAATTATAGTGACCCCAAAGAAATGTACAAGGTCAGCAGTGGAAATTCCTCAGTATAATCTTGCAAGTTCTGATAATCATAGGAAAATTCAAGAATAAATTGAGGTCTTACGAAAACTAGATTGCTCAGATTAAAAGAAAAAGTAACTAAATAAACACGACGAATGTTTGGAATTGAAAGAGCCAAAGAGGAGAGAGAAAGTATCTTTATTTAAAGAGTTTGGGCAACCAAATCGTGATTGAAGACGATAATCGACAATGGTAAAGCGACGACAGAAAAAATTAACTTAGGAAGAGGAGGAAATTTGGAGAATATTTTTAGGGTTTATAATTTGGGGGAAATTTGGGGAAATTTGCTTGCAGGTGTTTGAATTTTCAGATGAGCAACCTTGCTTTTGAATATTTGTATTTTCATGCTTGAATTTCTATTCTTTTTTAGCTCTTTTTGCTTTAGCATTTATTTTATTTTTATAAGTGTGGGCAATCCCAATCATGC
The DNA here is from genome assembly GCF_948465745.1 of Chenopodium album. Classification (NCBI taxonomy): domain Eukaryota; kingdom Viridiplantae; phylum Streptophyta; class Magnoliopsida; order Caryophyllales; family Amaranthaceae; genus Chenopodium; species Chenopodium album. The sequence goes on along the minus strand of NC_137835.1, from coordinate 16,734,664 downwards.
GGTCTATTACTCACTTGGTATTCATGTTTCTCAGGCACGGTACCGAGCACTCGATAAGAGACGCAATCTGAGACGTGTTCTTATCGAAGATACTTTCATATCAAAGACATTGGAACACTTACCCTTTTGTACACTTGTTTTCGTTTTTTTATTATTGCTTATTTTTTGCTATTGCTTTCTTTTGAATTTGCTCAAGCCCTTTGAGATTTCATAAGTTACACACCATCCCATCCCAAGGTTAGGTAAATGTAGGTTGAAAAAAGAAAGGTTTATCGTTAGACGAGGCTCAAAGTGGTTTATGAAGAAAGGATTTGTAAATTTGAATGGTGAAAGGAGATATGATGTGGCTACAAGGGGTGCCTTAAATCATTAGTATACCTTGTACTTAATTCGACATGGATTTTTTTAAAGAAATAGAAAAAGAGGCCATGAAATCTTGTCGTTGCAGCTCGCCTCTTGTCTTGTGTCATTTGCTTCATCATCACCCAGTCTTCTCGCTAGCTAGAGGCAATGGGACCTTGTTTGCTTCTATGAGGTCTTGAATGAGATTTTGAAACCTGTAGCATTCATCAGTGGTATGACCGTTTCCTCGATGGTACTTGCAATAGGAATTTGGATTCCATCTCGAAGATCGATTTTCTGGTGTTGGATCCTCGGTAGGGCCAATAGGTTTGATTAATCCTCGATCATAGAGACGATCGAAAGCAGCATCGTAGGTCATTCCAATGGGTGTGAACTCTCGTCTGAGTTTACTTTTAGATCCTTGATTGTCCATGGCTAAGACATCATTATGGTCAAAGGTATTAACATTATTGCTAGAGTGGGCGTTTTCGGAAGAAGAAGGATTGTCGTTCTTCTTTCCTTTCCAGCCACCGTGGTTACTATTGTTAGTAGCTTTTTGCTTTGCGAGGTCGTCTTCGATCTCGATACCGATGTCATAAACGGCCTTGAAATTATTCAAGTTGTGTTGATATTTTAAGTGCTTTGAATACTTTTCTTGGAGATTCTTGATAAACATCCTCACGGATTCTTTTTCAATGGGGACCTCAATCATCTTAGCGGAAGTTTCCCTCCATTTATTAAAGAAAGAAGTAAAACCTTCATTCTCTTTTTGTCTTAGCATCTCAAGTTGTCTATGGTCGATTTCAACTTGGATATTGCACTTGTACCTATCAATGAAAGCGTTCACTATTGATTCCCAGGTAGAGGTTTTCTCCTTGTCAAGGGAGAAGAACCATTGTTGGCAAACGGTTTCAAGAGATAGTGGGAACAGAGAGGGGAAAACCTTCTTATCGATACCCTTAATGCTCATTATAGTTTCAAAAGCTCTTAGATGGAAGTAAGGGTTATCTGTTGCCTTCAATTTAGGGATGTCAGTGGCGTTGAACTTATGCAGAAGAAGTTCTTTGTCCAGCGAGACCCCTTGCGAACTCATGCCTTGAAATTTATAGTCACTAGATAGCTTGCTTAGACTCTCTTGCATGAGGTTCATTTGTTGTTGCTTCACGGGGTCATTGACCCTAAGTGCGAGAAGTTTCAGTATCTCAGTCACGTTAGTGAATTGACTCCTAAGTTCATTAACTTCCTCTTGAGTTTCCATTATCTTCTTAGCCTTCCTCTTTTGACGAATCGCTTTATCAAAAAGTAAGACTTGAACAAAGGTGTTGTCCTTGATTAATCGCCCTTCTCTCCTCGACCAAGTACTGTGGAAAAGGAATTTGGGGATATTTATTGATAATTATTTAACTCAAGATTTATTCAACATGCAATGGATGGAGGAAGTGAAGAGAGATTGGAATAGAATGTGAAAAAAGATTTAGATGGAGGGATATGAAGAATTAGGAATAGAATGTACCCCCAACTTAAATGACGGAAAAGACTGACTCATGCATGAACCTAAGACATGGTCATGGTAATGCATACTCGAAGTGTGTGCTAAGATTAGTGAGTGTAGATGACATATTAAGACTCGTGTCATGACCATGTGGCTAGACTATGTGACCAAGACTCGATTAATGACTTGACAAGGTGTTATTGACAGCGAAGTTAACCGAATTAATTAGTAAACTGGTTAATTAGACCTTAGGTAATGACTCGACAAATAATCTGAACTGTCGGCCAAGCGACAGGACTGGCGTCGCATTATGGTGGTTGGCGCCAGACAATTTAGTTAATGTCTGGTGCTACACACTGTAATGTGGCGCTACAGCTCAGACTTTGGCGCCAACATTAGAGCTTCGGTCTGGGACTGTTTTCGGTATTATTAGCCAACTGGGGTATGCCTAAAGTCGTACTAGGTCAATTCCGATTAAAAAAAAACTTTATTCACTCAAATTAATTAATTAATTAGGCAAAGTTCTTTAAGTCATTAATTTTAGTCTCAACACAAATCAACAAACGGTTAAGAGAAACATAGAATATATATGCACAACAAATAATGCACAATTAGTCAAGTAGGCACAATATGATGCAATGAGTTCGCAACCTAACCATGGCTCTAGTTCTCTAAAGTTCGGGATATGGTTCAGTCAATAGAGGGTCCATGGTTAATTGTCCGGATGCACCGCGCAGAAGCCTAACCGTGAAGGGTTAGCGCGTGTGGATGGGACACCGCGAGTTTTAGAAAAAACTCACTTCCATGGTTTGGTGAATTCAACATCTCAGATGTACCCTTTGTTGCCAGGAGCGTTCAATCGGGTAGATAGAGCATGAATTCCCAGAAGGTTATGTCCATATGTAGAACACATATGGGTTTCAGAAAAGTGAGAAAAAATTCAATCAGGAAGCAGGATCGAGCAAACAATACGAAAAACCGGTCGAAATTAGAACGCATATTTCTGGCTCGGTATTGGGGGAAATTGGCGCCAGCAAACAGAGACTGGCGCCAACTTTTAACTGTAGCGCCTGGCGCCAATACTGGCGTCTAGCGCTACGGCTAAAAGTGTGGCGCCAAGCTCTGGCCCCTGACGCTACTTCCCACATGAATCAACAGCTTTCTGTGCTTGATAAAATCTTTCAGTTTCGCGCGGTGTTATTTCAGTCCTAGTTGTGAAAGACATTTCTCAAATTTCCTACGTGTAAAATCCTATGTTTTTGACTCATTACGGATGGTCTTTCCAATGAGAACCTTTTTATGCATATGACAATAATGTTAATCAAAATTACGCACATGAAATACTTAGAACTTTTCGAGTCTCATCCACTCATTCTAATTCATTGCCGAAACAAATTCAGGAATTAAAATAGAAATCCTCCCCAGTGGAGTCGCCAAAAAGTGTAGGGAATAATTTCAAGCCTTTAAAAATCCCACTAGCTCGAACCCCACTGTGATCATACACTAAAGTACGGTGGCGTCCATCATTAGACGATTGCCTTTAGCCTTGAACGGAGAAAGAAAGTCTTTCGTTGAGACTTTTACAAAGACATTTGGAAAACCACTCTTGGCCGAATTAGGACCGCTCCATCTTGATCCCTTGATGCTAAGGTGTGATGGAAAAGGTTTGAACTCAACAATTGATACACCTTCATCTTCCTTTGAAGTGGCGGCTTGCAAAGTTTCTTGGCTTGAGATATTCATGCATATATGCTAATCCAATTCCTCAATGCATCCATTAAGCAAATCCTCAAACATTCTCACTTCCTTGATAGGAGCACCTGTCTTATCCTTATTTAACAAGACATTCTCAAGAGGATCATTAGGAGGGAGCAAGTGCTCATGCATGGAAGATACAACAAGATCAAGAGAATTGATCAACATGTAATTTTCTAGAGAAGAACATGGATATTTCATGCTTTCATTCAAGTCAAATTCAATAACCTCTTCTCCTTACTTGAGTGAAATTTTTGCTCTCTTAACATTAATCATAGCACCCGAGTTAGCAAGAAAAGGTCTACCAGGAATAATGGGAATGGTAGCATCTTCATCCATTTCAAGCACCACAAAATCTACTGGAATTACAATTTTCCTTACCCTCAAAGAAACATCCTCAACCTTCCCTTTGGTAATCTTAATTGACCTATCGGCCAATCGCAAGGTAATCTAAGAAGGCATAAGTTCCCCTAACTCAAGTCTTTGATAAATCGAATATGGCATTAAGATAACACTAGTTCCTAAGTCACATAAGGCATTACCAATTTGGATCTTGTTAATGGCACAAGGGATAGAGACGTTTCTGGGATCTTTCAACTTGGGTGGCATCTTGTTCATTATAACTGCACTACAATTCTCGGTCAAGTTGACCGTCTCCACCACATACAAAGAATTCCTAACACTCAAAATGTCTTTGAGAAATTTTGCATAGTTGGGCATTTGTGTAACAACTTCGGTAAAAGGTATAGAAAGATGAAGTTGCTTAAGCATTTCAATAAATCTTCCAAATTGTTCATCCAACTTATGTCTCATGAATTTTTGTGGATATGGAAGCTTGGGTTTCACAATCTCTTTCTCCACTCTCACCTCTCTTGGTGTCTCAATCACAACCTCACTCAAATATGCACCATTTCTCTCATCCTCTATCAAGACCTCCTTAGTTCCACTCTTCCTAGGCAAATTCTCCTCAAGAACCTTACCACTCCTTTTAACAATAGCATTCACGGGTCTCTTGGAATCTAAGCCTTGGGAAGGTAGAGAAGAAGGACTAGCATGATCTTTCAAAGCATTAGCAAGTTGAGAAATTTGGTTTTCAAGCATCTTATTATGAGTCATCACTTCATTGAATTTTTTGTCATTTACGGCCATGTAAGTGCTCAACAACTTTGTTTGATTTTAACTGATTTCCACCAAATTAGTCCTATAAGAAGAGGATTGTGAATAGGAATTATCAACTTCAGTCTTTGGAGCAAATCCGGGTGGAGGGCCTCTTTGAGCATTATTTTAAAAATTGCCTCTCCATTGATTGTTCTAATTACCCCTATTTTGATTGTGACCATAACCTTGCTTATGGTTACCACAACCTTAATTATGATTTCCATAACCTTGGTTTTGATTACCATGATTTTGTTTTTGATTTTGGCGACTATAACCTTGATTGTTATAGTTCTCTCGAGAACCTTGGTTCCTATACCCACCACCTTGGTTATAATTGTCAAAATTACCATGGTTTTGGTAATTCCTATTCCACTGACCCCTTTGGTTATCAAACTTTTGCACATTATTATTGTTCGATACAAAGTTCACATGTTCACTCTCATAATTGTCAAGATCATCATTACTCTCCAGAAAAGCATGAGGGCAATTACTAGAATTATGATCATATGAACAACACACATCACAAAACAAACAACCACTAGGCATGTTACTAGAATAAAGAGGGGGATGAGATTTAGAAGGAGTACCTCTCCCCTTAAATTGGGAGGGAAGACTTGGAGCTAGGGAAGAAGAATTCTCCATTTTTTCCATAATTGCACTTACTTCCTTCCGCAAGTTTTCCATTTGTGAAGAGAGATTGTTAATTGCATTCAAATGATAAACCGAGTACACCGAAGAGCTACTCTTGGTAGTTGATTCTCTCTCACCATCTTGCCAATCTCTATAATACTTCACAACATCCTCAATGATGTCCACCACTTCTTCTTCCGTCCTATTCATGATGAGACCTCCAACTCCTCCATCTAGGCATGACTTGCCTTGGGGACTTAGGCCTCCATAGAAAATTTGAATAATTTGATAGGTTGGAATCCCGTGGTGAGGACACCCCCTTTGATACTCCTTATATCTCTCCCATGCTTCATAGAGTCTCTCACTTGGCTTTTGTTTGAAGGCTTGAATCAAAGCTCTTGCCTCTGCCGTTTTCTTTTGTGGATAGAAACGAGTTAGAAATTCCTTTGTAACCTCGTCCCATGTCGTTAGAGAATTCGGCTTAACCTCGTTGTCCAGCCATTCCAAAGCATGCCCAATGAGAGAAAGGGAAAGAGCTTGAGGTGGATGAATTCTTGGGAAAGTCCGTTCACCTTGATAGTATTGCAATATTTTTTTAAACTCCTTGAGATGATTTAGCGGGCTCTCATGCTTGGCTCCACTAAATTGTCTCCATTCTATCCAAGTGATCATAGCCGGCCTAATTTCAAAATCATTTGCCAGTGTTGTAGGTGGAACAATTCCACTCTCAAATCTATATGCATCGGGAATTTCCAATTCTTTCAATGCCATTCTCGGAGTCTCTCCCATTATTGCTTGTTCCTCTTGTTGAGGTTCTTCTTCACTTGAAATGCTAGAGCTAAAAGATCGCCTAGCAACCCTTAATTTTGTAATAGTCCTCTCGATCTCCGGATTAAATGGCACAAGTGAATGACCACGTGCTCTATGCATACAACTCAAAGGAAATGTTTAGTAGCACGGCTACAAGTGTAGCCTTAAAGAGGAAAATCATTTTGTTTTTTTAGAATGAAATAGACTCAACAACTAAAACAAAGAACCAATGTTATTCCCCGGCAACGACGCCATTTTGACAAGGGTTGGAACTAGGTCATCATCTAATTCTCCCTAAGTCAAACTAATTTATAAACGCTTAACGAACCTTAAACGAGTATAGAGGCAAGCTAAGGGTCGAACCCAAAGGAATGAATCAAAGCCATGTTATAGTCTAACGTTAAGCTAAATTGAAGAATTGTTAATGGTTGAGTATGGTAACTATGATAACAAGAATCATGAATTCAATCAAATTGCTAAACACAAGGGATATAGGTTCCACATGCAAGCTTAACAATCATGCTAATTGATAGATCACCTAATTGGTTCATACATTGCATAGGACAAACGTTAGTTGCAATCAAAGGAATTCAAAGGTTATCTCTTATAAACAAAACTAGGGTTCACTATGAATGATTACCAAGGAGAATCACGATCAAATTCAAAAAAATCAATCAATTCCCAAATCAATTGTTCATGTCATTGGAAATTGCAATGCAATCTAGATTAACCTTATAGGTTGATCACTCCTAGTCTAATTAACCACATGGACAACTATGTCAACCAATTTAATTGCAACAATAAGTCAATCAAGGATCATCAATTAACAATAATCATCAATCATGCATGCTTCCCCTTCTACCTAGCAACTAATCTACTCACTAATCATGGTGAATTCTAAGGCTAAAATAAATTCAATCACAAACACATTCATTTCAAGCTAAATCAAAAGGAAATATAATCATTCAACAAATTCTCAAATCTAAATCGAAAATTCAAGCATTAAAGTAAATTGCAATTGAAGTAATTTCAAAGGAAAGAAATCATACTAACTTTGATTGATATGAAGAAGAATCAAAAATTTGATTGAAGAAACAATGTTGAATTACAATTCAAATCCAAAGATTACAATTTCTACTTTCTCTCTAACTTCTCTCTATTTTCTCTCTCTAAAAACTAAGCAAATGAAATGTTGTCTCAAAGTTTTTTCTTCAAAAGGATTTACAAGAGTATATATAGGCAAAGAAGAAAAGCTAATCGGTCGCGCCCTCTCCTTGAAGACTCTGCAGGCGCGCAGAAATGGGTACGGAACCCATAACTACCTCCACGGGCAGTCAAGGAAAAACCCGCGCCCGCGGGTACTGTAGCCTGAGCCCGCGACATCGCCACCCGCGCCTGCGGCATCGCCACCCGCGCTTGCGGCTTTGTGCGCGGCAAAATGCCTTGTTCCAAGAGAAGCAAAGGGCCGCGGTCTCTCTGATCCGTAGCGCCCTCTCCAAAATCTTCGCGCCCGTGGGTAGACTGCGGATAGAGCGCGGAGAGTTCCTGCCAAAAAATCACCAAAATGTGCACCAAAACCCGCCCTCGCGGCCCATAGATCCCGCGCCCGCTGTGATGAGAAAATGAGGAGAGCCCTCTCCGAGCCGTCTCCAAGCCCTCTCCATGAGACTTGAAACTCCTTTCCTTAGCTCTTTTTGCTCCTCTTGAATCATTTGTAAAGCTAAGTCTTTAGGCACCTACAAGAGAAACCAAAGAGAGAAAATTTGAATAATTTGATAGGTTGGAATCCCGTGGTGAGGACACCCCCTTTGATACTCCTTATATCTCTCCCATGCTTCATAGAGTCTCTCTATTGGCTTTTGTTTGAAGGCTGGAATCAAAGCTCTTGCCTCTGCCGTTTTCTTTTGTGGATAGAAACGAGTTAGAAATTCCTTTGTAACCTCGTCCCATGTCGTTAGAGAATTCGGCTTAACCTCGTTGTCCAGCCATTCCAAAGCACGCCCAATGAGAGGAAAGGGAAAGAGCTTGAGGCGGATGAATTCTTGGGAAAGTCCGTTCACCTTGATAGTATTGCAATATTTTTTTAAACTCCTTGAGATGATTTAGCGGGCTCTCATGCTTGGCTCCACTAAATTTTTGCCATTCTATCCAAGTGATCATAGCCGGCCTAATTTCAAAATCATTTGCCGGTGTTGTAGGTGAAACAATTCCACTCTCAAATCTATATGCACCAGGAATCCCCAATTCTTTCAATGCTATTCTCGGAGTCTCTCCCATTATTGCTTGTTCCTCTTGAATCGGTTCTTCTTCACTTGAAATGCTAGAGCTAAAAGATCGCCTAGCAACCCTTAATTTTGTAATAGTCCTCTCGATCTCTGGATTAAATGGCACAAGTGAATGACCACATGCTCTATGCATACAACTCAAAGGAAATGTTTAGTAGCACGGCTACAAGTGTAGCCTTAAAGAGGAAAATTATTTTGTTTTTTTAGAATGAAATAGACTCAACAACTATAACAAAGCACCAATGTCATTCCCCGGATGAATTCTTGGGAAATTCCGGATTAAATGGCACAAATTCGATCTCCGGATTAAATGGCACAAATAGAAAAGAAAAAGAGCAATATAAAAGGAAAACACGAAGAAAAGCACATAAAGGAAAGTAAAACACGAGAGAAGAAGTAATAGAGAACTAGAGAAGAAATTATCAAAATGGTAAAAGAAAAGCATGAAAAGCATAGTGAAAATATCCTAAAAAAACTATCCTATGAGTGCCATAAATGACACTCATCATCCCTACCTTGATTTTGTTCATGATTTTGATTATGGTTTCCATAACCTTGGTTATGATCCCCATAACCTTGGCCATGACTTTGACCATTATAACCATGGTTGTTATATTTACCACGAAACCCTTGGGTTCTTTGGTTCCCATAACCAGTAGTTTGGTTATAATTATCATAGTTCCCATGGTTACAATAATTCCTATTCCCAACATTCCCATGAGAATCAAATCTAGGTCAAAAATCATTATTAGCAACATAATTCACATGCTCACTCCCATTTCCATCATATTCATCATTTCTATCACAAGAAACATTGGGGAAAAAAGAAGCATCATGATAATTCATTCCACATAGATCACAAAACCAACATTCACTATCATACAACAAGAAGAAGGAAAAGTGTTAGGGTAAGGAGATGTACCCCTCCCTTTAATTTGGGAGGTAAGAATTGGTGCTTGTAAAGTTGCACTCTCGAGCTTAACTTTGATAGATACTACCACTTTCCCTAAATCTGAAATTTGCGTGGACAAATTATTGATAGCATTGAGTTGATCAATTGAGCATCCCATAGTGCTACTCTTGGTTATTGTCTCTTTCTTACCATCTTGCCATTCCATGTAGTGTCTAACTACATCCTGAATAATAACAACAACCTCTTCCTCGGTCTTGTTCATGATTGGGCCTCCAGCTCCAGCATCAAGAGTTGACCTCCCTTGAGGATTCAAACCACCATAAATAATTTGAATGATTAGGTAAGTTGGGATTCCATGATGAGGACACTTGCGTTAATAATCTTTGTATCTCTCCCATGCTTCATAGAGGCTTTCACTAGTCCTTTTCTTGAAACCTTTAATCAAAGCTCAATAGTGAGAAAAACTTCATTTGTAACACCTCATTTGTAACGGGCATAGAAAAATCCGTTACGAAAAGATTATTCGTAACGGGCAATATATTTTATTATTACAAATAGTTATTATTCGTAACGGACAAAATAATGTCCCTTACGAATATACATTACTCGTAACAGGAAAATAAAGCCCGTTATGAATAATCATTTAATTGTATCCGGCAAAAAATTGCCCGATACAAATAGACTTGTCTAAAAGGAGTAAGCCCATTACATTGGACTATTAGGGTTTCAATAATAGCTGTCAAAATTTTACTTTCTCTCTCATTTCAGTTCTCTCTTTCTCGCTCTCTCTCCTCACTCAATCTCCTTCCTTCGGTTTGCTAAGGAATTTTAAGCAATTTTGTTCAGTTTTGTGCGATTATTTTAGAGATCCGGAATAACGACGAGAATAATTTCTTTTCTTCTTCTCTGAGGTATGATATTTTTAGTTATCTTTTTGAATTATAGTGTTTTTAGCTTACATTATTTGGGGATTTTTGAAGTTTTTTTCAATTTTTTATAAATTTTGTTGGATCTTGAAGATGTAAGTTGATTTATTGAATTATGAGGACTGGAGTAGTATTGATTGTGATAACAAAGATGGTAAAAATGACGGTTCTATGGAGTTCGATAATTTCAAGCCAAATTAGAGAGATCCGCTTCTTCGTTTCCTTCTCATTACCCGGGTGAAATTAATGTGAAATTTTATTGTTAATTGTCTTCCTTGTAAATTAATATGCTTTTTTCTGATAAATTCGTATATTCTTTTCTTCAATCGTATTTTTTGGTTACCATTTTTCCCGAGTCCAATGATTTTTCTTGTCTTTGTTAATCGTGATTACAGATCTCGCATTGAGAAGGAGTTATCTGATATTTGTGACGATATTTTTTTGGTAGCTTGTTCTTGCTGCTAGTAATGGTGATTCTAAGGTGTTTTATTTGAAGATGAAGGGAGATAGTCATAGGTCTTTGGCTGAGTCTAAGACTGGTGCTGAGAGGAAATAAGCCGCTGAGAGTACTCTCATCGCCTATGTAGACACCTAAAAATGTCTCCCCAAAACCAAACTCGATGATGAACAACATTTCACCGCCATTATTGGTCGGGTTGAGTATTTAATCTTGGAGTGCTTAAATCCATATTTCCATTTCATAAACCAACCCAACTTCTAGCCCATTTCCCCAAACCATAACTTATTTTCCTCTTTTTGTGCCTTTTAACCCAAAATAATTCATTTCTTGTCCTTTAAAATCATTCATTTCATGTCCTTTTTATAAAAACGTTTAATCCAGTTTATTTTGGTAAATAATATGGGTAAAATGATTAAATAGTTTGATGGGGCTTTAAAAGAGCTTTCCAACGATATATTATAAGCCCAAATCCGAGTTATAACGAATAAGTTATGGCCAAAATATTAAACTGAGTCCAAAATGAACTTAAGCCCACCTTATCTACGACCCAATGATCAAGTGGAGGGTCCAAATGATTTAATCCAATTCCTAAACCAATTAGGATTAATTAGAAACTTCTATTAGTTTCTATAAGATCCTAATTATCGTTTTTGAAAAGATAAGATTAAAGAGTTTGAAATTGAATAAAACTCCTTTTTTTTAAAGTCCTAATTTTATTCAATTGAAAGGCATTCAAAGAAAGATAGATATTATTTTCGTGCCTCATATTTTTTATCCAAATTTTATATGGTTGGATAGCCCTTGAAATTATATTTCCAATGATATATTATAATATCAATTCCGAGCGAGAACGGAAAAGATATGAATGAAATATCAAATTCTATTAAAAATTGACATCGTCTCACTATTTCGGCCATATCTTTTATTCTACTAAATATCTTAATCTGATTCCATTTGGGATAGAAATTAGACGTCAAGAGATTTCCAAATACATATTATTTATCTTATTCCGCTTTCTGGATCAAAAGATATGATAAAAACAAAAACCGCAAAAACTGCTGTTTATAGAATTTTTATTACGATTTAATTCGGATCTTATCTTAATTCTTCGACCCTTCTTTTTTTTCTCTATAAATAGAGGTCACATCAACCATTTTCCAATCATCAACAAGCTTGATCATAAAATCATTCTTTTCTCCCTCTTTAGCCTAAACACTGGCCATCCTATTCTCTTATAATACTTCCCCTAAGCGCTCCAAGGAGTCCATACAATACCTAAAGTTCTAAATTAAACCAAGGCGTGAAAGGTATAATTAACTGAGCATTTGGAACAAATCACCTCTACTTTTCATTTGATTTATATCTTTTATTGAAGTTACTAACAGTTTATTCATGATGTAGCAATTCAAGGAACGCGCGGAATGTGAGTAATTAATTAATTTAATTACTCTTATTTTATTTTAATATTGTTAGTATCATGATAAGGTTTATTTATATTTGATTTGACTAAAGTTATTATTATTAAATTGCTTCCAATATTAATGATAATTCTGTTATATTTTTTATGTTCACCATTTTGCATGTTTAAAGAGAATATATAATTGAAAATCACGTCTAATATGATAATTTGGACAACCTGTTTAGGATCGTTTTTAATCTTGTTATTTAATTCAAGTGATCACAAATATTTTAGAATAAGGTGTTGCATTAATAATAAACAAATTTATCTTAATAATAGTTTGGAGCAAATTAAATATTTTATTTATATGCCTTTGAGATCGCAGGAATCACTTTCTACTATAAGAATCGAGTAGAGGCCAATACGGGCGAATGTGACTCCTTGATTCACTTCGTACCATCATCCCCGATCCTCCTTTCGTGGTTCCGAACCATATGGGGTTAGTAATCTCATGGATTATAAATGTGGTGTAACCTTCACGGGTCAATCGTTGTTGGCTATCGTTGTCCCTTTATTCGTGGTTGCCTTTTATGATTCGTGAACAGTATACAAGTTCTTTAAAAACTTGTTGGCGGCTCCCCACTTTTCTTTGTCCCTAATTATTGTCCCTAATTGTATTATGTCAATTCCCACTTCCTATGAGTGCCAAGCATATTCACAACATGCTTTAACGTAGGCGCACTTCGCGCGACGCCTACAATTTAGGGACTCCACTGGGGATGATTCTTGGTTATTTATCGATTTGAGTGATCGGTATTTAATTAAGATGAGTGGATGAGACTTAAAAGATTCTTGAATTGTATTCCTGCGATTTAATTGGCATTGTCACATATGCATATGATTTTTTTAGGTTACCTATTTTTCCACAATAGTATGTGTTCTACGTATGTGGCTAGCCCGGGGGATTTATGCTCTATCAACCCGAAAACGCTCATGGCAATAAGGGTTCATCCGAGTTTTTAAATCCGCCCCAACCATGGAGTCGAGTTCGATTTCATCACAAACTCGCAGAGCCGCGCGTTGGCATACACCCTCAAGGGAGGCTACCTTGCTAACGCGTCCAAAGTCTTAACCATGGTACCCTTTGACACTCAAAAGCTTGACTATAGCCGAACATAGAACTTGACTTTAGGTTGCGGATTTCATTGCATCATGCGTGACGATATGCTTATATGTGCATTTTTTTATTGACTTTTTTTAATTATTTTTTTTTCTCTTATCAAACCTTTTTTTTTATTATTATTAGAGTCGAGCCATAGATTTTTTTTTTTAATTTTTTGAGTCACCCGGATTTTAATTCCCGTATACTGCACAAGAGTCAACTTGTTTTGGTCATATCTAGAGTTCTAGAAAGAGTTACGTGTCATAAAACCTATGGATGTGTAGCCCCGAGTTTTATCGTTCATTTGGAGTTGGTTTCATCCCAATCAAAGTCACAATCAAAAGTTATAACCGATATACTACAGCATGTCCAGTTTAGGTGTCTTTTTAGCGTCAACTTTCTTTTTTTTTTCATTTTTTAATTTTTCATTATATCTTTTCTAGTCAAGCTAGTCTTAGCTAATTCCTTTAATCTGTGTCAACTCGTATAACATAGGATTATAGATTTTTTTTTTCTTATACCCATAAGTCATAAGTCTTCTAGAATTCTAGTCCTCTTCCTAGTTTCTTGTGATTGATTTTTTGTGCTAATCTTAACATGTGTTCTTTGTCTTTGATTGTGGTTGATCTTATTTATGACTAATGATTGCCAATGGACCGTTTTCACCTAGTAAATAGAATAAACATTAAAATTGGACAAAATGAATCAAGTTAGTTTGTCTTTTAGTCTTCCTTGCAATTTGGTCATTGGATCCTATGTTTTTCACAACGTCCTCAAATCTAGCCATGCGATCATACCATGAATCTTAATAAACTCACCTAATCACATATGTTGAGTCATTGCACACACTTTGTCTTCGAGTAATGCACTATAATGTTTATGATCGTATACTAGGACCATGCATGCATCGTTTTCTGTCGTAATAGGAATGAGTGGAGTATTTTCCATCAGTTTTCAAAATCGTTTCATACACTCTTCCTTTTCAATCCAAGTATTGAGTGAATGCATTAAGTGAGTTCTTCCTTAAATAGTACTTGAGTCTAAAATAACTAGGCAATAGTTGGAAGAATAAGGGGAACGTCATTCCTTCCTTCTTTTCTTCCAATCAAAGCATCAACAATAACAAAATTCTTGTTCCTCTTGGCGGTAAAAAATAATGCATAAGCAACCATGAAGACGAAGCAGAAGACAAGTTCCCATATAAGATTTCATTCTTTTTTTTTTCTTTCGTTCAACCCTTTTCCCCTAATAAGTCTAGTATATATAGGTTCTCCTTATCCTTATGTCTATATGCCATGTTCCATCAATAAACATTTCTTTTCTTTGCATTCGATTATGTCATTCGCCAAAAAAAAAGGAAAAAAAATCAATTGCCGAACTAAACACAAGGTACACCAATGATTTGAGGCATGATCGAGGGTAAATAGGTCGTTAAGCTACCACCCTAACAAAATTAATCATTTATAATACCTAAACCTACACTAAAGTAGTTAGTGGCAAGTAAAGGGTCGAACCACTAGGGAAGCACGCTAATTCAACATCAAATGTCACTAATGCAAGAGTGAAAAGGGGATTGTTTTTGTTGGTTTTATTGAGTAGAACACTAATTCTACAAGTAAGCAAGAAAATGATGATTAAAATCAATAGAAAATGACGCTAGGGATACGGGGGTGTTCAATATGATTAGAAAGAGGAGAATAATGGTGATTATCATGAAACATATGCCAAAGAACACAAGGTTCCACCAAAACAATTCATTCTCATGTAATAGTCTAGGCAAATCAATGAAAGAGGTCTACACTAATAAGGATCATTCTCATGCATCCTATTAGTTACAATCAAATCAAGAGAATAAAGAAGCACAATCCATAAAAACTCCACTTTAATAACTCATTCTCATGCAATCATTAAAATAGAGGTGATCCTAATCTAGTTCAAATCACTTTCATGCATTTAAATTAGAAAACATCAAATAGGGTGCAACAATAATCCTAAGCTAATAAAAATCATGTCTTTCATCAATATATTGTATAAGTTCAATCCAACCATCATCATTCATCCAAATATCAAATCATATCTTCCACCCCCTTCCCCTAGCCAAAAGTTTAGCATAGAGAAGGGAGATTACACACAATATCAAAAATAGAAATAAACTTAAGAAACTCAAAACAAAACATAATTAAAATTAATGAAATCAATAACAACTAGATGAACTAATAAGATTAACAAGAATAAACAACAATAAAGCAAATAAATAAAACTAAAGGAAAGGAGAAGAGATTACTAAAGAAAGGATTAATGAAAAATGGAAACTTGAATTCTTGCTTGATTGAAACTTTATTAAACTTCAGCAAAATTGAATCTTGGAAGAAAATTGAGCCATCATCTATTTTCTCTCACTAAAAATTATGTAATCTAACCCTAAGAGAGAGAAGCTCTCCTAAAACTAATTAAGAAATTAGAACAATAGATGATTTTTCCCCCAAAAAAGGGGTATTTAAACAACTTAGGAAAAATAGGAAAAATAAAAGGGGAAAAATAAAATAAAGAAAGAAATAAGAAAAGGGAAAGAAATAAAAAGGATTAAGAAAAGAAAAGAAAAATAAAAGAAAATAAAAATAAAAGAAAATGAAATTAATAAAACCAACAAATCCCCCCATCAGCTCATCCTCTTCTTCCTTCCGTGGCTGCTCTGCTGAAAACCCTCACCACGCATAATCATCATCGCAATTAATCAATGGCTGGAAAGCTTCACCTTCAATCATCATCAAATCGATCTTATAAAATATCATGCGCGAAGCTCGTGAGGTGGTTGATCGGACCGAAAGTAGGTGCGGCCGAACTATGGGCTGGTTCGATCGAACCATGGGTGTGTTCGACCACACCTCTAAAAATCAGAAAAGTTCGAATGATTCTGATTGTTTTCGCCCTTTTACTTCGACCGAACTCTTCAATGGGTTTGCCCGAACTCGATTGATTTAATATTTGCTCTGAATTGGGGCTGATTTGAGGTGAATTTGCGGTTTGCTGGCTGCTTTTGTTGTTGGCGCTGTGTGGTGGTGTATCGGGTGAGAAAGGTGCGAATTTTGGGGTGTGAGATGCGGTGGATGGTGATTGGAGGTGTGGGAATGCGTGAGGTGGTTTGATGATTGATGGTGGTTTCAGTGGTTGTTTTTGCGTGAAGGTGAGAAGATGAACTGGAGTAGGGGTTAATGGTGGCTATGAAGGCTGAGATTGGTTAAAGTGCGTGGCAGGTGGTTGGAGGTGCGGAGATTAGTGGCGGCTGGTAGAAACAGGGGAGTTGCGTGGTGGTTGGAGGTGTTGGGGTTTGCGTGAGGAAGCAGGGGAAGGTGATTGGAGGTGGTGTGTTTGTTGTTGTTGCAGTTGGTGTTGTTGAGGGGAGCAGGGAGTTAGTGGTGCGTGACTGGTGTGGTGAAGGATAAGGAGGGAGAGTGGTGTCTGATAAGCTGCTAGCAAGAGGGCAGCAGCTTGGCATTGTGCATTTGCCTCAAACCTCGGACCCCGAACACGAATATGACTTTGAAACCCGGAACACCTACAACCAGAAATACGAGGGTATTACCACGAGATAAAATAAAATAAAATAAAGAAAAAAAATAAAATAAAATAACTTGAAAATAAAATCAAAAGAAATTAAATAAAATAAAGAAAACAAATATGAAAATAAAATAAGAAAATGAGAGAAACTAGGAACTTATTAAATAACAAGAACTAAAAACTTAAAATATAAACATAGAAAATAAGATAATTTAAATAAATTAAGAAAATAAGCTAAAAACTATTAAAAACTACTAAATTACTTTTAAAAAAAAAGATAAAAGACGAGAATAAGAAAATAATAGAAATAAAGGATAAAAAGGGTGAAATTATTTGAAAATAAATCGGAATACGACTCAATAAACACCCTAAAAGTGACATAAAAGTCACTTATCAAACTCCCCCAACCTAACCTTTTGCTCGTCCTCGAGCAAATAAAAATGAAACACGAGAGAAGGAGAGTTAATTATTCAAGCAAAGCTAAGACACTAAAGGAGAATAAGAATGTACACTAACTCACTTTCGTAGGAATCACGGTCAATTTTAGCAACTAAAGACAAGCCCTTTAAACTCCTAGATCGCCCTAGAGGACGAGTGTGCTCTCGTGAGGGTGTCCTAAGAGTTTAACCCACGTCATTAGGGTTTTGTTCTAGTGAGAGAAACTCTAGCTTCTCTCTAGCCTTTTGAAGAAGGGTCCCGGTGGTTGCCTTCATCGGATTCTTCTTCAAAGGGTTAGATTGAGAAGCTTGTTTCTTGTTCTTCAATTTCAAAATACAAACCCTAAGGGCTTTTAGATCTTAGGTCTGTTATTCGACCTTCATTCAAGGTTGAAGATGCGGCGACTGTTTGGTCGGGATGTGCTTAAAGTTTTAATTTTTCTTGCTGGGTTGTTTCTGGGTTTTTTGGGTTTGATTTCTAAATCAATCAAAGCTGCTGGACGGTGCTGCGAAGAGTATTGGTTCCTTCTTCGATTTTCTGGGTTCTTTGCTCGAGATTGAAGAAGGGTCTAAGTTCGGTGTTCCGGTGGTTGTTCTGGTTGGCGCGGCGGCTGGACGGTGTTCATGCTATTCTTTTCCAGCAGCCGGTTTGTGGTTGAAAGTGTCGATTTTTTGTTTGCTAGGCTGATTCCGGTTGGTTGCTGGGCGGTGGTTTGAGTCGTATTTTATCCCAGTAGCTGGAAGCTCATTCGTGAGGCTGATTCTGGCTGTTTGGGGCTAAATCAAACCCTCGATTTTCTGGGTTCTTGCTCAAAGAATGTTGTTGATTTTTGGGCTAGTTTTCCGGTGGATGGGTTTCGTTTTCTCTGGTCTTTGTTGCTGGTGATGGGTCCAGTTCAGTGGGTGTCTTCAACTCTTGAATGTTGTCGACGGGGCTATGCTCTGTTCTTTTCGGTTGCTGGGAATCACTGAAATGGGTTCCCCTGATTGATGTTTGTTGTCGGGACTTTGTATTGATTTCTGGGTTCGTTTCTCCGGGGGTTTTTCTGCTGTTTGCGGGTCTTCTTCTTGGAGGATGAGCTCGGAGGTTAGTGGCAGCTTCTCTGATTTGTTTATTGTTGAGATTGAGATATTTCCCTTGTTCATCAACTATTAAAGGAAGGCTAAATATTTTTATTTTCCTCCTTTTATTTTATCTTTGTGTAAAATGGGATTTGCTTCTTTGGTTGTAACTACTATCTAGGCATATTGTATTCCTTTTTCAGCTTAAGCTTCCTAGTGATTAGTGTTGTTGGTTGATGGCACATGGTAGTGATCCTTTGTCCTGTTTTGTATTGTATGCATGCCATGTCGTTGTCCTAGAAAACTAGTTTCCGGGTTGTTATTTAGTTGTGATTTTATGATTATGCCTATTGATGGTGGATAGTTGCTGGAGGTTGGCTGTCATAGTTGAGTTTTGGCTTAATTAGCTTGCTTGGTGTGTAGTGGGATGAGACCCTATTTTTTATTGTTGTCCTAGCATGAGGTGCTAGCTGATGGCCTGTGTTGTATGATGGGTGGTTTTCCTATTGCTCCCTTGTTTCTTGCTTCTGCCTGGACTCCTTTTCATGCCTCTTCCATTATGGAAGTTTTCGATTTATCCTTTCCTCGGCATCTATTGCTTTTATGCTTTGCTTGAGCCTCCTTGTGTTTATGATGCTGGCTGATGGTTCATGGCTACGATCCTTTGTCCTGGTTTGTATTGCATGTATGCTTTTGTTTTATCCTGGCATGATGACTATGGAGTGATTACCAAGCTGATTTTATGGTGATGCTGGTTGAGGGTGTTTTTTCTTTGTGTTATTTGGTGGAGGTTGGCTGTATGGTGAGTCTTGGTCATTTTAGCTTGCCTTGGTATGTAATGGGATGAGGCCTCATTTTTAGTGTCATCTCCTAGCATGAGGTGCTAGTTGATGGCTCGGATTGTATGGTGGGTGGTATCCCTCTTTCTTCCTTGGGTCTTGCTTTTGCCCGGGCTCTCTTTTCCTCGGCATCTTATGCTTTTCTGCTTTGCTTGAGCCCCTGTGTTTGTGATGCTGGCTGATGGATCATGGCTACGATCCTTTGTCCTGGTTTGTATTACTTGTATGCTTTTGTTCTGTCATGACATGCTGATTACAGGGTTATTACCAAGCTAATTTTATGGTGATGCTGGTGGAACGTGTTCTTTGTTTTATTTGGTGGAGGTTGGCGGTCATGGTTGAGTGTTGGCCTTTTTAGCTTGCCTGGTATGTAGTGGGATGAAGCCCGTTTTTAGTGTTGTCCCCTGTCATGAGGTGATAGTTGATGGCTTGTATTGTATGGTGGGTGGTATCCCTCTTTCTACCTTGGTTCTTGCTTTTGTCCAGGCTCCTTCTTTTACCTCCTTGGTAGTGGTGGTTGTTGATCTACCTCTGTCCAGGCATCTTATGCTATTATGTTTTACTTGAGCCTCCTTGTGTTTGTGCTGCTGGCTGATGGTTCATGGCCACGATCTTTTGTTCTGGTTTGTACTGCATGTATGCTATTGTTCTGTCCTGGCAGGCTGACTATGGGGTGTTATCAAGCTATTTTATGGTGATGCTGGTGGTGGTGTTTTCTCTGTCGTTGTTTTGGTGTGGTGGAAGTTGGTTGCTAAGGGTGAGTCTTGGTTATTCTAGCTTGCTTGGTGTGTAGTAGGTTGAGGCCCTATTTTTAGTGTTGTCTCCTAGTATGAGGTGCTAGTTGATGGCCTGGATTGTATGGTGGGTGATATTCCTATTGCTTCCTTGTTTGCTGTTTCTTCCAGGACTCCTTCTTTTGCCTCTTCCGTTGTGGTAGTTGTTGATCTTCCTTTATCGTGACATCTTGTGCTTCTCTGTCTTGCTTGAGCCTCCTTATGTTTGTGCTGCTGGATGATGGTTCATAGCTGCGATCTTTTGTCCTGGGTTGTACTGCATGCATGCTGTTGTTCTGTCCTGGCAGGCTGACTGTGGGATTGTTATCAAGCTGGTTTTTATGATGATGTTGGCGGATGGTGTATGCTTTCAAGCTAAGCTAATGCTTTTTTATACTCACCTTTGTTATCTTTGGATTATTGGGTTTATTACCTACTTTTGGTTGTAGCTTCGGTTTCCTCTACCTTTGTTAGTTAGAGGTTCCGTAGTTGTTGTTTTTGTATTGCCTTCGGGCTTTGGTTTTGTTGCTTCTTTGGCCCAGAGGGCATGTACTGAACTTTCATTTCTTGTAGTTACTACTTTTTTTTTTGGGTAGTAACTCTTTACTTTTGGTAATAAAATTCTTTATTTACCAAAAAAAAACCGAGGCAAACAAAAAGAAAAAGAAAAGCAAACACAACCACGACCAACATAACATGACAAGGCTTAACAAAACCAAACAAGCTTTTAGATAGAAAATGCTCCATTTGGACTCAAACGTAGAGACATGCACCAAAGAATGCTTGCCTTTCTCAATTAAATGAGGGAATACACGTTCCGAGATGCTCATGGTTGAAAGAGACAAACCTAAGCTAAGCATAGAGAACTAATGATTTCATTCTCCGCCCTAGCCCCAACCAAGACGGTCCATGTTCTCTCCACTAGCTTAAAATCATCCCTTAGTTAGCTCCTCCTGATTCCTCGAGGGAACCGGAAAAAGAAATTTTTATGTATAATCATAAGGCCATCCCGACATCTCAACTATGCATACTCTCTCCATAGGGTTGAAGTCTATCTCCCTCCACCGGAATTTGACCTCACCCCTCTAAAGTCTAAGGGTCTTAACTAGGGTTGTAACATAAGGCAAAGGGTTAAGGCGGGGTAAAAATTTGAAAATTTTTGTGATATTTCCTAAGTGAAGCAAAAGGGTGATCAAACCTCAAAAACAAACTCAAGAAATCACCAAACATCAAACAAAAATACCAATAATGCCATCTCCCCCAAGCTTATTCAATGCCAACACACAAAATATACAAAAACGAAGTAACGCTCCCCCCCGAGCTTGAACGAAGCATTGTCCTGAATGCTTAAACTAGGGAAGAAAACGAAACCAAATTTTTTTTTTGTGTCCTTGCCTTTTTTAACTTTGGACGGCTTTTTCTTAAAACTTCATTTGATTTTCTTGAATTGCATCTTTCTTCTCAAACTCTTATGCATATTCTCTTCAAGCTCAACTTTCAAGACCTTACTATAACCAATTCACAAAGTTTTCTTGCTCATGATCAACTCACAAAAAACTCAAACCTCACATGCCAATGCTTCACTAACTAAAATGGTTGGTAAACAAAGGCCATTAGGTTTGTAACGCGGTTTAAACAAGAGCGGGAAACATTAGGCTCAAATTGGTTAATAAGTAGGTTGATGCAAAATAGAAAACCAAATTTGTAACAAAATAAAAAGAAGATAAAGAAAAATGAGATGAAAATGCCCTCTTCCTCCTCTAGAGTTATATGGTCACGATCTAGGGAGCTAGACGCCAACACAAAGATTAATATATGCATAGTTAAGGATCCTAAATGCCGCTCACAAGAATGATGAAGGCTAGAACAAATGATGCTCACACGAGATAAGAAATAAGCAAATACCAACCAAGGGAATACTATCCACCATAGAGAGAAACCCCATCTTACCACTTTCCCGTGAACTAGGGGTTCAAATTTCCTTAATAGTTCTAAACCGTGCTACCTTAGCTTAAAATTTGTCTTTCTCAACCACAAGCACTCTCAAACCGTGTAAACCCTCATCAACTAGTAAGATAAGCATTCAAAGACACATCATAATGAAAGGCACACAAATCCAAATGAATGAGCAAAATCCAAATCAAAATTATTTCAACTTGTCATAGTTATGTTTGTTACACAAAAGGGAAAAACAACACCAAA
This sequence comes from Chenopodium album, assembly GCF_948465745.1. NCBI lineage: Eukaryota > Viridiplantae > Streptophyta > Magnoliopsida > Caryophyllales > Amaranthaceae > Chenopodium > Chenopodium album. Next base: position 16,712,461 of record NC_137835.1, on the reverse strand, counting down.
GAAAGAGGAAGAAATTTAAAAGGTTCACAAACGAGGCATATAATCCAAGTAAATCCCAATCGTCATACAAGTGATCGTTGATAACAACATCAACGATCCCAGGTTCCTTAGAACCAAATTCAAGCAACCTCGAACCATTCATATTCTTCCTAAGCTAAACCTAAACTAAGCACTTAAAGAAAAAGTAAAAGAGTGAAAACAAGAAAGGTCTCACCGAGAGGTTAGCTTAAAAGAAAAAAGGAGCATAAAACCGAGTTCACCAAATTTCACTCCGCTCCAAGCTTCCAAAAAGCAAACTACAACGCAACACAAGACACAAAAGAAAACATTAAAAGAGAACAAAGAAAGAAAACAAAAAGAAAAAGAAAGGAGGGGGAGAAAAAGGGTTAGAAATCCTCCGGGTTGCCTCCCGGGAAGCGCTTGTTTATGGTCTCTAGCTTGACCCTTCACCTCATTCAAGGTGGATTAAAGAACATCACCCTCATCAACTTGAGGATTGAATCATAGATTCCCCCTAACTTGAGAACTAGAACTCCTTGAGGTCTCACATCACCACAAGGAAAAGGAGGGAATGAATCAAGAGCCAATGGTGGCTCCCTCTTTTCTCTTTCCCTTCGTCTTGTTGATTCTTCTTCTTTTTTCACTCTTCTTTATTTTCCTTCTAAAAGGGGGATCGAGCTTGGAATCCTCAATATTAGGAAGGGCAAACTCACCTTCCTCAAGAGAGCCTTCAAACCAAGCGGGAACTTCAAGGAAGTCATCATACCTCATTGTCACCTTATAATCACGTGGAGATAAGCTCTCATTAGCCATCACATCATCGACCACATCAACTCTACATACGCTCACCGCCATAGGGCTCTTCAAAACGACATTCTCAACTAGCCTACTGATGTATTCATTTTATATAGTATTTTACCCCCGTCCTTTGGTCATAATTAGTAGTGTTTTTGGCTCTTTAGAGCCACTTTTATTACTAATTGGTGTTTTCTAGTGTTTTCGTAGATTTGGTTGACTTTTGCAGGGATTTATGCTTTTGGAGTATTTTCCCGAGATATTTAGGAGCAATCACGAGCACTGGAGAAGCACGACCAGATTTTATAGCCCAGGGCCGGTTGGAGCCATCGAACCGGTGATTAAGGGCTCGGTAGAGGTGATACCGGGGCGTTTGGACCGAGTATTCAAGACCCAAAGAGGAAACCCAGATTGGCCCGAAGAATTGGAGCCCAATCGTAGTCCAAATATTGGCCCAAATGATCCGCCCGGCCAAAAAGGCTGGCGCCCGGAGGCGCGCCCGGCCGGGCGGGAGGAGCGCCCGGTGACGCGCCCGGCCGGGCGCGAGATTGTTATTAGAGGTGAAAAAAGGCGCGCCCGATCGGGCGGTGCCTCGCCCGATCGGGCGCGTGTTTATTTAGGAAACAATTAGAGTCGTATTAATTTGTTTTAGTTTAGGATTTTTGTACGGAGTATAAATACTCCTCCGTAATACGTTTTTAGATCGTCTCTTCTTTTGGGGGAGATCTTCTTTTCTCTTCTTCTCCTCTTCTTCTTCCCTTATCTCCTCTCTTTTAGACTTTCTCTCTCTACTTAGTTTTCTCTCTCTAAACTCTCTCCCTAAACCTTTGTTCTTATTTCTTTGATTAATTCCAGATTTATTTTGGTGACGATTTCTTTTCCCTTAATCTTAGTTATTTATTTTATTCCTTTGATCATGATTTATTTTATTGCTTTGCTTAGTCTATATCTAATTATGTGTGAGTAGTTTAATTTCTAGGGTTTATGGGGATCTAATAAATAATATGAAGGGGTAAATTTATTGTTGTTATTTATCAATGCTAGATTAATTTCCTATTGATTGATTTAATGCTCTGTGACTAGATTAGGCCTATCTTTTATGCATGAGTTTGACAATATTGATTCAAGAATCGAGAGATGAGAATTAATGTTTAGGTCTAGTTTCAATAGGCAAGTTAATTTATAAATGGTTAAGTCAAGATTCGAGAGATGAGATTTAATACCGGTAATTTAATTGTGTGATTGTAATAAGTAGCGAGAGCCCTTTACAATCTGGTTAATTGATGCATTGATGATTAACTATTATTGATTGTTAGTATTGCATGATGATTTCTTATGGATTGTTTTAATGTTTTACAATTGCGGCTTGTAAAAGTATAGCAATATTAAATTAATGAATCGAGCAGATGTTAATTTGATATTAAAGGCTATTTTCGATAAGAACTTAGATCTAGTAAATTGCGAGAGCCTGTTAGATCTATGTTGATTAATAAATTGCGAGAGCCTGTTAATCATGTTATTTATGCCATGTCAATGATTGATTACCCTATTTTACCCCGGAATATTATTTATTGGTGAACCTATGCCCTAGATCCTTTATATATTATTTTCTCCTTTTTCCTACTCTTTTTAGTTTAGTTTCATATTCAACTTTCAATATTGGTTACTTAAATAATTTAGATTATAATATTTAATTAGGAGTAAAAAGACTTGTTTCCCTGTGGAGATCGACCCTACTTCCCTATCTACTTTAGTTAGTGAATTAGGTAATTATTTTTGATTAGGGGATACGACTTTACCCTGTCAAAATTTGGCGCCGTTGCCGGGGAAACGGTTTTATTTTTATTTCTAATTATTATTAGAGTCTAGATTATTTTTAATTTATTTTTTTTATTATTATTATTTTTTTTTTAATTTTTAATTTTATTTTTTTTTTATGATTTGAAAATATCCATGCTTATGTCACTACAAGAATTATATAATTTTTATGCAGCACCTAACTACTGTAGTTGTCAACGTCTTTGTCATGAAAATCCTGAATGCCCTTATAGTGAGTTTTTTGTGCGTGCTCCGGATGATTTTAGAGTCTTTCCGTATACATATGATCATATTCGGAAACGATTAGTTGCTAATGAAAGTTATTGGAAGGCTCTTGATGAAAAAGTTTACGGACACTATAATAATACAAATGTTATTGAGGATGAAGAACCATCGGTTATAGAATTTGTGGTTGAAAAATCATTGGTTGACGAATCGGTGATTGAAAAATCATTAGTTGTAGAAACGGTGGTTGATAATTCCTTTGTTGATGATGAGGTTATTTGTGAGGGTAAAATTTTAAAGTCATTATTGGATGATAAAGACAATGACTACCTCCATGTTCGTTATATTAATTCTAAATTTTTAGCGGAGGAAGTAGAAGGTTGTGGTGTATTTTCATCTCCCTCTTTTGATTTTTCTTTCTACCTTGAGTTCTCTTTATGTACTCCTAACTTTTTCTTTATAGGGATAAATGTGCTTGCTATTAAGCCCTATATAGTGCTTAATGAAATGTTTGCAGGAGCGTTTGATAAGTTACTCAAGGCATTGAATTCTTCCGATTGAGAGAAGGAGTATGGTCGAGCGGGACCTTGATAAACTAGCGCTTTGCGGGAGGCAACCCGTATTTTGTTGATTTTTATTTAGTTTTTTTTTTTATTTATTTATTTGTTTGTGTGTTTTCTTTTTGTTTTGTTTTAGAGAGGTAGAGGAGAGTATATCTTATATTTGTGGGAGTGTGATTTTGTGCACAGATACTAGAAAAGTTGAGAAAAGATCAAAGGGCTAAAGGAATCCCAGGGCAATTAGCAGCAGCAAGCTGCCCCGTCAAATCAGTAGCACGGGCCCGATCGGGCAGAGCTCGCCCGATCGGGCGCGCGTACGCGTCAGCAAACTACGTCAACTTCGACAGGCCATAACTTTTGCGTTTCTTATCCGATTTTTGCGTGTGACCTGTCGTTGGAAAGCTCTTCAAGTATAGTTTCCAATGCAGTTAGAATCACTGTATTATCATTTATACATCAAAAGTTATTATCAGAATAGTGCACCTGACTCAAATTTGAACTTTTTCCCACTAACACTTTGTTTCTTTCTTGCCCAATTTTGTTCCAAAGAGATGCATTGCAATCCTCGAGGCTTTGGTGACATTGATGTGGTGATGATGAAGAGTAGTCACCTTGACTACTAGCTTTCCTTTAAGACAATGAGGACATTGTCTGATTTAGCTTGGGGGGAGGTTCTCGTGTTCGTATGGTACATCTTTCACTCTCTCTTTTTTCTTTTTTTTTTTATTTTTATTTTTCTTAGTATAGATTTTATTACTTTCTTAGGTTAGTTTTGTTCCAATGAATTATAAATTATGCTTCCCTTTTCCCCTTAATTGAGAAATTTGTTTTGATCCTTGGTAATTGATGATAGGCATTGTGGATTAGTTGATCATGATATGATGTTTGATTGCCTTGAAACCTTTACATGCGTCAATTTTGCCCAACTACTTGTGAATATAGTGCTTGACTAGTTGATTTGGGTAGGATTGTGTGATAGTTCCATAGTTCCTGGTATGTCAATGAATTTGAGTATTGGTTTGCAACTACTAGTAATGTTTATATGATTCATTATTATGCACATTGTGGAGGACGAAGGCATTTGTTCTTTTAGGTAGCTTCTAGATATTGTAGATACATTTGTTCCCTTCTTGCTACCCATGTTGTTGCCTTGACTTTTTGTTGTTTATTAGCCATATTACAAGCCTATTTTGCCCCATTGGTTACTAGTCCCAAGCTTGGCTTGGGGGAGCTATTAGTGAGTGAGGTGAGGGAGTTTGTAGTGTGCTTATTATTTGCACAATTTGGGTGGGATTTGAGAAGTTGTTTTGTTGTTATTCATGTTTATTTTTGATGAGTTTCAGAGTCATATTTTCTTGAAAAAAATAAGCATGATGTTATGAAAAAAGAGAAGTTCAAAGAAAAAAAAATGTGAAAAAATAAGCGAACTTCAAAAGAAAAAAATGTTCAAATGTTCTAGTTGGAGGTTTGTAAAGAATAATTTTGATACCTCAATGGAAAAATTTCAAGTTTGGGAAATAAAGTTTGTTTATTCACTCTATTACTCCATTATTATATATTATGAGTGAAATTGTAAGAGTTGGGTTTATTTATTATGATTGGAGTATATTTGGTTGATGTTAAAGTTGGTTATGTAGGAGATGTTGATCATTATTTATTTTTGATCATGGGTTTTATTAGGATATTGCTCCCTTAAGCATAGCTTTTCTCTCACGTATTCCCAAATTTATCCTACCCTTTACCCTAGCCTTACATTACAAGCTTTAAAGACCTTCCGACCTTTGTGCATAGAATTATATGAATGTGAAAGTGTTGTTTATCAATGCAAGTTATGATTTGGCATATTTCGAGTCGACTAGTAGGATTGAGCGTTCATTGTTTTTATACACACGAGAGTGTGAGTTGGGAGGGCATTGTTCACATTAGAGGGGTGGTTGGAGAGCGATCGAGTACATCTTTTACTCGCCACATAAATGAGAGTCGAGTGTGTGAGCACTAGTCTTGAATTCTATATGCTCTTGTGGTTTGCTCTGTTTGACAATTGTTAGGGAAGAAAGGTAATTGGATGGACTTGATTGATTGACTCTGAAGCATGTTTATTTGATTTACCCTGAATCGTTTGTGCTTGATTTTACTTTCGGGGTGAAGCATATTTATTGATTCATTGATGAGATCTTTGCTTAGGGACAAGCAAAGGTTTGGCTTGGGGGAGTTTGATGTATTCATTTTATATAGTATTTTACCCCCGTCCTTTGGTCATAATTAGTAGTGTTTTTGGCTCTTTAGAGCCACTTTTATTACTAATTGGTGTTTTCTAGTGTTTTCGTAGATTTGGTTGACTTTTGCAGGGATTTATGCTTTTGGAGTATTTTCCCGAGATATTTAGGAGCAATCACGAGCACTGGAGAAGCACGACCAGATTTTATAGCCCAGGGCCGGTTGGAGCCATCGAACCGGTGATTAAGGGCTCGGTAGAGGTGATACCGGGGCGTTTGGACCGAGTATTCAAGACCCAAAGAGGAAACCCAGATTGGCCCGAAGAATTGGAGCCCAATCGTAGTCCAAATATTGGCCCAAATGATCCGCCCGGCCAAAAAGGCTGGCGCCCGGAGGCGCGCCCGGCCGGGCGGGAGGAGCGCCCGGTGACGCGCCCGGCCGGGCGCGAGATAGTTAATAGAGGTGAAAAAAGGCGCGCCCGATCGGGCGGTGCCTCGCCCGATCGGGCGCGTGTTTATTTAGGAAACAATTAGAGTCGTATTAATTTGTTTTAGTTTAGGATTTTTGTACGGAGTATAAATACTCCTCCGTAATACGTTTTTAGATCGTCTCTTCTTTTGGGGGAGATCTTCTTTTCTCTTCTTCTCCTCTTCTTCTTCCCTTATCTCCTCTCTTTTAGACTTTCTCTCTCTACTTAGTTTTCTCTCTCTAAACTCTCTCCCTAAACCTTTGTTCTTATTTCTTTGATTAATTCCAGATTTATTTTGGTGACGATTTCTTTTCCCTTAATCTTAGTTATTTATTTTATTCCTTTGATCATGATTTATTTTATTGCTTTGCTTAGTCTATATCTAATTATGTGTGAGTAGTTTAATTTCTAGGGTTTATGGGGATCTAATAAATAATATGAAGGGGTAAATTTATTGTTGTTATTTATCAATGCTAGATTAATTTCCTATTGATTGATTTAATGCTCTGTGACTAGATTAGGCCTATCTTTTATGCATGAGTTTGACAATATTGATTCAAGAATCGAGAGATGAGAATTAATGTTTAGGTCTAGTTTCAATAGGCAAGTTAATTTATAAATGGTTCAGTCAAGATTCGAGAGATGAGATTTAATACCGGTAATTTAATTGTGTGATTGTAATAAGTAGCGAGAGCCCTTTACAATCTGGTTAATTGATGCATTGATGATTAACTATTATTGATTGTTAGTATTGCATGATGATTTCTTATTGGATTGTTTTAATGTTTTACAATTGCGGCTTGTAAAAGTATAGCAATATTAAATTAATGAATCGAGCAGATGTTAATTTGATATTAAAGGCTATTTTCGATAAGAACTTAGATCTAGTAAATTGCGAGAGCCTGTTAGATCTATGTTGATTAATAAATTGCGAGAGCCTGTTAATCATGTTATTTATGCCATGTCAATGATTGATTACCCTATTTTACCCCGGAATATTATTTATTGGTGAACCTATGCCCTAGATCCTTTATATATTATTTTCTCCTTTTTCCTACTCTTTTTAGTTTAGTTTCATATTCAACTTTCAATATTGGTTACTTAAATAATTTAGATTATAATATTTAATTAGGAGTAAAAAGACTTGTTTCCCTGTGGAGATCGACCCTACTTCCCTATCTACTTTAGTTAGTGAATTAGGTAATTATTTTTGATTAGGGGATACGACTTTACCCTGTCACCTACAAGGAAAGGGAACCGGGCCTTCAAACTTGTTTGGTTCACTAAAATCGAATGGCTCCTCATTTTGTTCTTGAACCTTCTTCTCAACCACATTATCTACAACCTTGTCCTCCTTTCAAGTTTCGGGTTGATAAGTATGTGAAGGATTAGTAGATGATTGTAAGGGGAGTTTTGTGGTTAAATGGAGAGAAGAAGTGTTGGCTAGTTGGGAATCAACAACTTCATTGTAAGATTTGATTTCTTGGAATTGTGGAGTGATAGTTTGACGTTGTTGAAGAATTTGGGTTTGTGTGTGGTCGGGTGGGGATTTTTCTTCATACACTTGAGGACATAGGTCATGATTTTGATCTTGAGAGTTCTCTACTTGGTTGGAAAGGTAGGAAAAGTTTTGGGTTGGTGGATTGAAGAGAGGTCCATTTTGGGGGTAGGAGTTTTCTTGCCTTGGAGGTTGTTGAAGTTGTTGGGATTGAGCTTGGGTTACAAACTCTTTTTCCCTCAAAGTCAAAACTTCACCATGCTTGAGATTGAACTCTCTACAATAGGATGCATCATGATCCGTCCCACCACAATGAGCACATGAGAAATCAATGATTTGTGAAGGTTTTGAACACAAACTAACACTTGAGTTCAACTTGGAAAGACCTTCATTCAAGAGCTCAACTATGTGCTTAAGTTGGCCGACTTTCTCCAACACATAAAGATCTCCTTGCTTCCCTTGGGACCTTCTTTGGCCTCCCTAAGAATAGCTAGTAGCCACTTCTTCAATTATAGCTTCAACTTGGCTTTGAGGGATCTTAATCAATTGGCCACCGGCACCCGCATCTAGATTGGTCCTTGACATTGGCTCTAAGCCATCATAGAAGAATCTCATGAGCAAATTACGGTTGAATTCATGATGAGGACATGCTCTAATCAAATCCTTAAACCTTTCCCATGCTTCCCCAAGAGTTTCATCCGGTTCTTGCTCAAAGGAAGCTATCTTCCTCCTCATCTTTGTGATTTGCTCATCGGAAATAAACCTCTTGAGAAAGACCTTTGCAACTTCCTTCCATGTGGTGAGAGAGTTGGGCTTCAAAAGCTTGAGCCATTTCTTTGCTCTTCCGGTGAGAGATTGCCGAAAGAGATGCATACGAATGTAATCTTGGCTCACTTCATTTGTTTGCATCATTGCACACAACTCAAGGAATCGGTCCAAATGCTCAATGGGGTCTTCACTTACGCCTCCGGAAAATTGCTCAATTTGCACCATCCTAGCATATTGTGGATGGATTGTTAAATTAGTCTCGGTGGTCGAGAGAAGTATACCACTTGTGAGCTCATAGATTTCCAGGTTCCCAAACTCCCTAAAAAGAAGGTCATCATCTTGTCTTGCCATATCTCTCTTTGAATACAACAAAGCTAAGCACACGATTAGCAATGACAAGTAGGATTAAGCAAGCAAAATGAAAGAAAGGAAAGCAAATAAAATGACTCTAACAATAGCAAAAATAAATTTTAAACAAGCCACTTCCCCGGCAACAGCGCCAAAATTTGATCGAGGGTAAATAGGTCGTTAAGCTACCACCCTAACCAAATTAATCATTTATAATACCTAAACCTACACTAAACTAGTTAGTGGAAAGTAAAGGATCGAACCACTAGGGAAGCACGCTAAATCAACATCAAATGTCACTAATGCAAGAGTGAAAAGGGGATTGTTTTTGTTGGTTTTGTTCAGTAGAACACTAAAACTACAAGTAAGCAAGAAAATGATGATTAAAATCAATAGAAAATGACGCTAGGGATACGGGGGTGTTCAATATGATTATAAAGAGGAGAATAATGGTGATTATCATGAAACATATGCCAAAGAACACAAGGTTCCACCTTCTCATGCAATAGTCTAGGCAAATCAATGAAAGAGGTCTACACTAATAAGGATCATTCTCATGCATCCTATTAGTTACAATCAAATCAAGAGAATAAAGAAGCACAATCCATAAAAACTCCACTTTAATAACTCATTCTCATGCAATCATTAAAATAGAGGTGATCCTAAACTAGTTCAAATCACTTTCATGCATTTAAACTAGAAAACATCAAACAGGATTCAACAATAATCCCAAGCTAATAAAAATCATGTCTTTCATCAATATATGGTATAAGTTCAATCCAACCATCATCATTCATCCAATATCAAATCATATCTTCCACCCCCTTCCCCTAGCCAAAGTTTTAGCCAAGAGAAGAGAGATTAAACACAATATCAAAACTAGAAATAAACTCAAGAAACTCAAAACAAAACATAATTAAAATCAATGAAATTAATAACAACTAGATGAACTAATAAGATTAACAACAATAAACAACAATAAAGCAAATAAATAAAACTAAAGAAAAGGAGAAGAGATTACTAAAGAAAGGATTAATGAAAGATGGAAACATGAATTCTTGCTTGATTGAAACTTAAACTTGAGCAAAATTGAATCTTGGAAAAAAATTGAGCCATCATCTATTTTCTCTCACTAAAAATTATCTAATCTAACCCTAAGAGAGAGAAGCTCTCCCAAAACTAATTAAGAAATTAGAACAATAGATGATTTTTCCCCCCAAAAATGGGTATTTAAACAACTTAGGAAAAATAGGAAAAATAAAAGGGGAAAAATAAATTAAAGAAAGAAATAAGAAAAGGGAAAGAAATAAAAAGGATTAAGAAAAGAAAATAAAAATAAAAGAAAATGAAATTAATAAAACCAACAAATCCCCCCATCAGCCCATCCTATTCTTCCTTTCGTGGCTGCTATGCTGAAAACCCTCACCACGCATAATCATCATCGCAATTAATCAATGGTTGGAAAGCTTCACCTTCAATCATCATCAAATCGATCTTATTAAATATCATGCGCGAAGCTCGTGAGGTGGTTGATCGGACCGAAAGTAGGTGCGGCCGAACTATGGGTTGGTTCAATCGAACCATGGGTGTGATCGACCACACATCTAAAAATCAGAAAAGTTCGAATGATTCTGATTGTTTTTGCCCTTTTACTTCGACCGAACTCTTCAATGGGTTTGTCTGAACTCGATTAGTTTACTATTTTTTCTAAATTGGGGCTGATTTGAGGTGAATTTGTTGTTTCCTGGCTGCTTTTGTTGTTGTCGCTGTGTGGTGGTGTATCGGGTGAGGAAGGTGCGAATTTTGGGGTGTGAGATGCGGTGGCTGGTGGTTGGAGGTGTGAGAATGCGTGAGGTGGTTTGATGATTGATGGTGGTTTCAGTGGTTGTTGTTGCGTGAAGGTGAGAAGATGAACTAGAGCAGGGGTTAATGGTGGATGTGAAGGCTGATATTGGTGGGAGTGCATGGCAGGTGGTTGGAGGTGCGGAGATTAGTGGCGGCTGGTAGAAACAGGGGAGTTGCGTGGTGGTAGGAGGTGTTGGGGTTTGCGTGAGGAAGTAGGGGAAGGTGATTGGAGGTGGTGTGTTTGTTGCTGTTGCAGTTGGTATTGTTGAGGGGAGCAGGGGAGTGAGTGGTGCGTGACTGGTGTGGTGAAGTATAAGGAGGGACAGTGGTGTTTGATAAGCTGCTAGCAAGAGGGCAGCAGCTTGGCATTGTGCATTTGCCTCAAACCTCGGACCCCGAACACGAATATGACTTTGAAACCCGGAGCACCTACAACCTGAAACACGAGGGTATTACCCCGAGTAAAATAAAATAAAATAAAGAAAAAAGATAAAATAAAATAACTTGAAAATAAAATCAAAAGAAATTAAATAAAATAAAGAAAGCAAACATGAAAATAAAATAAGAAAATTAGAGAAACTAGGAACTTATTAAATAACAAGAACTAAAAATTTAAAATATAAACATAAAAAATAAGATAATTTAAATAAATTAAGAAAATAAGCTAAAAACTATTAAAAACTACTAAAATACTCAAAACAAAAAGATAAAAGACGAGAATAAGAAAATAATAGAAATAAAGGATAAAAAGGGTGAAATTATTGGAAAATAAGCCGGAATACGACTCAACAAACATCCTAAAAATGACATAAAAGTCACTTATCAAGGCACCTTTCCAACCCTGTCATTCCCTGTTAACCATTCGATCACATTCCATTTCTTCATCAACCACTTCGAGCCTCGTCTAACGTTTGGCCTTCATTTCTTTGACCCACATTCACTTAACCTTGGGATTGGAAGATGTGTAATTGTAAAACACTCAAAAAGCAAGTAAAAAAAAAAAAAAAAAGCAAAGCAACAATAAACGCAATGTCTAAAGGCAAGTGTTCCAATGTCTTTGATACGAACACGTCTCGAATTGCGTCTCTTATCGAGTGCTTGGTACCGTGCCTGAGAAACATGGATGCTAAGTGAGTGATGGACCGCATGATATGAGATTGTCTACATTGATTCAAAAGAATGAAAAAAAAAACAAAAAGACCAAAATAAATAAATAAATAAATAAAAGAACAAATTAAAATAAAATAAAATAAACTTGCAAAATTCAAAATTTTCAAATTCACAATGACACATCTCTGGGATTCTCTCGGGTCTTGAGCCTTGTACCCTTTTCTTCTTTAATCCATCAACTTAACCGCATTACAACCCTTGAAAGACCTCTTTGAGTTGTACATACACTTGTGCAAAGTTTGGATAGAGCTACGTTGGCCTGATTCCTAACGGATACGTAGGCAACCTCACATCGAGGTGCGGCCACATTCATATCCATGCTTGATTGAGTCAAAGAATATCCAATGCTAACCCCTATCCATCTAGAGCTAGACTTGAAGGCTTGAACCCATATCATTTAGCCTACCCAGTCTAAAGAGTCATCATCTTTGACTCTTCTCACATATATTTCCATCACCATAACCTTTACAACCAGCCTTAGTATCACATTCACACACTTCACTCACACATCCATATCCATATCATCCTCCCTTTAAGAACCCTTTATCATGGAATCTTTTTTCAACACTGTGCATGTTTCATCATCTTTTAGGACAACATTCATTAGAAGAAACGTTGTATACTTGATTAGCTTCCTGACCTGAGCAATATTCATTATGCAATAATCACTTCATCTATATATGTGCTTAGCTTCCAGACCTAAGTAACGTTCAAGATTGTTTCTATACACCATATATGATGCTTAGCTCCATGACTTACGTTCATTCATCTATTGTGTCACATGATGTAGTTGTCCTTAGCCTCCTGGCCTAAGAACATGCATCATGCATAAATTATTTTCAAGACAAGTAATATAATCCATGTGATTCATTTCGTCTTGCTCAACGAAGAAGTTCAAAACTTTTTCCCTTTCTCATAACTTTTCTTTTGGGGAAATTAAAAAACATTTTTAAAATTTTCTCATCGAGGGAAGTTCGAAAAAAAAACTTTTTTATTCACGTCTTTCTCGGGAGAGAGTCGGTACCCTCCACTCATCTCATGACAAAATTGACGGAAATTTTTTGCTTTTGCATCTTCGTTTGCTTGTGTCTGCACACACACACACACACACACACATACACACACACACACTCACAAATCATACACATGGCATGTCACATCAAGTCAAACTCGGTCAAGTTAGTGGTCAAGTCAATCACAATATATACGAGTCCATTGGCAAATTTATTTTTGCAGGTTTCATCTACAACCCACGTTCGGGGACAAGTGAACCAACTACAACCCACGTCCGAGGACAAGCGGACCATCTATAGCCCACGTCCGGGGACAAGCGCACCATCTACAGCCCACGTCCGGGGACAAGCGGACCATTTACATCCCACGTTCAGGGAAAAGCGGACCATTTACAGCCCACGTCCAGGCACAAGCGGACCATTTACATCCCACGTTCTGGGACAAGTGAACAAATTACAGCCCACGTTCGGGGACAAGCGAACCAACTACATTTCACGGCGCAAGGTTCTCGATACACAAAGACCTGCAATCTCATCATTTGTCGACTTTCCTGAAGCATGGAAAGTATTATCCGGTGGATTTATTCAAGCATAGTAAGCTGCCAAAATCATCTGTCGACTTTCCTTAAGCATGGAAAGTATTCTCCGGTGGATTTCTTCAAGCATAGAAAACCCCCGAATTCATATGTCGACTTTCTTCAAGCATGGAAAGTATCATCTGGTAGGTTTCTTCAGGCTTAGAAAGCTACCAAACTCGTCAGTCGGCTTTCCTCAAGCATGGAAAACATTTCAACAAACGTCATCCGGTGGATTCCTTCAAGCATAGGAAACTACCAAACTCTTTTGTCACCGATACACTGGTGTCAGATAAGCGTTCTATCCCTTTACTCTTTTATCTGTAGAACTAACATTTTTCTGCAGGTATCGGTGTATAAAGAGTGATTTAGGATCGCAGAACGTCTTAAATCATTCTCCGTCCTATCGACTACTTTGACTATCGTTTTCAAAACTGATGTTTCTACAAACTCAGTCAAAGTGGGGGCATCTGTAGACACCTTAAAATGTCTCCCCAAAACCAAACCCGATGATGAACAACCTTTCACCGCCATTATTGGTCGGGTTGAGTATTTAATCTTGGAGTGCTTAAATCCATATTTTCATTTCATAAACCCACCCAACTTCTAGCTCATATCCCCAAACAATAACTTATTTTCCTCTTTTCATGCCTTTAAACCCAAAATAATTCATTTTGTGTCCTTTAAAATCATTCATTTCGTGTCCTTTTTATAAAAACGTTTAATCTAGTTTATTTTGGTCCATAATCTGGGTCCAATGATTGAATATTTGGATGGGTCTTTAAAAGAGCTTTCCAGCGATATATTATAAGTCCAAATTCGAGTTATAACGAATAAGTTATGACCAAAATATTTAACTGAGTCCAAACCGAACCTAAGCCCACCTTAACTACGACCAAATGATCATGTGGAGGGTCCAAATAATTTAAACCAATTCCTAAACAAATTAGGATTAATTAGAAACTTCTATAAGTTTCTAAAAGATCCTAATTATCATTTTTGAAAAGATAAGATTAAAGAGTTTGAAATTGAATAAAACTCCTTTTTTTTAAAGTCCTAATTTTATTCAATTGAAAGGCATTCAAAGAAAGATAGATATTATTTTCGTGCCTCATATTTTTTATCCAAATTTTATTTGGTTGGATAGCCCTTGAAATTATCTTTCCAATGATATATTATAATATCAATTCCGAGCGATAACGGAAAAGATATGAATGAAATATCAAATTCTATTAAAAATTGACATCGTCTCACTATTTCGGCCATATCTTTTATTCTACTAAATATCTTAATATGATTCCAATTGGGATAGAAATTAGACGTCAAGAGATTTCCAAATACATATTATTTATCTTATTCCAATATCTGAAATATATGATAAAAACCAAAACCGCAAAAACTGTTGTCTATAGAGTTTTATTCCGATTTAATTCGGATGTTATCTTAACTCTTCAACCCTTCTTTTTTTTCTCTATAAATAGAGGTCATATCACCCCTTTTCCAATCATCAACAAGCTTGATCATCAAATAATTCTTTTCTCCCTCTTTAGCCTAAACACTAGCCATCGTATTCTCTCATAATACTTCCCCTAAGCGCTCAAGGAGTCCATACAATACCCAAAGTTCTATACTTAAACCAAGGCGTGAACGGTATAATTAACTGAGGATTTGAAACAAATCACCTCTACTTTTTATTTAATTTAATTTTCATTTGATTTATATGTTTATTGAAGTTACTAACAATTTATTCATGATGTAGCAATTCAAGGAACGCGCGGAATGTGAGTAAGTAATTAATTTAATTACTCTTATTTTATTTTAATATTGCTAGTATCATGATTAGGTTTTTTTATATTTGATTTGACTAATGTTATTATTGTTAAATTGCTTCCAATATTAATGATAATTCTATTATATTTTTTATGATCGCCATTTTGCATGTTTAAAGGAAATATGTAATTGAAAATCACGCCTAATAAGATAATTTGGACAACCTGTTTAAGATCCTTTTTAATCTTGTTATTTAAATCAAGTGATCACAAATATTTTAGAATAATGTGTTGCATTAATAATAAACCAATTTATCTTAATAATAGTTTGGAGCAAATTGAATATTTTATTTGTATGCCTTTGAGATCACAGGAATCACTTTTCACTAAAGAATCGAGTAGAGGCCAATACGGGCGAATGTGACTCCATGACTCACTTCGTACCATCATCCCCGATCCTCCTTTTCGTGGTTCCGAACCATATGGAGTTAGTAATCTCATGGATTATGAATTGGGTGTAACCTTCACGGGTCAATCGTTGTTGCCTATCGTTGTCCCTTTATTCATGGTTGCCTTTTTTTATTCGTGAACGGTATACAAGTTCCTTAAAAACTTGTTGGCGGCTCCCTACTTTTCTTTGTCCCTAATAGTATTATGTCAATTCTCACTTCCTATGTGTGCCAAGCATATTCACAACATGCTTTAACGTAGGCGCACTTCGCACGACGCCTACAACCTATAAGGCTGCTCAGGTATAATTGTTATTTTTTGTCCAAATTTTTCTTCAATTAATTTGCTACATCTGTTAATTAAGGTTCGGATTTGGTTGTTGTTTGTGTTTGTTGCATTGATTTGCTATGATATTTGCATTTTTGTTGAATTATTAATTTTTTGAGGAATTATTTTGAGAACTTGATCTGACTTTAAGCCGCCTGTCCAATATTGTGCATTGAATTTGGATTATGTTTAAAATTTTTGTGGATTACAAAAATTGAGGTATCCTATAATTTTCTCATTTAGTTTTACAAGATGATTGGAATTTGGACATTGAATTAGAATTTTCCATTATTTAGTAATATACTGTCATGAGCTTATATGATGAAACTTAGTCTTGTGAAAGTTACAACACCCCTTTCATAAGCTTATATGACATGAATGAAATAAATTTATAAATGTCTAAAGTATCATGCCAATGCAATTATTTTTGTGTATGTGTTATAATTTTACTACTATCATTGTCGCTTTAAAGGACATATTGAGTGGTATTGTTCATATGTGAAGAAGCATGTGTTTGACAATGGAGTTGCATTATGTAAATAATTTGTTGGAACATAAAATTTAAAATGGGGGTAAATTATTACCATTAATTTTTTTTGGAAAATTTGTCAAAAATAACACCACCTTTCACTGATCTTCCAAGAATAGCACCACCTTTTGATTATTCCAGAATAACATCACCTTTCACATGCATTTTCCAAAAATGAAACAAAAAACCGGTAACCTGTTTTATAGGTTACATCTGACACATGTCACATATGTGATTGGTTAATTTTTTATTTTTTTTAATTTAACAAATTTTCTAAAATATAATGAATAATAATAAAAAAAAAAAGAAAACTTAAATTAAAAAACTTAAAAAAAAAACTGAAAAAAAAAAGAAAAGAAAGCCCCTCCCCCTTAACGACAACAACCCCACGGCCACCCCGCCGGGGCTGCCACCACGCGGCGACCAGAGCTCCGTACCCGGCTGTACCAGCCTGACCACCCAGCCACTCCCCTTCCCCTGAACCACCTTCCTCCACGCTAAAACCCTTCTCCTTCCCCTAGGAAACCCCGTTACCTTCACCAACCACCGGCCAGGCCAAACCCCTTCCCCTATGCCGGCGAACCCGTTCCTCCCCTCCACCGGCCGTCTCCACCTTCCCCTTTTACTAGAGCTTTGTACGTACTCGGCGCCTCGGCGATACTAGCCCGACCACCCAGCCCCTTCTCCCCTTCCCCTAAACCACCTTCCTCCACCCTAAAACCATTCTCTCTCCCCTCGAAAACCCCCCTCCTCTCATCGGTTGCCGGACAAACCGCCTCCCCTGTACCGGCGAACCCATTTTGCCCCTCCATAGGTCGTTAGCTCTTTACTTTGTCGGTTTCAACAAGTAAGACTTGCTTGTCTTAGAACGATTCTGAATCGATCAACTATCAAGAGCCTATCTAATAGAGCCTTGAGTACGTTTTTGTCGATGTGACATTGCTAAAGATGTTCGGAATGAAAATCATGCCCATGAATTTGAGCTTTTGCTAGTTTATCATGTTAAGATAATGTTTGTTTATAATCAAGCATTCTTTATTCATGGTTTAGACAACCATGCCATTCAAATAAATTTGCAAGTTGCAACTATTGCTCATTGCTTTGAATGTGAGTCTTTCCGTGTGTAAACGGATCAATTGCTGATTATGGAACACAATAACCATTTATTTGTTCCAGCCTTATCTTAAAGGTCTTTAAACAAAGCATACGACCTTACAACTGATGTAGCACCACTTGCTTCATTCTTAGCTTGTAAGTCAATAACTTAGCTTATCTTCAATAGTTTGAGGTTACTTTCAAAGTGGAACACTCAAGCAGTATCCGATACTTGTGAAGATAACGAATTGCTAAGTTAACAATAACATGAACTCATGGGTTGAAATGGAATCTTATTCCTTTTCTTCGTTCCTCGTTTCCTATATTTCTTATCATACTTTATCTCATAATCTTTTAAGGACCATTTCTTTAAGAGTCTTTGACTTTTATACTTTGTTAGGCATAATTAAGTATCTAATGCGCCATAAAACAAAGTTCCATCTTTTCCATTAATTCACGCTTGAATTACTACATCAATGAGTCCTACTCATCTATGTATTAAGCGAAAAGATATGTTGGTTGTCAATATTAACAATATAAGTTTGCAACTCAATACTTCATTTTTTATCAAAACTACCTACTATTTTGAATACATGATGTCCAACCATCCTTTCGGACTTTGTGATAAAAGTCATTTATGAGAGTTGTATTTTAGAAATGCTTTACTTTTCTTTGAGAACCATTCTCAAAGATTTCCTTTACCAGTCATGTAAACAATATTATTTGATTTAGAATACTATAAATATAAGTGAAAAGTATAACCATTTATCAAGTAAATACATAATAAGTTTGGAAATTAAAAGGTATTCATGCAAATCTTCAATCTTATTAAACGTCTTATCCACGCATTAAAATTGTCCCCATTTGGCGAGAATAAGTTGATTCTAAGATCCAAAGAAATAAAGAGTGGTTGAGCATGCTTTGGCTTGTCTTAACACTCAATCTCTTAAGGTAAGCAACGTTTTGCTAATGGCACCAAGACACTCTTGGTTGAAAAAATCGTCGTATCTAATGCTCTCTCAAGAATTTATTCACTTTGCCACGACATGTTAGGACTCCATCACTCATATCGTTGAGTACAACCAAAACCAACTTGCATACCCGGTATGCCTTACATTCCTTGGAGAGGTAGTGATGCCTCGCTTTGGCGTAGCCCACCACTACCCTCAATCAGTTGGTAAGTGTTGTTTTGGAATGGCAAGTTTTACTCAATATTTAGGGTTCTAGGGTTTCTATGTTGGTTGATTTAAATGAACTTAATTAATCATCACAACACTCGAAATCCTAAGCATGCATCTAACATATAATTAATATACATAACCATATATATATCGAAAAAACATAAATAGAGATGCATTTGGCAACTAGCATGACCCCTTGAGATCTTCAAATCTTCAAAAGGTCTTCATTTGCAACTTCATGGCTTCGTCTTCCAAGACTTGACCAAAATAAATGCAACTACTAGTATCTACGATTAGGACTAATCTAAATATTAAGGTAAAAAATACTCAACGGTTAGCATATCACATTTAGATTTACAAAAATACATCACGGATCAGAATCCGTATTTTCTATCCTAATCGGGCCCCACTAGTTGCCATTTCATAAAACCTGTGAGAGAATATACATTCCATTCATCCATTCACTATTTGTGAATGGCCCATGCATTTTACAACGATAAACAAGTAACAATGCATAAAACACACGCCCGCACTAGTAACTAATCTAGGTGGTTAATCCGGTTAACATGCCTAATTAAAACTAGTCAAAGTTGTTTTAACCGATTATATAAATAAGCGCAATTAATATTTGAAGCTCCCACTAAATTCCGCATCCAACTCAATTAATCCAATTAATTAAGCTGGGAAAACCCAAAATTTGTCAAAATAATTTTTGCCAATGCCGCTCAAAAAACCGAGGCCTAGCCTCCAAAATTTATTAAAATAATTAAAACCAAATTAGATTAATAAAATATTTAAGACGGCAAAATAATCAAACACGAAGCCAACCGTACTCAAGTGGTTCACGCACTACATACGTGCCACATGAAAGTCAAGGTTGTCTAACAGCTCCGCACTATACGGCTTGGCGCACGTGCCTTCACCACCCCACGTAGCACTAGCTAAGTACACCCTAGTAGCGTATGTTATGGGTTACAAGGTGCTAGACACAAGGCCACGGCTGCTTGCCCCTTTACACCAAAACACCAAGCACATACACGCACTAAACGCTCGCACACCCCACACACATGGCCGCACGCATCAACTATACCCTTGGCAGCCACATGCGGGCTGCTATGCAGCCCGGCTAGCCAAGGGAGGCTTTGCTTCGATTTGCGTGCCATAGCCTCGGGATTTTAATCCCAAATTTCGCGTGAATCCTTGAAAAAATTGTATCTTCCAATATGAAGATAAACAAATTTCTATCACAAGTTTCAAACTTTATGATTCCAATCAACTAAAAAATGATTAAATCAACATAGTTCAACAAAAAAAAAACATGGAATTTAGTAACTCAAAGTTTCAATTACTTAACATAAATAAAGATTGAATCTTTAGTACTTGGAAGCCTCAAATAACAACAATTTCACACTTAATGCAATTAGTTTGCAATTATGTGAAAAATAAAACCAAGCATTCAAACACAAACCACCACCAAGTAATCATGCCTAAAGAGGTTTAAAATTGCATATAAAATATGTATTGAACCAATTACATAACCACCATAAATATGCAATTAATTTTCAAGGTTATAAAGAGTTAAAAAATTTCGACAAAATGAAAAATCTCTCAAAAAGTGCATTTTTGGTCGTTTTTTGGCTAAAAACCGAGTCCTGAAGGGTAAAACCATTTCTAGAACGCCTTTTCCACCCAAAATTCACTATTATTGGGTCGAAATCTGGGTTTGGGACCTGAAGTCAGCTCTAATACGAGGTTTAAATAGATAATACGAGCTACTAATCTAATTAGCAACTTAAACAAGAAAAAATAAGCCATAAAAACACCTTTAAAAATGTTTTGATTTTAAAAATAAACTAGCGAGGCTCCGGTACCGCTGTTGGGGTTTGGTGAGTACGACTCACCGCGAAAACAACCCCGACCCAAAGAACCACTCGCAATTAATAAAACCATAAAGCATAACAAATAAACATAAAAGGATTAAATCGGAATTTACCTTTGAAGCGTGCTTCGCCCTCAAAGTCGGGCTCTTACTTGAAAGCTTAAGCTCCGAAAATACGCGAGCCTCATACGAAAATCCACCCGCAAAAACTACTAGCGTCTTTTAGGTCCGTTACCTCTAGGTTAGCGAGGTTCGTCCAAAACCCGAATACTATATGAGTTTAAGAGTTTTTGCTAATCCAATGCTCTATTGAACTCCTACTCAAGCAAAGAATTCTCAAGCCATGCTTTGGCTATTTATAAGGAAGGATAGCTTGTGAATTCCACTCATCTTTCAATGTGGGACTTTTCAGAAAAAGATCCCACATGGAAAGATGGATGAATTCAACCCTTAGTTAAATAAACCAAGGAACAAATAACAAGTGTCACATAGTTAGGAGTGGACCACTTTCTCACTTGGTTCCCAAGGCATTTCACATGCAATGTGAACTAACCATGTGTCACCCAACCTTGAGCCCCAAGTTGGTTTCGGTTAGGCCATTTTATTTTGGCCTGTGTCCATGACCCATCGCCCCGGGTCCACGACCCTTGCCACATGTGTCGCCACAGTGGCGCGCTGCCACCATGGCACAATGCCTACGTGGCACAGTGCCACTTGGTGGCTGCCACGTGTGCTGCCACATGGCACGCTCCTATTGGGTGCGCTTTCCTAGCCTTTTGCGTGGCTAGGACTTTACTTCTTACTTGAAGCATTTTCCCGTCTCGCCAAATCCTAAATTTTGGCTCGACATTTGAGATTCTCCGACGCTTGGTTTCAACGCTCCAAGCTCGAATTTCCGATGTCTAAATATTTAATACTCGAGCGACGAATTAACTACTTCCAAATTAATTCGTCGAGTCGGTTCTTTTACTGCTAAGGGTGTGACCCGAAGGGTTCAACCAAGATTAAGCTGTAAATTAATTATGCATTAATATTACTGATCGGAAGCGGCCTCCACCTAGGCATTCCGATCACTTGACCTTACTGAATATATTAGCTTTCTAATAATTTTGAACCCACTAATTGAGTAGTACACTTGTTCCAAGGACACTATTCCTTTCAGATTAAGCTTCTTCTTCAAATCCAAGCTCAACAATGGAGTAATCCACACTTTTCTCTCTAGAATGCCAACACTAATGGTGTTTCTCTCTCTAGATTAAGCTAAAAATCATAAAATTAAACTAAGCTAATCTAATTACATCAAAAGGAGAGTACGGACTATATATATATAGGTGCAAGGAATTGAAGCAACAATGTGAAGTAAAAGCTGGAACCCAACGGTGCGCGCCCGCTAGACCCAGACTCGATGTCCCGGCCTGAATGACCCGACCCATGACCCGAAAAAATTGACCCAAAATTGACCCAAAACCCGAAATTGACCCGACCTGACCCATACCTGACCCGATGTGGAGTTGACCCAACCTTAACTCAAAACCCAAAGTTAACCTGACCCGATTGTACCCGACCCAAAGTTGACCCGATACCAAAATTGACCCGACCCAAAATTGACTCGATACCCGAAATGACCTGACCTGAATTTTACCCGATACCCAAAATGACCCGACCCGAAGTGACCCGACCCGAATTTGACCTGGTATTCGAAATGACCCAACCCTAATCGACCTGTTAACCAAATCGACCTGGCCTGAATTTAACCCGAATTAATTGACTCGAACATACCCAAAACCTAAAGTGACCCGAACTAAAACTACCTTATACGCAAAATGACCTAAATCGATTTAATCATGTACTACGTGTGTGACCTGAACTAAAACTACCTTATACGCAAAAGGCGAAAATAAGCTTGTCACATTGAATAGTTTGTTAAGATTCAATTTTTTTATTTGTGTACTCATTAATAATTACAAAATATATGTCAATATTTTGCAAGCATTTGCATTATTGCATAAATTTCCAATGAAAATGGAGTACATAAATAAAAACAAAGGAAGTATTATAGATAGTCAAAATAATTGTTAGCGGGTCAAGTATGAAACTAGTTTAAAGGCGATTGGGTATGGTCTCCTTCCTTTCTCTTTCTCTTGTTGTGTTGTTGAAGCGGGTACATAAGTTCTCAAAAAGTCAACACATTGGGGCACGTGTTGTTGCTCACATCTTTATTAGGATTGAGCTTGAGGTAGCTAGAGGAGAAGGGCTCATATTATTGTATCTTGGCTTCTCAATAATTGTTTGTAGGTTGTATGACTTTTTCTATAATATTAATATTAATATTAATATTAATATTAAGGAAAATTCTCTTTGGTAATCACTAACTTTTTTTTTCTCAGTGGTAAAGCCTATAACTTTTGATTATCAATGGTAATCACATACTAATATTATTAAGCTAATGGTAACTTAAGTTAAATAATTTGTTAAAATCTTTACCATGGTTTAGCTATTAGACAGTAAAAAGACATAAATACCCTTATTTCTTTCCTCCTCCATCTTCTTCCTTACTCTTTCCTTCTCCATCTTCTTCCCTTAGAGCCACCGCCACCATTGTTAAACTACTATTAAGGTCGGAAAGGGAGTGCAACGCCAGCACCAAAAGCGGCGGCACCACCACCTCCCCCTCTTCCCCCTCCCCAATAACACCCCAGCGCATAATTACCTCACGCATCGACACCAACCCGATCCTACCCATTTCCCCCTCCTCGAAAACCACCCTAGCCACCACCTCCACACGTATCAAACCTATGAAACCTAGCTCCGACCACTAATTCCACCCCAAATCAACATATTTAACCAATTCAACTACAAAAATTAACAAATTCGACCCTTAAAGTAGCAATTCGACCCCCAAAATCAACAATTTTGACCCCAAAATTGACAAAGCCGACTCCAAAAATCAACAAATTCGACCCCAAATCAACAAATTCGACCACAAAACCAACAAACTTGACCCCAAAAACCAACAAATTCGAACCCAAAACCAACAAATTTGACCCCAAAAATCAGCAAATTCAACCCCAAATCAACAAATTCGACAACAAAACCAACAAATTTGACCCCAAAAACCAACAAATTCGAACCCAAAAACAACAAATTCGACCCCAAAAATCAGCATTTTCGATAAATTCGACCCCCTAAAGTCAACAAATTCGACCCCAAAATCACCTAAAAAAACCTAGAAATTTCAACCCAAATTTGGTAAACGAGAGGCAATCGAGGAAGGGAGGAAGGTGGTTGATTTTGGCTAGGGAGGATGGCTGATTTCGGCGTTCCGACAAGCGGTTTTAATTTGGTTGTTATGAAAGAAGAGAGAGGGTGGGTCGGCAACAAGGGAGGGGTTCTCGTTTTGGGATTGGGGTGTTGGTGGTGGGGATCTCCGGGGGGGGGGGGGGTAGAGGGTTGAAGACGTCGTCCGCCGCATCGAGCTGAGCTCCGGCAAGGAAAGGAGGGCTAGTGGTTGGGGAAGGGTTTAGATTATTTGTTTTTATTTTTAAAAAAATAATTTGAAGGGTATTAATGTAAATCTATTATTACTTAACTTAAGATTAACCCTGGTTAATCGTTTAATGATGTTTTAATATCATTAATGTTACCATTAGCTTAGTTTTATTAATTAGTGATTACCATTGATAATAAAAAGTTTCAGGCTTTACCACTGAGAAAAAAAAAAAAATTATGATTACCAGAGAGAATTTCCCTAATAATAATAATAATAATTTCTCCTTAACTCCGCGACAGGTAGCCTTATGGAAGTCCCAGCAGGGGGATCAATATTCGGCCTGGTTGCGAACGATTCCGATATCGGGTTTGGGTCAGACTATGAATGGTAAGACTTACCGTAGTGTTCTTTGCTACCGATTGGGTGTTCCTTTGTTCTCCGTTTCAACACCGTGTTCTGCTTGCTCAAGGGTTTTTGATGGGGATATTTATGGGGATCATGCGGTGTCTTGTGCTGGGATGGTGGGTATTAAACATCGGCACAATGTTGTTCGTGACACCCTTGTTGATATTCGTTTTCGGTCTGGGATTTCTTCTCGAAAGGAGGTTAACATTGGGTTGATTGGAGGAAACGACGGGGCT
This sequence comes from Chenopodium album, assembly GCF_948465745.1. Classification (NCBI taxonomy): domain Eukaryota; kingdom Viridiplantae; phylum Streptophyta; class Magnoliopsida; order Caryophyllales; family Amaranthaceae; genus Chenopodium; species Chenopodium album. Next base: position 16,687,799 of record NC_137835.1, on the reverse strand, counting down.
CTACGACCAGCAGTTGTGCTGCTTTATTCTTGGGATAGAGGCCTTGATGTATGTGTTGACTTGACGGGGTCTTCACCTTTGACACAATCGGGGTTATCTAACTTTGTTCCTGGCCGTGTTGTGTCGGCGGTGGCTAAGCGGAAGCGGAACAAGTATGGGGCGCGTTGCAGGGCTATTGGTTATGGTTTTCTTCCCTTCTCCTTTTCTTGGTTGGGGGAATTAGAGAAGGATGCTATTGCGTTGCTGAAACGGGTTCAGGCGTTCGCTAAGACTCAGGACATTGGTGCTCGTACAACAGGTCACATCTTCAGCAAGATCAGGTTCGCCATAGCTAGAGGGGTGGGGGCCCAGATTGTATCTCGGGTCCCCACTAATTTCTTGTAAATTGATTGACTCTGTAGGTATTTTTTTTTTATAATAATAATAATAATAGAAATAATAATAATATTAATAATAATAATCATAATAATTAATGTTACAATAATCTTATAATAATGATGACAACCATAACAATGATATTTACACAAACAACTATATTGTATAAAAATTACAAATCTACTACTTTAAGCTTAATTGCTTGACTCAAAATATCGACCCAAAATGACCCAACCCAAAGTCGACCCGACCCGAACATAACCCGATACATGGACTCAAAACTGACCTGACCCGAACTTGACCCGACCCTAATTCGACTCGACCCAAAGTTGACCCAAAGTATTGACCCGATACCCGACCCGACCCGATAATTTATTGACCCGAAACCCGAAATTACCCAACCCAACCCAAACCCGACAAGAACATTTGCTAACCCGAATTTGACCCGACCTATACCCGTCCTGAATGACCCGTTTGCCAAGTCTAGCGCCTGCACAAAAATACTAAGCGCCCGGCCCTCTCATAATATTGTGCGTCCGCAACTTCGTGGGTACGGAAAAGTGAAGCCATGAAATATGTGTCCGCACACAATTTTGCGTGCCCGTATAGGAGGAATGTGCGCCCGCGCAATAGTCGCACAGCAGGCGCGTAAAACTCTTTGGTTTTGTTCTGCTCCTTAAGCTTCGGCTACGCAGGTTCTGCAGGGATGCGTGCCCGTGCGGTGTTGGATACACGCCCGCGAAGTGTCCACGTAGTGGCCGCACAAAACACTCTACTTAGCCCCTTGAATATTTCCTTTTGCTCACTTTCTCACAGGGCTGCGGGCCCGCGCAATATCCATCTGCGCTCTCTCTAGCTGGCACGCAGCACTATCTTCTTGGCCCAAGGCTTCCTTCTTTCAACACCACGGTTCCTAAAAAATACAAACAAGAAAACCAAACTAGAAAATACACAAAGGAGGTAAAACTAGGAAAGAAAACGGGCAAAAGAAAGGAGAACTAAAGGTAAGAAAAAGGGGGTACAAACAAGCTACAAGTATGGGGAAAACCCATTAGAATGAGCTCTTAATTGTGGCATAAATGTCACTCATCAAAAATTCATTCTACCTTAGACGTAGAATTTCTGTCGAATTTTTTCTTTAAAATTAATGTCCCAGAATTATGTCGAATTGTTTTTTAAAATTAATGTTCGATTTATTTTTAAAGTTAATGTCCCATATTTTTTTTTTAGTATCAAACACCTACACCACCACCCACCACCAGCCCACCTTAACCCGCCATACCCACCCACCTACACCGAACGCACCTACCAGACCCACCTTAACCCACATGCACCAAACCCACCTTAACCCACGTGCACCAAACCCACCTTACCCCACTTGCACTGAACCCACCTACCACCCACCCTAAACTACCCAACTAACCCAGATCTGTAACCCTACCCACGAAAAACTACCCACCACAAACCATCCAACACTACCACAAACCGTCCAACACCACCAAAAACACCAGAATTCCACCAAAAATCTCAAAAAAAAAATAAAAGTAAGAAAAAAGAGAACTTACCTCGACTTTCACCAACACCCTCCGAAATTTGCTTGAATTTGGGTTTTAAAGGTCAAATTCGACCATGAAAACTCTAGATCTAGAGTTTTCATGGTCAAATTTGACTAGAAATCCTTTGGCGGCGATGGTTAGTGGCGGCGGCGGCGGTGGTGGTCGAAAGAGGGGAAGATGAGGGAGGAGGATGGAGACGAGATAACAGAGGAAGAGGAAGAGGAGATAGGAGACGAGAGAAGAGAGGAAGGAGGAGATCAGAGAGAATGAGGAGATAGAAGAGGGGACAGAGAAAATGAGGGAGGAGAGAGAAGAGGGGACGAGAGAGCTAGGGTTTGGGAAAAGGGGGTTATATAGTGTATGTAGACACCTAAAAATGTCTCCCAAAAACCCAACCCGATGATGAACAACCTTTCACCGCCATTATTGGTCGATTTGATTATTTAATCTTTGGAGTGCTTAAATCCATTTTCCATTCAATACATTTCATAAACCAATCCATTTCCTAAGCCAGCTCATTTTCCTAAACCATAACTTGTTTTCCCCTTTTCGTAACCGAGAGAAACTGATTTTGTGGCATAATAATTTTGATCCAAAGATTATTTTTTTGGATATGCCTTGAAATAAGCTTTCCAACCATATATCATAAGCCCAACTCCGATTTAAAACAAAAAAGATATGAGCAAAATACTAAACTCGACCCAAAACCGACACCCTTCTAATAAAACGGCCATATCATAAAATATTTATATGATATTGACCTTATTCCAATTGGGTTGTAAATTAGACTTGATAAGCTTTCCAATGATATATTATATTCCTTATCCCAAGTTACGGATCAAAAGTTATCATGGTTTTAAAAACGCGTACAAAACTGGAATTACAGCGCACAGTGTAAAACCACCGTGTCACGGCAAAATCTGACGTGGCACGGTGCCTGGTGCCGTGAAACGGTAATTCCCAACGTGTCACGATGCTTTTTCCATGTTTTTTCAACGGGAACAGTTGCCGCGCCAAGGGATTTCGCATCGTGTCATAGTACAATTTCCCGTGTCACGGTGCCCATTTCATGACACGAGGCTATTCCGTGTTTTCTCTGCATAAACTCTTCACGCGTTTTAACTCCTGTAGGTTAATTATTTCCCGCTTCGCTCTAAAAAATCCCGCATCACACAAACATTTCCCGTGTCACGGCATAATTTGCTGTGTCGCGGCGTAATTTGTCGTGTCGCGGCGGTGTTTATAGGGTTTTTATCCTTTTTAGGGTTCCGCGTGTTCCCTTTGCTCATTTTCCCAATAAATACCCCCTCATTTTTTATGCACGGGGCACCAAATCCTTCTCTCTTTCTCTCTTTTACACTAAAATCATTATCTTCTCTCTCTCTCTCATATTCTAAGCCTTAAACCTATTTTATTAATTACACCATTATTCCCTTAATTAAGCACTCCAAGGAGTCCATACTTAACCTGAGGTTCCGTCCTTAAACCAAGGAGTGAAAGGTATAAATAACTGAGGGTTTGGACCAAATCAAATCTACATTTATTTAATTTAACTTTCATTTGATTTATAATTTTTATTAAAGTTACTAACAATTTATTCATGATGTAGCAATTTAAAGGAACGCGCGGAATGTGAGTAATTAATTAATTTAATTACTCTTATTTTATTTTAGTATTGCTAGTATCATGATTAGGTTAATTTGTATTTGATTTGACTAACGCTATTATTGTTAAATTGCTTCCAATATTAATGCTTATTTTATTATATTTATTGATCACCATATTGCATGTTTAAAGGGAATATGTAATTGAAAATCACGCCTAATAAGATAATTTGGACAACTGGTTTAGGTTCCTTTTTAATCTCGTTATTAAATCAAAGTGATCACTAATATTTTAGAATTATGTGCTGCATTAATATTCAACCAATTTAGCTTAATAATAGTTTGGAGCAAATTGAATCTTTGTTTGCATGCCTTTGAAATCGCAAGAATCACTTTTCACAATAAGAATCGAGTAGAGGCCAATACGGGCGAATGTGACTCCATGACTCACTTCGTACCATCATCCCGATCCAACTTTTGTGGTTCCGAACCATATGGAGTTAGTAATCTCATGGATTATGAATGGGGTGTAACCTTCACGGGTCAATCGTTGTTTCCTATCGTTGTCCCTTTCTCGTGGTTGCCTTATGTAGACACCCATTTGTGTCTCCCCAAAACCAAACCCAGTGATGAGTACCTTTCACGCGAATCATAATCGAATGAAACGAAAGTGTGGAAAGGTCTAGTGTTGCGGAAAGTGTTATTTCTTTTCTCTTCTCCCTGTTTTGAAAAACTTTATTTTAAGAAAACAGCCAATCCAGTTTGATTGGTCCATGATATGGGTCCAATAGTGGTGTAGTTGGATGGGGCTTGCAAAGACCTTTCCAGCAATATATTATAAGCCCAATTCCGATGAATATTGAGGAAGTTATGGCCAATTTACTAAACTGGGCCCGGTTTGAGCTTTATGTACGGCCCAGTGATATAGGGGAGGGCCTAATATGATTTATCATTCATAATGCAATTAGGAATGGTTTTAGTCTTCTAGAATCTTCTAGAAGGTTCTTTTCATTCCTAATTCAATTAGCATTGATAAGTTGACTTTGTTGACTTTTCAGAGTTTTAATCAAGATCAAATAGCATTTTCGAAGGAATTATATTATTTTATCTTCCAGTATGGGAAATTTATCAGATTTTTGAAAACGCGTTGAAATCCAGTTTAGCGTCCAACTCCAGGCCTTGGCGCCTGGAACCAGGCTTGGCGCTAGGCGCTAGCCACTGGTGCCTAGCGCCAGCTAGCCAGGGTTGGCGCCAATCCTATTATGCGATATTCAGACTCTGTTTTGTTAAATTATCTTTTTTGGCTGATTTTCTCTATAAGTATCGTATCAAAAACTCCGTTTTCATTCACCAATATTCACGTTTTCATCATCTACATTCACCCATTCACCAATTCTCTCATTCTCAAGTATTCTTTAGAATTCAGTTCTTTCTTGCTTTTTCATACAAAATTCCGCATTCACAAGATCTAGAAACACCTAGCCATATTTGAAGTTGCCTTCGCCCTAGACGTGAAAGGGTTTAATTTTTGAGGGTTTTGTCCCAAATCTCTCTTTCAATTATTTAATTTAATTGTTTTGATTATTATTTTCCTTGAAGTTACTAACGTGTGTATTTTGTTATTAGAAAGAGGTACGAGGCATCAAAGTAAGTACTTTAATTGATTAATTGATATTATGATGTAGAAATCATGTTTACATTGTTATTATGATATTCCTAGTATCATGTCTAGGGTATTTTTAATATTAAATATAATTGTTGCGATGCTTCCTATGTTCTTTCTAATATTTGTAATTGTTAGTATCATGTTAGGGTTAAAGATTTGATTTTTATTGCTTAGTGACATGCTAGGGTTTGTTATTAATCTTGTTAGTATCATGCCTAGGATCTTGCTTTTATGCTTTAACATGAATATTATTGTATTTATGATTATTAAAATTATTATTCATGATGTTGATTATTATTATGTTGCTTGATGTTTATTCTTTATTGCTTGATCACCTTTTATGCATGTTTAAAGGGAATTTGTACTTGTAATCACGCTTAATAAGATAATTAATAATCTTTTTTAGGGTTAATTGTGATTATGATTCAAGTGATCGCCAATAATAGTTTATTTGTGCATTAAATTTAACCAATATAGATTAAACAGGTTTAGGGTTAATCCTATTGATTGCATGTTAGTCAGAAAGCGCACATGAATACGATCAGAATAAAGTAGAGGCGTATTATTAGGGCAGGTTCAATCTCTTTTAGGTTGGATTTGTACCATCATCCCCGAACCCTTATTTGGTTCATGACCTTATGGAGTTGACGATCTCTTGGATCGTTAAGGGGTGTAACCTTCATCCTATGAACGGTTTACAAGTTCCTTAAAAAACTTGTTGGCGACTCTTTTGCTCTATCTTCTTCCCTTTTGGACGCCACCGTACTTTAGTGTATGATCACAGTGGGGTTCAAGCTAGTGGGATTTTAAAGGCTTGAAATTATTCCCTACAGTTTTTTGGCGACTCCACTGGGGAAGATTTCTATTTTAATTCCTGAATTTGTTTCGGCAATGATTTAGAATGAGTGGATGAGACTCGAAAAGTTCTAAGTATTTCAAGTGCGTAATTTTGATTAACATTATTGTCATATGCATAAAAAGGTTCTCATTGGAAAGACCATCCGTAATGAGTCAAAAATATAGGATTTTACACGTAGGAAATTTGAGAAATGTCTTTCACAACTAGGACTGAAATAACACCGCGCGAAACTGGAAGATTTTATCGAGCACAGAAAATTGCTGAGGCATGTGGGAAGTAGCGTCAGGGGCCAGTATTGGCGCCAGGCGCTACAGTTAAAAGTTGGCGCCAGTCTCTGATTGCTGGCGCCAATTTCCCCCAATACCGAGCCAGAAATATGCGTTCTAATTTCGACCGGTTTTTCGTATTGTTTGCTCGATCCTACTTCCTGATTGAATTTTTTCTCACTTTTCTGAAACCCATATTTGTTCTACATATGGACATAACCCTCTGGGAATTCATGCTCCATCTACCCGATTGAACGCTCCTGGCAACAAAGGGTACATCCGAGATGTTGAATTCACCAAACCATGGAAGTGAGTTTTTCTAAAACTCGCGGTGTCCCATCCACTCGCGCCAACCCTTCACGGTTAGGCTTCCGCGCGGTGCATCCGGACAATTAACCATGGACCCTCTATTGACTAAACCATATCCCGAACTTTAGAGAACTAGAGCCATGGTTAGGTTGCAAACTCATTGCATCATATTGTGCCTACTTGATTAATTGTGCATTATTTGTTGTGCATATATATTCTATGTTTCTCTTAACCGTTTGTTGATTTGTGTTGAGACTAAAATTAATGACTTAAAGAACTTTGCCTAATTAATCAATTAATTAATTAATTTGAGTCAATAAAGTCTTTTTTTTAATCGAAATTGACCTAGTACGACTTTAGGCATACCCCAGTTGACTAATAATACCGAAAACAGTCTCAGACCGAAGCTCCAATATTGGCGCCAAAGTCTGAGCTGTAGCGCCACGTTATAGTGTGTAGCGCCAGACATTTACTAAATTGTCTGGCGCCAATCACCATAATGCGACGCCAGTCCTGTCGCTTGGCCGACAGTTCGGATTATTTGTCGAGTCATCACCTAATGTCTAATTAATCAGTTTCCTGTTTAATTCGGTTAATTTTGCTGACAATAATGCTTAATTGAATCAATGTTCGAGTTTTGGCACTAAGTCTCATGGTCTTACACAAGAGTCCAAACATGTCACTTACACTCAATGCACACACCAATACACATGTTTTGACCATGATTAAGAGAGTCTTGTGTGCGCGCTTTTTTCGTCATTTTTTTTAGGGGGTAAGTCGGATATTAATCCTCCAATAAATAATAATACTTAGTTCCCTAAAAATATGTACATTTTTTTTGGCTAAAAAAAACCATAAAGTCAAGTTGATTCGAGTCAAGTAATTAAAACGCAAATTGGCTTAATTTACAGCGCGTGGTCAAGAAAGGAAGGACGATTAATCAAAGATAATCTCTTCGTACAAGTCCAACTTTTCGACAAACCTATAGCCCGCAAGAGGAAAGCAAGAGTTATAATGGCAACTCAAGAAGAAGTCAATGATCTCAAGAACTAACTGGCTACTGTAACTAAGACAATGAAGCTTCTCGCACTTAAGATCGATGATCCCATGAAACAACAACAAATGGACCTCATGCAAGAGAGCCTAAGCAAGTTGTCCAGTGACTACAAGTTTCAAGAACTCACATCCCAAGGGGTCTCGGTGGATAAAGATCTTCTTCCGCAGAAGTTCAGCGCCAACGACATCCCAAAATTTAGGGCAATTGACAACCCTTACTTCCATTTAAGAGCATTTGAAACAATAATGAGTATCAAGGGTATCGATAAGAAAGTCTTCCCTTCCCTGTTCTCACTATCTATCGAGACCGTTTGCCAACAATGGTTCTTTTCTCTCGAAAAGGAAAAGACCTCTACTTGGGAATCCATAGCAAATGCTTCCGTTGATAGGTACAAATGAAACATTCAAGTCGAAACTGACCATAGAGAACTTGAAATCCTCAAACAGAAAGAGAATGAAGGCTTCACTACTTTCTTTAACAAGTGGAGAGAAACCTCAGCTAAAATGATCGAGGTACCAAGTGAAAAAGAGTCCAAGAGACTATTCATTAAAAATCTTCAAGAAAAATATTCCAAACATCTTAAATATCAAAATAACCTTCATACCTTTAAGGCTGTTTATGATATTGGGATCAATATTGAAGATGAATTGGCTAAATCTAAAGCTGCCAACAATAGCTCCAGCAGTGGCTAGAAAGGAAAGAAGAACGACAATCCTTCTTCTTCCAAAACTGCCCACTCAAATAATGTTAGCACCTTTAATCTAGGAGAAGTCCTCGCCATGAACAACCAAGGACAAAAGAAACCATTTAGGAGGAACTTCACTCCTATTGGCATGAGTTATGACACCGTATTTGATCGATTAAATGCAAAAGGTCTTATAACTCCCATTGGACCATTCGGGGATCCACCAGTTGAGAAGAGGTCGCCTAACTGGAACCCCAACGCACATTGCAAATATCACCAAGGTAGGGGCCATTCTACTGAAGAAGTCTCCTTAATCCAAGAGGATGAAAGGACATCTCTTTGCCACGACCCCCATTCAAACATGATTATCAACACCATGCTGAAGAAACAAGGACACTTCCCTGGGATGACCTTAGGAAAGAAGAAGGAGATAGCAAAATCGATAGAGTCACCTGGCCTCCCTAAACTAGATACTTTCGGACTTGGTTTCGAACCGACTCAGAAATATCTCAAGCGAGCCCAGGACAAGTTGAAAGCACGTAGGGACGCTCGAATTCAAAAGAAAGCAATTCCAATGGATCAGTACCCTCTTACGCTTAATGGTCAGTTTATAAAGGAAGGAGAGGACTATCCATGCTATGAATTTCCCGAGCCGTTTGTTGTAAATGGCATACGACAACCGGGATTCGAGATTTTCTTAGATTGCTACTTCACTGACGAAATCCCAACTCCCGTCCGTAAGGAGAAAACACCCCCATGCTTTGACTTTAACGTCATGGGATTAGTGTTTGGGCGAGAAAAGAATGAGCCAGCTTATGAGGAAGATAACTCCTCACTCATTCAAACGGTCCTACAAAGCGAAAACTTCGACCCCTCGAAGCTAATTACTCTAGCCGAAGGATCATTACAAGGGTGGCGCAAGACTATCAAGGTGACTACTCCGAGTGGAAGGAAGATATCAATCACGACAGGGCAAAGGCCGATGTTCGAAGAGTCGTCGGAGTCAGAGTCCGAGTCAGAGTCTTTCCCTTTAGAATCTTCTAAGTCTTTAGCAATAATACCTCCCCTTCCTATTTCTTCTCCTAGGATAGTTAGTGATCCAGTCCCTGAGGACATATCACTCTTTGATGTAATGATCTCAGAGTATAATAATACTTCTCGTTCTCCTTATTTCTCGCGTTCTTCCGTAACCCAAGATGACGATCATTGCTTAGCTAACGATGAAAAAGATAAAGAAATTATTAAAGCAATGGAAACACTTGAAAAGAAAACACCAGTAATTGAAGAGACTGAAACAGTCGACATCTCAAATGACTCAACTCATAAAAGAGAAGTTAAAATCGGACTAACATTGAATAAACAAGAAAGAACCGATTTAATTAACTTACTTAAAGAATTTATCGATGTATTTGCTTGGTCATATGAAGATATGCCGGGCATTAACAGAGAAATAGCTCAACACACTATACCATTAATCCCAGGAATGAAACCTGTGAAACAAAAGTTGCGTCGAATGAAACCCGACGTAGCACTTAAAATAAAAGAAGAAGTTCAAAAACAAATAACGGCAGGTTTCATCAAGGTATCCAAATACCCCGAATAGGTCGCCAACGTCGTCCTAGTTCCAAAGAAAGACGGAAGGGTAAGGATGTGTGTCGACTATCGATATCTAAATAAGGCAAGTCCAAAGGACAACTTCCCTTTGCCACACATCGATATTCTGGTAGACAACACGGCAAATCACGCGCTTCTCTCATTCATGGACGGATATGCAGGGTACAATCAGATCCTCATGGCAGAAGAAGACATGGAGAAAACGACCTTTATCACACCGTGGGGCACTTACTGTTACACGGTAATGCCATTTGGGTTGAAAAACGCAGGTGCTACTTACCAACGTGCAGCAACTGCCTTACTCCATGACATGATGCACAAAGAAGTTGAAGTATATGTTGACGACATGATTGTGAAATCAAAGGACCGTCCAGGCCATCAAGTAGCCTTAAGGAAATTTTTCGAAAGGCTAAGAAAATATAATATGAGGTTGAATCCATTAAAATGTGATTTTGGAGTCACCTCGGGCAAACTCTTGGGATAAGTCATAAGCTCTAGAGGAATAGACATAGATCCAACCAAGATTAAAGAAATCATGTTGATGCCACCGCCTAAGACCGAGAAACAGATTCGAGGATTTATTGGCCGGTTGCAATACATAAGTAGGTTCATATCAAAACTGACAACGATATGTGAACCAATCTTCAAAAAGCTCAAAAAGAATGTACCAGTAATATGGGATGATGAGTGTCAAAAAGCCTTTGACAGGATCAAAGCTTATCTCACAAATCCTCCCGTGTTAGCACCAGCACTTCCCGGAATACCTCTTAGGTTATACTTGACGGTTACCAAAGAGACAATGGGAGCCATGCTAGCACAAGAGGTAGAAAGCAAAGAGAATGCAATCTATTACCTAAGTAAGAAGATGCTCGAATACGAAACACGCTATACACCGCTTGAGAAGTTGTGCCTCGCTTTAGTGTGGGCCACAACTAAGTTGAGACATTACATGTTGGTACATACCGTTTTCGTAGTATCCCGACTGGATCCGCTCAAATATTTGTTCTAGAAATCAACACTCAATGGACGTATTTCAAGATGGATAGTCAACTTAGCCCAGTTTGATGTGCGGTTTATGCCACAAAAAGCTATTAAAGGATCTGTGGTGTCAGACTTTCTGGCAGACTTTCCAATAGAAGACTCAACACCAATACAGGACAATGAATTTCCAGATGAAGATTTGATGGTCACCGAAAATGATACTTGGACCTTGTATTTCGACAGAGCCTCAAACCAAAAGGGATGTGGCGTCGTAGTGCTACTAGTATCACCTAAATAAGAACACGTCCCAATCTCAATAAAGCTTGATTTCGACGTTACCAACAACGCTGCTGAATATGAAGCATGCGTGGTAGGCCTTGAAACAGCCCTGGCATTGGGAGTAAAGAAGCTAAGGATATTCGGAGATTCTTCTTTGATTATCAATCAGATATCTAAAAGGTGGAAAGTAAGGAGTGAAAGCCTAGCCCCTTACCAAACTTATCTGGAAACTCTTACCGATCAGTTAGAGAAGGTAGAATACACATATTTACCTAGAGAAGAAAACCAATTTGCTGATGCTTTGGCAAGATTAGCCTCAATGGTTAGGATTCCCACGGAAATCGAGCAAATGCCTCTAACTATCGAAAAAAAGGCACAAACCAGCATATATACAGGCTATAGAAGATGACGACTCAGTTCAAGACGAAGAAGAAGAAGAAGAAGAAGAAGAAGAAGAAGAAGAAGAAGAAGAAGAAGAAGAAGAACCATGGTACACAGACATACTCAACTATGTCACCAATGAAGAATACCCTCCTCATGCTGACAAAAGAGCAAAGCAAGCATTGAGACTTTTGGCTTCTCAATATGTACTCATAGACAACGAGCTACATAAAAGGGTACCTAAAGGTCGAGCTCTCCTATGCGTAGGAAAGGTGGATGCACAAAGACTAATGAGAATAGTTCACGAAGGAATCTGTGGAACTCATGTAAATGGCAAAATGTTAGTCCAGAAAATAATGCGAGAAGGGTATTATTGGACTACAATGAATAGGGACTGCCATCAATACGTGAAAAGATGCCCTAAGTGTCAAATTTATGCCAATTTACAACATGTTCCTCCATCTTTGCTCTACACCTACACATCACCATGGCCATTCTCTACATGGGGAATTGACATAATTGGCAAAATTACTCCCCCAGGGACAGGTTGCCATGAATTTATTCTAGTAGCAATTGATTACTTTACAAAATGGGTCAAAGCGCAATCATACGCTAAACTCACTGCAAAACATGTAGGACTCTTTATCGAGAGAAATATCATTTGTCGATATGGAGTCCCACATGAAATGATAAGTGACAATGGAACTCACTTTCAAGCCGAATGTGAAGAATTGCTACATAAATATGGTATCCAACACCATCATTCGTCACCTTATAGACCTCAAGCAAACGGAGCAGTTGAGGCAGCTAATAAGAATTTAAAGACTATCATCGAGAAAATGACAGAAAATTATAAGGATTGGCCTGACAAGCTCCACTTCGCACTAAGGGGTTATCGCACGTCAATCTGTACATCAACAGGAAATACACCATTTTCTTTGGTATACGGAATGGATGCCGTACAACCTGTCGAACTAGAAATACCATCTCTACGCATTGCGCTAGAGAGTAAACTTGATGAAGTTGAATGGACTAGGGCACGATATGAAGAATTGATCCTACTCGACGAAAAACGACTAGAAGATCTACATCACACTCAGTGCTATGAAACTCGTATGGCTAGACATTTTAATAAAAAGGTTAAGACAAGAAATATCAAAGTAGGAGATTTGGTATTAAAAGCTCTAAGGAAAAATGTTTTAGATCCAAGGGGAAAATTTAGACCTAATTGGTCTGGCCCCTACATTGTCAAAACAATCCTGTCAGGTGGTGCAGCAAAACTAACTGATATGGATGGCAATGAATTCTCAAACATGACCAATCTTGACCAACTTAAAAGATACTACCCATAATTGCTTGAGTAGGACACTCAAGAGAGCTACGTTCGGCCTGATTCCTTAGGAAAGGATACGTAGGAAACCCTTTACGGGTGCGGCCACTTTATTTTTTGACATCTCCGCGTTCCAGAATCAACTAAAATACAACACAAAGTCGGCAAATTATTGGCGTCGCAGAACCGAGTCTGGAGCCTGCCGGAAGCCATTAGCGCCAACCGATGGTAGTGGCGCCTGGCGCCAGACCTCAATAGTTGGCGCCAAACTACAATTACTGGCGCCAATTCAGCAATAAAATCCGGGCGAATTTCGGTGTTTTTCGGAAAATTTTTGACTTCCGTACTCGAAGAATTTCTGGAAAATTAATTTTTTTTCGATTTTCATTGCTTTAATAAAATAAATTTTAAGTAACAATTTAATTGAAAGCTGAAATTTCATTAATAAAATAAATTACATTGTTAATGGAATTTAAATAAGGCTGAAATAAATTAACTTTAAATAAAAATTAACAATCTAATAAATCTAAAGCTAAGCAATGTTTTTAATCTTTCTTTTCCTTTTTAGCTCTTTTCCAATTCTTTTCTATTTCCTCCTCTTCATCCATTACCTTAGCTAGTAGGCATCCTTTAGAGAACCTACATTCAATTTTGGAATAGATTGTCTCCCCTTCAGCTAGCACCCCGTGCTTCTTTTCCACCCAAGCCTTTTTGTCCGTGGTGTTAGCTTTCCTTTTCTCTTTGTCTTTAGTAGTATTTTTCTTCCTGGGCATTGTAGGTGTTTTGAATTCAATTCTTGCACCTAAGCGTTCTTTGGCCGGTGTCACCCTGTCACCTAGACGATTCTTCACATCAGTTCTACCCTGATCAATTGAAGATTTCTTCAGCAACCACTTCTTTACATAATTAGGTAAAGAAGGGGGAACCTTTTGGGTAATCACTTCCCATAAAGGTCTAGCGCTCCAGTAAGTATCGAATCTATCTACTTCTTGAGATACGGGGTACTCATAGGGAGGGCGAAGATCCCCGGAAGGAATATTTTGTAGCAAGCCGTATTGTCTTTTTACCCAGCAGGGATAATAATATGTTACACGAGACAAGCTTGGGAGACGGCAAAAAGGTTGCTTGTTAACACCAACCATCCTTTCTATTCTCCACTATGGGATGACCCACTTGATAGCAAAATCACGTGATTCAAAGACTTTTCTCCACCCATGGCGCCCAATTTTAGGGATGCGCTTCTTCCTTCTCACGAAGCAATTGGGAGTATATTTTTCAATGTCGTCCGGAGGGCTAATTAATCCTAGCCTCTCCATTAGCCACATCTGTAAAAAATTGCAATACAAATAAATTATTATTACAATACAAAAATATATTTTTCGATTTCTGTAATTAAAAATATTATTTTTCTACCTGTAATAAAATTGGAGAGCCGCGAAGAGGCGCTTTTTGGTCCCTTTTCAATTCATCTAGACTAATCATAGTCTCTCCAACTATTAATGGCATTGGATCTCTCCCTGATTCAATTTGTTCTAGTACAGTGGTTATAATGGATTGACCCTCGTTATTTTCACCACTACTAAGAAAAAATTGATTAAGCATGCAAAATAAGAACGCCCTTCTTCTATATATATGAAAGGATTCAGAAAGAGGTTTATCAAAATAATAGCGTGCGAATTCTTTCAAATTAACTATATTGTTGTAGACACCTAAAAATGTCTCCCCAAAACCAAACCCGATGATAAATAACCTTTCACCGCCACTATTGGTCGGGTTTAGTATTTAATCCCGAGAGTGCTTAAAAAATCGTATTTTATTAAATTCATATTTTTGAAAGGTCTATGGATCAGTCTTGGTGTTTGGTAAAAGCATAGTTTTAATTTTAGCCCAAGCTTGTTAATTAATTTTAAGCCTTAACCTTTTTATTTTTTTATTTTATTATTTATTTTTGGCCCAAACATTTTATTTTATTTTATCAATCGGCACTTAAAAAGCCGAAAGAAATTAGGGTTAAAAATGAATTTAGACGGAAAAATGGACTGGAACTGACCGTGTCACGGTGCAGCCTGACCGTGTCACGGGAAATCTTCCCGTCTGACGGTGGGACTTCCCGTGACACGGGAGGTCTGCCGTGACACGGGAAGTTCCGTGTCCTTTCTGCGTAAACCCTTAACGCGTTTTCCGTTCCGTTTTCTGAAAATTTCCCGCGTCACTTCAAAACTGACCGTATCACGGGAACTTGTACCGTCTGACGGTACAGTCTGACCGTGTCACGGGATGCTTTTTTAGGGTTTTGATCATTTTAGGGTTTCGTGTGCTCCCTCAGCACATTTCCCTATAAATACCCCCTCATTTCTGATGTACGGGGCAACCAAAATTCTATTATTCTTTTTTTCTCTCTTCTATGCTCTTAACCTAAACACTAGCCTACCCTTTTCACTTCAAAATTCCTTCTTCAAGCACTCAAAGGAGTCCATATTTTACTCGAGGTTCTGTCCTTAAACTAAGGCGTGAAAGGTAGAATCGTTTGAGGGTTTAGCCCCAAAATCAACCTTATTTTATTTAATTTAATTTAATTGTTGTTTTATTATTTCCTTGAAGTTACTAACTCGTTTATTATTTTGTAGTTGCAAACAAACAGATTCAAAGTAAGGATCATGCTCTTTTTATTATTATTATTTTTCTAACGATTTTTTATGTTGTTGGAATTATGATTAAATTGGTTTTTATATTAATATTGATTCTTTTATTTATTCTAATCACCATATTGCATGTTTAAAGGGAATATGTAATTGAAAATCACGACTAATAAGATAATTTGGACAACCGGTTTAGGATCCTTTTTAATCTTGTTATTAATTGAAGTGATCACCAATATTTTTAGAATTATGTGTGCATTAATTTTGAACCAATTTAGTTAAATAATAGTTTGGAGCGAATTGAATATTTTGTTTGTATGCCTTTGAGATCACAGGAATGCTTTTCAATATAAGAATCGAGTAGAGGCCAATACGGGCGAATGTGACTCCATGACTCACTTCGTACCATCATCCCCGATCCTCCTTTCGTGGTTCCGAACCATATGGAGTTAGTAATCTCATGGATTATGAATGGGGTGTAACCTTCACGGGTCAATCGTTGTTGCCTTCGTTGTCCCTTATTCGTGGTTGCCTTTTATAATCCGTGAATGGTTTACAAGTTCCTTATAAACTTGTTGGCGGCTCCCTAGTTTATTTGTCCCTAATCGTTGTCCCTAATCGTAATGTCAATTCCCACTTCCTATGAGTGCCAAGCATATTCACAACATGCTTTTTACGTAGGCACACTTCGAGCGACGCCTACAATTTGGCGACTCCACTGGGGAGGATTCTTAATTATTTATCGATTTGAGTGATCGGTATTTAATTAAGATGAGTGGATGAGACTTGAAAGATTCTTGAAAAAAATATTCCTGTGATTAATTTGGCATTTTTGCATCTGCATAGACATTTTAACGTCGCATTCAGGTCTGTCCCGTAGGAAAAATTGGATAACTTGATTGTGCGCAAAGGAAAACAGGGCACCAGTCAGATTTTCTGACTGTCGTGTCACGGCAGAGTCTGCCGTGTCACGGCAGAGTCTGCCGTGTCACGGTACAGTGTACCGTCTGACGGTACACTGTACCGTGACACGGGAATTTCTGTCGTGTCACGGCAGTCCTAAAATTAGTCCAGTGACCTATTTTCTTTTCTCACAGTCGACTTCCTTCGATTTTTCTGAAAAAACGTATGTGTTCTACATGCGTCTTAGCCCCGGGGATTTAAGCTCTATCAACCCAAAAACGCTCATGGCAATAAGGGTTCATCCGAGTTATTAAATCCACCCAAACCATGGAGTCGAGTTCGATTTCATTATGAACCTTCGGAGCCGCCTGTTGGCATACACCCTCAAGGGAGGCTGCCTTGCTAACGCGTCCAAACTCTTAACCATGGTACCCTTTGACACCCAAAGCTTGACCAATAGTTGAACATAGATCTTGACTTTAGGTTGCGATCTTTTTTTACATCATCGTGCCGTGCCTAAATGCTATGTGTTTGCTTGGCGCTAACCCTCATGCGTTTGCTCTTTTTGTTTAACCCATGACCGAGGGTTTTTATTCTCACATAGTAATTAGTACGGACTTAAAATTGATTAAAATCTGAAAAAAATCACAAAACTGACCTGGAACTGCGCACCGTGTCACGGCATCTTCTGCCGTGTCACGGTGAACAGTGCCGTGACACGGGAAAGTCTACCGTCTGACGGTAGGCTGAACCGTGTCACGTCAGTCTGCACTGTGCCACGGTGCCCAGGAAAGTGTCCCGTCAGTCTTTTTTCTCGATTTTTGTGTCCAGTATTGAGTCGTGTCTAGCTATACGGTCAAAACACGCGTCTATAACCTCACCTAATCACTCACATGTTATGTCCACACACTTTTTTTAGTCGTGCACCACTTTTGACCGTATTTTAGGGAAGTCTTGTTTTTGCGTCGTTTTTTTTTCGGAGTAAGTCGGATGGTATCCTCCCATATTTTCTTAAAAAAAAAAAAATAAGTAGAGCTTCAAATTTCTTTTTTCTTTTAATCCGGATAGATTAAGGTTAAGTGTGGTCATTAAAGGTGTGTTTGTTTCGGTGTCACAGCGCTTGGGCAAGAAGCAAGGGTAGATTGTTACGGTTCGAGTCCATACCTCAACAACCTCCTGTACCAAAGAGGCGTACAAGGAAACCACCTCAGTCATCTCCTCAAGATCCGTCTCCAGTCTACTTTCAACCAATGGCCACTAAGGAAGACATCGAGAACCTCAACAGGACAATCGAAAGGTTGTCTGACATGATGCAGACACTCACTACTAGAGTCAGCACTATAAAGCAAGACAAGCAAAACAGTGTCACTGCTGCTGCGATGGACAAGATCAAGGAACAGATGAGCAAGATTTCAGAAGAGTTCACTTTTGTGGAACAGCCTGTCACTTCCTCGTCCATAAGAGAGAAGTTTCCTGAGAAGTTTTCCACTGCTGATATTCCCAAGTTCAAGCCTACTGATAACCCGCTTTTCCATTTGAAGGCTTTTTTTGCAACTATGGCTCTTAAGGGAGTAGATGTGACACTCTTCCCTACGGTGTTTCCTCTTTCCTTAGAGCATGCCTGTCAACAGTGGTTCTATTCTCTGGAATCCAAGCATGTCGCGACCTGGGAAGATGTTGCTGAAAGCTTTATGAACCGGTACAAGTGTATCATCCAGGCCAAGACTTCTGAACGTGAACTCTCCATTCTCAAACAGAAAGAGAATGAAGGCTTCACCACTTACCTAAGCAGGTGGAGAGAAACAGCTCCGCTCC
Source organism: Chenopodium album (assembly GCF_948465745.1). Taxonomy (NCBI): domain Eukaryota; kingdom Viridiplantae; phylum Streptophyta; class Magnoliopsida; order Caryophyllales; family Amaranthaceae; genus Chenopodium; species Chenopodium album. The sequence goes on along the minus strand of NC_137835.1, from coordinate 16,669,480 downwards.
TGGTAGATCCTCCCAAGGAGAAGGAAATGGTTCGCTTGTTCATTGTCAATCTGACGCATAAATACAAGAAACACTTGAAGTTTCTGCCTTTAAGTACCTTTGAAGCTGTATACGATATTGGAATCAATATCGAAGATGAACTGATGAAGTCTGTTGGTAGCAACAATAACAACGGCACTTGGAAAAACAAGAAGAACGACACTCCTTCTTCTTCGTCTTCTAAGCCCAATAATGCTACCAACAATATCAACATCAATGATGTGTTGGCCCTTAATGCTCCTCCTCAAAGATTCCAAAGGCAAAGGAGGGTTTATACGCCTTTGGGAATGACTTATGATGCTGCTTATGACCATCTTCATGGTCAGGGACTGATTATGCCAATCGGACCATTTCCAGAACCTCGACCTGAGAATAGGACCGCCAACTATGACCTCAATGCTTATTGCAAGTATCATCAAGGCAAGGGTCATAACACTGAGAAGTGTTGGAGGCTGAAAGACGCAATCCAAGACCTGATAGATGCTAACCAACTTCCTATCCCTCCAGGGGGCAAGAAGCCTAACATTCAAACAGGTCCTCTTTCTGATGCTTTGGCTATCATGGGAGATGAAGTCTCCTTTGATCCGTCAATACTCATTCAACCTGTGAATGAACCTCTGCCGGAATTTGTATTTATCTCAAGCAGTGAAGAAGTGAATGGGATTTGGGATAGTGATGATGAAGATGTCTATCTCAAAGATATAGCCTGTTCATCTCTCGGCACCAGTGAAGATGTTTGTGGGGACCTTGAGTTCAAGGTTCTCACTAGAAGTGGACGGTTGCAACAACCTAACCCACCTCCACCTCCACCACAATCAAATCCGATAGTTGATCCCATCGACCCTGTGAATAGCGATGTGGTCAAACAGCTACAAAAGACCAAGGTGGAGATGAATGTATGGAAGCTTTTGGCCACTTCCCACGAGCATCGAAAGGCTGTAATGAATGCTCTGGTGAAGATAGGAGTCGATGACGACATGATTCCCCAAGGACTGGTCAACTTTCTCACTACTGAGCTGCCGAGTACCAGCAATCCGATTTCCTTTTCCGATAAGGATCTACCCCCGGAAGGGGACCAACATAATAAGGCCTTACACCTCACTGTAGTGTGTAGGCAGATGAATGTTCCTATGAGCCTAGTTGATAATGGCTCTGCAATCAATGTGTTCCCACTCCGTACTGCAAAGAAGTTGGGTATAAAGAATGAAGAGTTGACTCCCTCCACTCAAGGGATTCGAGCTTACGATAATACTTGCCGTCAAGCCGTGGGTACTATCATACTGAATATAACTACTGGGGCCATTGAGCGTCGCACCAAATTTCAGGTGGCGGACATTAAGGCCTCTTTCAATCTGTTGTTAGGACGCCCTTGGCTTCATGAGCTAAAGGCGATTCCGTCATCGCTTCACCAGAAAGTGAAAGCCATAAATGGAGGGGTTCCGATTACTATCGATGCTTCTCCTATGCGCATTCAAGTTATTGATACCCCTATCGTCCATGTTGAACACGACGAGGAAGATGAAGATCTTTGGGGGTTTTCATTAGATGATGTTCTTGCGATCGAAGAAGAGGAAAAGTGTCATCTCGACTTCGATCCTTATTCAAACACCAGTATCAACGCCATTCTGAAGAAGCAAGGTCACTTTCCTGGAATGACCCTTGGGCTCAAGAAGGAAATGGCTAAATCTTAGGGCCATCCTGATGCAGTCAAGTAGGACACTTTCGGCTTAGGATTTGGACCGACAAAGGAAGATCTGAAACAGGCTGCGTTGAAAATGAAGGCTCGCAACAACGCTCGAATCACAAAGATGGAAATGGCCATGGATCCATATCCGTTCACTCTCAACGGCCAGTACATCAAAGAAGGGGAAAACTTCCCATGCTATGAATTCCCCGAACCATTTGTCCATGATGGGATCCGTGAACCGGGATTCGAGGTGTTCCTCGATTGTGACTTCATCGATGAAGAACTCTCCACAGTCGAGAAGTCAGCCAGCCTGAACTCTGATGATCTGGGAATTAACCTTCTTTTTGGAATGGAGAAAAATGAATCCAAGCCGGTCTGCAATGATAACTCTGAGCTCATTCAAGCGGTCATAGCGAACAAGGAGTTTGATCCCTCCGAGTTAATCGTCCAAGCTGACAACATTTCAAGGGGATGGCGCAAGACATTAAGGATCACTACGCCGAGTGGAGAGAAGTTGGAAATAACCGCTGGCGAGGGTCCTATGTTTGATGAGTCTGAATCGTCTGGGTCCGAGTCCAAGTCTGAGTCTAAGTCTGTAGATGAGTCCTTAGAGTCTGAGGCTGACCCTCTTTCTGCTATAGAGTTCAACCCTGAGTCTCTTGTTGAGCCCTATCCTTCTAGTCCTAATAATTCTGGTGAGGTCGCAGCTGACCTTGCCTCTCTTGATGTATTAGCCAGTGATTTCAATAAAATGAGTAACTTTGCTTACGATATGTGCCATTCCCCTAGCCCTGATCAATATTGCTTTGCTAATGATAAAAATGACAAAGAAATAATAAAAGCAATGGAAGAACATGAAAATAAAACAGCTGTTATTGAAGATACAGAAACAGTTAACATTTCCAATGATACGACTGTTAAAGAAGTAAAAATTGGATTAACACTAAGTCAAGGTGAACGCAAAGAGCTAATTAACTTGCTTAGTGAATTTGTTGATGTATTTGCTTGGTCATACCAAGATATGCTAGGAATTGACAAGGATATAGCTCAGCATATGATACCACTCATTCAAGGTATGAAGCCTATCAAACAAAAGCTGCGCCGAATGAAACCAGATGTGGCTCTCAAAATCAAGGAAGAAATCAGGAAGCAATTGGCCACAGGTTTCATCACAGTATCCAAGTATCCGGAATGGATAGCAAATGTGGTCCCAGTTCCAAAGAAGGATGGAAGGGTCAGAATGTGTGTTGATTACAGGGATCTCAATAAAGCAAGACCAAAAGATGGGTTTCCTCTACCTCACATTGACATTCTGGTCGATAATACAGCAAACCACGCACTCCTGTCATTCATGGATGGTTACGCCGGATATAATCAGGTATTGATGGCCGAAGAAGACATGGAGAAAACCTCATTCATCACACAGTGGGGTACATATTGCTATACGGTAATGCCATTCTGGTTGAAAAACGCAGGTGCCACCTACCAAAGAGTAGCTACAGCACTCTTACATGACATGATGCACAAAGAAGTGGAGGTCTATGTCGATGATATGATTGTCAAGTCTAAGGATCGCCCAGGCCATATTGTCGCACTTCGCAAGTTTTTTGAAAGACTCCGTAAGTACAACATGAGATCAAATCCAGCAAAATGTGCATTCAGAGTCACGTCCGGCAAATTACTTGGATATGTGATCAGTTCTCGAGGGATTGAAATAGATCCTTCAAAAGTAAAAGCGATCATGGCCATGCCACCACCCAAAAACGAGAAGGAGATTCGAGGCTTCATTGGACGGTTGTAGTACATAAGTAGGTTCATATCAAAGCTCACAGCGATATGTGAACCTATATTCAAGACGCTTAAGAAGAATGTCCCAGTCACATGGGATGATGACTGCCAAAAGGCTTTTGACAAAATCAAAGAGTATTTGGCAAACCCACCTGTGCTAGCGCCGGCAATACCTGACTTTCCTCTTCGACTCTACCTTACGGTCACAGGAGAAACGATGGGGGCAATGCTAGCACAAGAGATCGAAAGAAAGGAGAATGCAATCTATTACTTGAGCAAGAAACTCCAAGGATATGAGACGCGATACACGCCACTCGAGAAATTGTGTCTCGCACTTGTATGGGCCGCACAGAAACTGAGACATTACATGCTCACTCATACAGTGCATGTCGTGTCTAAGATGGATCCTCTCAAATACCTGTTCGAGAAAGCAATACTCAACGGCAGATTATCAAGATGGATAGTCAATCTAGCTCAATTTGACTTGAGATTTGTGCCACAAAAGGCCATCAAAGGTTCTACAGTTTCTGACTTCTTAGTAGACTTTCCGCTAGAAGAAGCTGAAAAAGAAGAAGATGAGTACGATTTCCCTGACGAAGATTTACTCATGACCGAAGATGATAGTTGGACGCTCTATTTCGATGGAGCTTCAAACCAAAAGGGATGTGGTGTGGGAGTCTTGCTCGTATCGCCCAATGAAGAGCACATCCCAATTTCCATGAAGCTCGACTTTGATGTCACCAATAATGCCGCGGAATATGAAGCATGCATTTTGGGATTAGAAACAGCTGTCGCCTTAGGAATCAAGAAACTCATAATCTACGGTGACTCTTCACTAATCATTAACCAAATCTCTAAGAGATGGAAAGTGAGGAGTGAAAGTCTCGCTACGTATCAAGCTCATCTGGAAACTCTCACGGACCAACTAGATGAAGTGGAATATACGTATTTGCCGAGAGAAGAAAACCAGTTTGCCAACGCACTAGCTAAGTTAGCATCAATGGTGCGAATTCCAGCTGACACGATCAGAATGCCACTGACCATAGAGAGAAGATATGAACCAGCTTATGTTCATGCACTTGATGATGAACAAGAATCACAGGAAGAAGATGAAGAACCATGGTATACAGACATCCTTAATTATGTGACAAGAGCAGAATATCCTCCTAATACTGATAAAAGGGCACGTCGTGCTTTGAGGCTCCTGGCCTCACAGTATGTGCTCATCAGGGGAGAACTCCACAAGAGAACCGCAACAGGAAGGAATCTCTTATGTATAGCCAAGAAAGAAGCACATAAAACCATGGAAAACCTTCATGCTGGTATATGTGGAACTCACATGAATGCAAAGATGTTAGTCCAAAAGATTCAACGACAAGGTTACTATTGGACTACTATGGAGCGAGATTGTCACGAGTACATCAAGAAATGTATGAAGTGTCAAATCTATGCAAACTTACAGCATGTTCCACCTTCAATTCTCTACACGTATACTTCTCCATGGCCTTTCTCCACTTGAGGCATTGACATCATTGGAAAAATCACACCACCAGGACAAGGGGGGCATGAATTCATTCTCGTAGCAATCGACTACTTAACCAAATGGGTTGAGGCAGCCTCATATGCCAAGCTGACAGTAAAACATGTAGCTCAATTCATTGAGAAAAATATTATATGCCGCTATGGGGTACCGCATGAGATGATCAGTGACAATGGAACACATTTCCAAGCCGAATGCGCGGAATTGTTGCAGAAATATCATATCAAACATCATCGATCATCACCTTACAGACCACAAACGAACGGAGCAGTCGAATCGGCCAACAAAAATGTGAAGACCATCATTGAAAAGATGACAGAAAATTATAAGGATTGGCCAAGTAAGCTACATTTCGCCCTTTGGGGTTATCGAACCTCTGTTCGTACATCGACAGGGGCTACCTCCTTCTCTTTGGTCTATGGCGTCGAAGCTGTACAATCAATCGAGCTCGAGATACCTTCTCTCCGAATCGCATTGGAAAGCCAACTAGATGAAGTCGACTGGATTAGAGCAAGATACGACGAACTGGTCTTGCTTGATGAAAAACGCTTGGCAGCTTTGCATCATGTCCAAACCTACCAACAGCGTATGGCACGACATTTTAATAAAAAAGTCAAGACCAGGAACATCAAAGAGGGTGACCTAGTGCTTAAGGCACTTCGCAAAAATGTGTTAGATCCAAGAGGAAAATTCAGACCGAACTGGTCAGGCCCGTACATTGTTAAAGCCATCCTGTCTGGCGGAGCGGCATAATTGGTAGACATGGAGAGTAATGGCTTCCATAATTTAACCAACTTGGATCAACTCAAGAAATTCTACGCCTAGTCACATGGGTTCATGACCCAATAGAGCTACGTCTGGCCTGATTCCTTTTTAAGGATACGTAGGCAACCCCTCAAGGGGGCCCGGCCACTTTAAAATAAAAAAAATCTCCCTCTATTGATCTAATATGCGCTCGGTTCAGCATTGCGTCACGGCAAAATAAAAAAAATTAAAAAAAAATAAAAAAATATAAAAAAATTTTGCCGTGACGCGGGAATTTGAACCGTGTCACGGGACCCCTTGACCGTGACACGGCAGATTTTCAGTTTCCCATTTTATTTATTGACGCATCCGTTGCGAATTTACTGTTCGAGTTTTTGTTTTCGTTCTTCCATTGCGTCCGACTCCTTGACTCGGATAATTAATAAAAGTCATTGTAATTTTTATTTTAAAGGCTGAAATAAATGCGCTATTATTATTAAAATAAATGCGACTACAATATTGGCATCATATGCCTTATTTTAAATAAAAATTATAAATAATAAAATGCAAAGCACTATTGATCTAATCTCTCTTCTCTTTAGGAACATCCTTCTCTTGTTCAATTAGGTCGGCCCTCACCATTAGTGTGTCTTTTGTAGCCCGAACCGTCACACCCCTAGTCGAACTTTCACCCCTTTCACCTTTCTTGAACTTTTTCGGTTGTTTCTCCCTATACACCATCTTTTCTTTACTCTTTCCTTTCACATAGGTCTTCTTTCTTGGCATCTTAGGAGTCTTAAACTCAATTCCTTGTGTTCTCGGACCTAGGCGATCTTTAAGAGGAGCTTTCTTCTCTCCAAGACGACTCTTTACATCAGACTTGCGCGATCCGAATCGTTCCCTCCTACTTCTAGGGTTCAACCATGCCTTGTATGCACTAGATAAGGGAGGAGGAGCTTGGTCACTTGCAGAAACGGTCCACAAAGGTCTTCCAATCCAATAAGCCTCGTACTTGTGAACGTTACTTTCATGCAACGATACTTCACGAGTACTATCGTTATAGCGTGGAATTACTTGTTCAAGTCCATACTGCCGCATCAGTCGAGAGGGACAGTAAAAGGTCAGTTTGGAGATACTAGGAACACGGCAATATGGAGTTTCATTCGTGCCAACCATCCTAGTAAGCCTCCACCAAGGCACCACCCAACGAATGGAAAATTCTCTTTTTGCAAAGAAATTTTTCCAATCTTCATACGACATGTTCGCAGAGTAATTCTTCTTCCTACGGACTAAGTCGTTAGGGCCATATTTTTCAATATCGTCGAGGCCTTCTAATAATTCCAAACGCTCCATCAACCAAATATGCGAAAAAAAAAAAGAAAAAAGAATATTAATCAAAAAAAAAAAAAAACTGCAGATTCCTGTGACACGGCAGTTCTAACCGTGTCACGGCAGACCCCAACCGTGACACGGTGCCTGTTTTGTGTCACGGGGGCTATTCGGAGCGTACTTTTACCTGTAATAGTACCAGAGAGCCCTTCCTGATGGCTTTCCAGTCAGCTTTTGCCTCGTCAAGACCACGAAAAGTTTCTCCAAGGCACGTCGGCATAGGAGATCTTCCGGATTCAACATGCTCAAGCACAGACGCTAGACAAGCATGTCCTACCCTACCGTTTGCAAAAAGTAGCTTGCTAAACATGCAAAAAATATATGCCCTTCTACGATACACATGATAAGACTCAGAGATAGGGCGATTAAAATATAAGTTAGCAAGTTTTTCTAAGTCTACTTCATTACCACAAACAATTCTATTTAAATCTGGATCTGTTAGATTCAGATGGCATTCAAAGTCTTGGTAATAATATTCACATAAGGTAGGCATAGCTATAAGATTCCTAGCAGGAAATCCAAAGATTGCACCAAATTCCTCCGGCAGAGGACAGATTTCATCATAATCAAATTTGAAACAGTGCGTTTCTGGACTCAAATAATCTAATGCTGCTCTAAGAAAATCATGTTCAATAGCTACATGTCGCAGGGCTAGCAAACCCCTGACATGAAATAATTCTAACTCTCTTTTTTCAGCATTGGTCAAAGAATAAGACCAGTCGCGCAATGTATTATCAAAATTCTGAGACATGATTATTGAAATATGAAATTCTAAATTATTTTGTGTTTTGTAATTATGCATATCATGAATAATCTGGTCTTATTTTATAGCAAAAGCGCTCGAAACTGCCCAGAATTTATCTTTTCACACGCGTAAAACAAACCGCTGAATAATACGCTTCCCGTGACACGGGAAATTCCACCGTGTCACGGGAACCTTTGCCGTGACACGGCAGGTTTTGCCGTGACACGGTGAACAGTGCCGTGTCACGGCACTTTACGCGCCTGATTTTTTCATCTTTTCCGTATCTATCCGGATTTTTTTTATATTTTCTTATCTTTAACTTTTATTTTTCAGTCTTTTCTGAGAGTTTTATTTCTAATAAAATTCTCACCTTTTTTATTTTTATCTTTATTTTAAAATTTTATTTCTTATATTTATTTTTTAGTCTTCTTGAGAGTTTTATTTCTAATAAAATTTTTACCTTTTTATTTTTATCTTTTATTTCTTTATATTTGTTTTTTTTTTTTATATTTATTTATTCATCACTTTATTTTATTTCTTTTCCTTTTCTTTTCTTTTGGGGAAATTTTATCTTGAGTGTTTTTTTTTTATTATTTCTTTTCTTTTGGGGAAGGTCGGTACCCTCCATTACTCCACTTATGTTTTTTCGTCGTGTCATCAATAAGTACACAATCACACACAAAGAGTCTCAAACACACACTAACACACACAATAATAGATATATAAACTGTAAATAATGTACAAAGAGTCGTAATATATAAATATGTCAAGTGTCATCATAGTATGTACAAAGAGTCATAATACAAAAAACCCTCGGTCAAAAATCTCTAGAATCAGAATCAGTCGCGTCACCACCCTGTGCATGTGATCCGCCCTGGGTATATGGGAACGGCGAATCGAAGAGTCCCTCGACCATCCGAGTACGGGGAGTAGCGTCCCTACTAGTCCCCGTAGGCCCAGCAGTAGCCAAGCTCAAGGCAGGACCCGTCCAACCGGAAAACGGAGTAGACTGGCCCAAAGATACTGGAATCGTCGGCGAAGGCATCGTCCCATACATCTGAACCGAGAACAAGCCCGACAGCGGTGGAGGAATCCCGGATAATATGGCCGAGAATGAACCAGGATCCAAGGGAGACCCAAACTCAGGAACTGGAGGCTGTGAAAATGACGGACGCTGAGAAGACTGACCCTGCTGCCACTGAGCCTCCTGGAACGGCTGAGTAGTCTGAGGCTCTCGCTGAGAAAGCCGGTGAACCTCGGGAGATCGTCTACCACGACCAAGATCCTCCTCGTCCGAGCCTCTGGGCCTCGAGCGCGAGCGGGACCTCCGTCGCTCCTGAAAAACAAAAAATCAAAAGGTGTCAATGATGCGAAATAAAACAAATGGTAGAAATAAAAAAGTAAGTGATACCTCAAGGACGTCGCTAGAGCTCCGATAACTCGCACCACGCCGAAGCTGGATGATGCAATACTTCAGTGCGTCCACCAGCTTCATGATTCCCATCACCTCCGGGCGGTTAGGCTGAGGATAAAACAAAGAAAAATCAGTAATAAGCAGCATTAAAAGAGTGGATAATGTGACGAAGAAAACTCACCGGCTCAAAAACCTCGGGCACTGACTCCTGCGCCTTTCTATAACCCTCCGGCGCATCGGCAATATGGTCCTCCGTGATACCGATCGGCCCAGGGTGGCGGACAGACTGAAGAGGAATCTGAATCCTCCCCACAGGGTGAATGGTCGTTTGAAAATATGATCGAATAATCAAGTTATTCGACTATTTAAAACAAAGACTAGCAAAGAAGATTCTCGAAAGAAATCATACCTCGGGAAGACGGGGTGGAGGAGCCAGAGAGGGAAGTAAATCCCGTGCGTAGTCGTTCTCCATGTGAACGAGCTCCTGCCACGGAAGAGTGTAACGCTCTCCCCTGTTGATCAACCCTCTGATCAAGCGGGAGTCCAGCATCGACTCTGGCGGGGATGAAGGCACCACAAAGCGGTCGCCGCTATGCTGACGGACGAATCGCTCCCCTAAATACCAGACGAAGCGCCCAGTACCAACCAAGATGGTACGGTATGCTGAAAGACGTAGGGCCTCGGGTAGATCAGTCATCCCGGCCCAAGGACGGTACTGGACATCGATGGGGACCTGGAAACCATAAAAAGTCGGCCGTGAACAACGGAAACAACATCAGAAGGAAAGAATGCAACAAAACTAATCCTTACGCCAACGGAAGAGGTGCTACGGCGTAGTAGTCCACGAAGCGCCTGAACAGACTCCACCCGCGACTCTCCTCGGTCGCGCCAGCTGGCCCCGACAGGAAAGTCGTGGACCGCTCCCCGACGCTGGCGAGGAGCCAAGCCTGGGAAGTACTCGTAGAACCATATCTGCAACAAAGTGATACTTAGTACACGAGTCGAACAAGCTAAAATGAAACAAAAAAGGGAAAAGATCATCACCTCTACGACTCTCCACAGGCCGTAAACGGTGACAGGGGACTCGTCATTCAGCTGACGGCAGCCATGACGTAAAGACATCAGAAGATCCGCGTACCCAAGACTGGCCCAGCTGTAGGACCCTATCTCGGGGATCCTGGTCAAAGACGGGAGGTAGCAGAGGAGCACGCGTGAACTCCTGTCGGGAGAGAGGGTCATAGAAATCAGGATCAAGATGAAGATCCGCACCCGCTGCTCGGCCGTCGTATCCTCCATATCGAAGCCACGAGCAAGAACTAAAGCCGACTCCGATCGTCTACTCCTAGGACCACCTCGTGACACCGGTCGAGTCCTGATGTGCTGAACGATCGGACCCAACAAATCAGCTACCTCAGCCGATGTCTAGGATAGATCAGACATCTGGCCTACTGCCCGGTTAGTAAAGCGCAGCCCGCTGATCATGCTGAAGTCTAAGGGGGTCACCGTCATCTCCCCCCAAGCAAAGTGAAACGTGTTGGTAGTATCCCAGAAATACTCCAACAATGCGCGAACGACCGTCGCGCCGCAACCCCGGGGGCTGCGAAACCCTGCAACCGCCGCGTAGAAATCGACCAAGCCAGACGACTCCCATAGGGCGCTCGTAGCAGGATCCCTCGTAATAACCTGGTGAAGCCGAGGGATCAAATCACCGGCCCCGGAACCATGCTGGCGAAGTGTGCCGTCGACTATGCCGGAGAGTGCGCGGTGAGAGACGTGGTTTTCACGGCAGAAAACCAGCTGGTCTGGGGTCCATGGAGGTGGAACCCACCTACCCCTACTCGTAGATATCCGAGGCTCGGACTCCAAGACGTCGTCGTCCATGCCCTAAGGGACCGTGGGAGTATCCTCCCGAAAAGCCCGACGCCGGCCGAGGGTGGAAAGGTCGCAGTCTCATCGTCTAGGCATGCTATTGTCAAAATCTAAACGTTTAGCATCATTTCCTAAACATTTAATTCAAGTTGCATATTTATAATAAAAATCTAAATACTTAGCATCATTTCCTAAGTTATTTAGTTGTTTATTGAATTATATGCTAAATTTCATTAAAATCTAAATGTTTAGCATCATTTCCTAAACATTTAATTCAAGTTGCATATTTATAATAAAAATCTAAATACTTAGCATCATTTCCTAAGTTATTTAGTTGTTTATTGAATTATATGCTAAATTTTATTAAAATCTAAATGTTTAGCATCATTTCCTAAACATTTTAAATTGCAAAATAATAATCTAAATACTTAGCATCATTTCCTGAGTTATTTAGTTGTTTATTGAATTATATGCTAAATTTTTACCTCAAGGCTAAAAATTGGCAAAAATTATGGTATTTAGTTTCTCCATGACAAACTAATACTACAGTTCTCCTAGCCGCATGATACTATGTTCTCCATGACAATGTAGTATATATACAAAATATGAATTAACACATCATTTCACAAAATTCACCATTTCGAAACATGAACATTATTTCACAAAGTAGCACCCAAAAATGGTGATTTGCTCAATTCTCCATCAAATCATGCAATTTTAGTCTCAAATTTCTAACAAATACACATGTACACATATACAAGTAAAATCATGGCAAGAATTTCAACATAAAGCTTCAAAATCAAAAACCCCCAAATTGATTTTTTAGGGTTTGTCATGAAATTGTTAATGTGAAGCAAATCCAAAGCAAAAATCAAAGGGAGCTTACATGAATGATTGAAAATGAGGAGAAGATCGAGAAATTACAACAAAATTGATGAAATTCGAACTCCAAAACTCGAAAATGTGTTCCGGCCACCAGCGCAGCTGCCGCGACAGGGGCAAGACTAACCGTGTCACGGCCAAGGCTAACCGTGTCACAGCGACCTTCAAGCCTGACGGAGCTCTGACAATCTGGGCGGAAGCTCCGGGACAGAAACAGAAGCAGCAACGGAAACAGCAGCAGCGCGGTACAGTAGCCAAAAAACCGCAGCAAAACAAAAAAAGGGAGAAGAAAAAAATCAGACTAACCGTGTCACGGTCGCCGTGTCACGGCGGGCTTCGACGGCCGGCGGTCAACCTCAAGCGTGGCGCGGTAGTTTTTGGTAAGAAAGGAGCAAAAATGGTGAAGTGTGAAAGCAAGTGTGAAGAAGAAGTGTAAAATGGTGAAATGGTGAAAACAAGCACGCGGATTTAAAGGCAGAAAAGGACAAAAAAGAGCAAAAGTAACCGTTGTTGACTGATTCAAACAGCGAAAAGAAAAAAAAAGAAAAATAGGTGTCCCGTGACACGGGATACTAGTCCCGTCTGACGGGAATCCCTAACCGTGACACGGGAACCTGATGACGTGGCGCGGCAAAACTGAGCCTGTTCAGGGAATATTCTTAGCTTTTTGACCAGTTTAGCTGACTTTCCGAGTTTATTGGGCGATTATTTTTCGCTACAGTTACGCGGAAAATCCCAACTGATATTTAAGGGGGGGCTAAAATTACCATTTTACCCCTGGCAAGCGTCAAAGCCTATTTTTCGGCATTATAAGCATTTAATATGGTCGGATAATCGGCTTAAAATTGTGAATCATCTGCGGCCCACGTTCGAGGATAATCGAACCACCATACACTTATCAATTTTCAGCAATCGTCGACTTTCCTCAGGCTTGGAAAGCGTTATCGGTGGATTTTTCTTCAAGTATAGAAAACCGCCAAGTCGACTTTCCTCAGGCTTGGAAAGCGTTATCAGTGGATTTTTCTTCAAGTATAGAAATCCGCCAAGTCGGCTTTCCTCAGGCTTGGAAAGCGTTATCGGTGGATTTTTCTTCAAGTATAGAAAACCGCCAAGTCGGCTTTCCTCAAGCTTGGAAAGCGTTATCGGTGGATTTTTCTTCAAGTATAGAAAACCGCCAAGTCGGCTTTTTTTAAACATGGAAAGCATCATCGGTGGATTTCTTCAAGCATAGAATGACACCAAATTCATACGTCGACTTTCCTCAAGCATGGAAAGTATCATCGGGTAGGTTTCTTCAAGCTTAGAAAGCTACCAAACTCATCTGTCGGCTTTCCTCAAGCATGGAAAGCATTTCAACAAACGTCATCCGGTGGATTCCTTCAAGCATAGGAAAATACCAAACTCATTTGTCACCGATACACTGGTGTCAGATAAGCGTTTTATCCCTATACTCTTTTATCTGTGGAATTAACATTTTTTGCAGGTATCGGCGTATACAGAGTGATTTAGGATCGCAGAACGTCTTAAATCATTCTCCGTCCCTATCGACTACTTTGACTATCGTTTTCGAAACTAGCGTTTCTACAAACTCAGTCAAAGTGGGGGCTTCTGTAGACACCTAAAAATGTCTCCCCAAAACCAAACCCGATGATAAATAACCTTTCACCGCCACTATTGGTCGGGTTTAGTATTTAATCCCGAGAGTGCTTAAAAAATCGTATTTTATTAAATTCATATTTTAGAAAGGTCTATGGATCAGTCTTGGTGTTTGGTAAAAGCATAGTTTTAATTTTAGCCCAAGCTTGTTAATTAATTTTAAGCCGAAACCTTTTTATTTTATTATTTATTTTTGGCCCAAACATTTTATTTTATTTTATTATTTTAGTCCGAATAATAAAAGTCCGAAAAAGCCCGAAATTATCAATCGGCACTTAAAAAGCCGAAAGAAATTAGGGTTAAAAATGAATTTAGACGGAAAAATGGACTGGAACTGACCGTGTCACGGTGCAGCCTGACCGTGTCACGGGAAATCTTCCCGTCTGACGGTGGGACTTCCCGTGACACGGGAGGTCTGCCGTGACACGGGAAGTTCCGTGTCCTTTCCGCGTAAACCCTTAACGCGTTTTCCGTTCCGTTTTCTGAAAATTTCCCGCGTCACTCCAAAACTGACCGTGTCTCGGGAACTTGTACCGTCTGACGGTACAGTCTGACCGTGTCACGGGATGCTTTTTTTAGGGTTTTTATCATTTTAGGGTTCCGTGTGCTCCCTCAGCACATTTCCCTATAAATACCCCCTCATTTCTGATGTACGGGGAAACCAGAATTATATTATTCTTATTTTCTCTCTTCTATGCTCTTAACCTAAACACTAGCCTACCCTTTTCACTTCAAAATTCCTTCTTCAAGCACTCAAAGGAGTTCATATTTTACTTGAGGTTCTGTCCTTAAACCAAGGCGTGAAAGGTAGAATCGTTTGAGGGTTTGGCCCCAAAATCAACCTTATTTTATTTAATTTAATTTAATTGTTGTTTTATTATTTCCTTGAAGTTACTAACTCGTTTATTATTTTGTAGTTGCAAACAAACAGATTCAAAGTAAGGATCATGCTCTTTTTATTATTATTATTTTTCTAACGATTTTTTATGTTGTTGGAATTATGATTAAATTGGTTTTTATATTAATATTGATTCTTTTATTTATTCTGATCACCATATTGCATGTTTAAAGGGAATATGTAATTGAAAATCACGACTAATAAGATAATTTGGACAACCGGTTTAGGATCCTTTTTAGTCTTGTTATTAATTGAAGTGATCACCAATATTTTTAGAATTATGTGTGCATTAATTTTGAACCAATTTAGTTAAATAATAGTTTGGAGCGAATTGAATATTTTGTTTGTATGCCTTTGAGATCACAGGAATGCTTTTCAATATAAGAATCGAGTAGAGGCCAATACGGGCGAATGTGACTCCATGACTCACTTCGTACCATCATCCCCGATCCTCCTTTCGTGAATCCGAACCATATGGAGTTAGTAATCTCATGGATTATGAATGGGGTGTAACCTTCACGGGTCAATCGTTGTTGCCTTCGTTGTCCCCTATTCGTGGTTGCCTTTTATGATCCGTGAACGGTTTACAAGTTCCTTAAAAACTCGTTGGCGGCTCCCTACTTTATTTGTCCCTAATCGTTGTCCCTAATCGTAATGTAAATTCCCACTTCCTATGAGTGCCAAGCATATTCACAACATGCTTTTTACGTAGGCGCACTTCGAGCGACGCCTACAATTGTCATCTACTATTTTTGACAAATCGTTTTCCTTCAAATTAAAGAATCGCTCAAAATCCTTATAATAGTATGCATCTACTCTAGGGATTACTACCAGGTCTATTGCAGGGAAGCCTAAGAGAGCACCATATTCCTCTGGCAAAGGGCTAATTTCATCATACCCTATTCTAAAACAATGTGTATCGATATTCCAAAATTCTAAAGCGGTATGTATGAAGTCTATGTCTAAATCTACCCCTTTGATGCCATAAATTCCCCCCAAGTGAAATAAATCTAATTCTTTTCTTTCTCTAACATTAAGAGATCGACACCATTCATGAGTGTATTGGGTGAAGGTTTTAGTGGCTAAAGACATGATTATTTTTTTTTCTAAAGAGGAGAATAATTTTTTACACTGGAATTATGAGAAGAATTGGCTGAGCAGGGGGGCTATTTATGTACAAATTGCGAAGAATTTTAATCTGAATGAAATACGGAGTCAGCGTCAATTGGCGTCAAAACCCCGACATTGGCACCATCCTCCAGTGCTTGGCGCCACACGCTAAGTATAGCGCCTGGCGCCACGCGCCATAGTGTGGCGCCTGCTGGCGCCAAGTCAGCAAGGCAGCCGCGCGTGCTCAGTTTGCGTTTTTGATATTAAACTTGAGTCGGTTAATGACTTTATGGCCCCGTTTAATTTTTTCTAAATATCATTTCTATCTTTTTTCTTAATTAATTAATATAGCAATTATTTTTAATTAATTTTATTTCTTTTTTGGATTTTATATTAATTTTCAAAAAAAAAAAAACCAGCATTTTTTCCGTTTTCTTTGCCTTTTTATTTTTTCTTTTTGGGGGAGAGAGTCGGATAATATCCTCCATCAATAATAAAAATGACGGAATTTTTGCGCAAAATTGGTACCACACTTCCCTTGCACACACTAACATGCACTAACATAATAATAAACAATCAAATGAATTTACGATAACATAAAAATACAAAAGTGTCTAAATAACGAGTCAAAGGCAAAAGTTCTATAAGTCAAAATAAAATTCATATACAAAAACAGACTACGGCGCCGGAGGACGTAGGCCCATCATGCCATAAAACTGCGCCGTACGGGGAGTCACCTCTCCACCAGCTCCAGCCTCTGCACCAGCTCCAGTCTCCGTAGGAGGAGGAAGACTCAAGACAGGACCGCTCCAGCCAAGATCAACCTGAGGCTGAGACCGCGGAGGCTGCTGCGATGACGAGCCAACCTCGTACATCCCACCACCTCTGAAAGCCGAGGTAGCCTCTCCTACCGGTGCAGCAGGAGCACCCTCAGAAGAATATCCTGAGCCCTCAGCAACGTCGGCTCGAGCAACCTCGGAACGACCACCTCTACCTCCTAACGAAGTACGACGACGTCTCGAGCTAGACCTCGCCGGATCTCTCCGCCCCTCAGGTTGCGTACGGGTGTGAGAAGCAATGGGCTGACCCTGCAAACAAAAAAGAATTAAATCAGATACAAGGTAAAACTAAAGCCATAATGCAGAAATAATAAGTGAAGAAAGGTTACCTCTCGGACAACGTCGTCCCGACGACAGGTAGCCGCGTTTCTCATCCGGATGAGCTGGCTCCGAAAGGCATCTATGCATCGTGCCATAGCCGAAACCACCTCGCGTGAGAACTTTCGGAAAAATAAGTCAGTGAAAATACATGATAAATGAATACAAAATTCTGAATTAAAACTAGGCTTACACTAGTCTGGTGGCGAGGAATCGACCGCTCCACGAAGCGCTCGCCCTCGGGAGCCGGAGAAATCATCTCCTCGATCGGCCCGTATATCCCCTAGTAGTGAATGGACATACGGGGCGGCACAAACTCAGTGGGACCATCCTGATAAAACGGAAAGAAATCAGTAAGGTATCACTTGGGGGCTACTTAGCGAAAAATAAAAAGCTAAAACTCTTACCCTCACATCCTCAGCCGGTACAGGGGCTGGAGCTAATAAAGGTAGTAGCTCCTCAGCGTAACACCGCCCAAGGATCACATGGGACCGCCAGAGGGAACCAGATCCCTCGGCCATGCTCGACAATCGTCTCTCGTCGAACATATGACGTGGCGGAGGAAAAGGAACGACGAAAACATCAGAAGAGTGTTGTCTAGCAACTCTCTCTCCTAAATACACAACCGCTCCGTAGGTCCCCAGAAAATGGCGACGCTCAGCAGAGTACTGTGCGACTAATCTAGGGACTGTCCAACCGCCCCACGGTCGGTATACTACCTCAGGTCCCTATAAAAGCACCAATCAGGCAAGAATATGTTTAAAACACTACGGAAGAGCAAGATAAACACTAAAAGTCGTACCGAGATGATCCGGCTCCGGACACGTGCAGTAGACATGTCCACATGGTGGCCGCCCCAAGAGGCGCTCACCGGATATCCCCTCGGCGATGGTCTCGCCGGCGCAATGGAAGGAAAATACTCGTAGAACCAGATCTACAAAAAGTTAAAAGCATGAGTAAAGGCTAACTAATATGTAGGGCTAAACTTTATAGGGAATAATGTTTACCTCTACGACCTTCCAGAAAGCAGACAAAACGACGTTCGTCCTAAAGGACCGGTGACGACACGAGTCCCTCAGCGCACGAACGAAATCAGCGTAGGCCAAGCTGGCCCAGTCATAAGTCCCGATCCGCTGGAGATCACGGATAGCAGGGAGGTAGTAAAGCAATGCCCTACTACCCTTGTCAGGGGAGAATGTCCCTGACAATAACATCAGCACAAAGATGCGCACCCGCTGCTCTTGGGTGGTTGCATCATCATCAAGAGCCGCTGCCAAAGTCGAGCGGCGAATCCCTCTAGCACTGAACTGAGTCGCCTCGACCTCAGCTCGGGCCCGAATAGCAATCGGCCCCAACAACTCCTCGACCTCTGAAGAAAAGACGTCGATCCCACCGTCGAACGGCAGCGGCACAGAAGTGAACTCCAGTCCTGTGATGAGATTGAAGTCTGTAGGGGTGACCATCATCTCGCCCCAGGGAAAATGGAAGGTGTTGGTGGTGTTCCAGAAGAACTCCACCAAAGCGCGCACTACATGATGACCCCCACTGGAGGCGACCATAGCCTCGGAGGTCTCGAACAGAGTAACTAGCCCGCAGGACTCCCATAGGAGTCTCGTCTCACGATCTGGCGATGTGCATCCTGTACAAATCGCCTAGACCATCACAGCCAGAGTCGTGATGCCGTGTCCTCCCAGGCTCGGTTCCCCATCTCACCCTCTCAGAAATGTGGTGGACAGGAGCAAAGAACAAAGTCCGCTCATCCCACTCCGGGAGCCGACCAAGCGAAGTGGACGGCGTGGCGTCATCCTCCACGGGCTCATGCTCCCGTCTAGTGTTTTGGGACCGTGAACCTGAGCCTCGTTGTCTAGCCATGCTACATTGTGCAGAATCATCATAAATTAAGGTTCTATAGTATCTAAGGTTCGCCTAGCCGCATGATACTATGTTCGCAAAAACAGAGTACGTAGTACTAAAACAGAGCACAAATTCAAATTGAGCATGACAGTATTTTTTCAAGCAATCAAACAATTTCTTGCAACACTATAGTGATTATTGTGACAAATTGAACAAGAATTGCTAGCAAAAACGTCAAGAACAAACTATATTGTTCTTCACGACCTTAAGAGGTCCAACAATGGTAGATTACTCATTTCTTCACCAAATTGAGTCAAACAAGTCTCAAATTACTCCCAAGGCAATATATAAACATAAACAAGCAATTTCATGGCATGAAACTTGATAAACAAAGCAAATTGAGCATCATAGAATTTGAATTTTCATAAAATTTGTGAATAAACATGCCAAGAATTCATAAAAACCGGTGTGAGTTTGAGAAAAATTAACATAGATCGGGAAAATAGATGAAAAGAGCTTTGATTTGCAACAAATTTGAGCGAATTCGGTTGAGAAACGAGCAAGCAATGAGCAATTAAAGCTTTCGGTTTCTTCGAGCAGCTTTCGCGACGAACAGAGCCAAGAAATGAACAAAAACGGGAATTTAAAGAGAATCCCGTGCTGGCGCCAGTCCCTAGGCATTGGCGTCATCATCTGGGCTTGGCGCCTGGAGCCAACATCAGCGCCTGGCGCTAATGCTATTAGGCTGGCGCTGATGGATTTTCAGCGATGCCAAAGCACCCAGCCACTTGTTGGGGTTGTGCTAGCCTTCTGCAATATAT
The DNA here is from genome assembly GCF_948465745.1 of Chenopodium album. Lineage (NCBI taxonomy): Eukaryota > Viridiplantae > Streptophyta > Magnoliopsida > Caryophyllales > Amaranthaceae > Chenopodium > Chenopodium album. Next base: position 16,649,887 of record NC_137835.1, on the reverse strand, counting down.
TTTTGGGTTCCTTGGTATGCTAGTTAGCCCCTCTAAGCAATTTGACATGATTGAGTAATCGGCTTGATTACGTAAAGTAATCGACCTGATAAAAGATCGTCTCACTTAGCTTAAAGCGCCTAAGCATTGGCTCATTAGTAAAAGGCACCGACATATAGGTTCAAGAGAAAAGGGAACCGACATACAGGTTCAAAGCAAAAGAGCGCCGACGTACAGGTATAGCGGAGGCAAAGTTCAGACGAGCTTTTAAAGATCGACAGGCGTGGATCTTCGGTAATTTCCTTTGGAAAATTATTATCAATGCGGATGAGAATTATTTCGAGAGAAATAATCTTCGATGATGTTCCCTTGGACGTGGGATATTATCAATGCGGATAAGAATTATTTCAAGAGAAATAATTTTCGATAGTGTTCCCTTGGACGTGGAATATTATCAATGCGGATGGAGATTGTTTCGAGAGAAATAATCTTCGATGATGTTCCCTTGGACGTGGAATGTTATCATAGCGGGGAGGATAGTTTCAGGCGAAGCGATCTTCTAATTTGGAATCAGTTACAAGCGTTGCGGTTTTCAAGCGGGATGGCATTCTCTAGCTTGCAGGAGGTCATCAAAACAACAGTGAAGCGGCAACAATCGGTTACTTTCAGAGACGTGTGCTCGACGGTGGAAGATACGCGTTTCTTAACTCTTTTATCTATTTAACTAATGCTAGTATTGCAGGTATCGGCGTTACAAGATTGATTTAAGATCGCAGAACGTTCTGAATCATTCTCCGTCCCTATCGTTACTTTGACTTTCGTTTTCGAAACTCGCGTTTCTCCAAACTCAGTCAAAGTGGGGGCTTCTGTAGACACCCATTTGTGTCTCCCCAAAACCAAACCTAGTGATGAGTACCTTTCACGTCGAATCATAATCGAATGAAACGAAAGTGTGGAAAGGTCTAGTGTTGCGGAAAGTTTTATTTCTTTTCTCTTCTCCCTGTTTTGAAAAACTTTATTTTAAGAAAACAGTCAATCTAGTTTTATTGGTCAATGATATAGGTCCAATAGTGGTGTAGTTGGATGGGGCTTGCAAAGACCTTTCCAGCGATATATTATAAGCCCAATTCCGATGAATATTGAGGAAGTTATGGCCAATTTACTAAACTGGGCCCGGTTTGAGCTTTATGTACGGCCCAATGATCTAGGGGAGGGCCTAATATGATTTATCATTCCTAATGCAATTAGGAATGGTTTTAGTCTTCTAGAATCTTCTAGAAGGTTCTTTTCATTCCTAATTCAATTAGCATTGATAAGTTGACTTTGTTGACTTTTTAGAGTTTTAATCAAGATCAAATAGCATTTTCGAAGGAATTATATTATTTTATCTTCCAGTATGGGAAATTTATCAGATTTTCAAAAACGCGTTGAAATCCAGTTTGGCGTCCAACTCCAGGCCTTGGCGCCTGGAACCAGGCTTGGCGCCAGGCGCTAGCCATTGGCGCCTGGCGCTAGCCACTGGTGCCTGGCGCCAGCTAGCCAGGGTTGGCGCCAATCCTGTTTTGCGATCTTCAGACTCTGTTTTGTTAAATTATCTTTTTTGGTTGATTTTCTCTATAAGTATCGTATCAAAAACTCCGTTTTCATTCACCAATTTTCACGTTTTCATCATCTACATTCACCCATTCACCAATTCTCTCATTCTCAAGTATTCTTTAGCATTCAGTTCTTTCTTGCTTTTTCATACAAAACTCCGCATTCACAAGATCTAGAAACACCTAGCCATATTCGAAGTTGCCTTCGCCCTAGACGTGAAAGGGTTTAATTTCTGAGGGTTTGGTCCCAAATCTCTCTTTCGATTATTTAATTTAATTGTTTTGATTATTATTCTCCTTGAAGTTACTAACGTGTGTATTTTGTTATTAGAAAGAGGTACGAGGCATCAAAGTAAGTACTTTAATTGATTAATTGATATTATGATGTAGAAATCATGTTTACATTGTTATTATGATATTCCTAGTATCATGTCTAGGGTATTTTTAATATTAAATATAATTGTTGCGATGCTTCCTATGTTCTTTCTAATATTTGTGATTGTTAGTATCATGTTAGGGTCAAAGATTTGATTTTTATTGCTTAGTGACATGCTAGGGTTTGTTATTAATCTTGTTAGTATCATGCCTAGGATCTTGCTTTTATGCTTTAACATGAATATTATTGTATTTATGATTATTATAATTATTATTCATGATGTTGATTATTATTATGTTGCTTGATGTTTATTCTTTATTGCTTGATCACCTTTTATGCATGTTTAAAGGGAATTTGTACTTGTAATCACGCTTAATAAGATAATTAATAATCTTGTTTAGGGTTAATTGTGATTATGATTCAAGTGATCGCCAATAATAGTTTATTTGTGCATTAAATTCAACCAACATAGATTAAACAGGTTTAGGGTTAATCCTATTGATTGCATGTTAGTCAGAAAGCGCACATGAATACGATCAGAATAAAGTAGAGGCCTATTATTAGGGCAGGTTCAATCTCTTTAAGGTTGGATTTGTACCATCATCCCCGAACCCTTATTTGGTTCATGACCTTATGGAGTTGACGATCTCTTGGATCGTTAAGGGGTGTAACCTTCATCCTATGAACGGTTTACAAGTTCCTTAAAAAACTTGTTGGCGACTCTTTTGTTCTATCTTCTTCCCTTTTGGACGCCACCGTACTTTAGTGTATGATCACAGTGGGGTTCAAGCTAGTGGGATTTTAAAGGCTTGAAATTATTCCCTACACCTTATAATGATCCGTGAACGGTTTACAAGTTTCTTAAAAACTTGTTGGCGGCTCCCTACTTTCCTTGTCTCTAAATCATGTCCCTAATAGTATGTCAATTCCCACTTCCTATGATTCCCAAGCATTTTCACCACATGCTTTAACGTAGGTGCACTTCAAACGACGCCTACATATAGGAAGGAAGAAAAGGGCGGGTTTTTTTTTTTTACAAAGCCACCGGTTCGAATCGGTGGGATTAACATTTTCCCCACCGGTTCAAACCGAACCGGTGGCATTACTCTTTCAAGAAAATTCCGCTCATTTTACCCCTATTTTCCCACCGGTTTTTAAAAACCGTTGACCATTGCTCGGTGCCAATTACAATTATTCTACTAGTGAAGATCCGCCACTATGCACCACCACCCGAGTTCTTGATGGCTTAGACAGCAAGTGCTGCATTGATCTCAATCCAGGTGCATTTGTACCCCAGCCTCTTAGCAACTTGTAAAGTATATCAAATCGAAAGGGCTTTAGCTATATCCGATTGAGTAGAAGAGTTGATCTTAACTACATTAGACAATAGTTCACCCCTATGATTACAAGCTGCCACACCAAACCCAACACCATTGTCATTGGGCACATAACCATCCACATTATGTTTAACACACCCTTTGTGCGCGGGGGGAGGGGGGGGGGGGACAGACCAAGTAGCAATTTGACAAGGGCCTTTAATATAGCCAACAACTATAACTTTCTTTAAATGGTTATAGTACTTCATAACATAGTGTTAGAATCCAACTCCTTTTGATGTATTAGATTCCCTTTAGATGCTTTCCTAGAGTTTAGTTTATTCTTTCTTAGCTTAAGGTCCCATTATTGTATTACTGTCAGTTCGGTGTTCATTAGGGATTCTCCTTGTATGTCATTTAAAGCTCTTTAGAGGGTGAATGATTAATGAAATCTTAAGCCTTCTACCAAGTGTTGCTTTGCTCTTATGCTTGTTTGTTGTTAGACGTTTATAGATATTGTGTCTTACTTGCATAATAGCTCCCCTCCAAACCAACTTGATGCACTAAGAACTCGTGGTTCGGACCCGCTTGTGCCCGTCTTGAATTATCGGCCGTCACAAGCCCCGATCACCCTCACTCCATCGCCCAAATAGACGCGAGTGCTCCTAGAATTAATTGCCCACTTGTGTTGCATTGTGCTCACAAGCCCCTCTTCCACTCAAGGCTAGCGTTCTTGCCGCCAAAAGGCTAGAGCGCGCCGCACGTTTCGGGGTCCAAACTCCCGAACCGTGACAGTTGGTATCAGAGCCAAGGCCCAAACCTCATCATAAGCAACCCGTGTAGGCACCAAGGAGGGATACACGAAGATGGAATTCGTAGAGGAAAGACTCAGTTGGCTCGAGACGAAAGTGGACGAGTAGTCCCAACTGCAAGTCATTGTGCATGAGCAAGCCGAGCAAATTGTGAAATTGATGGAAGATAGAGATGCTCTCCACGAACAATTGCAATTTGTTCAAGGACAAGCCGATGAGGCACTTGAGAAATGTGCTACCATAATGCGCACTGTGGGCAGAGACGCACATGGGGTTGGTGCAGCGAAGATCAAGCCGCCCTAACATCGCGACTATAGTGGCGCTAGAGATGCTAAAGAAGTTAATAACTTCCTCTTTGACATGGAGCAGTACTTTCGAATATGTCAACTGAGTGACGATCATAAGGTGGATACTGCCATCGTGTACTTGTCCGACGATGCCAAGCTTTGGTGGCGCACCAAGCACGCAGACATCGAAGCAGGAATGATTAAATTTGACACATGGGCGGAGTTCAAGGAGGAACTCAAAGAACAGTTCTACCCCGTCAACACGGCTTTTGTTGCGCTGATGAAGTTGCAAGAGTGCCTCCAGAAGGGCTCTCTTCGCGACTATGTTAAGGAATACTCAGCGATAATGTTGGACATCACTGACATAAATGAGAAAGATCGTGTGTTCAATTTTGTTAATGGGTTAAAGGAATGGGCGCAGCGAGAGATTTTGAGGCAGAATATTGATACCCTCGCTGCTGCTATGTGTGCTGCTGAGAGATTGATGGACTACTCAGTCGGAAAGAGTCATCAATCCGAGAATGATTCAAATGGGACGTCAACACGCTCCAACAGTCCGTCTCCAAACTCTCCAAAGGGTACGGAGAATGGCTCTCGAGTATCGTCCAACACCATCAATACTTATCATAGAAGAAGTGGAGGAGGTGATTGCCAGAGATCGACATCTACCTCTCACAACTCTGGAAACTCAAAGGTCGGCGCATCCTCGTCAAACACAAGGGCGATAAACTGCATACTTTGTCGAGGTCCACACAAATGGTGGGATTGCGAACATAAAGGGGAGCTTGACAAGATCCAAAAGAGATTGTCATCCATGTCCATCCAGGAGGCTCCAAAAGAGACTAGCAGTGATGAGGAGCCCACATACAGAACGGGTTCCATACGCTGCATGGGTGCTATAAGAATGATAGCACCTGAAGAACCAGAAGTCCGATATCTTTCGGCAATGCGAGTGATGGAGCCAAAGAATAAGGCAACATCGAAGAAACAAGCTCGCACTAGAGACTCGGAGAAGTGGAAGATGAAGCCCAATGAATTGGCAACATCCCAGATGCACCCCCGCCAAAATCAGAATCAGACACCCGGTTCGAAGCAAAGAGCGACGAGACCAGAGACACCAAAGAAGAACCTCCCAAGAGAGAGGGAAAACAGTGGTCGAGCAAACAACGCAGGTCACGTGTAGGGGATCAAAGAAACAATGGTCAACCAAGAGGCACCAACCACAAATTGAAGTTCACCACCAGAGTCTCAAGGAAGCAGCTCCCTAACAGATGATCGTGGCAACAGCTCTCCCCTAGAATTTAACAGACACCACTCCCAGGGGGAAATTTAGAGATGAATCTCTCAACAAGATGTTGATAAGTCTATTTTATATATATTTTTATTCCCCGTCCCATGGTCATACTTGTGCTTATTTGAGCTCTGCGGAGCTATTTTTATTACTAATATACATTTTCTAGTGTTTTTGTAGAGTTGGTATTATTTTGCAGGAATTTGCAGATTTATGATAATTCCCGAGCTTATTTAAGCCACTACAAAAATATTAGAGACGGAGAGTATTTTATGACCGTATATTTTAAGCCCAAGGCCGAGTTAGAGAAATTTAATCCGGTGATTAAGGGCTCGATATTTGAAGAGGTCCAACACTCTACAAGTTATTACTACGGACCAAACAAGGAAGAAAATTGGACCAAGCTTGAGAAGCCCATCCAAATAGAGCAGCCCAAGAAGCCATGAATCCTGCTGGGCTCCGAATTAATGCAGCTCTACTTCTAGTGGGATTAGAAATTGATTAGGAGTCAAACTCCTTTTTCCTTTCTTCTTTAAGAGGTAGTAGTTACGTAGGTAGGGGGGAAGCGTTAGATTAGTTTAGTTTTAGTTTTATTAATTTGTTATTTGTTTTAGTTTTAGAGTTTTCTTTTCTCTTTCTCTCTCTAACTTTTCTCTCTCTCTCCTCTTAATTAAACTCTTAGTATTTCTTTCTCTTTTGTTTCTCTCTCTACAACTCTTGGTTTAATTCCATCCTTTATTTAATCTCTTTCCTTGATCATGACTTGTTTAATTGCTTTGTTTAGTTTATATTTAATTATGTGTGAGTAGTTTTCTTTCTAGGGTTTTTGGGGATCCATAAATAATATGAAGGGGTAATTTAGTGTTGTTGATTGTCAATGCTTAAGTAATTTCCTATTGATTGATTTAATGCTCTGTGACTAGATTAGGCCTGATCTTTTATGCATGAGTTTGACAATATTGATTCGAGATTCGAGAGATGAGAATTGATGTTTAGGTCTAGTTTCAATAGGCAGGTTAATTTATAAATGGTTAAGTCGAGATTCGAGAGATGAGATTTAATACCTGTAAATTAATTATGTAATTGTAATACATAGCGAAAGCCCTTTATGATCTGATTAATTGATGCATTGATGATTGATTATTATGTTTTACCCTGGAATATTATTTATTGGTGAACCAATGCCCTAGGTCTTTTATTCATTGTTTCTCCTCCTATTTTTATTATTTTCCACTTTTACTCTTAGTAGTTTAGTTCCCCTTTGATAATAATAATTTGTTGTTCTATAATCTAGATTATATTAATTAATTAGGAATAAAAAAGATTTGTTTTCCTGTGGATTCGACTCTACTTCCCTATCTATTTTAGTTAGTGGTTTTAGGAATTACTTTTGATTAGGTGATACGACTTTAGCTTGTCAAATTTTGGCGCCGTTGCCGGGGAAACTGTTTTATTTTTATGTCTAATTATTATTACAGTCTAGATTATTTTATTTTTATTTTTTTTTTAATTTTTAATTTTTTTTTTTTTTAGTTGAAAATATCCATGCTTACGCCACTACAAGAATTATATAATTTTTATGCAGCACCTAACTACTGTAATTGTCAACGTCTTTGTCATGAAAATCATGAATGCCCTTATAGTGAGTTTTTTGTGCGTGCTCCGGATGATTTTAGAGTCTTTCCATATACATATGATCATATTCGGAAACGATTAGTTGCTAATGAAAGTTATTCGAAGGCTCTTGACGAAAAAGTCTATGGACCCTATAATAATGTGAATGTTATTGAGGATGAAGAACCATCGGTTATAGAATTTGTGGTTGAAACATCATTGGTTGACGAACCGGTGATTGAAAAATCATTAGTTGTAGAAACGGTGGTTGAAAATTCCTTTGTTGATGATGAGGTTATTAGTGAGGGTAAAATTTTCAAGTCATTATTGGATGATAAAGACAATGACTACCTCCATGTTCGTTCTATTAATTCTAAATTTTTAACAGAGGAAGAAGAAGGTTGTGGTGTATTTTCATCTCTCTCTTTTGATTTTTCCTTCTACCTTGAGTTCTCTTTATGCGCTCCTAACCTTTTATTTGTAGGGATTAATGTGCTTGCAATTAAGCCCTATATAGTGTTTAATGAAAAGTTTGCAGGAGCGTTTGATAAGTTACTCAAGGCGTTGAATTCTTCCGATTGAGAGAAGGAATATGGTCGAGCGGGACCTTGATAAACTAGCGCTTTGCGGGAGGCAGCCCGTACTTTAATTTGCTTTTTAGTTTAGTTTTTTCTTATTTTTGTGTGTGTGTTTTATTTTATTTTTTTATTTTTTTATTTTCTTATTTATTTTTTTTAGAGAGGTAAGGAGATTGTAACTAATGCTTGTGGGAGTTTTTTTTTGTGCAAATTTTGAGCTAGAGAAGGCTTCATTCACGCTGGAACTGCACTCGTATTCGATCGGGCAGAGCTCGCCCGATCGGGCGCTCGTACGCATCAGCAAACTTTGTCAACTTTGACAGGCCATAACTTTTGCGTTTCTTATTCGATTTTTACGTGTGACCTGTCGTTGGAAAGCTCTTTAAGTATAGTTTTCAACGCAATTAGAATCACTGTATTATCATTTATATATAAAAAGTTATGATTAGAATAGTGTACCTGACTCAAATTTGAACTTTTTCCCACTAACACTTTGTTTCTTTCTTGCCCAATTTTGTTCCAAAGAGATGCATTGCAATCCTCGAGGCTTTGGTGACATTGATGTGGTGATGATGAAGAGCAGTCACCTTGACTACTAGCTTCCCTTTAAGACAATGAGGACATTGTCTGATTTAGCTTGGGGGGAGGTTCTCGTGTTCGTATGGTACATCTTTCACTCTCTCTCTTCTCTTTTTACTTTTATTTTTCTTAGTATAGATTTTATTGCTTTCTTAGGTTTGTTTTATTCCAATGAATTATGAATCATGCTTCCATGTGCCCTTTTTTTTGAAATTTTTCGAAATTGTTTTGATTCTTGGTTATTGATGATAAATATTGAGGATTAGTTGATCATGATTTGATGTTTGATTGCCTTGAAACCTTAACATGCGTCAATTTTGCCAACTATTTGTGAATATGGTACTTGACTAGTTGATTTGGTTAGGAATGTGTGATAGTTTCTAGTATGTCAAGGAATTTGAGTATTGGTTTGCAACTTTGAGTAATGTTTATATGACTCATTATTATGCACATTGTGGAGGACGAAGGCATTTGTTCTTTTAGGTGGCCTTCAGATGATTTAGATACATTTGTTCCCTTCTTGCTACCCATGTTGTTGCTTGTGCCCTTTTGTTGTTTATTAGCCACATTACAAGCCTATATGAGCCTCATTGCTTACTAGTCCCAAGCTTGGCTTGGGGGAGCTATTAGTTGGTGAGGTAAGGGAGTTGTGATGTGCACTTTATTTGCACAATGTGGGAATAAAAGAAGAGTGATTGTTCTTTTGATATTGTGATTGAAAAAATGTTAATATTTGTGTTTCAAAGTTGAAATTTTTCCAATGTGAGATAAAAAGAAAAAAAAGAGCAAAGAAAAAAAATTGTTTCAAATATTCTATGTGAAGGTTGCTCAAGAAAAAAAATGGGAAAAAAATTCAAGAAAAAAAGAAGTTCAAGTTTGAAAAAAAAGAAAGAAAAGAAAAATAAGTAGTTTAAAGTTTGTTTTAATTCACTCTATTTCTTATTATCATATTTTGTAAGTGAATGTGTTAGTGTTGGGATTGTTTGGTGAACTTTTGTAGAGTTGGTTGTGTTGGAGATGTTGATCATTATTTATTTTGATCATAGGTTTTATTAGGATTTGCTCCCTTTAAGCATAGCTTTTCTCTCACTTATTCCCAAATTTATCCTACCCTTTACCCTAACCTTACATTACAAGTTTTAAAGACCTTCCGACCTTTGTACATAGAGTTGTATGAATGTGAAAGTGTTGTTTATCAATGCAAGTTATGATTTGACATATTTCGAGTCGACTAGTAGGTTGAGCGTACATTGTTTTTATACACATGAGAGTGTGAGTTGGGAAGGGATTGTTCACATTAAAGGGGTTGGTTGGAGAGTGATCGAGTACATCTTTTACTCACCACATAAATGAGAGTTGAGTGTGTGAGCACTAGTCTTGAATTCTATATGCTCTTGTGGTTTGCTCTATTTGACATTTGTTAGGGAAGATTGGTAGTTGGATGGATTTGATTGGTTGACTTTGATACATGTTTGTCAGATTTACCTTGAATTATATTTATTAATTTTAATTGTATTTGGTGTGAAGTGTTGATTTATTTATTCATTGCTTTGCTTAGGGACATGCAAAGATTTGTCTTGGGGGAGTTTGATAAGTCTATTTTATATATATTTTTATTCCCCGTCCCATGGTCATATTTGTGCTTATTTGAGCTCTGCAAAGCTATTTTTATTACTAATATACGTTTTATAGTGTTTTTGTAGAGTTGGTATTATTTTGCAGGAATTTGCAGATTTATGATAATTCCCGAGCTTATTTAATTAGAGACGGAGAGTATTTTATGACCTTATATTTTAAGCCCAAGGCCGAGTTAGAGAAATTTAATCCGGTGATTAAGGGCTCGATATTTGAAGAGGTCCAACACTCTACAAGTTATTACTACGGACCAAACAAGGAAGAAAATTGGACCAAGTTTGAGAAGCCCATCCAAATAGAGCATCCCAAGAAGCCATGAATCCTGCTAGGCTCCGAATTAATGCAGCTCTACTTGTAGTGGGATTAGAAATTGATTAGGAGTCAAACTCCTTTTTCCTTTCTTATTTAAGAGGTAGTAGTTACGTAGGTAGGGGGGAAGCCTTAGATTAGTTTAGTTTCAGTTTTATTAATTTGTTATTAGTTTTAGTTTTAGAGTTTTCTTTTCTCTTTCTCTCTCTAACTTTTCTCTCTCTCTCCTTTTAATTAAACTCTTAGGGGCCGTTTGGTTAGGGGTATTAAGGAAAGGGAATGTGACCCCCCCCCCCCCCTTGGTATTACCATTCCATTCCCTAGTCACCCCAACACCACCACATCACCACCTTTACACCTACCAACTCCATCGGAAACCAACCCACCTATATACCTGACCACCGCCGACCCTACCTCGACCATCGCTGCCCCACCCCCGATCCTCGCCGCCCTCCCCTCCCCCGCAAAAACAACCACAACCACCGCAAAAACAGCCACAACCTCCGCAAAAATAACCACCACCACCCACCCAGCCCTCCCTATCGCCGTTAAACCGCCGCCTAGCCCTCCCAAAGCCCCGCCCTGCCCCTTCCCGTCAATGCCCTTCCCCTCTCCCCGCAAATCTGCCCCTCCCCCATAAAACGTCCCATAACCACCGCAAAACCCTAAAATCGTCAGCCGCCTCTCCCACCACCCTTGAAACCCGTGGGGGAAGGGTTGTCGACGGTTTTTATGGTGAGGGAGAATGGTTTATAGGGTTCATTCGTGGCTAAGGTAAGTTTTACAGGGCTGAGGGAGGATTTGCGAGGGGCGGGGACGGCCGGCGAAGGGAGGCGCACGGTGAGGGAGCAGCGGTGGGGGGTTTGGTGGCTGGGTGTTGGCTGGAAACGGTGGAGAGTGAAAGTGTAGGTGGCTGTGTGGTGGTGGTGTGGTGGTGGGGCTCATTCTCTTTGTTGTAAAACAAACAGCATACACAATTTTAGGTAATTTCATTCCATTCCTTGTCTTTCCCTTTGTTCATTCCATTCCGATTACCCTGTGCGAACCAAACGGCCCCTTAGTATTTATTTCTCTTTTGTTTCTCTCTCTACAACTCTTGGTTTAATTCCATCCTTTATTTAATCTCTTTCCTTGATCATGTCTTGTTTAATTGCTTTGTTTAGTTTATATTTAATTATGTGTGAGTAGTTTTCTTTCTAGGGTTTTTGGGGATCCATAAATAATATGAAGGGGTAATTTAGTGTTGTTGATTGTCAATGCTTAATTAATTTCCTATTGATTGATTTAATGCTCTGTGACTAGATTAGGCCTGATCTTTTATGCATGAGTTTGACAATATTGATTCGAGATTCAAGAGATGAGAATTGATGTTTAGGTCTAGTTTCAATAGGCAGGTTAATTTATAAATGGTTAAGTCGAGATTCGAGAGATGAGATTTAATACCAGTAAATTAATTATGTGATTGTAATACGTATCGAAAGCCCTTTATGATCTGATTAATTGATGCATTGATGATTGATTATTATGTTTTACCCTGGAATATTATTTATTGGTGAACCAATGCCCTAGGTCTTTTATTCATTGTTTCTCCTCCTATTTTTATTCTTTTCCACTTTTACTCTTAGTAGTTTAGTTCCTCTTCGATAATAATAATTTGTTATTTTATAATCTAGATTATATTAATTAATTAGGAATAAAAAAGACTTGTTTCCCTGTGGATTCGACCGTACTTCCCTATCTATTTTAGTTAGTAGTTTTAGGAATTACTTTTGTTTAGGTGATACGACTTTAGCCTGTCAGATGTTCGAGTCGAGCGACTCCAGAGACAAGCTCCTCGTCAACAAAGAAGACCTAGCTCAAGAGTCAGCAAAGATTCCAGAAGTCAGCCGCATCAACGGCGCATCGAAACTCGAGATAGTTTAGGACTTTCTAATTTTGATTGTAACTCTTGTAAGTCGACGAGGTCGTCAACAGCTTAAGTGGGGGAGGATGTTAGAATCCAACTCCTTTTGATGTATTAGATTCCCTTTAGATGCTTTCCTAGATTTTAGTTTATGCTTTCTTAGCTTGAGGTCCCATTATTGTGTTACTGTCAATTCAGTGTTCACTAGGGATTCTCCTTGTATGTCACTTAAAGCTCTTTAAATTAGAGGGTAAATGATTAATGAAATCTTAAGCCTTCTACCAAGTGTTGCTTTGTTCTTATGCTTGTTTGTTGTTAGACCTTTATAGATATTGTGTCTTACTTGCATAATAGCTCCCCTCCAAACCAACTTGATGCACTAAGAACTCGTGGTTCGGACCCGCTTGTGCCCGCCTTGAATTATCGGCCGTCACAAGCCCCGACCACCCGCACTCCGTCGCCCAAATAGACGCGAGTGTTCCTTGAATTAATTTCCCGCTTGTGTTGCTTTGTGATCACAAGCCACTCTTCCACTCAAGGCTAGCATTCTTGCCGCCAAAAGGCTAGAGCGCGCCGCACGTTTCGGGGTCCAAACTCCCGGACCGTGACACATAGCTAGAGAAGCATGAGGCCACCATAACCGCACAAGGCTATTTGTTCTCATATACTTGCATGTTGCAACATCACCACGCTGCCCACACGAAAGCAACAACTAATCTTAGGCTAAAGCACAGAACTCCTTGGAAAGCCATAGCCATCGATCAGAGAAGGAAGTAGCAAGGGTAGCTATAACTTTGTCATTCAGGTGACATTGGTTCCAAATCTCTAATGCTACTTTACAGTCAAACAAAGCATGTAATATGGTTTCACTTTGTGCACCGCAAACCTGTCAACTCGCCACCCCAACAATGTGGTGATATATGGGTCTTTCCTTCACAACTAGATGATCTTTAAAGTATTCCAAAAAAAGTGTTAGAGCTTTGGAGGGGCATCCATAACTCCATATTTCGAATACACGCCACACTTCACCACTAACCCCTTGGTCACCAATTTATTAAGCATATAACCTGTCCCTAGTCAATCTTCAATACATTTTATCACCAGGCAACGAGTGCACGAATAATACTATAGGTATCGGGGCAAAACTACTCTCAATAATCTTAGTCCTATTCACCACTATGATGATTGATCAAGTCCACCACTCGCAACATTTGATTACTCTCCGAAGTCACCTCAAATGGCATTACCACACCCTCCTTAAGCAACCAGTCATCAAAGTCACATTACCAACCCGCCACACCAAGTCACCAAGCCATCCTTAAAAACTGCTTTAGCCTCCCCCGATAAACTTCTCCATGAGTAACTCGGCACGAATCACGTTAAGCATTTAAGATATATGGTTACATGTTTATGTAAGTATTTGGAGTTTTTTTTTTTACGGGCTTTTCACCAAATGCCCTTGACCTTTCGAAAATTTCACCAAATACCCTCAAGTTTTTCAAAATTCATCAAATATCACTGAAGTTTGTTATTATTCACACCGTGACCTCAAAATACCCCTGACGTTAAAAGTCTGTTAGCAATAAAATTTAATTCAACAAATGACCTAACTTTGTTAAATAAAATACCTCTATTTTTTAGGTACAACGACTAGTTTGAAATTTAGAAAACTAACTGTTAGTTTTTATTTTCACCCTTTTTTACATAAATACTCAACACATAGCAACCCTCTTATTTGCTTAACCACAAATTTTAACACCATGAGATATGTGTCTAAATCCTCTTCCTCAATGTATGAGTGCGTAAGAGTTGCAAACAACCTCTATACATAGAAATAAGTGTTGGAGACCAGGCAAACAAAGAAAAAAAAAGGGTCAAACGAAGTAGAGATAATAATTTTGCGAGCGTAGACATGAAACGGATTAGGCTTATAGTTCATATATTTTCCAACAGGCTTAATATAGCAAACCCAAGCCTCTTTTATGCAGGCTTGACAATTTGTTCATACCCGCCCTTGTAAACGGTCTGGGCTTGTTTGCGGGCTAACGGACTTAGAAGTTCTAGTTGCAAATTTTCTCCTACAACTACAATATTTGTTTGCAACTCTTACATAAGATTACTCATACATTGAGGAATATGATTTGGACATATAACTCATGATGTTAAAATTGTGGTTAAACAAATAAGAGGACTGCTATGTGTGTAAGTATTTATGCAAAAAAGGGTGAGAATCAAAACTAACGTCTAGTTTCCTAAATTTCAAACTAGTCGTTGTACCTCAAAAAATAGAGGTATTTTGTGTAATTATTTAACAAAATTAGGGCATTTGGTAAATTAAATTTTATTGCTGATGAACCTTTAACGTCAGGGGTATTTTGAGTTCACGGTGTGAATACTAACAAACGTCAATGGTATTTGGTGAATTTTGAAAAAATTGAGGGCATTTGGTGAATTTTGCAAAAGGTCAAGGGCATTTGGTGAAAACCCCGTTTTTATAATATGCACATCATATTTAATTAGTGACCATATGAAATCCCCATTTTTTATAATATGCACATCATATTTAATTAGCGACCATATATAGCACTTTAGTTTTACTCGTAAATATTAAGAAACTTTGCAAAAAAAACCACCTTTTAGTTTGTATATAACCACCTTTTAAATATAATGTTGCAAAAGACCATCATTTATAAAAATTTTGTTACAAATTACCTCTTTTTTAGCCAAACTAGTCTTAAACTTGTGCAATGCACGGCTGTCTAATATATATATATATATATATATATATATATATATATATATATATATATATATATATATATATATATATAATGTGTCTATTTTATATAGTATTTTACCCCCGTCCCTTGGTCATAATTAGTAGTGTTTTTGGCTCTTTAGAGTCACTTTTATTACTAATTGGTGTTTTCTAGTGTTTTCGTAGATTTGGTTGACTTTTGCAGGGATTTACACTTTTGGAGTATTTTTCCGAGATATTTTGGAGCAATCACGAGCATTGGAGAAGCACGACCAGAGTTTATAGCCCAGGGCCGGTTAGAGCCATCGAACCGGTGATTAAGGGCTCGGTATAGGTGATACCGGGGCATTGGACCGAGGTTTCAAGACCCAAAGAGGAAATACAGATTGGCCCAAAGAATTGGAGCCCAATCGTAGTCCAATTAGTGGCCCAAGAGAGCCGCCCGGAGGCGCGCCCGACCGGGCGGGAGAAGCAAAGGTCGGCGCCCGATGACGCGCCCGGGCGGGCGCGAGATTTGT
This sequence comes from Chenopodium album, assembly GCF_948465745.1. Classification (NCBI taxonomy): domain Eukaryota; kingdom Viridiplantae; phylum Streptophyta; class Magnoliopsida; order Caryophyllales; family Amaranthaceae; genus Chenopodium; species Chenopodium album. The sequence goes on along the minus strand of NC_137835.1, from coordinate 16,634,337 downwards.
ACTGAAGAGCAAAAAGGCGCGCCCGATCGGGCGCGTGTTATTGTTAGAAGACGATTAGCGTCGTTTTAGTTTGTTTTTAGTTTAGGATTTGTACGGAGTATAAATACTCCTCTGTAATACGATTTTAGGATCTATCTCTTTACTCTTTCTTTACTCTCATAATTGTTTTCTTAGATTTTCTCTCTCTCATACCTTTGTTCTTAATCTACTCTTAATTCCAGATTTATTTGGTAACTATTTCTCTTCTCTTAATCTTAGTTGTTTATTTTATTCCTTCGATCATGTCTTGTTTATTTGCTTTGATTAGTTTAGTTTTTATTATGTGTGAGTAGTTTTATTTCTAGGGTTTATGGGGATCCATAAATAATATGAAGGGGTAATTTATTGTTGTTGATTGTCAATGCTAGATTAATTTCCTATTGATTGACTTAATGCTCTGTGACTAGATTAGGCCTGATCTTTTATGCATGAGTTTGACAATATTGATTCGAGATTCGACAGATGAAAATTGATGTTTAGGTCTAGTTTCAATAGATAGGTTAATTTATAAATGGTTAGGTCGAGATTCGAAAGATGAGATTTAATACCGGTAAATTAATTGTGTGATTATAATACGTAGCGAAAGCCCTTTATAATCTGATTGATGTATGCATTGATGAATGATTATTATATTCTACCCTGGAATATTATTTATTGGTGAACCTATGCCCTAGATCCTTTTATTCATTGTTTTCTCCCTATTCTTAACCTTCGTAGTTTAGTTTCATATTCGAACTTATATATCGGTTACCTAATAATCTAGATTATATTAGTTAATTAGGAATAGAAAGACTCGTTTCTCTGTGGATTCGACCCTACTTTCCTATCTGCATTAGTTAGAGGATTTAGGAATTACTTTTGATTTGGGGATACGACTTTACCCTGTCAATTTATATATATATATATATATATATATATATATATATATATATATATATATATATATATATATATATATATTGAACGTATAGTGATTTATTGATCTAAAAACTCTCAAATTTTTAAAAATTCAACAATACCATTTAAACATTTATTCCCAAAAATATTAACATATGAAATCGAATTTCATTAAATCAGAAAAGATGTAAATTTTATCCAAAAATATTAATATATGTAAGCGAATTTCATAAAACCAGAAAAGATGTACATTCTTACCAAGTAAACATTGCAAAGATTAAGGATAATCAGATGATCACAACAATTCTGCGGCCTAATACTCACAATTTTTGTCGGAATTTATGACAATTGGATATGAAACTTGTGACAATTGAAGATGGAAATTAACTTCTTCTCAACATCCCACAGACAGATTAGTCGTCAGATACCGTAAACCCAATTTTGTCATGCAAATAAACTAAAATCTAGCCCAAATCAGTCAAAACAATACCACAAACTTGACGACCCAAAAGTTCTTAAAACACAGTAAAAATAAGCATCAATTAACAAAATAAGACAATGTGCCTCAAAAAAAAACAATATAAGACAATGAGAGAGAGAAAAATATAAATTCTTAAAAAAATAATAATAATAAATAAATAAATAAATAATAATAATAATAATAATAATAATAATAATAATAATAATAATAATAATAATAATAATAATAATAATAATAATAATAATTCATAGTATCACAAATCTATAACTAATAAATTCACCACTGCAACCTGATCGATTTCAGACATGAAACCAAAAAAATTAACTGGTAAAATACAAACCTTGTTGTAACATATCCGACAAAACCGATCACGAAAACCCAATTTCTTTTAAGCAAAAACTCAAAGTTTGGTTGGAGAAAGCTTCACTATGATTTTTTTTTTTTTTTTTTTTTTGAAATGGACGATTCAGTAAGATTAGAAGGGCTTGTAAAATCAAAATAAAAATTTAAAAAGAAAAGTAAATCTGAGATTTTTTTTTTTTTTTTTTTTTGGTTAATCTTTTTTCAATCAGAAAAAACAGTAAGTGAACACGTGTCCTTCAATCTTCCTGTTTTAAAATAATAGTATAGATTTATCAATTATTATACATTGAATTGGTAGTAAGTTGCAACAAATTTTTATAAAAATTGGTGTTCTTTTGCCACATTTTTTTGAAAAGGTAGTTTTTGCAAAATTTTCTAAACATTATTTTTCCCTTTTTGTATGTCTTTCTTTTTTTTTTTTTTTTTAAGCCTTGAAAAGTAAACATATTTAGGTTCACTTGAAAGTTAGAACGTCAATGTGAATTTGTGATGTTGAAGTAATTTTTTTTTAAAAACTAACAAATCAAGTCCAAAAGATCCAAAACCATATCAAACCAGAATTTCAGGAACAGATTGGAATGAAAAAAAATTAGATCTTCATATTCCGAGTCTGGGCCAATCCAGTTTAAGAATCCCAGTCCAATATTTTCTCAATAGCTTTCAATAAAAAGTCTAGTCTGGGCCAATCCAGTTTAAGAATCCTTGCCAAAAAAAATAATAATCAAATAGCTAAGAAGCATAACATCAAAATTGGGAACTTAGAATGGCAAGGCCAATTCGAAACAAGACTAAAGGGACAATACAACAATAACATTAAGTCATTAACACCTTGTTAAGCAAATTAAGGTCTTTGCAGCAGGTGAATTTGACTAGTGAAGCGGATCTGTGTCTTTAATAATGGTGCTAGAAGAGAACTGGTTCAAAGATAACAAAAAATAGAGAACTAGCTGCCGGACTCCTGCTTAAGGTGCCATGCAATGACATCTTTGTAGGGTAAACTACCCCCAAATATATCCAAAGCACTACCAACAGTTACATCAACTCGCTCATTGCCAGCCACCTTAATCTTTTCTAGATCCCCCATAACTGTCACACCACCAGCATAGGTCACTGGAATCTGAGAAAAAATCATATCAGCATATACAGTACAAATTTTGGTGGCATGCTCATATTCGTAAGGTAAAACAACAGCAATTGAAGCCTCCCAAAGATGGGGCTGGCTACTTCTAGTTCAGATGAAAGGCAAAAATCAAACATAACTATTTAGCAATTTATAATACCCTATCTGATTCTATATATTATATATTCTATAGATGCTCTTTAAATAGTACAATTTCTACACCATAATATAAGAACCTTGCAGGAAGATTTAACTCCTTATCCCGAAGTTGTGTATCTTGACCCCTAAGACAAGCTGATATATGTAACTACCATATATAGTGTGTTAGTGTCATGTTTTAAAAAAAATGAACAAGACTGCTCATGCCAATGAACCACTTAACCATGAGTCGAAAATGCTTCACCAAAATGGAGATCAGCAGCTGTTCACCAAGACCAAGGGTAAACAATGTGAATGGATTAACAGCCCTGAAGTAAATATAGAGCAGAAGGTAATTTTATAGTTAAGATCTGATAATCTGATAGGCCCTTTTTCAATAATGTTTTCATGGTATTAATTCTGAGCATTATCACAGCGACAGATCAATTAAACTAAAGTATAAATGTATCAATTCTAGACGGAGGTTTTTCTTTCATCTTGTGTTTTCCTTATTTTTTTAACACCACCTGCAAGATAATGTTGTGGTCTGGTAGTATAATTTCGTATGCGGTATGCAGAACCAAAAAGAAAGACCAAGATTGAAAACATTCTCCTAATTTTCCGTCTACGCATAAGTGTACTTCAGAACACCTCAACATAACGCATTAATATAATGCAGTTGTTAACATAACTTCCCTTCAATCAATATGGAAATTTAAGCAAAGAAAAGTTATTCCTAATTGCTGAGCATATGAGTGTTAAAATATCATAAATATAGAACACAGCCAAACACACTGTTTACTTACTGGTGAGTATTTTCCAAGTAAAGAAACAAGCTCTTCGTCAATTCCCAATCTGCAATAATCAAGCAGTCAAATTATACCATACTCAATCTAATGTAGCAAGAACAAAAGTTAACTCTTCAAGTCTCCGGAAAATTTCTAAGTGACAGTTAACAAGTCTTCAGGCTAAAGATTTGTCCATAATATGTACTACGTAGAATTAAAATTAGGCTTTTTGTTGATCAAGCCCAAGGATAATGAAATGACTAGGGCAAAGAAGAAACGAAACTCAGACTCACTTTTTGCCTTCAACATCCACACCATGTACCAAAAACTCGTCAGCATAGGCAGCAAGAAATTCCAAAGTCTGCTCATCAACATATACATTGCTAAATTTCTGCCATCTGTCCGTTACAATGGCATATTTACCTTCCTACAAAAGAATCAGCACAGCAGTTTTTTATTAGAATAAAACGAAATTAGGGAACAGTCAACAAGATTAATTGCAGCCTTGGATCTTGAAAGGGTGAGCATAGGCCACTTGACAAACGAGACAAAATGGGCTATTGACCCTGCCTTAAGACCAATCAACATTCAGCCCTTGGCAAGTTGGCAGGGTTATGACTTTATGATCAACTTAAGGTGGATTGACTTTGACGGAACACAAATTTCAATATCTTAGAAAGATCAAGTGCAGCAGCTGACTTCCCAAGGAACCAAGACCAAGGCCAGACATAATGGACATTCACAGGATCCTACATCCCATGAAGAAAGAGCCCCAATGCTAATTTCTTCTAAACTTTTTATTTATTTAATGTGCAAATTCTATCCCATCTGGAGAACATAGTGAATAAATATATCTCTAACATAGGAATAATTTTGTAACATTGTCAATCTTAATATATCATATCATTTTGGGACTAAGGCTTCGTTGATGTTATTGTTGTTGATGTTGTCAATCTTAATATATCATAGTAAAATGATATATCATTGTCAATTTTTTTAATCTATTTAATCCCTACCTTATTAAGACTATTATACCCCTAAAAGTGTTTATTTATATATTTACCCCTTAAAGTAATGACCACACTTTATGAATAGGATGATAATTTCCCTAAAATATTTATTTATATATTTGCCCTCATTAATGTTAAAGCAAGATTAGCACAGTCTCATCTTAAGACTTTAACTCATTGCCACATTAGTTTTTTAGATTAAATTTAATATGTTTTTTTTAATTTATAATTATGTTAAGACTCCTTAAGACTAGATAAAATTTATCTCTTCAATCACACATACTCATTTTTTTACATATAAATTAAATTACTTCCTCCGTTCTTTTATTATTGCATCACTTGCCTTTTTAGGAAGTTTCACAAATATTGCACCATTTCCTCTTTAGGAAAAAAATTATTTGTGTTCACACTACAAATACCCAACATACCCTTGCTTTTTCACACTTATTTTTTAGTTTATCAATATGTCACATGGGCAATTTCGTATTTTTACCTTTCTCTCTCTTACTTTTTTCCATTACCAAAATATTTGTACCCAACCCCTATGGTGCAATAATAAAAAAACGGAGGAAGTATTATAGTTTTTTAAAAAAATAAAAAAATTAAAAAAATTGAGTGTTAAATTGAGTCTGAAGTTGATTCTTGAATTTTCAAGACTCCACTTCGATTTTATTTAGACCAAACTTCATAAATGCTTAAAAATAATAAAGTCTTGTCTTAAGACCGCAAAATTTGAAAATGATGTCATCTAGAATCTTAAGACCTAGGGCTAATCTAGCTCTTAATTGTATTTATTTTGTAACTCTTAAAAATAGTGTGTGGACATTTATAACCCTAAAAATATTTGTTCCCATATTTTCCCTAATTAGCGCTACTAACAATTCCAAACAGAAAGAACATCCGGACATGCTAGCTATGACGCGCGTATTTCGCACGTTAGCCGCCTAGTTAATTCAAATAAATGAGAAGTCGAGATATTTTTCCTCTTTATTTGTATTTCAATCATAATTAACGTTATCAAAATCGCTTTCATTTAATCAAGCGAGCCTCTTTTAACTTTTTTTTTTGTTTTAAGCTAGAGTTATATTTGCTGAGACACAACTTTGACCATCAATATCTTTAATTAGAGGTTAGTAAACATTATGAAAAAAATTAATTTTTAAAAGTAGACATTATGACAAATTCAACAACATATTATATGATCATATTTATGTTTTATATATGGGTAAAAAAATCAAGTCAATGACATATGAATGGTGGAAAATCCCAATTCTAGCTTGTAAAAAAAACACGGAGGGAATATCTCAATATCTTCTAATTTATTGTTCCTATATACATGATTTCTTAATGCATTTGTAATGAAGGGTATGTTTTGTGCGTACTTAAGCAATTTTTAGTTACCATATGAAATGGTTGGACCTTCATTTTTTTTCTAGGGCACAGTTTTTGATTTGTATGAACATTTGAACTGTTGCACACCACTATGAACTATGACCATATAATATTTTGATATGCTTGATATTAGTAATGCAAATCAGCATTTGAAACAGTAAAAAAAGTACTCTTGCATAAACTGATTGCTTAAATCTTTTAAGGATCTGCATTCTCTTCAATGATTAGATATTGTGCTTATTATATTGATTGAAATATCACATTTTTAAGATTTGAGAGAGGATCTAACATGAGAGCTGTACCTTCTTTCTGCAGCTCAAATCTAATACAAGCCTTTCTTTTCCAACAGTGCAGACCAGATCCTTAAGCCTATCAAGGTCCATTTGCCCATTGTTGAACACATACTGCAATCACGTGTAAGGTAAAGTCAACATGTAGTGCATAATACGCTTTGAAAAGGGAATTTTCAAGAAACCAAAAATAGAAGAAATACTGTGCAGTAGTCATTTGAAGCTACCTAGTTTCTGCTTAAGAGAAGTTAAGCACAATTGAACAAATAAAATCAATGGAACAAATAATGAATTGAATAAGACAGTCTAAGAAAGCTGCAATAAACACAAGGGAAAATTTTAGAGCATCATGGCAAATTTTATAGCACCATTAGCAGAGATTAAAAAGAAATCACATACATATCAGCAGTGGTAAAACAGGATATTCAAACCCGATACTGTAAAATTTATCCAACTCACTCGCATTTTAAAAAGTCAATTCGTCTATTAAATGACACATAGCTGCCACATAATCCTTATTAATGGCATTAAAAGGATAAGCAAGTGGCATTACATACATGATACATCTAACAATGCACCATAATATAACAAGTTAAAAAGGACAAAATCACTTAATCTAATTGTTTTTGTGCTTCAAATCAAAAATCATTTTATAGAAAGTCTAGTTCTCCGGATAGCAAACATTAAAAAGAACATCTTCAGCTAGTAGTCTGTAAACTTTAGCAGAGATATTCTACAAAAAATTAGGATTTTAAATTCTCATTTGCATGTAACAAAAAATAAAAATTTTCAACTAAAATAGTCTAAATATAATCATTTAGCTCTTTGCAAAGTTTTAATAGACACCTGATGGAAAGGAACAAGAAGTTATAAGAAACTTCACGTCGGTAGAAACATTTTTGGTGAAACACAAACATAAAAAGATTATTATATCATGGCCCTCCAAATGTCAATAATTTTCACTTGTTAAAAAAGAAAGAATTTTGGGGTTAAGGCTTTGTTATTGCTGTAAAACTATTAAAATAAATAAATAAAGCAAATTACAAATACCCCTCTAATTCAAGGATTATTAACCTATATGACACCATCTAAAGAAAGTGCATGGTTCTGGGTGTATATAGCAACACTAACTACTTGAATATTAGAAGTATTGGTAAGCACTAACATTAACATGGGTACGAACATTGAAATATGTATGCAATACCCCACCCATCCAACTAGGGGTGAAAATGAGCCTAACGTGTTCGTGAACTATTTGAGATCGACTTAATAAAGCTTGGCTCACTTGAGTTCATGTTTGGCTCAAAACATTAACAAACCAAATTAAGTAAGCCTACATCAAAAGCCTAGTGAATAGGCTCAAATATAATTTAATAATTACAAAAATGTTTACATAGAAATAATCAGACATTTTATGTGTGACACCCCAAACACCAAGGATATCTTGTTATCTACTACATGTGCATAGTGACAATTGGCCCACAAACCAACATAAGTTTTTCCCACACGTTTTGTACTCACTCACGCAACTTAATAGGTCATCCATCCCAAGAATATTCCCAGCCAAGCACGCTTAAGATCCAGGTGCGCAAGAGTGAGGACAAAATGCAACGGCCAATTGTGAGTCTTCTATGCACAATTTATAAATACCCTTAGTGGTTAACTACACTTAGTGGTTGGGGTCTAAGTTACAAGGACACGGCAAATAGCTCATAGTACCCATGTCGACACAACATGACACAGACATGGGTACGAAATCCGTGTTTGTCACTGTGCATTTGGACACTTCAAGGGAAAAAAGAGAAGAATGTAATTAAAATGCTTCTTGGAGGAGGAGGAGAAAATAGGATATTTGGGGCAAAGATAGGAACACATTCACATAAAGAGATAAAATAAATATACATAAAAAAATATTATAAAATATTATAAAAAAAATAAAAAGAAATAAAAATAAAACAAAAAAAAAAGAAATTAGTAGTGGAAGTTCAAAGAGTTAAAAAGTCACATGGGTTAGATTTATGTGCTTTCAATAGTGAAGGTTCTTAATGGATAAGTGGTGTTTTGGGTGTTTTTGTGCCTCGGGAGAGTTACGTCATGAAGTCTGGTATGGCCGGTCTGTACCTGCAAAATAACGGAGACTCCGGGTGGTTGGAGCTCCGCCTCCGACGGTCAAGTTAGTAACTTGAAACGGAATAAAGAGTACGGAAATTTAGGTGGGGATCTGCTTGGATTCCAAGCTCAGGTGTTTCTCTGATGTAAGAGAGTACAGGTATATTAAATGATAAAACGTGCCCTCAAAATGAGGGACATCTCCCTATTTATAGGGACATTGGGAATTGTGCCCCTGATTAGGTCATTAAACCCTAATCATTGGTGGGCTGCGCCGTTTTGCGGCATTCTCGAGATGTGTTCCCTTGATTTCTGGGAGGACACGTGTCGAGCAGGGATTGGTCCCTTTTGGGCCAATCTGGGGCTGACACGTGTCACCCTCTGATTGGGCCACGTGGCAGGGTGAAATTACCCTAAACAAGTGGGGCTAGAGGGTATCAGGAGTGTTTCATTTTATTTTTATTGGGTGGCATTTAGGTAATAGCTTGGGCTAGTGGGCTTTTCTATTTTGAAGAAAGGACAGGATTTTTGTTTTTTTCTTTTCAAACGGAGGTCAAATTACGTGTGTCCATAGTCTCCATACATTGGGCAGAGCCCTTATATCCTTAAATTCTGGATTCTGGAACTTGCCGGACAGACAATTGGATTTGTGTCTGTGTCTAACACCTGCTCCCGAGTCCATCTAACATAGGTCGAGGTTAAGCTGCATAGCCTTTTTCTTTTCTTTTTTTTTTTTCCTTGCCTTGTCTCTTTTTCCACTCAACTTATAAGTCAACTCATTACAAATATTCGTTCAGATGTATTGCAGCTAGTTTTATATATAGCAAGTTATCCCACACAACGGCGCATACTATAACACTTGCAAGAGTTACAACCATAGTCATCATAAATAAAGCAATGACACCCAGAATGTGAGTCAACAAAACTTTTCAATAGTTCAACTCAAATCAGTTTCAAATCCCAGTGAGCATAAATTTACGCCTATCTAGGTTGCCCCATCTCCACACCAACAATGCATAAAAACAAAAGGTGCTTAAAGTTAGTACCAAACTGAAATCACTTACTGATGTTACGATGACATGGCTGGCTCCCTCTTCAATATATCTTAACGCATTTTTGGAATTAATCCCACCTCCAACCTGCATACCACCTAGAAGGTTACCATTCTAGTTCAGTAGATGGAATATCTTTCTGGACATACCTTTAGAGATACATTTTGAAACTGTGTGGCCAAAGACCCGAATCAAGTTGAGATAAATACACACTAAACAATCCCCTCAATAATCAGATTATGAACAGACATTGATCAACAATGAGAAGGTGGTCATAATGAAATTAGCCATTAAATTTCTCTTTTCTAGATATAACATTTTTACAGAACAAAAAATATACTGAAAAGTTTATGAAGCAAAAGAAAGACAACTAGGTTGTCTAGATGAGGCTACTAAGAAACTTTGTAAAAAGCAAGCTGCTATTTTTCAAAGGACAATAGAATCTCATATTTTGAGAAGATCAGGCCAAGAGTCCAAGACTAATAAAGAAGACATAGTCCAAAAACACTTGAGAAAGAGAAATTGTTGAATAGAATGGAATAAATTACTACCTATGTATTATAATAGTAACATCGACAATCTTGTTATTGTTAACCTTATTATAGTAATTTCCATCAAAATTAAAAAAAAAAAAAAAAACCCACCGGGAAATGCATGCAAGGCTTCAATTGCAGCAGCTTCGCTCAAAGGGTCTGCGCCAAGCATGATAACATGACCACCCAAAAGCCCATCATCCTTGTACAACCTAGCATAATCAACTGACGGCTTATCAGAAACAAAATTAGTAACAAGAGCTGATGATGATGATCCTCCTTCTTTCAAATCCAAAAGGGTGGAACCAACAATTTGCTTCACTTTTCCCTGTGAAATTTATCAAACCAACAAAAAGTGTAATAAGAATTGACACTTCTACCATCAAAACCTACAGTGATCTTACATTCTTATCAACAAGGTTCAAAATTTCCACCATCAATTTGGAAAAGAAAAAACAACATAAAACCAACAAATCAGTCATAGTGTAACTCAAAAAGAATCAAAGTGCTCACCATTTAAAAATAAAATAGCAATTCTGAAACTAGGCCAATAAGGCAATAACAGTTAACCCCATCAAAAACCATTGTCAATCATACAATCACATAAACAAGGATAAGAATTTCCACCATTAATTTACAAAAATACATTAAATCGCCATAGTTTTACCAATAAAATCAACTATTTCACAACTTTCATCATAAATTTTGAAAGTCTTAAAAATAAAGAACATGAACCTTGTGTATATCAATGCAAGGTCGAAACCGAATGGAACATTGAGGCCCACCCTTGAGCCGGGGCAGGAGGGGCAGCCGCCCTGGATCCATGGAGCAAAGGCCTATTTTCATAGTTCCGTCCTACAATAAAGGGTGGCAAACAACAGCCTGCAACACAATAGCAACAAAATTTTGATTAAATTCTACTCCCTCCGTCCTCGAAAGAACGACCCATTTGGGTTGATTACGCGGGTATTAAGAAACTTAATTAGCTAGTACAAATGTATGGAAAATATAAATGAGCAATCATTTGCAATTAATAGCTAGAGAGAGAAAGTCCTAGATGTAAGACAAAACCGACAAAACCTGTTGGGTTTTTTCTTTCTTTATCCTATGTACTAATCCATGTGATATTTTATTAGCCAATAAGATTAAAGTGTTGTTTTACAACAACCAATAACATTAAAATACACAAGATTGCCAAGGTGGCAATTCTAAATGGGAGGTAAATGAAATCAGATTTCGATCATTTTACTGTATAAAAGAAAATTTTCATTCCCTCTAAAAATATTTTTACACAATCAGTAAACACTCTAAAAAAAATTAATCCACTTTCATCATTGCCTGCTTCATCATGGCTTCATACACAAATATTTATCTCTCCATAACATGAATCAATGGCCCAAATTCATCAGTCCATAACATGATACCCGGACATAATCAAACCCTAACATGAGTTAATCACCCAAAATAATTGTACCATAAGAGTTAATCACCCAAATAATCATGTCAATCCCACATGAGTTAATCACCTAACAATATAATCCATATTTTTTTTTTTTTGAAAAATATAATCCAAATTATACAGCACAACATCAAACAAATTTTGCAAGGCAAATTCAAAACCCAAATAATTGAAATGGAAAACACTATAATAATCAAGATAAAAAGAAAATCATCATCATTCAAAGTTATACACTCACAAATTACAAATCACACAAACTAAGCATAATAATTTACAAAAAAAAAAAAAAGTAAAATTAAAATTAAAAAAAAACAGAGAAAATATAAGATACGCATACCAAATTGCAGCAAATATGTGACTTTCGAATTTTTTTTTAAGGGCTTTGATTCGCAAACACACCTAGACTGCCGATCCCTTTTTTTTTTTTGCTCCAAATTGTCTATGGAAGGGGATGAATTAAGGAGAGAGAAGAACATAAACAAGGGTTTTTCAAGAGAAAATACCCAAATCCCAGAAAAATTGAAGAGAGAGAAAGAGGGGAACAAAAAATTAATGGTGGCACAAACATCTGAAAAAATATATGGCTAAATTAGGGAGAAAGAGCTACATGACAAAAAAATTTAAGGATATTTTGGTAATTTTTTGATTTTAATAGATGTTGTGAAAAACAAATAGATCATTCTTTTTGGGACAGATATTAGGCCAAATGGGTCGTTCTTTCGGGGATGGAGGGAGTAGCAAATAAGGCTCATATAATAGGGGCGGATCGAGGGGTAACTCAACATATAATAAGTTCAAAATGAGCTAAGACAAATTAATTACAAAACTAAATTTAAAAAATGTGTGGGTTCTGAAGATTAGAAGGATGATTATTAGGCGGATGAGAACTTTCTCTGTGTTTTTTTGAAAAAAAAAACTTGAAATACTTCTTTCTTGTGATCACTTCATTTAATTTGACTTCTGATATATGTAGCATTATTAGTTATTAGTATGTTTTAGGAGTTTTTGACAATTACCACCTACAATTATTACCATTTTATCAATTACCACCTACAGTTTTTTTTGTTTTTAATTTTACCACCAACTATTTTTTAAAATATCAAAACTTCCCACCTACTTGGCACTCAACTCAAATGTTATGTTATGTGGGGCCCACTAACTACCTTCCCACCCTTTTTCCTCACTTTCTTCCTATCACACTCAGTTTCCCATTCCCCTATATTGTAATCCTCTCACAATCGAGTAAAAACTTCAAATTAAATTATATATTCATGTTAATTATTTCACGAATTGAAGTGTTTGCCCAATTTCAAGAGAAATACAATACATGGGAAAGAGAAATTGAGTGGGAAAGAAAGAAAGGTAGTTAGTGGGCCCCACATGACGTTACATTTAAGTTGAGAGCGAAGTAGGTGAGAAGTTTTGATGTTTTGAAAAACAAATCATCATGCCTTCCATGTTAAATCTAAATAAACATATATTAAAAATAACGGATTTTTATACATGGAAGACGCTCAATCGCTAAAATCATTTCCCAAGAGCAAGCGGTCAATTTATTTCACCAGATTGGGGGACTAGGCATGAAGATTTGTCTTCAAATTGTCAACTTTGGTAGAGCCATGATGAATCTATTTTATATATATTTTTATTTCCCGTCCCACGGTCATATTTGTGCTTATTTGAGCTCTGCGGAGCTATTTTTACTACTAATATACGTTTTTTAGTGTTTTTGTAGAGTTGGTATTATTTTGTAGGAATTTACATTTTTATGACAATTCCCGAGCTTATTGAGCCACTACAAAGACAATGAAGTCGGATCGTATTTTATGACCAAATATTTTAAGCCCAAGACCGAGTTAAAGGAATTTAATTCGGTGATTAAGGGCTCAATTGGTGAAGAGTCCAAATTTTACAAGCTAGTATTACAGCCAAGTCCAAAGAGGAGGTTAGGCTCAAGTTCTGAACCAGCCCAATTCAAGATACAAGATCCAATCTCGCGAGTCTGTTGGGTGTAAGGATAGCGGGCCCGATTGAGAGACAGATTATTGCTGCTACTTTGATTCGGTTGGACCTTGATGCAAAACAGCCCAATAGCTTTGGTTTTTACGTAGGGAGTGACTTGCTTCTTAGACTTTACAAAGGATTTTGTTAGGAGTTGGATTGTTAGTGGGATTGGTGGCCATTAACTTTTCTTTTATATAAAGGGGAATAAGGGAGTACGGTAGTATCAGGTAGTTTAGATGAGTTTTTTAGTTTAGTTTTTAATTATTGTTATTATTTTGTTTTATTTTTTATTCTCTTTCTCTCTCTAACTTTTCTCTCTCTCCTCTGAATTAAACTCTTAGTATTACTTTCTCTTATTTTTCTCTCCCTAAACTCTTAATTTATGCAATTTTATATTTATTTCTTTTGGTACTATCTCTTCTCTCTTTTATTACTTATTCTCTTTGCTTTGATCCTTATCATGTCTCCTTTAATTGTTTTGTTTAGTTTAGATTTAATTATGTGCGAGTAGTTTTCTTTCTAGGGTTATGGGGATCCATAAATAATATGAAGGGTAATTTATTGTTGTTGATTGTCAATTCTAGATTAATTTCCTATTGATGACTAGATTAGGCCTGATCTTTTATGCATGAGTTTGACAATATTGATTCGAGATTCGAGAGATGAGAATTGATGTTTAGGTCTAGTTTCAATAGGCATGTTAATTTATAAATGGTTAAGTTGAGATTCGAGAGATGAGATTTAATACCGGTAGACTAATTATGTGATTGTAATACGTAGCGTAAGCCCTTTATGATCTGATTTTATGCATTGATGTTTGATTATTATGTTTTACCCTAAAATATTATTTATTGGTGAACCTATGCCCTAGGTCTTTTATTTATTGTTTCTCCTCCTACTTTTATTCTTTCCCACTTTTACTCTTAGTAGTTTACTTTCCCTTTGATAATAATAATTTGTTACTCTATAATCTAGATTATATTAATTAATTAGGAATAAAAAGACTTGTTTCCCTGTGGATTCGACCCTACTTCCCTATCTGCATTAGTTAGAGGATTTAGGAATTACTTTTGATTAGGTGATACAACTTTAGCCTGTCAAGCCACTAATATGGAAAGATATGGCTTTGCATATTTCATAAAAATTTGATAAAAATACCCTAAATAGCTATATATCTCGAAAAAGAAAAGGAGGAAGAAAGAGATTAGAGAAAGAGAGAGAGTGTGTGTAAGGGCGAGAGATTTAATAAGTTTAATAAGACTAAGAGAGGTAAGTCGTCTCATATATATATGAAATCATGCGAATTGAAGAAGGTATATATGCAAGTAGGGTTTTACTGTAATATTTGCAAATTTATAAAAAGAATAAATGGAGAGAAAAATAAAGGATCACATAAGTTTTAAGAGATTTAGAGTGAAAATAAGAATGAATCATAAAACATTATAACATCAATATACATTTTTATCAAAATAAAACAAAAATAAAACCCAATAGTGAACAAATAATCGAACTCATTTCTGATGACTACAAATAAGAAACATAGTATTATGTATCCTATATACATTTTAATATGGTATAGTTGTTAGTACATTTTACAAACAACATATATACGACATACTTGTTAATAACACTAACTAATCACACATTAATGATCTATCGCGCGCGGTCGCACAACTAGTATTCCACAAAATCATAAAAACACACTGCCGTAGCCCCGTAAACTCCAAATTTCATAGTTGAAAATAAGATTAAAGGGTTGTGCAATGCATTTGCAACCAAATTTGATTCAATTATCTTGAAAAAATACATAAATTTATGGAGATTTTGATTAAATAATCAAATTAGGCTCAAAATTTTCTTTTCTTTTGGTAATGATGTTTCATAATATTAGTAATTAGAACCAATAGTTGAGAACTTGAGATTTTCGAACACTTAATGCACTAATAATGAAGTTATATTAGATCAAATATAAACCTAAAATTGTGAAATTGATACGATAATAACAAAAAGAAACAAGTTACCTGAGAAGCTACTTCAATGGGGGATACAAGTTATTAGAAGGCGTCGTGCGATTCAACGGAGAACGTCAACTGCGCTTCAATGAACGTTGAGTGTGCTTCAATAGGCAATATAGTGCTTTGTATTAGTTTAACAGCCTGTTAACAAAATTAACAAATTAACAAATTAACAAATTAACAAATTAACAATATTTAATTAACAAATTTTTTTTTTTTTGAAAGAATTAACAATATTTAATTAATTAAGATTAGTTATATTATAATTTGATTAATTCAAAAAAAAAAAAAAATCCTCCCCAACCAGCCCGCCCATTCCCGCCTGCGCCCAATTCCCGACACCCCAGCCGTCCCTCCACACTAATACCCCTGCTACCTCACGCACCAAGCCAACAACCAGGCAGCTTCCCACAACCGCCACATAGTAGCTGCCGAACCACCAACCAACGTTGCACCAACTCGCAACCAGCAGCACTACCGAGAATCGCCGCAAGCTCCAATTTTAGCCCAATCAATCCTCACCCAGGAATTGAACCACCAAGGAAATGTGGATTACGCTTCAAAGGGAGATTGATATTCGATGATGTGCAAAAACCATCTTACCTCACAAACTATTTCAATGGAAGAGAGAAAGCTCAAACGCCGCTTCGATGGAGAACTCAGAGTGTTAAAGTAAGCTTCAAGGAGGAGCCTTAAATCATCTACCTTTCATCAAACAACTTGGGGGAGAATTCTAAGAGACAGAAAATTAATTAGCAAAGGGATGAGATAGAGAGGAGCAATAATGGGTTGGAGGAGGCCAGGAGGGGAAATAAGAAAAAAAAAAAATTCTTTTTTTTTTTAACGGTGGAAATTCTCTTTGTTAAACTTGAATTATTTCCCTAAATAATGTTGGGAAATTATCTAATTCTCAAATTACAACTACTCTTTTTTTAATTCCCATTATACCGTCCACTAGACCTGTTCAACGGGTCGGATCCGGGCTGGACAGGGCCTTAGTTAAATGGGTCGGGCTGGGCCAGGGTCAAGGCTGATTTGAAATGGGCTAGTTTGGGTCTTGGATTATTGGATCCGGCCCAGCCCCGCCCATTCAAACTTTGAAAACGGAAAAATCTAACAATAGTAATACAACCCACTTATGGGTCTCCAAAGGAACTTTAATGGGCCTTTACTCCTCCAAAAACCTGAATTACAAGTTAGTACATCTAATGTCGCATAACACATATGACATGTAACTTGAGAAAGTGAAAATTATAGTGACCCCAAAGAAATGTACAAGGTCAGCAGTGGAAATTCCTCAGTATAATCTTGCAAGTTCTGATAATCATAGGAAAATTCAAGAATAAATTGAGGTCTTACGAAAACTAGATTGCTCAGATTAAAAGAAAAAGTAACTAAATAAACACGACGAATGTTTGGAATTGAAAGAGCCAAAGAGGAGAGAGAAAGTATCTTTATTTAAAGAGTTTGGGCAACCAAATCGTGATTGAAGACGATAATCGACAATGGTAAAGCGACGACAGAAAAAATTAACTTAGGAAGAGGAGGAAATTTGGAGAATATTTTTAGGGTTTATAATTTGGGGGAAATTTGGGGAAATTTGCTTGCAGGTGTTTGAATTTTCAGATGAGCAACCTTGCTTTTGAATATTTGTATTTTCATGCTTGAATTTCTATTCTTTTTTTAGCTCTTTTTGCTTTAGCATTTATTTTATTTTTATAAGTGTGGGCAATCCCAATCATGCGGTCTATTACTCACTTGGTATTCATGTTTCTCAGGCACGGTACCGAGCACTCGATAAGAGACGCAATCTGAGACGTGTTCTTATCGAAGATACTTTCATATCAAAGACATTGGAACACTTACCCTTTTGTACACTTGTTTTCGTTTTTTTTATTATTGCTTATTTTTTGCTATTGCTTTCTTTTGAATTTGCTCAAGCCCTTTGAGATTTCATAAGTTACACACCATCCCATCCCAAGGTTAGGTAAATGTAGGTTGAAAAAAGAAAGGTTTATCGTTAGACGAGGCTCAAAGTGGTTTATGAAGAAAGGATTTGTAAATTTGAATGGTGAAAGGAGATATGATGTGGCTACAAGGGGTGCCTTAAATCATTAGTATACCTTGTACTTAATTCGACATGGATTTTTTTAAAGAAATAGAAAAAGAGGCCATGAAATCTTGTCGTTGCAGCTCGCCTCTTGTCTTGTGTCATTTGCTTCATCATCACCCAGTCTTCTCGCTAGCTAGAGGCAATGGGACCTTGTTTGCTTCTATGAGGTCTTGAATGAGATTTTGAAACCTGTAGCATTCATCAGTGGTATGACCGTTTCCTCGATGGTACTTGCAATAGGAATTTGGATTCCATCTCGAAGATCGATTTTCTGGTGTTGGATCCTCGGTAGGGCCAATAGGTTTGATTAATCCTCGATCATAGAGACGATCGAAAGCAACATCGTAGGTCATTCCAATGGGTGTGAACTCTCGTCTGAGTTTACTTTTAGATCCTTGATTGTCCATGGCTAAGACATCATTATGGTCAAAGGTATTAACATTATTGCTAGAGTGGGCGTTTTCGGAAGAAGAAGGATTGTCGTTCTTCTTTCCTTTCCAGCCACCGTGGTTACTATTGTTAGTAGCTTTTTGCTTTGCGAGGTCGTCTTCGATCTCGATACCGATGTCATAAACGGCCTTGAAAGTATTCAAGTTGTGTTGATATTTTAAGTGCTTTGAATACTTTTCTTGGAGATTCTTGATAAACATCCTCACGGATTCTTTTTCAATGGGGACCTCAATCATCTTAGCGGAAGTTTCCCTCCATTTATTAAAGAAAGAAGTAAAACCTTCATTCTCTTTTTGTCTTAGCATCTCAAGTTGTCTATGGTCGGTTTCAACTTGGATATTGCACTTGTACCTATCAATGAAAGCGTTCACTATTGATTCCCAGGTAGAGGTTTTCTCCTTGTCAAGGGAGAAGAACCATTGTTGGCAAACGGTTTCAAGAGATAGTGGGAACAGAGAGGGGAAAACCTTCTTATCGATACCCTTAATGCTCATTATAGTTTCAAAAGCTCTTAGATGGAAGTAAGGGTTATCTGTTGCCTTCAATTTAGGGATGTCAGTGGCGTTGAACTTATGCAGAAGAAGTTCTTTGTCCAGCGAGACCCCTTGCGAACTCATGCCTTGAAATTTATAGTCACTAGATAGCTTGCTTAGACTCTCTTGCATGAGGTTCATTTGTTGTTGCTTCACGGGGTCATCGACCCTAAGTGCGAGAAGTTTCAGTATCTCAGTCACGTTAGTGAATTGACTCCTAAGTTCATTAACTTCCTCTTGAGTTTCCATTATCTTCTTAGCCTTCCTCTTTTGACGAATCGCTTTATCAAAAAGTAAGACTTGAACAAAGGTGTTGTCCTTGATTAATCGCCCTTCTCTCCTCGACCAAGTACTGTGGAAAAGGAATTTGGGGATATTTATTGATAATTATTTAACTCAAGATTTATTCAACATGCAATGGATGGAGGAAGTGAAGAGAGATTGGAATAGAATGTGAAAAAAGATTTAGATGGAGGGATATGAAGAATTAGGAATAGAATGTACCCCCAACTTAAATGACGGAAAAGACTGACTCATGCATGAACCTAAGACATGGTCATGGTAATGCATACTCGAAGTGTGTGCTAAGATTAGTGAGTGTAGATGACATATTAAGACTCGTGTCATGACCATGTGGCTAGACTATGTGACCAAGACTCGATTAATGACTTGACAAGGTGTTATTGACAGCGAAGTTAACCGAATTAATTAGTAAACTGGTTAATTAGACCTTAGGTAATGACTCGACAAATAATCTGAACTGTCGGCCAAGCGACAGGACTGGCGTCGCATTATGGTGGTTGGCGCCAGACAATTTAGTTGATGTCTGGCGCTACACACTGTAATGTGGCGCTACAGCTCAGACTTTGGCGCCAACATTAGAGCTTCGGTCTGGGACTGTTTTCGGTATTATTAGCCAACTGGGGTATGCCTAAAGTCGTACTAGGTCAATTCCGATTAAAAAAAAACTTTATTCACTCAAATTAATTAATTAATTAGGCAAAGTTCTTTAAGTCATTAATTTTAGTCTCAACACAAATCAACAAACGGTTAAGAGAAACATAGAATATATATGCACAACAAATAATGCACAATTAGTCAAGTAGGCACAATATGATGCAATGAGTTCGCAACCTAACCATGGCTCTAGTTCTCTAAAGTTCGGGATATGGTTCAGTCAATAGAGGGTCCATGGTTAATTGTCCGGATGCACCGCGCAGAAGCCTAACCGTGAAGGGTTAGCGCGTGTGGATGGGACACCGCGAGTTTTAGAAAAAACTCACTTCCATGGTTTGGTGAATTCAACATCTCAGATGTACCCTTTGTTGCCAGGAGCGTTCAATCGGGTAGATAGAGCATGAATTCCCAGAAGGTTATGTCCATATGTAGAACACATATGGGTTTCAGAAAAGTGAGAAAAAATTCAATCAGGAAGCAGGATCGAGCAAACAATACGAAAAACCGGTCGAAATTAGAACGCATATTTCTGGCTCGGTATTGGGGGAAATTGGCGCCAGCAAACAGAGACTGGCGCCAAATTTTAACTGTAGCGCCTGGCGCCAATACTGGCGTCTAGCGCTACGGCTAAAAGTGTGGCGCCAAGCTCTGGCCCCTGACGCTACTTCCCACATGCATCAACAGCTTTCTGTGCTTGATAAAATCTTTCAGTTTCGCGCGGTGTTATTTCAGTCCTAGTTGTGAAAGACATTTCTCAAATTTCCTACGTGTAAAATCCTATGTTTTTGACTCATTACGGACGGTCTTTCCAATGAGAACCTTTTTATGCATATGACAATAATGTTAATCAAAATTACGCACATGAAATACTTAGAACTTTTCGAGTCTCATCCACTCATTCTAATTCATTGCCGAAACAAATTCAGGAATTAAAATAGAAATCCTCCCCAGTGGAGTCGCCAAAAAGTGTAGGGAATAATTTCAAGCCTTTAAAAATCCCACTAGCTCGAACCCCACTGTGATCATACACTAAAGTACGGTGGCGTCCAAAAGGGAAGAAGATAGAGCAAAAGAGTCGCCAACAAGTTTTTTTAGGAACCTGTAAACCGTTCACGAGGTGAAGGTTACACCCCTTAACAATCCAAGAGATCGTCAACTCCATAAGGTCATGAACCAAATAAGGGTTCGGGGATGAAGGTACAAATCCAACCTAAAAGAGATTGAACCTGCCCTAATAATAGGCCTCTACTTTATTCTGATCGTATTCATGTGCGCTTTTTAATTAACATGCAATCAATAGGATTAACCCTAAACCTGTTTATCTATGTTGGTTGAATATAATGCACAAATAAACTATTATTGGAGATCACTTGAATTTATAATCATATTAACCCTAAACAAGATTATTAATTATCTTATTAAGCATTATTACAAGTACCAATTCCCTTTAAACATGCATCAAAGGTGTGATCAAGCAATAACAATAAATATAATCAAGCAACATAATCAATAATAAACATCATGAATAATAATTATAAATAAAATAATATCATCATAAAATAATAATAACCATAAATTATAACAATTATAATCATAATCATGTTCATGTTAATATTAAAGCATAATAAAAATAGCAAGATCCTAGGCATGATACTAACAAGATTAATAACAAACCCTAGCATGTCACTAAGAAATAAAAATCAAAGCTTTAGCCCTAACATGATACTAGCAATCATAAATATTAGGAAGAGCATAGGAAGCATCACAACAATCATATTTAATATTAAAATTATCCTAGACATGATACTAGGAATATCATAATAACAATATAAACATGATTTCTACATCATAATATCAATTAAAACCATTAAAGCACTTACTTTGATGCTTCGTACCTCTTTCTAATAACAAAATACACACGTTAGTAACTTCAAGGAAAATAATAATCAAAGCAATTAAATTAAATAATTGAAATAGAGATTTGGGACCAAACCCTCAGAAATTAAAACCTTTCACGTCTAGGGCGAAGGCAACTTCGAATATGGCTAGGTGTTTCTAGATCTTGCGAATGCAGAATTTTGTATGAAAACCAAATTTTAGAATTGAATGCTAAAGAATTAATGTTTATTGAGAATTGATGAGAGAGATGAATGAATTGAAGAGAGAGATGAATGAATAGATGAGAGTTGATGAATAATAGATGTAGATGATGAATGAATGAAGAGAATTAGTTAATTAATTGATGAATGGTAATTGGTAATTCGTGGTGAATGAAAACGGAGTTTTTGATACGATATTTATAGAGAAAATCAGCCAAAAAAGATAATTTAACAAAACAGAGTCTGAAGATCGCAAAACAGCATTGGCGCCAACCCTGGCTAGCTGGCGCCAGGCACCAGTGGCTAGCGCCAGGCGCCAATGGCTAGCGCCTGGCGCCAAGGCCTGGGGTTGGACGCCAGTCTTAATTCCAACGCGTTTTCGAAAATCTGATAAGTTTACCGTACTGGAAGATAAAATAATATAATTTCTTCGAAAATGCTATTTGATCTTGATTAAAACTCTAAAAAGAGTCCTAATTGAATTAGGAATGAAAAGAACCTTCTAGAATATTCTAGAAGACTAAAACCATTCCTAATTGCATTAGGAATGATAAATCATATTAGGCCCTCCCCTAGATCATTGGGCCGTACATAAAGCTCAAACCGGGCCCAGTTTAGTAAATTGGCCATAACTTCCTCAATATTCATCGGAATTGGGCTTATAATATATCGCTGGAAAGGTCTTTGCAAGCCCCATCCAACTAAACCACTATTGGACCCATATCATGGACCAACCAAACTGGATCGGCTGTTTTCTTAAAATAAAGTTTTCCAAAACAGGGAGAAAAGAAAAGAAATAAAAACTTTCCGCAACACTAGACCTTTCCACACTTTCGTTTCATTCGATTATGATTCGACGTGAAAGGTACTCATCACTGGGTTTGGTTTTGGGGAGACACAAATGGGTGTCTACAATAAGTAGCCAATCTACCTAAGACAATGGGAAGATGAGATGGAATTGAATATGAGTGATGTGCAAAAACTTCCAATATGGGTTCAATTGCATGGATTAACACTCAAATATTGGGGGAAAGGATGTCTTGAGAAAATTCTTGGATTAATTGGTACTCCAATTAAGCCTGATGTTGCCACTCAATCCATAGATAGGTTATCATATGTGAGATACATGGTAGAAGTGGAGTTGAGATAGGATTTTGTGGACTCCATTGAATTCCATGGTGATTTGTTTGTTCAAGAAGTTTATTGGGAATGGAAGCCTCAATGGTGTACAGGATGTGGAGGGTTAGGTCATGATTTAGATCATTGCCCCTCTAGGAAGATAAGAAAAGAATGGAGACCCAAGGTGGTACAACCTATAACTATACAGAGTATTTCAGCTTTTGAGTCTGTTCCAAAAGAGGCATTGAATAACTCTGATCTAGTTTTTAATCCTACTAGGAATGAGAAGAATTTAAGTCCAAACAGACAGTTTGAGAAGAGATTAAGTCCAATCAGACAACCAGCTAAGAATGGAAGGGAAGAAGTTCCCATCTAGAATTCTTTTAGTGCTTTAGTTCTTGATAATGAGGATCAGTTAGTGGTGGGGGAGGAACCTATTGCTATTCAGGCTCAAAGTGGAAGAGCATCTGCTATGGTTTATGGATAGAGCTCTAATATGGAATATTAGGGGCCTAAATAGCCTTCTAAGTAGTAAAAAATTAGAAGTTTCTTAATTCAGAATAAAATTGGTCCGGTTATTTTATTGAGAACAAGGTTTCTGTGGAGAAATTTCCTGAAGTATACTAAAGATTGTTTTCTAGGTGGTGTGTTACCTCAAATTTTGGTAAAGTTAAAGGAGGCAGAATCTTAGTAGCTTGGTTACAGTACTTTTAGTGTGGATATAGTGTGTATTCATCCTCGGATCATACATACTAGAATCTTGAATAAGACTTTACAAAAGAGTTTTGAGTGTTCTTTTGTATATAGGGCTAATGATGTTAGTGATAGAGTTGAATTGTGGGATCAATTACACTTTTTAGCTGGATCTTGCTTAGGGGCCTGGATGGTGTCTGGTGACTTTAGTTTCCCTTTGAATATTAATGACAGAATTGGCAGGCAGATTAATAATAAAAAGATGGCTCCTTTGAAGAAATGTGTTAAATTTTGTGATATACAAGACATGTCTCATGCTGGTGCTAAGTATACCTAGACTAATAAGCAGCTTGGTGAAGCTAGGGTATACAACAAGATTGACGGGACCCTGATTAATTTAAAATGGATTGATATCTTTCATGTTCTTATGTGCAATATCAACCAGAAATGTGGTTTGATCGTTGTCTAGTTATAATTCATTTTGAGGAAGATGTTAGGACTGGACCTAAGGCTTTTAAGTTTTTTGACATGTGGGGTAGTAATCCTTCATTTAGGGATCTAGTTAAGCAAGCTTGGGGCAATGATTTTTCTTAAAGGAAAATGTTTCAAGTTGCAAAAAAGCTCAAGGAGGCTGAGTATTCAGAAATTAGAGCCATACTTATATCTGCTAAACATGATTTGGCAGAAGTTCAGAAGCAAATTCAGACTGATTATAGAAATATGGCATTGCTAGAGAAAGAAACTCAGATGCTTGACGCTTATACCAAGTTAAGTAAGGATTAATTTTCTTTTCTTTAGCAAAAAGTAAGTTAAAATGGCTTAAAATAGGAGATGAGAATACTGGATTCTTTCATAAGAGTATAAAAATGCAAACTTATAAAAAGAGAGTAGTGTCTATCAAAGATGAATGGGAGCTAATGTAATGATAGGAACAATATTGCTGGAGCTTTTATTGAATATTACAAATGGCTGCTTGGCACTGAACAGGTTTGTTTGTCCAAGGTTGATCTTGTTATAATAGCCCAAGGGTCTATTTTGTTGACTAATCATCAGTATATTCTACAGAATCCAGTCACAAGAGATGAAATAAGGAAGGTTATGTTTGGTATCTCTGGGTTTAAAGCTTTTGGTCTAGACAATTTTAATAGCTCATTTTACAAGCTGGGATAGGAAACTGTTGGTGATGATATTTGTGAAGCTGTTTTGGATTTTTTTTTCAGTCTGGAAAAATGTTGAAAGAGACTAATTGCACAAATCTGGTGCTGCTTCCCAAGTGTTAGCAACCTAAAAGTGTCACTGGTTTAAGACATATAGATTACTATAATGTGGTCTATAAAGTCATTACAAAGCTACTCTACAATAGGTTGAAGAAGATTGTTCCTGATATAATAGCTCAAAATCAGGCAGGGTTTATAAAAGGAAGAAAAATCTGCTACAACATATGTATTGTGCAAGATATAATCGAAAGATATAAAAGGAAGAATTCTCCCCCACGTTGTATGGTTAAAGTGGATATTCGAAAAGGTTATGATTATATGAATTGGATTTTTTTGGAGGATATGTTAACAACTTTGAACTTTCTAGAACATTCACCAAGATGGTAATGGAGTGGGTTAGAGCTCTGAGCTTTTCTCTAGTTGTTAACAGAAAGGTTAAAGGTTTTTTTTTTTTTTTTTTTTTTTTTTTTTTTTTTTTTTTTTGGGAAAACAGGTCTCAAGCAAGGTGATCATATCTCTCCCCTCCTTTTTATCATCTGCATGATAGTATTTATCTAGGTTTTTTTTTTAGAAAATTAGGACAAATAAAGATTTGTAGTTTCACCCTAGATGTAAAGGGGTTAAGTTAACCACCTTATTTTTGCTTATTATTTAATCATCATGAGTAGAGGAGATGAGAAATCTGGAAATCTGCTTTTGAGAGGGTTGACTACTTTTGTAGATACTTCAGGATTGATTACTAATGAAGGAAAGTCTAATGTTTACTTTTATAATGTCCCTCAGGAAGTTAAGGACAGGATCATCTTGCTTTCTGGCTTTAGGGAAGGGCAACTCCCTTTTAGATATCTTGGGTGCAAGTCAATGCTAAAAAAACTCTCCGTAGATGATTGTCAAATTCTGATAGACAAAGATGTGGCCATAATTAGGATTTAGGGAGGCAAAACTATGTCTTATCATGCAAGAACGTTTTTGGTAACTCGGTTCTTCTGTCTCTGCACACTTATTGGGAAAACTTGTTTATTTTGCCTAAGAAAGTGCTGGATGGGGTCATGGCAGTGTGGAGGAATTTTATTTGGGATGGCAATGCTATTTCTACTAGATCCCCTCCTATCTCTTGGGATATCATTTGCAGGCCTAAGAAACAAGGCAGTTTAAGAGTACATGATTGTTATAAATGGAACATTGCATCCATGGACAAGTATATTTAGGATATTACTAACAAGAATCATAGTCTTTGATTAAGGTAGGTGAACCATCACTATATCAAAGGCAGGAATTGGAAGAGGATTGGTTGCTCAATGCAATCAAGTTGTCAATGGAAACAAATTTGGAAAGTAAAAGAGCATATTAAAGATGATTTTGATAGGAATACTTGGAAGCACTGTCATGGAAGTTACACTATGGCTAGTGCTTATAGTTGGTTACAAAATACTAATCTTGAGGTTCCTTGGTGCAACATGGTTTGGAATAGATACATTATTCCAAAGCACAGATTTATAGTTTGGATGTTGTAGACACCCATTTGTGTCTCCCCAAAACCAAACCCAGTGATGAGTACCTTTCACGTCGAATCATAATCGAATGAAGCGAAAGTGTGGAAGGTCTAGTGTTGCGGATAGTTTTTATTTCTTTTCTCTTCTCTTTGTTTTTGAAAACTTATTTTAAGAAAACAGCCAATCCAGTTTGGTTGGTCCATGATATGGGTCCAATAGTAGTGTAGTTGGATGGGGCTTGAAAAGGTTGCAAAGACCTTTCCAATGATATATTACAGGCCCAATTTCGATGAATATTGAGGAAGTTATGGCCAATTTACCAAACTGGGCCCGGTTTGAGCTTTATGTACGGCCCAATGATCTAGGGGAGGGCCTAATATGATTTATCATTCCCTAATGCAATAATTAGGAATGGTTTTAGTTTTCTAGAATCTTCTAGAAGGTTCTTTTCATTCCTAATCCAATTAGCATTGATAAATTGACTTTTGTTGACTTTTCAGAGTTTTAATCAAAATCAAATAGCATTTTTGAGGAAATTATATTATTTTATCCTCTAGTACGGTAAACTTATCGGATTTTCGAAAACGCGTTGGAATCAAGCTTGGCGCCTAATCCCAGGCCTTGGCGCCTGGAACCGGGCCTGGCGCCTGGCGCTAGTGGTGGTGCCTGGCGCCAGCTAGCCAGGGTTGGCGCCAGCCCTGTTTTCTGAGCGTCAGACTCTGTTTTGTCTAATTTATCTTTTTAGCTGATTTTCTCTATAAATATCGTATTAAAATCTCCGTTTTCATGCACCTATTCTCATTAATCATTAATCAATTATCATCATCTACATTCATTCACCAATTGATTTCATTCATCTCTCTTCAACATTCAATTCTTTCTAAACCTTTGCTTTTTTATACAAAATTCCGCATTCAAAAGATCTAGATACACCTAGCCATATTCGAAGTTGCCTTCGCCCTAGTCATGAAAGAAAGAGGTACGAGGCATCAAAGTAAGTACTTTATGGTTTTAATTGATTTATTAATGTAGAAATCATGTTTATATTGTTATTATGATATTCCTAGTATCATGTCTAGGGTAAATTTAACGTTAAATATGATTGTTGCGATGCTTCCTATGTTCTTCCTAATATTTATTCATGTTAGTATCATGTTAGGGTTAAAGATTTGATTTTTATTGCTTAGTGACATGCTAGGGTTTGTTATTAATCTTGTTAGTATCATGTCTAGGATCTTGCTATTATTATTATGCTGAACATGATTATGATTATAATTGATATAATTTATGATTATGAATATTATTATTATTTTGATGATGATTATTAATAATATGATGATTGATTATTTATTATGTTGATTGATATTATTTTTTATTGCTTGATCACGCCTTTATGCATGTTTAAAGGGAATTGGTACTTGTAATCACGCTCAATAAAATATTTAATAATCTTGTTAGGGTTAATATTGATTATAATTCAAGTGATCGCCAATAATAGTTTATTTGTGCATTAAATTTAACCAACATAGATAAACATGTTTAGGGTTAATCATAATGATTGCATGTTAATTAGAAAGCGCACATGAATACGATCAGAATAAAGTAGAGGCCTATTATTAGGGCAGGTTCAATCTCTTTTAGGTTGAATTTGTACCTTCATCCCCGAACCCTTATTTGGTTCTAGACCTTATGGAGTTGACGATCTCTTGGATCGTTAAGGGGTGCAACCTTCACCTCGTGAACGGTTTACAAGTTCCTAAAAAACTTGTTGGCGACTCTTTTGCTCTATCTTCTTCCCTTTTAGACGCCACCGTACTTTAGTGTATGATCACATTGGGGTTCGAGCTAGTGGGATTTTAAAGGCTTGAAATATATTCCCTACAGTTTTTGGCGACTCCACTGGGGAGGATTTCTATTTTAATTCCTGAATTTGTTTCGGCAATGATTTAGAATGAATGAATGAGACTCGAAACGTTCTAAGTATTTCATGTGCGTAATTTTGATTAACATTATTGTCATATGCATAAAAAAGATCTCATTGGAAAGACCATCCGTAATGAGTTGAAAACATAGGATTTTACACGTAGGAAATTTGAGGAATGTCTTTCACAACTAGGACTGAAATAACACCGCACGAAACTGAAAAATTTTATCGAGCACAGAAAGCTGCTGAGGCATGTGGGAAGTAGCGTCAGGGGCCAGAGCTTGGCGCCAGTCTTTTAGCCGTAGCGCCAGACGCCAGTATTGGCGCCAGGCGCTACAGTTAAAAACTGGCGCCAGTCTCTGATTGCTGGCGCTAATTTCCCCCAATACCGAGCCAGAAATATGCGTTCTAATTTCGACCAGTTTTTCGTATTGTTTGCTCGATCCTACTTCCTGATTGAATTTTTTCTCACTTTTCTGAAACCCATATGTGTTCTACATATGGACATAACCCTCTGGGAATTCATGCTCCATCTACCCGATTGAACGCTCCGTGCAACAAAGGGTACATCCGAGATGTTGAATTCACCAAACCATGGAAGCGAGTTTTTTCTAAAAACTCGCGGTGTCCCATCCACTCGCGCCAACCCTTCACGGTTAGGCTTCCGCGCGGTGCATCCGGACAATTAACCATGGACCCTCTTTGACTAAACTATATCCCGAACTTTAGAGAACTAGAGCCATGGTTAGGTTGCAAACTCATTGCATCATATTGTGCCTACTTGACTAATTATGCATTATTTGTTGTGCATATATATTCTATGTTTCTCTTAACCGTTTGTTGACTTGTGTTGAGACTAAATAAATTAATGACTTGAAAAACTTTGCCTAATTAATTAATTAATTTGAGTCAATAAAGTCTAATATTTTAATCGGAATTGACCTAGTACGACTTTAGTCATACCCCAGTTGACTAATAACACCGAAAACAGTCCCAGACCGAAGCTCCATTATTTGCGCCAAGGTCTGAGCTGTAGCGCCACACGATGGAGTGTAGCGCCTGACGACAGCTATGTTGTCTGGCACCAAGCTCCACAATGTGACGCCAGTCCTGTAGCTTGGCCGACAGTTCGGATTATTGGTCGAGTCATCACCTAAGGTCTAATTAATCAGTTTTCTGTTTAATTCGGTTAATTTTGCTGTCAATAATGTTTAATTGAATCAATGATCGAGTCTTAGTCACATAGTCTAGCCACATGGTCATGACACGAGTCTCAACATGTCACCTACACTCACTAGTCTTAGCACACACTTTGAGTATATGTCACCTTGACCATGTCTTAGGTTCATGCATGAGTTGGTCTTTCCGTCATTTGAGTTGGGGGTACATTCTATCCCTAATCCTTCATATCCCTCCATCTAAATATTCTTCACATTCTATTCCAATCTTTCTTCACTTCCTCCATCCATTGCATGTTGAATAAAGTTTGAGTCAAATAATTAACAATAAGTATCCCCAAATTCCTTTTCCACAGTACTTGGTCAAGGAGAGAAGGGCGATTAATCAAGGACAACCTCTTTATTCAAGTCTCGCTTTTTGATAAACTGATTCGTCAAAAGAGGAAGGCTAGGAAGATAATGGCAACTCAAGAAGAAGTCGATGATCTTAAGAACCAATTGGCTACCGTAACTGAGACACTGAAGCTTCTCGCACTCAAGGTTGATGATCCCGTGAAGCAACAACAAATGAACCTCATGAAAGAGAGTCTAAGCAAGCTATCTAGTGACTATAAATTTCAGGGCATGAGTTCACAAGGGGTCTCGCTGGACAAGGAACTTCTTCCACATAAGTTCAACGCCACTGACATCCCTAAATTCAAGGCAACAGATAATCCTTACTTTCATCTAAGAGCTTTTGAAACTATAATGAGCATTAAGGGTATCGATAAGAAGGTTTTTCCCTCTCTATTCTCACTATCTCTTGAAACCGTTTGCCAACAATGGTTCTTCTCCCTTGACAAAGAGAAAACCTCTACCTGGGAATCGATAGTAAATGCTTTCATTGATAGGTACAAGTGCAATATCCAAGTTGAAACCGACCATAGACAACTTGAGATGCTAAGACAAAAAGAGAATGAAGGCTTTACTTCTTTCTTTAATAAGTGGAGAGAAACTTCTGCCAAGATGATTGAGGTCCCCACCGAAAAGGAGTCTGTGAGGATGTTTATCAAGAATCTCCAAGAAAAGTATTCAAAGCACTTAAAATATCAACACAACTTGAATGCTTTCAAGGCCATTTATGACATCGGAATTGAAATCGAAGACGACCTCGCAAAGCAAAAAGCTACTAACAATAGTAACCACGGTGGCTGGAAAGGAAAGAAGAGCGACAATACTTCTTCTTCCGAAAACGCCCACTCTAGTAATAATGTTAGTACCTTTGACCATAATGATGTCTTAGCCATGGACAATCAAGGATATAAAAGGAAACCCAGGTGAGAGTTTACACCCATTGGAATGACCTACGATGCTGCTTTCGATCGTCTCTATGATCGAGGATTAATCAAACTTATTGGCCCTACCGAGGATCCAACACCAGAAAATCGATCTTCGAGATGGAATCCAAACTCCTATTGCAAGTACCATCGAGGAAACGGTCATACTACTGATGAATGCTACATGTTTCAAAATCTCATTCAAGATCTCATAGAAGCAAACAAGGTCCCATTGCCTCTAGCTAGCGAGAAGACTGGGTGATGATGAAGAGAATGAAACCAGACAAGAGGCGAGCTTCGACGACAAGATTCCGTGACCTTTTTTCTTATTTCTTCTTCATTTTTTCCTTTCCCCAATAAGTCTAGCATAGGCACCTTAATTTTATAGGATTTTTTCCTTTTTTTTTATTAATAAAATGAGCATTTATTTCCTTGCATATGATCATCACATTGCATTTCATTAAAAGCATTAAAAGCAAAAAAAAAAAAAAAAAAAAAAAAAAAAAAAAAATCCATGTCGAATTAAGCACAAGGTATACCAATGATTTGAGGCACCCCTTGTAGCCACATCATATCTCCTTTCACCTTTCAAATATGCAATCTTTTCTTCATAAACCACTTTGAGCCTCGTCTAACGATAGACCCTTCTTTTTTCAACCTACATCTACCTAACCTTGGGATGGGATGGTGTGCAACTTGTGCAATTCTAAAAAGATTGAGTGATTTCAAAAGATCAAAATAAATAGCAAAAATAAAAAAAAAATAATAAAAGTGTACAAAAGGGCAAGTGTTCCAATGTCTTTGATATGAAAATATCTTCGATAAGAACACGTCTCAGATTGCGTCTCTTATCGAGTGCTCGGTACCGTGCCTGAGAAATATGAATTCCAAGTGAGTGATAGATCGCATGATCGGGATTGCCCACGCTTATAAAAATGAAACACATGCTAAAGCAAAAGATAAGAAAGAGCTAAAAAAAGAGTAGAAACTCAAGCATAAAAATATAAAGATTCAAAAGCAAGGTTACACACCTTGGGGGCTTATATAGGGTCTTGAGCCTTTTATCCCCTCCTTCTATAGCCTTTAGCCTAACCACATTACAACCCTTAAAAGACCTTTTTGAGGTATACACACTTGTGCGAGGTTCGGCTAGAGCTACGTTCGGCCTGATTTCTAACGGATACGTAGGCAACCTCACATCGAGGTGCGGCCGTAATAAACATACATTCATATTCACATTCACACACTTGCACCATGATCATATCAAGGGATTTCCTATGCTCATCCCTATTTACTTAGAGCTAGACTTGGGGGCTTGATCTTTACATCATTAGCTTACCTAGCCTAAGAGTCACCACCATTTGATTCTTCTAAAAATAATATCTTTCCACACACTTAGCCATTGCGGCCTAGCTTTAGTGTCACTTTCACACACTGCACAGATACATGACCAAATATAATTTCCCTTTAGGAACCCTTTGTCATGAAATCTTAACACAACGCTGAAGCATGCCTTATCAACATCACTCATCATTGCATCACGAAGTATGAAGTGCTTAGCCTCCGTGCCTAAGTTACCTAAATGCTTTCATCATTGAGTCAATAGTTGAGATAGCCTAGGATGGATTAATCCTTGCACCTTGAGAGATAGTATCAAATGACATTTGACTAAGCTCAGTCAACATGCATCTTCAAACTTCGATTTTTTTTTCGCGTCTTTCTTTTTCGGGAGAAAGTCGGTACCCTCCACGAAAATGACGGAAAATTTTGTTTTTTTGCATTTTCGAGTCGCATGATCACATTACAATGCACACACGGGTCATGAGTCACACGTGTCAATTTAATCGAGTCAACCTCGAGTCAGTCAATCATATCGAGTCAAGTTTATGCCTTGAGTCATGTCAAGTCGATGAGTCAAGCAACGCTAAACCTTAGGTCAATCCTAAGATAATTAAGCCTTAGGTCAACCCTAATAAGATGATTAAAGAATTTGGCAAAGCTCTATAGTAAAAAATAAACACAGGTGCAGCAGGACAGGGAAGACCCTATCACAGCATTCGGCGAAAGAGTCAATTCTTGGCACCAGAGATATTTCAGCAGCGACAGAGCTCGAAGCCTCTCAGAAAGGTGATTTCGATTTCATACAAAAATTACGGGTTCCTTGGTTCGCCAGTTAGCCCCTATAAGCAATTTGACATGATTGAGTAGTCGATTTGATTACAATCTAAGTGATCGACCTAACAAAAGATCGTTTCACTTAGCTTAAGCGCCTAAGTATTGGATCATTACAAGCACCAAAGCATCGGTTTAAAAGAAAGCACTTAAACGACAATATTTCCAAATATGGATTGTCGCGCATTCTTATTAAACGACAAAGCTTTCCAAAAATTGGATTGTCATCCCCAACTGACAATATTTCCGAAAATGGATTGTCGTGCAACGACAATTTTTCCAAGATTGGATTGTCATCTCTGGCAAAGTTTCCAAGCGTAGATTGTCATGCTCCTTCTTTTATTGGCAAGTTTTTCCAAGTTCGGATTGTCATACATTCATACATCGCTGGCAAGTTTTCCGAGATTGGATTGTCATGCACCCAGTTCCCTATGGCAAAATTTCCCAAAGGATTGTTGTAGGTCTCTATTCATCATAAATTTCTGCAAAGTTCCTCAACGTGGATTGTCGGTCAACTCTTTTTGCAAATGTTCCAAGATGCGGATTGTCAATAGTGGCAATATTTTCCCAAAAGGATTGTCGCATAGCGTTGGTGAATTTCCAAGGTGGATTGCTTTCAAGAGTTATATTCCAAGACATGGATTGTCGATCGTAGCAAAGTTCTTATGAAACATTGTTACGAAGCATTGGCAACTTTTCCAAAAATTGGATTTTGGCAAATTTTCCGAGATACGGATTGTCGCTTCATCGTGGCAACATTTCCAAGGATGGATTGTTACGAAGCATTGACAAATTTCCCTAAATCGGATTGTCATACATTATACAAGAGTTGTGTTGGCAACTATTCCCAAAGAAAAGAGGATTGTCATCACAGCAAAAGCACCGACATACTGGTTCACAAGCAGCAAAGCGCCGACGTACTGGCATAGCAAACATTAAGAAGCAGTGATCTTTTCGATGACTATCACAGCAGGAAAAAGAAGATCTTTGTTCAGAACGTCAAAGCAGCAAGGTGGCATTCCCTAGCTTGCGGAAAGTTGTCACAAACAACTGGAGGTAATTTCGGGCGAAGTTGTCTTCGATCATATTCCCTCAAGCATGGAAGATGGTCATAATGCGGATGAGGATTATTTCAAGAGAAATAATCTTCGATAGTGTTCCCTTGGACGTGGAATATTATCATTGCGGGGAGGATCGTTTCAGGCGAAGCAATCTTCTAATTTGGAAGCAGTTACAGGCGTAGCGGTTTTCAAGCGGGATGGCATTCTCTAGCTTGCAGGAGGTCATTAAAACAATCGGTTACTTTCAGAGACGTGTGCTCGACGGTGCAAGATACGCGTTTCTTAACTCTTTTATCTGTTTAACTAACGTTAGTTTTGCAGGTATCGGCGTTACAAGATTGGTTTAGGATCGCAGAACGTTCTGAATCATTCTCCGTCCCTATCGATACTTTGGCTTTCGTTTTTTGAAACTTACGTTTCTCCAAACTCAGTCAAAGTGGGGGCATCTGTAGACACCCATTTGTGTCTCCCCAAAACCAAATCCAGTGATGAGTACCTTTCACGTCGAATCATAATCGAATGAAGCGAAAGTGTGGAAGGTTTAGTGTTGCGGATAGTTTTTATTTCTTTTCTCTTCTCTTTGTTTTTGAAAACTTATTTTAAGAAAACAACCAATCCAGTTTGTTGGTCCATGATATGGGTCCAATAGTAGTATAGTTGGATGGGGCTTGCAAAGACCTTTCCAATGATATATTATAGGCCCAATTCCGATGAATATTGAGGAAGTTATGGCAAATTTACCAAACTGGGCCCGGTTTGAGCTTTATGTACGACCCAATGATCTAGGGGAGGGCCTAATATGATTTATCATTCCTAATGCAATTAGGAATGGTTTTAGTATTGATTTATCTTCTAGAGGGTTCTTTTCATTCCTAATCCAATTAGCATTGATAAATTGACTTTTGTTGACTTTTCATAGTTTTGATCAAAATCAAATAGCATTTTTGAGGAAATTATATTATTTTATCCTCCACTACGGTAAACATATCGGATTTTCAAAAACGCGTTGGAATCAGGCTTGGCGCCTGGAACCGGGCTTGGCGCTAGTGGTGGTGCCTGGCACCAGCTAGCCAGAGTTGGCGCCAGCCCTGTTTTCTGAGCGTCAGACTCTGTTTTGTCTAATTTATATTTTTGGCTGATTTTCTCTATAAATATCGTATTAAAAACTCCGTTTTCATGCACCTATTCTCACTAATCATTAATCAATTATCATCATCTACATTCATTCACCAATTGATTCCATTCATCTCTCTTCAACATTCAATTGTTTCTAAACCTTTGTTTTTTTATACAAAATTCCGCATTCACAAGATCTAGATACACCTAGCCATATTCGAAGTTGCCTTCGCCCTAGACGTGAAAGAAAGAGGTACGAGGCATCAAAGTAAGTACTTTATGGTTTTAATTGATTTATTAATGTAGAAATCATGTTTATATTGTTATTATGATATTCCTAGTATCATGTCTAGGGTAAATTTAACGTTAAATATGATTGTTGCGATGCTTCCTATGTTCTTTCTAATATTTATTCATGTTAGTATCATGTTAGGGTTAAAGATTTGATTTTTATTGCTTAGTGACATGCTAGGGTTTGTTATTAATCTTGTTAGTATCATGCCTAGGATCTTGCTATTATTATTATGCTGAACATGATTATGATTATAATTGTTATAATTTATGATTATGAATATTATTATTATTTTGATGATGATTATTAATAATATGATGATTGATTATTTATTATGTTGCTTGATATTATTTTTTATTGCTTGATCACGCCTTTATGCATGTTTAAAGGGAATTGGTACTTGTAATCACGCTTAATAAGATATTTAATAATCTTGTTAGGGTTAATATTGATTATAATTCAAGTGATCGCCAATAATAGTTTATTTGTGCATTATATTTAACCAACATAGATAAACATGTTTAGGGTTAATCTTAATGATTGCATGTTAATTAGAAAGCGCACATGAATACGATCAGAATAAAGTAGAGGCCTATTATTAGGGCAGGTTCAATCTCTTTTAGGTTGAATTTTACCTTCATCCCCGAACCCTTATTTGGTTCTAGACCTTATGGAGTTGACGATCTCTTGGATCGTTAAGGGGTGTAACCTTCACCTCGTGAACGGTTTACAAGTTCCTAAAAAACTTGTTGGCGACTCTTTTGCTCTATCTTCTTCCCTTTTGGACGCCACCGTACTTTAGTGTATGATCACAGTGGGGTTCGAGCTAGTGGTATTTTAAAGGCTTGAAATATATTTCCTACAGATGTCAATGTGGGGGAAGCTCAGAACTAGAGAAAAACTAAAGACGTATGGTGTTTGTAGGCGTCGTTCGAAGTGTGCCTACGTTAAGCATGTGTGAATATGCTTGGCACTCATAGGAAGTGGGAATTGACGTATACGATTAGGGACAAATAAAGTAAGGAGCCACCAACAAATTTTTAAGGAACTTATAAACCGTTCACGGATCTGAAAAGGCAACCACGAACAAAGGGACAACGAAGGCAACAATGATTGACCCGTGAAGGTTACACCCCATTCATAATCTATGAGATTACTAACTCCATATGGTTCGGATCCACGAAAGGAGGATCGGGGATGATGGTACGAAGTGATTCATGGAGTCACATTCTCCCGCATTGGCCTCTACTCGATTCTTATAGTGAAAAGTGATTCCTGCGATCTCAAAGGCATATAAACAAAATATTCAATTCGCTCCAAACTTTTATTATGCTAAATTGGTTGAATATTAATGTTACATATAATTCTAAAATATTAGTGATCACTTGATTAAACAACAAGATTAAAAAGGATCCTAAATCAGTTGTCCAAATTATCTTATTAGGCGTGATTTTCAATTACATATTCCCTTTAACATGCAATATGGTGATCATAAATACAAGCATTAATATTGGAAGCAATTTAACAATAAATCCAACAATATAAAATCGTTAGAAAAATAATAGAAATAAAAGGAACATAATTCTTACTTTGATTATGTTTGCTTGCAACTATAAAATAATAAACGAGTTAGTAACTGTAGACACCCATTTGTGTCTCCCCAAAACCAAATCCAGTGATGAGTACCTTTCACGTCGAATCATAATCGAATGAAGCGAAAGTGTGGAAGGTCTAGTGTTGCGGAAAGTTTTTATTTCTTTTCTCTTCTCTCTGTTTGGGAAAACTTTATTTTAAGAAAACAGCCAATCCAGTTTGGTTGGTCCATGATATGGGTCCAATAATAGTGTAGTTGGATGGGGCTTGCAAAGACCTTTCCAACGATATATTATAAGCCCAATTCCGATGAATATTGAGGAAGTTATGACCAATTTACTAAACTGGGCCCGGTTTGAGCTTTATGTGCGGCCCAATGATCTAGGGGAGAGCCTAATGTGATTTATAATTCCTAATGCAATTAGGAATGGTTTTATTCTTCTAGATTCTTCTAGAAGGTTCTTTTCATTCCTAATTCAATTAGCATTGATAAGTTTATTTTGTTGACTTTTTAGAGTTTTAATCAAAATCAAATAGCATTTTCGAAGAAATTATATTATTTTATCCTCTAGTACGGTAAACTTATCGTATTTTCGAAAACGCGTTAAAATCAAGTCTGGCGTCCAATCCCAGGCCTTGGCGTCTGGAACCAGGCTTGGCGCCAGGCGCTAGCCACTGGTGCCTGGCGCCAGCTAGCCAGGGTTGGCGCCAACCTTGTTTCCTGAGCGTCGGACTCTATTTTGTTAAATTATCTTTTTTGGCTGATTTTCTCTATAAATATCGTATCAAAAACTCCGTTTTCATTCACGAATTCTCATCAACAATTAGTTTTAATTAGCTTTCATCAACAATCGTTAATTCTTTAGCATTCTTTCATTCATCTCTTTCTTACCTTGTTTTTCATACAAAATTCCGCATTCGCAAGATCTAGAAACACCTAGCCATATTCGAAGTTGCCTTCGCCCTAGACGTGAAAGGTTTTAATTTCTGAGGGTTTGGTTCTAAATCTCTATTTCAATTATTTAATTTAATTGTTTTGATTATTATTTTCCTTGAATTTACTAACGCGTGTATTTTGTTATTAGAAAGAGGTACGAGGCATCAAAGTAAGTACTTTAATGGTTTTAATTGATATTATGATGTAGAAATCATGTTTATATTGTTTTTATGATATTCCTAGTATCATGTCTAGGGTATTTTTAATATATAATATGATTCCTGCGATGCTTCCTATGTTCTTCCTAATATTTATGATTGCTAGTATCATGTTAGGGTTAAAGATTTGATTTTTATTGCTTAGTGACATGCTAGGGTTTGTTATTAATCTTGTTAGTATCATGCCTAGGATCTTGCTATTTTTATTATGCTTTAATATTAACATGAACATGATTATGATTATAATTGTTATAATTTATTATTATTTTGATGATGATTATTTTATCTATGATGATTATTATTATGATTATAATTTTATTATTCATGATTTATTATTTATTATGTTGCTTGATTAT
Source organism: Chenopodium album (assembly GCF_948465745.1). NCBI lineage: Eukaryota > Viridiplantae > Streptophyta > Magnoliopsida > Caryophyllales > Amaranthaceae > Chenopodium > Chenopodium album. The sequence goes on along the minus strand of NC_137835.1, from coordinate 16,595,810 downwards.
ATTTATTATTTATTGCTTGATCACGCCTTTTATGCATGTTAAAGGGAATTTTGTACTTGCAATCATGCTTAATATGACAATTAATAATCTTGTTTAGGGTTGATGTGATTATAATTTCTAGTGATCGCCAATAATAGTTTGTTTGTGCATTATATTCAACCAACATAGATTAAACAGGTTTAGGGTAATCCTATTGATTGCATGTTAATCAGAAAGCGCACATGAATACGATCAGAATAAAGTAGAGGCCTATTATTAGGGCAGGTTCAGTCTCTTTTAGGTTGGATTTGTACCTTTATCCCCGAACCCTTATTTGGTTCTAGACCTTATGGAGTTGACGATCTCTTGGATCGTTAAGGGGTGTAACCTTCACCTCGTGAACGGTTTACAAGTTCCTTAAAAACTTGTTGGCGACTCTTTTGCTCTATCTTCTTCCCTTTTGGACGCCACCGTACTTTAGTGTATGATCACAGTGGGGTTCAAGCTAGTGGGATTTTTAAAGGCTTGAAATTATTCCCTACAGTTTTTGGCGACTCCACTGGGGAGGATTTCTATTTTAATTCCTGAATTTGTTTCGGCAATGATTTAGAATGAGTGGATGAGACTCGAAAACTTCTAAGTATTTCATGTGCGTAATTTTGATTAACATTATTTTAATATGCATAAAAAGGTTCTCATTGGAAAGACCATCCGTAATGAGTCAAAAACATAGGATTTTACACGTAGGAAATTTGAGAAATATCTTTCACAACTAAGACTGAAATAACACCGCGCGAAACTGGAAGATTTTATCGAGCACAGAAAGCTGCTGAGGCATGTGGGAAGTAGCGTCAGGGGCCAGAGCTTGGTGCCAGACTTTTAGCCGTAGCGCCAGACGCCAGCATTGGCACCAGGCGCTACAGTTAAAATCTGGCGCTAGTCTCTGTTTGCTGGCGCCAATTTCCCCCAATACCGAGCCAGAAATATGGGTTCTAATTTCTACCGGCTTTTCGTATTGTTTGCTCGATCCTACTTCCTGATTGAATTTTTTCTCACTTTTTTGAAACCCATATGTGTTCTACATATGAACATAACCCTCTGGGAATTCATGCTCCATCTACCCGATTGAACGCTCCGTGCAACAAAGGGTACATCCGAGAATGTTGAATTCACCAAACCATGGAAGCGAGTTTTTTTCTAAAACTCGCGGTGTCCCATCCACTCGCGCCAACCCTTCACGGTTAGGCTTCCGCGCGGTGCATCCGGACAATTAACCATGGACCCTCTATTGACTAAACCATATCCCGAACTTTAGAGAACTAGAGCCATGGTTAGGTTGCAAACTCATTGCATCATATTGTCCCTACTTGACTAATTGTGCATTATTTGTTGTGCATACTCTATGTGATTTTTCCTAACCGTTTGTTTGACTTGTGTTAAGACTAAATAAACTTATTAATGACTAAAGGACTTTGTTTAATTAATTAATTAATTAATTTGAGCTAATAAATAAACATAAAATCGAGTCATAGTTCCTTTAAGTCAACCCGGATTTTTATTCCCGTATACTGCACAAACGTCAACTTGTTTTGGTCATAGCTGGAGTTCTAGAAATAACTACGAGTCTTACAGACTATGGATCTGTAGCCCCGAGTTTTTTCTTTAATTTGGCGTTGGTTTCATCCCAATCAGAATCGCAGATCAAAAGTTATGACTAAAATACCGCAGTCTGTCCAGTTTAATGCATATACGTGAAGTCTTAACTTAGTCTTTGCATGAGTCTAGTTACATAGTCTAGCCACATGGTCATGACACGAGTCTTAACATGTCACCTACACTCACTAGTCTTAGCACACACTTTGAGTATACATCACCATGGCCATGTCTTAGGTTCATGCATGAGTTGGTCTTTTCCGTCATTTGAGTTGGGGGTACATTCTATTCCTAATGTTTCATATCCCTCCATCTAAATCTTCTTTCACATTCTATTCCAATTTTTCTTCACTTCCTCCATCCATTGCATGTTGAATAAAGCTTGAGTCAAATAATTATCAATAAATAACCCCAATTTCCTTTTCCACAGTACTTGGTCGAGGAGAGAAGGGCGATTAATCAAGGACAACCTCTTTATTCAAGTCTCGCTTTTTGATAAACCGATTCGTCAAAAGAGGAAGGCTAAGAAGATAATGGCAACTCAAGAAGAAGTCAATAATTTCAAGAACCAATTGGCTACTGTGACTGAGACACTGAAACTTCTCGCACTTAAGGTCGATGATCCCGTGAAGCAACAACAGATGGATCTCATGCAAGAGAGTCTAAGCAAGCTATCTAGTGACTATAAATTTCAGGGCATGAGTTCACAAGGGGTCTCGCTGGACAAGGAAATTCTTCCGCATAAGTTCAACGCCACTGACATCCCTAAATTCAAGGCAACATATAACCCTTACTTCTATCTAAGAGCTTTTGAAACTATAATGAGCATTAAGTGTATCGATAAGAAGGTTTTCCCCTCTCTGTTCCCACTATCTCTTGAAACCGTTTGCCAACAATGGTTCTTCTCCCTTGACAAGGAGAAAACCTCTACCTGGGAATCGATAGTAAATGCTTTCGTTGGTAGGTACAAGTGCAATATCCAAGTTGAAACCGACCATAGACAACTTGAGATGCTAAGACAAAAAGAGAATAAAGGCTTTACTTCTTTCTTTAATAAATGGAGGGAAACTTCCGCCAAGATGATCGAGGTCCCCACCGAAAAGGAGTCTATGAGGATGTTTATCAAGAATCTCCAAGAAAAGTATTCGAAGCATTTAAAATATCAACACAACTTGAATACCTTCAAGGCCATTTAAGACATTGGAATTGAAATCGAAGATGACCTCGCAAAGCAAAAAGCTACTAACAATAGTAACCACGGTGGCTGGAAAGGAAAGAAGAACGATAATCCTTCTTCTTCCGAAAACGCCCACTCTAGTAATAATGTTAGTACCTTTGACCATAATGGTGTCTTAGCCATAGATAATCAAGGATCTAAAAGGAAACCCAGGCGAGAGTTCACACCCATTGGAATGACCTACGATGCTGCTTTCGATCGTCTCTATGATCGAGGATTAATCAAACCTATTGGCCCTACCGAGGATCCAACACCAGAAAATCGATCTTCGATATGGAATCCAAACTCCTATTGCAAGTACCATCGAGGAAACAGTCATACTACTGATGAATGCTACAGGTTTCAAAACCTCATTCAAGATCTCATAGAAGCAAACAAGATCCCATTGCCTCTAGCTAGCGAGAAGACCGAGTGATGATGAAGCGAACAACACAAGACAAGAGGCGAGCTGCAATGACAAGATTTCATGACCTCTTTTTCTATTTCTTTTTCATTTTTTCCTTTCCCCAATAAGTCTAGCATAGGCACCTTTCTTTTTCTTTAGATTATTTTTGTAGTTTTTCTTTTCTTTTCCCTTTTTAATAAAATGAGCATTTATTTCCTTATATATGATCATTTCATTATATTGCATCAAATATAATAAAAAAATAAAAAAAGAAAAAAAAATCCTTGTCGAATTAAGCACAAGGTATACCAATGATTTGAGGCACCCCTTGTAGCCACATCATATCTCTTTTCGCCTTTCTAATTTACAAATCCTTTCTTCATAAACCACTTTAAGCCCCGTCTAACGATAGACCTTTCTTTTTTCAACCTACATCTATCTAACCTTGGGATGGGATTGTGTGCAACTTATGCAATTTTCAAAGAACAAAGCTTTAGTGATTTCAGAAATTCAAAAAATAGTAAAAATAAGCAAATGCAAATATAAATAAAAGTGTATAAAAGGGCAAGTGTTCCAATGTCTTTGATATGAAAATATCTTTGATATGAGCACGTCTCAGATTGCGTCTCTTATCGAGTGCTCGATACCGTGCCTGAGAAACATGAATGCCAAGTGAGTGATAGACCGCATGATCGGGATTGCCCACGCTTACAAAAATAAAATAAATGCTAAAGCAAAAGATAAAAGAGAGCTAAAAAAGAGTAGAAACTCAAGCATAAAAATATAAAGATTTAAAAGTGAGGTTGCACACCTTGGGGGCTTATCTAGGGTCTTGAGCCTTTTTATCCCCTTCTTATTCAATCCTTTAGCCTAACCACGTTACAACCCTTAAAAAGACCTTTTTGAGGTATACACACTTGTGCGAGATTTTGCTAGAGCTACATTCGGCTTGATTCCTAACGGATACGTAGGCAACCTCACATCGAGGTGCGGCTGTAATAAAAATGCATTCATATTCACATTCACACACTTACACCATGATCATATCAAGGGATCCCTTGTGCTCATCCCTATTCATTTAGAGCTAGACTTGGGGGCTTGATCCCTACATCATTAGCTTACCTAGCCTAAGAGTCACCACCATTTGACTCTTTTCAATAACATATTTTTCCACACACTTAGCTCTTGCGGCCTAACTTTAGTGTCACTATCACACACATCACGCATACATGACCAAATATATTTCCGTTAGGAACCCTTTGTCATGAAATCTTAATGTTGAAGCATGCTTCGTCAAAATCACTCATAATTGTCATTGCATCACAAAGTATGAAGTGCTTAGCCTCCGTGCCTAAGTTACCTAAATACTTTCATCATGCAGTCAACAGTTGAGATAGCCTAGGATGAATTAATCCTTGAAACTTGAGAGATAGTATCAAACAACATTTGACTAAGCTCATTCAACATGCATCTTCAAACTTTTGATTTTCTTTTTCACGTCTTTATTTTTCGGGAGAAAGTCGGTACCCTCCACAAAATTGACGGAAAAATTTTGCTTTTTTGTATTTTTCGAGTCGCACGATCACATTACAATGCACACACGAGTCATGTACACATTGAGTCATGTCGTGCCATTTCACTTTGATTTGAGTCTAACACATGTGTCATTACACTTCGAGTCGAGTCAACCTCGAGTCAGTCAAACATATCGAGTCAAGTTTATGCCTTGAGTCGTGTTAAGTCAATGAGTCAAGCAAAGCGAAACCTTAGGTCAACCCTAAGATGATTAAAAAGATTGGCAAAGTTCTATAGTAAAAAATAAATACAGGTGCAGCAGAATAGGGAAGACACTACTCCAATTCTTGGCGCCAGAGATATCTCAGCAACGACAGAGCTCGAAGCCTCCCAGAAAGGTGATTTCGACCTCATGCAGCAATTTCGGGTTCCTTGGTACGCCAGTTAGCCCCTATAAGCAATTTGACATGATTAAGTAGTCGGCTCGATTACAATCGTAGTAAGTGATTGACCTGACAAAAAATCGTCTCACTTAGCTTAAGTGCCTAAAACACTGGCTCATTACAATCGATTCAAAAGCAAGCACTTAAACGACAATATTTCCAAATATGGATTGTCGCGCATTCTTATTAAACGACAAAGTTTTCCAAAAATTGGATTGTCATCCCCAACTGACAATATTTCCAAAAATGGATTGTCGTGCATCTTCTTCAACGACAATTTTTCCAAGATTGGATTGTCATCTCTGGCAAAGTTTCCAAGCGTGGATTATCGTGCTCCTTCTTTGTTTGGCAATTTTTTCCAAGTTCGGATTGTCATCGCCGGCAAGTTTTCCGAAATTGGATTGTCATACACCTAGTTCCCTATAGCAAAATTTCCCAAAGGATTGTTGTATGTTTCTATTCATCATAAATATCGGCAAAAGTTCCTCAACGTGGATTGTCATTCATTTCAGTAAGTGGCAAATTTTCCCGAAGTGGATTGTCGGTCGACTCTTTTTTGCAAATGTTCCTAGACGCGGATTGTCAATAGTGGAAATATTTTCCCAAAAGGATTGTCGCATAGCGTTGGCAAATTTCCAAGGTTGATTGCTTTCAAGAGTTATATTCCAAGATGTGGATTGTCGATCGTAGCAAAGTTCTTATGAAAGATTGTTACGAAGCATTGGCAACTTTTCCAAAAATTGGATTTTGGAAAATTTTCCGAGGTACGGATTGTCGCTTCATCGTGACAACATTTCCAAGGATGGATTGTTACGTGGTATTGACAACTTTCCCTAAATCGGATTGTCATACATCATACAAGAGTTGTGTTGGAAACTATTTCCAAAGAAAAGAGGATTGTCATCACAGCAAAAACACCGACATACTGGTTCACAAGCAGCAAAGTACCGACGTACTGGCATAGCAAACATTAAGAAGCAGTGATCTTTTCGAAGACTATCACAGCGGAAATTAGAGTCATATCAAAAAGAAGACCTTTGTTTAGAGACGAGTGTACATCGAAACAACAAGGTGGCGTTCCCTAGATTGTGGAGAGTTGTCACAAACAACTGAGGATTGTTTCAAGAGAAGCAATCTTCGATAGTATTCCCTTGGACGTGGAATGTTATCAATGCGGATGAGGATTATTTCAAGAGAAATAATCTTCGATGGTATTCCCTAGGATGTGGAATATTATCAATGCGGATGAGGATTATTTCAAGAGAAATAATCTTCGATGGTATTCCCTAGGATGTGGAATATTATCAATGCGAATGGAGATTGTTTCAAGAGAAATAATCTTCGATGGTATTCCCTAGGATGTGGAATATTATCAAAGCGGAAGAGGATTGTTTCAGGCGAAGCAATCTTCTAATTTGGAAACAGTTACGGGCGTAGCGGTTTTCAAGCGGGATGGCATTCTCTAGCTTGCAGGAGGTCATCAAAACAATCGGTTACTTTCAGAGACGTGTGCTCGACGGTGCAAGATACGCGTTTCTTAACTTTTTTATCTGTTTAACTAACGATAGTTTTGGAGGTATCGGCGTTACAAGAGTGGTTCTGGATCGCAGAACGTTCGGAATCATTCTCCGTCCCTATCGCTACTTTGACTTTTGTTTTCGAAACTTGCGTTTCTCCAAACTCAGTCAAACTGGGGGCTTCTGTAGACACCCATTTGTGTCTCCCCAAAACCAAACCTAGTGATGAGTACCTTTCACGTCGAATCATAATCGAATGAAGCGAAAGTGTGGAAGGTCTAGTGTTGCGGAAAGTTTTTATTTCTTTTCTCTTCTCTCTATTTTGGAAAACTTTATTTTAATAAAACAACCAATCCAGTTTGTTTGGTCCATGATATGGGTCCAATAATAGTGTAGTTGGATGGGGCTTGCAAAGACCTTTCCAACGATATATTATAAGCCCAATTCCGATGAATATTGAGGAAGTTATGGCCAATTTACTAAACTGGGCCCGGTTTGAGCTTTATGTGCGGCCCAATGATCTAGGGGAGGGCCTAATGTGATTTATCATTCCTAATGCAATTAGGAATGGTTTTATTCTTCTAGATTCTTCTAGAAGGTTCTTTTCATTCCTAATTCAATTAGCATTGATAAGTTGACTTTGTTGACTTTTCAGAGTTTTAATCAAAATCAAATAGCATTTTCGAAGAAATTATATTATTTTATCCTCCAGTACGGTAAACTTATCGTATTTTTGAAAACGCGTTAAAATCAAGACTGGCGTCCAACCTCAGGCTTTGGCGTCTGGAACCAGGCTTGGCGCCAGGCGCTAGCCACTGGTGCCTGGCGCCAGCTAGCCAGGGTTGGCGCCAACCTTGTTTCCTGAGCATTGGACTCTGTTTTGTTAAATTATCTTTTTTGGCTGATTTTCTCTATAAATATCGTATCAAAAACTCCGTTTTCATTCACGAATTCTCATCAACAATTAGTTTTAATTAGCTTTCATCAACAATCGTTAATTCTTTAGCATTCTTTCATTCATCTCTTTCTTACCTTGTTTTTCATACAAAATTCCGCATTCGCAAGATCTAGAAACACCTAGCCATATTCAAAGTTGCCTTCTCCCTAGACGTGAAAGGTTTTAATTTCTGAGGGTTTGGTTCCAAATCTCTATTTCAATTATTTAATTTAATTGTTTTGATTATTATTTTCCTTGAAGTTACTAACGCGTGTATTTTGTTATTAGAAAGAGGTACGAGACATCAAAGTAAGTATTTTAATGGTTTTAATTGATATTATGATGTAGAAATCATGTTTATATTGTTTTTATGATATTCCTAGTATCATGTCTAGGGTATTTTTAATATATAATATGATTCCTGCGATGCTTCCTATGTTCTTCCTAATATTTATGATTGCTAGTATCATGTTAGGGTTAAAGATTTGATTTTTATTGCTTAGTGACATGCTAGGGTTTGTTATTAATCTTGTTAGTATCATGCCTAGGATCTTGCTATTTTTATTATGCTTTAATATTAACATGAACATGATTATGATTATAATTGTTATAATTTATTATTATTTTGATGATGATTATTTTATCTATGATGATTATTATTATGATTATAATTTTATTATTCATGATTTATTATTTATTATGTTGCTTGATTATATTTATTATTTATTGCTTGATCACGCCTTTTATGCATGTTAAAGGGAATTTTGTACTTGCAATCATGCTTAATAAGATAATTAATAATCTTGTTTAGGGTTGATGTGATTATAATTTCTAGTGATCGCCAATAATAGTTTGTTTGTGCATTATATTCAACCAACATAGATTAAACAGGTTTAGGGTAATCCTATTGATTGCATGTTAATCAGAAAGCGCACATGAATACGATCAGAATAAAGTAGAGACCTATTATTAGGGCAGGTTCAGTCTCTTTTAGGTTGGATTTGTACCTTCATCCCCGAACCCTTATTTGGTTCTAGACCTTATGGAGTTGACGATCTCTTGGATCGTTAAGGGGTGTAACCTTCACCTCGTGAACGGTTTACAAGTTCCTTAAAAACTTGTTGGCGACTCTTTTGCTCTATCTTCTTCCCTTTTGGACGCCACCGTACTTTAGTGTATGATCACAGTGGGGTTCAAGCTAGTGGGATTTTTAAAGGCTTGAAATTATTCCCTACAGTTTTTGGCGACTCCACTGGGGAGGATTTCTATTTTAATTCCTGAATTTGTTTCGGCAATGATTTAGAATGAGTGGATGAGACTCGAAAAGTTCTAAGTATTTCATGTGCGTAATTTTGATTAACATTATTTTCATATGCATAAAAAGGTTCTCATTGGAAAGACCATCCGTAATGAGTCAAAAACATAGGATTTTACACGTAGGAAATTTGAGAAATATCTTTCACAACTAAGATTGAAATAACACAGCGCGAAACTGGAAGATTTTATCGAGCACAGAAAGCTGCTGAGGCATGTGGGAAGTAGCGTCAGGGGCCAGAGCTTGGCGCCAGACTTTTAGCCATAGCGCCAGACGCCAGCATTGGCACCAGGCGCTACAGTTAAAATCTGGCGCTAGTCTCTGTTTGCTGGCGCCAATTTCCCCCAATACCGAGCCAGAAATATGCGTTCTAATTTCTATCGGTTTTTCGTATTGTTTGCTCGATCCTACTTCCTAATTGAATTTTTTCTCACTTTTCTGAAACCCATATGTGTTCTACATATGGACATAACCCTCTGGGAATTCATGCTCCATCTACCCGTTTGAACGCTCCGTGCAACAAAGGGTACATCCGAGAATGTTTAATTCACCAAACCATGGAAGCGAGTTTTTTTCTAAAACTCGCGGTGTCCCATCCACTCGCGCCAACCCTTCACGGTTAGGCTTCCGCGCGGTGCATCCGGACAATTAACCATGGACCCTCTATTGACTAAACCATATCCTGAACTTTAGAGAACTAGAGCCATGGTTAGGTTGCAAACTCATTGCATCATATTGTGCCTACTTGACTAATTGTGCATTATTTGTTGTGCATACTCTATGTGATTTTTCCTAACCGTTTGTTTGACTTGTGTTAAGACTAAATAAATTTATTAATGACTAAAGGACTTTGTTTAATTAATTAATTAATTAATTTGGGCTAATAAATAAACATAAAATCGAGTCATAGTTCCTTTAAGTCAACCCGGATTTTTATTCCCGTATACTGCACAAACGTCAACTTGTTTTGGTCATAGCTGGAGTTCTAGAAAGAACTACGAGTCTTATAGCCTATGGATCTGTAGCCCCGAGTTTTTTCTTTAATTTGGCGTTGGTTTTATCCCAATCAGAGACGCAGATCAAAAGTTATGACTAAACTACCGCAGTATGTCCAGTTTAATGCATATACGTGAAGTCTTAACTTAGTCTTTGCTTGAGTCTAGTTACATAGTCTAGCCACATGGTCATGACACGAGTCTTAACATGTCACCTACACTCACTAGTCTTAGCACACATTTTGAGTACACATCACCATGGCCATGTCTTAGGTTCATGCATGAGTCGGTCTTTTCCGTCATTTAAGTTGGGGGTACATTCTATTCCTAATTCTTCATATCCCTCCATCTAAATCTTCTTTCACATTCTATTCCTATTTTTCTTCACTTCCTCCATCCATTGCATGTTGAATAAAGTTTGAGTCAAATAATTATCAATAAATATCCCCAATTTCCTTTTCCACAGTACTTGGTCGAGGAGAGAATGGCGAATAATCAAGGACAACCTCTTTATTCAAGTCTCGCTTTTTGATAAACCGATTTGTCAAAAGAGGAAGGCTAAGAAGATAATGGAAACTCAAGAAGAAGTCAATAATCTTAAGAACCAATTGGCTACTGTGACTGAGACACTGAAACTTCTCGCACTTAAGGTCGATGATCCCGTGAAGCAACAACAGATGGATCTCATGCAAGAGAGTCTAAGCAAGCTATCTAGTGACTATAAATTTCAGGGCATGAGTTCACAAGGGGTCTCGCTGGACAAGGAACTTCTTCCGCATAAGTTCAACGCCACTGACATCCCTAAATTCAAGGCAACAAATAACCCTTACTTCCATCTAAGAGCTTTTGAAACTATAATGAGCATTAAGGGTATCGATAAGAAGGTTTTCCCCTATATGTTCCCACTATCTCTTGAAACCGTTTGCCAACAATGGTTCTTCTCCCTTGACAAGGAGAAAACCTCTACCTGGGAATCGATAGTAAATGCTTTCGTTGGTAGGCACAAGTGCAATATCCAAGTTGAAACCGACCATAGACAACTTGAGATGCTAAGACAAAAAGAGAATGAAGGCTTTACTTCTTTCTTTAATAAATGGAGGGAAACTTCCGCCAAGATGATTGAGGTCCCCACCGAAAAGGAGTCTGTGAGGATGTTTATCAAGAATCTCCAAGAAAAGTATTCGAAGCATTTAAAATATCAACACAACTTGAATAACTTCAAGGCGTTTTATGACATCGGAATTGAAATCGAAGATGACCTCGCAAAGCAAAAAGCTACTAACAATAGTAACCACGGTGGCTGGAAAGGAAAGAAGAACGACAATCCTTCTTCTTCCGAAAACGCCCACTCTAGTAATAATGTTAGTACCTTTGACCATAATGGTGTCTTAGCCATAGATAATCAAGGATCTAAAAGGAAACCCAGGCGAGAGTTCACACCCATTGGAATGACCTACGATGGTGCTTTCGATCGTCTCTATGATCGAGGATTAATCAAACCTATTGGCCCTACCGAGGATCCAACACCAGAAAATCGATCTTCGAGATGGAATCCAAACTCCTATTGCAAGTACCATCGAGGAAACGGTCATACTACTGACGAATGCTACAGGTTTTAAAACCTCATTCAAGATCTCATAGAAGAAAACAAGATCCCATTGCCTCTAGCTAGCGAGAAGACCGGGTGATGATGAAGCAAACAACACAAAACAAGAGGCGAGCTGCAATGACAAGATTTCATGACCTCTTTTTCTATTTCTTTATCATTTTTTCCTTTCCCCAATAAGTCTAGCATAGGCACCTTTCTTTTCCTTTAGATTATTTTTGTAGTTTTTCTTTTCTTTTCCCTTTTTAATAAAATGAGCATTTATTTCCTTATATATGATCACTAGATTAAACCCCGTGCAATGCACGGTTGTTAAATAATTCTAATGACAATAAATTTTACCTAAAATAATGGATATAAATATTATAAATAGACTTAGTAGTAAAAAGTATGAAATATTGTGAAAGAAATTAATTAAACATATAATAGTTATAATGGACAATTTGATATTTAAGGACATTTATTTTAGATTTTATACAAACTAAAAGTCATAATTTAATTACAATAATTTTTTTTTAGTAAGTGGTTTTGGAGGGAAAACTTTTTATAATATTTTGCCAAGTGTTTTCTAAGTTTCGCCTTTAGTATAATGTAATTGATTTCATTATATTGCATCAAATATAATAAAAAAGTAAAAAAAGAAAAAAAAATCCATGTCGAATTAAGCAAAAGGTATACCAATGATTTGAGGCACCCCTTGTAGCCACATCATATCTCCTTTCGCCTTTCTAATTTACAAATCCTTTCTTCATAAACCACTTTGAGCCTCGTCTAACGATAGACCTTTCTTTTTTCAACCCACATCTATCTAACCTTGGGATGGGATGGTGTGCAACTTATGCAATTTTCAAAGAACAAAGCTTGAGTGATTTCAGAAATTCAAAAAATAGTAAAAATAAGAAAATGCAAATATAAATAAAAGTGTATAAAAGGGCAAGTGTTCCAATGTCTTTGATATGAAAATATCTTTGATATGAGCACGTCTCAGATTGCGTCTCTTATCGAGTGCTCGATACCGTGCCTGAGAAACATGAATGCCAAGTGAGTGATAGACCGCATGATCGGGATTGCCCACGCTTACAAAAATAAAATAAATGCTAAAGCAAAAGATAAAAGAGAGCTAAAAAAGAGTAGAAACTCAAGCATAAAAATATAAAGATTTAAAAGTGAGGTTGCACACCTTGGGGGCTTATCTAGGGTCTTGAGCCTTTTTATCCCCTTCTTATTCAATCCTTTAGCCTAACCACGTTACAACCCTTAAAAAGACCTTTTTGAGGTATACACACTTGTGCGAGATTTGGCTAGAGCTACGTTCGGCTTGATTCCTAACGGATACGTAGGCAACCTCACATCGAGGTGCGGCTGTAATAAAAATGCATTCATATTCACATTCACACACTTACACCATGATCATATCAAGGGATCCCTTGTGCTCATCCCTATTCATTTAGAGCTAGACTTGGGGGCTTGACCCCTACATCATTAGCTTACCTAGCCTATGAGTCACCACCATTTGACTCTTTTCAATAACATATTTTTCCACACACTTAGCTCTTGCGGCCTAACTTTAGTGTCACTATCACACACATCACGCATACATGACCAAATATATTTCCGTTAGGAACCCTTTGTCATGAAATCTTAATGTTGAAGCATGCTTCGTCAAAATCACTCATAATTGTCATTGCATCACGAAGTATGAAGTGCTTAGCCTCCGTGCCTAAGTTACCTAAATACTTTCATCATGGAGTCAACAGTTGAGATAGCCTAGGATGAATTAATCCTTGAACCTTGAGAGATAGTATCAAACAACATTTGACTAAGCTCATTCAACATGCATCTTCAAACTTTTGATTTTCTTTTTCACGTCTTTATTTTTCGGGAGAAAGTCGGTACCCTCCACAAAATTGACGGAAAATTTTTGCTTTTTTGCATTTTTCGAGTCACACGATCACATTACAATGCACACACGAGTCATGTACACATTGAGTCATGTCGTCCCATATCACTTTGATTTGAGTCTAACATATGTGTCATTACACTTCGAGTCGAGTCAACCTCGAGTCAGTCAAACATATCGAGTCAAGTTTATGCCTTGAGTCGTGTTAAGTCAATGAGTCAAGCAATGCTAAACCTTAGGTCAACCCTAAGATGATTAAAAAGATTGGCAAAGTTCTATAGTAAAAAATAAATACAGGTGCAGCAGAATAGGGAAGACACTACTCCAATTCTTGGCGCCAGAAATATCTCAGACACGACAGAGCTCGAAGCCTCCCAGAAAGGTGATTTCGACCTCATGCAGCAATTTCGGGTTCCTTGGTACGCCAGTTAGCCCCTATAAGCAATTTGACATGATTAAGTAGTCGGCTCGATTACAATCGTAGTAAGTGATTGACCTGACAAAAAATCGTCTCACTTAGCTTAAGCGCCTAAAACACTGGCTCATTACAATCGATTCAAAAGCAAGCACTTAAACGACAATATTTCCAAATATGGATTGTCGCGCATTCTTATTAAACGACAAAATTTTCCAAAAATTGGATTGTCATCCCCAACTGACAATATTTCCAAAAATGGATTGTCGTGCATCTTCTTCAACGACAATTTTTCCAAGATTGGATTGTCATCTCTGGCAAAGTTTCCAAGCGTGGATTCTCGTGCTCCTTCTTTGTTTGGCAATTTTTTCCAAGTTCGGATTGTCATCGCTGGCAAGTTTTCCGAAATTGGATTGTCATACACCTAGTTCCCTATAGCAAAATTTCCCAAAGGATTGTTGTATGTTTCTATTCATCATAAATATCGGCAAAAGTTCCTCAACGTGGATTGTCATTCATTTCAGTAAGTGGCAAATTTTTCCGAAGTGGATTGTCGGTCGACTCTTTTTTGCAAATGTTCCAAGACGTGGATTGTCAATAGTGGCAATATTTTCCCAAAAGGATTGTCGCATAGCGTTGGCAAATTTCCAAGGTGGATTGCTTTCAAGAGTTATGTTCCAAGATGTGGATTGTCGATCGTAGCAAAGTTCTTATGAAAGATTGTTACGAAGCATTGGCAACTTTTCCAAAAATTAAAATTTGGCAAATTTTCCGAGGTACGGATTGTCGCTTGATCGTGACAACATTTTCCAAAGGATGGATTGTTACGTGGCATTGACAACTTTCCCTAAATCGGATTGTCATACATCATACAAGAGTTGTGTTGGACACTATTCCCAAAGAAAAGAGGATTGTCATCACAGCAAAAACACCGACATACTGGTTCACAAGCAGCAAATTACCGAAGTACTGGCATAGCAAACATTAAGAAGTAGTGATCTTTCCGAAGACTATCACAGCGGAAATTAGAGTCATATCAAAAAGAAGCTCTTTGTTCAGAGACGAGTGAACATCGAAACAGCAAGGTGGCGTTCCCTAGATTGTGGAGAGTTGTCACAAACAACTGAGGATTGTTTCAAGAGAAGCAATCTTCGATAGTATTCCCTTGGACGTGGAATGTTATCAATGCGGATGAGGATTATTTCAAGTGAAATAATCTTCGATGGTATTCCCTAGGATGTGGAATATTATCAATGCGGATGAGGATTATTTCAAGAGAAATAATCTTCGATGGTATTCCCTAGGATGTGGAATATTATCAATGCGGATGAATATTGTTTCAAAAGAAATAATCTTCGATGGTATTCCCTAGGATGTGGAATATTATCAAAGCGGAAGAGGATTGTTTCAGGCGAAGCAATCTTCTAATTTGGAAACAGTTACGGGCGTAGCGGTTTTCAAGCGGGATGACATTCTCTAGCTTGCTGGAGGTCATCAAAACAATCGGTTACTTTCAGAGACGTGTGCTCGACGGTGCAAGATACGCGTTTCTTAACTCTTTTATCTGTTTAACTAACGATAGTTTTGCAGATATCGACGTTACAAGAGTGGTTCTGGATCGCAGAACGTTCTGAATCATTCTCCGTCCCTATCGCTACTTTGACTTTTGTTTTCGAAACTTGTGTTTCTCCAAACTCAGTCAAAGTAGGGACTTCTGTAGACACCCATTTGTGTCTCCCCAAAACCAAACCCAGTGATGAGTACCTTTCACGTCGAATCACAATCGAATGAAGCGAAAGTGTGGAAGGTCTAGTGTTGCGGAAAGTTTTTATTTCTTTTCTCTTCTCTCTGTTTTGGAAAACTTTATTTTAAGAAAACAGCCAATCCAGTTTGGTTGGTCCATGATATGGGTCCAATAATAGTGTAGTTGGATGGGGCTTGCAAAGACCTTTCCAACGATATATTATAAGCCCAATTCCGATGAATATTGAGGAAGTTATGACCAATTTACTAAACTGGGCCCGGTTTGAGCTTTATGTGCGGCCCAATGATCTAGGGGAGGGCCTAATGTGATTTATATTTCCTAATGCAATTAGGAATGGTTTTATTCTTCTAGATTCTTCTAGAAGGTTCTTTTCATTCCTAATTCAATTAGCATTGATAAGTCGACTTTGTTGACTTTTCAGAGTTTTAATCAAAATCAAATAGCATTTTCGAAGAAATTATATTATTTTATCCTCTAGTACGGTAAACTTATCGTATTTTCGAAAACGCGTTAAAATCAAGACTGGCGTCCAATCCCAGGCCTTGGCGTCTGGAACCAGGCTTGGCGTCAGGCGCTAGCCACTGGTGCCTGGCGCCAGCTAGCCAGGGTTGGCGCCAGCTAGCCAGGGTTGGCGCCAACCTTGTTTCCTGAGCGTCGGACTCTATTTTGTTAAATTATCTTTTTTGGCTGATTTTCTCTATAAATATCGTATCAAAAACTCCGTTTTCATTCACGAATTCTCATCAACAATTAGTTTTAATTAGATTTCATCAACAATCGTTAATTCTTTAGCATTCTTTCATTCATCTCTTTCTTACCTTGTTTTTCATACAAAATTCCGCATTCGCAAGATCTAGAAACACCTAGCCATATTCGAAGTTGCGTTCGCCCTAGACGTGAAAGGTTTTAATTTCTGAGGGTTTGGTTCCAAATCTCTATTTCAATTATTTAATTTAATTGTTTTGATTATTATTTTCCTTGAAGTTACTAACGCGTGTATTTTGTTATTAGAAAGAGGTACGAGGCATCAAAGTAAGTACTTAAATGGTTTTAATTGATATTATGATGTAGAAATCATGTTTATATTGTTTTTATGATATTCCTAGTATCATGTCTAGGGTATTTTTAATATATAATATGATTCCTGCGATGCTTCCTATGTTCTTCCTAATATTTATGATTGCTAGTATCATGTTAGGGTTAAAGATTTGATTTTTATTGCTTAGTGACATGCTAGAGTTTGTTATTAATCTTGTTAGTATCATGCCTAGGATCTTGCTATTTTTATTATGCTTTAATATTAACATGAACATGATTATGATTATAATTGTTGTAATTTATTATTATTTTGATGATGATTATTTTATCTATGATGATTATTATTATGATTATAATTTTATTATTCATGATTTATTATTTATTATGTAGCTTGATTATATTTATTATTTATTGCTTGATCACGCCTTTTATGCATGTTAAAGGGAATTTTGTACTTGCAATCATGCTTAATAAGATAATTAATAATCTTGTTTAGGGTTGATGTGATTATAATTTCAAGTGATCGCCAATAATAGTTTGTTTGTGCATTATATTCAACCAACATAGATTAAACAGGTTTAGGGTAATCCTATTGATTGCATGTTAATCAGAAAGCGCACATGAATACGATCAGAATAAAGTAGAGGCCTATTATTAGAGCAGGTTCAGTCTCTTTTAGGTTGGATTTGTACCTTCATCCCCGAACCCTTATTTGGTTCTAGACCTTATGGAGTTGACGATCTCTTGGATCGTTAAGGGGTGTAACCTTCACCTCGTGAACGGTTTACAAGTTCCTTAAAAACTTGGTGGCGACTCTTTTGCTCTATCTTCTTCCCTTTTGGACGCCACCGTACTTTAGTGTATGATCACAGTGGGGTTCAATCTAGTGGGATTTTTAAAGGCTTCAAATTTTTCCGTACAGTAACTTTAAGGAAAAATAATAAAACAATAATTAAAATAAATTAAATAAAGTAGAGTTGATTTGGGGCCAAACCCTCAAACAGTTCTACCTTTCACGCCTTGGCTTAAGGACAAAACCACGAGTAAGTATGGACTCCTTGGAGTGCCTGAAGGGGGAATTTTGAAAGAAGAAGGGTAGGATAGTGTTTAGGCTAGAGCATAGAAGAGAGAAAAAGAGAGAATTAATTGATACCCCGTACATCAGAAATGAGGGGGTATTTATAGGGAAAATGAGTAGAGGGAACACACGGAACCCTAAAAAGATAAAAAAAAAAAAAAACCTAAAAAATAACACCGCGACACGGCAGAGGACACCGTAACACGGTGCCAGGCACCGTAAGACGGGGAAAACTCCCATGACACGGTGGA
The DNA here is from genome assembly GCF_948465745.1 of Chenopodium album. NCBI lineage: Eukaryota > Viridiplantae > Streptophyta > Magnoliopsida > Caryophyllales > Amaranthaceae > Chenopodium > Chenopodium album. The sequence goes on along the minus strand of NC_137835.1, from coordinate 16,577,781 downwards.
CAACAGTGTGACACGGGAAATAAATAGGGTTTATGCGGAAAAGACACGAGAAAATTCCGTGACACGGTACAGTACAACGTGTCACGGTATGGAAAAACGTGGAAATTACACGGAAAAAGCACCGTGACACGGTGAGAAATACCGTGTCACGGCAGCAGGTACCGTGCCACGGTGGATTTTCACGCAAAAAAAGCTTCAAAAATAGCACCGTGACGCGATGTAAACTACTGTGTCATGGCACCAGGCACCGTGCCACGCCATCAGGCGCCGTGACACGGGGCTTTTATTTTGTGCGCGGTAATTCCTGTTTTTTACCTGTTTTTAATATCATCATAACTTTTGAGCCGTAACTTGGAATAAAGAATATAATATATAATTGAAAATTTTATCAAGTATACTTTCCAACCCAATTAGAATCAAGTCAAAATAATTTGTAGATATTAAGATATGGCCGTTTTAGTAGAAGGGTGTCGGTTTTGGGCCGAGTTTAGTGTTTTGCTCATATCTTTTTCGTTATAACTCGGAATTGGACTTATGATATATGGTTGGAAAGCTTATTTCAAGGCCTATCTAACAAAATAATAATTGGATCAAAATTATAAGACCAAAAAAATCAGTTTCTCTCGGTTTTGCGATGTGGACACGAAAAGTGGAAAGCAAGTTATGTTATAGGGAAAAGAGCTAGGAAATGGATTGGTTTATGAAATGTATTGAATGGAAACATGAATTTAAGCACTCCAGAGATTAAATACTCAATCCAACCAATAACGGCGGTGAAAGGTTGTTCATCATCGGATTTGGTTTTGGGGAGACATTTTTAGGTGTCTGCAGAAGCCCCCACTTTGACTGAGTTTGTAGAAACGTTAGTTTCGAAAACGATAGTTAAAGTAGTCGATAAGGATGGAGAATGATTTAAGAAGTTCTACAATCCTAAATCACTCTTTATACGGCGATACCAGCAGAAAAATGTTAGTTCCACATATAAAAGAGTAAAGGAATAGAATGCTTATTTTACATCAATGTATCGGTGACAAATGAGTTTGGTAGCTTGCTATGCTTGAAGGAATCCACCGGATGACATTTTGTTGAGATACTTTCCATGCCCGAGGAAAGTCGACTGATGAATTTGGTAGCTTTCTAAGCCTGAAGAAACCTACCGGATGATACTTTCCATGCCTGAGGAAAGTTGACATATGATTTTGGTGTTTTTCTATGCTTGAAGAAATCCACCGATAATGCTTTCCATGCTTGAGGAAAGCTGACTTGGCGGTTTTCTATACTTGAAGAAAAATCCACTAATAACGCTTTCCATGCTTGAGGAAAGCCAACTTGGCGGTTTTCTATACTTAAAGAAAAATCCACCGATAATGTTTTCCATGCTTGAGGAAAACCGATTTGGCGGTTTTCTATACTTGAAGAAAAATCCACCGATAATGTTTTCCATGCTTGAGGAAAACTTACAACTGATATAATCGCTGAAATTTACAAGTGTATGATGGTTCGATTATCCCCGAACGTGGGCCGCAGATGATTTACCTTCAAGTCGATTATCCGACTATATTAGGTGCTTAAAGTGTCGAAAATGCAACCCTAATGCTTGTTAGGGGTAAATCGGTAATTTTGGTACCCTTTAAATACCAATTAAAATTTTTCGTGCAATTCCGGTGAGAAAATAACTGACCAAAAGTTGCGGAAAATCCTTCCAACTTGGTCAAAGATGCTAAAATATCTGCAAGAAAGTTAAAAGAGCGTGCAGGACTGCAAGAATGGCACCGCGCCACGTAGACATGTCTCGCGACACAGTGCTCCAGTCCCGTCAGACGGTGCAACTCCCCGTGTCGCAGGGTTCCTTTTTTGCTTAAAATGTCTACGCGCCTTTTTAAAATACCATGCCACGTGCGGGAACACCGTTACACGATAACGGAATACGTGGCACGGGAATGGGGTTGCATAACGGCTACTTTTTGGCTTTAAACTCGCTGCTTCTTTCCTCTTTCTCACTTCTTCTTCACCATCTTCATTCTCAAAATTGTTTTGTTCTCGCTCTTTCTTTCTTTTTTTTTTATTTTTTTTATTTTTTTTATTTTTTAAAATTTCCTGTCACCGTGCATAGGGATGGCAATCTAGTTCGGATCCGACCCTACTCCGCCCCGATCCGAGGTAAAATATCCGCTCCGAGTCCGAGAAAAAAGTAATCCGAGTTTGACTCCGTTAAAATAATCTAACTCCGAGTCGGAGGAGGGTCGGAGTCGGATCCTACAAAAAATTCGAGAAAAAAATTTGACTCCGACAAATGTCCGACTTTAACGGATTATTCGACTCCGACTCCAATAGATAGTGGATTTTTGTGTGGGTCATGGTGGCATTGGTTGTGTGTTGCAAAGGCCCAAATAGGCCAACATCTCAAAGTATATTGAATAATGAAAAAAAAACTCGGAGTCGGATCGGATCGGAGTCGGAGTCGGAGGTCGGATATTGAAGTCGGAGTAAGAGTCGGATGTCGGAGTCGGAGTCGGAGTCGGATTTAACCTCCGACTTCCTGTTGGGTCGGAGTCGGATTTAGAATAATCCGCTCCGTGTCCGACCCGTTGCCATCCCTAACCGTGCCATGACTGACAGCACCGGTGAGCGGGAGTACCCACCGTGACACGGCGTTTGACCTGCACACGGCTTTTTCACCGTTTTTTCTTCAGTTTTGCCTCTGTTTGTGGCCGCTACTGTTCCCTGAGCTCCGGTGCTTCCCGCTGCTGCTGCGCCTCTATCCAGAATTCACCATGACACGGGGAAGATTTACAGTGCCACGGCGTTAGGCCACCGTGTCGCGGTGGTTGCTACACCATTTCATCGGGTTTTTCGAGCTTTTGTAGCTCAAATCTCCACAAAATTTGCTTCATTTTTTTGCTAATTTCCTCATTTTTGATTTCTCACAAGGATCTATGTAAGTTTCCTTTGCTTTTGTTTCAAAATTGTTGTAAATTCCATACTTGCTTGAAACCCTAAAAAAAATCAAATTAGGGGTTTTTAATTTTGAGCTTCTATGTCAAAATTCTTGCTATTGAATTGACTTGTATATGAATGTATGTGTGTTTGTGAGCAATTTGAGACCAAGTTTGTGTGTTTTGAGCAAATCACCATTTTTTGGTACTACTTATGTGAAATGGTGTTCTTATTGTTCATGTTATTCTTTTGCACTTGAAATGGTGATATATTGGTTGCAAATCTTGTAAAATATGCCATGATGTGCCGATTTATCGTTCGTGTGCAATTTTGAAACATGCTCTGTTTTGTGTATGTACTATATTGTCATGGAGAACATAGTATCATGCAATTAGGAGAACATAGTTGTAGGTGTCGTTTGAAGTGCGCCTACGTAAAAGCATGTTGTGAATATGCTTGGCACTCATAGGAAGTGGGATTTGACATAAAACGATTAGGGACAAATAAAGTAGGGAGTCGCCAACAAGTTTTTAAGGAACTTGTAAACCATTCACGGATCATAAAAAGGCAACCACGATAAGGGACAACGATAGGCAACAACGATTGACCCGTGAAGGTTACACCCCATTCATAATCCATGAGATTAATAACTCCATATGGTTCGGAACCACAAAAGGAGGATCGGGGATGATGGTACGAAGTGAGTCATGGTGTGATATTCGCCCGTATTGGCCTCTACTCGATTCTTATAGTGAAAAATGATTCCTACGATCTCAAAGGCATACAAAAAAAATATTCAATTTGCTCCAAACTATCATTAAGCTAAATTGGTTTAATATTAATGTAACATATTATTGTAAAATATAAGTGATCACTTGATTTAATAACAAGATTAAAAAGGAACCTAAACCGGTTGTCCAAATTATCTTATTAGGCGTGATTTTCAATTAAATATTCCCTTTAACATGCAATATGGTGATCATAAATATTAAAAGAATCAACATTAATATTGGAAGCAATTTAACAATAATTCCAACAATATAAAATCGTTAGAAAAATAATAGAAATAAAAGGAACATAATTCTTACTTTGATTCTGTTTGCTTGCAACTACAAAATAATAAACGAGTTAGTAACTTCAAGGAAATAATAATAAAACAATAATTAAATTAAAATAAAATAGAATTGATTTGGGGCCAAACCCTCAAGCAGTTCTACCTTTCACGCCTTGGATTAAGGACAGAACCACGAGTAAAGTATGGACTCCTGGGAGTGCTTGAAGAAGGAATTTTGAAAGAAGAAGGGTAGGCTAGTTTTTAGGCTAGAGCATAGAGGAGAGAAAAATAGAGAATTAATTGATGCCCCGTACATCAGAAATGAGGGGGTATTTATAGAAAAAATGTGCTAAGGGAACACACGGAACCCTAAAATGATAAAAACCCTAAAAAAGTATACCGCGGCACAGCAAAGTGTACCGTGACACGGGAAATCCCACCGTCAGACGGGAAACATTCCCGTGACACGGTGCACTTTTGTGTGACACGGGAAATATTTAGTGAATGGGGAAGAAAACTCGTTAAGGGTTTACGCGGAAAGGACACGGAAACACCTGTGTCACAGCAGATGTCTGGTGTCACGGGGAACCCCACCGTCAGACGGTACAGTTTCCCGTGACACGGTGGACCGTTGCCGTGACGCGGGAGTTTTCAATTCGCTTTTCTGTCTAAATTCATTTTTAACCCTAAATTCGTTCAGCATTTTAAGTGCCGATTGATAATTTCGGGCTATTTTCTGATTTTATTATTATTATTTGGGCTAAAATAAAATAAATAAAAAGTTTGGGCCAAAAATAAATAATAAAACAATAAAATAAAAAAGGTTGGGCTAAAATTAAATAATAAAACTGTAAAATAAGTTTGGGCTGAAATTATAACTATGCTTTGACCAAACATCAAGACTGATCCATGGACTATTCAAAAATTGAATTTAATTAAATACGATTTTTTAAGCACTCTCGGGATTAAATACTGAACCTGACCAATAATGGCGGTGAAAGGTTGTTCATCATCGGGTTTGGTTTTGGGGAGACATTTTTAGGTGTCTACAATAGTATTAGTTCGTCATGGAGAAACTAAATACTAGAAATAATTCCATTATTTTGCTAATTTTTAGCCTTGAGGTAAATATTTTGCGTATAATAGAAATTGCAGCTTGAGATAACTGTTAAGCCGTTTTTGAATAAATAACTTAGGAAATGATGCTATGTATTTAGATTTTTATTTTTGTAATAGCATGCCTAGACAACGGGATCGCGATCTTTCTTCTCGTGGTCGGCGTTATGCTTTTCGGGAGGACACTCCCATAGTTTCTTAGGGCATGGATGACGATGCCCTAGAGACAAAGCCTTGCCCTTCTTCGAGTAGGGGCAGGTGGATTCCACCTCCGTGAACGCCAGATGAGTTGGTTTTCTGCCGTGAGAACCACGTTTCTCACCGTCCACTTGCCGGCATAGTCGATGGCACGCTTCGCCATCATGGATCCGGAGCTGGAGATTTGATTCCCCGGTTACATGGGATTATCACGAGGGATCCTGTTAAGAACGCATTGTGGGAGTCTGATGGTTTAGGAGATTTTTATTCGGCGGTCGTAGGATTTCGCAGCCCCCGCGGTTGTGGCCCGACAGTTGTTCGTGCGTTGTTGGAGTATTTTTGGGATACTACCAACACTTTTCACTTTGCTTGGGGAGAGATGACTATGACACCCAGGATTTTAGCATGATCAGTGGCTTACGCTTCACCAAGCGGGTCGTACGGCAGGTTCCTAACCTCACTTGGGGAGCGGTTGAGGACTTGAGGTAGCAGATTTATTAGGTCCGGTCGTTCAGCATATCAGGAATCAGTCTGTGCATCAAGGTGGTCCTAAGAGCGGGCGTTCAGAGTTGGCTTATGTTCTGGCCCGTGGCTTTGACATGGATAAGACATCAGCTGAGCAGCGAGTGCGGATCTTCATTTTGATTCTCATTTCCGTGACTCTTTCTCCTAATAGGAGTTCACGTGCGCTCATTTGCTACCTTCCTTCTTTGGTCAGGTTCGGCGAGATAGGATCCTTTAGTTGGGCCAGCCTTGGATATGCGGATTTTCTCTTGTCGCTACGTCATGGCTGTAGGCAATTGAATAACCAAGCCCCTATCATTGTCTACGGTTTATGGAGAGTCGTAAAGGTGATGGTCTTTCTTCTTCTTGTTTTATTTTAACCTGTTTAACTCATGTGCTAAGAGATTAATTTTCATTTTAGCTGTGGTTGTATGAGTACTTTCCAGGATTGGCCCCTCGACGGCTTCGTGGAGCGGTCCATGACTTCCCTGTTGGAGCCAGCTGGCGTGACCGAGGCGAGTCACGAGTGGAGTTCGTCCCTACGTTGCATGGGCTGCTGCGCTGAGGCACCTCTTCTGTTGGTGTAAGAATTGATTTTGCAGCATGTTATTCTCTACCTTAATGTTATTTTCGGCGTTCATTGCAACTTTTTATGGTTTTCAGGTTGTTGTTGAGATCCAGTATCGACCTTGGGCTGGGATGACTGATCTTCCCGAGGCTTTGCAGCTTTCGGCGTACCGTACTATTTTTGTTGGTACCAGACGCTTCGCTTGGTATCTTGGGGAGCGCGTTGTTCGTCAGCACAGCGCTGATCACTTTGTGATACCTTTGCCTCCGCCGGAGGAGTCGATGCTGGACTCACGTTTGCTTAGGGTGTTGATAAACAGGGGTGAGCGCTGTACTTTTCCTTTGCAGGAGCTTGTGCATATGGAGGGCGATTATTCGCAATACTTGATTCCCCTCTTTGGCTCCTCCACCCCGTCTTCCCGAGGTATGATTTCTTTTGAAACTTTTGTCGCTGGTCTCTGTTTAAATCGTCGAATAACCTGATTATACGATCGTATTTTCAGACGACTGTTAGGGGTATGGGGAAGATTGAGGTCCCGCCTAATTCTGTCCGCTACCTGGGGCCGATTGGTATTAGTGAGGATCATATTGCTAACGCGCCAGAGGGTTTCAGAAAGGCACATGAGTCTTTGCCTGATGTGTTTGAGCCGGTAAGCTTTTTAACACATTATTCATCCTTTTTAATACCGCTTGTTACTGATTTTTCTTTGCTTTGTTCTCAGCCTACGCACTCGACCATGATGGGATTCATGAAGCTGGTTGACGCTTTTAAGTACTGCATCATCAAGCTTCGATGTGGTGCAAGTTGTCGGGGCGGTTCTGGCGATGTTCTCGAGGTATATTCACCCTTTTCCCCATATTTACCATTTGTTCTATCTTGCACCATTGACATCTTTTCGTTTTGTGTTTTTCGGGAGCAACGAAGGTCTCGCTCACGCTCGAGGCATAAAGGCTCGGACGAGGGGGAGCCTAGTAGCGGCAGACGATCTCATAAGGTTCTTCGGCATTCTCAGTCTCACTGGAAGCCTTGGTCTTCTCAGACGTTTCAGGAGGCTCAGTGGCAGCAGCCTCAGCCTTCTCAGCCATTCCAGCACTTTCAGGGTCAGTGGCGGCGGTCTTCATCTTCCCAGCCTTCACAGCCTGAGTTCAGGCCAGTCATTACTCCTGTGGACCAGGGTTTTTACTCAGTTCCATTATCTGGGGCGCTTCCTTCACCGGTGCCTGTCTTATTTTCAGTTCCAGTGTCTGGGACGATGCCTCCACTGACGCTTCCTACCTCTTGGAGTCAGTCTACGCCGTTTGCCAATTGGACGGGTCCTGCTTTGAGTTTGTCTGCTACTGATGCTATAGGGACTAGTAGGGATACTACTCCTCGTACCCGTATGATGGAGGGACTCTTTGGTTTACCGTTCCCGTATTCACACGCTGGAGATGACACTGATCCTCACTCTTTTAGTTTTACAGATTTTTAACCGAGGGTTTTTATTTTGTACTTTGGTTGATGACACTTGACACCGTTTTAGCATCATGATTCACTTTGTACATATTATTCACAGTTTATGCATTTATTAGTGTATATTAGTGTGTGCTTGAGACTCATTGTGTGTGATTGTGTATTTATTAATGACGTGCCTAAAAAACCGTAAGTGATGGGTACCGACCTTCCCCAAAAGAAAAAAGAAATAAAAAAGAAAATGGGACAAGTTTTACAACTCCCCCAAAATAAAAATAACCATGAAAATGGGACAAGTTTTTCAACTTCCCCAAAAGAAAAAGGAAAATAAAAAAAATAAAACATAAAAAAATAAAAAAATAAAAAAAAATAGAAATAAGAATAAAGTAATAATAAATAATAAAATAAAAATAATAATAAATAATAAAAATGAAAATAAAAAAAATAAAAAATAAAATAAATGGAGAATTTTATTAGGAATGAAACTCTCGAAAAACAGAATTAGAAGATAAACGGTGAAGACAAAACAATTAAAATCCGGATAAAAATAGGTAAAGGATAAAAAATGAAAACTAACAATAATAGAATTATAATTAATATTGGAAGCAATTTAACAATGAATCCAACAATATAAAATCGTTAGAAAATTAATAGAAATAAAAGGAACATAATTCTTACTTTGATTCTGTTTGCTTGCAACTATAAAATAATAAACGAGTTAGTAACTTCAAGGAAAAATAATAAAATAATAATTTAATTAAATTAAATTAAATAGAGTTGATTTGGGGTCTAACCCTCAAACAGTTCTACCTTTCACTCCTTGGGTTAAGGACAGAACCACGAGTAAAGTATGGACTTCTTGGAGTGCCTGAAGGGGGAATTTTGAAAGAAAAGGGGTAGGATAGTGTTTAGGCTAGAGCATAGAAGAGAAAAAAAGGAGAGAATTAATTGATGCCCCGTACATCAGAAATGAGGGGGTATTTATAGGGAAAATGAGTAGAGGGAACACACAAAACCCTAAAAAGATAAAAACCCTAAAAAATAACACCGCGATACGGAAGAGGGCATCATGACACGGTGCCAGGCACCTTCAGACGGGGCAAACTCCCGTGACACGGTGGACAACAGTGTGACGCGGGAAATAATTTGGGTTTATGTGGAAAAGACACGAGAAAATTCCTTGACATGGCACACGGAATTTACACGGTATGGTAAAACGTCGAAATTACACGGAAAAAGCACTGTGACACGGTGAGAAATACCGTGTCACGGCAGCAAGTACCGTGTCACGGCAACAGGTACCGTGCCACGGTGGATTTTCACGCAAAAAATATTCGAAAATAGCACCATGACAAGATGTAAACTACCGTGTCACAGCACCAGGCACCGTGCCACTCCATCAGGCGCCGTGACACGGTGCTTTTATATTTTGCGAGGTAATTCCAGTTTTTTACCCGTTTTTAAAATCATCATAACTTTTGATCCGTAACTTGGAATAAATCATATAATATATCATTGGAAATCTTATCAAGTCTAATTTACAACCCAATTATAATCAAGTCAAAATAATTTTTATATTTTTTGATATGGCCGTTTTAGTAGAAGGGTATCGGTTTTGGGCAGAGTTTAGTGTTTTGCTCATATCTTTTTCGTTATAGCTCAGAATTGGGCTTATGATATATGGTTGGAAAGCTTATTTCAAGGCCTATATAAAAAAATAATAATTGGATCAAAATTATAAGACTAAAAAATCAGTTTCTCTTGGTTTTGCGATGTGGACACGAAAAGTGGAAAACAAGTTATGTTTAAGGGAAAAGAGCTAGGAAATGGATTGGTTTATGAAATGTATTGAATGGAAACATGGATTTAAGAACTATAAATATTAAATACTCAACCCAACCAATAACGGCGGTGAAAGGTTGTTCATCATCGGGTTTGGTTTGGGGAGACATTTTTAGGTGTCTACAGTGTTATCAATACTGATAGCTGTCCATTATGTTCTCAGAGTCTTGAAAACATGCAACACCTGTTTTTTCAATGTGATTATAGTAGGAGACTACTATAGTTATTGCAAGGAAAGCTGCAGGTTTTGATGCAATTTTTAGATCGGAAAGATTGTAACTCAGGGTGTTGGCTGGCTAGGAACAGATTCTAGAAAGCTATGATGCAAAGCTAGTGCAATGCCTTGATTTATAGCATTTGGCAACAGAGAAATGAGGCAATTTGGAAGAGTATGATTTTTAGACATGAAGTTGTAATTAGTAGGGTTTGTTTTTATGTGTATCATAGAATTAGTAGCTTAGTGGCCTAGAGAATTAAGGTTAGAGATTTGCCTTAGCTTAAGTTAGGCTATTTAGGGGCTTAATAAAGTTTGACATTTTCTCAAAAAAAAAAAAAACATTATTCCAATCATCATTCAAACTACTCAACACCTTACTTGCAATGGTCTCATTGTAAATTTTTTATACATATGAACTCATTTGGCTGAGAAATTCAATTACTCTAGACAAATGATGTTGGACTGACTCCTCTTCACCCATGGCCAATTCAAAAAAATCAATATGAAGTGTTTGTAATCATACCTTAATTACCCACTGATTGCCCAAATACTTTTGTTTTAGTGCCTCCCAAGCTTCATGTGAACTGGTGGTTGCAATAATTCGAGGAAAGATGTTATGCGCCGATCTGAATGAAGAACAACGCATTTGCAACTTTCTTGTGGTTCTCCTTCAATTGTTGATTGGGATATGTCGGTTCCATTGTCGGCTAATCATACTCATTCTCAACTAAATCCCATTGTTCTTGGGATTTCAGCATGGTATTCATTTTAAGACTCCATAGATGATACTTCTTCCCTTTGAAAATGGTAATTAAGGGTTTGGTGGATGGATTTATGCCATCCCCTGCAATTTTTGCTTACTCGACTTTGTGGGTTTCGTGTTTGGTTTCTAGGTTTCCTACACTGGAGATTTGCAGGAGACTTGCTTTCTCACTCTTAATTTCCCTTTTTATTTAAAGTAGGAAGTTAAACTAACCTAGTTTAGCTCCTGATACCACAATAATGAAGCAAGAATATAATATGATAGAAAGCAAAGCTAATTCTTCATAGAATTGAATTAATAAAAAGCACAATACATCAATTTAAATAGTGTAGCACGCTAACAAAATAAACTAAAGAATAGGGAGCATAATCCCACTTCCTAATTTTACTGCATAAAACTACTAAATCATTTTATTGGCATCTTAAGCTACTGGTAATTGTAGGCGTCGCTCGAAGTGCGCCTACGTTAAAGCATGTGGTGAATATGCTTGGCACTCATTGGAAGTGGGAATTGACATAATACGATTAGGGACAAATAAAGTAGGGAGCCGCCAACAAGTTTTTAAGGAACTTGTAAACCGTTCACGGATCATAAAAAGGCAACCACAATAAAGGGACAACGAAAGGCAACAACGATTGACTCGTGAAGGTTACACCCCATTCATAATCCATGAGATTACTAACTCCATATGGTTTGGAACCACGAAAGGAGGATCAGGGATGATGGTACGAAGTGAGTCATGGAGTCACATTTGCCCGTATTGGCCTCTACTCGATTCTTATAGTGAAAAGCATTCCTGCGATCTCAAAGGCATACAAACAAAATATTCAATTTGCTCCAAACTATTATTAAGCTAAATTGGTTTAATATTAATGCAACACATAATTCTATAAAATTTCTGATCACTTGATTAAACAACAAAATTAAAAAGGAACCTAAACTGGTTGTCCAAATTATCTTATTATGCGTGATTTTTAATTACACATTCCCTTTAAACATGCAATATGGTGATCAATAAATATAATAGAATAACATCAATATTGGAAGCAATTTAACAATAATTCTAACAATACAAAATCGTTAGAAAAATAATAGAAATAAAAGGAACATAATTCTTACTTTGATTCCGTTTGCTTGCAACTATAAAATAATAAACGAGTTAGTAACTTCAAGGAAATAATAATAAAACAATAATTAAATTAAATTAAATAGAATTGATTTGGGGCCAAACCCTCAAACAGTTCTACCTTTCACGCCTTGGCTTAAAGACAGAACCACGAGTAAAGTATGGACACCTGAGAGTGCTTGAAGAAGGAATTTTGAAAGAATAAGGGTAGGCTAGTGTTTAGGCTAGAGCATAGAAGAGAGAAAAAACTAGAGAAATTAATTGATGCCACGTACATCAGAATTGAGGGGGTATTTATAGAAAAAATGTGATGAGGGAACACACGGAACCCTAAAATGATAAAAACCCTAATAAAGTATCCCGCGACACGACAAAGTGTACCGTGACACGGGAAATCCTTCCTTTAGACGGGAATAATTCCCGTGACACGGTGCACATTTTGTGTGACGCGGGAAATATTTAGTGAACGAGGAAGAAAACGCGTTAAGGGTTTACGCGGAAAGGACACAGAAATTCCCGTGTCATAGCAGGTTTCCCGTGTCACGGGAAACCCCACCTTCAGACGGGAAAGTTTTCCGTGAAACAGTGGACTGTTGCCGTGATGCGAGAATTTTCAGTCCGCTTTTCCGTCTAAATTCATTTTTAACCCTAATTTCGTTCAGCATTTTAAGTGCCGATTGATAATTTTGGGCCATTTTCTGATTTTATTATTATTTGGGCTAAGATAAATAATTAAAAAAAAAAGTTTGGGCTAAAATTAAATAATAAGTTTGGGTTGAAATTAAAAATATGCTTTGACCAAACATCAAGACTAATCCATGGACTATTCAAAAATTGAATTTAATTAAATACGATTTTTTAAGCACTCTCGGGATTAAATACTGAACCCGACCAATAGTGGCAGTGAAAGGTTGTTCATCATCGGGTTTGGTTTTGGGGAGACATTTTTAGGTGTTTACAGAAGCCCCCACTTTGACTGAGTTTGTAAAAACGTCAGTTTCGAAAACGATAGTCAAAGTACTCGATAGGGACGGAGAATGATTTAAGACGTTCTACGATCCTAAATCACACTGTATACGCCGATACCTGCAGAAAAATGTTAATTCCACAGATAAAAGAGTAAAAGGATAGAATACGTATCTGGCACCAGTGTATCGGGGACAAATGAGTTTGGAAGCTTCCTATGCTTGAAGGAATCCACCAGATAACGTTCGTTGAAACGTTTTCCATGCCTGAGGAAAGCCGACTGAGGAATTTGGTAGCTTTCTAAGGCTTAAGAAACCTACCGGATGATACTTTCCATGCCTGAGGAAAGTCGACGTATGAATTTGGTGTCATTCTATGCTTAAAGAAATCCACCGATGATGCTTTCCATGCTTTAGGAAAGCCGACTTGGCGGTTTTCTATACTTGAAGAAAATCCACCGATAACGCTTTCCATGCTTGAGGAAAGCCGACTTGGGGGTTTTCTATACTTGAAGAAAAATCCACCGATAACGCTATCCATGCTTGAGGAAAGTCGACTTGGCGGTTTTCTATGCTTGAAGAAAAATTTACCGATAACGCTTTCCATGCTTGAGGAAAGCCGACAACTACTGTAATCGCTGAAATTTGCAAGTGTATGATGGTTCGATTATCCCCGAACGTGAGCCGCAGATGATTCACACCTTCAAGTCGATTATCCAACCATATTAGGTGTTTAAAATATCGACAAAATTGATTTTGACGCACCCTAGGTGCAAAATAGTAATTTTGATACCCTTCAACTGTAAGTTAGAATTTTCCACGTAATTTTACTGAAAAATTAACTGTCCAATTTGCGCGGAAAATCGTGCCATTTTGGTCAAAATGCCAGGAATATTCGCTGCCAGCTTCGAAAAGTGTGCAGGGCAAAGGCCTGAACTCTGTGCCACGTGGATAAATCCCACGACACGGTGCTGGATTTCCGTCAGACGGGAGGAACTCCTGTGTCGCGGGAATTTTTTTTGCACAAAAAATCCCACGCGCCCCGTTCCACGCTCCAGAACACCGTTACTCAGTAACGGAAAAAGTGGAACGGTAACGGGGTCGTGCAACGGTTATTTTTGGCTTTAAATATCAGACATTGTTCCCATTTTTGTTCACTCACCATTTCTCTTTCTTCTCATGCTCTTACTTCTCATCTCCACTCAAATTCCCGTGCCACGGCTGCTAGTCACCGGCGCACGGTTGCTTTTCCCGGTACACGGATTTTTGTCCCATGACGCGGCGATTCTACGGGTTTTTGTTTTTTTTTTTCGCTGAAATCTCGCTGTTGTTCGTTGTTGCTGCTGCTGTGTGCGTCACCTGAGGTCGCTGGAGCTCCGTCACGTCCCAGGCTCACCGTGACACGGGTCGTTGTTACCGTGTCACGACTGCTGCTGATCGTGTCACGGCGTTTGTGTTGCGGTCTTCACGACTTTTCGAGCTTTTGGAGCTCAAATCTTCATCAATTCTGCTCTAATTTTTTGCTACTTTCCTCATTTTCGATTCTCCACAAGGATCCATGTAAGTTTCCTTTGATTTTTGTCTCGAATTTGCTTCAAACGAATAATTTCATGCAAAAACCCTTAAAAATCAATTTGGGGATTTTTTGATTTTGAGGTTTATGTTGAAATTCTTGCCATGAATTTACTTGCATATGTGTGTATGTGTGTTTGTGAGCGATTTGAGACAAAAATTGCATGATTTTGTGAAGAATTGAGCAAATCACCATTTTTGGTATTACTTGTGGTAAATGGTGTTGTTTGTTGTTCTTTTGCACTTGAAATGATGACATACTGGTTGTAGATCTTGTAAAATATGCCGTAAAGCGTTGATCTATTGTTTTTGTGCAATTTTGAGACATGTTTTGTGTTGTGTATGTACTACATTGTCATGGAGAACATAGTATCATGCAATTAGGAGAACGTAGTATTAGTTCGTCATGGAGAAACTAAATACTATAAATAATTCCATTATTTTACTAATTTTTAGCATTGAGGTAAAAATTTAGCGTATAATGCAATAAATAACTAAATCACTTAGGAAATAATGCTAAGCATTTAGATTTTTTATTAAAATGCAACTCGATATAAATAACTAAATGTCTTAGGAAACGAGGCTAAGCATTTAGGTTTTTTTATTAAAATGCTACTCGACAAAATAACTAAATGTCTTAGGAAATAATGTTAAGCATTTAGATTTTTATTTTTATAATAGCATGCCTAGGCGACGGGATCGCGATCTTTCCACTCATGGTCGGCGTCAGGCTTTTCGGAAGGACACTCCCACGATTCCCGAGGGTATGGATGATGACGTCTTAGAGTCTGAGCCTCGGGCCTCTACGGGTAGAGGTAGGTGGGCTCCACCTCCGTGGACCTCAGACCAGTTGGTTTTCTGTCGTGAGAACCACGTTTCTCATCGTCCACTTGCCAACATAGTTGACGGCACGCTTCGCCATCATGGTTCTGGAGCCGGAGATTTGATTCCTCGACTTCATCGGATTATCACGAGGGATCCTGCTACGAACGCCTTATGGGAATCATCTGGTTTAGTGGACTTTTATTCGGCGATCGTAGGGTTTCGTAGCCCCCGGGGTTGTGGTGCGACAGTCGATTGCGCGTTGTTGGAGTATTTTTGGGATACTACCAACACCTTTCACTTTGCTTGGGGGGAGATGACAGTGACCCCTCTGGACTTTAGCGGTCTACGCTTCACTGATCGGGCCGTAGCATAGATGTATGATCTTTCTTAGGGAGCGGCTGAGGTAGCTAATTTATTAGGTCCGATCGTTCAGCATATCAAGACCCTGCCAGTGTCTCGAGGTGGTCCTAGGAGCGGGCGATCAGAGTTGGCTTCGGTTCTAGCCCGTGGTTTTGACATGGAGGAGACATCACCTGAGCAGCGAGTGCAGATCTTCATTTTGATTCTCATTTCCATAACTCTTTCTCCTGATAGGAGTTTGCGTGCACTCCTTTGCTACCTTCCTTCTTTAGTCAGGATTAGTGAGATAAGATCCTTTAGCTGGGCCAGCCTCAGATATGCCGACCTTCTCTTGTCGTTACGTCATGGCTGCAAGCAACTGAACGACGAGTCCCCTGTCACTGTCTACGATTTATGGAGAGTCGTGGAGGTGACGATCCTTTCCTCTTCTTGTTTTGTTTTAATTTGTTCGACTCATGTGCTCAAAGATTACTTTTCATTGTAGCTATGGTTCTAAGAGTACTTTCCAAGATTGGCTCCTCGACGGCGTTGTGGAGCGGTTCATGACTTCCCTGTCAGGGCCAGCTGGCGTGACCGAGGAAAGTCACGGGTGGAGTCTGTCTCTGCGCTGTGCGGGCTGCTACGCCGAGGCACCTCTTCTTTTGGCGTAAGAATTACTTTTGTAGCCCGTTATTTTCTATCTTGACGTTATTTCCGGTGCTTCATTGCAACTTTTTATGATTTTCAGGTTGCTATTGATGTCCAGTATTGTCCTTGGGCTGGGATGACTAATCTTTCCGAGGCCTTACAGCTTTCAGCGTACCGCAATTCTTTTATTGGTACCGAACGCTTTGTCTGGTATCTAGGGGAGCGTGTCGTTCGTCAGCACAGTGGTGATCGCTTTGTGGTGCCCTTGTCTCCACCGGAGTCGATGCTGGACTCGCGCTTGCTTAGGGAATTGATAAACAGGGGAGAGCGCTACACTTTTCCTTGGCAGGAGCTTGTGCGCATGGAGGGTGATTATGCGCAGGACTTGCTTCCCTCTCTGGCTCCTCCACCCCGTCTTCCCTAGGTATGATTTTTTTGAGGAGTTTTGTCGCTAGTCTCTGTTTAAATAGTCGAATAACTTGATTATTCGATCGTATTTTCAGACGACTGTTCGCCGTGTGGGGGAGGATTGAGATTCCACCTCAATCTGTCCGCTACCCAGGGCCGATTAGTATTACCGGGGACCATATTGCTGACGCGCCGAAGGGTTTCAGACAAGCACATGAGTCTCTGCCTGAGTTTTTGAGCCGGTAAGATTTTGATGCATTATTCATCCCTTTTAACACCGCTTGTTACTAATTTTTCTTTGTCTTGTTCTCAGCCTCCCCGCACGGAGATGATGGGATTCATGAAGCTGGTTGAGGCTCTGAAGTATTGCATCATCAATCTTCGGCGTGGAGCGAGTTGTCAGAGCAGTTCTGGCGATGTTTTTGAGGTGTGTTCACTTTCTTCCATTTCTACCATTTGTTTTATTTTGCATTGTTGACGTCTTTTGATTTTGTATCCTTTAGGAGCAACGGAGGCCTCGCTCGCACTCGAGGCATAGAGGCTCGGACGAGGGAGAGCCTAGTCGTGGTAGACGATCTCCTGAGGTTCTCAGTCTCAGCGGGAGCCTCAAATTTCTCAGCCGTTTCAGGAGGCTCAGTGGCAGCAGCCTCAATCTTCCCAGCGCCTTCAGCGTCAGGGTCAGTGGAAGCGACAGTCATTTGCACAGCCTTCACAGCTTGAGTTTAGGCCAGTTTTAACTCCTGTGCATCCTGGCTTATTTTCAGCTCCATCATCAGGGGTTCCTCCACCGGTGTCGGGCTTGTTTTCAGTTCCAGTGTATGGGACAATGCCTCCACCGACGATTCCCATTTCTTTGAGTTAGTCTACACCGTTTGCCAGTTGGACGGGTCTTGCTTTGAGTTTGACTGTTGCTGGAGTTACAGGGACTAGTAGGGATACTACTCCTCGTACTCGGATGATGGCGGGACTCTTTGGCTCACCGTTCCCATATTCACAGGCTGGAGATGACACTGATCCTAACTCTACTAGTTCTGCAGATTTTTGATCGAGGGTCTTTATTTGTACATATTGTGATGACACTTGACGTTGCTTATTTATTATGACTCGTTTTGTACATTATTCACAGTTTATGTATTCATTAGTGTGTGTTAGTGTGTGCTTGAGACTCATTGTGTGTGATCGTGTAGTTAAAAAAAAACGTAAGTGGAGTAAGCGGAGGGTACCAACCTTCCCCAAAAGAAAATAAAAAAAATATGAAAAAGTCTTACAACTACTCCAAAATAACTATGTTTGGAAATGGGACGAGGTTTATAACTTCCCCCAATAAAAAAATAAAATAAATAATTATAAATATAAGAGTACATAATAAAATAAAATAATAAATAAATAAATAAATAAAAAAATAAAAATGTTAATAAAAAAGTTGAGAATTTTATTAGGAATGAAACTTTCGAAAAATAGAATAAAAAATAAACGGTGAAGATAAAACACTAAAAAAAATCCGAATAGATACAGGAAAAGGATTAAAAAAAGAAAACGCATGGGCGCCGCGACACGACACTATACACCTTGTCACGACAAAATTTTCCGTGTCGCGACACAAATTCCCGTGACACGGTGGGAATTCCCGTGTCACGGTGCGCGTATTCTACAACGGTGTGGTTTACGCGTATAGAAAGATAATTTCTGAGTAGTTTCGAGCGTTTGTGCTATAAAATAGGATCGGTATATTCCTGATATGCATAATTACGAAACACAAAATAATTAGAATTTCATATTTCAATAATAATGTCTTAGAATTTTGATAATACATTGTGCGACTGGTCTTATTCTTTGACCAATGCTGACAAAAGAGAATTGGAATTGTTTCATGTCATGGGTTTACTAGCCCTGAGACATGTAGCGATTGAACATGATTTTCTTAGGGCAGCATTAGACTATTGGAGTCCAGAAACACATTGTTTTAAATTTGATTACGATGAAATCTGTCCCCTGCCGGAGGAATTCGGCGCCATCTTTGGATTTCCTGCCAGAAATCTTATTGCTATGCCTACCCTACGTGAGTATTATTACCAAGACTTTGAACGCCATTTGAATCTAACAGATCCAGATTTAAATAGAATTGTGTGTGGTAATGAGGTAGACTTAGAAAAACTTGCAAATTTATATTTCAATCGCCCTGTCTCTGAGTCATATCATGTCAACCGTAGAAGGGCATATATTTTTTGCATGTTTAATAAGCTTTTATTTGCAAACGGTAGGGTAGGACATGCTTGTCTAGCATTCGTGCTTGAGCATGTTGAACCTGGGAGGTCTCCTATGCCTACGTGCCTTGGAGAAACTTTACGCGGCCTTGACGAAGCAAAAGCTGACCGGAAAGCCGTCAGGAAGGGCTCTCTGGTACTGCTGCAGATAAAAACATGCTCTGAATAACCCCCGTGACAAAAAACAGGTACCGTGTCATGGTGGCCTTCTGCTGTGTCACGGTGGAATCTGCAATTTTTTTTTTTTTTGCAGATCCACCGCGCCACGGTGAAAATTTGCCGTGACACGGTACAGTTTCCCGTGGCACGGCAAACTCTTTTTTTTTCTTTTTTTTCGACAGTTTTTTTTGCAGGTCCACCGCGCCACGGTGGAAATTTGTCGTGACACGGTACAGTTTCCCGTGGCGCGGCAAATCCCTTTTTTTTTTTGTAATTCCACCGCGCCACGGTGGACTGTGCCGTGACACGGTGGATAGTCCCGTGTCGTGGCAACCCTTCCTTTTTTATTTTTTTTGTTGTGACGCAATGCCGAACTGGCGCGTATACTTGATCGACGGAGGAAGAATATTTTTTTAAGTGGTTGGGCCCCCTAGAGGGGTTGCCTACGTATCCTTAAAAAGGAATCAGGCCAAACGTAGCTCTATTGGGTCATGAACCCATGCAACTAGGCATAGAATTTCTTGAGTTGAACCAAGTTGGTTAAATTGTGGAAACCGTTACCGTCCATGTCTACCAATTGTGTCGCTCCGCCAGACAAGATGGCTTTAACAATGTACGGACCTGACCAATTTGGTCTGAATTTTCCTCTTGGATCCAACACATTTTGTAGGAGTGCCTTAAGCACCAAGTCACCTTCTTTGATGTTCCTAGTCTTGACTTTTTTATTGAAATGTCGCCCCACACGCTGTTGGTAGGTTTGGACATGATGCAAAGCTGCCAAGCGTTTTTCATCAAGTAAGACTAGTTCATCATATCTTGCTCTAATCCAGTCGACTTCATCTAGTTGGTTTTCCAACGCGATTCGGAGAGAAGGGATTTCGAGTTCTATTGGTTTTACAGCTTCAACTCCATAGACCAAAGAGAAAGAGGTAGCCCCCGTTGATGTACGAACAGAGATTTGATAACCCCAAAGGGCGAAATGTAGCTTACTTGGCCAATCTTTGTAATTTTCTGTCATCTTTTCGATGATAGTTTTCACATTTTTGTTGGCCGATTCGACCGCACCATTTGTTTGTGGTCTGTAAGGTGATGATCTGTGACGTTTGATATGATATTTCTGTAATAATTCCGCGCATTCGGCTTGGAAATGTGTTCCATTATCACTGATCATCTCATGAGATACCCTATAGCGGCATATGATGTTTTTCTCTATGAATTGAGCTACGTGTTTTGCCGTTAGCTTAGCATATGAGGCAGCTTCGACTAATTTGGTGAAATAGTCGATTGCTATGAGGACGAATTCATGCCCCCCTTGTCCTGGTGGCGTTATCTTTCCAATGATGTCGATGCCCCAAGTAGAGAAAGGCCATGGAAAAGTATATGTGAAGAGAAGCGAAGGTGGAACGTGCTGTAAATTTGCGCAGACTTGACACTTCATAAATTTCTTGACGTATTCTTGACAATCTCTCTCCATAGTAAACCAATAGTAACCTTGTCATTGAATCTTTTGGACTAACATCTTCGCATTCATGTGCGTTCCACATATACCGGCATGAAGGTTTTCCATGGTTCTGCGTGCTTCTTTCTTGGCTATGCATAAGAGATTTCTCCCTATTGCAGTCCTCTTATGGAGTTCTCCCCTGATGAGCACAAACTGTGAGGCCAGGAGCCTCAAAGCACGGCGTGCCCTTTTGTTAGTATTAGGAGGGTATTCTCCTCTTGTCACGTAATTAATGATATCTGTATACCATGGCTCTTCATCTTCTTCTTGCGATTCTTGTTCATCATCAAGTGCGTGAACGTAAGTCGGTTTATATCTTCTTTCTATGGTCAACAACATTCTGATTGTATCCGTTGATCGATGCTAATTTAGCTAGTGCGTCGGCGAACTGGTTTTCTTCTCTCGGCAAATATGTATATTCCACTTCATCTAGTTGCTCCGTGAGAGTTTCTAAATGAGCTTGATACGTAGCGAGACTTTCACTTCTCACCTTCCATCTCTTGGAGATTTGGTTAATGATTAGTGAAGAATCACCGTAGATTCTGAGCTTCTTAATTCCCAAGGCGACAGCTGTTTCTAAATCTAAAATACATGCTTCATATTCTGCGGCATTGTTGGTGACATCAAAGTTGAGCTTCATGGAAATTGGGATTATGCTCTTCATTGGGTGATACAAGCAAGACTCCTACACCACAACCTTTTTGCTTTGAAGCTCCATCAAAATAGAGCGTCCAGCTATTATCTTCGGTCATGAGTAAATCTTCGTTAGGGAACTCATACTCATCTTCTTCTTTCTCAACTTCTTCTAGCTGAAAGTTTGCTAAGAAGTCAGAAACCGCAGAACCTTTGATGGATTTTTGTGGTACAAATTTCAAGTCGAACTGAGCAAGATTGACTATCCACCTTGATAATTTGCCATTGAGTGTTGCTTTTTTGAACAAGTATTTGAGAGGATCCATCTTGGACACAACATGCACTGTTTGAGTGAGCATGTAATGTCTTAATTTCTGTGCGGCCCACACAAGTGCGAGACTCAACTTTTCAAGTGGTGTGTATCGTGTGTCGTATCCTTGAAGCTTCTTACTCAAGTAGTAAATTGCATTCTCCTTGCTTTCAATCTCTTGTGCTAGCATTGCCCCCATCATTTCTCATGTGACCGTAAGGTAGAGTCAAAGAGGAAAGTCAGGTATTGCTGGCGCTAACACGGGTGGGTTTGCCAGGTACTCTTTGATTTTGTCGAAAGCTTTTTGGCAATCGTCGTCCCATGTGAGTGGGAAATTTTTCATAAGCTTCTTGAATATAGGTTCACATATCGCCGTGAGTTTTGATATGAACCTACTTATATATTGCAACCTTCCAATGAAACCTCGAATTTGTTTCTCATTCTTAGGCGGTGGCATGGCTATGATCGCTTTGACTTTTGTTGGATCTATTTCAATCCCTCGAGAACTGATCACATATCCAAGTAATTTGCCTGACGTGAATCCGAATGCACACTTTGCTGGATTTAATCTCATGTTGTACTTGCGGAGTCTTTCAAAGAACTTGCGAAGTGCAATGATGTGGCCTGGGCGATCTTTAGACTTAACGATCATATCCTCGACATAGACCTCCACCTCTTTGTGCATCATATCATGTTACAATGCTGTAGCTGCTCTTTGGTAGGTGGCACCCGCGTTTTTCAACCCGAATGGCATTACCGTATAGAAATATGTACCCCATTGTGTGATGACTGTGGTTTTCTCCATATCTTCTTCAGCCATTAATACTTGATTATATCCGGCGTAGCCGTCCATGAACGATAGGAGTGCATGGTTTGCTGTGTTATCAACCAGAATGTCAATGTGAGGTAGAGGGAACCCATCTTTCGGGCTTGCTTTATTGAGGTCCCTGTAATCAACACACATTCTGACCCTTCCATCCCTCTTTGGAACTGGAACCACATTTTCTATCTATTCTGGATACTTGGATACTTTGATGAAACCTGCGACCAACTGCTTTCTGATTTCTTCTTTAATTTTGAGAGCCACATCCGGTTTCATACGGCGCAGCTTTTGTTTGACAGGCTTCATACCTAGAATAAGTGGTATCATATGCTGAGCTATATCCCTGTCAATTCCTGGCATATCTTGGTATGACCAAGAATATACATCAACAAATTCACTAAGCAAGTTAATTAGCTCTTTGCGTTCATCTTGACTTAGTAATTTTTACTTCTTTAATAGTCGTATCATTGGAAATATTAACTGGTTCTGTATCTTCGATAACTGCCGTTTTATTTTTATGTTCTTCCATTGATTTTATTATTTCTTTGTCATTTTTATCATTAGAAAAGCAATATTGATCAGGGTTAGGGGAATGACACGCATCGTAAGCAAAGGTACTCGTTTTATTGAATTCATCGGTGAATACATCAAGAGGGGCAAGGTCAGCTGCGACCTCACCGGAATTATTTGGGCTACAAAGAGAAGACTCAACAAGAGACTCAGGATTGGACTCTATATCAGAAAGAGGGTCGGCCTCAGAATCTAAGGACTCGTCTACAGACTTAGACTCAAACTCGGACTCGGACCCAGACGACTCAGACTCATCAAACATAGGACCTTCGCTAGTGGTTATTTCCAACTTTTCTCCGCTTGGTGTAGTGATCCTCAATGTCTTGCGCCATCCCTTTGAAATATCATCAGCCTGGACGATTAACTCGGAGGGGTCAAAATCCTTGTTTGATATGACAGCTTGAATGAGCTCGGAATCATCATTGCAGGTAGACTTGGATTCATTATTTTCTAGTCCGAAAAGAAGGTTAATGTTTATATCATCAGAGCTTGGACTAGCTGGTTTCTCAATTGTGAAGAGTTCTTCGCCTTCATCGACAAAGTCACAATCGAGTAACATCTCGAATCCTGGTTCACGCTTCCCATCGTTGACGAAAGGCTCAGGGAATTCATAGCATGGGAAGTCTTCCCCTTCTTTGATGTACTGGCCATTGAGAGTGAATGGATATGGATCCATGGCCATTTCTGTCTTCATGATTCGAGCGTTATTGCGAGCCTTCATTTTCAAGAGGGCTTGTCTCACATCTTCTTTTGTTGGCTTGAATCCCAAGCCAAAAGTATCCTTCTTGAGTGCACCAGGATGGCCCCAAAGTTCAGCCATTTTCTTTTTGAGCCCGAGGGTCATTCCAGGGAAATGCCCTTGCTTCTTCATAATGGTATTAATGTTGGTGTTTGAATAGGGATCGAAGTCGAGATGACACTTCTCCTCTTCTTCGATCATGAGAACATCATCGAGTGAAAACCCCCAAAGATCTTCGTCTTCTTCGTCATGTTCGACATGGACGATAGGAGTGTCAATAACTTGAATGTGCATGGGAGAGGCATCCATGGTAATTGGAACCCCTCCAACTATGGCTTTCACTTTCTGGTGCAAAGATGATGGAATCGCCTTTAGCTCATGAAGCCAAGGGCGTCCTAACAACATATTGAAAGAGGCCTTAATGTCTACCACCTGAAACTTTGTGCGACGTTCAATGGCCCCAGTAGTTATGTTTAGTGTGATAGTACCCACGACTTGACGGCGAGTATTATCATAAGCGCGAATCCCTTGAGTAGAGGGAGTCAGTTCTTCATTCTTTATGCCCAACTTCTTTGCAGTGCGGAGTGGGCATACATTGATTGCAGAGCCATTATCAACCTGGCTCATAGGAACATTCATCTGCCTACACACCACAGTAAGGTGTAAGGCCTTATTATGTTGGTCCCCTTCCGGGGGCAGATCATTGTTAGAAAACGAAATCAGATTGCTAGTACTTGGTAATTCAGTAGTGAGAAAGTTGACCAGTCCTTGAGGAGTCATATCATCATTAACTCCTATTTTCACCAGAGCATTCATCACAGCCTTTCGATGCTCGTGAGAGGTGGCCAAAAGCTTCCATACATTCATCTCCACCTTGGTCTTTTGTAATTGTTTGACCACATCGTTGTTCACATGGTCAATGGGATCAACTATCGGATGTGATTACGGTGGAGGTGGAGGTGGAGGTGGACTAGATTGTTGCAACTGTCCACTTCTGGTGAAAACCTTGACCTTAAGGTCTCCCCAAACATCTTCACTTGTGCCAAGAGATGAACAGGCTATATCCTTGAGATAGACGTCTTCATCGTCACTATCCCAAATTCCATTCACTTCTTCATAGCTCGAGACAAATACCACTTCCGGCAAAGGTTCATTAACAGGTTGAATGAGTATTGACGGATCAAAGGAGACTTCATCTCCCATGATAGCCAAAGCATCAGAAAGAGGACCTGTTTGAATGTTAGGCTTCTTGCCCTCTAGAGGGACAGGAAGTTGATTAGCATCAATTAGGTCTTGGATCGAATCAATTAGGCTTCTTGCACCCTTGCCTTGATGAAACTTGCAATAAGCATTGGGGTTATAGCTAGCGGTTCTATTCTCTGGTCGAGGTTCTGGAAATGGTCCAATTGGCATAATCAGTCCTTCACCATGCAAACGGTCAAAAGCAGCATCATAAGTCATTCCCAAAGGCGTGTAAATCCTCCTTTTACTTTGGAATCTTTGAGTTGGAGCATTAAGGGCCAGCACATCATTGATATTGATATTGTTGGTAGCATTATTGGGCTTGGAAGACGAAGAAAGAGTGTCGTTCTTCTTGTTTTTCCAAGTGCTGTTATTGTTGTTGCTACCAGCAGTCTTCATCAGTTCGTCCTCGATATTGATCCCAATATCGTATATAGCTTCAAAGGTACTCAAAGGCAGAAACTTCAAGTGTTGCTTGTACTTATGAGTCATTTGGCAATGAACAAGCAAACCATCTCTTTTTCCTTGGGGGGATCCACCAAGAGCGCAGCTGTTTCCCTCCACCTGCTTAAGTAAGATGTGAAGCCTTTATTTTCTTTTTGTTTGAGAATGGAGAGTTCACGTTCAGAAGTCTTGGCCTGAATGTTATACTTGTAACCATTCATGAAGCTTTCAGCAACATCCTCCCAGGTCACAACATGCTTGGATTCTAAAGAGTAGAACCATTGTTGACAGGCGTGCTCTAAGGAAAGAGGGAACACTGTAGGGAAGAGTGTCACATCTACTCCCTTAAGAGCCATGGTTGCAGAAAAAGCCTTCAAATGGAAAAGCGGATTATTAGTAGGCTTAAACTTGGGAATGTCAGCAGTGGAAAACTTCTCAGGAAGCTTGTCCCTTATGGACGAAGAGGCGACTGGTTGCTCCACATAAGTGAATTCTTCAGAAATCTTACTCATCTGTTCCTTGATCTTGTCCATTGCAGCGGCAGTGACACTGTTCTGATTGTCTTGCTCTACCATGTTGACTCTAGTAGTTAGTGTTTGCATCATGTTAGAAAACATTTCAATTGTCCTGTTGATGTTTTCGATATCTTCCTTAGTAGCCATTGGTTGAAAGTAGACTGGAGATGGACCTTGTGGAGATGATTGTGGTGGTTTCCTTGTACGCCTCTTTGGTATAAGAGGTTGTTGAGGTATTGACTCAAACCGTAACAATCTACCCCTGCTTCTTGACCAAGTGCTGTGACACCGAAACAAACACACCTTTAATGACCAAACTTAACCTTAACCCATCTGGAAAAATAATTAAAAATTTTGAATTTTAAAAATCTATAAATTTGAAATTCTATATATATATATATATATATATATATATATATATATATATATATATATATATATATATATTTAAATATGGGAGGATACTATCCGACTTACTCCGAAAAAAAACGACACAAAAAAAAACTACCCTAAAAAACCGGTCAAAAAGTGGTGCACGACTAACGAAAAAAGTGTGTGAACACGACATGTGAGTGATTAAGTGAGGTTATGGACGCGTGTTATGAACCTACAGCTAGACATGACACCAAACTGGACACATACGTACGCACAAAAACCGAAAAAAGACTAACGGGACAACTTGTTCTGGGCACCGTGTCACGGTGCTGACTGTCGTGACACGGTGCAGTCCATCGTCAGACGGTAGAAAGCGCCGTGTCACGGCACTGTTCACCGTGGCGTGGCAGGACTTGTCGTGACACGGTGCGAAGTTCTAGGTCTTTTTTGTGATTTTTCCAGATTTTAGTCGATTTTAGGTCTGTACTAATTACTATGTGGAAATAAAAACCCTCGGTCATGGGTTAAACAAAAAGAGTAAACACATGAAGGTTAGCACCAAACAACCATGTAGAATTTAGTCACGATGATGTAAAAAAGTTTGCAACCTAGGGTCAAAGATCTATGTTCAACTATTGGTCAAGTTTTGGGTGTCAAAAGGGTACCATGGTTAAGAGTTTGGACGCGTTAGCAAGGCAGCCTCCCTTGAGGGTGTATGCCAACGGGCGACTCCGCAAATTCGTGATGAAATCGAACTCGACTCCATGGTTTGGGTGGATTTAATAACTCGGATGAACCCTTATTGCCATGAGCGTTTTTGGGTTGATAGAGCTTAAATACCCCGGGGCTAAGATGCATGTAGAACACACACGTTTTTTCAGAAAAATCGAAGGAAGTTGACTGTGAGATGATAAAACAAGCCACCGGGCTGATTTTAGGACTGTTGTGACACGGTAGAGATTCCCATGCCACGGTACTGCACACCATCATCCGGTGCACTGTACCGTGACACGGCAGATTCTACCGTGGCACGGCAGTCAGAAAATCTGACTGGTGCCCAGTTTTCCTTCGTACGCAATCAAGTTATTCAATTTCTCCTACGGGACAGACCTAAATGCGATGTTAAAACATCTATGCTTATGCAAAAATGCCAAATTAATCACATGAATATTTTTCAAAAATCTTTCAAGTCTCATCCACTCATCTTAATTAAATACCGATCACTCAAATCGATAAATAACCAAGAATCCTCCCCAGTGGAGTCGCCAAATTGTAGGCGTCGCTCGAAGTGCGCCTACGTTAAAGCATGTGGTGAATATGTTTGGCACTCATAGGAAGTGGGAATTGACATAATACAATTAGGGACAAATAAAGTAGGGAGCCACCAACAAGTTTTTAAGGAACTTGTACACCGTTCACGGATCATAAAAAGGCAACCACAATAAAGGGACAACGAAAGGCAACAACGATTGACCCGTGAAGGTTACACCCCATTCATAATCCATGAGATTACTAACTCCATATGGTTCGGAACCACGAAAGGAGGATTGGGGATGATGGTACGAAGTGAGTCATGGAGTCACATTCGCCCGTATTGGCCTCTACTTGATTCTTATAGTGAAAAGCATTCCTGCGATCTCAAGGAATACAAACAAAATATTCAATTTGCTTCAAACTATTATTAAGCTAAATTGGTTTAATATTAATGCAACACATAATTCTATAAAATTTGTGATCACTTGATTAAACAACAAGATTAAAAAGGAACCTAAACCGGTTGTCCAAATTATCTTATTAGGCGTGATTTTTAATTAAATATTCCCTTTAAACATGCAATATGGTGATCAATAAATATAATAGAATAACATCAATATTGGAAGCAATTTAACAATAATTCTAACAATACAAAATTGTTAGAAGAATAATAGAAATAAAAAGAACATATATAATTCTTACTTTGATTCTGTTTGCTTGCAACTATAAAATAATAAACGAGTTAGTAACTTCAAGGAAATAATAATAAAACAATAATTAAATTAAATTAAATAGAATTGATTTGGGGACAAACCCTCAAACAGTTCTACCTTTCACGCCTTGGCTTAAGGACAAAACCACGAGTAAAGTATGGACTCTTGGGAGTGCTTGAAGAAGGAATTTTGAAAGAATAAGGGTAGGCTAGTGTTTAGGCTAGAGCATAGAAGAGAGAAAAAACTAGAGAAATTAATTGATGCCACATACATCAGAAATGAGGGGTATTTATAGAAAAAATGTGCTGAGGGAACACACGGAACCCTAAAATGATAAAAACTCTAAAAAAGTATCCCGCGACACGACAAAGTGTACTGTGACACAGGAAATCCCACCGTTAGACGGGAAAAATTCCCATGACACAGTGCACATTTTGTGTGACGCGGGAAATATTTAGTGAACGGGGAAGAAAACGCGTTAAGGGTTTACGCGGAAAGGACACGGAAATTCCTGTGTCACATCAGGTTTCCTGTGTCACGGGGAACCCCACCGTCAGACGGGAAAGTTTCCCGTGACACGGTGGACTGTTGCTGTGACGCGGGAATTTTCAGTCCGCTTTACCGTCTAAATTCATTTTTAACCCTAATTTCGTTCAGCATTTTAAGTGTCGATTGATAATTTCGGGCCATTTTCTGATTTTATTATTATTTGGGCTAAAATAAATAAAAATTTTGGGCCAAGATATATAATAAAAAAAAAAAGTTTGGGCTAAAATTAAGTAATAAGTTTGGGCTGAAATTAAAATAATGCTTTGACCAAACATCAAGACTAATCCATGGACTATTCAAAAATTGAATTTAATTAAATACGATTTTTTTAAGCACTCTCGGGATTAAATACTGAACCCTACCAATAGCGGCGGTGAAAGGTTGTTCATCATCGGGTTTGGTTTTGGGGAGACATTTTTAGGTGTCTACAGTAATTAACAAACTTAGCTAAATGACAGCAACTAATTACTTTGAATTAGTCATTCAACAAAACGACCTACAAGCTAGCTCAGCTCGCTAGGCTCGGCCGCTAAATAGGCCAATAGTGTAGCACACTAACAAAATAAGCTAAAGAATAGGGAGCATAATCCCACTTCCTAATTTTACTGCAAAAAATTACTAAATCACTTTATTGGCATCCTAAGCTACTGTTAATTAACAAACTTAGCAAAATAATAGCAGCTAATTACTTTGAATTAGTCATTCAACAAAACGGCCTACAAGATAGCTTTCTAGGCTCGGCCTGTAAAAGGTCTGTGGGCCTACCCATCACTATTATAGTTGTATATACCTACACCCTAGTGCATGTAATACTACCTACACCCCCACTACTCATTTTCCTACTAAAGCACAAAAAAAACGGATACAGTAATGTAGACACCTATATTGTGCCTCCCCAAAAAACCAAAATCAGTGATGAATATCTTTCACGTTATTTGATTATCGAACAAGGTGAAATGTGAAAAGTCTTGTGATGCAGTTGTTTTAATAAAAATTCTTCTTTATGTTTTTTTAAAACATTTATTTTCTTACTCTATTTATGAAAAACGTCCAATCCAGTTTAGTTTAGTCCATGATAAGGGTCCAATAATGGTGTAGTTAGATTGGGTTTGAAAAGACCTTTCCAACGATATATTATAAGCCCAATTCCGATGAATAATGAGGAAGTTATGGTCCGAATACTAATCGGGGTCTGAAATGGTTTTATTGTCCAATGATCTACTGGAGGGCCTATTAAATGTTATTTCTAAAATTATTAGGATTGATTATAATCTTCTAGAATAGTCTAGAAGGTTATGTTGAGTTCTAATGGCATTAGGATTGATAATTAGTATTTTTAGAAAGATGTTTGAATTTGGTTTGAAATAAAGCAAGTGCTTTATTATGATAAATCTGATTTAAAATTGATAAAACGGAGTTTTTATCAATTAATTATATTAAGAATAGGATTCCGTACAAAAGAGTGCTTATCTTTTCAGCTGTCGCATAATGACAAGCCTGTCGCCAAACGACAGGGCTTGTCGCCATGCGTGATTCCTGTCTGCATGTCGTGAACGCCAGAGCCTGTCGCCATGCTACAGGAATCACGCATGGCGACAGGCTCTGTCGTTCACGACATGCAGTAGTTTTATTACGATTCAAATTCTGATTTGTTTCTATCGATTCCAGACTATTTTCTTACAAATAAAGGACGTATCTCCCCGTTTTTATTCATTCACAATCACCAACAATAATCTAATTCATTTCTTTTCTCTCTTTAAGCTAGAATCTTATTCTTTCTCCCTTTTTCTCAACCTTTCCCTCTTACAAAATTCCACACTCACAAGTTCTAGACACAGCTAGCCAAGTTCGAAGTTGCCTTCGCCCTAGACGTGAAAGGTTGATAATTTATGAGGGTTTAGTCCCAAATCCCTTTGTTATATTCCTTGAAGTTACTAATGAATGTATTTTGTTATTAGAAAGAGATACGAGGCATCCAAGTAAGTTGTTTTAATTGCTCTTTATTTATAGAAATCATGCTTTAATTATTTTAATTCCTAGTATCATGTTAGGATGTCTTTATGATTCCTAGTATCATGTTTAGGGTAATAACTAAGATTTCTAATATCATGTATGTTTCTATGATATTTCCTATTCTTTCATTCTATCATGCTAGTATCATGTTAGAGATAAAGCTTTGATCTTGGATGTTTAGTGACATGTTAGGATTTGTTATTAATCTTGTTAGTATCATGCATGGGGTCTTGCTAATATTATTATGCCTTGAGATTGAGATTATTATGATGATGATTGTTGTTATGATTATGTTGCTTGATATTATATTATTATTATTGCTTGATCACGCCTTTTATGCAAGTTTAAAAGGAATTTGTACTTGTAATCACGCTTAATAAGATAATTAATAATCTTTTTTAGGCTAATATGATTATAATTCAAGTGATCTCCAATAATAGTTTTGTTTGTGCTTTAATATTCAACCAACATCGATTAAACAGGTTTAGGGTTAACCTATTAATTGCATGTTAATTAGAAAGCGCACATGAATATGAGAAGAATAAAGTAAAGACATATTTTTAGGGCAGGTTCAATCTCTTTTAGGTTGGATTTATACCTTCATCCCCGAATATCCAGTCATGGTTCCAGACCACTATGGAGTTAGCAATCTCATGAATCGTGAAGGGGTGTAACCTTCACCCTGTGAACGGTTTAAAAGTTCCTAAAACTTGTTGGCGACTCTTTTGCTCTAGCTTTCTTCCCTTTGGATGCCACCATGCTTAAGTGTATGATCACAGTGGGGCTCAAGTGTGGGATATTTGAAATATTCCCTACAGTTTTTTTGCCACTCCGGCCACTGGGGAGGATTTCTATTTTAACCTAAAATTAATTTTGTTAATAATTTAGAATGAGTAGATGAGACTCTAAAAGTTCTAAGTATTCATGTGCGTAATTTTGATTAACATTATTGGCATAAGCATAAAAAGGTCCACATTAAAAAGACCAACCGTAATGCGTCAAAAACATAGGATTTTTACAAGTAGGAAATTTGGTAAATATCTTTCACAACTAGGATCGGAAAAACGCTACGAAAAATTAGAAAATTCAAAGAACAGAAAGCTTCTGAGGCATGTAGGAACCTGCGCCGAGAAAACAGAGCTAGCGCCATGCGATGGCTCTGTTGCTGCGCGACAACAATTTTGTTTGATGACAGAGCTATCTCTTGGCGCCAGACTCTGTTGTCTTGCGCCATGTTCTTCCAATACTAAGCCATAAATCCACCTTCTTTGTTTTGACCGATTCTAGTACCGTTCGCTTGATTCTACTTCCTGATTAAGTTTTTCTCACTTTTCTGAACCCATATGTGCTCTACATATGGCCATAACCCTTTAGGAATTTACGCTCCATCTACCTAATCAAACACTCATGGCAACAAAAGGTACATCCGAGTTTGTTGAATTCACAAAACCATGGAAGCGAGTTTAACTCGCGGGGTCCCTGTAGGAGTTTATAGGTACTAATTGCGGAAACATGAATCACATTCATAATTCACCTAATCTCAAGATCATGCATAACACATAAAGAATAAGAAGTAATACCTTTGTAGCGTGATTCCACGTATGATCGAGCAAGAACAAGGGAGACAAAGAACGTCAAATGTGATTCCTCTACTTGGTCCAAGGGCACGGATTAAGACCTCAAATAATGCTAGTTAGTTGCAATTGAACCCTTCAATTGACCTTTATGGAGAAGAATGAGCAACGAACCACCACACGCGCCACTAAGGGTGGCCGGCCGTGAGTCCAAAGGGGGGAGGAGAGAGTGCCGTGAGTTTGAGAGAGAATTTGGGGTTTTGGGATTTGGTTGCCTTGTTTCACAATCTACTGTAAGTTTATTATGACTTAATTAATCAACCTTAGGCATGGATCTTATTTATAGATCTCATCTCTAAATAAGATTCCATGACAAAGCCCAAAAACCTAACTCCAATCTTACTATGCTAGCCCAATCCATGTCATGATTAGTTACTTGCTCATGAAGCCCATAAATGGGCCTCTAACTTGCTTAACCCAATACCCTTGTGTGTGACCTCATAATATCCATTCTAGCGGGCTTTGGAATATTTGACTAGCCTAAAGATCATTGATCATAGTCTAGCAACAGATAATGACGACCCAAAAGAACGAACTTATTATCTCCATAATATTGATCCTTGATATATCTAGTAATTGCACTTATCGAAGACATAACTCCTTCAATCTCCTACTTGTCTGAGACAAGTGCGCAATATTCAAATTCCTTAAGTCAATGTGTGTTGATTCGATAATATGATTGCATCTCATGTCGTGATCATAGTGATCTACAAATATTTTCTTGAAATCCGAGTTAGAATTACAAAACAAATGATTACTATGTAATCCATTTGAGCACGACCATGCATTTTCTGAATTCTCCCTCTTCAAGGGGCCAAGACACATTCCTACTTAAATAGGTAGACTCAATCCAATCTTGTGGCAACCAAGGCTCCCACTCAACTCATGAAGTAACCAAGAAACACCCTTTATAATCTCCAGTTACGGGTAGACGTTTGAGTGTACACAGTTATATCAATCATTGAATGGTATCAATGTTCCACTCATGTCAAAGGAATCCACTAATATATCCATAAGCTCTATCTTGAACTTCAAAGTAGGTCTATAGTTCGATCATGCATCATTCAAGCATATCATATCCATGTGATTGATTGAGCTTCACTACGCTCCTATAGCCCCTGAAACTGCGTTATCCAATCAATCATACATTCTAGTCCATTTAATGAAATCATTTATGTCCACTTTAATGATTCCGATCTAGGAACTTAAATATTATACGGATTTTGTTCACCTGTGAGGTTTCATTCACCAGGTCATCAACCTGATGAGCCCATTAATCCATAATTATTTTGGACATTTTATTTAATATCAAAAACCATAATTAAATAAGAGAAATAATGAATTGCTAAATAAACATAATTCTACCAATGAATGTATTACATATGTAATAAGTTTTTCTATTAACAAATACAACTTAAATTACATCATTAGCTTCAATCCAGTTGCATTAGCATGTTTCTGATGCTTAGGCAATGGAAGGGGTTTAGTAAGTGGATCAGCGATATTCTCATCCGTATGAACTTTTGCACATCTTGACATCTCCTCTGCCAATGATCTCTTGAATGATATGATACTTCCTCTCAATATGTTTGGATTTGAAGTGTGAGCTAGGCTCCTTTGATTGAGAAATGGTGCCATTGTTGTCACAATACAAATCATTTCCCTTTTAAGCACTTGGTACAATTTCCTTCTCAATTAGGAATTTCTTAATCCAAACTGCTTCCTTAGCTGCTTTAACAGCAGCCAAATACTCTGATACTGTCGTAGAGTCTGCGACAGTGCTTTGATTCGAACTCTTCCAGCTTACTTCTCCTCCATTCAGACAGAAAATGTACCCAAACTGGGATTTGAAATCATCTCTTTCTGTTTGGAAATTCGCATCCGTATAACCTTTGACAACCAACTCATCTTCGCTGCCATATACTAGAATCATTCCTTTAGTCCTTCTCAAGTACTTAAGGATGTTCTTGGCAGCTGTCCAGTGTGCTTCACCTAGATTTGCTTGAAATCTGCTACACATGCTTAAAGCATATGAAATATCCGGCCTTGTACAAATCATGGCATACATTATCAACCTTACTGCCGAAGCATACGGTATAATAGCCATACGTCTCATCTCATTTAGCATAAATTAACATTGAGATTTAATGAGCGTAATGCCATGGGACATGGGGAGAAATCCTCTCTTGGAGTTTGTCATCTCAAACCTATCAAGAACCTTATCAGTATTAGTCTCTTGACTCAGTCCAATCATCCTTCAAGACCTGTCTCGATGGATTTTGATTCCCAAAATGTACTCGGTGTCACCTAAGTCTTTCATGGAGAAACAACTCTTCAACTATTCCTTGACCGATTCAAGCATTGGTATGTCATTCCCCATGAGAATTATGTCATCTACATACAAGACTAAGAAAACTATGTTGCTCCCACTGTACTTCTTGTACACAAGGTTCCTCTTTGCTTTTAAGAAAACAAAATTGTTTGATCGCTTCATCAAAATGAAGATTCCAACTTCTCGATGCTTGCTTCAATCCATAAATGGAATTCTGAAGTTTGCATACTTTTCTAGGATTTTCTGGATCTTCAAAACCCTCAGGCTGTGTCATATACACTTCCTCCGTCAAGAACCCATTCAAGAAGGCGGTTTTGACATCCATTTGCCATATTTCGTAATCGAAAAATACAGCAATCGCTAGAAGAATCTGAATGGACTTAAGCATTGCTATTGGGTAAAAGGTTTCATCATAGTCAATACCATGAATCTGTCTGTACCCTTTTGCAACTAGTCTTGCTTTATAGATGTAGGAATTTCCATCATTGTTTGTTTTAATCTTGTAGACCCACTTGCAACCAATGGGTTTTACCCCATCAGGCAATTCTACTAGGGTCTACACATCATTTTCAGACATTGATTCCATTTTGGATTTCATGGCCTCAAGCCATTTATCTGAGTTGGGGCTCGCCAAAGCTTGCTTGTAGGTTGCAGGTTCCTCATTCTCGAATAGGAAGATTTTAGAATCCTCAGTTAACAAAACTTCAACAAACTGTTTGTTTTTAATTCTGGCAGACCTACGTGGGGTAGGAACAACAATAGAAATGTTCTCTTCAACTCTTTGAAGATTTTCGTAAGAATTAGATTAAAGTGCGACGATAGGAGTCTAGCTAGTTGAATTAGATTGCTCTGACACATGATTATGCGCCCTCGCCTCTGATGTGGTGTTATCCACATCCAATTGTTGCTCGTTTTGAATTTCTTCGAGAACTACTTTACTCCCACTTGGATTTCTAGAGAGGAATTCCTTTTCTAGAAAGACACCATCGTGAGCAACAAACACTTTGTTATCTTCGCGATTGTAGAAGTAATTCCCTCTTGTCTCTTCGGGGTAACCCACAAAGAAACATTTTTCTAATTTAGGGTGTAGCTTGTCACCTTGTAAACGTTTTACATAGGCTTCACATCCCTAAATCTTGAGAAAAGACAACTTTGGAGCTTTTCCATTCCATATCTCCTATGGTGTCTTTTCAACTGCTTTAATTTGGACGGGCTTCTATTCAGTACTTTAGCAGCCGCTTCTAATGCATATCCCCAGAATGATATGTGAAGATCAGTAAAGCTCATCATGGACTGAACCATATCCAGTAAGGTCCTATTCCTCCTTTCTGACACACCATTTGACTATGGTGTCCCTAGAGGGGTTAACTATGAAAGTATTCCACAATTAATCAGATATTCATCAAATTCTTGGGTTAAATATTCAGCACCACGATCAGATCGTAATGCTTTAATTATTTTCCCAAGTTGGTTTTGTACTTCATTCTGGAATTCCTGGAAATTTTCAAAGGCTTCCGACTTTTGCTTCATTAAGTAAATGTAACCAAATCTACTTAAATCATCAGTGAAAGTAATGAAGTAACTAAATCCATCCCTAGCTTTTGAACTCATTGGTCCACACACATCTGTATGTATGAGACCTAAAAGGTCACTAGCTCTTTCACCTATACACGTAAAGGGTGACTTAGTCATTTTACCAAGCAAGCATGCCTCACAATTTTCAAATAATTCATAATCAAATGATGAAAGGAGTTCATCCTTATGTAATTTCTGGATGCGCTTTTGGTTAATATGTCCAAGCCTACAATGGCATAGGTATGTTGGGTTTATACCATCTGTTCTTTGCTTTTTATGATCTATTTTGTAGGCATGATTTGTATAATTTAAGACATACAAGCCATTAAATAATTTCACTTTAGCATGTAACATATTATCTTTGGAAAAAAAAAAACAACACTTGTCTCTTGTTTCAAAAGAAAAACCTTCAGTATCTAAAACTAGAACTGAAATAATGGTTTTGGTAATTGTTGGAACAAAATAACAGTTATTAAGCACCAAAACAAGACCAGACGGAAGTCTCAAATGATAATCTCCAATAGCAAGTGCAGCAACTTTTGCTCCAATTCCTACTCGAAGTGTGACTTCCCCTTTTTCTAAGTTCCTACTCCCTTCTAGGCCCTGCATGTCATTAACAATGTGAGCACCGCCACCGGTATCGAATACCCAAGTTGAAGAATAAGTAAGATTAATTTCTACAACAAAAACATAGGTAACTCTTTACCTTCCGTTTTCAATGGTGTATAATGGGGACACCCAAGCGTGTGGCAAGACCACCTACCGCAATAGAAGCACTGGCTTCCCTCCTTCTTCAAGTACTCCTCTAAGTGGTTGACCAAAATGTTAACTAATGTCACTGTCGAGCCTTCATTATCATGAATAAGCTTGACTAGATCAAATCCATCATGGAGCGAGAACAGGATAGTATCATGTGCAGAGTCATCATCGATCGGTCTTCCTAGGATATCCATCTGATTGAATAAAGCAATCAGTTCATTAACATGGGTCCTAACTGACTGACATTGAGTTTCTTAGCCATAATCTTACAATGGATATTGTAAGTCTCAAACCTTACATTGTCGGTCCAGGAGTAGTAAATCTGAGGGATCGAATTAACGATCTCTCTTACATTATGGTCGTTGATGCCTCCACTTCCTAATGCCCCAATGCCACCTCGATAGATGGCACGAAGACATTCTTGCAGATTGGTCAACTCATAGTGCCTGAACCTTCTTTTCCAACAAGTTGGAATAGATTCTAAAATGAGATTCCTGATTTTCTCTGCATTCGAAACATCTTTTGCATGCCTTTCAAGAGTAAAACCAACAGTATATCTGCACTCAATTGGTATATATAAACGAGCTTCAAGCTTTTGACTTTAGAGAACATTTTTAACTCGTTTTCCATTCCCTGAAGTTTCTGAGATTTAGCATTAAATTCAATTTGTTTGTCAAAATAGTGTTGTCGTAAAAGTTATTCATCTACAAACAAAAACAAAATGAGGCAAAGTTCAATAATTATGTTTAATAAATTTAAAGTACCATAAGCGATATAATATTGGTAACTTTAAAGCATTTATTCAATATTAATTGATCCCTATTGAATTAAATGATTCCAAGACCTTTTATTTGTTTAATAGTTGACCCGTATGAGGCCCTACCATCAAGCATTACATTTTCAAGGTGAGTAAAGTCTTTACTGACTACAACTCTTGTAATTCTTGTTTGAATAATTACCCATCACATGTTTAATTATTACCCTTAGCTTCAAGGTTCTAAATGCTTTAGGTAACCTTGTTGAGTATAACCAATTAAATATATAGAACGTGATCTACCCCACAATCCTAAAATAACAAGTGATACTCTGCGGAGGCCGACCTATCACTCACCATCTAAGAATTGTTGAGTATTCAATTGGAAAAGCAACCTCATTATTACTGAGACCTAGATTTATTATGTTGTGATTATTTAGTGAACTCTAGCGCATCATCAAACAACATAAAATAAATTTAACATGCGTAATATACTAATGCATAAATAAAACATGACATAGTGTGGCCCCTTAGTCCTAAGAAAACTAATAAAGCAGAAAAGGCTCCCACTTGAATCTTCATGGATCTCATCCATCTTATTCCTTTGGGCCTCCACTCCATTGGCTTCTTGGATCAACTGCAACTTGTAATATTATTCTATTCTATCTACTACTTAAATAAAATAAAATAAATTACAAAAATACTTAACGATACGCAGACCGTATTTAGATTACAAAAATACTAAACGATGCGCAGAACGTATTTAGAATCTATGGGCCATACTAGTCTATATATAGCAATAAATAAATCATATATTATAAAGTGCCACATAATAAATCACTCATCATGCTTTTCTAAACTACAACATCAAATGTTCATAATTAAAGAAACATGGCTCTAAATATCTCATATTTTAATTAATTACTGCAATTAGAGAATATTATATATTATTTCTAACCAACCACAAAATATCATATAATCTATTTTAGGTAAGAGAAAGAATCAAATCATATTTTAATTATAGAAGATAAATCATATTTATTTTCCATGATTATCCTAACTAATTTAGGAGATTATATCATAATTGCCTAGCCAATCACATGATTTTAATTCAATTATTACCCAAAAATAATTATGGGATAATCTCATTATTTAATCAATTATTATCCCCAAATAGAATCTTTTGCTCCATAATTATCCAATCTTAACAAAATTAACCACTAATCTCTTTTAATTTTAATTTTGAAAACAGATTTTTATTAAAATAAAATAATTTTTTTTAAAACCTTGCACCAGCCACCGTGGTGTAGCCAGCCGAAGCCGGCCACGGTGGTCGTACACTGTGAGGTGTAAACTGCTCTACAGCGGTGCACAACAGCAGCAGTAGTGCCGCACAACCTTTGCACGGTGCTGCTGTTGCTGCCCCTTGTTGACGCGCCCTACTGCCCACCCCGACCCTCCCTTCGGACCACCTGCAGCGACAGCCGCCGTGGCTGCGCTACCCAATCGCGGTTGCCGCGCATAAAAACCTTTTTTATTTTAATTTAAATAAAACAAAATGATTTTGTTAAAATTAAATTAACTTAATGTGGTCCAATTAATTTCAAAATTAAATCATATTCAATCTTGAAATTAGGGTTCTTCATGAAATTAATCCCTAATTTAATTTAACTCTTATATTAACTAATTTGATCATGAAAATTCATAATTTACATGAAATCAAATAGATTAATTTCATTAATCACATAGCAATCGAATTAAATCAAAACCAAAACACAAATTTCATAAATTAGGGTTAAGGGTTTCAAAATTTTCAAAATTAGGGTATGGGGGGTCGAAATTTTCGAGTAAATTAGGGCAAAATTCGGATCTTTTGATGGCATATTTAGAGCAAATTAAACAACTTTTAATGATTCTATATTGTTAAATCACTTTTAAAATAATAATTGACCCATAATTAAATTATTTTCCCTCCTAATTGAATTTAAATTGTGGACTATCAAAGAATTAATATTCAATATATGTACATGTATAAGCTAAATGATACCATTGTTGGAGTTTATAGGTACTAATTGCGGAAAACATGAATCACATTCATAAAGCACCTAATCCCAAGATCATGCATAACACATAAAGAATAAGAAGTAATACCTTTGTAGCGTGATTCCTCGTATGATCGAGCAAGAACAAGGGAGACAAAGAACGTCAAATGTGATTCCTCTACTTGGTCCAAGGGCACGGATTAAGACCTCAAATAATGCTAGTTAGTTGCAATTGAACCCTTCAATTGACCTTTATGGAGAAGAATGAGCAACGAACCACCACACGCGCCACTAAGGGTGGCCGGCCGTGAGTCCAAAGGGGGGAGGAGAGAGTGCCGTGAGTTTGAGAGAGAATTTGGGGTTTTGGGATTTGGTTGCCTTGTTTCACAATCTACTGTAAGTTTATTATGACTTAATTAATCAACCTTAGGCATGGATCTTATTTATAGATCTCATCTCTAAATAAGATTCCATGACAAAGCCCAAAAACCTAACTCCAATCTTACTATGCTAGCCCAATCCATGTCATGATTAGTTACTTGCTCATGAAGCCCATAAATGGGCCTCTAACTTGCTTAACCCAATACCTTTGTGTGTGACCTCATAGGATCCCTTCTAGCGGGCTTTGGACTATTTGACTAGCCTAAAGATCATTGATCATAGTCTAGCAACAGATAATGACAACCCAAAAGAACGAACTTATTATCTCCATAATATTGATCCTTGATATATCTAGTAATTGCAATTATCTAAGACATAACTCCTTCAGTCCCATCCACTCATGCCAACCCTTCCAAAGGTAAGGCTTCTGCGTGGTGCATCCGGACTCATAACCATGGACCCTCTTTGACTAACCCATATCCTGAACTTTAGAGAACTAGATCCATGGTTAGGTTGCAAACTCGTTGCATCACACTGCGCCTACTTGACGACTTGCGCATTCTTTGCTTGTGCATAACCTATATGTGTTTACACTAACTGTTTGTTTGACTTGTGAGTGAGTTTAAATTAAACTAATTAATGAGTAAAAGACTTTGCTTAATTAAATTATTAATTGATATAAGTAATTAAAGTCTAAATAAATTGATCAAACCAGACTTAGTACGACTTTAGGCTTATCCCTTTAGAGTAAAGTACTGGAAACAGTCCCAGACTAATGTTCCAGCAATGGAGCAAAGGTTTAGATTGTGGCGCAACACACTGGTGTTTAGCGCCAGGCGACAATGTTGTCGTCTGGCGCTAGGCTCCAGCGTGTGGCGACTGTCCAGTTTTCTGCTCGAGTCTTCACGACAAGTCTAATAAATCAGTTTATTAATCGGTTTAACCAGTTTATTAATGACCGTAGTCATGTTTAGTTCTTAATTGAGTCTAAGCACGTAGTCACATGGTCATGACACGAGTCAAACATGTCATCTACACTCATTAGTCTTAGCACACACTTTGTGTATATGTCACCATGACCATGTTTAGGTTCATGCATGGGCCCTTTTTTGGTTCTTTGAGTTGGGGGCCTATTCTATTCCTAATTCTCCCATATTTCTCTATCAACATCATTTTTTTCACTCATATCATTCTTCTTTTTCTTCCATGATCTCTTCTCATTTATTGCATGTTGAATAGATCATGAGTCAAAAATAAAAATTTACCCCCAATTTCCCTTTCCACAGCACTTGGTCAAGGAGAGAAGGGCGTTTAACCAAGGATAACACATTTGTCCAAGTACTACTTTTTAATAAACCGATTCGACAAAAGAGAAAAGCTAAGAAGAAAATTGTAACACCCTAGAAATTCCTTTCTTTTAAAATACCTGTTTTGCCCTATTTAAAACTTTAAATAGGAATATCTAAGACATTAATGCCACCTTGAAAACGGCTAAGGCAACTATCAAAGACACACAGCGGAAGACTAATTTCAAAACCATTCAAAACAAGTCAACTTGAAAAGTCAACCAACAAAAGTAAAGTCAAACCAAAGTCAAACGAAGTAAAATATAATTAACCTGCAACTTGGAACCATTGTAGGCCCTTATTAATAAAACCAAACCGAACTCAAAACCCTTTTCGTTAGTCACGCATAATAATAATTTCATAAATAAATAAAGCAATAAACACATCATACACTTATAGAAACTAGCATGATTCGCTCTTCACTCATGTCCATTCATGAATATGCTTCATCACCTGAAAAGCTTCTCTCTACTTGTTTCCACTACTCTCCATTAAAAATGGGTCATCATAGGGCCAAGATAAAGACAAGGCCAACAAACACACAAAACACACACACAATCAGCAAAGCTGAGTACATAAGCGTAATTAACACACTAGCATATAATTTCATATCAACACACAACTTACCTCGTTGCACCTGTTTTCAAGCATACGAAAATCAACAAAAGTTC
Source organism: Chenopodium album (assembly GCF_948465745.1). Taxonomy (NCBI): domain Eukaryota; kingdom Viridiplantae; phylum Streptophyta; class Magnoliopsida; order Caryophyllales; family Amaranthaceae; genus Chenopodium; species Chenopodium album. Next base: position 16,535,649 of record NC_137835.1, on the reverse strand, counting down.
TCATTAGACACTACATAATTTATTTAATGTTGACTACGCATCAAACGGGTTTCCCCCTAACCTCCCCCAAATACATTGAGGTTACTAACACGAGAGCTAACCGTGCCAGCATCAATAACCACTCATAGGTGGCGAAATTCCTGCGCATAATAATAATAAAGGAATGTACAGCGTCCTGTACTCCGGTAGAATTTATGGTTAAACATAAAACCCCATAACTCCCCCCATATGTTCATACTCAAGGTATATACGTTCCAAGAGTTTTGGTGCGTAATCTCTTTCACTTTACGTTATTTACAGATTATTAAACTTGGTGATGACTCTCAAACCATAATCATTCAATCAACAATAATTATTCAAACAATCAAATATACCAATTTAATTCTTGAATAATTAGTGACCATATAATATTTAATGTTGAACCCCTTTTAATTCTACATCTGTGTCAATGACACCTTAAACGCATAAAGCGCCACAAAACCTATCCCTCGGTGTTAAAAACACCTTAAGTGCACTAAGGCACCAACATACAATTTATTCCTCGTGTACATAGACACTTATATAGCTCCTTTCTCATGCTTATAGCATCTATAAAAATTATATGAACCATACTAAAATTCCTTTTCAATATTCTAAACCAAATTAAACATTTAGTTTAACTAAACATGCTCTCTAACATGCCACAAATAAATATGTGGTTCATAAACAATATTCCAAAATATAATTTTCCATCCAATAATCCATCACAAATAAATCATGCTTCATAATTTAATCACCAATAGCATCCAAATCATAATTTCCATTCCAAATCTAGCATGATTCACTTGTAATCAATTAAACACATTTAGCATGCTACTACATCAATATAATTATTCTAAGTACGCGAATGTACCTTGTATACGACCTTAAAATCGCCATGACTAATAGAAATCGCTCACTTCAAAGTCTCCTACAATTTAAAATCATAGGAGAGTATTAAAATCCTCTATACACAAATTTCCTTCATAATTTAATTAAAATAAGCTAAAATTATATTTAAAACATCATACTTTAATCCCAATTAATGGGTAATTAAAATTCCTTAAAGAAACTTGAATTTTAATACTCTACCAAAAATTCCAGCACTATATTTTAATGAAAAGTTGATGTAATTAAGCCTTAAAACACTTTAATCAAAGGTTTAAACCATTATACATCATAACCCTTCAATAATTTTTAAATCAAGAACCTAGGGTTTCAAAAATTGGGGCTTTTTAATTAAAAACATAATCTGAAAATTAATTAACATATTACTCATAATCAAACATCAAAATCAAATCCCAAAACTCATAATTAACAATTAGATCTAGGATTAAATTGATTTTTAAATTAAAGTTTGCTGCTACCGGCGCCGGTGGCTTCCTACTGCCAGCGGCTGGCGCTGCTGGCTGCCGGTGGTGGTTGGCCGGCGGTGGGGGGGAGCCGAAAAAGGGAAAGGGGAAAAAGAGAGAGAAAAATAAAGAGAAAGGGGAAAGAATTTTACCTTGGGTTTTCTCTACTCTGGGCAAAGTTTGATTTGCCTCATGTGTTGAATATTTATACCCTTTCTCTAGAAACCCTTCACCCTAAACTTTCCTCTTTTAATTTTCCTAATGCCTTCCATAATAAAACTTTACTAAAATAAACTTTCCTTAAATTAAACCCCAAGTTAATTAAAATAATTACTTAAATAAAATTTCTTTTTATAAATATTTCCAAATTTATTTAAAATAAATAATTAAAATACTTTAAATAAAATAATTCAATTTAATTAAATACTTCTCAAAATACTTATTTTAATTAAAATGCATATAAAAATACGAGGTATTAAAAAAATGGCATCTCGGGAGGAAGTCAATGAACTTAGGCAAAATTTGGCCAATGTAACTAAGATGATGAAGGCTATGGCTCTTCAAATCAATGACCCTGTGAAACAACAACAAATGGAGCGAATGCAAGAAAGCTTGAGCAAGCTCTCCAACGACTATAGGTTCAAGGGCATTAGCTTACAAGGGGTTTCAGTGGACAAGGAGCTTCTTTTGCAGAAGTTCAATACCAATGACATCCCTAAGTTCATGCCAACTAACAATCCTAACTTTCACTTAAGGGCTTTTGAAACTATAATGAACATTAAGGGGATTGATAGGAATATTTTTCACTCTTTGTTCTCACTGTCTCTAGAAAACGTTTGTCAACATTGGTTCTTTTCTCTTAATAAAGAGAAGACCTCTTCTTCGGATTCCATAGTAAACGCTTTCATAGATAGATACAAGTGCAACATCCAAGTCAACATGGACCATAGACAACTTGAGATGCTAAAGCAAATAGAAAACGAAGGGTTCACCTCTTTCTTCAACAAGTGGAAGGAAACTTCCGCTAATATGGTTGAAGTTCCTACTAAAAAGGAGTCTGTAAGGATGTTCATCAAGAACCTTCAAGACAAGTATTCGAAACATTTGAAATATCAACATAGTTTGAATACTTTCAAGGCCTTCTATGACATAGGTATTGAAATCGAAGATGACCTTGCAAAATAGAAAGCTACCAACAATAGAAACAATAGTGGCTGGAAAGGAAAGAAGAACGGAAATCCTTCTTCTTTTGAAAACACCCACTCTAGCAACAACGTTAGTACCTTTGATCTCAATTAATTCTTAGCCATGGATAGTCAGAGACCTAAGAAACAACTAAGGAAAGAGTTCACCCTCATTGGGATGAACTACGATACCGCTTTAGATCGACTCCATGCCAAAGGACTCATCACTCCTATTGGACCTCTTCAAGATCCAGCACCCGAAAACAGGTCACCCAACTGGAATGCTGACGCTCATTGCAAGTACTATCAAGGTAGGGGACATACTACTGAGAGTTGTTAGAAGCTAAAAGAGGTCATCTACTATTTGATCGATAATAATAAGCTTCCCACACCTCCAGCTGGCAAAAAGAGCGAGTGATGATAAGGCACAAGACAAGTGGCGAGCTTTAACGACAAGATTTTGTGACCTCTTTTCCTATTTTTATTCACCATTTCCCCAAAAAGTCTAGCATAGGCATTTTTTATTTTCCTTAGATTTTATTTTGTAGGATTTTTCTTTCTCTCTTTAATAAAATAAGCATTTATTTTCCTGCATATGACTATCGCATTGCATTACATTAAAAAAAAGTCAAACTAAGCACAAGGTATACTAATGATTTGAGGCACCCCTTGTAGCCTATCATATCACCTTCACCTTTCAAATTAACAATCCTTTCTTGAGAAACCACTTTGAGCCTCGTCTAACGATAGACCTCTCTTTTTTCAACTCACATTTACCTAACCTTGGGATGGGATGGTGTGAAACTTATGCAAATAGAAAAGCTTGAGTGAATAAAATAGAAAAAAAAATAGAAACAATAAAAGTGTGCAAAAAGGCAAGTGTTCCAATGTCATTGATATGAACATATCTTTGATGTGAACACGTCTCAGATTGCGTCTCTTATTGAGTGCTCGGTAGTGTGCCTGAGAAACATGAATGCCAAGTGAGTGATAGACCGCATGATTGAGATTGCCCAAGCTTATCAAGATTTAAAAAAAATGCAAAAGCAAAAAAGAAAAAAAAAAGAGCAAAATATAAAAGAAAAAGAGTTCAAAAGTGAGAAACCTCGAGCATACAAATACAAAGATTCAAAAGCAAGGTTGCACACCTTGGGGGCTTATCTAGGGTCTTGAGCCTTTATCCCCTTCTTCTTCAAACCTTTAGCCTAACCACGTTACAACCCTTAAAAGACATCTTTGAGGTATACACACACTTGGGCAAGGTTCGGCTAGAGCTACGTTCGGCCTGATTCCTAACGGATACGTAGGCAACCTCACATTGAGGTGCGGCCGTAATAAAAATATATTCGCGTTCATGCATGATCATATCAAGGGATCTCCAATGCTCATCCCTGTCCATTAAGAGCTAGACTTGGGGGCTTGATCCCTACATTATTAGCTTACTTAGCCTAAGAGTCACCATTATTTGACTCTTTTAAAAATATATATATATTTCCATACACTTAGCCTTTGCAGCCTAGCTTTAGTGTCTTTTTCACACACATCATAGATACATAGACAAATAATCCTCCTCTTAGGAACCTTTTGTCATGAAATCTTGACACAACGTTGAAGTACGCTTTGTCAAATCAAAATCACTCATCATCATGCATGATCATCATTACATCACTAAGTATGAAGTACTTAGCCTCCACGCCTAAGTTACCTAAATAATTTCATCATTGAGTCAACAATTGAGATATTCTAGGCTGTTACGATCCTTGCACCATAAGCTACAACGATCAATACATACACTTGATTAAGCTCATTCAACATGCACCATCAAACACTAACTTCGATTCTTTTTTATGTATTTCTTTTTCAGGAGAAAGTCAGTACCCTCCACAAAAATGACGGAAAATTTTTGCTTTTCTGCATTTTGAGTCAAGCACATCACAATACAATACACACACGAGTCATGCACATTGAGTCATGTCATGTCATATCACATCAAGTTGAGTCTAACACACGTGTCAATTAGAGGTGTTCAAAAATACCCGACCCGTTTGACCTGACCCGCTGACCCGCAAAGTACCCAGCGGGTAATTTTGTTATTTATTCCAATTTTGCAAGTTGGGTACCCGACACGCTAAAATATCAGATTTGCGGGTCGGGTAATGGGCCGGAATTTGAGTGTTGCGGGTACCCATTAAATACCCGGATTTTTTTTCTTGGTTGTAACTCACATTAGGGTTACTTACTTTCATCTACTCTTCTCTCTCCTCACTTTCTCAGACAAGCAGTAGCAGACTAGCAGCCGCACTCTGTTTTCCCTCACTCCTATTCTCTCTCTCAATTCCCAAACAGTCAAACACACACTCTCAACTCTCAGGCGAACGTCCTTCCTCCCTCTCAGGTGAACGTCCTTACTCCGTTAGTTCCCCGTCCGCCGCGTAATGTTGGTATTGTTTTCGAATTTTTTTGGTTAATTTCTTTGCTTATGTTTGATTATACTCAAGTTATTTTGTATTACATTTTTAAGGTTTTTTGGTTGGTTTTTATGGGTTAATTTCGCTATGTACGATTGAGGAATACTAAAGTTATTTTTAATTACATTTCTTAGGGTTTATTTTTTCGAATTTTGTTGGGTTAATTTGCTGATTATGTGTGATTATAGTCATTATATTGAAGTAATTTTCAATTACATTTTTTGGGGATTTTTTTACGAATTTTTTGGGGTTAATTTCCTGATTATGTATGATTATACGGTTATAATTATACCTAAGTTATTTTCAAATACATTTTTTTGGTTAATTTCACTGCTTATATTTGATTATACTCAAGTTATTGAAGCTTTGCTTGTTAATTCTTTGATCAGAAAATGTCTTCTGGTGACTTGATGAGGGAAAAATCGAATCAGAATAATGGAGATGATGAATTTGATGACTTTGAGATCTTGGAGGAGGCTTCATCAATGCCTAAGAACATTATCACTTTTTGTTTTTAATGAAAAAAGTTAATTTTTTAATAAAATCATCAGGTTTAAGTCCATATTATTAAAGGTTTTTTTTTAAAAAAAAAAAAAAAAAAAAAAAAAAACATATATGTTAAAATTTAGGGTACCCGGTAAAAACGGGTACCCAATAAGCGGGTACCCGCTTTTAGCGGGTCGGGTAATGGGCCGATAGAATAACTACCCGCACTTCCGGGTACCCGTACTTTTGGGTACCCGCACTTTCGGGTACTTGAAAACCTGGGTACCCGGTTATGAGCACCCCTAGTGTCAATCACCTTGAGTCAACCTCAAGTCAAAGAAATCATAATGTCAAGCACAACAAACCTTGGGTCAACCCTAAGGAAAACATAAGCAAAGTCCTGTAGTCCGAAACATATATTCAAGTTCACTAAGTCCCAAACGGAAAAGTGATCTTTACAAAGATTTAAGATAGAAAACGCAAATTTTCAAAGACATGCAAAGCTATCACTTCCAAGGCGACAAGATGAGAAAATTTGAACAAGACGGCTCAAGGCATGGTGGTCTTTGACAACATTCCCTAGGATGCAAAAGTTGTCACCCTATTTGAGAAGATAGCTCAAGGCGAAGCAATCTTGGACGGCGCTCCCCAAGATGTGGAGGTTGTCAAATAAAACAACTTTGATTCAACAAAAAGTGATTATGTCCTTAGGCACGGACGGCTCGCGTAGCAAGTTTCTCAAGACGAAGAGACTCATAATTATCGGACAAGTTTTCCCGAGAAGAAAAGAAATTGTCTATTAATGCACACTTCCCGAGGCGTAAAAGTTGGCGATTGCATCCCAAGGCGTGGGTACTTAGCGGAATTTCACATAAGAGATATTCAAGGCGTAGGAGCTCACGACAAGATTCTCAAGGCGTGGAAACTATTAAACTATTAAAATTCCCAAGGCGTGGAAAATAATCATTCAGAAGACTGCACAAGATGAAGGAGTCTACGACATGAGGCAAGGAAATTTTTCATCAATCATTTGTGAGTTGCTCAAGGCTGAGAAGCTCATGATAAGAATTCCCAAGGCGCGGAAGACCGTCATTCGGTGGATCGCTCGAGGCATGGTGGTTTGCGATAGAATTCCCGAGACATGGAAGGACGTCACAGTAAAATTGAAGATAGCTACAAGCAGCGGTCTTCAACGATGTCCCAAAGTAGAGAGGAGATTGTCTATAGAGGCGAGGCATAGCAGTGGCAAGTCACTGCCACAACCCCTGAAGATGGCGAGGAACGGTCACCTTCGACGATGTTCCTATGATGTGGAGGATTGTCACAAATAATCGAAGATAACTACAAGCAACGGTCTTCGACGATGGCGTTCACGAGGCACTATGGAGGTCGTCACCAACAAATGGAGCAAAAGTCTGTTACCCCAGAGACGTGTGCTCGACGGTGCAAGATACGCGTTTCTTAACTCTTTTATGTGTTTAACTAACGCTAGTTTGTAGGTATCGGCGTTACAAGAATGGTTTAGGACTGCAGAATGTTCTGAATCTTCTCTGTCCCTATCGTTACTTTGACTTTTGTTTTCGAAACTTGCGTTTCTCCAAACTCAGTCAAAGTGGGGGCTTTTGTAGACACCTCATTGTGTCTCCCCAAAAAACCAAACCCAGTGATGAATATCTTTCACGTCATTTGATTATCGAACAAGGTGAAATGTGAAAAGTCTTGTGATGCGGTTGTTTTAATAAAAATACTTCAATCTGTTTTTGAAAACATTTCTTTTCTTACTCTATTTATGAAAAAACGTCCAATTTAGTTTAATTTGGTCCATGATAAGGGTCCAATAATGGTGTAGTTAGATGGGTCTTGAAAAGACCTTTTCAACGATATATTATAAGCTCAATTCCGATGAATAATGAGGAAGTTATGGTCCGAATTTGTCGTAAATGTTCATTTTCATTTTGGCGATAGATATTCATTATGATATTAGTACATGATCAATAACATTATTACCTTAGATCTACTTACCCTAGTTTGTTTATAATCATTCAAGTATTAATGAATGTTTACTGGTATTAAAATAAATGTTCATTATTTGATTTAAAATACGTACATGTTCATTCTCATATTGAAGATATCCACATAAAATATAATAATGCATATTTAACTTCATATTAAATTAATATATGCTCATGAGCGTCATTTGAATATAATACTACATATATACATTTTAATCTAATATTGTTATTGTTTATTTGAGTTTTATGCATTTAGATGTTCATTTGGATATGTGTATATTCACACATATATTAATGTATGTTCAATTGTTCAATCACAAGTTAAAAAATGTTCATAAATAAATCATATATAGTTCATTTATCATAGACCTTTGATAATTCCATTCTAAAATATAATATATTCTTATGGTATCATCCATATATAATATCAATCCACGTATTTTGATATATTGAATTATTATTAATTTTCATTTAGTATTAATATACATGCATTTGGATTTTGAAATATGTTCTTTTTTATATTAATAAATGTTCATTTAGAATTTAATAGATATTCAATTAGATTTTATACATTTTCATTCTCACATTGAAAGATTTTTATATCTTTATCGTGTGTTCAATTCTGTATTCTTAATTGTTATTCATGTGTTTCCCTAAAAAAAATTAAAAAAAAAATTGTTATTCATGTGTAAATATTCTTTTGTTTGGAATGTGTTGTTATTATTTTTTTTTTTTTTTTTTTTTGAAATTTTTTAATAGATCTCTTATTGTATAGGATAATCAAGTGAGGAAGTTAAATACGACATATATATTGTGCTCAAATTATATTTTTCATGGAAAACACACAAATATATGATTAGAAGTGCAACAAGAAAGATAGATATACACTTTATTATACCAAATATAACAAATAATATCATTTAATTAACAAGACACATATGTACATTTGGTACACTTTCATGTTTATAAAACTATTACATGTAATATTATTGTAATATTATAGCTGTATAGAAATGCATTATTATTGTAATCAAATTAAATTCATTATATAGTGGAAATTATTTTTTAACAACGTTTTATTTAAATAAATAGAATTCTAATATGTATGTATTTGCATACATCTTACTAGGAAACTTACACATAGCTCTTGAAATAAACATGTGATGGTATAAAAATGAACATTTGTTGAAACACGAATAAACAAAAATGAACATTGGATGATGCAATACTTCTTATAATAAAAATGATTTAAACGCAGCAAATTCTTATAAACAAATCAGCTCTCATTTTTATTTATAAAAAATTCTTGAAATTCAATTTAAAAAAATACATTAATTTGAACAAATAACTCCTTGTCATAAAAATGAACATCTAGTGTTACATATATGAACATTTACCAATACAGAAATGAACATGTTATAAAAATTTGTAGGAAATTCATAAATGAAAAAGGGCTGGGCCGGGGCACGCGCGGAGGGTGGGGGGGTGCAGGTAGTGTTCCCTGTCGTGGGGTATAGGTAAAAATTTGTATCACTATTATACGACAAAATATCATAATACAAAGGAAAAAATTAGAAATATTAATCCCAACTTTCACTAATTTATGTAGAATAATCTCAACTTTCGTTAATGCTGGAATAACCAAAACTTTATGGGGTCTTGAATTTCTTCAATCCCTACAGGTCACTTAACCTTCAAATGCAGGTAAAAGTCCTACGTGGCATTGATTTTGTTTATTTCTTTATTTTTTTTATTTGTTTACTTTTATTTTTATTATTTTACTTTACTTTTCCACTTTTGTCCACCTTTATTAAAGACCTTTCCCCATTTTAACGGCTACAAATTGTTTCCCCTTTCTCTTCTTTTTCTCTTTTGTTGCTCTGTTCTAGTTGCAAAGCAAATTCTGCGGTGTTACAAATCATGGCAAGTGGTAGGTCGTTTCAAGGTGGTTCATGTGGTTCGTCTGCAAACTCAAGGGGTGGAGGAGGTTGTTATTCAACAACTAAGTGTAGTTGCGGGTTGGATGCGGTGGTGCGAACTGTCAAGAAGGGGCATAATATTGGTTCGAAGTTTTATGGTTGTCCTAAATGGCCGGTATTTTCCTAATTATTAAGGAATTTGAATTGTTTGGAGTTGTAATGTGTTCTTAATTGAGTGTGATTATAGTATTGGTAAAATACAGAACTAGGGTTTCATTGAAGAATTTTTAATTTAATTTGGGATTTTGTGCAAGATACAAATTGCAATTTCATGAAGTGGATTGAAGCTAGCAATGAGGATGAGCTGCGATTTCAAATATTTGAGAAGGATACTACTATAGCAGAGTTGGAGTTTCAGAAGACACTGTTGGAAGAAAAGGTGAAGAAATTACAAGGGAGGAAGGAGAAACTAGAGGAAGAAGTGAAAGAATTAACAAGGGAAGTTGGGCAGCTTGGGATTGAACTCATGCATTGTTCAAGGGCAGAATCAAATTTCTCTAGGACTCTGATTTTTTTTTTTTTTTTTGTATTTTTGTTGGCATTATGGTTGTGTATTTGAATTAGGAGTATGTTGTTGTTGTTTGGTTTGTATTGAAGACTTGTACCCAATTTAGCCTATGAAATGAAATCAATTTAAGCTTTTATGTGCAAAAGTGTGGAATTAGTTCACTATTGAACTCAGTAAAAAATAGCGAATAACATCACTTCATAAACACATGACATACACTGTCATTGCCAAAGTGAATCCAAAATTACATATAATAATCCCACAGCCACACATAATGGCAAAATACTGACTGCGATATTGTTGTTCACAAAAAACATTGAGCCACCCTAATTACTACTGAGATACTGGCATAATTGTTTGCAACAAAAAACAACAGATTCACAAACATATGCCCCATTCTAATTATTCTACTGGTTCAAAGTTGAGTGTTGACTTGATTGGCTTCCCATAGTCAGGTAATTCAAGGCTCCTTGATTCACTGACATACTCCTACCACCTCTACTGCTGGTCCTATGGGTAGGAGCCCCCCTTCTGGCCTGTCACATAGAAAAGGCAAAGTAGAGTTACAAATCACAAAACCTAATTGCAAAAAAAGATTCAATCAATCATTACATCAGCAAATACATACATTGGTGATTGCAGAACCATCTTCTGCAAAGAGCACTCCAACTCCCTGTAGAAGAAGTGATCTTCCCCTACCTCTGCTACCCCCACCTCTGCTTCCCCTGCCACTCACACCTCTTCCCTGGCCTATACCACCAGTAGACTCTGCACCTCCAACACATGTTTGTTGTGGTTGGCCTCTCCCAGCAGAAGAATGAGCACCTCTGGACCCTCTTCCTCCTCTTATAGCTCTCCCACCTTTCCCTAACTGAGTAGGTTGTGCAGACATTGAAAGGTGTGTAGTCTCAGAAATTTGATGTTGGTGAGATGGCTCACCATCAGCCCTAGGCCTTCCCCTAGACCTTTTAGCTGGAGGTTCAGGTGGCACAATATTCCCCTTCTCAGGACATCTTCTTTTATTATGACCTTTCACTTTACACAATGAGCAGATCATTTCTACACCTGTTTTGGTCAACACACCAGGCTTCTTTGGGTTCTCATAGGGGTCCTTAACCCTTTTCTTTCTTGGCCTTCCTGGCCCAATTTTAATGGTTGGTGGCTGCAAAGGGCAAGTAACCTTAGGCCAATACCTTTCACCAACTAAAGGTGGAATTGAGCCTGGTTTAAATGACATTAAACAAGCATTAGATAGCTGAAAAACATAAGCAACTGATTAAACCTGTACAGTAAAATGATTTAGTCAGAAATTACCTGCATAAGCTTTCAAGTAGGTTTCCTTGGTGTAACATTGGTGCACAAATTCTTCTACTTCCCTGTTTAGGAAGAAGATGCAGGCAATTGCATACCTGCATGGTATGCCTAGCATATCCCACTTCTTGCAGGTACAGCTCATTGCATCCAAATCCACAACAACTTGATCTTGTCCACATGTGACATTAAATAAATGCATTGATGATGGGAGAACCTCACACTTTGAAGCTTTGTCTTTCTCTTGATTCAGCTTGGTCTGGATCCTTGGGCAAAGCACAGATGTGCACTTCTCCAGTCCTTGCCTTTTCTGAACCAATCTTTGCATCAAGCTTGTTCTGATATCCTCAAGCATGTGTAGAAGGTGCTTTGTCCTTGCATTTATAATATAGTCGTTGAAGGTTTCAGCCATTGAAGGTGCTTTGTGTAGAAGGTGCTTTGTCCTTGCATTTATAAATGCATCAAAAACCATTCCCAACTCAACAGGTTCTCCCCTTCAGTTACAGCCCATGCCACAGGGTACATCTGATCATTAGAGTCTCTCCCAATAGCAACTAGGAGCCCCCCCCCCCCCCCCAAAAAAAAAAATGTTTTAAGGAAACAACCATCAACAGCCAACACCCTTCTACATCCCTCAATCCACCCTTTATCCAACCACTCAAAGCAAATAAATAACCTCTGAAATACTGGGGGGGGTTGCTTAGGCATGACAGTCACTAATGCAGAGTGGGAGTCAGGGCTGCAACTCTCCAAAGAAGCCAAATACCCCCCTACTTTCTGGTAATGCTCAAACATTGAGCCATGTAATAGCTTGTGAGCTGCATATTTCACCCTATATGCAAACTCTCTAGGAACTAAGACCTTGTATGCTCTTCTTATGTAATCAACTATTTCCTTGGCAGGCCAGTGGGGTCTGGTCTTAAACACATCAAGGAATTGTTGTGCAACCCATTTTCCTTTCATTTGCTTGTACTTTTTCATTGTTCTATTACAAGTATGTTGTCCACAAACCCTCTTCACTATGTATGATGCCTTTCTAGAATGCCATGATGCATATATGTAAAAAGGACACTCACCACTGCACTTCACTCCCAACCTTTGCTGCCTATTCCTATTCCCAACAGTGAAGGTCAAATTTTTCCCTTGAACAACAGCATACTTAGCAACTGACTGTCTGAAATCTTCCCTTTTTGCAAACCTGTAGCCAACTTTCCATTGAAACTGAACGAAATCAGAATCTGGACTGACTAAAAAAGATGTTCTCCTCTTCCTCCTACCATCATCACCCTTTTCTTCACTAACATTTGGTGATAAAGCTTTATATTCACTCTCCTCATACTCACTTAGACTTAGACCCCCTTCATCATTTACAACACCTGTTACTTCTTCATCTGCAACCTTCTCCTTAGCAGCTTCTCTTTGCTTTTGCTGAGCTAGTTCCAACAAATGACTATTACAAGCCTTCATTCTCTCCTTAGCTGTAGCAAACTCCTCATCACTGACATCAGAATCACTTTGCAACTCCTCTTGTAACAAAGCTTCATCAAATTCATCCTCTATTTCTAGATCTCACTTCTCTAAGTCCACCTCTTCACCTATATCACCTTCAAACTCATCCTCCTCAGTCTCAACATCAGTATAAACTTCACCAAATATGCCTGCACCTTCTTTTGAACTCCCAACAGCTACTCCTTTCCCTTTGTCTACCCTAGAATCATAAGGTGGGTCTTGCTCATCACTGTCATCAGTGTAATCTGGAATAAGGTCATTTATTGGGATAGGAGAATCACGCCTGTCATTATACCAATCAAAATCAGGTTCCTCAACTGGTTCTTGGTTTGGGGAGGGTTTCTTTTTAGCAAGGGAAGAAGTTGGGTTCAGTGAGGATTTAATTGAAGTAGCAGGAAGCACAGATTTTAGATATAGGCCATGAAGATAAGAAGTGGGTGCAACATTAATATCTGGCTCTTTTATTTGGAGTGAGGTGGAAGATGCTCTCTTTTTTGGTGGGGAAACTCCTTTTGATATTAACTGTGGTTGAGTGCTTTGTTTCTTCCTAGGACTTGACCTTACTTTAGTAAAAATACCTTTTTTTTTTTGGCCCCTTTTTTGTTCTAATTTTGGATATTTAGAAGACTTAGGTGTACTTTGTGAAGCTTGTGCTACTAACAAGGGTTGAATTTGGATTGGCTCAATTTCTGGTTCTTCTGGGTCATCATCTACCACCTCTTCAGCATGTGAGATATACAGCTCAACACCCCTATACTTCTTCCCAACCATTCCCAACTCAACTGCATCATCATCAATATTAATTCTCCTCAACCTATCACTCATACTCAGTCCATGAATCAAATAAAACAGACCCCCAACAACCTTACCCTTACAACATTCTTTCCCCAACTCCATAAGGTCAAAGTAAGATAATTCATCAGGGTCCATTGACTTTGTCCTACCTGTACCACCCTCATATACCAGTTGACCATTGTGTAGGGTCTTAAATAACCCTCCATACCAGAATTTCAAACTGATTTTCTGGAAAAATGAACTCATTCCAACCTAATAATTCATCACAATCAAACAACCAGCAACAACGAAACAAAATTACTACAAATCTAACATTCAATTAAAGCAAATTCAATTAAATCCAAGCATAATTCAACACAATTAGTGGAGTATTGCTAAACCCAGTAAATCAAGAACAAATCCAAATCCAAACCACACAAAACGAAAACATACTCAACATAAACAATCAAAATCATAGCTTCCAGGAACATTTCACAACCAAAAAAAAAAAAAAAAAACCGACATTCGAAAGGTTTTAGGGTTACCTAAACTGTGAATCAAACAGTCCTTCTTAGTGTGGTCCTTCCTCTCGTCAAGTTCCAAGCTTTCCAAAAATCGCGATTCGCAAACAAGGACAATTTCAGAGTGGTTGTGTTTAATTATGGTGGAGAGTACGGTTTTCTAACTCTCTTTTATAGAGAATTAATGGCGGGTTTAATGTTGAAGTTGATGGGTTGTTGAGTGTTCCACGTCAGCTATTAGTTTGGGAGGGAAATGAAGCCCTTAAGTCAACAAAAGGGTCTTACTCAGTTAATTGGGTAATGTTTACCTACATAACCGGTACCAAGTCAACTGGGATTGAAGAAATTCAAGACCCCATAAAGTTAGGATTATTCTAGTATTAACTAAAGTTGGGATTATTCTACATAAATTAGTGAAAGTTGGGATTAATATTTCTAATTTTTCCTAATACAAATAATAGAAACATTGAACTTACTATGAGTTAAACACTACGAGCTTTATGACAAACCATCATTCATTGCATATATAGTCAACAGAGGCGGACCTTCATTTTGGCTCACATGGGCTTGGCCCCTGAAAGCTTTTTGAAAAAAAAAATGAATTGTTTGACAAAGAAGCCCAAAACAAGAAAAGCACCCTCAACTACCACATAAGCTTAAATATTAGTAAAAGGAAGAGTTTCTTTTAACAATCTGACAACTAATAATAATAAAGTGGGCCACTTTTACTGTTTTATTATTACTAACTCTCCTCACTCTATCTCTATGAGCATGCAACACTATTGCAATGATAGAGTTTTTTTTAACAATTTGACAACAAATTTGTGAATGATTGTCAATTCATATTATCAAAATTTACTCAATATATGGTATTGAAATTCTTTAGTTATGTAAAAAAATTGATTTTTTCCCATCAATTTTAACGTAAATCAAACTTTATACGGAGTACTATGTATATTACATATAAGTTCAGACACTACAAATCATAAATGATTATAAACGCAAAAGTTGATATTACAATTTTTCTTGTTTATCACATACGAGTAATTGCTTGGTAATCCAGTAATAACCAGTGTTATACTTTGTCACGTCTCATAACATGAGCCAAACTTATCAGATATTTGCTAGGTACGAAGTATTAAATTTAATTTATTTAATATGTGTGAAATGCCATGATGTATATTGTATAATAGAAGATGTTAAGAATTTTCGGCCCCTAATAAAAAATGTTTTACTCAACATCATAATTTATTGTATTTATTAAGGATAGCCCATGGGCATATGGGCTTTGTCATGGGCACAAGGCCCATGGACTCAGGTCATACCTTATTAGTACAATATACTACGTATAAACTAGTTTTGTGATACATTTCTAATGCACAAGAGGTTTCATAAGAGGATGAGTAGTGGCATCATTCCTTATACTTCCTTAGTTTTCAATCCTTCTTTCTTCTTACCATATAGCGAAAAAAATAAAATATAAAAAGTGCAAAACAAGAACAAAAACTAATGCCCAAGCACAGTGGCCATGAGATAGGTGCGCTTTTAGGAATATCTTACCTATAAAATTAGTCGTTCTACTCGTTCATATATTTTATATTGAGCACGACTAGAAAACATATTTTCTTTAAAAACAAAAAGAAGATATGTATTTTTTTTATATTACAAAATAAAAACACTGTTTGAAACTTGAGTCTAAAATTAGTATGCATACTAAACACATAAAATGCTTCTCATTTACACTCTTCTCACTTTAACATTTAAACTAAATTAAATCATGGTGCAGTATTAGTAATTTAATTATAAATATATACTTAACTCTACTAATTAAACTATTTTTTACAAAAAATAATTAACATTGAACTAGTGTAATATACGAAATAGGTGATTTTTTAATTATAATAAATCAAATTGATAGGGAAAACTAGTGATTGTAGCTCAAAAAGCCTCCAATTGAGTTAGGACTAGGTGATTTGCTTTTACTTCGGAGTGAAGATTGTTTTCTTTGTCCATTGTTAGAAGTGTTTGTCTCTTTTCTTTCGTCATTGAATTAGGGCTTGTATTTTTCTTTTTTTTTGAAGGGGGGAGATTAAATTCATTAATAATAAGCCATACGGCACTTACATAAGAGATTGTAATCGAACAATACAAAGACAACCGAACCAATTACAAGTTCGAAATAGAAGAAACTACAATTGCACACGCAAAATGACTTTCTTAAGTACCCTTGGCTCATATAACGCTGTCCTATGCAGCCTCTTGCAAGGGGGTCTGGCAATATGTTGTAATTTCTGACGAGAACCTTCATTGGCTCAGAATCCCGTACTCCTCGACCTGAAATCAAAATTGGTGTCGTACACTTCACCATAGACAAGACAAACTCCGATTCAAACACGGATATCGGCATGGAAGCAAAACCCTTTAGCCCAAACCAACAGAAGATCAAACCGAAGCCCCATAGCCAAAAAACCCGGCTTAAATCCTGCATCAGAAGATCGGTACACCGATCTGCAAGCCCCATATCACCCCAACACACCACACAAACAGAAAAAATAAAACAACTAAAAAGCACACCAATACTTCTAAAAGAAAAAACAGAACAAAAACTAAAACCTAAAACAAAGAACGAAACCCTAACATCCCACCCCGCCGCCAAACCGAGCCCCACCACCAACGCTCCGGGGTTCACCGACCCAGCCCACAAACCGCCACAAAGAACGCACGGACCACCGAGACCCGCCCGAGAAGCCCGAACCCCACACGCCCCTGAGCCGCGGCAACGACGGCCCTACACGAGGGACTCAGAACGGCCCTACACGAGGGACTCAGAGGGAGAAAACTCCCCCTCCCCATTCTCGTACTCAGCGTCGCGACAACGGCCAAGGAGGTGGGGCGTAGGCGCGGCGGGGAGGCGGTACAAAAAAACGGCGGCTGGCCGGCCGCATGGTCGGAGATGAACAGCGGCGGCGGACGAAGCGGCGCGGCGCAAGATGAAAGGCTGAAAAAACGAAAAACCATAACGGAAAAGGAAAGAAACAAACTAAAGGGGTAGATCGGAGGTTCGCCGACGCTGTGCCATGGGCGGTGAGCCACACGCCCGCCGGCGAGCCTCATAGCCGGAGAAAAAGAAGGGGAGCGGCGGTTTATGGGAGAGGGAGAGAGAGGTTTCTAGAGAGAGAAAGAAATCCCAACCAGTGGAAATTAGATTTGTTTTTATTATTAGCTGAACTAAAATTGAATTAGGGCTTGTATAGTTTAACTTATTTTTACTTATTTGAACTTATCTGATCTGATCTAATCTGATTTAATATGATCGTCAGATTTGACCAAACTTTATCATTAAGTGTACAATGATGCTATAAGAAAAAAAAAATTATGTAAAAATGTATCATGTGGGGTCTTGTTACATTTGTAATAATGTATACGAAGTATTTATTAATATGTAATTTTCATAATTAGTTTTTTTCATTACCAAATTAAAGATATTTAGCGATAAAAAAATGCACATAAAACGATGATCAAATTTGAACTTATTTTTTCAGATCTAATCTGATTTGAACTTATTTTTTCTAAATTTAATCTAATCTGAACTTATTATTCCATAAATAAATAAAAATAAGTTGAACTTAACAAGGCCTTAATCAACATATGTATCGCATACATTTAAGGTTGATTTTTATACTGAGTGTAATCAAAGTAAATTTATTTAGTAGTAGTTAACCATTCAAAGTTTTTTTTTTCTGTAAAAAAATAATTTCTTTTTAATTTTTTTTTTAAAGTTAGGAAAAGTCAATGTTAACATTTTGTTTATAGGAAATTGTCGATGTTACTCCCTCCATGTTTTAGGCCCCGTTCTCTTCACCTTAATTTTGCTGAACTGAAATTAATTTTACTGAATTGAAATTATTTTTGCTGAATTTAAATTATTTTTCCTGAACTGAAATTATTTTTACTGATTTTCTATTATAATTTTTCTCTAAAAAAACTGAATTTTACTGAAATGAAATTATTTTTACTGAACTGAAATTATTTTTACTGAACTGAAATTATTTTTACTTAATATTATTTTTTTAAGGTGAAGAGAACAGGGCCTTAGTAAGTGTTACACTTACCAACGTGTTTTAATTTTAATAAGTGTTACCCTTTCTTTTTTGGAAAAAAGTTACATTTAAATACTATATCTTTTTCCTCTTATGAAACCACACCCAAACCCGCTACCTTTTTTTAATATTATTATTTCTTCCCTTTTACATTCATTACTTATCAGTAAACTTTAATCCCATTCCTTTTCTTTTAGTAGTACTTATACAATTTTTGATACTCCAACTTATTTTATTTAAGTCAATTAAATTGTCTAAAAGTATGTGTCGGTTAAAATGTAACCAATAACAATATAGTAAAAGACACACCGGCAATGACACGTGTCATCTCCTGGTGTATCCTTAAATTTTTTTTTGTAAAACAATTTGTATTCAAATATTATGCAAATGTATGTAACAATATATACTTACTTATTCAATATTCTAGAAGATTTTATATGTTTTGCCAAAAAACCAAACATGTAAATACTAATATATCCTTCCAAAAAAGCAAAATTTTAAATATAGCAGTATACTTAGGGCCTGTTCTGATTGACTGGACTGAGCTAAACAAAAGAGCTGAACTAAATTAAACTGAACTTATTGGAGTTGAACTAAACTGAACTGAACTGAATATTTTATGAGAGAAGGAAATTAAGAACTGAACTGAACTGAAAATAATCTGAAGAGAACAAACCCTTACTATGTATATTAGAAAATCCCATATATTTTTCCAAAAAAATACACCATGAATTAATTAACTTAAATACTTAGTATTTTTTTTAATCCCTCCTTTCCTTATTGATAGTCCCTTATGGGAAATTTTCACGGGAATTAATAAGCATCATAAATAAGATGTAGTAAAAGTACGTTGGAAAGTAGAGAGAAAGTAATAAAAGTACATGGAAAAACAAAATTTACATGGGAAAGTTAAATTTGCACAAATATTGTTGCAAATTGGAGAGAATTTTAGTAAAAAAATTAATATTAATGGTACTTGAAAAAAAGCAAATGAGACTTTCATTTTTGGACTTAAATTTGGCTATAAAGGACTATTGATAAGGAACGGGGGAAGTATTTTATTTTATTTTATTTGAAAAAATTAACTTAAATATATTCACACTTAATAATGACAACTAAAAATATCGTTTGATATATCATAGCATGTAATATTATAGTTGACTCACATACAAATATAATGCTTTGAAAATCTGAATGAAAAAATGGTAATTACTCATACTACAATACTCTCAAGTATAAGTTAGCTTTTTTGAGATATATATATTCAAGATATGATTTACTTAATATCATCTTGATTGTATTAGTTGATATCTTTTATTTAAATATCATACTTAATTAACTTTATATTTTACTTACTTTTGGTAACAAGCTAAGCAATTAAGTATTCTATTCTATATGATTATGTATTACTACTATATTTTAATAGAGATGAGTATATAATTAGCTTAGAGAAAGTGAAATATTGTTATATTCAAATATTTGTGTTAAATATATGTCAAATCTTTATAATGTAACTTAAAATGAAAAATATTTGACATTCTTTTAATACAAATATTTATAAAGCTATGAAAAAAATTTCTTAACATAACTTTGATGAGTTTCTACATCATTTTATGTTTAACATATCTTTCATAATCATTCATTTTGATCCAAATTTGTCAACTATGATTTTAATATTTTTTTTTTATAAAAAAACTAATTAAAAGATAGTTTAATAATATTATAGAAAATTATTGTGCATGGCACGGGAATTAACCTAGTACTTATTAAAATACGGAGGGAGTATCATAATTTTGTTTTTTTGAAATAAAACTGATTCATAAATAAGTCATACGACATATACAAAGAGATTTAGATCTAACAAATACATAATAATTGAATCAAATAAAAACATTGTATAAGCAAAGCTACGATTGTTGTTGCAAATCATACATTCTTTATTCCCTCTTTCATATCGCTGTGAATTACAGCCTTTTTCGGCAAAGGGATCTATCTATCTGTTGTAGCCGTCTAGAAAATTTTCGTCTGATTCATTGGGTTGTCGAAATATTATTCTCTTTTTCAATCCCGCACAAAATTTTACCCATGAACAACTCTATAGCAATCCATGAAATAATAAAGCAAATCCTCCCTCAAAAGAGAGAAGAAAAACCCGGTCTTTCCAAGGAGCCAAATCCTCCTAAAGAAGAAAAAAAAAATCCTATCTTTCGAGGGAGCTGAGAAATATTCCTCCTAGAAGAGGAAGAGTTATTATAAACCTAAAACAAGAGAATAAGCACACAAAAACAACGATTGGGGCTTTCCATTGGTAAAGCCCCTTCAAAATTCAACAATGGAGGTTAGGGTTTTAGAGAGAGAAGAGAGGAGAGAGAGGCTAGGGTTTTTATGTCAGGGAGTATCATAAGAATCCATTGTAATGATATATTAAAATCTTTTCCTCCGAAAAAAAATTAAAATCTTGCTAAAAAAAATGAAGTAAATAATACTCTCTCCGTCCCTAAAAGTTCATGGGCAACTTTTACGGGCATTAAGAAAGTTAATAAGAAGCAGTAAAAGTACATTGCAAAGGTAATTTATATGGGGTTTACATAAAAGTAGAGGGTGAAAGTAATAAAAAAAAAATACGTGTAAAAGCAAAAATAACCTAGGAAAATTAATTTTCCCAACACGTCCTACTAAGGATAAGCAACTACATCATATCATGAAAGAAGGTATATATATATATATATATATATATATATATATATATATATATATGTATATATATATATATATATGTATATATATATATATATATGTATATATATATATATATATATATATATATATATATATATATATATATATATATATATGTATATATATAAATAAAATATTATCTTTGATATCAGAAACTTTATCTAAATATATAACAAATTTTAGCACATAAATATATATATACTAGATGAAGCCCGTGCGATGCACGGTTTGTTTGATTTTTTTTTTTGTATTTATGAGCCTAAAATTTGTTATATATTTAGATAAAATTCCTAATATTAAAAGATAATATATAATATTTAATTAATTTAAACTTAAATATCTCATTCGCCAATTTTGCTTACATGGCATTTAAATTATTTAATTCTAAAAGAAATTAATAATCTCTTATTTAATTGGCTACTACTAAGATTTATAATCCTACATGGCGCGCTGAGAAAATTAGATCCTACGTGGCTCTCTAAAAACTCGGGAAAAAACTCCCCTTTATATATATATATATTAGATTAAAAAAATTATGTAAATATATTCAAACAAACCATGCATTGCACGGGCTTTTCCCGAGTTCTTAGAGAGCCACGTAGGATTTAATTTTTTCAGCGAGCCATATAGGATAATAAATTATAATGGTAGCCAATTAAATGCGAGATTATTAATTTCTTTTAGAATTAAATAATTTAAATGACACGTAAGCAAAATTGGCGAATGAAATTTCTCAGTTTAAATTTATTAAATATAAAATATTATCTTTGATATCAGGAATTTTATTTAAATATATAACAAATTTTAGCACATAAATATATATATATATAATATTTTACAAAATTCAAACAAACCGTGCATCGCTCGGGGTTTATCTAGTATTATTACATATTGGAGGGTATTTTGATGCAATTAGAATGATCATTTTAGGACTAAATTTTTGTCGAAATTTTGGCCTTTTGGGGACGGGGTAGTAATATAAGATATACTATTGTCTTCAAAAAAAAAAAAAAAAAAAAAAAAAAGATTTACTATTACTCACTCCGCCCACATTTATCTGCACCAAAGACAATTTTTACGGACTCCTAGGCAAAACTTTTAGTGTAGTTTAATTAAATTTGGGTACGTTTAATTAAATAATAAAAAGGAGGGAAATAGGAGAGAGAGAAAGTGATCCTATATGTTTAAGTGTGATAGTGAGTTAAAGTGAGTGGGAAAAAGGAGAGAGAAAGTGATCCCATATGTAATTAAAAAAGGTTAAACAAATTTAAAATAAAAAAGTAAAGGTAAAATAGTCTTTTAGCACTTTAAATTTTGCTAAAAGAGGAAAGAAAAAAATTTAATAAAGAGCGCCCATTTATGACAAATGTGGGCGGAAGGAGTTATAAAATAATGAGTTTCCAAAGGACATGAACATGAACACAAAAGAGATAATGGTAATTTAATGAACATTAAACACCTTGCTTAGCGTTGCTTAACCTCCACCGTCACCGTCATAGTCAAATTTCTATATACCCTCCTAACCGTCTTTCCTTACTCACTAAGGAACTTTCCCAAAGAACCAACAAACAGATTTTGAACATGGGTCTGCTTTCTAACAGGTTTGATCAATCAATTTTTTACCCAACTTCTAATTTTGTCTTAAGTTCCAATTTTTATTTGTCTAATTATGAATTATCCTTTTCAGGGTTGATCGAAACAGTCTTAAACCTGGGGATCACATCTATTCTTGGAGGACCGCTTATATTTATGCCCATCATGGTAATTTTTTTGTTTTGTATTTAATTTGATTGTTTAATTTTAGAATTATGATGTTTTTTTTTTTATTTTGGGTGTTTGTTTATTTTCATGTTGATTTGATGTTTGGTATTTTATGAAATTAGATAAGGTTTGTGGGTTTTTGAGTTGAAGGGTTAATTTTTGGATTTGATAGTTGGTCTAATTATGTGAGATTTTCATGAAATATGAATTAATTGCTTAAAGGTATAGTGGATCAAAGAGGAAAACAAATTAAAGTATTGTTGGGAACTAATTAATGACTATTAAATGAGGTTATGGAAGGGTGGTTTTCTGAAGATGCTGTTAGGGTCTAGCCCCTTGTTTAACATGCTCGTCGATCAAGATGAAGTAGATCATGCAATTGAAGGTCAATGTTAAAGTGATTGAAGAAATTACACCTGCTCGAATCATTATAAGAAATGAAAGTGCTCTTTGGTATATAGATATCGAGATTTTTGATTTAATTGTCATGTTTGAATTCCCAAATGGTAGACATTGTGACTGAATTTGAGTTGGGGTTGGTAATGATGCCAACTATTTGATTGTGGTATCCTTATTATGGTGTTAAAATGTGGACATTTCACCTTTGGTCTAATATTTAGAATGGAAGGTTGATCTTTATCCCATCCTAGAGTCATTTTCTATTCTAGTATCTGTTTTCCTTGGCTCTTTCAATGCTGCCACTTCTGAACATTTTTGTCTTTTACAGTTCACTATTAAATGGATTGTATTTTAGGTTAGATTGGTGAGACATGTTAGTGGATTCTAGTTAGTTGGAACATGGGAGTGATCGTGGTAACTTAGTTGCCTCTAATTTAACAAACTATATTTATGATGCCTATCAATGCCCCTTCTCTATCGTTGTTCTTCTATATTGATGTAGATATGAAACCTGATGTAATGGTCTGTCAAAACATTAGGACACTAAAAATGCATATCCACCAATCTTCTTAATATGTTGTTACATAAGGAAGTTATATCTCTTTTTCTTAATGTGTTGTTACAAAATTGTTTTGTTAGTAGTGGCTAGGAATGAATAAGTTTTCCATGTGTGCGAATGTGATGGCTCCACGCCGTCGTTATTGTCATCAAATTTGCACATGTTCATGTGACATGTGCTGGTTGTCCATGTGCATTAGTGAAAATTGGCTCATGTATTAGACAAGTGACACGCTTAGTAATAACGGAATGGATGTAGTCATTTAAGTGTTAGTCATGTGGGCAGTATGCTCCCAGTTCCATGTTTTGTCGAGCTAGTATACACGTGTTATCTCTTTGTTATAGACTTGATGAAGACGATTGAGTTGCCTTTCTTTTGAGGTCGTCTCAAAAGCTCCTTTTCAGTATGCCCTGGCTTTCAGTGTTTATGGTGATCAGGTTTGTGCAATAATTTACAAGTTTGTGTGACTAGTTTATGTTGTTTGTAATACTTACTTAGTGAGAGCATAGTATGTGAATTCAGTTTGTAATAATTGTAGTTATTGCTGGGATTAAGGTTTCAGGCTCTCGCAGAATTGCAGATTTGAGTGGCTGTGGCCCTGTTTCATGTTAACTATGAAGTATTTTTCATTGTTTATTTGTTATGGAATTGTTATTTGGCATTTCTGGCAGACCAATTAAGCATCTGAAAGTTTTGTTTGAGCCTTGAATGAAGTAGTGCCACCATGGGCTTTATAATTTACTTTGAAATTTATGAGTTAATGTCTAGAAGCCTGAGAGGGGTATTTTATTAGGGTTAAACTTATGCGCATTGTATAAGGAGTTGAGTGTATCTATTAACTTGCCAATCAATTGATTAACTGACTGATAAGATCATGTCTATTTGATTCGATATTCTTCAGGGAGGAAAAAAAAAATTGATTTAGCAGGCATGACAGCACTTTTGATCAACTTAATTTGGGGCCTAGTGTAATAATTTTTTTTTTTATTTGTTTTTTAAATGGCTTGCGTGCATCAAGAAGTGGTCCTTAATTATGTGCTTTGAATTTTTAAGATGCCATAACTTCAAGGTCATGCCATCTTGTAACGGTCTTTGAAATCTATTTACTTCACTCTTATTAGTAGAGAATTTGACTTCTAATACTTATTCCTCTTACTAATCAATGTAGGTATTTTTGTTGGGGATAATAAAGTGATCCACTTCACTAGGCGTGGTCAAGAAGTAGGAACAGGGACTGTTTTGGATGTGCTGTTAGTAAGCTCGGGACCTACTCGATCCCATGTACCATGCCCTACTTGTATTCCTCCCGAAGAAGGCCATGGGGTTGTCTCATCTTGTTTAGATTGTTTCCTTGCGGGTGGCATCTTGTATCGTTTTGAATACGATGTCAAAGCCCCCCTTTTTGTTGCTAAAATGCGTGGCGGGACATGCACTCTCGCGGCATCAGATCCCAATGAAACTGTGGTGCATCGAGCAAAATACCTACTTGACAACGGCTTTGGCTTTTACAATGTCTTCAAGAATAACTGTGAGGATTTTGCTATATATTGCAAAACAGGGCTTGTAGTCATTGACCAAGTGACGATGGGCCAAAGCGGGCAAGCAGTGTCACTTATTGGGGGCCCACTTGCAGCTGTTCTTTCAACACCATTACGTTTTTTAACTGCCAGCCCCTATGGAATGGCTGCAATGGCGGTGGGTGTATACTGCACAAGCAGAGTTGCAGCTGATATTGGCATGAGGAAGGATGTCATGAAGTTGGAGGTTGAGGACCTAACGAGGCGGCTAGCAATTGGTGCTCTTCAGGTACTAAACCCACAACTTCCAGCTCCACTTGTCAGCTAGTGCACTGCTGCTTATCGTGATTGTCTTTTTAACATGGGATTTGTTTTATTAGTTTAATAACGCTGTTTAAACTCTTAAATTAAACCTGATACCGTGCTAATAGTGTTTCGGAGTGCAAAATTTTGATCGCTAATGATTATGTTATATTCAGTTGGCGTCATTCATAACTGTTGTAAGTAGTGCTGTCAAATTTTAAACCGAAACCGTTTAACTGCCCGAAACCGACCGACCCAAATGAGAACCGAACCGATTAAAAACCGATTTTTTTGAAACCGAAAACCGACTTGAACCGTATTTTAGTAAACCCGAAACCGAATCGACCCAAATAATGTTAAACCGTATAAGAACCGAACCCGTTAACAAACCGAACCGAATATAAACCGAACTGAAATAAAACCGAACCGAAAAAGAACCGAACCGTATCTAACCCGAAGCCGGTTCCAACCCGAAACCGTTTAAACTGGCAAAAAAACCGCTTACACCGAACCGTTAGCAAAGTGCTACCCGTTTGCACCGAACCATTTAAAAACCGAACTGATTATAAACCGAACTGGTTATAAACCAAACCGTTTATGAACCAAACCGCTTCTAAATCGAACCGTTTACAAACTTTTTTATATAATTAAATGGATTTTTTTTTTTTTTTTTTTTTTTGACGGGGATATAATTAAATGGATTAAATATTAGAAATCTTAGAATATTTTTTTTTAAATAGCAAGGCAAATCATTCATTAAGGTCTTAAGGATAATCAGTGTTCACAAACAAGAGCAAAACAAGCAGGCTCAGGCCCTGCCTCAAACTATTAGCAACACTACTGCCTCTAGTCATGTATACATTTGAGGTGATGAAACCAAATGAAAAAAAAAGCTTGTAATATTAAGTACCAAGGCTTGGCTGAAGGTGTAATAAATAAAATTAATTCACAGAGACTATTAAGCATATGATTACATTGATTTTGTGAGTAATAATGAAATAAAGATGGGAGTGTGCTAGTGACATGAATATACTATTAGGCTATGTTTTAATTCAGATTCAACTATAATTTAGTAAACTTGAAATGGAATCGATATGAATAACGTTAAAGTGGTTAAACAATCGAAGAACCGAACAAGTTATAAACTGAACTGAAAAAGAATCGAACCAGTTAAAAACTGAATCGAAAAAGAACCGAACCAGTTATAAACTGAACCAAAAAAGAACCGAACTGTTT
This sequence comes from Chenopodium album, assembly GCF_948465745.1. Taxonomy (NCBI): domain Eukaryota; kingdom Viridiplantae; phylum Streptophyta; class Magnoliopsida; order Caryophyllales; family Amaranthaceae; genus Chenopodium; species Chenopodium album. Next base: position 16,508,913 of record NC_137835.1, on the reverse strand, counting down.
CTAACCCGAAACCGTTTGAACCGGGATAAAAACCGTTTACACCGCACCGTTAACAAACCGCAACCCGTCTGCACCGAAGCGTTTACTACCCGGACTGTTTACAACCCGAACCGAATTAAAACCGCTTAAGAATAAACCGAAACCGAATCGAACCGATAACTATTTAAACCGAACCAAAACCGACCCGTGAGACAATTAAACCGATTCCAAACCGACTCGATTAAATACCGAACCGATTTCAAACCGAACCAAAATCGAACTGTAAAACCGTTTTGACAGTGCTAGTTGTAAGTGATGACATTTTGTTATATTTGTGATCTATCTAGTTTGTTTAATGAAACAGATATGCTACACTTTTACCTGATGTGGACGATTCATTTGGTTTTCCTGTGATTTTTGTTGAAATAAGTCACGGTTCAGGAATGTTGTATCGCCTTCAATATTAATACAATGTACAAAAGACTACAACGAATGTTAACAAATTCAAATCCACAATTATTACATGATCACACCCTCGGAGTCGAAATGGGAGTAAAGTATAATAAATTCAAATAATAAACTCAAAGTTGTTCATAGTATAAAGATTCAGCTAATAGTGCACGTGTTTCATTATGCTGCCATAATCATTTCATGATAAGGACTTTCAAAAGCTAAAATTAGTGGGCAACATAGGCTTTAATAAAGCCAATGTTCTCAAAGTATTTCTGCCTTAAAAAGTGTTCTCTTTTGTTTTTTTACTTGATCTGTTTCTTTTATCACGCTTGTCAATGCAAAACTTCAACGATTAATAACTTTAATTCTCCATAAGTAAAAATTATAAAAGTTATATATTATGATAGTACTTCTTGAGACGAATTCAAAATATTCAACATGAACATATTTTTCCTTACAAATTATTCACAAAAGACGGTCAAAGGAAGAGTGGTGAATAGTGTAAAAGTCAAAGCGGGTCAAGTAAAAAAGAACGGATAAAGTAAGTAATATCTTTAGATTACGTTTCAATTTATTTTTAGCTATCAGCATTGTAGCATATAATACTACTTACTAACTAGGTGTCTATCTTTCAAAGTTCAATTCATCCAACGTTGCTTGCTTGTTTCCTTTGTTTTATTACTTTTTGTTCAAATTGTGAATTTTTTATGTAAATTATTAGTATCAAGGGTTATACTAGACTAAGCATTTAGTATCTTTTCTAATTTGGTATTAATTTAGGACTGTATGACAAAATCACACGCAAATTACTGTAATTAATTTTACATTTTCATTTATTTATTTTTTTTTTTCATTTTTACTCCTTATATATGTAGCCCTAAAGGCTATGTATAACATTTTCCTAGTATCAAAGCCAAATAAGTGAATCATCTTGTTTTTTTAATTAATAAAGAGATGAGCATATATTACTTATAAACGCATATATGTTAAACTTCAATCTTGATTTAGGGTAAACTCCGTGTAGATTGAACACCAAGCTATAGAAGAAAGAAAACTTCTTGAACATATTTACATACTATGTACATTTTTGCAATTATAACCTAACAATAGAAATATAACAACTTGCCGCCTTAAAAGTTCACAAGGACATTCAGAGTCTCTTAAACTATTTAGGGGCTCAATGCTTATTATAAAGTTAGGCCCCTAGAAATAAAGTCATTATAAGTGCAATGTTAATTGATCATTCTAACAGTATATGTTATTATAAATGTTAGTCAATGTGAGTGTACGATTTGAAGATAGTTGATGAACATATGTGATGAGTATAAAAGAGTGAATTCCTCCCTTACTAAAAGTATAATAAAACGCTTATAAACAGTGGTATGACAACTATATATCTAAAAATGTCTATTTATATATATACCCCAATTTATGTAGTGAATCAGGACAAATCTAACTAGGTTTTGTTGCCTACGCCTCATTTTAATTACTTATTCTTGTTGAAATCATGTCCTATGCTACTTGGACTAGGGTATCCCATGTCTGACATGGGTACGTGTCCAAGCGTCCGACGCGGCTATTTTGTGAAAAAATTTCATAATTTTAACTAAAAGTGAAGTGTTTGGGTATCATACCCATGTCCGAGTGTCGAAGATCTGACACGGGTACGTGAGGTGAAATGAAGAGTCCGGTAACATAGATCATGTCAAACCAGATTAGATGATCTTAATTCCCTTTGATTATTTTCATATATCTTTAATTTGTAATTGTAAAAATAATTAAAAAAAAAATCCGTAATAGATTTTAAAAATAGAAGTTGCGACAGTTAGATAATACATATAAAAATAGATATTGTCAGATCTACCGAGATCTCACTTGATAATTATTTTTCTAATTTACGGATATTAATATATAATTAAGGTAAAATTTGGTCAAATTATAAAATCAAATTAAAGAAGATCAGAAAAATCCAAACCTCACAAAACTTTATGAAATTCAGACTAAAACATCTTATATCAAGGAAAGAGAACCAGGTCTAGATCACACATTCACACATGAGTATGTTTCCTTACATATTTTACATATAGCACAAAAAATGATCAAAAGATATTGCGTTAAAGTTCAAATGATATAATTTTAAAAAAATGGAGAAAATAGTATACACAAAGGATCATGGATGTTCCATTACAATAAAAAAAACACGCAATGGCCGTTAAGAGCACGTAAACCAGTTAGTGTAAAAGCATTAACTTCCAGAGAGAAACAGGATGTGGACGTCAAATGATAACAAGTGGCAATATTAATCCATAAATGATCCTAATAGCGCCACTTATTGCTCGAGTTATCCAAAGTGATCCGTCAAAACTCAAATTTAATTTGTAGCGTACTTGGGAGCATACATTGCACCCTGATAATATCTTGGATCTTGCTAACGAACGTCCTCGAAGAGTTAGATAAGCATTTAAAATATTACTTAAAATAGTATTAATTTAGAAAAGCTGAATAAAATCACGCGTCAATTGGTGTAATTAATGTTAATTTTAATTTAATCTTTCTACCTTTACCTAGCGCCCTCGGAGCGTTCGTTAGCTTTTGCCTAATATCTTTTACTTCATCTGCTTTCAAATAAAATGCTCTAATTAAAATTTTCAATATTTACCTACATAATTTTGAACATTTTTTTTTTACGAGGACTTCCTTTCTTATGCTTTATACTTTTATAGTAAATAAGATTAAATTTAGTTTTATAAATGTTTCTAATTTTTTTTATTAATATTAATAGTTATTGATAATTAAAGGTATTATTAATTAAAGTTTTGTGTTTTTATTTATTAAAGTTTTGTGTTAATAAATATACAATATTAAGTGCAAAAAAGTATACTATACATAACATATACTATGCTGTGTATGATTCCAATCAATAAGGCAGAGTTTGTAAGTGTAGTTTCTCCGAAAAGGGTCTATGTGTACCCCAGGTAGACAAATGTTTTTTATTGGCTGATGAGCTTGGCCCACTTGGTCCCACCCCAATAGTTTTGAAAATTTCATTCTGAAAAATTTTGAAAAGAAAATTTTGAAATTCAAATTCTAAATTTGAAAATAATTGTACTTTTGGGATGAATATTTGCGAGTAGAGACTTAGGATGGCCGACGACGGTGGCTTAAGGGTGAGGATCGAAGACGGTGGGTTTAAGGCGAGGGTCAACGACGGTGGCTTGCTTTAAGGCGATGGTCAACGACGGTGGGTTTAAGCTGAATAAAGTGGCTTCAAGGAGAACGACGGTGTGTTTAAGGCGAGGGTGGACGATGGTGACTTAAAGACAACGGTGGCTATAAGGTCAGTAAGGAGGTTGAGAGTAAAAGAAGGGACGATGGTTCGATGTAATGAAAAATTGATGTGGTTTAGAGTATGAATTGATGTTCGGCGAAATCATACACTGATGTGGTACATAAGATGGTGTAGAACAACGAAGGGTGAAATAAAAGGTGCCGGTGAGCAAGCGAAAGAGACGACGGCGATCAAGTGTATTGTTGTAGTATTGAAATTGTTTAGAAAAATTATGTAATGCATCATTTGTGTTATTTTAGTATAAAAATATATTGTTTTAGGAGTATATGTAATATATTTGTATAAAAAAGAAGAATGTTTTATTTTAAAAATTCATATCAAATTCTTAGTTGTAGTTATGGATATAAATGACAAAAAATGTTATGATGTATGTTGGTCAATTTTGTTAATTTAATTGTTAGACTAGTTGTATAATATGTGATTTTGAACTTGAGAATGAAAAGAGTTTATGAATGTAGACTACAATTAGTGAATTTAGAAAAGTTAATTATTGTAGATCTGTTAGATGATGAATTGTGTTTTAGTATAGAATTGAAAACATTTGAGAAGAAATGGTGGGCATGTGATTGTTGTTGAATTGGTGATATGAGTTGATGGTAGACATATAAATGGAGGAAGTGTTACCATTATGGTGGTTTCAAAATAGGTGTAATTATTGTTGGGTAACTAAATTATTATGAAAAATTGAATAGTGTAATGTAAATTAGAATTTGGACATGTATATTTGGTGAAAAGTTATATAGTACCTACAAGAGTACAAGGTGTGGAATGAATTGAATTGATTTGTGGGTTATTAGGCCTAATTAAAAGGTTAGTTATTATATTTGTGGGTTAGTGTATGTTCTCATCAGATTAATTAATTAGAGTTTAGTTCATAAGAGTTCAGTTTATGTCTAATGATATTGCTAATCATATAAAGCCACATTTCATACTTTTAATTTAAGATTTTATGATAATAATAATTATTATTATTATTATTTTATAATAATAATAATAATAATAATAATAATAATTATTATTATTTTATAATAATAATGACTATTAAAGTTTTATTCCATATTTCACTTAATGACAATTATACCATATTTCATTATTTGACGAGGTAGGAGTTAAAAACTTAAAATATGATCGAGTTAGTTTTTAACTAAGACCGGGCCAATTGTTTGGTTTTTTTTTTTATTTGTTACTAATTTATTTTTTTATTTCGAGAATTTTTTAAAAAGAGTTTTGTGTTCATTTGTCATTTTAATATTTGATTTTTTTTTTTAATTATGTAGTATATGTTTTTTAAATGTTTTGGGGTTCCAACTCTTTCAAATGGATGTTCCAATACAATGTTTTTTTTTTTTTTTTTGTATATATATTTTTTTGTTGGTAGTTTATATATGAAAGGGGAAATTCGTTGGATAGTTGGAAAAAGAAAATCGGGCTTAAAGTAATGGGTCGAAATTATATTCGGTTTGTAATTTGTCTTTTTGTTTTTATAACCCCAAACCGAATCCAATATGTAATCTGAACTTAGGGTGTGTTCTATATATGCACCTCATTTTGTCTATTCTGAATTTCTCTTAACTTATCTGAAGTTGCATGAACTTATCTGAACTTATTAGACGTTATTCAAAGTTATTTTAGATGTAATTTTACTTTAGTAATTCTTATCTAAACTTATTAAACTTGTACCGACTAATGTGAACTTGTTACACCTAAAATAAGTGAAAATAAGGTATACTAAACATACTCGTAACTTAATTTATCTAAACTTGTTACACCTGAAATACGTGGAAAAGAAGGTGAACAAAATAGATCTTAAACTTAGATAAGTTCTCTGAAGTTTAGATATGATAGTTTATTATTTTAGGTAAAATGAGTTTTGATAAGGGTTATCCATCCTTTTTACTAGACTCTATTAAACTCAGTAGAGGAAGCCGGTGCGATGTATCGTTTGTTTGAGTTCTTTTTATCATTCATTTTTGTTTATGTGCTAAAATTTGTTACATATTAAGATAAAATTCCTAATATGAAAAGATAATATTATATATTTAATTATTTTATACTTAAAAATCTCATTTGTCAATTTCCCTTAACTTAAAGAAATAAATAATCTCTTGTTTGTTTGGCTGCAACAAAAATTTATAATCCTACATGGCGCACTAAGAAAATAAAATCCTACGTAGAGGTGTTAATTCGGTTAACCGAATGGAGTTTGGGTCGGGTCTACTCGAGTCGGGTATGTTCGTATCGGATATATTTGGGTCAAAATTATTCTTTTAACTCGGATCGGGTCGGGCCGGATCAAATTCGGATCATGGTAAATTGATTCTGGGTCAGATATGAGTCTGATCAACTCTAGATCGGTTCACTTTCGGTTCGGATTCAAAAGGGCTTTTACCGGGTTATTTCGTGTCGATTGGATTTGTGTTAGGTTGATTTCGGTTCGGATGATTTCGATTCGGTCAAGTTCGGTTTGATTAAGATAAGGTTGATTTGTACCCTTGATTCATCATTAGTGTTCAATTTCAATTCAATTCCTTTTTGTGCTTGGCTGGATTTTGGTCGAGTTGACCAAATTCATATCCGAATAAGGTTCCTTTTAAACTAGAGTTATTATTGAGTTTTTACCTTATTATTGGGTTTATATGAAGTCGTATCATATAAGTGAAACGATAAAAAATATAATGAGCTAGTGATATATTGACAAATGATAGTTACATATAGTGGTATATAGTATACATATAAGAATGTCATCTTTTTAAGGTTATTATAAATCTTGAATTGTACAATCTTCAATTTCATCTTTTAGATGAGACAAATGTAAAGCTTAGAAAGTAATTTTATACAATTGGTATGTACATGAAGTAAACTTGTTACTCTGGAATATTTTTTTTGTAGTAAAATAAGTTAACTTATTTGTAATTAGTTAATATAGTAGTATAAGAACTAAAATAAAAAAGTCGATAATTAATTGTGATCGGGTTTTTCGGATCGGGTAAAAATCAAATTGAGTTAAAATCGGGTCGTGTTTATCAGTTCGGGTCAAAACAGATCGGATTTGATCAGTTATTTTTTGGGTCAACTTCGGATCGAGTTGTACTCGGGTCGGGTTAAATCGGTTCGATTTAAGTTCAGGTCGGGTCAAATCGGATTCGTGTTGTGTTCAGTTTGGATCAAATCGGTGCCGGGTTAAGTTCAGATCGGGTCAAGTTCGGATTCGGGTCGAGTTCGGTTCGGTTACTGATCGGGTTTGGGTGTTGATTTTATCGGATCAAATCGGATCGGTTACAGTTCGAAACCGATAATTATTTTTGAGTCGGTTCGGTTTTGACACCTCTAATCCTACGTCGTGGGTCTCTAAAATGAAATCCTACATTAGATTGGAATTTATAACACCTAATTTAGCTTTATTGGACCTTATTAAAGACCTTTTAGAAGTTATTAGACATTATATAACTTATTGGAATTTGTTAGGTGTTATTTATGTTATCATAACCTATTGGACTATATTGAAGTTATACCACTGTATTTATACTTGTTAGAGCTTATTAAAGTTATTGAAATTTATTAGACGTGAAAAAACTTATGTAATTATAGTTAATTTAATTTCCATGTTTAGTTAACAAATATCTTCCAAATTATTTTATTTGATATATATTATACCTTTCATATTAGGTAATTCTTAATTTTCAAAAATGATTAGATACAAAATCAACATCAACAATATAATATAAAAACAGACATCAGAAATGACACGTGTCAATTCCTAGTGTGGTATTTTCCGTCCAAAAAAACCCTTCTCTTTTTTGCTAACATTTTTTTTGAAAAATTTGGTACTCCATATAATATAATTATCATAGTATTATTTGAAATATTTTATACGAACTTTTTGTACTGACTCCGTTTTTACATACTTGTTCCACTTTCCTTTTGCGGCCGTTTTTAAATACTTGCTCCATTTTCTTATCTGGAAAGCTTTTATAATATGTAATTCATTTTTCTCAACTAGTAGGACCCAATTTTATTACTTTTAAATTATCTCTCCTTCAATTTACCTTCCACTAACCCCACTACCTCTGTATTTTAATACTTTCTCCAAATTCTCCTAAAACTCCGCGCATGGAGAAATGGAGCAAGTTTAAAAACGGAGGGAGTAGTAGATATATTGCTTTTATTTAATTGTAGTACAAATGTTATTATTGCAACCCAAATCATCAAAATATATATATTAAACGAGCATCAACAAACACTTTGCACCCTATGACGTTTGACCCTTTGCTTTGTTTATACCCCCCCCCCCCATTTTACATTTAAATCTTAATCGTTGCATCATATGGTACATTGTCTCATACTTCCCTACCCCTGTTCGAGTAACACCTTCGTCCTTGTACTCATCCATTAGTTTGCTAGTTTCAGTGAAGAACATGAAACCCTTTTTGAAAGCATAGTCGTGGCAAAACTGGGCATACTCTTCTCCTGATACAAAGGTCATTCCAACTTCTGGGTCATTTGCTATTTCCTGATCCTCTTCTTCACAGTCCTCAAACACCTCGTTTAGATCAATGTTTCTTTCTGAATTGCCCTCCACATTTGCCATTACACTACAACCCAACCCTGCACAGCACAATTAAACTCATAAATAATTCCCCACCACAATTAAATAATATACATGTAATAATACATAATCATACCACTATAATTATATTCATACTAAAAAAAATAATTTCACACAAAGATTGTTTAAAATCAATTTTATAAACTCACGATAAAGGTACATTATACATTATTAACTACAAATCAATAACTTTCATATTTTTTCATAATTTAAACCATGGATTGGAATTAAATAGCAAAACTATAATCATATCTATCTTCTTCAACCCAATTATATTTCCTTATAAACAACTTTTTCATCAAACATAACATATTACCTAATTACTCACTATAACTATGTCAAATCAAGAGAAAAACTTTCAATTAAAAATACTTACTGTCAATGCCCCCAATAAAGTTTTGAGCTTCTTACTTCAGCTTCGATTCAACAAATGACTTGAACTTCATTCGCCAATATCGTAGAAATTGTTTCTAAAACTATATTAACATACCTTGGTGGACTGAGTAATCGTACGCTGAGAAAGGAGAATACCCACTTCTGGTCGAATAATTGAAATTTTTGAGTAATACTTTTTAGCAAAATAGCGCCATCTAAAACTATATTAACATACCTTGCTCGACTAAGTAATCGTACGCTGAGAAAGGAGAATACCCTCTTCTGGTCGAATAATCGAAATTTTTGAGTATTATTTTTTAGCAAAATGGCGCCATAATTTCATCCTTACCGCTGCTCTCTTCTTAGGCGGGAATCTCACTCATTTTTAACGCTCAACTATCTCGCTCAACTCTCTTTCTTTCTTTTTTTACAAAATTGACGTGTCATCATTTCATTGGCTGTCTATGTGGGGCTACACATAGACTTTGTCTATGTGTATCACCTCCCTAGTTTCTCCCCTCTTTATTAGAGTCTTCATCCTAATTTGAATCAAAACCTTATTATTATTATTAAAAATTTGAAACCTCACCATACGTCATGCATGAGTCATTTATTACAAACTAGATGAAGCTCGTGCGATGCACGGTTTGTTTGAATTTTTTAAAATAATTTTTTTACATATATATTTATGTGTTAAAAATTGTTAAATATTTAGATAAAATTCCTGATATTAAAAGATAATATTTTATATTTAATTAATTTAAACTGGATAATCTCATTCGCTAATTTTGCTTACGTGTCAGTTAAATTATTTAATTCTAAAAGAAATTAATAATCTCGTATTTAATTGGCTACCACTAAAATTTATTATCCTACGTGGCGCGCTGAAAAAATTAAATCCTACGTGGCTCTCTAAAAACTCGTGAAAAAACTCCTCTTTATATATATATATATATATATATATATATATATATATATATATATATATATATATATATATATATATATATATATATATATATATATATATATATATATATATATATTAGATTTAATTTTTATTTTATAAAAAAGAAAAAGACAAAAGAAAAAGGAGATATTAAAAAAAAAAAAAAAAGACAGATGAATAAAATGGTCAAACATAAGCAGGAAAGTCACAATCACATTCAGAGCATGCCCAATGGTTAACCAATTGGGTTGGTTATTAGGAGAGAGAAACTGAAAAAATAATAAAAAATTGAAGAGAGAGAAAGTTGGGGGAATTTGTCAATAACCTGGTTATTCTCATAACCGGTTATTTGAGGTTGGTTATGCAATAGAATATTGCAAGTGGGTGGTTTTTATGACAACTCTTGATGACGTGACACAAAAGGATTGTGACACCTATTTCCTTAATCAATGGCTGAGATTTGCTCTGATTTTTATTATCGTTGTAATTTCGTAACGGCCATAACTTTTCAAATACAATTCTAAAAAAAAAAAAAAAAAAAAAACACCAACGGCTTTATTTTAGTTTTCTCTATAAAATGAGCCCAATATTGAGGTATTTTGAAACAATTTTTTTTTTAGTGAATATTACTCTCTTTATTATCAAATTGTGTAAGAAATGAATATTCCAAAATCTAATTAAAAAAAACCCACAAAATCTCAAAACTCATCACAACCCCAAAATAATCCAAATCTTCATTAATTAACGAATTTAGTAAAGTTGCAATTATTGTGTATTTCTTAATTAACGACTAATAACTTACTAATTAAATAATATAATACATTAATTTTAAACATAAGTCATTTTAATTAATGTATGCTAATAATAATTATCAGTTTTAATTTATTATTACCAAGTGTATTAGTTATATATGATAGGATTTAAGAGAGATATTGTGTGGTGGGGTTGGGTAAAAGTAGGAGAAAGCAAATGTATAACCAAAAAGTTGTGGTTAACTATTGGGAGACATTGGTTATTAAATGGGTATAAGAGTGGTTATAGATGAGGTGGATGATGTAGAAATTAATAAAATAAGCAATAACCACAATGGTTGTGGGCAACCATTGTGTTTGCTCTCACATGAAATGTGTCAAAATTTTCTTTAGAAAGGGCCACGCATGGTCGCCTGCCAACACTCGAAACGTGTAAATTAGGGTAAGATTATTTACAAAACACTTGCGCAAACTAACTGATCACCTCCTATTGGCTCACCATTGTCCCACATGTCGCCCCTTTACTTATTCTACCATTACTCCATTCCTCTTTAATAATTGACAGTGGCGGATCTAGGATTTTATGGGTAATAGGTCACTATTGTGCCTAGATAGCATACCAATCATCAATAATGCATTGTTTACAAAGATAAAAAATTAAAATTTTTGTTATTTACATTTGGTATTATTCGTGATGATTAAGAAAGAATATAGCGAAAAGCGGGTCTGTTCTTTTCAGCTTAATTTTCATTTCATTTCAATTCAGTTCAATTCGGCTCCAATCAGTTCATTTTGGCTCCAATCAGTTCAGTTCAGTTCAGTTTAATTCATTTCAATTCAATTCCTAATTTCCTTCTCTCATAAAATATTCAGTTCAGTTCAGCTCCAATCAATTCAGTTCACCCCAGCTCAGCTCAACTCAGTAAATGAGAACAGGCCCTAAGTACGAAGTACCACTTTTATGATAACGTACCTTAAGTAAATGAAGACAAGGTAAAACGTGGGATATATAACTAGATGAACATATGTAAAATAATGTTGACATTTTTTAGGGAAAGTATGAACACGTAAGGTTGGAGTATTATGTAAAGTTTTATAAAAGGAATAGTAAAATAAAAAATGCTCAAACCCGAATACGTAAAAGGAACCAAAAATGTACATATTACAACCAATTAGATGGATTGAACAATCCAATTTATCATATTAATAGATACTATACTCCATAGTAACAATTTGAATTAGATTAAATAATCAAGTTTATAGTGATTAATGATTATTGATGATCATATCTACTTATGTTGTATTAGATTACCTATTTCAAAAAAAAAAAATAAAATAAAAAAACCAAAACTATACTAAGTATTTTTTTGTAAAAAAAAAATGGTGGGTCTTGTGACCCACCATGACCAAGCTTGCATCCGCCAATGATAATTGATACAGTTAAATTTAGGAAACATTTTTATTATTTTAGTGGGGATTATTATAGAAAGAGGGAAATAATAAAATAATTTAAGTGAGTTTATTTTAAACTAAGGTCCCGTTCACTTCACCTTATTTTTGCTGAAGTGAAATTATTTTTACTGAAACAAAATTATAGTTGCTGAACTTAAATTATTTTTACTGAATTTAAATTAATTTTACTGAAGTGAATTGCTGAACTGAAATTTTTTTTGTTGATTTTCTATTATGATTCTTCTTTAAGAAAACTGAATTTTATTGAACTAGACTTATTTTTACTGAACTAAAATTAATTTTACAGAACTGAACTAAAATTATTTTTACTTAGTATTATTTTTTTAAGGTGAAGTGAACAGGGCCTAAAAGGGAAATAATAAACTATAATATGAAGTTACCAAATATAAAAGTGATGCACTTATAAAAACACCTACAAAATGAAAGTAATGCATTTAAAAAAATGGAGAAAGTAATACATTAGTTTAACCTTATTCTTATTAAATACACGGTATAAAATATTACTCCGTAATAAAAAGTATAGTATGGAGTACAAAATAAAGTTATATTAGAAATGTTTATATTAATATCTATCTAACAATGTATCTCATGATAACTAGTAGTATGATTTTATTACATTTATAAAATATTACTCCGTACAAGAATAATCAAAGTTAATACTCCCACTAAGTTTTTTTGTGTTAAGTGTTACATTTATCAAATGCGACCGTGTTTTAAATAGTGTTACACTTTTATTGTTGGCAAAAAGTTACTTTTAATATTTTATCTTTCTCTTTTCATAGCCTCCACCCAAACTCAATATTGTTTTATTATTATTTTTTTTCTCTCATATTTATTACTTTTCAATAAACTAATAACTTCATCATCTTTTTTTTTACAATTTGATAACACTCTAACTACCCTCCTTATCTCTTATTTTATATAAGTCATTTAAATTGCCTAAAAATATTGTCAAATTGTAACACTTATTAAAACACAAGGATATTATATAAATATTGACAAAAGTCCAACGTATTCAGTTATTGTGGAATGAATGGAGTAACTTTATCTCTTGGGAAAAAAATTGATCAAACATCTATATGGAGTATCAAAAACTTATATGTTCACTCGGTTTACAATAATATTAGTGTATATCTAGTCAATTTAGGTTTTTTTTTTTTTTTTTCTTTTAGGGTAACTTTAAGAGTCTGTTTTCTTCATCTTAATTTCAGTTCATTTCAGAACAGTTCCTAATTTCCTTCTCTCATGAATAATTCAGTTCAACTCAGTTCAGTTCAGTTCAACTCAGTTCAATAAATCAAAACAAGCCTGATACGATTTGAGGAAATTTAGTTTTAATCAAATTGGTGAAAATTTGCATTAAATGCAAAACAAAGGTCTTTTTTTTTTTTTTTTGAGGGAAACAAAGGTCTATTTTATTCATCTTATTTACACATATTTTATATTTAATAAATTCTAAAAAGTTCAGTTCAGGAAAAATAAGCTAAGAATGGTCTAAATTCAAATTACAACTAAAACTTATTTTTTCTGAATTGAAATTATCTGAACTTTTTTTTATTGAAAAAACAAATGTAACAAAAAAGTTAGATGACTAAATTTAGCTTTAATGCAGAGGACAAGATTAAGGGCCCTCTAATCAATCAATTAATTATTTATTTACTTATGTATTTTCTAAATTCAAATTTGGTTGGACAATTGGACCCACCACAAGGTCCACAAGACCACAACTATTTCAACCGCAAAGTGAAATTTCCACTCTTTCTATTCTAAAATTCAATGTCCCAAGCACACAAATTTTTAGCTAGACTCATGACTAACCATAGCTGGCTGATCCTGCGCAGCAAAAATGAATATGTATTAGAAAAAAATAAACATTTAGTAATTGAACATTGTAATATAAAAAAATGAACATTTATAATATAAAAGTAAAATAAAGAGACTACAAATCTAAAAAAAAAATGGTACATCTAATATTGTATAACTGAAAATTTCAGTTGTAAATAAAAATGAACATATAACAATGTTGCTTATTCACCAACATTTTTTTTAAGCTTCAAATGAAATACCTTGAGTTGTTCAATGCTCTTGAATGAATATCTTTCAATCTTTGATTGATTATACGAAGTACTACGTATGATTTAATACCAAATAAATAAATCAACAATATGTTTTTTTAATAGTGAACAAAATGCTAATGTCTTACATTATTAATGTTAATGTTAATGTTAATTAAACATCCTTTACTATAAAAACGAACATTGAATATAACTAAACAAATACAAAAATGTGTATTAATTAAAAAAAATGAATATTTATTTTGTAAGAGTGAACATCATACTACATGAAAATAAACATTTTGTTTTATGAGAATTGAGTATATGAAAATGAAGATGCAATTATAGAGAAATACAATATTAATGTAAAATATGATTAGTTAGAAAATGTTTATTTTTGTTATAGTAAATATTCATTTCAATGAAGGACTAGTTAAAGTTGGCTGGTCTTAAGTCCCAGCTATTGGCCCTGTTTGGCAATTGGTTGTTGGCTGTTGCCTGTTTTAGTTGGCTAGTTTGACTGGCTGTTTAGATTGGCTTTTGAGTTGGCTGTTTGACTAGAGTTGTAATGTTTGGTAAATTGGTTGCTAGGTGCTAGTTGTTGTTAAACAATATCAACACTAATGAACTAATATATTACTTTAATATTAATTAAAATAATAAATTATTAGTAATAATAATTGTAAATTAATTATTAATTATTTACAATAAGTTTACAATAATTTTTTAATAATTAGTTATAATTCAAATTAATTATTGGTTATTAATTAACAATAATTGTATATAAGTTATAAATTGATAATTATCAATAGTAATATACTATAAATACTAATATTACTCCATTTTAATACTAATTATTAAAAACTTATTATTGAATAATAATAATTATTTATTAATTATTAATTATTAAATACTAATTATGAATTATTAAATACTAATTATTAATTATTAAATACTAATTATTAATTGTTAATTATTAATTGTTAATTATTAATTGTTAATTATTAATTATTAATTATTAATTATTAATTATTAATTGTAAATTATTAATTATTAATTGTAAATTATTAATTATTAATTAATAATTGTAAATTATTAATTATTAATTAATAATTGTAAATTATTAGTTATTAATTAATAATTGTAAATTATTAGTTATTAATTAATAATTGTAAATTATTAATTATTAATTGTAAATTATTAATTATTAATTATCAATTATCAATTATCAATCATCAATTATCAATTATCAATTATCAATTATTAATTATCAATTATCAATTATTAATTATTAATTATTAATTATTAATTATTAATTATTAATTATTAATTATTAATTATTAATTATTAATTATTAATTATTAATTATTAATTATTAATTATTAATTATTAATTATTAATTATTAATTATTAATTATTAATTATTAATTATTAATTATTAATTATTAATTATTAATTATTAATTATTAATTATTAATTATTAATTATTAATTATTAATTATTAATTATTAATTATTAATTATTAATTATTAATTATTAATTATTAATTATTAATTATTAATTATTAATTATTAATTATTAATTATTAATTATTAATTATTAATTATTAATTATTAATTATTAATTATTAATTATTATTAATTATTAATTATTAATTATTAATTATCATATATTATGACTAATTATTAATAATCAAAAGTTAATTATGTCAAAAGCCAAAAGCCATTAGCCAAAAGCTGCTCCAACTAGCTTTTGGCTTTTGGCTTAAAAGTCAGCTTTTCAGCCAGTTAAAAAAGCCACTAATAAAACATGTTTTTTGGCTCTTTGACCAACTTGAACAAGCCAAAAGCTGGTTTCCAAACACCCCCATTATTTGCTGGTCCCAACCATGGCTTGTATCAAAGTCGAGTCAATTTTGTGTCAGTTTTGCAGGACATATTTGGATGCGTAACTTGATGCATATGAGCCTGATGAACCTCTAAAAATTTCGGTTAACTGTGAATAGCCAAAATAGGACACCATGACTGCTCGGGCGCCACGGGCAACCATGACCACAACTCTTAGAAGTAGGGGAGAGCTAAAAAGATTCCCACCTCTGATAACCTTCACTTGTTAAGATTCAAATTCGAAACCTTGCGCGATTTGGTACAAGCAGCTTCGCTCTACAAAAACTGAATACACATAGAAGGCATGCAAAATATTTCTGATGCAAACTATTAACACTAGTCAGACCAAGGTTACAATAATTGATGCTGGACAATTGACCATATTCAAATTACATCGATAGACTATCTACAAGATTTCTCTTCATAAGTGCGACCATCTTCTAATTCGAAAAAAATTCTATAAAATAAAATAAGAAAACCCAACTTTTGTAACGCAAGCTGAAGAGTAATGTCTAGTGCTAGAAGATCAAGACACGAAACAAAAAAAATCACTAAACGACACAACCAGTTCTACTGAAATATACATATGTAACAACCAAAAAATTAGAATTGAAACTGCAGATAGACTGGATTAAGAACTGCCAACTTTTATACAACTCCATGATGCTATCAGATCGAAGAAGTGGTTATGCTGGGTACCAGATGGGCATTAAATTCCAGATTAAAGCAACGTGGCTCAAGAATCTGGCAAAAGTTATCACCACAGCTTCTTCATGGACATTCTTGGGAAGTGATTTGAACTAGCAACCTCAACCAAGACTTGGCCACAATGAGCTGAGTTTTGCCGCAAGTTTTGCAGACTTGTAGTCATCCCGAAGCTGGATAAATCTGAATCGGAAATAAATGTGCACAATTAGGAGATAGCTGACAAACAGCTTCAGATAAGAGAGACAAAATATCTCTGTGAGCTTCTCTTTTTCATTGTAAAGGGGCATTCTAGGCTTAAATTTGCAGATTGCGTTACGTCTGTAATGGGCATATAAGAAATAATATCATGCTGCCAGGAGCAGTTTGATATCTAGGATTCAGAAACTAAAGCAAC
Organism: Chenopodium album; assembly: GCF_948465745.1. NCBI lineage: Eukaryota > Viridiplantae > Streptophyta > Magnoliopsida > Caryophyllales > Amaranthaceae > Chenopodium > Chenopodium album. The sequence continues at coordinate 16,491,935 of NC_137835.1, read as the reverse complement.
AAATGCAAGTGCAACTAGGTAAGACATATATATATATATATTATAAATATATATATATAAACAACTCTTTCATTATCTAAAGAGCCATTGGTAAGAAATGAAACACACAAGGTCAAAATTCTAGCGTAATCCTAACCATGGACATCATGACACAAAATATAGAAATTCCAGTACCTTTGTGCATCTTTGCGGATACTTGGGGTCCCCTCAAACAGAGTAGAGAGACTTTCAGGGGCAACAATGAAGACATTAGCCAAACTGGAGACAAAAAAAAAAAAATGTTAGCTGTGATTTGTGAACAATGTCAGATGGTATACTATATTGTTTCAGTCTCATGCATCTTACATTCCTAATACTTCAAAATGCTCATCGACAGAAGGAGCATTGAAGCTGCGCACAAATTCTCCATACTCTGTTATGTCACGCTTCAGCCGTAACCCCCCACTGGAAAGTAGAAACAAATTAAGGGAGATAAAAACATACGTTAATGAAAATTACAAATAAAACAGAAATAAAATAAAAATTAACCTAAAAAGGCACTAGAAAATTTCTGAATTGCATGTTAATATACTATCATAATTTCTCTAATAGCGATGAGATTGATAACAAGACAAGGAGAACATTCTGAGCTAAAACAAGAAAAATAACAATTACGCTTCACGCATACAAGTATACAACAAGGCATAAAAAGAAGAAAACAGTTAATTCTTTCTTCTGTACAGAAGCAGAAATGATTCACAAGTCAACACAAGAGAAGTATTGTGGATTCTTAAAATGTATAAACAATATTACCTCCTTACTAACACACGCCCCCCCCCCCCCCCCCCCCCCAAAAAAAAAAAAAAAAAAAAAAAAAAAAACACACATTAACAAAATTATTCCAAAAAAAAAAGAGAACTTTCTAAATAGTGTCCACGCCTACTCCACATTTCCTGTTTTTTTTTTTTAATGTCTCATCCTGTTTTATAGATACTGCACAGTATGGAGTACACCTTGGCCTTAGTAATTCATAAGAAACATAACTGATGCCTAGCCCCTTGCCATCAACTAGATGATAACTTTTGTTATAGATTACTAATATGTTGGACTTCCTGTGGTTCTTCCTTGAGCTAATGTTGCAGAAAGATGGGGTTATTTCAAGAAAATTAGTTTAAATAGGAGGTTTTCACGAGTTAATGATTCAGCTGGTTTATGTAAGAAGCTCACTTTGTTGTCGGCACAGAGGAAGCATGTTTATGGTTCAGCTATTTAAGTGAGGTGCCCTTTTAAAATTGTTGGCAATTAAGATGCATGTTTGGTTCAGCTTCTGACTATTGTACAGTTTTGTTTTGTAATAGAAGGAGCCAAGGAGGCAATGTAATGTATTGCCTGTCCTTAAACGCATCTGAAGTCTAGTTTATAGAAATTGTTACTGTTCAATTAACAGCAAAGACATCCATTACCACTTAAGGAGCACACAACAGAATAGTATAAAAGCGAGGAGACAACGTGAAGGAAAAGAACAAGAAACAAAGACAATACATAAAATATAAATAAACATCTGATTATCTTAGTTGAGACTTATAAACCCCACCCCCCACCCCCCCCCCCCCCCTTTTTTTTTTTGTGCTATTAAATATAAAATATAAGCATGGATTATGTATATAATATGTGGTGGCATAATGGCTAAGTATTTATGTTCTGTATTACTCCTCCCCTCCTCCCCCCCCCCCCCCCCCCCAACAACAACAAAAAAAATGTCAGGGCTCAGGGCTGGTGACTCCTAAGTACCATAGTAAAAATTTAGCTTTTACATTATTATTTGAAAGATAAAACAAAATTTCAAGTCATCTAGGTCAAAGCTTACTGGCAATCCAGGCATTATGTTAAGCAAAAATCAGTTACTAAAGGAAAAATGCTTTCAATCAGAAGAAAATACAAGGGGCTATAAGATGCCATACAAAAAATTACCTGGGATTAAAAGTGAACTTTTGCCAGTGACTGAGAAGCAACTTATGCAAGCGGTTTCCCTAAAAAAAGCAACCATCAAATTTAACGAACAGGTCATACTGAAAATTCTGTTAACAATTTAGTCACTATAGTAATTTCACCAAATTATCCCTCTTTATGATGTGAAGTTCTTGCATATATCATTAACAGGTCTTACTGCCAACTTATGAAAACATATTATAGGAACTGCATTATATGGATAATGCCTGCCTAACATAACACACCACAACTATAAGATGTTAAACACAGATTAAAATGGTACAAGGTTTTGCAACAGATGCAAAGCAGAATTTATTGTTCCTCTGGTACACTGTGAAGGATACACATTTTATGCAAAAAGAACAAACCCTCCACAGGGTTATAGGGAAGAGAGCAAGCAAAAAGAAGATCCTGAGAGTCCATTGGTCGTACCATTCATTACAGTGGTTTAACTTCTCAGGTTTTCATGATTGAAGATCTATTGAATTATCTATCATAAGATTCACAACATGTGATATGAAACACGGAAAAGAGACAAATGAAATGATGCACTACGCGAACTTGAGCACAAAAGACCAATAGGAAAATCTGCAAACCACATGCCAAATATGGAACATGGTGTAATAGACTAACCTAAAGGGTGGTAGTATGGGAATTTTAGTTATATTAGTTTGCTAGGTTAATAGTCCCTTAATATAAATAGAGAGAGAAGGGAAAGAATAGGCAGGCAGAAATTTGGAGTGATTTCTTAGGAGAGTTGTGACCTAAAGTCACTTTTTGGAGCTTTGTAGGCTAATCCTACTACTATCCTTTGTAAGAAAACATTAATATGTTTAATCAAATTTCTGAGCTTTCTCCATTATTGTACTGTTATTAGCGTGAGTTATTTCAGTTCATTACACATGATGGAGAAGAATCAGAAATGATAAAAACCAGTTCTTTCCAGGATTCTTATGAAACACACAATAGTACATCAACATAAAAAGATAGTTACAAGTTATTGTACCAATTCCGTAAGAAACGCCTGCTTGTTGAGACCCTCTAAAGCAGTGAAAGCAGACTCCAGGACACGTGAAAGATATGTAACAACTCTGCAGGAGTGAAATAATGACATAAAGAACATCACTAATGCATTAGCTTCAATTTCCAACTTAGCATATAAGATTCTCTTTAAAAAATAAATAAATAAATAAAAAATAAAAATAAAAATAAAGTTTAGTCATTAAATTTAAACAGCACAAGTTAAGTCCTTCTTCAAGACCTAAAAGAAATCACACCACTCTATCCAGAGCTAGAAAAAAGAGACAATCAACAGTTGGAAAACTTGAAATGCAGTTGTAGGTTTGTAATTGATATGTTATAGCTTGGTTCTGGTCAAAAACAACAGAAACAACCAAAACTTAGGAAAGAAGTACCTAGTACATGCACTAGTAGGCCTATGATCAGGAACGATCCCATCTTCAGGAGAACGGTAATCAGTTACTTTTTGCTCAGCTGACAACAATCTTTCCACCTGCACATGGGAAAGATATGAATTAATAATCATACCAGATAAAGAAACATGAAATAGAGATATTAGTCACGGTAAAATCAAAGTCTAGTTGAAATTTGGCAAACCAGAAAACTAAGCCATATTGACCTACAAAACAAGTATACAGCTGAATCTAACAAGGTGCTTTAAGTTGAAAGTAGGAATTTAATCAAGAATCAGATTCCAGACCTCAGCCATCACAGTGTCAATGCATTGTTGTAGGCCTTTATGAGCTGCAGATTCTGCCTTAGACATTGCTGTGGCCATCTCTTCACATGATGCAGCATGTGCTCCATCAACAGGAAGTAAAAGCCGAGATATCGAATTGGCAAAATACTGGAGAGAAAAATGGTGCTTGAGTAACGCTTCATAAGGAAATGAGGCAACAGTATAACCTAAATTGACATACTTGCTGGACTAAAGCCACACTACTGGCACAACGTTGTACAGCAACCATGAAAGATCTGAAACTGCTTTCACCAGCAGCAGCAGCTGCCTCTGCCTATACAAAAACAATCGAAGTCAATTAAGTCAAGAATGGGGATACCTAAAACAAAACATGTTCTTTCCAGTGTTGACGTCATGATCTACCAGTTGCAGATAAAAAGTACAATGTTTTCCTTATTGTCATTAGATTGTTATTATATTATTTAGGCTGTTCAGTGGACAAGGAATGAAATAAATACAGCGGAAGCAGCAGCGGCAGCAACTCTTCGACTGATATTTGTTCCCAGAACAAATCTTTCCCGCAAAGCTGCAGCCTCTGTCAGGCCTTCCCTAGCCCGTTCAAGGCCTTCAGTTAAGTATTGACTGACCTGAGCATCACAAGTAGCCATGAAAAATGAGTAATCATATTTTAGTAACCAAAGAAAATGCCACATAGCAAACAACAACCCACTTACTTGGTCCAAAAGACAGGTGAACACGGCTCTTACATTTGCTGCGAGGATAGAAGGCTGTATAAAGATAATTAAAAGTTACAATCATTTAAAAACCATCAACAATAATCCGCATAATTCAACGACTACTTTTTATCTAGGACTAATTAATTAATCATAATTCAAAAACCAAATGCAGATAGCAGCAGTTTCAACTATAATCTGAATCCCTTCCTAGAATGTAGCATGTTCTGCTACATGGAATGGGTACAGGAACGTAAATTAACACCAAACTTTGTTAAAATAGGTACTGAATCAGTGTACCATACCACAAACCAATACAAACTAGTTCATGGTTCCGTGGGTGATGAGTGAATTAGATAACAGCGTTTCCAACTATGCAGGCTTTGATCACAAGTTCTTGAATTAATTAAAAAAACTAGCAGGAAACGCATTCTCTAAGTCTTGAATAACTTCGAAAGTCACGATACACATATACGCCATATTGATTTCTCAGCTTTCAAAGGCACTCTGGAAAGCAGATATAGTGATTCATGAACCTTAGACTCTTAGAGGATACTAGCTTTTGGGGGTAGTCCAGAGTGGAATGTACTCGGTGCTCTAGTCAAGTAACCACCTTAAGTCAACATAATTGTATGGCATCCTCTGTTCTACATTAATAATGACACTAAATATGATACACAAATATATTAGACCAGTGAGGAAACTCTGTTGCACTTGAAGGAAAAATATTGTCAAAACTTGGTAAAGCATAACCAGAATATATTACGACTCCAAGATCAGATAGCCCATAATACATCAATTCATGAAAGTTTAAGATTTCAACTAGACAATGGATGCAGAAGATACTGGCATACCATAAAGTAACAAAGTCTGCACTTATATGCCTTCAAGAATACACAGATAATTACATCGATTTGTGGTAAGAAACAGAGAAATCAACAATGCTTAAAAATAAGGATTACCTGCAAAGAAAACAAATTGCACCTGGATACAGCTTCCTCATTCCAGCGTACAAATTCTGTGACCACAGCAACAGATATTTGTTGGTGATTAGATGCTATAGAGGCTCCTTTAGATCGTCCAATACTTCCAGTTCCACCACCTAATTCAGCAAGACTTTCAGCACGCAATTCTTCCATCTATATGGTACAATAAACATCACACAAAACCAATTAATACAGCATAACTAAAAGATTATAGTCTAATATTATTCTAGATACAAAGAAAAAAAAGGTTGCACAGGATCCAACCTTTGCTTGGTATAATTGTTTAAGAGAGGCCCGTTCATGTTCTGGGTATTCATCTTTATGTGCAGAAAATAGAGATTCCGTCAGACCTGAATACAGACAAAGATCAATCAGCTGTCACCTACAGACTTTAGAAGGTTTCAAGGCCTCTGTGAAAGCTTTGGTTTGATTCAACAACTAAGCCCTTTAGTGGGTCATAGAAAAATGACGAAATTTGCTAGCGCCTTAACCTATAACAACATTACAAGGCCCAAGCACTTTAATGTGTGACACATGAACATTACAAGGAGTATTGTAATCTTAGAAACTTGTTGATTAGCAGCCATTACTTATATATGGTGTCTTATCAGATGATACCATGTAATAGATATGGTGGGCATACATGACCACATACAAATCCCTTGCACAATTAAAAAAATTTATGGCACAGAGCTTAGCGAGATAGAAGAATTCTAGACAGAGAGCAGTAAGGAACTAGAAAAGACTGGTAATAGAAAGCAGGAAAGTATGTCATCTATGAGGATCCTCAGCTAGCCACTATCCATGACAACACAAACTCAAGAAAACGTGCAAAAAAATACAAACACAAAACAAAACTAAACAAAAAATAATAGAAAAAACAAAGATCAAAGTGCATTACCCTCGACATCCAAGTCTCCACAGCCCACTGCACGAAGGTCCCTAGCAAGTTCTTGTGTTTTCTCATATGCCACAGCTAACATTCTGAGGTACTGCACCAAACGTGGAAAAAGACTGTTGAGTAGCCCCTTTACAAAACAGCAGTAAAAAGAGTCTAGGATTTGGAATCACAAGTTACCACTAAGAGTCCACCCTCCTCCATCGGAGGTGGATGGTTAAGAGATGGCTTCCGCAACAGCTTGTCTAAAAGGGATGTGACTCTTTGCTCCAAAACTCTCTGCAATAAGTTACAGGAACAATCAACAAAAGGGCTTAAGGGGCTTAACAACACATGTGGTTCTCATGTACATATCTGACTGTTAAACAATACTAATAAGTTTCAGAATTTCTGAAATAATGACAGTAGGAGAATCAGAGAACAGAAAAGGAGAATTTGAGGACCCAACTCCTACACAATTACCTACATAAAGAAATATAAAAAAAATAAATAATAATTAAAAAAATAAAAAAGAAAGCATAGGTACCTGAACAAGGATCGCCATAACTTCATTTGGTGAAGGAAAAACAGCCATTATTGTGGCAGATTCTTTTCTCACAGTATCTGTAACAGATTTTTCAATTAGAAGAAATTGAGGGCACAAACTTTTCTATATCTTAGATAAAAATCAGGCTTCCAAAAATTTTCTTGGAACATCAGAAAAAGCTTCCTGTTACTTTTTTCCAATCCTCTTTATTTTCTTCTCATATTATACATATGATATTTACATTAAAGTGCATCAGGATTGAAACCAAACCTGCAATTTCCTTGTATAGTGAAGAAAGTCCTCGAGCAACATTACTAGGATTGGCTTGTGAACCTTGATCACCCAGAACCAATCTGCTATCTGCACTCATGATCTCCACATCAATAAACATTGGGCGTGTAGCCACATAGTGTTGCATGGCACTGCTACCCCGGTTAAACTGCTCAAAAAACGATAAAGTCAATGATATGGAAAATGACAAATCATCTGCAATCAATTGCAAACCAAACTGAATATCAAAATCAATTGCAAATCAAACTGAACATCAAATGAGCTGCAACAAGACAGAACTAATGCAACCTCTCTATAGCAACAATAAAAAGTTAAGAACATAAAGTATAGGTCACAAATGCAGTCTATCTCCCCTAAGATTTGTTCTCTTCACCTTAATTCTTATTAATCATTTCTTATTCTTGTTAAAATCAGAACAGGTCAGATTTTCTTAATTCCGTTTGCTTATTGCCATAGACCTATAATTTTGTATTTATAAAAATTATGAAAATTAGATATTTGAAAACTATACATCAACACAAATCTTACAAGACCCCGCTTGATAATGTCTTTCTTATACATTAACGTACTACCAAGACACCAAGATTAAAGTTTAGTCAAATTAGACAATCAGATCAGACTAGAAAAACTCATATCACATCAGACCAGACTTTAAAAAATTCAGACGACAACATCTTATTTCAGGTGAAGAGAACAAAGCCTAAGTTGTGATAGTGTAACAGATGAGATAGTGACCAATGATAGTAATGAAAGAGCTTAGCTAAACGCAATTGCAGAAGAGGTGAGAGATTATAGAAACATGGAGGGTCATAAAAACACAGAGACTAAGACTAATAGCCAAACAATGGCAAATGATTCAAGACTTGGCCTATAAAAAGGAAGGAACAAATGTCATGAAGTAAACTGTTAAAGTAGTACGTGTGGAGAAGATTTAGGGTATGTTCACATTTACTGAAGTAAACTGAACTGAACTAAACTAAACTGATTGGAGTTGAATTGAACTAAACTGAACTGTAATGAATATTTTATGAGGGGAGGAAATTAGGAGCTGAACTGAACTGAACTAATTGGAGCTGAACTGAAGTGAATTGAACTGGAATTAAGCTAAAGTGAACAGGCCCTTAAAGGAAATCGAAATATATTTTGATTCATAAAGTTGAAATAACAATATATTGAAGATAAATATCAAGTATTCCAGAAACTTTACAATCTCCCAAAGCTAATGAAGCAAAGCTAAAATAGTCTTCTCAATTTTTTTCATAATCCATTATCTTCTTACCCTCCTCTATTTATAGACTTCCTGATTCCTCTTTCCCTCCAAAGTTTATTTTCCATCTTTTCCTCAAGCTTTCCAACTGATTTTATGTGCAATTACAATCATACCCCTCCCTATTGTTTGCTACTTGGCTGATTATATTAAACTCCATGACCCCTGCTCAAGGTTTGAAGAAAACAGCTTCAGGGGAAACCAGAGTCCCAGATATTAAAAAAGGCTAAGGTAAAAAGAAACCAAAACAGGGCTTGCATGCGTTGGATAAGAATAATCACCAGCCAAGAATACATACTAAGTGATGCAAAAAGAGTTCTTGAAGGATACTTATTCTCATAAATACCTGACACTTGTTCCCTATATTAACTAGTATAATTGAAACTTGTCAATATGCCACAAATTAAAGAAAGCTTTTACAGCCTAGCGACACTAGGGCTGCTTACATCCCATCCTCCCTGGAACAGTAAGAGTGAATTGCAGCTCATTGCTGCTGTTAACCTTCACGAAATACCATCAGAGCTCTTCATGGTAAAACAAATTTTCAGGAAACAATAGAACTCGAATTTGAAAAGCTGTCTACGTATATTGATGCATGCTGAGATAATGAGAAATCCAAAAGCCCAAATATGTATAAAACAGAAAAATGCATCAAACATTAGCGATTATATAATAAGTCCACCTTATTGGTATAACACACAAAATCCACACTGCAAAAATTGATAAAAAGCAAATAAATCAATCAGAAATAGGAAAAATTAATTTCAATAATCCAGCCTTAAAGTGACTCACTAATTATAATCTAATCTTTTGATTATTTTTTTTAAGAATCCAACCTTTTACCCCTATTGACTTCTAGTAATCCCAAGGGCCATAACCTTGCCATGGGAGATTAATTGTCCTCGTGTCGCTTTCTAATTTGTCGAAGTATATATTTTATTTTATACTTATTATTAGAAATTAATACTCCTTCAACAATTACCCACCACCTCCCCGGCCTCCATTGCCGAACAGACATCCTACCTTCCACTTGCTGGCAAGCGCTGACTACCTCTCTCCCCAATGCCGGCAAGCTCTTTTACACTCCCTTCCACCACTCGCAAGTTCTCTCTCTCCTCCCCATCCACCAACACCTTCCTCTCTCCTCATCCTCTACCGAGAAACCACCATGATCAAACCCACCAAACCCTGCCCACCCACTAGAAAGCCTACCCACTACCTTTAAAAACCTAACCTTGCACCGGAAAACCAGCCCCATCAGCAATTAACCCTCACCAGCAGCTTCAAAACCCTTCAATGTAATTTCCCTATAGCTCCCGTTTGCTCATTTGCACTAGAGTTTTCGAGGAGTGAGGATAAAGCCTACCCACACCCTCCAAAACCCAGCTCCACCAACGCTACCCCTCCACATCCTTACTCTAGTTCTCCTCTCTCGCCAGGAAAATTGACAGTGAAGGTCGAATCATGCGTGGGTCATTTTATTCCGCGGTGTGGTTAGGTGGTCGTTTCACATCACAAAGACTTGAAACGGTGGTGTTGAAGTTGGTTTAGGCATTGGTTGTGGACTGTGAAAGGGAGGAAGAGGAGAGTGATTAGAGGTGGTCAAAAGGTGATGGCGGTCAAACAGTGTTAGTGATGGCCATAAGGTGTTGACAATGGTCAAAAACAAAAAAATGAAAAAAAAAATTAAATATGACCTATTCTTCTGGTAAACAGTAAATTGGGATCAATGAGAGCAGATATGTGCAAAAGGTTGGATTATTAAAAAGATAATCAAAAAAGTCAGATTATTATTTGCAAGCCAATTAAATGTTGAATTATTAGAATCAATTTTTCTTCAGAAATTAAAGAACCAAAATATTTTTTTTATAAAAAACAGATTGATAGCAAAAGAAAAGATACAAAGTAAAGAGACCAATCACATAGAGCAAGAGAGAGAGAGAGAGAGAGAGAGAACAACAGCGGTAAATCCATAGTCCCAAAATGATTCGAGGTTGGCTAACACCAATTGTCATAAGGAGTCATCCAAGAAAAATGGAACAAGAAAAGTGAAAACTAAGTTTACGGAAGCTAAAATAAAAATCAAAAACAAAAACAAAAAAAGGAAAATGAATGGAGGTGAGAAAGTGAAAGTAGAATTGGAAGAGAATGAAGGAAAGCATAGGGGAGCAAGATCATGAAAATGGAGTAAAGCAAAAACCCCCAAACACAAGAGGGTATATAGAGACAATTCAAAGGATAATGCCTCATGAGCATTTGTGATGAATTGTTTGAAATTTGGATTCTGGAATTCTTTAGTCAGAAATTCAAACTGCTTGCTCCCATAAAGTAACCAAGAAAGACAAGTGAATCGTCACCACAATGCTATCAAACTTATCCCACATTATAGGGAGGGGGAGGAGGCATATTGCCACAACTGAATGCCCCTTATGCCTTCAAAATTTCATACATGGTGTCAATGACCTCCATGAGTATACATCCAATGGATTCCAATGAAACTAATAAAGTATTCGTAGATGACAACCCAAAAAACAATGCTCCCTTGTCTCATCATTAAAAAGACGAAATGTACAAGTGAGGAGATAAAGTATTGTGTGGTCTTTGAGCCTCCAAATTATCACCAGTATTGAGGTTTGAGGATCCCCAAACTACTAACCTAGGCAAAAGCTTTCACACGCTTTGGAATTTAAGCCTGGATAAAAGTCAGAAGAGGGAAAAATTACAAATTGGCAATACTTGAAGGTGGTTGTAAATGGAACCCTGAGTAAAGAATTCCCCCAACACTCCTAAGGGTCCATTCTAAATTGGAAATCCAAGGAAGGTTATCACCATTCATAGATAATCATTTTCCAGAGAATCACCTTTTGCAAAATCAAATTATGAAACTCACTGAAATTTCCTATTTGTACATACTTTTTTTACGGGAGACTTAATAAGACCTTAGCTAGAATAGCAAGAAGCATGAACTGTGAATTTCCTCAAGACACCTTAGAAATGATTCCCCTCCAGTTTCTATAAAGCATTTTGCAGTATGCTGCTTTTAGCTGAAAAAGATTGCAGCATACTGCTCCCCATTCAGGTCAGATATATGTTTCTGCTCCTTGCAGCTCAAAATCTAAAAGCATTTCTACTTTTTAGTAATCAGGTCTCACGATCAGCAGTAAGGGACATATTAGTAATGAGAGGCACTGCCCCAGAGTTTTTAAGCAATCTCAGAGAGCTTGAAGAGAAATTCATCAAGAAAAGTGGCCAGGAGAGGTGCCTGAACATAGTCCACTAGGTGCACAAGGACGGGTGGTCTGGTGGAGCATGGAACAGGAAAAATTGTGTGTTCCTAAACAAGCTAAATTAATCTTAGCAGAAACAACTATCCAAGTAAATATTATGGCGTGTCAACTAGCTCTCTAGAGAATTTTACACTAACAATTAAAACCATCATTATCTATAGTAGTTGCTTCTTCTGCTGGGCTAAAGCCAGAAATGAAATGAAACAAGTATTAAAAAAGAGATCTGTTTGATCAACAAATTTTACAGACTAATGTGCACCAGCTTGCAACCCAGGAAAGAAAAGGTAAGATCAGGATTAATTTGTAATTAATAGCATTTTTATCTAGGGAAAATCTACCATTACTATTTCCCTTGGTTTTATAATAAAATGTAGGGATAAACTACACCTAGAACAAGAAGGCTTTTCTGCTACATCCATCCCATGAAGCTGATAGAAGCTCCTGAATCAAAGACCAAAATTGGACGAATAGAGCCTCTACGAGATGTACTAATCAGATCATCATATCTACATAAGTTCAAATCTCGGTCCTAGCTGGCATAAGGCCAATGAAGAAGGCATTTGTTTGTTGACTATACTATCATGAATCATGAGTCCAAGCCATGCAACTATGCAAGTAATCACAATCTTTAGATATCCATCAAGCGCGAAGATTAATTGACAGGTTATGGCAAAAGGAAAATGCTGTAACAATGTGGAGATGACCAAAAAAAATATAAACACAAGAACCGGCCCATCTAATGTCCTAGGAGCGAGGTACTAAATTATCTTATAAGAAATAAAAATGACTATATGTCAAAAATAATCAACTTACTACAGGAATCTCTCATCTAGATGATATACTTGCATTTATGTGATGATAGATGACATACTATTTCATGTAAACAAGGAAAACCACATGAAACTTTTTGGAAAGGCAATTAAGCAGATGTTACCTGGGACAATATTTTAGCACATTCTGCCATGGTTGACAGTTCCCTTCTCTGTGATGCAGCATCAAATCTTTGTAATAATCTATTCTCCAATTCTTAAGAAAAAGACAAACAATTAAAAGTTTATAAGAAGAAACCAAGACCCAAACAAGGTCCAGAAAATCCGGAGGCAGTTAAATTTAGAAACCATACAACAAAGGTTTGCAATGCTAAATATATTTCAAAGTTATAAAACAATATCAAATGATTCCCCGGTCTTAAAATAGCTCCACAACTCTTCTTGGTTCATAAGCAAGAAAGATATGAAAGTTATTACTTAAAATTGCTGCTGTCAAGTTCTCAGAAAAGACCAGGTGGTGTTTTATATGATTAATCAATGACATGTATTTAATAAAACCTGATTTCTTCAATCTTTTGTGAATATCATTAGTGACTAAACTACTAAAGCAGAATGCCTAAAGCAGAATAACAAACTAACCATTGCAGTACTCCTGGAGATTAGCAACAGCGACTTCTAATCCTCTACTGGCAGTGGCATTTCCTGTGGCCGTCTGTACTCCTATCCCCTGTCTTCCTATATCTTCTTCAGCAAATTGCCCTGTAAATACGAATGGGTGTTTAAAGATTCAACATGAATAGAGAATAGAATGCACAGATGTGACAATCCTCTGTTTTATTACTAAACAACACATGAATATAGAATATAAATTATAAGAAAATAAATTTATAAGCTCAACTTTATGGGTTAATGTGACATCTTACGTAGCTTCTGTGCAATTGAAGCTGCCTCAGCAACACGACTGTCATCGGAAAACAGAGGCGAAAGTTCCATAAGATCTCCAGGGGTGCTGTTAAACTCCATCAAATACTGTAAATTTTATAAAACAAATACAAATTAGGCCTGCGATGACAAACTATTCCAGAAATTCAAGCATCTAATATTACCTTAATAAGATCTATCGTTTGGCTTGCAGTTTCTCGCTGAGCATCTGCACTCTGGCAATAGAAGATATTACAAGGGTTAACATTGGCAACTAACCAAAACATATTTGGAAATTTTTAATTAAGAAATATACACACACATACACACACAAATTCAGCACAAAGTAAATTGGGGATCCAAAATGGACAAAAGGATAAGCCTAGAAGCAAATTCAAATACACTTCCAGCTGATACTTATTACATAAGCTTCAAATAAAAAGGCAATTCACCTGCAGATGATCTCCAATTTTAGCTGCAGTCTGTCCAACACTTGAGATTCGAGAATCCAACCTTGCAAAGCTATCAAATAGCCCATCCACACCTTTTTCCAGCTGAAAGCAATAAATAAGACAAATATGAACACAAACTCGTGCACATCAATAGTCAAATATTTTCACATGCAAAGCTCCACGGTATGCTATTCACTGTAGCAAAATCAGCAAAATTTAGGAAAAACAACACACTTCAAACATATCATGCTAGAAAAAGTTAGTGGGATTGGTAGAAGCTGATAATAGTCTCAATTGATAGTTGCTCATGACACATGATAAGCACTCATTTAATATGCATAGCATTATTTCATGCCATTATAATTTCTATTACTTTAAAAGGGAAAAATACTAAGCTAGACTAAATTATAAATCCAATCAAACAGAATTAAATTAACAAGCGAAAATATGATGCAATTAGAAAATTAGCATACAAACCTCGGCAAGTGTTTTTCGATGCTTAGCATCCTGTTGGGAAACCTCCTTTCTTAGACTGCTAAGCCTTGTATCAACCTTCATAACAAATTGCATATATAAGATAGAAGCTCCAATTATAACTTAAAAATACCATACTCAAGCACAATCACTAATTGATCACCAAGGCATAAAATTAACACCTGCTGCCGGAGATCGATTAACTCCTTGCAAGAATCCTTAAAGAGTGACAAGAGAGCATCAACTTCAGGAAACAAAGGCATGGAGTTGGAGACCCCTTTTGCCGCATCCGTATTTCGAAAATTCCCATTTGACAATGCATCATTGCTACTAAAATTACCATGACCATCGGCTGCTTCGCCGTCTTCCTCATTATAAGAGGGTAGCAACTCGTTTACCAAATTTCCAAACAATGCATCAAATGAAAAATCCCCCTACAATTAAAAAATATCCAATAAATTATAACTCAAAACCCTTATTCCTTTTTCTTCAACATCTAATATCAAAAAGTTGTAAGACAAATTGGCAATGCAATCATTCAAAATAAATTAACTACCTAAAATTAAGTAAAATATGAGTTGGGTTTTTCTTTATACCTTAAAATCTTCAATGTCCAAAATCAAAGGCCCATTTCCAGTACCCTCTTTCATCTCTTATTTCTGCATACAAAAATGAATCAATTACATAAACCCAAATGAAAATCAGCAAAATTACGAACAAGGGAGAATCTATTGGTTTTAATTGGTTCAACTAAACCCCCAAATCTGGAAATTTCCATGAGCTTACCAATGTAAAAATGAAGATAAAAAATGTTGAGTTGCAGCAGAAGAGAGAGAAAATACCTAAGAGTGAGTAATCCCAAATTGAGATTTGTGGGAGATCCGACGAAATTCTGATCGATTTGGTCGGAAAAGTTTAAAATGGCCGGAGTAATTTGGTTTTGAATGTTCTTATATGTTCGTCAAATTGTGGGCAGGTAATTTTGATGATGAAAGAAATTGAGTGCGATGCGCGCGTGTTAGTCTGCAGTCATGATGTATGCACGGGCTTTAGAGCTTAGCACGGGGTTCGGGAGGTGGTGCAGTGAATAGCACTACAGCTCATAGGATTGAGTCTGGTAAGACTCTTAATAGATGGTAGTCGGGTTGGTTCTATTCGAGTCGGACGATGTTTGAATGAGAACTCATTCAAGTTTGATCATAGTTGCTTGTACGGTAAATTGGTTTGTTACGATAAAATAGTATTAGTAGGGATATCAATGAGCCAATGTACCCGTGAATAGCTTCGGTTAAAGTCTATTTGTTTGATAAACGAGCTCGAACAAAGACTTTAAGCTTGTTTAGTATACAAGACTAGCTCCGAACAATTTAATAATCCACTCTTTCATGTTCATTTATATGCTCGCTTGTGTTCATTTATAAGTTTAACACTTTTAAACTTTGTCCTAACTTGACTCTTTAAAAAAAATAATAAAATAAAAAGTTAATGCCATTATGTTATTTTGAAATGAATTTATCTCTTTACAAGAAATTTATAATATATTTAGTTATTTACTCCATTTTCTTTATTTGCAACCGTTTGATTTTTACACTATTCACTTGCTTCATTTTGACTAGCTTTGATGATTCATAGCTAAGCAACAATATAGTCATGTGATATCTCATTAGATTTATCTCGATTTATATTATTAAAATGTGTATAATTTTTACATAGTGGTAATTAAAAATATTAGCGATTGATGAAATAATGCAGTAGCAAAAGAGAAAAAAGAAGTGTTGCACGTATAAAAAAAAAATTGACCACGTGTATTCTGTTTTTTTTTTTTTTTTAACACTATGAACAGTGTATATCTTTAATACTAGTGTGTTTATTAATATAACCGTTCATTAACTTGTTTATCAAAACTAGTATTAAAGCTCATATCTCGACTTGAACTCAAACTTAAACTCGAACTGATCAAGCTACTCGTGAGTCATGTTCGAACAACAAAATACTTCAAGCAAGCTAGAACATGCGAATTTAAAGCTAGATTAAGCTCAACTTGAGTTCGATCCGTGTATCTTATATTCTTATCAAGCCTAGCTCGAACATGCCAATACTCAGCCTGCAGACATCCTTATCTATTAGAATTGCTGATTGTAATGTCAATCAAGAATCTCATGATAAGGTCATGTCAAGTGAATATGAATTCCAGGTTGGGTTTGAGTTTCAGATACAGGAATAGGACAAGTTTGCCATATTTTGGTTTCACATAATTACATTTTATTTTGTTTTACCAAACTAACCTATTTTACCTTCACACTTTACTTCAATCGTTACACAACTCTCACATGCAACACTTTTCCCTATTTGAAAGCTTAAGTACCTAGTAGTTAAGTTTTATATTAATGGGCCAAGATCATGCTGGACCAAAAAGACAGAAAATCAACATGGTAAGTTGGGTCAGACCAAGGCTTGGGCTGAAAATGTTTGTCCAAACCTGTAAACTTTATCTAGTCCTAGTGTATTTCAGGCCATTTCGAGACAAGAAAAAAAAAACAACTTAAAAATGTGAAAAAATGCTTTGAACATAGCCTATTAATAAATAAATAAATAAATTGGGCTGAATTTTCATGTCCATTGCCTGCCCAAAACCGGGTTGGGCAGTCGGGCTTGATCACCTCTTTCACAATATACATACTGTTGAAAATAAAGAAAGGAAATTCAAAGGGTCAGATATGGGCACCCGACCGGGCGCGAGAAGACGTATGGAAAAAGGAATGTCCGCGCCGATTGGGCGCGTGTTTGTCCGTTGGACTCCAACGGCTCCCTTGGATTCCTCTTCTTGTTTGATTTCTTGTAACCCCCCATTTAAGAGGATGATTATGGTGTTTTAATCACCATAATATTTCTGATTTCCTTTCCTTGTTCATAGAAGATTCCTCCATGATCTTTCATCTTCTTCTATCATTCATTTCTATAAATTGGAGGATGTTTTCTGATTTTGATACACAAGAAATACATATCAAACACAAGTTTCTTTAAACACATACTCTATATTGGGCATAAGTTACTTGGCTCCAACCTTCCACCCAAAAGTGCCTTTGTGGGGAAGTGGTGTGTTAAACTTAGGGAACGTGCCGGCAAATACAATTGTTCACCCCGGTTGCGCCGGAATTTCGTTTTCAAGTCAGTGATTTGCATCACGACACACCGTACTCTTTCATTGTCATAAGATCATCTTTCAATCTTCTTATTTTAATTTCGATATAGCCTTGAAAATACTTCTTATATTACAACACATACTTTCATAAAATCAATTACTCTAAGGTCTTAAAATGTTGTGCACAAGTATTACAGTTTAGGTTCTCTTGTTAGGAACTTTGCATCATCAAGGAGATTTTGAGTTTAGTTTTGAGTGCTCTCCACTTCCAAACTAAAAGGATCAAAGAGTTGTTCCTCATTAATGAAGCTTGCTCTATCTTCTTTTCACAGCAACTATTCCTACACTACAATATTCACATGATGGAATGAATTTTTTTCAATATTATTTTTATTAATAGACAAATAGAAGAATTAGTAGTTTCTCGGTATACATTTTCAATCAAACTAATATACTTTAAAAAATAAATAAAAAATGAAGTAGTCGATAACATATTGCAAAATATGGTGACTATAGGACCAATTATGATTGGCCCTTCACCTCAACCTGGGCCTGGGCCTATCACTACCAAAAATTTTGACCCAATTAATATGAAAATTGTAAAAAAGCACATAAATATATGAGGGAAAAAAATGAAATTAAGGATTTGTTCACTTTAGCATTCAGCTCATTTCAATTCAGTTCAGCTCCTAATTTCCTTCTCTCATAAAATATTAGTTCAGTTTAGCTGTAATCAGTTGAGTTTAGTTAAGTTTAGCTCAGTTCAGTAAATGTGAACATGCTCTATGTAAAACAATTCTAAAATCTAGATAACGACCGGCATGTATTTATGTAAATAAAGCTCACAAATCTAGAAGGATGAAGTGGTGGGTTCATAATTATAATTGCCCACATAAACTCCCTAATTCAACTTATTCAAGCCTCAAGTATTTTATAAATTTATCAAAATTGGCCCTTTATTTTATCAACGTGCTAATATGACCAAATTGTTGATTATGATGTTTTTGGGTAGTTTCAGTACATTTTCTTTCATAATTTGTTTGTTACAGGGAAATTCCTTTTCAAATACTTTTACATCACAAGTCATGAAGTCAATGTTCATGTCGTCAAAAATTTCTTATTTGACATGTTAAGACATTTCTTTCAAGCAAACATATGATAACTTCATTAAATTCAAATGATTCATTGATTTTTGTAGATACTTATCCTAATCTCCAACCGTAACAATCCGTTGCAATCAATCATCATGAAACTATGAACTAAACTTGTACAGAATATATGTGAGAGGAAAAATTACTTTTCATATAAGTTTGGAAATCTTAATAGTGTAGCATGACAAATATTAATTTGAACGTAATTATATCTATCTCATTCCACTATGAGCCTGTGCACATTTAGTAAAATATGTTGAACTGAACTAAACTGTTTGGAGCTGAACTGAACTGAACTGAAATGAATAATATTTTATGAGAGAGGGAAATTAAGAGTTGAGCTGAACTGAACTGATTGGAGCTTAACTGAACTGAAATTAAGTAAATGTAAACAGTTATGATAAGGTTAATTTTAACATTACCACTTATTAAAGGGGTCAATATATTTTTGATGAGATAGTTTCCCCTTATGAGCCAGATTACTAATATATTGAAGCATGTTTTTAAATAAGACTATCTAGGTGTCAAGTGTGACTCTCCCTTTTCAAAGATGTTTTTTTTTTAGGAATTTTTCACTGTTACTACCACTCAAATATCCACATTTCACTTTTACTATCCATCTAAAATTTTATTTTATTTTGCTACCACCTAAAAATCTAAAATCATATGATTTAAATTTCACTACCACTTAACGGAATCCATTAGGGTTCCGTTAAGTTTATTCAAAAAATAAAATTTAAAAAACTCAACCACCCTCAACTGCCCAGCCCCCCCCCCCCCCCCCCGTCAACCACCCTCTCCCCTGCCGGCGGCCGGCGCCCAAAGATTTGGTCGGCACCGGTGACCCCTTTACTGACTCAAGGCAATGCTCATTTGTTAACCATGAAATCATTAATGTTGTTCCTTTGAATCAAAAATTTTATTACAAGTACGAAAAAATTACTAACTCAAGGCAATGCTCGCATTTAAAAGCTAGTCCCTTTATCCTCGTTTTTTGCACCATGTGACTCATAACGCTCTCACATAAAATGAGTCTATGGTGTAATAAAAAAAGGGGATGTAATTTACACAACACACGAACACTTGAGAATGGGATGCATGTACACCCATCGAGCAGGGGTAATAATTTCTGCACCCACCCACCTTTCTACCCATTGTTTTGTACTCCCACCGTTTTTAAATACTTGCTGCACTTTCTTTTTTCGGCCGTATTGCTCTATTTTCTTATTTGGAATGCTTTTACAATATTAAATTAATTTTTCTCACCTAGTGGATCCACCATGATCATATTTTATTATTTTCATATTCTCTTTCCTCCAATTCTCTCCACTACTTTTGTTTTTTTACAAATTTTATTCTTTCATCCACCCCACTGCTTTCATATTTTATTACTTTATTCTATTTCTCCTAAAACTTTACGGATAAAGAAATGGAGCAGGTATTTTAAAACGGACTTCAATTACATTTTTTCTACCCCCATTTATTTTAACTATGCATATAGAAACAAATACAGTAGTTTATTTCAACTCATCACGCATTAGTAAGCATAATCACATCCTAAAGCTTTCAAGCCTCACAAATTAAATCGTCGATTAGTCCACGTGCTTGATCTACCAACTAATACGATGTAACTGTCTAAATTTAGGAGTTTAGTGGGTACCCCGCAATGTCAATTGTGGCAAACAGCACATCATTTTTGAGCATTCTCCATATTTCTACATCCACCATATTCTACTTCCACAATTTTATATCCTCTCTCCTCACCCCAACCCCATATGGGTCAAATCCCTTCCACCCAATCATGTCCTTCCATGTCACTAGATCTTCCCACGTCATCATGCTAGGGTGTATCCTATTCAGCTCTCACTTGTCTACCCCATGCAATGGTCATCGAAACCAAGATTGATCCCATCGTTTTTATATGCAACCTTTCATATTCTTATAACAGATGCAAGAAAGATTAAAGTTATCAACAAATAAGAACACATTTTTCAGTGATGCATCAACAATAAGATAACTATGTCCATAAACAAGCGAGAGAAAAGTTTTATTAATAGATTTCAAAATATTCATAAAGGGAGTCTTTATAATAATAGTCCTAAACAAATAAGCACAATAATAGAAAATAGTGGCCCCATAACAAACACCCCTGTGATAGTCGTTTAAAGAGGGTTAATTGATTCAAGACATATTCTAACAAGTCCATTTTATTTCTTATGATAAATTAGAACAACACAATACAAGATTTACTTATTTTCTAGTAAAGAAATATAAAGCTATATTTATTTATTTTTTTATCGTTTTACAAGAATCATTGGTAGCCTTGCATCAAACTTCTCCATGGACATGCATTATTTATTTTAAACGACATAATGACTAGACACGTGTCTTCATAAGCCTTTGTCCAGTTAACACTACAACATATTTTATCACTCGATTAACTCTTAAATAAACACGATGAATTAATAAGAGTTAGAACCTGTTCACTTCAGCTTAATTTCAGTCCAGTTTAGTTCATTTGAGCTCCAATCAGGTCAATTTTGACTCTAATTTTCTTTTCTCATAAAATATTCATTTTAGCTATATTCAATTCAGTTCAATAAATATGAACAAGCCCTTAATTTCGATAATTACACAATAGTCCAACGATGCTTAACATCATATAACCACGACCATCGTCGACATGGACTATCGATAGCTACAATAGCATATACCAAGCATATATCTAAAAGAGGACTCTAGAGAAGCCATTGGTATAAGGCAACAATAACAAAACAAGTCAGAAGAGAAATGTGGTCACCAATACCCAACTATAATCTCCTCCATTTTTGGACGCCTCAATTTGTTGTTGTCGACATACAAAAATCCGTTAAAATTTCCGCCAACCTCTTCTCTTCTTCTCTCTCCTCCATCAATCAATCTTCTCTAATCTTCCATCTTCTCTCTCCTCTGCTTCACTACCAAAATCCCCAATTTATTCTTCTGCTCAAACCCAACCATAAACCCTAGATTCCCCTTTTTAGGGAAATTCGTAGGGCATAAATTCATCACCATGAACAATTTTATCCCTCAAGCCGTTACATCGGCGTCGACGTCGCGAACTTCACCGGCTACGGCCGCCGGAGGTTCACCAGCGAGCGCATTATCCTTCATTTCAAAGGGGTGGAGGGAGGTGCGAGATTCCGCTGATGCCGATATTCGATTGATGAGAGATAGGGCGAATTCCTTCAAGAATTTGGCATCTTCGTTAGATAGGGAGTTGGAGAATTTCATCAATTCTGCTTCGGCGTTTTCGGTTCCGGCGATTAAGTCGTATTCGACGAGTAATCCTTCGACGGAGATTGATTTTGTGAAGAAGTTGCAGCCGAAATTGTCGGAGTTTCGGAGGGTTTATTCGTCGCCGGATTTTAGCCGGAAAGTGTTGGAGAAGTGGAGTCGGCCTACGACACCGAGGATTCGTATCGATTTGTCGGCGATAAAGAATGCAATGTTGGAGGAAGTGGAGGTTGATGGAGGTGAGAGATTGAGACAGAGTAGGAGAGGCAATGTTAGGTTTACTGATTTTAGGTGGGATTGGAAGGGGGAAGGAGAAGAAGGTGAAGAAGGGTTTAAGGATTGGGAGCCGATTCGAGCTTTAAAGACTAAATTGAAAGATTTTGAGGTGAAGAAATCGCCTGATGAGATTTTTGGCGCCTGGAAGAACAGTGAGCTGGTTGAGAAATTCAAGGCTAGTTTGGTATATTTCTTGTTCATATATCTAATCTTTGATTTAATATTCCGAATTTTATAGTTTCATAGCTTTTGTAGTTTTTTTTTTATTAACTGTTATTATATTTATATGAATGTATGGTGATGTAGCATATAGGGCTTGATTTTGCTATTGTTTGGGAGTCGAGTTCGGACGAATTTATAGCTGAATGTTGATGGCTGAGATTTTTAGTTGTAGGCTTGTAGCTGAATGCATAATATTGTACGATTTTTGGTATCTAGTTGTAAAATGAATTTTGGTATCTAGCAAGAAAATGGTTACTTGCCCAACCAGTGATGAGTTTGGGGAAACTGTTGAGCTCCTACTTGGTTTTCTTAGCCAACTAAGTGAATTATCTATTCAACCTTCATTAATCTTCCTATGCAGATTGTATATTTTTCTTATTTCCTCTCTTTGTTGGAGGATAGAGAAGGGATGAAGAATTGGTAATTATATTATGGAGATAGAAATCTAACTTGAAAGAAATATTAGTTAATAGGATACGAAGTAGTATTTTCTTCTTAACTTGCTTTGGAATAATCTCAATGATTTAAAACTTGTCAACTGTTGAAGGCAGAAGGACAAATAAGATTGTATGACTATTATCTTTGTTGACAATAATAAGCTTGTCTTACCAATTTCATCATGAATATACTCCGTATATGTGTTGTTAGATAATGAATTTTTCTGTGTTTATTATGCAGAAAGCATTTCGGTGGGATCCCTTGGATTCAAAGGTTGGTATCTAGAATTTTTTGTCTGCTATCCTGTACAAACCCTATCAATGTTCATTTTTGCTTTTAATTAAATTGTCAGCCAGCATTTTACCTCTTGTTGGAAAGTACATGTTTGATCAGATTTTTTTTTTTAAAAAAACAAGCAATCTTGTGCAAATAGCAGCAGTAGTAATAATTTATTTTTTACTAATTCTAAAGTGCACGTTCTATGTAAAGAAAAAAATTGGAAAACTTGTATTTCCTGCAAAGCTGTGGTACATGTCACTGTGTCAGTGCTTATGAAGGCATGTTGTGAAATTGATGTATACCTTGTGCAGTAATTTAGTATGTATGTTTCTTTTGATAAGTTCAAGGAAGAATATAACAAGCTAGCATGTATAGTAGCACTGTAAATTATGTCTATCCTCTATGTGTAATTAACTAGTGAAGTAGTGAACACAATTCCCATGGCCCTGTTCCTCTTAAACTTGAAGAATTGCTTTCTATTATTGAGTCAAATTAATCTGTAAACTTAGGCGTAGAGTACAAAGCCTAAGTTGCTATTGCTAGGATAAATGCATGTTGTATTGTTGTGGTGCTTCCAAATTGAAGGTTTTTTTTCTTTGTTTCTGTCTTAATTTTATTATTTAATTTTTATTTTATATTTTTAATTTATATATTTTTTTATTGTGACAGTTCTGTTTGTCTCATAGACTCATGTTTGTGTCTGATAGTTGCAGGAAGTACTACCATTGGATGTACCTGAACTCCTGGCATATTTTGTTAGGCAGTCTGAACCCTTTTTGGATCAACTTGGCGTTAGAAAAGGTATCTGCTCTTTCTTAAATCTCTTATAAATTTCTTAATGTATGGGCGTTCTTAATAAATAAAAAATAATGGTTATAGTATGCCTGTTAGAACTTAGAAGTCATCATGATTATTGTATTTTTTTCTGAAGATGAGTGTCATTTAGTATCTGTTCGATAATCTATAATTAGCTTTTTAATGGATCTTGATTTGTTTAGTATGTTTCACAACGATTGTGCAAGGTGTCGCTATAGGTCAATGCCACTTCTTCTCTGTCTACCTTCGTTTAGCTTCAAATGATGTCTACAAAGGGCTGTCTGGTTGGTGATATCATGCTCATTTTTTGGCAGCTTAGGGCCCGTTCAGTATTACTGTAGTTTTCAGTTTTTTGTTTTTTCAAGTCATATGATATGTCATATAAAGAATAAAAAATTAGTCAGACCTATTTTTGGTAATTTTGTTTTCAAATAAACAAAAAACTGGAAACAAAAAAGATAACAAACAGGCCCTTAGATGTTGGTTTTTTAATGGACAATCATCAGAGTCAACACATATGCCAACCAAATGTGTAAATCTAACACCTAATATGCAAACCCATCATTTGTTGCTAGTCTATACTCTTTAGCCAGCAATTGTGATTAACAACATTGTTTCAAAGAAGTGATGATATTCTATGCTGAAAATGCAAGTTTGCTTGGTAGTTGATAGGATAACATTTAACCTGTAAAAATCGCATGCTGAAAATACAAGGTTCGACATTGGAGCTTGAGTTGCTGATGGGAAATTTCCATTGTGGCATCCCATCTGCATGTGTCAGCCTTGTGAGGCATATGAGACTTCAATTTGGCGTATTGGGATATGGAATAATATGTAACTTGAAAGTGAGCTGTAGTTGTTTCTAAGACTACATTTTGTTGAATTTCTATAATATTTCAGTTCCTGCTTTTTCATTAAACATGTTGGACATCAGAATAAAATGCTGATTCTTCCTCTTAATTTTTTACTTGCAGATTTATGCGACAAGATAGTGGAGAATTTGTGTAGTAAACGTAAGAATCAGCTTCTTCTGCACTCCGTATCAGCTGGGGAATCTTCTGTGGTTGAGGGTGATAATGTCAATGATGAACTTGATTTAAGGATAGCCAGTGTCCTTCAGAGTACTGGTCATCACTATGAAGGTGGATTTTGGTCAGACTTAATGAAGCAGAATCCATCTGAAAAGAAAAGACATGTTGCTATAGTTACCACTGCTAGCCTTCCTTGGATGACAGGAACAGCAGTAAATCCGTTGTTTCGTGCTGCTTATTTAGCTAAATCTGCAAAGCAGAAGGTTACTCTATTGGTTCCATGGCTTTGTAAGTCTGACCAAGAGCTAGTTTACCCAAACAAGCTCACATTCAATTCACCAGAAGAACAGGAGGATTATATACGGAACTGGCTGGAGGAAAGGATTGGTTTCAAGGCTGATTTCAAAATATCATTTTACCCTGGAAAGGTATGATTATACGACTCATGTCAATGCTACATTATGGATTTCATTAGTAGCAATCTATACTGTGACTTGACATTCTGGTATATTTGTAGTTTTCTAAAGAAAGGCGGAGCATACTTCCAGCTGGTGATACTTCTCAATTCATATCTTCGAAGGAAGCTGACATTGCTATTCTTGAAGAACCAGAGCATTTGAACTGGTATCATCATGGTAACCGGTGGACTGAT
Organism: Chenopodium album; assembly: GCF_948465745.1. NCBI lineage: Eukaryota > Viridiplantae > Streptophyta > Magnoliopsida > Caryophyllales > Amaranthaceae > Chenopodium > Chenopodium album. The sequence goes on along the minus strand of NC_137835.1, from coordinate 16,466,379 downwards.
AAATTCAATCATGTTGTTGGTGTTGTACACACCAATTATCTGGAATATATAAAGAGAGAGAAGAATGGTGCTATACAAGCTTTCTTTGTGAAGCATATTAATAACATTGTGGCAAGAGCGCATTGTCACAAGGCAAGATACACATTTCCTGTTATCTCTATGTTTTGGATTTGATCCATGGTGTGAGCTGTGCTCACCAGCTATTTATTTGCTGTTTAGCTGTTACTAAAAGTTTAAAGGGAAAAAGTGTTATCCTGGTTTTATTCTAATAGTTGCTTTCTGTGCCTCAGGTTCTTCGGCTTTCTGCTGCCACCCAGGATCTGCCCAAGTCTATTATATGTAATGTCCATGGTGTTAATCCAAAGTTTCTAGAAATTGGAGAGAAGTTGGCTTCTGAAAGGGCTGCTGGTCAGCAAGCCTTTCCCAAGGGAGCATATTTCTTGGGCAAGATGGTTTGGGCAAAGGGATACCGAGAACTAATAGATCTGTTTTCAAAGCACAAAAATGAGCTTGGCAGCCTGAATTTGGATGTTTTTGGTAATGGTGAGGATGCACATGAGGTCCAGAATACAGCTAAAAAATTGAATCTGAGCCTCAACTTCCAAAAGGGAAGAGACCATGCTGATGATTCCCTGCATGGGTATGTACCTTTTGCTCCATGTCTTTTTTTGTCTCCTTGAAAATTCTGAAGTATGTCTTTTTAATGCTTGCATAGATTAAGCCCGCATTCAAACCATAACTTTATATTTATGCTTGCAGATACAAAGTTTTCATAAACCCTAGCGTCAGTGATGTCCTTTGCACCGCTACTGCTGAAGCACTTGCAATGGGAAAGATTGTAGTTTGCGCAGACCATCCATCAAATGAGTTTTTCAGGTCATTCCCAAACTGTTTGACATATCAGACATCTGAAGACTTTGTTACCAAGGTGAAGGAAGCATTGGTCAAGGAGCCTGAGCCACTTACCCCAGAACAAAGATATAGACTTTCATGGGAAGCCGCCACTGAAAGATTTATGGAACATTCTGATCTTGAAAAAGTCCTAGGAATGGATCAAAGCAGCATCAAGTCCAATAAAAACTTCATGTCAAAATCAGTTTCAATGCCCAATTTGTCTGATATGGTTGATGGAGGGCTGGCATTGGCTCACTATTGTTTCACTGGGAGCGAACTCTTTAGGCTTGCAACAGGAGCAATACCTGGCTCTCGGAATTATGACAAGCAGCACAGCAAGGATCTGAATCTGTTGCCTCCACAGGTAGAAAATCCAATTTATCATTGGTGATGAATTTAGGCAGCTAGGGAGCAGTTCTAATATCTTGTGCATAACTGTATAGTAGGATGTCTTATTAGTTCTTAGAGCTCCTCTATGGTTTGTGGTTGGCTTACAGGTTGCCATCCAAGCTCTCTTAGCCTTGGGTTTGTAATATAGGAGAATCTGATAATAGTATATACGAAGTATGTATTTTTGACAGTGCTGTAAGCAATAACATAGAAAATATCCACGAAAGCTAGAAGCCTATTAGTTTACCTCGCAGCATTCCTTGTTACGGAGTATTTTGGTTGTAATTCTTGTACATCTCAATTTACTAATTAACATAGTAAGAAATAAAGTCCCCTTCAGAATTATTTTGGGAAATTCTTTCTGGTAATCACGAAATTTTGTTTTTTCTTAGTGGTAAAGCCTAAAACTTTTGATTATCAATGGTAATCACAAATTAATATTTTTAAACTAATGGTAACTTAAGTTAAACAGATTGTTAATTTCTTTACCATGGTTTAGCTATTGGACAATAAAAAGACATAAATACCCTTATGTCTTTCCTCCTCCATCTTCTTCCATTAAAGCCACCACCACCATTGTTAAACTGTTGTTAAGGTCGGAAAAAGAGGGCAGCGGCAGCACCAAATGCGGCGGCAGCAACGAATTCAACAAATTAGACCCCGAATTCAACAAAATCCCGACAAATTCGACTCAAAACCAACAAATTAAATCTTAAAATCAACAAAATCGACCACTAATTCGACCTTAAATCAACATATTTAACCAAATCGACTCCAAAAATTAACAAATTCGACCCTTAAAGTAGCAATTCGACCCCCAAAATCAACAAATTTGACCCCTAAATCGACAAATTCGACTCCAAAAATTGACAAATTCGACCCCAAATCAACAAATTCGATCACAAAACCAACAAGTTTGACCCAAACACCAACAAATTCGAACCCAAAACCAACAAATTCGACCCTAAAATCAACAATTTCGATAAATTCGACCCCCAAAATCAACAAATTGGACCCCAAAATCACCAAAAATAACCTTGAAATTTCAACCCAAATTCGGGAAACGAGACGGAATCAGGGAAGGGAGGAGGGTGGTTGATTCCGACAAGGAAGGATGGATGATTTCCGCGTCCCCGAGAAGCGGTTTTAATTTGGTGGTGATGATAGGAGAGAGAGGGTGAGTCGGGAACAAGGGAGGGGAACTCGTTTTGGGATTGGAGTGTTGGTGGTGGGGGTCTCCGGCGGGGTAGAGGGTTGAGACGTCGTCAGCCGCACCGAGCTGAGCGCCGGCAAAGGGAGGAGGGCTGGTGGTTGCTGGTGGTCGGGGAGGGGTTTGGATTTTTTGTTTTTATTTTGTTTAAAAAAAATAATTTGAATGGTATTAATGTAAATCTATTGTTACTGAACCTAAGATTAACCCTGGTTAATTGTTTAATGATGTTTTAATATCATTAATGTTATCATTAACTTAATTTTGTTAATTCGTGATTACCATTGATAATCAAAAGTTTTAGGTTTTACTACTAAGAAAAAAATAAAGTTCGTGGTTACCAGAGAGAATTTCCCAATTATTTTTTACTTTATCGCACATTAACTATTTTCCATTCTGGAGTAAACTCCAAAACGATTAGAGGCAAGTCAGGCAACTCCTAATCGATCCAAAAGATTGGTTTGGAGCCAAACCAAAACTGAGGAAAAGATGCGATACGAGGAAAAGATACGTAAAGAAAAAGGGTGAGATACGGATAATCAATCTAGGAGAATAGAGAAAAGATACTAGGCTGAAGAGACTACATTAATCTTATTGATCTTCTCTAAAAATTTCACACTACATTCCTTTCTTAAAGAATGTGCTTTCATTCAACAATAATAAATAACTCTGGAACATATGGATCAATAAGCATCAAACCATTCAAACTAAAATTAAAGTTTAATGTTACCACGCCTTTACTATTTACAAGCAGTTAAAGGACCTTTGTATGTAACAAAGTAATACTCTGTTTGAAGATTACTTTGCAAGCCCAGCCGCCTTCTTGTATGTGTATCGCTTTGAAATCCACAGATAAGCACAGAAGTTGAGAATACTAAGGATCACCAACAGCCAGAAGAAATAGTCCAGGTGACCTCTGTTGAGATTATCAGGGATCCACCCTAACTTCCCATGCTTCGTAGTCACATGAGTCACAATCGTAACGAGAAAAGAGCTTAGGTAATTCCCCAATGCATTGGTTGTAAGAGACAGAGCAGAACATAAACTTCTCATCGCATCAGGTGCCTGATCATAGAAGAACTCTATTTGACCTATAAATGTAAATACTTCTGCACAGCCAATGAGGAAATAAGGTGGGATTTGCCAGAAGATAGAGATAGGAATTGTTTTCAAATCGTAGTAGTTGTTTTCCTTCACAATGTTCAGCCTAACAACCTCCAGAATTCCTGCAGTAATCATAGCAAAGATGGATATTACTAGGCCAATTCCCATTCTCTGAAGCTGAGTGAAACCGCGTGGATTTCCAGTGAACTTCTTAGCAAATGGGATGATGAGCATGTCATAGACAGGGACCCAAAAAATGACACTCAGGGTATCAAATGCTGAGAGAGAGGCTGCTGATATCTTGAGTTTTGGGCCAAGGTGCTGGTCCATGGTATTGCCTTGTAATACAAACATGGTGCTCATTTGGCTATATACTGCAGAAAAAACAATTCCCGTGGCCCAAATCGGAAGTATTCTGATGATGGCTTTAAGTTCTTCAACTTGGGTAACAGTGCAGAGTCTCCATGAGCTTGGAGTTCCCTTGATGTCATCAGTTTCAGTTGGTACGGCAGCTTTATCAAAACACCTGAAATGGAAACATAACCATTTCACATAAGAAGCGGTACAAAATAGTATAGCAAGATGTAAAATATAATAGTAGACGAGATCCTGAAGAAACCTAACTTATAAACTAGTCAACAAAAAGAAATAGAGAATAACCATTTTTCCCATCAAAAAGTGTGGAACAGAAAAATTAAGCAAATATAGTCCTATATAAACATACCTAAATTTATCTGTATGTTCAAGCTTTCGGCTTCCGACAATATTGGATGCATTATCAGGTGTCTCATACAGGATGGATGTATCCTCAGGAACTTTCACCTTAATTTTTCTGAAGGTTGCGATCAAAACCTGAGCAATCCTTGTTACAGGACTACCACCTGGCTTCTGAAATCGATAAAATCTGGAACCCGAGAAAAAGGACACGACAGCAACAGCCATAGCAGCAGCTGGGATACCAAACCCCCATCCCCAACCAATATAGGTTTGGACCCAAACCAAGACTAAGGAAGCAATAAGGGCACCCACATTGATCGAGAAGTAAAACCAGTTGAAGAAGGAGCTCTTTTTCACCCTTTCTTTCTCATCAGTTTCATCAAATTGATCCGCACCAAAGGAAGAGACACATGGCTTGATTCCACCAGTACCAAGGGCTATTAAGTAGAGAGCTACAAATGCAAATGCCGTTGTATCCTTTAGTGCATTCACGGAAGCAGAGACCGTCAACAGAGCCATTCCCTACATCATACAAATCATCTGTAAGAAACTAGAGAAATTTAATATTAAAAGGGTGTGTCCCACACCATAAGAAAAGTTTAACATCATGTGCATAGCAATCCATAGTTCATCAAGATTTTCCAGTAACCCAAGATTAGAGGGAAAAAATACTAGTATAACAAATTTAAAACATAAAACTTACGTATACCAACAAAAACAATCACGACTTTACATCACACCTTCAACTAAGAAGTGCATATGGTATACAAAATTGTTGCAGATAAGACATCAAGTAGTCACACATAAAACGAGATAAGACTAGAAGACTAGCAAACTTACGATAACATAAATGATCGAAAAGAGGGCAATAACCCAATATCTTCCCAAGTAGGCATCAGCTAAAAAGGCTCCGAGAAGAGGCATGATGTAGCATGTCCCTGACCAATTACTGACATTCTCTGCTGCAGTAGCATTTCCTTGATGCATACGATGGATGAAATAGTTTACAAGATTAGTACTCATTCCATAGTATGCCAGCCTTTCACAGCATTCATTCCCTGACAAAATCACGATGTCAAATTTAGTAACTCAATGATGAATTGTCTTCAGATTAGAGAAAATAAAGTTAAATTCTAATCAGAGTGAATGTCATACCAAGGATAAAATAGCAAGCCCTCCAGTTCCCAGTTTTCTTCTTGTCAGCTGGATTTCCTTTCATGTCAAGAGTTCCATCCTTCACAATAGAATCTTCTCCCGTCTCAATCATTCTTCGTACCAGATATGGTATCTCTCCCTCTTACTGATGGATTTCTTACAATGCTACTTATGAACTGTCAAATGCAAAATGCTTCAGAATTCTATTGAACAGGAAGTATAAACTCTTTAACATACAAAGTACAAGCTAACGAAACACAAATGCAAACCAAAGCTTTAATCCCTAAAGGATTGGGTCGGAAGAACATCCATAACATGACTCGTCAAATTAACAGAATCACCAGGAAAAAACATTAAGTAAGTCGAACAATCAAAGAACACACCTATATAACAAGAGCAATCTCAAACAGCAGATGACTTCCTTCTATTATGCAAGGCCTTAAAGAAGTTATGCTTATAGAAAGTTTAAGATTGTTTGGTACATAAATAGTGTTAGCTTATTATCTTATCATATGCAAGTCCACCCACTAGCCAACTAAAAAATTTCACAAATCAAGAACAATTTGGTCCCAAATTCAATATTTCTCAGAAAGATAGCATTGAAAACAATGATAACATAGTTGCTCTCAGCAGTCAGCATACTGTCAGCATGACACTGAATTGTGTGCCATATATAGGTCCACAAATATTATTACAGTTTAAGATAGTTCATTTCATTAAATTTAAAATCATGAAATAGGATGAATTCTTGAATGGATCAAATTATTGTACTAATTCCACTCTTATTCTATTCACTACCAAGATCCACATCAATTTAATTCTATGTACTATGAAGATAACCACCTCGTGCATAAAACAATTGGCTAATTTTTAACTATCAATTAGCTCAATAAAAACCCACTAACCCCCTTTGTTAAAAACAACAATTTATATCCTACACCCGGGATTATGGGGCACGCTGAGGCGTGTATTTAAACGCAATAATACGAGTGCACGCGCTGGTGGGTGTTTGGCTCCGTGGACCCCGGTGCAACATAGAAGAATTGCTGAACTTCCGTCCAAGCCTCCACCCCAACAAAATTTAAAGAGGATAAATGTCCTACTACAATATTATACTGTACTTAGATTTTCCACCTACCACGACAAACAACAACAACACAAAGGTTATGGTAAATCTTAATATACAAGCAAAGAAGTGATGTCCACCAATCATAACGTATCCACTTACCAAAACATACACGCAATCTTTATGATTAGAACGTTGACTCTTAATCAACTCGAAGATGTGACATAAAGTAGAGAGGAAAAATATCTAATCGTTGCAAATAATATGAAACGGGTAGTAATTATACTTCTTTAGTTTCTTAATATACGCAACATTTTGCTAGACTTTGACGTTGCACCAAACTTTAACAATATACAGAGTATAATATTCCAATGAACCTTATTCAATAACAATCTACAATAACATTTTCCTCAGTCAAGGTTCCCTTAAAAGTTTGTCACTTTGATCTTTAAGATTCGTTTTGATGTATATTTTTTCAAATATCACCGGTATAATTTTTACTAAAATAAAAATGAAGGTATTTACGGTTTAAACGCATCAGTGGAACAATTTTAAGGTACGGAAGGAGTAAAAAAATTTAAATAATGTAGTATAATTATATAAAGCGAGAAACCTATTCAAAAAAATATATATAAAGCGAGAAACCGTAACATCATTGCACAAGCAAAAAAACCTGAGTATGATTTAAAAAATTAATCGAAGTCTTTAGAAAATCATATACTCAACGACTACTTTTCAACCTAAATTCAGGCACAATTAAGCTAATACAATAAATTAAACCTAAAAATCTAATCCAAAACATGATTAATTAACTCAAATTTGCAAACAAATTTGACACTAATTGAAAAAGTCCCAACAAATTTGTAAACAACTGCTACGTAATTATACTACTCCGTATAAAAAACAAAATTAGTGTCAAATAAATTAATTGTTTAAGCAAATCCGCTGCAAAACAAATTATTAACTTAATCTGAAAAAACAAAGATCAAATTAAAGTAAAATCAAATACGAGTAAAATTTAGAAAGAGTAGGAGAAAGAGTACCTAGGAAATTGATTCGCAGAAGAATTAGAGGAATCAGAGGAGAGAGAAAGTTGAAGTTTTGAGTTAAGATTCCAGTGATGGTAGATTGGTAGGACCTATTTAAAGGGGGTATTAATTGACTAAGATTTCGAATGAGAACTACCTTTTTTTTTGTTTTGTTCTTAGTCCTGAAAATTTGGCATGGTTCAATTTAATAGAATACATACAATTATGTATACATTCATGTTAGCTGTAATTTTCTATCCAAAAACATTAAAAAGGAAAAATATATTAGCTGTAAAGTCGCGTCAAAATTATTTATGAAGTTGTTTTTTATATATAAATGATGAAATTATTTATTTATATTCATTAATAATGTGAACTCAGAAAACAATGGGAAAGTCTTTTTTTTTTTTAAATTCCTGCTCAAGTTATGATTGAAATCTCATCGTATCGAATTTTTAATTTTAATGAAAATATCTCCCTTTGGTAATGATTTATGTAGCCTTTAGGGTTATAAATAAACATTATACGTAGTATATATATTCTTATGTAGCCTTTAGAGTATTAATTTTAGGAATCCATGACAAAATCACGTGTAAATCAATATAGCTAATTTTTTGGGTGTTTAGAGAGCCACAAGGGCGAGGGTGAGAATCGATCTCATAATCTCCTGAAACCAGGGAGAGTTTGTTATATACACTCAGCTGTACTGTACACTCATGTATATTTTGTTCTCATTTGGATGATTGTTTTTTTTTTATTTAATTATCAAATGAAGAGCAAAACTAAGCTTGGATTAGATGGGTGTACGGTGCACCTGATGACTCGGGTGTATATAACAAATTCTAGAAACCGAGAGATAAGCTCTAACCACTTGAGCCACTCTCTCAAATCAGTGTAAATTATGAAGATACTTTATTAATACTTTCCTCTTTTCACTTAAATTAAAACATAATAATATTAATATATGAATAGTTTAAAGAAAATACAAGTTTACAGGTATACATTATACAAAATATAAATTTTTATCTTAAAATAGGTTTAATTGGAAATGAATAGTTTATAAAGGAGTAGAGGACTGCCCTCCTTTTGTTTTTTTGCTCTCCTTACTGATAAGGATTGAATAAAATCTCCTTGCTTCTTGCTTATGAAAAAATAAAAAATAAAAATAAAAGGTGAAAATTGAATGTAATTGTAGAAGATATCTATACTAATCTATTAAAAGACGTTCCTAAGAACGTCCACGTGTTACGTAAGCTCTCCTTAGTACGCCACGTCACCTACTCAACTATTCATTACGCCACGTGGGTCTCCTTCCATTTGTTTTTCATTCCATGTCATGCATTCATCATAATAAAAAAAAAAGTTCTCCACAAGAATTGAACCCACAATATCTAATTCTAGAATTTAGTATCTTACCACCAAAATATGTGATTTTTTATGCACTCTTTGAATACAAAATATTAATATGTAGCAAATAACAATATGAACAACAAATTTTATTACAAGAAAATTAAATCATACATTACAACGTATATTAATGTTTAATTCCATGTAATAATCCAGGGCATCGCCCGGGCCCAAAAACTGGTGAAGTCAATGAAAAGCAAACCATTTTTTTAAAGGTTAAATGAGGTGACATGTGGCATTGGTGAAATATAAAGTTTACATGTGACACAATGAGTATGATGGTTTGTGTTTTTAACTACGGGCCTGTTCTCATTGACTGAACTCAACTGAAATGAATTGAACTGAACTGAACTGAACTTATTAGAGCTAAAATGAACTGATTTGAAATTAATATTTTATAAGAGAAGGAAATTAGGAGTTTAACTGAACTGCACTGAACTTATTAGAGCTGAACTGAACTGAACTGAAAATAATCGTATGAGAACATGCCCTAATACTAATGTATACATATAGATATTGAAATTGCATCAAGTGCTACAACACTAAATTTTCTCAAGTTAAAGAGCTCACGAAAAGTTGAAAACTAATTAACTCTATGTGTACTAGTATCTAAGAGGTTGTAGTGTATCATGTACCATTTTTTTTGTTGGTAAGGAGAAGTGTCCTATTGGATTGAAACCTCTCATATATCCTCCTCGGTTCAGACTAGGGAATCCTCACCCGTAAATGTCTCTAGTAAAGTTTAATTCCACAATCTCAAGGTTGGAAGACGCAAATTTTACTAGTACTAAGGCAGCTAATGCGCGTGCATAGCTAATCATATCTAGAAATTATTTTAGTTGGGGTAAATCACAAATTTAGGGCCTATTCACATTTACTTAATTTCAGTTCAGTTCGGCTCCAATCAGTTTAGTTTAGTTTAGTTCAGTTCAGCTCTTAATTTCCCTCTCTCATAAAATATTCATTTCTGCTCGGTTCAGTTCAGTTCAACTCCAATCAGTTCAGTTCAGTTCAGCTGCAATCAGCTCAGTCAGACCAGTTCAGTTCAACTCAGTTTAGTAAATGTGAACATGCCCTTAGTCATTTTTATACTATGTTTAGAAGTATAAAAAATGACCAAGCTAAGGCAACTAACATTAATGAGAAAAATAGAGTAAATAAAATTTGTTGAGGGTATAACTGTCCAAACACTACTCATTGAAAATAACTTGTACATATTAATAAGGGTATAAATATAAACACACGTTTTAAAAGATATAACTGACATCACACTATTTATAAGAGAAATATTATACCTTTTAAAAAGTAGGAAATTCAAGCTTTTCGTGAGCTTGGTTTTGCCTTTCATACAAGCTTGAAAACTACTTGTAATTAAAATGAACTAACTGTCTATGCTACACAAAACAAGCTAAGTTATTCCAAACTTTTCGTGAGCTGCTAAACCGCTCCCATTTTACATATTAACACTCCATTTTTGACATGGAAGGACGATATTGCCCTTTGTGTCAATTGCAGTGTATAATGGTATAATATCATTCCCGACCCCTCTACTTACTACCAGAGTTATTATAAAAAGTGGGTACTGAACTTTGCACTTTGTTGCAGATTGGGTACCGAACTTTGCATTGTTGCAAATTGGGTACTGAACTTGGGTACTGCCTGAGAATTCACCTGTTGCAACCGGTTACCAAGCATTGAACAACTAAATACTTAATAAAAGGAAATGTCCTTTAGTTTACAGCAATGTCAGAGCTTTTAAAAGTAGTTGTTATAGTGCTGTGCATAAATACTACAACTGAACAACTGAACTTAGAATTTTTTGGCATAATTGTTTTCTTCATACAAAAAATTTGATCAGGTTCTTCAAAAAACTAAGCTCCTTCTCCTGAAACTGCAAGAAGGTTTAAAAAAAATTAGTGGAGGGGTTTAGCAGTGTCATTACAGAAAGAGTATGTCAAGGCTAAGTCATGGCTATGTTCTTGGGAGTCCTTTAAGGTGTCATTGTGGACTGCTAGTGTCCAAGAGCAGGGGTTGGACTAAAAACAATCCTGGAAGAAGGTTCATAGCCTGCTCAGATTATGATGCAGAAACTGAGAGAAGGGGATGTAAATTCTTTAGGTGGCTGGATAGGGAAGAGCCAACAGATTGGCAAACTCAAGTAATCCTAGGATTGATGGAGGATAAAGAGAAGTTAAAAAATGAATTGATTGCAATGAGAAGGGAACTTACTGAAGCTAACCATGTCTGTAGGAAAGCAAAGGCTGAGTACACTATGCTGAAGTTGAAAAGGGCTGCAAAAATGAAAGTTGGGTTTAGTTGTCAAATGTGGGTAGTTGTTCTAGTCACGCTACCTTTGTTTGTTATGTACTATGTAAGGCAGTAAAATATGCTACCTGTATTAGCTATTTCTTTGCATTTCTTCCTTTTCTTTGTGTAGTTACTAGATCCTGTAATGGTCAACTTATTATCAATAAAATGGTAGCAGAAATTTTATTCTTGAATTTGGTCAGTAATATGTTTACCTGAAGTGCTTTAGTTGAAATGGTGTTGTGTTGACTTGTCTGACTTTCTTGAGTACATGGAAAGTGTTGACTGCTGATAGACTGAACTGTTTGTTCTCCACCACCATAATCTGAGTAATAGGCTCTCATTACATTAGTATTTTTTGGTGGTCCCTGTCATGATTAGGAGCAAGATGCAGATTATTGGCCTTTTAAAGGAAAAAAAAAAAACAAAAAATAATTACAGAGGACTTACAGTTGCTACTCTTTAATATCCACTTGGATATGTATAAACTCCAACACCCCTCATGTGCATTGGTAGATCATTTGCTGGGGGTTGTTGTTGCTTTTGTTGCCTGTGTTGATGTGCTGGTCTATCTGGTGCAACATTTTTGCACCCTTTCTTGTTGTGGCCTGGCACACCACACAAGCTGCAGGTCATGACAATCCCCTTTCTCTTAAGTTTCCCTGCAGATGTGACTTCTCCTGCTTGGAGTCTTCTTTTTGTTTTTGGTCTTCCCTGTATTTTCTTGATGGTGGGAGGATGTACAATTCCATCAGAAGTGGGCCATTGCTGGGGTCCATTTAAAGGCTCAAGCAGATAATCATAAGCCTTTAAATAGGTGGACTTGCTGAAATACTCATTCACTAAAGGTTCAGGATGGTCCCCTTTGTTCCAAACTGCCACAACCACATGTTTGCAGGGAATCCCACTTACTTGCCATGCCCTGAAACTACATGTTCTTTCTTGCATATTCACAACAAATCTGTCTTGTGTAGCACCTTCCCTCACACCATAACAGCACCCACCATCCCAGTAAGCATTCCAGCCCATAACACCATATCTTATGCTTCTCTTGTTTTTGTTGAATTCTAGGGCATAACACCATGTCTTTGTTCTTTATTTGGTCCCTCTTTTTATGCTTCTCTAGTTTGCATATTTGCATATTTTTGTTCAACAGTGTTTGCATATTTGCATAATTTTGTTCTACAGTGTTTGCATAATTTTGTTCAAGAGTCATTGCATATTTATGTCCTGTTCAAGAGTGTATGGTCCACATTTTCTTTGCATATTACTTGAATACAATATATGATCATTTGCTCAACATAAACATCAATATATGACCAGTTGCACATATATTAAACAACAATATTTGATCATTTGCACAGATAATAGACATCAATCATAACATAATAATAACAAGCTTCATTCATATTATATATTCAAATTAGATAATTACATCCATTTGTTCAAAAGGGTAAGCTTCATCCTATAGCTTACCAAAACACCTACCAAATATACTCACTGTCAAGGGAGTGACAAGTCCAAAAACCAACCTAGAAACCTTGTCACAATACCTTAATTCCCTTGACAGTGGAAATACCTACCATAAGTACAACTTAAATAAACTTAAAACATAAACATCATAAGCTTAAACTAGCAGCATGCCAACATCATCCCCAAAAAAAAGCCTAAGTCTGCTGCATCCACCCCCCTGCACCCACACCCCTATGGCATCTCATCGCCATACAACAAGGGGAAACCGTCGAAGTAGACAGTTATGTCCTTGCTTAGCCATGCATGGAGGTCACGACCGTTGTTGTACAGCAAATCCCTGAGCACCCACTCCTGAATTTGAGCCCTAGGACCATAGAAAGGGTAATGAAAGTGCAGGTGGCGCAGGCGCCACCACATCCTCCACCTCCTGCAGGTCTGCTCGACGCCTATCCTGCCAACCAAGTCCACCTTGGGGAAGATGTGAGTGACCAGGATCTCGTGCTGGCTCATGAGTGGGTGGGCCTCAGCAAGTGCGTCCATACCTAGGTTGGTCAAGAATTCCATTAGAAATGGTTCAGGGCTCTTACTACATACTTAAGCACTAGTTAATGGTATAATTAAGATAATAATAACAGCATAATCGATGTTAATTAAACTAATCAACAAAGCACCCCAAGCTTTACACCTTTAACCATTTCAGATCCCCAACATTAACATAAAAAAATCAATTTTACAACACCCCACACACATTATCTCACTTTCACCAACAAAAGACAAGCTTCAACTTTTCTAAAAAAGACAAGTTTTCCTTTTTTAAGTACGGAGAATAAACTACAAAAACGTGCAAAAACAAGCAACCAACAGCACAAAATCACAAGCATTTAACAGTATGAGACAAAGTCAAGGAATATACCTTCTCCTGAAGCAAGTCTTCGTGCTTTTCCAGCGTATCCCTCAGCTAGTCTGCAGTTAGGCCAAGACATTATTGGCGTACTCTGTTCTTCTTCTTACTCAAAGTAGTTTTTTTTTTTAGGAAAGTTGTTGTACAAGCTGAAGTACACTACTTCCCTTAAATAGACAGATGAGCCTTATTGGAGAAGCTTCTGGGAAGTTAATCCTGATCGCTCATTTCTCCCGCTCAATTTACTCTGTTTTGGGAGAAGTGCAGCCTCGGTTGTTGTTCCCTAGAAGCCATCATTACATACCTGCAGCATATTCTAATTTTTTTTTTCAATTAACTTGCTAATTACCTGCTACAATAAGTCACCCACCGGAAAAGTAACCTCCGGCCGGTTTCAGTACCCAACTTGCAACAAAGCAAAGTTGGGTACCCAATTTGCAACAAAAGCAATAGTTCAGTACCCACTTTTTATAATAACTCCTTACTACCATGTGGTAAAAAAAAATCCCGACACTACCACATCCAACCTCGGCCCACCACATTCGATCTACCACCAAAAATTCAAGTTTTTTTTTTTGTAAAAAAGAAATTATTAAGTATTAGTGACGGTTTAGGACGATGGATGACGACAACGTCTGGACACCGGAAGCTTCGTCGGAGGATTCTGTAAGTCGTCATACTTTTTTAAAAAAAAATTTTTGAAATAAAACATCCGCCTAAAAAATTAGGATCCAACTAAGTGGATCCAAAATTTTTGGGCGGATGTATGTAGTTTTTTTTTTTTAATTGATTAATTAATCAAATTTATTATTGTAATCTTTGTATTATTATTATTATTATTTTATTATGATTATTATTAATTTTGTGATTAATTGTGTAATTAGTATAAGTACTTTTATTGTTGTTGTGATCAATGTTGGGGTTTTAAAATCTGATTTTACTTATTTTTATTTTTAGAGAAATAAAATGAGAGTGAATGAGAGTATGAGAGTGAAGTATGAGAATTATGAGTGTCGTGGAGTGAGTCGTGGTCTGTGAATACTTATTTAATAGGGAAAAAGTAAAAAAATCCTAAATAAAATGCGAGCAACTATTGTCAACCCCAAACTTTTCGCAGCAAATAAGAACAAATCATATTTTAGAATTTTCTCTATCCCATTTGTTTTAATATTTTTTTTAATCCAATCTTACTTCACTTATCCAAATCCTCCGTATTGTTAATCCTTTTTTCTTTTTTTGTTTTTTCGGTAAAGGTGTAAAGAATGGGCCTAAGCGGTGTCTCATTGCGTTGGACACTGTCTACCAAATTAGCAATAGATCAAAAGTGTTTGCTATTTTTATGGGCTTGATTTTTTCTTAAGGACTTTACACTGGCAGTAGAGGAGTGCCCACTTGAAATATGAAGGTAACTCGATACGACGATATACTACCTCCGGTCCAATTTACTCGCAACAAAGGAATATTTTATGTCTCACAAATAATACCCCTTTGTTGCGAGTAAATTGGACCGGAGGTAGTATAATACATCCGGATGTACAGTACATTATCTACCGTTAATTTTTGTTTTCATTTGATAATTAGATGAATAACAATCACCAAAATAAGAACAAAATAATCATGGTATACGGTGGACCCAGATGTATATAACAATCTTTCATACTCTCTCTGTCACTTTTCTATGCTTATGGTTTTTTATTCGTATATTATTAAAAAAAAAATAATACAAGTTACTCAAGGGACACAACTGTCATTTCACCTGTCTAAGTAGGGGGCGAAATAGTCAGACCACAATTTAATTGCTTTCTTCATCTTCCCCATCTCAAATATCCTTTATTTTTTCTCCTCCATAGTCTAGCTTCCTCTACGCCTCCTCCATTTCCACCACCTAATGTGGTTAAAATTGTTGACGCGAGAAGATGCTTTCCCTAAGGGGTTGATATGACTTTACTTTTGACACTCTTAATTACTAGGGTTACGTTTTGTTCCGCCGTGAAGAGACATTGTGGGCTTGACCGCTTGAGAAAGGATGAAGAAGAGGAGGTCGGCGGGGGAAGAAGAAGATCGGAGGTCGACGTGCTTGAGAAAGGACGAAGAAGATTCGAGGTCGACGGGCTCGAGAAAGATTAGAGGTCAAAGAACTTAAGAAAGGACGAAGAGGAGGAGATCGATAGTGGTTGTTATGATGTGTTAGGCGTAGACAGTACTAGAAAACAGGCCATTTCTAACAGAAAAAATCCGTCGAAAACACCCTAAAATCCGTCGGAAAACATGTTTTCGACAGAAATTTCGTCGGAACTGGTCGTCGAAAAAGGGTTTATAGGAAAAACGACCTTATCTGTCGTAAGAGATTTTCCGGCACCGAAAAAGTCCGTCGGAAAATTATTTCATGAAATTAAAACAAACAAAAAAAAAAAACATGCCGCGCCACCACCGGCATAGCATATCACCACCTCCAACCACCCAAAACGCCGCTGTCAACCTCACCCCACCCAACTAACCGAACCACACCACCCACTACCCACCTTAACCGAAACACCACACCACATACCCTAACCGAACCAAACCCACCTCCTAGCCTTAACATAACCAGAGCCACCACCTTAACCCACCCCACCTAACCCTCCCAAACTAAACACAGATCTAAAACCACCCACCACGACCCACCTAAATCCAAATCTAAAACCACCCACCATGGCCCCCCTAAACCCGAACCCCCCCCCCCCCCCCTCACGAAAAAAATACAAAATAACCAAAATGTTAAAAAAAAAAAAAAAGCCACCACATCCACAAAACCACCAGATCCCTACACCACGGCACTAAGCCACCACATACACACCCACCAGCCAACAACCGAAAATATTTTTAAAAAAATTAAAGACTCGAAAAAATACCTTATTAACCAATATTGGGTTGAATTCTTGAATTTGGTTTAAATAGACCAAATTCAACCATGAAAAATCTAGATCTACATTGATCATGGTCGAATTTGACCAAAAAAAACCATTAATTTCGACCATATAAAACACCAAGAAAGAGAAGAGAAATGAGGAAAGAGAAGAAAGAAGGAGAAGATGGTGGATAGGAAGAGATAGAGGAGGAGAGAGGAAGAGAAAAGGAGAAGAGATAGAGAAATTAAAGGGGCGAAGGGGCCGGAGGAGAGAGATAGAAGGGGCGGAGGAGAGAGAAAGAGAAGAGGGGCGGAAGAGAAGGTGAAATGAAGGGGGAAGAGTGAGGTCGTTTAGGGTTTTAACAAGGAAGAAGTTTTTTTTAATATAATTATATTTCGACGGAATATTCCGTCGGAAGTTTTCAACGGATTTTAATTCTGCCGGACAATGAAATTTCCGACGGAATAAAGCCCTTTTACTTCTACGTATTTATATTCTGTCGTAAATTTCCAACGGATTGTTAAAATCCGTCGAAAATAACTATCCGTCGGATTTTTCGATGTTTCCAACGGAATTTCATGTCCGTCGAAAATTAGCCTATTTATAGTAGTGAGAGATGGTGGATGTTGTTGACCTTATGCTTTTGATGATGCCACAACCTAACTTATTTACAAACTAATAAAATCTTGATTGTTTGAATGTGTGGTCAGTTGCAATGACTAGAAGAATTGAGTGTCTTGCGAAGATTCCATGAGGAACAAGATAGCCAGGAACAAAGCAACCCAAAAGAGAAGGGTTCCCTTACAGTAACTGGTGCTTCAGACATGAAGACTTGAGAAGAGAAGTTTCCTCTCAGGAAACAAAAGCTTGAGAGTAGAAGCTTCACCAAAGAGGAGAAGCTTCACCAGAGAGGAGGAGTTCCTTACAAGGAACAGAAGCCTCGGAGTAGAAGTTTCATGAGAAAAATATGACAAAGACTAATATATATATTTATATTTTAGGATTTATGTAAGTATATATAATAATCATATTATACTTTAATTAAATTAGCTATGTGGAATTGGTCTAAAGGATGGAATTGTGCAATGCAACATGTTTTTAATTAGGAAACACAGTTGGTTTTTAAAAGTTTATCTTTTAATAAAAAGGATTTTTTTTTCTCTTATTTTTGAAATATCAGTTTAAAAAATGAAATCTGGTGTTAGTTTTCCGAACTTGCAGCCTACTCTCCACCACTTCCCCATGTCATGGTCTTGCACATTAAGGAGTTCGTGTCCTTAATTTAAGGACATGTTCTACTTAGTGGGTTAGAGTAGTGGCGACATGCATAATAGAGTTAATCTAAAGCGATTTTGATCTATAAATAGTCAGTTGATTTCAGTTGGAAAATCTCACCCTTGCTCAAATAGATTTCATGCATCTTTTGCTTTCTTTGATCTAGTTAAGAGCTCAATTCCACATTAGTGAAATAAAGTGTTCTTATGTTCTTATATTAGAGTTTATTCTTCCGAGTTGTATTTTGGGGAATTGCGAAGTTTGAGTGAACTTTTGTTTTAAGTTTGAGTGAAGCTGTGAGAAAGAGAAAGAGAAGAGAGAAATAGAAGAGAAGAGTAACAAGTTGGGTGACTTGTTGCTTGGGGCTTTGTGTTTTTTTGAGTAACTTGAAATTAGTGTCTTTAGTTTATAATTGGTCTTTTGCCCTATTCTAATTAAGATTCTTTTTTTATAATCTCAAGTGGTCGTGATTTTTCTCCTTGGTTAGGGTCAAGGAGTTTTCCACGTAAAATCTCTCTTGCACTTTCAGTTCCTTAAACTTACTTGTTTTTATTTTCACAAAAAGTTTGACAAATCTGTCATATTGCAATTCAACCCCCCTTCTTTTAGTATTCATTGAAACAACAAATGTGATGGCGGTGGACGTCGGCGGAGAGAAATGAAGAATAAATGATACAAATTTCAAGACCAATATTTACAAGATTTCCATTTGAGTAACAATATTTGTTACTCAAATTGAGTAACCTTGACTCTCTCTAAAAAAAATTTTAAGATTATGTACAATGAGAATATTTAATTTATAAATAGCTAAATATTTTAGTAAATTTTTAGGAAGAGAAAAAACCTTTTGTTAAATTAAAATTGTTGTTTTGGAATATGTAGATATTTTGATAGATAGGAATTGTTACATGGAAATATATAATATATGAGGGTAACTATATGAAGTGTGAAAAAATAGGGGTAGATGTGTAAAATTAGCATTCTATTTAAGGAATGTAATCATAAAGAGAATACACCTAACGTAACCATATAAAAGTGACAAGGTAGTAGTAAAAGTAACACAACATCTATCTATACTAATATATTAAAAGGCGTTTATAAAAGCGTCTATGTGACACATAGATCCTTTTAAATCATGCCACGTCATTTACAAGCATTTTATGATGCAACATCACCTACCCTACATCTATCTCTTATGCCACATTACGTCACCCAAGCAACCATATTACTTCATATAAAAATATAACGTTAAGAGCATGAGCAGTGGTGAGTTAGTAGTAACTCACAACACTCTCTCTCCTCTTTGTGAGTTAGCTCACCATTGTGGAAAGTGACCCACAAGTTACTCATGGCAAGAAGCACTCCCCACTGCTGAGTAACTGGTGAGTAACTGTAGGCGTCGTTCGAAGTGCGCCTACGTTAAAAGCATGTGGTGAATATGCTTGGCACTCATAGGAAGTGGGAATTGACACATACGATTAGGGACAAATAAAGTAGGGAGCCGCCAACAAGTTTTTAAGGAACTTGTAAACCGTTCACGGATCATAAAAAGGCAACCACGATAAGGGACAACGATAGGCAACAACGATTGACCCGTGAAGGTTACACCTCATTCATAATCCATGAGATTACTAACTCCATATGGTTCGGAACCACGAAAGGAGGATCGAGGATGATGGTACAAAGTGAGTGATGGAGTCACATTCGCCTGTATTGGCCTCTACTCGATTCTTATAGTGAAAAGCATTCCTGTGATCTCAAAGGCATACAAACAATAATTCAATTTGCTCCAAACTATTATTTAACTAAATTGGTTCAAAATTAATGCACACATAATTCTAAAATATTTGTGATCACTTGATTAAATAACAAGATTAAAAAGGAACCTAAACCGGTTGTCCAAATTATCTTATTAGTCGTGATTTTCAATTACATATTCCCTTTAACATGCAATATTGTGACCAATAAATATAATAAAATAAACATTAATATTGGAAGCAATTCAACAATAATAGAGTTAGTCAAATCAAATATAAAATAACCTAATCATGATACTAGCAATAAGAAAATAAAATAAGAGTAATTAAATTAATTAATAATTACTCACAGTTCGCACGTTCCTTTAAATTGCTACATCATGAATAAACTGTTAGTAACTTCAATAAAAATAATAAAGCAAATGAAAATTAAATTAAATAAAAAGTAGAATTGATTTGGTCCAAACCCTCAGTTATTTGTACCTTTCACGCCTTGGTTTAAGGACGGAACCTCGGATTAAGTATAGACTCCTTGGAGTGCTTAGGGGAATTATTATAGAAGAATAAGGAGGCTAGAAATTAGGTTAAAGAGGGAGAAGAAGATGATTTTTGGTGCAAGGTGAGAGAGAATGATTATTGCTGCCCCGAACTGCAGAAAGGAGGGGGGTATTTATAGGGAAAATGAGCAGAGGGAACACACGGAACCCTAAAAAGATAAAAACCCTAAAAAAGGCTACCGCGACACGGTCAGACCGTACCGTGACACGGTCAGACTCTACCGTGTCACGGGGGAAATTAGCGTGACGCGGGAAATATTTGACCTACGGGAGTAAAAACGCGTGAAGGGATTACGCGGAAAAAACACGGAGTTGTCCCGTGTCACAGCACTGGCACCGTGACACGGGAAAGTTTTAAGCACCGTGACACGGCAGCAACCCACCGTGACACGACAGAAAACGCCGTGACGCGGCAAAGTCCACCGTGTCACGGCATATGGCGCCGGGTCACGGTACTTATGCCAAGTCACGGGGCACTAAAAAACATTAAAATGCCCTCCAAATTACCGTGTCACGGGAATTTCTCCCGTGCCACGTCAGATCTTACCGCGTCGCGGCATTTTAGCTGCTGCGCGGTAATTCCAGTTTTTTACCCGTTTTTAAAATCATCATAACTTTTGATCCGTAACTCGGAATAAAGCATATAATATATCATTGGAAAGCTTATCAAGTCTACTTTTCAACCCAATTTGAATCAGGTCAAAATAATTTGTATATTTTAAGATATGGCTGTTTTAGTAGAAGGGTGTCGGTTTTGGGCCGAGTTTAATGTTTTGCTCATATCTTTTTCGTTATAGCTCGGAATTGAGATTATGATATATGGTTGGAAATCTTATTTAAAGGCCTATCCAAAAAAATAATAATTGGATCAAAATTTTATATCCATAAAATCAGTTTCTCTCCGTTTTGCGATGTGGACACGAAAAGTGGAAAATAGGTTATGGTTTAGGGAAATGAGCTAGAAATTGGATTGATTCATGAAATATATTGGATAGAACATGGATTTAAGCACTCCAAAGATTAAATACTCAACTCTATCAATAATGGCGGTGAAAGGTGTTCATCAACGGGTTTGGTTTTGGGGAGACATTTTTAGGTGTCTACAGTAACTGACATGCTCATAATTTTTTGCCTTGGTTTTGCTATTATTCAATTATAAGATGACAAGTGTCACTTACAAAGAAAAATATGTTTAGGAGAGAAAGTAGTGAGCAATCTTACCATTGTAGATAAAAAAAATAAGGTGACTCATAAATTTCATAATAGTAACTTTAAGATAATGGAAAGTGAGATGGGAGATGATTTGGAAGAGAAAGAAATAAATAAGGTGATTTATAATGGTTGTGAGTTACCCACCATTGCTCATGCTCTAAGGAGATCCGAACACTTAAGCACTTATGAAAAAATTGGCTATCTAACCATCTTTGCCCATCATCAAGCATGTTATAAATATGAAAAAAATGCATATAAGTATAAACTACCTGATTCAATTATTAGAAGAAAAAAAAAGCACATTCAATAATATTAATTGTATATTTAAAAATCCCAATTGCACGATAACAAAAGTAGCAACCCGGGGCATCGCCCGGGCTACACTAGTTACAAGTTATAATCCGTTCTCAATCATTTGATTGGGGGGGGGGGTTCTTTAGAACGAATGTAATTCCTCCATCTAGGAAAAATTGACATATTTGATTTTTATTTTTTCCTATTTATATACAAATACTTTGACCACAACTATTTAATAACATTTTAGAAACAAATTTTGTCATGACATATATTGTACATAAATATTGATATAAAGCTTTATAATATCAATTTAGTTATTTACTAATCCTCTTATATCTTTAAATAATTAAACTACTGCATTGACATGTGTGTCAAGTTTAAATATGTCAATTATTCTGACATGAAAATTATACTTCGTATGTGTTTTCTTTCTTTATAATTTTTTACTCCTTTCGTTTCATAAATTGTAACCACATTATATTATTTATAAAGTTGTAGGGAAATTATAAGGTGGGGATCAAACGGGAAATTTTATAATATATGTAGTAAATCGTACAAGTAATTTGTAGGATTATATATGTAATTATTAGTAGGAAAAATAAATATATGAAGTAAAAAAAAAGTAGTGTAAATGAGGTTGATAGGAAAGAGAAATTATAAAATATTTATTTAAATAGTTCATACCTACTGAAAAAATGTTGCAATTATTATGAATTGGACTAATAGAAAAGTGTAGCAATTATAACAAAATGAAGAGAGTTTGTTTTTTTTTTTTTAAATGTTTGGGATCTAATACTTTTGTCGATTTACACTAAGCTTATTATCTTAAATTGTATTTTAGGAAAAAAAAATATAAATATGAGATATTTTGGCATTACATTTGAGACAAGTCTAAACACATAACTATATTTTTTTTCCAACATATAAATCATAATAAATAGTTAAAATATATAGTGTGTGAATAGTGTAAAGTTCAAATTAAAAAAAAAAATATAAGACATACTAATCTTTCAAAAATTCTTATATGTGACTGACTATACTGTGTGACCAACCATTATAATGGTTATTTTGTTAGTGTTATAGGAGTTACTCAGTCAGTGTTATAGGAGTTACTCAGTCAGTGTTAGTGTTATAAGAGATACTCCCTTCGTTTCATAATGGTGTTCTTGTTTACGTAAATCAATGCAAATTTTTACCTATCTTTGACCGCATATATCTTTAGTATCACATTACTCCCTCCGTGTTTTTTAAGTGTTACAGTTTAACCGGCACATAAGTTTAGGCAATTTAATCGACTTAAATAAAATAAGAGGTAAGTGGAGTAATTAGTATTAAAAAATTGCAAAAGAAAGATAGTGAGGTTAATAGTTTATTGAAAAATAATGAATGTGAGAGGAATATAATAAAAAAGTAGAAGTGAGTTTGGGTGGGGACCATGAGAGGAGATAAATATAATATTTTAATGTAGCTTTTTGCTAAAAAAGGAAGTGTAGCATTTTGAAAACACGACCGAAAATGAGAAGTGTAACACTTAAAAAAACACGAAAGGAGTAGTAAAAATTATAAAAGTTAGATATTAATAAAGAGAGTACTTTGTTTGTGTTATAAAGGTTATTTGACCATCAAAGTTACTCCCTCCGTGTTTTTTTAAGTGTTACAGTTTGACCGGTAAATATTTTTAGGCAATTTAATTGACTTAAATAAAATAAGAGGTAAGTGGGGTAGTTGGAGTATTAAAAAATTATAAAAGAAAGATAGTGGGTTAATATTTTATTGAAAAATAATGAATGTGAGAAGAAAGATATAATAAAAATAATAGTAGTGAGTTTGGATGGGGACCATGAGAGGAGAAAGATATAATATTTTAATGTAGCTTTTTACCAAAAAGGAAGTGTAATGTTTAAAAAATCACGGTCGAAAATGAACAATGTAACACTTGAAAAAACACGAAGGGAAAACTGAATTACTTTTTTTAAAGGTTGTCTACCCGGTTCACCGGAGCTTAGCTCCGACTACATCCGGATCCGACTCGGGTACCACACCTGACTTATGGTGGATGAGTCTCCTAACAAGAGTTTCTGCATACGATGAGGCTCGAACCCGAGACCTCTCTTAAGGGACATCAAATTGCTTATTACTTGAGCCAACTCTCATCGGTGAATATAGAATTACTTTGTTTGTTTACAATGAGACTCATGCTGTGACTAGAGGCACGCATGACATGCAATTTATCTTTAGAAAAAAATTTATTAAAAAATAAAAAACTCAAATAAGAAAGGAAGTCACTTTTAGAGTTCGAACGTGACTTTCCCCTTTATTTTCATTTTTCACTCTCTTTCCCATCTCTTTTCCCCTTTACTTTCCCTCTCATCCAATTCCATTTCCTTTTTTCCCACCACCACCATTTCCCCCGTGAGGCCGTGACCATACATTTTCTCTCTCCTCTCAACTCTCTCCTCTCTCCTGCTCCATTAAACACCACTCCCTTTTCTCATGTTTTCCCCTCCTCAACTCTTCCTCCTTTCCCACCACCACCACCACCACCACCACACTCCTTCAAATTATGCGCTCTCCTCAATCTCATCTTCGCAACGGCGGCGCCGATAACCTCTCACCTCCTCCTCGTAACAATTTCCCTCCTTCCCCTCACGATATCCGATTCCAGTCTACCCTCTCTGTTCACAAACTCAAGCGTTTTAACTCGTTGATTTTGGTCTTTCGTATTGCTACCTTCGTCTTTTCTTTGTCATCCTTCGTCTTTATGCTTACTAATTCCCGCTCTTCTCCTCCTCACTGGTTCGATTTCGATGCTTTTCGGTATCTACTCTCTCACCCTTTCTTTTTATTTTATTTATTTTTTTAATTTCTGAATAAATTACTTCCTCCGTTGTTTTTTAATTGCAACCTTTACTTTATTCGGACAATGATTCTCTCTGTCCTGCACATTGCAAGTAAAAAACAATTTATTTTTGAATAATGATTGATTTTTTATTTTTGAATATTTAGGTTTGTGTTGGCCGCGAATGGAATTGTAGCGGTGTATTCATTGGTGGAGATGGTGGCGGCAGTTTGGGAAATAACAACGGGTGCTACGCTTTTTCCGGAGGTTTATCAAGTTTGGTTCGATTTTGGTCACGATCAGGTTTGTTTTTCGTGTCGTTTTATCAGGGTGCATATATCATTTTCCTTTTAATTTAGTGACTTTGTGAACATTTGCTGTCCATTTAAATCATTTAAATGTAGTTGTGTTGTTGTCGTAGTTGTTAAAATGTGGGGAATGTTGGGTCATGTTCTGGATTTTTATTGGTTTTTGGTCCATTTTTTTCTCTCCGCCTTTTTTTCTTCTTCTGAAATTCAAAATTTGAATTTAAGACATAACACTGTTGTAGGACTAATTGATTTGGGATTATTTGTGGCAATAATTGAGACTTTATCTGTTAATTGTCAATGGCCCAATGCAAAATTAGAAAGCCAGTGTACATTAATTTTATTTATAAAGTACTTGTACTAATTAACATTACAAAATTTGTTATACATATCTCTTAGAATTGTTGATCAAATTCATACGAAAAGCGTATTGTCAATTGACTTTATGGAGTATTGTTTACTCCCTTTTTTCTAAGTGTTCGTTTTAATTTTGACCATTATTATTGAATAACCAAACTAGCGACTGCGGTACGTTGTTACATGGTTACTATTTCTACTTTTAGGTGTTTAACGAGAGTTTCTTATATTCAATGATTATTAAAGATTTAACAAAAATCTTGTTATCAACCACTTACAAGTTGGTAAAATGGTACGTACTATTGCTAATTGGTATGTTAATTGAGTAATTATTACTTAATCAGTTCAGTCTTCTACGAATTCGGCAAAAGACGTAATCATTTGCAGAAGAGTGACTTTTTAATTTATTTTGTGTGGTTTGAATTATCGTCATGCAATTTGTACTATTCCATTCGAAAATTGTTTAGTTTGACTTGTACTCCATACAAAAGACATGTAAGACTTCGACTAGCTGACGTCAAACTTTGACTAGCATTTATACACAACCGTTTACTTCAGTATACCGTAAAACATGGAGTAGAATTCTTCGGGTCCAAATTTTCTGCTCTATAATTGTTGTATTAGAGTGTCATACCTCATACCTTAATTTTGGTTGATTATAACGTGTCTCATTATATAAATATTTCTCGGTGGGTCATAGTGATAATAGCTTATGTCTGATCGATACAACTTATTCAAATACCTGTTCAAGTGTTTGACTCGAGTATTTTATGAAAGCTTCATAATTTTGATTTCGGCCCAATCTAATGCGTGTTAGTCTGTGTTTTGCACTCATAGTTGAGTGTCAAGGATCTCATTATGAAGGGTATGAGTAACAAAGATAATAACAATCAATAAATTAGAGGCGCGTTAGTGATACAGTGGTACATGGATTGTGGACTTGTGGGATAAAATCTTTAATTTTGAATCTTTAGTACTCTTTGATCTTAGTAGACCATGCTACTTCCCAAATTTCATTTTTGAGGCAAGTTAATCTAGCATAAAATTAAAAGTTTAGCCAATTGCATGTTGATAGCTCATTGATAATTAGTGCCCTTAGTTAAATTGAGTACTTGAGTTCAATCACAGTTTAGGGCCTGTTCTCATACGTTTATTTTCAATTCAGCTCCTAATTTCCTTCTCTTATAAAATATCCAGCTCAGTTCAGTCAATGAGACCAGACCCTTAGTCATTAGATAAATGTTACTCCGTAGTATGTTAAGCCTCTTATTGGTTGCCTTAGCTCTTAATAGACTTGCAGCACTTGCTTATAAGATTATGATAAAGATAAACCGTTCTTATATTATGTTTGTGACCTCAGCATAGATGTATGTAAAAACTAAAGTTGGACGGAGGGAGTACATATATTATGTTTTTGTGACCTCGGGTTACTATTAGCTAGTAGCTACTGATCATTAGTAGAGATTGTTTTCTAAGAAAAGAAAATTGGTAAAATGAAATAGTATATGATAACAAATCTGTAAACATCTGATGCAGGTTTTTGCATACATGCTACTATCAGCAAACTCAGCAGGAACGGCGTTGGTAAAGACATTGA
The DNA here is from genome assembly GCF_948465745.1 of Chenopodium album. Taxonomy (NCBI): domain Eukaryota; kingdom Viridiplantae; phylum Streptophyta; class Magnoliopsida; order Caryophyllales; family Amaranthaceae; genus Chenopodium; species Chenopodium album. Next base: position 16,439,640 of record NC_137835.1, on the reverse strand, counting down.
AAGGTACGGACACGTGTACGGTTACGAGTGCATTCTGTGTGCAATCCGACATATCTATAGCCCTTGGATTTGCTGGATTTCTATTCCTCGGCTTCTCCTCCTTGATGTCTGGTTTTCGGGTTGCCTGCTTTGTAATCAACGGTTCTCGTTTTCATCTTTAATTTCATCCTTTTTTTTCTTCTTTTCACATTTGTATTTATTATTTGTTCATCTTTAATTTCATCCTTTTTTTTCTTCTTTTCACATTTGTATTTATTATTTGTATCAATTATTACTCCCTTAGTTTCATAATATAAGGCATTTCACACTTGATGACCACTAAATTTTGATCGAATTAAGAAAAAAAAAAATGAATATTTCTTTGTACAAGAGTGTATGCATTATATAAATAGATTGCAATTAAAATGCAATGTCAAAGTGTAAACAACTTATATAATGAAAAATAAGGGAGTAAATGATTTTGTGTATGCTTTATAAATTTGAGATTAGAATAGAATATTTAGGTGACACAGAAATGATTCTGTTCACATTTTCTTTCTATCTTTAGAATCTTTTTTTAGGAAGACTGAAGAGTGGGATGTGCTTAGGACGACTTGTTGAAAACTTATTGGTTTGTTGTGCATATGAGGTTAGAATTTAGTATATAAAGTTTGTTTTTGCAAAAGGTTTTTTGTTCCACCAATTTTTATGCCATATTTCTTTGCTTTGTACACATTATGAGGTTGTAAGCGCATTTTTAAATCTACAAATGACTAAATGAAATATTAGAGTGACAAAATAACTCAATGGGTTAAAGGCTTAAAGCTACCTTCTTGATTTTAGAAGATTTTGGATCGATGCTAATCACTTGTCCCTATGACTCTCTAAAAAATAAAAAAACATGATTAAAAACCTATTATATTACAAGGTTGGATCGATGTGGTTTAGGTTCTCAACTATTTTGATTTAAAAACATGATTAAGCACTAATTTCTCATGGGCTGAAGCCAATAGAGCCGCATGTTACAAGTCAAGTCCCCACGCCCTAGAAGGCATCAACAATGTTACTTGGGCACTAGGCAACAGATCGGGCCAAGGGAGTTGCCTATGGATGCTAGGAAGCACCACTCCCCTAAAGTTCTTTATTTAGCTTAGGTGTTGTTTTCCTAGTGAACACCCAAATGACATTAACGCAATAATGGGCTATTTGAGGGCCCAAATGAAGCCCAAATGGGCTGAAACTTGGGGTCCACCGTTTTTAGGACCAATGAAGATAATGGCCGAGACAAATTTTGGAGATGGGCCCCACAACGTTTCAAATTGCACTGCAAGGTTAGTGAGTTCTCCAAGGGCAATCTTGTATATTCTTTGTAGACCGAGTAGTCTAGAGTATTCAAGGACATTGTACATAGAGAGAGTAAATTCGGGATGATGTAGAACTCTGTAGATTAATCTTGTTCTAGGATCCTCCATTTGAGGAGGTTAGAAGAAATCTCTAAGCCTTGGGGAGCACTATTAAAGGTAACCTCCCCTTATTTGTACATCCATCCACACAACTGTAAAGTTTTCTCAAGCAATATAAAGCATTCTTAAAGCAATTTTTCTTATTCTCTTTTGCTTGCTACTTGGCCATTTTTTAGTTTCACTCATTTAACTTTGAGCATCGTATTTAGCCTAGCGAAGGTAATTTGGGGATCCTTGACTAGAGTTACAGGGGATAGGACTCATGCAAAGAACTTAGAGAAAGAGTCAGTACGTGACACGTGGTATCAGAGCAATGTCGATCGTAGGGGCGGTCTGTTGCGGAGTGAAGCTTGTTACGATACAAGGTTTAGTGTGAAGTAGACGATGACAGCTCAATAGAAGGACGTTGTTGGCTCAACCATAGAGGAACTACAGACAAGCAAGAAGGTAAGTCGTACTTTGTTGCTTGAGGAAAAGGTGGCTTTCTTGGAGTGCTCTATCGTTGATCACCATGACAGCCTTCGGTACTGGCTGACACAGTTAGTGAACTCCCGAGAAGAGTGGACGACATCGAGCTAGATGTCGAGGGCCTCGAAAAAAGGGTCTAAGAGTTAGAGTCCGAAACATCAAATATGAAGGACGGGACGTAGCTCCTCGTCAACCAAATGGCTGATGCTATTCGGTCATAATTAACTCAACTTAAGGACACCTTAATGAAGGAGCTGCGCTCTATGAAGGAGAAAATCGAGTCCCTACAAGCCGACGTGGAGCTGTGCAAGTCGGCTGTGGCAGTGGGTACCACGGTTCGGGAGGGACCTAAGATTAAGGTTCCCGAGCCACCAAAGTACCATGGGAAGAATGATGATAGGGAGCTGGACAACTTCCTATGGAGCATCGAGAGGTATTTCGATGCAATGCATTTTAAGGATGTTATTAAAGTAAACACTGCTACAATGTACTTGGCCGATAACGTCATTTTATGGTGGAGGAGACAGGAATTCGACATCGAAATGGGGCTTGTCTCGCTCAACACTTGGGACGAGTTCAAGGCCGGTTTCAAGAAGCAATTTTATCCGAAGAATGATGAAGAGATTGCCATGAAGAAGCTACGTGGGCCGAAGCATATAGGGTCTATCAAGGAATACGTCAAGCAGTATAATTCGCTCATGCTAAAGGTGATGGAGATGCCGGAGAAGACCTAACTTCTCTAGTTCAAACTCTTGCGGACGCCATTGCTGTAGCCGAATCCTTGTTTGAGTATAAGCTAGACACGAAGAAGGATCGGAGTAGCATGACAAGTAGCGACAACAAGGGGAAAGATGGGGGAGCCAAACCCACCGATCGCAGCCACAGTGGGGGTAAGTTATCCGAGAAAAAGGACAAGGCAAAGGAGAAAGACAAATCTTTGGAAGGCAAGACAAAACATGGCTGATTCCTATGCGGAGGGCCGCACTGGGCTAGGGAGTCTCCGCAGCGATAGAATGTCAACGCTTTGATCGCTAACTCGTCCGGGGAATCTTTAAGGGACGAGGCGCATATGGGGACATTAAGCTTGTGCAACAGCGTCAAGGCTACGGTGCAGCAGCATAAGGAAGGTAACGACATGGCTAAGTACGCTACCCCGAACGAAGAAACATTTCCTTATGTTTGCGGAAGCTGAGGTAAATGGGAAGGCTTCCAAGGCACTCGTCGACACGGGTGCAACAAACAATTTTTTCACTCTTAAAGAGGTTACAAGGTTGGGGATTTCATTCACTAAGAAGACCTAGTCTTTGAAGAAGGTGAACAGAGATCCCACCCAATTCTTAGTGTAGCTAGTAAGGTGCCCATTCGTTTGGGAGAATGGAGGGGCACCCTAGATCTTACCATAGTAGATATGAATGACTTTTCTTTAGTGTTGGAACTAGAGTTTATGGACACGGTAAGACCCTTTACTTTTAAGAAGGATGGAACAATGGCTATTGCGAAAGATCAAGAGGCATGGTCCATTCCATTATCTCTTGAAGAGGTGGAAGCCAAGGCAATATCTGTTATGCAAGTGAAGAAAGACATTAACAAGGGACAACCGACGTTCTTGGCTACACTTGTAGAAGAGGAACCTCATGGGGGTGATGTTTCGTCCGAAGTATCCGGAGTGCTCGAAGAATTAAAAAGCGTTATGCCTCCAGCCCAAGAGGCTCACCCCTAGAAGGGAAGTTGATCATCAGATCGAGCTGGAGCATGGGGCAAGGCCTCCAGCCATGGCACCATATAGGATGGCACCATCGGAGTTGGAAGAACTAAGAAAGCAACTCAAGGAGTTGTTGGAGTCAGGGTTTATCAGGCCATCCGGGGCGCCGTACGGAGTACTTGTGCTATTCCAACGCAAGCATGATGGGAGCTTGCGAATGTGCATAGACTACCGGATATTGAACAAGATTATTGTGAAGAACAAGTATTCAATCCCGTTGGTCGTTGATCTATTCGATCGTTTGGGAAAAGCCAAGTATTCTCTAAAATTAATCTTAGATCAAGGTACATGCAAGTACGCATCGCCGAAGGCGACGAGCCTAAGACGACATGTGTTACTTACTATGGGTCTTTCGAATTCTTGGTGATGCCTTTCGGTCTCACCAACGTCCCGACTACCTTTTTCACATTAATGAACAAAATATTCCAGCCATTTCTTGATAAATTTTTCGTCGTATATCTCGACGATATCGTCATGTATAGCGATGACTTAACTAGTCACTTGGACCGTTTGAGACAGGTGTTCCAGGTTTTGTGGGAGAACGAGCTTCAGGTTAAGTGGGAAAAGTGCTCGTTCGCTCAGGAGGAGGTGTCTTTTTTGAGGCACCATATCGAAGTTGGGAAAATCATGATGGAGCATGACAAGGTGCGCTCCATCGTTGAAAGGGAGGAGCCCAAGAACGTGTTCGAACTACGGTCGTTCCTTGGGCTAGCCAATTACTATCGGTGATTGATAAAAAGCTATTCAGCTCGGGCAGCACCATTGACGGATTTATTGAAGAAGAAAGTGCAGTGGTGTTGGAGTGAAATGTGTCTAAGGGCCTTTGATGATTTAAAGGAAACAATCACTAGTGAGCTCGTGTTAGCACTACCTGACTATAACAAACCGTTCCAATTGCATAAGGATGTGTCCGACTTCGCTATTGGAGGAGTACTGATGCAAGAAGGGAATCCGATCGCCTACGAGTCACGCAAGATAAATGATACCGAGAAGAGAAATGTGCATGACAAGGAGATAACGCATATCATCTATTGCTTGCGCATCTGGAGGCACTACTTGCTTGGGAGTTGGTTTATCATTTACACCGACAATGTTGCCACAAGCTATTTTCGATGGCAAGACTTTTTAGCTGATTTTGACTATGCCATAGAGTATAAGCAAGGAAAAGTCAATTTTGTCGCCGATGATCTCAGTCTAAAGGCTATGCTTGTTGCTATCAGCATCATCACAAGCACCATCCTTGATCGGATCAAGGATTGCCTCTCTCATGACCCCATGGCCAAAGAACTTATGGAGTTGGCCAAGTAGAGGAAAACTCGAAGGTTCTGGGTAGAGGATGAGATCCTCTACACCACTGGACGATAGATTTTTGTGCCTAAGTGGGATAATCTTAGGCGGGACATTCTCAAAGAGTGGAATGACTCGATGTGGGCTGGGCACCCAGGCATTCAACGCAAATTGACACTCTTGAAAGACACTTATTATTGGCCTCACATGCAGGATGATGTGGAGGCTTACTTAAGGATTTGTCTTTGCCAACAAGACAAAATTGAGCAATGTGTGACGGCTGGGTTACTTGAACCCTTGCCTATCCCTGAGCATCCTTGGGAGAGCGTCTCTATGGACTTCATCTCCGCTCTTCCCAAATCTGAAGGTTGCGGTTCGATTATGGTGGTAGTGGGCCGCTTTTCAAAATATGGGACTTTCATACCAGTACCGAAGGATTGCAATGCCGAGCAAGCCGCCAAGCTCTTTTTCAAGCATGTCGTAAAATATTGGGGCTTGCCCAAAAGCATAATCAGTGATCGAGATACAAGGTTCACGGTGAAATTATGGACGGAACTATTTAAAGTCCTTGGGTCAGGGCTACACTTCTCTACAAGCTTTCACCTGATGGGCAAACGGAGAGGGTGAATGCTTTAGTTTAGCTCTATTTGAGGCACTTTGTTAGTGTCAACCAACAAGATTAGGCTAAGTTGATGGACATTCCCAATTCTCTTTCAATTTGCAGCGTTTCGAGGCAACCGACAAGAGTCCATTTGAGTTAGTCATGTGCGAACAACCAGGACAACAACCCTTGACTCCACAAGGGGTTGCATCAAGCCACACGGGAAGTAGACCCGCTGCATATAAGCTTGTTAGAGGGTGGCATGAGCAGCTTGATATCTCAAAGGCCTACTTGGACAAGGCAACAGAGAAGATGAAGAAGTGGGCTGACAAGCACAAAAGGCCCCTTGAGTTCCAAGTTGATGACTTGGGTTATGGTGAAATTGATACCCTAACATTTAAAAGTCTTTCGTAAAGTTTACAAGGGCTTTGTGCGGAAGTATGAAGGGTCATTCCCGGTTGTAAGGAAGGTTGGGAAGGTTAGCTACAAGCTTGAGTTACTGCCCAAACTTAAAATACACCGGGGTTCCATGTGATCTTACTTAATTCCTACCATGACGACAAAGAAGATCCAGCAAGGGGCGAGTCACAATGGGCGCCCGCGACGATTGTGACTTCTTTCGATCGAGACGTTGAGGTGATCTAAGCAAAAGGGTCATAAAAAGACGGGGCGTACCAAGCTACAATGAGTAAATTGTCCGTTGGAAGGGTCTTCCGGACAGTGAAGCATCATGGGAGAAAGAGGAAGATCTATGGTTGGTCAAGACTTAGGTGGGGGAGCAAGTTACAAGTCAAGTCCCCACACCCTAAAAGGCATCAACAATGTCACTTGGACACTAGTCCACAAATCGGGCCTAGGGAGTTGCCTATGGGTGATAGGAAGCACCACTCCCCTAAAGAGCTTTATTTAGCTCCGGTGCTGTTTTCCTAATGAACACCCCAATGATAGTAACGCAATAATGGTCTATTTGGGGACCTAAATGAAGCCCAAACAGACTGAAACTTGGGATCCACCATTTTAAGGACCGATGAAGATGATGGTCGAGACAGATTTTGGAGATGGGCCCCACAACGTTCCAGATTGCACTACAAGGTTCGTGAGCCTTCTGGAAGCTTCTAGAATCTTTTAGGGCAATCTTGTTGTAGGGAATATTTCAAGCATTATCCCTAGCTTGAACCCTACTGTGATTAGAGCTGCTCATTTGCGGGTTTGGGCCGAACACGGGCCGGGCCAAACCCTATAATTTTGTCCAACGGGCTTAATGTGGAAGTCCAAGCCCTTTTAAACGGGCTTAATATGCTGCCCACACCCGTCTATTTACCGGGTCGGGCTTTCCCGCGGGTTAACGGGCCTAATATTAACCTTCATTATTTTTCAACTGATTGGTGGATTATTTTCTTAAAAATTTGTAACTTATGATTGTTATGGTTTAAAACCTTAACTAATAAGAGTATGAACCTTAAAATAGATAATGCATTAAGCAAAATATTAACAGGGCATGTTATAAATTTAATTTTTACAAAATAGTATATATTAATTACACAAAATTAAAACAGGCTTAATAGTCCAACTTTGCAAGCAGTAGCGTATGCCATTTGCTCATTCTTCTCTCCAGCTTACTAGTTTAATCCAAAATCCAATGTAGACCCCTTCCCACTATCAAAACAAAAATTAAAATTAAATTAGTAGTTAGTTAGAAGATAATAAGAAATAAATAATAAGTAAAAAAAGCATTATTAAATGTGTAGACACACTTAATTAAATAATTTTATTCAATAGTAGTTTAATCCTCGTCTTTGGATTCATAATCATCTTCATCTTCTTCTTTTTCCCCAAGAGCTGAATTCCCATAACTAAAAAAGCTCGATGAGCCTCCTACGAAGGTAAAGACAGATAATAGTTAAAGGATAAACAAATATGAAATTAACATAATATACAAAAGATGATTTTTTTAAAATAAAGTTACCTAATGTAAAGCCTTTTGCACGTAACCAATCTTCGTAACATGCAAGAACCTCAATTGTCTCTTCCCCCAAGGAAGCTCTCCATGGATTTATCAATTTTTTACTCATACTAAAAGCAGATTCAGAAGGAACAGTAGAGATAGGAATGGTTAAAATATCACGAGCCATGCATGCAAGTTTGGATAACGAACTGAGCTCTTATTCCAATAGGCTAATACATCACATTTTTCCATGACATCAGAATTCTTCTCTTCTAAGTAGAGCTCCAGTTCACTCTTCTCACTGTCTACTTTTCACTTCTTACTTAAGAACATTTTATACTCCATCATTTCATTCATTTGATCACCAGAACAACTTACACTGTTAGAAATATTGGTTTTCCTCGAGCTTGTGGCAAAAGTAGGAGAAGATGAGCCATGTGCAACTCCTTTATACTCGTCAAACAAATCAAACAATGTAATTCTAATACGTGAAACCATCTCACTAGCATATATTTCCCCATACAACTTCGCAAAGCAATATTCTACCCTCTCCAACTTAAAACGAGGATCTAAAACAGCAGCACATGAAAGAAGAATATTATATTCAGACCAATACTTATCAAACTTTACTTGCATATCCTTAGCCATGGAACACAAGTTACCTAAAGGTCCTTCTGCAACCTCAATTAATTTCTTATGTACCCTCCACACACTATCAAAAAATAGATTTGCAGTGGGATTCTTGGAAGCTGAAAATGTATTAGTTACATCATAGAAAATATTCAAGAAAACATGCAACTCAACAACTCTATCCCACTCATCCTTTGTGAGACTAAAGCTTTTCAGATCTTTATCTCGACTTACTACATGATCAATGACATCTTTAAAATATATAAACCGATCAAGCATCAAAAAAGTTGAATTCCACCTTATGCAATTATCTCCACGCAATTTTTTAGTTGATTTTATGCCAAAACTCGTTTCACAATATTATAAAAATTGTTCTTCTTTGGGATCGAGTGTCGAAAATGCTTAACTATACTTCTGATTTTAATCACAACATCGTCTATAAGCTTTAACCCAGCTTGCACCACTAGATTAATAATATGACAAGCACAACGACAATGAATATATTCTCCACCAAAAAACAAACAATTTTTTCTTTGGAGATAATTTTTAAGAGAAGAAATCATGCTATCATTATACGATGCATTGTCCACGGTAAAAGTATGTACCTTGTAATCAATTTTCCATTCACTCAAACATAATGCAATCTCATCAGCAAGAGACACTCCATCAAATGGGGGTGTTAAGGCCCCAAACTTAATTATTCTCTTCTGCAATTTCCAATTAATATCAACCCAATGAGCTATTATGCACATAAATTCATCTTGAATATGCTCACTTCTCCAATTATCTGTTGTAAAACATATTCTGCTAGGAGCCTTTTGCAAATCATCCATAATAACTTGTTTCTCATCATTATAATATTTGAATATATCTCTCCTTATGGTGTGCCTACTAATATTATTGAATTGGGGGCACATAACTGAGATCATATACCTAAATCCAGGTTCCTCACAAGTAGTAAAAGAATGAGCACCCGCCACAACATAAATCCCAATAGCTCTACGAACCTCCTCAAAATCAATACTAGGATTTTTTAATGACAAGTTGCTACTACCACCCACTGATGGAGTACCAGAAATGCAAAAATTTCTAATGTCATAATTCATTCGTTTAGGACACTTGCCTATATGTCTTGCAAGATGAGATGTGCCACTATTACTATTAGCACTCATTACAATCTTACAATAATTACAAGTAGCTTTGACACTCCCATCTTTTAAGACTTGTCTTGTCATATTTTGCCAAACAGGGGAAGTTAACTTCCTACCTTTAGAATTAACTAGAGGGCCTTGATTATTGCAAGGAAGTTCATCTTCATCATCCAACACATCTACCGGAGAATTAACACTCCCTTCCATGATTATTACACAAAATCTGTTAAATTGGGCCGACAAAAAAGAATTAAATATTACACATACAATTATACTCAATAGCACAACTGTAGGGAATTATTTCAAGCCTTAAAAATCCCACTAGCTCGAACCCCACTGTGATCATACACTAAAGTACGGTGGCGTCCAAAAGGGAAGAAGATAGAGCAAAAGAGTCGCCAACAAGTTTTTAAGGAACTTGTAAACCGTTCACGAGGTGAAGGTTACACCCCTTAACGATCCAAGAGATCGTCAACTCCATAAGGTCATGAACCAAATAAGGGTTCGGGGATGATGGTACAAATCCAACCTAAAAGAGATTGAACCTGCCCTAATAATAGGCCTCTACTTTATTCTGCTCGTATTCATGTGCGCTTTCTGATTAACATACAATCAATAGGATTAACCCTAAACCTGTTTAATCTATGTTGGTTGAACATTAATGCACAAACAAATCTATTATTGGCGATCACTTCAAATTATAATCATAATAAACCCTAAACAAGATTATTAATATCTTATTAAGCGTGGTTGCAAGTACCAATTCCCTTTAACATGCAATAAAGGTGATCAAACAATAAATAAATATCAAGCAACATAATAAATAATCATTATGAAGAATAATAATAATCATATCATTATAATAATCATAATCATCATAAATAAAATAATCATCATCAAAATAATAATAAATTATAACAATTATAATCATAATCATGTTAAAGCATAGCAAGATCCTAGGCATGGTACTAACAAGATTAATAACAAACCCTAGCATGTCACTAAGCAATAAAAATCAAATCTTTAACCCTAACATGATACTAACAATCATAAATATTAGGAAGAGAATAAAAGGTATCATACTTTTAATCATACTTAATACTAAAGTTACCCTAGACATGATACTAGGAATCAAAATAACAATCTAAGCATGATTTCTATATCATAATATCAATAAAACCATTAAAGTACTTACTTGGATGACTCGTACCTCTTTCTAATAACAAAATACACACGTTAGTAACTTCAAGGAAAATAATAATCAAAACAATTAAATTAAATAATTTAAATAGAGATTTGGGACCAAACCCTCATAAATTAAAACCTTTCACGCCTAGGGCGAAGGCAACTTCGAATATGGCTAGGTGTTTCTAGATCTAATGAATGCGGAATTTTGTATGAAAACCAAAGTTTAGAAAAGAAAGAATGAATGAAGAGATGAATGAATTCAAAGAATTTGATGAACGATTGAGAGTTGATGAAGACTTAAGAATCGAGAGAATTGGTGAATGATAGATGTAGATGATGAAGATAGTTGATGAAGACTTAAGAATAAGGAGAATTCGTGAATGAAAACGGAGTTTTTGATACGATATTTATAGAGAAAATCATCCAAAAAAGATAATTTATCAAAACAGAGTATGAAGACCACAAATCCACCTTGGCGCCAGACCTGGCTCATTGGCGCCAGGAACTGTGGCTAGCGCCAGGCGCCAATTCTGGCGTCTGGCGCTAATCTTGATTCCAGGCGCCAAGGCCTGGGGTTGGACGCCAAACTGGATTTTAACGCGTTATCGAAAATCTGATAATTTTACCGTATTGGAAGATAAAATAATATAATTTCGGTCGAAAATGCTATTTGATCTAATTAAAACTCTGAAGAATCCTAATTGAATTAAAAATGATAAAACCTTCTAGAATGTTCTAGAAGACCAAAACCATTCCTAATTACATTAGGAATGATAAATCATATTAGGCCCTCCCCTAGATCATTGGGCCGTACTTAAAACTCAAACCGGGCCCAGTTTAGTAAATTGGCCATAAATTCCTCAATATTCATCGGAATTGGGCTTATAATATATCGTTGGAAAGGTCTTTGCAAGCCCCATCCAACTACACCACTATTGGACCCATATTATGGACCAACCAAACTGGATTGACTGTTTTCTTAAAAATAAAGTTTTCAAAAACAGGGAGAAGAGAAAAGAAAAGAAATAAAACTTTCCGCAACACTAGACCTTTCCATACTTTCGTTTCATTCGATTATGATTCAACGTGAAAGGTACTCATCACTGGGTTTGGTTTTTGGGGAGACACAAATGGGTGTCTACAACAACAATATAATTAGCACAAGAAATCAATAGGAACAAGTTGAAACTACATTATATAGTTTTACTAAACCAAATTAACAAAGTTATATATTAATTAATTGATTACAAGACTTACAACCCCATTAAATACTAGGGGACTATTAGGAGCCATAATATGAACCTTAAAAGTTGAATCGGTTGTCGAATCGGAGTAAAAACAAATAAATTCACATGCTATTATCTAATTTAGTTCACATTAGTAAAGAAAAAAGTTAATAATAGAAAATTAGACAATTATTCAACCAAATTACCTAATACTAGATAATTAGAATTACCTCACTATTCACGCCGTAGATCTTGTGCTTTGAAAGATGATGCCTTTCACTATGATTAGTATGATATGAAGATTATGAACTATGAAGTAAAGAGAGATGAAAATGTAGATTGTAGATCTAGGGTTTTTTTTTTGTTTATGTTGTGGAGAGAGAGAGAGTAAATGGCAGTCAAAGAGACAAAGACTCTTCTAGATAAGTACTTGTACAATTGTACCGACCGTATTTTTTTTAAAAAAAATTCAGACTTTTTGTAAAAAAAAAAACAACGCTGATTTAATTTGCTAACGGGCTGACGGGCCGGCCCGAAATTTAAATACCATTGTCCATGCCCGCCCATTTTCACAAACGGGTCGGGCCTGGCCCGTCCATTAATTTATTGATTTTTTAAAAAGGTGTCCAGGCCCGAATTTTAACGGGTCGGACGGGATGGGCCTATCGGGTCGAACTGCCCATGAACAACTCTAACTGTGATCATACACTAAAGTACGGTGGCGTCCAAAGGGAAAGAAGATAGAGCAAAAGAGTCGCCAACAAGTTTTAGGAACTTGTAAACCGTTCACGAGGTGAAGGTTACACCCCTTAACGATCCATGAGATCGTAAACTCCAATAGGTCTGGAACCATGACTGGTAGTTTGGGGATGAAGGTAGAAATCCAACCTAAAAGAGATTGAACCTGCCCTAATAATATGCCTCTACTTTATTCTGATTGTATTCATGTGCGCTTTCTAACTAACATGCAATCAATAGGTTTACCCTAAACCTGTTTATCTATGTTGGTTGAATATTAATGCACAAACAAACTATTATTGGCGATCACTTGAATTATAATCAAATTAACCCTAAACAAGATTATTAATTATCTTATTAAGTGTGATTACAAGTACAAATTCCCTTTAAACATGCATAAAAGGTGTGATCAAGAAATTACAATAATAAGCATCAAGCAACATAATAATAATTATAAATCATGACATAAATCATAATAATGACCATAATAATAATAATAATAATAATAATAATCATAATTAAATAATCATGTTAAAGCATAGCAAGATCCTAGGCATGATACTAACAAGATTAATAACACACCATAACATGTCACTAAACATCAAAGATCAAATATATAGCCCTAACATGATACTAACATGCATATTAGGAAGAAAAATATGAAGCATCGCAGGAATCATAATAAGCATATTTGATATTATAACCTTTTCCCTAAACATAATACTAGGAATCATTGTAACAACCTAGACATGATTTCTATATCATAATATCAATGCAAACAATTAAAGCACTTACTTAGATGCCTCGTACCTCTTTCTAATAACAAAATAAACACGTTAGTAACTTCAAGGAAAATAATAAAATCAAACAATTAAATCAAATAATTGAAAGAGAGAATTAAAGAAAGTTTAGACTAGATTTGGGACCAAACCCTCGGGAATTAAAACCTCTCACGTCTAGGGCGAAGGCAACTTCGAATTATGCTAGGGGTGTCTAGATCTTGTGAATGCGGAACTTTATACGCGAAAAGCTTGTTTAGAAAAGAGAGAGAGAAGATATCAAGAGATTCTTGAAAACTAGAGAGAATAAGAAAATTAATAGTTGTTGATAAGAATTGTTGATGATTCAAAACGGAGGTTTTAGGAGGCTATTTATAGAGAAAATCAGCCGGATGGATAAAAAAACGAATCAGAGTTTCGACGAGAATAAAATGACTTAGCGCCAGACGCCAGACATTAGCGCCAGACGCTAAGGCTAGCGCCTACGCCGGACGCCAAGCATTAACGCCAGGCCCCAGACGCCAAGCATTAACGCCAGGCGCTAATCCTGTCGTCAGACGCTAGAAAACAATTTCACGCGTTTTCTTAATTTGATAATTTACCCGTACAGAAGGGCAAAATCGTATTTTCCTTAAAACACTTCTTTTATTCTGATTAAAACTCTAAAAAGTCAACTAAAGTCAATTTATCAATGCTAATTAAATTATAAAATTAGGAATGAAAAGAACCTTCTAGAAGAATCTAGAAGACTATAATCAATTCTAATTGCATTAGGAATGATAAATCATTATTTCCTCTAGATCATTGGGCCGCATATAAAGATCAAACCGGGCCCAGTTTAGTAATTTGGCCATAACTTCCTCATTGTTCATCGGAATTGGGCTTATAATATATCGTTGGAAAGCACTTTTCGAACCCGACCCAACTACACTATTATTGGACCCTTGCCATGGACCAAACCAAATTGAATTTGCTGTTTTCTTAAAATAGGTTTTCAAAAAACAAAGAGAAAGAAAAGAAATAAAAACTAACCGCAACACTAGACCTTCCACACTTTCACTTCATTCGATTATGATTCGACGTGAAAGGTACTCAACACCGGGTTTGATTTTGGGGAGACACAAATGGGTGTCTACACTTGTATATTCTTTGTAGACCAGAGTAGTCTAGAGTATTTAATGACATTGTACATAAAGAGAGTAAGTTTAGAATGATGTAGAACTCTCTAGATTAACTTTATTCTAGGACCCTCCATTTGAGGAGGTTAGAACTTTATAGATAAGAGATCTCTTGGCCTTGGGGAGCACTATAAATAGGCAAACTTCCTTCATTTGTACATCCATCCACACAATTGTAAAGTTTTCTTAAGCAATATAAAACATCCTTAAAGCAATCTTTCTTGATCTCTCTTGCTTTCTACTTAGCCATTTTCTAGTTTCACTCACTTAACTTTTAGCATCGTACTTAGCCTAGCTAAGGTACTTTGGGGATCCTTGATTAGAGTTGCAGGGGTAATTCTAGTAGGATGCGTGCAAAGGATTTAGGGAAAGAGTCAGCACGTGACACGCCGCTAAGTGTCTTCTCATCTTCTTGTAGAATTTGCAAAATATGGTATGACTTTCACCTTGTTTGTTGAATAATTTGGGTGGGATTCGAGATTTTGTAATTTATTAGGGGTTTTGATTTGTATGATCAATTGAGTAATGAAGTTTGTTGAAAATTTTCTATTGTTTAAATGGAGGATGTAGCAAGTATAATTACGGAAGGTGGAGTACTGGAGTAGTTCCTTTATTGGTAATGCATCTTAAGGAATCATCTTCGCTGGTGGAAAATGATGGCTTGAAGCAGTATGAACATGAGGTTGAGAAAGCTAGTGCCTTTGCTCATGGGCTTCTTGCTATAAAGTTCGCCGATGGTGTTATCGACGATGTCATTATTGATGATGGTGGTATGGTGTTGTTGACAATGGTGGTGTTGATGATGGTTCAAGTATGGGGGGTGTTTTTGGGGATGGGAAAGGGGGTGGCCGGTGGGAAAAGGGTGGTGGTGGTGGGTAAGGGGCTGCCATGGAAATGATGAGAGAGAAAGATTCATGGAGGGGAGGAGAGGGAAAAATAAATATAAAAAGTAATAGAAACACCAATTACATTGTGACACATGACAAGTTTACTTGTTAAATCAGTTTTTAACAAGTCAAGGCCTATAAAAACAAATACTTCCTAAAGTTCAGACTATTCAATAATAATTCAAAGCTGAGATTATATATGATGTATATTACAACAAAGGGAAGGTAGTAAAGACCTATTTTCTCTTATTATTTTCTATTCATTCTTGTTGATATTGCACTTCACTTTGATTAGTGATAGCTTAGTTTTTATTTGAATCATACATGTAGCGATTGAGTTTTTTTCTTTTACTGCTATATACATCATTGTAGGTGTCGTGCGAAGTGCTTCTACTTTAGCATATGTGAATATGCTCGGTAGTTGTAGGATGTAGGAATTGAAATGTATGATAGGGACAAGAGATAAAGTAAGAAGCCACCAACAAGTTTTTAAGTAATTTGTAAATCGTTCATGGATTTTATCGAAAAAGACAAGGTGTAGGGAATATTTCAAGCATTATCCCTAGCTTGAACCCCACTGTGATCATACACTAAAGTACGGTGGCGTCCAAAGGGAAAGAAGATAGAGCAAAAGAGTCGCCAACAAGTTTTTATAGGAACTTGTAAACCGTTCACGAGGTGAAGGTTACACCCCTTAACGATCCAAGAGATCGTCAACTCCAATAGGTCTTGAACCATGACTGGTAGTTCGGGGATGAAGGTACAAATCCAACCTAAAAGAGATTGAACCTGCCCTAATAATAGGCCTCTACTTTATTCTGATCGTATTCATGTGCGCTTTCTGACTAACATACAATCAGTAGGATTAACCCTAAACCTATTTATCTATGTTGGTTGAATATTAATGCACAAATAAAACTATTATTGGCGATTACTTGAATTATAATCAAATTAACCCTAAACAAGATTATTAATATCTTATTAAGCGTGATTACAAGTACCAATTCCTTTTAAACATGCGTAAAAGGTGTGATCAAGCAATAACAATAAAAATCAAGCAACATAATAAATAATCATAACAATAAAAATCATAATAATCATCATAAACATGTTAAAGCATAATAGCAAGATCCTAGGCATGATACTAACAAGATTAATAACAAACCCTAGCATGTCACTAAGCAATAAAAATCAAAACTTTAACCCTAACATGATACTATTAGGAAAGAACTGGAAGCATCATACTTTTAATCATACTTAATATTAAAATTACCCTACACATGATACTAGGAATTTAAAATAACAATCTAAGCATGATTTCTATATCATAATATCAATTAAACCATTAAAGTATTTACTTGGATGTCTCGTACCTCTTTCTAATAACAAAATATACGCGTTAGTAATTTCAAGGAAAATAATAAACAATTAAATTAAATAATTGAAAGAGATTTGGGACCAAACCCTCAGAAATAAAACCTTTCACGTCTAGGGCGAAGACAACTTTGAATATGGCTAGGTGTATCTAAGTCTTGCGAATGCGGAATTTTGTATTTGAGAAAAGGCTAGTTTAGAAAAGAGAGAGAGAGAGAGAGAATAATCAAGAAATTCTTGATGAGAGTTGGTGAATTAAAACGGAGTTTTCAGAAGGCTATTTATAGAGAAAATCAGCCAAAAAGATAAAAAATCAAAACAGAGTTCTGACGCGTAAAACGAGGTTAGCGTCAGACGCTGACATTAGCGCCAGGCGCTAACGCTAGCGCCAAGCTTAGTGTCAGGTGCTAATGCTGGCGTTTAGCACTGACTAAAATATTGACGCGTTTTCTAAAATCAGATAGAAATTGATCGTACAGGAGGATAAAATCGTATTTTCCTAAAAAACGTTCTTTTATTCTGATTAAAACTCTAAAAAGTCAACAATGTTATGAAATATTTGTGGATATCCATTATCCTCCTTTGTATCATTTCGGAACAATCTAGATCTAAGGTTTATATTCTTATCCAATCAAACTCTAATATATTGTATGTATATATACACCTTATCATATGGAATACTATACACAGATTTATTCTCTTTCAATCTCTCATCTTTCCCTTTATTTTACAACACGTTATCAGCACCAAAACTCTAATCAATATGTAAATTTTATTGATTGTTGATTTCTTAGGTTAATGATTAATTCGTTGTATACTGAATGTGCTAAATTATACTCATTATTATCTTGTTGTGTCGCATCTTGGGAAGAAATTAGAAGGAGATTAATCTTGATCATGGGTTTTGATCTTTTAATAATGAAATCACACGTTTCAAGAATGTCATATCATTCACAATCCTCATTAATTAATTTAGGACTAGTACAAGGAGTCTCACGGTATTAATAATTTGGTTACAAAGAACTACTCGTATTATTTTTCGATTGCATTGGTTTGTTAATCTTGAATCATCTTTCTCATCTATCCATAATATAATAGATTAGCCTTAATCAAGGGCTATACTTTATTTTCTTTTCATTGACGTTTTCATGAGTTACAGGCTAGCAGATGACGTTGATAACATGAAGTTGATGATAAGGCTGGTTTTTATAGTGGGAAAGGTTTTGATATCAGGAAAGTTCATTCTCAACTATCCTGTTATTGTTAATTTTAAACCTTTACATAATATGTTTATATTGTTTCCCAAATTTTCGTATTTTTATTATTCCTGGAGTTCAATGAGCAATTTGGGAATAGTTGAATTTGATGCAGAATAACTAATTAGTAGTTTTGTTTTGACTATGAGTTTTGTTTAGTTTGAATCTAAAAGGGTATTTAGAATTATTATTGGGGTTAATTTTATGAAAGTATGGTTTTCATGAAATTGTATTACATATATTTGCTAGATTTTGGTATTACTTTTCCTATCCGTAAATGAGTTTGGTTATTTCTCTATGCTTGATAGCAAATATGAATGGTTTGATTTAGCAATTAGTTACCCATATAATTTGTTTGTGAAATCTTATGTCTAATGCCTTGAATGTTTGTAAATTGTACGAAGTAAGCCTAAGATACATGTGAAACTATTTATAATTTATGTATTGAATTATGTTTTTATATTTCAAGTATGATATGAAACATGTGGTTTTCCACTAACGTGAACGTGTTAATTTTGGTTGCTTATGTGCTTGTTTCTATTTTCTAATTAAGCTTTATCAGGCAATATATTGATATAATTGACCCAACAATATAGTTGATTCAATCGATTCAGGTATGTTTTTATTAAAGCGTGAAGTAGTAGGTTTTCATATTTTTACCTTCTCATTCAATTATAGTATTATGTACCTACTTGAAGTTTGATTATTGGAATAAATGTAAATTGAATACGATGTGCGGACCTGAAGTTCCTTATATTTATAAAGAGTATTCACACTAGCTTGAACATATCCCTTAAGGATAATACAAAGGAATGTGCATGATCTACAAAGCTAAAACATATTGCTTAGATATCCACTACATACTAACGTGATTCTATAAACACAATGTCATGTTTACTTATGTTTCCAATGATTAATTTTAATTTGGCTAGTATAGTTGAGTGGATCGAATAAGGTATGTTTTGATTAAAGCTCGAACTGATTATGTCATGTCTTATTTTTACCTTCTGTTTGTGAAAAATGTAGATGGATTGGTATATATTCTCGTACATATGGACTTGAAGTTCCTTAATTAATTAAATATATAGCAAAAAGTGTGTTATGAGTTCAAGTAACTAAACATGACATTGTGAGAAACTATACATAATCAACGTTTTATTATGCCCATAAATATAAGAGGTTTTGTTTTTTTTAAGATGAATGTAATTGGGCATGAGGAACATGATAAGTGTTCTATAAATATAATTTTATATAAGCATGTTTTTGCTAAAAGGAACACGTTACTTGATACATGACATTGCCAAAAGAATTGGCAAAAGAATTTATGGCTTAAAAGTTGCAAGGATTTTAAAGGTTGTTGGATTGATTCATTCCATACCCCCATATGTAAGGATTAGGGGGAGATTGTATGTAACCCTTGCATATAAATAATAAAATATATTGATAGTCAGTTTGATACATACAATAACTTAAATATCAACGATTTATTTAATAGAAGTGACCACATGTTCATTAAATATTTTGAAATGATACCATCCTGAAGATGGATATAAACAAATGACATTTATCATATACTAGTTGTAAATGCTCTAATTTAAAATTGATGTCCTAAGAGTACAATATCAATTGTTGATGGACCTATAGCATGCCTGAAGCGTGATAAATCAATAGGTTCTAAAGATAATTAAGTATCTTTGAAAAGGAAAGGAGTCACTATTGACAATGACAAATTTGAGGAAGTGGTAAATATCATTACATTTCTAGAAGAAATCACTTTTAGTAAAGTTCATATGTTTCATGACTATATGAAAGACTCCAGAAGAGTATGAAATATCCAACAAGATTAACATGTATCAAGTTTATAAATATTAATTGATTGTCTCGCCAATTGTATAAAGAAACACATGTTGGTGTTCTAAAATCACATCACATTCATGGCCATGCATATAGTAAGTTTAATAAAGTGATCACTAGTGTTGAAAACTGACCAGAGTTCAAATTTAGAGAAGTGATTGGATGTGATAATTAAATTAGGCTATCCGGGTTTAATAATTACCCGTTATGGAAACCTGAAGTTTCATTTGATAATGTGCTGACGCTTTCTCAATGTTAAATATATAAAATGAATTGAATGTCAAGACGTAATATTGAGATTGAGTCATATTTGGATTGTGAGTTATAATAATTTGTATTGATGAAAATTTCAAGATTTAATATGTTTTGCTTTTTTTTTTAATTTTTTTTTTTTATATATATAAAAGAGTAATGGATGATAAAGGAGTAATGGCTGACCAGAAGTTCACCAAAATAACGTATATATTATTGTCAACTATCAAGTGATTAGAAGCTCACCAAATGCACTATTTAAGTCTTTAACGATCCAGAAGATCATCACCTACTAGAATTACGAGCAAGTGATTTATGCTTGTATAACAATTCTTTTGATTGGGGCTATTATATGTCAGCACATATTAAATTGGAGAAGAAAGAAAAACGTACAACTGCACAACATGTGTCTCCCCATTGACATTGATCTCCAGAAGAGAAAATATTATTGAAAATTTAATAATAAATACACATGAAATATAAAGTTAATGAATAAATGATTCTTCATCGAAATTGTTCTCCAGAAGAGATAGATTTTGATTGTGATCCTCCCAATGAAATGAATTTTAATGCAAATTTATATACTAAGTTGGTATAGAATTAGACGCCCCTATAAAAGAGATATATTACCAACTTAGGGGGAGAAGAAATAGCAAAAGTTGGGAAAATCGAAATAAATAAATAAATAAAGAATATATATTATCCCTATAATGGTAGTTTGAAAAGTTATATATATGCCAACTTTTGTATATATATTATCAAGATATGTTGCACATTTATGATTTGATTTGTATTCAGTTATGACTCATGTTGCATAGCGTTGAAGATACATTTTGGTCATATTAATTATGTGTATACATTGAGATAAAATCTTTCCAATTGTACTTGAATCACTACACCTGAAGTGTAGGTTGTATATGATCGGTTCCAAAATAAAGATATGTTTAATAGATATGATATTTGGCAAGATAGTGCAGTTGACACTAATAATGTAATAGTATATAAATACCATAGTGTATGAAATACCCTAAAAGTGGTATAGATATCTGAATTATTATAATAGATGGCCTATGATGTAAGAAAAATTATGATGGTTCAGATATCATAGTAAAATAGCATGCGGAATGTAAGTTAAAGGAATTTTATGATACCGATACATAATGGAACCGATGAATAATATGCATATGCATAATGGAATGGACTAATATGTAAGGGATCTGAAATATATGTACATTTTGATGTCGACATAATGATAATGATCATAAGTTTATCATGGACCCGAAGTCCAAAGAAATATGGATTTTCAAAATCCACACTGTATAGTGTCTTGCATTATTTCGAGTCTTATGTATGTTCATATGCATGTGTGAGTCATAGGTTATTGGATTATTCATTGCATATGTTCGAAGTTGTGAATGCATAACTCATTGTATAATTTGTTTATTATGTTATCATATTTTTATATCTCATATTGTATGCTTTAATTTCTATATAATAATTGTGGTGTATGTCAATGTTCATTCAAAGTATAGTAAGACATATTTACAACTGTGATGGAAAATTAAAAGGAACTACTTATGTTCCAATGGGCTTACACTTGTGATGAAATTATTGATGACGTCGATTAAATAACATATTATGAATCATATAAGAAGAGTTCCGGAAGAACTTATGTACGACGCATTTAAATATTCAACCCTACAAAGTTTATATCTTGAATATTGCTATTCAATTATTATCAAACTCTTAATAAGTCAATGTGACTACTGACATCTCAACCTGAAGATTGAGCATATGAAAGTTAGTGAGAATTACTATTTGCAAGAGAACTATCATGTCAATTATGAATATTCTAAAGAATATCAACGGAATGCTTGTGCGTGAAACTATTTTATTATGGTCTAGAAGAACCATGATAAATGTATATAATTACATGTGTTATATTATAATTCATATGAAATTGAAGAATACATTAATGATATCAAGTTTTGTCATCATATTATTATTAATGAAGTTTGATCTATCAAATAATGATCATCAATTTCTATCATTAACGACTTCCAGAAGAAGTCATAATTGTATTCGTTTATTTTTTTTTAAATCAACTACAAAACAGATCGAGATTTGAAAAATAATATTAGAGATAAATACATGTATGGTGAAATGAAGACACTTCACATGTTCACGTGAAGACTTGAAGAATTGAAGATGCAACTTCAGTTTTAGAGAATTGAAGATCAACTAATGATATTTTACTTACTACATATGAGAAGATATCCAAACATATTGGATTCATCGTTGCGGCACTAGAAGATCTCAAGTCATGTATTCATCGGGGGGAGAAAATACGCGCTGCACTCTTTTTCCCTTGACCATGGTTTTGTCCCAAATTGGGTTTTCCTGGTAAGGTTTTTAATGAGGCAGCATCTCGAGCGTATTACGAAGAATGATGTACTCTTTTTTCTTCACTATATTTTTATCCCACAGGGTTTTTCGTAGTAAGGTTTTAATGAGGCACAGTCTTCGATAATGGACATCCAAGGGGGAGTGTTATGAAATATTTGTGGATATCCATTATCCTCCTTTGTATCATTCCGGAACAATCTAGATCCAGGGTTTATATTCTTATCCAATCAAACCCTAATATATTGTATGTATATATACACCTTATCATATGGAATACTATACACAGATTTATTCTCTTTCAATCTCTCATCTTTCCCTTTATTTTACAACAAACAAAAGTCAATTTAATTTATCAATGCTAATTGAATTAGGAATGAAAAGAACCTTCTAGAAGAATCTAGAAGACTAAAACAATTCCTAATTGCATTAGGAATGATAAATCTATATTAGACCCTTCTCTAGATCATTGGGCCGCATATAAGGCTCAAACCGGGCCCAGTTCAGTAATTTGGCCATAACTTCCTCAATATTCATCGGAATTGGGCTTATAATATATCATTGGAAAGCTATTTTCAAGCCCTATCCAACTACACTACTATTGGACCCATATCATGGACCAAACAAACTGGATTGACTGTTTTCATAAAATAGGTTTTCAAAAACAGAGAGAAGAGAAAAGAAATTAAAACTATCCAACTACACTAAACTTTCCACACTTTCACTTCATTCGATTATGATTCGACGTGAAAGGTACTCATCATTGGGTTTGGTTTTGGGGAGACACAAATGGGTGTCTACACAAGGCAACCATGAATTTTTCTCCATGAAGGTTACACTTCATCCATAATCCATGATATTATTAACTTCATATGATTATGAACCACAATTGGAGGATCAGAGACGAAGTTATGAAATTTAGCCAAGGAGACAATTTTGCCCATATTGGTCTTTACTCGATTTTTATTGCAACAACTATATTTACCGATTTAATAGACATAAAATCAAAATTCAGTTCACTCCAAAATAGTACTTCGTATTACTAAATTGGTTGAATATTAATGCACACATTATTTTAAGATATTGTGATCCCTTATTTAGTATGTCCAGAAGCTTAAAAGGAAACCTAAACTAGTTGATCAAATTATCTTATTAGGTGTGATATTCAATTACGTATTCTTGATCAAATATGCAGAAGGGTGATTAAAATAATGAATCAACAACCAACTCATAAGTATAAGAAGCAACATAATAAATATTAATATGAATTAAAACATCCAACTCAAAAACCTAAACATGATACTAACTAAGTAACTAAATAAAAATAAGCAATTAAAATTACTTACATTTTTAATGCACTTCCTTAAATTGCTAATTAAAAACTGTTAATAACTTCAAGAAATTATAAACTAAACTGAAAAATTAACATCAATAATAGTGATGATTATAAGAATAATAATAATAATAGTAAAAATTAAAATAAGAAGAATAGTAGTATTAAATATAGAGATATATTTATTAAATAACTCTTAGAATTCAACTTTTTGCCTAGGTTTAAGAAATACAAAGGGACTTCAATCTCCTTAAAAGGAATGTGTCAAATTATATAGGTTGCATGATGATAATAGACTTATAATATGGTCGAAATGCTCTATTAATCCCCTCTGAAATTTAGCGAAAAGTCCATAGTTATAGGATAGAATGAGGAAAAGATAAGGTTGGTGCTAAAGAAATACAATTGGGCGATCAATTTGTTGAAAATGTTAATTAAGACGAGTTTAAAATCATCTTAGATAATGATACTTATTTTTATTTATCAGGAAAACATTATGGTAGAAGTGACACATGTTAATAGAATATATATTCCATTACTTTAATGTGATTTGCAATCCGTTTACAAGGGAAATGCTTAATAAATATATAATCTTTCAAAACTTTCAACATCATTGTATATACACTTTAAAAATAAATATATTTTCTTCAAGCATATTTGAACTTTCCTTAATATTATGAACGAGTGATAATAATCATAACTATAAAATAGAATAATATCAAGGTTATTTTTATCATAATTAGCTCCAAATCTGACCCAATTTTAAGAAAAAAGTCATATTTGAGACCAAAAAGAAACTTCAAACTTCGAATAAGATTTAGGTCTAACTCTAAACTTACATAGAATTTAGTTTGGGCCTAGCCCATACATTTCAATTTTGCATTCCCAATTCTATATATGTGATAAAAACATAACTCTAATATACTAGAACAGCTCTTCGCCGCTTTTGTCACTTTTTTGCCTTTATCTTTCTTTCTCTTTTCTCTGCTCCAATCTCAAATAATTTTTTTTTTTGAGTTTTTATAGGTAATCGCCATTTTATTTAATATGTTAAATCTTATTTCTTTATATTCTCTCTTTCATCATTCAATAACAAGCCCTAGAATTGAAAATTACGCTAGAGAACATTATGAAATAATGGCAGCATATATTCTTGAAAGACGAGATTTCACATGTCAGTGATTCAAGGTTTCTTTTTTTATTTGTTTTTTATTTTTATATTCAAATAATACTTGTTGTTATTGTTGTTGTTAATTCAATTTTTTTTTTTCGCTCAGCTACGGTCTCCATGGTTGCAATCCATCTTTCTTGGTAATTTCAATATCTTTTTTTTTTCTGAGCTATACGATCTTCATTCATACTTGCAATCCATTTTTTTTTGGTAAGTATGCTCCCACTTTTCCCTTGTAAATCTTTATTTGATTCATATATATATGAATTCTTAGAATACGAAGGATTAATGTCTAAAAAATATCATTTAAAAGGAGGTTTCGGTTAAATAATACTTCGTAAATATTAATTTTAATAGTCACATTATCTGTGAAATTACAAGAAATAAAATCATAACATTTTCATGAGTAATTTCAACTTTTTCAAGGCCAATTATCTTGAATAATAATTCAAAAATATAACAAAAGACATTATCATAAAAAAATTTAGAGCAAGTTGTATCTAAAACCTTTGATAATTTAATTCATAGACAAGATACAATAGAAAGTAAAAAATATATATATTTTTTAAAAAACAGTCAATTAATGGTTGCTTGTATTAGTGAATTTGAGAAATAGAAAATTAAGTGTAATTTATGTAATAAAGTAAAGATAAAAAAGATATTTAAATATAAGTCATAATTTATTAGATAGTAGAATGAGAGAGAAGCAAAGATACTTAAGATAACTTAAAGTGTATAGAAAGAGAAAGAGAAAAAAAAGTACGACTTCCCTTTCAAAATTGATCACTATAACCAGTAGTCAAGGAGATTTTCTATTCTACTTATTACTCATAATAAAGGAAAAATAATAAAAAAAAAAATCCCAACTTTCATCAATTTTGGTAGAATAATCCCAACTTTAGATTATTCTGGAATAATCCGAACTTTAGGGGGTATTTTTTTTCTTCAATCTCAAACCGATCAACAAAAGTCAATGACCTGTTGTAACAGGTTATGTGCCACGTGTCAAGCTACATTGGTAATAAAAAAAACAAAAATTAATTTAAATAAATAAACCACAAACCCTTTATTCTCCTACCTGACCACCGTAACCCCCACCCCCACCACCACCACCTGCATCGCCGGCCGCGCCTACTCCTCCCTTCCCCTGCCCCAACGGTGCGCCGCTTTCTCCCTAAACCCCCTGTGCCGGTGCTACGACCCACTTCCACCCACAAGTCCCTCATTTTCGAATCCTCCCCCACTCGAAAACTCCCAAAACCCACTTTCTCACCGTCGAAAACCCTAGCGGCTTGGGTTTTTGATGGTGTGGGAAGGGTATTTTGGGGTTTTCGGGAGGGTTGGGGACAGTTTTGAAGGGAGTTTCGAGTGGTGTCGTGGTGGTGGTGGGTCGAAAAGGAATTTGAACTGGTGGTGAGCGGCTGGAAATCGAGTGATGGTACCAGCGGAAAAGGAGGGAGGAAGGTGGGTCGCATCACCGGTGTTGGGAGAGGGGGAAAACCGGCACGGGGGGGGGGGGGGGGGGAAGAGTAACGGCGACTGCTAAAGATAAGGTTGAGGGTGGTCCGATTGGTTTGGGTGGTGGATTTTTTTTTCTTTTTTTGTTTTAATTTTTTTAACCAATAAACGCGTGACACGTGTCATTTTAAAAAAAAAGAAAGAAACCCATTCAACCGATAACCGGTATTTGGGATTGAAGAAAAAAAATACCCCCGAAAGTTTGGATTATTCTAGAATAATCTAAAGTTGGAATTATTCTACCGAAATTGACGAAAGTTGGGATTATTTTTTCTAATTTTTCCTAATAAATATGTATCCATTTTGAGGCCCCAATACTTTAGGGGGCCCGTGTGGTCGCTCAAGTTGCACTACCTGTTTAGGGTAATTTTACCCTGCCACGTGGCCCAATCAGTGGATGACACGTGTCAGCTTCAGAATGGTCCAGAGTGGACAAATCCCTGCTTGACACGTGTCACTCCAGAAATAAAGGGAAAAATGGCGGCCTTCAGGCCCAAATCCCGAGAACGCCGCAAAACGCACAGCCCACCAATGATTAGGGTTCAGTGACCTAATCAGGGGCACAATTTCCAAAGACCCTATAAATAGGGAGATGTCCCTCATTTTGAGGGCACGTTTTACCATTTATTACACTTGCATTCTCTTACATCAGAGAAACACCTGAGCTTGGAATCCGAGCAGATACCCACCTTAATTTCCGTCCTCTTTAGTCCTCTTCAGGTTACTAACTTGACCGTCGGAGGCGGAGCTCCAACCACCCGGAGTCTCCGTTATTTTTGCAGGTATAGCTCGGCCGGATCAGACTTCGTGACGTAACTCTCCCGAGGGACAAAAACACCCAAAACATTTGGCGCCGTCTGTGGGGAGGGTCCCTCGAAGATGGTTCAAGAGTCTGTACCATCCCCTAACCGTCTGGGCGATGACCCAGAAGTTTTTACAGATTAGGAGGATGAGGATCCTCAGGTCGAAACCT
Source organism: Chenopodium album (assembly GCF_948465745.1). Lineage (NCBI taxonomy): Eukaryota > Viridiplantae > Streptophyta > Magnoliopsida > Caryophyllales > Amaranthaceae > Chenopodium > Chenopodium album. The sequence continues at coordinate 16,412,224 of NC_137835.1, read as the reverse complement.
TTACAGCCGAAGACGGCTCTCTCAGAATCAAGCGCATCCGGCCCAGAGAGACTCTGGAGCGGGGTGCCTCCCAGGCGGGTCCGAGCAGACCCACTAGGCAGCCGGAAGGGGAAACCCAAACGGCCGCTGGATCAGCCCCTGTCACCCGAGACGAACTCATGAGATTCATGACAAGTTTCAAGGGTGAAATTAAAGAGCTGATCACCAAAAGCCGGGCTGGCCCAAGTAAAGGTCAGTCGGCGAAGAAGACTCCTCCAAAGAAGGGGAAGTCAGTCAGAAACCGGCAGCCCACTCCTCATCCAAAGGAGAAGGCAGCCGGGACCATTGATTGGTAAAAAATTCTCCTTCCTGGGAAGAACACCAATAACACTCGCCGGACTCAGCAGCCGGTGAGAAGTAAAAAATCAACTGTTGATGCCCGGGAGATCATAAACTGGAAGAGAAACCAATCGCTTTCTGAGTCGGCTTCAACGTCGAACTTTCCAGACAGCTTCAACAATATTTCTGCATGGAGTGCACCCTCTTTGCATGAGAGCCAGACAGGCGGTAATACCGTCCATTCTGGCCCTCACATGATTGGAGCTGTACTGTATGTGCCTACTCAGGCTTACGGACAATATCCTCCTCACTTCATGCAGCCGACCTTCTTTGGAGGTCAGGCGGCATATCCAAATGTCCAGCCATTGGACTGGCAGCTTCGTCTACTGCGCCTGGGTGAACAGCCTTCTGCGTTCACCCGGGAGATAACCGAGGCGGCCTAGCCGGCCAAGGTTAAGAATGTATTGGTTGGTACCTATGATGGTACCACCAATCCGGAAGACCACCTCATGGCATACACCAACCTCATGTATCTGCAGGGGTTGGATGATGCCACTTGGTGTCGGTGCTTCCCGGCTACATTGAAGGGCATTGCCCAACAATGGTTTGGCAATTTGCCAGCCGGGTCCATCGATAGCTTCAGGAAGCTCGCCTTCCTGTTTGCTTCCAAATTCTCAATGAACATCCCTGCTAAGAAAACAAGCCTTGATTTGAGCACTGTTAAGCAGGGAGAGAGAGAAGGGCTGCGCTCATATGTCAAGCGGTTCAATCTGATAAGAATTCAGATTCAAGGACTGTCTGACGAGGTAGCTTTTACAGAATTTTTCTAAGGTCTGAGAGACGGGTTGACCTTTAAGTTCGACCTAGTCAGAAAAGGGGCTTTCACCTTACAGGCGGCCCTGAGGGAGGCGGAAAGCTACATCCAAGCTACCGACCTCTGCTCGCCTGGTAACCAGTCGGACTCCAAGAAGTCCGACAAACAGAAAGACAACCGGTCTGCTCAGCCGGCCAAAAACAAAGAAGAGAGCAAAAAAAGAAAAGAAGTCTGGGCGGTTACTGACTCTGACCAGCCGTCCCAGAAGAAAAAGAAAGAGTTTAAACCGTACGTCCCTAAGTACCAGTTTAATAAAGACTGCAACTCCATCCTCATGGAGGTAAAGGACCGGCTGTCCATTGAGAAGCCGAATCCTATGAAGAGTTCTGTCCAGTCACGGAACAAAAATAAATTTTGTCAGTTCCATGAGGAGGTCGGCCATGACACCAACGACTGCTTCAGTCTTCAGCGGGCGTTGGACCGTCTGGCTGACAAAGGGCTGTTGAAGTCCTACATTTCTAAGTCCCTAGCCGGGGCAAAAAAGAAAAACAAGGGTCAGTCCTTCAAGACTACCCCCAGCCTGCTAGTAGCTCGGATACCGATAAGGAGTCGGTCTACACAATAGCAGGCGGGTTCTCTTGTGGTGGCCCTACCATCCGGGGCACCAAGAGCCATCTTCGAAAGATGGACAAGGATGATGACGAGCAGGCGTCTGCAAGTACCTCCTTCCCAAACGTCTTGATTACTGAGAAGGATAGGGGCAGCGTCCGCCGTCCGCATGATGACCCGGTTGTCATTGAATGTAAGGTTGCCAACCAACTGGTTGGAAGAATCCTTATTGACACCGGCAGCTCATCAGACATCATCAGCCTCCGGTGCTTGCAAAAGCTGAAATATAACGTCAGCAGCATGCATCCGGTCACCCACCCCTTGGTTGGTTTCGGGGGTGGGATGGTCTACGCAGCCGGAAGAATTGACTTACCCATCCGGCTGGGAGAGAAGGGCCAAGGACGACATATTGTCGTCAGATTCTTGGTCGTTGAGGAGTTAACCTCCTACAACATTATCCTTGGCCGGCCGACCCTCAACGTAGCCAAGGCAGTAATCATCCCATCTCTCATGCTCATCAAGTATGAGAGGGATGACGGCACTGTAGGTTCCCTAAATGGGGATCAGAAGACGGCCCGAGAGTGTTATCTCTCAGCCGTCAGAGACACTGTGGCCCCAGACGGCCAGGAACCAATAGACCTTGACAATGTCAAGGATGCCGACCCTGTGCCTGTCCCACCAGCAGCCGGGAAGAAAAGAAAGGCACCTCTGCTGGTGGAGGTGAAGAAAGAGAAAAAATAGCAATCACTGACCGGTGAACGGTCAGATGAGCTTCGCCCTCAACCGGCTGGTGAAAGTATTGATCTCGTTCTGGATGAAAGCCGTCCAGAACGTACTGTGAAGGTTAGGACGGTTGCTCATGCTACTTTGGGTGCAAGCTTGCACCTTCTACTGAAGGAATTCAAAGACATTTTTGCCTTTGAAGTGGAAGAGATGCCAGGCGTCAGCCCGGATCTCGTTGTCCACAAACTCGCCGTGGACCCCAAAAAGAAGCCCATCTGGCAAAAGAAAAGAAACCACGGCGAGGAAAGAAGTCAGGCGGCAGCTGCTGAAGTCAAAAAGCTGCTAGACGCCAGGTTCATCCGGCCCTGTAATTTTCCCGACTGGGTGGCCAATGTGGTCCTTGTTAAGAAACCGAATGGGACCTGGCGCATGTGTGTTGATTACACAGACCTCAATAAGGCGTGTCCAAAGGACAATTACCCGCTTCTAAAGATCGACAGTCTGGTCGACTCTACAGCCGATGACGCCTTGATGAGCTTTATGGATGCCTACTCCGGCTTCCATCAGATACCCCTGTGGAAGAAAGATCAAGAGAAGACGGCCTTCGTCACTGATCAGGGGTTATTCTGTTATACTGTGATGCCGTTTGGCTTGAAAAATGCGCCTGCCACTTTCCAACGGATGATTAATACGGTCATCATTAATCAGATTGGGAGGAATGTGGAGGCGTACATTGATGACATGATAGTCAAATCCAAGCTACAGACGGATCACCTTGCTGATCTCCGAGAAACATTCACCACCCTCAGGCGGCATAGGGTTATGTTAAATCCTAAGAAATGCGTCTTTGGTGTTGAGTCTGGGAAGTTTCTTAGATTCCTGATTGATCAAAGGGGGATAGAGGCTAACCCTGAAAAGATACAGGCGGTGATAGACATGAAGTCACCCCGTTCTGTCAAGGAAGTGCAGAGGCTCACCGGCTGCCTGGCCGCCCTGGGGAGGTTCCTCAGCCGGTCAGGCGACAAGTGCCTCTACTTCTTCCAAGCAATCAGGAAGAAAACCAGATTTGAATGGGGGGAGGATGCTGAGGTGGCATTCCAGAGGTTGAAAGAGCATTTACATTCTCTACCTAGGTTGGTCAGTCCTTTACCTAGGGAGACGTTGTACATGTACTTAGCCGTCTCAGATCATGCCCTCAGTGCCGTTCTCCTTGCTGAGCGAGACGGCGTGCAGCTCCCGGTTTACTTCATTAGCCATGTTCTTAAAAATGCTGAACTCCGGTATCCCATGGTTGAAAAATTTGGATTTGCTCTGTATATGGCTTTCAAAAAATTGAAGCCCTACTTTCTGGCACACCCGGTGGTGATTTACACCGACCAGCCACTCAAGCGGCCAATGTCTACGTTGGACTCATCCGGGAGAATGTTGAAATGGGCTATTGAAATGCAAAGTCTTGAAATCACTTACGAACCAAGAAAGGCAGTGAAAGGTCAGGCGTTTGCCGACTTCATTGTTGAAATGACCCGTCCGGTGGCTCCGGATAATCTTGATCAGGTTTGAAAAGTGTATGTAGACGGGAGCTCTACTAAGAACGGCTGTGGTGCAGGCGTAATTTACGAGTCTCTTGAAGGGGACAGATTTGAGTATGCACTACGCTTCAAATTTCAAGCCTCTAACAATGAGGCGGAATATGAAGCCCTGCTAGCCGGCATTCGCATGTGTAAGGCGGCAGGGGCCATGAAAATTGACGCCTACTCTGATTCTCAATTGGTCGTTAGCCAGTATGAGGGAAGCTACGAGGCTACTCATCCGGCTATGATTAAATATCTTCAGGCAGTCAAAGAAGAGACCAAGGCATTTGAGGAATTCCGTCTGAGTCAAGTGCCTAGGTCGGAAAACAACCAGGCGGATGCATTGTCAAAACTGGCGTCTTCCGCCTGCCATGATACACCTTGGTCTGTCTTTTGGGAAGTTCTTGAAAAGAGAAGCATCTATGAAGATCCCATTGGAATTCTGGACCGAAGTTCTACCTGGATGGATGGCATCCGGGCTTACCTTTCAGACGGTACGCTTCCTGATTCGCCACAGGAAGCAGCCGTCCTGAAAAAGCGAGCTGCAAGCTTCGAGTTGAAAAATGGATAACTCTTCAAGGCAGGGTTTCTGAAGCCTTTGTTGAAGTGTGTCACCCCAGAGAAGGGGAAAGATGTTCTCGAAGACTTGCACTCGGGATTCTGCGCTTCTCATATAGGCGACAGGTCCCTAGCCGTCAGAGCCAGACGATATTATTTTTGGCCCACTCTTGAGGCAGACGCCAAGGAATTGATGAAGAAATGTGACAAGTGCCAAAAATTTGGCAAACTCATTCACCGTCCGGCTACTGATCTAACGGCCATCCACAACCCAATCCCGTTTGCAAAATGGGGCATGGAAATTCTAGGTCCTTACACGCCTGCTCCAGGCGGAAAGCGCTACATCTTGGTGGCTGTGGATTATTTCACCAAGTGGGTGGAGGCTGAGGCGGTTAAAAACATCAAGACCTCAGACGTAATTTCCTTCATTTGGAAGAACATTATCACCCGGTATAGGGTACCTATGTCTATGGTGTTTGATAATGGTCCTCAGTTTGAGACGCCTCAGCTAAAAACTTGGTTGGGAGATCAGGGGATCTCAAGCTATTTTGCATCTGTCGGCCGACCCTAAGCAAACGGCCAAGTTGAAGCCTTCAATAAACTCATCTCAGACGGCATTAAGAAGAAAATAGAAAGAGCCGGTGGCTTATGGGCAGAAGAACTAATCCATGTCCTATGGGCCATCCGGACAACAGCAAAAGGGGCAACCGGTGAAACCCCATTTCTCATGGTTTACGGTGCTGAAGCCGTCTTGCCCATCGAACATTACGAGCCGACTCTCAGAGTCATGCTATATGATGAAGAGGCAAACTGGGAAGCAATGCGCCTGACATTGGATTCACTCCCAGAACGCAGGGGCAATGCCGCCTTGCGTCATGAGATTTACCGTCTGAGAATGACTAGAGCCTACAACAAAAAAGTACACAAGCGTCCTTTGAAAGTTGACGACTTAGTGTTACGAAAAATGGAGGCAACTGGTAGGGCCAATGAGCTGGGGAAGCTAACCCCAAATTGGGAAGGCCCCTACCGGATCTATGAAGAAGTAAGGGATGGCACCTACCGCCTGGAAACTCCAGACGGCAGGCGTCTGCCTAGAACTTGGAATGTAGACAATCTAAAAAGTACTACTTCTGAGAATGTAAACTTTTTGTAAACAATGAGTCAATTAATGAAGATTCAGACTTTGTTTGCAAAATTGAGTTATTGTTTGATTACCCATTCGGGTAATACCCAGACGGATTTTTCATTTACCTAACTAAGTTCGATACTTAGTAAAGGTTACCTTTGTTTGACCGCCTGGGTAATACTCGGATATTCGGATCTCTTGTTTATTTAAGTTTGATACTTTGTTCATTTAACTAAGTCTGATTATCCGCCTGGGTAATACTCAGACGGAATTTTCTTTTACCGAACCAAGTTTGATACCTGGTAAGATTAAATAATTGCCTGTCCGTCCGGGTAATACTTAGACAGACTCGTTCGTTTAAACAACTAATTTCGATACTTAGTGTAAATTCAATACTTCGACTAAAAACTAAGCACAAAAACGTTTAGTGGCTATACAACCGGTCTCAAACAAGACCAGAGGCTAAAATGGCCGGATGGTTGCTCATTTTATAAAATCGCCTGTCCCAACATGGACAAAGGCGTCCGGCGACACCCCTCCGGGTGCAATCGTCGCAGAGAACATACTATTTGTCGGTTCTACGTACCCACGCAGACGACAAAGATTGAACGACCTAATTGGTCAACTCATAGCCGTCTGACCAAAATGACCTGTGAAGAATGATCAAGTTGCCGAATACCGGATGCCATGGGGCATCAGTCGGTCACCGGCTGAAGGTCTCACTTAGGTTATCTATTCCAAAATTGCACTTCCCACCCCAATTGGGGCAAAAGAGTTGTTCAATGGCTAAGAAATCTCTACCTAGACGGACAAACGCCGTCTGGGTAGTGACTGGAACGCCTGTTAGTGTACGGCTGTGCACTTGGTTTGGGGCAATCACTACTGTGATTGATTGACTTACAAACATATCATGCTCTTTGCAGCATCAGACGTTTTCAAGTCAATCAACCAACTCCACTTGAAACCAATTACACAGCCGTCCAGGGGCAAGGACAGCCAGACTATTGACTAGTTAGGCAAAAAATCGCCGCATGCTTTGGATAAGTTAGGCAAAAATGAAAAATTAAAATTTGCACAAAATAAAAATTCAAATGCAAAATGATCAAAACCGACTCAGTCGGTGCATTTCATAAAAGTCCACCCAACCAAACGGTTGTAGTGGATCAAATGTTAACCGGACCCCGTCCGGGAGAAATAAATTGTTAATTAACTCGGCTCCTTAGCCGGTAAATACAAGGATACTCGGCACGCAGGCTGGAAAAAGCAAGTTTTGGCATACAGCCGCTGAATAAAAGAAAAAATAAAAAAGCAGAGATTGGCATACTGCCGCTGAATGGTCACTTCTGGCCTGCAGACGGTGCCTCCTGGTCCTCCTCCTTCTCCTCATCATCTGAGGGTATCTCTTGTGCTTCACCAGGACCAGGAAGCTCAGGCGCGGACGGCTCGTTGTTGGAGTTGACCCAGGTTTCGAAAGAGGCAGACTCTGGCTCGCCTTGTTCTCTCAAGTACACCACATACTCGGCATAGCTGTGCGCCAGTGCCCAGATGCTATAATCCGCGTCTGGGTACAAGGCAGCCCAGGCAATCTTCATACGGGCGTCATTGTCAGCGTCACTCTCAGCAACAAGGCGGTTTTGCTCCGCCTCCAGGGTTGCTGCAAAGTTTATCTGAGCCTGAGCAGCCTCCTTCTCCAGCCTTTGAACCTTGGTCTTCAGTTTGGTGTTCTCTTTGGAAACACCTTTAAGTGTGCCAAGGTCCGTCTGGGTCTTCTTGAGCGCCTCATCAGCCTTCTTGGCGCTCTCGTCCGCCTTCTTCTGGGCCTTCTCCGCCTCCTTCTTAGCCGTCTTAGCATCCGTCGCCCGCTGATTGGCCGTCTTCAGATCTGACTCCAGCTGCTGGTTTCTAGACGCCTGTGTCATAATTATTGCTTTAGTTTTAAGTTCATTTACGATAGTCGAGTGTAAAGCAATATTATCAGCGTCTATGGCGGACTTCTTGGCCCTTTTTACCTCTTCCCGTTTGCGGGAATAAGGACGTTTGAGCCCGTCCACCCGCAGCATGGCCTGCAAAAAGTCAGGCGGCATAAGTATTGCAGGTGGGATAAGACACTTGAAAAAATAAAATTGAATTGACAAGTTTCTTACCTCAGCCAGAAGGGATACACTAGGGGAAAAAAGTGCTTTGGCAGCGGTTCAAACCCGGTCTAAGGCACCGGTTTGAACCGCTGCCTATGTGGGGGGTGCCAAATACCCCCTTTTTAGTACCGGTTCAAAACCGGTGCCATATATCCAATTAGGCACCGGTTAACCGGAGCCAAAAATGAAGCAAAATATTTATTTCATTGGTTTTGGCACCGGTTAAATCAACTAAAATAAATTAGAACATCAAAATATAAATTAGAACAAGTGCAAAAGACAATGAAATATATCAATATATTAAATTGTTATTGTACAATACAAAAAAAAAAAATACAATGAATAATAATCATACAATAAAATTCTAACGTTAAATTGATATTGAAAAATACAAATAAAAATTACAACATCAAAAATAATATTCCAAAATCAAAGTCTTGAATCCTTGTGCATCAATTAACACCTGCATCAATTAAAACCCAGAAATCAATAAAACTCACAAAAAAAATGCAAAAAAAAAAAAACCCCAGAAAACTCATGAATCATGTACGAACTCAAAAATCAAAATAATTTAATAAATAAATAACCAAAAAAAACCCAAAAAAATCGAAACACAATTAACCACAAAATTTTTGAATGTGTTTTAGATACCAAAATTTTCGAAGATCAATTAACCCCAAAATTTCGAAAAGCAATTAAACCCCAAGATTTTCGAAGATCAATTAACCCCAAAAATTTTGAAATCATTTATTCCCAAATTTTTTGAAATCAATTTAACTCAGAACCCAGAAAAATCAATTAAATGCAAAATTTTTGAAATCAATTAAACTCAGAACCCAGAAAATCAATTTCGAAAATCAATTAAACGCAAAAAAAATTCAAAATCAATTTCGAAATCAATTAAACTCAGAACCCAGAAAAATCAATTAAAATTATTCCCAAAATTTTCGAAATCAATTAAAATTATTCCCAAAATTTTCGAAATCAATTAAACTCAGAACCCAGAAAAATCAATTAAAATTATTCCCAAAATTTTCGAAATCAATTAAACTCAGAACCCAGAAAAATCAATTTCGAAAATCAATTAAACGCAAAAAAAATTCAAAATCATCCCAGAAAATTCAAAAATCAATTAAACCCATCAATTTCGAACAATATTACAACAATCAAACCAAAAAAAATCAAGGCATTTACCAAAAATAATCAAACCCAGAAACCCTTACCTCGAATATTAAACATAGAAACATGCAGGTGGCGGCGGTGGTTAGTAAACCCTTACCTCGAATAATAAACCCAGAAACATGTAGGTGGCGGTGGTGGTTAGTAGCGGTGGTGGGCAAAAGACAGAAGGGAGAAGAAAGGTCGGAGAAGAGGGGGGAAAGAAGAGGAGAGCGAGATCGAACAGAGAAGGAGGACAATAGAGAAGAGAGCTGAGGTTTCGTTGTGGTCGGAGAGATCGAGAAGGAAGGATGATAGAGAAGAGAGGAGAGAGAAGGAGAAGAGAGAAGAGAGAGGCAACTAATAAATAAGGAGAATGAAGCTGAGTTCTCATTTAGGGTTAGGAATATAAAGAAGCTTGACCGGTTTTTTTTTTTTTAAAAAATCTAACAAGGGCACCGGTTCAATTGGCACCGGTTCAAACCGGTGCCTTTTTTTAATTTTTGGCACCGGTTTAGGCCAAACCGGTGCCTTTTCTCATGTTCTAAAATCCCGCCCATTTCTAGACCGATTTTGGCCACCGGTTTGGCCTAAACCGGTGCCATATGGGGGCTGCCTATTGCTATTTTTCTACTAGTGATAGAATGCGTTCAAGATTGAACGTCTCTATCCCAGGGATATTGTCCTTATCCCTCTTCCGGACGGCTTCCAACATGGCCTTGGCATGCTTCTGGACGTCTGGCCAGCGGGGAGATTGATCTTCACCACAATCAATACGTGATGAGTGCGAAACTAAGGCAGCACCTATTTGTTGCCGACCGTCTGAGGATGACGTCTGTTGAGAGTGGGATTTCACCCGTAAAGGCCACCCCAGCTCAAGAGGGGATTCAAAAGGGTTCTTACCTTCAGAGCCGGCCAAGCGGGAACCGCTTGCAGGCGAGGTGAACCCCGCGGCTGCTGATAAGGGGTTGACGAGATCAAGGCACAAGCTGCCGCCTATCTTCTCGTTGCGCCCCGTTATCCGCATCTACTGATGCCCGGCTGAGGCGCCAGGAGTTGACGCAGAGGTGGCTTTTTTAATTTTGTTAAGAACGGCGGGGTTCTCCTCCCTAGCCCGTTTGAGTTGTTTCTCAAACGACTTTCCAACCTCTCCTCCCTGCAAAAATAACCAAAGTTAAGGTTAACATCCGGGAAAAATGATTTTAAAGGATCAACTTATGAAAGGGTCAGGCGTTTGTTACCTTGGCCTTGACCTCAGCCGCAGCTTTCTCCGCAAGATCTTTGCGAATGGTTGCAGAAGACCGCTTGGGAGTTTTCTCCGACTGCAACATGTTTAATGCTTCTTCTGCAAAAAGAAAGAAATTGGTCAATATCATAAATCAATTTCGATAGAAAAATACTACAGACGGATATAAACTTAGGCGCATACGTTTTGTAAACATGTGCCCTAGCCCGCAGGCGGCTAGGAAACACTCATTCCTGAACCAGGCGCTCTTGGGGATCCAGTTCTTGGGGACTTTTATTGTTTCCCCGGTTGACAGAGTTGCGTCTGTGAGGCCGAAAAAGTCTGCCTCAATTATCTTGTCAAAATCTTCCTCTGGGATCCGGGGAAGAGCGCACTTCCTGCCCAACAAGTCGGGCTTCTTGTTGTACAGACGGAATTCATAATTCTCCCGTCTGGTTGGGGCTGACATCAGGTAGAACCTGTGCTTCCAGCCATCAAACTTGGAGACCTTGTCCAAGGTCATCATATACTGAGGCTGCGTGGTTAGAGTGTACCACGCCTTCCAGCCGCCTGGGCTTCTGATAAGATAGTGCCTACTAGCAAAAGCCTCCCAGCCGGGGTTAAGCCCCTGGAACTCACAGGCAGCAACATACCCCAAAATGTTTGTCCAAGAGTTGGGGGTAAGTTGCCAGATTCCGAGGCCGTAGCCTCTCAAAATTGCCTTCACCGCCTGGTGAAGGGGAAAGCGGAGACCAGCCTTGAACGCCGCCTCATAATAGCCAAAATAGCTGTTGGCGTTCTGTTCATCGTTCTCCCAGGCGATGGTGCCATTCTCAGGCGGCACCCGGATCCTATACCCGTCTCCTAGCGGGTGCATTTGAGTAAAATTCTTTAAGTTTTCCTCCATTTGAATCCGGTCCTTGGAGGAGACGTGGATGTTGAAGGGATCATCCTTCTCGTTCCACTCTTTCTTTTCTTTCTCCTCGCTATCCGGAAGCGGGGGTAAGTCGTCACTGCTCTCAGAGGTAGAGGCGGAGCTGTCGCTCTCCGTCTCCTCCTCACTTTGATTCAAGGGGGCAGAGGCGGCCTCGTCGCCGCCTTGGTCACATTCCTCCAAGAAGGAATCAACAGGAGTTGAAGGGGCACGCGGAGGGGATCTCTCCAGAGCCGTCTGGCCTCCCCGACCAGACGTTTCTCCCTCAGGCGTTTGGCCGCCTGAGCCTTCGCTTTTGTAATTTGGATCAGTTGTCGTCTGTATTGTCCGAGCCATGGTGTCCTGCACAGACACATAACTGGTCGGAATCCAAGGCAAAGGGTGGTCCCAACACCCCGAGACGGAACTCCCAGTCCTAGACTCAGCCGTCCCTGGTGACCGGCTGTACTCTAACCTAGGTTGTGCCGTGTGTGTTGGTGATGCATCCATTTATTGCAAGAAATATGTACAAGCGGTGAAAAAAGAAAAAGAGATGAGAGAGACAGAGACGGTACCTTTGGATGTGATATCTGAAGGAAGGCGGATCCGGCTGGGTTGATGGAGAACAAACTTTCTTGCTTGCGCCTGACTCAAACGGATGACTTCTGCTCTCTCAAAGTTTTCTCTCTAGAAAGTTTTTGTAAACGTACAAAATCATGAGGGTAAAACGGCTATATATAGAGGGTAAATACGGGGGCATTTCCGTAATGTACTCGGAAGGTGAACGGTTACTCTTTAATGGTAAAATTACCGCCAACCGGAGCGTGACATGTGTCACAGATTCCACGTGGCGTGCCACGTCTCATCTGTGAGGGGCAAATGTTTAGGGTAATTTTACCCTGCCACGTGGCCCAATTAGAGGATGACACGTGTCAGCTTCAGAATGGTCCAGAGTGGACCAATCCCTGCTTGACACGTGTCACTCCAGAAATAAAGGGAAAAATGGCGGCCTTCAGGCCCAAATCCCGAGAACGTCGCAAAACGCACAACCCACCAATGATTAGGGTTCAGTGACCTAATCAGGGGCACAATTTCCAAAGACCCTATAAATAGGGAGATGTCCCTCATTTTGAGGGCACGTTTTACCATTTATTACACTTGCATTCTCTTATATCAGAGAAACACCTAAGCTTGGAATCCGAGCAGATACCCACCTTAATTTTCGTCCTCTTTAGTCCTCTTCAGGTTACTAACTTGACCGTCGGAGGCGGAGCTCCAACCACCCGGAGTCTCCGTTATTTTTGCAGGTACATCTCGGCCGGATCAGACTTCGTGACGTAACTCTTCCGAGGGACAAAAACACCCAAAACACTACCCATCTGCCACCCCTAAACATATAAGGATAACCATATTTTGTAGTTCCTTTATTTTATCATAGTTTTAAAAGCTATTTAGTTAAGGTGAGATGGACAAAAATTATTATAAGTATATAATGAATTAATTATTATTCATATATGTAATTGTTATTAAAGCAGGTAACTTTAAAATATCACTTACAAATTATTTCAAATATCTCTAATATTTTATCCTAAATTATATATTCATCACAAATTCAAATTTTATGTTACAAAAGTAACCATTTTGTTTGTGAGAATTTACTACTATATGTTCACAAATTAAAGAGATTCATAGTATTAAATATGACTACAAAACAAAGATTGTGTTCGACAACATATATCACATCTTTTATTCTAGGGAAATATAAAATGCTGAGTATTGTTGAAAGTCTTGGAAGTTATGTAATTAAAAAATTAATATCCAATTAGATACATAAAAAAATTATTATCTTTTGCTGGAATAATTGATTGAGATAAATCATTACATTTAAACAATCATAAGCAAGTACATACTAAAAGACACACAAAACACAATGACAAGTGACATCTCTTAGTATTTTATGGGTAAATTAACAAAAAATAATCCCAATTATTGACTTCCTTCTCATTTTAATCACAACTACAATTTAACTTAAAATAATCCCAACTTTTAAGTGATCCTTCTCAAAAACTCCCTTTTACCTATTACCTTTCCTATCGGTTATTATTATGTTTTTTATTCATTATTCATTATTATTATTATTATTATTATTATTATTATTATTATTATTATTATTATTATTTTTTTTTTTTTTTTTTACCTTTCTTTATCTCCTTACCAGACCTTAAAGGTTAACATTTTTCCCTTTCTCCATCCCCCCGCCATTCCACACCATCTCCATAACACCTTTTCCTCCATTGAATACTATTTTTTAATTTTTTTTTTATTACATTTCAAATAAAACAAATAATTACAAAAGTTATCACTTTCATAATTTAATTATTGGGTTGCCTTTGAATTATTACAAGCTCTAAGTCTCAAGATTTACTTGTGGTTACGATGGCTAATGGAGGTTAATAATTGGGTAGTTTTTTCTGTGGTCGGACATGTATGAATAGAATGATGTCTGTGGCCGGGATTGGCTAGAATTGTGGTTTTGGTGGCTGCAATTGGTTAAAATGGTAAGAATAGTGGTTTTGGTGGCTAGGTTTGGCTAAAATGGTGGTTTTGGTGGCTAGGTTTGGTTAGAATAGTGGTTTCGGTGGTGGGTTTGGCTAGAATGGTGGTTTCGGTGGCTAGGCTTGGCTAGAATAGTGGTTTTGGTGGTTGGGTTTGGCTTGAATGGTGGTTTCGGTGGCGGTTGTTGTGGGTGGCTAAGAAAGTGGTTTCGATGGCAGGAATGAAGTTATATGTTGACTTGTTCGCTAGAGGGTGGTCAATGTGCCGATGTCGTGGACAATGATTAGAGAAGAAAAAAGAGGGGGTGTTTGTTTTATTTTATTTTATTTATTTATTGATATTATTATTAAAAAGCACTAATCAATATTAGCTTTACACATCACTCTTTTTACCTCAACTGTAGGTTAACAAATGAGTGAGACTATTTGAGAAGGGGCACCCAATAGGTGGGATTATTTTAGGTTAAACTATAGGTGGGATTAAAATGAGAAGGAAGGCAGTACTTTGGATTATATTCTTGTTAATTTTTCTTTTTTTATAATATTAAAGTAACTTTTATTTGTTGTATATCTTAATATAGATTATGAACTTACTCTCTATACTTGTATGTATTATCATAAATTAGGACACATTAAACTTGTATTTAAATATATGATATCTTGCTATATATGTAAGTGTAACATACTACATACATATGCTTGCATATAAATCAAAATATTATATTTTGAAATAGCTTTATTGTATCTTAGTTTTTAAAGCTATTTAATATGAGGGGAAGATCAGACAACGATTTATTATAATTATGCAAATGAATCAATAATTACTTACCAATTATTTTTTTTGGGAAATTCTCTTTGACAACACCCAATTTTTTCTTTTCCTCTTTGATAAAAGTGAAAATTTTCATTATCAATGGTAACATTGTCGCTAAGTTTTACGTCGGAAAGCAAAAAAGCAAGTCAAAAGATGACGGGTCAAGGTGAGGCGGTGGGGGAAAGAGAGTAGGTGGAGGTGGGCGTTGCCGACCGGGGGTGGGGATGCTTGGCGTCAGCAGGGGGTAGGGCTGGTGGTTGGGTGGGTGAAGAAGGTTTGTTTTGTTTTAAAATTAATTTTTTAATAATGTAATTATTAAAAATTTAAAAAAACTAACCATGGTTTTTTTTTTTTAATTAATTAAATGGTGAATTTTTTTGGTAATCAATAATAAAATGTTACGAACGACTTTTTACCTACGAGAAATAAATAAATAAATTTGGATAGTACCTAAGAGAATTTCCCTTATTTTTTAATTCCTAGGTACGAACTGACAAATTAAATGTTATCGAAATATAATTTATTAAGCAACTAATTTATAAATAATAATTAATAATAGAAAATATTACTAATCTATTTTATATACTAATGAAGGCTAATTAAGAGAGACACTTGGTAAAGTATTACTATAACTCTTTCTTTTAAAATTAATTTCTTAAAAAGTATCATTGTTACATGGAAAGAAGGGTTTGTATCAAGATTTTGACTTTTGCTTTATACAAAATCTAAAGTAAACTTTAAAAATCAAATTGCCCATTATAACTTTTACATTTTTCGTAATGACAAAGTATATAAACCAATCACAAGCTTCAACTATTAGCCTAAGCTTTTGATTTAGTTGGTCCATTAACATATAGTTGCTGATGGTTGAAGGCTTGAAGCTTGTTATTGGTTTATATACTTTATCAAATAATTTTCTCTCGCAAGTTATTTATTGTTTTAATATATTTCATATTTTTTAAATAGTTGGTGAGTCTATTCATTAAATTTTATATCTTTCTTTTATATTAGGATTGCTATATCGTATTTCGTAGCTTTTAGATTGTCTTGGAATATAATTTTATTCATGTTATTAATATTTTTTTGGTTGTGCAATAAAGTGAAATAACATAATTATCTTTTACTAATAAAACTACAAAAGTCCACTAATGTAAAAATCGGTGATATCGAAATTATCTTACATTATCAAAACAGGTTATATGCCCTTTATAAAGTACACATGTGATAGGATTTAACATTTAAGTCAAAAATTTATCAACAACTCGAGCACTGTTCGGGCGCAAAACTAGTATGTGATTAGATATAACAGTCAATGCTCCACATAAGCATGTATAATATTTCAACCAATGAAAAAAATAATTACATTTTATTTTAAATTAGTAAATGCAATCGTCACATGAGCAAAATTAACAAATGAGGATTGAAAATTCAAAAGCAAGTGTCACATATGTTTAAAAAAAAGTGGTTGAGGATTTAAAAGAAAAATTATTTTTTAAAATTAATTAATTATCATTAACAAATGAAGGCGCATTTAAAGTTATATACAAAATTCTATATTTCAAATAAAAATATTTTATCAAAAAATTTTGAAACTCATCACCTTTTCCTTTCCTTTCTATAATAAGCATATTCCCTCCAAAAATTGAAGAGAATTGGAAGGAAAATGAAACTCACATATCTCCTTCCTTTTTTCCTCATCCCATATTTCTCTTTCTCTTTCCCTCTCCTCCCTTTCTCTTCTAATTAGCTTTCCAAACAAGCGTAAATATAATATTGTAATAGTATTAATCAATACAATAACAATACTCCTATTTTAAAATGTTTGTAATATTTGCTTTAATTTTTTCACATTTTTCAATGCAATACTGTGAGTAATATATCTCAAGTTATATATTACAAAAAATTAAAAAATTACATATTTGTAAATTAAAAATCGAGACGAATCTAACAAGATTTCACAAGACTATATTTTGAAAAATAGACTAGACATTAAAGTTTAAGATTTCATTTGCATTAGAATATCCTGAGATTTCAAGATTCCAAACGGGACAAACAAAAGAAAACGGAGATAATACTAAATAATGCTACACATAATTATATTTTAAAAAAAATAATATATTTATACAGAGTATTATTTAATAGTTTATATAATTATTATTACTACGTATTACTTAATTATATTTAATATAATTAATTATGATCGTAAATAATAATAATAACAATAACAATACCAATTCCTTTGTTTGCTTTTATTTGTCTCATTTTGGAATCTTGTAAGATTCTAATGCAAAAGAATCTAATACTTTAATGTCTTTTATATTTTTCAAAATATAGTTATGTCATCATGTGGGATCTTATTAAATTCGTCTCGATTTTCGGTTTACAAGTATATAATTTTTATAATTTTTTGTAATACGTAACTGAAGATTTATTAGTTAAAAAGTTGATTAAAAATTGCGTAATAAGCAAATTGGACGAACATTAAAAAAAGAGGGAGTGATGATGATCCCTGCATTTTATTTTGTTTTGTCCTATAGAGAAGGTATTTTTCAATAGAATCTTAAACTTCAATGTCTTTTTTCGTTCTCCAAATCATAGCTTAGCCATGTGGGATAGTGTAGACACCCATTTGTGTCTCCCCAAAACCAAACCCAGTGATGAGTACCTTTCACGCCGAATCATAATCGAATGAAGCGGAAGTGTGGAAAGTTTAGTGTTGCGGAAAGTTTTAATTTCTTTTCTCTTCTCTATGTTTTTGAAAACTTATTTTTAGAAAACAGCCAATCCAGTTTGGTTGGTCCATGATATGGGTCCAATAGTAGTGTAGTTGGATGGGGCTTGCAAAGACCTTTCCAACGATATATTATAAGCCCGATTCCGATGAATATTGAGGAAGTTATGACCAATTTACCAAACCGGGCCCGGTTTGAGCCTTATATACGGCCCAATGATCTAGGGGAGGGCCTAATATGATTTATCATTCCTAATTCAATTAGCATTGATAAATTGACTTTTGTTGACTTTTCAGAGTTTTAATTAAAATCAAATAGCATTTTTGAGGAAAATATACGATTTTATCCTCTAGTGCGGCAAACTTCACTGATTTTCGAAAACGCGTCAAAAACAGGCCCGGCGCATGACTCCAGGCATTGGCGCCTGGAACCAGGCTTGGCGCCAGCCATTGGCGCCTGGCGCTAGTGTTGGTGCCTGGCGCCAGTTAGCCAGGGTTGACGCCAACTCTGTTTTTCGTGCGCCAGACTCTGTTTTGTTTATTTTATCTTTTTGGCTGATTTTCTCTATAAATAACGTGTTAAAAACTCCGTGTTCAGGCACCAATTCTCACGAATATTCACCTACAATCAGTTTTCATTCGCAATCATTAATTCCTTAATTCTCTCTTAATCATTCATCAATTTTCTCTCTTTTCTTTTTCTAAACTTGCTTTTTACATACAAAATTCCGCATTCGCAAGATCTAGAAACACCTAGCCATATTCGAAGTTGCCTTCGCCCTAGACGTGAAAGGTTTAATTTATGAGGGTTTGGTCCCAAATCTCTCTTTCAATTATTTAATTTAGTTGTTGGTTTATTATTTTCCTTGAAGTTACTAACGTGTGTATTTTGTTATTAGAAAGAGGTAGAGACATCAAAGTAAGTGCTTTAATGGTTTTTATTGATTTATTGATGTTATGATGTAGAAATCATGTTTATATTGTTATTATGATATTCCTAGTATCATGTTTAGGGAAAGGTTATAATGTCAAATATGCTTATTAAATTATGATTCCTGCGATGCCTTTTATTTTCTTCCTAATATTTATGATTGTTAGTATCATGTTAGGGCTAAAGATTTGATTTTTATTGCTTAGTGACATGCTAGGGTTTGTTATTAATCTTGTTAGTATCATGCCTAGGATCTTGCTATTATTATTATGCTTTAATGTTGATATGATTATTTTAATTATGATTCATGAACATGGTTATGATTATAATTGTTATAATTTATGATTATTATTATTATTATTATTATTATTATTATTATTATTATTATTATTATTATTATTATTATTATTTTGATGATCATAATTTGTTATTATCATGATATTGATTATTATTATATTGCTTGATATTTATTGTTATTGCTTGATCACGCTTTTATGCATGTTTAAAGGGAATTTGATACTTGTAATCACGCTTAATAAGATAATTAATAATCTTGTTTAGGGTTAATTTGATTATAATTCAAGTGATCGCCAATAATAGATTTATTTGTGCATTTAATATTCAACCAACATAGATAAACAGGTTTAAGGTTAATCTTATTGATTGCATGTTAATTGGAAAGCGCACATGAATACGATCAGAATAAAGTAGAGGCCTATTATTAGGGCAGGTTCAATCTCTTTTAGGTTGAATTTGTACCTTCATCCCCGAACCCTTATTTGGTTCTAGACCTTATGGAGTTGACGATCTCTTGGATCGTTAAGGGGTGTAACCTTCACCTTGTGAACGGTTTACAAGTTCCTAAAACTTGTTGGCGACTCTTTTGCTCTATCTTCTTCCCTTTTGGACGCCACCGTACTTTAGTGTATGATCACAGTGGGGTTCAAGCTAGGGGATTAACGCTTGAAATTTATTTCCCACAGTTTTTGGCGACTCCACTGGGGACGATTTCTATTTTAATTCCTGAATTTGTTTCGGCAATGATTTAGAATGAGTGGATGAGACTCGAAACGTTCTAAGTATTTCATGTGCGTAATTTTGATTAACATTATTATCATATGCATAAAAAAGATCTCATTGGAAAGACCATCCGTAATGAGTTAAAAACATAGGATTTTACACGTAGGAAATTTGAGAAATATCTTTCACAACTAGGACCGAAATAACACCGCGTGAAACTGGAAAAATTTTATCGAGCACAGAAAGCTGCTGAGGCATGTGGGAAGTAGCGTCAGGGGCCAGAGCTTGGCGCCAGCATTTTTGTCGTAGCGCCAGACGCCAGCATTGGCGCCAGTCTCTGTTTGCTGGCGCCAATTTCCCCCAATACCGAGCCAGAAATATGCGTTCTAATTTCGACCGGTTTTTCGTATTGTTTGCTCGATCCTACTTCCTGATTGAATTTTTTCTCACTTTTCTGAAACCCATATGTGTTCTACATATGGACATAACCCTCTGGGAATTCATGCTCCATCTACCCGATTGAACGTTCTGTGCAACAAAGGGTACATCCGAGATGTTGAATTCACCAAACCATGGAAGCGAGTTTTTTCTAAAACTCGCGGTGTCCCATCCACTCGCGCCAACCCTTCACGATTAGGCTTCCGCACGGTGCATCCGGACAATTAACCATGGACCCTCTATTGACTAAACCATATCCCGAACTTTAGAGAACTAGAGCCATGGTTAGGTTGCGAACTCATTGCATCATATTGTGCCTACTTGACTAATTGTGCATTATTTGTTGTGCATATATTTTTATGATCTTTTAACTGTTTGTTTGACTCGTGTTGAGACTAAATAAATTAATGACTTAAAGAACTTTGCCTAATTAATTAATTAATTTGAGTCAATAAAGTCTAATATTTTAATCGGAATTGACCTAGTACGACTTTAGGCATACCCCAATTGACTAATAACACCGAAAACAGTCCCAGATCGAAGCTCCAATATTGGCGCCAAGATCTGAGCTGTAGCGCCACACTGTGGAGTGTGGCGCCTGGCGACAGCTCTGTCGTCTGGCGCCAAGATCCACAGCGCGACGCCAGTCCTGTCGTTTGGCCGACAGTTCGGATTATTGGTCGAGTCGTCACCTAGTGCATAATTAATCAGTTTGCTAATTAATTCGGTTAAGTTTTGCTGTCAATAGTACTTATTTGAGTCGATGATTGAGTTTAGGCACTAAGTCCCATGGTCTTACACAAGAGTCCAAGCATGTCACTTACACTCAACGCACACACCAATACACATACTTTGACCATGTTTAAGAGAGTCTTCTGTGCGCGTTTTTTTTCCGTCATTTTTTTAGGGGGGTAAGTCGGATATTAATCCTCCAATACAATAAAAAAAAACTATACTTAGTTCCCTAAAAAATATGTACATTATTTTTGCCAAAAATATGCACCCGTTTTTTATTTTTTATTTTTCCTCCTAAAAATAAACCGTAAAGTCAAGTTGATTCAAGTCAAGTAATTAAAACGCAAAATGGTTTAATTTACAGCGTGTGGTCAAGAAAGGAAGGACGGTTAATCAAAGACAACCTTTTCGTACAAGTCCAACTTTCGACAAACCCATAGCTCGCAAGAGGAAAGCTAAGACTATAATGGCAACACAAGAAGAAGTCAATGATCTTAGGAACCAACTAGTTACCGTGACTGAGACACTGAAGCTTCTCGCGCTCAAGATCGATGATCCCGTGAAACAACAACAGATGGACCTCATGCAAGAGATTCTAAGCAAGCTGTCTAGCGACTACAGGTTTCAAGGGCTTACATCACAAGGGGTCTCGGTGGACAAAGATCTTCTTCCGCAGAAGTTCAATGCCAATGACATCCCAAAATTCAGAGCAATTGATAACCCTCATTTCCATCTAAGAGCTTTCGAAACAATAATGAGTATTAAGGGTATCGATAAGAAGGTTTTCCCCTCTCTGTTCACACTATCTCTCGAGACCTTTTGCCAACAATGGTTCTTTTCTCTCGAGAAAGAAAAGACCTCTACCTGGGAGTCCATAGCAAACGCTTTTGTTGATAGGTACAAGTGCAACATTTAGGTTGAGACTGACCATAGGGAACTTAAAATCCTCAAACAGAAAGAGAACGAAGGCTTCACCTCTTTCTTTAACAAATGGAGAGAAACCTCAGCCAAGATGATTGAGGTGCCAAGTGAAAAAGAGTATGTGAGGCTATTCATCAAAAATCTTTAAGAAAAATATTCCAAGCATCTCAAGTATCAAAATAATCTCCATACCTTCAAGGCCGTCTATGACATTGGGATCAATATTGAAGACGACTTGGCTAAATTAAAAGCTGCCAACAACAGCTCCAACAGTGGCTGGAAAGGAAAGAAGAACGACAATCCTTCTTCTTCCAAAACCACCCACTCAAACAACGTTAGCACTTTTAATTTAGGAGAACTCCTTGCTATGAACAATTAAGGACAGAAGAAACCATTTAGGAGGAACTTTACTCCTATTGGCATGAGTTATGACACCGCATTTGATCGACTAAATGCAAAAGGTCTTATAACTCCTATTGAACCATTTGGGGACCCACCAGTCGAGAAGAGGTCGGCTAATTGGAACCCCAATGCACACTGCAAGTATCACCAAGGTAGGGGCCATCTCACCGAAAACTGTTGGAAGCTTAAGGAAGCTATCCAAGACTTAATCGACAACAACAAGCTGCCGTTGCCCCCTGCCAGTATGAAGCCAAGCATTGACAATGCACCTCTAGCTCATACCTTGGCTATCTCTGACGAGGAAAATGAGGTTGACCCCTCATCTCTCATTAAACCTGTCAAAGAAATCTATGCCATAGAAAAGGAGGAGGAAACCTTCTTCGATGTCAAAGATAACCTTCCAAAACCGGCAAGTAAAGAAGATATACAATTGCTCACACTGTCTATGATGGAGGTATCGCATTTACTACGTGAAACTCTCAAGGATATAAAGGAACCCCAAGAGAAATATGACGAGGTTCCACTTCTGAAAGATAAACCTAAAAGAGAATTCACACCCACAGGAATGACCTATGATGCTACTTTTGATCGTCTCTATGATCAAGGACTAATAAAACCTATTGGTCCAACAGAGGATCCAACACCAAAAAAGCGATCTCCGAGGTGGGATCCCAAGTCATACTGCAAGTACCATCAAGGAAACGGTCATACCACAAATGAATGCTACAGGTTTCAAAACCTTATCCAAGATCTTGTGGAAGCCAATAAGATCTCATTACCTCTAGCTAGCAAGGGAACGACTTATGAGGAAAAGCATTTTTCCTTACAAGTCACTGAAAAACCCAAGAGGAGTAACAGAATTTACACTCCAATTGGGATCCCATATGCACAAATGTTCGAAATGCTCTCCGAGAGTGGCGAGATCAAACCTCTCGAACCAAGACCATTCGAATCGTTGAAAAGAATAGATAGATATTACTGTCAGTATCATCAATCAGGGGGTCACACTATAGAAAACTGTTTCAAATTCAAGGATTTGGTTCAGAAAATAATTGATGAAAAGAAACTAGTCCAAGTTCCACAAGAAGACGATGCAACCATTAATGGAGTATGGGACAATGATGAGGAAGATGTCTATCTAAAGGACCTATTAGGACCTCCACCTTATGTGTCGTACACCACGGATGACGTTTGGGTTGAGGAAGACTCATCGATAGACGTCCTCACAAGATCCGGGAGAATGCAACCTCCCGTTTCAACACAACCTATGCCAACCACATAACAAGTTCCCATACCTATCATTGAAGACAATGGTATTGTTAAGCAGTTTAAGAAGACAAAAGTTGAGATGAATGTATGGAAACTTCTGGCAACATCTCGAGAACATAGGTTGGCTGTAATGAATGCCTCGGACAAAATTGGGATAGATTCTGACACTACTCCTGAGGGATTAGCCAACTTCCTCACAAGTGATCTTCCTAGTCCAATTAATTTGATCACTTTTTCTGACAAAGATTTACCCCCAGAAGGTGACAAACATTTCAAGGCATTAAACCTCACAGTAGTTTGGAAGAGGATGAATGTTCCTATGACTCTTGTAGACAATGGATCGACCATCAACGTCTGTCCACTTAGAACTGCGAGGATGCTAGGCATAAGGGACGAAGATTTAACTCCGTCTTCACAAGGAATAAGGGCCTATGACAACACTCGTCGTCAAGCTCTTGGAAAAATTACCCTGAATGTAACGGCAGGAGCAATAGAACATGCTACTACTTTCCAAGTAGTAGACATTAAAGCTTCGTTCAACTTGCTGTTGGGACGCCCTTGGCTTCATGATCTAAAGTCCGTCCCTTCATCTCTCCACCAATAAGTAAAAGCAATAGTTGGGGGAATTCCTATCACCATCGATGCTTCGCCTATGAGGATCAAATATATAGAGAATCCAATCATTAATGTGGAGCACGACGAGGATGATGAAGATTTATGGGGCTTTAACGAAGAAGTCTCCTTAATCCAGGAGGATGAAAGGACCCCTCTTTGCCATGACCCCCATTCCAACATGATTGTAAATGCCATGCTGAAGAAACAAGGAAATTTTCCCGGGATGACCCTAGGAAAGAAGAAAGGAATGGCAAAACCGGTGGAGTTACCTGGCCTCCCTAAGTTAGAAACTTTCGGACTTGGTTTCGAACCGACTCGGAAAGATCTCAAGGGAGCCCAGGAAAAGTCAAAGGCACGTAGGGACGCTCGCATTCAAAAGAAAGCAATCCCAATGGATCAGTACCCTCTTACGCTTAATGGTCAGTTTATAAAAGAAGGAGAGGACTATCCATGCCATGAATTTCCCAAGCCATTTGTTGTAAACGGCATAAGACAACCGGGATTCGAGATTTTCTTGGATTGCTACTTCACTGATGAAATCCCAACTCATGTCCATAAGGAGAAAGCACCCCCATGCTTTGACTTTAACGTCATGGGATTACTATTTGGGCGAGAAAAGAATGAGTCAACTTGTAAAGACGATAACTCCTCGCTCATTCAAACAGTCCTACAAAGTGAAAACTTCGATCCCTCGAAGCTAATCACTCCAGCTGAAGGATCACTACAAGGGTGGCGCAAGACTATCAAAGTGAGTACTCCAAGTGGAAGGAAGATATCCATCACGACAGGGCAAGGACCAATGTTTGAAGAGTCATCAGAGTCTGAGTCTGAGTCGGAGTCTTTCCCCCTAGAGTCTTCTAAGTCTTTAGTAGTAGCACCTTCCCCTCCTATTTCTTCTCTTAGGATAGTTAGTGATCCAGTCCCTGAGGACATATCACTCTTTGATGTAATGATCTCAGAGTATAATAATATTTCTCCTTCTCCTTATTTCTCGTGTTCTTCTCTAACCCAAGATGACGAGCATTGCTTAATTAACAATGAAAAAGACAAAGAAATTATTAAAGCAATGGAAACACTCGAAAAGAAAACACCGGTAATTGAAGAAACTGAAACGGTTGATATCTCAAATGATTCAACCCATAAAAGAGAAGTTAAAATCGGATTAACACTGAATAAACAAGAAAGAACCGATTTAATTAACTTACTTAAAGAATTTATCGATGTATTTGCTTGCTTGGTCATACGAAGATATGCCAGGCATTAATAAAGAAATAGCTCAACACACTATACCACTAATTCCAGGGATGCAACCCGTAAAACAAAAGTTACGTCGAATGAAACCCGACGTAGCTCTTAAAATAAAAGAAGAAGTTCAAAAACAAATAACTGCAGGTTTCATCAAGGTATCCAAATACCCCGAATGGGTCGCCAACGTCGTCCCAGTTCCGAAGAAAGATGGAAGGGTAAGAATGTGTGTCGACTATCGAGATCTAAATAAGGCAAGTCCAAAGGACGACTTCCCTTTGCCACACATCGATATTCTGGTAGATAACACGGCAAATCACGCGCTTCTCTCATTCATGGATGGGTACACAGGTTACAACCAGATTCTCATGGTAGAAGAAGACATAGAGAAAACAACCTTTATAACACCATGGGGCACTTACTGCTATACGGTAATGCCATTCGGGTTGAAAAACGCGGGCGCTACTTACCAACGTGCAGCAACTGCCTTACTCCATGACATGATGCATAAAGAAATCGAAGTATATGTCGACGACATGATTGTAAAATCAAAAGACCGTCCAGGCCATCAAATAGCCTTAAGGAAATTTTTCGAAAGGCTAAGAAAATATAATATGAGGTTGAATCCATCAAAGTGCGCTTTTGGAGTCACCTCAGGCAAGCTTTTGGGTTACGTCATAAGCTCTAGAGGAATAGAGGTAGACCCAACCAAGATCAAAGCAATCATGTCAATGCCACCGCCCAAGACTGAGAAACAGATTCGAGGATTTATTGGCCGGTTGCAATACATAAGTAGGTTCATATCAAAATTGACGACAATATGTGAACCAATCTTCAAGAAGCTCAAGAAAAATGTACCAGTAATATGGGATGACGAGTGTCAAAAAGCCTTTGAAAATATCAAAGCCTATCTCGCAAATCCTCCCGTATTAGCACCAGCACTTCCTGGAATACCTCTTAGGTTATATTTGACGGTTACCAAAGAGACAATGGGAGCTATACTAGCACAAGAAGTAGAAGGCAAAGAGAATGCAATCTACTACCTAAGCAAGAAGATGCTCGAGTACGAAGCACGCTATACACCGCTCGAGAAGTTGTGCCTCGCCTTGGTGTGGGCCCCAACCAAGTTAAGACATTACGTGCTAGTGCATACCGTCTTTGTAGTCTCCCGATTATATCCACTCAAGTATCTATTTGAGAAATCTACACTCAACGGACGCATATCGAGATGGATAGTCAATCTAGCCCAGTTTTATGTAAGGTTCATGCCAGAAAAAGCTATCAAGGGATCCGTGGTGTCAGACTTTCTAGCAGATT
Source organism: Chenopodium album (assembly GCF_948465745.1). NCBI lineage: Eukaryota > Viridiplantae > Streptophyta > Magnoliopsida > Caryophyllales > Amaranthaceae > Chenopodium > Chenopodium album. Next base: position 16,386,081 of record NC_137835.1, on the reverse strand, counting down.
TTCCAATAGAAGACTCGACGCCAATACAAGACAATGAATTTCTAGATGAAGATTTAATGGTTACTGAAGACGATACTTGGACCTTATACTTTGAGGGAGCCTCGAACCAAAAGGGATGTGGCATTGGAGTATTATTAGTGTCACCTAAAGAAGAGCATGTTCCAATCTCCATAAAGCTTGATTTCGACGTTACCAACAATGCTGCTGAATATGAAGCATGCGTGGTAGGCCTTGAAACAACTTTGGCATTGGGAGTAAAAAAAGTTTAAGAATATTCGGAGACTCTTCTTTGATCATCAATCAGATATCTAAAAGGTGGAAAGTAAGGAGCGAAAGCCTAGCCCCTTACCAAACCTATCTGGAAACTCTTACCGATCAATTAGAGAAGGTAGAATACACATATCTACCTAGGGAAGAAAATCAATTTGCTGATGCCTTGGCAAGATTAGCCTCAATGGTTAGGATTCCCACGGAAATCGAGCAAATGCCTCTAACTATAGAAAAAAGGCACAAACCAGCATACATCCAGGCTATAGAAGACGACGAAGTAGTCCAAGGGAAAGAAGAAGAAGAAGAAGAAGAAGAACCGTAGTCCTGCGATGCCTTTTATTTTCTTCCTAATATTTATGATTGTTAGTATCATGTTAGGGCTAAAGATTTGATTTTTATTGCTTAGTGACATGCCAGGGTTTGTTATTAATCTTGTTAGTATCATGCCTAGGATCTTGCTATTATTATTATGCTTTAATGTTGATATGATTATTTTAATTATGATTCATGAACATGATTATGATTATAATTGTTATAATTTATGATTATTATTATTATTATTATTATTATTATTATTATTATTATTATTATTATTATTATTATTATTATTATTATTATTATTATTATTATTATTATTATTATTATTATTATGATCATAATTTGTTATTATCATGATATTGATTATTATTATATTGCTTGATATTTATTGTTATTGCTAGATCACGCTTTTATGCATGTTTAAAGGGAATTTGATACTTGTAATCACGCTTAATAAGATAATTAATAATCTTGTTTAGGGTTAATTTGATTATAATTCAAGTGATCGCCAATAATAGATTTATTTGTGCATTTAATATTCAACCAACATAGATAAACAGGTTTAAGGTTAATCTTATTGATTGCATGTTAATTGGAAAGCGCACATGAATACGATCAGAATAAAGTAGAGGCCTATTATTAGGGCAGGTTCAATCTCTTTTAGGTTGAATTTGTACCTTCATCCCCGAACCCTTATTTGGTTCTAGACCTTATGGAGTTGACGATCTCTTGGATCGTTAAGGGGTGTAACCTTCACCCTGTGAACGGTTTACAAGTTCCTAAAACTTGTTGGCGTCTCTTTTGCTCTATCTTCTTCCCTTTTGGACGCCACCGTACTTTAGTGTATGATCACAGTGGGGTTCAAGCTAGGGGATTAACGCTTGAAATTTATTCCCCACAGATAGTGTTGGATTTGTCATGACTATTAATTTCCATTTATATAATTTTTGTGATAATTTGTAATAGGTAACTTGAAATGTATTAGTTATCGCGGTTTTTTCACCATATCTTAGTAATTTGTTTATTCACCATATATCACATGCAATATAAATTTTTCAAATCTACCATATACCCCTAAGTTTATTAAAAGATTAGTATGCTACATAATAACATCATTATATTATAAGCAATTCAACTTCATGATCATAATCTTGACTTTTAAAGGATCAATTATTTGTAAAATGTTAATGGAATCGTTTAATTAAATTACTCATTTGATTTGAACATCTATACTTTATTAGTATTTAAAAAAACAAATCATCATGCATATCATGCCACATGTAAATTTTATTTTTCACCAAAGCCACATGTGAACTCATTTAACTTTTTTTTTTTTAAAAAAAAATTCCCCTTTCTCAAAAAAAAAAAAAAAAGTAGCATTAATTCATTACCATGTATGAATGCTATTTAGTTCATTTTCCCCCAACTTATTACCTGATAATTACATTCAATTATCACCCTTTCTTATTCTTTATAAACTATTTATTTTCTAATAAAAATATGTTATAAATTAAAAATTTATATTATTGTAGACACCCATTTGTGTCTTCCCAAAAACAAACCCGGTGATGAGTACCTTTCACGTCAATCATAATCGAATGCAGTGAAAATGTGGAAAGTTTAGTGTTGCGGATAGTTTTAATTTCTTTTCTTTTCTCTCTGTTTTTGAAAACCTATTTTAAGAAAACAGCCAATCCAGTTTGGTTGGTCCATGATATGAGTCCAATAATGGTGTAGTTGGATGGGGCTTGAACAGAGCTTTCCAACGATATATTATAAGCCCAATTCCGATGAATAATGAGGAAGTTATGGCCAAATTACTAAACTGGGCCCGGTTTGAGCCTTATATGCGGCCCAATGATCTAGAGGAGGGCCTAATATGGATTTATCATTCCTAATGCAATTAGCACTAATAAATTGACTTTTGTTGACTTTTTGGAATTTTAATCAGAATAAAAGAGCGTTTTTAAGGAAAATACGATTTTATCCTCCTGTACGGTTAAATTTTATCTGAATTTAGAAAATGCGTAAAAAAAACTGATTAGCGCATAACGCTAGCATTAGCGCCTGACGCTAACTTCGTTTTTTCACGTCAGAATTTTGGTTTGTTTTTCTATCTTTTTAGCTGATTTTCTCTATAAATAACCTCCTTAAAACTCTTTTTCAATCATCTATAATCTACAATCATCAACTCTCTAATTCTCTCTAAAGCTTTCTTTCTTTCTTACAAAATTCCGCATTCACAAGACCTAGAAACACCTAGCATAATTCGAAGTTGCCTTCGCCCTAGACGTGAAAGGTTTTAATTTCTGAGGGTTTGGTCCCAAATCTCTCTTTCAATTATTTAATTTAATTGTTATTTTATTATTTTCCTTGAAGTAACTAACGCGTGTATTTGTTATTAGAAAGAGGTACGAGGCATCCAAGTAAGTGCTTTAATTGATTTATTGATTTTATGATATAGAAATCATGCTTAGGTTGTTATTTTGATTCCTAGTATCATGTTTAGGATGTTCCTAGTATCATGTTAGGATGCTTTCTTTAGTATGATATTTAGGATGATTTGCTTTTATCAATTATAATTTCTATGATGCCTTTTATTGTCTTTCCTAATATTCATGTTAGTATCATGTTAGGGCTAAATATTTGATTTTTATTTGTTTAGTTACATGCTAGGGTTTGTTATTAATCTTGTTTAGTGACATAGATTAAACAGGTTTAGGGTAAATTTATTGATTGTATGTTTGTAATAAAGCGCACATGAATACGATCAGAATAAAGTAGAGGCCTATTATTAGGGCAGGTTCAATCTCTTTTAGGTTGGATTTGTACCTTCATCCCCGAACTACCAGTCATGGTTCCAGACCTATTGGAGTTGACGATCTCTTGGATCGTTAAGGGTGTAACCTTCACCTCGTGAACGGTTTACAAGTTCCTAAAACTTGTTGGCGACTCTTTTGCTCTATCTTCTTTCCCTTTTGACGCCACCGTACTTTAGTGTATGATCACAGTGGGGTTCAAACTAGGTATAATGCTTGAAATATTCCCTACAATTATATACCTATAAACAACCTGTGCATTGCACGGGCCAGAAGGCTAGTTTAAACTAACAAGTGTTTCAAACGTGGATAGATTTACACATAAATCATAAAGCCTTCCAAAAAACATTTATTACTTGATGCCAATTAATGTAAGAATTATTAAAACATTAAGATACATATTACAAAGTGAATCCAAGGCATTGCCCGGGAGTTAGAATCCAACCTCTTTATTAAGTATTCTTCTTTATTTTCTTTGTATTTTCCCTTATGTAATGTCTCTTAAGTATTTCTTTTTACTTTCTAGGCTCTAGGGAGAATTATTGTGTTACTGTCATTTCAACGTTCACTTGTAATTCTCTACTTATTCAATATAAAGCTCTTTAGGGAGCGAATGGTTATTCAATCAAAGCTCTCTACCCCGTTGCTATTGCTTTAAGACTTGTGTGTTGTTTAAGCCTTTATAGATATTGTGCTTGCCTTGTTCTTAAGCACCCCCCACCAAACCAAGAGACCCCAGAGACGCCATCATCTCGTCGGTTCTGCTTGTGCCCGCTTCGAAGTATTGACCGTCACAAGCCCTGACTCCACACTCGTTGTCATCGTGTGCCCTCTTGAGACACCCTAGGTCCGTGTTGCTGTGTGCTCAAGAACCTCCCTGGCTTTAGGCTTGCGTCCTTGTTGCCAATAGACAAGAGCGCGCCGCACGATCCGGTGTTGAAACACTCGGACCGTGACAGTTGGTATCAGAGCCAGATTTGCCGTAGAGATGGCAGAATAAGGAGAGATGCATGAGTATACATTTGAGGAACGACTTGCTTGGCTTGAAGGAAATTCTGAACATTAGGCTATGCTTAAATAAAGGTTGCCCAAACTCGAGGATATTGTGATAAAACAAGCCAAACAAATGGAGAGGCTTGCAGCAACCGTGGATGGGTTAACGAAGCAACTTAACTTCGTGCAAGGCGTTGCTGATGAAGCACAAGACAAATGTGCAACCCTAATGCGTGCCCAAAGAGGGCTCGGGGGAAGTGGAGGTGCCAAGATAAAACCTCCCAAGCCCCGGACCTTTAATGGCACGAGAGATTCAAAGGAAGTTGATAACTTCATTTTCGACATGGAGCAATACTTCCGCGTCTGTCAGTTGGAGAACGAGCTAAAAGTTGATACCACCACTATGTATTTGGTGGATGATGCAAAGCTTTGGTGGCGCACCAAATACGCCGACATCCAAGCTAAGAGGATGTCGGTGGATACTTGGGAGGATATGAAGAAAGAGCTGATGGCCCTATTTTATCCTGAGAATACCGAGTTTGTTGCTCGCACCAAGCTCGCTGCCTTGAAGCATAAGGGTTCCATCCGGGAGTATGTCAAAGAATTTTCAGCGTGCATGTTGGAGATCCACAACATGTCTGAGGAAGATCGCCTATTCAATTTTGTGCGTGGTCTGAAGGAGTGGGCCCAAAGAGAAATTTGGCGCTAGAAGATTGATAATTTATCGGAAGCCATCGCCGCAGCTGAAAGGCTGATGGACTACTCGTCAGAGAAAGGGCAAAGTTTGAAGAAAGGGAATAGTGGGCCGACATCGAACCCTCCTAGAAACTCGGGACATGGTTCGCAAGTGAGCTCCAACAACTCGAACAATAGATACAACAGGAGTGGCGGAGAAGACTCTCGGAAGAGTGGAGCTTCTTCCTTCTCTAGTAGAGGAAGCACCCCTAGTTCATCTTCGGCAGCCAGGCCATTGACGTGTATCCTTTTTCGAGGACCGTACAAGTGGTTTGAGTGTCGACACAAGGGAGAAATTTACAATCTCCAAAAGAAACTGTCCTCCATGTCCTTAGAAACGCCCGAGGTTGAAGAAGCCGATGAGATAGAACATAGTGAAGGAGAACATTCAAGACTGGGTGCCATTCGTATGATGTGTGCTATGGGAAGAGAAGTCTTTGAGGGCCAACCCAAAAAATCTGAGTTGATGTATGTGAATGTGTTGGTAAACGGAAGGGAAACTCGAGCCATGGTGGATACAGGCGCTACCCACAACTTCATTTCAGAAAAGGAGGCAAAAAGACTAGGGTTGAAGCTGCTACCAGAAGCAGGCAGTATGAAAGCGGTGAATTCGGCTGCCAAACTGATCCACGACGTTGTAGGAGTTTATAGGTACGAATTCGGAAAATATGAATTATATTCATATAGCACCTAATCCCAAGATCATGCATAACACATAAAGAATTAGAACTAATACCTTTGAAGCGTGATTCCACGTGCGATCGAACAAGAACAAGGGAAATAAAGAACCTCAAGCGTGATTCCTCTACTTGGTCCACAAGCACAGATTAAGTCCTCCACTAATGCTAGTTAGTTGCAATCGAACAGTTCAGTTGACCTTCTATGGAGTAGAACGAACAACGAACAAATCACGAACCACCACAAAGGGAGGGGATGGGCGTGTGGTACAGAGAGAGAGAGAGAGGTTTTGGATTACTGGTTGCTTGGTGCACAATTAACTGTTAATTGTGTTGTATCATACAACCCTAGGCATGGACTTTATTTATAGATCTCATCTTTAAATAAGAGTCCATGACAAAGCCCAAATTCTAACTCTAATCTAACTATACTAGCTCAATCCAATTCATGATTGGTTACTTGTTCATAAAGCCCAAAAATGGGCCTCTAACTTGCTTAACCCAATACCTTTGTTGCGTGACCTCATAGGATCCATTCTAGTGGGCTTTGGACTATTTAACTAGCCCAAAGGTCAATGATCATAGTCTAGCAACAGATAATGGCGACCCAAAAGAACGAACTTATTATCTCCATTATAGTGATCCTTGATATATCTAGTAATTGCACTTATCGAAGACAGAACTCTTTCAATCTCCCACTTGTCTGAGACAAGTGCACAATATTCAAATTCCTTAAGTCAATATGTGTCGATTTGATAATATGATTGCATCTCATGTCGTGATCATATTAATCTACAAATCTTTTCTTGAGAAACTGAGTTAGAATTACAAAACAAATGATTACTTTGTAATCCATTTGAGTACGGCCATACATTTTCTGAATTCTCCCTCCTCAATGGGCCAAGACACGTTCCTAATTAAATAGGTAGACTCAATCCAATCTTGTGGCAACCAAGGCTCCCACTCAAATCATGAGGTAACCAGGAAACACCCTTTATAATCTCCTGTTACGGGAAGACGTTTGAATGTACACAGTTACATCAATCATTGAATGAAATCAATGTTCCACTCATGTCAAAGGAATCCACTAATATATCATGAAGCTCTATACTTGAACTTCAAAGTAGGTCTATAGTTCGATCATGCATCATTCATGCATACCCATGTGATTGACCGAGCTTCACTACGCTCCTATAGCCTAAGAAACAGCGCTATCCAATCAATCTTACACGCTAGTCCATTCAAAGAGATCATTTATGTCCACTTTAATGACTCTAGACTAGGAACTAAAATAATTGTAGACACCCATTTGTGTCTCCCCAAAACCAAACCCAGTGATGAGTACCTTTCAAGTCGAATCATAATCGAATGAAGTGAAAGTGTGGAAAGTTTAGTGTTGCGGATAGTTTTAATTTCTTTTCTCTTCTCTCTGTTTTTGAAAACCTATTTTAAGAAAACAGCAAATCCAGTTTGTTTGGTCCATGATATGGGTCCAATAGTAATGTAGTTGGATGGGGTTTGAAAAGAGATTTCCAACGATATATTATAAGCCCAATTCCGATGAATATTGAGGAAGTTATGGCCAATTTACTGAACTGGGCCCGGTTTGAGCCTTATATGCGGCCCAATGATCTAGAGGAGGGCCTAATATAGATTTATCATTCTTATGCAATTAGGAATGGTTTTAGTCTTCTAGATTCTTCTAGAAGGTTCTTCATTCCTAATTCAATTAGCATTGATAAATTGACTTTTGTTGACTTTTTAGAGTTTTAATTAGAATCAAAGAACATTTTTGAGGAAAATACGATTTTATCCTCCTGTACGGCAATTTCTATCTGATTTTAGAAAACGCGTCAAAAAAGGGATTAGCGCCTAACGCCAGACATTAGCGCCTGGCGCTAATGTTGGCGTATGGCGCCAATGGCCGGCGTTGGCGCTAATCAAATTTTATTCGTTTAAGAACTCTGTTTTGATGTTTTATCTTTTTGGCTGATTTTCTCTATAAATAACGTGTTAAAGACTCCGTTTTCATTCACCAACTCTCATCAAGTTTTCTTGATTACTCTCTCTTTCTCTCTCTCTTTTTCTAAACTAGCCTTCTCTCAAATATAAAAATTCCGCATTCATTTGATTTAGAAACACCTAGCCATATTCGAAGTTGCCTTCGCCCTAGACGTGAAAGGTTTTAATTTCTGAGGGTTTGGTCCCAAATCTCTATTTCAATTATTTAATTTAATTTTTTTAATTATTATTTTCCTTGAAGTTACTAACGCGTGTATTTTGTTATTAGAAAGAGGTACGAGGCATCCAAGTAAGTGCTTTAATTGATTTATTGATATTATGATATAGAAATCATGTTTATATTGTTATTTTGATTCCTAGTATCATGTTAGGATGTTTTATTGATTCCTAGTATCATATTTAGGGTAACAACTATAAATTCTAATATCAAATATGACAATTGTGATTCCTGCAATGCTTCCTATTTTCTTTCCTAATATTCATGTTAGTATCAAGTTAGGGCTAAAGCTTTGATTTTTATTGCTTAGTGACATGCTAGGGTTTGTTATTAATGTTGTTAGTATCATGCCTAGGATCTTGCTATTATTATGCTTTAACATTATTATGATTATTTTTTTTAATTATTATTATTATCATTATTATTATTTTTAATTATGATGATTATTATTATGTTGCTTGATTATTATTTTTATTGCTTGATCACGCCTTTTATGCATGTTTAAAGAGAATTTGGTACTTGTAATCATGTTTAATAAGATAATTAATAATCTTGTTAGGGTTAATATGATTATAATTCAAGTGATCGCCAATAACAGAGTTATTTGTGCATTAATATTCAACCAACATAGATAAACAGGTTTAGGGTTAATCCTATTGATTGCATGTTAGTCAGAAAGCGCACATGAATACGATCAGAATAAAGTAGAGGCCTATTATTAGGGCAGGTTCAATCTCTTTTAGGTTGGATTTGTACCTTCATCCTCGAACCCTATTTGGTTCAAGACCTTATGGAGTTAACGATCTCCTGGATCGTTAAGGGGTGTAACCTTCACCTCGTGAACGGTTTACAAGTTCCTAAAACTTGTTGGCGACTCTTTTGCTCTATCTTCTTTCCCTTTGGATTCCACCGTACTTTAGTGTATGATCACAGTGGGGTTCAAGCTAGGGGTTTTACGCTTGAAATATTCCCTACAATAATGTATGGATTTTGTTCACCTGTGGGGTTTCATTCACCAGGTTATTTAAATAAATTAACCTGACGAGCCCATCAATCCATAATTATTTTGGACATTTTATTTAATATTGAAACCACGATTAAATAAGAGAAATGATAAATTTCTGATTAAACATAATTCTGCAAATGAATGTATTACATATGTAACTTATTTTTCTCCAAAAACAAATACAACTTCTAATTACATCATTTGCCTCAATACAATTGCACTAGTGTGCTTCTCATGCTTAGGCAATGGAAGGGGTTTAGTAAGTGGATCAGAGACATTCTCATCCGTATGAACTTTGCACATCTTGACATCTCCTCTGCCAACGATCTCTCGAATGAGGTAATACTTCCTCTCAACATGTTTGGATTTGAAGTGTGACCTAGGCTCCTTTGATTGAGCAATGGCGCCATTGTTGTCACAATGCAATTCGATTCCATTTTGAGCACTTGGTACGATATCCAGCTCAGTTAGGAACTTCTTTATCCAAACTGCTTCCTTAGCTGCTTCAACAGCAACCAAATACTCTGATTCTTTTGTAGAGTCTGCGACAGTGCTTTGCTTCGAACTCTTCTAGCTCACTGCTCCTCCATTCAGATAGAAAATGTATCCATACTGGGATTTAAAATCATCTCTGTCTGTTTGGAAACTCGCATCCGTATAACCTTTGACAACCAATTCATCTTCTCCACCATATACTAGAAACATTCCTTTAGTCCTTCTCAAGTACTTAAGGATGTTCTTAGCAGCTGTCTAGTGTGCTTCTCTTGGATTTGCCTGAAATCTGCTACACATGCTTAGAGCATATGAAACATCCGGCCTTGTACAAATCATGGCATACATTATTGACCCTACTGTCGAAGCATAAGGTACAATCGCCATACGTCTCATCCCGTATGGTGTAATTGGACATTGAGATTTACTAAGCGTAATGCCATGAGACATGGGGAGAAATCCTCTCTTGGATTTTGACATCTCGAACTTATCAAGAACCTTATCAATATAAGTCTCTTAGCTTGACTCAGCCCAATCATCCTTCGAGACCTGTCTCGATGAATCTTGATTCCCAAAATGTACTCGGCGTCACCCAAGTCTTTCATGGAGAAACAACTCTTCAACCAGTCCTTGACTGACTCAAGCATTGGTATGTCGTTCCCCATGAGGAGTATGTCATCTACATACAAGACTAAGAAAACTATGCTGCTCCCACTGGACTTCTTGTATACACAAGGTTCCTCTTCGCTTTTGAGAAAACCAAACTTTTTGATTGCTTCATTAAAACGAAGGTTCCAACTCCTTGATGCTTGCTTCAATCCATAAATGGATTTCTGAAGTTTGCATACCTTTCCAGGATTTCCTGGATCTTTAAAACCCTTAGGTTGTGTCATATACACTTCCTCCATCAAGAACCCATTCAAGAAGGCAGTTTTGACATCCATCTGCCAAATTTCGTCATCGAAAAATGCAGCAATCGCTAGAAGAATCCGAATGGACTTAAGCATTGCTACTGGAGAAAAGGTTTCATCATAGTCAATACCATGAATCTGTTTGTATCCTTTTGCAACCAGTCTTGCTTTATATATATAGGCATTTCCATCCTTGTCTGTCTTAATCTTGTAAACCCACTTGCAACCAATATGCTTTACCCCATCATGCAAGTCCACCAGGGTCCACACAGCATTTTCATACATTGATTTCATTTCGGATTTCATGACCTCAAGCCATTCATTTGAGTTGGGGCTCACCAAATCTTGCTTGTAGGTAGAAGGTTCCTCATTCTCCAATAAGAAGATTTCAGTATCCTCGGTTAACAGAACTTCAATCAACTGTTTGTTTCTGATTTTGGCAGACCTACGTGGGGTAGGAGCAACAATAGAAATATTCTCTCCAACTTCTAGAAGATTTTCGCATGAATTAGATTCAAGTGGGATGATAGGAGTCTCGCTTGTCGAATTAGCTTGCTCCGACGCATGATTAATCGACTCATGCGCCCTCGCCTCTGATGTGGTGCTATCCACATCTATTTGTTGCTCGTCTCGAATTTCTTCGAGAACCACTTTACTCCCACTTGGCTTTCTAGAGAGGAATTCCTTTTCTAGAAAGACACCATCGCGAGCAACAAACACTTTGTTATCTTCGCGATTGTAGAAGTAATACCCCATTGTTTCTTATGGATAACCCATAAAGAAACATTTGTCTGATTTAGGGTGTAGTTTATCGCCTTGTAAACGCTTTACATAGGCTTCACATCCCCAAATCTTGAGATAAGACAACTTTGGAACTTTTCCATTCCATAACTCATATGGTGTCTTCTCAACTGCTTTAGATGGGCTTCTGTTCAGTATGTTCACAGCTGCTCCTAATGCATATCCCCAGAATGATATGTGAAGATCAGTAAAGCTCATCATGGACCGAACCATATCTAGTAAGGTCCTATTCCTCCTTTTTGACACCTCATTTAACTGTGGCGTCCCTGGAGGAGTTAATTGTGAAAGTATTCCACAATTAATTAGATGTTCATCAAATTCTTGGGTTAAATATTCACCACCACGATCAGATTGTAATGCCTTAATTGTTTTCCCAAGTTGGTTTTGTACCTCATTCTTGAATTCTTTGAACTTTTCAAAGGCTTCCAACTTCTGCTTCATTAAGTAAACATATCCAAATCTACTTAAATCATCAGTAAAAGTAATGAAGTACCTATATTGACCCCTAGCTTTTGAACTCATTGGTCCACATACATCCGTATGTATGAGTCCCAAAAGGTCACTTGCTCTTTCACCTACACCCGTAAAGGGTGACTTAGTCATTTTACCAAGCAAGCATGACTCACAATTTTCAAATGATTCATAATCAAAAGAAGAAAGGAGTCCATCCTTATGTAATTTCTGGATGCGCTTTTGGTTGATGTGACCAAGCCTACAATGCCATAAGTAAGTTGGGTTTGAACCATCTGTTCTTTGCTTTTTATGATCAATGCTATAGACATGAGTTGTATATTCTAAGACATACAAACCATTAATTAATTTTGCGTTAGCATATAACATATTTTCTTTAGAAATAAAATAACATTTATCTCTTATTTCAAATGAAAATCCTTCAGAATCTAAAACAGGAACTGAAATAATGTTTTTAGTTATTGTTGGTACTTAATAACAGTTATTAAGCACCAAAATAAGTCCAGAGGGAAGTCTCAAGTGATAACTTCTAATAGCAAGTGCAGCAACTTTTGCTCCATTTCCTACTCGAAGCGTTACTTCCCCTTTTGCTAACTTCTTACTTTCTCTTAAGCCCTGCACGTTATTAACGATGTGAGCACCACAGCCGGTATCAAATACCCAAGTGGAAGATGAAGATTAATTTCTACAACAAAAACATCAAGTAACTTTTTACCTTCTGTTTTCACTGGTGTATAATGGGGACACCCTGGTGTATGGCGAAGCCAATCACCGCAATAGAAGCATTCGCTTTGTCTCCTCTTCAGGTACTCCTCAGCATGGTTGAGTTAAAGGTTGACTAATGTCACAGTCGAGCCCTCATCATTATGAGTGAGCCTAACTATATCAAAACCATCGTGGAGTGAGAACAAGATTATATCATGCTCGGAGTCATCATCAAACGGTTTCCCAAGGACGTCCATTTGATTGAACAAATAAATCATTTCAATGACATGGGTCCTTACTGACTGACCAGGCATGAGTTTCTTAGCCATTATCTTACAATGAACATTGTAAGCCTCATACCTAATGCTGTCAGTCCAGGAATAGTAAATCTGAGGGATCGAATTAACGATCTTTCTTACATTATGATCTTTGAAGCTTCCACTTCCTAATGCCCCAATGCCACTTCGACAGATAGCACGAAGACATTGATACAAGTTGGTTACCTCATAGTGCCTGAATCTTCTTCTCCAACAACTTGGAATAGATTCTAAAATGAGTTTTCTGATTTTCTCTGCATCTGAAACAATTTGAGCATGCCTTTCAGCTTTATAACCCTTAGGGGCCGTTTGGTTAGGGGTATTCATCAAAGGGAATGGGAATCAACTGAGCTGATTCCCTTTGTTGTTGTTTGTTAGACACTTTCTTTCATTCCCTTTACCCCCTCCATTACCCCAAATCCTTCTAACTTCATTCCCCATCCCCCCCTAGACTTTCCCATTCCCTTTCCTTAGCCACCCATCCACCACCACACCCACACTAGCCACCACCCTTTTACCTTACCCTCACCACCCAACTACCACCATTCACACCTCCACCGCCATCGCTGCCCTTTCCCCGACCACCTCCACCCCTTCCTCGACCATCGCCGCCCACCGATAAGACCCAGATCTGACACCCTCACAATTTCACAAACCCAAACCCACCAGCTCACCATCGTCGACACCCCAGATCGACTCACCATCCCCGAGACCCCCACAACCCAAACCCACCACTGCTAACACCCTCGCCGAGAGCAGCAGCGAGCAGTGAGCAGCGGGGCGAGCAACAGCGACAAGCAGCAGGGGAGCGTTTGGTGGGGGGGCGAAGGGCGGTGAGTGGTGGTTGGGGATGTGCGGCGAGTTGGTGGGGGGCTGGGTGGTGGCTGGGAAATGTGGGAATTGAAGAAATAAGGTGGTTGTGTGGTGGTGAAGTTGGTGATAGTGTTTCCCTTTGTTTTTAAAACAAACAACTTACATAATTTTGGGTAATTTCATTCCATTCTCTTTCTTTCCCTTTGTTCATTCCATTCCGTTTACCCCGTGTAAACCAAACGACCCCTTAGTATAATCGCTCTCAACAAGTATATATAAACAAGATTCAAGCCCATGGCTTGTGAGAACTCTTCTCAACTCGCTTTCCCATTCCCTGAAGTTTATGAGATTCAGCCTTAAATTAAGTTTCGTTGGCAAAATAGTGTTGTCGTTATGGTTATTCATCTACAAACAAAAACAAAACGAGGCAAAGTTCAATAATTATGTTTAAAAATTTAAAGTACCATTAAGCGATGTTAATAGTTGGTAACTTTAAAACATTTATTCAGTTTTAATTGATCCCTATTGAATAAAATGATTCCAAGATCCTTTAATTGTGCAATAATTGACCGGACTTTAGCCCTACCATCAACCATTACATTTTCAAGGTGAGTAAACTCTTTACTGATTACAACTCTTTGTAATTCTTGGTTGAATAATTACCCATCACATGTTTAATTATTACCCTTAGCTTCAAGGTTCTAATCTCTTTAGGTAACCTCGTTGAGTATAACCAATCAAAAGTGTAAAATTTGTTTTACCCCCACTCCCCTAAGATATAATATGACACCCAGCTTTAGCATGACCCATCATAAATATCGAAGGTTTCATCGGGTTTTTGATTGGAAAAGCTACCTCAATATTACCGGGACCTAGATTTATTATGTTGTGATTATTTAGTGAACTCTAACGCATCATCAATCAACATAAATAAAATCTAACATGCATAATCTACTAATGCATAAATGAAACATGACATAGTATGGCCCCTTAATCCTAAGAAAACTAATAAAACAAAAAAGCTCCCACTTGAACCTTCATGGATCTCATCCATCTTGCTCCTTTAGGCCTTCACTCCATAAAATTCTTGGACTAACTGCAACCTGTAATACTATTCTATTCTATCTACTACTTAAATAAAATAAAATAAATTACAAAAATACTTAACGGTACGCAGACCGTATTTAGATTACAAAAATACGAAACGATGCGCAGATCGTATTTAGAATCTATGGGCCATACTAGTCTTTATATATAGCAATAAATAATATCATATATTATAAAGTGCCACATAATAAATCACTCATCATGCTTTCCTAAACTATAACATCGAATGATCATAATTAAGGAAACATGGCATAAAATATCTCATATTTTTAATTAATTAATTATTGCAATTAGATAATATCATATATTATTTTCAACCAACCATAAAATATCATATATTTTATTTAAGGTAAGAGATAGAATCAAATCATATTTTAGTTATGGAAGATAAATCATATTTATCTTCCATCGTTATCCTAACTAATTTAGGAGATTCTATCCTAATTGCTAGTCAATCACATAATTTTAATTCAATTATTATCCAAAATAATTATGGGATAATCTCATTAAATCAATCATTATCCAAATAGAATCTTTTGCTCCATAATTATCTTAACAAAAATAACAACTTTAATTTTGTTAATTATCTTTTCAAAATCAAAACTTGTCTTTTTAATTTTAATTTTGAAATCTGATTTTTATCCAAAATAAATAAAATAAATAATTTTTTTTTTGAAAAACCGCTCTAGCCACCGTGGTGTGGCCAGCCGAAGCCGGCCACGGTGGTCGTACACCTTGCGGTGTACGCTGGCCTGCAGTGGCGCAAGAACAGCAGCAGCAGCACGCAACAAGGTGGTGCACTAATGCGCTGCTCCTGTTCATCTTCTGCCCAGCCCGCCCTCCCTCCTGGACCACCGGCGGTGCGACAGTCACCGTGGCTGCGCCAACCAGCCGCGGCTGCCGCACCTAAAACCCTTTTTTTTTTTTGAATTTTTAATTAAAACAAAACATTTTATTAAAATTAAAATAATGTGGTCCATCTATTTTTAAAATTAAATCATATTCAATTTCAAAATTAGGGTTCTTCATGAATTTAATCCCCAATTCAATTTAACTTTTAAATTAAATAATTTGATCATGAAAAATTCATAATTTAACATGAAATCAAATAAATTAAATTCTTTAAACATTTAATTATCGAATTAAACAAAACTAAAACACAAAATTTCACAAATTAGGGTTTGTTGTTTCTAATTTTTCGAAATTAGGGGGAGGGGGGGCGAAAAATCCGAGTGCTTTAGGGCAAAAATTCGGATCATTGAAGGCTAATTCGGAGAAAATTAAACAACTTAATGATTCTATATTGTTAAATCACATTTAAAATAATAATTGACCCATAATTAAATAATTCTCCCTCCTAATTGAATTAAAATTGTGGACTATCAAAGAATTAATATTCAATATATGTAAATGCATAGGCTAACTGATACCACTGTAGGAGTTTATAGGTACGAATGCGGAAAACATGAATCATATTCATATAGCACCTAATCCCAAGATCATGCATAACACATACAGAATTAGAATTAATACCTTTTAAGCGTGATTCCACGTGCGATCGAACAAGAACAAGGGATATAAAGAACCTCAAGCGTGATTCCTCTACTTGGACCACAGGCACAGATTAAGTCCTCCACTAATGCTAGTTAGTTGCAATCGAACACTTCAATTGACCTTCTATGGAGTAGAACGAGCAACGAACAAATCACGAACCACCATGAAGGGAGGGGATGGGCGTGTGGTACAGAGAGAGAGAGAGGTTTTGGATTACTGGTTGCTTGGTGCACAATTAACTGTTAATTGTGTTGTATCATACAACCCTAGGCATGGACTTTATTTATAGATCTCATCTCTAAATAAGAGTCCATGACAAAGCCTAAATCCTAACTCTTATCTAACTATACTAGCTCAATCCAATTCATGATTGGTTACTTGTTCATGAGGTCCATAAATGGGCCTCTAACTTGCTTAACCCAATACCTTTGTTGTGTGACCTCATAGGATCCATTCTAGTGGGCTTTGGACTATTTAACTAGCCCAAAGGTCAATGATCATAGTCTAGCAACAGATAATGACGACCCAAAAGAACGAACTTATTATCTCCATAATAGTGATCCTTGATATATATAGTAATTGCACTTATCGATGACAGAACTCCTTCAGGCGTTTCCAGGAAAATAATAATGAATCTAGGAGATTGGAGCGGACAGGTGGACTTTACCGTTGCGCCAATGGATGACTTCAGCTTGGTGCTCGGCATGGACTTCTTACACTCTAGTAAGGCAGTCCCGATGCCGCACCTTAAATCTATTCTTGTGCCCGGGCAGCAACCATGCCTCCTCAAAACCCGCGATCCTGGAAAAGGGCCGAAGGGACCCCTCTTTTCAGCAATGCAATTGGAGAAGGGGTTGAAGAGGAACGAGCCCACGTTCCTCGCAACAATTTCCGCTAAGGAAGATGAAGCAAGTTGAGACCTTCCTCCTGCAGTTGTCGAGCTACTAACAGAGTTCCAGGATCTCCTCCCGAAAGATCTACCAAAATTTCTCCCACCTAGAAGGACGGTGGACCATGAGATCGAGCTGGTTCCAGGGGCGAAACCCCCAGCGCGAAGCCCTTATCGCATGGCTCCCCCGGAATTGGCCGAACTCCGGAGACAATTGGAGGATTTTCTTGAGGCAGGCTTCATCCGTCCATCAAAGGCTCCTTACGGGGCCCCTGTGCTTTTTCAGAAGAAACAAGATGGGAGTCTTCGATTGTGCATCGATTACCTAGCATTAAATAAGGTTACGGTGCGCAATCACTACCCTATTCCTTTGGTGGAAGATCCGTTCGATCAGTTAGGGGATGCAGTGTATTTTACCAAGTTAGACTTGAAGTCTGGCTACCAACAAGTTCGCATTGCCGAAGGAGATGAACCAAAAACTGCTTGTGTGACGAGATACAGGGCATACGAATGGTTAGTCATGCCCTTCGAATTGACGAATGCTCCTGCTACGTTCTGTACTCTGATGAACCAAGTATTCCGAGAATACTTAGACAAATTTGTGGTCGTGTACCTTGATGACATTGTTGTCTACAGCAAGACTTTGGAAGAGCACCTCGAGCACCTAAGATTGGTCTTCGAGAAGTTGAGAGAACATCACTTGTTTGTGAAACGAGAAAAGTGTGCCTTTGCACAGGAAGAAGTCGGATTTCTTGGACACTTTGTGGGGAAGGGTCGATTGAGGATGGACCCAAAGAAGATATGTGATGTTCGCGATTGGCAAGATCCCAAGAACCCCTCTGAATTGCGATCCTTTCTAGGGCTGGTGTAGGGAATATTTCAAGCATTATCCCAAACTTGAACCCCACTGTGATCATACACTTAAGTACGGTGGCGTCCAAAGGGAAAGAAGATAGAGCAAAAGAGTCGCCAACAAGTTTTAGAAACTTGTCAACCGTTCACGAGGTGAAGGTTACACCCCTTAACGATCCAGGAGATCGTTAACTCCATAAGGTCTTGAACCAAATGGGGTTCGGGGATGAAGGTACAAATCCAACCTAAAAGAGATTGAACCTGCCCTAATAATAGGCCTCTACTTTATTCTGATCGTATTCATGTGCGCTTTCTGACTAACATGCACTCAATAGGATTACCCTAAACATGTTTATCTTTGTTGGTTGAATTTAATGCACAAATAAAACTATTATTGGCGATCACTTGAGTTATAATCAAATTGACCCTAAATAAGATTAATAATTATCTTATTAAGCGTGATTACAAGTACAAATTCCTTTTACACATGCATAAAAGGTGTGATCAAGCAATAACAATAATAATCATCAAGCAACATAATAAATCAAAATAACAATTATCATCATAATAATAATCATAAATCATCTTCATAACAATTATAATCATAATAATCATTATCATAATCATGTTAAAGCATAATATTAATACCAAGATCCTAGGCATGATACTAACAAGATTAATAACAAACCCTAACATGTCACAAAATAATAAAAGTCAAATCTTTATCCCTAACATGATACTAACGATCATAAATATTAGGAAGAAAATAAAAGGCATCATACTTTTAATCATACTTGATATTAAAGTTACCCTAGACATGATACTAGGAAGATCAAAATACCCTAACATAACACTAGGAATCATAATAACAACCTAAGCATGATTTTTATATCATAATAACAATAAATCAATTAAAGCACTTACTTGGATGCCTAATACCTCTTTCTAATAACAAAATACACACGTTAGTAACTTCAAGGAAAATAATAATTAAAACAATTAAATCAAATAATTGAAAGAGAGATTTGGGACCAAACCCTCAGAAATTAAAACTTTTCACGTCTAGGGAGAAGGCAACTTCGAATAATGCTAGGTGTATCTAGGTCTTGTGAGTGCGGAATTTTGTTTGTAAAAAGGCTAGTTTAGAAAAGAGAGAGAATAAAAATAAGTTTTAAGCTTAGAGAGAATAAGAATTGATGATTGTAGATGATTCAAAACAGAGTTATATAAAAAGTATAAAAAGTCAACAAAAGTCAATTTATCAATGCTAATTGAATTAGGAATGAAAAGAACCATCTAGAAGAATCTAGAAAACTAAAACCAATTCTAATTGCATTAGGAATGATAAATCTATATTAGGCCCTCCTCTAGATCATTGGGCCGCATATAAGGCTCAAACCAGGACCAATTTAGTAATTTGGCCATAACTTCCTCAATATTCATCGGAATTGGGCTTATAATATATCGTTGGAAAGCTCTTTTCAAGCCCCCATCCAACTACACTACTATTGGACCCATATCATGGACCAACCAAACTGGATTGGCTGTTTTCTTAAAATAGGTTTTCAAAAATAGAGAGAAAAGAAAATAAATTAAAACTATCCGCAACACTAAACTTTCCACACTTTCACTTCATTCGATTATGATTCAATGTGAAAGGTACTCATCACCGGGTTTGGTTTTGGGGAGACACATTTGGGTGTCTACAGCTGGTGAACTATTATAGAATATTTATCAAGGGATACTCGGAGATCGCAAGTCCTCTCACGCACCTATTGAGGAAAGAAAGTCGTTGGGAATGGTTAGGGCCACAGAAGGAAACTTTCAAGAAGTTGAAAGAAGCAGTGGTGAAGGAGTCGGTCCTTGCCCTTCTAAACATTACCAAACCATTTGTGGTCGAGACGGATGCTTCAGATTTTGCTTAAGGAGAAGTGCTCCTCCAAGAAGGGCATCCTGTTGCATTAGAAAGCAGGAAGCTGAATAATGCCGAGAGAAGGTATGCGACATAGGAAAAGGAGCTACTAGACATTGTGCACTGCCTAAGAGGATGGGGGCACTACTTGTTGGGATCAAAGTTCATTGTCCACACAGACAACACCGCGGCGAGTCACTTTCTCACCCAACCCAAGCCGACGGGAAAATAAGCTCGGTGGCAAGAGGCCTTAGCTGACTTTGACGTGGAGTTCACTTACAGAACGGGATCCAGCAACAAAGTTGCCGATGCCCTGAGTAGGCATGCTGATCTTGTTGCGATGTACAAGCTAGCGCCAATGACTTCAAGCAGCATTGCCACATCTGTTAGAGATCAAGTTCGTGCTTATCTCCCAGATGATCCGATGATAAAAACCATAACAAGGATGATTGAAGAAGGGAAGACTAGACGCTTTTGGTTGGACGATGGCCTCATCTTCACCAAAGGTACAAAGCTTTTCATCCCTATAGCAGGAGGATTGAGAAAAATGTTGTTGAAGGAATGCCATGATACGCTATGGGCGGGGCGTCCAGGTTGGCAGAGAACCCTCAGTCTACTCGCGATGGGGTACTATTGGACGGGAATAAAAGAAGATGTGATGAGCTACACCAAAACTTGTCTTATGTGCCAGCAAGACAAGGTTGACAGACAGAAGCCCGGGGGCCTCCTTGAACCGCTTCCCGTACCCACTCGACCTTGGGAGAGTGTGTCAATGGACTTCATTAGTGGCCTCCCGAAGGTGGACCAGTTCTAATCTATCATGGTGGTGATAGAAAGGTTCTCCAAATATGTCACGTTCGTACCCATGTAGAAGGCTTGTGGAGCAGAAGAAACGACATCGCTCTTCTTTAAACATATTGTGAAGTACTGGGGATTGCCAAAGAGCATAGTGAGCGACAAGGATACCAGATTCACGAGCATATTTTGGTCTGAGCTATTCCAAATGATGGGGGCTGATCTCAACATGTCGTCAAGCCACCACCCTCAATCTGATGGTCAGATAGAGAGATTCAATGGGCTTCTTGAAGAATACTTGCGTTACTTTGTGAGCGCCAACCAGAAAGATTGGGTGAGACTTTTGGACGTAGCACAACTTTGCTTCAATGCTCAAAGGAGCTCTTCCTCCAACAAAATCCCCTTTGAGCTGATCATGGGTCAACAACCTCTCCTCCCGCACACAGTGGCCGATTGGGAGGGCGGAAGGAGCGCTCAGGCTCGAGATTTTACAAGAGAGTGGAAGCAAAACACTGACATTGCGAAAGCATACCTAGAACGAGCATCGCGCCGGATGAAGAAATGGTCTGATCAAAACAGAAGGCCGGTAGATTTTGCAAATGGGGACATGGTGATGGTGAAGGTCTTACCAGAACAACTGAAATTTCTGAGAGGAAGAGATCATCGTCTGATTCGGAAATACGAAGGCCCCATCCGTATCACTAAACAGATTGGAAAGAATACATACAAGGTGGAACCGCCTGCGTGGATGAGGATTCACCCCGTCTTCCACGTTAGTTGTCTCAAATCCTACCATCCAGATCCCGAAGATAACAACCGTAACGTCAGCTATCGCGCCAACATCAGAACAAGAACAAGAGCCACCCCTACAACAGAAGACTGAAGCTGCTAGGATCTTTAGAGTATGTTTTGTAAGTCAACGAGGACGTCGACGGCTTAAGTGGGGGAGGATGTTAGAATCCAACCTCTTTATTATGTATTCTTCTTTATTTTCTTTGTATTTTCCCTTATGTAATGTCTCTTAAGTCTTTCTTTTTACTTTCTAGGCTCTAGGGAGAATTATTGTGTTACTGTCGTTTCAACGTTCACTTGTAATTCTCTACTTATTCAATATAAAGCTCTTTAGGGAGCGAATGGTTATTCAATCAAAGCTCTCTACCCCGTTGCTATTGCTTTAAGACTTGTGTGTTGCAATTGTTTAAGCCTTTATAGATATTGTGCTTGCCTTGTTTTAAATCATCCCCCACCAAACCAAGAGACCCCAGAGACGCCCTCATCTCGTTGGTTCCGCTTGTGCCCTCTTCGAAGTATCGGCCTTCACAAGCCCCGACTCCGCACTAGTTGTCATCGTGTGCCCTCTTGAGACACCCTAGGTCCGTGTTGCTGTGTGCTCACAAACCTCCCTGGCTTTAGGCTTGCATCCTTGTCGCCAATAGACGAGAGCGCGCCGCACGATCCGGTGTTGAAACACTCGGACCGTGACACCGGGACCGGGGTACATACTAGTATATAACTAGGTTAGCTCCCGTGCCCTGCACGGTAATTTTCAATTAATATTTTTAAAATTAACACTATATTGTAATTTCCCATAACTATTTTCAAAATTAACACTATATTAAAAATAAAAAAAAAACTACTTTCGTATTTTATATTTATATCAATTGATATGGAACAATAAAATTTGGCAAAAAAAAAAAATCACACTAATATAATCAACATGTGTCTGTCTTATAATAATCAACATGTGCCGGTTTTGGAAAGTTTTATTGAAGTATCCATAGTTAATTATAGTATAGTATTAATTGATTAATATTCTAGTCATAAATAATTCAAGGAAATAGCAATAGTTTCATTAGTTGATTTGATATGGGCATTTCATTGTTGAAGCTTGTAGCTTATCTTCTATTAAGAAAATATATAATCTTTTTGTAATAAACGTAGTGCGTACTACGTACGACATACATAAAACATACATATATAATACGTACATATATAATGTATGCCTTTCCTAAAACAAATACTCCATATGTCACAAAAATATGATAAGAATATTTTTTTTATTTTATTTTTTGCTTAATTTAAGTCATAGTTGTCAATATTTTTTTTGGAAAGACACTTCAAACTTTCTATTATACTTCATATATGTAAATGATTTGATTCTTAAATAATTTTTTTCAAAAAAAAAAAAAACAAACTAAGAACACACCAGGAGATGACATGTGTCATTACTGGTGTGTCTTTTAAATTATTTCCTCTGTTTTTTTTTTACTTGACATGTTTCTTTTACCACGCTTGCCAATGTAAAACTTTAACGGTCAATAACTTTAATTCTCCATAATTAAAAAAATATAAAAGTTATATATTATGATACTACGTACTTATTGAGACGAATTCAAAATGATCCAACATAAATATGTTTTTCCTTACATATTATTCACAAAACACAGTCAAAGGAGGGGTGGTGAATAGTATAAAATTCAAAGCGGGTCAAGTAAAAAAGAACGGAGGAAGTAATATATAGTTATTGATTGATTGATAACCCTAAGATTCTTATTGGTAATTGATCGATCCAATGAATTTAACCTACTCTTGTGTCACAGTACATAAATATCATTACACCGAAGATGTACTAATATAAGCACTGCATATCTTACTGGCATGGAATAGAATTTTCAGCTTTCTACTATTGGGATTAACCCACTAATTATTATTTTTATTCGTAATTACTGACCAAAGCTAACTAGTTTTTGCCTCTTGTTCAATTTGCCACGTTTTCTTGTAAGATCAAAAAGTAAATGGAGATTCTCCAATCTATGGGCGGTTTTGTTAAACTAGGTTTTTGCTCCACATAAATTTTAACCAAATTAAGTAACATGTTGTTCATGTATCCCAATAGTTAAGTGGAAAGTTAAGACACCAAAATGAGTTATGTTTCATCCAAAACAATACTCCACGGCATAGTCGATTATTCAGGGTATAACTAGCATTTTAGATTTGGATTATGTCCCGAGTCATTACATTGATAATAATTATGCGTAAAATTCATTACTTTATCTTTTTAAAAATTAATTAATTTATTCATCACTTTTTTTTTTTTTGAAAGGTTATTCATCACATTATCATAACTTCATAAGGGTCTGTTCAGTTTAGCATAATTTCAATTCAGTTCAGCTCTAATCAATTTAGTTTAGTTCATAATTTCCTTCTCTCATTAAATTCTCATTTCAACTATATTCAGTTCAGTTCAACTCTTAATTTCCTTCTCTCATAAAATATTAATTTCAACTCAGTTTAGTTTAGTTTAGCTTAGTTCACTAAATGAACATGCCCTAAGTTTGTATCAATATGTTGTCAAACCATAATTAAAACTAATATCAACAAAAACAATTCTACTAATATTAATTTTCTTCAACATTATTTCATTATCATAGTTAATAAAATAAATCTATCTCATTAGGTTAATTTTAGTTTCACTTGTTTCAGGTTTCATTAAAGAAAAAAAAAAGATTGATCGATATCTGTTTTTATCCTAGTTTCGGTCAGGTTAATGAAAGTATGAGTTAATAGAGGGTCGGATGAAATCAAGCTAAAAGTTTGGTCAATCTTAGGTTGTGTCGAGTTAATAAATTTGGTGTTAGAGTCAAATATTAAATCGAATTAAAGTTATTTTCAAGTCAGATCAATTCAGAGCATGTCATTATGAACGAGTTGATCCGAATGCGAGTCTATTGTTGAATTATTTAGAGTAATGGTGACACAATGACCATCAAGAAAGGTGGGAGAGCTATTTAGTGTTTGATTGAATTTCTTAGGTTAAGATGTTGAAATTTAATTGAACAAGTAAAAGAGCAATTTGTATCTTGGTTTAGAGAAATGTTCCTCCACCCGGCAGGGCGCGCCACCGCCCGGTAGGGTGCGAGAGCCAAGGAAAATTAAGCGTTGTCACCGCCTGGTATGGCCATCATCGCCCGACAGAGCGAGAGCCACCGCCCGGTAGGACGCGAGAGCACCCAAATTTTTCTGGGTTGCTTGATTTCTCTCCCCCTGTAGGGCGCGGGAGGCAATATTGACAGTTATTCTTTAGTTATGCTTAGTTTATTGCTCTTGATATAAATATGCTTAGTTTATTGCTCTTGATATAAATATAACTTCAAGAAATCAGTTTTATTCTCATTTTCTTGGAACCTTTTGCAAGTTATTGTTCATCGTCACAAATCACAAAAGCTTATCTACATTGTATTGTAATCATCCTATTTGTGATTGTAATTTTTTTTCGTTGTATCTCCTGAGTAATTTTCCGTGATACCCGGTTGTAGTATAGGGTCAAAATTATATTTTTGAGAAAGTAATCCCGTTCATGCCTCGAAGAATTTTACGTTAATTTTGTTTGTCTTCTTTGTGACCCTTGTTAAATTCAAAATCCCCAACATCTTTGACATCTCGAATCCCATGTAATTAAATGAATTGTCGTTTTAACTTTCATTGATAAGTCTTGAACTCTAACACCTAAAAATACTTCCTCCGTTTCTTTTAAGTTGACACGTATTCCTTTTTAGGAAGTTTTTTTTTTAGTTGACACGTTTCCTTTTGGGGTAATTTTTTTACCTTGCATTTACAAACTACCCCACTTGCTTTTTCATTCTCTCTCACTCTCTCTTCTCTTCTTAATATATGCACCTAAATCAAACGCGTCAACTAAATAAAAACGGAAGAAGTATTAAATAGTCCTTTAGAGTTTTAAGCAAGGAAAAAGAACATAAAAGGCTCATTTCAATGAGTGACAGTTGCAACTGGTTATGGGATCCTAACATTCAGCTTTTTGCCTTTCTACATTCAAATTATAATATCCTCAACTTGGCGCAGAATATACTAAACAGATTCCCTCTTTAACTTCATTCCTGCTAATATACCTTCTGTTACATTCTATAAGGTATATATTTCTGTAAAAAAAAAATAATAATAATAATAAAAAAAAATTGCCAATTCAATATTAAGTAGTGCGTTCTGATTCAAACAAGGACAAAAAAGAAGTATATTAAGAGATCATTGTACCCAATGGAGTGATGGAAATCAAATTAAGCTTATTTAGTTACTTATTATAACGAGATTTAATTTCAATTTTCAAGTATATAACATTATAAAGTACTATATACGGATTCCTCAAAAAAAAAAAAAAAAAAAAGTACTATATACGGAGTACTCCGTATCCAACAAGTATATACTTCCCACATAATGATCTCATTTATATTGTAGATATTTAAGTGTAACAAAGTTATTTCACCTAATATTCATGACTAATGGTGTTACAATTGTACTCCGTACAAAGGATGTTTGAGTCAAATCCTTTAATTTTTAATTTGCACAGATTGAAAGTCATTCGATATTTAAATCAAGCTAAGCAAAAGATTGAGAACCTTTAAATAGAGGTGTTTTGATTTTGACATCACAAAAACAAGAGGAAATGGAAAGAATGAAGTGTAAAGTAAAAGTCACTCATAGATTGTTGTTAAGCTTCCTCCAAGTGGACAATTTAAGAGAGTGTTAAGTGAGCACGAAAAACAAAATTTTAAATGCAACTTTGTAGGGAATAAGTATGTCTATGTATTATGAGTAGCATACATATATATAAACTTATTTTTTAACTTCCCAAAACACCTCTTTCTCAAGCTAGCTATTTTACAATATATACCGTACGTGTCTCAGCTCATTTAATTTTCACATGTTTTAGAATCTATAATCTCCCTCGTACGTGCAAATTAAACTTTTGTTCAAGTCCAATAATAATGATATGCTATAAAAAAAGTGATTGATCAAGATCAAATTAAAACTTGAAAATCTTTAATAGAGATAATCCCAATTAAAAGATCAATAAAAATTGAAGAGTTAGCTCGATCAATTAAGTAAAATTCATGCATGGATGCCTTAACAAAAACAAAAGAGCTTCACGTGCATGTAATTATAGACGGAGGACTAATAACAGTACTATTATTTACGTTATTTGAGCACTTATTATTATCAACCCTTATCTCCCCTTCTATACAATTCTCAATCTTTTGAGGCTTTTGATCACATACAATTACTTCCACGTAATCAACCTCACCGCGTTCACCATCATCATACATCGGATTCACTATGCCACGGTGAAGTTTTGCTGTGTGTTTAGCCGGCTCCGGTGACACCGTGGCTTCGACTTTTTCCTTGAAATGTGCTACCTTAGCAAGTTCATGAACAGCTTCTGATATTTTTTCCACACAAGTGGTTATGTTAACTAGTATAGATGCAACGGTTGCATCCGGTACAAGTGCTATTATATCTTCCGGTCCATATAACATTGTTTTGAGTACATTTTCGAGTTCTTTTGCAGCTTGTTTGGAGTTCTCTATATGCATGACTACTTGCTTAGGGTGAGCCATTTTTTGAATGGATGAAGACATTGCCCTTAATGCCTTGCTCGATTCGATGCTCATTTTCGTGCACGAATCCTTGATTTTTCTTCGGAACTCCATTGGTACCTATAGGTTAAATGTAAATTGCTTTTAAGGTCAATTAAGGTGAATACAAAATGATTAATCTTAAGCCTTTAGCCTCAATCTTGTAACTAATCACTATTGAACAAGAAAATGTATATCAAATTAAATGATTGAATTATGCTATGTCATTTAATTTGCAAGGTTGGATTAATTCCGACAACTATATTTTAATTAATTAGTTGAAAAGAAGGAGATTTTAATTATTTGGTTATGCAAGAATACTCATATTATATTATATTATGTTTCATATTTGTCATTGGTCTTCATATTATTCTTATATGTTTGTGATCAATTGATGAAACATTATATCTTCTTATATAAAGAGCCAAAAGGGCAATAATGCAGACGAGATTGATCTCTAGTATTTGGTAGCGCCCCAATTAATTAAGATGGTATATCAAGATATATTTACCTTGGCTTCGGTGTTGATAAACCCACAGAGAGTTTCAATGTGGTAAGCACATTGTCGAGCAAGAGCTCCAACTTTGACGTATTGTTTCCAAGGATGGCGAAGCCTAAATTGACCATGGCATGGCTCCCATCGAGCAAAATTTGCCTGTTAATTAAAGAATTAAACTTACTAATTAAGCAAAAAATATCACAATTTTATAATTCATTTCAATATTAAAGTACAATACATGTTTTAGTACATTTTTATTAGAAGATAGTGGCAATCTTATGATCATATTGGTACCATTATTAATATATTTAATCACTTATAAAAGAAATTAGTGGTTATTAATTAAAGAAGTAATAAATTAGAAACAACCTAAAAAGTTAATGTACGTACATAAATTAAAAATGAAAAGAATAATGGGAACATCACATACCAAGTTCTCTTCATTAGTTTTAGAAGCAAGGATACTTTTATGACTTTGGAGGTATGATTTGCCATCTTTCTTGGAGTTCATGCTGATCTTGTCGTTGTCAGGAAACGTAAAATAATCTTCTCCAAATCCTGTTAATATAATTGTTTTAAAAACATTAAGTAACTTAATTGCCATGTATACAAAATTATAGAACAAAATGAATAATTACTAGTCTATCCTTTCTTGTTAATATGTCGTTTTCTATATTCAAAATAAAACTCACCCAAAACATAATTCAGCAAAGAAACAACCTTTTTAATAATTATGTGTATGTGTCATTTAAATTCTAGCTATAATCTAAACCTCCTAAATAAACATGTGTATGAAATTTAATCATATATAACAAGTCTTAACTTAAAAAATGTGAAGATAAATATTATTGGGATACTTTCAATAAACATATACAATATTGATTATTAGACTCTAAAAGTGTTACTTTTAAGCGGAGTATAGTTTAAGAATAAATCGTAGTAGTTCAGTAATATAAGTGAATATTACACATATTGAGAGGAAATAACTGAATAATATAGCCTTTATACCTTCCATGAATTTGGCAAGCTTTTCAAGGTTGCCGGCGATGAGGTTGTGAAGATCTTCACCAGCCCAAACAGGGCAAATAAAAATCGAAACGATCATACAAGTGGCACCACCAACTATGATGGTCGATAATCTTTGGTACGCCAATACTAAAATAACATCAACTCTATACCCTGAGACTGCAACTAAACTGAACGTCAATATGAAGATTAGTACGCCATAATCGTATCGTTTCTTGATGCTTGGCACAAATCTTGTGAATGTCGACATTGAAGCTGCAAGTACAAATTAAAGTAAGCGTCATTTTTGCATGTATAAGTTGCACAACTTTTTGCCGTGTTAGATTTTCATGATCCAAAAATTATATGTTTTGCCGTTAAACAGATGTGGCATACACGTCAAATTCTTTCTTTAATTTGTTGTTTCAATACACATTTTTCTCATTATCTTTTACAAGGGTTAGCCAACCTAATAGTCAATCAAACACTTTTTTTTTTTTTTTTTTTTTGAACTTTTCACTAGTGTAACTTATGCATAAAAACAAATTAATAAGCAAAAGAAAGTAGTTTACCTAGTAAGAACACCAAGATACCAAGGACAATTGGCTCTCCTTTCGTCCCGAATAACACGGCTAAGTGTTGAGCACCAACCCCTAGTGCACCGGCGGTTAAGGTTGCTAAACCTCTATTGAGACCTTTGCTTATAGTAGCACCTAAAAACGAAGTAAAACAAATAAGTAGTTAATTAATAATAATAAATCATGCATGTACTAAAATTTATTATATGCATGAAAAATGATCATCAATTTATTGTTTGTGAAATTCGAGTTTAACTTTCAAGAAATGGCAAGTAAGGGTGATCTTACCTACACTGAACTCGAACACGACCACAACAGTTAACACAGCCCACATCCCTGAGACACCAAACCCTTCATAAAGAGGTCTAACAAAGTAGAACAAGCTAACTAGCGTAAGAGCTAGCGCCATTTTTAAAGAATGGATAACTCTTCTTGGATCATCCTTAGCTAACTTCTTTATATTTTTAGCTATTCCAACACATTTCTCTTTTAACTTCACAGCTAAGTTTCTAAGGCCACTCAACCCCCTAGTGAAAACCCGGCTTTTCGCCCCGTGTACCATCTCCATTTCCATTTCTATATAGATCAATATATAACAGAATAAACTCAAAACAAAGTAACAAACACAAGAATGAAATATAGAAAAGGAAATGATGTGATAAGATTCTTGAAGTAAGAGTGAATTTATACTAAGATAAAAAGCAATAGAAATAGTTTTTCCATGCATATGTTAATTTTATTTTATTTTAATTAAGGACAAATATATACATTGTCTTAAAACAACAAATTCTAGTGAGCTGCAAATGTGGCTGATAACAAAAGTTATTTCCATGCACAAATACTGACAGAATTTCATTTCATCCAAGTAAAAATATCTCTTATTTTTTTTTATAAGATTGAATAAGCTAAAAGACAAGAAAACTACCACTATCTATCACATAAAATAGTAAACAAATTAAAGAGAATATTAACTTAGATGATCGACTTTTTAATTTAAATTAAACCGACAATTTAATTTTAATTTTTTTTAAGGACAAATTGCAAAATTCTTTTTGCTATTTACTGCTTATTTACATTGTTTCTTTACTGACAATATAAGAGGTAGTGAATGTACTAATAAAATTAAAACTTATTATTATGTGGGTGGGTAGTGGTAAACTAGCTAAAAAAGTAACGTAAAGTGAAAAATATGCACTGTATTCCACTATTTTTTGAAGGGTATGAGAAAATGGATGCTTAATTGATCAGTTTGTTTGGATTAGTTGGTGAAGATACTTGGTAATTCTTATTTTTTTTGAGGCTAAATTTAAAGTTTATCTAGATCTAGGTAGTTTCCTTTGTGGAAGAATATTCAACTAGGTTGCATTACTACATTTGAAAGATGTTTTACTTCTTGCATGATTTTAGCTAAGGGTGAACTATAATCGAAGGTTTAATTTCAGTCTGGATTTGGCTCAATTCCAATCCAATCTGAATTATAATAGGATTTTTGTTTTTGAGTTCGATCCAATTTGATAATCCACTAAATCTAATTCAATAGTACAATATGCATGATTTATAAGTAGGTAATATCTTTACTTTTATTATAAGAGCAAACATTAACCCCATAAGCCTAGAAGTATTAAGTCATGGAACTCTCAAAAAAAAACAAAAAATTCTAAAACATAGCATCAGCATATTACCCAACACGGATAAATAATGAGTAGAAATTTTGATTTCACAAATTATTGGGTTAGTCAAGCCTGACCAATAGCTCATGCGGCGCAGGAAATGACGATGACGATAAACACGACGATGACGATGATGACAACAATAGTGGATCTCCTTCTTCTGCTTTAGACGATGACGATGACGGCATTAATGGCGAAGGAGAGAAGCGAGGTCATTTATGGCGGAAGAGAGAAAGTTTAATTTTCGGATTTTTTTGTAAAATGCCCAAAAAATCGAATTGGGGCTTTCTTATGTGATGCATAATTGTTGAAATTGTTTGTTCCATGTAATTGTTTGTTGAATTGTGAGCATGTTGATGACAAATGCATGTATTTTGGTTGAGAAATGATCAAGTTATGTTATACCCATGACCTTTATTACGAGCTCTTCAATGGAGGTTCCGCTACCGTTATACATATCATCAAACAAATTATACATATGCTCAAACAAGTTATACGTATCCTCAATCATTTATATCCTCTAATCATTTATACATATATCCTCTATTTACTATATGATATTATAGCCGGATGATATCCTCTATTGATTATATGATATCATTTATGATTGTGTCTACGATATCTTTTATTGAATTGGTTGGATGATATTTTCTATTGGTTAGATGATATTTTCTAATGGCTGGTTGATATCCTCTATTGGTTATATAATATCATGGTGGGATATATCCTTTATTGGCTGTATGATATCATTTATGATTGTGTCTATGATCTCCTTTATTAGCTAGATGATATCCTCTCTTGGCTATCTATTTGATATCATAGCTGGATGATATCCTCAATATGCTACTACCTCCGTCCCCAAAAGAAAAACCCATTTGGCCTAATTTTAGTCCCAAAGAGAATGACTCATTTGCATTAAAACACTCACCAATTTGCAATAATATTTGTCCAAAATTAGCTTCCCCATATAAAAATTCGATTTTCTATGTAATTTTATTACTTTCTCTCTCTACTTTTTTTTTACAAACCCCATGTAAATTTATCTTTTCAATATACTCGCGAAATCAACCCAAAAGGGTCGTTCTTTCGGGGACGAAAGGAGTATATAATATCATCTAGCCATGATATATCATATAGCTAATAGAGGATATCATCTAGCTAATAGAGGATATCATCCAGCCAGTAGAGAATATCATTGAGCCAATAGAGGATATCATCTAGCCAAGAGAGGATATCATCCACCTAACTGAGGATATCAAAATTCGCATTTCGTCAATCCGAACTGATGCAATACCTTCTCTTTTGATTTTTTTTTTTTTTTTGGATTCAAATTGATCCAATTAAACTGAAAATGCATTTTTTAAAAAAAAATTTGATTAAAATTCATTCAAATCCAAATTAATAATTAGATTTGGATTGGATTTTCCTATATGGAATATATTTGAATGCTTTTACATCAATTTTTAGCGTTGATCACTTCACCAAATAAAATGAACTCTAACAAATCTATAGAGTTTAGACTAAGTCGAAGTAAGACTGAATGTTTGGTATGTTGTTTTAGTACACAAAGGAAAACAAGTGATGATGTAGTCAGTTTGGACGGAAAGGATATGTCCATGAGCGAGTGTTTTTAAATATCTTGATCAAGACATGACCCATAGGATTAAGTCGGGGTGGCTTAAATTAAGAGTGGTCACAGGAGTGTTATGGGAACGGAGCATTCTTTTACAGTTGAAAAGGAAATTCTATAGGACTGTCATAAGAACAGTGTTGATTTACGGTACATAATATTTTGCTTCTAAAAAATAGCAAATTAAAAAGATGGACGTTACAAAAATGCACATGTTAAGATGGATGTTTGATAACACTCTAAGAGATAGAAACGGAAGTGAAGTTATTCACAAGAAAGTGGGTGTTATAGGCATTGCAGACAAACTAAGAGAAAATCGATTGTGTTGGTTCGACCATGTAAGACAAAAAACCCAGGGTACACCGATACAAAGAGAGGAAGATCAGAGTAGGAACATGGGGAGGTTAAAAGAGATAGAGGGAGACCGAAAATGACTTGGTTGGAATGAGTTAGGAAGGATATGAATTGAAGCATATAGATTAGCATGAGAATGCGTTATTTGATCGTAAGGGATGTAGGAGGAAGCTTTTTGTGGATGACTTTAATTTACATGAGAATAAGTTATTGGATTGTAAGGGATGTAGGAGGAAGCTTTTTGTGGATGACTTTAATATACGGAATAATCATTTTTAATTCATGTAGTCGACTCATGGGATTAAAGCTTTGATTGATTAATTGGTCAATATATAGAACTTAATTTACGGACTTATCACTTTTAGTTCATGTATTCGACTCATGGGATTAAAGCTTTGATTGATTATTAATTGGTCAATAGGACTTAATATATAGAGGTATACCTACACAATGTTAACTATGTTTGGAGAATATATGTAGAGTTACAAAATAAAGTTAAAACTAAGGGCATGTTCTCTCCAGATTATTTTCAATTCGGTTCAGGTCAATTTCAATAAATTCAGTTCAGTTCAGTTCTTAATTTCCTTCTCTCATAAAATATTCAGTTCAATTCAATTCAGTTCCAATAATTAAGTTCAGTTGAGTTCAGTTCATTTCAGCTCAATTCAGTCAAACTAGTACAACTTCCATCTTAAACAATCTAATCTTTCAAGTTAATTTTTGTAAACACACTAAGATTACTGATTACTAAGACATAAAGTGACTTAATGTATGGGCAAAATTACGCATGGGAGCTGCAAGTACGATGGAAACGAGCTGGATTTATGACATATTGAGATGATCGGGTTGATTGAAAAGAGTAATCTTTTCAACAAAAAACTAAATATAGATTTGTACAAAGACCTTTCAACTGTGAACCAAACATTGAAACATGTCCTATGAATTAAAATCTTTGTGATTTTTATTCCCCTTTTCAAGATATCTACGAACCTATAACTCCTACACTAAATCCAATATATTATTCCCTAAAATAATGTAGAAAAAAAACTAAAACAAATCGAAACAAAATTGTAAATAAAATTAACATAGAGGATCAAGTTGGCAAGTATGTGTTTTAGGATGACAGCTATTTAGGCTTTAAGAAAGTTGGTTTAGATAATGACCTTCAATTATTTTATACATTTATTTTTTAATGATGTCAAAGTAATTTTTTATTGGCTGGTCTTGATTTATTTTTGGAAAATTTTTTAATTACCACCTAAAAATGTAAGCATTTTCGAACTAACCACCCGTTTAATTTTTTTTTTTAAATTACCATCCCTTAAATTAAATAAATGCTCAGATTACCACCCATTTTAAAAATCTGGTGGATTTTCCGTCTATGGGCCCCACCTAACTAACTTCCCTCTTTTTTTTTTCTTTTTTCTCTCGATTTAATCATCTCGCTGATATATTTCACTCAACCTATCATCATTTCCTTCATTGAATTCAACACACCAATTTAATTTCATTTCTAAACCCCCAAATTTTACAACTTCAAACAAAAAACCAACATATCACCACCATTACACTGTCACTCTTCTCATTCATTTTCTCTCTCCTCCCCTCACTACTAAAAGTTGGAGATGGCGGCTCTAGCAAAGAGAAGGTGGTTGAGACGGCGGAGAAGATGATTTTCTCCGGCGATTGCCATGAAGTTGACCGTTACCTCCATGCTGTTAATGAGATCCAACGCTCACTTCATTCGCTCGCAATTTCATCTCTATGCTACTTCCTTCATGGGTTTAATCCATTACATCGACCTGGAAAACAGGTCATTCAAGTCGGGTTCGGGTCGGGTCAATTCAGGTCGGGTCAAGTTCGGGTCAGCAAATGTTCGGGTCGGGTTCGGGTCGAGTCGGGTTGATTCGGGTTTCGGGTCAAAATCGGGTAAACACTTTGGGTCAAGTTCGGGTCAGGTCTAGTTCAGGTCAAGTCAAGTTCGGGTCGTGTCAATTCGGGTCGGGTCTGTTCGGGTCAGGTCAATTTTTAAGATCAATTTTCGGGTCGGGTCAAATTAGAATCGAGTCAATTCGGGTCGGATCTATTCAGGTCAAGTTTGTGTCGAGTCACCAAAATAAATTCACTTTAAATAAATAGTTGGAAAAATAAAGTAAAATCGTTTAAAAAAATCATGAGTACCTATTACGTAGGAAATAAAGAAGCCCTAAACTAAGTAATTCACTATTTCACCCTATTCACTTAGGATTCGGGTCAATTCGGGTCGGGTCGATTCGGGTCAATCAATTTGGGTTTAAATCGGGTCGGGTCACTTCGGGTTTCGGGTCATTTCGGGTCATCGAGTCATGTTCGATCGGGTCAACTCTATTTCGGATCGGGTCGGGTTAGTTCGGGTTTGGGTCATTTTCGGGTCAATTATTTCGGGTCAACTTTCGGGTTACGGGACGGGTCATTCGGGTCGAGTCAGGATTGTCAAGTCTACCATTACAACAACTCAACACACCAACACCTCTGTAGCACCAAACCTCTCAACCCAACCAATACCCACCTTCGAACCCACTTCATCTGCAGCCGCAAACAGCCGCGCAACAACTCACCCCCCTCTCCAATCGTAATAGCAGCCCACAAAAGGAGCCAATTGCATCAGCTAAGCGTCGGCAAGAGTGATTTGAAATCAAAGCCCCGATTTCAACCCCAATTCGATTTGAAATCAAAGCCCCGATTTCAACCCCAATTCGATTTGATTCCATGAACCTTAATTCCCAAATCTACCTATTTACCCCCAATTATAGTGAAATTTGGTAGAATTTAGTGAAGGAAATGTGAAATGAAGTTAGGAGAGCGTTTTTAAAAAGAAAAATCGGGGAAAAATCAGTCAAAAGGGTCAAAATAAGCGTTAGGTGGGGCTACAGACGGAAAATCCACCGAATTTTTAAAATGGGTGGTAATATGAGCATTTATTTAATTTAAGGGGTGATAATTTAAAATTAAAAATTAAACAAGTGGTTAGTTCGAAAATGGTTACATATTTGGGTGGTAATTTAAAATTTTTCCTTTATTTTTTAATGTCAAAATTAATTATAAATCACTTATCTATTTTCCAAATTTATTGATTAATTTTAAATGAATTTTTGAATTTATTTTATAATTTTCCTAATTAATTTAAAAATTTTCAGTTTTTATTATTACTGTAATTAAAAGATGATTCTTAAGTTAATTATGAAAAAAAAAAACTTGATCTAGCCTCTCTTTCCTCTCTTCTCTCTCTAAAACCCTAGCCTCCATTGTTGAATTTTGCAGGGGCTTCCATCGGATTTGCCTGTGGAAAGCCCCAATCGTTGTTTCTTTTGTGCTTTTTCTCTTGTTTTAGGTTTATAATAATTATTCCTCTTCTAGGAGGAATATTTTTCCCTCAAAAGACAGGGTTTTTCTTCCTCTTTAGGAGGATTTGGCTCCTTCGAAAGACCGGGTTTTTCTTCTCTCTTCTGAGGGAGGAATCGCTTTTTTTATTTCATGGATTGCTATAGAGTTATTTCATGGGTAAAATTTTGTGCGGGATTGAAAAAGAGATTAATATTTCGACAACAATTGAACGAATCAGACGGAAATTTTCTATACGGCTACAACAGATCGATAGACCCCCTCGTCGAAGAAGGCTGTAAATCACAACGATATGAAAGAGGGTATGAAGAACGTACGATTTGCAACAACGATCGTAGCTTTGCTTACGGAATGTATTTATTTGATTCAATTATTATGTATTTGTTAGATCTAAATCTCTTTATAGATGTCGTATGACTTATTTATGAATCAATTTTATTTCAAAAAAAAAAAAAGTCAATTATGAAAAAAAAATTGAAAGTATTTATTATTAACTCGTCTCTCTCTCTCTCTCCTCTTCTCTCCTCCTCTCTTCTAGTGTTTCTCCAAGATATTGGTTGTTTAGGCTGAATTTCCGACCCTTTTCCCTTAATTTTCTTTAGTTTTGCTATTTAGGTTTTCAATAAATCTACAGGAGTAGTACGTGTAGATATTCGTCCATCTCCCTATGGTGGAGTCATTAGTTTTTGTTAGTTTAGTTGTTTGTTTAGGTTTAGGGTTTGTTTGTGTGTTAAAGTTTTAAAAAAGGTAATCATCTTTTGCCCTATTGTCTGTTCGTTGGCGACAGTTGTCAAGTTTTCAAATGCGTGCAAGCGAATCAGATGAAAATCATCCTTACGGCTACAACAAAATGTTAGAATGTCTCTCTAAAAAGGTTCTATATTTCAGCGATGTGTGTGAGAGATGTAGTACATTGCAAGATATTTTCAATGACCGTAGCTTTGATGAGGGAAACCCTAATTTGATTCAATTTTATGTATATGTTAATTTAGATTTTATTTGTAGATGACGGTTGGCTTTTTATTAATGAATTGATTTGTTTCAAAAAAAAATTTAATTATGAAAATTTAAAAAAAATAAATTTAAAATAAAAAAACATTTAAAATTAATTTTGACGTAGAAAAAAAAAGCCAATAAAAACTAGTATAAAAGTTATACTTGCAAGGACAATAATAATAGAATAGTCAATTTCATACCTTTCAAATAAAAGAATCTAAAAAATCCATCATTGCTTATTTGCTAATTTTGTTACACTTATAAACAATCTTAGAAGATTTTTTTTTTTCTGAAAAAAAAAATAATAAAACCAATTAAAAAATTCACATAATAACTTTCTGTTTTATTGCAAGCGAGCACTAACTCGATTAAATTCTAATAAGTGTAATAATATATGTAGACATATTTTAACCCTAATTTACTGAGGATGATTCTATGGTAGTCATACTTAAAATGGCTATCATTATATTAATTTTTTTTATTAGTTGATTTTGTTTTGTTTTTTAATGTCAAAATTTATTACAGGTCATTTATCTAATTTTTTAAATCTATTGATTAATCTTGAAATAATTTTTATTATTTTTGAGTCATTTTAAGAATGACTACCATAGATTCCTTCATAAAAATTACACTTTATTACAATTTAATCGTGGTAATTATCTTTAATTTTGTTTTGAACGGTAATTATCTTTAACATTTCTTGTAAAAAAAAAGGATAAAAAAAACATAATCTTTAGCATCCACATTCCTTAATTAAAGGGATGAGTTTTTTTTTATTTTTTTTATTTTATGGAAATAATCAAATTGGGAGCTTTTCAATTTGTTTGTTAATATTCTTTTTTTTTTTTTTTTGGTGGCCTAATTGCCAATCTAAACTTTAATCTGAGGTTTAATTCATTGTCAAATCCTACATACTAATCTAATTTAAGGGTTTGCTCACATTTACTGAATTGAGCTGAGCTGAACTGAATTGAACTTAACTGAACTGAATAGAACTGAAATAAATATATTATGAGAGAAGGAAATTAGAAACTGAATTGAATTGAATTGAACTGATTGGAGCTGAGCTGAACTGAAATTAAGGGTTTGTTCACATTTACTGAACTGAACTGATTGGAGCTGAACTGAACTGATTAGAGCTGAACTGAACTGAACTGAATTGAATTGAGCAGAAATAAATATTTTATGAGTGAGGGAAATTAAGAGCTGAACTGAACTGAACTGATTGGAGCTGAACTGAACTGAACTGATTGGAGCTGAACTAAACTGGAATTAAGTAAATGTAAACAGGCCCTAAGCTGAAGTGAACAGGCTTTCAATTCAGTTCGGCTTCAATCAGTTCAGTTTAGTTCAACTCCAATCAGTTCACTTAAGTTAAGCTCTTAATTTCCTTCTCGCATAAAATATTCATTTCAACTCAATTCAGTTCAGTTCAACTTAGTTTAATAAATATGTAGAGGCCCTAAGTCCCTGCCTCATCATAGATTATAGTAACCTACAAAGTATTTTTGACAACATGACAATTATCATTATCTTGGGCTAATGATGATTTCCACTTCCTTAAACTTTCTAAAACCTAAGGTAACAATTACTGTTATCCTCCTTAAGCAAAAACAAAGGATAATTAAAGAGGTAAAAAAATATACGGGAACCATAAAAATTCAAACCTGCAATATATAATTAAAGAGGTAAAAAAATATACGGGAACAATTATTTTATTGATAATTTGTGGGTTACAACTCTCGTAGATCTCTTGATTCCTCTCTCCAAAGGGCTAGGTTTTGATATTTGTTTATAGTACGGGGCCTTGTCAGCTTAATCCATACTTTATACCTACAATGTTTGGTAGTAGGGAGGAGATGGAGTCTTTGTGACTTGTTCCATCTAAGCCTCCTTTAAACCCTAGAAACGACTCTCTTTATATAGAGATTCGTATAGTAGTTAACAAGATAATAATCAAATATTCTACGAGATCTTGAAGATAAATATCTTATATTTATTGATATTATTTCCTAATTTAGATATATTAGACACCTAATAATTAACAAAATTTCGGTGTCAACAGTTAGGGGTGTTCATAAATCGGTCCGGACCGAAAAAATGGACCGGACCACCCCAGACCGAACCCGGACCGGACCAAACCGAATTAATCGGTCCGGTCTTCGGGTCTTGAAATTCATTTTTCCAGTCTTCGGTCTGGTCCGGTCCAAAACCCTATAAAAACCGGTTTTGGACTGGACCGATTTTTTTATAAAAAATATGTGTGAAACCTTAAATAACGTTTAAAATTATCCTTAATAAGCTTTGAATACTTTAACTTTATAAGTTTTTTTGCACTAAACATACAAAATAAGACGCAAAAATGACGTTACAATATCGTTTTTCCAATATTTTTTTTGTGTTTTCCTTGATTTTATTAAAAATTAATATTCTTTTTAAAAAAATTCTTAAATCGGTCCAAAACGGTCCGGTTCGGGTTTTGGACCGATTCTTTCGGTCCGGCCCGATTTGGTCCTAACTTAATCGGTCCGGTCTTCGGTTCTTAAAATTCTAATTTTCGGTCTTCGGTCTTATCCGGGTTGGTCCGGTCCAGTCCGGTCTTGGATCGATGAACAGCCCTATCAACAGTTAGGTTTAAGTGATTCGTATATATAAGTTCACAAAAATATGATTACAAAATTTGTTTCCTCTTATCATATATATACATTAACATCAACGGCATTTTAGTCATTTTCTTCTCTTCCCAATTACAATTCTCGGATACTCGTCTTTCTTGATAACTTTTCATAGGAAATAGAAGGCTATAAGACCTAATTATAACTCAAATTAATTAATTAGAAAGCACTCATTCGGTCATTCCTTCCCGTACCCTAAACTCCCACTAGTCCCACATACCAGGCACTACTTCCTACAAGCAAAGGCCTCAAACATGTGATGGGAATATGGTTTTTCCTTTTACTTTTTAACTTATTATGGTCATATTCACTTTACCTTATATTACTGAACTAAAATTATTTTTAAAAATTAAAATTATTTTTACTAAATACGAAGTAGAAATTATTTTTACCTTATTTAATTGAAAATAATTAATTATTTCAAAATTTACAGTTTTAAGCTACTCCAAATCATAATTTTTTTTTTTTTTAATTTGCACATTAGAATAACATTGTATATAGACTCAAAAACCTGTGGAACAGTATGAAATATCCTAACATTGGATGTTTCATGTGTTCAATAAAGATCCAATCAACAAACAATTTGAAATAAATTAAAGGAGATGTACCTAGTTAATTCCCCAAATTAAACAAAATTTGTTTATCTGGGGATATAATTGTGTTTTCAAGAAACAGTGGAGGGGTACATTCGCCTTTTCATGTACTATTTGAAGGGTAAATGTGTAATTTTCTCACCAAACACTAAAAACAAGTTGCAAACGGTAATTAGACAGCTCACTAAAAGTACTGAATAAATTATTACGCTTTTTAAATATATTTACAAAATTGCCATCAAATTAACAAAATTCGTTTATTTGGCAGATAAACTTGTATTTGCCCAAATTAAAGCAAAAGGGTCAAAATCGCAAAATCTTTGAAAATTGACTATTTTGAGCCAATAATATTTGTAATCTGTAGTATGGGAAAAAAAATGAAAAAAATGGAAGACGCCGACATGTTAAATTAATCAAACATAGTGCATTATATGCTAAATGGCATGTATTTGGACACTTAATTTTTTTCATTTAATTAATTGTTTAAAATAACCTTTTTGCAGAGTAAAAGAGTGGAACATTTACGCATGAAATAAAATGAGGAAAAAAAGGGGGACATGAAGTAATATATTAGTGATAAGATGACTCAAAAAAACATGCAAAGGGTGATCAGTAGTCAGAATAGTCCATACACTCCATAGCTTATCAACCTTCTTTTTCATAACTTTAAGAAATGCAAAGTACTACTACCAATTTATTAATCGTACGTTTTTTGTTATTCACATGAAAATAACAAAGTCTACTCAAAGAATGCATGACGTGCAACTTTGTGCACGTACATAGGTTTTTTTTTCCCATTTACAAAGTCAAAGACTTTAATGTTAAGCATTTCTTTCTCGAAAAAAAAAAAAAAAACTTTAATGTTAAGCATTACTTTTAGCTCCAATGCCAGTAGGGTTTAACCAATTTCAAATTATCTACATCTTGAAAACTCTATTATAAGTTGGTCTCATGAGGAAGACCTCCTGGTGCATTTAGCTCAGGGGTTCGCCCTAGGTTTGAGCCTTACCATGAACAAAATCCGATTAATTCCCTTCCCTTGCCTCGAACAAAATCTGGTTATTCCCTTGCCTCCTAGGTATCCTGTGATAGTAGTCTTTGACAAGGACCACATAACCTTAACATATAAGGGGTTGAAAAAAAAAAAAAAAAAGAGATGGGTCACATGCATACGAATTGAATCAAAGAGTAAAGACAACCTTAAGATTTAATAAAAGCATAAACATTATATTATAGATAGATAATGTATTGAATTAGATTAATTTTTGCACCATCTATATGATGCAAAGTTTGAATAGTTTGTAAAAATAAAAATAAAAAAGCTAATGTTATTTGTAAAATACTCTATACGTTGGATTATTAGTTATAGTGTTTATTGTAAAAACACTTATTTTTATAAATTGAATAAATATTAGATATTGTTGGTCAAATTAATACTCCCTCTGTCCCCATTTTATTGTCACTTTTGCCATTTTTTATGCCCCTAAATGTTTGTCACATTTTATATTTTCATAATTATTAAGATACATAAAAGACTTTTATACCCTCATTTTTTTTGTGTCCTTTATTAAGTCCTCTTCCTATTTTACCCTAACGTTTGCCATAAAAGTTGTGTCAACTTTTGACTGATTTAATGTTTTACACTCTTGAATCTATCAATTTATCTTTCTCATGTACTTTAATTGTTATTTTAATTGGAAATGTCTTTTCCCATGCATTTTTATTACTTTATTAATGGGGAAATTTTACTTTCCCATGTACTTTCATTATTTCACATTCTCCACCTTAATTCCCGTAATTTTCCTTTAAAAGTGACAAAGAAAAGAGGACGGAGGTAGTAGATAAAAATATGATGCAATTTGTTAAAATTTTAAGGAATAATCTAACCGGAATATCAATATAAAAGAGAAAATGTTCAAGAACATGGAGCAAGGTGCCACATAACACATTGTTTGGATTGTGAGAATTAGATGGAAATAAAGGAAAAGAAGAGATTCATCCTCTCTTTTTGGATACCTTTTGGTAGGAGAGAAGAGAAGAGAAAAGGAAGGATTCATTCTCCCTCCCTCTTTAATACTCCCTCTGTTTTTAAATATTTGTTCCATTTCTCCATGCGCGGAGTTTTAGGAGTAATTGGAGAAAGTAATAAAATATATGGAGGTAGTGGGGTGGGTCAACATACTACTAGCGACGAAACTAACAAGCAAATCATGGTAGCTGACCTGATGGATAGTAATGGGAATTAGTGCCCTGCTACTGTTAGAAAATGGTTTCCTCACTTCTCTACAGGGGAGGTCCTAGCCACCCATCTACCTAAGCTAAAGAGGAATGATGATTGGGAATGGGGTCCAACCAAATCAAGGAATTACTCTCTGAAATCGGGATATTGGTTCATACCAAGAAGATCAAGTGAAGAATATGAACATGGTACCTTCTGGCACAAATTTTGGAAGTCTACAATCTGGCCAAAGCACAAGCTCTTTGTGTGGAAAATTATTCAAAAGGCCCTTCCTACCAACGATAACCTGGTGAAAAGGAAAATTGATGTTAGAAGCAATTTCCACCTCTGTCACAATGAAGAAGAAAGCACTGAACACTTGTTTCGAAGCTGTGAGATCAGTATAGGAAAGGTGGCAACCTGGGCATCAACTATGAAAATGGACAGCATATTAATGTGAGGGATTGGGTCAGGAACTTTATCTTCTTTTTCTTGAACAATGAGAACTTAGGTGATGATACCCTTATTGAGTTTATCTACACACTTTGGAGCATTTGGTTAGCAAGAAATAATGCTCTATTTAATGTAACCCCTAAGCCAGGGAATATTCTCAAGCAAGCTGAGCACTGGAAATACAGATGGACGCAAGGGAGGAGTGTTGGGAGCAAGATGCACAAAAAAATCAAGTAGGAACAGCAGCAACAATGACAGTAACATGGTAATCTGGTGTTCCAACCATAGCAGACTTGATCCTACGATTAGGATAAAAATTGATGGAGCGTGGAAG
The DNA here is from genome assembly GCF_948465745.1 of Chenopodium album. NCBI lineage: Eukaryota > Viridiplantae > Streptophyta > Magnoliopsida > Caryophyllales > Amaranthaceae > Chenopodium > Chenopodium album. Next base: position 16,342,588 of record NC_137835.1, on the reverse strand, counting down.
AAAGGGAGAACATGGAAGGAAGGCGATTGGGAAGCCGCAGTAGGGTGGTTGATTTATAAGAATAACAGCAAGGTGCACCAGGGAGTAGTAGAATCCTCTCTCACTCCTCCACCAAGGCAGAAGCAACGGTTGTCCTCCTAGCTTTGCAAATCTACGACCTTGAAGGCAAGAGTGTGATCATTCTAACTGATTGCAGCAACGTCATTCACGGTCTCAAGAACCAAGTCGATGCAGATCGAGAGATCAAGTCGATAATTAGTGACATCAAGAGTATTGCTGATTCCTTAGCTCTACTGATGATTAAAAATACTAGTAGATGTACTATAGCAGAAGCCCATAATCTGGCCTTGAAGGCTAGGAAGGGCTACTTTCTTCTGTTGTTTTCTTGGATGTCAAAAAAAAAAATCAAATAACTTAGCACCAAAAACAAAAGTAATCAAATAACTTAAACACCAATAACACAACATGTCTTTCCTACCAATGTACAACTATACATGAGACCATCTTCACTTCGTAAATATGAGATCATCTTATAATAGAATCTTAGTTGTTGACCCTTATGAGGTTTTGATGATAATGATGATTGAGAAAACATCTATTTAATAAGGGTTTTCTAGTATTGTGATATTTGCAGGATATGTAAACTCTGGGAGTTAAAGTGAGGACTGGAACAGAGAAACTTTAGAAGACCAAGGATGACAAGTAAAGACAGATGAAGAGTTCTAGAAAGAAGTTTTCTTAATCAAGCTGGATGGAACTATCAGGTGTTCCATAACAGGAACATATCAAATTCCAATGTAATGCTAGAAAACATCGACAGGTTCTAACGACCTGGTTCCAGCGTAATGCTGGAAAGTGACCTGAGGATCAGTGCAGAGCTTGATATATCAACTAAAAAGGATTCACTTCATAACTTAGGTTGTATTAAAGACAAGTTTGTTTTCTAGTTTGATGTAAATATATAATTGATTAATATGCATGAAACTTATTAGAAATTAGATAAAGCTTGGCAAGCTAATTATTTGTAAAAGATAATCTTGAGTTTATGAAAAAGTATTTAATTGGTTTTATCTTTTAAAATCTGGTTTACTTGTTTTTTTGTTTTCATTTAAAACTCTATCTTTTGTGAAAACGAATTTGATTTAAAAAGGTTTTCCTAAACACGAAATTAATTTTGTTTTTATTTCGGTTTTTCTTATAGATAAGTTTGAATTTCTGTTTCATCTTTAACTTATTATTTTACCAAAACCCTACTTTGTGAGTTGACAACTTGTATAAATAAAGAAGATATACTCCGAAGCAAAGTGAGATTTTAAAGCATGAAAATCACATAGTGCTTAAGAATAAGTTTGCCAAAAGGTTTAAGCTTTATCATTTTATTTTCGGATTTCATGTGTAGCTTTCCATTTATATGTTAAAGTTAGTCTTTGTGTTGTAATTGGTTTTTGGGGTGTGTATGAATTCTTGATAATTCACGTTTGATTTTAGGAGTTTGAATTCTCTAAAATTTGATTGAAGCTAGGAGTTTGAAAGTCTCTAAAATTCATGTGGTAGTTGTGAGTGCACAGTGAGTGAGCTTCCACTGTGAAGCCGAGTGTAGGCACTCAGGGAGTGCTCAGTGAACCTAAGTGGGACTTAGGTTTGGTCCTATCAGGTAGCAAGTAGTCTACTGAGGAACTTGTGAGAAAGGTCTGTTTGAAATAGGTTGTAATTAGGAGTTGTCCTATTATAGTGAAGTTTGTGTGAAAATCCCGAGAAGGGTCGAGGTTTTACCTCTAGTTGGGCCCTGGAAGGTTTCCTCGTAAAACTTGTTGTGTTATTTAACTTCCTTCTATGTTCTTTTTTAAGTTTCGCAAAAGATTGACCTAATTGGAACCTACTTCAATTCAACCCCCCCCCCCTTGTAGTAGTTCATCTAAACTAACATTAGTGTATCTTGTAATGGTGTACGTAAGTATATTTCTATAAAATTAAATTTGGAAGATGAATCATCTCAACTAATATACTACCTCCGCTTCACATTACTCGCAACAATTTCCTAAAACGGCCGCTTCACATTACTCGCAACAAAGTGATTTCTTTCCTTTTTTAGTAAAATTTTTTTTATATAATTTTAAAAAATTACCCTTACTTTTTGTTAAACACCCTAATTAAAAAAAACCTGATTTTATCTTATTAACTTAAACTCTAACATTAATTAACTTAACTTAATCCTCCAAAATCAATCCTCTTCCATCTAAATTATCTATCATCCCAATTCCCAGCCACCTTCTTCCTTCAACCACCTTCATCATCCTTCATCTTCTTCCTCATCCCCATTTTTTTTCATTATCTTCCTTCATCATCTAATTTCTTCATCTTCTTCCTCATTCCCATTATTTTTCTCTCTCCTCTTCCAACTCCATTCTCAAGGTTTTCCAGATCTGAGGGTTTCGTGGGTTCGTGGGATCGGTGGGTTCGTTGGGATAGTGCACGGGTGCGATGGCTTGGTGGTTTCACGAGATCGGTGGGTTCGTTGGCTGCAGGTGGTGGACGTGAGTTGTTTCAATGGGTTTGTGTGTTAAAGGGTTCGTAGTTTTGTGGGTTCAAGGGTTTGTGGTTTCTCTGGGTTGGTGGTTGTGGTGGTGGGTTCAAGGGTTTTCGTGGTTTTGTGGGTTGGTGGTGGTCGTGAGTAGGTTGGTGGGTTCAAGGGTTCGTGGTTTTGTGGGTTGGTGGTGGTCGTGAGTGGTTTCTCTAGGTTGGTGGTGGGTTGGTGGGTTCAAGAGTTTTCGTGGTTTTGTGGGTTTTAATTTCCAGATATGTGGGATTGGTGGTGATGTTGGTGGTGGTGGTTTTCGTGGGTCGGTGGTGGTGGTGTTAGTGGTTTTGGTGGTGGTGGTCGTGAGTGATTTCGGTGCTGTTGGTGACTTGGTGGTGGTGGCAGGTGGTGGCAGTGCTGGTGGCGGGTGGTGGCAGTGCTGTTGGTGGTGGAGGGTTAATTATTTTAAGGAAATTATGTAAATTACCACCCAAAAAAAGTATCAATTTCTAAATAACCACCCATTAAAAATTTTATTTTAAATTACCACCCACTAACTTAATTTTTTGCGCAGATTACCACCTTTTTAAAAATTCCGGTGGAATTCAAATGTGTGGGGCCCTCCTAACGACTAGTTCTTGCTTCCCAAATGAATTCCCCCCCCCTGATTTTTTCCTATATAACATATCTCCTACCCTAATTTGCGATTTATACTGCAAATTCTCCCCCAAATTCCACAAAATTCACCCCAAGCATATCATCTTGTAATTTGAAGAAGCGTCCTCAAGAAACTTCATAGGTGAATTCGCATCAGGAAAAATCTTTCATTCTTTAAATTTAAGGTTCTTATTGTACTTAAATTGGGGAAAACTGGTTGATTAGTTGATTAGGGTTGATTTTCTTCGCAAAAAGGGTTCTTATTGTAATTTAATTGGGGGAAATTGAGTGTTTAGTTAATTAGGGTTCATGTACAATACTCAATTTTGGTTATCTGTCATTGAATTGCTGCTAATTCTTGGAAAATTGTGATTGCAATTACTTTCGCAATCAAGCTTCAAGCAAAACCCCAATTAGACAGGAGTACCTTTATTTGTGAACTAAAACTAATTTAGGGTTTTAATCAGCAATTTAGGATACTAATTTGAAGAGTGGGTGAGAAATTATGGAGATAGGTGGATTTGCAGAGAGAATTGAATGAGAGAGTTGAGAGAGTAGTAGTCTTCAATAGCTTACAATAGTGAAATCGACAAAAAAGAAAAAAAATTTAGGAGGGAAGTAACGACTGTGGGCCCCACACATCTGAATTCCACCGGAATTTTTAAAAAGGTGGTAATCTAGGCAAAAAATTAATTTAGTGGGTGGTAATTTAAAATAAATTTTTTAACGGGTGGTTATATAGAAATTGATACTTTTTTGGGTGGTAATTTACAAAATTTCCTTATTTTAATTATTGTTAAATTTGTTTTTTCTTTTTTTTTTTTTGGGGGGGGGGGGGGGGGGGGTTGGATTAATAGTTAAGTAAATGCCCTTATTTTTCAATAACTACACTTAAGTTCTTTTGCCTCGGCCTCCGCAAACTTGTACTTTGTTGCGAGTAATGTGAAGTGGAGGTAGTATTAAATTCATTGATGTATGTGTAATAAGTTGGAGTTAAGTTGAATAATTTTTAGGATAGAAGATAATGTAACAAAAAAATTTACATTGGGTTTTTCTGCACTTAACTTAGCTTATATGTTATTTATTTTTCTAAATTGTACCCAAGGTTTTTTTTTTTTTTAAATTACATGATATGCCCCTCAAGTGCAATAAGTAGTGAGCACGACATAACCTTGCCATATTATAAATGTCGAGTTTCTGAATATATGGTGCTACAATTCAAAGGGTAAAAGACTCCAAGAAATAGAAACTTTTCCAAAATTTTAACTATATTGTAGGCGTCGTTTGAAGCGCGCCTACGTTAAGCATATTGTGAATATGCTTGACACTCATAAAAAGTTGGAATTGACATATACAATTAGAGACACGACTATGGACAAAGAAAAGTAGGGAGCCGCCAACAAGTTTTTAAGAAATTTATAAACCATTCACGGATTATTATAAGGCAACCACGATCCAAGGGACATCGATAGACAATAACGATTGAACCATGAAGGTTACAACCCATTCATAATCTATGAGATTACTAAATCCATATGGTTTGGAACCACGAAATAAGGATCGCGGATGATGGCACGAAGTGAGTCATGGAGTCACATTCGCCCGTATTGACCTCTACTCGATTCTTATTGTGGAAAGTATTTCCTGCGATCTCAAAGGCAAGCAAACAAAGATTCAATTTGCTCCAAACTATTATTATGCTAAAATGGTTTAATGTTAATGCAACATATAATTCTAAAATATTGTGATCACTTGATTAAACAACAATATTAAAAAGGAACTTAAACCGGTCATCGCCCAAATTATCTTATTAGTCATTATATTCAATTACATATTCCATGCAATATAGTGATCATAAATACAATAAAGATCAACATCAACATTGGAAGCAATTTAGCCATAATATTTTTAGTCAAATCAATTCATAATAATAACCCTAATCATGATACTAGCAATAAGAATAATAAAAAGAGTAATTAAGTGAATTAATTACTCACGTTCCATGTTTCTTTGAATTGCTACAACATGAATAAATCGTTAGTAACTTTAATAAAAGTATAATCAAATTGAAATTAAATTAAAGAGTTATATACACTTCTGGGTACTGAACTTTGCAAAAAATATCAGGGAAGTACTAAAGTTACATTTGTATTAGGCAAGGTACTCAAGGGAGAGTACTAAACTTTCCCACCTACAACAACCGGTTAACAACCCAAAAAAAAAAGAAAAAAAAAAAAACAAAATTCTGACACAATTAATGGAAGAAACTGAACTTTTAATTTTTTTTCCAAAAATGTTTGTTGCAACCATTGAAACTGTTATACTTAAAAAAAAATATTAAAAAAAAACTACAAAAAAACAACTAAACAACAAAAAACAAATCAGAGGCTTCACCCACCATTGAAGGTCTATTCCAAAAATTTTCCCTCATCTTTGACCTACCAAACTTAATTTCATCTTTTTAGCACCAAATCCGTAAAGTTTAAATAACTTTTTAGCACTAATCACACAATTAACTCAAACAACCCAACTCCGAATTGATACAATCGAATATTATGCGATTAGTAATAACAAAATCAAATAAAATCCCATTAATTATAACAAACTAATTAACCCCAAATTACAATAATAACCACACAAAAAAATCATTATGATAGACTTGAGACTTAGGGTTTCGAGGAAGCCGAAATTTGAAGGTTCTTGAAACCTAGATCTGTAAAGCCCATCTTCTACCATTGAAAAATTGACGGGAGGAATTAGAACATCATCATCTTCTATTCTCTCTCCTCCATTTTTATTGCCATCTTCAACGAACCTTCTTTTTCTTCTCCTTTTTCTGCTGCTTTTCCCACAATATTACGCTAATTCTTTAAGAATTTTATTTAATTATTAAGTATTATTGATTAGAAAATTACTCAGAAAGATTTTGCAGATGAAAAAAAGAAATGGGAAATTATCAAGAGCATCAACTACACAAACAACCCAGAACAATAATCGAATTGTTCTCGAAAATTAATTCTCACATTATTTATAATAGAGGCAAATTAATGAAAATTTTATATAAGAAAACCCCAGAAAATAATCCGAATTGGGGTGGAAGAAGGAGAAGAGAAGAGAAGAGAAGAGAGATAAAGTTGGATGAAATTAGGAGTCTAGATAGAGAAAGTTGTTATCCGCGAATTTTTTTTAAAAAAAAAAAAAAAATCAAATATACCGGCTACAAAAGGTTACCAACAGAAAGGTTACCTCCAGTCAAGGTCAAAGTACTCTATTTGATACAAATGAAAGTTCAATACCTTAATTGATTAAAGTTCAGTACCTAGAAGTATATAACTCTTAAATTAAACAAAAAGTAGATTTGATTTGGTCTAAACCCTCAGTCAATTATATTCTACCTTTCACGCCTTGGTTTAAGTATGGAACTTCGAGTGTTGTATGAAATTCGAGGAGTGCTTAAGAGATGTATGATGAGAGAATAAGAAAGGCTAGTATGTAGGCTAAAGAATAAGACAGAAAGAGAGAATGATTTGTTGCATAAGAGAGGAAGAGAAAATTATTTGGTGCCCTGAAACTGAGGAAATCAACCTCGTATTTATAAGGAAAATATGAGAGGTAAAGCACGGAACCCTAGGTTTGAATCGTCGCAAAGAAATTAAACCTAGAAATTGTCATGTCCTGGCGGAAATTTCCGTGACACGGCAATAATCTGCCTTATCATGGTATTTTTATCGTTGCCCGGTAATTTCCAGTTTTTACACGTTTTTAAAACTGTGATAACTTTTTATTTGTAACTTAGAATAAGACATATAATATATCGTTGGAAAGGTTATCAGGTATACATTCCAAAAAAATTAAAATCAGGTCAAAATATTTTTTAGATTTTAAGATATGGCCAATTTAGTGCAAGGGTGTCGGTTTTAGGGTCGAGTTTAGTGTTTTGCTCATATTTTTTTCGTTTTAAATCAAAATTGGGCTTATGATATACCGTTGGAAAGCTTATTTCAAGGCCTAACTAAAAAGTTAATATTTGGATCAAAATTATAGGGAAACTAATTCAGTTTATCTTGGTTTTGTGATGTGGACACGAAAAGAGGAAAATAAGTTATAGTTTGGGGAAATGGGCTAAGAATTGGGTTGTTTTGTGAAATGGTATTGGATTGAATATGGATTTAAGAACAACAAAAATTAAAATATTCAACCCAACCAATAATGGCGGTTAAATGTTGTTCATCATCGGCTTTGATTTTGTGGAAACATTTTTAGGTGTATACACATATACATTCTGGGAGATTTTGTTTTTTAACACCTCAAAAAAAAAAAAAAACTTTTATTTAAACACCATCAAATGTTCAAAAATAATTTGATTTTACCACCACTTAACAGTTGCCGTCCAAAATTTCGTTAAGTGGGGTCCATTGTGCCACGTAATGTCATATTATTAGTTTAGAAAAAAATATTTTAAAAAAATAACCCTAAAACTAACCTTGCCACCCTAGCACCACCGCCGGCACCATAAAGCCACCACGACCCCACTTTACCCTCCCGTTCCCAGCCCAAAGTCACCAGAAACCCCCCTTCCCTTTCCCTATCTCAAAAACCGACAATCACACCCCCCCCAACGACCACTATCTAAGGGCATTCGTTTTTCAAACAACCAAAAATTGGCCACTTACGATTGAAATCGACCGATTTGTGGTCAAAATCGACCATTTTGGCCCTAAATTGGCCGATTATGACATATAGTTGTCGTTTTTGGTGATCGGTTTTTAATGGGTTATGTATGAACAAAGTGTCCGTTTTTGGTGGCCATAGGGGAAGACTGTCGGTTTTGGGGAGGGGAAAAGGAGATGCAAAGTTTTCGGTGACTAGGTTGCGAACAGGGCTATAATGGTGGGAGATTAGCGGCAGCGGCGCTGGCCGGAGGTGGGGCTGACGATGGGGGTGGGGTGGTTGGGTTAGTTTTAGGGTTTATGTTAGTTTTTTTTCAATTTTTTTTTATTATTTTAGACCAATAATATGTTGACACGTAGGCATTATGAGCCCCACTAATGGATTCATCCATTAATCAGTTAAGTGGTGGTAAAAGCCAATTTTTTAAAATTTTGATGGTGTTAAAATAAAACTTTTTTTGGAGGGTTAAAATCAAATTTGTGTTTTTTTTGTGATGTTAAAATCTAAATTTTCCTATATTTAGTGATTTACATGCTGAGTATAAGAAAATGAAAATTTTATCATTTGTGATCTTATCTGGTATTATCATGTATGGATTTACATGTGGAGTATAATAAAATGTAAATTATTATCATTTGTGATATTATTTGATATTATCATGTGTGATTAAAAGTTATTGAAATTATTATCATTTGTGATATTATTTGATATTATCATGTGTGATTAAAAGTTATTGTGATAATTAGATATTTATACTTGATTTAAGTTATGTAATGACTAATAATATGGATATATCAAAATCTATAATTTGAAATTTTGAATTACAATGAAACGAAGGGTGTATCAAAACTAAATCCAATTTAAATCCTCATTTTGAAATGTAGAACTGCGACTGTTGGACATAATGTCACCTAACCTCAAATTAATCATGACTTAACTAAACTCAAACCCATCTTAATCTATCCAATCGATTTGATTGCCACCGTTTAAGATATAATTTTTTTTTAGGGGGGCGTTAGATAAGCATTTAAACTATTATTTAAAGTGGTATTAATTTGATAATGTATGAAAAAATCATGTATCGATTAATGTAATAAATGTTCATTTTAATTTAATATATCCAACATCACAAAACATTTGTTAGCTTTTCCTTTTTTTTTTTTTTTAAATGTACCAAAATTATATTGATATTTGAAAAGTTATGAAAGAAAGACAGAAATTATGGTGCTAACTCAGATTTAAGTAGCTTTAAAAAGGTTATGGGATACATTACATCGAAACTACTATAATCTGTTAAAGGCTTAAAGCACCTTATCAAGAATGAGTACCTGTTTTGAAATGAAATAATTTAAATTAGAAAATAGTTGCACTAAAAGTTTGTTCGTAAATCATTATCTTTTGTTTTGAAATTATGTTATCTTTCCTTTTAATCCCTCTCTTTCTTTTTGTTCTCCCTCTTACAATTTTTTCAAGACATTATCCATTAGCTGGATAACACATATTAGAAGGGAAAACATATTTTTATTTTTCTAATAGCTTTAGGAAAGTACTACTAAAATTATTGGTACTTTTCAGTTCCTACTTCTTATCCACTTGCTCTAAATTTGAAGGGAATAACGTACAAAGACTAATCTTATAATCTCCCTTTTCATTTCAAAAAACTTGTCTCACTTTAATCGGTACCTTTGTTAATGCGGAACTTTAGTCGGCTATCAAAAATTATAGATTATAAAAAGTTGATATATGATGCAAACTATACATTAATATGATTATGTCAATTACCCGCATGATAATGTTTAATCATATATTCTTATGTATAAAGCACAATTGAGGTTAAAGTGGTGTATTTGAATAGTGCAAGTTAAATTGAGGTTTTATTTTGGAACGAAGAGATTGATAAAGTATAAACCATATTCCTGCGCTTCAACCATAGCTTTTGGTTGAGTTGGTCATGTAACATGGTATCGGAGCAAGCCAATGTGACACAAAAGTCGCAAGTTCAAATCTCATCTACCCCCCCCCCCCCACTTTCAAGTGGAATATTAAGCGTTGATATGAGGAGGGTATATGTTGCATCTCGTATGAGGGTGCATGATAAAGTATAAAACATATTCATTGGGATTCAACCATACTGTGCACTTAAAATAAAAAATAAAAACGGTTGATTTAAGAAAGTGATGCTCTTATTTATTGGAATTATATATGGAGGCAAATATAATAAGACCTCACACAAGAACTTTTTTTTTATCTTTTCATTACTAGTAAATTACAATCACAATTAAAGATTAATGTGTGAGACATATTAAAATAAAGGAAAAATTGTTTGGAATAATCTCACATTTGGGGCATCCGCTAAAAATAATCTCACCTTTGGGTAATAATCAGACATTTAAATCCAATCCGCTCAAAATGGTCCCAATTGGTCATGTAACTTGTTATAATAAGTCACTTTACAAGTGGCGGCCTGTGCTTAGTAAAAAAAAAAAAATTCTATAAAAAAAATAAAAATTTTATAAAGAAAAAAAAAAACAATTAAGTATTAAAAAACCACCCCCGACAAGTGGCCACCCAAGCCACCCTCTCGGCGCCTGACTCCCCAGCCTCGCATTATCTCCGACCACTAAGATCCTAACCCCAGCGTCGACGCTAACGTCATGCCCGACTCTCTTCCCCCACCCACCAACCAACCTCCAAATCTCTTCCCCGTCCTAGTGGCCTCTGAACACTTCCCCGTCCCAATCCTGACCTCCTAGGCTCCCACCACTTCTTCGCCCACATTTTCGGCCTCTCACCTAGTTCTGTACCTTTTCCGGCCCCATCCTCTTCTATAGGGATTTTTTCAACTCATCATTGAGCTCTACTGTGGTTCATGTTTTTAGGTATGGCGCCGTTCCAAGGAAAAGAAACTAGAGATAATGAGTAGCCAACAATTTTTAGGAACGTGTAAATCATTCATGGGTGTGAAGGTTACACCCCATTCACGATCACAGAAATCGATAACTCCATAGTGGTCCGGAACTATGACTGGATGTTCGGGGATGATGGTACAAATTCAAGCTAAAAGAGATTGGACTCGCCCTAAATAGGTGTAGACACCCATTTGTGTCTCCCCAAAACCAAACCCGGTGATGAGTACCTTTCACGTTGAATCATAATCGAATGAAGTGAAAGTGTGGAAAGTTTAGTGTTGCGGATATTTTTAATTTCTTTTCTCTTCTCTCTGTTTTTGAAAACTTATTTTAAGAAAACAGCCAATCTAGTTTGGTTGGTCCATGATATGGGTCCAATAGTAGTGTGGTTGGATGGGGCTTGAAAAGAGCTTTCCAACGATATATTATTAGCCCAATTCCGATGAATATTGAGGAAATTATGGCCAAATTACTGAACTGGGTCCGGTTTGAGCCTTATATGCGGCCCAATGATCTAAGGGAGGGCCTAATATAGATTTATCATTCCTAATGCAATTAGGAATGGTTTTAGTCTTCTAGATTCTTCTAGAAGGTTCTTTTCATTCCTAATTCAATTAACAATGATAAATTGACTTTTGTTGACTTTTTAGAGTTTTAATTAGAATCAAAGAGTATTTTTTAGGAAAAATACGATTTTATCCTCCTATAAGGCAATTTTTATCTGATTTTAAGAAAACGCGTGAACTTTTGAATCAGCGCCAAACGCCAGCTGTAGCGCCTGGCTCTACGCTTGGCGCCTGGCGCTAGCATTGGCGCTAATGTTGGCGTCTGGCGCCAATAGCCAGCGTTGGCGCCAACATCGTTTTATGTGCGCCAGAACTCTGTTTTGATATTTTATCTTTTTGGCAGATTTTCTCTATAAATAACGTGCTAAAAACTCCATTTTCGATAACCAAATTTCATTCATCTACAATCTACCAACTCTCATCAAGATTTCCTTGATCTCTCTCTCTCTCTTTTCTAAACTAGCCTTCTCTCAAACACAAAATTCCGCATTCATTAGATCTAGATACACCTAGCCATATTCGAAGTTGCCTTCGCCCTAGACGTGAAAGGTTTAATTTCTGAGGGTTTGGTCCCAAATCTCTCTTTCAATTATTTAATTTAATTGTTTTGTTTATTATTTTCCTTGAAGTTACTAATGCGTGTATTTTGTTATTAGAAAGAGGTACGAGGCATCCAAGTAAGTGCTTTAATTGATTTATTGTTATTATGATATAGAAATCATGTCTAGGTTATTATGATATTCCTAGTATCATGTCTAGGGTAACTTTAATATTAAGTATGATTTCTACGATGCCTTTTATTTTCTTCCTAATATTTATTCATGTTATTATCATGTTAGGGATATATATTTGATCTTTGATGTTTAATGACATGCTAGGGTTTGTTATTAATCTTATTAGTATCATGCCTAGGATCTTGCTATTATTATTCTTTAACATGATTATGATTATTATTATTTTAATTATGATTATAATTATTATTATTATTGATGATTATTTATTATGTTGCTTGATTTTTATTATTATTGCTTGATCACGTCTTTATGCATGTTTAAAGGGAATTGGTACTTGTAATCACGCTTATATAAGATATTTAATAATCTTGTTTAGGGTTAATATGATTATAATTCAAGTGATCGCCAATAATAGTTTATTTGTGCATTAAATTCAACCAACATAGATAAACAGGTTTAGGGTTAATCCTATTGATTGTATGTTAGTCAGAAAGTGCACATAAATACGATCTGAATAAAGTAGAGACCTATTATTAGGGCAAGTTCAATCTCTTTTAGGTTGGATTTGTACCTTCATCCCCGAACCCTATTTGGTTCAAGACCTTATGGAGTTGACGATCTCTTGGATCGTTAAGGGGTGTAACCTTCACCTCGTGAACGGTTTACAAGTTCCTACAAAACTTGTTGGCGACTCTTTTGCTCTATCTTCATTCCCTTTGAACGCCACCGTACTTTAGTGTATGATCACAGTGGGGTTCAAGCTAGGGGATTAACGCTTGAAATATTCCCTACAATTTTTTGGCGACTCCACTGGGGAGGATTTCTATTTTAATTCCTGAATTTGTTTCGGCAATGATTTAGAATGAGTGGATGAGACTCGAAAAGTTCTAAGTATTTCATGTGCGTAATTTTGATTAACATTATTATCATATGCATAAAAAAGATCTCATTGGAAACACCATCCGTAATGAGTTAAAAACATAGGATTTTACACGTAGGAAATTTGAGAAATATCTTTCACAACTAGGACCGAAATAACACTGCGCGAAACTGGAAAATTTTATCGAGCACAGAAAGCTGCTGAGGCATGTAGGAATTAACGTCAGCGAACAGAAGCTGGCGCCAGACATTTAACTGTAGCGCCAGACGACAGCTCTATCGCCAGGCGCTACAGCTAAAACCTGGCGCCAATCTCTCTTTGCTGGCGCCAAATTCTTCCAATACCGAGCCAGAAATATGCGTTCTAATTTCGACTAGTTTTTTGTATTGTTTGCTCGATCCTACTTCCTGATTGAATTTTTTCTCACTTTTCTGAAACCCATATGTGTTCTACATATGGACATAACCCTCTGGGAATTCATGCTCCATCTACCTGATTGAACGCTCTCAGCAACAAAGGGTACATCCGAGAATGTTGAATTCACCAAACCATGGAAGCGAGTTTTTCTAAAACTCGCGGTGTCCTATCCACTCGCGCCAACCCTTCACGGTTAGGCTTCCGCGCGGTGCATCTGGACAATTAACCATGGACCCTCTATTGACTAAACCATATCCCGAACTTTAGAGAGCTAGAGCCATGGTTAGGTTGCAAACTCATTGCATCATATTGTGCCTACTTGACTAATTGTGCATTATTTTTTGTGCATATATATATTTTCTTAACCGTTTGTTTGACTTGTGTTGAGATTTAATAAATTAATGACTTAAAGAACTTTGCCTAATTAATTAATTAATTAGTTAATTTGAGTAAATAAAGTCTAATATTTTAATCAGAATTGACTTAGTACAACTTTAGGCATACCCTTGTTGATTGATAACACCGAAAACAGTCTCAGATTGAAGTTCCAGCACTGGCGCCAAAATCTTAACTGTAGCGCCACTCTGTGGAGTGTGGCGCCTGGCGACAGCTCTGTCATCTGGCGCTACACTACAGAGTGCGACGCCAGTCCTGTCGTTTTTTACGACAGTTCGGATTATTGATCGAGTCATCACCTAGTGTCTAATTAACCAGTTTGCTAATTAATTCGGTTAAATTTCGCTGTCAATAATACCTTGTCAAGTCATTAATTGAGTCTAGGCACTAAGTCCCATGGTCTTACACAAGAGTCCAAACATGTCACCTACACTCACTAGTCTCAACACGCACTTTGAGTACATATCACCATGACCATGTCTTAGGTTCATGCATGAGTCGGTTTTTTTTCCGTCATTTGAGTTGGGGGTACATTCTATTCCTAATTCTTCATATCCCTGCATCTACATCATTTTTCTTCACACTCTATTCCAATCTTTCTTCACTTCCTCCATCCATTGCATGTTGAATAATATTTGAGTCAAATAATTAACAATGAATATCCCCAAATTCTTTTTCCACAGTACTTGGTCGAGGAGAGAAGGGCGATTAATCAAGGATAACCTCTTTATTCAAGTCTCACTTTTTGATAAACCAATTCGTCAAAATAGGAAAGTTAAAAAGATAATGGCAAGTCAAGAAGAGGTCAATGAACTTAGGAGTCAATTGAATGACGTGACTGAGGTGTTAAAGGCTTTAACCCTCAAAATTGATGACCCTGTGAAGCAACAACAAATGAACCTCATGCAAGAAAGCTTGAGAAAGCTATCTAGTGACTATAAATTTTAGGGCATTAGTTCACAAGGGGTCTCGCTGGACAAGGAACTTCTTCCGCATAAGTTCAATGCCACTGACATCCCAAAATTCAAGGCAACAGATAACCCTTACTTTCATCTAAGAGCTTTTGAAACCATAATGAGTATTAAGGGTATTGATAAGAAAGTGTTCCCCTCTATATTTTCTCTATCTCTTGAGACCGTTTGCCAGCAATGGCTCTTTTCCCTTGACAAAGAGAAAACCTCTTCTTGGGAGTCGATAACAAACGCTTTCATAGATAGATATAAGTGCAACATCCAAGACGAAACAGACCACAGACAACTTGAGATGTTAAAACAAAAAGAAAACGAAGGGTTCACGTCTTTCTTCAATAAATGGAGGGAAACTTCTGCTAAGATGGTCAAGGTTCCTACCAAAAAAGAATCTGTGAGGATGTTTATCAAGAATCTCCAAGGGAAGTATTCAAAGCACTTAAAGTACCAACACAACTTGAATACTTTCAAGGCTTTCTATAATATAGGTATTGACATCGAAGATGACCTTCTGAAAGATAATAGTGCGAGAGGAAAGAAGAACAACCATCCTTCTTCTTCCTCTCCCATTAATGAGGTACATGCCACGAACGCCTCTAAATCACGAATCCAAAGATCAAAAAGGGTGTTCACTCCAATTGGTATGAGTTATGAAACAACTTTCGAAAAGCTACATCACAAAGGACTAGTCATGCCCATAGGGCCTATCAAAGATCCAGTTCCAGAAGCCAGGCCACCCAAGTGGGACCCCAATAAGCACTGCAAATATCACCAAGGAAAGGGTCATGACACTGAGGAGTGTTGGAAACTCAAAGAAGCTATTCAAGATCTGATCGATAACAATGAAACTTCCGAAATTCTAGCCCTCGAAGAAGATCAAGCATCCTTCGATCCATCACTTCTTATCACACCTGTAGGAGAGCCCATGATCGAGACAGCTTATATAACCTCGCTCGATGAGGTGGCCATGATTGGGGAGGATGAAAATCTTTTCTTAGATAATACCAGGGAAGACTCGTCAAGTCTAAAAGAGGACGTTCGAAAATTGCAAGATGTCGTTGCCATGCTCTTGAATATGGTAGAAGGACTAGCAAATCGGGTGATGGTCATCGAACAAAATTCTCGCCAAGAGTTTAATGAAGAACTCAATGCTCCTAAGCCACGGGCAAAATGGACCATTGAAGAATACACACCAATAGGAATGACTTACAATGAAGCTTTTGACTGTCTTCATGATCAAGGTCATATTCACTCCATTGGTCCCAGTCAAGACCTTCCACATGAAAAACGGTTTCCCAATTGGGATCGAAATTCTTATTGTCGATACCATAGAGGTCGTGATCACACCACCGAAGTATGTCTCGCCCTCAAGGATCGTGTTCAAGACTTCATTGATTCTAATCCCCTTCATGTTCCTCCGCGCGACAAGAAGGCCAAGATTAGTAACGATAGTAACAATGGCTGTAAAGGGAAGAAGAACAACTATCCTTCTTCTTCCGAAAACACCTACTCTAGTAACAGTGTTGGTACTTTCAACCTTAATGAGATCTTAGGATTTAGAAAGAAACAAAAAAGGGATTTTACCCCTATTGGAATTAGCTACGATGATGCTTTCGATCGACTCCATGCCAAGGGACTCATTACTCCTATTGGACCTCTTCAAGATCCCCCGCTTGAGAAGAGATTGCCTAGTTGGAATCCAAATGTGCGCTGCAAGTACCATCAAGGTAGGGGTCATGCTACTGAGAGCTGTTGGAAGCTAAAGGAAGTTATCCAACATTTGATTGATAATAACAAGCTTCCCATACCTCCAGTTAACAAGAAGGGCGAGTGATGATAAAGCAAACAACACAAGACAAGAGGCGAGCTTCAACGACGAGATTTCATGACATCTTTTTTCTTTTTTCTTTATTTACCCTTTCCCCAATAAGTCTAGCATAGGCACCTTTCTTTTCCCTTAGATTAATTTTGTAGAATCTTTCTTTTCCCTTTTTAATAAAATGAGCATTTATTTTCTTACATATGATCATTTCATTACATTGCTTAAAAAAAAAAACAAAAAATAATCCATGTCAAACTAAGCACAAGGTATAACAATGATTTGAGGCACCCCTTGTAGCCACATCATATTGCCTTTCACCTTTCTAATTTACAATCCTTTCTTCATAAACCACTTTGAGCATCGTCTAACGATAGACCTTTCATTTTTCAACCTACATCTACCTAACTTTGGGATGGGATGATGTGCAACTTATGAAATTTTCAATTTCATAAAAAGCTTGAGTGATTCAAAAAATTAAAATAGCAAAAATAAGCAATAAAAAAATAATAAAAGTGTACAAAAGGGCAAGTGTTCCAATGTCTTTGATATGAACATGTCTTTGATATGAACACGTCTCAGATTGCGTTTCTTATTGAGTGCTCGATACCGTGCCTGAGAAACATGAATGCCAAGTGAGTTATAGACCGTATGATCGAGATTGCCCACACTTATAAAAATAAGATAAATGCTAAAGCAAAAAAGAGCTAAAAAAGAGTAGAAACTCAAGCATAAAAACATAAAAATTCAAAAGCAAGGTTGCACACCTTGGGGGCTTACCGAGGGTCTTGAGCCTTTATCCCCTTCTTCTTCAAACCTTTAGCCTAACCACGTTACAACCCTTAAAAAGACCTTTTTGAGGTATACACATACTTGTGCGATGTTCGGCTAGAGCTACGTTCGGCCTGATTCCTAACGGATACGTAGGCAACCTCACATCGAGGTGCGGCCGTAATAAAAATGCATTCATATTCACATTCTCACACCATGATCATATCAAGGGATCCCCTGTGCTCATCCCTTTTCACTTAGAGCTAGACTTAGGGGCTTGATCCCTACATCATTAGCTTACCTAGCCTAAGAGTCACCACCATTTGACTCTTCTCAATATATTTTTCCACACACTTAGCCTTTGCGGCCTAGCTTTAGTATCACTTTCACACACCGCACAAATACATGACCAAATATACTTTCCCCTTAGGAACCCTTTGTCATGGAATCTTAAAACAACGTTGAAGCATGCCTTGTCATATCAACATCACTCATCAATCATAATTGTCATTGCATCACGAAGTATGAAGTGCTTAGCCTCCGTGCCTAAGTTACCCAAATACTTTCATCATTGAGTCAACAATTGAGATAGCCTAGGATGGATTAATCCTTGCACCTTGAGAGATTGTATCAAACAACATTTGACTAAGCTCATTCAACATACCTTCAAAACTTCGCTTCTTTCTTTTTTGCGTCTTTCTTTTTCGGGAGAAAGTCGGTACCCTCCACAAAAATGACGGAAAATTTTTGCTTTTTTGCATTTTCGAGTCGCACGATCAACACTATGCACACACAGGTCATGAGTCACACGTGTCATTTCACTTCGAGTCGAGTCAACCTCGAGTCAATCACAGCGAGTCAAGTTTATGCCTTGAGTCGTGTCAAGTCAATGAGTCAAGCAACATTAAACCTTAGGTCAACCCTAAGATAATTAAAGAGATTGACAAAGTTTTATAGTCAAAATAAATACAGGTGCAGCAGAATAGGGAAGATCTTACTCCAGCGCCAGACGGAAACATATAGCGTCTGGCAATAGCTTTTAGCGCCTGACGCTAGATCCCAGCGTCTGGCGACAGAGCCAATTCTTGGCGCCAGAGATACTTCAGCAGCGACAGTGTTCGAAGCCTCTCAGAAAGGTGATTTCGACTTCATACGACAATTTCGGGTTCCTTGGTACGCCAGTTAGCCCCTATAAGCAATTTGACATGATTAAGTAGTCAGTTTGATTACAATCACAATAAGTGATCGACCTGATGAAAGATCGTCTCACTTAGCTTAAAGCGCCTAAGAATTGGCTCATCACGGAGACACCAACATACTGGTTTTAGCGGAAGCAAATTTCAAGCGAGCTTTAGAGATCGGCAAGCGTTGGTCTTCGGAAATTTTTCTTCGGAATATTATCGCAACAAACATTCAAGCATCAAGCTCTTTTGCTCAGAGACGCGTGGATATGTATTTCAAGCTCTTTTGTTCAGAGACGCGTGGACATATCACCAAAGCTCTTTTGTTCAGAGACGCGTGGACATATCATTTCAAGCTCTTTTGCTCCAGAGACGCGTGGACATATCATCGAAGCTCTTTTGTTCAGAAACGCGTGGACATTTCTTTCAAGCTCTTTTGCTCCAGAGACGCGTGGGCAATCCTTTCAAGATCTTTTGTTCAGAGACGCGTAGACATATATCAAAAAAGCTCCATTGTTCAGAGACGCGTGGGCATCCTATTATCAAGCTCTTTGTTCAGAGACGCGTGGACACATCATTCAGAAGTTCATATTGAAAAAAAAATAAGCTCTATTGTTCAGAGAGGCGTGGACATATTAGAAAAAGAAGCTCTTTGTTCAGAGGTGCGTGAACATATCCAAAAGAAGCTCTTTGTTTAGAGACGAGTGAACATCGAAACAGCAAGATGTCGTTTCCTAGATTGTGGAGAGTTGTCAAAAAGCAACTAAAGGTGATTTCAAGCGAAGTAATCTTCGATAGTATTCCCTTAGACGTGGAATATTATCAAAGCGGAAGAGGATTGTTTCAAGCGAAGCAATCTTCGATAGTATTCCCTTAGACGTGGAATATTATCAAAGCGGAAGAGGATCGTTTCAAGAGAAGCAATCTTCTACATTGGAGGCAGTTACAAGCGTAGCGATTTTCAAGCGGGATGGCATTCTCTTGGCAGGAGGTCATCAAAACAATAGTAAAGCGGCAGCAAATCGGTTACTTTCAGAGACGTGTGCTCGACGGTGCAAGATACGCGTTTCTTAACTCTTTTATCTGTTTTACTAACGCTAGTTTGCAGGTATCGGCGTTACAAGAGTGATTTAGGACCGTAGAACCTTCTGAATCATTCTCCGTCCCTATCGATACTTTGACTTTTGTTTTCGAAACTTGCGTTTCTCCAAACTCAGTCAAAGTGGGGGCTTCTGTAGACACCCATTTGTGTCTCCCCAAAACCAAACCCGGTGATGAGTACCTTTCACGTCGAATCATAATCGAATGAAGTGAAAGTGTGGAAAGTTTAGTGTTGCGGATAGTTTTAATTTCTTTTCTCTTCTCTCTGTTTTTGAAAACTTATTTAAAGAAAATAGCCAATCTAGTTTGGTTAGTCCATGATATAGGTCCAATAGTAATGTAGTTGGATGGGGCTTGAAAAGAGCTTTCCAACGATATATTATTAGCCCAATTCCGATGAATATTGAGGAAATTATGGCCAAATTACTGAACTGGGTCCGGTTTGAGCCTTATATACGGCCCAATGATCTAGGGAGGGCCTAATATAGATTTATCATTCGTAATGAAATTAGGAATGGTTTTAGTCTTCTAGATTCTTCTAGAAGGTTCTTTTCATTCCTAATTCAATTAGCATTGATAAATTGACTTTTGTTGACTTTTTAGAGTTTTAATTAGAATCAAAGAGCATTTTTAAGGAAAAATACGATTTTATCCTCCTGTACGGCAATTTTTATCTGATTTTAAGAAAACGCGTGAATTTCTGAATCAGCGCCAAACGCCAGCTGTAGCGCCTGGCGCTAGCATTGGCGCCCGGCGCTAATGTTGGCGTCTGGCGCCAATAGCCAGCGTTGGCGCCAACATCGTTTTATGTGCGCCAGAACTCTGTTTTGATATTTTATCTTTTTGGCAGATTTTCTCTATAAATAACGTGCTAAAAACTCCATTTTCGATAACCAAATTTCATTCATCTACAATCTACCAACTCTCATCAAGATTTCCTTGATCTCTCTCTCTCTCTTTTCTAAACTAACCTTCTCTCAAACACAAAATTCCGCATTCATTAGATCTAGATACACCTAGCCATATTCGAAGTTGCCTTCGCCCTAGACGTGAAAGGTTTAATTTCTGAGGGTTTGGTCCCAAATCTCTCTTTCAATTATTTAATTTAATTGTTTTGTTTATTATTTTCCTTGAAGTTACTAATGCGTGTATTTTGTTATTAGAAAGAGGTACGAGGCATCCAAGTAAGTGCTTTAATTGATTTATTGTTATTATGATATAGAAATCATGTCTAGGTTATTATGATATTCCTAGTATCATGTCTAGGGTAACTTTAATATTAAGTATGATTTCTACGATGCCTTTTATTTTCTTCCTAATATTTATTCATGTTATTATCATGTTAGGGATATATATTTGATCTTTGATGTTTAGTGACATGCTAGGATTTGTTATTAATCTTGTTAATATCATGCCTAGGATCTTGCTATTTTTATGCTTTAACATGATTATGATTATTATTATTTTAATTATGATTATAATTATTATTATTATTGATGATTATTTATTATGTTGCTTGATTTTTATTATTATTGCTTCATCACGCCTTTATGCATGTTTAAAGGGAATTGGTACTTGTAATCACGCTTATATAAGATATTTAATAATCTTGTTTAGGGTTAATTTGATTATAATTCAAGTGATCGCCAATAATAGTTTATTTGTGCATTAAATTCAAACAACATAGATAAACAGGTTTAGGGTTAATCCTATTGATTGTATGTTAGTCAGAAAGCGCACATAAATACGATCTGAATAAAGTAGAGACCTATAATTAGGGAAGGTTCAATCTCTTTTAGGTTGGATTTGTACCTTCATCCCCGAACCCTATTTGGTTCAAGACCTTATGGAGTTGACGATCTCTTGGATCGTTAAGGGGTGTAACCTTCACCTCGTGAACGGTTTACAAGTTCCTACAAAACTTGTTGGCGACTCTTTTGCTCTATCTTCTTTCCCTTTGAACGCCACCGTACTTTAGTGTATGATCACAGTGGGGTTCAAGCTAGGGGATTAACGCTTAAAATATTCCCTACAATTTTTTGGCGACTCCACTGGGGAGGATTTCTATTTTAATTCCTGAATTTGTTTCGGCAATGATTTAGAATGAGTGGATGAGACGTTGGTTGATTATTAATGCACAATCAAATATATTATTGGTGATCACTTGAATTAAAATGATATTAGTCCTAAATCAAATTATTAATTATCTTATTAGGCGTGATTTCAAGTACAAATTTCCTCTAAACTTGAAAAAAGAAGGGTGATCAAACAATAACGCAATAAATTATGAATAATCAAGCAATATATGATTAATACAACAATCATCATTATATGAACATCATCAAAACATCGTTAATAGTAAGATCCTAAGCATGATATTAAATAGATTAATAACAAATCTTAGTATGTCCCTAATAACAAAATCAAAGCGTAATCCTATACATGATACTAGAAATCATATCAATATCCTAAACATGATACTAAGAATTATTATGATATTACAAACATGATTTCTATATCAAAATCAAAGAATAATAAATAAGGGTGATTGAATTACTCACTTTGAAGCCTCAACCTTCTTGTTATTAAACCAATACACGCGTTAGAAAACTTCAAGAAGGTTAAATCAATAAAGTAATAAATCAACTATGAATTGAAATATAGATTTGGGATCAAACCCTCAGAATTATCAACCTTTCACGTAAAGGTCAAAGGCAACATCGAGGATGGCTTAGAGTATTCGAATCTCGTGAATAACTTATTGTGTTTGATTTAGGGGTGTATCAAGGATGTTTAGGCTAAGGCTAAGAAAATAGATGTTTTAGAAAGATGGTGGGAATTAAGATGATTGTTGATGGCTATTATCCATGATCTAAAGCAAGGGAAAACAACCTTTGTTTATACGAAAAAAAGATAGTCGAACCATCAGAAAAAGATCAGAATTTGAATCGAAATAAAATAGGTTTCATTGCAGTGCGACAGAAATTTCGTGGCTCAAGTGTCCATCGCGGCGCGATTCAACTCTCGCGGTGTGCTGGGTCCATCGCAGCGCAATGGAACTATCGCGACGCGCTTATAGTGACGCGCTGATAGTTCCATCGCGGCGCGATGGTTCTATCGTCCAGCTGCGATGATTTCCTAAAGATAAAAATTCGTATGGAGTTTAATTTCTAATAAGATTGGGATAACAAAATATATTCATACATCTTTTAATTCGGATGGGATAAGGACTATCATGTGAGAAGTTTTATTCGGCTTCGAACTCTTTTGATATTTAATTTTTCAGAAAGGATTTATAGAACCTTCTTGAGGATTCTAGAAGCTTGTAATGAATCCTAATTGGCTTAGGATTGGGAATAAGGTATTTAAACCTTCTACATGATCACTAGGTCGTAGATAAGGTGGACCTAGGTCCGGTTTGGGCTCGGTTTAGTATTTTGACCATAACGTATTCATTGTAATTCGAATTTGGGCTTATAATATATTGTTGGAAAGCCCTTTTCAAACCCCATCTAGATAAGCAATAATTGGACCAAGATCATGGACCAAAATAATTAGGTTTGGACATTTCTTCTAAATTGGACACAAAATGAATTATTTTAAGGGACACAATATGCATGATTTTGGGTTTAAAGACAGAAAATAATGATTTTGGTCTAAAAATTTTTAGTAAAGGTTAGTAACATGGTCAAGGCTTAGGGAAAATTCACGAGAATCTTCAATTCTTTATCAAACTCGTTAATGAAATATGTGAAAGGTACTCATCACTAGATTTGGTTTTTGGGGAGACACAACCAGGTGTCTACACCTTCCCTTCCCATGACCCGATTTCGGCCTCCATCCCCTTCCCACGCCTAAATTTCGACCTCCTCCCCTTCCATAACCTTGATTTCGATAATGGTTGATTGGTTGTGGTGGTTTAATTTAGTGGCAACCAAAGGGGGCAAGGGAGGGTCGGCAAACAGCCGGTGGGGCTAGCGGTTTTAGGCCTTGTGTAGGCTAATGGTAGGGGCAGCCAAGAGGGAGGTGATTGGGGTTGTGGTGGGGCTGGGTTTGGTTCAAATTTTATGTTTTTTTTTTTGTAGAAAAAATTTTAAAATAATTAACTAATGCTAATTACTAATAATCATTTCTGTAAATAAAAATTAAAAATTATTTTTTTTACCAATCACCTGGTTACTCATTTAAATTAAACTTAATAAAAAAAAATTACCTACTCAACTAGTTACAGGTCACTTAGGACCATTTTGAGTGGGTTTGGTATAAAGGTCAGATTATTTAAATATAACCCAAAGGTGGGATCGATTATTCTGGGCGGATGCCCCAAAGAATATTATTCCGAGCAATTTTTTTCTGAAATAAAAACATGTCAATGAAAAAGAAGCAAAGAAATATTTTATAGAGAAATTTGTTCTTTTTTTACTTATTTCATCATATCATACTGGTATTTCATAGCAAAATCATATGCAGAATTATTCTTTGGTTGAAAGGGCAAATGGTTGATATATGCCTGTATCAATTTGTGGCTTGTCAATCAAATACCTTCTTAAGACTTTTGATCTCTACCTAGTATCTATTGCTAAACTTAGATTAGAATATAAGAAAATGATTTGGTTTTAAATCTTAATTGGTTTGACTCAAAATAGTGATGATTAAACACTAATATTAAAGAAAGAAAAATTTGTAAATATTAAGTCAACCTTTTGGCCATCCACTTTTATTATGTCAACATTTTGCTAATTTCTAAACACATCAACCTTGTAATAGCATTAATATTAATTATTTGTTTTTTACCGGTGAGGCGGTGACTGGATAAGCCCCTAATAGTTTCTAAAATTTGAAATAAAAAAAAAATTAAAAAGCATTTTTAAACAAAAAAAAAAGATGAGTTAGCATTTTTTAAGTGGATTGCTAAACACCGCCATCCAAAATGATCACCACCGCCAACATTTGGTGTGAGTGGACAACCATGGCCTTACTACTTCACCACCCCTTATCCTCCCTGGCGACCCAACACCCCTTCCGATCGGCATCAACCACCACTATCTCAATTGACGACTCACCACATCCCCTTCAATGAGAACCAACTAGACCTGGCAATCCTAACCCGCCCTGATTGACCCGACCCGAATGACTCGACCCGTAACCCGAAAGTTGACCCAAAATCATTCACCCAAAAATGACCCGAACTAACCCGACCCGACCCGAAACAGAGTTGACCCGATGACCCGAAGTGACCCGACCCAAATGACCCGACCTGAAATGACCTGAAACCCGAAGTGACCCGACCCGATTTTAACCCAAATTGATTGACCCGAATCAACCCGACCCGTAGTGACCGACCCGAATTGACCCGAATCCTAAGTGAATAGGGTGAAATAGTGAATTACTTAGTTTAGGGCTTCTTTATTTCCTACGTAATAGGTACTCGTGATTTTTTTTTTTTATTTTTTTAACGATTTTACTTTATTTTTCCAACTATTTTTTTTAAAGTGGATTTATTTTGGTGACCCAACACAAACTTGACCCCAATAGACCCGAACCGAATAGAACCGACCCGAATTGAATCGATTCGAATTTGACTGGCCCAAAATTCACCCGAAAACTGATCTTAAAAATTGACCTGACTCGAACAGACTTGACCCGAATTGACACGTCCCGAACTTGACTTGACCCGAACTTGACCCGACCCGAACTTGACCTAAAGTGCTGACCCGATTTTGACCCGAAACCCAAATCAACCTGTAGGGAATATTTCAAGCAATAAACCAAACTTGAACCCCACTGTGATCATACACTTAAGCATGGTGGCGTCCAAAGGGAAGGAAGCTAGAGCAAAAGAGTCGCCAACAAGTTTTAGGAACTTATAAACCGTTCACGAGGTGAAGGTTACACCCCTTAACGATCCAAGAGATCGTTAACTCCAATAGGTCTGGAACCAAGACTGGAAGTTCGGGGATGAAGGTACAAATCCAGTCTAAAAGAGAAAGAATCTGCCCTAATAATAGGCCTCTACTTTATTCTTCTCGTATTCATGTGTGCTTTCTGACTAACATGCAATAAATAGGTTAACCCTAAACCTGTTTAATCTATGTTGGTTGAATATTAATGCACAAACAAATCTATTATTGGCGATCAGTTGAATTATAATCATATTAACCCTAAACAAGATTATTAATTATCTTATTAAGCGTGATTACAAGTATAAATTCCCTTTAAACATGCATAAAAGGCGTGATCAAGCAATAACAACAAATAAATCAAGCAACATAATAATCATCATAATAATAATTATAATCATAATTAAAAAAAAAAACATATCAACGCTAAAGCATAATAATAGCAAGATCCTAGGCATGATACCAACAAGATTAATAACAAACTTTAACATGTCACTAAACATTAAAGATCAAAGCTTTAGCCCTAACATGATACTAACATGATATTAGGAAAGAAAATAGGAAGCATCATAGAAATCATAATTGATACTCCCTCTGTTTTTAAATACTTGCTCCACTTTCCTTTTCCGGCCATTTTTAAATACTTGCTCCATTTTCTTTTTTGGATAGTCTTTACTATACTTAATTCATTTCTCACATTTAGTGGACCCAACATAATACTCTCTCTCCTCCTATTCTTCTACTACTTTTGCTTTTTATAATTATTTATTTTCTCAACTACCGCACTACCTCTATATTTTATTACTTTCTCCAATTTCTCCTAAAACTCCGCGCATGGAGAAATGTAGCAAGTATTTAAAAACGGAGGGAGTATAAGGAACTTATTATTTACCCTAAACATCATACTAAGAAAAGAATCCTAACATGATACTAGGAAAAGCATCCTAACATGATACTTGGAATCAAAATAACAATCTAAGCATGATTTCTCTATATCATAATATCAATAAAATAATTAAAGCACTTACTTGGATGCCTCGTACCTCTTTCACGTCTAGAGCGAAGGCAACTTCGAACTTGGCTAGGTGTGTCTAGATCTTGTGAATGCGGAATTTTGTTTGTAAAAGAATAGTTTAGAAAAGCTAGAGAGAGAAAGAATAAGTTATATTGCTTAAGAGAGAGAAGAGAAGAATTAGAGAATTCTAGGTAAGAATATATTGATGAGGATTGATGATTAAAAACGGAGGTCTAAGGACGCTATTTATAATGAAAACAGTCCAGATATGATAAAAAAGAATCAGAGTTTGAAGAGGAATAAAACACGACGTTGTCGCCGCAACTGCCCCTGTCACCGCGCGACAGGCCTGTCGTCCGGCGCTGCAAGACAGTTTTTGCGGATTTTGTTTTTATCATATCTTTTGATCGAGAAGTCCAAATAAGACATATAATATGTCGTTGGAAAGCTCTTGAAGTCTAATTTCCAACCCAATTAAAATCTTTCGTATATAAAAAGATATGGCAGAAATAGTTGAAGGGTGTAAGTTTTGGATAGAGTTTCATATTCCATTCATATCTTTGTCGTTATAGCTCGGATTTAATATTATAAAAAATCATTGGAAAGATAATTTCAAGATCTATACAATAATATAAGAATTGGATAAAGATTATGAGGCACGAAATTAATATCTGACTGTTTTTTAACATCTTTAAATTCGAATAGAATTAGGATTAGAAAAAAGGAAAGTTTTTATCTAGCTCAAATTCTTTAATCTTATCTTTTCAAAAAGGATAATTAGGATCTTTTAAAAACTTATAGAAGATTTTAATTAATCCTAATTAGTTTAGGAATAGGATTAGACCTTAGGACCCTCCACATGATCATTGGGCCGTAGGTAAATCCAGTTTGGGCCCAGTTTAGTATTTTGGCCATAACTTCCTCATTATTCATCGGAATTGGGCTTATAATATATCGTTGGAAAAGTCTTTTCAAGCCCCATCCAACTACACTATTATTGGACCCATATCATGAACCAAAATAAACTGGAATGCACGTTTTTCATAAATAGGGTAAGAAAAGAAAAAAAATTTCAAAAACAGAAAGAAGAGATATTTTAATAAAAACATCCTCATCACTAGACTTTTCACACTTTTGCTTTGTTCGATAATCAAATGACAATAAAGGTATTCATCACTGGGTTTAGTTTTGGGGAGACACATTTGGGTGTCTACACAACCCGACACGACCCGAACCCGACCCGAACATTTACTGACCCAAACTTGACCTGATTGAATTGACCCGACCCGAACCGGAACTGAATGACCTGTTTGCCAGGTCTAGAACCAACCACTTTCCCTCACCGGTAGGAAGGTAGTGTTTTTTTATTTTCGGCAATCGCAGTAACCGGAGCCCAAAACCGGTTACTAACCGGTTACTGGGCCTAGTAACCGGTTTAGGGCTTCGGCAACTGTACCTGGTAACCGGTTATGGGCTCCAGTTATCGTGCATTGTAAACGATTACCACGGTCACCAGAGTCTTAAACCAGTTACCATGTCCAGTAACCGAAGCCCAAAACTGGTTACCGTGTTGGTAACCGGTTTTAAGCTTCGATTACTGCAATTGTCAAAAATAAAAAAACCACCACCTTCCCATCAGCGAGGGAAGGTGGTAGGTTGTCATTGAGGGGGATGTGGTCAGTTGCCGGTCACGGTGGTGGTGGTGGTGGTGGTTGTAGCCGATCAAGGTGGTGGTGGTGGTGGTCGTCGTCGTCGCCGATCAAGGTGGTGGTGTCAAGTTGTTAGTGATTGGTGGAAAGAAGGAAGATAATGGTGAAGTACTAAGGGCATGGTTGTCCATTCAAACTAAATTTCGGCGATTTTGATCATTTTTGTCGGCGGTATTTAACACCCCCTTAATTAACTCTACTCCTACTCTTATGCAAACTCACGATCTCCCTCATCATCCACTGTTCCTTTAATATTCATTTCCCAACTCCATTATACATACTCCATTATTCCTTCCTCTTCCTATCAAACCCACGACTTACCATCATCGTTGATCACTCATATCTGCGCACGCTCACACTAGCGAACACCAAAATCGTTGCCTAAAAATCACCTCTGCCACCCCACCATCGACCTCTTTTCCCACTCCTCTTTGAATCAGACTCTAATATTCTCTTTGGAGCAAGTTGAAATATGTGCAGGGGCGGTTCTAGGCCGAAGCAAGGTGGTCGACGGAACAGGGCCCCCAAATTTGAGGGGCCCCAAAATTTAGATATATCTAATTAAGTTGGGTGTAATATCATAAAATTGTAGTTGGAGTAGTAGTTAGAGCACTTATACTTTGTACATGAGATTCAGTTTCAAGACTTTGAGCCGACATAATTTTTTTTTTTTTTTGGGAAATAAAGTGTGTACAGCTGGCATGTAATGTCGATTGAGTGTCCAAATACAATGAATGAAATAGCTCTAGAATCTTCCGCCCAAACCCAAAATTAGACCTTTCCTCTTTTCAAATATTTTTCTCCCAAAAATTTTCAATCTATCATTCTAATTCCCAAAAAAACTCTATATTGCCAAAATTAATTTCACACTTAACAATTAAAACATCTTGTTTTCAAAACATTTCTAATTTACTTTTTATTATTATCTTCAATTATAATTCATCTACAAATTTTTTCATCTTCCAAAATTATTTTACCTAAATTAATTCATAATTTCAACGGAAAATCTTCAGTATTAAGATGAAATTAATTATTAAACCATTGTTAATCCCCCAAATTTTTCTATATATGCATTTTACTCTGTTTTACAATTTTACAAATAAAAAAGAAATCTTTAAGATAATATTAATTTCAAAATTCTTTGCAAGTACTATGAGTATAGCTAGTAATTGGAAAAAATTTCATCACAAACCTCTTTGGAATCAACATTGGATATGGACATACGCGGATTCGCCTACGGTAAGTGTTAAATCTGTTAATGTTTGATAGTATTATGCTTTTTTAATTTTTTTTTTTTTTTGTTAAATTTTGGAAATTATTATTTAAAAATTATTGATAAAATTTTATATTTATTATTATTTTTTATTACAGAGGTTGATGAATGGTTTTGACGGAGTGCTGAATTATACATAGCAATTAGCAATCTCGGATCTGTCGACTTGTTACAAGCTTTTTTTGGTGATATTTTTCCTCTCTATAAAATATTTTGTGTAATTGTGTTTAATATGTTTCGAAAGTATCCATTTGGGCATGAAAAACACAATAAAAAAAATAAAAAAAAGAAGATCAATTCATTCAATCACAAAAAGGTGTTTTAGATAAGTTTTTTTTTTTAAGTGCCACAGTCAAGTGAAAATCCTATTGATTCAGAGTTAGATGAAATAATGATAATGTTGGTGGTGAAAATGTTAATGTTGATAATGATAATGTGTGAATAATGACAATGATAATATTGATGATAATAATATTAATGTTGAGCAAGAAGATGTGAATCTGAATAATGTTGATGATTTTGAACAAAATGTGGAGGAAAATTCAGACCATAATACTCACAATGTTGAAGAAAATGATTTTGTTTATCGTGATATATATGATCCAAGGATATGGGAAGCTCTTGATCAGAAGTCGATTGATATTTTGGCTCTCAACGGCCCTAAAAGAGACTTAACCATAGTGAAAGGCCCTAAAGACAAAGTATCTAGGAGATTTATTGCAAATGTATATACTAGGTATTTGCCTAATGGTCAAACCTTGTGATAGAGATTGGCTTGTTTATTTTAAAGATATTGACAAAGTATTTTGTTTTTGCTGTAAAATCTTCAAAAAGGATATTGGAAAAGGCAATTTGGTAAATGAAGGATATAATGATTGGTCACATGTTAGTCATAGACCTAAAGAACATGAAACAAGTGTTGATAACGTTCTGAACAAGGCTGCTAGGTGTGAACTAAGAAATAGATTGAAAAATAATGAAATAATAGACAAAGTTGCCTAAGACCAATTTCAAAAAGAAAAGGAGTACTGGAAAAGTATCATTATTAGAATTATTACTATTGTGAAGTTCCTTGGTAAAAATAACCTGGCATTTCGTGGGAAACACGAAAGGTTATATCAAAGTAGCAATGGAAATTTTTTAGGTTGATTGATATGTTGGCTGAATTTGATCATGTTATTATTGCGCATGTTCATCGTATTGAGAATGGGATTATTCATCATCATTATCTTAGCCATGACATTCAGAATGAATTGATACTCTTACTTGCTTCTAAAATCAATAATGTTATTATGAAGAAAATAAAAGAAGCAAAATATTTTTCTATGATGTTGGATTGTACACCTGATGCTAGTGTTCAAGAACAAATGACTTTAATTTTAAGGTGTGTTGATAAATGTTCAAATTCTTATAAAGTAAAAGAATTTTTTATTGAGATCTTACAAGTTAATGACACTACATACTGGTATAGGATTGTTTAAAGTGTTAGAAAATGTGTTAATATCTCATGATCTTGACATATATAATATTAGGGGACAAGAATATGATAATGGTTCTAACATGAAAGGTAAACATCAAGGTGTGCAAAAGAGAGTATTAGATTTGAATCCTAGAGCTTTTTATTCTCCATGTGGTTGTCATAGTATTAACTTAGTTTTGTGTGACATTGCAAATGCTTCTCCTAAAGCAAGGGAATTCTTTGGAATAGTCCAACGCATTTATACTTTTGTTAATTCTACCAAGAGATGGCATATTTTAAAAGAAAATGTTAAAGGTTTAACTCTTAAATCATTATTTGCCGCTCGATGGGAAAGTCGTGTTGAAAGTATCAAAGCAATTAGATTTCAAATACCTGAGATACGTGAAGCATTACTTGAAGTAGTTGATGTTGACAATGACCATAAACTTCAAAGTGAAGCTAGATCTTTAGCAAATAATGAACTTGGTAGTTTTGAATTTTTGCTGGCTATAATCATTTGGTATGAAATTTTATGTGCTGTAAACTTTGTTTGTAAACAATTACAATCCCAGGATATGCTGATTGATATCGCCATTGGTGAGATTAAAGGTTGATTTCCTTTTTAAAAAAATATAGGGAGAATGGTTTTTCAAAGGCCATGGATATAATAGAGTTATGATAAAAGAGAATGTTGGAAAGCTTGATTATATTAATGAATATACACGAGTATATATAGTACAAGATTAGAACATTGAACATACCAAACTATGACTAGATACAATATGTGACTAGGTACGTTAGCTAATTATAAGGGATATACTTTGACTATCAAAATTAAGGAGTAAATCAAGGGATTTAAATATTCTAAACAATAACTAATAATGATAATGATGATATAATCATCTTTATCCTTTATAGAATATTGCAAAAAAATTAGCTATTGAAATTGGAATCGATCTTGTATTTCCTCAAAGATGTATAATACGTAGAAAAAGACAATTTGATGAAATAGATGGTGGTGATGAAACACTATTATCCCGAGGAATCATTTAGAATCCAATATTTTATATACATTGTGGATCAAACTATTGCATCATTGGAAAAAAGGTTTGAACAATACGAATCGTATGAGAATATCTTTGGCTTTTTGTTCAATTCTGATAAGTTGCATTCAATGGATGATGACAAACTTTTATCTTCTTGTTTTAATTTTTAAAATGCTATTAATAAAGTTGAGGTTTCTGATGTTGATGGAGAGGATTTATTTGTTGAGTTAACATGGTTTAGAGAGTTTTTACCTGAGGGGAAAATGGGAGCAATTGATTTATTGAATTTTTTTAAACAATATACTTGCTTCCCAAATGCAACAATTGCATATAAGATATTACTAACAATTCCTATTACTTTTGCTTCTGCGGAACGGAGTTTTTCAAAGTTGAAGTTGTTGAAGTCGTACTTAAGGACGACAATGTCACAAGAAAGATTAAATGGGCTCACTTTGATGGCTATTGAATATGATCTTTTAGATGAAATCGATATATAGAATGTCATCGATCATTTTGCTACAAAACATGCAAGAAGAGCTGCTCTTTTTAAGTGATTTCTAGGAATTTTTAGGATTTCACTTTACTTTTGACGAATTTTCTAATGTAATGAATTTTTTATCAAATAAAAATTAGGTATTAAGTTTACCAGGTAGAAGGCCCCATTTTGAAAAGTTGAACAGGGCCCCAAAAATAATTTGCAATTTTAGCCCCGGCACTGAATATGTGGATTGTCTATTCATATTGTTATAAGGGGATTAACATCAAGTACAAGAACTATTTGTCCATACAAAGAGATTTGTGATCAAAGTAATTCTCTACATTCAAACTAGTTTGACTATATATAGGTTCATGTAAATTTCTGGTTGGCGACATCAAATACAAGTTTTTTAGGAATGAAGAGGAAGAGTGGAGAAGATGAAGTAAGAATTGAAAGAGTAAAAATGGGGAAGAAAAACAAAGAAGAAGGATAGAATAAGGTGGAATAGTAAGTAGGATTAAAAATTGAAAAATATTAGTCTTTTTTACCTTCATCTAATAGTCCATGTAAGCAATTAACCTGTTTTTGCAGATCATTTTCTATTTTAACGTAATAAAAATTAATGCTTGTAGGGAATAATTTCAAGCCTTTAGAATCCCACTAGCTTGAACCCCACTGTGATCATACACTAAAGTACGGTGGTGTCCAAAAGGAAAGAAGATAGAGCAAAAGAGTCGCCAACAAGTTTTAGAGGAACTTGTAAACCGTTCACGAGGATGAAGGTTACACCCCTTAACGATCCAAGAGATCGTCAACTCCATAAGGTCATGAACCAAATAAGGGTTCGGGGATGATGGTACAAATCCAACCTAAAAGAGATTGAACCTGCCCTAATAATAGGCCTCTACTTTATTCTGATCGTATTCATGTGCGCTTTTTGATTAACATGCAATCAATAGGATTAACCCTAAACCTGTTTAATCTATGTTGGTTGAATATTAATGCACAAATAAATCTATTATTGGCGACCACTTGAATTATAATCATATTAACCCTAACAAGATTATTAATTATCTTATTAAGCATGATTACAAGTACAAATTCCCTTTAAACATGCAATAAAGGTGATCAAGCAATAAATAAATAGCATCAAGCAACATAAAAAATAATCATCATCGAAATAATAATAATAAACCATAACAATTATAATAATTATCATGTTCATGTTAATATTAAAGCATAATAATAATAGCAAGATCCTAGGCATGATACTAACAAGATTAATAACAAACCCTAGCATGTCACTAAGCATTAAAAATCAAATCTTTAGCCCTAACATGATATTAACATGAATAAATATTAGGAAGAATATAGGAAGCATCGT
Source organism: Chenopodium album (assembly GCF_948465745.1). Taxonomy (NCBI): domain Eukaryota; kingdom Viridiplantae; phylum Streptophyta; class Magnoliopsida; order Caryophyllales; family Amaranthaceae; genus Chenopodium; species Chenopodium album. The sequence continues at coordinate 16,308,736 of NC_137835.1, read as the reverse complement.
AACAATCATATTTAACATTAAAATTACCCTAGACATGATACTAGGAATCATAATAACAATTTAAACATGATTTCTACATCATAATATCAATAAATCAATCAAAGTACTTACTTTGATGCTTCGTACCTCTTTCTAATAACAAAATACACACGTTAGTAACTTCAAGGAAAATAATAATCAAAACAATTAAATTAAATAATTGAAAGAGAGATTTGGGACCAAACCCTCAGAAATTAAAAACCTTTCACGTCTAGGGCGAAGGCAACTTCGAATATGGCTAGGTGTTTCTAGATCTTGAGAATGCGGAATTTTGTATGAAAACAAAGTAAGAAAGAATTGAATGAAAGAATGCTAAAGAATTAATGATTGTTGATGAAAGCTTGAGAATGAATAGAATTGGTTGTAGGTGAATGTAGATGATGAATTGGTGAATGAAAACGGAGTTTTTGATACGATATTTATAGAGAAAATCAGCCAAAAAAGATAATTTAACAAAACAGAGTCTGACGCACGCAAAACAAGGTTGGCGCCAACCCTGGCTAGCTGGCGCCAGGCACCAGTGGCTAGCGCCAGGCGCCAATGGCTAGCGTTTGGCGCCAAGCCTGGTTCCAGGCGCCAAGGCCTGGGGTTGGACGCCAGTCTTGATTCTAACGCGTTTTCGAAAATCCGATAAGTTTACCGTACTGGAGGATAAAATAATATAATTCCTTCGAAAATGCTATTTGATTTTGATTAAAACTCTGAAAAGTCAACAAAGTCAACTTATCAATGCTAATTGAATTAGGAATGAAAAGAACCTTCTAGAAGACTTAAACCATTCCTAATTGCATTAGGAATGATAAATCACATTAGGCCCTCCCCTAGATCATTGGGCCGCACATAAAGCTCAAACCGGGCCCAGTTTAGTAAATTGGCCATAACTTCCTCAATATTCATCGGAATTGGGCTTATAATATATCGTTGGAAAGGTCTTTGCAAGCCCCATCCAACTACACTAATATTGGACCCATATCATGAACCAACCAAACTGGATTGGATTTTTTCTTAAAATAAAGTTTTCAAAAACAGGGAGAAGAGAAAAGAAATAAAAACTTTCCGCAACACTAGACCTTTCCACACTTTCGTTTCATTCGATTATGATTCGTCGTGAAAGGTACTCATCACTGGGTTTTGTTTTGGGGAGACACAAATGGGTGTCTACAGAAGCCCCCACTTTGACTGAGTTTGGAGAAACGCAAGTTTCGAAAACAAAGGTCAAAGTATCGATAGGGACGGAGAATGATTTAGAACGTTCTGCGATCCTAAATCAATCTTATAACGTCGATACCTGCAAAATAGCATTAGTTAAACAGATAAAAGAGTTAAGAAACGCACATCTTGCACCGTCGAGCACACGTCTCTGAAAGTAACCGATTTGTTGCTGCTTTACTGTATCCTCGCTGTTTTGATGACCTCCTATAAGCTAGAGAATGCCATCCCGCTTGAAAACCGCTACGCCTGTAACTGCTTCCAAATTAGAAGATTGCTTCGCCTGAAACGATCCTCCTCCGCTATGATGATATTCCGCGTCCAAGGGAATACCATCGAAGATTATTTCTCTTGAAACAATCCTCGTCCGCATTGATAACATTCCACGTCCAAGGGAATACTATCGAAGATTGCTTCTCTTGAAACAATCCTCAGTTGTTTGTGACAACTCTCCACAATCTAGGGAACGCCACCTTGCTGTTTCGATGTTCACTCGTCTCTGAACAATGAGCTTCTTTTTTATATGACTCCAATTTCCGCTGTGATAGTCTTCGAAAAGATCACTGCTTTTTAATCCTTAATGTTGCCATGCCAATACGTCGGCGCTTTGCTGCTTGTGAACCATTATGTCGGTGCTTTTGCTGTGATGACAATCCTCTTTTCTTTGGGAATAGTTGCCAACACAACTCTTGTATGATGTATGACAATCCGATTTAGGGAAAGTTGTCAATGCCACGTAACAATCCATCCTTGGAAATGTTGTCACGATGAAGCGACAATCCGTACCCCAGAAAATTTGCCAAAATCCAATTTTTGGAAAAGTTGCCAATGCTTCGTAACAATCTTTCATAAGAACTTTGCTACGATCGACAATCCACATCTTGGAATTTAACTCTTGAAAGCAATCCACCTTGGAAATTTGCCAACGCTATGCGACAATACTTTTGGGAAAATATTGCCACTATTGACAATCCGCGTCTTGGAACATTTGCAAAAAAGAGTCGATCGACAATCCACTTCGAGAAAATTTGCCACTTACTGAAATGAATGACAATCCACGTTGAGGAACTTTTGCCGATATTTATGATGAATAGAAACCTACAACAATCCTGTAGGAAATTTTGCTATAGGGAACTGGGTGTATGACAATCCAATTTCGGAAAACTTGCCAGCGATGACAATCCGAACTTGGAAAAAATTCCCAAACAAAGAAGGAGCACGAAAATCCACGCTTGGAAACTTTGCCAGAGATGACAATCCAATCTTGGAAAAATTGTCGTTGAAGAAGATGCACGACAATCCATTTTTGGAAATATTGTCAGTTGGGGATGACAATCCAATTTTTGGAAAACTTTGTCGTTTAATAAGAATGCGCGACAATCCATATTTCGAAATATTGTCGTTTAAGTGATTGCTTTTGAACCGATTGTAATGAGCCAGTGTTTTAGGCGCTTAAGCTAAGTGAGACGATTTTTTGTCAGGTCAATCACTTACTACGATTGTAATCGAGCCGACTACTAATCATGTCAAAATTGCTTATAGGGGCTAACTGGCGTACCAAGGAACCCGAAATTGCTGCATGAGGTCGAAATCACCTTTCTGAGAGGCTTCGAGCTCTGTCGTTGCTGAGATATCTCTGGCGCCAAGAATTGGAGTAGGGTCTTCCCTATTCTGCTGCACCTGTATTTATTTTAGACTATAGAACTTTTCCAATCTTTTTAATCATCTTAGGGTTGACCTAAGGTTTAGCATTGCTTGACTCATTGACTTAACACGACTCAAGGCATAAACTTGACTCGATATGATTGACTGACTCGAGGTTGACTCGACTCAAAGCAAAATGACACGTGTGACTCGTGACCCGTGCGTGCATAGTGTTGACTCAATGTGACTCAAAAATGCAAAAAAGCAAAAATTTTCCGTCATTTTTGTGGAGGGTACCGACTTTCTCCCGAAAAAGAAAGACGCGAAAAAGGAATCGAAAGTTTTGAAGATGCATGTTGAATGAGCTCAGTCAAATGTCATTTGATACAATCTCTCAAGGTGCAAGGATTAATCCATCCTAGGCTATCTCAATGGTTAACTCAATGATGAAAGTATTTAGGTAACTTAGGCACGGAGGCTAAGCACTTCATACTTCGATGCTATGATGATTATGATTGATGAGTGATGTTGATATGACAAGGCATGCTTCAACGTTAAGATTTCATGACAAAGGGTTCCTAAGGGAAGTATTTGGTCATGTGTCTGTGATGTGTGTGATAGTGACACTAAAGCTAAGCCGCAAGAGCTAAGTGTGTGGAAAGATATTATTTGTTAAAAGAGTCAAGTAATGGTGACTCTTAGGCTAGGTAAGCTAATGATGTAGGGATCAAGCCCCCAAGTCTAGCTCTAAGTGAATAGGGATGAGCATTGGAGATCCCTTGATATGATCATGGTGTAAGTGTGTGAATGTGAATATGAATGCATTTTTATTACGGCCGCACCTCGATGTGAGGTTGCCTATGTATCCGTTAGGAATCAGGCCGAACGTAGCTCTAGCCGAACCTCGCACAAGTGTGTGTGTACCTCAAAAAGGTCTTTTTAAGGGTTGTGACGTGGTTAGGCTAAAGGTTATAGAAGAAGAGGATAAAAGGCTCAAGACCCTTGATTAGCCCCCAAGGTGTGCAACCTCGCTTTTGAATCTTTATATTTTTATGCTTGAATTTCTATTCTTTTTTAGCCCTTTCTTTTGTTTTAGCATCTATTTTATTTTTATAAGTGTGGGCAATCCCGATCATGCGGTCTATCACTCACTTGGCATTCATGTTTCTCAGGCACGGTACCGAGCACTTGATAAGAGACGCAATCTGAGACGTGTTCTTATCGAAGATATTTTCATATCAAAGACATTGGAACACTTGCCCTTTTGTACACTTTTATTTATTTTTGCTTGCTTATTTTTGCTATTTATTTTGATCTTTTGAAATCACTCAAGCTTTTTAGAATTGCATAAGTTACACACCATCCCATCCCAAGGTTAGGTAGATGTAGGTTGAAAAAATAAAGGGTCTATCGTTAGACGAGGCTCAAAGTGGCTTATGAAGAAAGGATTGTATATTTGAAAGGTGAAAGGAGATATGATGTGGCTACAAGGGGTGCCTCAAATCATTGGTATACCTTGTGTTTAGCTCGGCATGGATTTTTTTTTTCTTTTTTTTTTTTTATTATTTTTTTTTATGCAATGCAATGTGATGATCATGTGCAAGGAAATAGATGCTCATTTTATTAGAAGAAAATAAAGAATCTACAAAGTTAATCTAAGGAAAGGAAAAGGTGCCTATGCTAGACTTATTGGGGAAAGAAAAGATGAAAAAGAAATAGAAAAAGAGTCCATGAAATCTTGTCGTTGCAGCTCACCTCTTGTCTTGTGTCATTCGCTTCATCATCACCCAGTCTTCTCGCTAGCTAGAGGCAATGGGACCTTGTTTGCTTCTATGAGGTCTTGAATGAGATTTTAAAACTTGTAGCATTCATCAGTGGTATGACCGTTTCCTCGATGGTACTTGCAATAGGCATTTGGATTCCATCTCGAAGATCGATTTTCTGGTGTTGGATCCTCGGTAGGGCCAATAGGTTTGATTAATCCTCGATCATAGAGACGATCGAATGCAGCATCGTAGGTCATTCCAATGGGTGTGAACTCTCGCCTGGGTTTCCTTTTAGATCCTTGATTGTCCATGGCTAATACATCATTATGGTCAAAGGTACTAACATTATTACTAGAGTGGGCGTTTTCGGAAGAAGAAGGATTGTCGTTCTTCTTTCCTTTCCAGCCACTGTGGTTACTATTGTTAGTAGCTTTTTGCTTTGCGAGGTCATCTTCGATTTCAATACTTATGTCATAGACGGCTTTGAAGGTATTCAAGTTGTATTGATATTTTAAGTGCTTTGAATACTTCTCTTGAAGATTCTTGATAAACATCCTCACAGATTCCTTTTCGGTGGGGACCTCAATCATCTTGGCGGAAGTTTCCCTCCATTTATTAAAGAAAGAAGTGAAACCTTCATTCTCTTTTTGTCTTAGCATCTCAAGTTGTCTATGATCGGTTTCAACTTGAATATTGCACTTGTACCTATCAATGAAAGCGTTTACTATCGATTCCCAGGTAGAGGTTTTCTCCTTGTCAAGGGAGAAGAACCATTGTTGGCAAACGGTTTCAAGAGATAGTGGGAACAGAGAGGGGAAAACCTTCTTATCGATACCCTTAATACTCATTATGGTTTCAAAAGCTCTTAGATGAAAGTAAGGGTTATCTGTTGCCTTGAATTTAGGGATGTTAGTGGCGTTGAACTTATGCGGAAGAAGTTCCTTGTCCAGCGAGACCCCTTGTGAACTCATGCCCTGAAATTTATAGTCACTAGATAGCTTGCTTAGACTCTCTTGCATGAGGTTCATCTGTTGTTGCTTCACGGGGTCATCGACTCTAAGTGCGAGAAGTTTCAGTGTCTCAGTCACAGTAGCCAGTTGGTTCTTAAGATCATTGACTTCTTCTTGAGTTGCCATTATCTTCTTAGCCTTCCTCTTTTGACGAATCGGTTTATCAAAAAGCGAGACTTGAATAAAGAGGTTGTCCTTGATTAATCGCCCTTCTCTCCTCGACCAAGTACTGTGGAAAAGGAATTTGGGGGTACTGATTGTTAATTATTTGACTCAAACTTTATTCAACATGCAATGAATGGAGGAAGTGAAGAAAGATGGAAGAATGTGAAGAAGATTTAGGTGGAGGGATATGAAGAATTAGGAATAGAATGTACTCCCCCAACTCAAATGACGGAAAGACCGACTCATGCATGGACCTAAGACATGGCCATGGTGATGTACTCAACGTGTGTGCTAAGACTAGTGAGTGTAGGTGATATGTTAAGACTCGTGTCATGACCATGTGGCTAGACTATGTGACTAAGACTCGATTAATGACTTGACAAGGTGTTATTGACAGCGAAAATTAACCGAATTAAACTGAGGACTGATTAATTAGACCCTAGGTGATGACTCGACCAATAATCCGAACTGTCGGCCAAGCGACAGGACTGGCGTCACAATGTGGAGGTTGGCGCCAGACAATTTAGCTGTCGTCTGGCGCTACACACCATAGTGTGGCGCTACAGCTCAGACTTTGGCGCCAATAGTGGAGCTTCGGTCTGAGACTGTTTTCGGTATTATTAGTCAACCGGGGTTTGCCTAAAGTCGTACCAGGTCAATTCCGATTGAAAAATTAGACTTTATTGACTCAAATTAAATAATCAATTACTTAATTAATTAATTAGGCAAAGTTCTTTAAGTCATTAATTTATTTATTCTCAACACAAATCAACAAACGGTTAAGAGAAACATAGAATATATATGCACAACAAATAATGCACAATTAGTCAAGTAGGCACAATATGATGCAATGCGTTCGCAACCTAACCATGGCTCTAGTTCTCTAAAGTTCGGGATATAGTTTAGTCAAAGAGGGTCCATGGTTAATTGTCCGGATGCACCGCGCGGAAGCCTAACCGTGAAGTGTTGGCGCGAGTGGATGGGACACCGCGAGTTTTAGAAAAAACTCGCTTCCATGGTTTGGTGAATTCAACAATCTCGGATGTACCCTTTGTTGCACGGAGCGTTCAATCGGGTAGATGGAGCATGAATTCCCATAGGGTTATGTCCATATGTAAAACACATATGGGTTTCAGAAAAGTGAGAAAAAATTCAATCAGGAAGTAGGATCGAGCAAACAATACGAAAAACCGGTTGAAATTAGAACGCATATTTCTGGCTCGGTATTGGGGGAAATTGGCGCCAGCAAACAGAGACTGGCGCCAGATTTTAACTGTAGCGCCTGGCGCCAATGCTGGCGTCTGGCGCTACGGCTAAAAGTCTGGCACAAAGCTCTGGCCCCTGACGCTACTTCCCACATGCCTCAGCAGCTTTCTGTGCTCGATAAAATCTTCCAGTTTCGCGCGGTGTTATTTCAGTCTTAGTTGTGAAAGATATTTCTCAAATTTCCTACGTGTAAAATCCTATGTTTTTAACTCATTACGGATGGTCTTTCCAATGAGATCTTTTTTTATGTATATGACAATAATGTTAATCAAAATTACGCACATGAAATACTTAGAACTTTTCGAGTCACATCCACTCATCCTAAATCATTGCCGAAACAAATTCAGGAATTAAAATAGAAATCCTCCCCAGTGGAGTCGCCAAAAACTGTAGGGAATAATTTCAAGCCTTTAGAATCCCACTAGCTTGAACCCCACTGTGATCATACACTAAAGTACGGTGGCGTCCAAAAGGAAAGAAGATAGAGCAAAAGAGTCGCCAACAAGTTTTAGAGGAACTTGTAAACCGTTCACGAGGATGAAGGTTACACCCCTTAACGATCCAAGAGATCGTCAACTCCATAAGGTCATGAACCAAATAAGGGTTCGGGGATGATGGTACAAATCCAACCTAAAAGAGATTGAACCTGCCCTAATAATAGGCCTCTACTTTATTCTGATCGTATTCATGTGCGCTTTTAGATTAACATGCAATCAATAGGATTAACCCTAAACCTGTTTAATCTATGTTGGTTGAATATTAATGCACAAATAAATCTATTATTGGAGACCACTTGAATTATAATCATATTAACCCTAACAAGATTATTAATTATCTTATTAAGCATGATTACAAGTACAAATTCCCTTTAAACATGCAATAAAGGTGATCAAGCAATAAATAAATAGCATCAAGCAACATAAAAAATAATCATCATCGAAATAATAATAATAAACCATAACAATTATAATAATTATCATGTTCATGTTAATATTAAAGCATAATAATAATAGCAAGATCCTAGGCATGATACTAACAAGATTAATAACAAACCCTAGCATGTCACTAAGCATTAAAAATCAAATCTTTAGCCCTAATATGATACTAACATGAATAAATATTAGGAAGAATATAGGAAGCATCGTAACAATCATATTTAACATTAAAATTACCCTAGACATGATACTAGGAATCATAATAACAATTTAAACATGATTTCTACATCATAATATCAATAAATCAATCAAAGTACTTACTTTGATGCTTCGTACCTCTTTCTAATAACAAAATACACACGTTAGTAACTTCAAGGAAAATAATAATCAAAACAATTAAATTAAATAATTGAAAGAGAGATTTGGGACCAAACCCTCAGAAATTAAAAACCTTTCACGTCTAGGGCGAAGGCAACTTCGAATATGGCTAGGTGTTTCTAGATCTTGAGAATGCGGAATTTTGTGTGAAAACAAAGTAAGAAAGAATTGAATGAAAGAATGCTAAAGAATTAATGATTGTTGATGAAAGCTTGAGAATGAATAGAATTGGTTGTAGGTGAATGTAGATGATGAATTGGTGAATGAAAACGGAGTTTTTGATACGATATTTATAGAGAAAATCAGCCAAAAAAGATAATTTAACAAAACAGAGTCTGACGCACGCAAAACAAGGTTGGCGCCAACCCTGGCTAGCTGGCGCCAGGCACCAGTGGCTAGCGCCAGGCGCCAATGGCTAGCGTTTGGCGCCAAGCCTGGTTCCAGGCGCCAAGGCCTGGGGTTGGACGCCAGTCTTGATTCTAACGCGTTTTCGAAAATCCGATAAGTTTACCGTACTGGAGGATAAAATAATATAATTCCTTTGAAAATGCTATTTGATTTTGATTAAAACTCTGAAAAGTCAACAAAGTCAACTTATCAATGCTAATTGAATTAGGAATGAAAAGAACCTTCTAGAAGACTAAAACCATTCCTAATTGCATTAGGAATGATAAATCACATTAGGCGCTCCCCTAGATCATTGGGCCGCACATAAAGCTCAAACCGGGCCCAGTTTAGTAAATTGGCCATAACTTCCTCAATATTCATCGGAATTGGGCTTATAATATATCGTTGGAAAGGTTGATAAGTCTATTTTATATATATTTTTATTCCCCGTCCCACGGTCATATTTGTGCTTATTTGAGCTCTACGGAGCTATTTTTATTACTAATATACGTTTTCTAGTGTTTTTGTAGAGTTGGTATTATTTTGTAGGAATTTGCAGAATTACGATAATTCCTGAGCTTATTGAGCCACTACGAAAATATTAGAGTCAGATCGTATTTTATGACCGTATATTTTAAGCCCAAGGCCGAGTTAGAGAAATTTATTTCGGGGATTAAGGGCTCGATACGTCCAAGATTTTACAAGTTATTATTACTATGGACCAACCAAGGAAAGAAATTGGGCCAAATAACTAAATAGCTCAAACGTACAAATCTAAGCTTGCAAGAAAGTTACTGGGCTTCAATCTCTGGGCTTCAACACGGGTCCAATCAAGCGGATCAAAGCAAACTCGGGCCGCAGATCTTGTTATTTGAGATTTCGTAATTGGGTAGGAAAGCAAAAGTCGGTGGACTTGATTTGCTTCTAGGAGGAGTTTGAGTTGGAGTAGATGTTTGATTCCTCAAAAATTATCCTTTGACTTTTCTTATATAATAAGGGAGGTAGTAGTACGTGGGGGGCAAGTTTTAGCGGGGAGATTAATTAGTTTTAGTTTCTTTTTCATTAGTTTAAGATTAGTTTTAGTTAGTTTTCTTTTCTTTTTCTCTCTCTAACTTTTCTCTCTCTCCCTTAATTAAACTCTTAGTATTATTTTCTCTCTTGTTTCTCTCTCTACAACTCTTTGTTTAATCTCAGTTATTTATTTTATTTCTTCTATCATGTCTTGTTTAATTGCTTTGTTTAGTTTATATTTAATTATATGTGAGTAGTTTAATTTCTAGGGTTTATGGGGATCTAATAAATAATATGAAGGGGTAATTTATTGTTGTTAATCATCAATGCTAGATTAATTTCCTATTGATTGATTTAATGCTCTGTGACTAGATTAGGCCTATCTTTTATGCATGAGTTTGACAATATTGATTCAAGAATCGAGAGATGAGAATTAATGTTTAGGTCTAGTTTCAATAGGCAAGTTAATTTATAAATGGTTAAGTCAAGATTCGAGAGATGAGATTTAATACCGGTAAATTAATCGTGTAATTGTAATACGTAGCGAGAGCCCTTTACAATCTGGTTAATTGATGATTGACTATTATTGATTATTGGTATTGCATGATAATTTCTTATTGGATTGTTTTAATGTTTTACAATTGCGGCTTGTAAAAGTATAGCAATATTAAATTGATGAATCGAGCAGATGTTAATTTGATATTAAAGGCTATTTTCAATAAGAACTTAGATCTAGTACATTGCGAGAGCCTGTTAGATCTATGTTGATTAATAAATTGCGAGAGCCTGTTAGATCTATGTTGATTAATAAATTGCGAGAGCCTGTTAATCATGTTATTTATGCAATGTCAATGATTGATTACTATGTTTTACCCTGGAGTATTATTTATTGGTGAACCTATGCCCTAGATCCTTTCATATATTGTTTTCTTCCTATTCTCAACCTTAGTAGTTTAGTTCCTTACTTAATTATAAATATTTGTTACTTAAATAATTTAGATTATAATAATTAATTAGAATTAAAAAGACCTATTTCCCTGTGGAGTTCGACCCTACTTCCCTATCTACTTTAGTTAGATATTTAGGTAATTATTTTTGATTAGGGGATACGACTTTACCCTGTCAAAGGTCTTTGCAAGCCCCATCCAACTACACTAATATTGGACCCATATCATGAACCAACCAAACTGGATTGGTTGTTTTCTTAAAATAAAGTTTTCAAAAACAGGGAGAAGAGAAAAGAAATAAAAAACTTTCCGCAACACTAGACCTTTCCACACTTTCGTTTCATTCGATTATGATTCGTCGTGAAAGGTACTCATCACTAGGTTTGGTTTTGGGGAGACACAAATGGGTGTCGACAATGCTACTATAAGGTTGACGTGCTTAGAAATAATCAAAAGTTTGACATAATAAAAGCAAATGACCAAAAGGAAGACCTAAATTTACAAGGTAGCCAATAAGCCGCCATAGAAGAATTCAAGCGGTGGCTTATGATGTCAATTCCGCTTCCTCAACGACTCTTGCAAGAATGTGGTCGTATGTATGTTATGCATGTACTCCGTATTATTTTTTTCTGTAAAAGTTATTAACATATTTTGTAAGACAATCAGTATCCAAATAAGAATAACTTTTATAGGTGCAAGGGCAATACTAATTTTGTATTTTCTCTTACATACTCCCTTTAATCTTGCGTTGTACTTAGAGCTGTTGGTTTCTAACCCAAATTGTTAAGCCTGATTGTTTCGAACTAAACTATTAGAAACCCGTTTATGAAAATCGAAAACTGACCCGACCCAATTTTTTCCAACCCGAAATTGCACTTAATCAAATTTGTACAAACCGTTAATAACCTGGCCCGTTATCAAGTCAAACCATTAGAACCCAAAACCGAAAACAACCCAAACCAATTACATCCAACCCGATAATAGTAACCCGACATATTTTAAATCGAATACTGTTAAAACTCGGTAAAAATACGATAAACGTTAATCGTTCCAATCCGTAATCCATTATGACCGAACCGTTTATAACATGTATCCCGTTAAGACCGAACCGTTTTCAACCCATAACCCGTTGAGATCGAACCGTCTACAAGTTACAACCGTAACCCGTTGAGACCGAACCAATTACATACAACCTGTAACCCATTATTACTGAGCTAGCCGTTTACAACCCATAACCCAATATGTTTATGATCTAATCCATTTAATTTCAACCCACTACTTGATAAAACCAACTTATTTAAGACTTAACTCGAATACTTGATTATAATCTGATCCGTTCCCACCCATTATCTAATTAACCCGACTCGATAATGATCCGATTTGATTTTAACCTGATATGATTTGAACTGAAACCCGCTTCAAATTGGGTAAAACTGTGTTTCAAACCGACCCAGTTTAATCTAAACCGATTATGACCTGAGCTAATCATGACCCGACCCAATTTCACCCGTTCTTTTGGTATCGAAAACTGTTTACAAACCGACCCAATTTAACCCAAACCAATTACATCCCGACCCAATTACGACCCGAACTATATTGAACCAAAATCTGTTTTTAATTGGCTAAATCTGTTTTCAAACCAACCCAATTAAACCTAAACTGATTATAACCCGAACCGATTACAACATGACCCTATTAGGACCTAACCCAAATAAAAACCGCAATAAAAAATTTTAAAAAAAAAAAAGAAAAAAAGAAAGAAAAACCAAAGTGACCCGATAATTTTCAAAACCGACCTGCTATCATTTCAACCCAATAAACCGACCCGTTACATAACTCGAAACCGATAAATTTAACCCGAAACTAAATTGTTTACTCGAATTGACACCCCTAGTTATACTACATTGTGGCCTAAACTAAAATAAACTGGCCAATCCCCTTGTTCAAAATAGGTATATAGTATATACTTCAAATTTATACTTCCTTTGCAATCTTTGATTTACTTCATGTTATGAACTCAACTAAACATTTTTTATCGTATATATCCGCCGTCGCCACCTCTAAATATACTCAAAAATAACTACAAAATTTTATCAAGAATTCAAGATTGGCAAATACTGGACCTTATTTAGCCCCAACTCCCCCAGGGCCCCAAGTGAAAGCTACAAAGACTATTGATTTAGTTTGACCAATACTTCAAATTATGGACTTAGCTTCCTAAGCTTAAATTCATTGCTTGAAATATACTATTACGAGTAATACATAAAGCAGTTGGACTTCCATACAAGAAGTTTCAACTAATAGATATTATCCGTGATAGTTGAAAAAGTCATCAAATCAATGCTAGACTAATTAGCAAATAAAAGTCATCACTCCAATTCCACACCAAGTGATGACTGACTAAGTGAATTATTAGTTAGCTAATCTCCCGTCTTTTTAACAACTTATCTCTTGAAACACAGACTAGCTTGCAGCTTGCTTGCTCTGCAAAATGGCAAAAATCAAGCAAATTTCTCTTTTTATCTTTACGTGGACTATACACAGCTACCTCTTCACAAATTTTGTTTCGAGTCGATGTCTAGATGATCAAAAATCTTTACTTCTTAAATTCAAAAATAATCTTACCTTCGCCCCTAAAGCTTCAGACAAGCTTGTGGGTTGGAACGAAAACATAGACTGTTGTAGCTGGAGTGGCGTCAAATGCGACAACTCCAATGGTCAAGTCATTGGCCTGGATTTGAGTGGAAAAGATATCATCGGCGGCATCAACAACTCAAGTAGTTTGTTTTCTCTTCAGTTCCTCCGGAGTTTGAACTTGGCGAATAACTATGATTTGCAAGGTGAAATACCATCAACAATTGGGAAACTGTCTAGCCTAACTTACCTCAATTTATCCGAGGTAGGCTTCAGCGGACAAGTACCCATTGGAATTTCGCAACTTGTCAAATTAGTTGTTCTTGATGTTTCACAACAATATACCATGGGCATGGGTTTATACCTAAAAAACTTAAATTTAGCAATGTTGATTCAAAACCTTACGAGCATTCGAGAGCTTTATCTTGATAATGTCAATATTTCAACCACATCGAAGAAATGGTGCAAGGCGTTATCATCATCACTCCCTAACCTTCGAGTCTTGAGCATGTCGGGATGTGACTTAAGGGGTGAAATTCACAAGTCCCTTCTAAGTCTTCAACATCTTTCCGTGATTCGTCTAGATTCAAACCCTTTAACAAGTCCAGTACCAGAGTTTCTAGCCAGGTTCACAAACTTGACGAAGTTATCACTATCAAATTGTGGCCTTACAAAGACAGTGCCTGGAAGTATTTTTCAGGTACCCACTCTTATAACCCTTGACTTGTCGGCGAACAATAATTTACAAGGGACTTTGCCCACGTTTTACAAGAACGGGTCTCTTGAGGAGTTAACTCTTGCATTTACAAACTTTTCAGGCTACTTGCCAAGCTCCATTAGCAACCTCAAGAGGCTTCGTAATATCAATCTTTATTACTGTCAATTCAATGGAAGCATACCTTCATCTATGAAAAGTCTAAATCTACTTGAGGATGTGGATCTCTCCCTTAACTATTTTTCGGGTTCCATCCCATCTTTTTCTTCGGCCAAGAATCTAAAAAACCTAGCTCTTTGGAATAACCTATTAAGTGGCTCAATAGATGAGCTTGACTGGGATAGCCTACTCAACTTAGAGAAGCTTGACTTGTCATATAATTCACTAGATGGAAGTATTCCTACAACGTTATTCAATCTCCCATCACTCAAATTGATCTATTTGCAAGAAAATGAATTCAGTGGGCAACTGAATGAGTTTGAAAGCATAGTTTCTTCAGAGATAAGTACCCTCGATATCAGCAGCAATAACTTGGAAGGCCCTATCCCAAAGTCAATTTTCCAGTTAACTAAACTAGAGAATTTGGATCTATCTTCAAATAGGTTCAATGGAACACTAAAACTGGCGGAATTTCGACACAGTTTCATGAACCTCTCCCAACTTCTACTTTCATCCAACCACTTGTCAATTGATACCAATGTAAACTCCTCTTTCCCTCAGCTACAAGTTCTAGCTTTGGGTTCTTGCAACCTGCATACCATTCCGAAATTCTTAAAGAATCAATCATTAGGTTACCTTGACCTATCAATGAACCACATCACAGGAATAGTGCCCAAGTGGATGTGGAGAATTTTATCTGGAGGAGATATCAAATTAAACCTTTCATCCAACCACTTTGTAGGAATACACCCACCTCGAACACTCTCAAACACTTCAAAGTCATCATTCTTTTCCGTCACTACCTTAACCCTTGACCTTCATTCCAATAATCTTCAAGGAAATTTTCCAATTGTCTCCTCCAACGACCTAAAATATTTGGATTTTTCCAGCAATAACTTCTCTTCCATTGACCCAAACATTGGCAACTATCTATCCCAGGCTAATTTCTTGTCATTTTCCAAAAACAAGTTAAATGGGAGCATTCCCACAGCACTATGCAATGCCTCAAAACTTGAGTTTCTTAACCTGGAATACAATCTTCTGAGTGGAAAAATTCCTGATTGCCTTATTGCTATGACTCAACTCATTGTATTGAATTTGGGAGGTAATTATCTTGAAGGTGCTATCCCTAATAAATTCCGGAAAGGTTGTAGCTTACAAACTCTCCATATGAATGGGAATTTTTTGCAAGGACAGATACCTGGATCACTTGCCAACTGCAAAGCATTACAGATTTTAGATTTGGGGAACAATCGATTATATGACACCCTTCCTTGCCACTTGAAAAGCTTGTCCGACTTAAAAGTTCTCGTCCTTAGATCCAACAACTTCCATGGAACAATGGTGTGCCTAGAGAGCCCCTCAGTTTGGCCACAGCTTCAGATTGTGGATTTAGCTTCCAATCGTTTTAATAGTAGACTAACAGCACTGATGATTCTTAAGTGGACATCAATGATGGCTAGCGCAACTAAAGTGCAAACAGAACCAGTCTATGTGCAAAGTAATGTATCCTCTACATACTATCAAAATTCTGTGACAATCAACCTCAAAGGTCATTCCTATGAGTTGCAGTACATCCTGATAACTTTCACAAGCATTGACTTTTCGAACAATGCTTTCCATGGAGAGCTTCCAAGAGAATTGGGAAATCTAAATGCTCTTGTAGTGCTCAACCTTTCTCACAACTCATTTTGGGGCCATATTCCATCATCATTTGGAAATTTGATTCAGATTGAATCGTTGGATCTCTCTTGCAATGCCTTAACTGGGAAGATACCTGGAGAGCTTGGAAACTTAAATTTCCTTGGCTACCTGAACCTATCCTTCAACAAACTAACAGGAATGATCCCAACAAGCACTCAACTTCAGTCATTCGATGCATCTTCATACGAAGGCAACCAAGCATTGTATGGCCCACCATTGACTGAGCCAGATTCGAGGGCAACTCCACCTACCTCTTCAGAAGGATCATATTGGAGTTCAAAGAACAAAATAGAGTGGATGCTGATGGGTGCTGAAGTCGGGTTTCCTATTGGGATTATGATCTTCATTGGGCCTCTTCTCTACATCAAGAGATATAGAGAATGGTATTGCAAGCATCTTCATAGACTGGTCATGAAAATCCTACGCAAAGAAGATAAGAGTGCAAGGGGAAGGAGGGGAAGAAGAAGGAGAAACCAACAAAGGCAAATGCGCTAGACCCATATAAAGGATGTAACAGTAAAAACATATGGATGGTAAGTATGGTTTTAATTTGTTGGTTTGTGAATTTTAAGTATTTCTCTAAATTTGCTTTGGTTTTGTATCCAAATACTACCTCCGTTACAAGTTATGTGCAACGATTTGACATAAAGCAGAGAGGGAAAATGTCTAATCGTTGCACATAACCTGTAACGGAGGTGGTAATAAAAGCAATTCTTTGAACTACTAACAATCATCACAAACTTCTTTGCTATGTTTATCCCTCATTTTAATTTTCTGCTTTGCTTGCCTATATTATTTTTTATTTAGTTTTTTTTTTTTTTTTTTTGTGAAATTTCTAACATTATTTTATTCAAAAAAACCAATAACAGTCGTTACAAAGTCTCCCATTATTTTGCTAGCTATTACTGATTTACTGTACATGTAAGATATCGAAATATAATTATCATAGGTTGTTAATAATGAATTCAATCCCTCACAAATTTGCATGCTTTTGAATTGATACTGAATTATGGTTTTATTTTCCATGTAGGTATTGCTGGCATGTACGGATTACAGAAATACATTGTGCCAACTTAGAGTTTATAATTAAGAGCCACTGGTAATAAAATTGTGTAGCATTTAATTAGTATAGTTTGAAAAATTTAAGGGTTGTATTAGCATTAAGGTACAATACTAAGAAGTATTACTACTTTACTAGTACTGCTGCCACTCATCTTCTATGATATGAATTACTATAAATCTATAATACTATCCCTTAATAAGAGATCTTATAGATAGGTGAAACTATTTATAGCAAAACGGCAAAAGCTTAGACTGTTATCTTTATCTTTTCATTTACTGTATTATAAAGGTACACATCACCTGAAGCATACACGGCCAACAAGACCAAAAGGCAAGACATATTCGATCATAATTTCAACTTAAAAAAACAAGCAACGAATATTAAAATACAGCTAACCTGGTTAATTTGACCTAATCCATGTAAATGTAATACAATACAGTTTAAGACTCGTGAATCATGATTAGAGAACATATAGCACCAAAGAAAAAACTAAATCATAAATGTGTCTTTCTTTAACATTGAACATCCACTTAATACTGATATATAGTCAAAATTACAGGTGATTTCAGTGACCCGTTTCCTAACAACCTGATTAAACTAGCAAAACAGCATTTATACAGCCATCATTCTCAGGGTCATTTGTCACTTGAGCATACTTCCCTGAAATTCGCACAAAAGCACAGTAAGGTGAGAAAAAGAGAAGGAAACACAAGGTAGCAGTCAACAATGAGATTTCAACAAATTATCCTCGTAAAAAATAAACTTGAACAAATCACTTACCCCATACTACTTTCCCAGCTGGTGTGACCAGACCAAGTTCACTCACATTGACCTAGAGATTTTACAAAGCAAACGAATTAGCAATGCATTAGCAGTAAGCCAACCTAAAAATTATGCACCAAGTGAGATGTACCTCAATGATAGTACCCTTGGTCATTACACCAAGTGAACTGTACATTGGACCATTGGGGTTCTTCTTCACTCCGATGATCTCAAGATTAAATGAACATTTTAATTCAGGATGAGTGACATTAGCCTTGGTGAAACGCAATCCTGATGGACGGATAAACCGTTCATACTTTGGTGGTTTCCTAGTGAACGAGGGACCAACAAATGTAGCTTTTGTTATCATTCTTTTCCATTGCTTGGCTGCAAGAGAAAAATTTGTTACACTTAGCTACCAATAGAACTGCTAAAATCCAACATAACAACGCTTCGTTACTGCCTCACATGAAAAAATCCTTCATACACACAGCAACTGGTTAAACCAATAGAATCCAACAAATACTTGAAAGCACTTCATAAAACACTTACTCTTCCTTTTCCCGGACCTTATAACTTTAAACATTTCATCTTCAGCAACTGGTCTAACCTGAGGAACAGAAATTTTTAACCAAATTTAGAACCTTCTGGAAATGCAAGTCTGCCATCTTTAACCACTCGAGAGGGAGAGGGAGATTGTTAAAAACGTTCTTTTTTTTTTTTCAAATCAAAATAAATAATGGTAATCTCAAACCCCAGTCTGATATTAGGATAGAGAGTAGAATCTAGTGAAAGGAAAAGAAAAGGATATGACAATCAAAAATCTAACCTTATAAAAAAAAAAAAAAAAAAAAAAAAAAAAAGAAAAAAAAAAAGGGAAAAAATCCATAGAGCCTTGAATTGGACATATTGAAACTGGAAAGTAAAAATAAAAATAAAAAATAAATAAAAGGGTTGGAATCCTGGCTATTACTACAAATAGTTATAGACATAGATATAAAACTGCTTTGGCATTTGCCAGGTTCGTTACAGTAGATAAAATCTCAGAAGTAGAATATAGATGATTATTAGACTAACAGACAAGACAAAGTTAAACTTTACCTTGGGTAATGGAACCGCCCATTTTGCATTTTTATCTTTTCTCTTTTGCTTGATTGTGTTGCTCAGAATCTATTTAGCAAAGAAAAAAAAAAAGAAAAAAAGAAGTCATAAACAAAATAAATAAGAAGTTACAGCTGAGCATAACACATACACGTTTTAGCAACCAAAAGTTAAATTAAGAAATTCCAATACTTCAGTATCAAATAGTTAGTAAATAATCTAACTTAGGAAAAACTTCCTTGAGACCTCTTTCTCAAACCAAAGATTGCTAACAGCTCGTTGACATATAATCTTACAAAATCAAACCCTCAATAGAAGAGAGAACTCAATTCCAAGGACATAATGAATACACCCAACTCTATGTGTTGCATGTTTGCAATGATTGAGCCCTCTTCCAGCATCCAAACATCCAACTTCAAATATAAACACCAAGAAGATTAATATTGGTATCCAATTACCAAGGATAGGACTAGCTTTGGCTCCTGTATGGTTATACATAGCTAAAGCCTTAAAGCAGAGTTCTAGGGGTTTTCATTCTTCCATATGGTTATGGGCAGGGCTAATAAGAAAACAATAATATATTAATTCTTATTTATAGAGGTTGAGGTGGAAGAATAGTGTCATTGTTCCCCACCTCAGATCCCTGTTGTCTAGGGATCAAATCACATGGGACTCATTTAAGAAATTTCCCTTATCTTCCTCCTCTAGTGATCCCAAAGGAAACAGCAATATCATTCATGTCCGTATGACTACAGAAGAAGATTTAATACAGGAACAAATTAAAAATTAATTGAAAATTCTTGACTAAGCAACACAACCTGTTACACTACAACAGGATTCAGCATGCAACAGTAGCAAAAGTTTAAGCTCTATTTACATCTCTTCCGGTTTCCTGGAAATCATGGAAGAAGATCTAGGAAGGAAGATCTTCAAGACAATAGCCCAATAGCACTAGTCCTTGAATGCATTCTATGATGGATTCTAGCCCAGACACTTTACCAATTAAAAAAATAATAACTTAAACATTTTACAAATTTTCAAGCAAATTGTGAGCAAAAGGTACACTATAGCATATTTGCTTTTAGCCCAGGTTGTGGGGAAAACAAATAAACAAAATTTCTAAGGTTCCATGATATCGAGTGACCAGGTCATCAGGGTGAAAGATAAGAGTGAGTTCTCAAACAAGGCATATAGCTCTGACCACAGACTGCTTAATTCAACCTCAATACAAAAATTGAATCAAAATATGAAAAGTATTATTAATCATATCAGTTGAAAAAAAATCAGAGAATATTAATTAGCACTTGTTGAGCAAAGGTACGCTGTCTCCAAATGAAACTAGCATAAGTGCATAACACACCCACCTTAGCCCTTGCTGTTTGCTCACGATCAAGCAAATATGCAGGAATTGCTCCTTCCTGAACATCTTCATCTACCTTGCGCCTACTTGGTGTTTCATCGTGCATCTTAAGTCTGTTGGTTTGCACAAGTTACAAACAATCACAGAAAGAATAGTTATAATTTATAAAACACCTCAACACAGGGAAATAAAAAATACATAAAATATTGAAGAGAGGGGAAGTAGGGGCAACGGGCAATCAAAATATGAGCAAACAATACCCAATACCATTTACATCATCAGATATAACGCAACAAATGGATACTTAAAGAGTAATTAACTTTCACAAGCTTCATTAATATATTTAGAAAGCTCTCCAATCTCTTAACAAATAAGAATACAATTCAGGTTTCTTCCCCAATATTTGACCCTTCCATATCAAACCAAAAAAAATAGCGGTTAATCAGTCAATTGCCTCCTGGGTTAAGACTAAAGATTAAACAAACCTTTTCCCCCATTTTTAAGCAGTCAATGAAATCAGGATGTCACTACCAATATAAAACCTTACATGTTCACATTCTCAAATAACCAATTCTCTCAAGACAAACATAAGCATCGTGTACATCTCCGTAAAGCCAACAAAATTACCAAAACTCCAGAGCAACAATCTTAGGCCCTAAGCTTGATCAAGAAGATCAATTTGGTTAAACACTATTAGCAACAAAAGTATGCCACGGCTACCGCCTATGCGTTCCACTTCCATTATAAACCCGAAAACCCACAACTAAAAGAGTGCATTGTGCTCAGTAGTAGTTACCATTAACTCATTAAGGGCATTCACCTGATCATAATTTTACTTAACCAAATAACATAACATCTATCTCATCCTTAATTCACCACTATTTCCGATACCACGGAGACGACCCGAGCTTGTAAAAATAATATAAAGCTAACTAATAATATACAGAAAACTAAACATTGAGGAATCAAAACATAATTCTTACGTTTTCTTCATTTGAGCTTTCTCTGCATATCTCTTCTTAGCAAGCATCTTACCCTTAATACCCAAAGTCTGAAATTTTCCATTGAAAACAACAATATCACCATCAAAACAAATTATAAAATAAATCATTCAAAAAATTAAAATGCAGACGAATTTAGACTAACATTTTGGGCTTTTTTAGAGCGTGTATGGACTTCACGCGCCTCCTTCTTACGCTTACGCTCGAAGTAATCGAGACGGTATCCATTTCTCTTCCTGTGAAGCTCAATGTAATCTCCTTGAGGCTGTCAAAAACAGAAATTCACATCAAATCAATGCAAAATTGACATTATACTGATGAAATCGAAGCTCCAAAATTGCAGTAAACATCATCAAATTGTTGGAGGGGAGAGAGAAAAAGACGAACCATGGTTACGAATTTTGCTGATAAACCCTAGAATTCGATTGATTTGGGGAAAAAGGGTTTTTGGTGGCTGCAGTGAGCCAGAGGAGAGAGAAAAAAGAAGCGAGTAAGGAGACGTTGCGGAGGTTTAAGTTTAGATCTTTTAGAATGTGGGTCGGGTCGGGTCGGAATTCGTAACCGACTTAACCCATAAATGTTATGGGCTTCAATTTGTTTTGGTTTAGTTTTGATTGTTTGGATTGTTTATTTTTGAGTGATAAACAATGAATTGGATTATGGATACCTTAATTTAGGTAAGGGTATCTGGGTCGTTGGAATTGGGTATCAAAATTGGGCCATTGTGACCTTATTTAACTTATTTTAGAATAAATAAGTTCAGAAAAAATACGTTCATATCAAATCACCATTTTATGTGCAGTTTTTATCGCTAAATATCTTTAATTTCGTAATGAAAAAAATTATGAAAATCTCATATCATTAAAATACACATTATTACGAATCTAACAAGACCCCACTTGATACATTTAATCCATATAGATTATCGTATATTTAAGGTCGGAGTTTGGTAAAATTTGACATTCAGATCAGATCATATCAGTAAAAATAAGGTGAACCAAACAAGCCCTAATTCTGCTTTGACAAAAAAAAAAAAAAACACAAAGGTGTTATTTAGTCATGAGAAATATGAATCATTGTAAATGTAAATTGAAGTAAGGCATTTGTGATGCATTGCTAACTTTGGCAGTGTATTACCATTTAGTTGTTGCTAAAAGTAGCAACAAACTCCTAAAATAGCAACAAATCATTGATATTGGTTGCTATCAATACTATGAGATAGAAACCCGGTCCCTATTAGCTATTTGATTCAACTCGATCCCTTTATCAATCCATAACCTCACTCGGGTCAATTCGGCTCGGCATTGGGCATGTAAGACTCTTTGAATCTCCAGTCTCAAGAGTCGCAATTGGTATGAGTCAAACATGTGACCTCAAAGTCACATGGTGGAACTCTTACCAAATATATCAAGTACTATTTGTTTATTTCTACGCACATTATTGATAATAAGTTAATGAAATATTAGAGATAAAATTGAAAATTTTGTCTCTAAATTAAGGACGAAATTAAAAATCCGTTTCTATTTGATGTCGTTATAGCAACAAATAACTAGAAGAGTGTCAATAAATCACTATAGCCGACTTGTCAATAAATCACTATGATGTCAGTTGGTATGAGATAATAACACAATTTGTTTCTAATGGCAATAAATTAAACTAGAATTTGATGTCATTATAGCAAAAAAATAATAAGAAGAGTATCTCCAATGGAAACAAATTAAAACTTCTTTAGACGACTTGTTTCTAAAGGAAACAATTCAAAAATTTATTAACTTTGTTCCTAAATCTGTACAAATTAAATATCAGTTGTCATAGTTTGTTGCTATATGGCAACAAGACAAAAATGTGATGTCATTTAGTTTCAACTAGTATGACAATTTGTTTTAAACAACAACAAATAAAAAACACGTAATTAATTATTAAAAAACTAAAGCATAATATAAAATGTCGCTTTAATTAGGCAACAAAAAAAAAAAAAAAAAAAAGGTTGTTATTTAGTAATGTTATAGAAAGCTATTGCCAAACTTAGTTGCTAAAAAACTTTTATTTTTGTAGTGAAATAATACTTCTTGTGAAACAAATACTCTCTTCGTTTTTAATTACTTGCTCCATTTCTCCATGCGCGGTGTTTTAGGAGAAAATGGATAAAGTAATAAAATATGGAGGTAGTGGGGTTGGTGGAAAATAAAAAATTGTAAAAAGCAAAGTAATGGAGAGAATTGGAGGAGAGATAATATATGTTGGGTCCACTAGGTGAGAGAAACTAATTAAATATTGTACTTCCTCCGTTCTTTTATTATTGCACCACTTGCCTTTTAAGGAAGTTTCACAAATATTGCACCATTTCCTCTTTAGGAAATAAATTATTTGTGTTCACACTACAAATACCCAACATACCCTTATTTTTTCACACTCACTTTTTAGCTTATCAATATGTCAAATGGGCAACTTTGTATTTTTATCTTTCTCTCTCTTACTTTTTTCCACTATCAAAATATTTGTACCCAACCCCTATGGTGCAATAATAAAAAAACGGAGGAAGTATAAGTTTTCCAAAATAAGGAAATGGAGTAAGTATTTAAAAACGGCCGCAAATGAAAAGTGGAACAAGTATTTAAAAACGGAGGGTGTAGGCCCTTAGATTTGTATAATTTTTACCTGATTATAGATTTACATATAGGTATACCACTGAAAACATGTATTGACAAATATAAAGTGAGAAACGTTGCAAATTGAAGAACATGAAAGTAGTAGTACATAACTACAAACTGAGTAGATACTCCCTCCGTTTTTAAATACTTGTTCCACTTTCCTTTTTCGGCCGTTTTAAATACTTGCTCCATTTCCTTATATGGAAAGTAATTACAGTATTTAATTCATTTCTACTACCTAGTGGACCCAACAAATATCATATTTATTCATTTCATATTCTCTCACCTCCAATTTGTTCACTACTTTTGCTTTTTACAATTTTTTATTCTTCTACCAACCCCACTACCTCCATATTTTATTACTTTCTCCAATTTCTCCTAAAACTCCGTGCATGGAGAAATGGAGCAAGTATTTAAAACGAAGGGAATATTAAATAATAGAAAATGATCATGTACATAGCCTATAGGACTTCATACAACTATATAAGGTGTTAGAAATGGAAAAACAATTAAAAAATCACATTATTTACACTAATTTACGCATAATTATGTCATGCATTTCTAGATTATTATCAAACTAGAAAATATATTTATTTGTAGCACGACAGGCTACATATATTATTAATTATTATCCTTTAAAAACCCGATGATTATTATGCTGGATTGCCGACTTGCCGTTAAAATAAAGCATGAGCAGGAGTATTAATTTGTGGTCTAAGTGAACAACGGACTAATCACAATCATTGGTTCATTGGTTCATTGGTTGGAAGTCATGGGACACCTAGGTTACCGATTAATAGAACGAAATTTCATGCACTTTGAAAAGGATGACTTAATTAATGCACTAAGAAGAGCACATCTTATGAACACGGCAATTCTATAAATTGTGTGGTGTAGACATATTTTTAACTTTTATACTTCAATATTGGGGTGAGTTTGGTTGAGTACGATTTACTAAAAAGATTGACATTGAAGTTGACCGCTAAAATTGGGATGTAATTGTGATATTAATCATGCTAGTGTGGTCCTAAACGAAATTGATGGCCTAAATCTTGGTAGCCTTTATTGAGCCACCGAAAGAGACCCGTGCTTCAACCCTATGTCACTATATGTGGCTATTATGTCAAAAAGTGAAAAGAAAATGAAAGGGAAAAACTCAATTTTGGAACTCCTTTGTCCAAACATTTATTTTGTGTTTTGCTAAGTCTAGACAACAAATCAAAATTTGTAACCGTCAAGTTTAATGGTAAAGATTATTACTCACAATATTAAATTTGTGAGAGAGACTTTCACTAAGGTTATTTATGGAGTGGGGATTTCCTTCAACTTTTTTCCAATATTCTTGTGGGTATGATCTTATTGTGTCAGACTGTCAGTGTGTCTTGTGTTAAAGCAAATTAAGGTCACCAAGCCTATATAGGCCTAGAAACAGTCGTACCACATAAGGCTCGTGTCGATCATGCGAGCCCATACACATTCTATCCAACATATTGTGCCATACCAGCAAACCTCCTTTTTACATATTTATTAAAGTAGTACAAAAATGAGCAAGTCAACCCGTCATATTTGTGCTAGATTTATGTCAAATCTTGAAAATGATGTTCTTGCACGGTTCATCATGATCCACCGACATACCTCTCATACCATCATGTCGAGTTTGTGTTGGGCTTGTGCTGCAGCGAGCCATTTTGTGTGTCATATTTAATTGACCTTCTATCCATCCCAACCCATCATGTCCACCTCTATTGCTAACTTAATCTCCATGATCTATGCAAGTTTCGATCGGTTTAGAGTAATTCTTATCTGTATGTACCTAAAAACAAAAAGAGAATAGGTAAAATAAAAAATAATTGTATCACAGTATATTTTGTTTGCGGCCATCTTGTTTATGAATTTTTATTACCTCTACATCTATACTTGTACTTCCACTGTTTTATTTTAAATGTAACACACCTTCTCGGCACGTACTTTAAGGAAGAGATTTAGTAATGTAAAAGGATAAATTAATCTAAAAAATTTATACATGTATTACCTAACCCTTCTATAATCTTGGTGTTGAAATTATTCTGATAAAGTAGCTCGTTTACCTAGTTAAATCATCTCCTAAAAAAGTGTGCCAAAAAGGTGTGTTGTATTTTAAAAAAACAGAGAAGGTATTTAACAACTCTAACCGGAAAAGCCACATTCTTCATCCTATTACTCTTCTCTAATCTAAGGGTTACATGTCTTCTTACATTATTAATTTTTTATTACACAATTTTTTTTTAAAAAAATTTCATTAAACTTAATATAATTCATCTTCCATGTACACTTCATTTTCATCTCCCCTTTTCAATTCAACATTTTCCTTTTCTCTCTTTAATTTTAGCCCCTCCATCTTCATTATTTAAGCCTCATTTTCAATTAAAGTTTCAAAATTTTAATTTCTTTAATCATGTTTCCGATTACACATTATAACCATAATGACTTATTGATATTTCATCACTCAATACAAATTTGTATGAATAATATATGCATTGCATAGGCCAGAAGGCTAATTATTTCAAATTTTCAATACCTACACTTTTGCACGCACTTTTACACTTCATTGTAATTATGGAACTTTATCTACCAATAAATGTATTAATTCCTTCATGATTCTTCACCCCTCTCATATCACTAGGAGCAATTTAGGGTACACTAAGTGTACAAGGAATCTTGTACACAAGCACCCTATTGGTTGATTGGGAATTTTTTTTTTGAATGGGCCACCTTCATTTTTATTTGAATTTCAAACCTTGTTTTTTAAATTATAACTTTTGAAATTCAAATTTATCTAACCTTTCATCTACCCAAATTAATATAGTATATAATCCAAAAAAAAAAAACTCTGATTTTTTCACCTCATTTTTTTCTCTCTCCTAATTTTTTTTTCTCTCTCCTAATGTTTCCCCTCAAATTTATCTCTCTGATTTTTTCACCTCATTTTTTCACTTCATTAACGAACGAAGAACACGGTGCAATACGGGCTGATTTATTCGGTGAAAATCTGAATGACGTCATTCAATTTATGTAATCTTCCTGTCGATTCCGGCTGTACTCGCGGTGGTTTACAATTATTAAAATAAATTATAGTGATAATATATATGAAGAATAAACTAATTTGAATAAAACTTTGATGGATGTGTAAAAAAACAAAAATAAAGTTAGAATTATATGCTGCAACTAAATAAGTTTGGTTAAAGTTGATGTTTTTCCAATTTTCGTATAAATTTTAGCAGGAAAATGATTTAATCTTTGCTTTTACAGAGATTGAAATTTGACACCAAAAAAAATTATCCGGAATTGTAATTGACATCAAAGTTTCGCCGGAACGCTCATACATACATTTTAATAAATAATTTTTTTCCCACGTAGTGAACGTGCTGATACCCCTTAGTCCAATGGTTTAGAATAAAAGCTACCTGTGTATACATGATACCACCGTTCGAACTTTGTGATGGTATAAAATGTAATTATTTTTTTTTGGTTTTAATTATTTTCAATTTTACAGAATCATATCTAATTTTAAAATATCAGAATAACAAAAACATATTTTTATTTTGTTTTTTAATTATTTTATTTCTGTGAAGGAAACAAACTTATACGTTGAGATATAATTTTTTTTATATTTAATAACTATTTTATTAAAAACAAAAAGTATGTTAACAATATTTGAATAAATAAACTTATTTGAATAAAAGTTTGGTTGATGTGTAAAAAACAAAAATAAATTTAGAATTATATGCTGCAAGTAAATAAATTTGGTTAATGTTGATGTTGTAAAATTTTTGTATAAATTGTAGCAGGAACATGATTTAATGATTGCTGCCGGAAATTGAAATTTGAGACAAAAAAAATTTGCCGGAATTGTAATTGACATCAAAGTTTCTCCGGAACGCTTATAGATACATTTTAATAAATAAATTTTTTTAACAAAATGAACGTGTTGATACCCCTTAGTCCAATGGTTTAGAATAAAAGCTACATGTGTATAAAGGATACCATAGTTCGAACTCTATGACGGTATATAATGTAATTTTTTTTCGGTTTTATAATTTTTCAATTTTACAGAATCACATCTAATTTTAAAATATCAAAATAACAAAAACATAATTTTTATTTTTTTTATATTTTTTATTTTATTTCTGTGAAGGAAACAAACTTATACCTTTACATGTAACTTTTTTATGTTTAATAACTATTTTATTTTTCTATCAAAAATTTAAAAAGTATTTTAATAAGTAAAAAAACTCAAATTTGAGAAATGTAAAAAAGAACATATTTATTTAATAATATATATTAATATGTAATTCAATGAATGTGTTGATACCCACTTAGTCCAATGGTCTAGACAATATCAAAATAGCGTATTATGCAAAGTCATTCAGTGTTCGAACCTTGCAACCTTTTCAATTCTACAAAATCATATTTTATTTTAAAATATCGTAAAAACAAAACATACTTTTTTTTATTTATTTGAAGGAAACAAAGATATACTTTTAGATGTGTAACTCTTTTATATTTAATAAAAAAAGTACCTTAAAAAAGAAAGTATTTTTCAATGGTCTAATAAACAAACCCCTTGAGTTATGATGGATAGTCATCTTGTGTTGGAATCTTATGGAGATACAAAAGAAACACATTTTGCTTTTTTTATTTTTTTATAAATTTTCATTTTAAGTATCATTTTTGTATTTAAAAAATCATAACTAATTATCAATTTAAAAGGAATCATATTTGTATATATAAAGTCAAAACATACACCATATTTCAAAGTGAAAAAAAAACCAGATCAAATAAATCTTTTTATTTTAAATGTTTTGCATGTAATTATTTGTATAATGTGTCCAATCAATTATATTTAGGCATAATTTTTTTTTCTAGAAAATAGAATAAAATAATAAGCCAGGAAATTTAGTCTAATGGATACACTATAAAAATTAATTTGTTTTCATCCAATGTATGTGTTGATACCCCTTAGTCTAGTACGGAGTAATAAACAAACCCCTTGAATGACTATGGATAGTTGATCTGTGTTCGATTTTTGTGGAGGTATAAAGATACGCGTTTTGATTTTTTATTTTATATAAATTTTCATTTTAAGTATCATTTTGGTATTTAAAAACTCAAAAATAATTATTATCAATATTAAAGGAATCATATTTTTAGTTCTAAAATCAAAACTTACACCGTATTTTAAAGTCATGAAACTTATTGGAACTTTGTAACACCTTATCAAACTTATTATACCTTATTGGATATGTCTATTTTATATAGTGTTTTACCCCCGTCCCGTGGTCATTATTAGTAGTGTTTTTGGCTCTTTCGGGCCACTTTTATTACTAATTTGTGTGTTCTAGTATTTTCGTAGTTTTAGTTATATTTTACAGGAAATTGCACTGTTGGAGCATTTTCCCGGGCATTATTGGATCGACTACGGAAGCTAGAAGGACACGCCCACTTTTGGAGCCCAAGATCGGTGAGAGCCGGTGACTAAGGGCTCGGTTATTTGGATCAAGAGGCAATTGGACCATGTATTCGAGACCCGAGAGGAAATATGGATTGGGCCGAGAAATCTAGCCCAATCGAAGTCCAAGCCTTGAAGATGAAGGTCGGGCCCGATCGGGCAAGCATACGCCCGATCGGGCGGATGCGCGCATGACTGCTATCAAGGAAAGGCGCGCTCGATCGGGTGAGCGTAGGCTCGATCGGGCGCGGCACATTAGACTGGGCGTTGTAAAAAAGGCGGGCCCGATCGGGCGCCCCTTCGCCCGATCGGGCGCGTGTTTTTCCTAGTGTCTGATTAAGTTTAGTTAATTCTTGTTTTAGGAGAAGTATATATACGTTTTGTACGGATTATTTACTTACCTTCTTTCTCTTAGACTTTCTCTCTCTACTGAGTATTTTTCTCTCTCTTAAATCCTCTCTAACTCTTGTTCTTAATTCCTTCATTAATTCCATTGTTTTCTTGATTATGTTCTTATTTATTTATTTGATTGGTTTAGTTATGATGATTAGTGAGTAGTTTAATTCTAGGGTTTATGGGGATCCATAATTAATATGAAGGGATAGTTTGTTATTATTGATTGTTGATATTGCATGATAATTTCCTATTGAATTGTTTTAATTCTTTGCAATTAGATTATGAATCGAGCAGATGTAATTTGATTGTAAATGTTTAGCAATATTGAATTGATGAATCGAGCAGATGTTGATTTAATATTAAAGGCTATTTTTAATAGAAACTTAGGTCTAATAAATTGCGAGAGCCTGTTAGATCTATGTTGGTTAATAAATTGCAAGAGCCTGTTAATCATGTTATCTATGCATTGTTAATTATTAATTACTTCGTTCTATCCCGGAATATTAATTATTGGTGAACCTGTGACCCTAGGCCTTTTTATTATTGTTTCTTTTCTCCTTAAACTCATTCTTCGTAGTATAGAATTCACACTAAAAACATTGGTTACTTGGATAATTTAGAATATAATAATTAATTAGAACTAAAAAGACTTGTTTCCCTATGGAGTTCGACCCTACTTCCCTATCTACCTTAGTTAGTGATTTAGGTAATTATTTTTGATTAGGGGATACGACTTTACCCTGTCAAGAGCCCTAATTAATTTCATTGGTATAATTTCCAATTTTATTTAGTCTATTCCTAGTTTACTATTAATCCACCGTGACTTATTTTAATGTTACTTATAATAAGAGTTATTAAATGTTTATACTAGTCAAGTATATTAGTTTAAAAAATAACAATAAATTTTGCATTGTTAGTCTTATAAAATATAATGGTCATGAGATCAAATATTCAATACATTCATTTTATTTATATTTTTATTGCACGTAGTCGATATTGAATGAAACAAAATGCAGAGTCAAGTGGTGCCATATACTTGTTTTTGAATTATATTTCTTGGTATCAAGTTACTAATAAAAGTATTCACTGAATATTCTTAGTATCACTAGATGAATGAATTTATCACATTTTATTATATTGAAGGAGATGGAGAAACTTTAGGTATTAGCTAATGGTGAAAAGGGAGATTACTTTTTCTCTCCTAATTACAATTTCCAAAGCTAAATGTTAGTGCCACATGAAATTTTACCACCATTAAGAGTTCATTGAATGGGATTTTAGCGAAAATCTTCCCTCATTTTATATTAAGTAAAATTTTTAATGTTAAGTAATCATTTTTGGTTTTATAGAATTATAACTAACAAAAGTAATGAACTAATCATTTATGTTTTACAAAAATCGAAATTAACAAACATATTTGTTCGAACTCTTTTTTTTTTTTTTTTCTTTTTTGGTTTGATAACTTTACAATTTTACGTAATCATATATGTTTTTAAAATATCAAAATAACAAAGTCATATATTTTTTTAAAATTTCTTTTAAGGGATTAAAGTTATACTTTTATATGTGTAACTCTTTTATATATAATAAAAAAGGACCTATAAATAATCTTTAATATTTATTTTTTATTAAATCAAATTTACAAAATGCTCTTAAATAATTATTTTATTTTTCTAAAACAAGTATTTTTTTAATAATTTTTCAAATTTAAGAAATTGTAAAAGATAGCCACTTCATTTATTACCCAACTTACAATAAATGCAACCTATGTTTATGGATATGATTCGAAACATACAAAAACGATTATATTAATAGTTCATTTTAGTGGATGTTTTTCAATATGATAAATTTAATACATGTATGATTTCAAACTCAACTTAAATAAATTAAAACTTACTTAGTAATGGATAACATGTATAGATTTAATATTTATAAATGCACGTGTTGATACCCCTGACTTGATTGGCCAATGCTTTCCTATTGTAGACAAGTGATTCGTGTTCGTTCTTCACTATACCAGAACTTTTTTTTTTCAACCACATATAACCCATAAATTTGCCTGAAACTATGTAATCAAAATATTTATATAAAAACAAAAACATACTTCCTCTGCTTCTTTCTAGTTGCAACACTTCCTTGAAATGAAAATGTCAAAATAGTTGCAACCCACCATAAAAATAAGGTTTTTATGGTGAAAATTGTATTATTACCTTAGCTTTAATTAAAGCACATGTCCCACTTGATTATACTCCTAACAACCTTTTAACCCCATTTTAAGTGTATTACGTAGTTGTGGGGAATAATTTCAAGCGTTAACCCCTAGCTTGAACCCCACTGTGATCATACACTAAAGTACGGTGGCGTCCAAAAGGGAAGAAGATAGAGCAAAAGAGTCGCCAACAAGTTTTAGGAACTTGTAAACCGTTCACAGGGTGAAGGTTACACCCCTTAACGATCCAAGAGATCGTCAACTCCATAAGGTCTTGAACCAAATAAGGGTTCGGGGATGAAGGTACAAATCCAACCTAAAAGAGATTGAACCTGCCCTAATAATAGGCCTCTACTTTATTCTGATCGTATTCATGTGCGCTTTCTGACTAACATACAATCAATAAGTTTAACCC
This sequence comes from Chenopodium album, assembly GCF_948465745.1. Lineage (NCBI taxonomy): Eukaryota > Viridiplantae > Streptophyta > Magnoliopsida > Caryophyllales > Amaranthaceae > Chenopodium > Chenopodium album. Next base: position 16,276,321 of record NC_137835.1, on the reverse strand, counting down.
TAAACATATTTAATCTATGTTGGTTGAATATAATGCACAAATAAATCTATTATTGGCGATCACTTGAATTATAATCATATTAACCCTAACAAGATTACTAAATTATCTTATTAAGCGTGATTACAAGTACAAAATTCCCTTTAAACATGCATAAAAGGTGTGATCAAGCAATAAAAATAAATATAAATATAATATCAAGCAACATAATAATCATAAAAATAATAATTATAATAATGATAATCATGAATAATAATAATAATAATAATAATAATAATAATAATAATAATAATAATAATAATAATAATAATAATAATAATAATCATGATAAAAAATTATCATCATAATAATAATTATAATCATAAATAATAAAGAATAATCATAATAATAATCATCATAATAGCAATCATATTAATAATAAATAATAATCATGTTAAAGCATAGCAAGATCCTAGGCATGATACTAACAAGATTAATAACAAACCCTAGCATGTCACTAAGCAATAAAAATCAAAGCTTTAACCCTAACATGATACTAACAATCATAAATATTAGGAAGAACATAAGAAGCATCGTAACAATCATATTTAGTATTAAAATTACCCTAGACATGATACTAGGAATTAAAATAACAATCTAAACATGATTTCTACATCATAACATCAATAAAAACCATTAAAGCACTTACTTTGATGCCTCGTACCTCTTTCTAATAACAAAATACACATGTTAGTAACTTCAAGGAAAATAATAAACAAAACAATTAAATAAAATAATTAAAATAGAGATTTGGTACCAAACCCTCAGAAATTAAACCTTTCACGTCTAGGGCGAAGACAACTTCGAATATGGCTAGGTGTTTCTATAGATCTTGCGAATGCGGAATTTTGTATTTAAAAAGCTAGTTTAGAAAAAGATAGAGAGAGAGAGAATAATCAAGAAAAATCGATGAGTGTTGATGAATGATTAGAGAAGAGAATGATTAGAGTTGATGAATGATTGGTGAAACATTTAATATAAGAGTTTGAGGTTGCATGTTCGAATCTTGTAAAGATCATACGCATGCTTTTTTTTTTTTAAGAAAATGAGTTAAACATTTATAGCAATTGTAATCGCTACAATAATCACCACGATTGGATGGAGTTTTTCGTATCGATTATTGAGGCCAACCCCAACGATATTTAAAACCACTACTAAAGGCTAAGGCAACGGGGGATATTGTATCGAATGACCATTTGTTGGGAAAGTTTTTTGTTGCAATTACAATCGATACTAAAGGTTAAAATAATCGCTACGAAAATGTTATTTTCTTGTAGTGTAGATCTTGCGAATGCGGAATTTTGTATTTAAAAAGCTAGTTTAGAAAAAGAGAGAGAGAGAGAATAATCAAGAAAATCGATGAGAGTTGATGAATGATTAAAGAAGAGAATGAAAGAGAATTGATGAATGAAAACTGGTTGTAGGTGAATGATTTTTAGATGAAATTTGGTCATCGAAAACGGAGTTTTTAATACGTTATTTATAGAGAAAATCAGCCAAGAAGATAAAATATCAAAACAGAGTCTGGCGCACAAAAAAAGAACCAGCGCCAACGCTGGCTGTTGGCGCCAGGCGCCAAGCGTAGCGCCAGGCGCTACAGCTGGCGTTTGGCGCTGATTCAGAAAATCACGCGTTTTCTTAAAATCAGATAAAAATTGTCGTACATGAGGATAAAATCGTATTTTCCTCAAAAATGCTCTTTGATTTTAATTAAAACTCTGAAAAGTCAACAAAAGTCAATTATCAATGCTAATTGAATTAGGAATGAAAAGAACCTTCTAGAAGAATCTAGAAGACTAAAACCATTCCTAATTGCATTAGGAATGATAAATCTATATTAGGCCCTCCCCTAGATAATTGGGCCGCATATAAGACTCAAAACGGGCCCAGTTTAGTAAATTGGTCATAACTTCCTCAATATTCATCGGAATTGGGCTTATAATATACCGTTGGAAAGCTCTTGCCAAGCCCCATCCAACTACACTATTATTGGACCCATATCATGGACCAACCAAATTGGATTGGCTGTTTTCTTAAAATAAGTTTTCAAAAACAGAGAGAAAAAAAATTAAAACTATCCGCAACATTAAACTTTCCACACTTTCACTTCATTCGATTATGATTCGACGCGAAAGGTACTCATCACTGGGTTTGGTTTTGGGGAGACACAAATGGGTGTCTACAGTAGTATAACATGTGAAGTTCACATTTCTTAAATAGCGTGATAAAGCGTGTCTTGCAACTATAAAGAAACGGATGAAGTAATACTTATATATTCAAATATAAGATGCACCAAACTTACAATAAATATAACCCATGTTTATGGATATGATTCTAGAAATACAAAAACGATTATATTAATTATCAAATGATTAATATACATAGTTCACTTTAGTGGATGTGTTTTGAATATGATAAATTTAATACATGTATGATTTCAAACCAAACTTAAATAAGTGAAAACTAACTTAATAATTGATAACATAGAATTCGTATAAGGAATACTTACAATTTACCTCTTTGTTAATACATATTATTAAAAAAAAAAAAACTTACAATTTGAACTTTGCGGTAATATATAAAACGTACAATTTACAAGTTACTAAACGAATAACACACTTTTTTTTATTTTTGAAATTTAAAAAATAGAAGTAATAGACTAGAATTAACAAGTCAAATAGAAGAAATCATTACATTCTATAAAACCAATTGATACATCTGTTAACTAATCCATTTAGAAAGTGATGCACATAACAGAACAAGTATTGTACAAAACTTCTTGCTAATACATATTCTTGTTGAAACACATTATTAAACCAAACAATAACATACAATACCATTATCCTAACATTTATAACCCCAATAAATTTTTAACCCTAAACCTTAACCCAATCCTAAGAACATTTATATGCAACAATAATCATCATAATATATTAATAAGTGTTCTATTAACATTTAAGGAATCATATTGTCTTTAATAGAATCATCCAATATAATTGACATAAATATAAATAGTACAAATAAATATATAATACGATAACATACGTGCTGATACCCCTTGGTGTAGTTGGTGGATGCTTTTCTATTATGCATAAGTGATCCGTGTTCGAATCCAAAATACACCAATTTTTTTTTAATATATTTTGGTTTTATATAACAATTCGAGGTCTGATTTCTTTAAACCCGAAATTATGAGACTCCCACTACAAAACCAAAATCTTTCCGTATTTTTGAGCATCAAATTCTATAAAACAACATCTTTTCGAATTTAAATAACATCAAAATAGTATTAACTTGATCAATATAAATAATTGCTTACTTATTCATATCTGATTCATATATACAAATACAAATATGTTCTCAAGGCATACATATGACAAAACCTTGTAAATTCTTCGGCGTTTGCAAAATACATACCCACAGCCGGAGTACGGTTGTCTTGTTCTTCTCTGTTTGACCGATTAAAAGAATCAACCTCAACCTCTTCATTACCAATGTTATTAACCTCGGCTCCTTCATTAAGATCGAATGACATTGCTGCTTCTTCTTTTGTTGCATCGTTTGGTTTTGCATCTCCGATTGAGCTAATCACATCCTTTATCACTTCAATAAGATCAATGTTCAAATGAGGGGACACATTTTCGCTTTCCATTTCAGTGCCACAATATCAAACACACTACTGTATTTTATTTCAGATACTACAAATTGAAAAAAGATACTATAAAATTATATTTTAATTTAATATTAACAAAATGATCCTACGTATAAAAAACAGTTCCTATAAAATTATTGACAACAAATAAACCTCAATTTTATTAAACAATTGCTTCCATTACAATGGAACCCAGAAAATTTCCTTCAATTAAATATCATTTAACATGAAACAATTAGAAAATACACAAACCAAATCAACTTACAAAACAATATATTAATCTAAACGATTTTCCTTTTCAAATCAATTGTTATAAAATTTCTAATTTTTACCCAAAATCAAATACTTCTAAATCAAACAATGAAAACCCTAAATTATCAAAAACATCAAATTAGGAAATTTAAATGAAATTATTCAACAACAAACAAGATTACCTGCGAATACTTGTAACTAGTTGACGAAATTGATATCCACACTTGAATAATTTCTTCACAATTCATACCCTTATTCAAATTTGTATGTTCTTCACCACGGAATTGGGGGAAAAAAATGAAATTTTGGGGGAGAAGATGAGGAATTTCAACACTTAATTGGGAACTTAATTTTGTTTTATCCATTAATTGAAGCAGTAATGGTTGGCGCCAGATAAAAATTTTGCCCCTCACCTTCCTCACAATGGCGCCCAACCTGAAAATTTTGCCGCTTTTCTTTCCCCCCTTTTTTTTCCTTTCCCTCTTCTTTTTTTAATTTCCCTAACTTCAATGTTGAGTTGGCGATTATTAATTGGTGGTGTACAATATGCCTTTGTACACTTAGTGTACTCCTAGCTTTTTACCATATCACTTGCGTAATTTTAATGTTTATACTATATACACTTGACATTCTTTTATTTAATTAATATAGTTATTGGTCCATATGTAAGATGTTGTTGGATCTATTTTAATGAATACTTTTCAATGGAAAAAGTTTACAAATGTCGTCATTGGATAAGATAACTAATTAAAAATAGAAATATTAAATTAAAATAAACATTTACGGTGTGTTTGGATTGAAGAAAATTGGGGGAGAGTGGAAAGATAAATGGAGAGATGTGATATCTTTCATTTGGATAACAAATGAGAAAGGGAGGGAATTGGAGGGGAGAGAAATGGAGGGGAGACAAATGGAGGGATTAAATTGTAGGAAAATGATCTATCATACGATGGTGAAATTTGGAAGGAAATCCCACCATTCTTCCCTCCTCTTCTCCTCCCTTTCCCTCCCCTCCTCTTCTCCTCCCTCCCCATCTTTTTCTTCCTCTTTCTTTATTATCCAAACACGTTGTAATTATTTCGATTGATCCGTGATTTTGACATGTATTTCCAAATTAACACTACTTTAGAAAGTATTTTAAATACTCATCTAACACGCTGAGGTATTCAGTAGCAAGATCTTTTTCAAATATTAAACTTTATAATATTTACAAATATATAGTTAATGGTATTAATGGTTAAAATTGTGTTTTGTGTATAAAAAAACATTTTCAATTAGAATGTTGCAACTTGCAAGTAATTTATTAATAAATAATAGTTCTTCCCAATCCAATTTTTCTAGATCACTATATATAGACATTGTAGATAAGTTGAAAATTTCTACCAGGTTAAAATCCCTTGCACATTAACCTGACTTGTGTTAGGAGACTTGAGACTTTAAAGATGGCACAAATTCTCCAAAAATGCAGGTATATATTAATTTATTGTAAAACAAGTTATATTTATGTTAAAAGTATAAAATTTACATTTTATACTGTAAAAGTTATTATTTTTCTATTAATAAATTTTATCTTACAATAAAACTTATAATGTATTAGATTAAATATATTAGTCTTTCTAATATGTAATTACGTATTTATAAGAAATTACACATTAAAATAAAATTTAAACCAACGACAAATTAAAAGTTACACTTTAAGTGGTTAAAGTTACATAAAAATAGTTAAAGTTAAGCTAATATTGAGCGTTTTACAATAAAATTAAGGAAATTTTGTCAGAAAGGACCTTTTAAGTCCATTTGTTTGTTAAAAAGGACCTTTTAAAGCAAAAGTTGTGAAAAGGGTACAAAATTTGACAAAAATTTGTGACTTGGGACCAGACGTCGGAATGTCAACGTTGACTGGTCAACTCCGGCGTTGACCAGCACGTGACACTCACGTGACATTTAAAAAAGACCCTTTTTTTTTTTTCCACGATCTTCCTCCTTTTCCCTCCAATTTCCCCCAAACTCTTTTTGTCTCCTCTGCAATTCAATTGAATTCTTAGTCAGTGAATTCAATTCAATCCATCTACCTTCTGCTGCGACATTCAATTCAAGTGAGGACTTAATTTTGGTGAGGTATGTACATATTATTCTGAATCTTCTGTCCTTTTCATTTGTTTTTATGTACTAGCAGTAGCTTCCTTATTTGGGTCTGCAATGGCGAAATCCAAAAAAGGCAAAAAACAAAGTAAAGAATTTTGGTTCTCAGTAGAAAAGATCAAGAAACTTAGGTAAAGCTTCGATTTTTATGTCAAAACATAATTTATTGAAAAAGTTAGGGTTTTGTTGCGATTTTATAATTGAATGCCTTGATAATCGACAATTAAAATTCCATTAAAATAATGTTTGGGAAACTGTGATGTATTTTCCATTGTTTATTTTCTGAGTTGTTGTTGTTTTGTGATGAAGTCCCATATTTTGTATAGTTTATTGGATTGTCATTGGGCTGATCTTATTTATTGTGAATATGCATGTTATTTTTTGCAGTGTTGTGTTATTGTGCATATTTTTATTAGTTTAAATAATCTTATTTCAGGTTTAATGGTAGAGACCACATTCCCTTTGAAGTGTATAAAGTGATGGATCCTGTGAACATTAGGCTATACTATGGGGGTGATTTTGTTACTAGGAAGGGTAAAACCACTTATGAGAAGAAGAATGATTACCATGGGTTGTCTTTGCATCCTAATGTGGCTGAGGTTTGTTACTTTGAGTTTGTGGATTGGGTTAAGAGAGAGTTGGGATACAAAGAAATGGGACAACTTTGGTTTAGAAAGGATAATCACACTCTTTTTAGTGGCAGGAAACAACTTAAGGATGATGGGGATATTATAGATTTTCTGATGTCTAGGGAGGATGATGGCTGGTACCATTTGTATCTTGTGTATGAGGATGTTGTTGTTGACAATAGGTGGAGAGTGTATGGAGCTGATAAGGTTGGATTTTATACAGACACAGAATCTGATAGGGGGACCACAGACTTAGGGAGTTATGAAATTTCTGACTATCTAAGGAGTGAGTCAACAATACAGGAAAACTTGGGAGGTGGTGGGGACCAGTCAACAGATGCTCTTTCTAACCCTAGATCCTCTTTACCCCTTTCCCTTTTCAACCACAAAGACACAAATACTCATCCCTACAGCTCCTCTAACCCACCTCTAAACAATACATTTTCTCCCCCAGAACCTGAATTTGAAATCCCAAACACCCAGACTTCAATTAATTCACCACTCACCATAACCAATGAAGTGATACCACAAAACCAGATAACATCTGTGAGACAGAGGAAAAAAGGGGTGAACAAGAACTTGCAGCCTATTCCTGAGGTGGAGAGTGATAGATCTGGTGGGGATGTTGAAGAATCTGATGAAAGTGAGGATGATGATGTTGGGCTAAGTGAGGATGACTTTGAGGATCAAGAAGATGATAATTTATTTGCATCTAGTGTAGACTTTAATGAGGTTAGTGAGACTGTTAGGTATAGCTTAAGTGGTCTAAACAGAGGTAAGGAGAAGCAAGTTGCATTAATTGGAGAGGGAAGTCAACAAACAGATGTACAAGAGTTTAGGGAAGGGCTTGAAATTGAATTACAGGATGATGAGGATCTGAATGATAGTGAAGAGGAGTTGAATGATATTGCTGGTTCAGATGATGAAGATGTGCAGTACCCTATTTTTAACCCAAGCACAGACTTTAATAAGAAGGTAACACTCAGTTTAGGTTTGATATTCCCCTCTAGTGCAGTATTTAGGAAAGCTCTGCAGCATCATGCAATTGATAATGGGTACAACTATTATTTTTTGCATAACAAAAGCAAGAGGATAACTGTGTTTTGTGCTGAGAGGTGTAAGTGTCCCTGGAAGAAGGGTAGAAGAGTTGAGTGCAAATGCAATGAAAGGAGGAAGTGTCCTTTTAAGGTGCATTGTAGGAAATTAAAAGGGGAAGAGACTTGGCAGATTAAATCCCTTATACTGGATCATGTTTGTGGCCATCAGCATGTGAATCCCAAGGTGACCTCTCAATACTTGGCTGAGAGATATATAGAAGATTGGAGGGATGATCCAGGATATAAGTTGAGTGCATTCATGCAAAGAGTAAGGAGAGAGGTTGGATCTGAGGTGGGTTACTATAAGTGCTACTATGCTAAGCACAGAGCTTTGAAGATGATACATGGTGATGCATTAGATGAATACAAGAAAGTGTGGGAGTATGCAGAAGCAATTAGGAAATCAAACCCAGGAAGCACAGCTGTTGTTAAAGTGCAAGGGATTGAAAACCCCCCTCCACTATTTCAAAGGATGTACATTTGCCTTCAACCTTGCAAAGAAGGATTCATGGCAGGTTGTAGGCCAATACTTGGGGTTGATGGTGCCCATTTGAGAGGCCCATATCCAGGTATACTGTTGACTGCAGTTGGGAAGGATGGGAACAACAACATCTTCCCAGTTGCATGGGCTGTTGTGGAGACTGAAAATGCTGAAACATGGACCTGGTTCCTTGAGCTCCTAGTCAATGATATTGGATCAGTTGCAGGATCAGTGACTTGGGTGCATGAAGTTGAGGCTGATGTCACCTTCATGTCTGATAGACAGAAGGTTTGATTTCTATCACATCTCAATTTATTTGATTGTTTACCATTTGTATCATTAAGTACATTATTAGAACTTATTTTTTGATTTTTTGATATTTTTTTTTTTTTTTTTGGTGTTTGTATGGACAGGGCTTGTTAGATGCATTTGCTAAAGTGATACCAAATGCTGAGACAAGATACTGTTGTAGGCATATTTGGTCCAATTTCAAGACCAAGTTTCCAGGAGAGGTTTACAGGGAGCTTTTTTGGAGAGCAGCTAGGTCTTCAACAAAGGTAATTGTCACTACTTAAAGCTGTTATTACCATAGTTTTGTTTAATTTCTGATCAGATGTTTATTTGGGTGATGTGAGCAGCATGAATTTGAATCATACATGGCAGATATTAAGAAACTGAACCCAGAGGCTTATACTTACTTGCATGACATTCCTGTGTGTCATTGGTCTAGGCATGGTTTTAGTACTAGGGCTAAATCTGGGATGCTGTTAAACAATTGTTGTGAAAGCTTTAATAATGTTTTGAGGGATGCTAGGGCTAAACCTATCTTGTCACTAATGGAGTGGATTAGGAGATATGTTATGCTCAGGTGTTGTGCAAAAAGGGAGGGTTTAGCCAATTTTGAAGGTGTTATAATGCCTTCAGTTGTCAAAATGATTGAGAGGGGGCAAAAAATGGTTGGGAGTATGAGACTTACCCAAGCTGATCTTCATGAATTTGAGGTTGATCATGATGGAGACAGTTTTGTGGTTAATTTGGAGCATAAGACCTGTGGTTTTTACAGGTGGTCTTTGCTTGGTATCCCTTGTTGGCATGCCTTAGCATGCATAGCCAAGAGGAGGTTGAGTTATGAGGATTTCATTCATCCTGCATACCATGTTGCAACATATGCAGCAACATATGCACCAACCTTCCATGCCATGCCTGGCCAAAAGCAATGGGACAGGGTACCTTTGGCTGAGCCCCTCCCACCTCCTTTCAGAGTTATGCCAGGTAGACCTTCAAAAAAGAAGAGAAAGAAAGAAGCAGGTGAGGCAAAAGAGCAGCAAGTGAAAAGGGCTAGGAAGAAAAACTCATGCTCAAATTGTGGGGGTTTAGGGCACAACAAAAAATATTGTAGAAATCCTGCCAAAGAAAAGGGTCCAGTGAACAAGGGAGGGAGAGGAAGAACCTCATCATGGGCTGCAGAAAGGGCACCAGCAGCAACTTCAATTGCAGCACCAGCAACAGGGAGTGCTGCAACAACTCCAGCAGTAGCAGCTCCTAGGCCATCAGCAGCAACTCCTAGCCCATCAGCAGCAGCAACTAAAACCAGGGCACCAGCTTCCAAGGCAACCAAACCACCACAAGTTGACAATAGGAAGAAAAAGAAAACTGCTTCTATGAATGCTCTTCAAGGATCTCTACCATCTCAAGCCAGCTGTGTATCTAAGCAATAACATTTTAGATTTAAGTATGTTGTTGGATTTTTGAGTAACAATGAATTATTATGTATTTTGATACAATTATGGTCCTAAGTTTTTTAATGACAATTCTGAATTATGGGTTGTATAATTTGTCTTTGCAGTTGGTCAATTGCATAATATATGTCTTCACATTTTGCCATTAATCATTGTTCTCAATTATAGACAATATTTGTACACAAAATAACCAAAATTTATTCATTTCATTGAAATTTTCAGATTACATCTCCATATTCATCAACATAGACAACTACACTACATTAAACTTCCCATTAAACAAATAGTTTGACCATAATTAAACTACACACAATAGAAACAACAACACATATCACTATAGTCCCCCATGTGTTAATTCCAAGTGCTTGAACACCTTCACTGCTACTTTTTATTTGTTGCTTCAACTTTTGATTTTCTTCATTCAATCTCCTCTTCTCTTGTTCCAAACAAACAACCCTAGCCTTGTATACACTGATATCAGTGGTAAGTCTCTGTTTTTCAGAGATCAACACATTAGTTACATCCCTCTGCCACTCCAAAATGTCCTCATCAACCCATTCAAAGTAGTCGCAACCTCTCTTTCCTGTCTCGAAATTATAGAACTTGCAAGATTTGAACCTTCTACCTGGATTATCATGAGTCCACAAGGTCCTTTGAGCAAGAGGAATCCCACAATTGCATTTTATTACCTTTCTTCCAGGGAGATGCATGGTGCGCGAAAAAATTGCAGTAGCCTAAAATCGCAACAATAACACAATTAGGAACGCAATTAATGACTCCAACTTGCCTTATCTGGTTCGATTTGAGAATAATTCCAATGTATAAGGGCCAATTTTGTGGATAATCGACAATTAGGGTTCTTGGAATTGAATTGCAGAGGAGAGAGAAAGAGTTTGGGGGAAATTGGAGGGAAAAGGAGGAAGATCGTGGAAAAAAAAAAGAAAAGGGTCTTTTTTAAATGTCACGTGAGTGTCACGTGCTGGTCAACGCCGGAGTTGACCAGTCAACGTTGACATTCCGACGTCTGGTCCCAAGTCACAAATTTTTGTCAAATTTTGTACCCTTTTCACAACTTTTGCTTTAAAAGGTCCTTTTTAACAAACAAATAGACTTAAAAGGTCCTTTCTGACAAAATTTCCTAAAATTAATGTACACCCGTTGTACACAAGACTTATTCTAAAGATGGGGGAAGAGTAAAAGATCTCTTTCTACAAAACATCTTTATCAAAGACTGAATCCTTAGTGTTAAAATTGAAAGGTGCATTTCTAAAGACCTATTCTCTTCAACTTGTTTTCAGTTCAATTTAGTTCTGTTCAGCTTCAATAAGTTCAGTTCAGTTCATTTTATTTTTCTTCTCTCATAAAATATTCAATTCAATACAGTTTAGTCAATCAAATTAGGCCCTAACTTAGGGCCTGTTCCGATTGACTAAACTGAACTGAACTGAGCTGAGCTGAACTGAACTGAACTGAACTTATTAATTAGTGATTTTTAACTACGGATTAGTGATCTTTGATTATTTATTGATTATTTATTACTATACATATGTGTATATACAAATGTACATATTAAAATATTTACGAAAAATATACTATATAATTATAATTATAAAATGTATGGAAAATATATTATAAAATGTATGGAAAATATATTAAAAACTTGAAACCTCTAAACATTTTAAACACATATACTATTTAATTTAAAAATAAAATAGTATTAGGACAAAAGAACACAAAACACTTACATGTATCTAACCCATTTAAACAAATTTTAAATATATATATATATATATATATATATATATATATATATATATATATATATAAGAACCAACAAGAAAAGCTAAAATTTGCTACGGCCCAACACCCTAACCCACTCTCTTTTCCTTTAATTAATAACAAATCTTACAAATAAAGAATTAAAGATGCTCTAACCCCAAATAAAGAGAAATATGTATAAAAAAAATAGAACCATTTGAACAATGAATTGTATCATTATTATTATTGTTATTATTATTATTATTATTATTATTAATTATTGATGATTATTATTATTATTATTATTATTATTATTATTATTATTATTATTATTTATTGATGATTATTATTATTATTTATTGATTATTATTATTAGTATTATTATTTCAATTATTATTGTTGTTATTATTATTATTATTATTATTATTATTATTATTGTTGTTGTTGTTGTTGTTGTTGTTGTTAATATTATTATTATTATTATTATTAATATTATTATTATTGTTGTTGTTATTATTATTATTATTATTATTATTATTATTATTATTATTATTGTTGTTGTTGTTGTTGTTGTTGTTTTTGTTGTTGTTGTCGTTGTAATAAGAGTTTAAAAGAATGAAATTTGGCTTTATATCATTAGCATTATCATTAGACATAAATTAAGAGCTGAACTGAACTGAACTGAACTGAACTGAACTGAATTTCAACGGAACAGAACAGACCCTTAGTTACTGGAATACATAACTCCATATCTCATTGTATGACGGCAGTTCGGACTAAAAATTGTAGTGGTAGTACCGGTAATGGAAAGAAGCAACATCGAATCCAAGCATGTTATCCTTAGTACACTAATAAAGATATTTGGGACCCACTATGATCTACTTTTTTCTGTTATCAGACCATTCAAACACGATTATCAATAACACAACATCTCCTTCCTTCCTCCTCTAGCTTTATCCATCATTTTATGATTCTTTCTTTATAAAACCAAACCTAAACACTAATAAAGTTTCCGACACCACCCAGATTAGTAAAGTGTTTGTTTTAATATTTTACATTTTATAATATTATGCCAATTAAACTTTTCCAAAGGATAGTAGTTGATTCTTCTGCTTACATTCCCTCATACAAGTGAATACAAATTAATGCTTTAAATTTGTTCTACAGATTATATAGTGAAACATTTCGTTATTCACATATGTTGTTTATTTTGTAAGGATTTGATCAAATCATATTTATTGATATTGTTTATAGTTAGCAATCTCTTGATTCATTCTTTAGGTTGATAGTCAAAGATATCCCTTATTCTTTGCTAATGTATCTAGACAAGTACTTTAATGCATCTAGTCATATTATATTGCTTACTCATGTACTATATATACTCATGGAATCACATCAATATAGAAAAAGCTTTCCAACATTCTCTTTTCTCATAACTCTATCATATTTCACTTTCACTTTATTAGATGAATAGTGAAAAAAGTCAAAACTTTCACTTAATTATATATAAAGAGAGTATTGTAATTCACTAATTTTAAACTAGCTGATAAGTTATTTATACAAAAGCATTACTGTAATTCATAGGTTTTAAATTAGTTAATACATTTTGATTTTTAACATTGTTTTTGTGATACAATTCGTATATTTGAAAAAAAAGAAGTTATATTAGATTTTGTTAGATTCCCTTCAATCCATAATACGAGTATCAAAAATTTAACTTCCTAATGATATTTAATTATTGATAATTAAAGATATCTATTCGTGCTATATATATTAAAAAGCGTTTCAAAGTAAGTCCACACCTCACATGGTATTCTCTCGGCTTCCTTTGTGGTTTAATATCAATTTCAAAGATTATTAGAAGGTTAACCGTTAAACTGTGTCATATGATGTGTCATTTATAGCAAAGAAAATAAATGACATGTAATAGTAGGGTTGAATCGTGAAATTTATGGGTAATTATTGTTATACATATAATAACGAACTTGAGGCGTCGTCCGAGCCTAACAGCTAATAAGATAACACGTCTAATAATTTGCATTTCTACGTGCTTTGTAAATGAGTAATTAAGAAAGTATGTCATTAGTTGTATAACTTTATCATACTATTGTACATGTATCGTCAAAGATTGTTAACCTTACTCTAAAGACAACATACATATTCAGATTCTAAAGATTACTACACAGTAAAACACGCTTTTAGAAACTCTTTTCTATACTTTTCATTTATTCTCTCTATACATAGCTAAAATTACATTTAAAATGAAAATTATACGAAGTATATGCTAATTAAAACGGAGGGAGTATGATAATTTCGGTGACAACATAAAATAATGATATTCATTAAGGTGGCAACAAACAAACAATAGCACCTTCCACTAAAATGAAACCAACAAAAAACATGTAGAATTATTCCAGCTCATCAACTTCAATAAGGCTTAAACAGTCTCATGCAGCAATAATCATGTCCCACTCAAATAATGCTTTTTGTCCATTTTACTAATTACAATATTAATCTTTCTCACTAATTTCAGATCTCTGCTTTGCTTTGACTACCCCACTTAAGAAAATGACGGTTTTGCCCTTCTCTCTTTCTCTCTCCTCACCACCAATAGTACAACGTAGTCCCATATATAGTGGCATAGTGTTTATGGAATTAAGTGGATAGACCATTATACATTTATACCGGTAGATAATGAGAATCACAGAATTCTCATTAGATTTTTATTTTTTATACACTGTAATATATCATAAAGCAAAAGGGTATCGTTAAAAATTTGGAAAAAGACGTGGTTTAAGTTTATCTCTTTTATAGGTATAACACAATTTACATTAACATAACTTAAATTTATTGCGAAATTTTTTTACTCAATATGAATACAAATCAATTTCGATTTGATTTGGTTGGATACATTTGTCATATTGCTCATATGCAATTTTCTTGTCATTCTTGTAAGAGGAAATATAATTATGTCTAATTTGATGAACAATCCAAAGCTAAACACAAACATATTCCTTATGCTTTGCTATTTTTAATTCACTACTTTTGACTATTAGTTTTACAATTGCATTCTGTGTATATATGAAATTTGTTAGAATGAAAAATGAGAAAACCACTAATATCCTTACACATCATTTTGGTTTAAAATTCAAATTCACTTCTGTTTTTATTCTCAACGTTCTCATATTTTGACAATGATATGGGTCAGGATATTAGTGGTTTTCTCATTTTCTCATTACTCGTTCTAGCAACATGCTATGCTCTTAACGTTGCAGATTGACTAATCTCAATATCTGTTTCAAAATATTACAGTTTGATAACTTCTGCTATATGGAATATAATAAATGTTAATAGCTCTACTATAAATAAAAAATGTCAATGGTTAAAAATATGCACTAATAAATGTAAATATTTTTGATAAATTTTCATAAAAAAAGAAAAGAAAAATATCATTATAATTAAATAAAGTACATTGTTGAATTAGACCAAATTTCAATCCTCATGATTTTCTATTTTTCTTGATAAGTATTTACGGGCTAGACACTTGAGAGTAAAGAGGAAAATTAAGGCCGTAAGGAAATCTCTACACCAAACACCCTCACTTGATAAGATTCGAACCGGCAAGCCAATACTTTGTAGTGTACTTGTTAGGGCCTATATTTAGTGTACATATCATATAGCTAACGGGCCTATTTCATGTGCCCTAATTATTTGTATAAATACACTACTCTACACTCTAATGAAAACTACGGAATTATTTTCGTGACATGGTATCAGAGCTAATTTCACTCTAAACCCTAACTCTCTAAATTTTTCTCTATTCTCTACACTCTAATCTCTATTCTCTATTCTCTACATCTCTCTGTTGAATATTTGATCATGGTGGATGAATCCAAGATCGATCCTTCTTCTCCCTTTTACCTTGGCTCTGGTGATCAACAGGGGAACCTAATTACTCATGTCGTCTTGAAAGGCGAGAATTACCTTGCGTGGTCTCGTGCTATAACCCTATCATTGAAATCAAGGAGAAAATATGGCTTCATTGATGGAACAATCTCTAAACCTACTGAAAAGAAAAAAATGCTCGATTGGGAGACGGTCAACTCCATGTTGGTCTCCTGGATATTGCGGGCTGTAGACTCCAAGCTTGCAGCAACGTTTCCCTATTTTGAAGAAGCAAGGAAATTATGGGAATACATGGAGAAAAGGTTTTGTGAGGCAAACGGCCCTCGGCTACAACAAATTCGGGCTGCTATTACCGGCTGCAAGCAGACCAAGTCCATGACCATCGAGGATTATTACGCGGTGCTTATGGGTTTTTTTGATGATTTGAATCGCCTTAAACCTCCCCATGGTTGCGAGTGCGGCAACTGTACTTGTAATGTGGCCGAAAAATATGAGCTTGATAAGGAGGAAGAAAAATTGCACCAATTTTTAATTGGTGTTGATGACGATAAATATGCTACGGTGAGGACCAATTTGTTGTCTCAACAGCCTCCTCCGACCCTCGATCGTGCTTATCAGGCGTTTCTTCAAGAGGAACGCTCACGTGGTATTGCTAAAGGGAAGGAAAAAGAGGATGCTCATGTGTTTGCGGTGTCTTCTGATCGGAGGCCTATTCAATCGCCTCAGACGGTCGATAAATCAAAGTTGTTTTGTTCCCACTGCCGGCGCAAAGGACATGACACCACGGGTTGCTTTATGCTCCATGGTTACCCGGATTGGTGGCTAGAGAAGTACGGGAAGAAGGGGGGGTCAGCCACCTCGGGACAACCCGCAACCTCCGCGCACAACAGACCCCCTGCCTCCCCTGCTGCCGCTGCTGCACCTTCTACTCACGGCAGACCCCCTGCTCGGGCTAATGCCGTGGGTCCCTCTATTGGTGACACTCCTCCTTTGATCTCTAATGATACTCTATCTACTTTGTTTGCTTTACAACCTGAACATGTCTGTGCTTTAGTGACTATGGTGAATAATCAAAACCAAGATAAGATGAGTGGTGAGTCTATCTCTTTGTCTTGGATTATTGACACCGGCGCATCACATCATGTTACCGGTGATGATTCTTGCTTATTCGATGTCCACTTTATTCACCCTTGCCCGGTTGGACTTCCTGATGGTGCTAAGGCCCTTGCTACGAAGGAGGGGCGTGTGTATTTGGCTGAGAACATTATTCTTGATCATGTTTTATTTGTTCCTAAGTTAACTAGCAATCTAATTTCTGTGTCAAAAATGATCGATGATTCTCATTGTTTTGTCCAATTCACTGATTCTTTATGTGCTATACAGGACCAATACTCGGGGAGCCTGATTGGAGCCGGTGAACGGATAGATGGACTTTACTACTTTCGACGGGTTCCTAAAGTGTGTGCGGTGACTGATCCGAAGGCTTCAACATTCGAGCTCTGGCATCGTCGTATGGGGCATCCGTCAGACAAGATTGTCAAGTTAGTTCCTGCTATTAGTGCTAGTTCTAGTAGCAATTTTTTAAATAAACCATGTGAAATTTGTCCACAAGCTAAACAATCTCGAGATAGTTTTCCCAATAGTGATAATAGGGCTAGTCGTATTTTTGAGATGATACATTGTGATTTGTGGGGGTCTTATAAGACACCTTCTACTTGTGGTGCTCATTATTTTTTAACGATTGTTGATGATTTTTCACGTGGTGTTTGGGTTTATTTATTGAATGACAAAACTGAGGTTTATTCTTCTTTTTGCTCTTTCTTTGCTATGGTTAAATGTCAATTTGATGTCAATATTAAATGTGTGCGGAGTGACAATGACACCGAATTTAAACACATGATTCCCTATTTTAATGACAATGGCATCTTGTTTCAAACCTCTTGTGTTGGTACACCACAACAAAATGGCCGGGTTGAGCGTAAACACCAACACATATTAAATGTGAGTCGTGCATTGATGTTTCAAGGCAATTTTCCAATCTCCTTTTGGGGTGAATCTGTTCTAGGGGCGTTTTATTTAATCAATCGTACTCCTTCCTCTTTGCTAGCTAATAAAACTCCATTTGAGCTTCTTTTCGGTAAACCACCAAATTTTGATGAGTTGCGGGTTTTTGGGTGTTTATGTTTTGCCCATAACCAAAAGGCAAAAGGTGACAAATTTGCTCCTAGGAGTCGAAAGTGTGTGTTTGTAGGTTACCCTCATGGGAAGAAAGGTTGGAAATTGTATGATTTGGAGACCGGTGACATTTTTGTATCTCGTGATGTCAAGTTTCACGAGACTGTTTTTCCTTTTACACGTGATGGGGACTCGAGTGATGCTAATGTGGGGAGTGATGTTGTGGCAACCGAAAATGGTGGAGTTGATTATGATTTTTTAGAGGATTTGGAGTATGTGTTGGAGGCGAGTGAGAGCTCTCTTGTACCTGAAGCTGCAGGGGGTCATGGGGTGGTTAATGAGCAAGAAACCCACCAGACCACGCCCCACACAGAGTCTGCCGCGACCAGGCCGCAGGCAACGCCTGTCAGCCGCGACCTGGCCGTGGACACGACTGCCAGGCAGCCGTCTGTGCTGCAACCAGACCTGGCCGCCCAGTCGGTTCCTCGCTCCTCCGAGGCCTCTCCTTCGTTGGCAGATTCGGTCAGCCCTATTACGGCTGCTCCGGACTCTTCTTCTCTTGTCTTGGACCGTGGTCAACGTTCAAGGCAAGCCCCGGGGTGGCACCGGGATTATGTGGCACACACTATTTCTCTACCTAGTCCATCTATCTCTCAATGTTCATCGGCAACTCCAAGCTCCTCAGGTACTCCCTATCCTTTAGCTCATTTTGTGAATTGTGATAAATTTTCTGTGCGCCACAGTGTGTTTATTGCAGCTATTGATACGATGGTTGAGCCTCGTAATTTCAAGGAGGCTATGCAACATGAAGGGTGGAAGGCGACTATGCAAACTGAAATTGATGCATTAGAAAAAAATGGCACATGGGTAATGGACAAATTGCCTCCGGGTAAGAAAGCTCTTGGGTGTCGATGGGTTTACAAAGTCAAACTTAATTCTGATGGCACACTTGAGCGATTGAAAGCTCGTCTTGTTATCTTTGGTAATCATCAGGTTGAGGGTATTGATTACAATGAGACTTTTGCTCCTGTTGCTAAAATGGTCACCGTTCGTGCTTTCCTTGCTGTCGCTGCTGCAAAAAATTGGGAATTGCACCAGATGGATGTCCACAATGCATTTCTGCATGGTGATCTTGATGAGGAAGTTCATATGAAGCTTCCCCCTGGGTTTCATGGTTCTCAGCCTGATATGGTGTGTCGTCTTCTGAAATCGTTGTATGGTCTTCGGCAAGCACCTCGTTGTTGGTATTCTAAATTGGCCGCCTCTCTGAAAAGGTACGGTTTTGTGCAATCGTACTCTGATTATTCTCTCTTTACTCTGCAATCTGGGTCTATTCAGCTTAGTGTTCTGGTGTATGTTGATGATTTAATAATTTCTGGTAATGATTCTTCTGCGATTTCAACATTCAAGTCATATTTGAGTGACTGTTTTCATATGAAAGATTTGGGTGTTTTGAAGTATTTTCTTGGTGTTGAGGTTTCTCGTAGTCCGGAGGGCATATTTCTGTGTCAACGGAAATATACACTTGACATTATTGCAAAGTCTGGTCTGTTAGGTGCTCATCCGGCAGGTACCCCTATTGAGCAGAATCATACTCTGGCAAAATCAGAGTCCTGTTTGCTTTCTGATCCAGAGCAGTATCGGCGACTTGTGGGTCGTCTGATTTATTTGTCTTTCTCTAGATCGGATTTGGCATACGCGGTGCATATTTTATCTCAATTTATGCAACACCCGCGACAGGACCATTGGGAAGCGACTCTTCGTACAGTCCGGTACTTGAAGGGATGTCCGGGTCAGGGAATTCTTTTGAGTTCCGATTGTGATTTACATATTACAGGTTGGTGCGATTCAGATTGGGCGGGTTGTCCCTTGTCGCGTCGTTCCATCACTGGCTGGTTAGTATTTCTTGGTGCTTCTCCCGTACCCTGGAAGACTAAGAAACAGGACACTGTGGCCAAGTCTTCTTCAGAGGCTGAATTCCGCTCAATGTCTAAAACTACTGATGAGTTGAAATGGTTGAAGGCTCTTCTTCTAAGTTTGGGTGTTTCGCATCCCCGTGCTATGAGTTTGTTTTGTGATAATCAATCTGCTTTGTATATTGCTAAGAATCCGGTTTTCCATGAGCGTACAAAGCACATTGAGGTGGATTGTTATTATCTTCGTGATGCGATTCAGGATGGTCTCATTAGTCCATCATATGTGAAGACAACGGATCAATTGGCGGATTAAATTACCAAGGCTTTGAGTAAAAGTCAATTCATGTATTTACTTGGCAAGTTGGGCATTTGTGACTTGCATGCTCCAACTTGAGGGGGGGTGTTAGGGCCTATATTTAGTGTACATATCATATAGCTAACGGACCTATTTCATGTGCCCTAATTATTTGTATAAATACACTACTCTACACTCTAATGAAAACTACGGAATTATTTTCATGACAGTACTACTGCCTATCGGTAATAATAGTTAATTAATTAAGCATAATATAACTACAAATATTATTATACTTCATAATAAAATACTGTAATAATAAAAAAACAAAAATACAGTTTTACATTAACTCAAAGCGTTGAAACTTTCTCTCTCTAGATCCGCCTAAGCGGCCCATATCATCCACCATGATTGCTACTATCCAAGCCTCACACCCCACCTCTTCTCTTCTTCTTTGCAGCTCACTATGAGCTTTCTCTCTCTAAAATCATGCAAATTTCACTTGGGTTTTTTCCTCCATTGAAGGAACCCATGGAAGTTCACTGTAAAATGAAGAAACTTGCTTTCATTTTTACACTCCTTTTCTCTCTTAACACAGTTATTTACAGTGTTACAGATCCTGGGGACCTTGCAGTTCTTAAAGAATTCAGAAAAAACCTGGAAAATCCTGAGCTTTTGAAATGGCCTGGTAATGGAGATTCTGACCCATGTGGAAATAAGTGGGAATTTGTGTTTTGTTCAGATGGAAGAGTTACTCAAATTCAAGCTAAGAATTTAGGGTTGAAGGGTACTTTGCCTCAAGATTTCAATAAATTGGAAATGCTTTCCAATTTGGGGCTTCAGAACAATGAATTAACTGGTATGATACCTTCTTTTAATGGGTTAAAAGAGTTGAAATATGCATATTTAGATTTTAATAATTTTACTTCAATTCCTGCTGATTTCTTTGATGGGTTAGTTAGTTTGCAAGTAATGGCATTAGATCATAACCCAAATTTGAATGGTAGTAATGGTTGGTCTTTACCTGTTGGGTTGCAAGATTCAGCTCAGTTGGCTACTTTGTCATTGGTGTCTAGTAATTTGGTTGGTCCATTGCCTGATTACTTAGGTAGTTTAGGGTCATTGACCGAGCTTCGATTGTCGATGAATCGGATCTCCGGTGGGATTCCATCGAGTTTTAATGGATCGAATTTGCAGACATTGTGGTTGAATGGACAGGATGGTGGTGGGATGACTGGCACTCTTGATATTGTTGTGACAATGGAGTCATTAAATACTGTTTGGCTTCATGGGAATCAGTTTAGTGGGGTGATTCCTTCCAATATTGGGAGGTTAGCTAGTTTGAAGAAACTTAATCTTAACTCGAATCAACTAGTTGGGTTGATTCCGGCTGGTTTGGCTGACATGGAATTGGATCAATTGGATCTAAACAATAACCATTTCATGGGTCCAATTCCGGAGTTTAAGACTAAGAATGTTACGTATGATTCGAATAACTTTTGTCAAAAGACTCAAGGAGCTCTTTGTGCTCCGGAAGTTATGGCACTTATTGAGTTCTTGGGTGGGTTAGAGTATCCATCAATCCTTAGTACTTCATGGTCGACTAATAACCCATGTGTTGGATGGTTGGGAGTGATTTGCAATGACAATAAACAGGTTAGTGTCATTAATTTGCCTAACCGTGGCCTTAATGGTACACTAAGTTCTTCGCTTGGGAAACTCAAATCCCTTCAAAAAATCATACTTGATAATAACAATATCACTGGTCAAGTTCCCTCGAATTGGACCTCTTTGCAGTCCCTCACAACAGTAGATTTGAGTAAAAACAAACTTTCCCCTCCATGGCCAAAATTTGGCAAAAATGTCAAAATTGTTATTGATGGTAATTCTCCACTTATTTTGCCCCCTCAATCACAACCTTCAGCACCTAATGGTCAATCCTCACCCTCCAAGGGCTCTGGCTCTTCCCATGACTCTTCCCATGGCTCTTCTCAAGCATCTGAAACTAGAAGTCCTCCAAGATTTAATATGGTTGCAATCATAGCTCCTGTTGCAGCTTTGTCTGCCCTTTTGTTAATGGTAGTTCCTTTGTCTATTTACTTATGTAAAAGGAAGAAACATGTCCACCAAGCCCCAGAGTCATTTGTGATTCACCCAAGAGACCCTTCAGATACAGATAATGCTGTTAAAGTAGTTGTTGCTAATAACATCGCTGGCAATACATCCATTGGAAGCGGCTCTGGTAGTATGAATAGCAGCGGGATGGGTGAGTCCCATGTCATTGAAGCTGGAAATTTGGTCATATCAGTTCAAGTTCTCCGAAATGTGACCAAAAATTTTGCCCCTGAGAATGAGCTAGGTCGTGGTGGGTTTGGAGTTGTTTATCAGGGGGAATTGGAAGATGGAACTAAAATAGCTGTGAAGAGAATGGAAGCAGCTGTAATAAACAACAAAGCACTGGATGAATTCCAATCTGAAATTGCAGTCTTGTCTAAAGTCCGTCATCGACATTTGGTATCTCTTCTGGGATATTCAGTCGAAGGCAATGAGAGAATTTTGGTGTATGAGTATATGCCTCAAGGAGCTCTTAGCAGGCACCTCTTCCATTGGAAAACATACAATCTGGAGCCTCTATCGTGGAAAAGGAGGTTAAATATTGCTTTGGATGTTGCAAGAGGGATGGAATATCTTCATAGCTTGGCGCACCAAAGTTTCATACATAGAGACCTCAAACCTTCCAATATATTGCTCTGTGATGACTTCAGAGCGAAAGTTGCAGATTTTGGGCTGGTAAAACTTGCTCCTGATCAGGGGCAACAATCAGTGGTCACCAGGCTGGCTGGAACATTTGGATACTTGGCACCCGAATATGCTGGTAAGCTATCATTGTTCAACTTATTTTTGTAAAGCTTATTGGATTAAAAGTTGCAATATCAGCTTTTTAAGTTTTAACAGATAACATTCTTCCAATATGCATTAAGTTCATTAATTTATTCTTTAAGTTGTCATCTTCGAAGAATTGTGGAATACTGACATGCCTAATTAAACAGATACTGAATTGCTTAGATAAGATGGAGGAATATATATCTGTTGCTTTGTACTTTAAAAATTAACTAGGAAAAAAAAAGGCATAGTAAAGTGGCTATACATATGCATCGTAAGTTATGGATAGATATTGATTTCATTATCTAATGGAATCTCCTCCTTGCCTTTTGGAAAAAAGGCATAATAGAGATTATAAGAAACAAAATATGGTATTTTGGCTTTCTTCACAGTGCAAAAGAATAGATGTCATACATGGAGTACTCATACATGGTCCTCATTGCTTTTCACTTCTTTCATTGTCATTCGGTCGTGGTTTCCCTTTCAAGCTGGTTGTTTTTTTTTATTTTTTTATTTTTATAATTATGATGCCCTGAGACTAGTACAGTAGTACATATCTACCTTTAACGTCTAATACTGCAGCATTAGTTAACCATATGCTTGTCTGCTTCAGTCACAGGAAAAATCACGACGAAAACAGATGTTTTCAGCTTCGGTGTTGTGTTAATGGAGTTATTAATGGGAGTGATGGCACTTGATGACAAGAGGCCTGAGGAACAGCAGTACTTAGCAGCATGGTTCTGGCGGATAAAATCAGACAGAGAAAAGCTATTGGCTTCCATTGATCCAGTTCTTGATGTGAAAGGGGAAACAGTTGAGAGCATCGTAGCAATCGCAGAGTTAGCAGGCCACTGCACAGCCAGAGAGCCCAATCAACGGCCTGATATGGGCCATGCTGTCAACGTACTGGCTCCACTAGTCGAGATATGGAAACCGTGGGATGATGATTCTGAAGAATACTCTGGTATTGATTACAGTCTCCCACTAAATCAGATGGTGAAGGGATGGCAAGAAGCCGAGGGCAAAGACATGAGTTATGCAGATCTTGAAGATAGCAAGGGTAGTATTCCTGCTAGGCCTACTGGGTTTGCGGAATCCTTTACCTCTGCTGATGGTAGATAGAGAAGGGTTATTGTTGATATATGTTCTGTATTTTGTAGATATAGTTTGTTGTTTTCCTTATTCTCTTTGTGATCTTCTCAAATCACTTGTGTTCATATCATTTAATGTTGTTGTATTTGTTTTTTGATGTTAAAGTTGATAAAAGTTCAAGTGTACAACAGATCTCCCGTTCAAGTTTTCTTTTTTACGCATTTTGCGGTCAGTATATTGTATGATGGATATGTAATGAATTTCAGAATGTATGATAATGATTAAGGATGCCTTTCTCTTAAACCTGTTTATGCTTTAGCTCAATACTCCAGGTGCCGAAAATCTGTATGTTTCATCTCCTCGATCATTACCATCACTCTATTAGGAAGTTTTGGGTAGTTTAAATTCAAAAACTATGTAAAAAGAACAAAATCTTACATTCACTAGTAGTATTAGTACATATGTACCCCATACAATTTTGGCTTGAGATTATAAAAAGAAGCTCCATGCCATCAAGTGGTCAAGCAAGGTTGTAGTCTTGCAGAGTTGTAGACAAACTGAAGTTAATCCAAGAAAGTGTGATGAATTTTATAAAATTCAATTATTTTGGCAATTTCCATAATAGATTAATAGTTGTGATTCAATAATATAGAGATTTTTTTACCGAAGAAGATGAAGTTCACTGATTCTATAATTTAGGCCATGTTCACGTCACCTTAAAAAAAAAATATTAAGTAAAAATAATTTCACTTCAGTAAAAATCAGTAAAATTAAGTCCAGTTCAGCAAAATTATTTAAGTTCATGTACATTGATGCTTTTTTTTTTTTTTACTAGGATTTTTTTTTAATGTAAATTATTTTTCCATGTATTGCAAAATATTGTCATACAAGATTTTTTTTATACTTCACATTCATTTTTTTTATGCAAAACTTTTGTCTACACTTTTATCACATATTGTATAGTTATAAAATATATTTTTGTACATTTTTTTTTGTAGAGTATAAAATATTATGTCTTAATTGATAATATTGTAGTCGGTTAGATTTGGAAAACACTATACTTTATAAAAGGGTAACAAAATTCATGGTAACAACATACCTAATCATTTACAATAAGATATTGAAATATGATATTCATATATGATTTTATATACATGATCTATACAATACAACCAATATATATGTCGTTGTTTTTTTCCCCTTAAATATCACATGTCTTGATATGATCAACACATATGGCTGGCCACACCATGCAGCCAGCCACAATATGAGGCCCAAAGCGAAACAAGCCTGGCCCAAAGCTGTTAATGAAGTTCCGTTATAACGGACTCCGTTAACATATTTATTTTTTATTTTTTTCCTTTTTTTGTTTCATTAACCGCCTTTTCGTGTTCTTTCACTTCACTCTGACATGTTTGAACTTTGTCTCCTTTCATTTCTTCTCTCTTAATTTCTCTTTCATTGTTGAATTTCCTTTTTAAATTTTCCTACATTTTTCCAATTTCATTCTTCACAAATCAATGGGAAAATTGAAAATCGTTTACGGTAAGAGTACTCAACGATCTTCTTCGCATAATAATGGCGATGATTCACGTTATTTCGCTTCTTTATTTTTTGTTTATTAATTTCTCTTCTATTTTTTTTTTTTTTTTTTGTTATATTACATTTTGTAACTTGTTTTTGATTTCTTTTCGTTTTGAATTACAGGATCTTCATCTATCAAAAATGGCGATGAATCAGGTTTCATAATAACTCTATATTTGCGTTTTCGATTTGTTATTGTTTTCGATTATTTTTTTTGTCATTTCGAATCATGAATTAGTTGTTGATTTTGTAATTTTTTTGAATTTCATTATTTAAACCCTAGGTCGTTTAATTTTTTATGTTTTCTATTTACGAATTTCATTATTCAAACCCTAGGTTGTTTAATTTTGTATCTACTTTAGTTTGTTTTGATTTATTTCATTTCATTTGTTTTTTAGGTTTCATTTCAACCTTGATAATTATTTTTGCTTTGTATGTTATCAATATTTAATGATCAATTTTCATATGTGTTCATGATTATTTTTGCTTTGCATGTTATCAGTTGTATTTGTTATGTTTATAAGTTATTGTTTTTTTTTTTTTGCTTTTTTTTTTCTCTTTTCTGTGCAGTTAATGTTGTTCAATTGCTTGTTTTTGTTATTTTGTTACCTGTTTCCACTATGTTGTGACTTGTTTTTTTTTTGAAATGTGCAAAATACTCTGTGTAGTGACAGTTATCATGATATGATTTAGTTAGATTGTTACAGAGGAGTTACTAAGGGTGTACTGAGAGGTTACTTAGTGAGGGGTTACTAGGGGTTACATGAGTTGTTATTGAGAATTTAGGGGTTACTTAAGTTGTTACTAAGAGGTTACTTAAGGGATTACTGAGAGAATTACTGAGGTATTCAGGGGTTTCTGAGGGGTTACTTAAGTAGTCACTAAGATGTTACTTAAGAGTTTACTTAGTGAGGGGTTACATGAGTTGTTACTGAGTAGTGAGGGGTTACTTAAGTTCATATTTAGGGGTTACTTAAGGGGTTACTGAGGTATTGAGGGGTTACTGAGGGTTTACTTAGGGGTTATTTAAGTGGTTCTAGGGGATTACTTCAGGAGTTACTTTAATTTGGGGTTACTTAATTGGTTAATGAGTGGTTACTTGAGGGGTTACTGAGGGTTTATTATAGGGGTTACTTCAATGTGTTTACTTCAATGTAGTTACTGAGGGTTTACTTAGGCGTTATTTAAGTGGTTCTAGGGGGGTTAATTCAGGAGCTACTTTAATTTTGGGTTACTTAATTGGTTATTAAGAGGTTACTTAGGGGGTTACTGAGGGTTTACTATAGGGGTTACTTCAATGTACTTACTTCAATGTGGTTACTGAAGATTGAGGGGTTACTTAAGTTGATACTAAGGGGTTACTAAAGGGGTTACTTAAATTATTGAGGGGTTATTGAGGGTTTTTTAGGGGTTATTTAAGTGGTTCTGCGGTGTTACTTCAGGAGTTACTTAAATTTGGGGTTACTTAATTGGTTACTGAGGGGTTACTTGAGGGGTTACTGATGGTTTACTATAGGGGTTACTTCAATGTGGTTACTAGAGGGGTTTCTGATTGGGGTATTGAAGGTGTTACCTTAATGTGATTATTAAAGGGGTTACTTTAATTGGTATTATTATTGGATTATTATTGAGTTTGTTACACAAGGTGTTACTTCTATTGGTTTATGAGGGGGTTATATAATGGGTTACTTTATAGATTACTTAAGGGGATATTTTAATTGGATTATTATTGAGTGTAATACACAAGGGGTTACTCAACTAATTTCTTTAAATCTTGTTGATTAAAATTATAATTGTCACTTGTACTCTTGACTTATTTTGATTTGTTTCTTGTGTAGGTGTAGTAAATGATGCTGGTGGTATTGGTGATGCCGGTGTTCTTCCTCATGTTGGTGAAGATACTGGTGGTGTTGATGCTGGTGGTGTTGATGCTGGTGTCAGTGTGAATAGTGAAGATGTGAAGGCTGTAAATTCTAATGACCAGAAGGATGTTGATGTAGATGCAGATAAAGAGGATGAGAGTATTGCTGAAGATGTTGATGAAAATCTAGCTGCTCCTCCAGTGAAGGGTAGTGATGAAGATCTTGAGGTAAAGCCAGCTGCTAAGAAGCGTGGCAGGAATTTGGTGAAAGAAGAAGATGTAGATGTAAAGCCGAAGGTTCGAAGAGCAAAAACATCAACAGCTGTCTATGAATCTGTTGATTTAAAACCTATTAAAACTCGGAAATTTTCTACAGGAAAAATAACACCAGATGCTGAAGTTGTTGAAGTTGTAGACGTTGAAAAAGGGTAACATAATTTTTCTGGAAATTTGTTCTGTATTGTGTCTTAGTTTGGTCACAATCATGTGCCAATTTTTAATTTTTAGCTTTAGTTCCTATTTTTCATATAAACTTCAAGGGTTACATATGGGGTTACTTATGTGGTTACTAGTGATTACAGTTGAGGTTACTTATGGGGTTACTAGGGGTTATATAATGGGGTTACTTGATATGTTTTACTATGTTATATTGTTTATAAGGTTACATATGCGGTTACTTTAGGGGTTTTTTGTTATGCTTTACTGTGATTTGTGTTTTTAATTGATTTTTTCTTTTCTTTTTTTTTTTTAATATAGGGATTCTGATGTTATTGCTCGATGTAGACCTTCGGGCATTGTTGAGTTGATGAATTTGATAGTGAAAAATAAAGAACAAACCCGAGCTGTTTATGATATTGGTTTTGGTAGTCTGTTTTCCATTAAGATGACTGAATTTCCAAGGGAAATGATACGTTGGTTGTGTAAATGCTTTGTGCCTAGCAGTAGAATGTTTGTTATGCCCAGTGGTGAGAAGTTTCAGTTGACTGCTGCTGATGTGCATGATGTCTTTGGTATTCCTATGGGATCTGTTCCTGTTCCAGTCTCTGCTCGAGGAGATAATGATTTGAAGGTTGCTTGGAGGAACACATATGGTAATGGAAAGACAGTTACTGTGAGTCAGTTGGAGGGATTTTTGAAATCAGATGTAGGTATGCAGTCAGGGAATGCTGAATTTAAGAAGTGTTTTGTGATGTATGCAATGATTACCTTGCTGACACCCACTACAAACAGATTGGCTGATTTAAAGCTTGTTTTAGCTTTGGAAGATGTGTCTATGATTAGGCAATATAATTGGTGTCAATATGTGTTGGATGATTTGGCTGATAAGTTAAGTGGATATAAGCCAAAGCAAAATTATATTGCTGGGTGTGTCTTGTTGCTTCAAATTTGTTATTTTCATCGGCTCCAGTTCAGAGGGGCAGCTTGTCCTACATCTATTCCATTGATTAAACATTGGGGTAATCAAGAAGTTAGGCAAAGGTTGGCTAATGAGAGTGGAGTTTATGGTGTTGGTGAATTGGATAAAGATACATATCCAATAACTTCAATTGATTCTTTGCCTGAGCTTCCTGTTTTTGAGGATGAAGATGAGGATAAACAAGAAGAGGAAGAGAAAGATGAAGAAGGAAAGAAGGAACATAAGAAGATTTCTTCACAAGGGTAAGATAAATTTTATAGTAATTTATTTTGCTTGTTATTTTGAAGTTGATTTCAGATGTTTCATGTGAGATTACATATGGGGTTACTTAAGTATTTTGGTATATGGTTTTGAAGTTGATTTCAGGGGTTTCATGTGGGGTTACATATGGGGTTACTTATGTAATGTTGTATTGTTGTTAATTTATTTCATTTGAGGTAATTGAAGGGGTTACATAAGGGGTTACTTGATATGTTTTAGTATTTTGATGTTATAACAGGGTTACATTTGTTGTTATATACAGAGTTATTTAAGGATTTCATATTTCTGATGTTCATTTTAGGGATTTATGTGGGGTTACATAAGGAGTTACTAATGTAATGTTGTATTGTTTCTAAGGTATTTCATTTGAGGTTACTTAAAGAATCACTAGGGGTAACATTTTAAGTGTTACTTAAGGTGTTACTTTTTATGCTTTACAGTGATTTGTGTTTTTCATTTATGTTTTCTTTATAATAATATGGATTCTGATGTTTATTTTTTAAAAATTTATTTGTATAGGGATGCTACAGAGTTGGTGCAACATCAAAAGAAAAAGGGAGAGAAAGAAAGTGATGCTGTAGAAGTGGTACAACATCTAAAAAGTGCAAATTTAAAACCATCTTCATCTGATATGGTTGCGTATGGTGAGAAGCAGGAGAAGAGTCAGGATGCAAATCCTTCTCCATTTTCTTCTCGGTTTGTTACATTTGATCTCCCAAATGAAATTCAATCAAATGAAGAAATCAATAAAGTTGCAAAGAATGTAAGTACTGAGTGGTTAATTAATGGGTTACTGAGGTGTTGTTAATGAGGGTTTACTTAAGGGGTTGCTAAGGAGTTTTTTTAAGTGGATACTGAGGGGTTACTTAAGGGGATAATATGGGGTTACTTAAGGGGTTACATAATGGTTTACTTGAGGGATTCTTTGAAGGGTTACTTAATTTGTGGGGTTACTTAAGGGGTTACTATGGGGGTTATGTATCACATTTTCAATTACTTATTTTCTTTGTTAGTCTATGTTACTTTTAATTCTTTTATTTTATTTTGGGGTTACATGTTAGTTACATATTTCATGAAGGTTACTTCTTGTAATTTTTAATTAGGTTACTTGTTGGATGGGGATAATAAGTGTTTATTACTTGTTGGGTTACTAGAGGGGTTACTTATTTCTTTATTTGTGTTATCTAATTACTGTTGGTTTTACTACTTGAAGGGTTACATGATGGGTTACTTGAGGGAGTTACATTATGGTTTACTTAAACGGATTATTTGAAGTGTTACTTAATTTGTAGTTTTAGATTTGCTCTATGGTTATTCATTTATGTGTTGTTTTTGAATTATTTTAGGATGTTGAGGAGAAGTATTTACTAATGAAGAGAGATTTGAAGTTAATTGTGTATCAATGTGAACAACACATTGAATCAATTAAGCAGCAATCAGTAGCTGTTCAAGAAGATTCGAAGCTTCCTTCGAAGAAGAGATCTCCTGAGCTATCTCAATTGGATCCAATATTCAATGATTTGTCATTTTGGGAACAAATTGATAAGATTGTTGATCAAAGTTTGAAAATGAAGCAATTGGAAGCTGATATGCCTTCTTTTGAGCTGTTTTCTGTCTCAAATCCAGAGCTGAATGCTGAAAAAAGTATGAAAAAGAAGAATAAAGAAGCAGATATGCCTTCGTTTGATCTGTTTTCGTACTCAAATCCAGATCTTTCGACTCCTATTGAAATACCAAATGTTCAAAGAGAGGATGAAGTTAGCAAAGAAATTTTTGCTCAAGTTTCTGAGCAAACTCCACCAAATATTGATCCCAATATGGTGGAATTTTCAAATGCTGTTGTGAATGATGTGGTAAGGTTGATTAATGATAATGAAATTGGAGTTTTTGATACATACCAAGGTGAAGAAGCTGTGACTGAGACTACGCAGGATTTGAGTCTTAAAGATATACAAATGGAAGAAGCTGCTAGTGAACCTACTACTAGTGGTTTAATTTCTGAAGCTGGTTGTTTGAAACCTTCAAACGGAATGCAGGTTCCTTTTTCTGATGATAGGGTAGATGCTGGTGAATCTGTCACTGAGAAGGACAACATTGATGATTTAACAATTCAACTATCTCAGTTTGAAGAGCAACAAGATAGAGAATTTGAGATTGATGAAAATGACAACATTGGTGATTCTCAAGCTGCCAATCAGAATATGGAAGAACCTGTTGTGGGTGGTTCTTTGTGTGAGGTACAGGAAGTGATCCTTATTGATGAATCTGAATTTCTCAACAAGAAATCAATAAGAGAAAATGAAATACTTCATGATGTTGAGCCTATTTCTACTGTTGTATCTGCACCTCTTCCTGTTCTGCATTCTGCTTTGTCATCTTCCATTGGTGGTGCTGCTTCTTCTATACCAGTTGGTGCATCTAATTCTGTTCAGAGTTCTGGTTCAAAGGGGAAAGTTTCTGCAACTCAAAAGCAGAAAAATAAAAAAAAATCTGGATCAAGCAGTTCTAGTAATCCTAGAAAGAAGAAGGAAATATTGTGGTGTTCTCTTCCTGGTCACACTGATGAAGAAGCTTTAAAAATTTTGAAGGAAAAGATGAAAGATGTAGATCTTGACGGTGAGGATGCTCATAATTCTCATATTCCAGATGAAAATTCTGATAGTAGTGGTTCTACTTTTAAAGATACATCTGGTCTATTAAGCTGTAGTATTTACTGTGGTCAATCTGGTGGTTATACTTTACAGCTGACATTAGGATCTTTAAGAGTTAGAAACAACAGGAAGAAACTCTACGCGATGAAGGAGTTGAGGCTTAAGGTTGCTGATTATTGTTTTGTTGAGAATTATTCCGGTGTTGATGATTCGTAAGTATTTAACTTTAAACTTTTAGTGTTTACTTGTTGCATAAAGGAAATACTTGGGATTTCTAGAGTTTACTTGGGGTAATTGTTGCTTTTATAGATTTTTTGGGGCATCTAGGGGTTACTTTTTTGTTTTATGGGTTACTTGTGGTTTTTGGGGTTACTTGTGGTTTTTGGGGTTACTTTGGATTACTTGTTGCATTGAGTGGTTTCTTTGGATTTTTAGGGATTACTTTGGAATTTTAGGGGTTACTTATTGTATTAAAACTGTACTTGGGATCTGTTGGGGTTAATTGTTTGTTTTAGAGGTTATTTGGGGCTAGTAGGGGTTACTTGGGGTTACATGGGATTACATGTATGTATAGTGTTTTATACTGGTGTTACCTAGTGTCCATGATGGGGTTACTCAATTAATTATACAGGAGCAGGGGTTACTTTGGAGGTATAAGGATAGGGGTTACATTGGAGGTTATTATATGTTACTTTTAGGGGTTACTTATGGGTTTTAGGTGTTTCTTGTTGCATTTAGGGGTTTCTTTGGATTTTTAGGGTTTCTTTAAACTTCTAGGTGTTAGTTGTTGCAAAAAGGAAATACTTGGGATTTCTAGATGAATAATTGGGATTTCTAGGTGTTGGGATTTCTTGTTGCTTTTAGAGGTTATTTGGTGCATTTATGGGTAACTTGTTGGTTTTAGGGGTTACTTGTGGTTTAACTTGTTGGTTTTAGGGGTTACTTGTGGTTTTTTTGGGTTATTTAATTGGTTATTGAGGGTCTACTATAGGGGTTACTTTAATGTGGTTACTGAATATTGAGGGGTTACTTTAATGTGGTTACTGAGGATTGAGGGGTTACTTAAGTTGATACTAAGGGGTTACTTAAGGGGTTACTAAGAGGATTACTGAGGTATTGAGGGGTTACTGAAGGGGTTACTGAGGGTTCACTGAGGGGTTATTTGGGTTACTTAAGGGGTTACTAAGAGGATTACTGAGGTATTGAGGGGTTACTGAAGGTGTTACTAAGGGTTCACTTAGGGGTTATTTAAGTGGTTCTTTTGTACTAGGGTTACCCAGTGTCCTTAATGGGGTTACTTTATTAATTTTACAGGAGCATGGGTTACTTTGGGGTATAAGGATAGGGGTTACATTGGAGGTTATTATATGTTACTTCTAGGGGTTACTTATTCTGTTAAAGTGTTTTTGTGTAAATTGTTATTTGTAGGTGTACTAATAATTTTGTTTGTGTTATTTTATAACAGGGAGACTATATTCCATTATTCTGAGGTATATCAGTTGAATTGTGAAGAATTTAGTACATTGATCCCAGGGCAGTTAATATCAAGTCGTGTGATGGACTGTTTTTATATTCTTCTTAATCTTGAGGAGGTCTTGACAGGTTTCACTTATAATAGAGTTTTCATTGGTGATGACCATATGGTAAGTTTGAAATGTTTAATTTTAATTCTGTAACAGAAATTATAGAATCTTACTTATTTATGCTTGTTTGTTTCATGTAGTGGCCTGTTCTGCAGTGTCTTTTTGCTGGTGATGGTTGTGTATATGAGAGAGATGTATATGGGGCATGGGACACTTGGTTTTTGAATGTTAAATGTACTGATATTTTGACTGCAAAGCTGGTACAAAACTGATCTTTTGTCAAATTTTCTTCTATATGAAGTTAGTTAATTTGGTATGACAATTTTGTACAAAATGATGTTGTTTATGCAGATTTTTATGCCAATCTGGTATGATAATCACTATGATGTTGCTGTGGTGAACTTTTTAGACAATACCATTGATTATCTTGACAACAGAAAGTATTCAATCTATGACGAGAATTTAAAGAAGTATACAACAAAGTTTGATGGATTGCATTCTGTATATTATAGTATCACATATCGTTTGGTAAGGCTTTTAATATATTTTTGTATTTTTTTGTTTCTATTGTGGTTACTTAAGGGGTTACATTTTTGTGTTAGTGTTTTTTTAAAAGGAATATGTTAGTAACCACCCTAACTCTGTTTGTGTTTGTTAGAGATATCTTATGTCAAGATACATGACAATCAAAGGCCGTGAAGATGGAGTGGATGTGGTGGGTTTCCCAATTCGGATGATCAAATTGGATGGACAAAAAGTGGGTCAAAATGTGGATTGCGGAGTATTTTGTCTATATCACTGTGCTTCATATTTTGGGAAAACATTTAGAAGTTATTGTTTAAATCAGGTATTTCTTTTAAATGCTTTTATGTTTTAATATTGTTAAATCCAAAGTTTTTGTATTTACTTTGGGGGAACTAGAGGGGTTACTAAGGTGGGTACTTAAATTAACGGGTTTACTTAGGAGGTTACTAGATGAGTTATTACAGAGGGTTACTAGAGTCGTTACTGGAGGGGTTACTAAAGTAGATATTCTGGGGTTACTTTAATTATTTCTTTGTCTCTTATAGTCTTTACATTGCTGTTTTGTTGTTTTTTAGTTGTTGATTTAAATTTCTTTATATTGTTATGTAGGTTATTCAACGCCGTCGTTATCGGGCTGAAATTTGTGCTTCATTGGTGTTGTCTGATTTGAATAATGAAAGAAAATTTGTCTTGTCCCGTGTTGATCAATATGTCAAAAATCATGAAATGATTATGGCTGAAGTCTTAAAAAATGAGAAGCTCATTAAAGAGGCTGAAATTGAGGCTTATAAGGCAGAGCAACGTGCTGATTATGAAAGAAGACGGAAAGCTAAAGTTGAAAAAGAAGAAGCTGCGTTGGTGGCTGCTACAATAGCAGCGGAAGAGGATTTTGCAAAAAGGAAGTTAGCTAATTCATCTTCAGCAACTGTTGAAAACCAAGCAAAAGAGGCACTAGCAGAAGAGGCAGCTGCAGGAAAAAGATCAACTCGAAATATGTGAGCAGCAGAAACAGCACCAGCATCAGCAGTAGAACCAGCCCCGGCATCCAAATCCAAATGCACGTAACAGTAAAGTACATGCACGTAACAGTAAAGCTTCAGCACCTAAGAGTACACCACCAGCAGTTAAGAAGACCAATTGAAAATTACAGTAAGAAGTAAATTTTAGTAATTTTTTTTTAGGATTTTAGATCTGATTAAACATTATTTTTTCTTTATTCGTATAATTTGTTAATATTTTATTTTATATCTCTTGTTTAAGTATAATTTGTTTAAAATTTGTTCTATATATTAGGGTTTATTCCTTCTTTTGTGTCTATGGAAATTTAAGGGTTACTTGGGTTACTTGGTGCTTTTTAGGGTTACTTAGGGTTACTCTGTGCTTGGGGTTACTTGTGGTTTTTTTGTGCTTGTAGTAAAGGTTACTTTCTTCTTGTAGTGGTTACTTTGTTCTTATAGGGCTTACTTTCTGCTTTTTGGTATTACTTTCAACAGATTGTTACTTTGGTCTCCTAGAAATTACTTGATGTTTTTGGGGTTACTAGGAGTTACTTGGGGTTACTAGGAGTTACTTGGGGTTATATATTTTTTCTAGGGGTTACTTGGTGTTTGTAGGGGTTGCTTTGTTCTTGTTGGAGTTACTTGGGGTTACTTGGTTCTTGATGGGGTTACTTGGTTCTATTTTGAATTAACGGTGTTTTGTATTGGTTTGTGTGATACACACTATTAGATACAAGTTATAACAATTGAAAGCAATAGTCAAAGTACATGATAAATGTCAAAGTAAACAATAAATTAATAAATATTTGTTTACATTATTCATAAACTGTAATTTTTGTAAATTAAAAACATTACGAAACTAAAATAACTTTGGATTTATAACTGGTGTTATTGTCCCAAATTCCCTTGTGTCACCTTTGGCTTGCATTGCTTTTGTTTTCTTTTCTTTTGGTTGTTTTTCTTTTTCAAAATGTCCCTTGATTCTTTTGCTTCTTCCTTTTGTGTTTGCTCGATCTAGATCATTTACTCTTGGTATTTGTTCTTGATTTTGTTGTTCTTTTGTGATTTCAACAGATTGTTCATCTTCTTCTTCTTCTGCATCTTGCAGTTCTAGCTGTCTTTTTATTAGATCTGCTTCTTTATCAATTTTCTTTAGTTGTAACTCAATGAAGCTCCGTGTTTCTTTGTGATGTTGATATTTCAGTATAAGATTGTAGGACTTTCTTGCCATTGTGTGACGCCAAGGCTTGAATTTTTGTATTCCTGTTGAATTTTCTGCTTCATGATCATCTTTTTTTTTCCATACATTAGATTTAGCTAGCTTTGTCCATCTTGCTAAGATGTAATGTTCTGGAATTTTTGTAACTGAATGCTGGTGTAAGATTCGTATACAATGATAACAAAGCCAACCTACTTCTTCAAAATTTTTGCATGAGCATGCAACTCTGTTTTCTGAACTGACATATGTGACCTTTTGCCTAGATGATATATCATCTTCAATTTGCACCTCATAAAAGTAACGATCTCCCAATTGACCATGCAGATGTGCTATGCATCCCATTGAATAGCTGAATTCTGACTCAAAATATCTGAATATTGTTTGTGTGTATGTTTCTGATGCATGCTTTAATAGTCCATACATGGGGAGATTTGATGTTGGTTCAGAGTTTGAACACTGGAAATCTGTATCAGATTCTTTTTTTCTCCATCTCTTCACAGTTTGCTTGAATATTCTGAAAAAATCTGATAGACTTGTGTTCTTGTTTGCTTTAAACCCAACAACATTATTAGTACTCTCACTTCTCTGAGATGACAAAATACCAGCTGAAAAAAAGTCTTTACTCTGAGCTGTGCACCACTTTTCCCTAAGGTTATATAACCTTTTGAACCAGGTATTTTTTTCAAGTTTATAGGTTGTTCTCATGTTATCCCAACAAGCTTGAAATTCTTCTTCAGTTACGCAACCACTTAGACATTTATTGAATGCATCTTTGAAAGCTGTGTTTCGTTTTAATGCTCCAAATCTTGAAACAACATTTTTAATTAGATGCCAAATACACAACCTATGCCTTGAGTGAGAAAATACCTATAAGTTCACAATTGAAGCAAATTATTAAAGATTTTTATATAGGATACATAAAGAGTTTAAGTTTTATGGATTGTTATAGGGTCTACTTATTTTTATTATTGTTATTATATGTTATCTCTTATTAATTCTAGGAATTATTTGGGGTTTTTAGGGGTTACTTTGGTCTTCTAAAGTTCACTTGTTACTGAATTTGGGGTTAGGGTTACTTGTTATTTCTAGGGGTTACTTGGGGTTATTTATGTTAATTAATTGGTTACTTATGATACTTAAGTCATTTTACAGGTGCTCAGAGGTTACTTGGGGCTTCTAGGGGCTACTTGGGGTTACTTAATTGTTGCTAATTTTAGTTGTAGGGGTTACTTGTTATTTCTAGGGGTTACTTATGGTTACTTATGTTTCTATAGACATTTTACATGTGCTCAGGGGTTACTTATTTAACTAATGCAATTATATTTTATCTTTTATTACTTCTAGGAATTAATTAGGGCTTTTAGGGGTCACTTGAAGTTTTTTGTTTCTTTCAGGGGTTATCTGGCATTATTTGGGGTTTTTAGGGGATACTTGGGGTTACTTTGTGATATTGGGGTTCACTTGTTGCTGATTTTAGGGGTTGGGGTTACTTGTTATTTCTAGGGGTTACTTGTTATTTCTAGGGGTTACTTATTTTAATTAATTGGTTACTTATGATACTAAAGTCATTTTACAGGTGCTCAGTGGTTACTTTGGGTTACTTGGGGCTTTTAGGGGTTACTTGGGGTTACTTAATTGTTGCTAATTTGTAGGGGTTACTTGTTATTTCTAGGGGTTACTTAGGGTTAGTTATGATTCTATAGTCATTTTACATGTGCTCAGTGGTTACTTATTTATACTAATGCAATTATATGTTATCTTTATTACTTCTAGGAATTAATTAGGGCTTTTAGGGGTCACGTGAAGTTTGATGTTTCTTTTAAGGGTTATTAGGCATTACTTGGGGTTACTTGTTATTTCATGGGGTTATTTGGGGATACTTATTTTAATTAATGGGGTTATTTATTTTATAGCTGCTCAGGGGATTTTTTTATGATAGTCAAGTCATTTTACAAATTCTCAGAGGTTACTTGGGGTTTCTAGGGGTGACTTGGGGTTACTTAGGGCTTCTAGGTGTTAATTGTTGCTTTATGGGATTACTTAAATAATTAATGGGGTTAGTTAAATAATTTTATATGGGTTGATTGGGTTAAATAATGAATGAGGTTTCTTAAAATACTTACTGGGGTTACTTAATTAATTTTATATGTTTTCAGGGGTTAAATATTAAGGTTTATTTGGGGAGATAGTTATGTAGGGGATTACAAAAAATTACTGCAGTGGTTACCTTTTCAATTGCTTTTTCCATTGCCAAGTCTTGATCTGTGAATATTGTGGCGGGCTGACTTCCTCCCATAGACTTCTTAAAAGTTGACAAAACCCACTCAAATGTAGCAATCTTCTCATCAGCAATAAATGCACAACCAAACATCACAGTTTGCCAATGATTGTTGATTCCTACAATAGGGGCATAAATGAGATTGTATTTGTTAGTTCTATATGTTGTGTCAAAAATGATTACATCACCATAAATGTTGAAGTCTTCCTTCATTTCTGAGTCTCTCCAGAAGATGCCTGTTAACTTGTTGGTGTTTTCATCACCTCCAAGTTTGAATCTGAAAAAAAAAGTCTTCTTCTTCTGCCTGTATTTGATATAGGCTGTCTATAACTGTTTGTGCATCCCCTCTTTCAATTTCTTTCATTTTTCTTCTTGAAATGTAGTTTAAATGGTCCCTTAAAGTGTGCCCTAGCAATTCTTCACCTCCAGCTTCTTTAGTCATTAGATTGTAAGCTTCAGTAGGCTTTAATCCACTCTCTGCCATGAAATCAATTACTTTTGCTTTGTCTTCAGTGATCTTTCTTTCTGACCTATGTAGATGTTGCCATGCTTTTCTAGTTAAGTCATGATTGTGATTAATCACATGTTCCTCAATTTCAAACTTCCCTTCCTTGTTCTTTTTTGCTCTGATAACTGCTTTGCATCCTGTTCTTGTTAAAGGAACTTGTCTTGTTTTTTTCCTGTTTTCATTTACTGGAGGAGGAGTTTTTTGAACTTTGGGTTTGCATCTAAAGCCTTCTTTAGAACAAACAAAATCTTTTCCCTTAATTTGTTTGTTTTCTCCTTGAGTCCATCTGGTGGTTGATTGTCTTACTCCAAAACCCATAACAAATGCATGCTTCTTATATATTTCATGGATTTCATCCAAAGTTTCTGCAGTATATCCTATTAAGCTTCCTGTAAAATCAAAATCTTCTTGTTGCTGACCTTTACTTTGTTGTGTTTGCATGTTATCGTTATTGCTTTCTTCTGTTAATGTGCTTGAAACCTTCTCTGTTGTGTTGTCACTTGTTTCTGCTGTGTTATCATTTGTTTCTGCAGTTTATGTATCAAGAATTAGAAGAGGTTACTTTTATGGTTACTAGAAGAAGTTACTTTAATGGTGTTACTAGAGGGGGTTACTAGAGGGGTTACTCAGCGGTTACTAGAGGGGTTACTTAGCGGTTACTAGAGGGGTTACTGTAAAATGGTTATTTTTATGGGGTTACAGGAGGGGTTACTGAAGGGGTTAATACAGGGGTTACTACAGGGGTAACTTTAATGGGGTTACTGGATGGTTTACTGAGAGGGGTTACTAGTACTTTACTGAGGGGTTACTCAGGGGTTATTAGAGGGGTTACTTTGAAATGGTTACTTTAATGGGGTTACAGGAGGGGTTACTGAAGGGGTTACTAGAGGGGTTACTTTGAAATGTTACTTTAATGGGGTTACTGAAGGGGTTACTGAAGGGGTTACTAGAGGGGTTACAGTAATGGGGTTACTGGATGGTTTACTAAGGGGGTTACTAGAGGGGTTACATAGGGGATTACTAGAGGGGTTTACTACATTAATTACTATGGGGTTACTATAGGGGTTATTACATTGATTACTAAGGGGGTTACTAGAAGGGGTTACTTTAAAATGGTTACTCTAATGGGGTTACTAGAAGGGTTACTAGAATGGGTTACTTTAATGTGGTTACTGGGCGGGTTACTGAGGAGGTTACTAAAGGGGTTATTATGGGGTTACTGAGGGGGTTACATTAATGAGGTCACAGAGGTATTAGTTAGTGGCTTACTAGAGGGGTTACTAGAGGGGTTACGTTAATGGGGAATAATTTAATGGGTTTACTTAAAGGGTTACTTAAAAGGTTATTAGGGGTTATTTTGGGCTTCTAGGGGTTACTTGGGGTTCTAGTGGCTACTTAAAGGGTTACTAGGGTTTACTTAAAGGGTTACTTAAAGGATTATTAGGGGTTACTTGGGGTTACTTTCTAATGTTTTTCAAGATTAGGTATTTCTAGATCTTTCATAGCAGAAAATTTAATATGAATATTTGAATGTATTTACCTTGGTATTCGATGTTTTGTAATAAGTGTTCTTTGATTTCTCTAATTTTGTTTTCGATCTCTAGATTCATCAATGAATCTCCAATTTCTTCTATTTCCATTGATTCTTGTGAATCTGGAAAAAGTTGTTCTTCGTCTGCCATAGTACAAAAAATTTTGAAATAATTAATCAATCTGGAATGAGTGGAGCTAGAAATTCTGGAATGAGTGATGTGAGAAATTCTGGATGAGTGAGTTGAGAAATTGCGGCGTGTTTGTAGGTTTGTGAAATGTGGCAGACTTTAATAAAAATTTTGGGCTGCGCGCTTTTTGGGAGTTTGGGCTCCGCATTTTTTGGAAAGTTTGTTAACTCTGTTATTTTGGTGTTTCCCGTTATGCCGCACGGTGTGGCTGGGGGCACCAAAAACGCGCTGTATGATCAATCAATCTACCACTATTTGCTATAATTATTTGTAAATTCCATGCAGTTAACCAACGTATACAGTAAAAAGTTGACTGACAATTCAAACCAAATAATTAAATTAACGAAATTTAATTATTTTGAAAGTAATTCCTAAAATGAGTACATATATATGGTTAGAATATTGTGTGTAAGATTTCACAATATTGTACAATTTTTTATATACGATATTATGTGAATTTATATGGTTGGCATATTTTAAATTAGTAAAAATAAGCCAGTTCAGTAAAAATAATTTCAGTTCAGCAAAATTAAGGTGAAGAGAACGGGACGGGCTTGTTCACATTAACTTAATTTCAATTCAGTTCAGTTCCAATTAGTTTAGTTCTCAGTTTAGCTCCTAATTTCCTTCTCTCATAATATATTCAGTTCAGCTCCAATTAGTAAATGTGAACAGACCCTTAGTTAGTTTCCTAAGAAAAAAAAAAAAAAAAAAACTGTTATGAAATATCGTGTGGATGACCATTATGCTCGTTATATCATTCCATAATATTCTAGATATAGGGTTTATTCTTATCTAAACATATTTGTGGATGTCCATCTTGTATCACTCTAGAACTTTCTAGAGTTTAGGATTTATTATTCTCCAAGTAAACTCTATCAATTGTAATGTATATAT
The DNA here is from genome assembly GCF_948465745.1 of Chenopodium album. Lineage (NCBI taxonomy): Eukaryota > Viridiplantae > Streptophyta > Magnoliopsida > Caryophyllales > Amaranthaceae > Chenopodium > Chenopodium album. The sequence continues at coordinate 16,234,765 of NC_137835.1, read as the reverse complement.
ATATGTATACCTTCATCATATAAATATAAGTAGAATACACATTTCAATTCCCTCTCAATCTTTATATTTCTCCTTATGTTACAATAAAAATATAATTTTCATTAAAAAAAGCCAGATCTTTAGAAATTAGAAAATGAACTTTTAAGTGGTCTATTGTTTTATACTCTATACCATATTATGAACCATTTCCATATAAAATGCTAGAAGATTTCAAATTTCCTTATTAACACCCCTCTTTTTATTTAATTTTTCTTAATACATAGGAAATATTATATATATATATATATATATATATATATATATATATATATATATATATATATATATATATATATATATATATATATATATATATATATAATTTATTATACAATATTCTAAAATACATTTGTATAATGTCAATGATTGGTCAATATATGGAAAATCTTGCATATAATCCATCAATGGATTTTTTTTTAATTTAGATTATTAATTAAAAGTTAGAGGGAAAAACAACATTAGTTATTGATTGATCATCTTTTATCCTTTTATGGAAATCGTTCTAAAATCAATCAATAACTTAATACTAAAAGCGAAATCAATGATGACACATGTCATTCATTACTTAAAAATTTTCCCTCCAATTTTTCTTTCCTTTTTTATTTTTTTATTTCATCAATTTTCCAAGAAAAATATTTATAGCCTGTAATATTCTCTTAATGAAATATTCTTATACGGGTAGGTTTTATATTAATTAATTTTTGTAATATTCTCCAATATTTCTATAATATTCTCATACTAATATTTTTATAATATTCTCATGTTAATATTATTATTAGGAAAAGCCTTACTTCTATATAATAATCTCATACTAATATTTTTTTATTTTATTATTATTTTTTTTATAATAGTATTTGATTTTTCATTATGTTACTTAGTTGACTTATCAATAACTTAATACTAAAAGCGAAATCAGTGATGACACATGTCATTCATTACTTAAAAATTTTCCCTCCAATTTTTCTTTCCTTTTTTATTTTTTTATTTCATCAATTTTCCAAGAAAAATATTTATAGCCTGTAATATTCTCTTAATGAAATATTCTTATATGTGTAGGTTTTATATTAATTAATTTTTGTAATATTCTCCAATATTTCTATAATATTCTCATGCTAATATTTTCATAATATTCTCATGTTAATATTATTATTAGGAAAAGCCTTACTTCTATATAATAATCTCATGCTAATATTTTTTTTTTATTATTTTTTTTATAATAGTATTTGATTTTTCATTATGTTACTTAGTTGACTTATATATTATAATAAAAACATAGGAATAACTCACTTTTTTTTAAAAAAAATTGATTTTTATATATAGAAAAATAAAGTTAAAGTTAATTAAACTTGTATAAACAAATGCGTATGTCAAAATTGTATCAACAAAATAGGGATATGATAAGGTATATAGTATGGCTTCTAAATAATCAATAACCCCTAATTTTTTTTTATTATTTTTTTTTTTTATAAAGTCTAACGCATCAATAGCATTTACCCTTTACATGCATCATTGTATATAAAAAAAAGGTAAAATAATTTTTTTTTTTTTTTTTTTTGAAGTTTATAAATGTAATTCTTTGTTAATATATAATTGTTAAATTAATGTTAATGTTATAGCATGACACGGAACTTAAACTAGTTACCAAACTATAGGCCTATATTACAACTATTACACTTTCTACTCAATCCTGGCATCCCTCATATTTCTCAGATTTACTTCGTTCTTTTTTAGTTAATACGTTTTGACTTTCAACACTTTTACAAAACATATTTTAACTAGCTTTTGCAATTTATGCTTATGAATAAAAAATAATCAAGTGTGACATTTTTTTTTTTTGGAAGAATCATGTGTGATATTGTTAAAATCATCTCAATGTATATTTTCATAATATCAACTTTCAATAAATTTTACTTATTCATAATTAAAATTATTAATCATTGAACTTGCGTGTTGTCAAGCGTGATATAGGAAACATATCAACTAAAATTGAGCGAAGGAAGTATTACATCAGTAGATCGTTAATTTATTTAGCAGAACTAGTGTATGCAGTCAATTTACTTCCCTTTCCCTCACATACTTCAGGCTTACATATGGTTTGAAATCAAGCTTGTGTGAAGCTGCTACAGCAGCAGGGAGATAGAGGCAGTGGTGAATGTGTGCATGACATAAATCATTTGTCAGAAGCTAATCGAGGATTCAAGATGGGAAGTTCGAGTGATCCATATTTACATGGAAGGAAACCGAGCAGCGGATTGATTGACCAATTGCGGCATCTCTCAAGACTCAATTGAATATCATAAACTCCGGATGAACTTGGGAAGATACTTCAAGAGGATGCTAGAGGGGGTAGCAATGCCCCGTTTAGTTCCTGCTTAGTGTTTAATTCTTTTATTTTTATTCTGTTTTGTTACTTTCTTTACTGTTTTTTCTTTTTTCTCTTTGGATGTAATATCCTCTCTTGGATCAAAAAAAAAAAAAAAAAAAAAAAACATATGGTTTGAAATCAATATACTCCGTAGCTTGTTAATCGTTGTAGTCATGGATGTTCGCATGTTATAGACCTTATAGTAAAACACCAGAATGGTATAATTGCCAGAGTATGGAGATAATTTTCTACTCCCTCCGTTCTCTTTTGTTCTTGACGTTTGGAATTATACGCTGTTATTAAGAAATTGTGTAAATTTGAAGTAAATTGTCATAAATTCAATCATTAAAGGCACAATTGTAGTTAAAAAGGGAATATTGTACATGTGGGGTAAAAAGAGTAGGCAAAAGTAGAAGAGAGATGAGAGAGAAAGTAATAATAAGTATTGAAAACCAATTAAAATATTATAAAAAGTACATTTAGGTCCTGTTCTCTTCACCTTAAAAAAAATAATATTAAGTAAAAATAATTTCAGTCAGTAAAAATAAGTTCAGTTCAGTAAAATTAATTTCAGTTCAATAAAAATAAGTTCAGTTCAGTATAATTCAGTTTTCTTAAAGAAGAATTATAACAGAAAATCAGTAAAAATAATTTAAGTTCAGTAAAAATAATTTAAGTTCAGTAAAATTAAGTTCAGTTCAGTAAAAATAATTTCAGTTCAGCAAAATTAAGGTGAATCAAACAGGGCCTTACACATGAAAAGTAGATGGCAATTGAGTATTTAAATTATGGAAAATGTTATACATAGCCCTTAGGGCTACATATAAGCATTAAATTTACACTTAAAAATCGTAAAAAATTAAAAAAATCATCAAAATATAAACACTAATAACACTGATTTACGCGTGTTTTTGTCATAAATTCCTAATTTTATACAATTTCCAAAAGTATATTTAATGCTTATATATATATATAACATTACCCTTTAATTATAAAGCAAGGGTAATTTTGTCTAAAATCAATGACCTGAAAAGGAAAGATGTAAAGAATAAAAAGGAACACCCTAAATGGAAACGTAAAAAACAAATGGGAATGGAGTAAAATACACTTCGTATATTTATATGATCAGATAAACTAAGCCGGAATCAGCTTCGTATTTACCGGATAAGAATTTCAGAAGGGCACAATCATATTACAGTAAAGTTTACAGCACTAATATTAATGAAAATTTCCAAACATCTGCATATAAGAAGTCATGTATGCTCCACAGTGAACATAAACCCAAGTCTAAACTATAGAGACAAGTTTAGCATATACCTAACAAAATTGTGTGAGTAACGACTTAGCCCCAACAGTGCTCCCGTCATTTGAATTGCAGCTACGACGACTCTGGTAGCCTGGAGAAGTATATATTCAAATTTTGGTGTATTTCGTGATATATATCCACCATTTTCACGATGATAATCCCTGCTAAGAGAAGAGAGCAAAGAATAAGCAAAATATTTCTCACAAACAAAATATTATACTTTCTGGCAACTTATATACCTTAATTCACCCAGATAACTAGATTTTCACCCTTGAATAAATCAACTGGCAGTGAAATTAAGCAGAACATCTAGGAGCTAGCTATTACTCTGTAAATAACCATATGAACCTAAAAGTTGAAAACAATAATTTTTTTTTTTCATAAAATTCAAAATAAATACCTTGTACTAGTTTTGGAAGCATTTGTATTTTACACTTGCCATCATAATTCATAACAATTTAATTAAACGAAGCAGAGCATATGTGATCAGGTTGCCAACACTCAAAAGCTCAAAGCAGAAGAGCTAAATATAGCTTAGATGCTTAAGCAGTTAAGCTGGCTGCATGAAGTTAAAGTGAGAAATTGAAATTTGAAAACAAGCAGCATAAAGAATGGGAAAATAGAGATACTTGACCCAAGACCAAACTGGGGAGCAAATTATAACTAGAGACTTGAGGAAAAAAATTGAAACAAACACCCAATATTATATGGCTTTCTGCCATTAGAATGGCATATTCACCAACAAAACATGTACTACGTATTTCCTAACAAGATCACACATGACTATTTTTGTATATATCAGTATGAAAAAATGGCCATAATTCACAAAGTTTAATAAGAAAAGAGGCAAAGTACAACTAAAAAGAGGAAATCGTATATTTTTTTTATCAGAACAGAAATGACTCAATGTCTTAATTCAGTACATCTAATATAAAAAAGTACGTATTATTATACTATCAACCACTTTCAGAATACAGGTAATTACATAATAAAAAATTATCATAACAATATAAGGAATCAGCAAGCACAAAAATCAAGATTCAAGAACATAAGAGCATTTGCAGGAGTGAGGCTGGCCATCCAGATTCCAGAATACACAATCACATACTCCGTATAATACTTCAGTTTCTCTCTATAATGTTATTTTTAATATAGTAATGGTTTAAATTTGGCTTTTCCAATGTATATTTTTTTCCAGAAATTAAGTTGCAACGATAATATCAGAGATCACAAGCCACATAAAGTTATACACTCATACCAATCTCTCAACATAATTCTCTGTTTTTTTTTTTTTTTTTTTTTTTTTTTTTTTTTTTTTTTTATGGTTTTCTTACAAACATTTTGAGGGTGGGGGGAAAGAGGGGGGGGGGGGGGGTAGAAGATAGAAGATAATGCACTGAATATGTTATACAATACAATAAGAGAGAATGCCATTAATGAAGAGAGCAAAAGATAAAGCCCAATAAGATAAATATTATTACCACATGACACCGGGATTGAAGATCAAGTCTGTTGTACTACTTGACTTGAAAGTGCATTTAAAATCAGGATGTCATGCTGAACATCTCACTAATTTTTTTCTTCAACCTCTCTACAGAACTTTGTACCTGATGCTGCTGTTCAATGTTCATGCTGCTCATCATGGAGGACTGCTTCAAAGGAAAAGAACAGGGCAATTAACGTGTTGTGCCAAGAGTCAAATTAAACACTACTTAAAGTTCAAAAAGCCTCAGTTCCAGCTTTAATAGAAGCTTAAGCCTCAATTTTAAGATGAAAGGCGACACTGTGGAGTACAATGTAACAAAGGAGTCCATGATTTCAAGAGATCAAATGCAAAAGCAATATTATCCTATCATTAACCCCTAAATTCAGAAACTAAGGATTGCATTTCTCAAAAACAGAAGGATTTCAAGGGTTGTCCTATAAAAAAAAAAGGAATTTCAAGAGATGAAAGTCATAAACAATGCACAAACCTGTAGTAAGAGTATGCTCTGAAAAATGTTATCAATTTCTGTCTGGCATGTAGAAAGAACTGTTCGCATTTTGCTATCCATGGACATCATTATAAAAATGGAAACAAGAGCTCTTATTTTTCTAGGATGATCTCGTGTAAGCTGAGTGTCTCTCAAGAAAGGTAATTCACCAGATTCACCAACCAAAGATACCATTCTATCAAGTAGAAGTTTACAAAATGTGGAGCTTCTATCCAGCAGAAAAAAGCAAGGAAGGAGATAATCGTGCCATGCATAGAAGTTACTGGATGCCTTTTGCTCCTCCTCGGGTACCGGAAACAACTGCATAAAGACCATAAACTCAAGTGAGCCCTCATATAATGTTCAACAATCGACTAGTAACCATTGAAAACAGAAGTTCACAATACCAGAAAAAAAATTATCATCATTATCAGGCATATAGTGTTTTTGGACTAGGGAATTTCAAGGAAATCTAGAGGGAATTATTTTCAATTATACTACGTAAAGAATAGAAAAGGGAGCGGGATAGGGATAAAAAGGGATTCATTTTCCTTCTTTTAATAAACTATGTCTTTCCACTATTGTAAAGATCTGCAAGGAATGTAAGATTTAAAAACTTGCCAAAAAAATATGTTCCAATGGCCTAAACAGTATTTATGGCCTAAATACACATATCATGCAGAAAAGAGCACATATAGAATCTGATCACCATTAACAAACCACAAAAAAAAAAAAAAAAAAAAAAAGGAAAGAAAAAAAAAGTGGAGATAAATGTAAGTCAAGATGGAAGCTTGGAGATGTAATTATCTAGATGGAAGACATCCAAAAGTGCAAAATCATATAATAATCATATAACTAATATATAAAGCTAAACTTTTAGCCAGGTGACGAGACAACGACACTTGGCGTTCCAATTTTTCGTCAAGTATCGTGTACGCATGATAGAGTTATATAGAATTAAATTTGTAGGATAAAAAAGTTAGTTTAGAATTTTATTAAATTTTAAGATAAAATTTTTAATTTAGAGTTTTATTTTCGATAAAATACCAATATTTCATATGTACAAATTGAATTATAATTTTATTCAAAAAATAATTAGATTTTAATGCTCATAAATTATCATATAATTTTTTTTTTTTTTTTGTATCATAATATTTTTTTGGAGCGAACGAATTAGTTCAAAATGTACCACATCCATCATTTATAATAGGATATTTTGTGAAAAACTAACTTTTAAACTTTGAATTTTGCGAAAAACTACCCTAAAAACAAAATGTTGTAATTAACTACCTTATAAAGTATAAAATATTGTAATTAACTACCTTATATTATATAAAATGTTGTAATTGACTACCTCCCACCGGAATAACACATTTGATTTTTATTTTCAAGTATTGAACATGTCATGTGAGGGTCACATGACCCTTTAATGACTTAATTCTCCCCTTTCTCCCAAATTTTCCCACTTTATACCAACTCTTTTCCTTAACAATACGATTAATCATATTTTAGATTGTTTATTTGCAACCCCTTTGATAATTATATGGGCTGAATTGGTGTAAAGCGGGAAAATTTGGGGAAAAGAGGGGGATTAAAGTCATTAAAGGGTCACGTGACATGGTCAACGTCGAGAAATAAAAGTCAAATGTGTCATTTCGGTAGAAGGTAGTCAATTACAACATTTTATATTTTATAAGGTAGTTAATTACAACATTTTGTCTTTAGGGTAGTTTTTCGCAAAATCTGGAGTTTAAAAGGTAGTTTTTCACAAAAAAATCCTTTATAATATATTCTAATCAATTAAAATAATATACTTCACAATCTAATGTAATTTTATTACTGTGTGTAGACCTGTCAATCGGGAGGTCGGGTCGGGTCACGAGTCATTTCGGACATGGTCAAAAAATATTTTTCACCAATATTATTATTATTAGTCCTACTACATTACACATCAATTCCTAAGTAATTTTGTATCAATGATATGTTTTAAAATTTGACATATAGATTAAAAATTTATCTTAAAATTTAATAAACAACCCGGGCATCGCACGGGCACAAAACTAGTTAATATATAAAGCTAAACTTTTTGCCAGGCCACGAGTCAACGACACTTGGCATTCTAATTTTTCGCCAAGTGTCGCGCCACGTTGGATATATTTAGATAGACTTCATAGGGTAAAAAAATTAGTTTAGAATTCTATTTTCAATCAAATTTGGATAGAATTTTAGGGTAAAATTGTTAGTTGAGAGTTTTATTTTCGATTAAATACCAATATTTCATACGTGTAAATTGAATTATAATTTTATTTAAAAAAGAAATAGATTATAACTTTAAAAAAATACCAATATTATTATTAGTCAATTAAATGACTACTACATAGTTTAAATCGTCATAAAAACACATCAATTTCTAATTAATTTTGTATTAGAGATATATTTTGAAATTTGACATATAGATTAAAAATTTATTTCAAAATTTAATAAACAACCCGGACATTGCACGGGGCACAAAACTAGTAATATGATAAGAAAAAACGAATGAGTTCACACATGCAGCAGTGACAAAAAAGGCTTAATCAATTTTTACAATCATGGTCAATAGAAAAAAGAGGTATGCCAGCAAAATGTGACAGTTCCACAAGAGCAACTTTCACACAATTTTGAAAACATAAATGGAATTTTTCAAAAAAAAAAAAAAATCACTCAATACAATTTTGGACAGCAAGCCAAAAAAAAAAAAAAAAGCCACAAGTGTGTGCATATAGGCATGCCAATTGTGACAGAATAATGGTGAGGTTAAGGAGCAAGAGTGAAACAAAATAACACTTACAAGTGCAACATCAATCATGTAACTCAACATAATATCACCAAGTTTAATGATGCTTTTCTCTGAAAGTCTTGTCGGTCTGGAGTCCACAGTTATAAGCATCCCCATTAATGCACAAGTGTTATGAATAGGTAATTTCTGTGACTGAGGAAAAAAAGATACAGTCAAAATTCCATGAGAAATTACACCAGTTGTATGGATGAATCAGCATATTCAAAATTAATACAGTTTGGATAGTCCACTAAAGAGTAGGGTTAATATAAAAGACTGGGACACGGGAGAAAGAGTAAACAACAATGAGAGCTACTCAAAAGATGTGAAAAAAATTAGCCAACTCACTATATGGTCAAGAACAACATCCTCTAATATCTGAAAAAGCAGTGATGGATCTCCCATCTGACTTAGGAAACAGCAGACACGTCCAGTGACAGATCTAAAAGTTGCTAGATTAGCCTCCTTCAATATTAAGCTACAGGTTTTCTCTGCAATGACAAGGCAAAAAACAACAAACTGTATTATATTGATTGAATAAGAAAAATAAATTGTCATACACGAAGAAAACCAGACAAGAGTCACAAGACATCCTTAATATTCAATGAGAAAATAATAAATCAAACCCTGATGATGAATTCCTTCTTTAGATAAGAAACATCACAATTAACAATTGCTACAAAATTCATCCCACATTTTTTCTTTCCATAGAGAGCCAATTCCATGGGTTCAAAATTACATCACCCACCCCCAATGGGTACCTCAGATTCACCTCTGTGTTTGATAAAGGCCATGTACATGTGAATCATTTTACTAGCAAGGGTCACTTTAACAATCCTTTCCACTGAAGCTACTATTCACCTTGAGGCTGCTTATTGTGTTCCATAGGAACTGAATTTTCAACTCTACCGTCTTGATCTTACCAGATATTTCATATAGTGAAAGTTAATGGCAACGGTAATGAAATGGGTACATCACTTACCAGATATTTCATATTGTGAAAGTAAAGTGACCAAGAAACTGATGTAGTCAACAACATGGATGTGACCAGCGTTATAAGATGAATGTAGGACTTCTATGATCCGAAATAAGACAGAGGGCTCCAAGGAATGAGCTGAATCAATAATAGAAAAAAATATTTAAGCACAGCAGCCAAATAGCTAAAAAGGAAAGATTTAACTTCCCTCCCAAATATCAAGATTCATGGTTTAAGGCTCCACAGAAGACGACTACTCATGAATTAAGCTAAACTATTTCATCCAGACACTGTAGCAAGCAGCATAAATAGTCTCTTTTGACATGCTCCAATGAATCTAGATATAATACTTCCTCCGGTCTTTTTTAATCGCAACGTTTGGAATTTTTAATTACTCACACACCCTTTTGATCGCCTATTTTTAATTAATACATTTGGAAAAATAGTCATGAGAGATTTTGTTTGATGTATACTTTCAAAATAGTAAATTTATACAATTCTTACTAAAAACATAATTCAAGTTATTAATGGTAAAAGATATGCATTGCAAGCGTGAAATCCTCAACATTGCAATTAACAAAGACCAGAGTAAGTACTGAACTTCAATGTATAATACCACATGGTACTACCAATTCTATTGTTTCAGGTGAACTTATATTTGACATCAATTTTCTAGCATACAAGATAGAAATTGCTTACATAAGCAGCATAATGCCAGTGAGGCAAGTAATTGTCCTTTCAGACAAGAAAAGTAATAGAGACAGCAAATGGAAAGTTCTTGAGATTCTTTGGAAAGTTCCATAAAAGGGCCATAAGATATATGACCTGCAATACAAAAAGAATATGATCAAAGGACAGCACAATATGCTTGGGGTAGAGGGAAGGGTTAATACCGAATCTTAAAAACAAACAGAAGAAAGCGGCGGAGCAAATGCAAAAAAGATTGACAAGCAAGGAAAGGAGATGAACGTATATGAAACACATTTTTTTAAAAAAATTGGTATGAACAATGAAGAAGCCAAAAAGGAATATAAAATCAGAAAACTATATAGTACACATTAAGATTATCACTCCTTTCACTATGGCTACACCACATCAATCCTAGAGATGTAATTAATCTCATCTTAATAGTAAAATTGCTGTGACCACCTTTTAGCAAATTGAAAAATAAAAGGAGGTGTGTCCCTGCAATCTCCAATCATCCTGTTTATCAACAGAGCCAATTAGGGTATAGTATTAAATGAATGCTTTATTTTTTAAATACCACTATCTTTAGTTACACAATTGAGCACACCAATGATTGGAGGATGAAACAGTCAAGTTAACAGACAGTTAGATAATAATTAGTCTAAAGTATAAATGTAATTCCTCTCGCTCATCTTGTTATCCTATTTGATCCAAAGACCAAAACATCACTATTGATGATGAAGATGACACCCGCAAAGAAAAGAGAAAAAGAGCTATGAATTCACCATTCTCTGATTTTATGCAGTAATACTTTTGCAATTCATCCTGTAGTTTGTCATATTCCACTGCAAGATCGCTGTTTGACAGTCCAATTTGTCCTAGGCGAAGCAAAAGATGCAACACTGCCTGTCAAATTGATACGATGACATGTAGGGGAAAATTAAGTCATTATGAAAGCCAAAAAGAAACATGAAGCCATTATTTGTGATATCTACAAAGGCAGGCTGTGCTCATACACGGAAGCTTGATGGCCTTTTATTGCTAATTGAATTCAGAAGCAGCCCAATCTCGTGTATCCAAGTCTTCTGACAGTCCAGTATTTCTTTATCAGCGGCATCTGAAAATAGGATTTCTTGTTTCTGCAATCAGCAAAGGTGGCTTTAGCATGGTTATCACATAGTACATGGTAATCCAAAATCAACCGTTATCATCATGACACCTTAAGGTTAATAAAATTAATAAGACGACCAACTTCAAAATATTACCTCATACAACCAAAGGGCGTGAGGGAGGAAAGGAAAGGAAAGGAGAGAGAAAAAGATAGCGAATGAAGGGAGGTGCCTACATGGAGCCATTAATGATTCATAAGAGGTCAAGGACTGTTTTGAGAAGGATCCCCCTCTAATTGGGATTGCTATGAGTTAATCAATAGTTTGATCCTTTTAAAGAACGTTGATAGTTGGGACTGCTAGTGTCAATTTTCCTTATTTTATAACTGAACCATGATGGCCAATTTTGTATCTGTGGAAGATATTGACCAACAAATATTTTCTGTTCAGGTTCCTTCAACAGCGCCCCCCCAACCCCCCCCGGGGTTTTCCCCCCTTTTCCATCTTCATTCTCACAAGTCACAATGACACATAAAATTAGTTTCCTTCAACTCCCCCCCCCCCCCCCCCTTTTATGTCTTCATTCTCACAATGACCACATAGCTAAGCAACTGATCCTTACTCTCTCTATCTCTTGTCCCCTCCATCTTCACTCTCACAGATTTCACATAGTAAAGCAACTGATGACAAAATAGTAAGCTTTTCTATCTTCACTGTCACAGTTTTCACATTAAAAAGCAGTTGATGACAAATCTTTCTCTTGTTGAGCTTATTAGAAATATATATATAAAAGAAAAAAAAACAGTTTCTGCAGTTTATGACAGTAATTTATATTATCCTTAAGATACCAGGATGATAGTCCTCTCCACCACCCTTCTGTTTGTATAAATTATTTTGTTAACAAATATAAAACCATAAATGCAAGTTTATGATAGCTTACAAGAACAAGCATCTCTTCAACAGCTTCCAGGCAAGCCATTTTTAATGATGATTCAGGACTGCAATTCCCAAATGCTGTAGTAAAAGCCTGCAATTTATTTTAAATAAGTATACATAAGTGGACAAAAACATTATAGAATCAGACAAGGTTAACTGAAACAAAAACCATTTAGAACACTGTATTATCCAGATATCAGGTATGATGTCAAAAATCATCATGAGTCACGAAACCAATATATTTTTCAGCAGACGATAAATAAATACTTCCTCCGTTCTATTAATATTGCAACAAGGATGAAATTACGCATTTCAATGCACATTTTATATGTTAAATATCTATAATTGTATAAGAGTAAAAATTATAAAAAGTTGATATTGTGAAAGTATTTTATGAGACGAATCCAACAAGATCTCACATGATTATATTTTGCTTAACGTATAAATCATATTATAAGGTCAAACAAGAGTGATGAATAGTGCAAAAAGTCCATTGTTGCAATATTAACAGAACGGAGGAAGTATTGATTATCCTCTTATAGAGTTCAACAACCATACAACTATACAAGACACTAAGACTATTAATAATCTTTAATTTGAAGTAACAGCTTGTATATGTGATTCACCATTGTGGAAAATCCAGATAAATAAATCAGCTTATAGGTGATATCTTTTTTCCCTTACATGAGCAAGAATACAAATTTACAAGCAGAACCTACTCCCATTTATGTAGCTTGTAACTCTCCATTTTGGTCAATAAATGTTCTCTTTCCATTGCACATATTTATCCAGCTAAGCTAACAGGAAAAAGAACATTGATCCTCTGTAGGTCCTATTTTTCCCCAGCCGAAGTAGGCTGGAGATATACGAAAAGAGAGACACAATAAAACACCTCTACACTTATTAAACCATAACAGTCTCAGGTAAGAAAAAAAAATCTATGATTGGATAAAAAGTGGAGATGTCCTCCAGCCAACATAAGACAAAGATAGAACAGCCCTGAGTGATTAGCCAAAGATTTCTAAATGTAAGTGTTATTGCTCTTAACAGATCCAAGTCATAAACACAACTCTCATACCTGAATGGCATTCAGATGGTCATCATAGAGTTCCGAATTCATAAGAACTGGTGCCACAAGCCCACAATCATCATCAACAAAAAATTGTTTTCAGGAACTATACGTTTGAAACCCAAACCACCCTTGACCTATCCCAGCTCACAAAATAACATCTGGTCTCTCCTAACCACACTACAGACTGAAAAAATTATTTCATCAACTTTACACCTATAAACCACAACTATAGAATTCCAAACAACTTGAAGTAGACTATTCATTACCAATTAAGGGGAGTTTGGTTTGGGAATTTCAAGAATGGGAAAGGTAATCAACTATCTTAATTCCCTTAAAAATGTTTGTTTGTTCAGTTTTTCCATCCCCTTTACGCTTACAATTCCCCAATTTCCTTCATAATTCCCCCCCCACCCCCCTTCACACAGACAAATACACACACACAGGAATAACTCTTACCCCTAACCCTTAAATACCCAACAACCTTTGATCAACATAAGAGTGATGGAGTTGGTATCGGTGGAGAGAAGAGGAAGGGGGTGAATAACTCACACAGACAGCACATTATATCAAAGGGTAATACTTTCCTTTCCCCCTTTATCCGTTTCAATTTCATTCCCTATACCCCATCCAAACCAACATCCCCTTATTTCTAATTAGTTCAAGAGTTACATGACCTACTTTTCTTTTACAAGAATTATGTCCCATGTTTCCACCTTAATCTAGAATCTCAACTAGTATTGCATTGGTATCAGCACTTATGTTCTGATTTCTTTTACAAGAATTACAAATTTCACATAAGTGACTATATAAGCACTTACATTTTTATTATTTTTATAAATGGCTTTACACACTATAATAATTAAATCTGCCTTCCCTTGTTATTTCATCAAGATGGACCAGATATCATTATGCAGAAAACAATCCTTGGTGCATATTTTTTAAGAAAAAAAATAAATTCGTACAATATGTCAATAAAAAAAAAAAATCATAGGAAAACATGGAAATATAAATTACATTGGAATCACAATATCGACGATTCAGCAGACCACTGAAAATTCCAATACATCCACAAGGTAATGATGTACTTCCCCTGTTTTCTTTTATTTGCAACACAACCTATAGGCACGCTTTTTTAGAAGTTGATTAAAGTAGGTAACGAGCAACTTGATCAAATAATTTTAACACCAAGATTAGAGATAGGAGATGGGTTAGGTATTACGGGTATAAATTATTTAGATTAATTTGTATGTTTACATTACTATATCTCTTCCTAAAAGCGTGTGCCATAGTTTCTGAATTTATTAGATCACATCTTTTTACACAAGAAGATGCCTGCCAAGATCTTCAAAGTCATTGCCATAAGTTTTGGAATTTAGTGGAATAAAATCAAGGTATGAGCGAGGGAACAGACCTTTAGAAGGTGATGATCTTGGTCATCTACAGTTGATACAAGGTATGGAATAAAAGGAACCAGAGAAGGCAGTTGCTTGTCATAAAATGCTTTATCGGAAACGTTACTTCTATACAACTGCAAGTTGAAACCAAAAACATGTTACATAGTAGATAAAGAAGAGAAACATATAGCAATAATCACAATATCAATTTTCCAAGGATGATAGGCCCAAAATAATATGAATAATAGAGATACAATTGCCAGAAGAAAAGGTCTATGAAGTGACTAATGGGTCGATGACTGTAAATCCACACGAGAATAAACTCGTTGAATAAGTTGGCAGTAAAGACAATAAGGGCGTCATATGTCATCAAAGCAGCTAATGTCCATTTTGCAACGGAATAGTTAGGGGAAGGCCAGAGAAATAAAGTAATTTCAAGAACCGGAATTTAACTTGAACTCGAAAATATACTTCTGGCAGATATACCAAAGTCAATCGTGTTAGATTCTCATTAAAGTTTACCAGACTCATCATCACATGATTTCTACAACTGTGATAACTATGCTATTCTACAGAGAAAAATAAAATCCATCAATTATAATTATCAATTGTTTTCTGTACATGCCACATCCATTATCCCATGCAGATTATTGATTCATGTAATAAGATCTGCCAGAAGACTCAGTATCATATTCAGGGTGTTTATTTTAATTTCCTAAAAACAATTATTTCTCTCTCTATACATAAGAAAAATATTAATAAACACAGCAAAATAAGAGAAGACAACAAAAGGACACAGTCTTGCAAAGAATTACTTAATAATTTTACAAAATAGCCCAGTTCCTTTGTATCTCCCCTGTTGTATAATCTAGAAAACCCCAGCAGCCTTAGCCCATAAATATACGGTAGCAAAGTTAGTTTAACCCACTGTAAAATTGTGTTCTCTTCCCCTATAATAAACTACTTTAATTAAAAAATTTACACGTATTAATCTTATGTGGTATAACATTTCTGGTCTAGCCTGATTTGATGTAAATATTTGAAGGACACACCCAAGCTCAAAGATGTTGTATTTTCATTCTCCAAATGCCCCTGTCCGGCTTCCCCTTAAGGCCTCAAAGTCAGTTCACTACCCCCACATGCAGAATCTGTAGCCAGTCATATATTATTTGTCGAGTTCAACGAATATGTAACAAGAGAACAAACCTCAAAAAGCCAGTCTTTTAAGAAGCTCAAGAACCTTTCGCACAAAACAGGAAGCGGGGAGATGTATTGGTTGAAAGTAAAGAATATTCGGGATATTACAGCATTTAATATGTAATATCTGCGATCATAGTGATCATCCTGTCAACCAAAAACAAAAAGGTGAATCAAATAACAACCACAACCACTTATAAATCCAGCAGCTAGCATGATTAAACAAGTTGCATAGGTAGCAATTATTTTCCATAGGACAACAGAGGTCATACATATAAGACATGCATATAAGAAATTCTTCTTTAAATCTTTCAGGGGAGAACACAAGAAGAAAAGCAACCTCAAACTTTTATAGGATATTATCTTCATGCATAATTCTATGTTCAGAGGAACACAAGTGAAAAACCATGAAAAGCAAGCAACAATATCATGCAATGAAAGTACAAAAAGCAAGCACATTGAAAGAATATACATACAAGACACTGTTCTTAGCAATGTCACCTTCACCAAGTTAGATTATAAGAGATGAGATGGAATTTATGTCTCGCCTTATACAGCTAATAGTAAATGCACAACTAAATTATTATGGGAATGAATCATGGGCCCAAAAGTGCATTTCTTCATTTTATGTGTTCTGTAGCATTCATAATAGTTGTAGCAAATGATATTCTCACTCTAGGTATTTAGTTTCGTAATAGTAGTCTCTAGCTTTCCAAGTTTGTTTCGTAATAGTAGTCTCTAGCTTTCGAAGTTTGTTTTAGCATATATATACAGCTTAATCCCTATGTTATTCCTCAGTTGTGTTATCTGACTTGAGAATTAATCGAGATTTTTGGAAGTTCACCCAATCACTATGAAGATGAGGATGGTCAGATTCTCCACTTTAGAGCAGATAAGATGGGTTTGAATCCCATACTTAACACTTAGTCACTTGAACAAAAGCACTTGGAGAAGAAATAATCTAACCAGAAAACTAAGGAATTTTGAAATTTCTTGATTTTAAAGCAGTCCTGACTGAATTTCAATTCCAAAAAGCACTAAAATAGTCCAAAAGTGAATTTTTTTCACAATACTTTTACCTTCTTCTATATAGGTTCTAGTTTCTAGATTATTACGCAAGATTCCTAGCAAGCAATTAAAATTGGAGCTATCCTACTTTCATCATCAGAATATCTCAAGTAGAATATTCTTATTGGAAATGATGAGGATGCAACTCCACCAGCCTATTCCGAAAACAAAATATTCAGGATATCATGCAGACATCACAACAGAACATGTTTTGTGTAAGTCATGAGGATCACAAAAAGTATGTAAGCACTTATAAAAAAAAAAAGTGAATACCTCCTCAGAAACAGCACGAGTTGGTTGCATGGGGAAAACAGCAAACAACTTATCCAACAGAAGTAAAGGGAACTTCTCATCCTGTGCATGGATCTCTGTGCTTGGATTAGAGGACATAGAAGTATGTACATCTTGTTGATACTTGCTGATTCCATACACCTTGTAACGGACAATTAGATCTATGCTATGAAGTGTAGATTGCATGCAGTCAAAAGAATGTGAATCAAGTTGAGGTTGAGAGTAGGCCTCTGACATTAAGCCATAGAAGCAGTTGACGAGAACTGGCACAAGATCCTTCAATTTGCCAACGATCAAAATATGGCCTACATTGAAGACATGACAAAAAAAAAAAAAAAAAAAAAAAAAAAAAAAAAAAAAAAAAAAAAAAAACTTTTTTCAAAATCATTACTTTAATTAGAACACACCACTTTCTGACAAGAGGTTCAAAAAACAAAATTGCCAACGCGGTGCAACACATAAGCTCATCTTGCAGTGGGATGGCAGGATTCAAATTCAACCACAAGGCCAAGCTGAGAACAGTAGCACATCATGTCATCAATTCTATCTATTAGATTCTTTTTGAAATCTTTTCCTCAAAATCCTATCCAAAGCCAGCATGTGGACATAATCTATAAATTATTATTAAAGTAATAACCGTGGGGGACACTTGAAGTAATTATGTGAATATTTTCTCTCCAAAACGACATGACATATAGTAAATGAAAACTTATCCTCTTTTTTTAGCTATAAATCTCTTTTTTTTTTTTTTTCTTTTTTTTTTTTTTCTTTTTTCTTTTTTTTTTTTTTTTTTTTTGAAAACAATAGAAAAGACATTTTCTTATAAACAACATCTAGGCTCATATAAGAAGATGAGAAGCATTTTAGACCCTAAACGCCAGTTGAATCTGAAAAGCATTCTCCATTGAGTCTGTTAAGCGTTATATATATTCAATACACTAGTTAAGCATTCTGCCTAAACACCAGCATCTCTCTCTCTCTCTCTATATATATACTAGTTAAGCATTCTCCCTAAACACCAGTTCTCTCTCTCTCAATATGTTAAGTGTGATATATATTCAATATACTAGTTGAGCATTCTCCCTAAATACCAGTTCTCCCTCTCTTTCTATCTATCTAGACACTAGTTAAGCGTTCTCCCTAAACACCATCTCTCTCTCTCTCTCTCTCTAATGATATCTTTTCTCTCATAGCTTAGAAGGTGGTGCTTTATCAGGTGGTACAGGGCCATGACTTACTTTGTGGGTAGTCAAAAGAGTCAATAAGTGACAAAGATAGACAAATATTAAGCACAAAAGGCAGATTATATAAAAGGCATGAAAAAATTTTCTTGCAAAACTTCCTTTTGTCACTTTTTCATTCTTGTAGGTAGGATATAAAAGCTGCGACTAGAAGACCTAGTCATATATATCCAAATAGGCAAAAAATTTGAGTAGCTGAAGCAGATGAAAAGTAAACCAAAGATTCTAATGAACTAAATGCTTTGCAAAAACAGAAACGAGAAGCTTGTCATAAATTGCTGTATCAAAATTCAACAGGCGATATTTTGACAGTAAGCCCAAAATTTTAATGGTGTAAGCACTATGATCTAGGGATTGGAGGAAAATTTTAAACGACAAGCTTTAATTTCCTATAAGAAATAGAGAAGTACCAAAGAAAAGAAGAACTAACGAAACCTTTAAGAAATATAGCCACAAGGGACAAAAATGAAAATGCAACAACAATTTTAGGGCTTAAAATATTGTAATGAAAGATTTTCTTCGTAAGACCTTAGAGAAACAATATAAAAGTAATAATAATTTGTTTAAGAATAAGCAGAAATATCATCAGTGAAGCAGATACCGATAAGGGCAACACAGTATACAAAACAAACAGAATTGTCATGAAAATCTGTAAAATTTGAGTATGTCACCTAAGTCAAGAAAACACTATCATTTTTTAAGTTATCATCAAACACTGAGCATTGAGCAATTGCCTCCAAATGCAGAATAGATATACAAATTGAAAACTACTGGTTATCAAGCGAGGCATACAAAATTTTATGACCACAAACAAGAAAGCTTTTACAGCACAGGTAAGCATTGTTTTTCAATCATCTTTATTCATAATAACAGTTAATTAATTTGTACTTATTTCTTAAGCATTTAAAAAAAAGGAAAGATCAAAGCATAGTATTGAGAATCATTGCATACCAGTAGAATCATTAGGCATGTCTCTCTCAAAAGCATGCAACACTTCTTTTTCAGCATTTGTCTGCATCATCATGAATAATTTAAAAACTGATTCTCTAAAGACAGATACATGGTAAGAGTTCAGATTTGAAGTTATAAAGGCTGACTGAAAATAGCAGTAGAAGGTGCAGTTATATGGCCAAATATGATAAGTGTTTCATGCAAATAACAAATAAGTTCAGGAACGTATTCATATCAATCTAAAGTCTAACGTTCATCTATGGGACATGCCTCATCTAAGATACTACATCCTCATTCAAACCCACAGCACTATAATGACACCGCACTAAATTTTGCAATCACAGCTTCAATCAGAATTAGCCACAAGTCAAGTCTCATCCCCCAATAATATATATCATCTAGAAACAACAAACAACATGGTATCCCATCATGTGTAGAGCCCTATAAATTGTGTAGAATCATATCATTGGTAGAAAAGGCTTTTCCATACTCCTTGTGTCAACTTTGGATGCAGCACCAGTATCAACTCTTGGCTAAAGCACATTAATGCCTGTCATTTAAAGATTAACTTTCATCTGTACTTATTTGCTTTATATAAAAGAGAAATCTACTTTAAGGGGCCGTTTGGTTCGCAAAGGGGAAAGGGAATGATTTAAAGAAAGGGAAAGAGTGGGAATGGAAAGCAATTCCCTCATTGATAATAGGTTGTTTGTTTTACATCAAAAGAATGGAATGAAGTTTGAAAACAACCGCACAGCCAACAAGGGCAACAACCAACTCCGATCCAAGCCTCCTACCCCCACAGCGGCGCCAAGCTCCCCCACCCCCCTTCATCGGCCCCCACCCTCTCTTCCGGCGACGCTACTCCCCTTTCCCTGCAACACCGCCACCCCTCCCTCATCTACCGCCGCACCAACTCCATGGGTAAATGTGGATGTCAACCCTCTCTCTTTTTTTAGGTAATATTTTGGTAGATCTAGAAGGTTGTATGTTTTTAGATTGTTATGTGTTGTTTTTTTGGGTATTTGGAGGTTGTTTATGGGGTGGTTATGGTTTCTTATTGAGATGGTTAGGGTTTTTTGGGTGGTTTTGTGGTGGGTGTGATGATTTTCGTGGGTAATTGGTAATGAATGTGGTGGGTAATCTGACGGATCTGGGTATTTTTGGGGAAGATTGTATTTTTTTCCGGTGGATTTGGGTAGTTTCGGTGGTGGCTGGGTGGTGGCATTAGCGCGCCGGTGGTTTATTGGCGTCTGAGCAGTGATTCTGTAGGTGTATGGGCGGTAGTTGCAGTGGTTAGGTGATAGTTGAGGTGGTTGGGCGGTGGTGTTGGTGGTCGGTTGGTGTTTTCAATGGTGGTCAAGGTAGTTAGAAAGTTGGTCAAGGTAGTTGGCTGAAGAGGATTTTGGGGGTTTGAGTGATTCCCTTGGGGGGGGGGGGGGGGTGGGGAATGAGAGTAGAGGAAAATGGGGTAATGAGAGGGGTAAAGGGAATGATCGATTTTGTCTATCAAACATCAACAAAGGGATTCATGGTAGTATTCCCTTTCCCTTTGTTGAATACCCCAACCAAACGGCCCCTAAGTAAACAGGTGCTTGAACAAGGTCACATGCACACTTCATCTTTTAGGGGGGGTTTTGTGCTCTCTGTTGGAAGTCTGCGTTACTAAGTTGAAGTCCTTAGTGCAATTTTCCTTGGTAACCATTGCGAAAGTCAGCATTACAAAATTGAGACAGTATGAACAAATTTTTTGGAACAATGAGTTTGAAGACCATGGATTACTGACTAGGGTTACAAATTAACTAGGAATCTAGGATAAGTGAATCTTTGGACTAGCCCATGGTTTCATTACTTTTGTTCCTCTTGTCTCTTAGGCCCTTCTATACTAAATAGAATGGCTGCATTGCAAAAAGATATAAGTGAAAGATACTGTACATCTGGTTTGTCTGACTGCATACAACGTCTGTGTCAAAGATTTCATTAATTTAATGGCTTAAGAACCAATACGGAAAGAAAAAAAAAAAAAAAGAAAAGAAAAAGGTTGAATCGCAAGCTCGTTTCCTGTAAACAAAAGCTTTCCTAAGACCTTGATAGATAAAGCCATACAAAGGACCTAGTAAGATCTGAATTTTATTGATTTAAGCAAACTACGGAAGTACAACATCAATGTATTAAATTAGAACACAATTCTCATGAGCTCTAAAGGTCAAATATTTATCTGAGTTAAATAAGAACAACTGCTTTCAGAGGTCAATAACTCCAAATTAAGAATATGATTTTACTGAATTCAAAGGTATTCTTCATGTGATTTTCAAACAATTACTAACGGGGGGGGGGGGGGGGGGGGGGGGGGAAGGAGGGAGAGCAGATCATTATTACTCGTCTAACAAAAAAAGGCAAAGTTTAAATTTGAATCAGAATAAAAAAAACAATATTGGCAAGAAAAAAATAAAATAAAATAAAAAATAACCAACTCTTTCTAAAAAAAAAAAGAACCAAAGGTTAGATGTTTGAAATATTAATAATAAAAAGGATGGTACCTGTCCAGAAGAATGAATTTCTTTTCCATTTGATGGCAACAATGACAAGCAGCGCACCAGGGAAGAAAGAGCAAACTTGAGTTTGCTTTTCTCCTCCGAAAAAAATTGGTTCTTCTGTAGTAGATCTGTATAATTTTCCAGAGCCTGCAGTCAATCAAGAGAGCAGAACATAAAAAGGGCAAAAAATCAAAGACCACACCGGGATGAGAAAAAATGGGGAGGGAGATGAGGAAGAGTAGAGTTAGAGAGAGATGTATTATTGTTTTTTTTTTTTTTTTTTTTGAAACAATGTATTATTGTATTTCTCATGGAAAACTACTGCCCAAAGCTCAAATACAATACAACAAATTATCAAAGTAAAATAAAACCCGTCATGGACTTATGGTATATCTCTGGTTTCAGGATTTCATTATGACATTACAGTCATAGGCTTACATGACTCCTACAGGCTACAGTACTATGAGTTGATAGGTAGGTTCATTTGGTTCTGTCTTCTCAACACTCTAATCAAGGAGAGCAATGGCAATTTTCTTTTCTTGATTATTTTTGAAGATACAAGTTAAAGAGATGCCAAGGGAATACCATCCCGTCCACCCATATATAAATAACACAAAAGGAGGGCTAAGAGCAAAATGATGCATGCCTTCAAGCTATCATGAGGCAATTCATTTAACAAAATCAGAAAATCTCAAGTATCATTAAGAGCATCAAACTTTACTCCAAGAGTACAATAGCCTCAAAAATAAAATATAGAAACGGAAAAATTATAAAAATAATCTCAACTACACTTGTCTTCTCATTTTAATTCAAATTATAGTTTAACCTAGAATAATACCATTTATGTTGGTAGCCTTCTCAAAACAGCCTCCCTTTTGTGTTAACCTATTCACAGGGTTAAAAGATTGGTGTGTCAATTTTTAATTGGCTTTGGTTATGTTTATATTTTTATCTAATTAATTTTTCCCTTTCATGCATTTCTTTACCCACAGTTTAAAATATATAAATATATATATATATATATCCTTCCCTAATTTTCCAACAGTGTATGGAGGAGCAACCATCCACCATAGCTGCCCCCCCCCCATCACTTGCCACTTGAACCACCACCACCGACAGCCAACCATCACTGAGGCCACCTTCACAAACTTTCCACAAAAAAACAACATTCCCTCAAAAACACAGCAGCTACTACCGCCTTGAAGTTGCGTAATTCACACATCCTCCTCCATCAAAAGACATCGGCACTACGCTCACCTTTATAAACTAAGAGAGCTTATTCATTAAGCTAATCAACCAATTGAGAGTCCCAAATTTATTAATAATGCCACAGTTTTCACTGCCGACTTCACCGAGCAACCTTTCCCTCACCCTCCCCAGCCTCCCTATCTTTCTATGCCTCAATCTTCTTTAATTTTCGCTGCACTTCCAACCAACACCAACATACTTAGCTGTCCGACTACGGCAAGGTAGTGGAGTTGGTCTAGTGGTGCAGTGGTCTTGAGGGAGTGGTGAGCAATGTTGCCGTGGTCTAAGGCCTGGGTTCAAGTCGGGTGGAGATAGAAGCTAGACAAGGTAATGAAAAGGAAAAAGATCTAGTCTTCAATAGAATAAAAAAAAAATACAGTAATAATTTACCAGTCTTACAAGTAGTAGGTCATTTTGGATGTTTTGAGAAAGATCCTCTCACAGTTGGGGTTAATTTGAGTTAATGAATAGTTCGGACTAAAATGAGAAGAACCCTAATAGTTGGGATTTTTCTTGTTAAGTATTCCTAAAAGATTATTCAAACTTTGATGAGAAGAATATCTACCATAAACATTATGGGTTCCATTCTTTCCAAGTGTACCACCTTGACATGGAGAGCACTGGCAAACTAACCAGATGTCTCAAGTGCCTACTGCCTAGTGATAATTCAGAGGAGCGGAGACATGTTTGATTTAGAGGTTTAGAAAAGGAATTTGTGATCCTTGTTTCCTTTATGCAATGCACCCGCGGCCACCAATCACTCTGACTTGCAGCAGGCGCCCAAGACAGCAGCAAGGCACCAACAACACTCATCCAACGGCACACTAAAGCAACAGCAGAGCAGGGAGTTTGGCTTATTGGGTTTTCACTGTGGTAACTTGGAAGAAGACAAGTAGTAAAGTAATTAAGGCCCTTGCCAACTTTTGTAAGCTAGTGGTAGTATAAATAGCAGTTGTCTCTAAAGAAGTAGGCATTCAGAAAGTTGTATTTGTTCACTTGGAGAGTGATGGCCTCAAGCCATTAACGCTACGCAAGCCTTTGAGCTTTAATCAATCAACTACCAGACTTTACTCCTGTTAATAGTGTTTATTCACGCGTCCCGTTGCCTGTGACGCCGGAGCGGGTGGCGGCGCTGGAAGAGAGGGTGGAAGAAATTTTCGAAAAACTCGGCGAAGGGGAGAACTCGCTACAGAAGACCTTGTTGAAGAAGCGGGAAGAAACTATTGACAAGGTGAGACAATCAATGGAGGGAAAGATGGATCGATTCCGGCAAGAAATCACCCAACAAGTAAGCATGACGGCGAGCCGCCAAGACAAAGTCATGGATGAGATTCGAGGCGCACTCAAGGCCTTGAGGACACGACCGAACCCGCAACCCATACCGGTGGAGGAAGAGGTGGAACAACCTCAGTTTGGTGGCGGATTTGCTGAACAACCCTTCGAAGGAGTGGTTTTAGCGGCCTACGTTTTGGTAGTTGGGAACCAGGCTTCGGTGGAAACAACAACCATCATGAGTCGCGTGGGAATTGGAAGCACCGGAAGTTAGACATGTCGGTGCTTGACGGGAGTGACCCCGATGGATGGATACTCCGAGGAGAGCAATATTTCCAGTTCTACCGACTCGCCGAAGCATAGAAGTTACAGGCAGTGGTCGCCATGGATGGCGACGCACTCTGGTACCAGTGGGAGTCGCGCCGTAGACCGATGATTCATTGGGAGGACCTCAAGCTTAGGGTGCTGACCCAATTTCGACCCACGAACACGGGAACGTTGCACGAGCAATGGCTTGCCGTCACTCAGACGACAACGGTGGTGGAATACCGCCGCACCTTCATAGAGAAGGCTGCCCCCTTAGCTGATATTCCGGAAAGCCTTTTAAAAGGTCAGTTCATAAACGGACTCAAGGAGGAAGTGAAGGCGGAGATCCGTTTACTTAACCCGTTAACGTTGAAAGACGCCATGGACCTGGCAATACGGGTCGAGGAGCGTAATCGGGTTAACGGTCTCAAATCGGGCGGGGCTTTTGTTAAGCCTGGGCCATACTCGTATTTAAATCGGAGCCCAGCTTCTACTATACTGGGTGCTGGCTGGCCCACTCACAATCCAGCCAAACCCTTTCCCTAAACCCAAACACTAACCCAAGCCATGGCCCAAACACTTACCACCCCAACCCAAACCGACCCAACCCACAAACCAGTACTGGCCCACAGACTTCAACAGCCTCTGTAAACAACCAAACCCAAAATCCAACCCGATCCTACTCAAACCGAACCTATCCAGGCTCGTCGAGATTTAGCGAGGAAGTCAGGCGATTGACCGAACGAGAAATCCAAGAAAAACGAGCCAAAGGGCTTTGCTTTCGGTGCGACGGGCGATGGACCGGCCCCACCCACGTCTGCGCCGCCAAGGGGTTGAGTGTGCTACGGGTGGAAGAGGAGGAGGTCGACAAGGCCGGAGAGGAGGAAATTCCGACGGCCGCCACGATGAATTCGATCGTGGGATTAACGAGCCCGAAGACATTGAAACTGACGGGGGAGATACAGGGGACTCCGGTGGTGGTGATGGTGGACCCCGGAGCCACCCACAACTACATATCTACGGGGACTGTGAGCAAATTGAAGATTCCGATCACCGGCACAACCGCTTTTGGTGTGTCCTTGGGCAACGACGAAGCAATTAAGGGGAGAGGGGTATGCTATGGGGTACGACTGAGGTTGAATGAGGGACTGGTGGTCAAAGAGGATTTTTTGCCGCTACAACTGGGCAATTCTGACGTCATATTGGGCATCCAATGGTAGGTGGTAACAAATTGGAAATTACAGAGGATGAGCTTCACGAGGGGGGAAGAGATAGTCACCATTAATGGTGATTCGAGCCTCGCAAGAACAGGTGTCACACTAAAAGCTATGATCCGTACTCTGAGAAAGGAAAATGGTGGTTTACTGGTCGAGTTGAGCAGAATCGAAGGGAGCAAAGGTGAGCATAAGGGAGGGCAGGTACCAGAATTTTTACAAGAAGCAGTTGAGGAATATAGGGGGGTGTTTGAGGAACCCAAGGGGCTACCACCGAACCGTGGTCATGAGCACGCGATCGTACTTAAGGAAGGGTGTAATCCGGTTAGCGTCCGACCCTATCGCTATCCACAATTTCAAAAGGATGAAATTGAGAAACTCATCAAGGAAATGTTAGAGGCCGGTATAATTAAGCCGTCAACAAGTCCCTTCTCTAGCCCGGTGTTATTAGTGAAGAAGAAAGACGGCTCGTGGAGGTTTTGCGTAGACTACCGTGCTCTCAACAAGGAGACGGTGCCGGATAAATACCCGATACCGGTCATCGATGAGCTCTTGGATGAGTTACACGGGGCTCGGGTTTTCTCTAAGTTGGACCTCAAGGCGGGGTATCACCAAATTTTGGTTCGACCGGAGGACACGCATAAAACCGCGTTTCGGACTCACGAAGGACACTACGAGTTCCTCGTTATGCCGTTCGGATTAACCAATGCACCGGCCACCTTCCTTCCAATCTTTGATGAATGAGGTATTTCGTCCCTTTTTACGCAAATTTGTCCTTGTATTTTTTGATGATATACTTGTGTATAGTGCTAGCCAAGTGGAGCATGTGACACATTTGAAAGCCGTGCTAGCAACTCTTCAAGAACATACCTTGTATGCCAATCAAAAAAAGTGTGAGTTTGGCAAAGAAAGAGTGGCTTATTTGGGCCATATCATTTCACATGAGGGAGTGGCAGAGGATCAAGACAAGATTAAGTCCATGGTAAAGTGGCCCACTCCAAAATCCTTAAAAGAATTAAGAGGGTTTTTGGGCTTAGCCGGTTACTATAGAAAGTTTATTAGTAACTATGCCCATATAGCCCAACCGCTAACGGAGCAGCTTAAAAGAGATAATTATGGGTGGTCTCCTATGGCAAAAGCAGCGTTCCAAAAATTAAAAGAAGTCATGACTACTGCTCCTGTGCTTAGCATGCCGAATTTCCAGAAAATTTATGTGTTAGAGACGGATGCATCGGGATTCGGACTAGGGGTCGTACTCATGCAAGAAGGACGGCCTATAGCCTTTTTCAGCAAGGTTTTGGGCCCCGTTGGCCGAGCAAAGTCAATTTATGAAAAAGAGCTAATGGCAATGTGCTTGGCGGTTCAAAAATGGAAGCATTATTTGTTGGGGGAGGAGGTTTATCGTGAGGAGTGACCAACAAAGCCTCAAATTCATTGCACAACAAAGAGAGG
The DNA here is from genome assembly GCF_948465745.1 of Chenopodium album. NCBI lineage: Eukaryota > Viridiplantae > Streptophyta > Magnoliopsida > Caryophyllales > Amaranthaceae > Chenopodium > Chenopodium album. The sequence goes on along the minus strand of NC_137835.1, from coordinate 16,207,313 downwards.
TCGGGTCGGAGTATCAAAAATGGGTGAGAGAGCTAATCGGCTTTGACTTTGATCTACAATATAAGCCCGGGGTCTCGAATAGGGTGGCCGACACCCTATCAAGGAGAGGAGAGGAGAGGACAGATTTAGTGGTGAACTTGAAGTGATGGTAACCACGCAAGCCGTGAATTGGGAAGTGTTGGAGAAAGAAATTGAGGGGGACGTGCAACTGCAGAAATTGAGAGAGGAAGTTGAAAGAGGAAAAGGAGCAGTGGGTTATTCCCTTGAAAATAACAGACTGTTATTTAAAGGGAGGATGGTGATCCCGCGCCACTCACGTTTGAAGAAAGCTCTGTTACAAGCCTACCATGATTCACCAGGGGGGTCATACTGGAGAAACAAAAACATATCTAAGGATGGGGTCGGAGTGGTTTTGGGCGGGAATGAGAAGAGATGTGGTTGACTATGTAAGAGGATGTGCAATGTGTCAACGGAACAAACACTCACAACAATCCCGGGGGGGTTATTGCAGCCGCTTCCGGTTCCGGAGCGGGTATGGGAGGATATAAGCATGGACTTTATTGAAGGACTCCCTCGTTCCAAAGGGATTGACACCATATTGGTGGTTGTTGATCGATTAACCAAATATGCTCACTTCATAGGCCTTAAACACCCGTTTACGGCTCTTAGTGTGGCGGAGGTTTTTGTTCGTGAGGTAGTGCGGCTTCACGGTACCCCTACAGGGTTCGCGTGTTTGTGAGTACTTTTTGGAGAGAGCTATTTCGGTTACAAGGCACCGAGCTGAAGAAGAGCACATCTTACCATCCACAAACGGATGGCCAATCCGAGGTATGAACAAGAGACTAGAGACGTACTTGCGGTGTTTTGCCGGAGGACAGCCGAAGGGGTGGGCTAAGTGGCTTGCGTGGGCTGAATGCTCGTACAACACCACCCCTCACTCATCCACGCAATTCACCCCCTTTCACGCACTCTATGGGAGAGAACCACCAAAGCTGTTTCGCGTGGGAACAAGACAAACCACTGTAAGTTCAGTCGAAGAGGTCCTACAAGAAAGGGATCTAATGCTCGATGAATTGAAGGCCAATTTGGTTCGGGCCCAGCAAATCATGAAAGACGTACGAAGATGGTAAACGCCGTGAGGTGGAGTTCCAGGTCGGGGATCATGTTTTCCTCAAACTCCAACCATACCGGCAGCGGTCACTTGCAAAAAGACCGTTCGAGAAACTGGCGGCCAGGTATTATGGGCCTTTTGAGGTGGTTCAAAGCGTGGGTGCCGTGGCTTACAGGTTGTCCCTTCCCTCCCTCTCACTGCCGCATTCATCCGGTGTTCCATGTATCGCAATTGAAGAAGGCAATGGGAGAAATTCCAGTTTTACCAACTATACCAGAGCAACTCACTCCGGAACTTGAGTTAGTGGTAGAGCCCGAAAGTGTATCGGAGGTCAGACCTATGGCAGGCCATGGTCCGGACTATGCCGTACTGATTAAGTGGCAAGGATTGCCGGAGTTTGAATCTACTTGGGAGGACGTTGCGCTTATCAAGGAGCAATTTCCAGCCTTCCACCTTGAGGACAAGGTGGCGCTTTTGGGGGGCGGTATTGCAATGCACCCGCGGCCACCAATCACTCTGACTTACAGCAGGCGCCCAAGACAGCAGCAAGGCACCAACAACACTCATCCAACGGCACACTAAAGCAACAGCAAAGCAGGGAGTTTGGCTTATTGGGTTTTCACTGTGGTAACTTGGAAGAAGACAAGTAGTAAAGTAATTTAGTAATTAAGGCCCTTGCCAACTTTTGTAAGCTAGTGGTAGTATAAATAGTAGTTGTCTCTAAAGGAGTAGGCATTCAGAAAGTTGTATTTGTTCACTTGGAGAGTGATGGCCTCAAGCCATTAACGCTACGCAAGCCTTTGAGCTTTAATCAATCAACTACCAGACTTTACTCCTGTTAATAGTGTTTATTCACGCGTTCCGTTGCACTTTAGTATGTGTTGTTTGAGTTTTTCTCATTCCCCATTTCCAATTTCACGCTAACAGATATTAAAATCACTACTTTAAATGCATTGCAAAGGGAAGTAGTAGATAAATTAAATAAATAAACCTGACCATGAGAGCAATAGGAGGTAAAAGATAGCTCAATTCAACATTTTAACAAAAGAGTGCAATTGGATATAATCTTTAAGTATGTCACCATTTCTCTCCAATCACAATGCCAGCAAATAAAAGCAAAGCATAAGGTTCAATTGGTTTCTTGGGACTTCTCACAAATCATGATTCCACTCATAAACTCCATCATTGATAAAAACTTTGCAAGAACTAAGGAAACAAGGTTGGCAAAACCCATAATAAAGGCCACAAATACTTCTGATCGGGCACACACTACAATGCACACCTAGATCTAGGTGTACCCAAAGCTGCTATATCTTGCTCATTTTGGACTTTCTTCGTTGTTCATTTGGAAGCAAATAAGTAGAAATAAAGCCTTGGGTGCAACTGTACCCATAAACACCTAAGAATTCTAATTCATAACTCGACAATAAAGAAACTGAAACACAAGCAAAACGCTCATCACATTATACCTTTTCAGCATACGTAGAAAAGGCTGGAGGATGAGTCTGAACCACAAGATCAAAGAATTTGAAAGCCATAAAGCGAACATCAATTGCTAAATTTGTCATTGCTTTGAATATATACGCCATAATAAGAGATATAGGAGCCCCCTTAATGTCCTTCAAAAGATAAAATGAAGTAACATAAAGATGAGAACATCACAAATAAAGTAAAACAAACAAATTGAACATGATCAATCCAAATGGAGAAAAAATAAAGCAAGAATGAGTAGAACAACCCTATGGCCTATGCAGATAAAACCATAGATTACATTGCCCACTAATCAAGTAATAGCAACTACAATAATCTACAGCACAATAGCCCAATTGAGAGAGTTTGCCATGCTTTATGAAATGGTCGATCCATGGTGCCCATACTATGGAGGACATAAAGTGCATTAATCTTATTGAGATACCTAAACCAAGAAGTAAAATTCTAAGCTTACAAAACTTTTATAGGATAACTACCATTGCAAATAATATATATGAATTAATCATTACCTATTAGGCCTTTCTCTTTGTTCAGTATATAAGCTACAGTAATCATGAGTCATTTAGCTTTTGTACTATTTATATGCGAGCAGGTGTTCTATGACTAGAGGCAAAAAAAAGCTTTGAGTTTCACCATCACATCAATCATGGAAACTAAACTTCTTTTATATAAAAAAAAATAAGAAAAAAAAAAAAAGTACAGCTAAAAAGGCTTGGAAGAGATTTACAAGTATAATTTCTTCTGAAAGATATTTTGAAAGTACTAAAGTACTACCCATACTAGACATGCAATTCACATATAATGAAACAATTAAAAAAAGATCTACAAAAGAATTATGTCACAAAATATTCTTGACTCAAACTTTTAGAATCAGCAAAAAAAATTATCAAGTTCCATCATAGCTTTACCACACTTTAAAGGGGAAAAAAAGAGTAAAATACTAAAACCACCAATCATCTAGGGAAGAAAAGATACGTAGCTACACAAACAAAATTTACCTCCTTGCATCCTGGAAGGATAATGGACTTAAATAGTTGAAACAGAGTTTCACGAACTACTTTATCGTCATCGCTGATACGTTCACGCAATTTCTCAATAACAGCATTCTTGTGCAATTTCACCTCGGCTGGGAATTTAAGCAATAAATCCTTGATACCTACCAATGCATCTGCACACACAAAGTATAAGCTATTTCTGCATTAAAGAGATGTATTATACCACCAATTGAGTAAAGGCTTCCAAATCGACACAGACCTCTACGAACTTTGACATTATGATGAGATGTTTGTTGCAACAGCTCCTTTAATGTAAGGCCTTTCTTGCTCACAGCAACACCCTCTTTATCCAATGCCACACTTTGCTCCGGAAGAATTATAGCTGCCCAAACACCAAAACGTTAAGAAACCATTAATAAATAACAACCAGCCATTGCATCATGGGAAGCAACTAGAGCTGTCAATTCGGGTAAACGGGTCGGGTTTGAGTCGGGTTAGTGTGAGTCGTGTCATCTCGGGTCGGGTCAATACGGGTTATGTCATAACATATGCGGGTTGGGTTCGGGTTGGGTCATGCTTGAGTCGGGTCACATCAGGTCATACATCTTATCGGGTTTATGTCGGGTTAGTAAAAGGTCGGGTTACATTCGGGTCGGGTGAAAAATAGGTCGGGCTAAATTCGGGTCTTTACGGGTTTAAACAAGTTAGGATCGTTCTCGGGTTCGAGTCAGGTTCGGTTCAAGTCAATTATTTACGGGTTATAATCAGGTCGGGTCACTCTCGAGTTCAAGTCGGGTTCGGTTCAAGTCAATAATTTGCGGGTTATAATCAAGTCGGGTCATTCTCGGGTTCAAGTCGGGTTCGGTTCAAGTCAATAATTTGCGGAAAAAATGTTTCGTCCTTGAAGCAACACATAAATTAAAAAATAAACTTTGAAAACAAAGTGACATGAATTATTGATCCATTAGAACATTTGAAGTACTTAATAATCCCTTCATTCTATTTTGTTCTTCCTGTTTGCAAACTTCAAAAGGTATATTTTAAATTACGTGGTTGCAAAATTTACAAAGTTAGTATTTAAAAAATACACGTTGGGAAAAATCTATCAAGATCATAAGTAATTAATTGTCACAATTTGGCTCTGTATTTGTGAGTTGTGACAACCAATTCAATGAAAGAACAAATAGAAACAAAGGGAATATAAGCTAAATAACTACCGTAATGTTTATCGCCCATTGCGAATGTAAACCACTAAGGACTAATAAAATTAAGCATTTATGCGCTCAAAAAACAAAAGGAACTCAGCATGAAATCAGTTTAGCACTTGCGCATACACATACCCCTGCAAATATGATGGGGGATACGTATGCTCAATGTGCATACGTTGAACATCAATCCTAACTTCAAAGCACGTGATGACTAACTCCAACGAACATAAACTCTAGTTATATGAATTAGCTCTTCTGAACATAAACTCCAATGAACATAACATCATCTTAGTTATACAAAGTAGCTCTTATGTTCATCGGAGTTAGTCTTCATGTTCTTTGAAGTTAGGCTTGATGTTTTAACAATGCATAGTGAGCACTATGCATATGCCTCCACTATCCAATTAACACATATCAAACATCGCGACATTAATCAAAATTTCCAATTTCTAAAGTAATTCATTTTTCAACACTGACAAATACAATAACTAAAAATTCAGATTTTATTTTAACAACTCAATTCAAAAATTCAAAAGTAATTCATATTTCATAAATTCGAAATCAAAGTAAATACAAAACATTGCAAACTTAGATAATAATAATAATAATACCTTTGGTTTTAATTTCAGTATTGGTAACATTATGAGCCGGCGGCAACTTCCTGCCCAACTTCTTCTTAAATTTCTGAAAAACAAAAAAATAAAAAAAATAAATAAATAATCACAAATTCATCAAAAACTCAACAAAAAACACTTGGAAGATTAATTCATACCTTGAAATCAACACCACGAGGTTGCGGTTTCTTCGAAGGTGTTTTTGAACGACCCATGCTTCTTTAACAACAAATTTACTACTTTAATTGATGTTATTGAGGGTTTAATCAGGGTTTTAAGGGTTGTTTTAGGAGAGAGAAAGTGTTATCGAAAAATAGAAGGAGTCGACGAGTCGGGGCAATGGAGGATTACGGTGGCGCCGGCGGCGGGGACGGGGAGGGAGCAAAATAAAAATGCAGGGCGGGAGTAGTAGTTAACTAGAGGAAATACTACCAGTAATAGTTTTCTCATTCATGGAGAATATTTTAGACCTAGGTAAATTTAATTAAACCTCCTCGTATTAGAATAATTACATCGGTTTAACTTTTACGTTGTACCCGTGTAAAATGCACGGGGTGCATGGGATATATATTTTACAAAATGATATTAAAAATAAATCTAATAACAAAAATTATTTTTCAAATGTAACATATAAATAGAGCAAATTCTCAAGTGATGCATTAAAAAAAACCGGAGGGAGTACTTTATTAGTTTTATAGGGGTTATCCATTCAGTGTTATAGAGGTAACTCCGTCGGTGTTATAGGAGTGACTTTGTTCCTTTGCAAGCAACTACACTAGTGCCTTGTCACACGAAAAATATGTTGTTTATTTTAATTTATAATTTTTTTTTGTGTTGATAATTATTGAATTAATAATAAGGTAGTTACTAAACGATTATTTGAAATATTAGTCAATGTTAAAAATGTTACTTTGTTCTTTTGCAAGTGGTCATACGTTGTGGCTAGTTGCATCGAAAACATAATGTATACATTTAATGTTTGACAAAATTTTATATGTGGTTGGCACATCGTGTGGGGTTATTTATTTAGAGGTTACTCAGTCAGTCCGGGGTTACACGATATGTTAAAGGTTACTCGGTCGGAGGTTACTCGATTTGGGGTTACTTTGTCTGTTAGGTGTTATTCGGTCAATCAAGGGTTAATCAGTCAGGGGATACTTGTCGAGTAAGGGTTACTCAGCTCGGTCAAAAAATTACCGAGTTAGTGTTTTTTGTGTTCCAATCGGCAATGCGTAGAAAACGTGCTATTTTTGTTTTGATAATTATTAGATTAATAAATTGGTAATTTTTTGTGTAATTTTTTTTTTTTGTAATATTAATTAAAATGGATAGTATGTGTGTTATTAGGAAAAATAATAATAAAAAAAGGAAAAATACTAAAAAAAAAAAGTAGAAGTGGAGGTTTTTTTTTTATTTTTTTATTTTTGGGAAAGAAGTGGAAGTTATTTGGAGGATTATTTTTGTTTTAAAAAAACATGGAAGTTATTTGGAGGATATTGCAAAAAAAAAAAAGGGGGGGGGGGGAATGCATGAGAATTAAGCATTGGGGTTTTGGAGAAACCTCATTAACTTACTCTTAAATTATATAATATACTAATTGCGTGGAGCAGGCTATGGCTGGTCTTAATTGCGTGGTGTCTGATGAAATAAACAACTCTCTGAATGCCGAGCCAACATCGGAGGAGATCAAAAATGCCCTCTTTCAAATGTATCCAAACAAAGCCCCGGGGCCCGATGGTATGCATGCCTTATTTTTTCAAAAAATTTGGCATATCGTTGGTAATGGTGTCGTTGGCTTTGTGAAAAATTGGTGGAATGGTAATGCGGTTTTGAATGAGATAAATAAGACTTGTGTAGTGTTAATTCCGAAATGTGAGAATCCAAAATACATGACGGAATTTCGACCGATTAGTTGTTGTAATGTCATTTACAAGATTATTTCAAAAGTCATGGCAAATAAACTAAAACCTTTTTTGGATAAAATTGTCTCTGTAAATCAGAGTGCTTTTATCCCAAAGAGACTTATCATAGATAATGCCTTGGTTGCTTTTGAAATTTTCCATGCTATGAAGAGAAAGGGTGAAGGTAGAGAGGGGTCAATTGCCATGAAGCTTGATATGAGTAAAGCGTATGATAGAGTTGAATGGGGGTTCTTGGAGAGGGTCATGTATAAAATGGGATTTAGTGATGATTGGGTACGCAGAATTATGAATTTCTTATCAAGTGTGTCGTTTTCTTTTAAAGTCAATGGACACATTTCTGGTTCGGTCATCCCCTCCCGCGGGCTTCGACAAGGTGACCCTATTTCCCCTATTTATTCCTATTGGTAGCAGATGCTTTTTCTACTCTACTGTCGAAAGCAGCTAATGATAACTTGATACATGGTGCAAAAATTTGTAATGGTGCCCCTAGAATTTCTCACTTATTTTTTTGCCGATGATAGTATACTATTTGCAAAGGCCTCGATTAGTGAATGCTCGGTGATTGCTAATATAATTAGCACATATGAAAGAGCGTCCGGTCAAAGTGTCAATCTAAATAAAACCGATGTTGTCTTTAGCAAATGTGTTGATGTGGATCGAAGGAAGGCAATTGTGGATATTCTTGGGGTAAGGGAGGTTTCCCATCATGAGAAGTACCTTGGTTTACCTACCATCATCGGTAAATCAAAAAAAGTTATCTTTGCTTGCTTGAAAGAACGTGTATGGAACAAGGTGCAAGGATGGAAGGAAAAATTGCTCTCTAGACCTGGAAAGGAGGTCCTCATTAAGGCTGTGGCACAAGCAATTCCGACTTACATGATGAGTATTTTCAAAATTTCGGATGGCTTACTCGATGAAATCCATGCTTTGCTTGCAAGATTTTGGTGGGGTACTAATGATTCATCCCGAAAGATGCATTGGCATAGTTGGGAGGCCCTCTGTCGTCCCAAGTCTCTAGGGGGCATGGGTTTTCGTGATTTGAAAATTTTCAACCAAGCACTTCTTGCTAAGCAAGTATGGCGGCTGCATAATAATCCGAACTCTCTTCTTCACTCTCTGTTAAAAGCTCGATATTTTAAAAATGGGACTGTCCTTGATGCCCTTAGGGGCTTTGATCCGAGCTACTCCTAGAGAAGTTTATGGGGGTCCAAATCTTTGCTGCGGGATGGACTCAAGTGGAGAGTGGGAAATGGTAGGAATGTTCGGGTTTGGCTGGATGCTTGGTTACCTGGAAAGCCGAGTACTGTTGTTCGTTCTCATGGAATTCACTATGACCCTGATTTGATTGTGGCAGACCTGATGCACCAGGGCAGTGGAGAGTGGAATCTTGACTCTCTTAGAGAAACCTTCTCACTTTCTGACTGTGAGAAAATTTTACAGCTCCCTACATCAGTGACAATGCAAGATGATTCAATTTTCTGGTGGCCTGCAAAAAATGGGGAGTACAGTGTTAAATCTGGCTATTGGTGGGGTCGATTGGGGTATCTTTCTGAGGGTGAGAATGGTAATGCAGAAGAGGATGAGAAGGTGTGGAAGCTGGTTTGGTGCCCTGACCGCCAACCAAAGCTAAACCATTTTCTTTGGAAGGCTTGTAGGGGGAGTATGGCAGTAAAGGAGGTTCTGTTCAAGCGTCACATTGCAGGTGACGAGCTATGCAGCTGCTGTGGAGTAGAAGTTGAATCAATCCACCATGTATTATTTGATTGTCAATCTGCAAGGGTTGTTTGGGCTGCTAGTGATTCTGAGAGCTTGATTGATGGTGCCCCGAGATTGTCTTTCAAGGCTTCTCTTCTGTGGTTGGCGAGCAAGATTGATAAACACTACTACAAAAAACCCCTAATAAGTCGGACTTTTAGAGTCACTTGTACATAAGCTGCGACTTATAAACCTATTGAGTCGCCTCATATTTATTAGGCGACTTGTTAAGTTGGGGTTAAAATCAACAAAGCACCTAACGAGTCGCCTAATATATATGAGGTGACTTGATAAGTTAACAAGTCACCTCATATATGCATGCGACTCTATAATCCGACTTATTTGGTGGTTTAAATTAGATTTTCAAAGTCACCTGTACATAAGGTGCGACTCGAAACCCTGTAGAGTCGCCTTATAAATATTTGGCGACTCAATAGGTGAGTTTTCTTATCTACGACTCTCACCTAATGAGTCACCTGATATTTATAAGGCGACTCGATAGGTTAAAAAGTCGCACCTTATATACAGGTGACTTTAAAAATCTAATTTAAGCCACCTAATAAGTTGGGTTGTAGAGTCACATGCATATATGGTGCGACTTGTAAACCTATAAAGTCACCTCATGTATATTAGGCGACTCATTAGGTGCTTTGTTGATTTTAACCCCAACATAACAAGTCGCCTATTAAGTATGAGGCGACTCGATATGTTTACAAGTCGCACCTTATATATAGGAGACTCTAAAAGTCTGACTTGTTAGGTGCTTTATTATATACCACTACCTAATAAGTCGCCTAATACGTAAGACGCGACTAGATAGGTTAATTCTAAAAAAAATATATAAAATAGTTACAATATCATATATATATGAAAAGTCACTTTGGCATAATGGCAAGAACTTCAACCTTCCATGCAAAGAACCAGAGATCAAGCATGCTGAGTGTCATAAACACTGACATTATATGAGCTAATAAAAATAGTTGGAAAAAATGTTGATTTTTTATGTGTCGCCTCTTTCAACACAAGCGACACAATAGATTAACATATGGAGTCGCCTTTTCCATCACAAGCGACACAATAGCTTAACAAATAGAGTTGCCTAAAAACTAATAGGCGACTTATATAAAAGCTATCAAGTCGCCTCAGAGGCGACTCCTAAAGTTGGAAGCTATTGTGTCGGTGGCTGTGGAGTCGCCTTTAAAGCGACTCGTTAGGTCATTTACAGGCGACTCGATAGGGGTTTTTTGTAGTAGTGAAAGTTCAGTTGGGCAATCTGTTGGCTATGATGTGGTCGATCTGGTTCTGCAGGAACAAGTGGGTTTTTGAGCAAAAATCATTAGATGGGATTATAATGGCCCGGAGCTTTGTCAAGAAGGCTGAGGACTTCAAGAACTATGCGGGGAAAGTGTTTCCCAAGGCTCAGCTTTGTAACAAGCCAATGACATCTAGCTGGTTTTGACCCCCCGAAGGTGTGCTGAAAATTAACGTTGATGCCCATTTAGCTTCAACATCTTATGTTGGTCTTGGAGCTATAGCGAGGGATTGCAATGGGGGATTGGTGTTTGCTGCTGCTCGAAGATTTAATGGTGTTTGGGGTGTCGAATAAGCTGAAGCTGCTGTTGTCAGATACGGTCTTCAAGTGGCTTTACGCCTTGGTTATCGTAGCATTTGGGTGGAGTCAGATTCTTGGAATGCTTGTAATAGAGTGAGAAACCAACTGTCAGGTTTTGCTACTTTGTGTCTTGGTATGATGATATTTTCAAGCTTGCTACAAGTTTTGAAAACTTTAGCATTACTCATGTTAAAAGGGTGGGGAATTCCGTTGCTCACCTTGTAGCGAGGTGGGATACTCGGGAAAATTTTGAACGTGTTTATATGGACTTCTTTCCGCAAAGCCTTGTTGCTCTGGCGGAGGCCGATTTACATTAATATATTCCGTCCTAACGTTTTTCCTCAAAAAAAAATAACTATTACTAAAATAGGAAATTGCTTACATCATCCACATCTCAAACTGCATATGTAACTCTCTCGTAAAAAATTTCCCCGCCTAATGCACTTATGATGTTATATATCTATTTGGGTGTTTTTTTTTTTGTTAGGATTTGTTTATTAATCATTTTCATTTCAATCTTTTGACTGTGTCAATCAATAAATAAAATTCTTTTTCTGGTTGGAATAAATAAATTGATATTGAGCTAAAACATTTTAGTTAATTACGATTTTTTTTTTGAAGGTTTTGCTTTTATTTGAACGTGTGCTTTTACTAAGGAATTGTGCAAGCAACTTAGCTATGAAGTCATGTACTAATAATATGGCTTTTTGTTATAAAAATATAAAATAATTTATAAGTATGCATATAGTTTAATTAGATCAGATTGACTTTCATTTTTATATTTTATTACAGAGTACTTAGTAATTTATGATGAAAGATACTCTATGTTTCTATGATCTAATTTTTAAGTATGTATGGAAAAATAAATAACAGAAACGATTTATTTCGTTCTAATAATTTTTTTTAATCATCGCACGGGTCTAATCTAGTTAACTTGTATAAAAGGTGCCAAACTGGCAAATAAAAGCAAAATGCCTTAGGCCCCGTTTTTTAGAGTTGTTGTGCTCTGTCTGCTCTGCTATACTCTGCTTCAATCTGCTCTGCTTAAAAATAATACTTAATATTGAATTATTTTAATAATAAATAATTAATATTTAATAATAATATTATTATTAAAAATTAATATTTAATAATAATAATAGTAAATAATTAATATTTAATAATAATAATAAATAATTAATATTTAATAATTATAATAATAATTAATATTGAATTATAAAATATATTTAATAATAATAATAATAATAATAATAATAATAAAAAAAAAAAATAGGAAAAATTCACAACAATAATCCCAACTATGGCCTAGAGATGATCAACATTGGCCCGACCCGCTAGCCCGACCCGAAAATAGGGCGGGTTTGGGCAAGCATAAACACGCATTTAGTTAAAAAGCCCGAACCCAGCCCGAAAAACCCATTTTGGCCCGACAAGCCCGCTACTTTTATACGGGTTTGGGCACGAGAAATTGTGTTAAGGCCCGACCCGGCCCAATTTTTTTATCACCTCTACTATGGCCACTCTTCCCAAATTAATCCCAACTATGTGTTATTCTAGTATAATACAAACTATATGATGTATCTTCCCAAATTGATCTAGGTGACCTGCAACTTGTTAAACCAATTACATTTCTATTTTAATTTTTTCTCTTTCGATCTCACTCTCTGCATAAGTCCTACTAGCCACCTCTTTAAAAAAAAAAAAGTCCTACCTACTAGCCACCAATAACTTAATAACCTTTAGATCCCCACCATCACCCCTCTAAAACAGCCTTACCCAACCCAACAACATCAAGAGCATCAACATTGAGAGGCAACCAACCATTTCACTAGCAGCATGCCAACGTCAAGTCATCAAAAATACCAAAGCAACGAACGTTGACCACTGGCATCTACAAAATCCCCACCTTATTTCCCGACTAATTGGACTCTTTTACAACAGTTGCATTGTCACTGATAGTCTGATATATGGCTTATATATATATTTTTGAGAAAGTATGGCTTATAAAATTTATTTGATCAAAAACTAAATAAAGAATTAAATGGGTATATTAATTAAATAGAATAATAGTGAAATTAAATGGGTTCATTAATTAAAAGGACCCCTAATCCCTTATGCGAAAAAAAAACCAAAATCGCAAAAAATATTTGAATAGTACTCAAAAGAAAACTTGAAAATTATTGGGAATGTCTTGATGTTTTGATGAAAAGCATGCTAAGATTGGCCAGAGTTGGAAAGGGATAAGGGAGGTGATAGTGGGAACTGGGATCAACCATGGTGGTGCTGTAATGGTTTGAGAATATTGATGGCAAGAGTAAGAGGTCACATGGTTGCTGGCAGGTGAAGAAGAAAGAGAAGCAATGAATTAACAAAAATTAGCACCAATCATGACCTTCCACATAGCATCGTAAACTGCTCAAGAAGTTTCAATCGGTAATCAGATTATTTTGAGAAGATACTTGCTAAAATTTGGATTTTACTTGAATAAATTATAGTTGGGATTAATATTGGAAGAGGGGTCATAGTTAGGATTATTGTTGTGAATTTTTCCTAAAAAATAATTAATATTTAATAATTATAATATTAATAATTATAATTAATATTTAATAATAATAATAATAATAATAATAATAATAATAATAATAATAGTGTAGACACCTAAAAAATGTCTCCCCGAAACCAAACCCGATGGTGAACAATCTTTCACCGCCATTATTGGTCGGGTTCAGTATTTAATCCCAAGAGTGCTTAAAAAATCGTATTTAATTAAATTCAATTTTTAATAATCCATGGATCAGTCTTGATTTTTAGTCAAAGCAGAGTTTATTTTTAATTTTGGTCCAAACCTTTTTATTTATTTATTTTATTTATTATTTTAGCCCAATTAATAAATAATAATCAGAATTGGCCCGAAATTATCAATCGCCACTTAAAAAGGCTGAATGAAATTAGGTGAAAAATGTATTTAGACGGAAAAATGGACGCAGAGTCTGCCGCGTCACGGCAAAATGCACCGCGCCACGGTATGATTTCCCGTGACACGGTGCTAGTGCTGTGACACGGGGCAGCTCTATGTCCTTTCCGCGTAAACCCTTTACGCGTTTTATCTCCCGTAACCTAATTATTTCCCGCGCCACACAATATTCTCCCGTGTCACGGGATTTTCTGCCATGTCGCGGCATTATTTTTTAGGGTTTTTATCTTTTTAGGGTTCCGTGTGTTCCCTCTACTCATTTTCCCTATAAATACCCCCTCATTTCTGATGTACGGGACATCAATTAAATCTCTTTTTCTCTCTTCTATGCTCTAGCCTAAACACTAGCCTACCTTTCTTCTTTCAAAATTCCCTCTTTAAGCACTCCAAGGAGTCCGTACTTTACTCGATGTTCTGTCCTTAAACCAAGGTGTGAAAGGTAGAACTGTTTGAGGGTTTGGCCCCAAATCAACTCTATTTAATTTAATTATTGCTTTATTATTTTTCCTTGAAGTTACTAACTCGTTTATTATTTTATAGTTGCAAGCAAATAAAATCAAAGTAAGAATTATGTTCCTTTTATTTCTATTATTTTTCTAACGATTTTATATTGTTGGATTTATTGGTAAATTGCTTCCAATATTAATGTTTGTTCTATTATTTTTTATGATCACCATATTGCCTGTATTCCAGGTATGGATCCAAGGGTTCTGCTGGGTGAGATGGGTCCCGTCAACAACCTACACATGACATCACACGTAAGCTGCCCTCGGGGGTGGCTCGAGGAACCCCCCTCCGAAGCTTAAGTTAGAGAGTGTTTAGAGCACTCACATTAGTGAGCAAAAAAAAAATGCTCATTCTCTCTCTAGCCACTTTCTCTCTCTTCCCAACCAAATTTGCTATGAGCATTTTTGGTGAGGAAATTTTATCCCACTAGTGATAAAAAAATAATTGAATTGCTCATGAGCATATTTTCTTTTGCTCATTGATGTAGTAACATTTCTATCATTTTTGCTCATCAATTTTGGATGAATGCTGGGCCCACGACATTACTATTCATCATGAAATTTGCTCATCCTATGAGCAAATTGTGAAATGCTCATGAGCATTTTTCATTTTCCTCATTGATGTAGTACCATTTCTACCAAATTTGCTCACCACTTTTGCTCATGAGCAAAAAAATTCTCACTGATGTGAGTGCTCTTAGAGAGAGAAAGTGTACTTAGAGAGATATAGAAAGTGTAATAATTTGAGTGTCTAACCTTCTTTTCGTTGTACTTTACCCTATATTTATAGGCGTACTATCTCCTTCGTGGAGAGTTTAGCCTGGTCAGCCCTGCGGGTTGACTCTGCCGGGCTGATGAGCCCTCCTTTAGTTGCTTATTCGGTGGTGAGTGCGCACCCTGGGGGCTGGGCGATAGTTCAGCGGGAGCTATCCTATACAACTAGCCCCTCAAGACGTGGTATGAGGTCACTCATGCCGACTCTTTGCCTGTAAGAACGTTCTTCTCAACTGAGCCCAGCTGGAAGGAATAGCTCAGCAGGAGCTATCCCCAACAACTAGCCCCTCAAGAGATGGCGTGAGGTTCTTTCATGTCAGCTGTTATGAGCGTGTAGCCTTATCGGCCCTGACTCAACGGGTCGTCTGACTGAAATGACCTGCACACTCCTAGCCCCTCAAGTCTCTAAGGTGTTGAGGCGCCCTGGAGACTTGGGAGGTCAGGCATTGCTATTGTTGAGTCCGTTGCCCTATTGCTTGTATGGTGACATTGGTTCCAGACTTAAGAAGTGACGAGCTCGCAGAGAGGAATTTCGATCACTCCCGTTGAAGTATGAGAAATGACGAGCTTGCAGAGAGGATTTTCGATCACTCCCGCTGAAGTCTAAGAAATGACGAGCTTGCAGAGAGGATTTTCGATCACTCCCGCTGAAGTCTGAGAAATGACGAGCTTGTAGAGAGGATTTTCGATCACTCCTGCTGAAGTCTGAGAAATGACGAGCTTGCAGAGAGGATTTTCGATCACTCCCGCTGAAGTCTGAGAAATGACGAGCTTGCAGAGAGGATTTTCGATCACTCCCGCTGAAGTGCTCCCTTCTCAATTTTTTTTTTTATTATTATTTTTTTTTGAGGCGGGAATCGCATTTGCATGAGTGGGACACGTGTTGGCAATCCGGGCTGTCAGTTTGATTTTATTGAAGTGACATGGCGGTTTGGCTTTGCCTTGTGTCTAACTGCCTATTTACTCCATATTAATTTCACTGTCCCCCTTTTTCACTTATTTCTTTTACGCCTCCAATTTTTTCATCTTCCCTCTTCGTTACTTTGGCATTTTGAAATTTTCGCTCTTTGCTCTTCCTCTGTCAAGCGTCTCTGATCCTCCATTGTTGTGGTAAGTTCTTGCTTCTTCGTCTTTATTTTTGTCCTGACTTTCGCTGTACTTGTTTTTTCTCCTTTAATTCTTGCTCTTTTGTTAACTTTTTCCTTCTTTGTTTTTCTTAATTGCAGATTCGGACTTTTGTCTTGCTTGGGCTTTTATCTCCGCCATTGTTGTTGTACTCTGTTGCTTCTGCAACTTTTTTCCTTACAGGTACTTACTTTGTACCTTTTGTTGTTTGTATTTTCCCAATTTTGCTTCTTTTTACTTCTTCTTCGCAAGATTGTGCCTTTTGATTCTTCCCAATTGTCGCTATTCCCATTTCTTCTCTTTTGTTGTTGTATTTGCATTCTTGGCTTTTTTCTACTTATTCCTTCATTTTTTCTAAACTGATTCTTTGATTTTCTCATGCCTCATTGCTTTTTCCTTCCTTTGCGGGCCTGTATTCCTTTGTAGACTTCATAATGTCTGACGCCTTTGATAGTCAGAATATGAGTGAGCCTCAAACGGCCACAGGATCGGATTCCTCCTCTTCCCGATCTTCTTTTTCAGGTGAGCGTCCTGCGCACACTTCTTCTATTTCTCCTACTCCTTTACAAACTGTTATGCCTCCTGACCTTCCCCCCGCTGCGAGCGGGATGGGTACTGCTGCGACTCCTGCTGCTGCGTCTGGGTCAGGTAGTAGTCGTCCCGCTGAGGGTAGTGCATTTCGCCTTTTCCAGCGTATACCCCATCCTGATTTCTTTGATCCTTACTGTGAGCGAGTGCTTACGCTGGATGGGGTTCCCTTATCCCATCTTACTCGCTTGAGGTTGCGCGCAATGCGCCATAAAATGTTGGCTGATGTTGTTAAGGCCAATCCCCCTGATGTGTCTCTTGTTAGCCCCATTCCCCATGTTCAGCCTTTAAACAGTTTTGCTTGGCTTGATGACATGGCTGACATGCATCGGTTTGATCATTATGTAGTGCGCGGTGGGAATACTAGGACTCCATCACCTTCTCCTTCCCCAGCAGTTCAATCAAGTAGAATGGCTGAGTCTCCTAGTGATCGCTCATACTTCGACTGTCAGCCCACTTATGTTGTTGAGCCCGTAGAGGAGGGCAAGACTGAATTCTTCCTTGATGACAAGTGTTATGGGCCTAAGAACTGTGTGCTAGATTCCAGTTGGCGTTAGGACGCTGAGAGACTGGGCTTGGCTGCTATTGGGCAGAAGTTATACGGTTTTGGGGAGGGCTACGAGCTGGTTCTGCCTGCTAACGGTGCGAAGTTATCAGCCCCTCCTGCAGGTCATATTGTTGTGTTTGCCTCGCAGCTAGAGTCGGGCTTGAGGTTCCCCTTGGACCCTACCTTAGAGAAGCTGCTACGTGCTTTTAACATCTGCATATCCCTGGTGCACCCTGCCTCGCTTCATACCCTGATTTGTCTACTGTGGTTTTTGAGGTTTCGAAGGTACCCTGAGTCCCTGCATTTGTTTAAGTCTCTCATGAGCCTGAAAAGATCAGCCTCTAGGACTGAGTCAGGGTGGTACTATGTCGCTCCTAAAGAGAGTAGAGTCTTGTCCTACCCAAAACTTGGGCGTTTCAGGGACTGGACCGACAAGTTCTTCTGGGTGAGGGTGCCTTCCAATTTTGCTGCTCCGCGCAACTTCAGAGAGATTCGCACCAACATGACTGGGGTCACAGTTTCTCCCTCTGAACCTGCTCGTGAGACAGAAGCTTTTGAGGCTCTGCAGGGAGCGGGGATAGGTGACTCCAAGTTTCCCAAGGTCTGGTTGCCCAACTCAATTTACATCGTGGGTAATGAGCAGCTTTCTGCCATGCGTTTGTGCCGTACACATGAGTCTGGTAAGCTCTTTCTTCCTTCTGCCTCTTTTTTTTTTTTTTTTTTTCTGTCTTTTCTGCCTTATTTGACTTTTTGTCATTTTGTGTTTTTAGGCTATGACAAGTTGGACAAACGCATTCTCGGGCTGGCCGATAATTGGAAGGACCCTTTGACTACCACTCTTGAGAACCCTCCTCAGCTCTTTGATACGCTGGAGGTGTTTGCGGGTTCCCTGAAGGGCGAGGTGCGTTTGGCTCCCGCTGAGCTGCGGGCTGTTGTTGGCACCGTGGCTACTGGCGAGCGTGCTGGGTCCAGCCGCGCTGAGCCTGAGCCTTCGTCTTCTACTGTTGGGAGTAGGCGTGATACTCGCCCTGCTCCTCGAAAGGAGGCTTCAGATTTTGAGGCGTTAGTGGCGCCTACTGCTTCCTCTGAGAAGCAGTCTATCGCGGCTTTCGGCCACCTCAGACTTCTGCTGCCAAAAGGCCACGTGAACAAGCTTCTAAAGAACCAAAGGCTACTGCCGATGATTTTGCTGACAGTGTTCTCCAGTTTCCCTCTAAGGGGATTAAGACCACTACTGCGGGTGAAAAACATGTTTCCTCTGCTGAGCATGTTCTGCTCTTTCCTACTTCTACTGATGATGCTGCTGCTGTGAAGGGCACTGCAGTTCCTTCTGTTGCAGCTACTGATTTTCAACTCCCTGATGAATCTGTCCTGGAGCTTCCAAGGATTCCGCCGCGTCCCTACGGGCTGAGGGGGCGGCTCCGAAGCGCTACCCGGGGTGGGCTCTTCCAAGCTGCGGGCTTTCTCCGGCAGGATCGTCCAGTGATTGACCTGGAGGACGATCCTGTGTCTTCTGCCCCTGCTAGGGATGAGCTAGAGGCGAAAAAGGCTCACACTTCTCCTGGCCCAGACCCTCTTGCTTCCATGTCCGCCAACACTGGATTTCCAGGTGGGAACGTTGGTGGGGGAGACACTCAGAACTCTAGTGAGCTTAACCGCTGCGTTCACCAGTTCTTGGGTGATGCCTTTGAGAATCCTCTTTCTGCGTCCTCACTCTCTGCTGGAGGGACTTTTCGCCCTACTGGGGCCATTGAGTTTGCTGAGGTCCCTATTAACATTCATCTTCGCCCAATACTCTGTCCTTCTGGAGCTGAGAACGCTCCCTTTCGACCTTTGATGAATGTAAGGGCTGATGAGTCTTTATTTGTAGACGACCCTCAGAAGGGTGGTACTCTAGGATACCGCCTGACTCAGGGGGTTCGTCTCCCTGCGGATTCTACGCGCAGCTCAGTCAGCCTTCTAGCAGCTACTGCTTGCCATGATTTGCAGAAGGTTAGTCTCTACTTTTGGCTTTTCTTTTTCTCGTTTTAGCTTTTCTCTGCTTGTTTTGTTGCTGCTGTCTTGTTTTACTTATAATTATACTTTATTTTTTATTGTTAACTTCTTTTGTTAACTCCCACTTTGGCTGACTTTTCTTTTCTGCTTTTCTTGCAGCTTGTTATGTCTGTGGGGGATTTGTCTAATGCCTTGTTGTCAGTGGAGAACGAATATCAGAACCAGGATATAACTCTTTCCCAGAAGACTCTGGAGGTTCAGCAGGCTCAAGCTGAGAGGGATGCTATGGCCAATGAGGTGACTCCGCTGAGGGAGAAGGCGGATGCCTTGCAGCTCCAATTGGGAGAATTTCAGCTCACTCAGACCAAGCTGAAGGACTGCGAGGAGCAGTTGGGGACTTCTCAGGCCAGGGTGAAGACGTTAGAAGCGGAGGTGGCAGATTTACAGGCTGCGCATGCTGTTGCGCTGGAGGCTACTAGGAGAGAGGCTCTCAAGTCTTTTGCGCTCTCTCCTGCTTTTGCTAAGCTCCTGGCTGATCGCCATGATGGAGGATGGGAAGCTGCGGCTCGATGCGTTAGCAGCTTGTATGGTGAGGGTGAAGAGCAGCAGACTCGCTTTAATGCCTTCTGGGCTAAGGTTGAAGCTACAGGTGAGGCTGGTTTGTTTGATCTTCCCGCTGATCACCCTCACGCTGCTGGCTGCAAGATCCCCAACCAGGCCGTGCTGAACTTGGAGGTGCCTCTCTGCCCTGACGTTGCTGCAGCTATTGGAGTGAAGTCTCAAACTGATGATCTATAAAGGTTATGGCGGCTGTCACCCTCCTAGTCTAGTGGTTCCTCTGAGTTTCCCTCACCCAGATCTGTTGTAACTAGGTAGTTTTTGTTACTATCTTTGGGGTGTATAGCTGCCAAAGATTATGTTTCTCTGTGTATTTTTAGAATACTTTTTCTTTCGTTGCTGGGTCTGTCCAGCTTAACTTGAATTTATGATCTTCTAACTTTACCCGTCGAGTGTTTCCTTGTCCTGGTGGATGAGGGCTCAGCTTTATTTGGGCCTTCCTGTCTTTTTAATTTAGCCGCCTAGCGCTTCTCTGTTTCTTTTGCGCTTTGCTGTGCTTCAGCAGGGACTTTGTTACACTTTGACCTTCCTGCTTTATCTACTTCAAGTGTTTGCGCGTTTGTGTACTTCACTTGGCTTTGACCAAAGGCTTCGTCTGCGTGCTGGTTGACATATTTGATTGAGCGTTATTTGACTTATCCTTGCTGAGACTTGTTTGTGTCGATTAGCTTTTTGCTTATTTCGTCTGTGTCATCAACTTGCTTTGCTGTGACTTATTTGTGTCGTTCAGCTTATCTATGCCGCGACTTGTTTATATCGTTCAGCTTGTTTATGCTGCGACTTATTTATGTCATTCAGCTTGTTTATGCTGCGACTTATTTATGTCATTCAGCTTGTTTATGCTGCGACTTATTTATGTCATTCAGCTTGTTTATTGCCTGCTTACTTCTTTTTGTAAGGGCTTACTGCTTGACTGTCTTCTCCTTTCCTCTCCCCCTCAAAGAGATGGGCTGAATGGGACTAAGAGAACCTTAGTGTTGCCCATGTAGCTCATCTTCTTCTTTTCCTCTCTTCTCCCCTGCTCAAGCTGAACGTGTCAGGCTCCCCCTCAGGTGTCCCCGAGGTGGTGCCCTGTTTTGCTTTTTGCAGGTGAAGTGAGGTTTTAAGGAGGGATGCTTTCACTTTGTCATTTTGCGCTAGAGTGCTTCTTGCCTCTAACACTTTATTATTATTCTTGTTTGATTTCTGCATGTTAGTATACGATGCTTGGGCATACTATATTAAACAAATTTATGCAACATACTCCTCACGCAGAGGCTTGTATTTCATTGAATAAAAATGGTTCAAATGCCTTAGTTAACATAACATGGACTGAATAAAGGTTTATCGACTTGAAACAGCTATGTTTCAGGCTATTTAAACAAAATATTTCTTTAACACATCAGCATTGAAACTGTTTCTTAAGATCTGACCTTCTTGATCTGCAAGGAGGAACGCGCCTGGTCCAACCTGCTCGTGGATGATGAAAGGGCCTTCCTAGTTTGCTGACAGCTTTCCATGCTGATTTCCTCTTCCAACTGCTGCTGTCCTCCCGAGGACTAAGTCTCCTGGCAGGAGCTCCCTGTGCTGGACCCTTTTGTTGAAAGCTTTTGAGATCCTGCTCTTTTGGGCTGCCAGCTTAAGGGCTGCTTTTAGCCTTACTTCTGGCAGGAAGTCTAGCTCTTCCAGCATGCGCTTTTTATTTCCTTGCTGCTCATAGTGCTGTATCCTCAGGCTGGGGATTTGCACTTCCACAGGGACAACTGCATCAACCCCATAGGCCAGGGTGAAAGGGCTTTTACCGGTTGACTCCTTCTTAGTGGTCCTATTTTCCCACAAGACCTCTGGGACTAAGTCTGCCCACAGGCCCTTGTACTCCTCCAGCTTCTTCTGTAGGGCTGTCAGGATCAGCTTGTTTGCTGCTTCTGCTTGGCCATTGCTCTGCGGGTGGCAGACTGAGGCACTTGCATACTTGGTGCCCATATCCCCCAGGTAGTCCTTTATGGTGTCACAGTCAAATTGGCACTCATGATCAAAGACTATGCACTGTGGCACCCTGAATCTAGTGATGATGCTCTTCCATATAAATGTTCTGACCTGGGTTGCCTTTATGTACTTGGTGGGCTCAGCTTCTATCCACTTTGTAAAGTAATCTACTGCCACAATGAGATACTTCCTGCCCGCTGACCTAGTGGTGAAAGGTCCCAATATGTCCATTCCCCACTGAGCGAACGGGATCGGGCTTAGGATTGGAGTCAGATCGTTTGCTGGCTGATTTATGACTGGTGAATATTTTTGACACTTGTCGCATTTTTTGACATATGCTAGTGCGTCTTGCGTGAGAGTTGGCCAATATGCCCCTCTTCTAAGGACCTCTACTCCCAATGCTTTCCCGCCGATATGGTTGGCACATATTCCGGAGTGGGCTTCTTCCATAATGCCCTCCTGCTCCCATTCTGAAATACACCTCAGCAGCGGCTTTGAGAAGCCTTTCTTGTTGAGCTCTCCATTCATCACTACATACCAATTTGCGTCTTTCTTCACCTTTTTAGCCTGTACTTCATCATCGGGTAGCGAGCCATGAAGTTTGTACGCCAAGATGTTTGAGAACCAGGCTCTTTGACTCCTGACGCAGTTTACCTGCTCCTTTTCAGCGATGTTGCTTTCCTCTAACACTTCGAACATCACTGTTCTTGTGAGGCTTTGTAAGGTGGAGCTGGCAAACTTAGATAAGGCGTCAGCTTGAGAGTTTCTTGCTCTGGGGACCAAGTCTATTTGGAAGTGGACTAGCTGGGCTGCCAGCTCTTTCACTTTGGTTACATATTTCATCATAGTGGCTTCCCTTATCTCATACGCCCCCTGCAGTTGGCTGGCAACGAGCTGAGAATCAGTCTACAGGTGTACTTTGCGGGCTCCGGCTGCGAGGCTCATACGCAGGCCTGCCAGCGTCGCCTCGTACTCTTCTTCATTATTAGACGCTTTGAACTTAAACTTGATGGCATACTCAAATACGTTTCCTTCTAGAGACGTCATTATGACTCCTGCCCCATTCCCCGTTTGGGCTGAGGATCCATCCACTTCCACCTTCCAGACCCCAATGTCATCCTCTTTCTCCTCATAGGAGGCTTCCACTATGAAGTCTGCTAAAGCTTGTGCCTTGATGGCTGCTCTAGGCTTGACCTCGAATTCATACTCAAAAAGCTCGATTGCCCACTTTAAGAGTCTACCCGATGCATCCATCTTTTGTAATGCTTTCTCCAGCGGGTGGTTTGTGAGGACCTCTATTATATGCGCGTCAAAAATATGGTTTTAGCTTTCTTGCTGCTGTGACCACTGCGAAGGCTAGCTTCTCTACCAGGGGGTATCTTTGCTCTGCCTCGGTCAGCACGTGGCTCACGAAATATATCGGCCTTTGTTGCTTCTGTCTTTCTACCAGCAGAATGGCTGCGATTGTCTGTATTGACGCTGAGATGTACAACTGCAGTTTTTCCCTCAGCTCCGGGCTGATCATTGTTGGGAGCTTAGTCAGATGCTCCTTAATACCCTCAAAGGCTTCTTTCTCCTTAGTCCCCCACTTGAATTCTCTGTTTCCTTTCAACAGCTGATAGAATGGCAAGGATTTGTCTACTTACTTGCTGATGAATCTGGTCAGTGCGACCATTCTGCCTGTCAACCACATGATATCTTTGATCATATTAGGCTCGGGCAGACTGAGGACTGCTTCGACCTTTTCTGGGTTGGCGTCTATTCCTCTCTCGCTGATCAGAAAACCCAAGAATTTTCCGGAGCTTACTCCAAAGACGCATTTCTTCAGGTTGAGCTTGATTCTATACTTGTTCAGGGTGGCAAATGTTTCCTCCAGATCCAAGATATGTCCAGCCTGCGTGACGCTCTTAACAATTGAGTCGTCCACGTATACTTCCACATTTCTTCCCTTCTGGTGAAGGAACACTATATCCATTGCCTTCTGAAAAGTTGCTCCAGCGTTCTTCAGCCCGAAGGGCATGGCTATGTAATTATACACTCCCCCTTCGGTAATGAATGCAGTTTTCTGCCTGTCTGGCTCGTGCAGGCTGATCTGATGGTACCTTGAGAAGGCGTCCATGAAGCTTAGCAGGGCGTGCCCGCTGGTTGAGTCTACCAGTTGGTTTATCTGTGGCAGTGGGTAACAGTCCTTCGGGCAGGCCTTATTAAGATCCGTGAAATCAACACACATTCTCCATTGGCCATTTGCCTTCTTCACCATGACCACGTTGGCTAACCATTCTGAATAGTCACAGGGTTCAATAAATCCTGCTTCCAAGATTTTTTTCCACTTCTTCCTGGATTGCCTGGTTTTTCTCCATGGAGAAGCTTCGCCTTTTCTGCCTGACTAGCCTAATATCCTCCTTCACATTCAGCTTATGCACCATGACTGCCGGGTCAATTCCGGGCATCTCATTTGCGGAAAATGCAAAAATGTCTTTATTCTTCCTCAGTAGCTCTATGAGGTGCACCCCTACTCCTGGATCAATGTCTTTCCCAATTTTCACCGTCCTCGAGGGATCACCTTCTGTGAGCTCGACTGTGACATGCTCCCCGCTGGGAAATGGTCTGGCCATTTCTTCTTTTGCAGGCTCGAAGTTTTCCATTGCCAACTTCTGTTTATCTTTTTCCCTGTGATACTCTTCACGCTTCCTTTTCCTCGACTTCCTCTCAGGCTGCTCAGGGAGCCTTCTCTCGGAACCGGACTGTTGTCTGGTTTTGGCAGGCTGCTTTAAGGATGTTATGTAACATTGTTGGGCTGTCTTTTGGATTCCCCTGAGCTTTGCTGACTGACCCTCATTAGTTGTGTAAGCCATGGCCAGGTGGTAAGTGGATACCACCCCGCCTATCTTGTGGATGAGCGATCTTCCCATGATTACATTGTAGGGTGAAAGGGAGTTTATCACAAGAAATTTTTCTCGGACATCACGCCTTCTTGACCTCTCTCCTACCCGGACTAAGAGTTCGATTATGCCTTCTGGGGTAAGCCCCGAGCCATTAAACCCGGTGACCTCGTAGTTTACTCTCTTCAGGTCTTTTCTGTCCAACTTCAGTTCATTGAACGCACTGATGTATATGATGTTGGCTGAGCTGCCTCCGTCTATAAGTATTCTATCCACCTCCCAGTTTGCAATTCTCATTGTCACCACCAGCGGGTCATCATGAGGGTAAATTATGCCCTTCTAGTCATATTCGTCAAACGTGGCTCGTGGCTGCGGGGGAAGAGGTGGCCATCTACGCTTATCATTGTCGTTTATTTGATGTATCATTGCCCGCAGGTTAGCCCGCGCTCTATTAACTGTTCCCCCATGTACTGGTCCCCCGCTGATCACGTACACCCTGCCCTCTGGCTTGCCATCTCTATCTTTGTCTCCAGTTGGGCCCCTATGACCTCCTCTGCGGTCAGCTCGGCCTGCTCTATCCTCCTCCCTTCTTCTGGGAGGGTCACCATGCTGCTTAAATTGACTCAAGTATCCTCTCCTGACTAAGTCCTCTATGTTGTCCTTCAAGTGCGTGCATTCTTCAGTGGTGTGGCCATAGTCCCCGTGAAAGTCACACCACTTACTGGTATCACGACTCCTGTTTACCATCCTTGGAGGCCTCTGCCACTTATCATCAGCCTTATTTACGCTGAATATGTGAGATCTGGAATGGGTTAGTGGGGTATACTGATCAAACTTCCCAGGCCTTGGCCCTCTCCTTGGATCGGACCTTCTCAGTCCCACTGCCCTGTCCGCTTCTCTGCGGTTTTGCTCAGCCCTGCTTGGCTGGTCCACTCTGGGTGTGTTCTCTGCCCGGGTGACCTCTACCCGCTTAACTGAGTCACCTGTTGCTTTCCTACCCAGCATTGCTCTGTCAGTCTCGTCTGCTTTGATGAACTCATGCGCTTTACCCAGCGCTTCAGCGAGCGTTTTGAGGCTCTTACGCCCCATATATGCTCTAAATGGTGACCCTGGAAGTAGGCCACTCTGCATTGCTAACAGCGCTACCTCCTGGCTCATATTTGGAATGGTTGTTGCTCCTTGTTGAACCTGGTGATGAACTCCCTCAGGGACTCATGCTTTCCCTGAACCAGGGACATCAGCTCGGTTGTCATCTTGGTTCTGTCCACCAAGGTTATGAAATGCTCCATGAACATTCTCTTCAGCTGGCTGTACGAGTACACAGAACATTTGGAGATGGCGCCGTACCATTCCGCTGCCAGCCCCTCCAGAGTTGGTGGGAAAGCCTTACACCAGACTGAGTCTATCATGGTGTAGAGTACCATATGATTCTCGAAAGCTGATATGTGGCTTTTGGGTGTTGTGGTTCCATTGTACTTGCAGCTCGGCATCTTCACCTTCTCCATGGGTTCTTCCAGAATCTCCCGGCAAAATGGGGAATCATCTGAAACAACCTGGATTCGCGCTCGTTTGTCTCTCTCCGGGCTGGGTCCTCACTCTACGGTCGGTGACCGACTGCGAGGGACCCGCTTCTCCGGGCTGATTCGAGCGGGGGTTATTTCCTCCACGCTCCATTCTCGATTCAGGTTGCGAGCTTCCAGCTCCTATACCTTTTTCCTCGGCTGAATGAGCTCTTTCTGCTCAGGGGTGAGAGTTGAGACTTCCGGCTTTTTCGCTGCAGGCTCCGCAGCTGCCGTTGTCGGTGATGGGCTTGCCCCCTTACCCATATTGGTAAGGACCGCCGTCATTGCTGCCAGCTGTTCCTTACTGCACTTAGAGAGGTTCTGCAAGATGGCTGGCATGTTTACGGGTTGCGGTTTCTGGGATACAGGTGCTGAAACAATGGGCTCATTGTTCGCGCCTGTTAACGGCATTCCATATTTGAAAATGGAACTGGATCCTGTTGGATCGACTGGTTTCGACGCCGCTTTAGCTGCAGCTAATGTCAATCTGATGGGGTTGGATTTCTGTGGGATGGTCGATTTGGGATTTTCGGTGGATCCTTTTGGATCGCGGGTTACTGAGGGTGTTTTTTGTGGTGTTTGGTTGGTCTCATTAGCTTTGGATATGGGTGCTTGTACAGTTTCTTCACCGGCCATGGTGGTTAGTTAACTAGTCCCTAGCTCAGTTGGTGAACCTCAGGTTAGATGATCCTGTCCCCTCCTTCTAACGCCAATTGTTCCAGGTATGGATCCAAGGGTTCTGCAGGGTGAGCTGGGTCCCGTCAACAACCTACACACGGCAGCACACGTAAGCTGCCCTCGGGGGTGGCTCGAGGAACCCCCTCCGAAGCTTAAGTTATAGAGTGTTTAGAGAGAGAAAGTGTACTTAGAGAGATATAGAAAGTATAATAACTTGAGTGTCTAACCTACTTTTCGTTGTACTTTACCCTCTATTTATAAGCGTACTATCTCCTTCGTGGAGAGTTTAGCCTGGTCAGCCCTGCGGGCTGACTCTGCCGGGCTGATGAGCCCTCCTTTAGTTGCTTATTCGGCGGTGAGTGCGCACCCTGGGGGCTGGGCGATAGTTCAGCGGGAGCTATCCTATACAGCCTGTTTAAAGGAAATATGTAATTGAAAATCACGCCTAATAAGATAATTTGGACAACCGGTTTAGGTTCCTTTTTAATCTTGTTGTTTCATCAAGTGATCACTAATATTTTAGAATTATGTGTTGCATTAATATTAAACCAATTTAGCTTAATAATAGTTTGGAGAAAATTGAATATTTTGTTTGGCCTTTGAGATCGTAGGAATGCTTTTTACTATAAGAATCGAGTAGAGGCCAATACGGGCGAATGTGACTCCATGAATCACTTCGTACCATCATCCCCGATCCTCCTTTCGTGGTTCCGAACCATATGGAGTTAGTAATCTCATGGATTATGAATGGGGTGTAACCTTCACGGGTCAATCGTTGTTGCCTTTCATTGTCTCTTTATTCGTGGTTGCCTTTTATGATCCGTGAACGGTTTACAAGTTTCTTAAAAACTTGTTGGCGGCTCCCTACTTTCCTTGTCCCTAATCGTATATGTCAATTCCCACTTCCTACGAGTGCCAAGCATATTCACACATGCTTTAACGTAGGCGCACTTCGAACGACGCCTACAATTTGGCGACTCCACTGGGGAGGATTCTTGGTTATTTATCGATTTGAGTGATCGGTATTTAATAAAGATGAGTGGATGAGACTTGAAAGATTCTTGAATAATATTCCTGTGATTAATTTGGCATTTTCGCATAAGCATGGAGGTTTTAACGTCGCATTTAGGTCTGTCTCGTAGGAAAAATTCAATAACTTGATTGCGAACGAAGGAAAACA
The DNA here is from genome assembly GCF_948465745.1 of Chenopodium album. Taxonomy (NCBI): domain Eukaryota; kingdom Viridiplantae; phylum Streptophyta; class Magnoliopsida; order Caryophyllales; family Amaranthaceae; genus Chenopodium; species Chenopodium album. Next base: position 16,179,211 of record NC_137835.1, on the reverse strand, counting down.
GGGCACCAGTCAGATTTTCTAACTGTCGTGCCACGGCAAATGCTGCCGTGTCACGGTGCAGTACACCGTCATGCGGTGTGCAGCACCGTGACACGGTACACTCTGCAGGGTCACGGCAATCCTTAATTTTGTCCAGTGGCTTATTTTCTCTTCTCACAGTCAACTTCCTTCGATTTTTCTGAAAAAACGTGTGTGTTCTACATACGTCTTAGCCCCGGGGGATTTAAGCTCTATCAATCCAAAAACGCTCATGGAAATAAGGGTTCATTCGAGTTATTAAATCCACCCAAACCATGGAGTCGAGTTCGAATTCATCACGAACTCGCGGAGCCGCCCGTTGCCATACAATTTCAAGACTTGAATAAAGAGATGGTCCTTGATTAATCGCCCTTCTGTCCTCGACCAAGTACTGTGGAAAGGGAAATTAGGGATATTCATTTTTAATTATTTGACTCAACTCTATTCAACATGCATAGGTGGAAGAAGGTAGGAAGAATGAAGGTTGTGATGTGAAGAAAGATGATGTAGATAAAGGGATATGAAGAAATTAGGAATAGACTGTACCCCCAACTTAAATGACGGAAGAACCGACTCATGCATGAACCTAAGACATGGTCGTGGTGATATATACTCAAAGTGTGTGCTAAGACTAGTGAGTGTAGATGACATGTTAAGACTCTTGTATAAGACCGTGTGGCTAGACTATGTGACTAGACTCGATTAAGGACTTAACGAGGTATTATTATTAATAAAAATAATCGAGTTGATTAGCAAACTGTTTGATTCGACACAAGGTGATGACTTGAGTAATATACCGAACTGTCGTCAAAACGACAGGACTGGCGCCGCACTGTGCAGTGTAGCGCCAAACGACAGAACTGTCGCCAGGCGCTACATTCCGTAGAGTGGCGCTGCAGTCCAAATCTCAGCGCCATTGCTGTAACGTTGATCTAGGACTGCCTTCGGTATTATTACTCTACAGGGTTGTAGGCGTCGCTCGAAGTGCGCCTACGTTAAAAGCATGTTGTGAATATGCTTGACACTCATAGGAAGTGGGAATTGACATTACGATTAGGGACAAATAAAGTAGGGAGCCGCCAACAAGTTTTTAAGGAACTTGTAAACCGTCCACGGATCATAAAAAGGCAACCACGATAAGGGACAACGATAGGCAACAACGATTGACCCGTGAAGGTTACACCCCATTCATAATCCATGAGATTACTAACTCCATATGGTTCGGAACCACGAAAGGAGGATCGGGGATGATGGTACGAAGTGAGTCATGGAGTCACATTCGCCCGTATTGGCCTCTACTCGATTCTTATAGTGAAAAGTGATTCCTGCGATCTCAAAGGCATACAAACAATATATTCAATTTGCTCCAAACTATTATTTAACTAAATTGGTTTAAAATTAATGCACACATAATTCTAAATATTTGGTGATCACTTCAATTAATAATAAGATTAAAAAGGAACCTAAACCGGTTGTCCAAGTTATCTTATTAGGCGTGATTTTCAATTACATATTCCCTTTAAACATGCAATATGGTGATCAAAATAAATAATAGAATCAATATCAACATAAAAACCAATTTAATCATAATTCCAACAACATAAAAATCGTTAGAAAAACAATAATAATAAAAAGAGCATGATCCTTACTTTGAATCTGTTTGTTTGCAACTACAAAATAATAAACGAGTTAGTAACTTCAAGGAAATAATAAAACAACAATTAAATTAAATTAAATAAATACAAGGTTAATTTTGGGGCCAAACCCTCAAACGATTCTACCTTTCACGCCTTGGTTTAAGGATAGAACCTCGAGTAAAATATGGACTCCTTTGAGTGCTTGAAGAAGGAATTTTGAAGTGAAAAGGGGAGGCTAGTGTTTAGGTTAAGAGCATAAAAGAGAGAAAAGTAAGAATAATCGAATTCTGGTCCCCCGTTCATCAGAAATGAGGGGGTATTTATAGGGAAATGTGCTGAGGGAGCACACGGAACCCTAAAATGATAAAAACCCTAAAAATGCATCCCGTGACACGGTCAGACTGTACCGTGACACGGTTAGACTGTACCGTCAGACGGTACAAGTTCCCGTGACACGGTCAGTTTTGGAGTGTCGCGGGAAATTTTTAGAAAACGGAACGGAAAACGCGTTAAGGGTTTACGCGAAAAGGACACGGAACTTCCCGTGTCACGGCAGACCTCCCGTGTCACGGGAAGTCCCACCGTCAGACGGGAAGAGTTCCCGTGACACGGTCAAGCTTGGCCGTGACACGGTCAGTTCCAGTCCACTTTTCCGTCTAAATTCATTTTTAACCCTAATTTCTTTCGGCTTTTTTAAGTGCCGATTGATAATTTCGGGCTTTTTTCTGACTTTTATTATTCGGGCTAAAATAAGGAAATAATAAAAATATTTGGGCCAAAATAAAATAATAAAATAAAAAGGTTTGGGCTTAAAATTAATTAACAAATTAAAACTATGCCTTTACCAAACACCAAGACTGATCCATAGACCTTTCAAAAACAAGAATTTAATAAGATACGATTTTTTAAGCACTCTCGGGATAAAATACTAAACCCGACCAATAGTGGCGGTGAAAGGTTATTTATCATCGGGTTTGGTTTTGGGGAGACATTTTTAGGTGTCTACAGAAGCCCCCACTTTGACTGAGTTTGTAGAAACGTCAGTTTCGAAAACGATAGTCAAAGTAGTCGATAGGGACGGAGAATGATTTAAGACGTTCTGCGATCCTAAATCATTCTGTATACGCCGATACCTGCAAAAAATGTTAATTCCACATATAAAAGAGTATAGGGATAGAACACTTATCTGACACCAGTGTGTCGGTGACAAACGAGTTTGGTATTTTCCTATACTTGAAGGAATCTACCGAGTGACATTGGTTGAAATGCTTTCCATGCTTGAGGAAAGCCGACAAATGAGTTTGGTAGCTTTCTAAGCCTGAAGAAACCTACCGGATGACACTTTCCATGCTTGAGGAAAGTCGACGTATGAATTTGGTGTCATTCTATGCTTGAAGAATTCCACCGATAATGCCTTCCATGCTTGAGGAAAGCCGACTACTTGGCGGTTTTCTATACTTGAAGAAAAATCCACCGATAACGCTTTCCATGCTTGAGGAAAGCCGACTTGGCGGTTTTCTATACTTGAAGAAAAATCCACCGATAACGCTTTCCATGCTTGAGGAAAGCCGACTTGGCAGTTTTCTATGCTTGAAGAAATCCACCGGATAATACTTTCCATGCTTGAGGAAAGTCGACAGATGATGAGATTGCAAGTCTCTGTGTATCGAGAACCTTGCGTTATGAAATGATGGTGGTTCGCTTGTCCCCGGACGTGGGATGTAGAGGATTCACAATCTTAAGCCGATTATCCGACCATATTAAATGTTTAAAATGCCGCAAAATAGGCTTTGACGCTTGCCAGGGGTAAAATGGTAATTTTAGTCCCCCTTAAACATCAGTTGGGATTTTCCGCGTAACTGTAGCGAAAAAATAATCACCCAATAAACTCGGAAAGTCAGCCAAACTGGTCAAAAAGCTAAGAATATTCCCTGACCAGACTCGGATTTGCCGCGCCACGTCAGAAGGTTCCCGTGACACGGTCAGGGATTCCCGTCTGACGGGACTAGTATCCCGTGTCACGGGAAACATATTTTCCTTTTTTCTTTTTTTTTTTTTTATTTTCGCTGTTTGAATCAGTCAACAACGGCTCTTTTTTGTCCTTTTCTGCCTTTAAATCCGCGTGCACCATTTTTTCATTTCACATTTCTTCTTGCTTTCACATTTGCTTTCACCATTCACCAATTTAGCTTCTCTCTTTCCAAAAGCTGCCGCGCCACGCCTGGCGTTAACCGCCGGCCGTTCAAAGCTCGCCGTGACACGGTAACGGCGACCGTGACACGGTTAGTCTCTCTTTCTTTTTTTTCTTTTTTTTTTCTTCACCTTTTTTGCTTTGCTGCGGCTGTTTGGCTACTGCGCTACTGCTGTTTCGTTGCTACTTCTGTTTCTGTTCCTGTGCTGCCGTCCAGTTCACCGGAGCTCCGTCAGCCTTGAAGGTTTGCCGTGACACGGTTGCTCTTGACCGTGACACGGTTAATCTTGCCCGTGTCGCGGCAATTGCGCTGGTGACCGGAACATATTTTCGAGTTTTGGAGTTCGAATTTCACCAATTTTGTTGTAATTCCTCAATCTTCTCCTCATTTTCGACTTTTTACACACATCCATGTAAGCTCCCTTTGATTTTTGCTTTGAATTTGCTTCACATTAACAATTTCATGACAAACCCTAAAAAAATCAATTTGGGGGTTTTTGATTTTGAAGCTTTATGTTGAAATTCTTGCCATGATTTTACTTGTATATGTGTACATGTGTATTTGTGAGAAATTTGAGATAAAAATTGCATGACTTGATGGAGAATTGAGCAAATCACCATTTTTGGGTGCTACTTTGTGAAATAATGTTCATGCTTTGAAATGGTGAAAAAATAGTGGTGAATCTTGTGAAATGATGTGTTGATTCATATTTTGCATATGTACTATATTGTCATGGAGAACATAGTATCATGCGGCTAGGAGCACTGTAGTATTAGTTTGTCATGGAGAAACTAAATACCATAATTTTTGCCAATTTTAGCCTTGGGGTAAAAATTTAGCGTATAATTCAATAAACAACTAAATAACTCAGGAAATGATGCCAAGTATTTAGATTATTATTTTGCAATTTAAAATGTTTAGGAAATGATGCTAAACATTTAGATTTTGATAAAATTTAGCATATAATTCAATAAACAACTAAATAGCTTAGGAAATGATGCTAAGTATTTAGATTATTATTTTAAATATGCAACTTGAATTAAATGTTTAGGAAATGATGCTAAACATTTAGATTTTGACAATAGCATGCCTAGACGACGAGATTGCGACCTTTCTACCCGCGGCCGGCGTCGGGCTTTTCGGGAGGACACTCCCACTGTCCCTGAGGGCGTGGACGACGACGTCTTGGAGTTCGAGCCTCGGACTTCTACGAGTAGGGGTAGGTGGGTTCCACCTCCGTGGACTCCAGACCAGTTGGTTTTCTGCCGTGAAAACCACGTTTCTCATCAGGCACTCTCCGGCATAGTCGATGGCACACTTCGCCATCATGGTTCCGGGGCCGGTGATTTGATCCCTCGACTTCACCAGGTCATTACGGAGGATCCTGCTACGAGCGCCCTATGGGAGTCGTCTGGCTTGGTCGATTTCTACGCGGCGGTTGTAGGGTTTCGCAGCCCCCGGGGTTGCGGCGCGACGGTTGTTCGTGCGTTGTAGGAGTATTTTTGGGATACTACCAACACGTTTCACTTTGCTTGGGGGGAGATGGCGGTGACCCCCTTAGACTTCAGCATGATCAGCGGGCTGCGCTTTACCGACCGGGCAGTAGGCCAGATGTCTGATCTATCCTGGACATCGGCTGAGGTAGCCGATTTGTTAGGTCCGATCGTTCAGCACATAAGGACTCGTCCGGTGTCACGAGGTGGTCCTAGGAGTGGACGATCGGAGTCGGCTTCAGTTCTTGCTCGCGGCTTCGATATGGAGGATACGACGGCCGAGCAGCGGGTGCAGATCTTTATCTTGATCCTGATCTCTATGACCCTCTCTCCTGACAGGAGTTCACGCGTGCTCCTTTGCTACCTCCCTTCTTTGGCCAGAATTCCCGAGATAGGATCCTACAGCTGGGCCAGTCTTGGATACGCGGATCTTCTTCTATCTCTACGTCATGGCTGTCGTCAGCTGAACGACGAGTCCCCTATCACCGTTTACGACCTGTGGAGAGTCGTAGAGGTGATGATCTTTTCCCTTCTTGTTCCATTTCGGCTTGTTCGATTCGTATGCTGAATGTTATTTTTGTTGCAGTTATGGTTCTACGAGTACTTCCCAGGCTTGGCTCCTCGCCGACGTCGGGGAGTGGTCCATGACTTCCCCGTCGGAGCCAGCTGGCGTGACCGAGGAGAGTCACGGGTGGAGTCTGTTCCGGCGCTTCGTGGGGTACTACGCCGAGGCACCTCTTCCGTTGGCGTAAGGATTAGCTTTATTGCGTTTTTTCCTTTTGATGTTGTTTCTGTTGTTTCATGCCTAACTTTTTATGGTTTCCAGGTTCCCATTGATGTTCAGTATCGTCCTTGGGCCGGGATGACTGACCTACCCGAGGCCCTACGTCTTTCAGTGTACCGTACCATTTTGGTTGGTACTGGGCGCTTCGTCTGGTATTTGGGGGAGCGAGTCGTCCGTCAGCATAGCGGCGATCGCTTTGTGGTGCCTTCTTCCCCGCCAGAGTCGATGCTGGACTCCCGCTTGATCAGAGGGTTGATCAACAGGGGAGAGCGCTACACTTTTCCGTGGCAGGAGCTCGTTTACATGGAGAGTGACTACGCGCGGGATTTGCTTCCCTCTCTGGCTCCTCCACCCCGTCTTCCCGAGGTATGATTTATTTCGAGAATCTTCTTTACTAGTCTCTGTTTTAAATAGTCGAATAACTTGATTATTCGATCATATTTTCAGACGACCATTCACCCTGTGGGGAGGATTCAGATTCCTCCTCAGTTTGTCCGCTACCCTGGGCCGATCGGTATCACGGAGGACCATATTGCTGACGCGCCGGAGGGTTATAGACAGGCGCAGGAGTCAGTGCCTGAGGCTTTTGAGCCGGTGAGTTTTCTTCGACGTATTATCCACTCTTTTAATGCTGCTTATTACTGATTTTTCTTTGTTTTATCCTCAGCCTAACCGCCCGGAGGTGATGGGAATTATGAAGCTGGTGGACGCGCTGAAGTATTGCATCATCAAGCTTCGGCGTGGTGCGAGTTGTCGGAGCTCTAGCGACGTCCTTGAGGTATCACTTATTACTTTTTCATTTCCACCATTTGTTTTATTTTGCATCATTGACACCTTTTGATTTTGTGTTTTTTCAGGAGCGACGGAGGTCCCGCTCGCGCTCAAGGCCCAGAGGCTCGGACGAGGAGGAGCTTGGTCGTAGTAGACGATCTCCTGAGGCTCACCGGCGTTCTCAGCGAGAGCCACAGACTACTCAGCCATTCCAGGAGGCTCAGTGGCAGTAGGGTCAGTCTTCTCAGCGTCCGTCATTTTCACAGCCTCCAGTTCCTGAGTTTGGGTCTCCTTTGGATCCTGGTTCATTCTCGGCCCCATTATCCGGGATTCCTCCACCAATGTCGGGTTTGTTCTCGGTTCCGCTGTATGGGACGATGCCTTCGCCGACGATTCCAGTATCTTTGGGCCAGTCTACTCCGTTCTCCGGCTGGACAGGTCCTGCTTTGAGCTTGACTACTACTGGGCCTACGGGGACTAGTAGGGACGCTACTCCCCGTACTCGGATGGTCGAGGGACTCTTTGGTTCGCCGTTCCCATATACCCAGGGCGAACCACCTACCCAGGGTGGAGACGCGACTGATTCTGATTCTAGAGATTTTTGACCGAGGGTTTTTGTACATACTGTGATGACACTTGATACATTTATGTATTACGACTCTTTGTACATTATTTACAGTTTATATATCTACTATTGTGTGTGTTAGTGTGTGTTTGAGACTCTTTGTGTGTGATTGTGTACTTATTAATGACACGACGAAAAAAAACATAAGTGGAGTAATGGAGGGTACCGACCTTCCCCAAAAGAAAAGAAATAAAATTACCTTCCCCAAAAGAAAAATAAAAAATAAAAAGCAAAAGAAATAAAATCGTAAAATAAAGATAAAAATAAAAAAGGTGAGAATTTTATTAGAAATATAACTCTCAGAAAAGACTGAAAAAAAAAAAAAACAAACGTTAAAGATAAGAAAATACAAAAAATCCGGATAGATACGGAAAAGATGAAAAAAAAAAGCAGGCGTGTAAAGTGCCGTGACACGGCACTGTTCACCGTGTCACGGCAAAACCTGCCGTGTCACGGCAGAGGTTCCCGTGACACGGTGGAATTTCCCGTGTCACGGGAAGCAAATTTTTCAGTGGTTTGTTTCACGCGTACGAAAAGATAAATTCTGGGCAGTTCCGAGCGCTTTTGCTATAAAATAAGACCAGATTATTCATGATATGCATAATTACGAAACACAAAATAATTTAGAATTTCATATTTCAATAATCATGTCTCAGAATTTTGATAATACATTGCGCGACTGGTCTTATTCTTTGACCAATGCTGAAAAAAGAGAGTTAGAATTATTTCATGTCAGGGGTTTGCTAGCCCTGCGACATGTAGCTATTGAACATGATTTTCTTAGGGCAGCATTAGATTATTGGAGTCCAGAAACGCACTGTTTCAAATTTGATTATGATGAAATCTGTCCTCTGCCGGAGGAATTTGGCGCAATCTTTGGATTTCCTGCTAGGAATCTTATAGCCATGCCTACCTTACGTGAATATTATTACCAAGACTTTGAACGCCATCTGAATCTAACAGATCCAGATTTAAATAGAATTGTTTGTGGTAATGAAGTAGACATAGAAAAACTTGCTAACTTATATTTTAATCGCCCTGTCTCTAAGTCTTATCATGTGTATCGTAGAAGGGCATATATTTTTTGCATGTTTAGCAAGCTACTTTTTGCAAACGGTAGGGTAGGACATGCTTGTCTAGCGTCTGTGCTTGAGCATGTAGAATCCGGCAGATCTCCTATGCCGACGTGCCTTGGAGAAACATTTCGTGGCCTAGACGAGGCAAAATCTGACCGGAAAGCCATCAGGAAGGGCTCTCTGGTACTATTACAGGTAAAAATACGCTCTGAATAGCCCCCGTGACACAAAACAGTCACCGTGTCACGGTTAGGTTCTGCCGTGACACGGTCAAAACTGCCGTGTCACGGGAATCTGCATTTTTTTTTTTTTTTTTTTGACGATTAATATTCTTTTTATTTTCTTGTTTTGCAGATTTGGTTGATAGAGCGTTTGGAATTATTTGAAGCCCCCGATGACATTGAAAAATATGGCCCTAACGACTTAGTCCGTAGGAAGAAGAATTATTCTGCAAACATGTCGTATGAAGATTGGAAAAATTTCTTTGCAAAGAGAGAATTTTCCATTCGTTGGGTGGTGCCTTGGTGGAGGCTTACTAGGATGGTTGGCACGAATGAAACACCCTATTGCCGTGTTCCTAGTATCTCCAAATTGACCTTTTACTGTCCCTCTCGACTGATGCGGCAGTATGGACTTGAACAAGTAATTCCACGCTATAACGATAGTCCTCGTGAAGTATCGTTGCATGAAAGTAACGTTCACAAGTACGAGGCTTATTGGATTGGAAGACCTTTGTGGACCGTTTCTGCAAGTGACCAAGCTCCTCCTCCCTTATCTAGTGCATACAAGGCATGGTTGAACCCTAGAAGCAAGAGGGAACGATTCGGATCACGCAAGTCTGATGTAAAGAGTCGTCTTGGAGATAAGAAGGCTCCTCTTAAAGATCGCCTAGGTCCGAGAACACAAGGAATTGAGTTTAAGACTCCTAAGATGCCAAGAAAGAAGACCTATGTGAAAGGAAAGGGTAAAGAAAAGATGGTGTATAGGGAGAAACAACCAAAAAAGTTCAAGAAAGGTGAAAGGGGCGAAAGTTCGACTAGGGGTGTGACGGTTCGGGCTACAAAAGACACACTAATGGTGAAGGCCGACCTAATTGAGCAAGAGAAGGATGTTCCTAAAGAGAAGAGAGATTAGATCAATAGTGCTTTGCATTTTATTATTTAATTTTTATTTAAAATAAGGCGTATGATGCCAATATTGTAGTCGCATTTATTTTAATAATAATAGCGCATTTATTTCTTAAAAATTACAATGACTTTTATATATTATCCGAGTCTAGGAGTCGGACGCAATGGAAGAACAAAGCTCGAACAGGAAATTCGCAACGAATGCGCCAATAAATAAAACGGGAAACTGAAAATCAGCCGTGTCACGGTCAAAAGGTCCCGTGACACGGTTAAAGTTCCCGCGTCACGGCAAAAATTTTTTTTTTTTTTTTTTTTTTTGTCGTGACGTGGTACGGAATAGTTCTCCGTCAGACGGGAACAAATCCCGTGTCACGGGAGGCCTTCTGTTCTTTTTGCTGTTCAGATTTTGCCGTGACACGGCATTTTCTCCCGTCAGACGGGAATGCTTCCCGTGTCGCGGCATATGTACCCCCTTTTTTTTTTTTTTTTTGTCGTGACGCAATGTTGAACCGGGCACATATTAAATCAATAGAGGGAGCATTTTTTTTTATTTTAAAGTGGTCGGGCCCCCTTGAGGGGTTGCCTACGTATCCTAAAAAGGAATCAGGCCAGACGTAGCTCTATTGGGTCATGAACCCATGCGACTAGGCGTAGAACTTTTTGAGTTGATCCAAGTTGGTTAAATTATGGAAGCCGTTACCGTCCATGTCTACCAATTGTGCCGCTCCGCCGGACAGGATGGCTTTAACAATGTACGGGCCTGACCAGTTCGGTCTGAATTTTCCTCTTGGATCTAACACATTTTTGCGGAGGGCCTTAAGCACTAGGTCACCCTCTTTGATGTTCCTGGTCTTGACTTTTTTATTAAAATGTCGTGCCATACGCTGTTGGTAGGTTTGGACATGATGCAAAGCTGCCAAGCGTTTTTCATCAAGCAAGACCAGTTCGTCGTATCTTGCTCTAATCCAGTCGACTTCATCTAGTTGGCTTTCCAATGCGATTCGGAGATAAGGTATTTCGAGCTCGATTGGTTGTACAGCTTCGACGCCATAGACCAAGGAGAAGGGGGTAGCCCCTGTCGATGTACGGACAGAGGTTCGATAACCCCAAAGGGCGAAATGTAGCTTACTTGGCCAGTCTTTATAATTTTCCGTCATCTTTTCGATGATGGTCTTCACGTTTTTGTTGGTCGATTCGACTGCTCCGTTCGTTTGTGGTCTGTAAGGTGATGATCGATGATGTTTGATGTGATATTTCTGCAACAATTCCGCGCATTCGGCTTGGAAATGTGTTCCATTGTCACTGATCATCTCATGTGGTACCCCATAGCGGCATATAATATTTTTCTCAATAAATTGAGCTACATGTTTTGCCGTCAGCTTGGCATATGAGGCTGCCTCAACCCATTTGGTGAAGTAATCGATTGCTACGAGAATGAATTCATGCCCCCCTTGTCCTGGTGGTGTGATTTTTCCAATGATGTCGATGCCCCAAGTGGAGAAAGGCCATGGAGAAGTATACGTGTGGAGAAGTGAAGGTGGAACATGTTGTAAGTTTGCATAGATTTGGCACTTCATACATTTCTTGACGTACTCGTGACAATCTCGCTCCATAGTAGTCCAATAGTAACCTTGTCGTTGAATCTTTTGGACTAACATCTTTGCATTCATGTGAGTTCCACATATACCAGCATGAAGATTTTCCATGGTTTTATGTGCTTCTTTTTTAGCTACACATAAGAGATTCCTTCCTGTTGCGGTTTTCTTATGGAGTTCTCCCCTGATGAGCACATACTGTGAGGCCAGGAGCCTCAAAGCACGGCGTGCCCTTTTATCAGTATTAGGAGGATACTCTGCTCTTGTTACATAATTAAGGATGTCTGTATACCATGGTTCTTCATCTTCTTCTTGTTCATCATCAAGTGCATGAACATAAGCTGGTTCATATCTTCTCTCTATGGTCAGTGGCATTCTGATCGTGTCAGCTGGAATTCGCACCATTGATGCTAACTTAGCTAGTGCGTCAGCGAACTGATTTTCTTCTCTTGGCAGATACGTATACTCCACTTCATCTAGTTGCTCCGTGAGAGTTTCTAGGTGAGCTTGATATGTAGCGAGACTTTCACTCCTCACTTTCCATCTCTTAGAGATTTGGTTAATGATTAGTGAAGAGTCACCGTAGATTCTGAGTTTCTTGATTCCCAAGGCGACAGCTGTTTCTAATCCCAAAATGCATGCTTCATATTATGCGGCATTGTTGGTGACATCAAAGTCGAGCTTCATGGAAATTGGGATGTGTTCTTCATTGGGTGATACGAGCAAGACTCCCACACCACATCCCTTTTGGTTTGAAGCTCCATCGAAATAGAGCGTCCAACTATCGTCTTCGGTCATGAGTAAATCTTCGTCAGGGAAATCGTACTCATCTTCTTCTTTTTCAGCTTCTTCTAGCGGAAAGTCTGCTAAGAAGTCAGAAACTGCAGAACCTTTGATGGCCTTTTGTGGCATGAATCTCAAGTCAAATTGAGCTAGATTGACTATCCACCTTGATAATCTGCCGTTGAGTGTTGCTTTCTCGAACAGATATTTGAGAGGATCCATCTTAGACACGACGTGCACTGTATGAGTGAGCACGTAATGTCTCAATTTTTGTGCGGCCCATACAAGTGCGAGACACAACTTCTCGAGTGGCGTGTATCGCGTCTCATATCCTTGGAGTTTCTTGCTCAGGTAATAGATTGCATTCTCCTTGCTTTCGATCTCTTGTGCTAGCATCGCCCCCGTCGTTTCTCTTGTGACCGTAAGGTAGAGTCGAAGAGGAAAGTCAGGTATTGCCGGCGCTAGCACGGGTGGGTTTGCCAAATACTCTTTGATTTTGTCGAAAGCCTTTTGGCAGTCATTATCCCATGTGACTGGGACGTTCTTCTTAAACTTCTTGAATATAGGTTCGCATATCGCTGTGAGCTTTGATATGAACCTACTTATGTACTGCAACCTTCCAATGAAGCCTCGAATCTCCTTCTCATTTTTGGGTGGTGGCATGGCCATGATCGCTTTTACTTTTGAAGGATCTATTTCAATCCCTCGAGAACTGATCACATATCCAAGTAATTTGCTTGACGTGACTCCGAATGCACATTTTGCTGGATTTAATCTCATGTTGTACTTACGGAGTCATGCAAAAAATTTGCGAAGTGCGACAATATGGCCTGGGCGATCTTTAGACTTGACAATCATATCGTCGACATAGACCTCCACCTCTTTATGCATCATGTCATGTAAGAGTGCTGTAGCTGCTCTTTGGTAGGTGGCACCCGCGTTTTTCAACCCGAATGGCATTACCGTATAGCAATATGTACCCCACTGTGTGATGAATGTGGTTTTCTCCATGTCTTCTTCGGCCATCAATACCTGGTTATATCCGGCATAACCATCCATGAATGACAGGAGTGCATGATTTGCTGTATTATCGACCAGAATGTCAATATGAGGTAGAGGGAACCCATCTTTTGGGCTTGCTTTATTGAGATCCCTGTAATCAACACACATTGTGACTCTTCCGTCCTTCTTTGGAACTGGGACCACATTTGCTATCCATTCCGGATACTTGGATACTCTGATGAAACCTGCGGCCAATTGCTTCCTGATTTCTTCTTTGATTTTGAGAGCCACATCTGGTTTCATTCGGCGCAGCTTTTGTTTGACAGGCTTCATACCTGGAATGAGTGGTATCGTATGCTGAGCTATATCCCTGTCAATTCCTGGCATATCTTGGTATGACCAAGCAAATACATCAACAAATTCACTAAGTAAGTTAATTAGCTCTTTGCGTTCATCTTGACTTAGCGTTAATCCAATTTTTACTTCTTTAACAGTCGTATCATTGGAACTATTAACTGTTTCTGTATCTTCAATAACTGCTGTTTTATTTTCGTGTTCTTCCATTGCTTTTATTATTTCTTTGTCATTTTTATCATTAGCAAAGCAATATTGATCAGGGCTAGGGAAATGGCACACATCGTAAGCAAAGGTATTCATTTTATTGAATTCACTGGCTAAAACATCAAGAGAGGCAAGGTCAGCTGCGACCTCACCAGAATTATTAGGACTAGAAAGATAAGGCTCAACAAGAGACTCAGGGCTGAACTCTATAGCAGAAAGAGGGTCGGCCTCAAACTCTAAGGACTCATCTACAGACTTAGACTCAGACTCGGACCCAGATGATTCAGGCTCATCAAACATAGGACCCTCGCCAGCGGTTATTTCCAACTTCTCTCCACTTGGCGTAGTGATCCGCAATGTCTTGCGCCATCCCCTTGAAATGTTGTCAGCTTGGACGATTAACTCGGAGGGATCAAACTCCTTGTTTGCTATGACCGCTTGAACGAGCTCAGAGTTATCATTGCAGACCGGCTTGGATTCATTTTTCTCCATTCCAAAAAGAAGATTAATTCCCAGATCATCAGAGTTCAAGCTGGCTGACTTCTCGACTGTGGAGAGTTCTTCATCGAGGAAGTCACAATCGAGGAATACCTCGAATCCTGGTTCGCGGATCCCATCATGGACAAATGGCTCGGGAAATTCATAGCATGGGAAGTCTTCCCCTTCTTTGATGTACTGGCCGTTGAGAGTGAACGAATATGGATCCATGGCCATTTCTGTCTTTGTGATTCGAGCATTGTTGCGAGCCTTCAATTTCAAGGCGGCCCGTTTCAAGTCTTCCTTTGTCGATTCGAATCCTAAGCCGAAAGTGTCCTTCTTGATTGCACCAGGATGGCCCCAAGATTTAGCCATTTTCTTCTTGAGCCCAAGGGTCATTCCAGGAAAGTGACCTTGCTTCTTCAGAATGGCGTTGATACTAGTGTTTGAATAAGGATCAAAGTCGAGATGACACTTTTCCTCTTCTTCGATCGCAAGAACATCATCTAAAGAAAAACCCCACAGATCTTCATCTTCCTTGTCGTGTTCAACATGGACGATAGGGGTATCAATAACTTGAATGCGCATAGGAGAAGCATCGATAGTAATCGGAATCCCTCCCACTATGGCTTTCACTTTCTGGTGAAGCGACGACGGAATCGCCTTTAGCTCATGAAGCCAAGGGCGTCCTAACAACAGATTGAAAGAGGCCTTAATGTCCACCACCTGAAACTTGGTGCGACGCTCAACGGCCCCAGTGGTTATATTCAGTATGATAGTACCCACGGCTTGACGGCAAGTATTATCGTAAGCTCGAATCCCCTGAGTGGAGGGAGTCAACTCTTCATTCTTTATACCCAACTTCTTTGCAGTACGGAGTGGGCACACATTGATTGCAGAGCCATTATCAACCAGGCTCATAGGAACATTCATCTGCCTACACACCACAGTGAGGTGTAAGGCCTTATTATGTTGGTCCCCTTCCGGGGGTAAATCCTTATCAGAAAAGGAAATCAGATTGCTGGTACTCGGCAGCTCAGTAGTGAGGAAGTTGACCAGTCCTTGGGGAGTCATGTCGTCATCGACTCCTATCTTCACCAGAGCATTCATTACAGCCTTTCGGTGCTCGTGGGAAGTGGCCAAAAGCTTCCATACATTCATCTCCACCTTGGTCTTTTGTAGCTGTTTGACCACATCGCTATTCACAGGGTCGATGGGATCAACTATCGGATTTGATTGTGGTGGAGGTGAAGGTGGGTTAGGTTGTTGCAACCGTCCACTTCTAGTGAGAACCTTGACCTCAAGGTCCCCCCAAACATCTTCACTGATGCCGAGAGACGAACAGGCTATATCTTTGAGATAGATATCTTCATCATCACTATCCCAAATCCCATTCACTTCTTCAGTGCTTGAGATAAATACAACTTCTGGCAGAGGTTCATTCACAGGTTGAATGAGTATTGACGGATCAAAGGATACTTCATCTCCCATGATAGCCAAAGCATCAGAAAGAGGACCTGTTTGAATGTTAGGCTTCTTACCCCCTGGAGGGACAGGAAGTTGGTTAGCATCTATCAGGTCTTGGATTGCGTCTTTCAGCCTCCAACACTTCTCAGTGTTATGCCCCTTGCCTTGATGATACTTGCAATAAGCATTGGGGTCATAGTTGGCGGTCCTATTCTCAGGTCGAGGTTATGGGAATGGTCCAATTGGCATAATCAGTCCCTTACTATGAAGACGGTCATAAGCAGCATCATAAGTCATTCCCAAAGGCGTATAAATCCTCCTTTGCCTTTGGAATTTTTGAGGAGGAGCATTAAGGGCCAGCACATCATTAATGTTGATGTTGTTGGTAGCATTATTGGGCTTAGAAGACGAAGAAGAAGGAGTGTCGTTCTTCTTGTTTTTCCAAGTGCTGCTGTTATTGTTGTTACCAACAGACTTCATCAATTCATCTTCGATATTGATTCCAATATCGTATACAGCTTCAAAGGTACTTAAAGGCAGAAACTTCAAGTGTTTCTTGTATTTATGCGTCAGATTGGAAATGAACAAGCGAACCATTTCCTTCTCCTTGGGAGGGTCTACTAGGAGTGCAACTGTTTCTCTCCACCTGCTTAGGTAAGTAGTGAAGCCTTCATTCTCTTTCTGTTTGAGAATGGAGAGTTCACGTTCAGAAGTCTTGGCCTGAATGTTGCACTTGTATCGGTTCATAAAGCTTTCAGCAACATCTTCCCAGGTCGCGACATGCTTGGATTCTAGGGAGTAGAACCACTGTTGACAGGCATGCTCTAAGGAAAGAGGAAACACCGTAGGGAAGAGTGTCACATCTACTCCCTTAAGAGCCATAGTTGCAGAAAAAGCCTTCAAATGGAACAGCGGGTTATCAGTAGGCTTGAACTTGGGAATATCAGCAGTGGAAAATTTTTCAGGGAGTTTCTCTCTTATGGATGAGGAAGTGACAGGCTGTTCCACATAAGTGAACTCTTCTGAAATCTTACTCATCTGTTCCTTGATCTTGTCCATCGCAGCAGCAGTAACACTGTTTTGCTTATCTTGCTCTACAGTGCTGACTCTAGTAGTGAGTGTCTGCATCATGTCAGACAACCTTTCGATTGTCCTGTTGAGGTTCTCGATGTCTTCCTTAGTGGCCATTGGTTGAAAGTAGACTGGAGACGGATCTTGTGGAGATGACTGAGGTGGTTTCCTTGTACGCCTCTTTGGTACGAGAGGTTGTTGAGGTATGGACTCGAACCGTAACAATCTACCCTTGCTTCTTGCCCAAGCGCTATGACACCGAAACAAATACACCTTTTAATGACCACACTTAACCTTAACCCATCCGGATTAAAAAAAGAAAAAGAAAAAATTGAAGTTCTACTTTTTTTTTTTTTTTTTTTTTTAATAAAAAAAAAAAAAAAAAAAAAAAAAAAAAAAAAAAAACATGGGAGGATACCATCCGACTTACTCCGAAAAAAAAAACGACACAAAAACGAGACTTTCCTAAAATACGGTCAAAAGTGGTGTACGACTAAAAAAAAAGAAAAGTGTGTGGACATAACATGTAAGTGATTAGGTGAGGTTATAGACGCGTGTTTTGACCATATAACTAGACACGACTCAATACTGGACACAAAATCGAGAAAAAAAAGACTGACGGGACACTTTCCTGGGCATCGTGTCACGGTGCAGACTGGCGTGACACGGTTAAGACTTACCGTCAGACGGTAGCCTTTACCGTGTCACGGCACTGTTCACCGTGACACGACAGAAAATGTCGTGACACGGTGCGCAGTTCCAGGTCAGTTTTGTGATTTTTTTAGATTTTAATCGATTTTAAGTCCGTACTAATTACTATGTGAAAATAAAAACCCTCGGTCATGGGTCAAACAAAAAAGGAAACACATTAGGGTTAGCACCGAACAAACACATAGCATTTAGGCACGATGATGTAAAAAAGTTCGCAACCTAAAGTCAAGGTCTATGTTCAACTATTGGTCAAGCTTTGGGTGTCAAAAGGGTACCATGGTTAAGAGTTTGGACGCGTTAGCAAGGCAGCCTCCCTTGAGGGTGTATGCCAACGGGCGGCTCCGCGAGTTCGTGATGAAATCGAACTCGACTCCATGGTTTGGGTAGATTTAATGACTCGGATGAACCCTTATTGCCATGAGCGTTTTTGGGTTGATAGAGCTTAAATCCCCCGGGGCTAAGACGCATGTAGAACACATACGTTTTTTCAGAAAAATCGAAGGAAGTCGACTGTGGGAAAAGAAAATAGGTCACCGGACAGATTTTAGGACTGCCGTGACACGGCAGAAATTCCCGTGTCACGGTACAGTCTACCGTCAGACGGTACACTGTACCGTGACACGGCAGACTCCCCAGTGGATCGTTTATTATTTTTTCAAGAATCTTTCAAGTCTCATCCACTCATCTTAATTAAATACCGATCACTCAAATCGATAAATAATTAAGAATCCTCCCCAGTGGAGTCGCCAAATTGTAGGCGTCGCTCGAAGTGCGCCTACGTTAAAAGCATGTTGTGAATATGCTTGGCACTCATAGGAAGTGGGAATTGACATTACGATTAGGGACAAATAAAGTAGGGAGCCGCCAACAAGTTTTTAAGGAACTTGTAAACCGTCCACGGATCATAAAAAGGCAACCACGATAAGGGACAACGATAGGCAACAACGATTGACCCGTGAAGGTTACACCCCATTCATAATCCATGAGATTACTAACTCCATATGGTTCGGAACCACGAAAGGAGGATCGGGGATGATGGTACGAAGTGAGTCATGGAGTCACATTCGCCCGTATTGGCCTCTACTCGATTCTTATAGTGAAAAGTGATTCCTGCGATCTCAAAGGCATACAAACAATATATTCAATTTGCTCCAAACTATTATTTAGCTAAATTGGTTTAAAATTAATGCACACATAATTCTAAATATTTGGTGATCACTTCAATTAATAATAAGATTAAAAAGGAACCTAAACCGGTTGTCCAAGTTATCTTATTAGGCGTGATTTTCAATTACATATTCCCTTTAAACATGCAATATGGTGATCAAAATAAATAATAGAATCAATATCAACATAAAAACCAATTTAATCATAATTCCAACAACATAAAAATCGTTAGAAAAACAATAATAATAAAAAGAGCATGATCCTTACTTTGAATCTGTTTGTTTGCAACTACAAAATAATAAACGAGTTAGTAACTTCAAGGAAATAATAAAACAACAATTAAATTAAATTAAATAAATACAAGGTTAATTTTGGGGCCAAACCCTCAAACGATTCTACCTTTCACGCCTTGGTTTAAGGATAGAACCTCGAGTAAAATATGGACTCCTTTGAGTGCTTGAAGAAGGAATTTTGAAGTGAAAAGGGGAGGCTAGTGTTTAGGTTAAGAGCATAAAAGAGAGAAAAGTAAGAATAATCGAATTCTGGTCCCCCGTTCATCAGAAATGAGGGGGTATTTATAGGGAAATGTGCTGAGGGAGCACACGGAACCCTAAAATGATAAAAACCCTAAAAATGCATCCCGTGACACGGTCAGACTGTACCGTGACACGGTTAGACTGTACCGTCAGACGGTACAAGTTCCCGTGACACGGTCAGTTTTGGAGTGTCGCGGGAAATTTTTAGAAAACGGAACGGAAAACGCGTTAAGGGTTTACGCGAAAAGGACACGGAACTTCCCGTGTCACGGCAGACCTCCCGTGTCACGGGAAGTCCCACCGTCAGACAGAGTTCCCGTGACACGGTCAAGCTTGGCCGTGACACGGTCAGTTCCAGTCCACTTTTCCGTCTAAATTCATTTTTAACCCTAATTTCTTTCGGCTTTTTTAAGTGCCGATTGATAATTTCGGGCTTTTTTCTGACTTTTATTATTCGGGCTAAAATAAGGAAATAATAAAAATATTTGGGCCAAAAAAATAAAATAATAAAATAAAAAGGTTTGGGCTTAAAATTAATTAACAAATTAAAACTATGCCTTTACCAAACACCAAGACTGATCCATAGACCTTTCAAAAACAAGAATTTAATAAGATACGATTTTTTAAGCACTCTCGGGATAAAATACTAAACCCGACCAATAGTGGCGGTGAAAGGTTATTTATCATCGGGTTTGGTTTTGGGGAGACATTTTTAGGTGTCTACAAGGGTATGTCTAAAGTCGTTCTAGGTCAATTCTGATTAAATTATTAGACTTTAAGTACTCAAAATTAATTAATAATTTAATTAATTAAGCAAAATCCTTTTAGCCATTAATCAGTTTATTTAGTCTTAACACAAGTCAAACAAACGGTTAGGAAAAGCACATAGAGTATGCACGACAAAGAATGCACAATTAGTCAAGTAGGCACAATATGATGCAATGAGTTTGCAACCTAACCATGGCTCTAGTTCTCTAAAGTTCGGGATATGGGTTAGTCAAAGAGGGTCCATGGTTAATTGTCCGGATGCACCGCGCGGAAGCCTAACCGTGAAGGCTTGGCGCGAGTGGATGGGACACCGCGAGTTAAGAAAAATTCGCTTCCATGGTTTGGTGAATTCAACATTCTCGGATGTACCCTTTTTTCATAGAGCGTTCAATCAGGTAGATGGAGCATGAATTCCTAGAGGGTTATGTCCATATGTAGAACACATATGGGTTTTAGAAAAGTGAGAAAAACTCAATCAGGAAGTAGGATCGAGCAAACAGTGCTAAAACTGGTCGAAATTAGAACGCATATTTCTGGTTCGGTATTGGAAGAACTTGGCGCTAGCAAACAGAGGCCGGCGCCAACAATTTGGCTTTGGCGCCTGGCGCCAGAGTCAAATTAGTGGCGCTAGACGCTAGTTCCTACGTGCCTCAGCAGCTTTCTGTGCTCGATAAAAATTTCCAATTTCGCGCAGCATTATTTCGATCCTATTTGTGAAAGATATTCCTCAAATTTCCTACGTGTAAAAATCCTATGTTTTAACTCATTATGGATGGTATTTCCAATGAGATATTCTTTATGCATATGACAATAATGTTAATCAAAATTACGCACATGAAATACTTAGAACTTTTCGAGTCTCATCCACTCATTCTTAGTCATTCCCGAAATAAATTTCAGGAATTAAAATAGAAATCCTCCCCAGTGGAGTCGCCAAAAACTGTAGGGAATATTTCAAGCATCACCCCTAGCTTGAACCCCACTGTGATCATACACTTAAGCAAGGTGGCGTCCAAAGGGAAGGAATCTAGAGCAAAAGAATCGCCAACAAGTTTTAGGAACTTGTAAACCGTTCACGAGGTGAAGGTTACACCCCTTAACGATCTAGGAGATCGTCAACTCCAATAGGTCTAGAACCATGACTGGTAGTTCGGGGATGAAGGTAAAAATCCAACCTAAAAGAGATTGAACTTGCCCTAATAATAGGCCTCTACTTTATTCTGATCGTATTCATGTGCGCTTTCTGACTAACATACAATCATTAGGTTTACCCTAAACCTGTTTATCTATGTTGGTTGAATATTAATGCACAAATAAACTATTATTGGCGATCATTTGAATTATAGTCAAATTAACCCTAAAGAAGATTTTTAATTATCTTATTAAGCGTGATTACAAGTACAAATTCCCTTTAAACATGCATAAAAGGTGTGATCAAGCAATAACAATAGATATCATATCAAGCAACATAATCATCATAATAATTATAATAATCATAATAAAATAATAATTATCATAATCATAATTAAAATAATCATGTTAACAATAAAGCATAATAATATCAAGATTCTAGGCATGATACTAACAAGATTAATAACAAACCCTAGCATGTCACTAAGCATAAAAATCAAAACTTTAACCCTAACATGATACTAACATGAATATTGGGAAGAAAAGGAAGCATTGCAGGAATCACAATTGTCATATTTGATAATAGAAATTATAGTTGTTACCCTAAACATGATACTAGGAAGAACAAAACGCCCTAACATGACATTAGGAATCATAATAACAGCCTAGACATGATTCTTATATTATAATATCAATAAATCAATTAAAGCACTTACTTGGATGCTTCGTATCTTTTTCTAATAACAAAATACACGCGTTAGTAACTTCAAGGAAAATAATAAACAATTAAATTAAATAATTGAAATAGAGATTAAGAAAGTTTAGACTAGATTTGGGACCAAACCCTCAGAAATCAAACCTTTCACGTCTAGGGCGAAGGCAGCTTCGAACAACGCTAGGTGTTTTAAGATCTTTGAATGCGGAATTTTGTATGCAAAAGGGTTGGTTTAGAAAAGAGAGAGAGAATAAGCTTTAGCTTAGAGAGAGAAGAGAATTAGAAAACTAGAGAGTTGATGGGAATTGATCATCGAAAACGGAGATTTTAGGAGGCTATTTATAGAGAAAATCAGCCAGACGGAAAGAAAAACAAATCAGAGTTTCGACGAGAATAAAACAGATTAGCGCCAGACGCTGGACATTAGCGCCAGGCGCTAATGCTTGTCGTCAGGCGCTAATAATCACTTTCACGCGTTTTTTTAATTTTGATAAAATTTAGCCGTCCAGAAGGGAAAAATCGTATTTTCCTTAAAAACACTACTTTTATTCTGATTAAAACTCTAAAAAGTCAACCAAAGTCAATTTATCAATGATAATTGAATTAGGAATGAAAAGAACCTTCTAGAAGAATCTAGAAAACTAAAATCAATTCTAATTGCATTAGGAATGATAAATCAATATTAGGCCCTCCTCTAGATCATTGGGCCGCACATAAGGACCAAACCGGGCCCAGTTTAGTAATTTGGCCATAACTTCATCATTATTCATCGGAATTGGGCTTATAATATATCGTTGGAAAGCTCTTTTCAAACCCCATCCAATTACACCATTATTGGACCCTTGCTATGGACCAAACAAAACTGGATTGGCTGTTTTCTTAAAATAGGTTTTCAAAAACAGAGAGAAAGAAAAGAATTAAAACTAACCGCAACAACACTAGACTTTCCACACTTTCACTTCATTCGATTATGATTCGACGTAAAAGGTACTCATCACTGGGTTTGGTTTTGGGGAGACACAAATGGGTGTCTATAGGCTGCAATGGACAAGATCAAAGAACAAATAAGTAAGATCTCTAAAGAGTTCACCTATGTGGAGCAACCTGTCACCTCTTTGTCCATAAGGGACGAGCTTCCTGAAAAGTTTTCCACTGCTGACATTCCCAAGTTCAAGCGTACCGATAATCCCCTGTTCAACTTGAAGGCTTTTTCTGCGACCATAGCTCTTAAGGGATTAGATGTGACCCTCTTCCCTACTGTGTTCCCTCTTTTCTTGGATCATGCCTGTCAACAGTGGTTCTACGTACTCTCTGGAATCCAAACATGTTGCAACTTGGGAGGATGTTACTGAAAGCTTCATGAACCGTTACAAGTGTAACATTCAAGCCAAGACTTCTGAACGTGAACTCTCCATTCTCAAACAGAAGGAAAATGAAGGCTTCACTACTTATCTAAGCAGGTGGAGAGAAATAGCTGCACTTTTGGTGGATCCACCCAAGGAGAAAGAGATGGTTCACCAATTTATTGCAAATCTGACTCATAAGTACAAGCAGCACTTGAAGTTTCTGCCTTTGAATACCTTCGAAGCTGTGTACGATATTGGGATCAATATCAAAGATGAACTGATGAAGACTACTGGTAGCAACAACAACAACAACAACAACACTTGGAAAAACAAGAAGAACGACACTCCTTCTTCTTGGTCTTCCAAGCCCAATAATGCTACCAACAACGTCAATGTTAATGATATGTTAGCTCTTAATGCTCCCACTCAGAGATTCCAAAGGCAAAGGAGGGTTTACACGCCTTTGGGAATGAGCTACGATGCTGCTTTTGATTGCTTGCATAGTCAAGGACTGATTATGCCAATTGGACCCTTTCCAGAACCTCGACTAGAGAACAGAACTACTAGCTATGACCCCAATGCTCATTGCAAGTTTCATCAAGGCAAATTCCATACTACTGAGAAGTGTTGGAGGTTGAAGGATGCAATCTAAGACCTGATTGATGCTAATCAACTTCCTGTCCCTCCAGGGGGCAAGAAGCCCAATATTCAAACAGGTCCCCTTTTTGATGCTTTGGCTATCATGGGAGATGAAGTATCCTTTGATCCATCAATACTCATTCAACCTGTGAATGAACCTCTACCAGAAGTTGTATTCGTTTCAAACTGTGAAGAAGTGAATGGAATTTGGGATAGTGACGATGAAGACGTCTATATCAAAGATATAGCCTGTTCACCTCTTGGCACTAGTGAAGATGTTTGGGGAGACCTTGAGGTCAAAGTTATCACCAGAAATGGACAGTTGCAACAGCCTAGTCCACCTCCACCTCCATCGCAATCACAACCAATAGTTAATCCCATCGACCCTGTGAACATTGATGTGATCAAACAATTACAAAAGACTAAGGTGGAAATGAATGTATGGAAGCTTTTGGCCACCTCCCACGAGCATCAAAAGGCTGTGATGAATGCTCTAGTGAAAATAGGAGTTGATAGTGATATGACTCCTCAAGGGCTGGTCAGCTTTCACACTACTGAATTGCCAAGGGAACCAACATAACAAGGCCTTACACCTTACTGTGGTGTGTAAGTAGATGAATGTTCCTATGAGCCTAGTTGATAATGGCTCAGCAATCAATGTATGCCCACTCCGCACTTCAAATAAGTTGGGCATAGAAATTAAGAATTGATCCCCTCTAATCAAGGGATTCGTGCTTACGATAATACTCGCCGCCAAGCCGTGGGTACTATCATGTTAAATATAACTAATGGAGCCATCGAACGTCGCACCAAGTTTCAGGTGGTGGACATTAAGGCTTCGTTCAATTGCTGTTAGGACGTCCTTGGCTTCATGAGCTAAAGGCGATTCCGTCATCACTTCACCAAAAGGTGAAAGTTATAGTTGGAGGGATTCCAATCACCATTGATGCCTCCCCCATGCGCATTCAAGTTATTGATACTCCCATTGTCCATGTTGAACATGACGAGGAAGATGAAGATCTCTGGGGATTTTTATTAGACGATGTTCTCATGATCGAAGAAGAGGAGAAATGTCACCTCGAATTTGATCCTTATTTGAACACCAATGTTAATACCATTATGAAGAAGCAAGGGCATTTCCCTAGAATGACCCTCGGACTCAAAAATAAAATGGCTAAACTTTGGGGCCATCCTGGTGCACCTAAGAAGGATACCTTTGGCTTGGGATTCAAGCCAACAAAAGAAGATATGAAATAGGCTCTCCTGAAAATGAAGGCTCGTAATAATGCTCGAACCATGAAGACGGAAATGGCCATGGATCCATATCCTTTCACTCTCAACGGCTAGTACATCAAAGAAGGGGAAAACTTCCCATGCTATGAATTCCCTGAGCCTTTCGTCCACGATGGGAAGCGTGAGCCAGGTTTCGAGATGTTCCTTGATTGTGAATTCGTTGACGAAGGCGATGAGTTCTTCACAACTGAGAAACCAGCCAGTCCAAGCTCTGATGATATGAACATTAATCTTCTTTTTGGACTAAAAAAGAATGAACCCAAGCCTGTCTGCAATGACGATTCTGAGCTCATTTAAGCTGTCATATCACGCAAAAATTTTGACCCCTCTAAGTTAGTTGTCCCAGCTGATGATGTTTCAAAGGGATGTTTCAAAGGGATGGCGCAAGACAGTGAAGAGAAGTTGGAAGTGACCGCTGGCGAAGGTAATATGTTTGATGAATCTGAATCGTCTGGGTCCGAGTCCGAGTCTGAGTCTGTAGACGAGTCTTTAGGATATGAGGCCGACCCCCTTTTTGCCATGGAGTCTAATGTAGTTCCCCTTAATGTTGAGCCTCTTGTTGAGTCTCCTCTCTCTATCCCAAATAATTCCAGCGAGGTCGCAACTGACCTTGCTCTCCTTGATGTAATGACCAATGAATTCAGTGAAATGAGTACTGTAGACATCTACTTTTGGCCTCCTGTCCCGACAGGAAATGCGATGACGATAAATAAAACCATCTTTGTGTTGGATCGAAGTGAAGAATACTTATGGATAACTGGTTAAGACACAAAACACAAAAGACTAGCCCAAATTAAAGAAAAAGCCAAAACAAAGGTCTAATTAACTAAACCCGATCATAATTAGGCTTAAGCCCGTGCTTAAACCCTAATATGGAGGATTTAGGAGCGCCTAGGTTAAATCTTAGTGTTGCCACAGAAAAAGCCGTGCGCATCTCAAAGAGTCGCGCTGGGCTGCCGCACGCAACTAATTCAGTTACGCGCGACACCCAGCGCAACCTCAAGAGTTGCGCTACGGAAGATTCAGAATTATACGGAAAATATAAAATCGAATCTTACCATAAAGCCGCGCGCAAGACAATTAGTTGCGCTGCCCATAGCAGCGCAACCCAATTAGTTGCGCTGGGATGCCGCGCGCAACTCATTCTGTTGCGCGCGACACCTGCTGCGGCAGAATGCTCGAAACCCTAAACCTAATCATTCCCTATAAATACGAGCTTAGACCGAGGCTTAAACAGACAGAAATTAACCTAAAACTCTAGCGAAATACTTATGAACTTGTGCAACCTAGCCCTATTGTCCTAAACACTCACCCTTTTGATATTTTGTTACTACGGTGGAGGTTCGCCAACAAGGAGTCTATAAGTGTTCTAAACGGAGATCTAGCAAAGAGAAGTGGTAAATTCCCGAGCACTTAGTTAAATCACCTTTATTTTCTTGTTTAAAAGGACTTTAATTAATTAATTAGTGTTGTTTGATCATCTTTAAAATAATTAATTAATCAATTTCACATAGTATCTTGCGTTAAATAAAGATTAGAATTGAATTAAATAATTGTTGGTTGATCACTTAAGCCAAGGAGAATCTTGTTTATTTTCTTGTCCTTTTCACGAATTTGATTAAATAAGAATAACGACATTACGATGTAATTCCTACATGAATTAATGCTTGTAAATAAAATCAACTAACATAGTTTTAGGTATCGTGTTGCATATATTGTTTGGTGATGAAATTGTAAAAAAGGAAGAGCTAGTAGAGGCCGTACTAGGGCTAGGATAACGATTTCCCTCTAAAAGGAACGTTATTTTAGTACCCTCACTCCCGAACTCATTTCTAGTTTATAGACCAATTTGGGCATGGTTAAACTTATGATTTGTGCTAATTATTCCATGAATTCCACATGGAAGAAAGGCATGAACGAGGTTTATGAGTTTTTCCTAAAACTCATTGGCGACTCCTACTTGTTTCTTACAAAAAAGCGTAATAATAGAATCAATTCTAATTCAAGGTCCCCCAAACAGTCAGGAATTCAAATCCTACTAAACCCTAACAAGTGTAAAGTCCTAGGCTTTTAAGTGGCAAAGGGCATTTAAGGAGAGTACCCCTTACGATGGGATCACCCTCCTTACAGTGGCGACTCTACTCCACTGGGGACTTAGAGGTTACATGATTAATTCGTAGTTATGGTCCAAGGTTTCCAACACTAGGTTGCCTATGGGTTGTAACGAGAATGAACTTGGATAATCTCTAGTTAGAGAGCGAGACTTGAACGCATAATATCTTCCTTTTGCACAAGATTAAAAACCAAACAAGCAACATTGCATCATTTATAAGCATAGCACACTTAAACCATTGGGGATTGGATCATTGACTAGGGGTCGCCAACACTAGGCGTCTATCCCAAAATCAATAACAATCATCCCACCCATATCACCAACAAAATGTTAGGAGGGCGATGTCATGAGTCAACACGTTGAGTGATTGATTTGTGCGACGTTTTTTAAGATATGGTACCTTTGGACACCCAAGCCTTTTTTTACCTTAGAACGGCATTGTGTGAATCTTGACTTATAGCATGCTTATGTGATTGTGTGACTATGTGCAACGTGTTAGGATAGTCTTCTTTTTCTCTTTTTAATTTGGTATAGGTTCCCAATTACGAAGTTGTCTCTTCGTGATTTAGCGTCACATTCAAAGGATAGCATAAAAAAATCAAGTAAAAAAAATCGAATAAAAAAAACAACGACAAAAAAAAAAACGCTCGAACAAAAAAAAATTCTACGAGCTGGTGGCGCGCGCAACTCAATGAGTTGCGCGACCCCTCCCAGCGCAAGTGATTTCGTTGCGCGCAAGTGGGAGGGGTTGCTGCATTTTTGAAAAATCAACATAAAAATAGTCCCTTGAAACCTTGAAAACATGTATGTTATTTCTCATCATCTTTCCTTATGTTATTGTCTTTACTATCTATCAATGTTGTAATAAACCTGCAGCCTTAATAGGTTGAAAATAATTAATCTAGTTCTCTATCCCTCGGGAGGAAGCAACTATTTGTCATTAGTTTGTATGAAGCAAAACCTATTTATTTGAAAAAATCAATCTACATGCTAAAAAAAAATAGAGTTACTAACAAAGACTCGAGTAAAATATTTTTACCAGTTGCTTCACATGTAGCCAGTGGAGATCTGCAGCAGTGGACGTTTCGATAGAGTCCATCTTTAGAATCTCTTCCTGATTAAGCGAAAAGGCCACACACCAACAGTGATTGTTTAAAACAACAGGGACAAAGACCTAAATAAAATTCATGTTTTAAACCACGTTACTACTGAATAAACTCCATACTAACTGCCTCTTTGTATTTACGACAGAATTAGCTGAATACATTCCGTACCACGTTAATCAGGTTCGGTGTTAAACCAGACATCTGACTATTAAACACACGTGTGACCCGGTCCAACTCTTTTGAATTCTTCATTTTCAAAACACGAATCTTGAAAAACAAATCACACTTTAGTATCCTATATATTAAAATAATTACCAACATATGAACTCTAAATTTTTTAAGACAAGATATACCACAAATGCAGGATCCAACATGAACCGTCGACTACGGCCTTTAAAGCGATGAGCCCAAACCTTTTCACATAATTTACCAGCAACCCTAACATACTATACACATCATGGTGATATCAAATCAGATAAGCTTTTTACTTTATTAACAGTTGAAAAAACATAACTTGTTATCGTGTACTACATTACCTACTTGGCCCCTATTCAGCGCTACACCAGAACACATACTAAGAGTTGCTACCTCTCCATCACACCTTAGCATGACCGGATCTTCTTCACTAATAATAAAGTTTATCAAAGTATCATAACAATAATAAAGTTTATCAAAGTATCAGAACAATAATACACAGACTAAATCACTATGGACATAATACTTACATGTTACTATACTGCCTCCTCCTTGGGGAGAAATTTGTGGTCACTCTTACAAAATCAAACAATGGTTGGCAGAGGCTTCGATGCTTCCTAGGCCGCCATGTGATTACATACCCTTGAACTATTCGATTGGGTGTTGCCGTTGTCTTCCGTTTCCGCTGACTTCTTTCAACCAAGGTCGACGGTGAACCACATTCATCAAACCCTTCCTCCTCAGAACTGAAACTTATCTCATGATCACTTCTCTCCTGGATTTCTAGCCCTCGTAATAGGATCCTTTTCTGTTTTTCCTCCTCACTTTACAACCTCTCTTTTTCCTCCCTCACCAACCTCTCTCTCTCCAACCTTTCTGTTTCCTCTCGCTCTGCCTCAAGCTTGTCCAATTCCTCTTGTTCCTTCTCCATTCTATCTCTTTCCTCCCTTTCAAGCCTTTTCTTCCCTATCATGTTTCTCCTTAGCCTCCATTTCTAGCCTCTCCCGCTCCTCCATCTCCTTTCTTTGTATATCAATTTCCAGCTCCTGCCTTTCAAGCTTTTCCTTTTCCTCGTCATGCTTCTCTTTAGCCTCCCTCTCCTTCTCAATCCTCTCCCGTTCCTCTCTCTCCTTTCTTTGTCTCTTAACTTCTTCCAGCTCCTGCCTTTCCTTCTCCTGTCTCTCCTTCTCCCTTCTTTAGGTTTCCTCCCACTGATTGTTTAGCATAGGTGTGCTACACATTAAGCCACTTGAGATGTAATAAAAAAAATCTATGTCAGGGACAGCAGCAGAAGAGGAACCTTGCATAACAGACGATGTAATCAGAAGAGTAAATAACATTAACTTTATTAGTTACTTTGATCAACAATAATAAAATCATCATTATTAATATTGTAGATGTATAACAATTAATGTGAAAAAGAGATGATGGGTGTCAGAGTAAAGGGATGTATAACAATTACAGTGAAAAAGAGATGATGGCTTTTTCATGTACATAAATTTTTTTGCTGCCTTTTGTATTGACATAGAGACGCTCTCAAGTGATTGGCAAAGAACTAGGGCTTGAAGCCCTTCCATTTCACAAATCACAGCCTAGGTGCAAATATAACGGATTTTTTAAGCCTTTATCTATGGTCTTAAGTGAGCAGAGCTTAAGTGAGCATCATAATCCCAAATTTCCAATATAGACTATGTACGTGGTTGTTTCTATATCCCTAATCTAAAACCTCCAAAAAGTAAAGTTCCATAGAACATACTCCATATGCAGGCATTTAGCGATTGACAATCAGTTGCCTCTAACAAAGCACACTAAGACCTTTCAAGTGGAGCTTTACCAAAATTACAACATATCAAGCTATATCGATCCACCAAAATAAACTATAAATCCTTATAAAATAGTAGGGTTTTTCAATTTTTTTTTTTGAGGAAAATCACAAACTAATGTCCTTATATG
Source organism: Chenopodium album (assembly GCF_948465745.1). Classification (NCBI taxonomy): domain Eukaryota; kingdom Viridiplantae; phylum Streptophyta; class Magnoliopsida; order Caryophyllales; family Amaranthaceae; genus Chenopodium; species Chenopodium album. The sequence continues at coordinate 16,148,859 of NC_137835.1, read as the reverse complement.
CAACACACGCCTTATATGCATGTACCCAAACCACATAGAAAATTTTCATTTACCAGCCAAAAAAATTGTGGGAGCTAAGTTTACAGCTGAGCTAGAGCTGCATTTAATACATGATGACACACCATTTTCACAACACACCATTTCCATCAGTCACACACACACAACAAACACTTTAAACAAGAAGAGGATTTGCATACCTGAAGACTTATTCCACCCGAAATAACCTGCCCCGTCCTTTGACCGTTTTTTCGCACCTTAAGTGGATATAAGTTCTTCCTCTACATCCTCCTCCTCTTCTACATCAACAGCTTTCAACAAAGCTTCAGCAACCTATTGTTTTGACATAATACATTTTCCATCAGTCACACACACAACAAACACTTTAAACAAAGTACAACACATTCCATAATTGCACCGCACCTTAGCAGCAACAACCCCAACTCTTTTTTTAACTGGCATAATGTCCATTGCATCCCTTACATGTGGCCTACCATACGCCACATTCACACACTACAAAGAACACCCAACTCAGTCAGAACACCTAACATTATAAAAAAAAAAAAATTATTCAGATTATTTGCATATAATAGTAAGTTCACTTACCCCTAATTTTCCAAAATCACCTTTCGTATGACGGTCAGCCTTCTTGGCCATTGTTATCTCAGTTTCTGTCCACACTATCATTCGAGGGAAAAACTCCCCACTTCATTGGGGTTCGTTTCAACCGATCAAGATACATTATCTGAAAATAAAATTGTTGTCATCAGTTAACATGGTCTGTGATGGTAATGGTCTCATTATTTAGAAAAGGCAAAACTAAATAACTTACCGACAGAAATATTGTACAACCTCCACATCCTTTGGAATACCCCATTGGGTAAAACCTCCTTGCAAAGCTCTTAATAGCATACATAAGTTGATCAAGGACTAATGTGCACCAATCATAGGATTGAGGCTGACTTGCTGCAATGGCTGCGGGTATAAGCTTAGGACAAAGCCTATAAGATATTGTAGGACACAAAACATACACCAAGGCCAGAAGCATGAATGCTATTCTAAACTCATAAACATCTGGAAGTGGAGCTTGAACTGACTCCACTAAATTTTTTATATCTATCCCTTTCACATTGCTAGGTGTAGTCATGCTGAATCGATTAATGACAACTTGAAGAAAATTTTCCATCTCTTCATCAAATGCTTCCTTCGGGACCGAAAAACTACCCCTTGGAATGCCAAGAACCCACTAGACTTGAACAGGGTCAAATGTAAACTCTAGCCCGTCCGGAGTAACAAGGCAATAATTAGGTACATCAACCCTTGTAGCAAGCCAATAAGCCAACTCCCTGGGAAGTCTCCTATCAATCAAACCAAATAGTCTAGCAAATCCCATATCCTTAACTATTTTCCTTTTTTCCTCACAAAATTCATTCAAAATCATACCAAACATCTCCACCCGACAATTTACATTTTCAGGCTGCACAAACAATATATACCAATAAGCCCACATTTAACCATAAAATTATAACAAAGCCATGCCACAATCAACCATAAGAAAAGATAAGACTTTTATATAACAAATCCATTGCACATTCAACCATAAACAAAGATAAGATCTTCACCCTTTTCAGCACCTCCTTGCTTCTTTCGATAACTTTACCAAGTAGCTTAATCTTACCACCCTCACTAACTGTATTGTCCTACACAAATACATTTTAAATATATTCAACAACACTCCAATAAGGCAAACCACTATCATAGTCAAGCAAAATAAACAACTCACCCTGTACACAACATCATCAATTTTCTTACAAACCTGTAAAACAAAAGGAAATATGCCATCAAACCTTAAAGGGGTAGAAATTTCAAATACACTATCATTCCTCAAAATTTGAAATCTAATACTTGTACAAGATCGAGGTCATTATGGGAATACCTTAACCTCAACTCATTTAGTTATGGGAAAACCTTAACCTCATTCCTTAGCCTCATCTCATTTAGTTACATAAAATTATTAATCAAATTAATAAATTATACATAAAATTAATAAATCAAATATACACACACATCACTTCAAATTTACACAATATTACAATTAGGCTTACAAAGTTACAAGTCTTACAACTATAGACAGAGGATGCATAACAATAAATTTTTAGATAGAATTGACTACCAACATTAATTAACCTCCTGCCTGCCATTTGCCTTAAACATCCTTATATTTCTAATGGCCCATAATTTCTAATGTCCATAATGATTTAATATACAAAATTGGCACAACCAGTTGCCTTCCTTATATTTCTAACTCATGTACCATGCTCTAGCTTTTAACGAAGACTTAAATATATAAAACTTTCTGTTAATTGGCGAATATTCCCGATTCAAATAAACCACTAAAGAGATAGGAAGGGATCAGATAATTTTTCCTTATGCGTTCTTTATAATGCCAAGAATAGGTCTCTTTATAATGCCAAGCATAGGTTGAAAATTTTTAAAGACAACTACACAATAACACAAGTATAGGTTTCTTTATAAGCATTATAAAGAAACCTTGTAAAGAAAGCCTGTCATGTTTCAGATATGCAAATACTTAACCCTACAATTTCAAATATGTTTCTGCTCATTAAAATTCTTTTAAACTCATTCATTAAAGGATACACACCAAGTGTTTCTAACTTCCTATCTTGGTTCTGCACTTCTGCTCACTCCCCTGCCTAAACCCTAAAATATCTTAAGATTACTGTTGAATTTATACTGCTACTACTTTTTGTCAATGGAAATACTTTACAAAATAGTGTTATCTAGGACTTAGATGACAATTAAAAGGAATAGAGTGTAAGAATGAAGACCACACTTTGATTCACAACAACTCAAATCTAGGTCCTATAATGGTGTCATATTAACCATGGAGCTCTGAAAGTTTTTCAAGTAAAAAACCATCTTTCACATGAATCACACAACATGTCATAAGCTCTGAATCCTGCAGCAAAGAGGATAAGAGCAACAGCTTCAAGGGGGGAAAAAAGAAAAATAAAAATCAAAATGTAAAGGACAAGGCATGTATAATTGTATATAATTAGGCAATAATGACTTCAATTGTCAATTTGCTCTAACCAAAATATAAGCACAGACTTCAGCCGGTAATTCAATGCAGCGAATAATTGTTAAATTCATCAAGGACCCTAACCTTATAAGTCATAAAGAAAGTCTTTTAGCATAACAAAGAAGTAGAAGGGTATTCAGTAAGTCATAAATCTCATCCACCCCACATGTATGTAAAAAGCTAAATAATAGGATTTTGATTCCAAATAGCCCTTGAATGCTAAGCATAGGTTGAAAATTTTAAAAGACATGAGGGAGCACCAATTTCAGCTACAAAAGGTCTAAAACTCATTACTCAGTTATGCAGCAACAATCATCAATCAAATTAACGCAATAAATCAAGCCCTAGGTAGGCACAAAAGCAATATAATTAATTAAAATTAAACTACATTAAACCCTACACTAAACCAATCTCCAAATTTAGTTTTGTCACCACATTAGTCACCACAAAAAATTAGTCACATTTTGTCACTTCAACAAACTAGTCACATTATAAAAAAAAAAAAAAAAACAAATTTAACATCAACAAATATAATACCTAACATACTCAATTCAACCATACTCAATTCAACCATACTATTCACAGTATTACTAACATCCTCAATTACTAACATGCTCAATTATATAAAAGCATTAAACAAATTCCATTTTAATGGCAAACCCAGTACTCCACATACACAAATTCAATTATAATCATCAACAAATTCCATTTTAATGGCAAACGAACTACCTACTCAGGCCACAATTACCTTTTCGGCGACTGTAGATGGCGCACGCCCACCACAATTCGCACACCCACCAGATTGCGAACCCCGACCACCTCTTCGTCCTCCCCTACCACCCTTTCTGCCACCTTATACAGAAAAATCCTAGTTTACAAAACCCTAAAAATTCGAAATTCAAAGTTTCCATTCAAATTAATAGCTTGGTTTACCTGCTATGGCACGACAACTGGTAAATGTATGTAATAATCCTTCCAATTATGTTCCGACAAAGCAATTTGTCAATGTAACGATCTGTATAGTACTTTGACTTTTGTCGCAAATTACAGGATCTCAAAAACCGCTCTTCAACAGGGCAAAAACGACATCATAAATCACAACTTTCCACACCCTTTTATGCTTTCAAATCGGCTGTTTTCTGCTAGGGTTTATGGCAATCTTTCCGACGATTTTTCCGGCCACGAATTTTCGAGAAAGAGAAGGACCAATTTTTATAGCGCAGTAAGTTTATGGAAGAGGAGAGGGAAACATTTTTTTACATCAGTAATAACACTGGGTTACTGCCATGTGTTATACAAGAAATGACTTTTTTGCCCTTGGTATGGGACACACGTGCCCCTACCGGGTAGCGGTCCATCACAGCTCAAATTGCATAAACAAAGAGTTTAGAGAGAAAAACAAGATAGAGGAAAATCTAAGAGTTTAATTAAAAGAGAGAGAGAAAGAGATTAAGAAGAAGTTAGAGAGAGAAAGAGAAAAGAAAACTAAACTAAACTAAAAGAAAAAAAAAAAAGAAAACTAAAAAACTACCTAATCTAAGGCTAATCCTCCTAACCTACGTACTACTACTCCTTTTATATGAATTATATCTAATGGAGTAATAGGATATAGAGTTTGATAGAAAGTCAAACTACTACTCCTAAACCCACTAAAACTACCTCCTAGATCGACACAATCATCAATCATCAGCAAAACCAACGTGAGCGGCCCAATTGTGTAGGCCTAAATGTACTAAAGGTGTCCGCCCGACCGGGCCCGATCAGCTGGAGCTACGAGCTGGGCCTTGTGGCTTCTTTTGCTTAGGGCCCATTTCTTCTCAATTGGTCCTATGCACCTAAGATAGGTGCAAAAAGGGAAGGCCCAAAATGAACATTTAATAACCCAGACAACATATCCGCAATCCGCCAAAATCAACACTACGCTCTACAAAATGAACATTTAGTAAAAAAATATGAACATGAAAAAAAATGAACATTTAATAATAAAAATGAACACGTAAATAAATGACCATTTAATACTTATAATGCATATGTTTCATAATCATATTATTTTTTATTTCTTCAAATTTTTATGTTCATAATTAAATGCATTATATTCATAATCATATTTTATATATTCATATATAATTTCAAATATTCATAATGTAAATATGTGTTGTTCATGAAATATTAATTAAATCTGTTTATGCAAATGTTGTCTTTCTTAAATGTTTATGTTCATATTTTTTTACGTATATGTTCACCTTTTAAATGCTTTTAATCACTTTAAGAAAACCAATACTTACGTTCATATTGTGAAATGTTATGTTCACATTCTAAAATGCATAAGTTTATATTTTTTATGCCAATGTGTCACTTTCTGAAAAGCTAATGTTCACATTTAAGGGAACCTATGCATATGTTCATATTTTGCATGATTATGTTCATTGATAAAAAAAAATGCAGAAAATCGGATAAAATTCAATTCATTAGAATTAAGAAAATCATATACTACCTCCGTTAACATTTAGTTGTAACTTTGGAATATTTTATGTCTCTCAATTAATACCCCAAAGTTGGAACTAAATGTTAACGGAGTTAGTATAACCTAATCAATCGAAGTTAATCACAGAGTCACCACATAAGAAATCGAAAATCACACATATTCATGCCTATGTTCATTTTCTAAAGAGCTAATGTTCATATTTTTTATATCTATGTTCACTTTCTAAAAAGCTAATGTTCATATTGTGCTGTTGTTACACCTATTTCTAGATGCATGAGTGTGCACCTAAGAATATGACATTTCTTCTTTCCTTCATACTTGGTCCGCAATACTTCATTGGTCCATGATAATAATGTAACATTGAAACTTTGCACCTCTTTACTTAATCGAGCCCTTAATTGCCGAACTAAATTTCTCTAACTCGGCCTTCAGCTTCAAGTATTTGGTCATAAAATATAATCCGTCTCTAATGTTTTCGTAGTTACTTAAATAAGCTCGGGAATTGCCGTAAATCTACAAATTCCTACAAAATAATACAAACTCTACAAAAACATTAGAAAACGTATATTAGTAATAAAAATAGCTCCGTAGAGCTCAAATAAGCACAAATATGACCACGAGACAGGGAATAAAAATATATATATAATAGACTCATCATATTTACAAAAGTATTAGAGCTATTTAATTAAATCTTTTATATGTTAAGAAAATCTTGCTAATTTTCTACTTTAGAAATGTTTTTGGTGCTAATTTAATTTTTATATTTACGCATTTATCATTTTGTTAATTTGTTTTGGATATGTATGTATTATTTTTAAATTTTAACCTTATGTTATTTCAATAAAATAATTTTACACTCCCTAAGAATTGTGTAATTTTTATATGAGTTCCAACGATGTGTCATTTTGAATTAAACTTTATATTATTTTGCTAAACTATATAATGTTATTTTGCTTAAACATTGTGTTATGTATTTTATTAGTCTTTTGTTATTTTGGTTTAAATCATATGATCTTTCTAAGTATGAGGTTATTTTTCTCAAACTTGATGTTATTTTTTTAAGATATAAATTATTTTATTATATTAATTATATATTGTATTATTTTGCCAAAAAGTTGTATCATTTTGTTAAAAACTAATTTTACAAGTTGTAGCTAGCTAAATAAAAACAGAGAACAAAATCGAAAGAATTATGAAGGCAAGAAAAGAAAATAAATAGAACCAAAATATTAGTAGAGATGGATATATAGAGAACATAACATATAATATTATGCAACAAAAAATTTCAATCAAATAACATATAATTTAGAGAATAATAACATAAGCATATGATATAATGTAACAAAAAGTTTTCAATATTATGTAATAATAACATATAATATTATGTAACAAAAAGTTTTCACTCAAAAAGTTTTAAATCAAGTATCCACACTAAATAACTTTAAATAATTTAAAAACTAGTGAGAAGGTCGGGCGTTGGCCCGAGTTTCTACTTTTGTAAACGTGCGTGCAATTGAGTTTTTTTTTTCAGTAAGGATTTTGAAATTTGATATCGACATGACATTATTGAATGTGTGTTGACGTGGCGTAATTTAAAAGGATCTACGTATATACAAAGTGAAATAATCAGAATCTTACATCGGAATAACATGAAATGTACCCAGTACCTCGTGCATAGTACTCCAGGGGTATAAAAGAAATTGTCTTGAAGGTTATAATTTTTTTTTTATAAAAATAGTATTAATATTTGGGTCTAACTATTGAAGTATAATAGTAATTTACGATGCTGCTGGGCCCGATAAATAAAAATAATTAAGTTGGCCGAAATTGACCAAATAAGTTTTCACTTAACCCAAAATCATCATTAATTTATTATACATATATGAAATACTCTCTCAAAAAACCCAAATACCCTTTTGTTATATAATTTTATTTTTGGAAGAAATTTTTAACGGATATAGGGGTGCTAATTGAGTTGAGCAGTTCGCGAGCAACTCGAGATCGACTCGGGCAACGCCCGGTCAAAACTCGACTCGAGTTGGCTCGAATCGACTTGAAACCTTAACGAGCATGAGTCGAGCAAGGTATAACTCGACTCGATAAGCTCGCGAGCAGCTCGATAATATTTTATTATTAAAATATTATGTAAAATTTATATAAGAAAAGTATTTAAAAACATGGCATATACAAAAAAAAAAAAAAAAAAAAAAAAAAAAAAAAGTACTTCGTAATTCACTCCTCCTCAAGTCCTCAGTATTGCATGTTTGTTTAGGGGGATAAATGGAGAGGGATAGGGATTTGGGGAAAAGGATTTTAAAATCTCATGTTTGTTTCTAAGGATTGAGATTAGAGAGAGGGATATGACAAAGACAAAATCACCTTTTATCCCTCAATTTCTATACCTTGGCGGGGCATTTGGCAACAGGGATAGGGAATCAATAGGTGGGATAAGGATAAAAATTATGTTATCCATTATTTGGTAAGATTTGAGAATTAAATTGGGATAAGTGGTAAAATTACATAATTATCATTACTAACATTTCTCCTATCCCCTCTTCCTTTCCTTTCATTAAGGGTAAAACTGTCTTTTACATTTCAAAATTAATCCCTACACCTTATATCTGCCCGACTGCCCCCCTTGTTACAAAAATAGAGGGATAACTCTAATTTTTTTTTTATCCCTATCCCTTTCATATGGGATAGGACAATTATCATTAAACAAACAAGGGATTATAGGATATAACTCCCTATCCCTCCTATAATCCCTACAAACAAACATCCTCTCGGGGGGTTGGAATAAGAATGAGGGATGGAGATTTATAATTAAAATGACATTTATATCCTTAATGAAGAGAAAAAAAATAAAGGAGAAAGATAGGGTTAGTAAGAGCATATTCGTAACTTTGTTACTTATTCTACTTTTATTCCTAACTTATACTACTTTCGTTTTTTTTAGTTGACACGTATTAATTTTTAGGAAGTTTTATTTTTAGTTGACACGTTTCCATTTGTGGCAAATTATTTATCTTGTATTTACAAGCTACCACACTTATTTTTTTTATTCTCTCTCACTCTCTCTCCTCTCCTATTCCTAACTTATACTACTTTTTTTTAGTTGACACGTATTCCTTTTTAGAAAGTTTTTTTTAGTTGACACGTTTCCATTTAAGGTAAATTTTTTTACCTTGTATTTACAAGCTACCCCACTTGCTTTTTTATTCTCTCTCAGAAGTACTAAATAAAGGATAACACTTTATTTAATCCATATCCCACCCAAAATTCTTTATCTTTATCCTATCCTTCTTATCTACTCCCCCCGTTTTTAAATACTTGCTCCATTTCTTTTGGACAAACATGCCGATGCTAATCTTTGATCACTAATATCTTTAATTATCAATAAGTATAAATTCTAACAATTGAAAATTAAAAATCTATTCATTGAGATGATTCCAACAAGTACCCACAAGACTATATTTTTTCTTATGTATAAATCACAAACATTGGTCAAAGTAGGATAAATGAATAGTGCAAAAAATAGAAATGGAGCAAGTATTTAAAAATGGAGGGAGTAAATGTTAGAAATAGGAATCTAGTAAAAGGACTTTTCGTATCAAACTATTCATCTAGCCGCTTGTATCCTACTCAAGAACTCAACCATCCTTCAAAATTTTCTCAAATCTCGACTTCTCAAGTAAAGCTCATAAAGGACATCAATTATTGAAGAAGGAAAAAGAGATCAAGATAGACAATTTTGACAAAGAACAAACTTTTAATTTTGTAAACACAAATTTTGAATATGCGAAATAGTCAAAATAAATGCAACAAATATAATTTTTATTAATATAACAAATTTGAGAACAATCTCTAATGTAATCCACTGATTCGATTCCCACGCTACGTCGTTAGATGACTCGATTTGTTGTAGTCGAAACTGAAATTCCTTGATGGAGGGCCGAAAAGGCTTGATCTTGATCAAGGTTGGTCTTCTAGAATGGAACGGCACGTCCGGTGCTTGTTGTTCTTCTTCTAGTTCTCGAGATTGGTTTTTAGATAAGTTTAGAGAGGGTTTTTGAGTAGAGAGGTTTTTTATAGAGAGGTTTTTCTTTGGATTTTTCATGTCTATGAAATGAGGGGGGAGAGTTCTATTTATAGAGTTTTCCCAAGCTAGGGTTTTAAGGTGACCACTAAATGGGCCTCATATCCACTTCCACCTCCTTTCCTAAATAACCCATTTAAATTATAACCAAATCCAATTTGTTGGACTTTATTAATAACTAGGTTCAATCCCGTGCAATGCACGGTTGTTAAATATTTTTGATAATTTTATTATAAATTTTTTGATATAATGACTTGAGTATTAAAAACTATAGTGTATACTAAAAATAAAAGCATGTAAGAGAAAATATTTAAAATACATGTAATAATTATAAATTTATAATGGATAGTTTAATCTTTTAGGAAAAGATTTATATTTTATATAAAACAAATTATGTCATAATTTAGATATAATTTATTTTTTCCTTACATAACAATAATTTTTTTAGAAGGTACTTTTGGCGGGAAATTATTTAATAATATATTGACAAGTGTGTCTTTAGATTCGCTTTTAGTAGTATTTAATTGATTAAATGAATCTAACTAAAACAAATAACATCGGCCAAAGTAACCCAGATTAATTATTTGGTCAATATACCCGAGTCAACAATTTGATTTTGACCCAAACAATAAATAACGATACTTGATAAAATTTCCGTGCCTACAAATTGCCCCCTCGAGATCGGTCACGGACACGATTTTGAAGTGTTTGATCGTGATCAGGCTCGAAATTTGGTTTACCCGATAATAGTTATCGAGTAACCCCTTTTTTTTTTTTTTTTTTTTTTTTTTTTTAATTCTATCCTTTTTGTTGATAATTAATATGAAATTCACTTTTAACAATCTTGGATATGATGTGATTATCAACTCCATTCTTGCCAAAATGATAATACGGACCCTTCATTGCCAATATGATAATATGGAAGACAAAACATATCTTTCAATGGAGATATATCTCATGAACAACCAAAAATCTATCATCTCATGGGCAATCAAATCAACTCGGCACTTTATTTACCTTGATCGAAGATAAATACTATGATAAGCACTACTACGTTGAGCTAAAGGTGAGATTTGAGCTTTATTGAATAAAAAAGATAAGATAAAATCCTATCTCATGAAATAGAAGTGTATTATCCTGACTACATCTCCAATTTGATTGGCTTGAGATAAATTAGTCGATTAAACTTCTAAATTATCTTCTTGGAGGACAAGTTACCTTGTAGCTCTATAAATACCAGGTCACCTTCCACGCATTAATGACATCGAATTATTGGCATTGTTATTCCAGAAGCTTCGAGATATCAATAACCAAACGCACACCTCGTACAATGACATTGCTGGAGTTTTGACGCCCATTCGACCCCAAACTAATTCGAGCTCAACGAAGATCAGAGGTGATACGACACTGCCGGACCTGGTCTCATCTCACCACGCCGCGCTACAGAGTATCAACACCTGAGTCCTTGAAACGCCAAGCCGGAGTTCACCATCGGAGCTACATTCGAGCCTAGCCGTCACCGGAATTTCGACCACCGCAGCTCGGAACAACGTTTGAGACTCACGCCATCTTGATAGGACAAAAGCTCTTTGAAAAGAAGTAAGCTCAGTGAATAAACTCAGTGAATTGTTTTAATAGTTCTTCGAGTATATACTCTGAACCTTGCTTCATTTGCTCTTTGAAAAGAAGTAAGCTAATTTTCTTTTGAAACCTCTGTTTATGTCAGATGCTTTTACTTTTTTTTTTCTTTTTTTAAAAAAAAAAATAATAATATCATGATGACCATGATAAACTAACATTACTAACTAAGGGTTCGTTTGGTATTGTTGTGGTTTTCTTTTTTTGGTTTTTTGTTCTCTAAAAGTATATGATATAAGTCCCATAATGAATCAAAAATTATATAAACTTATTAAAATTATGATAATTATGAAAACTGACAACAGAAAAGTGAAAACTCCTTTTTCTTGTTTCCTGTTTTTGGTTTTTGGTTTTCAAAAAAACAGGAAAATGAAAACCAAAACTGATGCCAAACAAGCCAAGCCACGTGATTTTTTTTTTAATTTTTTTTTAATAAGTAATACCATGATAATCATGATATGCCATGAACTAAAATCACCAACTTTCAAGCCACGTGACTTACTTCTTTCTCTTATATATATATATATATATATATATATATATATATATATATATATATATATAACTTTTTATTTGTATTATTATTATGATGATATTTTGATACCACCATGATTTCTCACGTAAAGTCACACTTTTGCTTTAGAAACGTCATGGCGCAATTCAAGTTTGAAGGAGCACTCGAGGATGACTTTTTATGTGTGTCTAATGGAGCTGCGGGTCCAGATGGAATTCATTTTCCCACCTTTCGCCCTATGACTGGAGCTTTTGCAGAGAATTGGAAAGTGGAACATCCCTCAACAAGTCTAAAACACTGGTGGAAAGAGGTCTTCGAAGGGTCGAATAAGACGCCCAAGGAGGTACTCCAGTCATCGCACCATCGGACATCTACAGAAGTTAAGGCATTGGACACACTCTCCGCACGCATATCTCGTAGGGAAGTCGCCAAATGGGGTTTGAAGTTACTCATTGGAGCTGAATTCTCACACATACCTCAATATTGGGAATGGTTGGAGGACATATTGCAACACTTCAGACACATGCTTACAAGCACAAATATCCTTGACGCTGTTTATGCCTCTATGTTCTGTTACAAACGCAACACACCATACATGCAAGCTTTTTGTGAAATGTGGAGCTCAACGACCAACACACTACTTACTTCAGCGGGCGAAGTCTCGATCAGTTTGTGGGACTTGCACTATCTCAGCGGACTCCCAATAAATGGTTCTTTCTACGACAAGGTCGTCCCATCCGCCACAGAGTTAGAAGGGTATGACCAGAACGACTCTTTGTATCTTCCTTATAGTTGCAAGTACCTTTTTGCGGCTTATCAACACATTGCTGCAAAGTCACGCGGAATTCACGTCAAATTTGATAGTTGGTGTAAATTTTGGTTTCATGGTGCTTCGAGATATTCGACTTCTTCTGACGACAGAAAGGCTCATATACTTCCCGTGCCTTGACTAGTTTTGCTACCGTGAATGAGACTTTCCTATGGAACGATGATGTTCATGAAGCTTTTACCATCTTAGGCATCCCTGAGGCACACCGCAAACAGACCTATCTTGCCGCCTTTCTTTCTTGCTGGTTGTGCGCTTTCGTCCTCCCTTTGAAAGACTTAGGCTTCATTCGTCCAGGAGTATTCAAACCTGCATCTTCACTTGCAAGTGGTCACAAAATATCTTTGGCTATTCCAGTTTTGACCAGCATGTATAGAGGCTTGAACGAGCTATCGACTTCCGCAGCGCACGAGAGACGTCCAGGATTCTTCCCAGCACACTATGTCCATATATGGATAGCAAAGTATTTTTGAAGCCATCGAATGTCTACTCATAAGTACGTCGGTGCCCATATGATTGGATTTCAAGGCCCTGATGCAGTCATTTACTCATCATCTGCCGATGCTAAATCGACTATACGTTCTGGTAAATCGAACAACTAGCTTGCAACTTGCCCAAATGAATCTGAAGATAAAAGATTTATAGATGACAATCAACGTCTTCGCCGCATTTCTGATTACTTCATCGCCATGAGATCTTGCTATATGACTCTAAGATACGACGATAGTTACGTGATTGAGCCGTACAACCCTCATAGATTTGGTCGCCGATTTGGTTTTTACCGGGGGTGCCTGGTGAACTTGAGCCACAGGTAGATGCCATTATCCCAGAGCGTGTGTTCCAATCATTCCAGGCAAGCACCCAATTAGGCACGAAGTATGAGTTCTTCATTCCGGGTCGTCCGTTTAGTCCTCAATCTCGAGTTACTTCTGCTTATGCGACCTAGTGGGCATCGGTCTTTCCCCGAACCTCGTCAACTTCTAGTTTTCCAAGTCCTCTAGATGTTCCTGTAACTCATAGTCAAGTCATGTCTAAGAAGAGGAAGGATGATAGCGACCAAAGTTGTAAAATCAGTCGTTGATTCAAGCAACAAGCGCACCTTGAAGGTTAAGCTCAACAAGTCTTGTGAAAAGTCTCCATCCTCGAGAGAGAAAGGGAATGACAAAAGGAACTCCCCCAGCAAATTTATTCTTCCAGGCAAGGCTTCTGTCCTTTATGACGTCCTTGGCGATTGCTACAATGAGATCGCGAATGACAAGGGACAAGTATTTTTTATTATTTTATTTTATTTTTATTTTTTTTTTATTTTTTATTTTTTTGTGTAACTCAATGACCCTTTTTTTTAGGTCAATCATGAGCCCATGAACCTCTTAGACGAGTTGGAAGCTTGTAATGACACTTTTGATCCTCCACTAAACCAAGATTTAATCGATACGTCTCAGGATCCCGTCATCGTTAATGTTGTATCAAGCATGGCGATTGATGGATACGGTCCCTCCTCTACCGCTCCTAGTTCGGCAAAGACCCCTGCTTTCAATGTAAGAGACACAATATCGAAGATTGACAAGTATGCTGCGCGCCTTATGGTTGAAGAGATAAAAGGAAAGCTTCTCGCAACTCCCTTGGATGAAGTTCACGAGCTTGATCAAGAACTTATAGAGGCATTCCAGTACATAAGAGCTAAAAAGATCGATAGCTCTAGCTTTGAGCAATATGTTAGAAGCTATGTAGAGGTTGCTTCACAACTCCATGCTCAGCGAGCAAAATGTGAAGGGAAGGCACCTTTAGGAGACCTCGAGAAACAACTTTCGATGATGGAATCTCAATTGAGCAAAGCAGTTATCCTTCAAAAGGAAAATGAAAAAGAAAGTTGAAACTTTTAATCAAGAGATTGAGGAAGTTGCGCAGAAGAAAGCTCAATTGGTGAAGGAAATTGCTAGCTTGACTGAGAAGGAAGCTACTCTTGAATCACTTGTTTCAGATACAGAGCATCAGTTTGCGGAGTGCACAAAGAAAGTAAATGACTTGAAGATGTCCTATTGTAGGCGTCGTTTGAAGTGCGCCTACGTAAAAGCATGTGGTGAATATGCTTGGCACTCATAGGAAGTGGGAATTGACATTACGATTAGGGACAAGGAAAGTAGGGAGCCGCCAACAAGTTTTTAAGGAACTTGTAAACCGTTCACGGATCATAAAAAGGCAACCACGATTAAGGGACAACGGTAGGCAACAACGATTGACCCGTGAAGGTTACACCCCATTCATAATCCATGAGATTACTAACTCCATATGGTTCGGAACCACGAAAGGAGGATCGGGGATGATGGTACGAAGTGAGTCATGGAGTCACATTCGCCCGTATTGGCCTCTACTCGATTCTTATAGTGAAAAGGGATTCCTGCGATCTCAAAGGCATACAAACAAAATATTCAATTTGCTCCAAACTATTATTTAGCTAAATTGGTTGAATATTAATGCAAACACATAATTCTAAAATATTTGTGATCACTTGAATTAATAACAAGATTAAAAAGGAACCTAAACCGGTTGTCCAAATTATCTTATTAGGCGTGATTTTCAATTACATATTCCCTTTAAACATGCAATATGGTGATCATAATAATAATAGAATAAACATTAATATTGGAAGCAATTTAACAATAATTCCAACAATATAAAATTGTTAGAAAAATAATAGAAATAAAAGGAACATAATTCTTACTTTGATTCTGTTTGTTTGCAACTACAAAATAATAAACGAGTTAGTAACTTCAAGGAAATAATAATAAAATAACAATTAAATTAAATTAAACACAGTAGAATTGATTTGGGGCCAAACCCTCAAACAGTTCTACCTTTCACGCCTTGGCTTAAGGACAGAACCACGAGTAAAGTATGGACTCCTTTGAGCACTTGAAGAAGGAATTTTGAAATGAGAAGGGTAGGCTAGTGTTTAGGCTAAAGCATAGAAGAGAGAAAAATAAAGCTAGAGAATTAATTGATGCCCCGTACATCAGAAATGAGGGGGTATTTATAGGGAAAATGTGCTGAGGGAGCACACGGAACCCTAAAATGATAAAAACCCTAAAAAAGAATCCCGCGACACGGCAATCTGTACCGTGACACGGGAAGTCCCACCGTCAGACGGGAAACATTCCCGTGACACGGTGCATTTTTAGTGTGACGCGGGAAATTTTCATTAAACGGGGAAGAAAACGCGTTAAGGGTTTACGCAGAAAAGACACGGAACTTCCCGTGTCACGACAGACTTCCCGTGTCACGGGAAATCCCACCGTCATACGGGAAGGATTCCCGTGACACGGTGGGTACCTGCCGTGGCGCGGGAATTCCCAGCCTGCTTTTCCGTCTAAATACATTTTAAACCCTAATTTCGTTCAGCATTTTAAGTGCCAATTGATAATTTCTGGCCATTTCTGATTTATTATTTTTGGGCTGAAATAAGGAAATAAAATAAAAAGGTTTGGGCCAAACATAAATAATAAAACAATAAAATAAAATAAAAAAGGTTTGGGCTAAAATTAAATAATAATTTTGGACTGAAATTAAAACTATGCTTTTACCAAACATCAAGACTAATCCATGGACTGTTCAAAAATATGAATTTAATTAAATACGATTTTTAAAGCACTCTCGGGATTAAATACTGAACCCGACCAATAGTGGCGGTGAAAGGTTGTTCATCATCGGGTTTGGTTTTGGGGAGACATTTTTAGGTGTCTACACCCATACTTCTCTTGAGCAAAGTGTCTCCGCCATCAAGGAAGCGCAGTCTAAGCTATCTGAAGTTGAGAAGATCCACGATACTCGACGTGACGCATTGAAGACCTTAGATTGGATGCCATAGTCATTTTTTTTTTTAATTTTTTTGAACTTTTGCTTTGACTTGATTCATGGTAGCATGAAATGAATAATGATTATCCATTTTCCTTTTACCACTATATCGTCTTTATTTCCTCGTAGAGTTATTAGCATGTACAAGGTTATTATTTTTTTTTTATTTATTTAGCCGTTCACAGTTTAAGCTCTTGCGGGCCAGGAGCGTTGCAGGGCACGATGATTTTTTTTATTTTTTATGATGTGGCTGGACTCGAAGTTTTTTTGTGACTTCAAGCTGCCTACGTACCTGTAAAGCGAGAAATCTACCTTACAAGATCAAACCAACGTAGTTCATCAAGTCTCTTTTTGATTTTTTTTTTTCGGTTTTTTTTTTCTACGCAGTTTAGGCTCTTGCTTAGGTGCTTATTGCATCAATTGGTACTTCAGGGGTAGTAGCGCTTTAAGAACTTGCCATTGATAGGGCCTACACGTAACCCGTCTGCATCAACGATCTTGTACGCTCCATTGGTGTATACTTCTTGGACGATATAAGGACCATCCCATTTCGAACTGAATTTGTTCCCCGTCTTTCTAGAAGTGATGATGGGTCTCCTAACAGCTAGAACAATATCTCCAACTTGGAATGAACGTACACGCACTTTTTTGTTGAATGCACGTGTTAGTCGAGCATGATAACACTCCAAACTTTGTTGAGCTTCGAGCCTTTTCTCATCCAATGCTTCTAATTCAGCCAATCGAAGTTTAGCGTTTTCTTCTTCAGTAAGCTCTTCCTGTATGGCTACACGCAACGACGGGATTTGTATTTCCAATGGTACGATAGCTTCGACACCGTACACCAATGCGTAAGGAGTTGCTTACGTCGGAGTTTTGTAGGTTGTTTGATACGCCCATAGAGCTTCACCAAGCCGCTCATGCCAATCTCGTTTCTACTTCTTTGTTATCTTGCTAAGAAAATTACAGAGAGTTTTGTTGAAGGCCTCAGCTAGTCCATTTGCAGGAGCATTATACATCGAAGACTTATGTTGTGTAAACTTAAACTTTTCACACAGACTTGTCATCAATCTGTTAATGAATGGAGTGCCATTGTCTGTGATGATGTATCGCGGCACGCCGTATCGATGAATAATATAGTTTCTGATGAAATCCACCACATTCTCCTTTTTGACCTCGCGTAGAGGGATGGCTTCTGCCCATTTTGAAAAGTAATCTGTAGCAGCAAGGATATATGCATGACCAGCCGACGACTTTGGTGTAATTGGTCTTACAACATCAAGACCTTATGCTTCAAATGGCCAAGACGTCACAGTAGGATGTAACGGCTCTGGAGGTGTATGAATAAAATTTGCGTGAAATTGACAAGTTTCACATTTCTTTGCAAATTCCATGCAATCTTGTACCATCGTGGACCAATAGTATCCCATTCTTTTGACACAGTCATGTAGTTTCGGACCAGATTGATGTGCTCCACAAACCTCTGAATGAGCTTCCTCAATAGTTTTAGCAGCTTCTTCATCTCCAAGACATCTTGACCAAGTTCCAAGGAAAGAGCACCTGTAGAGTGTCCCCTTGTAATAGATGAAGCGTGGAGTCCGCCGTCGAATCTCTGTTTTGTGCTTTAAATCTCTTGGCAGTCTTCCATTCTCTAGGTAGTCAATGAGTGGTTGACGCCAATCACTGCGTTTATTTCATAGACCGAAACAATGCACGCATCTTCTGTCTCTTCGTCTTCTAGAGCTATAGAAGTCACTACCCACCGGTTGCAGACAGAAACTGTCTTGCTCTCCTCTACCCCCAGTGCCAAAGTAGCTGCAAGATTTGCAAGAGAGTCAGTTATCTTATTGGCACTTCTTGGAACGTGCTGGAGTTTGACGCTTTCAAATGATTCTAACAATTGCGAAGCGTACTTGTTGTAAGGCTTCAAATCTTCTTTCTTAACCTCATATTCATCAAGAAGTTGATGGATTACCAACATGGAATCTCCATATACATCGAGATCCTAGATGTTCATCCCCTTTGCCATTTGCAATCCCAGAATAAGTGCTTGATATTCAGCAACGTTTTTCGAGCACAAGTTTGCTAGGGAGAATGAATAAGTGAGGACATGTTTCTCTGGTGACACAAGGACAACACCAGCTCCGGCACCATCTCGTCGTGCAGCCCCGTCAAAGTATAACTCCCATGGTGGAAGGATGTCAATGTTAAATACCTCTTCGCCAGGAAGATCGTCCGAAAGCTCCCAATGTGATGGAATTGGGTGATCGGCTAGAGCTTGACCTTTAACTGCCTTTTGGGGCACATACGTAATGTCGTGTTGAGTTATGAGCATAGCCCACTTGGCGAGTTGTCCATATAGCACCGGTCTTGACAAGATGTACTGTATATGCTAAGAAATCTGCTCTTGAAAGGACTCGTACTGTATATGCTTGCATGTAATGTCCACTACTACAAAAGCAAGAATATAGAACGCCTAAAACAAGCAATATAGAACGCCTTAGAGGCGTTCTTCTGAGGGGGTGCCCTATAGAGTCTACAGGACTCCTCTTTGAGGCGTTCTATATCTAACAAAATATAGATCGCCTATCTAAGATAGGCGCTTCATATTTAAGGAACAAAGTAAATAAACAACAAGGAAAAGAGAGTTGTCATCTTATGAAAGGCGCTCTATAGCTACATAAAACTAGAACGCCTATCATAGATAGGCGCTCTCTATTCCTAACTTTTTTAATAAAAAAAATATTATTATTATATAATTAATAATAATAATAATAATAATAATAATAATAATAATAATAATAATAATAATAATAATAATAATTCATACGTAATAAAAAAAAAACCATAACAATAACAATTTATTTATAAAAAAATTTAAAATACAAGTATTTCAATCCTTGAGGAAAAAAAAATTATATTACAAGGTTTCTAACATAACTAATTAATTATCAATGTGCTTAAAAACTTTAGATGGAAGTGCACCGACTTGAATTGCACCGCAATCATCCACAACCAGGCCAGCACGCTTCCACCAACCTCAACCACCGCACAGCCTCACAAAAATAGAAAACCTGCACCGTACCAAACACCCGCAAATCAAAAGTTTTGAATCAGAAATCAATCCCAATTATATCGTATAAATCAATTGATAAAAGATAAAATCGTTAATCTATCTAGCATATACACAAATATCATAAATCCTGCTGAAAAAACATAATACTCAGTACAATCAACATTTTATAACACACAAATTAAATTCACAATACATCGTTAATCGATCTAGCATATACAAATCAAATCAATCAAACAGATCTAGTAAAATAAACAGAAAAAGAAAAAGAAAATGAAACAGAAAAAAACGAAAACCTTAGAAAACAGACGAAGCTTGGGTTTAGAGGAGCGAAAAAAGCAGCATTGGAAAGAGACAGAAGTTGACGACGGCGGGCGAGGAGAGATATTGAATAAGTGGTGGTGGTGGTGTTAATGGAGGATTTATCGGCGACAACACCTCATTTCAACGGACCCAGATCTAACGACGGCGGCTTATCTGGCTCGATCGACGGCGGCATTCGAGCGGAGCATTACAAGTTCGTTGAAACTGATTTGAAATTTTGAATGCAATCGATTCATTTCTTTGATCAACAATTCTCACCTCTAAATTGAATGCAATCAAATTTAACTTTTGAAAATTTAAGGGAAATGTTACAAATGAGCATACGTTAGTCTTGATTTGGAAATTGTAAAACAAATTTACTAGCCTCCTAGTGGGGTTTGAGAGGAGATAACAGAGGAAGAGGAATGGAGATGAGAGAGCAGAGAAAGAGGAGAGAGAAAGAAAGAGGGCGGCGTGAGGAATAAGTATTAAGGATTGAGGGTGGAATTTTATTTGTTAGGGTAAGATTTTTATTTATTTTGTATTTATTTAATCATGTTAAAATCATATAGATCGCTTAACTTAGAAAGGCGTTGTATATTTGTAGTCATTTTCTACACAAAAGATATAGAACGGTTAACTAGGAGAGGCGCTTTATAGGTTTCAACATACAAAGCGCTTATCTTACATAGGCGTTCTATAGAATGCTAGAGATCGCCTATCTAACTTGACAGCTCTATATTATGCGTTATGTATTCCCTATTTTGTGGTAGTGGTCTTAGCTTTTGAATGGAAAAAATCATAGCTAAGCACACTTTTTCTATTGGAGTGTATTTTAGTTCGGCACCAATTAAGGTACGACTAATATAGTAAAGTTCTCTCTCCTTTCCTTCTTCATTTTCCTGGGCGAGTAATGCTCCTAGCGATCTTTCTTGAGCCGAAATATACAAGATGAGTGGCTTCCCTTGAATTGGTGCCCCCTAGACTGGTGGAGTTGACAAGTACTTTTTGATACTGTCAAAAGCTTTCTTACATAAGTCATCCCATTCGAACGGAGCTCCTTTCTTCATAAGATGGCTAAATGGATGACATCTTCCAACCAGATTAGAAATGAAGCGTCGAATGTATGCAAGTCGCCCTTGGAGACCACGCAACTCTTTGAGATTCTTTGGTTCAGGCATGTTTTGAATCGTGGAAATCTTTGACTGATCAATTTCAATCCCTTTATGCCTCACTAGGAATCCTAGAAACTTTCCCGAGCTGACACCGAATGCACACTTCAAAGGATTCATTTTTAGTTGATACCTTCGCAATTTCTCAAACACATCTTGCAAATGAAGTAAATGGTCCTCCCGCTTTTTTGACTTGACAACGAGGTCATCAACATAACATTCAACTGTTTTTTGCATCATGTCTTCGAAAATTTTCTGCATCGCCCTTTGATAGGTAGCCCCTGCATTTTTCAGGCCAAAAGGCATCACCTTATAGTAAAAGATTCCCTTTGGTGTACAAAAAGCAGTTGCTTCTTGGTCTTCAGGCGCCATGAGAATTTGATTGTAACCCGTAGTGCAGTCCATGAAGGATAAAGCCTCGTGTCCTATTGTGGAATCGATCATTATCTTAGTGACAGGAAAAGGGAAATCATCCTTTGGACACGCATCGTTAAGATCTTTGAAGTCTACACAAACACGTAGTTATCCGTTCTTTTTCCTTACAGGGACGATATTTGCAATCCAAGTTGGATATTTGACCTCACAAATGAAGCCTGCATCGATGAGTTTATTGACTTCAGCTTCAATTTCAGGGATCAATTCAGGCCGAAAGCGTCGTTGAGGTTGTTTCTTTGATGAAATTCCCTTTTTGATCGCCAGATGATGAACTGCAATTTTAAGATCAAGCCCCGACATCTCTTTATAGCTCCATGCGAACACAACTTTGTACTCCATGAGCAGGTCGAAGTAAGCTTTTTCCTCATTAGGAGAGAGTTGAACACTTACATAGATAGGGCGTGGCTCATCCGTAGTACCAAGATTCAATTTCTTTAGATCATCAACAGTGGATTGCCCCCCATCCTCGAGGGTCTTAGGGGCTTCTGTTGGCTCCACCTCTCCATCCAAGATATTTTCTTCCGAGACAGTGACGTGGTTGGAAGTAGCAAGGATATTCTCACGGTCATCATCTTCACGATTAGTCAGAACTTTTTGGCCGGTGAGAATCACTGTACGTCCTTTCACAATAAGGGTTTTGCCTGTCTTTACTTCCAATAGATCGAGGCGCTTCATGCGAGATGGGATAATGCTCTTGACATCATTTTCTAACTCAAATTTCTTCATGTTCCTTTTCTGCCGACATCGTGATTTAGAGATGGCTCTAGTGTTCTCTAGTCGGTTGATGACAGTTCTCCTATGCTTCTTGACTTGCATGTTTTGTGGGCGATGGTTGATGGGTTTGTTTTCCACTCTTAATCTTTTGAAGACGCCCTTAGACTTCTTCATGCCTATTGATTGACCACCCAATCTACTAAATATGGACTCTGATGAGTCGAGACTTGGACCCTCCAACCTATCAAAAACTGAATGATGTGGCCTAGATGATGATGGTTGAATCCTATCAAAGACAGAGCCCCTTTGTTTTGGTGTAGTGTTTTAACTTACACTTTCCTCAACTTCTTCCACCGCAATATACTGGGATGCTTGTACCGACTTTCTTCGAGCCAGGATCTTCACTGGTTGAGGTTCCGTGAAACCCAATCCAACTTTTTTCACCTAAACACGCTTACCTTGTTGTTGCAACTGCTGTTGAGATATGTTGAGGCCATAGGAGGCAGCATCGATGACCTTTCCCATGGGCTTTGGGTTAGAAAAATCGTACCCTGAGCTTTTCATCAATTTGTAAGAAACTGGGTCAAATCCTTCTTTCCTAGCGCTAGGCATCTCCGATATATTTTCAAGGCTTGCAGATGGTGGATTAGATATCTTTTGGTTTCATACTCGCCGAACTGGCAAAGTCATGCTTTCATCTAATGAAGATAGCTTACTTTTGACTTTCTTAGGTGCGACACGTACTTCACATTTTTTGAATGGAGTTTGTCCCTCCTTGCGACGTGACATAAGAATGTAATGTAGTACTTGAACATGTGAGTTAGACTTCACTTCTATGCTTTTTTTTCTCATTGATTTCCTCAACCTTCTCACTCAAGACCTCCTTTGAAGGAGGGTCTTCTTTCGTTTGTTGCTTCTTCAGAGCTTGTTTTCCTGTGGAGGCTATCTCCAATGGCATCACTTCAACTGGCTCTTCTTGATCGATGTAGAACTTTGCATCAGCGAAATGAGATTCGGCCTCTGAGAAAGGCTTCACCTCTGCGCTCACCCTTCTTTCACCATTCTTGTAATACTTGAAGCATTGATGCAAGATTGATGCTACTACTCCATTTTCGTGCATCCATGGTCGCCCTAACAACAAATTGTATGAAGTTTTTGAATCAATGACATGAAATATTGTTGTTGCAGTCATCTCTTCAACAAATTGACTCTTATCATGCCGATGGCTCGTTGCCCCCCGAGGTTGAAACCTTGAATCATGAGGCGGCTTTGAGACAATTCATTGTCGGTGATTCCTAACTTCCTCATAGTAGACTTTGGCATGATATTCACTGCAGAGCCTCCATCTATGAGTATGCGATTAACCTATTGTTTGCGGATGTATCCACAAACAAAAAGTGGTCTATTATGAGGTTTTGACCCAAGCATAAGATCTTCATCAGTGAACGCCAAAGATGCACTGCATGCTGCACATCGGCCAGGATGGTCCTCATAGATGCCTTGTTCGATATTTTCCTTTGATGTGTAATGAGTAGGATTTTTAATAGCTGGTTCCATAGCGAATCGCACTTCTTCTGGTAGAGACAAAGCTTGGCGCCATCCCATACGAGATGGGACTGTGTCTAACAATGCAAGAATCTTTGAGTCTCTTCCGGAATCTCCTGAATGATCGAGACTTGTAGATGGTTGACTTTCCTCAGATCCATCTTTTACTTCCGCCTTGTAACAAGACACTACATCAACAGAAGCTTCACTAAAATAATTTCGAGGGAAGAATTTGTCTAAAGTGATTAGCATCCAGGGCTTTACTTCTTCACGAGGGACAAGTAGAGCACGCCGCTTCCTTGTTCTTTTCATTTCCACCGCCTTTCCGAGACCTTTCCTTGTTTGCTGGTGTTTTTTAGAAGGTTATGAAATGGATGTAGTTGGCTTCCTTGCCTTCCTCCTGGTTACCAACGTCCACCCTTCCTCTTCCGAATCATACGGCAATGGAGTAGGATCTGAATGCAGTGTTGGGCTGAACTTTATTACTTGTATGACAACAGGCTCCAAACTCCCAAACTGGATGGTTTGTGCATGCCGTTCACATGGTAAAGCATCCATGGCGACTGTGGTATGATTGGATCCTACTGTTTCATCTAAATCTAGCACAATCCTTCCTTCTTTTGCGAGCCTCATTATTCTCTCCTTGAGAGTGATGCATTTTTCGAGGGAATGACTCACCAATCTATGGTATCGACAGTAGTTTGGATCAGATGTTCTGCCCATTTGCTCGGGGCGTTTAGACTCAAGTAACTCGATGATCTTTTTCTCGAGCAAGTCCTCTAGCATTCCTAACAAATCTGAATCTAGAATGGGTACTTTTTTGCCTGCAATTCCTTTAAGGTAGGCCCTTCTCTCTTTGTATCCTTTGTATCCTTCGAAGATGACTCTCTCTTTTGTTCACTCTTTGGCTTACCAGAAATTTTTACTAGAGCAGATGTGGTGGAGACTGTCAATGACTCTTTGGTAGATCTCTTGCTGGTCTTTTCCGTCTTCCTGAAATTATTTTTCTCTTTCCTGACGAAATCTGAAGAGCTTGTACCACGGCTTGTGTAGACACCCATTTGTGTCTCCCCAAAACCAAACCCAGTGATGAGTACCTTTCATGTCGAATCATAATCGAATGAAACGAAAGTGTGGAAAGTCTAGTGTTGCGGAAAGTTTTTGTTTCTTTTCTCTTCTCTCTGTTTTTGAAAACTTATTTTGAGACAACAGCCAATCCAGTTTGGTT
Source organism: Chenopodium album (assembly GCF_948465745.1). NCBI lineage: Eukaryota > Viridiplantae > Streptophyta > Magnoliopsida > Caryophyllales > Amaranthaceae > Chenopodium > Chenopodium album. The sequence goes on along the minus strand of NC_137835.1, from coordinate 16,123,881 downwards.
GGTCCATGATATGGGTCCAATAGTAGTGTAGTTGGATGGGGCTTGCAAAGACCTTTCCAACGATATATTATAAGCCCAATTCCGATGAATATTGAGGAAATTATGGCCAATTTACTAAACTGGGCCTGGATTGAGCTTTATGTACGGCCCAATGATCTAGGGGAGGGCCTAATATGACTTATCATTCCTAATGCAATTAGGAATGGTTTTAGTCTTCTAGATTCTTCTAGAAGGTTCTTTTCATTCCTAATTCAATTAGCATTGATAAATTGACTTTTGTTGACTTTTCAGAGTTTTAATCAAAATCAAATAGCATTTTCGAAGAAATTATATTATTTTATCCTCTAGTACGGTAAACTTATCGGATTTTCGAAAACGCGTTGGTATCAGGCTTGGCGCCTAACCCCAGGCCTTGGCGCCTGGAACCACGCCTGGCGCTAGCCATTGGCGCCTGGCGCTAGTGCTGGTGTCTGGCGCCAGCTAGCCAGGGTTGGCGCCAGCCCTGTTTTCTGAGCGTCAGACTCTGTTTTTGTTTAATTTATCTTTTTGGCTAATTTTCTCTATAAATATCGTATTAAAAACTCCATTTTCATTCACCAATTCTCCTCATTCGCAAGTTTTCATCAACAATCATTAATTCTGTAGCATTCTCTAAATCATTCAACTCTCTTAAACATTCAATTCTTTCTTACTTTGCTTTTTACATACAAAATTCCGCATTCGCAAGATCTAGAAACACCTAGCCATATTCGAAGTTGCCTTCGCCCTAGACGTGAAAGGTTTTTAATTTCTGAGGGTTTGGTCCCAAATCTCTCTTTCAATTATTTAATTTAATTGTTTGATTTATTATTTTCCTTGAAGTTACTAACGTGTGTATTTTGTTATTAGAAAAAGGTACGAAGCATCAAAGTAAGTACTTTAATGGTTTTAATTGATTTTATGATGTAGAGATCATGTTTACATTGTTATTATGATATTCCTAGTATCATGTCTAGGGTATCTTTAATATTTAATATGATTGTTACGATGCTTCATATATTCTTCCTAATATTTATGATTGTTAGTATCATGTTAGGGTTAAAGATTTGATTTTTATTGCTTAGTGACATGCTAGGGTTTGTTATTAATCTTGTTAGTATCATGCCTAGGATCTTGCTATTATTATTATGCTTTAATATTAACATGAATATGATGATGATTATAATTGTTATAATTTATAATGATTGTGAATATTATTATTATTATTATTATTATTATTATTATTATTATTATTATTATTATTATTATTATTATTATTATTATTATTATTATTATTATTATTATTATTATTATTATTTTGTTGATGATTATTTTATTCATGATATTTATAATTTATTATGTTGCTTGATATTTATTGTTATTGCTTGATCACACCTTTTATGCATGTTTAAAGGGAATTTGTACTTGTAATCATGCTTAATAAGATAATTAATAATCTTGTTAGGGTTAATTTGATTATATTTCAAGTGATCGCCAATAATAGATTTATTTGTGCATTTAAACTCAACCAACATAGATTAAACAGGTTTAGGGTTAATCCTATTGATTGCATGTTAATCAGGAAGCGCACATGAATACGATCAGAATAAAGTAGAGGTCTATTATTAGGGCAGGTTCAATCTCTTTTAGGTTGGATTTGTACCTTCATCCCCGAACCCTTATTTGGTTCTAGACCTTATGGAGTTGACGATCTCTTGGATCGTTAAGGGGTGTAACCTTCACCTCGTGAATGGTTTACAAGTTCCTTAAAAACTTGTTGGCAACTCTTTTGCTCTATCTTCTTCCCTTTTGGACGCCACCGTACTTTAGTGTATGATCACGGTGGGGTTCAAGCTAGTGGGATTTAAAGGCTTGAAATTATTCCCTACAGCTTGAGATGCTTATCTCCATGTCTTGGGCTCGAGTTGCTAGTTCTTGAAAGGACCTTGGTTTTATTCCCTGTAGGATGTACAGCAGATCCCACTTCATCCCTTGGATACACATTTCGACAGCAGAGGTTTCTGATAGGCGGTCTTTGCATTCTAGACTTAAAGCTCTCCATCGACTGATGTAGTCCAGAACTGGTTCATCTTCCCATTGTTCAGTCTTGGTTAATTCGGTCATGCTAACTATGCGTCGTGTACTCGTGTACAGTAGAATCTATTCTTGAACTCCTCCTCCATGTCATCCCAACTATCAATGGATTCTCGAGGGAGATCAGTGTACCAATCGAACGCAATTCCCTTAAGGGAACGAACGAATTGTTTGACAAGCAAGTCTCTTGCCGTTCCAGCGTTGTTGCATGTCTCAATAAAATGAGCGATGTGCTGCTTGGGATTGCCTTTCCCATCGAATTGCTGGAATTTTGGGGGTTGATAGCCTTTAGGCATCTTCAATTTGCTGATCCTCTTGCTATATGGCTTCTCGTACATCTTCTTGTCGCGAGAACCTTCTCCCAGTTGGTTCTTGATAGCGTTTGCTATCATATCCTGGATCTTGTGGATGGTGAATATGGACTCGCTTTTAGCACTTAATTCGGAACTCTCTCCATCAGAGTCTACTTCTTCCTCTTCCGAATCGCTTGCTCCCTTTGGACGTTTTCCAAGCTTTTTGTTTAAAGCAGAGATCTTCTCATTTTGTTGCTTGATCTGCTCGTCTTTTTCTTCTCCATCCTTCATTAACTTTTTAAGGAGGCCCTTCAATTCGACAAGTTGTTCCTCGTCGGTCTTGGATTCAATCATCATAACTGCAACAATAGTTGTTTGTGATGATTGAGAAAACTCAATCATATCAGAATTTCGTCGTGGAGCTGAAGGAGATGAGGCACAACTGCTTTCTTGATCTCCTTTGTCGAATGCATCGAAAAGCGGGATGGTATGGATAACTAACTTCTCAGATCTGGCAGGTGGAGTCCTCTCTGAGTCGTGTGTAGAGGCGGAAGGTTCACCTTCAGGAGGAGGGAATGAGCCGAACACCAGAATCTCATGAGAAGTGCAGAAAAGGCTTGGTGGAAGCGACAGATTTGAGGAGGAACGTCCACGAGATCTCGTGCTTGGCTTAATAGGAATGATAGCAGTTCAAAGTCTTGCTGCAGCTTCCTGAAATTCGGCCCTCCTCTTCATTCCTCTAGTGCGCAAGGCGTCGTCCTTGAACAGTGCAGCCAACTCCGCAGCCCTTTGCTGGGCGAAGGTGAGATCCTTGGCGGCGGATTGAGAGGTGTTGTTGTTTGAAGCCATTGTTGAAGACTTGACGTGGAAAAGGAGATGAGTGGTAGAGATTGTCCCACCGAGCGTGCCAAAAATTTGTAAACAGAAATTTTGAGTCTGCGAAATAGTCAAAATAAATGCAACAAATTTAAGTTTTATTAATATAACAAATTTGAGTACAATCTCTAATGTAATCCACTGATTCAATTCCCACGCTACGTCGTTAGATAACTCGATTTGTTGTAGTCGAAACTAGAATTCCTTGATGGAGGGCCGAAAAGGCTTGATCTCGATCAAGGTTGGTCTTCTAGAATGGAACGGCACGTCCGTCCGGTGCTTGTTGTTCTTCTTCTAGTTCTTGAGATTGGTTTTTAGAGAAGTTTAGAGAGGGTTTTTGAGTAGAGAGGTTTTTTTGTAGATAGTTTTTTCTCTGGATTTTTCATGTCTGTGAAATGAGGGGGGAGAGTTCTATTTATAGAGTTCTCCCAAGCTAAGGTTTTAAGGTGACCACTAAATGGGCCTCATATCCACTTCCACCCCCTTTCCTAAATAACCCATTTAAATTATAACCAAATCCAATTTGTTGGACTTTATAAATAATTAAATGAATCTAACTAAAACAAATAACATGGGCCAAAGTAACCCAGGTTAATTATTTAGTCAATATACCCGAGTCAACAATTTGATTTTGACCCAAACAATAAATAACGACACTTGATAAAATTTCCGTGCCTACAAATATATGGCAGGTGCGTTTTATTTCTATCTTTTCTTGTAGATCAGTAGTTGTTCTTGTAGTTTTGTTAGATATTAATAAAATTTATTCATATAATTGGACAATTTTTTTATGTTCTTGAGAAATTAGATGATTAAATTGGGTGATTTTTTGCCAAAATTTACAATTAATTGGGCGTTTGATTTTGTGTGGAAATTAATTCCATTTACCCAATTAACTTGGGCGTTTCTAGTGTTTGTTTATGTTCTAATTTTTTTTAAATTTATTTATTTTCTGTCCTATATATACCGTGTTAAGGAACGTTTTCCTAAATTAAAAATAAAATACCCTGCAAATTACCGACTTAAGTTATAGGCGTGTCCTTATCCCTCATCCCTCAAGGAATCACGAATTTATTTCTATATAATTCACTCAAGACTCAAAAAACACATAACCTTGATTTGTGCAATTATCAATTTTATCAAGTCCATAAAATTGAATTATAATTCTGAATGATCTCACCTACAAAAATGGAGACTACAGATTTTTCCAGGAAAGCTCAAGGTAGATTAGCTGTTCTTGCAACTCACCTTTCAACAGCTGCTGATCCACCGCTTAATTTCTCAAATGTTCTTGATTTATCCTGTGTTTCATCTCAATCCATTGTTGCTCCACCTCCTAATTTGAAGGGATCTATCACAATTGTTGATGATAGAACTGGGAAAAAGTACCAAATTCCTGTTTCTGAGGATGGCACTGTCAAAGCTACTGACTTGAAGAAGGTAATCTATGATGGTTTTTTTATTTTTTAATTTCATTTGATCATTGATTTTTTATTTATTTATTATTATTATTTTTGCTTGAATTTTGTTAAGATTTCGATATCTTTGATGCGGGTTTGTTAATTTCTGTTTTTTTTTTTTTTGGTTTGTGTTTATTGATTTTGTAGTTTTCCCGGGAAAACGATGCATGTTGGTTATTATGATTTGGTTTGTTGTTTTGTGGGAAACTTTAGATGATTTTTATATTAGGAAGTGGGAAATTAAAATTTGATGGACATTGTTTTTTTCAAAAAAAAAAGAAAAAAAAAAAAATTCATTTGGAGGTCTTGTTGATTCTTTTCAAAGCTCATTTGGTCTTAATTTGGTTGTGAAGGGATTGCATTGAATTATTGATGCCAAGGAAGAAAGTATAGATTTGTTAAGAATTATTTAGATGGAAAATTGAAGTGATTTTTATGTTAAATTGATGAGAGAAGAATAGAGATTTGATAACAACTATGTGAGGGAATTTCTGATTTATCCTCATGTTATATTATGAAAGGGGGTATGTTGTAGAAGTGTAATTTTGTTAAGAAATTGCCATCGTAGCGAGTAATGTGATTCGGTAAAAAAGAATTTATTTTGTAAAACACAATGGTGGGATTTTCAAATAGAGATTCAACATTTGATGTAAAGATGGGAGGGAGCAAATCATCTGTAAAAAGTAGAGATGCTTTAGGAAGAAAAGAAAAAGGAAGTGTCGGGGTATTAAGCTATTCGTATCAGGATTAGAGTCATTCTATACAAAATAATGAATGATACCAATAGCCTCCATGTTTTATAAGTTGCGTGTGGTTTTGTGTTTATTTTTGTTAAGAGAAGACAGTTACCTAAAAAGGGTGCTTTGGAATTCACTTTCCTGTTTTCTTGAAACATTGTGTTGTGTAGCACTGTACTGATATCAGTTAAGTTAATGTATCTTATTCTTCTTTGCACATTTAATAAATGTGGGATTTTATCTTGTTGTGTTACTCTTTACATGCTCACTTAAGTATGAGTTTCTTTCTCGTGTGTGACAGATTACAACTGGAAAGAATGACAAAGGACTCAAACTTTATGATCCTGGTTATCTCAATACTGCTCCTGTTCGATCATCGATTTGCTATATTGATGGTGATGAAGGGATCCTTAGGTATAGAGGCTACCCTATTGAGGAGCTGGCTGAGGGCAGTTCATTTCTAGAAGTAGCATACCTTCTGAGTAAGTAATCATGAGGCTTTTGTCTATGTGTGTTTGCTGATATGACTGATTTTCGTTAATGTTATTTCTACTGAACCATAACAATAAAGAATAATGACAATCCAAAACGGAATTTCCAATGTTGATATATATATTGTGAGATATTATTATGTTTGAATTGAAGTTGTGGCCATGATGAGTAAGTTGCTATTGATATATAAAATACTTTCTCAGGTAGTACCTGGGACAATTGCTTCTTTATTACAAGAAAAGAATTTTGGAAAGAATATGTAAAAACCAACCATCATAATCAAGTTCCCATTAAGACAATGTTCTTATATAATTTGATGTTTGCATATGTGCTACTTGATAGCTGACGAAAACTGAATATATCATTTAGCTATAATTTTGCTGGAGTGATTATAGATTAAAATGGCAACATGACTTTCATGTGCTTCATTTTGTTTAAAATGCCTTTTGTTTTACCTGTTAAGTTCTTTAAATATAATTGCGTTTCACATTGCAGTGTATGGAAATCTACCCTCGAAAAGTCAGTTGGCAGAATGGGAATTCGCTGTGTCCCAGCATTCAGCTGTTCCTCAGGGCGCATTGGTGTGTCTTTGAACTTCTTAGACCACAAATTAATAGTCTTCCTTGCACCTGTCCTTTTAATTAAAGCTTGTTCAATTTGTTTCTGAACCAAGTTCCAACTAACATGGATATTATAAGTTAGTGAAAGATGTTGATTTATATTCTGAAATTTTTCAATCATTTTGTAGGATATCATACAAGGAATGCCTCATGATGCACACCCAATGGGCGTTCTTGTTAGTGCAATGAGTACTCTTTCTGTCTTTCACCCTGATGCTAATCCTGCTTTGAGAGTAAGTATACATTTTTAAAGTATACTCTTTTATCATATGTTCTATCCTGTATAATGTATGTGAATAAAGCAGCATGCCTCTATCATCCCAACAATGTTTTGCTCCTTGCTATTCAAACCTATGTACTTTGATCTTGTGTGATATTGTTTACTCCTTCCGTCCCAAAAAGAACGACCCATTTGGCCAAAACCTTGTCCCAAAAAGAATGACCCATTTGGATTAAAACACCACCAATTTGCAACAATATTTGTGCAAAATTAGCTTCCCCATATAAAAATTTGGTTTTCCATGTTATTTTATTACTTTCTCTCTCTATTTTTTTACAAACCTCATGTAAATTTATCTTTCCAATATGCTTTTACTTCTTTTTACTTAACTTCCTTAATACCCGCGTAATCAACTCAAATGGGTCGTTCTTTTTGGGACAGAGGGAGTATTTTATATTTGGCTCGTCATTAGGTTTAGTAACGATAATCACATTTTCCAGTTGCCACGAATCTAGGAATATTGGGGTAATTGACGCATTATAATAAGAGGCTTTTAATTTTTAATTTTTATTTTTTTAGGGGGGGGGGGGGGGGGTGGTAGAAGTCTGATAAAAGTTGAAAAGAGGTGATGGGAGGAGTCGGTGTTAATTTTGTAATTTCTAACATCAGAGGCTTTTAAAAAGAATTTATTGTCACCTTAAATCTGTGATTTGACTATGTTGGACCTCTTTCATACCTGGTCATGGGAGGTTGCACCTAGAGACTATGCTCAGCCTGACTTTCCGCCCTTCTAACTCCCTCCGCCCAAAAAAAAAAAAAAAATCACTTTTTTACATGGAATCTAGTTGAACTGATTTCTATGATTTATTAAGATCATGCATGTTATTTTCCAGGCCTTCTTTAGCATCTATTTAGTATAATGAGGATTCAGTTCATTTCTGTTTAGGTATTCTTAGTAACTATAAGGACATAAGTTCACAGATGCTTCTATACAATTGCGTTATGATGCTGCTTTTGAATCTTAATGCTTGTCTATGAATAATTTGCTTATTCAGATCAAAATTGATAATGCTTGACTTCTAAGGATGACCTTTCGGAACATATGGAGATTTACTGTTTATACCTTGAAATTATTTACTGTTTTCCTGTGCTCCACTTCTGACACGCACTAATAATGACAATCTCTATTCAGGAAATTGACTTTGATTTATGAAGTGATGAGCTCTGTGTTTTTTTCATCACATTTCATCATGTTTATGATCTACTAATGTGGTTTATGCTGCTATGAGTGCTGTCTTTGTAGATAAGGAATAATTCTCTTTGAAATCTATTGCTGTTACCTACTGGTTAGACTGTTAAAACTGCTTATTTGCTGGCCATTTGCCCATTCTCCAACAATATGTGTGATGAGTTCTGTAATCTGTTTAGTTCCCATGTAGTGTTTGGCCATGCTCCTGTGAGATATAAAACTGTCCTACTTTTATCATTAAAGCAGTTTAGTGATAATGCTTGGTTTTGCTGGTTGAATCTGCTGCCAATTTTAGCCTATTAATCTTTTATAAAAAAATTTATCATGGAGGGTCTAACTTTCTATAATGATGAGAAATTTATTTTGGTGATAGTTCTCCTTTGTGAATTTATCTACATCGGACCTTCATCTTAAGATATGGTATCAGGAGTTGGTTACTCATTTGCTATGGATCTGTCTTTTAATGGCCTCAAAGTACTTGTCAGCTCTTTATGATCTATTCTGTCTTTTTTGCAGGGTCAGGATCTTTACAAGTCAAAGCAAGTGAGAGATAAACAGATAGTCAGAATACTTGGGAAGGTCAGTATCACAATTTCTGCACTTAATAGTCTTATCCAAATAATTCGACTGTCAAGATTCAAGAATTCTAAAACAAGGTGGTCTAGCAATTAAGCATTTATTGAACAAATATGTTTTTGTATACTTGCTCCATTATAGGATGTGTTTACATGTTCACCACAGTCATGTTCAGTTGTTCAAAGCCATACACACATGATTATATATAATTTAATTTTTTAGGAAAAGGGTAAAGCGAAAAGTGGGACTATTATTGTTCTTCAATCCATATACCATGTCCTCTAGTTATTGGTTTGGGGACAACGAACGTATGTGGTGAATAAATGTAATTGTTTAGAAAATAGGGTGGTAATATGTAACTGAAAGTCTGAAACTTCATTTGTTCTTTTCTTGTTGGAAAATTGCTTTCTTTGAAAACTTGGCAGTCACAAATTCCATTGAAACTGAAACATTAAGATCTTCTAGTTTGATGTCTCATCCCTTAAGATTTATTTTAATATCTTTACAGGCCCCAACGATTGCAGCTGCAGCTTATTTGAGATTGGCTGGACGGCCTCCAGTTCTTCCTTCCAACAACCTTTCATATTCAGAGAACTTCCTTTACATGCTTGATTCTTTGTATGTTCTGTTTACAAACTCCTTAGATCACCAAGGGTTAATTATTTGTGTTTTTTGTGCTACCTGTTCATGTGTGGTCTTTTATTGATACAATAATGATGTGTCTATCACTTTTAATATTGATTTTTCCTAAACTACATGCAGAGGTGATAGGGCTTACAAACCAAATCCTCGTTTGGCCCGAGTTCTAGATGTTCTATTCATACTACATGCTGAACATGAAATGAATTGCTCTACCGCTGCTGCTCGACATTTAGCATCAAGGTATATGATATATTAGTGAAACATGTTCAGATGGTTTTGTTATAATACATTTCAAGTATTGATCTGGTATTGTACATGCAGTGGTGTTGATGTATACACAGCTCTTGCTGGTGCTGTTGGGGCACTCTTTGGTCCTCTTCACGGGGGTGCAAATGAGGTAATATGCATTAAAGATATCTATCTTAATCTGGTAGCTCTATAATGTAAAAGTTAAGTAGATTGTGGCGTGGAAACTTTGTCCATGCATCTCTCTGGTGACTGAATTCATCAGAAGTATTCTATAAAGTGTTTAACAAGTTCACCTTTTCTATTTGGAACTTAGGCTGTGCTCAAAATGCTGAATGAAATTGGAAGTGTTGAAAACATACCAGACTTTATCGAGGGTGTCAAAAATAGGTAGTTTGTTCTGTAATTGTCATATCATTATGTATGGTTATTGCTTTCAAAGTAACAAACAAAAGTTGGACTAATAAAACTGTCTTTTTTGCATCCTTAAGGAAACGGAAAATGTCCGGATTTGGGCATCGTGTGTATAAAAATTATGATCCCAGAGCAAAGGTTATTAGGACGTTGGCAGAGGAAGTATTCTCCATAGTTGGAAGAGATCCCCTCATTGAGGTACTTTATTATAACTTGTGATTTCATCCGCTACCTCTTTTATCTAGCCCCATTCTAGAGATGAATAATAATGACTTGTATGTTAGCGAATTATTAAGGGTTTTAAAGATTACATTAGAGATGTAAATAGAGAAAAAAATCACTTCCAACATCAAATACAGTAATTTCTGCCAGAAAAATTGATGTCATCTTTCTTTATCGTTGGTTGATGAACCATGAGATTTGGTAGAAATTTTAAAAACAGTTTTGAAAAGATCAGAGCTGCTCAATTGTATGGCAGGAAATCTTAGTAGACAAAAATTCAATGCAGAGGAAGTTGTACCCAAATGTGGATTTTTGTGAAATTATAATCAATTTGAAATTATGAATATTGTGCAGGTGGCTGTTGCTTTGGAGAAAGCTGCCCTATCAGACGAGTTTTTCATAAAGAGGAAGTTGTACCCAAATGTTGATTTTTACTCTGGGTTAATCTACAGGTGATTTTCTGTGCAGAGTTAATTTCATGTATTTAATTTTAATCTTATTACATTGTAAGTTGATTTATTTTTATTTTTTTCCCCACCAGGGCAATGGGCTTCCCAACCGAATTTTTCCCTGTTTTGTTTGCAATCCCTCGAATGGCTGGGTATTTGGCCCACTGGAGGGAGTCACTTGATGATCCTGATACAAAGATAATGCGACCCCAACAGGTTCGATTTTAAATTTATGAGATCTTTGATGGTCAAAGGGCTTACAAAAGATTTACAGTAATTATTCTATGTTTTAAAAAATATCTCTGTTAAATGCATCATCATATTCATTCTGGCTAAATAACCACCACCCCTTGTGTTTTTACATCTATATGATTAACTTTTAATCGATAATCACTACAGCTTAGGATTTTATGCAATTTTAATTGCTCCGTTACTAATTTTGTTCCAAAAATGTTACCCACTTACCCATATGATTAACAACTGCTCCATCTCCACTGTCCAATGTCCCACCACCTGTCTCCACCATCCTATTTCAACCCAAATTCGGCTGATGCCACTGCCTTGAACCACAAATCCACCACTGCCAAAACCACGTCGTCCTCACAAACCTCAGCCCCACTATTACTGATACCTCAATATCCCTCTACTACCACATCCACTTTCACCAAGCACTAATAAGCCACAACTTTCATCAACCACCACCCCACTGATAATAATCACCACAAACCCTTAAATCCACTACATCCACATTCGCATATTGAGAGATAAAGCTTCAAGTAAGAGAAAGAAGATTGAGTGTAGTAGACCAAGAGTACAGACAATGAAATCAAGAAAGCTAATTTAGATTGAGTGGAGAGAGAAGATCTATTGAGAAAGAGGAGGTCGAGAGAGAGAAGAATTGTCTGATTTCTAGCACTTGGTGGTGCCTGATTTTCCACTGCTGTTGATGATAGTTACTGATGGTGGGCCCTTGCTAGGGGGTTTGAGATGGGGTTTTGAAGAAGGTGAAAGTTGGGCTCAGTAAATGCTTGTGGGATGAGAGGATGACAGTGGTAGTGGAGGTAGCCAAAAGATGCTGCAAATGGTAGAGTCAATTTGAGGAAGATGATGATAGTGGTCGGTTGGAGAGGAGCAAAGGGGACTAAGGGTATTAGTAAAATCTGATAATGAATATTTGGAGGGGTTGAGAAATAATTGATTATGTTTAAATCTTTAGTAAGGAATTAAGGATGAGGTTGTAATCTTGGCTAATTTGCATGCTAATAATTGCTACTGATAAGGTAAAATAATAGTGCTGCAACTGTTTCATGATCGCCAAAATTGAAAAGTGATTTTAACATAAACAAAAACGAGGAAGGATATCTCTTAAGGTCTCTAGAGTGATCATTATTTTGGGTTAGTTATCCTCATAACTTCTTAGACTAAGCTGCAATAGACACAGTAATTGATGTTTGGTTAGAGATCATATTGTACACTAAATCTGGTACAGTTGCAATGGCCCATGTTTTTGTTCTATTTATTCACTTTGCAATTTGACATTAAATCTTATAGCATTTTCTCTGATTGATATGATCATATCACTAGTGAAATCCTGTAACGTTGTAGGTCTGTAGGGCGTAGCTGTAGAGTGATCAACTTTATGCTTACCTAGGCTCTGTATTCCACTTATTTCAAGCATTTGAATCCCTTCATCCAAAGTTTATTGTCCCGAACCCATCTCATAGTAAAATTCTGTGACTCATAGTAAAATTCTGTGACTCATAGTAAAATTCCGTGACTACAATAATTTCATTATAAAATGAGTAGTTTCCTTTCTGTTATCACTCCACCAATCTATGAAATGGGGCTATCTTTGGTTACATTCATAATTATATGACAATACTTCAAGTAGTATACGTGAAAAATATTTCAGGGAGTAAAAATAAGGGTATGATGTGAATGTGGATTTTTGTTAGAAAATGATAATAAACAATTGATATTTTTTAAAAACCTTCTTAATGCATGAGGTGTTGTAGAATTCCAGAAGCATTCCCAATTCAAAAATTCCTTACTTTCTCCTATCTAGTACTCCAATAGAACAGAAGTTCTAAAAAACTAATTGTTTTTTTTTTTTTTCTTCTCTTGTATTTGTTTTTGTTATTTAAAGTTTAAACTCATTAGGCTTTGTGGTTGTTTTGTTTGTCTCAAATTTGTCCAGAAAAATCAATCATTTTTTTTTTTGCGTTTCAGGTATACACTGGAGTATGGTTGAGACATTACATGCCCTTGAAAGATCGTAAGGATTCATCTGGGGCAGACAAGCTTAGTCAGGTCTCGGTTTCAAATGCAACAAGGCGGAGACTGTCGGGATTTGGACATTAAAAGAAAAAATATTCCACTCTGATAGGAAATAAATGGAAAAAACAGTTTCTATCTTGTTTATATATAATAAGGTTATGGGGATAACAAGACTTGACATTTAGGAAATGGCTTGATGACGGGAACTGTAACTAAGCTTTGTTTGTTTTTTTATTTTATTATTTTTTTGGTAATGTTACAAAATAAATTGTTGGAGCCCTTTCCCTAAATAATGTTGGGAAATTATCTAATTTCCAAATTACAGCTAGTCTTTTTTTAATTCCCACCATACCGTCCACGTCACCGGTTCAGTGGGAATTTTTTTTAAAAAACGGGTTTATTAGAAAACCGCTACTTCAAGTAGCGGTGTGTTACTGAAAACCGCTACTTCAAGTAGCGGTTTACATATTAGAAACCGCTACTTGAAATAGCGGTTTGTATTTACTAATTACTGATTTACAGATATTTTGTTTTTAAAGAAAACTTATAAAACAAACCCATAAACCGCTACTTGAAGTAGCGGTTTTAATTTCATAAACCGCTACTTCAAGTAGCGGTGTTTTGAGGAAAATCGCTACATGAAGTAGCGGTTTACAAAATTAAAACCGCTACTTGAAGTAGCGGTTTGTTGCTGGACCGAGAAAAAAAAATCGGTTTGTTTTCCTTAGCTGACGTGGACGGTATAATGGGAATTAAAAAACAGAGTAGCTGTAATTTGGGAATTAGATAATTTCCCAACATTATTTAGGGAAAGGGCCCAAATTGTTGCAGGGGTTAAATTATTTTACTTTTATTATTTTCCTTTTTTTTTTAAAAAAAAAAAAAAATTACCTAAGATTGATTTGGAATTTTGGAGTGTGTTTTTAATTTGTCCAGTAAGTAACAAATACGGATCCTTTTTTAGCTACCATATATCAGTTGGAACCCCATTATCCCAATTATGCTCTTACGAATGCAGACAAGCAAAAGCATTCTGAGACATTCATGCTGAAGAGATATTATATTTATCATGAACATAATGGCTACTACTCCGTAATATTCATCTATGCACCGTCTAGAGTGAAAAACTTGATCACTATTTCAGCACTCACACTTGTTAACAACCTCATATCATGCACAACTTAAGAAGAAAGATCAACCTTTTCGTCTTTAACGTACTCCAGCTTCTCTCTCTAGAAAACCCCAACCTTATCTCCCCACCGCTTCCCCTGTTCTCATCCTCTGCTCGCCGGCGATCGGCACCCTTCTCCTAGCCATCGCCGGCGAGTCTTGGTCTTCTTTTCTAGCTTTAGTTTGCTTTATTTTTTAGGTGTTTGTTTGGGAATTGGAAACAAGGAGTTTCCACAGCAAATTTGTTCGTTTAGTTCATCGGTGGTTCTCGTTTTTTGGCGTCGTCAAGTGGTTTAGCTTCTTCTCCAACGAAACAAGGAGTCAAGGCTAGTCTTAACGCCGCCGTTGAAAGGAATTGCGTTAATTGTTTCCCGACGGTAAAGGTGAAGTTAAGGTTAGGGTTTTTTCGCCTAATTGAAGTCTGATTCAGGTGAGACGGCTTCCTTGCGTTGGCTTTGACGGTTGATCGAAGTTTTTCGGGTGTGTTTCCATTCCGCCGGTGAGGTAGTTTTGTGGCTTAATTGGTTACTCCCCTCGGTTTTACTTTTCCTTGTTCTAGTTAGTTTAGCCTTAATTCTCTTGGTTAGTTCTTTGTTTTGCTTTGTTCGTGTTCTCTTAGTTTTATGTTGTGTTTGTTTAATTAGTTTATTTTCCTTAATAAGTCTGGTAATTAGGCTTCTTATAGTTGGAGTTCGTCTGTTTCAAGTTGTAGTTGGTTGTCCATGGTTTGGGATGTATGTTTTTGCTTCTTGGTTTACTCCTTGGTGGGTACAGGAGCGAAGGGAGGTAGTTCTGGGTTTCGGTGTTCGGACTTGGCAGGTGCTTGTCCTATGGTTTACATCACATGAGTTATTTCTGTTTGTGGTTTTGGGGTTGGGATGTTTATGTTTTTTCCTCTATAGGGTTAGATTTTTGGGAAAGGGTTTTAGCCTATTTCACTTTGCAGATTTGCAGGGTTTAGAATGCAGGGTGTTTATGGGTTGTGTTATAGTAGTGGTTTGTGGAAGAACGCAACTTTATGTTTCATGGTCTTTGATTGAGTGTATGAGGGTCATAAGGGAATTAACAATGAAAGGTTATTCCCTTTGTCAGTTTGCAATGATCTTTGAAGTCATTGCTGTTAAAATTTCTATCTGAAAGAGGCTCCCCTTACACAATGTTTGGGGGTTCATAGCGCTCTAATGAAGTTGTGTCTTATCCCATTCATGAAGGATAGACCAACTATACCCTTTCAAATGGGTACCGAGTCACAAGGAAATGTGACTCAAGTTGTAGTAATGAGCCAAGAATCCCACTTGACTATAGGTCATTGGGATTGCTCATATTGTGAGCATCAAGTCTTGCTCATAAGTTTCTCTCAATCAGGCCATGGATTCTCGTTCTCTTTGCTTTTCCCATGTTTTGTCAAGCTCTATTAGTGTCCTTTGGTTCCATTTCATGGTTTCTACCCCAGCCTCTACACTATCTTCTTCTACAGTGCACCCAGCAGGTATTATGGGTTGATGTCAAGGCATACCACAGGTGTCGTTTGTTTTGACAGGTTTTACCACTCCCGTTCATGGATTTTGCCCAACAATCAGGCCTCCATCAAGTGCAAAAGCCACATTTTACCAGTGTTTATTTTGTTTCAGTTTAGTTTGTGTGAGTTAGAGTTTAGTGTATGTGTGGTGTTTTATTTTCTTTTACTTAGCTTAGGTTGTAATCTTGTTTTTTAATTAATAGATCTCTTTGTCAAAAAAAAAAAAAAAACCTCATATCATGCACCTTGAACTTATGAATCATAAACTATTATAACAAAGGAAAGGCGTTGGTATAAATAAATGTTTAAACATTTAATGCTCAATACAAATTTAACAATTTATGAAATTTTTGCTTAGTCTCTCCTTATTTATTCAAATCATGTGTGGGTAGCGATGATCTTGCATCTTTTTTTTTTTTTTTAAAAAAAACAACCTTAGATATCGCCCGAATCAATAGCTAGTTGATACTAATAATCCAACTGTTTGGTATGTATAGCAGATGTTTTGTTCATAGTAGTGGTGAAAAGAAACTTGGAAAAGTTTGATGAACAAAGTGATGAGGTTGTATTTTTTGGGATATACGCAAAATAGTGAAGTTTATAGAGCTTATAATAAATGAACAATGTTTGTTGAACAATCTGTACATGTTATTTTTAATGAAACTGAACAATTAATTGATGTATAGGAAGGTAATGATGATTTCGAAACTGGACTTGTGCTAAAACTCAAACACACCATTGTGGTGTTCCTAGAGGTGTCAATTCTGATAGAATCCTTCTTTCAGATGGTTGTTGAATTCTTGGCTTAGATATTCACCACCTCGATCCGATCGAAGTGCTTTAATCTTCTTGCCAAGCTATTTCTCTACTTCACTATGTAATTCTTTGAATTTTTCAAACGAATTGGATTTGTGTGACATTAGATAGATATAGCCATATCTACTAAAGTCATCGGTGAAAGTGATGAAGTAGTGAAACACAGTGCACCTCTTGCAGTTGTGCTCATTGGGCCACACACGTCAGAGTGAATGTGGCCTAATAGCTCACTTGCCCTTTCTCCCGACTTGGTGAAAGGCTGCTTTAATTGTCATTTTGCCAAGTGAACATGATTCGCAGTTTTCAAATGACTCCAAGTCAAATGAAATCCAAAATTCCTTCCTTTTGAAGTTTCTGAATGTGCTTTACGTTTATATGGCCTAATCGACAATGTCAACTGGTAAAAAAACATAAATGCGCACCAAGAAATTGGCACCGGTTCTTAAAACCGGTGGGAAAAAAAAAAAAACAATGCAAAATTTAGTTTAATAGAAATGCCACCGGTTTGATTTAATGCCACATGGTTGATTATTTCAAAAAATTATTTCAATCAAAATCCAATATTAACATAGGGCTTTTGTATTATTTGCAATTAATTTTCCATAAACTAAGTTTAGATTTAATTTGAAGATATTTGAGTGTTGAGAGAAATCAGCGATATAAGAGAAAATGTTTATTGAAACTCGAGAATTTTAATGTAGAAAAAGAAGGGAAATGAAAGCGGGCTCCACTTGGATGGAAAAATAAATGACAACCCTTATGGCATTTGGAAAATATAAGGTCATACATAAACAAAAAAAAAAATAAAAATAAAAATAAAAAAAAAAAAACTTGTAAAAGAAAGTGAATACAGGCTAACAAAATGTGGTAAATATTTTGTATAAACTATTATTTTCGATCACAATTTAAAAGATTTTTTGTTTTAAATGTTAATTTTCCACACTAGACAAAATATTACGAGAAATGACAATTTGGATATCTGGACATTCACTTGATTGAAAAAGAATTGAGCACATGTGCTAGCAAGAAAAAGTTCAAACCTATTAAGTACTTAATTCTATTTTGTTACAAGATAATAAAACCTATGTCGAATACTTATACATTATGCGTGGTCGAAACTACACCACGGCACCACGCACCAGAAGATTCAATAAAAATTACATTAATTGTCTCTCTCCTAGGAAGATAGATAGGTATGTGATTATTTGACGTTAGATACAAATGAAATTGTTAAACACTTGATATTACATCTTTTTAACTCTCCTTTTCTACAATAAAAAAAAAAATCCCAATAAATATTTTCTTACTTGATGAAGCCCGTGCGATGCACCGTTTGTTTGATTTTTTTTTTTATATAATTTTTTTGGTATTAATGTGTTAAAATTTGTTATATATTTAGATAAAATTCCTAATATTAAAAGATAATACATGATATTATTTAATTCGTGCGATGCACGGTTTGTTAAAAAATATTTTTTATATTTATGAGATTAAAATTGTTATTATATTAGTTTTAAAATCTTAGATAAATTTCCTAATCTCAAAAGATAATATTTTGCATTTGATTAATTTAAACTTTAAAATCTCATTCGTTAATTTTGCTTACGTGGCATTTGAATTATTTAATGGTAAAGAAATTAATAATCTCTTATTTAATTGGCTACAACTAAAATTTATAATCCTACATGGCGATAAGAAAATTAAATCTAACGTGGCTCTATAAAAACTCCCCTTTATATATATACTAGATGAAAGCCCATGCGATGCCTGATTTTTTCATACATTTTTTTAGGTTGTTTTTTCATACATAAATCTAAAAAAAAAAAAGTTATCTTTATTAGTTAAACCATATAATAATTTAATTGAATTACTATTATCTATCAAAAAAGATAATTTTTTATTATATTTTTGTAAAAATGTGGCTTTATCCGTTGAGGTTATTTCAAGAAAAGATAATTTTCTTACTTTAAACCATATAATATTTTAATGAAAGTAATTTATAATGTGACCTTATCGGTTGATGTTAGTTAAGTGGCAATTGACGTTATTGGTTATTATAATACTAAAATAAAATATAATGAATCGCTGTTTGTGTCTATCGTTGAGTTCTAAACCAAGAATTTTATGATGTTCAACTTCTGAAATATGCTTCTTTGCCTGTAAATATTGTTGGCACTTGAGATTCTCATAAAATTGTATGTATATTTGTGCGGGCCTATGAGATTAACAATAGATTGATTATATAGGATTAAAAAGCAATGCTAAATTTAAAGTGGTGATAAATTTTTATCATTGAATATGATAAATTTTGTTAATATAATATTTAATTTTTTAATAGAATAAATGATTAGCGGATGTTTTTTTATTTGCAAGATAAAAAAAAGGATTTATTTTATTTTAATAATTTATGATTTTTTAATCTAATCCAAAATTGATTTTTTTTTTTATTGAACATAGTTTATATTTTTAATTAGTTTATTTTTAATGTAAATTTTTTATATCAATTTTCTTTTTTTGAAAGAATATCACTTTTCTTATTACATTATTATTAAATCTAATCCAAAATTGAATATTTTTTATAATAATTAAAAGTGATTTTATTTCAATTTTACTTTTTAAGGTGAAATTATCTTTCTTATATAAATTTAATTTTATTACAATCATATATTGTATTTTTATCACTTTTCAAATACATTAGTTGAAGTTTTTTTTTTCACAATTTTTTAACTTGAATGTATGTAGTTTATGTTTATTGTTTTTCAATATATCTTAATTTTTTTTGTTATTAGTATAATCTTTTAATTACTAATTTAATTTGTAATATCAAAACATAATTTATTCATTAGTTTTTTTTTTAAATTATTTGAATCCTAATATCTAAAGATGATTTTATACTTTTTAAAAGATAATTTTACTTTTACCACAAAAAAAAAAAAAAATCAAAAAAATGTTTTTTACCACCAAAACTTCTAAAACTTTGATTTTACCACCAAAAAAATTTCGAAAAATTGTTTTTTACCACCAAACGTCAAGAAAACCGTTAAATCTAACGGTTTAAAAAAAATTCCTTCGAATTTTGTGCGCAAAAGATGTTTTTAATAGGTTTAGGGGGGCACTTTGGTTCTCTGGGACCAATTTGAGGTCAAAATTGACAAAAAATGATCGGAAATTCCTCGTTTTGTGTTTTCACGCAAATCGAGGTTTTTTTAAACACGCAAAACGAGGCATTTTCGATCATTTTTTGTTAATTCTGACCTCAAATTGGACCTGTAAGGCTAAAGTGCCCCCCAAAACCCCTAAAGAGCCTGTGCTTGACACGAAAATCGAAGAATTTAGAAAATTTCGTTAGGTTTTTGACGACAGGTGGTAAAAAACAACTTTTATTTTTTTATTTGGTGGTAAAATAAAAGTTTTAGAAGTTTTGGTGGTAAAAAACATTTTTTTGATTTTTTTTGGTGGTAAAAGTCAAAAAATCCTAATTTTAATCTAATAAATCACTATTTTTTTTTATCAACGTGGCCAAATTCTTATATCTCATCCGTCGGCTTTACTTAAATTGTCAATTAAGGTTTTGGAAGTCATTTTGGTTTTTAAGGGTCAATTTGAGGTTGAAATTGACAAAAAACAACTAGAAATAATGTCTCATTTTTGCAAGCAAGGAAATTCCTCAAATTATGTTTTTCACTTACGAGCCGTGAAAATTGGTTAAGGCTATGGAGGTCATTTAGTTTTTAAGGGACAAATTTGAGTCAAAATTAAAAAAAAAAAGACCGAAATTCCTCTATTTACAGGCAATTATTTGTCTTAATTTGCGTGCTTTATTTTCTAAAATATAAGTTAAGGTTTTGATGGAAATTTTGGCTCGGGTCAATTTTAAGTTCAAAATTAACCAAAGAAAAGACCAAAACGTCTTTTGATTTACTTGTAAGAAAATGTCTTGGTTTGCATACTTTATTTGAGCCGTGAAAATTGCTCGGTTAAGATTTTGGAGGTCATTTTGGCCCTTAAGACTCAAATTTGAGGTCAAATTGGAAAAAAAAAAAACAAACTAGAAATAGCTTGATTGGCGTGATCCCCAATACCTTAACTGAATAATTTTCCTTACTGGCAAATTAAGGCATTTTTTATCGTTTTTATTTAATATCATATTTATTTTTTTGAAATACAAATTATTTTTTTAATATAAAATATTAATTTAAACGGAATATTCCCTAATATTCTCATTCCAATAATTGACGTACTATTTTGCATAAATATTTGAATAGCTGGTGATCGAGAGCAAGTACCTTAGGTCGTATTATTTTGCGCACACGAGCAATAGTTAAGGTTATTGAGAGCCAATTTTCCAAAGATATACTTACTAACAAGGAGTATGACAAATCAATAACTAATACCCACTCTGTATCTTAAAGATTGTCCCATTGCACTTTTTTGGATCTAACTTTACAAACTTTGACCACGAATTATAAATTATTTATAGAAATAAGATAGTCATGTGCATTTTAATGTCTTATTTTAGAAAATCAAAGTTTTACGCCTATGAAATTGAATATATTTCTGTTTTTAACACGTGTATTAGAGAACGTGAAAGGTACAATGAAATAAAATTTAATGGACGAACGAATGAAGGGAGATTTAGGAAATGGATAATCATAGACTATTAAGTCTATGACTTGCTTGTCTCCAACATAATCATCAACTTAAAAGAAAAAGGTAACTAAAAGAATGTTTGATGTAATGAGGTACTAACTTATTATTTGGTTGAATCAACCTTAACGTGCAAAAGTCATTATGTTGCATGTTGTTAAATTAGTCTCAAAGCTTAACATACAAGCATAACACACAAACTTAAGTCGGTTTAAATTTGTCGCGGGTAGCTTTGGGCTCCATGTGAAGGGTTTGTATAGTAGGGCTTTTGAGTTATGTAAACGAGATCAGATGTATGTTTGGCCCAACAAGGTTTATTCTAAAGGCTTGGAATAGGCTTTGGATTATATTAGAGTTTATTGGAATGTACTACCTCCGTTACAGGTTATGTGTAATGATTAGACATTTTTCCTTTTTACTTTATGTTAAATCGTTGCACATTTACATAACCTGTAATGGAGGTAGTATTTAGGCTCAGTTTAAAAAGTCTGTTGATATTTCTTATCTATTTTTAGATTCAAATCAAGTCAATCGAGTTGTACTTTTACCTTAAGTTTTGGGGAAGATACGATTATGTGTCTAAGAAAGTTCCTACTTTGACCTAAGTTTTCAAGCTGAAAGGAGAAGGTCAAAGTATTCGAGTCGAGATGGAGAATAGTTCAAAGCATTTTGTGATTACAAAAGATCCTTTGTAATTGTCGGTACTTGTAAACATGTTTGCAAGCAACACCATTGTAGTTGTATTCCATTTGAACGAAGTTGATCTTGTATGTCAATTTCATTATTGCGCATAAGATAATGAATTGATGCTACAAATGAAAGCACTTTGATTGGATGGAGTTAGGGATGTTCAAGGTGCGGTTTAGACCACGCCAAACCGTAAGACAAATTGCACTTTTGCTATTTGTGGTTTGAAAACTGCAAGCCAAGCACACGATAGTGATTAGTGAACGTTGGAAAGTAGGTTTAGGTTGTTTCTGACAATTTTCCTAATATTTTCCTAATAAAGGTTGTTTTTGACAAAATGATGTTTTAACAGGTTGTTTCTGATAATTTTCCTAATATTTTTCAATTGAACATACACATTTCCATAGACAAACGAGTATTTATCAAGCTACTATTAAATTTCTAAACTTTGTTAATCTTTGAGAATAAGTAGAGTTGATCAAATATGGCCCTTCTTGCTAGCTCGGCCAAAAAAAGGACGAGTTTGCGTAAGTCTAAAAAGGCATCATTTTTAGTTAAAAATATAAACTCAACAAAAAAAAAACCCGAAAAATCCGCTTTTTCCCAATAAGTTCGCTGCTTTTTTTTAGGATTCATTCGAGCATCCATGAGATACTATGTTAAGGTTTGAACTCTCAAAAAAAAAAAATGTTAAGGTTTGACCTAGCCCAATCTAAAGTATTATATCACTAATAAGATAAAGTTGGTCTCGTAGCCAGAGACCACGAGACATCGACACTTGGCATTCTATTTTTTCGCCAAGCGTTGAGCCACATAGGTGACAAAATAAGTGTTATTGTGACAAATAATTGGATGCTAAATAAGCAAATTTTGAATAGATTTTTTTAAGATTAAAATGTTGTATTGTGTTTTAATATCGATATACCTCTAATATTTCATATATACAAAATTATTCATAATTTTTAATAAATATCTTATAACTCGATACTATTACCATCATCAGAAAAAATAATCTAGTTTGGCAATCAGTTCATTAGAAATAAATTTAAGTGCAATAAAAAAAATAAAAGTTAATAATAACATAAATGATATTTAACTACAAATAAAACTACAAAACTATATTATTATATAAATAAGCGATATGATATCATATGTTTAAACATTTACATTATCAAAAGGCATTATATGACTATATTAAAATTCAAACTAAAAAGTTTAGGACAATTTGACATCGTTTGGGGTGTTGTGGCTAAACATTTAATCTAATCTTACCATTAAACAACCACCAATATAATATTTTAGATACAAAAATTATTATTGAATTTCAGCTTAATTTCAGTTTAGTTCAGTTTCTAATTTACTTCTCTCATAAACAATTCATTTCGGCTTTATTCAGTTTAGTTCAGCTCCAATCAATTCAGTTCAGTATATAAGAACAGGCAAGATTAATGGGGGATTGGGGGGCACGCTAAGATACAAGTCATACAACACTCCAAAAAAAAAAAATTGAACGTTTTGGTGCGAAAACATATTTTTTTGATACCCCAAAATGGAGGGAACTAAAGATCCAAACTAATCTGCATATTCAGCAAAATCCGAACTCTACCAGACTTTTGCAAGAAATTGATTGATAGTTTTGAAGTATCTGAAGAAATGCAGAAAAAGATTGAATCATTCTTCAAACACTCATCAAATCCTCATTCATCTGCAAATTCTGATGATTTATTTGACGGAATTAGGGCACCAAAATTTCTAGAAATTCGAATCAAATACACTCGCCAACCCACTAGCCCACCAGGTACTTCAATTATTTCCCTAAATTATGCATTTAAAACTTCAATTAATAAAATTTTATTCATATCCAGATCGTTAATTTGTTCCAAATTTAATATTATGGCCCTATAATTTAGGGTTGAAGAATCAACAAGTGATGGGTTAATGAAAAATATTGCGGAGACGATTCCAAGTCTCCATAGCAGTCGCCTTATCATCAGGGGCGGAGCTACATGTGTGCATGGTGATGCACGTGCACCAGCAGCACCAAAAAATGAAATGAAATTTTAGCCTTTCCCCCTTTATTTTCTTTTCTTTTACAGTGGCTCCATGGCTGAGATCTTTGAAGTATGGGGTAGAACGGTAGAAGATGAATAGATTATGCAATATTTGAGTTTTAGAATAGGTGTAGGACAGGTGTCTAAGACTTTATAGGTCCATAACCTCCACTCCACTATTTATTTAATTTAAAATGCAAAACTTTTTTTAATGTATTTTGAAAGCATAGGAAAAAGTACCGAATATGGAGTAGAGTAGGAATTTAAAGTTATTTCTTACTAGGCAATAGCTTTTAAAATTCTGACATTTACATTTTGATACACTTTTTTTTTCTTTTTTTTTTCTCCTTTTGGCTTTAGAAATTAGTACTCGTACTTGTAAAGTTGTAAGCTGCTTGGGTGGTTTTGCCTAATACTCCTTATGTTTGTTTTTAAGTATCCCATAATAACATGACACACATGTTGAGGTAAAATTTTGATCAAATAAATATATTTTTAATATTAATAATCTACTAATTGAATCGATTTCAATAATTACCCATAAAACTTTATTTTTTCTTAATACGTGCATAATTCATAAACATTAGTCAAATGTGTTTAATGAATAGTGCCAAAATGATCAATGGGGCCCAAAAAAAGCGGAGAGAGTAATAATAATATACCATAGAATATGGTTTTAAAATATATAAAAAATATCAAATTACTAATTAAAATTTAGACACGACATCCGCAACCCGTTTCGTGATAACCGCATCATTTTCGTTATTGCAATTCATGACCGTTACCAATATTGCAACCGAAACCTCATTTTTGATAATTGATGGTGACTCATCATCTCGAAAATTCTGGATCCGCCACTGCTTATCATCAAGAACTTTTAACATAAAGTCAATAGAGATGCTACTATACACCCATTGCTTTACAATAGCATCGAGACGTTCCCACAGATCAATGGAGACATCCGTTGGCTTGGGGATCGAGGGATTGATGTGGTCAAGGACAGTGTAAGCCCTTGCGGTGTTGCGGAAGAGAGTCGCCCATGGATTATATTGTACCTTATCTCCATCAATCATAAGAGGAATGAGTTGCCGAATGTTTGTAACGGCCAAAGCCGGATGATACACTGGACCACTAGGAGGAGGAGGAGGGGGACGAGGAGGAGTGACCTGTGGTCGGTTGTGAGGAGGAGTGTATGGTGCATCAAAAACCATGGTGAATGAGATTAAGGTAAAAGAGAGGGCAAGGATCGTTTGAATCTGATACCTTGTAAGATGGGAGAATTCTCCTTGGAGGCATATTATTGATATCTGCCAATATATATACCTTTTTAGGGTTTACATTCTTTACAATCATACAATGCTAATTATGGTCTTATAGACACTAAAATATTTACATGTTGAGCTAGTCGCCATTAATATCAGATATCAACAAGCTATGTTGATATCATGGCAATATCGTAAATAATTGAAACTTTTTCTGACATGTGTTTGTAAAGTAGTGGAATGTTGACTACACTACGTGAAAAAATGAAATTGGCACCGGTTCAAACCCGGCCTAAGGCACCGGTTTGAACCGGTGCCAATGTGAGGGGTGCCAATTACCCCCCTTTTGGCACCGGTTCAAAACTGGTGCCAAAAATACTAAAAAAAAAAATTTTATCCTCCTTTTGGCACCGGTTAACCGGTGCCAAAAATGTCCAAAAAAATAATTTTTTTTTTTTGTTTTTTTTCACTTACCAATTAAATCTATCAACTCAAAAAAAAAAATATAACAATCACAACAAAAATCGAATTGGTTTCAATATATATAATCCAAAATTTACAATACATAATCAAATCCAAAATTACAATATAGATCAATTACAACTAACATATAAATAAAAAAAAAATTACATTATAAATCATAAAAAAAATTACATTATAAATCATAAAAAAAATTATAATATACTAGTAAATCAAAAAGAAAATTACAATATGAACATATCAATATTCTTGCATAATCTGTACCTGCACTAATTAAAAAAGAAAAAAAAATCAATTGGTAAAAATAAGCTTAAGAATTAATAAAAAAAACCCAGAAATTCAAGTTGAAATAAAAATCGAAAGTATCAAAAACGAAAAAAAAAACCAATTAAAAATCAAAATCAATATCGGAAAAAAATCAAAATCGAAATTATCAAAAACGAAAAAAAAAACCAAAATTGAAATCGAAAAAAGAAACCAAAAATTCGAAAAAAACAAAATCGAAATCGGAAAAAAAAACCAATTAAAATTGGAACCCAAAAAACCAAAATAAAAAACAAAATCCCAGAAATCGAAAACAAAAACCAAAATCAAAAATCAAAATCAATATTGAAAACCAAAAAACCAAAATCAAAATCAAAATCCCAGAAATCGGAAAAAAAAAAACCAAAATCAAAAACCAAAATCAAAATTGAAACCCAGAAAACCAAAATCGAAAAAAAAATCCCACAAATCGAAAAATAAAAAACCAAAATCGAAAATAAAAGGCAAAATCGAAAAAAAAAAACAAATACGAAAAACGAGTGAGTCAATCTTTAAGCAAAACCCAGAAAACCAATCTTAAAATCTTTAAGTCAATCTTAAAATCGAAAAAAAAAACAAACCCAGAAAACCAAAATGGAAAAAAAAATCCCACAAGAGATTTTGTGGTGGCGGCGGCGGCTGCAGATCTAAGGGAGAATATGAACGAAGAACATATTGGAAAATTTTAGGAAGGGTGTAAACCCAAATTTGAAGTCAAGGCTATGTCAAAGGAAAATTTTCCAAATGCAGGCGCCGATTTGAGAGAGAGAGGAGAGAGAAGGAGGAGAGAGAAGGAAAGGAGAGTAAATGGGGGACGAATGGAGGCGGAAGAACTTAGGTTTTAGCAGGGATAGAACTTAGGGGGAATGGAGGAGAGAGAAGGAGAGGAGAGGAAATAGGGTTTAATAATGCTCCGTTTTTTTTTTAAAAGGATGGACCGGTTCAGTAGCATCGGTTCAAACCGGTGCCCTTTGTATTTTTGGCACCGGTTCGATCTGAATCGGTGCCATTACTCTTAGTCTAAAATCCCGCCCATTTTTAGGGCGATTTTTGGCACCGGTTTGGTCTGAACCGGTGCCATTTGGGGGTTGCCTTTTTGTATTTTTCTACTAGTGCTAGGACTCCGTAGCTGCAATATTTTATTGCAATAGTGTAATGGGTCTTAATTGGACGGCAAATTTGACGCCATCTCCTTCATTCTAATGATATCTGGGTAAACTTGGTGAGGAGGAGAGAGAATAACAAAGTAGGAGAGAGAAACAACCAGTTAAATTTAAATACAATTCACCATTACAATTGAGCAACTCCTCCACCGACTGTCCAGCAACTGGTTATCAACTTTGCGATTACCCCGCTAATTGAACAACTCCACCGACTCCGAACAACTGGTCATCAAATTTGCGATTAGCCTGGCTATTCAACAACTCCTCGACCAGCCAGTCAAGATCTACTTCTCTGGCCAACTCCTCAGCCACGTCCAATCCACTGCCACCATTTTCCGACGACTTCGCCGCCGTAATAAACGAAAACCCTAAGATTAAGGGGTGAAATAAGGGGCATGTTTAACCCCAAAGGGTAGGAATTTTGTCGCCATCTTTGATTTGTACATTGCAGCTGACTATATCTCCATTAATGGTAGTGGAATGCTGATTAGAATCCTCCGATTACGATGCTCCGATTTAGTACTAACTAGGGTTATGGTTGAAGGTGGTGGATGGCGAGTGGGAAGGTGGAATAAAATGGGTTAACGCCGACTTAACATTGTTCTCTCCGTCAAATACAACGTTACCCTTCAACACTTTTAGAACGGGGCTAATAAAACGGGAAATTACTTGGTTTATTCGCATGGACAATCGTGCCTTTCATTTAACTGCGTAAAAGACCGTATTGCCCCTGATATCAACAATCCAAGTTGATATCAATTATTGACTTGTATTTCCTCTTTACATATTCATATTGTCTAACACATGGATCGGAAAACGGACCTGAACCCGCGCCAGACCCGAACCGGTAGATTCAGGTCCATTTTCGCTCCTTGTAAACCAGTCTAGGTCCAGACCGGATCATGTTTGGTCCGGTGTTCACCTGTAGACACCCAAATGTGTCTCCCCAAAACCAAATCCAGTGATGAATACCTTTCATGTCATTTAATTATCGAATAAAGCGAAAGTGTGAAAAATCTAGTGATGAGGATGTTTTTATTAAAATATCTCTTCTTTCTGTGAAAATATTTTTTTCTTACCTTATTTTTGAAAAAAGTGAATTCCAGTTTAGTTTGGTCCATGATATGGGTCCAATAATAGTGTAGTTGGATAGGGATTGAAAAGACCTTTCCAACGATATATTATAAGCCCAGTTACGATGAGTAATGGGGAAGTTATGGCCAAAATACTAAATTGGGCCCAATTTGGTTTTTATATGCGGCCTAATGATCTAGAGGAGGGCCTATTATTAATTATCATTTCTAAAGCTATTAGGATTGATTATAGTATTCTAGAATACTCTAGAATGTTCTTTTAAATCCTGATAGAGTTAGGATTGATAATTATGTTTCAGAGAGTTTGAAATTGAATAAAACTACTCCTTTTGAGAATCCTTGTTTTGTACGAAGTGGAATATATTCAGATTTTATTTTCGTGCCTCATAATTATTATCCAAATTTTATATGGTTGGATCGATCTTGAAATTATCTTTCCAATGATATATTATAATATTAAATCCGAGTTATAACGAAAAAAATATGAATGAGATATGAAACTTTATCCAAAACTGACACCCTTCCACTATTTCGGCCATATCTTTTTATATACAAAATATTTTAATATGATTTTAATTGGTTTGGAAATTAGACTTCAAGAGCTTTCCAACGACATATTATATGACTTATTTGGACTTCTGGATCAAAAGATATGATAAAAACAATATCTGCAAAAACTGTTTTGCAGCGCCGAACGCCAAGCCTAGCGTCTGGCGCTAGATTTAGCGTTTGGCGCTGCGCTCAACGTTTGGCGCCATGCGCGTGTTTGACGCTGCAATCGTTTTTTATTCTTTTTGAAACTTTGATTCGTTTTTTTATCACATCCAGCTGATTTTCTCTATAAATAGCCTCCTAAAACCTCCGTTTTCAATCATCAATTTCCATCAATTCTCTAATTCTCTCTTTCACCAACTCTCATCAAGAATCTCTTGATTACTCTCTCTCTCTCTCTCTCTCTCTCTCTCTCTCTCTCTCTCTCTCTTCTAAACTAGTCTTTTGCATGCAAAATTCCGCATTCACAAGATCTAGACATACCTAGCCAAGTTCGAAGTTGTCTTCGCCCTAAACGTGAAAGGTTTGATTTATGAGGGTTTGGTCCCAAATCTAGTCTAAACTTCTTAATCTCTATTTCAATTATTTAATTTAATTGTTTGATTTTATATTTTCCTTGAAGTTACTAACGTATGTATTTTGTTATTAGAAAGAGATACGAGGCATCCAAGTAAGTGTTTTAATTGTTTTCATTGTTATTATGATATAGAAATCATGTTTAGGTTGTTATTTTGATCCCTAGTATCATGGTAGGATGCTTTTCTTAGTATGATATTTAGAGTGATTTGCTTATATCAAATATGACAATTGTGATTCCTGTGATGCTTCCAATATTTTCTTTCCTAATATTCATGTTAGTATCATGTTATTAGGGCTATATATTTGATCTTTATTGTTTAGTGACATGCTAGGGTTTGTTATTAATCTTGTTAGTATCATGCCTAGGATCTTGCTATTAATATTATGCTTTAACATGATTTATGATTATAATTTTATGATGATGCTTTATTATTATGATTATTATTATGTTGCTTGATATTTATTGTTATTGCTTGATCACGCCTTTTATGCATGTTTAAAGGGAATTTGTACTTGTAATCACGCTTAATAAGATAATTAATAATCTTGTTTAGGGTTAATTTGATTACAATTCAAGTGATCGCCAATAATAGTTTTGTTTGTGCATTAATATTCAACCAACATAAATAAACAGGTTTAGGGTAAACCTATTGATTGCATGTTAGTCAGAAAGCGCACATGAATACGATCAGAATAAAGTAGAGGCCTATTATTAGGGGAGTAAAGCACAAATACGGTCCCTAAACTTTCGTATTTGTGCATTTTTAGTCCCTCAACTTTCATTTGTGAACTTTTGGTCCCTCAACCACCACTCTTGGTGTTTCTAACCAAAAAGTCGAGGGACCTTGTCTAGTCAGCAAAAGTTTAGGGACTATAACTCATTATTTTTTTTGGTTTTCTTTTTTATTTTTGTCAGAATTTATTTTTAAAAAAAAATATCTTTGTATTATTCATTTTTCTTATTTTTGGACAGTGTTAATTTTTTTTAGATTAATTAAAAATCTGAAGTAATTAAACATAAAACTAAAAAAAAATCACCAATTATTTTTATTGAAAAAATAAAATTAAATTTAACCTTTATCTTTTCATGGCTTCCAGTCTCTCTCTCCGCCTCTTCCCTAACCCCCCCCCCTTCCAATTTTCTCTCTCATCCCTTCTTCCATAGTCCCATGGCTTACAACTCCTCCTCTCCTTTGACAATGGCGGCTCCCAACCAAAAAAAAAAAATATTAGGCCAAGCTCAGACAATGCCTCTCTCTTCTCTCACAACCTTTACGTACACCACCACCATTATTACTCGATTAATTCGCCACCCGTTTACATCATAGTCGCCGCCACTTCCACCTAGTTTGTTCGTCGCCGCCTCCTTTTTTTTCTTTTCAAAGTTTTCGACTCGCAATTAGGGTAGGGTTCGATGATTTTTTTTAACCAATAAGGGTAAGGTATTGGTGGTTGTGCGTTACGATTTTAGCGATGGTAAATGGGTTAGTTGCAAATCTAAGTGGTGGTGAGGTGGAGTTTTAATTTACTGTTGGTGGTGAGTTTGGGTTTTGGTTTGTTGGTGGTGGCTGGTGATTGGTGATGTAGGGTTCGTTGGTGGTGGTTGGTGACATGGGGTTTCGGTTCGTTGGTGGTGGCTAGTGACATGGGGTTTTGGTTCGTTGGTGGTGGCGGTGAGGTGGGGTTTCGGTTGGTGGTGATGAGGTGGGGTTTCGATCTTAGGGGTAGTGATGTGGGGTTTTAATTAGATCTTGGTGGTGGTGAGATCGTGAGAGGGTGGTGGGGGGTGTTCGTTGCTAGTGGTGCGAGTTGGTTGGGTGCGTGGGTTTTTGGTGGTTTTAGTGGGGTTCGTTTTAGATCTAAGTAGTGGTGAGAAAGTGGTTACAAGGGTGTTGGTGGTGTTTAGTTTACTAATCAAAGTTTTCTTTCATTTTAATGAACTTATTTTAATCAAAGTTTGTATGTATTAATAATAAATATTAATTTATTAATAGCTTACAATAAAAAAAAAAATGAGTCATGGTCCCTAATCTTTTGCTGACTAGGCTAGGTCCCTCAACTTTTTGGTCATAAACACCAAGAGTGGTGGTTGAGGGACAAAAAGTGAACAAATGAAAGTTGAGGGACTAAAAGTGCACAAATACAATAGTTTAGAGACCGTATTTGTGCTTTACTCATTATTAGGGTAGGTTCAATCTCTTTTAGATTGGATTTTTACTTTCATCCCCGAACTACCAGTCATGGTTCCAGACCTATTGGAGTTAACGATCTCTTGGATTGTTAAGGGGTGTAACCTTCACCTCGTGAACGGTTTACAAGTTCCTAAAACTTATTGGCGACTCTTTTGCTCTAGCTTCCTTCCCTTTGGACGCCACCATGCTTAAGTGTATGATCACAGTGGGGTTCAAGTTTGGGGTAATGCTTGAAATATTCCTTACATCACCCCTAATTGCAATTGTCCAATCAAGACTTGATCTTAGCAATAGTCCACAATGATGGAAGTTGTATCGCCAACATGCCAAGTATTAAAAGTAACCTCTGTCTTTTTCTCTTCTATTATTTATTTTTTTGTTTTTTTCAAGTTAGCTAGCGTACCCTTAATAATGCTAATCATATTACTACCTCCAGTTCATTTTAGTTGCAACAAAGTACAACTTTACGCAAACCTAGGCAAAAATTTTAAGGGGCTTAATGCATGTGAGTATTAAGTAATTAAGGGAGTTAAAAAGGAGGGAAAGCATGTGGTCCCATTTTTTTTAATAAAGTAAAACAAGTGGGAAATTTTGGTGAGGTGGAGTTTTCCCACCCAAAAAAATATGACTTTTCACATGGTTGAGAATTTCCTCCCAAATTTCCAGCCAATTTAAGAGGGAGTTCCCCCTTTTTTTTTTTTCCACGAGTTTCCCTCCCAAATTTTCAAGGGAAATTCAAAAAGTATGCCAAAATACCCCAAAACCTGTTTTCTTAACAATTCAAATCAATTCCCCTTATAAAAAGGGGAAGTTCCAATGCACAAACAGTTTGTTTATCAACCAAAAGACAGATCAGGGAGGGGTTGGGGGGTGGGGGGTTTAGGGTGAATAATTCAGTGTTTACAAAACACCAGACTACAAATTACAAAAGCCTACAATTAGTTTATAATTAGCCTAAATTCATAGTGCTAAGTTAAACAAAAGCAGCATCCATGTTCATTTCTTCTAGGCTCCGTTGAAGACCATCCAAAAAATTTTAGCCACCACTTCATCACCTTCAGACAGCCTGAAAAAAAAGGATAGGGACTCATGGCAGAGTTCTTTGAAGAACTCTTTTTTTTTTAATGAAAATCAACTGTACAATGAGGAACAGACAATGGCAGCATGGAATTATTTCACAGAAGAAGAAACTGAAGAAGACAACAGCAACTCAGAAGAAGAAGCTGGTTATGATGTAGATGATGATGGTGAACTACATGGTCCACTGCATATGTATGGCAGACAAAGCAGAGAAATGACAGTAGAAGAGAAGCGCCAATTAGTTGATGAGA
Source organism: Chenopodium album (assembly GCF_948465745.1). Classification (NCBI taxonomy): domain Eukaryota; kingdom Viridiplantae; phylum Streptophyta; class Magnoliopsida; order Caryophyllales; family Amaranthaceae; genus Chenopodium; species Chenopodium album. The sequence goes on along the minus strand of NC_137835.1, from coordinate 16,091,150 downwards.
TCATGCTCAATATGGAGGGAGACTCTTTGCCAAGAGGATTTTTATCTAGTTTGGCCAGAAAGCATCATGTGCATAGATCAACAACAACAAGATGGTTTAAGGTAATTAAGCAACACATGTTAGAAGGCAATGTTGTAGATGTTAGGACCAAAAAAATAGGTACTGTTGGCAGAAAACAAAAGGAGTACACTGATGAATTCTTAACATCAGTGCCTTTGTACAAAAGACAAACTGAAAGAGGATATGCTGTAGCACTTCATGTCTCTAAGTCTGCTATTCACAGGTTAAGGAAAAGGGGTAGACTGAGAACACACACAAGCACAAACAAACCAGCACTCACTGACCAGCATAAAATAGCAAGACTGAAATGGGTTCTAAGTCACATAACCCCAATTCCAGCAGAAGAGGACCCTTCATTTGAAGACATGCAACAATGGATACACATTTATGAAAAGTGTTTTTTCATAAACCCAGAAACAAGGACATTCTACCTTCTTCCAGCAAAAGACAATCCATACAGAGCACAATAGTCCAAAAGGTTCAAGATAAAGGCTATGTTTATGGGCATGATTGGGAAACCATTGTATGATGCAAACAAACAGTTATTACATGATGGGAAGTATGGTCTTTTCCCTTTTGTCAAGTACGAGGAAGCAAAGAAAAAGAGTAAAAACAGAGACAAGGGAACCATAGAGGCTAAGGCAGTCCAGAGTATTAATAAGGAAGCAATAAGGGACATGCTACTTAATCATGTGTTGCCAACAATACATGAACAATGGCCACCACAGCTTCCCAAGGACATAACTATTCAATGGGACAATGCTAGGCCTCACCAAATACCACAAGATGCAGAATTTCAAGAAGCATGTCAAGCATATGGATTCAACATACAATTTATTTTTTCAACCAGCTCAATCACCAGACATGAATGTTCCAGACTTAGGACTATTCAATGTCATTCAATCACTGCAGTATCAGTCATTCCCTCAGAATTTAGATGATCTCATCAAAGAAGTTGAAATAGCATTCAAAGGATTTGATCTAGAGTTGAACAAATACAGTTGGATTACACTTCAGTCATGCATGATTGAGGTATTAACAAGAAAAGGAGGAAACAACTACATAACACCACACATGAAAAAAAGAAGTCTAGACAGGCAAGGTATTCTACCAGATTTGCTTCAAGTTGACAAGGAATAATTGTAGAGGTTGTTTCCTATCTTGATTCAATCACAATCCCAAGTACAAGTGCAAATGAATTTCAAATGGAAGTAGATGCAGATTGAAGAATATAAGGAAGCACAATCAAACCATCTGAGCCAAAGACTGCCACACATAACCAGTACAATCTTAACATGTTTTTTTGTTGTTTTTGTTGGTATTGGTTAGGTGTATTTTGGTAAATACTTAATGTAAACATTCTTAGGTAGTCTTGTATGCTACTTTAATTTAGTTTGGTTTTGTAAAAATCACAACCTTTTGTTATTAATGGAAACACAACCTTTTTTGGGTACTAATCATCCATCAGAAAGGATTACAGTTCTCTTTCAAGGCATCAATGAGTTATGGTACCTCAATAGAAACCTCAATCAGAGGTAACTAGAGCAGCCATGACACTCAAATAGCTATCAGATGAGTCCCTTCATCATTTGGATGGGATTCAATGCATCATAGAAAGGGGACCCATCAACAAAATCTTCCTAGCAGTCAACCAACACACAATCACAACTCCTCAAGTCAGCCAACAGACCAGTTCATATTCCATAAACAATTACAGAAGCACACAACCAACATCTCAAACCCAAACATAATAGCCAAACATAACAGGGGACTCATCAATTTATATCCAAATCAACAATTCATATCCAAACAACCAACAACTCATACCCCAACATCATATCCTAACATAACAGAGGACTCAACAATTCATTTAAAAAACAACAATTCATACCCAAACAACCAACAACTCATACCCAAACAACATATCCAAACATAACAGGAAACACATCAAAACATACCCAATCAACCAACAAAATCAGACTAGGCATAACAAAGAACAGGGGACTCATCAATAACATAATTAACCATAAATTGCACTGCCCAATTAGTATGGGGGAAGGGACTACTGGGGGTAGTAGATCTGGAGGTAAGCCTCCAGTACGTCATCTGGATCCTGCCCCCCTGGAGGTAAGCCTCTCAAGCGCTTAGTACCAGCGCTAGTCCCAAAAGTACTCCCACCCATCATGGGATGGGAAGCGGGTGGCTGAAGAACTTCTCCGGCAGTCAGCTCCTGGAACAAAGAAACCCTGTTTTAGAATTAGCGTCTGGTGGCGGTGAAGCAGTTGGAACAGCCATCACAGCAGCAGATCCACCTTCTTTGGTGGAAACAACCTTCAGATCTGGGCTGTTGATAAGTGGTTTATTTGACCACTTATAATGTTGATTTAAACCCGATTTTGTAATCTTTTCCCCTCTTTGTAACCGTTTTTGAATGAAAATGTTGTATCTTGGCCTCGCCCCTTCTTTACTTGTGTTTGTCCATGTTTTGCATGTATTATATTTTAATTTAACAAGCACTCAAATCATGGAGTAAATTTTAATTTCTCGAAGACAAAGAAGGGAGAGCCCGCTCCAGTGGGAGCGGGCGTGCACCTCCCCTGGAGCGGGCGCTCCCCAACTTCAGCAACATTTTGCCCAAATGCAGAGTCTGTGAGGACCGGACGTGCACCTATCCAGGAGCGGGCGATCCTTCCTTTGAACTTGAAGACTGCCTATGCTGTAGAACAGGGGAGCGGGCGTGCACCTTACCAGGAGCGGGCGCTCCTCCTTGTTACTTTCAAGTCTGACTTCCCACTGAAGCAGGAAGAGCGGGCGTGCATCAGAACGGAGCGGGCGCTGCTCTTTGTGGAGCGGGCGCTCCTCGCTGGGAATCCGTTTTTTTTTTACGGATTTCCCTATGTTTTTCGGGGAGCATAAATACCTCCCCTTTAGCTCATTTGAGGGAAGCGAACAGTAGCCTAGTTTTCAGATATCTCTCTTAGTTTGAAACATTCCTTTTAATTAATTTAGCTTAGTTTTCATCAAATTAATCATTGTAATAGTTGGTTTCAAGATTCATCCTCAAGAATTGACACTTTGTATTCAACATTTCCAAGCTTTAATTAGTAACTTCCTTCTACTTTTCTCCATTCAAATTCTAGTCTTATTTGTTCTTGCATGATATTTAAATCTTCTTAGTTCTTGATAATTATTTGTTATTGGATGATAGTTATTTCAATTGTTAATCACTTTTCCCCAATTATTGAAGAAGTTAGAACCCTAATACTTGTTTGCATGTTGATAAACATGAGTTGTGAGTAGTCTTCTTGCTAGGGGTTGGGTGAAGCTCAACCTTTTGGATTAATTATGCAAATGTGGGAGAAGCATTGACGATGTTTGTATTGCAATTAAATTGATTATATGAGATTGCTTGTTAGTTCTTCATGATAGGATTAGCTACCCTTGACTTAGGAGCTTGATAGCATGATATGCTTAGTTTGACATGGGAATGTAAATTGAGTATGTCTTTACTTATTGCAATTTGATTATGTATCATCTATTGCTAGACTAATGAGGAATCTAAGTTTAGTAGTGTGAGTTGTTTTCTCATTGCATGAGGTTGATTTTACATATTGTCCTTGCTATACCTTGTCTATTTTACTCCCCGTTTGCCTAATTGCCTTGGTTGAGTGGATCCCATTCCCTAGTATCTTTAATCCATCGATTTAGAATCATAGTTTGTTTGTCTACTTGACGAACCCCAATTGACATAGACTTCGAATTAGCTTAAGAGTTAAGATCTTTAGCAACCATATCCCGTTCCTTGTGGACCGAACTCTTACTTATCATTATGCTTGGTGTGTAAGGTGTTTGTTAATAAATGTGTTTTATTGAGTATGGAATGTGCGACCGTTCTAACGCCCATCAGCTGTGAGGTGGCGGAACCGGCCTTTTGGACCCAGAAACCTTTGACGGCTTCTCATCCTCATCGCTTGAGATGTATTCAGCAAGCTTCGCCTCAACAATCTTCCTCCTAGCAATTACAGAAGCACGACGGAGCGGCTTCATCACCCCAGAACCACGACAAGGTATGTATGTGGTTACCTCAGGTTTAGGTGGGGATCGTGTGGATCCAGAAGAAAGGGACTCATGGCTTACAAGATCTATTATTTTTGGTTGAGAAGAAGACATTTCAAGAGTGAAATGGGGTGAATCGGCGTAAAAAAACCCAGAAGATGAAGAGAGAGAAAGGGGAAAGATCCCAGTTTTTTTTAGGAGAGAGAATAAGAAAGGACGAGAGAGAGAGATTTAAAGAGGTAGGGTTTGAGAGGGGGGGGTGTGATTTCTGGAAAAAATTTCCAGAATTTAATTCTCCTAACCATTTTCTAGAATTGAATGCAGATTCAATGAAGGTGGTTGGAGATGAAGGAATTTAAAGGGGAAGGGGGTAAATTTGGTGGGAGTAGTTAATTTAATTAATTAAATCATCAAACTATGCAAATGAAATTAGGAGTGTTAATAAAATAGATTAAGAAAAAAGTAAGGGCATATATGTAATTTTACAGGCCAAAAGTTACCAAATAAGGAAATTTTTTTTGTTGCAAGTAATATGAACCACCCCAAAATGGAAATTGTTGCAACTAAAATGAACCGGAGGTAACGATTTCCGTAGATATTGCTTAATTATAAACTAATTCCCTAATTGCGTTGGTTTAAAAACTAATTCCCACGGTACTGTCCACGTAGGACTGGTACAAGGTTCATATATATATATATATATTTGGTTCAACATAGAAACGCTAACGGTGATAGCGGTTCTATACAGTAGAATCGTATAGAACCACTAACACCATTAGCGGTTCTAATAATTAAATAACAAACACCATTGGCAAAGCTGACATATAAACCGCAAATACTGTTAGCGTTTTTTGTAGTAAAACTGCAAACTGCATTAGCGGTTTTTACTTGTGAGCCTACCACTTTAAAACTGCTATTTAAACCTGTAAGTGTGCTCCAAAAAAATATGAACCTGAAAATATTAAAAGGCATAATGCCTAATATAAAGAACCTGTGACAAACTAACAAATATGCCTTCATCCAAGACAAAGTTAATAGCAAAGATTATCCAGTTTATTATATACAAATCAAAAGTCCTAATGCCTTTCTCCAACACAAACTAAACATATGTTCATCAAAATATAAATAAAATGTTATTTACATATAATTTAAGACCAAAAAAGTGCTTCTAGCTATCTAACACCTAGGATCCACGCTGCTTCTTTTAATGATGTTCCGATGATCCAAATGCAGATTCATTAACCTCTGTATTGGGTGATAGCTGTGAAATAGTAGAACGCAAGGTGCGTGATTGTATTAGGTATGTTAATTGTAGTTTGGGAGTACAAGATTGATGAGGAGAAGACTCGTAGTTCAAAGAGAATGAAGATGGGCTGAGCGTAGTATGTGGTGATATGGGAGAAGTAAGTGGTGAGGTAGGAGGACAAAGAGGAGGAGTACATTGAGGAGGAGGAGTGGCAGTAGCAAATGAAGAAGGAGTGGCAGTAGCAGCAGAAGAAGTGGCAGTAGCAGCTTGAGTAGAAGTGGCAGCAGGAGTAGTAGTAGAAGTGGCAGCAGCAATAGTAGGAGTGACAGCAATAGAAGTATCAGTAGGAGCAGGAGTAGGAGAATTAGGGAGGTGTCGTGGTGGCCTAGAAGCAAGGATACCTAATGAGGATGTTGATTGAGTGGTGACACCTACATCATGGAGCATGTATGCTTTGCCAACTGTATGCAAGGTCTAGGTGCAGGAACTTGCTAAACTTTGTAAGGTGTGCAATGCCAACTCCAAAGCTTTATCAACGGGCAAATCGGAAGTAGACTCTTCCACACGAGTGCACGTTCTCACAACCTTAGCAACTGTTTCAGACTAGATAAAAATGAAAATAGTTAGCTCTTTAAATTTTAATTGTCATCAGAAAAAAAAATCACATAAGCACCATTGCGTAATTCTTACAAGCACAAACTCATTAGAGGCGGGCTGATATTTAGTTGAAGGACGTTCTTGGTCCGGCGGAGTGATAATAAGCTTTGTAATTGTCCGATACCAAGCTAAATAGGCATCCAATGTTGTTGTTTGACCCTTGGCCAAAGTGCCACCAACAACTCTATCTTCTCGCTTATTCCACTCTTCTAAATACTTGGCATGGATCTTGACATAATTTTTGTTTTTTGCACCTCTACGATCAATACGATGAAGTGACTCACTCGTGTTACACGGAAGAGGGATAGGTTGGTCAAATCCAAACTGTCGCATCCCTCGATCGGGAAGATGATACTTAATAATGTCAAAACAAATTAATGGTGAGTAAGTACGCCACACATGTGTATCGCTTCGACATATTTCCGGAAGTAAAGAAAGAATATCCTCCATATACGATTGCCATGTCATTTATTAAAAGCATACACCAAAGAGATGACATTCAAATTGTACATCTATCGTTTTAAAATAGTTGTATTATTGCGTTAAATATTTGGAACTATGCATTTCAGCTTCAAGAATGGTTCTAATTAAGCTCAAGCCTCTATGTTGTCAATATTCAGCATAATAAAGTAAACAAAGAATTGGTTTTAAAAAAAAGTAAACAAAGATGTAGCCTGCTTTATGAAAGTAAACAAATATACAAATAATTGGTATATAACCACAGATGAATCAACTACTCTAAAGCATTATAAAAGTAATAAATTAGCATTGCAACATTTTGTTCATTAAGTGGGTTCAGCAAACAAGTTTGGCACTTATCATAGCTCATATGATGCTGACTTATCATAGCTCATATGATGCTGGAATTAATATAAGAACCTATACCGAATCTGCATTAAGAAATAAGAATTGAAGGACTACAAATATGTTAAAATAAAGAAGTTTGCATTGTATTTTAAGTTTCTATTTAACTGTTTGTACTAAAATGTATCAATCTTTATCTTGTGAAATGTAAGAAGACCTACAACCTACTGACAAAGTAGAGAATTGTTAAAACCATCAGAAATTCTAAGATTAAAAGTTGCTAAAACATACATAGCATCTGACAACAGAAAACTAGTAATAAACCAACAAAAAAAGAGGAAAGAAAAAGGGAAGCTAGTAGTCTGTGAAAATTATACCTGATCATCACTTTGGTGATCCAATGCGTCCCTGTAATATGAAAGGCCACCGCTAGCTGATTCTACGCGCGTAAAGTATACACGTAACCAACTGAAATTAGAGTAAAAATCTCAAGTTAAAAAAAGACAGAACCTATAACTAGAATCAGATGTACTTGCATGCTAAAGGGTCAATGCCCTTCATATGTTGAGAGCCAAGTATCTGAGGATCTGTTACATCCTCAGGCTGCTGCTCTGGAGGATTATTGTCGGCCTGCCGAAGTCGAGATATTGCTGGTACACCAATGTGTATTTGCTCCCATGACCATAACTGAAGCAATAACAAAGGTCCTCCTATCTCCTTTGCCTCACGTCTACAAGCTCGACATAATTGCCTATATAAAAAGGCAAGCGTTGCACTACCCCAACTATAGTTTCCTGCTGTATGAAGATATGTCAAAAGTGGTAAGTAAATAAGCTGAACTGCATCACCACTCTTATCAGTAAACAAAACAGATCCCATAAGCATAAGTATATATGCTCTTGCAAATCTCTGCACTGTAAGGTCATCAGCATCCGGGGACAAGTTTGAGAAGTTTTTCCTCCACCAAGATAATCTGAGTGCAGAGCCCTTGAGTGTTGGCTTCTGAGTTGTATCATCAACCCCTGGCATAACTCCTAGCAATTCTTCTACAAGTGCAGACCATTTTTGAGAAGTGGATCCGATGACAGCATCACCGTGTACTCGCAACCCTAACAAGACGACCACATCCCCTAAAGTAATAGTTGCCTCACCAATTGCCAAGTGGAATGTATGTGTTTCTTGTCTCTACCTCTCAACCAAAGCGGTAATGAGAGGTCGATCAAGACCTACAAAACATCATAGTCTGTGCATTCCATAGAAGCCTGCTTGCTTAACATAACTCAACATTCGATCATCTACTACCCAATTCCGAGTCAAAGAAAATAAATGCTCCCTACATGACAATACCTTATCTCCTCGTGCTACTCCTTTCCACACATCCTCACTCCTATGACCCTCTTGGTAAATAAGAACGGAACGGTCAAGGGGGCCCGAGTGGACCATTTGACCTGAATTCAAAATAAATGCAAATAGGTTAGCACATGACTGCATATTGTATAATTACAATTGAATGTTAAACACAAGCATGCTGACTAATGTAAACTATTAAAAATAAATAAAATTGATTTGCCTCGAAATTTGACTGCTATTCCTATATCTACAAGTGGTCTTGTTATGCCCTCGAAAATGACATATGCTGCATTGCTTTTTTGCTCGTATCTTTTCATCCATCTCGTTTCGAAACCTACTTGAAGGGGTGCGTCCAGGGGCGCGCTTTTGAGTAGGGGGAGCAACAATTTTAGGGCCAACATATGGAGGCCATCTCGAAACATCATGTACAGGCATGAAAGTATTCTTATAAGTATCCCTATACTATGTTGTTCTGAAGAAAGGGTCAACAAAATCAGCATATGATAAGCTTCGATGTCGACAAACAGCTAAAACATGAGAGCATGGAAGCATATAGATGGTCAGTTTTTGACATGTAAAGTCCTTTTAGATAGGTTCACAGTATGAACATGACCACCTTTTCCAGAAGCTCGATTACCACAACCAGTTTCAACTGCAAACAAGCCCTTCTCATAATCAAAAGGATTAACCTTATGTGCTGCTGATTTTTTAAAGTTATCATCGATAGTTTTCAATGCCTTTTCACTGTACTCATAACCTTCTTGCAATCTTCTTTTACCCCAACCACGCCTAATCACAAATTAAGAATTCACTCTATGGAACGTCATTTTTACTAAAGCAGTAATAGGTAAAAAACGAGCTCCTTTCATTACCCCATTGAAGCACTCTGACATATTTGTGGTTCGTATGCCGTACCTAAAACCACCATCATGATAGATTGACCACTTATACAATGGTTTCTCTGCCAACCATTCACGTGCTTCCAATTTCAATTCACAAATCTTGTTAAAGTAGTGTATGAACTTATTCTTTTGACGTGCATCCGCGACACGACCAAGTAGGTTTTTCAAGTGAGCATTCTTAAATTTGGAGTTGAAATTTGAGGCTAGATGACGAATACAAAACCTGTGATGAGCATGTGGTTCTTCCCATCCACTTCCAACAACGGTCATTGTTTTCAAAATCGAGGCATGCCTATCTGAAATGACACAAAGACCCTTTCTTTGAGTAACAAATTGCCGTATGCATAACATGAACCATTCCCATGCATCACCCGTCTCACCTTCAACAACGGCAAAAGCAAGAGGAAACAACTGAAAATTAGCATTTGTGGCCATGGCAATGAGAAGTGTCCCCTTGTATTTTCCGTAAAGATGGGTGCCATCAATGGTAATAAGTGGGCGACAATGGTTAAAGCCATCAATAGATGGCTTGAATGCCCAAAAAACTCTCTGGAACACATGAGTAGAAGGGTCTAATGTTGGTGTCGTACACCGATGAACCACTGTACCCTCATTTGACTCTTTTAAAGCTTGCATAAATTTGGATAACTCTTCATATGATTTATCCCAATCTCCAAAAATAGTAGTGATTGCCTTTGGCTTGGCTAACCAAACCCTCTTGTATGTTATGGTATATTGAAATCGATCTTTAATAACTTGCACTATAGCACAAACTTTTAAAGAAGGGTCGGCTCGTATGAGATCAAGTATAACATCACACACAAAATCAGACGACAAAAGGGGATGGTCAAGATTATTAATTTCACCAACACATGTGCTTGCATGAGGTCCTTCGTACTTCACAATTCTAAATGTAGGAAGTGCTGGTAACTTGATTGCACGCAACCTCCAAGGACGTTTGCACTTTTCCTTTCTTATGCACTCAACAACATATTTTTCAGGTTGCACTTCCTTCACTCGAAAAGTTTGATTTTTGGATATAGAATACTGTTTAACAACGTCTTTTAACTGTTGCAAAGTATCAAACTCTTGACCAACTTTAAACTCACCCCGAAGAGAAAAGTTGTTGTTCCCCGACCAAGTTCTCCAAGAATCAAGCACTTCTGGGTCTACATCTGGAACATTGTTAAAATCATATGTTGGTGCACTTTCCTTAATAAGCATCTCATTAGCTTCTCTTACATCATCATCTTCACCCTCATCACTATCCACCATAACATCATCACCTAGCGTATCTAGCTCGGGGTGTAATGAATTATAATCACCAAAGGAAGCAAATCTTGATTGAGGTGAGGGTGTTGGAGAAGTCACATCCGATAAATGATCAACAACATAATGATCATCGGTAAGCATTCTTGTAAATGATACCCTCCCTTCATTAGGAATTCTTCCTGGCGAGTTTGGGACCATACCCAAAAAATATTGAACGGTAGGAAAAGAACCCGTGTTATCTACCACACTTGCTTGCTTGGGAACAAATTCTAAATACAATTGAATATTAGACATTGAATATTGTCTTACAGCAGCCCACATGTTTTTTAATGAGCTATCATCATTCAATCGAATGGCTGCATATGAGTTGTGTGTAGAATACCTCATTCTCATCTTCAACTCAAAATATCGAGAATCACACCCCGCAACTTCATATATCTTACTTAGAACCTCCGAGAAACCCATAGAACTACTGACTAGCAAAAATCTATTCTCCCCACCAATATATGACACGTCACCTCCTGTTTCTACAAGTTCCCCGCGCATAAAACAGAGTAGAGGGAAATTTGACATCTCCATATTCTAAATAAAGAATTCCAACATGCAAATTACACAAAACCACAATTTTAAAATATATAACTTATAATACATAAATTAATGAATTATTGCATGCAATGATATTGTTTGAAGAACCAAATTACTAGAACAGAGCTTGACATGAACAAATTCCACCACTTAAGTAAAGCATCAAATTATACTCATAAAATATTGCATTATCACCATGAAATTTTAGAAATTTACGCTCATACATACACCTAGTATCAAATTAATTTAGGAATTAAATTACAATATACATGATGAATGAAAAAAAAATAAAAGGGAAAATTAGGGCTAACCTCTCAAATTGATGGTTGAAATATACAATTGGGACAAATTATGTGCATTACCGCTGTCGTGGAGGTCGTACGGACGTCTTCGTACACCGCTGCCGTGGTGGTCAAGTTTGGTGGTCGCCGCAAGGAAGTCCGGTGGTCGTGTTGTGGAGTTTGGATGATACTGCACTCCTTTGTTTTTGTTCTTCGTGAGAATATTATAGGTGTGATGTTATTATTTTTTTTCCAAAAAAAAAGGTGTGATATTATTAAATTAGAAAAGAAATGCTAATGACTTTAGCGGTTATTATCTAAGAACCGCTAATGGTGTTAGTGGTTCTATACGATTCTACTGTATAGAACCGCTATCACCATTAGCGGTTCTATGTTGAACCAAAAAAAAAAAAAATACGAACCTTGTACCAGTCCTACGTGGACAGTACCGTGGGAATTAGTTTTTAAACCAACGCAATTAGGGAATTAGTTTATAATTAAGCAATATCTACGGAAATCGTTCGAACCGGAGGTAGTATTATTTTTGAGGTAAAGCTGAACATATTATTATATACTCCCTCCGTTTTTAAATACTTGCTCCATTTCTCCATGTGCGGAGTTTTAGGAGAAATTGGAGAAAATTATAAAATATGGAGGTAGTGTGGTTGGTGGAAGAATAAAGAATTGTAAAAAGCAAAAGTAGTGGAGAATGAAATTGGAGGAAAGAGAAGATGAAATTAATGAAGTATGATATTTGTTGGGTCCACTAGGTGAGAGAAATGAGTTAAATATTGTAAAAGCTTTCCAAATAAGGAAATGGAGAAAGTATTTAAAAACGGCCGAAAAGGGAAAGTGGAGCAAGCATTTAAAAACGGAGGGAGTAACTAATACGAAGTAATATATAAAGCTAAACTTTTAGCCAGACCACGAGACAGTGACACTTGACGTTCTAACTTTTCGCCAAGTGTTGCAACACATTGGACATATTTAAATAGACTTCATAGGATAAAAAAAAAAATTAGTGTAGAATTCTATTTGGATAGAATTTTAGGATAAAACTGTTAGTTTAGAATTTTATTTTCAATAAAATACCAATATTTCAGAGGTACAAATTGAATTATAATTCTATTCAAAAAAAATTATTAGATTATAATTCTAAAAATTATCACATAAATTTATTTTTTATACTCTCTCAGTGATTTTTTAAGTGTTACACTTTCCGTTTCTGGTCGTGTTTTTTAAGTGTTACACTTTCTTTTTTGGCAAAAAACTACATTAAAATATTATATCTCTCTCCTCTGATTGTCCCCACCCAAACCCACTATTATTTTTTTTATTATATCTTTTCTCTCACATTCATTACTTTTCAATAAACTATTAACCCCACTATTTTCCTTTTACAATTTTTTATACTCCAACAGTCCTACTACCCCACTTACCTCTTATTTTATTTAAGTCAATTAAATTGCCTAAAATTATATGCCGGTCAAACTGTAACACTTAAAAAAACACGGAGGGAGTATCATAATATTTGTTTTGAGCTAAGGAGGTAGTTCAAAGTGTAAAACATACCTTTATAATATGTATATTATGTACTAATCGGTTAAAACTGATATATTTTAGAATTTGATATATAGATTATTAAAAAATTATCTTAAAATTCAATAAACAACCCGGACATCGCACAGGTCACAAAACTAGTTTTAATTTATAGCTATTCATATAATTTTTTTAATTCATAGTTAATCACTTTAATTTCAAAAGCTAAAAGTCAATGTGAAAACTAGTAAATTAATTAATTATTGAACAAGACATATATCTAACTCAGATGTTGAAAAAAGCTAAAAACAGTTAACCAATATGAAAACGAACATTTTAATTATTTGCCAAACAAGGCATTCATCTAACTTAGATGTTGATGTTTTTATTAATGTAAACATCTAATCTCTTTGGGCTAGGCTAGGTAATTAAGTGATCGACGTCGATATATGATGCTAATTCCAAAAGAAGTATGTATATGGCTCCATAACCTTTCTCCTTCTAGGACATGGGACAAGTACGCGCCCTCAAGTGTCAAATGGGTTCATCGCATAGCCAGTAGTCGAAAACGTTGCAAGTACATAGGCATCGCGTGACAATCATGTAGATGGGAAAGCTTGCTTCTTTGAATGGATGGCCGTAGGACTAAATCAATCAACCATTATTATGGATTAGAACAAATAGGTCCACTAATAGTACTAACATACGTAGTACCATTCACTTAATTTGAAGGCTGAAAATACTCCAAGTCTTGCTTGTTTAAAGCATATAGCATTCGCACCATTAACGTCACTATTCATCCATGTATAGGTCAATGTCACACTTCTTTCGTTATGATTTACCAAGTATTTCTCGTATTTATTTGATTTGTATAACCTTTTGCCTAATTAATGCTTGGCACAACTTTGTCCATTGAGGCTTATGTCATTTACACATAATGTATGATCTGTGCACTAGGATTCATCATGCGCATGGTGCACCCGGTTAAATAAAAAAAGGTGGAAAGAACATTCCGTTGTTCATTTTTTACAAAGAACATGCATTACTAAAAAAAAATGAAGACATTACAAAACGAACATTATAAAAACTTTATTAAAATTTCATGAAAAATTACACATAAACACAAAAATCTTTACCAAAGATAATATTTCCCCAAAAATAGTTCTTTTTTTCCAAAAATTCAACTTTCCATAATTCAAGATTTCATTATCAAATTAAAATATTAAAATTCAAAATTCAAAATAACATATGTTAAAAGAACATAATGTCTTGGGTGTAGCTCATTACCTCAAAGAACATGCGAGCCAAATTCCAAGAGCATACTTTTTGTTTTTTGTTTTTTTTTGTTTTTTTTTTTGACAAGAGCAAAGGCAAAAAAACAACTAAAAAAAACTAGAAAACGTTAAACGACACCTCCTAGCTATGTCGTTTGCCCTCTGTACCTGTTCTCTTGGGACCTTTAGGATTGCACATCGAGGAAAGGTGGCTCCGATTTCCCTTATTTCCTTAATCAACCAAGTTATCGAAACATCCTTACCTCGGTTGTCTTGCAGTCTGTTAAGAAGGGAAATAGAGTCTGATAGGAGGAGAATCCCCTATTTTCCTTGAGCCTTTGCCCATTTTAAAGCTTCGAGACATGCCCAAGCTTCACACTGTATGGCTGATGAGGCTGCTCCACAAATTCCACCTTCTACAATCATATCACCCAGGTTATTCACGTTACCTGCCCATCCAATTCCTGCCCTTAAAGTCTTTTTATCCCAAGAGCCGTCTGCTTCCATTATGAACCTGTCAAACCCAGTCTTATCCATTCCCAGGTGTACGTGATTAAAACCTGGAGGTAAAATTGGGTTAGTTATGGTTGGAGTTGTTTCAGTGTTATCATGGTTCCTGTTATGTAAGAAGACCTCATGGTCTTGCATTCCTTGGTTTACGAATTCTGCCACTAAACCGGCATTTCCATTGGCGTTTTTGAAGCATCTTGTATTTCTCGTTTTCCACAACCCCTATAAGGTTGCAATGAACAAAGCATTATGAGTACTAAATTTCCCATCCTCGCTATAAAAGAGCAGGATATAGTGCTGGATCCAGTTCCTCAAGGAGCTGGGACCAGGAGAGTCATGGAAAATGGGAATGGAGGAGACCTCCCAAACCTCTTTTGCCAGAGAGCAGAAACGAAACAGATGTTGGCTATCTTCCATGCCCAATTTGCAAAAATCACATGTTGAATCGACAGGTATCCCTCTATTTGCCAGATTAAGCTTAACTGCAACCCCGTCGTGAAAAAGTCTCCATAGGAAAAGCTTCCATTTTGGCTGAATGTCCATCTCGAAAAGCTTCCATTTTGGCTGAATGTCCATTCTCCAGACCAGCTTCATGAATTCATGTTCCTTATTTGAGAAGGAGGAGCAGTCAACCCCCCTATCTTTAGCAAGATAGTAGTATCCTGTTTTGACCGTGTACCTCCCAGAGGGGTGAAATTTCCAGTAAGTGAAATCATCCTCTTTTTTGTGGGTAAGTTCCATGGCCAAAATTGCTTTTGCACTATTCCAGTTGAAGCAAAGCCTAACCTTTCCCGCGATCCATTTGCCTGTGTTCCAGTCAATAAAATCCTCCACCTTCCAGTTCCGAGCGGCTCCTAAAGTTTGATTTGAGTTAACCATTGGAATTTCTCCATTCACCCACGGCATACTAATAGCCCTGATCTCCTTCCCATTACCAATCTTCCATGCAAACCCATCCTTGAAGCGTTGTGAGGCCTTTTGGAGGCTTTTCCTACCCATTAACGGGTTCCCTTTCCTCACATAAGGACTACTCGTATGTTGAATCCCACCAGGGTGGAACCCTCTATGCACTCTAGCTAGACAGTAAAAGTTGCGTGTTGAGATGCATTCTTGTTGATTGTTTGAAAAGGAGGGTATCATTGAGGGTTGAGGTTTCCCTAATCCCTAGCCCCCCCCCCCCATGCCCTTGAGGGCTTGGATAACAGCCTTGTTTACCCAGTGCATACCTTTTCCCCCTTTGTTCGACCACCAGAACCTCGAGATGAGAGAGTCAATTTTGTTGGCAATGCTTTGGGGCAGTTTGAGACATTTCATAACATGAGCCGAGATACTAACCAGAACGGTGTTGATAAGGACTAACTTAGCCGCTTAAGATAGACGGAGATAAGCCCATGAAATTACCTTCTCCAAGATCCTGTCAACCAAAAACTGGAAAGACTGACTTTTCCTCCCTTGAATATCAATAGGAGCCCCCAGGTGAATCCCCATATTATCAGTCTCGGGCATAGAAAGAATTTGTTTCAAGGCTAACCTCTTATTGTTATCAAAACTTGGAGAAAATTTAATGAATGACTTTTGCAAATTCAACTTTTGACCCGAGACTTTTCCGAACCTTTGGAGAATATCCTTAATACACAAGCAAGACTCCTCATCAGCCTTAAAGAACAACATTGCATCATCTGCAAAGAAAAGATGGGAGATAGATGGAGATCTTCTCGAAACCTTCAAACCTTTGAATTGGTTGATGTCCTCTGCCAGGATCAACATTCTTGAGAGGATATCCATGCAGAAAATGAAGAGGTAAGGAGAAAGAGGGTCTCCTTGCCTTAACCCACAGTTAGGGACAAAATGCTGAGAAGTTTTCCTGTTAATGACAGCTTTAAAGCTCACTTTTGAGATACACTATGAGATCATTCTAATCCAGTGATCAGAGAATCCGTAGGCCTGTAGGACCTTCAGGAGGAAGAGCCAATCCACTCTGTCATAGGCTTTTGACATGTCAATTTTAACCGCTGTGAAGTTTGACTTTTTCTTTGTATTAATGAGATGCATAAGTTCATGGCTTAACAAAATATTGTCCTCCATATATCTCCCTGGGATGAAAGCTTGTTGTTTTTCCGAGATAATACCTAGGAAAATTTTCTTCAACCTGTTGACCGGACACTTGGAGATGCATTTGTAGACCGTGTTGCATAAGCTGATTGGTCTAAATTGGTTGGCAAGTTCAGGGACTTTCACCTTTGGGATCAACACCAGCTGAGACTGGTTCCATTCTTTAAGGATATTACCAGATCTCGTGAATTATTGGACACTGTTCACCACTAGCTCCCCTACTTCCTCTTAGTAAATATGAAAGAAATTGGTTGTGAACCCATCTGGACCCGGAGACTTAGAACAGTGCATATCCAACATTGCCTTTTTAACCTCCATATCTGTGAAAGGTCTGTCCAGCATTTATCATCCAATGAAAGCTGAGGCAGCTCCAGTTGTCGAAGAAGGAGATCAATCTCCTCCCCATGACCCTAAGAAATGACCGGATTAAAAATTTCCTTTACAGAAGTTAAAATTACCTTTTCCACCTCCGATTGTCCTTCCACCCAAGAATTATCGCCATTTTTTATCGTTAAGGTCTCATTATGAAACTGACGCTGTTTTACCTTCCTGTTCAATCAACATATGTTAAACAAGATAAGAAAAAAAGAACATATTATTAAACATATATAGATATGTTCTTTGTAAAATACATTATGTTCTTTCTGCCTTTTGGGTGGACTATGCGCATGGTGCACCTTGATGTACTATCCTATTTTCATTTATACGTAGTATAAGATACCTAATAGATCCAGCGCAACTAAGTACACTGTTAGTTGAGAATCAAATTTAGCCTATTTGGTGGGAAGCTATCCATTCCCTCCTGTAAGAGAGGTTCAATTCTCACCCTCAGGCAAGTAGATTCTCCCATTTACTCTCAACTTACAACGGAATTCTCTTTACCTACAAAAAAGGTACGTTGTTAGTGACATGATTGTGCATTTGTGCCATTGTGGATAAGAGTTTATTAAGTTTGAATTTTACAAAATGTAAAAAAAAAAATAAAAATGACTAGTCTAACTTGTCGAATAAGTGTAAGAGTTTGATATTCTAAAAGCACTAATATATCTAGCCGAATTAAACAAAATCCCGTAAAAAAAATTTAGAAAATTCTCTTAACATGTTTAGAGCAACTAACTCCAATGACAAGTTAATTGTCAATTTAGCTTGCCATGCCACATAAACTTTTAAGCTAATTGTCATTTTAGCTCCAATGGTTAGCTAATAGCTTACTATTTAAATGGACCACACTTCCTTAATTTACGTAAATAAATTTCATTTTATTTATTTTAATTTGTTTTATTTTAGCAAGTTATTTTCCAAGCAAATTGGCTTGACAAAGCTAATTTGCAAGCTAAGAGCAACTCCAATGGTTATAGTTAGGGACTTGCTTGCAATTTTCAAAATTTTCTAGCTACTAGCTTGAGCATTGGAGTTAAAAATTACAAGTAGCTTGGCCAAGCATAAGCTAATTTGCTTGAGTCCTTGAGAAAAAAGTTTGCAAAATTTTTGGAGATTAACATATTAAAATAATTAAATTTATAAAGCTAATTGAGAAAATCAAGCTTATTTAATTAGTAAGCTAGTAGCTAACCATTGAAGTACAAAATAGCTACAAAGAAAATTAGCTAAAAATCATATGTGGCATGGCAAGCTAATTTAACAATTAACAATTAGCTTACCATTGAAGATGCTCTAATTGGCTTGGCCAAGCTAATTGCATTTTCTAACTCCAATGGTTAAGCTAGTAGCTAGGGATTATTTAATATTGCAAGTAAATCACTAGTTACAACCATTAAAGTTGCTCTAGTACAATGCTTAGATTCCAAATGTCACTTGTCAAAAATAAAAGAAAAAAAAAATTCCAAACGGTAAGAGCTAGGAAAGGAGAGAGTATCAATGTACTTCTAATATAATTTTTGTGCTTTTATTTTGATGTTTTGTGCTTTTGCTCTATACGTGTGTCTTTTGATTTGCAAATATTATATACGTAGTATATTTTTTTTAATATTTCATTTGGAAAATGAGCAATATTTTAAACGAGACTAACAAGGAGAGCAATGTATTTATGTAAACAATAAGGTTAACTAATTAATACTACATACTTCATAATATATAAGTACCATAGATACTTTGCATATACATCCTTCAATTTAATCAAATTAGCAATATTTGACAATTAATGTATTTGCCGATACAAAACTGTGACCATCAATATTTTAAAATTTTGAAATAAAATATGAAATCTTACAATAAAAGTAATAAGATTTTACTTATTTCACTTTCTTTGTTACCTTATGATCAAATTTGAAAAATATGTTGAAATTAGACCTTATAGCTTTATTTACAATTTTTTATCGATCATTAATTTCGTGATGAAATAAAATAATTATGAAAATAACATGACGGAAAAATACACATTAGTACAAATTCAAGAGCAACTTCAATGGTTGTATCAATCTAGAAACTTGCTTATAAATTTTAATCAAATAATACCTAGCTACTAGCATGACCATTTGAGCTATAGTATGCCATTAGTTGGCCAAGCAAATTCGCATGGTTGAACTAATTTGATTGCTTGGAAAAAACTTGTCAAAATAGAGCAAGTAAAAATGAAATACAAAAAAGTTAATTAATTAAGTGGAGCTTATTCAGATAGTAAGCTAATAGTTTGAGTGAGCTTAAAGTAAGTAAAATGATAATTAGTTTGAAAGCTTATGTGGCATGGTAAACTAATTTGAGAATTAGCTAATCATTGGAATTGGTCTAATTAATAAGTCCCCATATAATATAAGGTCGGAGTTTAGTCAGAATTAGATCAAATAAAAAAATAAGTTTAGAAATGATTAGATAAGCAAAGATAAGGTGAACAAAACATAGCCAAATTCAAAGATTATATATTTACTTGATAATATCAGATGTTTGAAATTTAAATTAAAGTATGGAGTCAAAGTCATAATATTAAGAGTGTAGAACTACTGAACTACCCATTTGGGTCTAACTAAGTGTTTTTTTTTTTTCAATAAAAATGTTGCAAAATTAGAAGTGTTGCAATTGAGGCACAGTAGTATAACAGATTAACAACATACCGCTGTAAGCCTATATATACAGCCGTAGATTAAGTTAAATCTCACCCATAAAAAAAAATAAATAAACATATAAATACTCCTCTTTACGCAGCCATTCTCTATTAACCTCCTAAGTTCCATAATTAACCAATACCATGTCAAATGAACATCCAAAAGTTAATGGCATAGGAATAATTAAATTCCTTAAGCACAAGAATTTCTTCATCACTGGATCCACTGGTTTTATAGCTAAAGGTAATTAATTTCTCTTTTTGATATTTAGTTTACCTAGCTAGTTATTAGCTAAGTTCAATTTGAAAAAAAATAATTATCACAATATTAATATTTTTATTATTATCATAGTTTGTAGTAAAAGGAAAATATTTTTATTGTCGATTATCAAATTCTATTTTAATTTTGTTAGATTTGCTTTAATGTGTATCAGTAAATATTTTTATACTTTGTATATGATTTTACAAACACAAAATGTAAATTTGAATTAAGCATCAAAATTGTGCAATTAGAATATGTAAAAAGACAAACATTATTATTATTATTATTATTATTATTATTATTATTATTATTATTATTATTATTATTATTATTATGTAAAAAGGGGATTTTTACCCGAGTTTTTAGAGAGCAACATAGGATTTAATATTTTTAGCGCGCCATGTAAGATAATAAATTTTAGTGGTAGCCAATTAAATACGAGATTATTAATTTCTTTTTTAGATTAAATAATTTAAATGACACGTGAGCAAAATTGACGAATGAGATTTTTCGGTTTAAATTAATTAAATATAAAAAATTATCTTTTAATATAAGGAATTTTATCTAAATATATAACAAATTTTAGCATATATATATATATATATATATATATATATATATATATATATATATATATATATATATATATATATATATATATATATATATACTAAAAGCAAATCCTTCCATGACACTTGTCATGACCTTGTGAAAAAATTTCCCGCCTTTCACCTTTTTTTTTTTTTTTTTTTTTTTTTTTTTTTTTTTTTCTCTTTTTTTGCAAAATTTATAAGTAAACTATTTATACCTCATGATATTTTCTTTCCACTTTGACAATTATATTTCATATATACCCAAATAAAATATTTCTGAATATCTTTTAAATACTTTATGTAGTATTTTGTAATATTATTGTCAAAAATAGTTAACAGCCGTGCATTGCACGGGATTTTAACCTAATATATATATATATATTTATTTATGCGGACCGTGCATCCGGCTTCATCTTGTTAACTAAAAAAGCAATCCTACTTAATAAGACGCATTTCCCAGATAATACTATGAGTAGAAAATTGCCGTTATCCAAAAAACAAAATCCTAATGTGGAGAAATTCTATTGCAAAGTCAATAACTATAAAAGAAAAATTCAATAACAGTAATTTTCTAATTTTCCAAATTAAATTCTGTCTTTTATGCTTAATAAGATTTGGTAATAAATCATGTCAAAAGAAGATTTGGTAATAAACGATTGCGTATATTCGTGCCCATATTAGAGCAAATTGATCTAGACATCTAATTAAGACATGTCACATGAGAGCCCTTTGAGCTTGAAATGTGGATGCATCATGGGCCTCATACATACCCTGTGTGAAATATTCCACTTTGAAAGGAGGAGTGGATGAGATTTGAACCTGTGTCTACTGTGTCCAGTGTCGGATACATGATTTCACCGTCTCAATTGCATACAAATCAATAATTATTTAATTAATGCATATATATTCTAAAAGCTAATAAAAAAACCACTCTACAAATATTAAATATCTTGTAGGTTAGGAGGAGGATTTGTGACGGATAATGACAAACCACCAATAAAATAACAAAAAAGTTTAGAACGATGAGCTTTAACAAGTCACCTAATGAGAACTACAAAGGTAAGATTTGAGGGATGAAGTTAATAAATAAAAAAATAAATATCAACAAGTTACCTAGTGAGAACTATGAATGCGTGTTCATATATATATATATATATATATATATATATATATATATATATATATATAATGGAATTGCCACTCGTGGGTATTGATCAACTCATGACCACTATAGAGAGCTGTTATGAGGCCTTAACCACTAAACTGATGAGCACTAATGGTTATTTGATGTAATGTTTTATATATATAAACTATTTTTCTTTTTGTTGGGTAACGTGACCCACCATGCACAAGGGTGGTTTCGCTACTGATAGTGTCATGTTGGCTCTGAACCCATGTAAGAGAACCAACTCAAACAAAAACTTAAGCTAATGGTTGAGGTCTATGAATATGTTTTATGCTCTATCACGCCCCCTCATATGAGAGTCCATTGGGTTTGAAATGTGGATGCAGCATGAATCTCCCGCATACCCTGTGCGAAATATTCCACTTTAAAAGGAGGAGTGGATAAAATTCAAACTCATGACCTCTACATTACGTTGGCTCTGATACCATGTTAAAGGACTAAGTCAATCAAAAGTTTAAGCTGATGGTTGATACCTGGAATGTGTTTTTTTATTTTATCATACCTAGGAATGTGTTTTTTACTTTATCAGGAACAAAAAATATTATGTAAATGAAATAAAACGCACGTCAAAGTGTATGGCTATAATTATAAGACATATATGAACTACTAACGACCAATCTTGTCGATGAGTGTAATCGCGTAAATAGTCATGTGTATTCCATTCTTTATGGGGTGATGCTAAAGGTAGACAATAAACATCTAGCAATAGTAGCAATACTAGCAAATAAACTTAACATTTACGAATTATAATTTTTGTGGGTGTCGTATGGCATGCATAACCAGTTTTTATTGAGAAGCTGTTGCGGGAAGTTCCGGAGGTACAAAAGGTGTATTTGTTGATGAGGGCTAAAAATGAAGAAGCGGCAACGCAAAGAGTTAACTCTGAAGTAAGTGCAATTAGTCTCTTACTAAAATCAATTCATAATTATATATTGTCATTTTTAATTTATCCCCTCTACGGTATAATTTAGGTATATTAATTTATCTCATTCATTACTAGTTTAAATTACATTATAATGACTCAATGTTATATTGTTACTATTAATTTCAAATGTCGGGGATTATATTACATAACTTTGAACGCGATTTTATATTCTATTATGTGAATAGATCATAGACTGCGAACTATTCAAACGGCTGAAAGAAATGCATGGAGGAAAATACGAGGAATTCATGAAGAGCAAACTAGTTCCAGTAGTTGGAAATATTTGTGATCCTTGTCTTGGTATGTATAGCGACGTGGCTGCTGTCATTGCAGATCAAGTTGACAGTATAATTAATACTGCTGGCAATACCAAATGGCATGAGAGGTTTACACATTCTTTCCCTACATTTCATCTACAAAGTAATTATATCTACCGATAAAGGGCGCATTCGGCAAAATGTAGTTGTAGAGGTAGCTGTTAGCTGTGATGGTGGCTGTTAGCTGTATGTATAGCTGTTAGCTGTCAACTAGCTGTTAGCTGTGAAAATAAATAATTCAGTATGAGTGTTTGATAAACTAGCTGTTAGCTGTAAAATTCTAAAAAATCGAAGAAAATTCAACAGCTACCTAGCTTTTCACAAAAGTTAATAATGTTAACTTTTCACAAAAGCTACTTCAACAACTAAACTCTACCCCACCACTAGATTCCCAAAAACTCATAATTTTTTCTATGTAGTGGTTTGAATAAGTCAAACCACTAAAAGCTACCTAAAAGTTACTCAAAAGCTAGTGTCGAACACGCCCAAAGTCTTGGCCTAATTGTTAAGCCTGAGGGCTTGTATATACTCCTTTTGTCCTACAATAATTGATACATTGGAATTTTTTTTTTCATTGTTCCTGTATTAAGTTCTACTACTATTTTTTTATTAATATAATAAAAATATATTTATCATGAAATATATTGTTAGATTACTTCGTCATATACTATTTTTTTTTTAATATTTTTTATGTTTAATAATATAAAATAAGGTCAAACTAGTGCATCGGCATATGCGCAAAGTTTGATTGTGTCAAATATTTTGGGACACAGAGAGTATATAATATTCTCTCCGTTTCATAGTGATTTTTTCACTTTGTGTGTACACATTTGCCATCACAATACTTTGACTATTCTCGTATCTTAGCTTATGAATAGTGCCATTGTGTCAAGATTATCCCTGCCAAAAGCTTAAATGGAAAATTAAAGCGTATGATGATTGGTTTATATACTCTATCGTTGTAACACCTCAGGTTAATAGGAGTCCACTAAGAGATATTGTCTTCTTTGGGCCTAGCTCTCAAGAATTTACTTTGGTGTAGGATAAAAATCTCACTCAAAAGGCCTCTACAAAGTTGTGGTATCAACCCCATATAAGTAAGGCACTCCCACATTGGAAGTTGAGGAAAGCTTTCCTTGTTATAAGTAAAACTGAACTTTTTTTTTTTTTTTGTACTTAATTAATTTTCACCAAGTTGAAAATATGTTTTTTACACAATATAAATTATTTTTTCGTTTAATATTATTGTTGGAATAAGGTGAAGAGAACATGACCTAATAAGTGTAATAATTTCACTTACAAAAAATGGATTGATGGAAGCCCCTTGAAGGCTTGAACTAGGGTTAGAGAGAGAGAGAGAGAGAGAGAGAGAGAGAGAGAGAGAGGGGTTTAAAAGAAAAGGCTGCAAGCAAAATGATACTCCGTGTATAAATAATCCTAATATTAACGAAGTATATCATGTATGCCTTTTAGCTAACTAAGAACCCATTATTTAGAGCTACTCTGCTCTGCTTAAAAATTGAACTTAATATTGAATTATTATAATAATAATAATTAATATTTAATAATAATAATAATAATAATTAATATTGAATAATAATAATAATAAATTAATTAATATTTAACAATAATAATAATATTAAATATTAATTGTAATTATAATAATTAATATTGAATTATTATAATTACAATTAATATTTAATAATTATAATAATAATAATATTCAATACTTAATAATTATAATATTAATATTTAATAATAATAATAAAAGTAATAATAATGATAATAATAATAATAATAATAATAATAATAATAATAATAATAATAATAATAATAATAATAAAAATAAAATATGCTCTGCTCTACTCTGCTCGGCTCGACTCTGCTTCAATCTGCTCTGCTCTATTAAAATCTGATCTGCTCTACCTTGTCCAGAAGCTCAAAAGAACGGGGCCTAATTAGATGAGTAGGCTATCTAATTAGCTCATTTTCTCGAAAATTAAAGTCTTCAAAATTACAAATAAGGTCAAGCTATTTATTTATTTATTAATTATTTTTTAATTTTTTTTTTTGTTTTAAGAACAAGAATTCTACATCTAAACGACTCACCAGTAATTACAATAATAAAGATGAAAAGTGATAGCGTATACAACCCACTGTATTCCTAAGCTTCAACTATTAGCTTAACTTTAGAATGGGTTGGTTCTTTAGCATTGCATTAGAGCTAACGTGACACAAAGTGACAAAGGTCACAAGTTCATGTCTCATTTGCTCCTCATCAGCTACTTTCAAAGTGCAATTAATATCGCGTTTGGTATATATGAAAAGTTCTAAATTGCATGCATTCATGTCATCCACACTTGCATTTAAACCAATAGCTTAAGTTATTTTTAATTGAGTTGGCCCTTTAACAAAAACAAATGATAATACTCTGTATATCACTAATCTTGACTTAATTAGACCAAGGTTCATTTCAATTATAAAAAATGATATTATTGTTAGTAAATCCTTCATGACTTAGGGTATGTTCACATTTACTAAAATAATAAGCTGAACTGAACTGAACTGATTGAAGCTGAACTGAACTAAACTGAATTGAACTGAACTGAACTGAAATGAGCTTAAACGAATATTTTATGACGAGAGATGAAAATTAGGAGCTGAACAGAACTGAACTAATTGGAGCTGAACTGAACTGCGATTGGAGCTGAAGTAAACAGAACTGAACTGAAATTAAGCTAAAGTGAATAGCCCCTTAGTTCAGTTCGGCTCCAATCATTTCAGTTCAGTTTCGTTTAGTTCAGCTCCAATTAGTTTAGTTCAATTCAATTCAATTCAACTCCAATCAGTTCAGTTCAGTTCAACTCAGTTCAATAAATGTGAACAGACCGGACTTGGACGACAAAGTTTCATTTAATTTTGCTTCAAAAAAAAAAAAAGTTTCATTTAATTTACTTCTTTGATTTAAAATCTTAAGTTTCAATTACATTTTCTCAACCTTATCTCTTTCTGAAAAATGATATGGATTAGGTTTTCTTTCTAAAATCCATAATCAAAATTAACTAAAAACATGCATGGAGATATTTTGTAAAAACAATCTTTTTCCCCTCTACTGTATTATCACATAAAAAATACAAATAACATAATCGTAAATCTTAATTTGCTAAGTCTCTCTAGTTCTATCATTACAGGTATGACGAGCTCCTCGAGGTCAATGTAAAAGGACTCTCAATACTGCTTGACTATGCAATGAATTGTAGGAAACTTATCCTTTTTCTACATGTATCAACTGGTATGCAAAAATATGTGATCTACATCATTATGTTATTCTTAAATAAGTAAATGTGTCACGTTACAGTGTTACACAACGTCACCACTGGATTAAGAATAAGGGCGAAATCTAATGGTTTGATTTTCTTGGTTTCAATAGCTGCTGCCGCCTTCAACCGGGACACCATAGGAGTCGTTATGGAAAACCCTATAGCCATGAAAGAAAGCACAACCTCAAATGTGAGCATGCCAACAACCTTGGATATCGAAACTGAACTAAAAATGGCGACGAAATTGGCTTCAGAAATTCCCAACCATAAATTGTCAATAGAGATGGCTAAGTTAGGCTATAGGAGGTAAGGTACCGGTGTACAAAATTTTTCTTACTTGATCATGCATCAAATATTTTTGTCTAAATGTGTAAATAAGTTCTATTTATATTTAGGACTTGCCTGGATTTAGGGAGATGCAGTGGCGGATCCAGGATTTTCGAACTTATGAGTCACCATTAATAATTGATCACTCGTTTCAATCCAAAAATTATATTTCACCAAAATGATTTCAATCCAAAAATAGGATCTAAAAATACATACTATAAAACTATTACATTAAACTAACTTTATGATTTTTCACTTAAAAAAAAAAAGTTAGATAACTTAAGAGACCAGTTATTAAATATAACAGGTCTCTTTAATGAAATATGAAAGCAGCGCAAAAAATTATTCTGACAAAAAGAGACCTTTTATCTAGATAACAGGTCTCTAATGACGTGGTGGCAATAGCAGCAACAAAGAGACCACCTATCTGATATTTTAATAGGCGGTCTCTTTGATATTTAAAAAACTGACAGTGGGCTAATCTCAAATAGAAGCAGCAAAGAGACCGCCTATCTGTAATAGGCGGTATCTCTCTTTTTTTTTTTTGTGCTGGTGAGTCACGTGACTCACTGTGCACCTTAATAGATCCGCCCCTGGGGAGATGTTAGGGGAATAATGATTAGGTGGGGATTTGTTAGGGTGAAGTAATTAATGGAGGGAAACTGTTAAGGGGACTCATTTATAGTAGGTTTGGCGCAAGATTACTCATTACGAGGGAAAAAAGGCGTGTTCGGCGCTAGCTTTTAAGTAGCTTTTAGTGGTTTGACTTGACCAAGTCAAACAACTACTAAACAATTGACAAAGTAGTGGTTAGGGTAGCTTTTAGTTGTGGAGGTAGCTTTTAATTATATAAAATTAGAATGATTAGCTTTTGAAATTAGAGGTAGCTGTTGAAAATTTAATCTATAGTTTTAAAATTAAAATATTGATTTTTATATGTAAAAGCTAATCAACCGCTACTTTACCGAACACTCATATATTAATTATTTATCTTCACAACTAACAGCTTGTTGACAGCCAACAATTACCTCTACAGCTAGCTACAACTACATTCACAGCTATATTTTGCCGAATACACCTTTAATCTTGTGTTTGGTATTATACAGAGCACTCAGTCTGCACATTCCTTCCTTCTATTATAAGTTTTTTTTTTTTTCCTTTTTTTCCTTAAAGTCATTTAAATTTGATTAATCCAATAACATCATAAAATAAAAATTTGATTCATAAACATGAAATTTATCACAATATTATTAAGAAGTCAAAACAAACCACTCACATTTTTACATTTTTTTTCAACAAAATCACTTAAAAAATTCTCATCCAAAAATTATACACAGTAATAATCTGAAAAACAAAAACGAAAAAAAAAAAAAAATCTCACATAAAAATCTCATCAAAGGAAAAATTATAAAAAAAAAAAACATAAAAGAAAAGTAATTCAAAATTCAATTTGGTCTGCCATCAAAATTTACAATAAAAAAAATCTGAAGAAATCAAGTTTAAAATTAAAGTAATTTTTTTTTTTGGAAATAAACTAATTAGTCAATTTTTTTTATAACTGAAAATCAAGGTCAAAATTGAAGTAAATTGATAATAAATGAAAATCGAAATTAATAAATTATTGAATTTAAAAAAATCATTTGTACATACCAAATCTGAAAACACAACGAATCCAGATTACAACTTCATGGATATGGATTATGGAAGGATTGGAGGAAGAAAGAGAATTTGGGAACAAGTTGCAAAAAGAAGGAAACAAAGAAAATGCAATTAGATGTAAAGAACATTTAGCTAAAATGAAATTAAAATAACAAAAACTGAAAAGAACATTTAGCTAAAATGAAATTAAAATAACAAAAACTGAAAAGAACATTTAGCTAAAATGAAATTCAAATAACAAAAAGTGAAAAGAACATGTTACAAAATTGTAAAGATTAAAGAACATATACCTAAAGTGAAAAGAACATATTGTTAAAATGTAATAAACGTGATAATTTCTGAGCATCTATATTAAAAGAACATGAAAAATACTACAACAAAAGAACATAGAGCTGTTAATAACAATGAACATAACACTATCTTATAAAGAACATCATCTTCAAACTTTGTCACATTATTCTCAAATTCAACATCTAGATTCATCAAAAAGGAAAATAAACAATGAATTTAATGATTACAAAATACTCTAATTCAAATCTAAAATAACACAATTAATGAAAAATAGATACAAAATTTCATACAAAAGTACGTTCGATCTTTGATTAACAAATCCACATATTCACCTTCATTAATAATCACTCCATTAACAAAACAATGTTCAAAAGCACTACATACAAAGCTCAATCTAAATGCTCAGCCATCGTCTTCTATCAATAGAATTCCTTTTTCTCTATAAATTTTCTATTTCTCTCTCTAAGATTTATATTCCTCTCTCTAAAGAATTCAAACAAGTGAAATTAAAATATGAAGAAATATAGTACAAATTTCTTAATTGAGATTGAAAAATAATTACCAAAACTCTTCAATTATGGAAAAAATAATTCATTTAAAAATTGAAAAGCTAGATGTTTTTTAAAAAATACGAAGTATTATATTATGTTCTTTCTGTTTTTTTTTTTTTTGTTGAATAAAAATAATATTCATTACATTATATTATCATATATATATAAAGAACATAAAGTTGGGTTTTTTTTTTTTTTTTTTTTTTTTTTTTTTTTTTTTTTTTAATACAAAATGGCTATATGTTCTTTACAAAACAACTATATATTCATTACAAAACAATCATATGTGATTTTTTTTTCTTTTTATAATATAACTATATGTTCTTTATAAAACAACTATATATTCTTTACTAAATATTTATATGTTCATTCTGCCGCTTTTTTTTTTTTTTCTTTAAAGAAAACCGGATGCACGGAACATATGTCCACCTCCACGAAAAAAATTTCAAAGAAAATGGGTAAGTTGGAATGTTACCGGGTAACTGTTATTCTAGGGGTGGGGGGGGGGGGGGGGGGCTGGGTAATATTACCCCCATTTGAGGGGAAATTTTTACAGAGCCAAAAGATTATACTCAATCCAGGCCAAGCTTACAAGCCCATAAGGCCATAACTACTACCCCTTTAAATTTTACACCCCATTCTCCTCAATCTGCCAGGCAGGGCCTTAGGGTTAGAGGTGTTAAAAGCACACCTGACTCGATTCAAAAAATATCCGATTTAAATTTGGACTCGCATAAACATAATAATTTAGTATGATTTAACTTTAAAAACTTACCCAACCTAACCCGACCCAACCATAGGAGACTCGATCCGATCATCCAAATTGACACCCCTACTTAGGGTTAAAATGTGTGTTTAAATTATTTAGTACCTAATTTGTTCAAATGTTTAAGTATTTATTTTAAATTACCTAATTTTTGTTATCTTTCTCTACCTCTAATTACCTAATTAATTACGAGAACTAACACTATACATATATATGTTACCCTCATATTATCAAAACCTAATTTTTGTTCGAATGTGGTTTTTTGATGAGCAAAAATATATAAGGACATAAATTTCCTTGGGCTTTAAATTTTTTTTACTGATTATATTGTGTTGGTTATTATAAGCAAATTGTAGTCACACTTTAATCAATATTATTATGAAAAAAACTTTGTTAAAGAATATGGTTTTGTGAATAAAATAGGGCTAAACTTCATGGATGCTTAAACACTTACCAACTAACAAAAGCTATGGGAGAGATGCTAATAACCAAACTAGAAGGAAAATTATCGACAGTCATCATTCGTCCGACTTTGGTCGAAAGCAGTATCAAAGAACCATTTCCTGGATGGATTGAGGGATACAGGTAAACGTGATATGTTTTTTTTTTTTTTAAAAAAAAAAAAAATATATTGTTTACATTGATATGTAATTATTACTTAATCTTCACATTAACGATGACATAATTAACTCAAATTCGCAACTTACTACAACCAATATCATTATGGAGACCTTCCGTCTGTAATAAGGGGGTAGTCTTAGTGTTAATGGACTAATTCAACCAGAAAATTAAGCTAATGATTGAACCCCATGATATTTTATATAATCTATCACGCACCCTCACAAGCCAACATATTCCACTTGAAAGTGGGGATTGGGTGTGGATGCATGATTTGAATTCATGGCTTTTTTGTATCACGATGTCTCTAAATACCATGTTTAAATTACTACCATGTTAATAGATTCGAATTCATGTTTGCCATGTTTACCAAAAGATTAAGATGATGGATGAAGCTTATAATCGATTTATATACTCTATCTGTCTATCACTTAGCTTGTTAAATAAAAAAAAAAAAAATTAATCAAACTTAGATCAATATGTTGTTTAAATTAAAGAGGGTCTATGTTAAATTGTTTTCATCTCAAATAAAATTAGGTAGAACATTTTATGATAAAAATCAACAACCAGAAAGTATTAGTTTTTTGTATTACAGCATACGATGAATGAGGTAGGCCTATTTCTTCTTACAAAAGGGATCTTTAATCATCAATAAAAAATTGGTTGACTTTGTCAAAAAAAAAAAAAAAAAAAAAAAAAAATGGAAAAAAAAAATTGGTTGATTATATATATATATATATATATATATATATATATATATATATATATATATATATATATATATATATATATATATATATGGGAAGACTCTCGTGAGAATTTTTCTTATGTGAGAACACTATTTATGTTTTAAATTTTAAATCTGATGTTCTAAACTTTTACTTAGGTGTTCTAAATTAAATCAAATGTTCTAATTTAGTACTCACATGTTCTAAACCATAAATTAGTTAAGTTTGATGTCATAAATTTTGAATAACTTGTTCCAAAAAATTTCAAATTATATGTTCTAAATTTTAAAACGTGTGTTCTAAAATTTATAATTATATGTTCCATATTTTAAAGCGTATGTTCTATTATTTTACATGTATGCTCTAAATTCTTTACTCACGCTTTATATATTTTATATCAGTTTGTTCTAAATTTTTATTCACATGTTCATAATCTTAAATCACATGTTCTAAATTTTACTCATATGTTTAAAATTTTTAAAGCAAATTTTATAAAATTTTAATCACGAGTTCTAATTCTTAAATAAGATGTTCTAAATATATTACTCACACAAATGTTCTAAATTATTACACTCATATGTTCAGAATTTTAATTTGAGTCACATGTTCTAAATTTTTACTCGCATGTTCTAAATTTTTACTAACATGTGACTCAAATTAAAATTTTGGACACATGAGTAATAATTTAGAACATTTGTGTGAGTAATATGTTTAGAACATCTGATTTAAGAATTAGAACAAGTGATTAAAAATTTATAAAATTTGCTTTATGAAATTTTAAACATATGAGTAAAATTTAGACATATGATTTAAGATTATGAACATGTGAATAAAAATTTAGAACAAACTGATATAGAATATAGAAAGTGTGAGTAAATAATTTAGAACATACGAGTAAAAAAAATAGAACATACAATTTAAAATCTGGAACATATAATTAAAAATCTTAAAACACACGTTTTAAAATTTAGAACATACAAGTTAAAATTTTGGAACAAGTTATTTAAAATTTATGACATCGAACTTAACTAATTTATGGTTTAGAACATGTAAGTACTAAATTAGAACATTTGATTTAATTTAGAATACCTAAGGAAAAGTTTAGAACATCAGATTTAAAATTTAGAACATGCGAGTAAAAATTTAGAACATAAAGAGTGTTCTCACATAAGAAAAATTCTCACATAAGAAAATTTCTCACGAGAGTCTTCCCCTATATATATATATATATATATATATATATATATATATATATATATATATATATATATATATATATATATATATATATATATATATATATATATTATTTAGTTTTTCTATTGAATAATTGAAAACTTAAATTAGGGTGATGGATCCAATGATATTATCTTATGGAAGAGGACAACTTCAAGGAATCTTCGCTGACCCTGAATCGATTCTAGATCTTGTGAGTTTTTGATACATTATTGTTTAACTTCAGCTTCATCACTATTTGTATGCTTCATACTATTGTCTGTTTTTGTGAAACCCTTAACCATCACTCAAGGTCTCAAGCTTGTTTCATCTCGTCCAAAACTCTTAAGTTATAGACTCATCATAGTATATATATGTCTGTTTAGGCCAAAATCTGACCGCTAGATTCGACCAGGTTCTATAAGACGACAGCTAGATTAATAAATATGCAAATGATAATGTAGGTTCAATGAATAAGGATAAATAACCTACAAAAGATGAACAAATTAAAGGGGGGAGGGAAGAAGAGGCATTAAACATTTATTTTATTTATTTATTTTTTTTTGTTAATTTTTAATTTTTTTTTAATGTATTAAATTGAACATTTCCACCAACATTTTTATTAGTCATTACATGTCTACTAATCGTCACAAAAGCACATCAAATCCTAATTAATTTTGTATCAATGAAAATTTTTTAAAATTTGATATATAAATTAAACATTTATCTTAAAATTCAATAAAAAAAATTCGGATATCGCACGGCCACAAACTAGTATTTATTATAGTGATTGTAAATTTATATGGGGGTGATGATTCTTGCATCTTGTATATATATAAACAGAACACATGGTCAAACATATCTACACGCCTTCAAAATAAGACAATATGTAACGACCCGGCATAACGTATACATGGGGTCTTGGATTATTATATTTTGATATAGAATTTAATTTGCATGCATCCCTACCTTATAAAAAGTAGAAAGTTGCTCTTATGAATAGTGCACGGACTTTCATACCCTTTAAAATGTTATTTTAGCTTTGTACCCCTATTTACCCTTCAAAATGTGTTTTACCTTTGTACCCCTATTTGTAATTTTGTACTCCAACAGTCCAACTTCAAATTGTTCTTACCCGTTTATATTTCCTTACACCTTTGAGCTTTTGTTGAAAGCCTTTAACTTTCTCTCTCCACACTATCTTTATATATATATATATATATATATATATATATATATATATATATATATATATATATATATATATATATATATATATATATATATATATATATATGGATGGCTGCTTTAGGAAATGGTTGTTTCGGTTTCATCTAGAAGGATTGTACTTTTAAATTAGAAATGAACTCATTGATTAATATCGTTAGCCTATGTGATGGATGAAATGAACTCATTGATTAATATTGTTAGCCTCTGTGGTGGATTAGGAACTGGTCGTTTCGGTTTCATCATTGATGATTCTTTCTCTATTTCGTATTGTACCACCACAATTAAGTAATGCTAATATCAACACTGCAAAAATAAACAAACAACAATTCTAACATTTGTTCCTTTTCTGCATTATCATTGAAAAACCTAAGCATTATATTCTACTGTAACTCTACGTAGTATTCCAATTAAAAGAATCACCATATACAAATTAAAAAAATAAAGATTTTTTTTTCAATATACGAGATATTTCACACGTAACATTCAACTTAGGAGGACTACAAAACAACAATGCCTAAGCAATAGAAATATATTCCTTTTACCGGTCTTTTATTCCTCCATGTGAAGTCCAAATACAAGACAAGTAAAATTAAGTTGCAAAGACTAGCCATTCCGCGCGCAACGCGCGCGTTGGCTGCCCTAGTAAATTAAAAGTGTTTAAGCTAATGCAATAAGGACTACTAAGCCTATTAAAACCTTTACAAGAGCAAAGCTAATGAGAACAAGATGATCATCGCTTGCTCTTAAACTGTTAAACTAAGTACAATTCATCAATAATACTTTCTGTAATTCTCATTCATAACAATGGCCACAATACATGTATATATAATACTAGGATAATAATACCCTAAATGTTCTATCATATCTTTTCACAAGATATGTTTCCTAAAATATTCACAATAATATCCTAGATACACTAGAATATCTCTAATACCCCCTTCAAGTTGGAGCATACGGATCATATATGCCCAACTTGCGTAGTAAAAAGTCAAATTTGACTTTTCCCAAGGCCTTTGTGAAAATGTCTAGGCACATATGAAGGTTTGATAAGGCCTTCTATAATAGCATCTCACACAAAATGACAATATGCTTCAATTTGCTTCGTACGCTCATGAAAAACTGGGTTTTGCGCAATGTACAAAGCTGATTGACTGTCACAATAAAGGTGCATGCCACTCTCATGTCGCACACCTAAGTCATCCAAAAGCCGCATTAGCCACTTCGGCTCACAAGTCACCGCAGACATCGATCTATATTCTGCTTCGGCGGAGCTTTTAGCTAATTATGGGTTGATTTTTGGTCTTCCATGACAGAGGAGACAGACCAAGAAACACATAACAACCTGTCAAGGAACGCCGGGATGACGGACAACTTTCCCAATCTGAGTCACACCACCCTTCTAACTGTAAAGCGCTATCAGACCTCAATAGTATTCCCTGACCTGGACTCTTCTTCAGATACTTCACAACCCGTAATGCTGCATCCCAATGCTCAACCCTCAGGCTCTGCATAAATTGAGATAAAATATTCACATAATAGGCCAAATCCGGCCTAGTAACATATAAATAGATCAGAAGTCCTATAAGGCGTCTATACCTCTCCACATCAGTGAAAAAATCACCATCCGCCAGAGCTTGTGGTTTTGCCTGTGGTTTTGCTCTATTGGAAAATTTGCGGGTTTTGCTTCAAGCATCCCTGATTCTGTAATAATATCCAAGGCATACTTCCTTTGGAAAATGAAAAATCCCTGCTTGTTTTGGGCTATCTCTAGCCCCAAAAATACTTTAGAACTCCCAAGTCTTTAATCTTGAAACAGTTCCCTAAATATGTTTTGAATGACAACA
Source organism: Chenopodium album (assembly GCF_948465745.1). Lineage (NCBI taxonomy): Eukaryota > Viridiplantae > Streptophyta > Magnoliopsida > Caryophyllales > Amaranthaceae > Chenopodium > Chenopodium album. The sequence continues at coordinate 16,055,612 of NC_137835.1, read as the reverse complement.
TGGCAGATTTATCATTCCCTAGAACAATCAGATCATCAACATAGACTAGCACATTAAGCTGCATTTTCCCTCTCGTCAGAGTAAAAAGGGAATAATCATAGTATGACTGTTTAAAGCCATAATTTTCAAAGCCTTTGCCAATTTTGCAAACCAACAACGAGGAGCTTGCTTCAAGCCATACAATGACTTCTTCATTCTGCACACTTTTTCAGAATTATTTTTGTTAAAACCAGGAGGAATTCTCATGTATACCTTGTCACAATGTAAAAAGGCATTATGAACGTCCATTTAATGAACTTCCCAATTCTTCACAGCTGCAACTGCAAGGAACGTTTTAACAGTCACCATCTTTGCCACGGGAGCTAATGTCTCGTTGTAATCTAGACCTTCAACCTGATGATGGCCAAATATCACAAGTCTAGCCTTCAATCTTTGAAGATTTCCATGCTCATCGTACTTCTCTTTGTAAACCCATTTACTCCCTAGCGCCTTTTTACCATGAGGTAAATCCTCTAAAACCCAGGTGCCTTGTTCTTCAAGTGCTTAAATTTCATCGGTCATTCCCTTTCTCCAACCTTCATGTTTCATTGCCTCTTTAAAATTTTTTTGGCTCAATGCTACTTGTAATTGCTGCAATGTATTTTCTATGTTACACAGAAAATCGGTGAGTATCAACAAAATGTGTTATGGGATAAACAACGCCTGAGGAAGATGTCGCAGATGAACGCCGGTGAGGGGGAGATGGAATTTTATTCCGAATGGTGTGTGTCACATAATCACAAAATTTGACCGAAGGGAATCTTTAACACTTGTCTTTACCCATAGTGTCTAAATTGTTAGCTTGCTCGGACACCTCAAGCGCACCCTCACTCGACCCCTCTGAAGGTGCTGCCTCCGCGCTGCTGTGGTGTGGGGACCCAGCTTCCACTAGAATTCCAGCTCCCTGGCAGTGGTGCTAGGCTCCTTGCAGCTTGTCGCACCAGCACCTGCTGGCTGGGCGCTGGCAGGCCCTGCCGCAGGCTGGCCGCGACGCTGCTCTTCAAGCTACAGGCCACCTGCGGTCTCCTCTGCCCGAGGCTGCTCTTCATGCCCCTCACACACACTCTCCACCTCGCTCCTCCTTTCATCATCACTCCCCACAAACTCCGAAACTTGCACATATGGGGAAGTTCCTTTATGTTCAACATCAAGATTATGAAAAGGAAATTCATCCTCAACGAATTGCACATCACGAGAGACAAAACTCTCCTTAGTTTCCAAATCATACGCCTTCCATCCTTTCTTCCCAAAACGATATCCCAAAAACACGCACTTTCTACTCCTACTAGAAAACTTGTCACCCTTGCTTCTTTGATTGTGAGCATAACACAAACACCCAAACACCTTAATGGATTCATAGAAGGGTTGTTTACCAAACAAGATCTTAATCGGAGTTTTGTAATCAAGTAATCTAGAAGGAGTTATATTGATTAAATAACATGTCGCTTGCACACATACCTCCCCAAACTTGCGAGGTAAATTAGCTTGAAACCGCAAGGCACGATCTACATAAAGAATATGTTGATGTTTCCATTCAACACGCTCATTTTGTTGAGGCATACCCACAAGAGGTCTCAAATATGATCCCATTAGCAAAAAAATAATTTTTCAAGGAGTTAAATTCTGTGCCATTATCACTACGAACCACTTTAATCTCACGATCAAATTGTTGTTTCACTAAAGCAATAAAATTGAGAAACATGTATTCAACCTTAGATTTATTTCGTATTAAATACGTCCACACTCCTCTTGAAAAATCATCTACTATAGTTAAGAAATAATGAGAGCCACAAGTCGATTGAATCTTGTAAGGTCCCCATAAATCTACATGAATGAGTTCAAAAATACAACTTGCCTTATTATTGCCATTGGGAAAACTGCTCCTATGTTTTTTTTGCTCTAGGGCATACATCACAAGATTTATGTTTAAAACTTCTACTAGAAATACTCACAACTAGAAGGTGTTGTAATACTTTTCCCGACGGATGTCCCATTCGTTGATGCCACAACTCTGTCGACCAAACACCATCTATATTCAAAGCCTTCACCTCAGGAACACAACAAAAATAATAAATTCCATCCACTCGTTCACTTGCTCTAATCACCTTCCTCATCATTAGGTCATGTATAACACAAATTTTGTTAGTAAATTGCAGAGTGCAATTCAATTCATCACATAATTGAGTTGCAGAAATCAAATTGCAATTCAATTAGGGCACAAATAAGACATTATTAATTTTCAATCCCGCTTGTAAAGTAACAGTGCCAATCTTAGATGCATTAGCACTCTTCCCATCCGGAAGGCCAACCTGACAGTGTTGCACATTAGCCACATCTGTCATCAAAGTCAAGTCACAAGTCACATGGTTGGATGCGCTAGTATCAACGATCCAACCTAGTTGATCCTTACCCTGTAGTTTTGGTTTCATATTGTTCAAATGATCAATAAGTTGCTAAATTTGAGTAGGAGAAAAACCTGCAAGAGCAGCCCCATCCATTATTGATGTAGTACTTCCGCCTTGCGTGGGGTTAGAAGCTGACTGCCCAACAGTCTTGTTGGCGCACACCTATTGGTCGGCTGCACTTTGACCCTCTGATCGACCTCCCCCCTTACTAGAGCCCGAGTCACCACGACCTCGACCCTTACCTCCACGGGGGCGGTCTCCCCACCAAGGTGGATAACCGTTTAGTTGATAACAGTCCGTCTCATCATGGCCTGTACGATTGCAATGGTTGCACAATTTGTCAGAGCCACCCGCTTATCGTTGTGGTTTAGCAGTGGTGTCATGTTGGAGTTTGAAAGCCATAGGACTTTCACGAACCTCACCTCCTTTTAATTTAGGTGCTCGGCTTGAATAATTTGAATCAGCTTTATCAACTAATAGTAAAGGATCCTGAGCCAACAATTGACCCCTAATCGAGCCATAAGCATCGTCTAACCTAATAAAAACATGATGAACAAAGTTTTACTGCCCAATTTTTCAACTTGAGCCATAATATTGCACGTACATGCACCACAAGAACAAGAAGGGACGGAGATATACGTGTTCAGTTCATCCCAAATTTTGGCAATTCGACCAAAATACACAACTACCAAATAGGTCTTTAATTTCCTTGCTTGCAATCACCCAAGGACATCTTCAATTGACAAATTCGAGTGCCACTAACCACACAAAATTGGTTTTTCAAATTGTTCCACAATAGTTTAGCATTATCATACTCTCCAATCGTTGCCCGTATCGAAGGGTCCATAACGTATTTGTAATCCACGAGACTAGCATTGAATGAATAGCTTCCCTATCCTCCAATTTCTCACTATCCGTTGGTTTCTTGATACTTCCATCATTAAAACTATATTTGCGCTTAGCCTTCAATGAGGTACGAATAGCCCTCGCCCACTCATCATAGTTTTCACCTCGAAGTTGTATCGGAGTAATAGTATTCCCGGGTCCATCACTCGAACCTAGGTGATAAGTCATGTCCACCTTAGTCTTTCCACCGTAACCACCAGAGTCGACACCACTCGTCATCACTCACGACTTAGTGAAGGTAAGAAAAAAAATATGGACGTAGAAAATCTGCTCACAGACTCACAAGAAATCGAGCGTCAATTATGAAAATTGAACGTATGATAAAAGGAAAATTTTTAGACCTTAACTAGGCTCTTGATACCATGTTAAACTAAGCACAATTCATCAATAATACTTTCTGTATTTCTCATTCATAGCAATGGCCACAACACATGTATATATAATACTAGGATAATAATACCCTAAATATTCTATCATAACTTTTCACAAGATATGTTTCCTAAAATATTCACAATAATATCACAATAATATCCTAGATACACTAGAATATCTCCAATATAAACACAACGTAAAAATGAGGTCCATTCGTTATTGTTTCTTTTTTTTTTAAAAAAAAAAACCAAAAGCTCAAAACTAGAAAAAATAGTATTCACTTTTTTTATAGTCAATTTTCTGTGTAAACGATTTCAAAAAGAAAGATTAATTTTTTATTCTTTATATGACATATTTCATGTGACGTTAAGAACAAAAAACCAAGAAACTAATGAAAACTACAGTGATACTGAACAAGCCTAGTATATGAAACTAATAAAATATGTTTTTTTAGTTGTAACTAACATTTATTTTTTTCCATACTTAAAATACTAGGTTAAAATCTCGTGCAATGCACAATTGTTAAATATTTTTTACAATCAATCAATCAATAACTATATACTAAAAGACACACCAGCAATGACACGTGTCATCTTCTGGTGTGTCCTTAGTTTTTTTTTTCAAAATTTAATTATTATATAAAATCTAATACAAAAATAATTTCGTATATAACTTAATAACAAAGATATTACTATAAATATAAAAGAATTGATATACCTTTCCACACAAACATTATTTATGATTATAGTAGAAAATATTATCATAATTTGGGACATATTTTAGTTACTTTAAGGGAATATTCATATTTTTTCCGTAGTAAAAATAGTTGTTCATCTGTTGATTAGAATTCACATCAGAGTAGTGTGTACATTTTTAATTTTTTAAAATTTTTGTAAAATAACCAATTATATTTAAAAGTTAATATTATTCTTTAAAAATATAATTACCGTGTGTGGCACAGGACCTAATCCGTGGCACGGGACCTAATCTAGTAATATTACAAAATACTACATAAAGTATATTAAAGATATTCAGAAATATTTGGGTGTATATGGAATATGATTGTTAAACTGGAAAAAAAAAATCATAAAGTATAAATAGTTTACTTTTAGATTTTGCATAAAAAAAAAAAAAAAAAAAAAGTCAAAATGGCAGGAACATTTTTTACAAGGTAATGACAAGTGTTATGGATGAATTCACTTTTTGTATAGGTTAATAGATAGATAGATAGATGGAATCTTGTTTCCTAATGTATGTATATAAGATATTTATTTATTTATTTATAATGAGTATTAAGTAATGTAATGATTATTTTATATGGTTTGCATATAATACATGACAAAATCACATGTTGAATCTTATAATTTAAGTATGATTAATATAACCAAATATTTTCACTTTTAAATTCTTATATGCGTGGTACCCATTAATCCTAGGTGGATTACATATCATTTTTCTTTAATGTATTGCACACTAATTTTGAAATCATATAATAATGGTACATCATACATACACCAATTTAGGAAACATCTAATTGAATTGTTTCTCAAATACACTCATTAGTTATATATACACCACTTTAGAATTTTGTAATTCTAAACTTAATTCAATATACAACATATACAAAAGATAAACGAATCTAACAAATTCAAAGTACATACAAAAACTCCTTTAACTGACAAAGCTATAATCGTTGTATGTTGAGCATTTGTTCATTCCCTCTTTTATACCCTTATTGTTTCATTCAACGGGTGGATATATCACTCTATTGAAATTGTGAAGATGATTTCCTTCTAATTCATTTGATTGTAGTCGAAACATTGACATCTATATCAATTCCGCATAAATCTTCATAAATGGATCGGAATAATTTGTTATATACTACCTCCGTTAAATGTTATGTGCAACTTTGGAGTATTATTTGTGAGATATAAAATATTCCAAAGTTTCACTGTAAAGGTAGGCAGAATAATCTTGTGTATTCATTCACATCCAAGGCAAAGCATATATACAAGTCTAGTTCCTAAAGATACGATTAGGAAAAATATGCTAAGATCTTTTCCTAACTATAATATACATATCATATATCCCCAATATTCTCTCCTAATACCCCCCTCAAGTAAGAGCATGTAAGTCTAGAATGCCCAACTTGCCAAGTAAATAGTCAAATTGTTGCTTTCCCAATGCCTTTGTAAAAACATCGGCTAGTTTTTCCCTAGTCGACATGTTAGCGGGTGCAATCAAACCATCACGAATAGCATCACATACAAAGCGACAATCGACCGTGATGTGTTTTGTACGCTCATGAAAAACCGAATTATGCGCAATATCAACGCATACTAACCATCACAATAAAGAGGAATATCCTTTGGATGATGCACACCCAAGCTCAACAACAACCCTTTGAGCCACTTCAATTCACAAGTAACCGCTGACATAGAGTGATATTCTGCTCCGGAGGACGATTTAGCAAACGTGGGCTGCTTTTTAGACTTCCATGAAATCGGAGACTGTCCTAGAAAAACTAACCAACCGGTGAGACTACGCCGAGTGAGTGGACAGGCTGCCCAATCTGAGTCACACCAACCAGTCAAAGATAACTCACTATCTGAACGGAGAAGAATACCTTGTCCCGGAGTACCCTTCATATATCGAACGACTCTCAAATCACCCTCCCAATGCTCTTTCCATGGCACATTCATAAATTGAGACAATATATGCACGACATATGTAAGGTCTGGACGAGTCACTGCTAGATAAATGAGACGACCTACCAACCGACGATACGGAGCGAGGTCATGCAAAACTGTCCTAGATACACGTCCAAGTTGGATGTTCTGCTCGATTGGGGAAAATGCAGGACTACCAAGCAGCCCTGCGTCGGTGACAATGTCCATCGTATATTTTCGTTGCGAAAGAAATAGCCTTGCAGAGCTACGAGCAACCTCAATACCAAGAAAAAATTTCATAACACCAAGATCTTTCATATGAAAGCACGAACTGAGATATCCCTTAAACAACTTAATTGCAGCGGAATCATTACCCGAAATAATCAAGTCATCAACATATATTAACACATTCAATTGCACATCCCCCTTAGTGTAAGTGAAGAGAGAGTAATCAGAATAGGAGTGCAGAAATCCGTACCTTTTTAAAGCAGCGACCAATTTTGCAAACCAAAAACGTGGTGCCTGTTTTAAACCATAAAGGGATTTTTTAAACGACACCCATACCAGGTTAATTGGAATGAAAACCGGGAGGAAGCTTCATGTATAGTTCTTCGTCAAGGTCGCCATGCAAGAATGCATTATGCACATCCATCTGATGTAACTCCCAGTTCTTTGAAGCCGCAATAGCAAGGAAAGCCCGTATTGTAACCATTTTTGCCACTTGGGCAAAAGTCTCATCATAATCTATTCCTTCTACCTGATGATTGCCAAAGACCACCAATCGAGCCTTCAACCTCTCAATGCTACCATCTGACCTATACTTGATCTTGTACACCCATCTATAGCCCAATGCTTTCTTGCCTGGTGGAAGATATTCCATAACTCTGTTGGGGTTAAGTGAGTCTAACTCACCGCGAAAACAAACCCAAAACCAAGACCGCACTCGCAATAAATAAAACCATAAACATAAATAAATTAATCACGAGATTAAGATAAGATGATTACATTTGGAGCGTGCTTCGCCCAAACGGAAGGGGCTCTTACTTCGAAAGCTAGCCTCGAAAATACGACGGCCTCCGACGATAGTCCACCCACAACTCGACCACCGAAAACGGTCCAATTCCTTGGAGTTAGCAAGGCCCGACCAAAACCCGAGTGATTAGTGAGTTCAAAGGTTTTCACAATGGTGATGCCTTTTCCAACTCTCACTCAAGTAATTTTTCCAATACCCCAACTTGGGTATTTATAGGAAAAATAAGAGAGTGAAAAGCTCTCCCATCAATGTGGGAGAATTTGATTTTTCCATTTTATTTTTAAAGCTAAAATAAAATCAATAATCAAACTAATAATAAATCAACAAGTGGCAAGCTCATGTGAGAGGTTAGGTGAGGACCATTTGGAGGAGGGGGGGACCAAACTTGCTCCCCACTCTCTCCCTCACCTTGCGCCACTTGGCAACTCCCACTTGGGCACCAAGGCACCCAAGTGGGCTTCCAATTTTTCTGTTGCCCTTCTCTTGGCCCAGCCATCCCCGCAACACAAATGCGGGCTGCTGCTCGCATTCTCTCGGCCAGCACCCATGCACTTGCGTGCGGGCTGCTGCTGCCGAGAGTTGCTGCTAGCATGCCGCACACCTAGTGTGGGCTGCTAGCTGCAGCATGCCAGCACGCCACGCACTAGGTGCGGGATACTAGCTCGGATATACCCCCTAGCACTCGGTGTTCCGATGCTAGGGGTATTTTTGTCTTTGTTGATTTATTATTATTTTCATGTCTCTTCTTTTACCATTTTTCGACTCGACTTCCGACGTTCGGTTTTGACGCTCTAAGCTCGAATTCCCGACGCCTAAATATTAATTACTCGGTTGAATTATTAATTAATTCATAATTAATTCGTCGCTTCGGTTCGTTAGTTGCTTGGGTGTGACCCGAAGGGTTCAGTCAAGATTAAGCCGTGATATTAATTATGCATTAATATTACTGATTGGAAGCGGCCTCCACCCAGGCATTCCGATCACTTGACCTTACTGAATATATTAGCTCTAATAATTCTGAACCCACTAACGGAATAGTACACTTGTTCGAAGGACACCATTCCTTTCAATCTCCCACTTGTCCTTCCGGACAAGTGCGCATTTAGTGTACAACCTTTTTCCTATGTCGCTTAATGTCTCTTCATGAACTATAAGGTTAGATTATTTCGTCATCCTTATTACGTCCAGAAGTGTTTCTCGATTTCGAGTCCGACTGTCAATAAACAGATGATTTCTAAAATTCATCCGAGCACGACCATGCATTATTACAGTCTCGCTCTACGAGAGGCCTTGTATACAACAAAGACATCTTCCTTATTTTAGTAGGGGGACATTCCCAGTCTTGTAATGTAGCTCCTCTTAATGAAAGGACCTAGCCGCCCGAGTGTTGTCGTTATAATCCCCTATTACGGCAGACGTTTGACAACATCAAAGCGGACTAGTACTCAAACAAAAGAACTCACAATACTCATGGTCGAGGAAATAGGTTCCGATATCCATAATGAGAAGTATACTTATGACGATTTTTAATCTCTTAAAGTATTCTCATAGGTCGATCCAGTATGGTTCTAAACCAATACCTGTGCAAATGATTTATGACATTCATGTCCTTGTAGCACAAGAAACGGTGCTATAAATCAGACTACACACTAATCTCAATTGGTCATTAATCGCCCATCGTTTAAATGACCTCGATTAGAGATAATTTTCGATTATAATATTTAACGTTCACTTAATAGGTGTTTCCTTACCAAGACTGGTCTTGATACCCTATTTTGAACCAAGAATCGAATGGACTCATTATTTAATTCTAAACCATAATTAAATAGCAAACGGAGTGATAAAAATTGCATGAAATTTTAAATTACTCCAAAACCTGAATGGTTCATCTTATGATAAATGGTTTTTCCGAATGTTTTAAGAGTATCACTCTTTATAAAACATCTATAGAAATCACACCCATATCTAATATGCTTGATTTCTTTCATGCAATTGTGAATGTTGTCGTTCACTTATTGCATAGGTTTAGTTATAACTACTTTGCTAATCTTAGCATCTTCATTACTGATCACTTTCATAATAAGATGATAAAATTTGAGAGTGTCATGGATTATATGTGATTTAGGATTTATTGTCCAAGTGATGGCTCCCACTCATTTTCATGATTGATACTTTCAACTTGACAACCTACAATCATTAACGTTCAACAACGAACTTTCCATAGAACATCTTCTTTATTACCGCCATTAAGGCAACAATGTTCTCAACATATATTTTAGTAGACTTCCTGATGATGTTTTGCTTGGGTTTCATTCCAAACGGATCACAATGATTTGGGATACCCTAATCACTTGTGATCATGGAAATTTTCTTTAAATTCATGCACATTAAACATGGATGCACGTCCATGTTACCATTCTCAAGCCAGGACTTATTGTTAGCTCGTGCTTATAAACGACTTCCTTGTTAAGGATCTAATCCTTGTTAAGGTTTGTGCTTGCAACATTAATTCTCAAATTTTATTTGTTTACACAAGTCAAGAACTCATCCAGTTACTTATCCAAGTACTTTAGATGTTCTTGGCTATAATCTAACGATCTATTACTTAGATTCAGGCTGATTGGTACTACATACATACTTCACATGCTCTAAGCAAGTAAGTCGTGCGACGATTCCATATCACAGCATACATGATGGATTAAATTGCAGAGTAATTCTCAATCTTATTCCATCAATTTGTCATTTTAGCTCATTCAGTTTCACAGAGTCTTTGCTAAATTGTTTGCTATGTGATATGGTTGAAAGTCTCTATTAGAGTCTTTCATGTTTAACTTAGTATTTAGCCTAGTTTATACTTAGTTCAAACATTTACTTTGTTTTATACATATGGGTCGAAAGTCTTTCAAAGTCCTTCAATTCATGTTTAACACGGTAAACTCCATTACACGTTCAAACATTTTATCAAGTCTATACAATAGAACTTAATACCCAATACGTACTAAGTATCGTCTTTTGTTTGGTCCATTGTCAAAAATACTTTCAAATCTAAGCATTTAGCATGTGATAGTTATTTCACAACATAGTTAATAGACTTCTTATTGGACCTTTATATAATTTACTTTTGCTCCCACTAAACTTCTTATTCATAAGATTTTCTATGTTGCTCCATGAGTCAATCCTTTTATTAACTTCATGAGAAAACAGGTTCCAATTCCTATATACAATGCTTCCTTTAATCCCATGACGGATTCCTTAAGCTTACTTTCAAATCTAGCATTATTTAGATTTTCAAAACCCTTAGACTATTCCATAGTCACTTCCAAAATCCTATTTTGGGAAGGCGGTTTTGGTATCTATTTTGCCATATTTCATATGAGCAATTTTGCTAAAACAATCACGAAAAGACTTTAGCATTCCAATTGGTGAATAGGTTTTTATTAAAATCAACTCCGTGAATTTAATTGTATCCTTTTCATCCAATCAAGCTATGTATGCATATACATTTCCACATTTGTTAGTTTTCTCCTTGAAAACTTATTTGCAATCGATGGGTCTTTCACCCTTTATGCAGATTAATCAAGTTTCAAACATGATTTTCAAATATGGAGTCTATCTCGGATTTTTTTTATGGCCTCTAACCATTATTCGGAATTTGGATTTTTCGTAGCTATGTTACAAGACATTATTCCTTTACTATCTAAAAGTAAATAGTATGCTTGTAAGTCTTAGGTTTATTTCTAACTTAATAGAAATTTATAGGATTCAATCCAATCCTTTGGTGAATTCTATAACTATACGGGGCAATTGCATCAACCACTGAGTTTCAAGGCGCTTCCAAAGCCCTTTTATTATATTGATCTTACTCCAACTTTTCAAAAGTTTTGTGAGTAATGAATTTTCTTTTAAGGCACTTTTAAAGTCCTTTTGAGTATTCTTGATCAAGCATTCTCACGAAGCCCTTTTAAGGTCTTCCGAGATTCTCAGTTCTAGTTTGTTGCTAAGCTCGATTGTCATCGAGTTCATTTTCCTCCCACTTGTCGTTTTGGAAACGTGTTACTTTCTAGAAAGACACCACTTAGAGCAACAAACACTATGTTCTCAATTAGGTTGTGGAGGTAATGCCCATGGTCTCACTTGAATGCTTACAAAGAGACATGTATATTGTCTTTGGGTAAAAGTTCGTTGTGATGAAACAAATACTTAGCTCCCACTTGAGCTATATTAGCCTTTAATGAGCCATTAAGCTCCCACTCAACCACCTAGCTCTTGCTAAGCTGGTGAACTCCCACTGAGTCACTTAGCTCCCACTGAGCCAATGAACTCGCACTGTGGCTAAGAGTTTTAGACATATACTTGAAAAGACATTTAGAAGATAATTCTATCCATAACTGAATATGGCGTCCTTTCTTAGCTTCGGCATTTTGTTTAGTGTAACATTAGTCCTTCGTGCAAATCTTAAGAAATTTATAGGAAGGGATGTGATCCATCATTGTTCGAGTCATTTTTAAATGGCATCGAGGTCTCCGTGAAGTCACACTATGTTCTTTGTGGAGTTATTTATGAAAATTTAATTTCATAACTTTGTGATGGTCACGCTTGGCTCAAGCAAACATCGCTCGGTCTAATCTAGATGTTTTGATATCTTGCCAAGTCGATTCTGTACTTCACTGAACTCTTGAACTATTCAAGGTCAAGTTTGTTTACGTTGGATGAATATAGCCATATTCTTTCAAATTCTTTGTGAGACGTTGAAGTAAATGAATCCTCTTTAGCTTTTAGAGTCAATTGTCTATACCAAGAACAATAGCTCTTTACTTTGTCGGTTTCAACAAGTAAGACTTGCTTGTCTTAGAACGATTCCGAATCTATCAACTATCAAGAGCCTATCTAATAGAGCCTTGAGTACGTTCTTTTCGATGTGACATTGCTAAAGATGTTTGGAACGCAAATCATGCCCATGACTTGAACTTAATGAGTTTATCATGTTAGGGAAATGTTTGTTTATAATCAAGCATTCTTGACTCAACGCTTGGATAACCATGCAATTCAAATAAATTCGCAACTGTTGCTTTTACTTTGAATGTGAGTCTTTCCGTGTGTAAACGGATCAATTGCTGATTATGGAACACAATAACCATTTATTTGTTCCAGCCTTAGCTTAAAGGTCTTTAAACAAAGCATACGACCTTACAACTGATGTAGCACCACTTGCTTCATTCTTAACTTGTAAGTCAATAACTTAGCTTATCTTCAATAGTTTGAGGTTACTTTCAAAGTGGAACACTCAAGCAGTACCCGATACTTTGTGAAGATAATGAATTGCTAAGTTAACTTTAATAACATGAATTCTTTAGTAAAATGGAATCTCATTCCTTTTCTTTGTTCCTCGTTTCCTATATTTCTTATCATACTTTATCTCATAATCTTTTAAGAACCATTTCTTTAAGAGTCTTTGACTTTTATACTTTGTTAGGCATAATTAAGCATCTAATGCGCCGTAAAACAAAGTTCCATCTTTTCCTTTAACTCACGCTTGAATTACTACATCAATGAGTCCTACTCATCTATGTATTAAGCGAAAAGATATGTTGGTTGTCAATATTGACAATTTGAGTTTGCAACTCAATACTTCATGTTTTATCAAAAATACCTAGTATTTTGAATACATGATGTCCAACCGTCCTTTCGGACTTTGTTATAAAAGTCATTTATGAAAATTCTATTTTAGAAATGCTGTACTTTTCTTTGAGAACCATACTCAAAGATTTCCTTTACCAATCATGGAAACAATATTATTTGATTTAGAATACTATAAATATAAGTGCAAAGTATAACCATTTATCAAGTAAATACATAATAAGTTTGAAAATTAAAAGGTGTTGAGTCACTTAAGGTTTTGAGTGATGACAAACAGCTGACTAGCTGGTTCTTGTTGGTTTTATATCATATCAATTGACATTTTGAACAGGAACAGCTATCCCAAGTACTTGAGGCAATATGAAGCCCTTTTGAATCAAAGCATTCAAGAAATATGTATCAGAATGTTCTATCAAGGAAGGCCGTCAAGACTTGAAGATTATGAAGTCTCTCAGATTAGGATAGTTAATCTTTGTAGTCTTTATAATGTTAAGTGTGCATGGATGTTTGTACGTAAGCTATCTGTATCCCTTACTTAGAATATTTAGTGTTGTAGAGATCAGGAAAAGTTGACCTGATCTCTAGGACACTAACAGGTTAGGAAACAGCTGCTTCGTAGCTTGTTTCATGAACCTGGACATTAGTTCAGTAAATATTCTCTGAATATATATTTCCTATCCTTAGAGAATATTTACTAAACTAATTGGTTCAGTTTATGCAGAGTTGGAGATGAATTATTTCGCATATAACTTAGAATATATTATTCTACCCATTTATGGAAAGTAGAATAATATCTTAGAATATCTCTTATTTACAAAATAAAAGATATTCTATTTACCTAAGTTATGATCTGAAAAGATCACGAAAGAATTCATCTCCCAACCTTATAAAAGCATAAACTCGATCAGAATTTCGAGTGAGCTTTTCTGAAAAACTTCTCTATCTTTGAAAGCTCGAAATACACTCTAAGGGAAATAGTTAGTTCATCTCTTACAAACTATTTATGCACACAGTAAGGATTGTTTTGTAATTATCTCTTGTAAGCTTTGAGTGGAAGCATTTAAAGGGAAACAAAGGGTTTGTATTGAATCACTAAGAGGTTAGTGATTGGGTAGCATTTACGAGTGTGAGTGCAAGTGCTTGTGAGTTCAAGTGCGAAGTGACACCTAGAGTTAGGTGTGGGGATCACGAGTGTGATCATTTGTAATTGCTTTTGTTTTTCAGAGTTGATTAATAAAAGTAATTAGGGTAGTGGAGGACGTAGGCTCAGAGTTGAGCTGAACCTCGTTAAATCTTTGTGTTGATTATTTATTGAATTTTCTGTTTCCGCTGCAGGACCAGTTCATCACCTGGTCCCCCTACATAAATAGAGAAGAAAATCCAATAATTATTAACACTGCCCTGTACTCAATTCAACCCCCCCCTTCTTGAGTACCAGCTGCACTTTCAATTGGTATCAGAGCCTCGGCTTCTTGTAAGGGTAACACCTAGAGAAGTAGATCATGAGTACTCAGGAAATGAATGCTATGGGATATGACAACAAGACACCAAAGTTCAATGGGAAGAACTATGCATGGTGGAAGAACAGAATCAAGAACATCATCATTGGCATTGATTATGAATGCTGGTTGGTTGTTAAGAATGGTCCCTTGACCATTGAGAAGTCTGATCCAGAAGGGAAGCTAGTCCCAAAGACTGAAGATGAATACATCTCCACTGATTACAAAAAGCTGGAGAAAAATGCTAAGGCTATGTCGATACTGCAACAGGCCATTGCTGAGAATGAGACAAACAGGATCTCAGCATGCACCACTGCCAAGGAGATCTGGGATACCCTTGAACTTGCCTTTGAGGGTACCAGTGAGGTAAAGAGGTCTAAAATTGATTTACTTATGTCAAAATATGAATCTTTTAATATGTTTAAGGATGAAGATATTAATACTTGTTTTGGTAGATTCATGACTATTGTAAATGATTTAAAATCTCTTGGTAAAAGCTTTACTGATGAAGATCTTGTTAGAAAGATTTTGAGAAGTTTGACAGGTGAATGGACTCCCAAGGTTACAGCCATTTATGAAGCAAAGGATCTTTCAATTCTTTCAGTTGAACAGTTGATAGGCTCCCTCATGACCCATGAAATGCTGGTTGGATCTAAGTCAGAGAAGGTACCAGCAAAAGGAATTGCTCTAAAGGGAACAGTCGAAGATGAGGATGATGAGATAGGAATGATGGCTAGAAGGTTTGAAAGAAGTTTCAGAAACCAGAAGGGAAAATTCATCAGGGGTAAGTTTAATAATGCATCAAATAAAAAATCTAACAACTTCTCTGCAACAGGATGCTTTAAGTGTGGTGAGAAGGGACACCTTGTGAAGAATTGTCCTCAATGGAAGGACAACCAGTCCAAGGAAGCAGACAAGATGGCCTACAAAAAGGCCATGGTTGCTGCCGTCTGGGGAGATACAGACAGTGATGAAGAGGGAGATGATTCAAGTCAGTCAGATGTATGTATGACAGCAATACTGAATCAGAGTTCAGAAGAAGGTACCAGGAACAGCAGAGGAACTAGCTCAGATGTCCACTGCCTCATGGCAAAGAAGCACCCCTTGGATCAACATCAGGTAAACATTGATCAGATCAAAAAGGATATGCTCTTTTATGATAGAGAAAACTTGATGGAATGTGCTAGTAGTGCTTTAGATCAATGTTTAGAACTTGGAATTGCTTATCATGATTTTAAGAGAAAGTTTAAAGAAAAGTCTAAAGAATATGATATTGCTAATTCAAGTTGTGATTTGTTGGAAAGTGTCTGTGCTAACTTGAAGCAGGAAGTGGCTGAACTAGAGATTGCTTTAGATCAAAGCAAACTTGAAATTCAGAGAATAAAATCTGATATGGGTTTGTGTGATGACAGTGATGATGAATGTGAGAAACAGTTTACAAGTTGTGTCATTAACGTGCTTGATTATAGTGATGATGACTTGTACTACTTTGATAGTATAAAATCTAGGGCAAGTGTTCTAAATAGGTCTAAACTGTTAGAAGGATTCAACTTGTTAGTTGATGATGTAGAGAAACTATATAAAGCATATGTCCTAGTTAAGGACAGCAAAAGTACTGGTTCTGAAACTGTTTCTAGTAATATGCATGATGAATGTGAAGCTAAAATTTATAGCTTGCAGGTTGAGTTAGCCCAGCTTAGAAAGACTAATTCATGTGATTCTGTAGTTTTGCATGATTCAAGTATTTCAAAATTGCAAGCTGAGCTTGAAAGAGCTAAGCTTGACTTTGAGATAGTTGTTGACCAGAATTTATCCCTGCATGAGAAAATGAACTTAAAGGACAGAGAGTTCATAGAATTTAAGAAGAGAATGGATAAAGTCCTCCAATCCCAGAACTCATTGAACCAGTTAACCTTAACTGCTGGAAACAGCGGTAGAAGGGGACTTGGTTATACTGGGAAGGGGAACAGGAGGAACTGGTCTCCCAGAGATACTACATGGTTACAGGAGTATAAGAAAGGTAAGTATGTCTTAGCGAAAGACATGCATGTGTGCTATCATTGTGGCAAGAATGGCCATAAGAAATATGAGTGTAAAAACAGGAAAAGTAGATTGGATAAAAATGAGAAAAATGTTAAACAGATTTGGGTTAGAAAAGACTTGCTTGAATCTGTTGTTGGAAAGGGACCCAAAAAGATTTGGGTTCCTAAAGCTAACGTTTGAATTTTTCCTGTGCAGGCTGAAGTGAGAGACAATACCTACTGGTATTTGGACAGTGGCTGCTCAAGACACATGTCAGGGGATAGGAAACAGTTTCTCTCACTTACAGCTCATGAAGGGGGAAAGGTGACTTTTGGTGATAACAGCAAAGGTACCATTCTTGGAATTGGTAAGGTTGGTAAGTCACTTTCCCATGCTATTAGTGATGTATATTATGTTGATGGTTTACAACATAATCTCTTGAGTATTTCACAATTATGTGATAAAGGTAATAAAGTTGAGTTCAAAGACAACCTTTGTCACATAGTGAATTTGCAAACAAATGAACTTGTCTGCCAGGGATTCAGACATGAAAACGTTTACATTACTTATTTAAACCAAATCCCTGAGAACAAGTCCATCTGTTTGAGTGCTGTTTCTGATAGGGACCAGTGGCTTTGGCATAAAAGGATGGGACATGTCAGCTTTAGACTTCTTAACAAACTCAGGTCTCAAGAATTGGTGATAGGCCTGCCTAACATCAAGTTTGAAGCAGATAAAGTTTGTGAAGAATGTGTTAAAGGGAAACAAGTCAAATCCTTTTTTAAGCCAAAGAAAACTATCAGTACCAGCAGACCTCTAGAACTTATTCATATTGATTTATGTGGACCCATGAGAGTCCAAAGTAGAAATGGTTCTAGATATGTGTGTGTCATTGTTGATGATTATTCCAGATACACATGGACTCTATTTCTGTCTTCTAAAGATGAAACTTTTGATGAGTTTATTGTATTAGTAAAGCAGGTTCAGAACAAGATCAATCATCAACTGGCTGCCATAAGATCTGATCATGGATCAGAGTTTGATAACTCTAGCTTCATAGAGTTCTGCAGGGAACATGGAGTTTCTCACAATTTCTCTGCCCCAAGAACTCCTCAACAAAATGGAGTAGTTGAGAGGAAGAACAGGACTTTGGAAGAAATGGCAAGAACAATGCTCATTGAGAGTTGTCTTCCCAAGTCTTTTTGGGCAGAAGCTGTAAATACAGCTTGTCACATGTTAAATAGGTTGATGTTAAGGCCTCAAATGAAGAAGACTCCATACGAACTTCTTAGAGGAAGGAAACCAAACATAGCATACTTCAGAACCTTTGGTTGTAAGTGTTATGTGCATAATAATGGTAAGAACAACTTGGATAAATTTGATCCAAGAAGTGATGAAGCTGTTTTCCTTGGTTATTCTTCTCACAGTAAGGCATATAAAGTATTCAATAAGAAAACTTTGTGTGTTGAAGAAAGTGTTCATGTAGTCTTTGATGAATTTAATATGTGTTGTGAGAATGTGCAGGTTGATGACTTAGATGAGATAGGACTTTTGTATTTTACAGGAGAATCAACTGATGTTTCCTTAGAAAAACCAGGTTCACATACTGGTTCACCAGATGCTGCCGGTGAAGGACTTGGTCACAATGAAGGAGATCCTCAACAAGTGGATACTCATGAGGATGGAGATGAAGGCCCCCAAGTAAATGGAGAAAGCAACACCTCAGGGGGAACAGAAAACTTTCAGGACAAGTTTTCCACCCAGGTAAGGGAGGTAGGGGGAACATCTCAGCATACTGGTCCATCTGTGCAAAACCAATTTGATGGCACAAATGAACCAGGGATGCATGATGGTTCTGATGGATTAAATGAGAATGCACCTAGATCTAGCATTTTTAAATATAAATCTTCTCATCCTACTGAACAAATTCTGAGTGATATCAGTAAAGGCATTCAGACTAGGAGAGCAGTTTATGAAAACTTTTGTGCATTTTTCTCATTTTTATCTAATATAGAACCAACTGACTACAAGATGGCTTTAAAAGATCCTGATTGGGTTTTGGCTATGCAAGATGAATTAAATCAATTTGAAAGAAATAAAGTGTGGCATCTTGAGCCAAGACCTGAGAACAGGTCAGTCATAGGTACCAGGTGGGTCTTCAGAAACAAATTGGATGATCTGGGTACTATAGTCAGAAACAAAGCTAGACTGGTCGTGCAAGGTTATAATCAGCAAGAAGGCATTGATTATGATGAAACCTTTGCCCCAGTAGCTAGACTTGAGGCAATAAGGATCTTGATTGCCTTTGCTGCTCATAAGAACATCAAGCTCTTTCAAATGGATGTTAAGACAGCATTTCTTAATGGTTATTTGAAAGAAGAAGTATATGTTGAGCAGCCCCCTGGCTTTGCTGATAGTCAATTCCCAAATCATGTATATAAGCTGGACAAGGCACTCTATGGTCTTAAACAAGCTCCTAGAGCTTGGTATGAAAGGCTGTCCAACTTTCTGATGGAACATGACTATAGAAGAGGAACGGTTGATAAGACCCTCTTTATCAAAACCAGGAATTTTGATTTGATTGTAGTACAGATATATGTAGATGATATAATATTTGGTGCTACTAATCAAATTTTGTGTAGTGAGTTTGCAGATCTGATGCAAAGTGAATTTGAGATGAGCATGATGGGAGAACTAGGATTCTTCCTAGGATTGCAGATCAAGCAAACAGTTGATGGGATCATGATACATCAACAGAAGTATCTAAAGGAACTAATCAAGAAGTATGGATTGCAAGACAGTAAATCATATGCAACTCCAATTCCTACAAATGCAAAGCTAGACAGTGATGATAAAGGAGAGAGTGTGGAAGGTACACTGTTTAGAGGTATGATTGGTTCTCTTCTCTACTTGACAGCTAGTAGGCCAGATATAGTGTTTTCTGTGGGATTGTGTGCACGTTTTCAAAGCAATCCCAAAGAATCTCACCTAAAAGCTGTCAAGAGAATATTTAGATACTTAGTAGGAACAGATGATCTGTACTTGTGGTACCCCAAAGGTGGTTCAATTGAACTATTAGGATACACAGATGCAGATTATGCTGGATTCCTAGTAGACAGAAAGAGCACATCTGGTATGGCACATTTCTTAGGTCCCTGCTTGATTTCATGGGGATCAAAGAAACAAAATTCTGTTGCTTTATCCACAGCAGAATCTGAATACATAGCTGCTGCAGCTTGCTGCTCCCAGCTGTTGTGGATAAGGAACCAGTTGAAAGATTTTGGTATTTTCTATGAAAATTTACCTATTTTATGTGATAATACAAGTGCTATTAACATTTCTAAGAATCCTGTGCAGCATTCCAGGACAAAGCATATTGAGATAAGACATCATTTCCTAAGAGATAATGTTGAGAAAGGTCTTGTAGAGCTGAGTTTTTGCAACAGTGAAGAACAAATTGCAGATATCTTCACTAAGCCATTGGGTAAAGAGTCTTTCTGCAAGTTTAGAGTCATGTTAGGTCTGACTAGGTCAATCTAAGAGACCTCTCTCAGTTGTTTTCCCCAATGATTGGCTAATTAAGTATTCTTTAAATGTGTGCGTGCATCATACCTTTGCAATCTGTCTATTATCTCAATGTTAATTGCTTATCTCTATGTGAGCAATATTGCAGCTAATCACTTTCAGGATTGAAGGCCATATTGAACAGATAAGCAACTGTTTCAGTAACCCTACCAGCAGAGGAAACAGCAGCACATTCAAACGGATTAATTTTGAAATTAATTTCAAATTAAACCGTGAGAAAATATTTTTTTTATTCTCATTTGATTTTAAAATCTTTAAAATATGGCAGTTATTTTCCTCCAACGGCAATTTGTTCTGACAGTTGCAATTATGGGCAGTTGTTCATTTATGGAAGTTATTTCCAAATTAAAATAACTTCCAAATATCTTCTGATCCTCTGATTTTATTCCTGATTGCCTCTATAATTCCTCTTGCTATATATTTGCTTCCCTTTCCTTGCTCCGTGATTATTCATCATTCATCAAAAATTCTCAACTTCTCTCTCTTCACAAGATCAATTCTTCGAAGCTTAGACAAGCAACAATGGTGAGAAAGGCTGGAACTGGAAGGAAAGGAGGAAGGAAAGGAGGTTCCAAAGCAAGTTTGGCTAGTTCCCCCTCGTCAAAATCTCAAGAAACAATCAAGGGTGTTCTTATGAACGTTTCTGAGCAGACTCCTTCACAAGCAACACCAGAAATCAACCCCTCTGAAACTGAACCCATCAAGGCCGTTCCCTTGAGACAAACTCCTTCAAAAGAGAATGTCTTGAAGGAAAAACCTGCTTCACCATCAAAGACTAAAACCTTAACCCCTTCTCCACAAAAATCCAAATCCAAAAAGGCCCCAAAAGAGAAATCCATCGAAACCCTCACTCAAATAACTGAAACCGTTTCTTCAAACCCCAAATCACCTTCTGAGGGGGAACCTGTTAAAAAGATAGCCAAGAAACTTGAAAAACAGTTAGAGGAACTGGCTGATGAAGGATTGGATGAGGAGAAGGAGGACAAGAAGATGGAGGAGGATCTAGATGTAGTGGTGACCAAGGTGGTTGCTGGTACCACTACTGGTTCTGTAAGGAAAAGGCAGACTAGGGCTGCTTCAAGGGTCATTAAGGGCTCAGAAGAGAAGGAGACTACACCATCTGAGTCTAAGAGAGGAGAGAAAAGGAAAGCAACATCATCTGTTTCCCGTATCTCCAAGGCTGCTAAAGGTAAACAACCTGTTAACCCCAGTACTGGTGCAACTTCTTTAAGTTCTAGGACTGTGTTATCTGGTTGTGGTGTTGAGAATGAATATTTTGATATTCCTGCTTTGAGTCAAGTTAAGGAACTTCTTGAGTTCCAAGGATGGATGTCTCTGTTTAATGATTTAAATGATGCTTTTGTTAGTCCTGTTCGTCAGTTCTTTGTTAATCTGAAGCAAAACATTGATATGTCTGTGGCATCAACTGTTTCTGGTAGTATTGTCCATGTTTCTGAGTCTGTTTTATCTGAGTTGCTGGGTATACCTAGAGATGGTTTTGGTAGATATAGCAGTGATGGGTGGCCCCTAATGGGAGGAGTAACACCTGAGGAGGTTACTCAGTTTTTGTTTGGAAAGAAGGAAGAAGCTGGTTCCCCTAGTGACTTTAGGGAGGCAATTATGTTGGTTCTGCACTCCATGTGTTTGAAGGTCTTTCTGCCCAAGGGTCAAGGCAGGGGTACTGTTAGGATCATGGACATGGTCCTGATCTATCTGATCCTGAAAAAGGTTAAGGTTAATCTGCCTGCTCTAATGATGGAGCACATGTTGTATTGCCATGCTTCATCCCACAACTCCCTGCCTTATGGTTCCTTTATCTGCAAAATCATCAAGGAGCAGAATCCCAAGTTTTCTTTTTCTGGTGAAGTGGTGAGTCTTCAGTTGTTCTCCAAGAAAATACTCACTCAAAAGAAGATTGACTACTCTGGAAAGAGGCTGACTTTTGTAGGTCAAGAAAGTAGCCCAAGGGATGCAGGGAACCAGGAGGAAATCACTCCTGAGGATGTGGCAATGCTTCTTGCCAAGTTGGAAAGGCAGGATGAGAGGATCATAAAGTTGGCTGCCAGTCTAGTGCAGGCTGAGGAAGAAAGGAAGCTTGATAAGCTTATGAACAACAGGAAATTCCTCGCTATTTGCAGGGTGATTGATCACCTGTTGCCCCCAGAGTCTGGGATGCAGTTTGACTCTACACACTGTAGGATCATTGAGACGGATGATGAGGAATCCTCCAGTGAGAAGGGTCCTGATGCTGAAAAAGGAGAAGGTTCTGAAGAAGAGGAAAATGAATCTGATGAGGAAGAAGAAGAAGAGATAGAGGAAAAGGAGAAGAAGGAAGAAGAAAAGACAGCTGAGGAAGGTTCTGACTTCGAGGAGGAGATCAACCCAGAGGATGAAGAAGAGGATGAAGATGATGATGAATGATCACTTCAGTCTCCCCCTCCCCTTCCATTAACTGCCATAATATTTGCTGTTCCCCCACATTGCTAGACTGTTTTTCATGCAGTGTGGTTTCTATTATGTTTCTACCCTTCTGGTGTGTAATCCTGAACAGTTTTACGCTTTTTCTGTTTCATGTGATTGAATAACCTGTTTGTGCTAACCTGCAGCATTGAGTTTGATCAGTGGTTGAAACTACTGATTTTTGGCTTACTTGCGATATTTTGGTGTGCAATTCTATTTTTTGAATGCTTTTTAATGATGCCAAAAGGGGGAAAAGCAGGTTGAAGTTTCTGAAAAGGCCTTGTTAGACAATTAGATTGAGTCTTTTATTTCCTTGAGTTAGATAATCACAAAAAACAAGTTAAAATAGAGAGAACAGTTAGATTAACTAACTGTTTCAGTGTCTTTTTCCAAAAATCCAAAAACAAGTTGTTTCTTTTAAATAAAGATGGCTATCCTGGTCAGTCATCAGTGTCATAAGTCTTTTATACAAGATATCCCTTGTGTAGAAAGTCTAGTAGAAAGTCTTGTCTTCTTAAGTGTAGATTAGAACTTTCTTTACTTTGCTGTTTCTCACTAACGTGCAGGTGCAGGAAACTTCAAAGTGTTTGTCATCATCAAAAAGGGGGAATTTGTTGAGTCACTTAAGGTTTTGAGTGATGACAAACAGCTGACTAGCTGGTTCTTGTTGGTTTTATATCATATCAACTGACATTTTGAACAGGAACAGCTATCCCAAGTACTTGAGGCAATATGAAGCCCTTTTGAATCAAAGCATTCAAGAAATATGTATCAGAATGTTCTATCAAGGAAGGCCGTCAAGACTTGAAGATTATGAAGTCTCTCAGATTAGGATAGTTAATCTTTGTAGTCTTTATAATGTTAAGTGTGCATGGATGTTTGTACGTAAGCTATCTGTATCCCTTACTTAGAATATTTAGTGTTGTAGAGATCAGGAAAAGTTGACCTGATCTCTAGGACACTAACAGG
Source organism: Chenopodium album (assembly GCF_948465745.1). NCBI lineage: Eukaryota > Viridiplantae > Streptophyta > Magnoliopsida > Caryophyllales > Amaranthaceae > Chenopodium > Chenopodium album. The sequence goes on along the minus strand of NC_137835.1, from coordinate 16,032,016 downwards.
TTAGGAAACAGCTGCTTCGTAGCTTGTTTCATGAACCTGGACATTAGTTCAGTAAATATTCTCTGAATATATATTTCCTATCCTTAGAGAATATTTACTAAACTAATTGGTTCAGTTTATGCAGAGTTGGAGATGAATTATTTCGCATATAACTTAGAATATATTATTCTACCCATTTATGGAAAGTAGAATAATATCTTAGAATATCTCTTATTTACAAAATAAAAGATATTCTATTTACCTAAGTTATGATCTGAAAAGATCACGAAAGAATTCATCTCCCAACCTTATAAAAGCATAAACTCGATCAGAATTTCGAGTGAGCTTTTCTGAAAAACTTCTCTATCTTTGAAAGCTCGAAATACACTCTAAGGGAAATAGTTAGTTCATCTCTTACAAACTATTTATGCACACAGTAAGGATTGTTTTGTAATTATCTCTTGTAAGCTTTGAGTGGAAGCATTTAAAGGGAAACAAAGGGTTTGTATTGAATCACTAAGAGGTTAGTGATTGGGTAGCATTTACGAGTGTGAGTGCAAGTGCTTGTGAGTTCAAGTGCGAAGTGACACCTAGAGTTAGGTGTGGGGATCACGAGTGTGATCATTTGTAATTGCTTTTGTTTTTCAGAGTTGATTAATAAAAGTAATTAGGGTAGTGGAGGACGTAGGCTCAGAGTTGAGCTGAACCTCGTTAAATCTTTGTGTTGATTATTTATTGAATTTTCTGTTTCCGCTGCAGGACCAGTTCATCACCTGGTCCCCCTACATAAATAGAGAAGAAAATCCAATAATTATTAACACTGCCCTGTACTCAATTCAACCCCCCCCCCCCTTCTTGAGTACCAGCTGCACTTTCAAAAGGTATTCATGCAAATCTTCTATCTTATTAAACGTCTTATCCACGCATTAAAATTGTCCCCATCTGGCGAGAATAAGTGGATTCCAAGATCCAAAGAAACAAAGAGTGGTTAAGCATGCTTTGGCTTGTCTTAACACTCAATATCCTAAGGTAAGCAACGCTTTGCAAATGGCTCCAAGCCACTTTTGGTTGAATAAATCGTCGCATCTAATGCTCTCTCAACAATTTATTCACTTTGCCACGACATGTTAGGACTCCATCACTCATATCGTTGAGTACAACCAAAACCAACTTGCATACCCGGTATTCCTTACGTTCCTTGGAGAGGTAGTGATGCCTCGCTTTGGCATAGCCCACCACTACCCTCGTTTGGTTGGTAAGTTTTGTTTTGGAATGACAAGTTTTACTCAATATTTAGGGACCTAGGGTTTTTATGTTGGTTAATTTAAGTGAACTTAATTAACCATCACAACATTCGAAATCCTAAACATGCATCTAACATATATAATTCATATACATAAACATATATATATCGAAAAACATAAATAGAGATGCATTTGGCAACTAGAATGACCCCTTGAGATCTTCAAATCTTCAAAAGGTCTTCATTTGCAACTTCATGGCTTCGTCTTCCAGGACTTGACCAAAATAAATGCAACTACTAGTATCTACGATTAGGACTAATCTAAATATTAAGGTACAAAAATACTCAACGGTTCGCAGACCGTATTTAGATTTACAAAAATACATCACGGATCACAGTCCGTATTTTCTATCCTAATCGGGTCCCACTAGTTGCCATTTCATAAAACCTGTGAGAGAATATACATTCCATTCATCCATTCACATTCTGTGAATGACCCATGCATTTTACAACGATAAACAAGTAATAATGCATAAACACGCGAGAACTAGTAAATAATCTAGGTGGTTAATCCAATTAACACGCCTAATTAAAACTAGTCAAAGTTGTTTTAACCGGTTATGTAAATAAGCGCAATTAATATTTGAAGCTCCCACTAAATTCCGCTTCCAACTAAATTAATCCAATTAATTAAGCCGGTAAAACCCAAAATTTGTCAAAATAAATTTTGCCAATGTCGCTCAAAATCCGAGGCCTAGCCTCCAAAATTTATTAAAATAATTAAAACCTTAATTAGATTAATAAAATAATTAAAACAACAATTTAAGAAAAAATTACGTAGTCCAAAATGTCTAAGTGCCTAGCACTAAGACATGGAGTGCTCACATCCCGCACAACTGTTTTGATGCTCAATGAACGTGGGAGCGGGCCCGATGTCGCTAAGCGTTACACCGCTCACATCAGCGAACTTTCACACATCAATAACGTGGCCCTTGATGGCCATGTTGTACAAACTCATTGCACTACATTGCTTCGCAAGCAACGTCTACGCATATTCCCTTTTACACGACGTATGCACCAAGCCCAAGCACACCATGCTCGTGCACCACACCCGTGCCACAGCAGTCCATACACCACGCACCATAGTACGCACGCACGCACCATTAAGGTAGCGTGCTGCTGCTATGCGGCCATGCGCACCTAGCCACGGCTTGGCTGCACGCACCCTCAAGGCAGCCCCTTGGGAGCCACAAGCAGGCTGCTATGCAGCCCGTCTAGTTAAGGGTGATTATGCCTTGATTTGCGTGCCATAGCCACGAGACTTTGATCCCAAAATTTTCCGTGACATTATAATTAATTCTAAATTAATTTTAGAGCTAATTTATTGAGCAAAATGCAAAATTTAAACAAGTCTAACTTAAAATAAAATTTTCAAAGTGCATCTAACCAAAATAATTCCCAAGAACCATTCTTTAATTAAATTGGTTTAACTTGGTGCAACAAAAACAAGAGGGCAATTACTCACTATTAATTTAATTAGTTTAAATAAATCTTTAGTTTTTGACAAAATAAGAGGGAGTTGGAAAAATGAACATAAGTTCAATAAAGATTCCAACTTTAATACTTGTGAATCCTTGAAAAATTATATCTTCCAATGTGAAGATAAACAATTTTCTTGACAAAGTTTCAAACTTTATGATTCCAATCAACTAAAAAATGATTAAATCAACAAAGTTTAACAAAAATTCATGGAATTTAGTAACTCAAAGTTTCAATCACTTAAAATAATTAAAGATTGAATCTTTAGTACTTGGAAGCCTCAAAGAACAACAATTTCACACTTAATGCAATTAGTTTCCAATTATGTGAAAAATAAAACCAAGCTTTCAAACACAAATTACCACTAAGTAATCATGCCTAAAGAGGTTTAAAATTGCATATAAAATATGTATTGAACCAATTACATAACCACCATAAATATGCAATTAATTTTCAAGGTTAGAAAGACTTAAATTTTTTCGTCAAAATGAAAAATCCCTTGAAAAGTGCATTTCTGGTCGTTTTTTGGCTAAAAAACGAGTCTTGAAAGGAAAAATAATTTCCAGAACACCTTTTTCACCCAAAATTCACTATTTTTGGGTCGAAATCTGGGTTCGGGGCTGATGACAGCTTTAATACGAGGTTAAAATAAATAAAACGAGCTACTAATCTAATTAGCAACTCAAAACCAGAAAAATTAACCCATAAAAACACCTTGAAAAATATTATGATTTTAAAAATAAACGAGCAAGGCTCCGATACCGCTGTTGGGGTTTGGTGAGTCCAACTCACCGCGGAAACAAACCCAAAACCGAGACCGTACTCGCAATAAATAAAACCATAAACATAAATAAATTAATCACAAGATTAAGATAAGATAATTACCTTTGGAGCGTGCTTCTCCCAAACGGAAGGGGCTCTTAATTCGAAAGCTAGCCTCGAAAATGCGACGGCCTCCAACAATAGTCCACCCACAACTCGACCACCGAAAACGATCCAATGCCTTGGAGTTAGCAAGGCCCGACCAAAACCCGAGTGATTAGTGAGTTCAAAGGTTTTCACAATGGTGATGCCTTTTCCAACTCTCACTCAAGTGATTTTTCCAATACCCCAACTTGGGTATTTATAGGAAAAATAAGAGAGTGAAAAGCTCTCCCATCAATGTGTGAGAATTTGATTTTTCCATTTTATTTTAAAGCTAAAATAAAATTAATAATCAAACTAATAATAAATCAACAAGTGGCAAGCTCATGTGAGAGGTTAGGTGAGGACCATTTTGAGGAGGGGAGCACCAAACTTGCTCCCCACTCTCTCTCCCTCACCTTGCGCCACTAGGCAACTCCCACTTGGGCACCAAGGCACCCAAGTGGGCTTCCAATTTTGCTGCTGCTCTTCTCTCGGCCCAGCCATCCCCGCAACACAAATGCGGACTGCTGCTCGCATTCTCTCGGCCAACCATTCCCTGCAACACAAATGCGGGTTGCTGGTCGCATTCTCTCGGCCAGCACCCATGCACTTGCGTACGGGCTGCTGCTGCCGAGAGCTGCTGCTAGCATGCCGCGCACCTAGTGCGAGCTGCTAGCTGCAGCATGCTAGCACGCCACGCACTAGATGCGGGCTGCTAGCTTGGTTATACCCCCTAGCACTCGGTGTTCCGATGCTAGGGGTATTTTGGTCTTTGTTGATTTATTATTGTTTTCATGTCTCGTCTTTTACCATTTTTCGACTCGATTTCCGACGTTCAGTTTCGACGCTCTAAGCTCGAATACCCAAATTCTAAATATTAATTACTTGGTTGACTTATTAATTAATTCATAATTAATTCGTCTCTTCGATTCGTTAGTTGCTTGGGTGTGACCCGAAGGGTTCAGTCAAGATTAAGCTGTTATATTAATTATGCATTAATAATACTGATCGGAACCGGCCTTCACCCAGGCATTCCGATCACTTGACCTTACTGAATATATTAGCTTTCTAATAATTCTGAACCCACTAACGGAATAGTACACTTGTTCGAAGGACACCATTCCTTTCAAACCCCACGTTCCATTATTTTCCAAAGCGCGAATCTCCTCTTGCATAGATCTTTTCCTAGCTATAATATACATATCATATATTCCCAATATTCTCTCTTAATATGCACATAACATTTAACCGAGGTAGTATATAAATAACTAGAGATTTGTGTGTATAAACAAATGAGAGAGAGTTGGCATAAAGTTGACTTGATTCAGCCTTTTATCCTCTAATAACACTTTGTATATATTTGTAAACCTAGAGGCCGAAAAGGTGAGAGAGGGGAAAAGGAGTCAAGGAGATGCATTATATTTCTTAAGCACTGATTAAAGTAATGACTGTTAATGAGAAATTATAATTTTGATATTCTTTTTATAAAAAAATATGTGATTTATTTGTTTGTCTTTCAATTCAATATCAACTTTGTATAATTTTAAAGTACTTGTAACCTACTAATTTATAAGTACTAACTTTTTATAGTCAATTCAATCCTCCATCTATGGTATGCACTTTGTATATGATTAAAGGGTGTACAAAAATTCCTAGATCTATCTAACCATGCATTCCTTTAACCATTGTTGTATATGCATATATGTATTTAGGTACCCGTTGATGCAGTTGTAAATACCATGATAGCAGCCATTGCCAACCATGAGACCATGGGAAAATCCAGACTAAATATTTACCATGTTGCTTCATCTATGGTGAACCCGCTCATATGCCATAAATTCCTTGAATATGCTTGCAAGTATTTTACATTGCATCCACTCAAATCTCCAAGAGGGGAGATGATCATAGTCAAAGATATGGAGTTCTTCACATCAATTGATGAATATATATTGTTTGGATTGGATTCTAAATCTTCAAATCATAAGCTACATTGCAAACTCACTCGAATGGCCATTATTTATCAGGGAGCGATGTTCTGCAAATTACGGTAATATTTACTCTCTTTGTTTCATATTAGTTAATTTTTATAAACATTTAAAAAAATATATATATATGCTTCTATTTTAGGAGAAGTCAAACTAGCTATTGTTTTAATACATCTTTAATTTCTTGTCATGACCAAGAATTCATAGTCTCTCACCCAAAGATGTATTAGGCTTTGGCTTGACCGCTTGAGTGTTATTTAAAAAAGCTAGGTCTCAACAAGGAAAAATTCGCTATTTGTTAAAGGAAAAATTGCCTCCATTAATCTCAACTTTGCTTCATTTGCCAATATTAACCCCAATATCAGTTTATTCCCTATCACTTTTAACTTTGCACCGTATAAATTTTTATCACACCCAACTGACTTGCAACCGGTTAATCAGGTTAACATTTTTGTGTTAGATTTTTTTTTGCACGCGTGCCACTACGTGATTGGTAAAAAAAAAAACAAATTTTAAAAAAAAAAAACCAATTTTTTTTTTTTTTTTTAAAAAAAACAGCCAACCAAAACGGTAGCCACCGTTAATGGTAGCCGGAATCGGGAGGAGAAAGGAGGGGAGGTCGGATTTTGACGGAAAAGGCATTAGTGTGGTCGAAATTAAACGGGAAAGTGAATGTAAGGGGCGAAAACGGTGGGAGAAGGATAGAGGGATGTCGAAATGGGAAGGGGATGGGAGGCTTATGGTCGGATTTTGACGGGGAAGTGGCAGAAATCGGCTGGGATGAGAGGGACGTGGTTAGAATTCGACGGGGAATGGATTAGAGGGTGAAAATCAGTGGGGAAGCGGTGGAAATCAGTGGGGAAGCGGCGGAAACGAAGGGGAAGGGGCGAAAACGGCCGGGAAGGGGAAGGGGGCGGAAACAGCGGGGAAGGAAGGAGGAGTTGAGGACTTTAAACGGCGGGGGAGGGGGAAAGAAGCAAAAAACGGAAATGGCAGGGGCTACCACCTACTGGGGTAGGGGTTAGGGTTTTTATTTTTTTAATTTTTTCTGAATTTTTATTTTTATTTTAATTCTTTTTAAAAATATCACGTGTTGACACGTGTCTATTAACATCCTACATCAGGTTAGATGACCGGTTGGGGGTGATAAAAAATTAATACGGTGCAAAGTTGGGAGTGATAGGGAATAAACTAAAGTTGGGATTAATATTGGCACATGGAGAAAAGTTGGGTTTAATGATCACAATTTTTCCTTTGTTAAAACATGAAGTCAACTAAAATCTTAAGCTAATGCCTATCGATTAAAGCTTTGAATATTGATTTTTATACTCTATCACTCTTTATTTTCAAATTTTCACTTTTTCTTTCTACATTGATGTTGCAAGTAAAATTAAAGTTTTCTAAATGCTCATTGCTCAACATGGATTTCAATTCTAATCATAGTTATTTATTTGCTCAGGTTCGATAACAAGAACACTCAAATTTTGTATGAAAAGATGCCTCGTGAAGAAAAGAAAATTTTCGACTTCGATGTGAAAAACATAATTTGGGAAGAATATTTCTACCGCATATTCATTTCCGTGGCCTTAGAAAACACATTCTCAAAGAAAAGTTTATCCCCCCAAAACTTTAGATTACGCCGATACGTATTAATGATGGTTATTGCTTATTTAGTTCTTGCCTATGAGTTTTTACCTTTCATTTGAAATTTTTTTTCTTGTTTTAGGTCGTAGGAATTTTTTTTTTCTTCAATATTGGTTACTGGAATATAGATTAACTTTAAAGATCATATATGCAAAATATTATCTTTTCAAGTTAGGGTTAGTTTCCTAGCTGGATTAGAATTTGGTCTACATAATTTTTAGGTTAATAGTTTAGCTTATCAACACGTGGTTAAGAATTAATAAAACCATATTTAAAGTTTTGATTATTTGATAAAAAAAAATAAAATGTGATCTTAGCATGTGTTTATGGTTTGTTAAACTTTATTGTTGTGTTGAACTTTGATTTATGAACCGAGCATTCAAGTGTCGTCTTTAAATCGGCCTTGGAAGTTCTATCCTTATTCTTTCAGGTTCAATAATTTGTTTTTCCTCAAGAAAATCGAATACATGTAACCATAATTGTATAATAATTAACATATCAAAATCCAAGAAAGGTTAAAAAAACCGAGCCTTTTATTCAAGAGACTCGAACTATCTGTGTAAATACGCATCAAATTTCTGTGGCTGCTGAGAACGCACAATATAGAGAAATACTTAGGGTTGTTATGTAATTCTGCATGTTAGTAATTATTGAAAATTGTTCATTTAATTTTGTAACCAGTGTATTAATATCCATGGTAATGCAATGGAATTCCCAAAAATTTGATTAGATCAATAATATCATCAGTATTGACCCTCAATCGGTAATGGTCAATAGCGAAAGTTTATGAAGAAAAAAAAAAAAAATTTGGGTTGAAACTATATACCGAGAGATGTGTTATTAATTAATTAAAGATCTTTCTTCAAAAAAAAAAAAAAAAAAAAATTAATTAAAGATCTTGAAGATATAATCTTTAACGCAAATCCGCTATATTTAAATCAAATTTGTCTCTCCATGTTATTGATAAAAATAATGATTGGAAGATGTGGAAAGAATCACATGAAATAATAATTGATAAATATTTTATTGTCCAAAATTTCACATCAACATATACATAAATAAGTAGGTCATATTTGGAGAATAATTCTAACATAAAAAAAGAGGATAATTAGATTGGAAAAAAAAGCAGGCAAAAAAATGAAACGTGCATTTGTGCATCAATATGCTTGCATTGTCTTTAGCGTATTACTCCCATACTCCGTATAATATTGAGTTCCAAATTTTAAAATATTTCTCCGTACTATATTGGTTACTAAAGAGTACTATCATTTAGTCCAAAAAATTCTCTTTTAATTAATAGAGGTTTTTCAGTGTGGCAAGCCACATGGTGCGGCACGGATTACTTGTATTTTAGGGTTACTTGTATTCTGGGGTTACTTGTAGGGTGTTACTTGTATTATGGGGTTACTTATAGGGTGTTACTTGTATTATGGGGTTACTTGTATAGGTTACTTGTAGGGTATTACTTGTATTATGAGGTTACTTATATGGGTTATTTATATCGTGGGGTTACTTGTATTCTGAGTAACTCCAAACGTAACTCCAAACAAAAATCACATACCAAACCAGTAATACCCTACAAGTAACCCCTGATTAAAACCAGTAACACTCATACAAGTAACCCTGGAATACAAATAACATCTATAAGTAACCCCTGAAAAAACTAGTAACACCCTACAAGTAACCCCGACCAAAACCAGTAACACCCATACAAGTAACCCCAGAATACAAGTAACACCTACAAGTAACCCCTGACAAAATCAGTAACACCCTACAAGTAACCCCGACCAAAACCAGTAACACCCATACAAGTAACCTCAGAATACAAGTAACACTTACAAGTAACCCTTGACAAAACCAGTAACACTCTACAAGTAACTTTTGCCGCACCATGTGGCCAGCCACATACAAAAATTTGTATTTAATTAATGTCACAAAAATGTGACTTTCATTCGGAGACGAAAAGAGTTGTAATATATATTTAATTATTTCTTTATAATATACTCCCTCTGTTTTTAAATACTTGCACCATTTCTATTTTTAGCACTATTTATTTGTCCTACTTTGATTAATGTTTGTGACTTATACATAAGAAAAAATATAGTCTTGTGGATACTTGTTGGAATCATATTAATGAATAGATTATTAATTTTCAATTGCTAGAATTTATACTTATTGATAATTAAAGATATTGGTGATCAAAGATTAGCATCGGCATGCGTGTCCAAGAGAAGTGGAGCAAGTACTTAAAAACGGAGGGAGTAAATATGTTTAGATTTGAGCATATAAAGGTACAGAAAACCTCATTCATGCCCCCATATCCAACATTAAAAAAAAAGAGGTGTGGATGATATTTGAACCATGCTTGCTTGATATCATGTTAAAGAATCAATTTAACCAAAAATTAATTAAAATAATGAATGAAGCCTGTAATTGATTCATATGTACTTTATATAAAGAATATATATAGAAAAAGAACAAAAAGTGTACAATTTTTTTTTAACGGGAAGTATTAATATCATTAAATAATAGCCATACGACATCTACCCATACGAATCCAAATCACCTTCCCAATTATTGTAAGAACCCTAAAAATAAAATTCTCATCCGTGGATGAGAATCAAAATCCCAAAAAATTGGAAAAAAGCCAGAAAATTTGGGACAAACTCTCACAAATCTATTAACTATTACTAAAACAAAACATGTTGACATCATTAAGAGAAACATGTCAACTTTTTATGAAAAAAATTCCCGCCAAAACTATTTTTGACATCATAATTTGTTTTTTGTTTTTTTTTTATTTTTTTTATTCTTCCTAAGTTCTAAGACTTTAGAAATACAATACTTCTTTCAAAATTAATTAATGAGATTATAAATACCTTTTGAATTAAAAATATTGACAACTATTTTAAACAAATAATATATTTTTAATCCGTGCACGCACGGGAATAAACAAGTAGAGAGAACAAAAACAAACAAAAACGTAAAACTATATTGAATCAAAGAAAATTAAAACCCTTAGAAAAGAGAGGAAAGAGAAAATGAAAGACTATTATACATTTATACCATCTACACCAATTATCAAGTATATTATTAATATGTAAAAAAAATTATATAAGTGCAAAACACAAGGTTCAATTAAGGAAAAAAAAAACACTATTATTAAAAAAAAAAAAAAAAAAAAAAAAAAAAACTCTTTTTAAAATTGACAACGACAATTACAATTTTAGAAAGCTTTTAAAAAAAATTATCGATTGCACGTCTACAATGGGCAACGACCGTTCTACTCACCAATTTTTGATTAAAACTTAGAGCCTGTTCACATTTACTTAATTTCAGTTCAATTCAGCTCCAATTAGTTTAGTTCAGTTTAGTTTCAATCAGTTCAATTCAGTTCAATTCAACTCTTAATTTTTCTCTCTCATAAAATATTCATTTCAGCTCAGCTCAGCTCAGCTCCAATCAGTTCAGTTCAGTTTAACTCCAATCAGTTTAGTTCAGCTCAGTTCAGCTCAGTTCAATAAATGTGAACAGGCCCTTAGACTATGCACATCGAAATAAGAATAATATCTACACTAAAATAAGAATAATATCAATCAATAGACCCTTAACCATTAAGGAATGGGTTGTTTGGATGGTTGACTCAATGAATACATGAATTGCAAATTTGCAATCCTTCGAGAATATCTTCTAAAAGATTTTGTCAATACTTATAGTTATCGATTTCCAACAGAATTTTGATGTTGCTTTTCATTTCAAAATTCCAGTTCAAAATGGTGGCTTTATGAGGCCGGGTTATACGGTGAAGGAACAACTTGACTTGAGAAATTTTGCAAATGGCCAGAAGAGAGAAGGGTTCAAGGGTTGCGAATTATGTACGAGTAGCAAAATCGACCTTTTAGGAACAACAAAATTCCGTACGTCTTTACATCAATAAGTCTTGTGAAAATAAGTATCAACTTAAGATTAGTGATTCCACAAGAACAAAGCATAGGTTCAGCATCATAATTGCTTGCCTTCGGAACCTACATAAAAAAAACAAATATAATGACAAGAGCCAATCAAAACACCTAGGTAACATGCATCACTAATGCATAATGGGAACCTACATGAGAAAAGACACTCATTCTTGTTAGTTTAGATGAACTACTACGGGGTGAATGGTAGTAGGTTCCAATCGCGGAACTTATGCGGAAATAAACAATAAAAACATAAAAAAAACTTAAATCACACAGCAAGTGTAGGGAATAGATTTTAAGCTTTTATCCCACTAGCTTGAACCCCACTGTGATCATACACTAAAGTACGGTGGCGTCCAAAAGGGAAGAAGATAGAGCAAAAGAGTCGCCAACAAGTTTTAGGAACTTGTAAACCGTTCACAGGGTGAAGGTTACACCCCTTAACGATCCAAGAGATCGTCAACTCCATAATGTCTAGAACCAAATAAGGGTTCGGGGATGAAGGTACGAATCCAACCTAAAAGAGATTGAACCTACCCTAATAATAGGCCTCTACTTTATTCTTATCGTATTCATGTGCGCTTTTTAATTAACATGCAATCAATAGGATTAACCCTAAACATGTTTATCTATGTTGGTTGAATATAATGTACAAATAAACTATTATTGGTGATCACTTGAATTATAATCACAATTAACCCTAAACAAGATTATTAATTATCTTATTAAACGTGATTACAAGTACCAAATTCCCTTTAAACATGCAATAAAAGGTGTGATCAAGCAATAAATATAAATAATGTGTCAAGTAACATAATAATATAATAATAATCATGACAATAAAATTATAATCATCATCAAAATAATAATAATCACATTATTCATAATCATCATAAATTATAATCATTATAATCATAATCATATTCATGTTAATATTAAAGCATAATAATTGCAAGATCCTAGGCATGATACTAACAAGATTAGTAACAAATCCTAGCATGTCACTAAGCAATAAAAATCAAATCTTTAACCCTAACATGATACTAACAGTCATAAATATTAGGAAGAACATAGGAAGCATCATAACAATCATATTTAATATTAAAAATACCCTAGACATGATACTAGGAATATCATAATAACAATATAAACATGATTTCTACATCATAATATCAATTAAAACCAATAAAGTACTTACTTTGATGCCTCGTACCTCTTTCTAATAACAAAATACATACGTTAGTAAATTCAAGGAAAATAAATAATCAAACAATTAAATTAAATAACTGAAAGAGATATTTGGGACCTATAGACACCTGAAAATGTCTCCCCAAAACCAAACCCGTTGATGAACACCTTTCACCGCCATTATTGGTCGAATTGAGTATTTAATCTTTGGAGAGCTTAAATTCATGTTCTATCCAATATATTTCATGAACCAATCCAATTTCTAGCTCATTTCCCTAAACCATAACCTATTTTCCACTGTTCGTGTCCACATCACAAAACTGAGAGAAACTGATTTTATGGCTATAAAATTTTTATCCAATTATTATTTTGTTGGATAGGCCTTTAAATAAGCTTTCCAACCATATATCATAAGCCCAATTCCGAGCTATAACGAAAAAGATATGAGCAAAACACTAAACTCGGCCTTAAACCGACACCCTTCCACTAAAACGACCATATCATAAAATATGCATATCATTTTGACTTGATTCTAATTGGTTTCGAAAGTAGACTTGATAAGATTTCCAATGATATATTATATGCCTTATTACGAGTTACGGATCAAAAGTTATGATTATTTTAAAAACGGGTAAAAAACTGAAATTACCGCGCAGCAGCAAAAATGCCGCGACGCGGCAAAAGCTGACGTGTCACGGGACTTATTCCCGTGACACGGTGCCCATTTTTGTAATTTTGCTCAATTTTCCCCCGTGTCACGGGATTTTGCACCATGTCACGGTGCAATTTCCCGTGTCACGGTGCCCATTCCGTGACACGGGAATATTCCGTGTAATTTCCGTGTACTTTTTACACCGTGACACGGCATACTGCACTGTGCCACGGTGGACAATGCCGTGTCACGGCATTTCTTCCCGTGTCACGGTGCACATCCCGTGCCACGGGATTGCTCCGTGTTTTCTCCGCGTAATCCCTAAACGTGTTTTCACTTCCCGTAACCTAAATATTTCCCGTGTCACGCAAATTTGTACCGTGTCACGGGAAAGTTTCCCGTCTGACTGTGGGATTTCCCGTGTCACGGTACACTTTTCCGTGTCGCGGGATACTTTTTTAGGGTTTTTATCATTTTAGGGTTCCGTGTGCTCCCTCAGCACATTTTCTCTATAAATACCCCCTCATTTCTGATGTACGGGGCACCAATAATCATTCTCTCTCACCTTATACCAAAAATCATTCTCTTCTCCCTCTTTAACCTAATTTCTAGCCTCCTTATTCTTCCATAATAATTCCCCTAAGCACTCCAAGGAGTCTATACTTAATCTGAGGTTCCGTCCTTAAACCAAGGCGTGAAAGGTACAAATAACTGAGGGTTTGGACCAAATCAACTCTACTTTTTATTTAATTTAATTTTCATTTACTTTATATTTTTTTTATGGGAAATTCTCACTGGTAGCCTTGTGTTTTTGCTTTTTCTCAATGGTAGCCAATTTTTTTTCCAGTTCTCAATGGTAGCCTCAAACTTTTAAAAAGTTACAAACGTAACCTTATTGTTACAAAAACGTTAGTTGGCCGTTAACTTTTAAAAGTTACGGTTACATATATGCCCATAAATAAAATAAAAAAAAAAACCAAAAACACCACCCCTTTCACCCGGCAGCCACCTCCTCCCTTTCCCCATCCCTTGGCAACAGCCCCCCTCCCCATCTAATCTGCCGCTTTGTACCCTCACTCCGGCGACGCACCTCCATTGCTGACCAAACTTCATCCCTTTCCCATCGTCGAAAACAGGGGAGCGGTGGAACTTGACGCCATTAATGGCGACATTGTCATCTGAAATTGGAGGAAGTAATGGAGAGAGAATTGTAAGGGAGGGGAGAGCAGGGATCGAAGTTGGGTGCCATAAGAGGGATTAAAGTTTAAAATAAAAATGGAATTGGAGGAGAGAGGGGGTTGCTTGGACGAATTAGAGGGTGAGAAGGAGTAGTCGGATGGAGTGAAGAGGGTGGTGGAAGAGACGAAAGATGAGGGGTTGAGAGATGAAAGGGAGGGTGAATGACATGGAATTGAGGCCGGAGTTTGAGAGGATTTCAGCGGCAGCGTTAATAGTTTCGTCGGAAAATGTTGATGGAAGCTAATTAAACGCCATTTGATGGAGGTCACGGCCGGCGGAAGAGGTGAGTCGCCGGGATTGGGGTGATTTATGGCGGCACGGCTCAGTTGATGAGGGGGCTGCAGCCAGGGGAGGGGGAAAGGGCGATGGTGGCTTGCTGGTGGTGGAGTCGGCGGTTTTTAATTTTTTTATATATTAATTTTATTATGATATGGTTAAGTGAGAGTTAGAGGGTTGGTGGGAGTTTTAATTACTGACTAAATTTAAATGTAACCACAAAATCATAACCGTAACTTTTAAAAGTTAACGGCCAACTAACGTTTTTGTAACAATAAGGTTATGTTTGTAACTTTTTAAAAGTTTGAGGCTACCATTGAGAACTGGAAAAAAAATTGGCTACCATTGAGAAAAAGCAAAAACACAAGGCTACCAGTGAGAATTTCCCTTTTTTTATTGAAGTTACTAACAGTTTATTCATGATGTAGCAATTTAAAGGAACGCGCAGAATGTGAGTAATTAACTAATTAATTACTCTTATTTTATTTTAATATTGCTAGTATCATGATTAGGTTAATTTTATATTTGATTTGACTAACATTATTATTGTTGAATTGCTTCCAATATTAATGTTTATTCTATTATTATTTATTGATCACTATATTGCATGTTTAAAGGGAATATGTAATTCGAAATCACGCCTAATAAGATAATTTGGACAACCGGTTTAGGTTCCTTTTTAATCTTGTTGTTAAATCAAGTGATCATAATATTTTAGAATTATGTGTTGCATTAATATTAAACCAACTTAGCTTAATGATAGTTTGGAGCAAATTGAATCTTTGTTTGTATGCCTTTGAGATCACAGGAATCACCTTTCACTATAAGAATCGAGTAGAGGCCAATACGGGCGAATGTGACTCCATGACTCACTTCGTACCATCATCCCCGATCCTCCTTTCGTGGTTCCGAACCATATGGAGTTAGTAATCTCATGGATTATGAATGGGGTGTAACCTTCACGGGTCAATTGTTGTTTCCTATCGTTGTCCCTTATTCGTGGTTGCCTTTTATGATCCGTGAACGGTTTACAAGTTCCTTAAAAACTTGTTGGCGGCTCCCTACTTTATTTGTCCCTAATCGTATTATGTCAATTCCCACTTCCTATGAGTGCCAAGCATATTCACCACATGCTCTAACGTAGGCGCACTTCGAGCGACGCCTATAGGACCAAACCCTCAGAAATTAAAACCTTTCACGTCTAGGGCGAAGGCAACTTCGAATATGGCTAGGTGTTTCTAGATCTTGTGAATGCGGAATTTTGTATATAAAAGACTAGTTTAGAATCAAGAGAGAATTAGAGAGAATTGATGATGAATTAAAACTGATTGTAGGTGATAATTTGTGAGAATTGGTGAATGAAAACGGAGTTTTTAATACGTTATTTATAGAGAAAATCAGCCAAAAAGATAAAATAAACAAAACAGAGTCTGACGCACAAAAAAACAAAGCTGGCGCAAACCCTGGCTAACTGGCGCCAGGCACCAACACTAGCGCCAAGCGTCAATGGCTAGCGCCAGGTGCCAGGCCTGGTTCCAGGCGCCAAGCCTGGTTTTAACGCGTTTTTCGAAAATCAGATAAGTTTGCCGTACTGGAGGATAAAATCATATAATTTCCTCGAAAATGCTATTTGATTTTAATTAAAACTCTGAAAAGTCAAAAGTCAATTTATCAATGCTAATTGAATTAGGAATGAAAAGAACCTTCTAGAAGAATCTAGAAGACTAAAACCATTCCTAATTGCATTAGGACTGATAAATCATATTAGGCCCTCCCCTAAATCATTGGGCCGTATATAAAGCTCAAACCGGGCCCAGTTTAGTAAATTGGCCATAACTTCCTCATTATTCATCGGAATTGGGCTTATAATATATCGTTGGAAAGCTCTTGTCAAGCCCCATCCAACTAAACTACTATTGGACCCATATCATGGACCAACTAAATTTGATTGGCTGTTTTCTTAAAATAAGTTTTCAAAAACAGAGAGAAGAGAAAAGAAATTAAAACTTTCCGTAACACTAGACTTTCCACACCTTCACTTCATTCGATTATGATTCGACGCGAAAGGTATTCATCACTGGGTTTGGTTTTGGGGAGACACAAATGGGTGTCTACAGAAGCCCCCACTTTGACTGAGTTTGGAGAATGATTCAGAACGTTCTGCGATCCTAAACCAATCTTGTAATGCCGATACCTGCAAAACTATCGTTAGTTAAATAGGTAAGAGAGTTAAGAAACACGTATCTTGCACCGTCGAGCACACGTCTCTGAAAGTAACCGATTGTTTTGATGACCTCCTGCAAGCTAGAGAATGCCATCCCGCTTGAAAACCGCTACGCTTGTAACTGCTTCTAAATTAGAAGATTGCTTCGCCTGAAACGATCCTCCTCCGCTATGATAATATTCCACGTCCAAGGGAACATCATCGAAGATTATTTCTCTCGAAACAATCCTCATCCGCATTGATAATATTCCACGTCCAAGAGAATACTATCGAAGATTATTTCTCTTGAAATAATCTCCATCCGCATTATGACCATCTTCCATGCCTAAGGGAACACGCTCGAAGACAACTTCGCCCAAAATTACCTTCAGTTGTTTGTGACAACTCTCCGCAAGCTAGGGAATGCCGTTGAAGATATCCTCGCTTGAAGTCATCCTCATTTGATGCGATAATTTTCCTAAGGAAATCACCGAAGACCTCCATCTGTCGATCTTTAAAAGTTCGCCTGAACTTTGCTCTTGCTATGCCTGTACGTTGGTGCTTCTGCTGCTTTGAACCTGTATGTCGGTGCCTTTTGCGAATAAACCATTATGTCGGTGCCTTTTGTTAATGAGCCAATGCTTAGGCGCTTTAAGCTAAGTGAGACGATCTTTTATCAGGTCGATCACTTTATGTAATCAAGCCGATTACTAAATCATGTCAAATTTCTTAGAGGGGCTAACTGGCGTACCAAGGAACCCAAAAATATGTTGCAGAAAGGTAGAACAACCTCACCAAGTGGCTGGGTGTTCTGGCGCCGCTGAAAAGCTATCAGCGCCACACAATTAGCCTTAGCGCCAAGCGCTGAGATTGGCGCCAGGCGCCAAGCCTAATTTTTGACGCCAATGCCTAGGGCTTGGCGCTAGCACGAAGATTTTCTTAATACCCCTTTCTTCTTCATTTTGCTGCTTGCTCGTCGCGAAATTGCTTGAAAAAAACCAGAAAATTTCATTTGCTTGGTTCTTGATCGTTTTTCAACTGAATTCACTCAAATTCGTTGCAAATCAAAGCTCTTTTCATCTATTTTCCCGATCTATGTCATTTTTCTTCAAACTCACACCAGTTTTTATGAATTTTTGGCACGTTATTCACGAATTCCATGTAAATTCGAAATTGAAAATGCTCAATTTGCTTTGTTTATCAAATTTTATGCCATGAAATTGCTTGATTATGTTTATATATTGCCTTGGGAGTAATTTGAGACTTGTTTGACTCAATTTGGTGAAGAAATGAGCAATTTGCCATTGTTGGACCTCCTAAGGTTGTGAAGAACAATGTGACTTGTTCTTGATGTTTTTGCTAGCAATTCTTGTCCAATTTGTCACAATAATTACCATAGTATTGCAAGAAATTGTTTGATTGCTTGAAAAAACACCGTTATGCTCAATTTGAATTTGTGCTCTGTTTTAGTACTACGTACTCTGTTTTTGCGAACATAGTATCATGCGGCTAGGCGAACCTTAGATACTATAGAACCTTAATTTATGATGATTTTGCACAATGTAGCATGGCTAGACAACAAGGCTCGGGTTCACGGTCCCGAAACACCCGACGGGAGCATGAGCCCGTAGAGGATGACGTCACACCTTCTACTTTGCTTGGTCGACTTCCCGAGTGGGATGAGCGGACCCTGTTCTTCGCCCCCGTCCACCACATTTCCGAGAGGGTGAGACGGGGCATCACGGTCGGGAGGACGCGCTATCACGGTTCCGGCTGTGATGGCTTAGGCGATTTGTACAAGATGTACATCGCCAGGGATCGAGATACGAGACTGTTATGGGAGTCTTGCGGACTGACTACCCTGTTCGAGACCTCCGAGGCTATGGTTGCCTCCAGCGGTGGTCACCATATAGTGCGCGCTTTGGTGGAGTTCTTCTGGGACACCACCAACACTTTCCATTTCCTCTGGGGCGAGATGATGGTCACCCCTAAGGACTTCAGTCTCATTACAGGACTGGAGTTCAACTCTGTGCCACTGCTGTTCGACAGTGGAATCGACGTCTATTCTGCGGAGGTCGAGGAGCTGTTGGGGCTGATCGCTATTCGGGCCCAAGCTGAGGTCGAGACGACTCAGTTTAGCGCTAGGGGAATTCGCCGCTCGACGCTGGCAGCGGCTTTTGATGATGATGCAACTACCCGAGAGCAGCGGGTGCGCATCTTTGCGTTGATGTTGTTGTCAGGGACATTCTCCCCTGACAAAGGTAGTAGGGCATTGCTTTACTATCTTCCTGCTGTCCGCGATCTTCACCGGATCGGGACTTATGACTGGGCCAGCTTGGCCTACGCTGACTTCGTTCGCGCACTGAGGGACTCGTGCCGACACCGGTCCTTTGGGACGAATGTTGCTTTGTCCGCCTTTTGGAAGGTCGTAGAGGTAAAAATTATTCCCTATAAAGTTTAGCTCTACATATTAGCTAGCATTTATTCACACTTTTTATACCTTGTAGATCTGGTTCTACGAGTACTTCCCCTCTTCTGCGCCGGCGAGACCATCGCCGCGCGGATTTTCAGTGAGTGCTTCTTGGGGTGGCCGCCATGTGGATATGTCTACTACTCATGTCTGGAACTGGATCATCGCGGTACGACTTCTTATTATTTATTTGCCTCGATACTTTAGGTATACTCTCGCCTGATTGATGTTCTTTGTAGGGGCCTGAGGTGGTGTACCGGCCGTGGGGCGGCTGGACAGTCCCTGGGTTAGCCGCACAGTATTCTGCTGAGCGTCGCTATTTCCCGGGGACTTATGGAGCGACCGTGTACTTAGGAGAGAGGGTTGCTAGACAGCATTCCTCTGATGTTTTCGTCGTTCCGGCTGCTCCACCGCGTCATATGTTCGACGACGCGCGATTGTTGAGCATGTCTGAGGGAGCTGGTACCCCTTGGCGGTCCTATGTGATCCCCGGGCAGTGCTATGCTGAGGAGCTATTACCATTGTTAGCTCCAGCCCCCGTACCGGCTGAGGATGCAAGGGTAAGATTTTTCATCTTTCACTTTCCATGAAGTAGCCCCCAAGTAATGTCTTACTGACTTTTGCTTTATCAGGACGGTGTTGCTGAGTTTGTGCCACCCTGTATGTCCATCCATTACCAGGGGACATATGGGCCGATCGAGGAGATGATTCCTCCGGCTCTCGAGGGTGAGCGCTTCGTAGAGCGGTCGATTCCTCGCCACCAAACTCGAGTAAGCTTGGTTTATTTGCAATTTCTGTCCATATATTATGCATATTTACTGACTTATTTCTCTGACAGTTTTCGCGCAAGGTGGTTTCGGCGATGGCACGATGTTTAGATGCCTTCCGGAGCCAGCTCGTCCGGATGAGGAATGCAGCCACCTGCCGTCGGGACGACGTTATCCGAGAGGTAGTCTTTCTTTATATATATTCTTTGCATTATCGCTTTGATTTTGCCTTATTTCTGATTTCATTATTTTTACAGGGCCAGCCTATTGCTTCTCACACCCGCACGAGACCTGAGGGGCGGAAGGATCCGGCGAGGTCTAGCTCGAGACGTCGTCGTACTACGTCAGGCGGTAGAGGTGGTCGCTCTGAGGCTGCTCGTGCTGACGTTGCAGAGGGCTCGGGATCTTCTTCTGAGGGTGCTCATGCTGCACCGGTAGGAGAGGCTACCTCGGCTTTCAGAGGTGGTGGGATGTACGAGGTAGGCTCGTCATCGCAGCAGCCTCCGCAGCCTCAGCCTCAGGTTGATCCTGGGTGGAGTTGTTCTACATTGAGTTTTCCTCATCCCGCGGAGACTAGAGCTAGAGCTGGAGAGGTGACTCCTCGTACGACGCAATTTTATGATATGATGGGTATACGTCCTCCGGCGCCGTAGTTTTATGTATATTTTATTTTGACTTTTTATAGAACTTTGCCTTAGACTCATTAATTTTAGACACATTTTGTATATTTATGCTATTTTGAGTTTATTTTGTTTGCTATTATTATGTGTATGTTTGTGTGTGCAAGGGAAGTGTGACAAACATGCGCGAAAATTCCGTCATTTTTATTATTGATGGAGGGTATCCGACTCTCTCCCCCAAAAGAAAGAAGAAAAAATAAAAAAGGAAAAATCAACTAAAAGCTTGTGTGTATATAAAAATTTGGAAAATTAATCTAAATAAATCCAAAAAGTGAATAATATAATAGCTATATTAATTAACTTAAAAAAGGATAAAAAAGATGTTTAGAAAATATAAACGGAGCCGTAAAGTCATTAGCCGACTGGAGTGTAAGATAAAAACGCGATTTAAGCAAGCGCGTCTGACGTGGCAACTTGGCGCCAGCTGGCGCCACGCAATGGCGTGAAGCGCCAGACGCTACACCTAGCGTGTGGCGCGAAGCGCTGGCGGCTGGCGCCAATTACGGGGTTTGACGCCAATTGACGCTGATTCCGTATTTCGTTCCGATTAAAACTTCTCGCAATTTGCGTATAAATAGCCCTCTGCCCAGCCGATTCTTCTCATAATTCCAGCAAAAAATAATTCTTTGCCTTAGAAAGATATAATCATGTGTTTAGCCACCAAAACTTTCACCCAATACACTCATGAATGGTGTCGATCTCTTAATACTAGAGAAAGGAAAGAATTAGATTTGTTCCACTTGGGGGGAATTTATGGCATCAAAGGGGTAGATCTTGACTTAGATTTCATACATACCGCTCTAGAATTTTTTAATGTTGATACTCATTGCTTTAGAATAGGGTATTATGAGATTAGCCCTTTGCCAGAGGAATTTGGTGCTATTTTAGGCTTCCCTGCAATAGACCTCATAGTAATCCCTAGAGTAGATGCATATTATTATAAGGATTTTGAGCGCTTCTTTAATTTAAAAGAAAGGGATTTATCAAAAATAGTAGATGGCAACATAGTGAAGTTGAAAGAATTTGCACGCCATTATTTTGATAAACCTCTTTCTGAATCCTTTCATATATATAGGAGAAGAGCGTTCTTATTTTGCATGCTTAATCAATTTTTTCTTAGTAGTGGTAAAAATAATGAAGGTCAATCACTTATAACCACCGTATTAGAACAAATTGAATCAGGGAGGAATCCAATGTCGTTAATAGTTGGAGAGACTATGATTAGTCTTGATGAACTGAAAAGGGACCCAAAAACACCTTTACGCGGTTCTCCAATTTTATTACAGGTAGAAAAATAATATTTTTAATTACAGAAATCAAAAAATATATTTTTGTATTGTAATAATAATTTATTTGCATCGCAAATTTTTTTACAGATGTGGCTAATGGAAAGGCTAGGATTAATTAGCCCCCCGGACGATATTGAGAAGTATACTCCCAATTGCTTCGTGAGGAGGAAGAAACACTTTCCTAAAATTGGGCGCCATGGGTGGAGAAAGGTCTTCGAATCTCGCAATTTTTCTATCAAGTGGGTCGTCCCATGGTGGAAAATAGAAAGGATGGTTGGTGTCAACAAGCAACCTTTCTGCCGGCTTCCAAGTTTGTCTCGAGTGACTTATTATTACCCCTGCAGGGTAAAAAGACAATACGACTTGCTTCATAATATTCCTTCCGGGGATCTTTGTCCTCCCTATGAGTACCCTGTATCTCAAGAAGTAGACAAATTTGATGCTTACTGGAGTGCTAGACCTTTATGGGAAGTGGTTACCCAAAAGGTTCCTCTTTCTTTGCCCAATGATGTGAAGAAGTGGTTGCTGAAGAAGCCTTCGAAGGATTCGAAGAAAGATCAGGGTAAAACTGATGTGAAGAGTCGTCTAGGTGACAAGGTGATTCCTGCCAAGGAACGCTTAGGTGCAAGAGTTGAATTCAAAACACCTGCAATGCCTAGGAAGAAGGGTGTCAGCAAAGATAAAGGGAAAAGGAAAGCTGACACCACAGATAAAAATACTTGGGTGGAAAAGAAACATGGAGTATTAGCTGAAGGGGAGACTATCTATTCTAAGATTGAATGTAGGTCCTCTAAAGGATGCCTACTAGCTAAAGTTATGGATAAGGAGGAGGAGACAGACAAAAATTGGAAAAGGGCTAGAAAGGAAAAGAAAGATTAGGAGCATTGCTTAACTTTCAATTTATTAGACTTAGTTTATTTTTCATTTAAAGTTAATTTACTTCAGCTTTATTTAAATTCCATCAATAATGTAATTTTATTTTATTAATGAAATTTCAGCTTTTAATTAAATTATTTACTTTAAATTTATTTTATTTAAAGCAATGAAAACCGAAAAAATTGATTTTTCCATAAATTCTTCGAGTACGGAAGTCGAAAATTTTCTGAAAAACACCGAGATTTGCCCAGAATTTATTTCGAAATTGGCGCCACTTATTTGCGATTGGCGCCTGCCAGTGCAGTCTGGCGCCTGCCAGTGCAGTCTGGCGCCAGGCGCCAATTCAATCGGCTGGCGCTGATGCTTGCTGGCTAGCGCCAGGCTTTTCTCTGCGACGCCGATAATTCGCCGATCTGCTGTTGAATTTTTATTTAATTCTGGAACACGGAGATGTCGAAAAATAAAGTGGTCGTACCCGTAAAGGGTTGCCTACGTATCCTTTCTTAAGGAATCAGGCCGAACGTAGCTCTCATGAGTATCCTACTCAAGTAATTATGGGTAGTATTTCTTAAGTTGGTCAAGATTTGTCATGTTCGAGAATTCATTGCCATCCATATCAGTTAGTTTTGTTGCACCTCCTGACAGGATTGTTTTGACAATGTAGGGTCCAGACCAATTAGGTCTAAATTTACCCCTTAGATCTAAAACATTTTTCCTTAGTGCTTTTAACACCAAGTCTCCTACTTTGATATTTCTTGTCTTGACCTTCTTATTAAAATGCTTAGCCATACGAGTCCGGTAACACTGAGTGTGATGTAGAGCTTCTAGTCGTTTCTCATCGAGTAGAATTAATTCTTCATATCTTGCCCTAGTCCATTTAACTTCATCGAGTTTACTCTCTAACGCAATGCGTAGAGATAGTATTTCTAGTTCGACAGGTTGTACGACATCTATTCCATATACCAAGGAAAATGGCGTATTTCCTGTTGATGTTCGGATTGACGTGCGGTAACCCCACAATGCGAAGTGAAGTTTGTCAGGCCAATCTTTATAATTTTCCGTCATTTTCTTGATGATAGTGTTTAAATTTTTATTAGCTGCCTCGACTGCTCCATTTGCTTGAGGTCTATAAGGGGAAGAATGATGATGTTGAATGCCGTATTTTTGTAGCAAGTCTTCACATTCGGCTTGAAAGTGAGTTCCATTGTCACTTATCATTTCATGTGGGACTCCGTATCGACAAATAATATTTCTCTCGATAAAGAGTGCTACATGTTTTGCAGTGAGTTTAGCGTACGATTGCGCTTCGACCCACTTTGTGAAGTAATCAATTGCTACTAGGATATATTCGTGGCCTCCGGTTCCTGGGGGAGTGATTTTTCCAATGATATCAATTCCCCATGTAGAGAATGGCCATGGAGATGTGTAGGTGTAGAGCAAGGATGGAGGGACATGTTGTAAATTGGCATAAATTTGGCACTTAGGGCATCTTTTTACGTATTGATGGCAATCCCTATTCATTATAGTCCAATAATATCCTTCTCGCATTATTTTCTGGACTAACATTTTTCCATTTATATGAGTTCCACAGATTCCTTCGTGGACTATTCTCATTGCTCTTTGTGCATCCTTTTTTCCTACACATAAGAGAGCTCGACCCTTAGGTACCCTTTTATGTAGCTCGTTGTCTATGAGTACATATTGGGAAGCCAAAAGCCTTAATGCTCGTTTTGCTCTTTTGTCAGCATGAGGAGGGTATTCTCCTTTGGTGACATAATTAAGTATGTCCGTGTACCATGGTTCTTCTTCTGCTTCTTCTTCTTCGCCTTGGACTACTTCATCGTCTTCTATGGCCTGGATGTATGCTGGTTTGTGCCTTTTTTCTATAGTTAGAGGCATTTGCTCAATTTCCGTGGGAATCCTAACCATTGAGGCTAATCTTGCCAGGGCATCAGCAAATTGGTTTTCTTCCCTAGGTAGATATGTGTATTCTACCTTCTCTAACTGATCGGTAAGAGTTTCCAGATAGGTTTGGTAAGGGGCTAGGCTTTCGCTCCTTACTTTCCACCTTTCAGATATCTGATTGATAATCAAAGAAGAGTCTCCGAATATCCTTAACTTTTTCACTCCCAATGCCAAAGCTGTTTCAAGGCCTACCACGCATGCTTCATATTCAGCAGCATTGTTGGTGACGTCGAAATCAAGCTTTATGGAGATTGGAACATGTTCTTCTTTAGGTGATACTAGCAATACTCCAACGCCGCATCCCTTTTGGTTTGAGGCTCCGTCAAAGTACAAGGTCCAAGTATCATCTTTAGTGACCATTAAGTCTTCATCCGGAAATTCATTGTCTTGTATTAGCGTCAAGTCTTCTATTAGAAAATCTGCTAGAAAGTCTGACACCACGGATCCCTTGATAGCTTTTTGTGGCATGAACCTTACATCAAACTGGGCTAGATTGACTATCCATCTCGATATGCGTCCATTGAGTGTAGATTTCTCGAATAGATACTTGAGTGGATCTAATCGGGAGACTACAAAGACGGTATGCACTAGCATGTAATGTCTTAACTTAGTTGTGGCCCACACCAAGGTGAGGCACAAATTTTCGAGCGGTGTATAGCGTGCTTCGTATTCGAGCATCTTCTTGCTTAGGTAGTAGATTGCGTTCTCTTTGCCTTCTGCTTCCTGTGCTAGCATAGCTCCCATTGTCTCTTTGGTAACCGTCAAATATAACCTAAGAGGTATTCCGGGAAGTGCTGGTGCTAATACGGGAGGGTTTGCGAGATAGACTTTGATCTTTTCAAAGGCTTTTTGACACTCGTCATCCCATATCACTGGTACATTCTTCTTGAGCTTCTTGAAAATTGGTTCACATATTGTCGTCAGTTTTGATATGAACCTACTTATGTATTGCAACCGGGCAATAAATCCTCGAATCTGTTTCTCAGTCTTGGGCGGTGGCATTGACATGATTGCTTTGATCTTGGTTGGGTCTACCTCTATTCCTCTGGAGCTTATGACGTAACCCAAGATTTTGCCTGAGGTGACTCCAAAAGCGCACTTAGATGGATTCAACCTCATATTATATTTTCTTAGCCTTTCGAAAAATTTCCTTAAGGCTACTTGATGGCCTGTACGGTCTTTTGATTTTACAATCATGTCGTCGATATATACTTCGACCTCTTTATGCATCATGTCATGGAGTAAAGCAGTTGTTGCACGTTGGTAAGTAGCACCCGCGTTTTTCAACCCGAATGGCATTACCGTGTAGCAGTAAGTGCCCCATGGAGTTATAAAAGTTGTTTTCTCCATGTCTTCTTCTGCCATGAGAATCTGGTTGTAACCTGCGTACCCATCCATGAACGAGAAGAGCGCGTGATTCGCCGTGTTATCTACCAAAATATCGATGTGTGGCAAAGGGAAGTCGTCCTTTGGACTTGTCTTCGGAATTGGGATCACGATAGTCGACACACATTCTAACCCTTCCGTCCTTCTTCGGAACTGGGACGACGTTGGCGACCCATTCGGGGTATTTGGATACCTTGATGAAACCTGCAGTTATTTGTTTTTGAACTTCTTCTTTTATTTTAAGAGCTACGTCAGGTTTCATTCGACGTAACTTTTGTTTTACGGGTTTCATTCCTGGAATTAATGGTATGGTGTGTTGAGCTATTTCTCTATTAATGCCTGGCATATCTTCATATGACCAAGCAAATACATCGATGAATTCTTTAAGAAAGTTAATTAAATCGGTTCTTTCTTGTTTATTCAATGTTAATCCGATTTTAACTTCTCTTTTATGAGTTGAATCATTTGAGATATCAACTGTTTTAGTTTCTTCAATTACCGGTGTTTTCTTTTCGAGTGTTTCCATTGCTTTAATAATTTCTTTGTCTTTTTCATTGTTAGTTAAGCAATGCTCTTTATCTTGGGTTAGAGAAGAACACGAGAAGTAAGGAGAATGAGAAATATTATTATACTCTGAGATCATTACATCAAAGAGTGATATGTCCTCAGGGACTAGATCACTAACTATCCTAGGAGAAGAAATAGGAGGGGAAGGTGTTACTACTAAAGACTTAGAAGACTCTAAAGGGAAAGACTCAGACTCAGACGACTCTTCAAACATCGGTCCTTGCCCTGTCGTGATGGATATCTTCCTTCCGCTTGGAGTAGTCACTTTGATAGTCTTGCGCCACCCTTGTAGTGATCCTTCAGCTGGAGTTATTAGCTTTGAGGGATCGAAGCTTTCACTTTGTAGGACTGTTTGAATGACCGAGGAGTTATCTTCTTTATATGTTGGCTCATTCTTTTCTCGCCCGAATAGTAATCCCATGACGTTAAATTCAAAGCATGGGGGTGCTTTCTCCTTGTGGACGGGAGTTAGGATTTCATCAGTGAAGTTGCAATCCAAGAAAATCTCGAATCCCGGTTGGCTTATGCCGTTTACAACAAATGGCTCGGGAAATTCATGGCATGGATAGTCCTCTCCTTCTTTTATAAACTGACCAGTAAGCGTAAGGGGGTACTGGTCCATTAGGATTGCTTTCTTTTGAATGCGAGCGTCCCTACGTGCTTTTGACTTTTCCCGGGCTCGCTTAAGATCTTTCCGAGTCGGTTCGAAACCAAGTCCGAAAGTGTCTAACTTAGGGAGGCCAGGTGACTCCAGCGGTTTTGCCATTTCTTTCATGTTTCCTAGGGTCATCCCAGGAAAATGTCCTTGTTTCTTCAGCATGACATTGACAATCATGTTGGAATGGGGGTCATGGCAAAGAGGGGTCCTTTCTTCCTCCTGGATTAAGGAGACTTCTTCGTTAAAGCCCCATAAATCTTCATCGTCCTCGTCATGTTCCACATTAATGATCGGATTCTCTATACATTTGATCCTCATAGGCGAAGCATCGATGGTGATTGGAATTCCTCCAACTATAGCTTTTACTTGTTGGTGGAGAGATGAAGGGACGACCTTTAAATCATGAAGCCAAGGGCGTCCCAACAGCAAGTTGAACGAAGCTTTAATGTCTAATACTTGGAAAGTAGTAGCAAGTTCTATTGCTCCTGCCGTTACATTTAGGGTAATCTTGCCAAGAGCTTGACGACGAGTGTTGTCGTAGGCCCTTATTCCTTGTGTAGACGGAGTTAAATCTTTGTCCCTAATGCCGAGCATCCTTGCAGTTCTAAGTGGACAGACGTTAATGGCCGATCCATTGTCTACAAGAGTCATAGGAACATTCATCCTCTTGCAAATTACTGTGAGGTTTAATGCCTTGTAATGTTTGTCACCTTCTGGGGGTAAATATTTGTCAGAAAAGGTGATCAAATTAATTGGACTAGGAAGGTCACTTGTGAGGAAGTTGGCCAATCCCTCAGGAGTAGTGTCAGAATCTATCCCAATTTTGTCAGAGGCATTCATTACAGCCAGCCTATGTTCTCGGGATGTTGCCAGAAGTTTCCATACATCCATCTCAACCTTTATCTTCTTAAACTGCTTAACAATATCATTGTCTTCAATGATAGGTATGAGAACTTGTTGTGTGGTTGGCATAGGTTGTGTTGAAACGGGAGGTTGCATTCTCCCGGATCTTGTGAGGACGTCTATTGATGAGTCTTCTTCAGCCCAAATGTCATCTGTGGTGTATGACACAGAAGGTGTAGGTCCTACTAGGTCCTTTAGATAGACATCTTCTTCATCACTGTCCCAAACTCCATTAATGGTTACATCCTCTTCTTGTTGAATTTGGACTAGTTTCTTTTCATCAATCATTTTCTGAACCAAATCCTTGAATTTGAAACAGTTTTCTATAGTGTGACCCCCTGATTGATGATACTGACAGTAATATCTATCTGTCCTTTTCAATGATTTGAATGGTCTCGGTTCGAGAGGTTTGATCTCGCCACTCTCGGATTGCATTTCGAACATTTGTGCATATGGGATCCCAATTGGAGTGTAAATTCTATTGCTCTTCTTGGGTTTTTCAGTGACTTGTAAGGGAAAATACTTTGCCTCATAAGTCGTTCCCTTGTTAACTAGTGGTAATGAGATCTTATTAGCTTCCACAAGATCTTGAATGAGGTTTTGAAACCTGTAGCATTCATCAGTGGTATGACCATTTCCTCGATGGTATTTGCAATACGATTTGGGATCCCACCTTGGAGATCGCTTTTCTGATATTGGATCCTCTATTGGACCAATAAGTTTGATTAGTCCTTGATCATAGAGACGATCAAAAATAGCATCATAGGTCATTCCTATGGGTGTGAATTCTCTTTTAGGTTTATCTTTCGGAAATGGAACCTCGTCACATTTCTTTTGGAGTTCGTTCATAACTTTGAGAGCTTCACGTAGTAGATGCGATACCTCCCTCATAGACAGTGTGAGCAATTGTATATCTTCCTTACTTGCCGGTTCTGGAAGATCATCCTTGACATCGAAAAAGATTTCCTCTTCTTTTTCTATGGCACAGATTTCTTTGATAGGTCTAATGAGAGATGAGGGATCAGCCTCGTTTTCCTCATCAGAAATAGCCAGGGTATGAGCGAGTGGTGCATTGTCAATGCTTGGCTTCTTACTGGCAGGGGGCAACGATAGCTTGTTGTTATCGATTAAGTCTTGGATAGCTTCCTTAAGCTTCCAACAGTTTTCGGTGAGATGGCCCCTACCTTGGTGATACTTGCAGTGTGCATTGGGGTTCCAATTAGCCGACCTCTTCTCAACTGGTGGGTCCCCAAATGGTCCAATAGGAGTTATAAGACCTTTTGCATTTAATCGATCAAATGCGGTGTCATAACTCATGCCAATAGGAGTGAAGTTCCTCCTAAATGGTTTCTTCTGTCCTTGACCGTTCATAGCAAGGAATTCTCTTAAATTAAAAGTGCTAACGTTGTTTGAGTGGGCGGTTTTGGAAGAAGAAGGATTGTCGTTCTTCTTTCCTTTCCAGCCACTGTTGGAGTTATTGTTGGCAGCTTTTAACTTAGCCAAGTCGTCTTCAATATTGATCCCAATATCATAAACGGCCTTGAAGGTATGGAGATTATTTTGATATTTGAGATGCTGGGAATATTTTTCTTGAAGATTTTTTATGAACAGCCTCACAGATTCTTTTTCACTTGGCACCTCAATCATCTTAGCTGAGGTTTCCCTCCATTTGTTAAAGAAAGAGGTGAAGCCTTCATTCTCTTTCTGCTTGAGGATTTCAAGCTCCCTGTAATCAGTCTCGACTTGAATGTTGCACTTGTACCTATCGACGAAAGCGTTTGCTATGGACTCCCAGGTAGAGGTATTTTCTTTCTCGAAAGAAAAGAACCATTGTTGGCAAACGGTCTCGAGAGATAGTGAGAACAAAGAAGGGAAGACCTTCTTATCAATACCCTTAATACTCATTATTGTTTCAAATGCTCTTAAATGAAAGTAAGGGTTGTCAGTTGCTCTGAATTTTGGGATGTCATTGGCATTGAACTTCTGCGGAAGAAGATCTTTGTCCACCGAGACCCCTTGTGATGTAAGTTATTGGAATTTGTAGTCGCTAGACAACTTGCTTAGGCTCCCTTGCATGAGGTCCATCTGTTGTTGCTTCACGGGATCATCGATCTTGAGTGCGAGAAGCTTCAGTGTCTCAGTCACGGTAGCCAGTTGGTTCTTAAGATCATTGACTTCTTCTTGTGTTGCCATTATAGTCTTAGCTTTCCTCTTACGAGCTATGGGTTTGTCGAAAAGTTGGACTTGTATGAATAGGTTGTCTTTGATTAGCCGTCCTTCCTTTCTTGACCACGCGCTATAAATTAAACCATTTTGCGTTTTAATTACTTGACTCGAATCAACTTGACTTTACGGTTTGTTTTAAGGAGGAAAAGAGAAAAAAGGGAAAAAGGGTGCATATTTTTGGCAAAAATAATGTACATATTTTTAGGAAACTAAGTATAGTTTTTTTTTTTATTAGAGGATTAATATCCGACTTACCCCCCCCCCCAAAAATGACAGAAAAGACGTGCACACAAGACTCTCTTAAACATGGTCAAACTATGTGTATTGGTGTGTGCGTTGAGTGTAAGTGACATGCTTGGACTCTTGTGTAATACCATGGGACTTAGTGCCTAAACTCGATCATCGACTCAAATAAGTACTATTGTCAGCAAAATTTAACCGAATTAATTAGAAAACTGATTAATTAGACTCTAGGTGATGACTTGACCAATAATCCGAACTGTCGGCCAAACGACAGGACTGGCGTCACACCGTGGAGCTTGGCGCCAGACGACAGGGTTGTCGTCAGGCACTACACTCCATAGTGTGGCGCTACAGCTCAGACCTTGGCGCCAATAATGGAGCCTTGATCTGGGACTGTTTTTGGTGTCATTAGTCAATTGGGGTATGCCTAAAGTCGTACTAGGTCAATTCTGATTAAAATATTAGACTTTATTGACTCAAATTAATTAATTAATTAGGCAAAGTTCTTTAATTCATTAATTTATTTAGTCTCAACACAAGTCAAACAAACGTTTAAGAGAAACATAGAATATATATGCACAACAAATAATGCACAATTAGTCAAGTAGGCACAATATGATGCAATGCGTTTGCAACCTAACCATGGCTCTAGTTCTCTAAAGTTCGGGATATGGTTTAGTCAATAAAGGGTCCATGGTAAATTGTCCGGATGCACCGCGAGGAAGCCTAATTGTGAAGGGTTGGCGCGAGTGGATGGGACACCGCGAGTTTTTAGAAAAAACTCGCTTCCATGGTTTGGTGAATTCAACATCTCGGATGTACCCTTTGTTGCACGGAGCGTTCAATAGGGTAGATGGAGCATGAATTCCCAGAGGGTTATGTCCATATGTAGAACACATATGGGTTTCAGAAAAGTGAGAAAAAAAAATCAATCAGGAAGTAGGATCGAACAAACAATACGAAAAACCGGTCGAAATTAGAACGCATATTTCTGGCTCGGTATTGGGGGAAATTGCCGCCAGCAATCAGAGACTGGCGCCAGCTTTTAGCTGTAGCGCCTGGCGCCAATGCTGGCTTCTGGCGCTACGGTTAAAATACTGGCGCCAATGCTCTGGCCCCTGACGCTACTTCTCACATGCCTCAGCAGCTTTCTGTGCTCGAAAAAAATTTCCAGTTTCGCGCGGTGTTATTTCGGTCCTAGTTGTGAAAGATATTTCTCAAATTTCCTACGTGTAAAATCCTATGTTTTTAACTCATTACGGATGGTCTTTCCAATGAGATCTTTTTTATGCATATGACAATAATGTTAATCAAAATTACGCACATGAAATACTTAGAACGTTTCGAGTCTCATCCACTCATTCTAAATCGTTGTCCAAACAAATTCAGGAATTAAAATAGAAATCCTCCCCAGTGGAGTCGCCAAAAACTCTGGGGAATAATTTCAAGCTTTTACCTCACTAGCTTGAACCCCATTGTGATCATACACTAAAGTACGGTGGCGTCCAAAAGGGAAGAAGATAGAGCAAAAGAGTCGCCAACAAGTTTTAGGAACTTGTACACCGTTCACAGGGTGAAGGTTACACCCCTTAACGATCCAAAAGATCGTCAACTCCATAAGGTCTAGAATTAAATAAGAGTTCGGGGATGAAGGTACAAATCCAACCTAAAAGAGATTGAACCTGCCCTAATAATATGCCTCTACTTTATTCTGATCGTATTCATGTGCGCTTTTTAATTAACATGCAATCAATAGGATTAATCCTAAACCTGTTTATCTATGTTAGTTGAATATAATGCAAAAATAAACTATTATTGGCGATCACTTGAATTATAATCACAATTAACCCTAAACAAGATTATTAATTATCTTATTAAGCGTGATTACAAGTACCAAATTCCCTTTAAACATGCAATAAAAGATGTGATCAAGCAATAAATATAAATAATGTGTCAAGTAACATAATAATATAATAATAATCATGACAACAAAATTATAATCATCATCAAAATAATAATAATCACATTACTCATAATCATCATAAATTATAATCATTATAATCATAATCATATTCATGTTAATATTAAAGCATAATAATTGCAAGATCCTAGGCATGATACTAACAAGATTAATAACAAATCCTAGCATGTCACTAAGTAATAAAAATCAAATCTTTAACCCTAACATGATACTAAAAGTCATAAATATTAGGAAGAACATAAGAAACATCATAACAATCATATTTAATATTAAAAATACCCTAGACATGATACTAGGAATATCATAATAACAATATAAACATGATTTCTACATCATAATATCAATTAAAACCAATAAAGTACTTACTTTGATGCCTCGTACCTCTTTCTAATAACAAAATACACACGTTAGTAACTTCAAGGAAAATAAATAATCAAACAATTAAATTAAATAACTGAAAGAGAGATTTGGGACCAAACCCTAAGAAATTAAAACCTTTCACGTCTAGGGCAAAGGCAACTTCGAATATGGCTAGGTGTTTCTAGATCTTGTGAATGCGGAATTTTGTATATAAAAGACTAGTTTAGAATCAAGAGAGAATTAGAGAGAATTGATGATGAATTAAAACTGATTGTAGGTGATAATTCGTGAGAATTGGTGAATGAAAACGAAGTTTTTAATACGTTATTTATAGAGAAAATCAGCCAAAAAGATAAAATAAACAAAACAGAGTCTGACGCACAAAAAACAAAGCTGGCGCAAACCCTGGCTAACTGGCGCCAGGCACCAACACTAGCGCCAGGCGCCAGGCCTGGTTCCAGGCGCCAATGCCTGGAATTAGGCGCCAAGCCTGGTTTTAACGCGTTTTCGAAAATCAGATAAGTTTGCCGTACTGGAGGATAAAATCATATAATTTCCTCGAAAATGCTATTTGATTTTAATTAAAACTCTGAAAAGTCAAAAGTCAATTTATCAATGCTAATTGAATTAGGAATGTAAAGAATCTTCTAGAAGAATCTAGAAGACTAAAACCATTCCTAATTGCATTAGGAATGATAAATCATATTAGGCCCTCCCCTAGATCATTGGGCCGTATATAAAGCTCAAATCGGGCCCAGTTTAGTAATTTGGCCATAACTTCCTCATTATTCATCGGAATTGGGCTTATAATATATCGTTGGAAAGCTCTTGTCAAGCCCCATCCAACTACACTACTATTGGACCCATATCATGGACCAACCAAACTGGATTGACTGTTTTCTTAAAATAAGTTTTCAAAAACAGAGAGCTAGAAGAGAAAAGAAATTAAAACTTTCCGCAACACTAGACTTTCCATACTTTCACTTCATTCGATTATGATTCGACGCGAAAGGTATTCATCACTGGGTTTGGTTTTGGGGAGACACAAATGGGTGTCTACAGCAAGTTTTACGAGGAAACCATCTAGTTTCTAATTAGAAGTAAAACCTCGGCCCTATTGGGACTTATAAACAAATTCCACTATAATAGGCAACTCTCCTAGTACAACCTATTACACAGACCTTTGCTTCGCAAGTTCCTCCTAAGACACTTGCTAATTGATAAGACACTTATAAACAAATTCCACTATAATAGACAAACTCAGGCACCTTTCTCGACCCAAGACACACTCAGGTTCCTTTCTCGACCTAAGACACACTCATGTTCCTTTTTTCCCACTGTGCAACCCAAGACACACTCGGGGTGACTGACTACCACTCGAATTTTAGAGAGTTCAAACTCATACACTCAAACGTGAATTTAAGAGAATTCACAATCTCACCCCAAAACCAATTACAACGCAAAGACACATAACACATAAATGGAAAGCTACACATGAAACTCGAAATCAAAATGATAAAGCTTAAACCTTTGGCAAACTTACTCTTAAGCACTAAGTGGTTTTCACGCTTAAAACTATCATTTTGCTAAGCTGAATTACTTCTATATTTATAGGAATTTCTCAGCTCATAAACTAGGTTTTTCGCAAACAAGATAAGTTAAATAGAAATCTAAACTTATCTTTTTAAAACCGAAACTAAACATATTTAATTCCGTTTTTTATGAAAACCAAATTTTATCAAATTCGTTTTTGTTAAAAGATAGAATTTTATGAAAAAGATAAAACCGAGTTTAACCATATTTTAAAGGATAAAATCAAATAAATACTTTTTCATAAAACTTATAATTATCTTTTACGAATTAGTTTGTTTGCCAAGCTTTATCTGATTTCTAATAAGTTCCATGCGCAACAACCATTAATGGGTTTACATCAACCTATAAAACAAACTTATCTTTTATACAACTATAAGTTATGAAGTCCATCTTTTTCAGTTGATATCTCAATCTTTGCACTGATCCTTGGTTATTGAGGCTTGCCCCAGCATTACACCGGAACCAGGTCGTTACAACCTGTTTTGAAGTTCCCGTTGAGAAACTTCGGGAAGTTCCATTGCTGGAACTCTTCTTCTGTCTTTTACTTGTCCTCATGGATCTTCTAAAGTTCCTTTGTCCCAGTTCCTACTTCAGCCCTCAACGCTTACTGAACCTGCAAACATCACAACACTAGAAAATCCTTATTAAAAGGAAGTTTGCTCAATTCTTAAAATCATCATCAAAACCTCATAAGGGTCAACAATTTCCCCCTTTTTGATGATGACAAACTGAGCGAACTCCTGAGGATAACAAGTAAAGAAACAGAAGGTTAATTTTTCATTTTTCAATTTTTTTTCTTTTTTTTCATAGGCCAATTAAAGAAACTAAACAGAAGTAAATAACAGAATGAAAAACAAACAGAAAGCAAGTAAAAAAATTTAGAGAAGAGAACAACCTTTGTTACTTACTCAACTGGAACTAGAACAACTTCAGCTTCCAAGTTTGCTCCTACTTTTCCCCCTTTTGGCATTATCAAAAACCTGACTTTTCAAAGTTTTATTCATCTACTCACAGCCCCACAGGAAATTCATCGAATGTGGGAAGCTGGAAGCAGCGCTGGCTAGCTCTCTTAAGCTAGTGCTTTCACACAAATTTTCCTGTTTATTCTCAACAATGCATGCATATATAGACAAATTTCCATAGCATTTAACAAAACTAACCATCCAGAGTACTTTAAAATATAACAGACCAAGTTCCAAAATATTCAAAAGTAAATAAAGTTCAAAAACATCCAAAGAAAACAGATCATTGTTCCAAAAACCAACAGAAAATAGATTAAGCTAAGGGATGGCTGGGATTGGCTACAAAGGTGATCAGACATCAAGCGCTTTCAAGATTTGCTCAAGATCTGCCTTGTTGTCTTCTTGAGCTTTCTTCAGTTTTGCTTCAAGGCTTGAGATGGCTTTCTGGAACTCCTTAGCTTGAGAGGCATTGGTCCTCTCCATTGCCTTCATCTTCCCTGCCATGTCAAGGATTTGTCCTTCAACCTGCATAAGTCTATTAGACAAATCAGTTACCAACTCATCAGCTCCTCCTTCTCCTTCGCTTAACTCCAGGGGATAAGCAGCACTTGTCTTAGCCTGAGTTCCAACTGAGAGCCTTCTGCTCTTCCTAACAAGACCTCTCAGCTGTGAATCCTCTTCCATCTCCTTTTTCTTCTGAGCAGCCTCATATTTCACACACTTCCCCCTCACTACAGCAAGACTCAAACCTCTCAGAGTGGTTTCATTGATCACATTTTCTCCTTTCTCCCTCATGTGCCCATAAAAATCCTTCAATTGCACACCTAAATCTTCAAACACGGAAGCAAGAATCACAGCATATCCAACTTTTATTTCCTTCTCTACTATGCAGTGCTCTAAGTGTTGAATCATAATTGCTGGGAAATTGATTTTAATTTTCTTGGACATGCAAAAGATTAGGGCCATATCTAAGTAGCACAATTCATTTTTCTTTTGTGTCCTTGGAACCAAGGACTTCTTCACCAAATTAAAGAACAATTTGTGCAACGGAGAAAGATCATTGTGATTCATCACACTCACACCCTTTTTACCACCCAAGTAATTAATAAGTTCAGTTTTAGTGTGCCCTGCCACTTTTACAGTCACAACCCCTTTCATATAAGTATCAAACCCCTCACATGGAACTTGCAGCAGAGATCCTTATCTAGCAGCATCAAACCCAACATCAACACCATTAACTTTGCTATAACACACACCATCTTCAAATTCACATTCCTTACAGAATTCATCCATAGCCAAAGGATACAAGTAATTTTTTGCTTTAACAGTAAACATAAAATCCCAACCCTGAAACTTAAGCAGATCTAGAAATTCGAAATTCACCTTACTACACCATGCATCATCAATTCTATAGCCTACAACATACCTTTCAGCTTGTTTTCCCATAGCTTTCTCATCTTCTTCCCCCTCATAATTTTCCTTCCCTTCTTCAGGTTCGTCCTCTCTACATTGCCTTAAATAATATGTACAGTTTTAAATAAGTGTGAATTGCACTAACCTCCAAGAGTTTACCAACGGTGACATTCCCGTTATGTTTATCATACCAAGTTTGTGATAGATGTTTTATTCTTCTAATTAATCTTGTTAATTGACAATGCCATATCTAGGAACTTCAGTTGCAATCAATTCAGCTTGATCATACCAAGTTCCAGTCTCATGTTCTCAAATTAAAGCGTTCTCTGCTCAAAGGCTTAGTTAGAATATCAGCAATTTGATTATCAGTAGGACAAAATTTAAACTTAATATAGCCTTTTTCCACATTATCTTTTAAGAAGTGATGTCTAATGTGGATATGCTTAACCTTAGAATGTTGCACTGGATCTTTAGAAATACAGATAGCACTAGTATTGTCACAATAAATTGGAACACATGCAAATTCTAAACCAAAATCACATATTTGTTGTTTTATCCACATCATTTGTGAGCAACAAGCTGCAGTAGCTACATATTCAGCTTCTGCTGTGGACAAAGCAATTGTATTCTGTTTCTTGGAACCCCAAGAAACTAAGCATGGTCCAAGAAATTGAGTCATACCTGATGTGCTCTTTCTATTCACTAGATCACCTGCATAGTCAGCATCTTTGTATCCAACTAAATATATTGATTCATTTCTTGGATAGTAGAGACATAAATCATTAGTTCCTTTGAGGTACCTAAGTATCCTCTTAACTGCCTTGAGATGAGATTCCTTTGGATTGGCTTGGAACCTCGCACATAAGCCTACACTAAACGATATGTCAGGTCTACTAGCAATTAGATATAATAAGGAACCTATCATAGCTCTATACATCTTCTGATCTATGCAAGTTCCAGCTGTGTCTACATCTAGTCTGATGTTAGTTCCCATAGGTGTTCTTATAGTTTTGGAACTTTCCATCTTATATTTCTTTATGAGTTCCTTCACATACTTTTGGTTGTGAATCATTATTCCTTTCTCAATTTGCTTAATTTGCAATCCAAGAAAGAAGTTCAGCTCACCCATCATGCTCATCTCGAACTCACCACTCATAAGGTCAGCAAAATACTTCACCAAAGATTCGTTAGTTGCACCAAAAATAATATCATCTACATATATTTGCACAACTAAAACGTCAGTTCCTTTAGATTTCAAAAACAATGTTTTGTCTATTTTTCCTCTTTTAAAATCATTATCTAATAGGAACTTGGACAATCTCTCATACCATGCCCTTGGAGCTTGTTTCAGCCCATAGAGAGCTTTGTCAAGTTTATAGACATGATTTAAGAATTCTGGATCTTCAAATCCAGGAGGTTGTTCCATATAGACGTCCTCTTTTAATAGACCATTTAAAAAGGCACATTTGACGTCCATCTGAAACAACTTAATTTCCATAAAAGCTGCAAAAGCAATAAGAATGCGTATAACTTCTAACTTGTCAACTGGAGCAAATGTTTCATCAAAGGATATGCCTTCTTGTTGATTGTACCCCTTGACAACCAGCCTTTCCTTGTTTCTCACAATGATTCCATGTTCATCAAGCTTGTTCCTGTACACCCACTTTAGTCATATGACTTTCTGGTGTTCCGGTCTAGGAACTAGGTGCCAAACTTTGTTTCTTTCAAATTCACCTAGTTTAGCTTGCATGGCCATTATCCAATCTGCATCTTGTAAGGCTTCATCACAGTTCTTTGGTTCCAAAGTAGATAGGAACGAGAAAAATGCACAAAAGTTTCTCAGCTGGGACCGAGTCTGAGTTCCTTTGGTTATGTCACTCATAATCATATCCACTGGGTGAGACTTTTGATGTTTCCAACTTTTAGGGGTAAAATCTTTGATTGGATACAGTCTTTCTGGTTCAGCACCATTGTCTTCTGTCTCTTGATTCAGTGGTTCTGGATTCTCAAGCTTTGGGTGTTTCTCTTGAGGAACTTCTGTTTCAGTTGCTGTTTGATTTTCAGCTACAGGATTCTTATCTTGTTGCTTCATGGATACAGTTGATTCCTCATCAGGGTCATGTCTTCTTACCAACCCTATTTCGAAATCATCATCATCATCCTGTACATCAATCACATAGTTAGTTTCATCAAAAATTATATGTACAGACTCTTCAACACACATTGTTCTTTTATTGTAAACTCTATAAGCTTTACTATTTGAGGCATATCCTAAGAATACAGCCTCATCACTCCTTTCATCAAATTTTCCCAAGTTTCTCCTTCCATAAGAAATATTTGGTTTTCTTCCTTTCATTAGCTCATAAGGTGTCTTGTAGGTTATTGCTCGAATAGAAACTCTATTCAATATGTAACATGTTGTGTTTACTGCTTCTACCCAGAAGTTCCTAGGCAGTCCACTAGAAATCAGCATAGTTCTTGCCATGTCTTCCAAGCTTCTGTTTTTCCGTTCAACCACTCCATTTTGTTGTGGAGTCCTGGAGCAGAGAAGTTGTGATCCATTCCATGTTAATCACAAAACTCATCAAATTTTGAGTTTTCGAACTCAGTTCCATGATCTGACCTCAATTGGACTAATTGATGACATGTTCTTCTCTGTTCTTTCTTCAGAAAGGCAACAAAGTGATCAAACGTATCATCCTTGCTTACAAGAAAGAAAACCCAGGTATATCTGGAAAAATCATCTACAATAACCAACACATATCTTTTTCCACTCCTGCTTTGTATCCTCATAGGACCACACAAATCCATATGAATAAGTTCCAATGGTTTTGTGGTGCTTACCATATTCTTAGATTTAAAAGATATTCGCGTCTGCTTACCTTTAACACATGCACTGCAGACTTTATCTTTTAGGAACTTGATGGATGGAAGTCCATCCACAAGTTCTTTCAACCTGAGTTTATCAAGCAAAGAAAAACTAGCATGGCCAAATCGTTTGTGCCATAATAAGGGATCATTCTCAATGACACTAAGGCAAGTCAAACTACTACTTGGAACTTCATTGAGATCCACAATATATGTGTTCCCCTTTCTGGTTCCTTCAAGAATAATATTGTTAGTGTCATTGTTAATGATTCTACAGAGATTAGAAGTAAAGCTAACTGAGTTACCTTTATCACAAAATTGATAAATACTTAACAAGTTGTGTTTAAGACTCTCGACTAAAAAAACATTTTCAATAGCATGGGAACTTGACCTTCCTACTTTACCTATAGCAATGATTTCACCTTTCTTATTATCACCAAAGGTCACAGTTCCTCCATAGTAGGCATCCAGTGAGAGAAATTTAGATTTGTCTCCAGTCATGTGCTTAGAACAACCACTGTTGAGGTACCAAGTGTTGTTCCCCCTTACTGGAACCTGCATGAAAACTAAGCGTTAGTTTCTGGAACCCAGGTTTCCTTGGGTTCCACTGTTTTGGAAGAAGAGTCAGATTTCTTCATCCAGACCTGTTTAGCATGCTCAGTATTCTTAAGAGTATCTTTAATTCTCTTAGGACATGTAGCTCGAAGATGTCCTGTACCACCCCAGTAGTGACATAGTTTTTGACTGGGTAGATCTACATACTTCCTATTTCTCCTAGACTTCTTTTTATATCCTAGTCCTTCTTTATTCTTGTTTGGAGCATTAGCTATCCAAGATGGAATTCCATTTTTAATCACTTCTTTGCCTTTCGTGGCTCTAGCAAGTTCCTCCTCCAAGGATTGATTTTTTATTTTAACTTCTTCCAAATCTGATTTCAATTTCTCAAAATTTGGAAGTTGGTTTGCAATAGGAACTTCAGTGTTAGAAAAGTCAATTCCAAGTTTTAGCTGGGCTAGCTCTACATTTAACAGAATATTGTCATGTTTTAGTTTTTCAACTTGTTCTTATAGAAGGACATTTTTATCATATAAATCAAAGAATGTAGTTTGAACATCAGTTTTCATATTATCAACCCATTCACTATGTTCTTTGTGGATTTTTAAAGCTTGATCAGTTTGGAACTTCGACCTATTTAGTTCTTTACAATCCTCTTGAAGTTCTAGAATAATGTCCATAAGGTTTTCTTTATTTAAATGTTTGAGTTATCGATAGTTGTGGGGAATATTTCAAGCGTTAACCCCTAGCTTGAACCCCACTGTGATCATACACTAAAGTACGGTGGCGTCCAAAAGGGAAGAAGATAGAACAAAAGAGTCGCCAACAAGTTTTAGGAACTTATAAACCATTCACAGGGTGAAGGTTACACCCCTTAACGATCCAAGAGATCGTCAACTCCATAAGGTCTAGAACCAAATAAGGGTTCAAGGATGAAGGTACAAATCCAACCTAAAAGAGATTGAACCTGCCCTAATAATAGACCTCTACTTTGTTCAGATCGTATTCATGTGCGCTTTTTGATTAACATACAATCAATAGGATTAACCCTAAACCTGTTTATCTATGTTGGTTGAATTTTAATGCACAAATAAAACTATTGTTGGCGATCACTTGAATTATAATCACAATTAACCCTAAACAAGATTATTAAATATCTTATTAAGCGTGATTACAAGTACAAATTCCCTTTAAACATGCATAAAAGCGTGATCAAGCAATGAATAAAAAATATCATCAAGCAACATAATAATATTAAATATCATGACAATAAAATTATAATCATCATCAAGATAATAATAATCATAAAAATAATAATCATAATAATAATAATAATCATCATATTAAAATAATAATCATCAAAATAATAATAATAATAATAATAATAATAATAATAATAATAATAATAATAATAATAATAATAATAATAATAATAATAATAATAATAATAATAATAATAATAATAATAATAATCATAAATTATAATCATAATCATGTTCATGTTAAAGCATAATAAAAATAGCAAGATCCTAGGCATGATACTAACAAGATTAATAACAAACCCTAGCACGTCACTAAGCAATAAAAATCAAATCTTTAACCCTAACATGATACTAATAATCATAAATATTAGGAAGAACATAGGAAGCATCGTAACAATCATATTTAATATTAAAATTACCCTAGACATGATACTAGGAATATCATAATAACAATATAAACATGATTTCTACATCATAACATCAATAAATCA
Source organism: Chenopodium album (assembly GCF_948465745.1). NCBI lineage: Eukaryota > Viridiplantae > Streptophyta > Magnoliopsida > Caryophyllales > Amaranthaceae > Chenopodium > Chenopodium album. Next base: position 15,989,688 of record NC_137835.1, on the reverse strand, counting down.
TTAAAGTACTTACTTCGATGCCTCGTACCTCTTTCTAATAAAAAAATACACACGTTAGTAACTTCAAGGAAAATAATAATCAAACAGTTAAATTAAATAATTGAAATAGAGATTTTGGACCAAACCCTCATAAATTAAACCTTTCACGTCTAGGGCGAAGGCAACTTCGAATATGGCTAGGTGTTTTTAGATCTTGTGAATGCGGAATTTTGTATGTAAAAAGCAAGTTTAGAAAAAAGAGAGAAAGAGATGGTGAATGATTAAAGAGAATGAGAATATTCATGAATGAAAACTAGTTGTAGGTGAATGAAAACGGAGTTTTTACGTCGTTATTTATAGAGAAATCAGCCAAAATGATAAAATAACATAACAGAGTCCTGGCGCAACTGAAACAGAGCTGGCGCCAACCCTGGCTAACTGGCGCCTGGCGCCAACACTAGCGTCAGGCGCCAATGGCTGGCGCCAGGCCTAGCTCCAGGCGCCAATGCCTGGAGTCAGACGCCAAGCCTGTTTTTGATGTGTTTTCGAAAATCAGATAAGTTTGCCGTACTGGAGGATAAAATCGTATATTTTCCTCAAAAATGCTATTTGATTTTAATTAAAACTCTGAAAAGTCTACAAAAGTCAATTTATCAATGCTAATTGAATTAGGAATGAAAAGAACCTTCTAGAAGAATCTAGAAAACTAAAACCATTCCTAATTGCATTAGGAATGATAAATCATATTAGGCCCTCCCCTAGATCATTGGGCTGCATATAAGGCTCAAATCGGGCCCAGTTTAGTAAATTGGCCATAACTTCCTCAATATTCATCGGAATTGGGCTTATAATATATCGTTGGAAAGGTCTTGGCAAACCCCATCCAACTACACTACTATTGGACCCATATCATGGACCAACCAAACTGGATTAGCTGTTTTATTAAAATAAGTTTTCAAAAACAGAGAGAAGAGAAAAGAAATTAAAACTATCCGCAACACTAAACTTTCCACACTTTTGCTTCATTCGATTATGATTCGACACGAAAGGTACTCATCACTGGGTTTGGTTTTGGGGAGACACAAATGGGTGTCTACAGAAGCCCCCACTTTGGCTGAGTTTGGAGAAACGCGAGTTTCGAAAACAAAAGTCAAAGTATCGATAGGGACGGAGAATGATTCAGAACGTTCTGCGATCCTAAACCACTCTTGTAACGTCGATACCTACAAACTAGCGTTAGTTAGATAAAAGAGTTAAGAAACGCGTATCTTGCACCGTCGAGCACACGTCTCTGAAAGTAACCGATTGTTGCCGCTTTACTGTTGTTTTGATGACCTCCTGCAAGCTAGAGAACGCCATCCCGCTTGAAAACCGCTACGCCCGTAACTGCTTTCAAATTAGAAGATTGCTTCGCCTGAAACGATCCTCCTCCGCTATGATAGTATTCCACGTCCAAGGGAATACCATCGAAGATTGCTTCTCTTGAAACAATCCTCATCCGCATTGACAATATTCCACGTCCAAGGGAATACTATCGAAGATTGCTTCTCTTGAAACAATCTCCTTCCGCATTATGACCATCTTCCACGTCTAAGGGAATACGATCGAAGACAACTTCGCCTGAAATTACCTTCAGTTGTTTGTGACAACTCTCCACAAGCTAGGGAATGCCGTCGAAGATATCCTCGCTAGAAGTCATCCTCATTTGATGTGATAATTTTCCAAAGGAAATTACCGAAGACCTCCACTTGTCGATCTTTAAAAGTTCGCCTGAACTATGCTTCCGCTATGCCTGTATGTCGGCGCTTCCGTTGCTTTGAACATGTACGTCGGTGTCCTTTTGCTGATAAACCACTATGTCGGTGCCTTTTCTGCTTTTGAACCTGTATGTCGGTGCTTTTTGCGAATGAACCAGTATGTCGATGCCTTTTGTTAATGAGTCAATGCTTAGGCGCTTTAAGCTAAGTGAGACGATCTTTCATCAGGTCGATCACTTTAAGTAACCAAGCCGATTACTAAAAATCATGTCAAATTGCTTAGATGGGCTTACTGGCGTACCAAGGAACCAAAGATATGTTGCAAAAAGGTAGAAGAACCTCACCGAGTGGTTGAGTATCCAGGTGCCGCGAGGTTGTTTGAGCATGTCAGAGGGAACTAGTCCCCCTTGGTGATCTTGCTCGATCCCTGGGCGATGCTATGCAGAGGAGCTACTGCCGTTGTTAGCTCCAGTTCCTGTACCGGCTGAGGATGTGGCGGTACGATTTTTCAGCTCTTATCTCTCGTTAAGTAGCCCCCAAGTAATGCTTCACAGAATTGGTTTTGCGATGCTGCTGAGTTCGTGCATACGGGTTGATTGAGGAGATGATTCCTCCGGCTATGCTTTGTAAAGTGGTCGATTCCTCGCCACCAGACTTGAGTAAGCTTATTTATTTGCAAATTTTGTTCACATGTTTACTGACTTATTTCTTTGTCAGCTCTCGCGCGAGGTGGTTTGTACCTGTGCTTTTTATTATTTGACTTTGTATAGAACTTTGCCTTTTAGTTAAAACTCATTTTTAGACATATTTTGTATATTTATGCTATTATGAGATTATTTATGTTTGCTATTATTATGTGCATGTTTGTGTGTGCAAGAAAAGTGTGACAAACAATTTTGCGCAAAAATTCCGTCATTTTTATTATTGATGGAGGGTATCCGACTCTCTCCCCCAAAAGAAAAAATGAAAAAGAAGGAAAAGGCAAATAAAATGCTGGGTTTACAAAAACTTGGAAATTAAGCTAAAAATCCTAAAAAACTGTAGGGGAGGGCCTTTAGGTCATGAAGCCAAGGGCGTCCCAATAGCAAATTGAACGAAGCTTTAATATCTACTAATTGGAAAGTAGTAGCGTGTTCTATTGCTCCTGCCGTTACATTCAAGGTAATTTTGCCAAGAGCTTGACAACGAGTGTTGTCATAAGCCCTTATTCCTTGTGTAGACGGAGTTAAGTCTTCGTCCCTTATGTCTAGCATCCTCGCAGTTCTAAGTGGACAGACGTTGATGGCCGATCCATTGTCTACAAGAGTCATAGGAACATTCATCCTCTTGCAAACTACTGTGAGGTTTAATGCCTTGTAATGTTTGTCACCTTCTGGGGGTAAATCTTTGTCAGAAAAGGTGATCAAATTAATTGGACTAGGAAGATAACTTGTGAGGAAGTTGGCTAATCCCTCAGGGGTAGTGTTAGAATCTATCCCAATTTTGTCCAAGGCATTCATTACAGCCAACCTATGTTCTCGAGACGTTGCCAAGAGTTTCCATACATTCATCTCAACTTTTGTCTTCTTAAACTGCTTAACAATATCATTGTCTTCAATGATAGGTATGGGAACTTGTTGTGTGGTTGGCATAGGTTGTGTTGAAACGGGAGGTTGCATTCTCCCGGATCTCGTGAGGACGTCTATCGATGAGTCTTATTCAACCTAAAAGTCATCTGTGGTGTATGACACAAAAGGTGGAGATCCTATTATGTCTTTTAGATAGACATCTTCTTCATCACTGTCCCAAACTCCATTGATGGTTGCATTGTCTTCTTGTGGATCTTGGACTAGTTTCTTTTCATCAATCATTTTCTGAACCAAATCCTTGAATTTGAAACAGTTTTCTATAGTGTAACCCCTTGATTGATGATACTGACAGTAATACCTATCTGTCCTTTTCAATGATTCGAATGGTCTCAGTTCGAGAGGTTTGATCTCGCCACTCTCGGAGAGCATTTCGAACATTTGTGCATATGGGATCCCAATTGGATTGTAGATTCTATTACTCTTTTTAGGTCTTTCAGTGACTTGTAAAGGAAAATGCTTTGCTTCATAAGTCGTTCCCTTGCTAGCTAGAGGTAAAGAGATCTTGTTAGCTTCCACAAGATCTTGGATGAGGTTTTGAAACCTGTAGCATTCATTTGTGGTATGACCGTTTCCTTGATGGTACTTGCAGTAGGATTTGGGATCCCACCTTGGGGATCGCTTTTCTGGTGTTGGATCCTCTGTTGGACCAATAGGTTTGATAAGTCCTTGATCATAGAGATGATCAAAAGTAGCATCATAGGTCATTCCTATGGGTGTGAATTCTTTTTTAGGTTTATCTTTCAGAAGTGGAACCTCGTCATGTTTCTTTTGGGGTTCCTTTATAGCTTTGAGAGCCTCACGTAGTAAATGTGATACCTCCATCATAGAAAGTGTGAGCAATTGTATATCTTCCTTACTTGCCGGTTCTGAAAGGTTATCCTTGACATCGAAGAAGGTTTCCTCCTCCTTTTCTGTGGCATAGATTTCTTCGACAGGTGTAATGAAAGACGAGGGGTCAACCTTGTTTTCCTCATCAGAGATAGCCAGGGCATGAGCGAGAGGTGCATTATCAATGCTTGGCTTCTTACTGGCAGGGGGCAACGACAGCTTGTTGTTGTCAATTAAGTCTTGGATAGCTTCCTTAAGCTTCCAACAGCTCTCAGTAGCATGACCCCTACCTTGATAGTACTTGCAACGTTTGTTTGGGTTCCAACTAGGCAATCTTTTCTTAAGTGGGGGATCTTGAATAGGTCCAATGGGAGTAATGAGTCCTTTGGCATGGAGTCGATCGAAAGCATTATCGAAGCTAATTCCAATAGGGGTGAAATCATTTCTCAGTCGATTACCCATGGCTAGGATCTCACTAAGGTCGGAAGTACCAACACTATTACTAGAGTAGGTGTTTTCGGAAGAAGAAGGATAGTTTTTCTTTTTCCCTTTACAGCCACTGTTACTATTGTTACTAATCTTGACCTTTTTGTCGCACGGAGGAACATGAAGGAGACTTGAATCAATGAAGTCTTGAACATGATCCTTGAGGGCGAGACACTTTTCGATAGTGTGACCGCGACCTCTATGGTATCGACAATAGGAATTTGGATCCCCATTGGGAAAACGTTTTTCAGATGGAGGGTCTTGATTGGGACCAATGGAGTGAATATGACCTTGATCATGTAGACAGTCAAAAGCTTCATTGTAAGTCATTCCTATTGGTGTGTATTCTTCAATGGTCCGTTTTGCCTGTGGCTTAGGAGCATTGAGTTCTTCATTAAACCCTTGGCGAGAATTTTGTTCAATGGCCATCACCCGATTTGCTAGTCCTTCTACCACATTCAAGAGCATGGCAACGACGTCTTGTAATTTTCGAACGTCCTCTTTTAGACTTGATGAGTCTTCCCTGGTATTATCTAAGAAAAGACTTTCATCCTCCTCAATTATGGCCACTTCATCGAGAGAGGTTATATAAGTTGTCTCGATCATGGGCTCTCCTACAGGTTTGATAAGAAGTGATGGATCGAAGGATGTTTGATCTTCTTCGATGGCTAGAATCTCGGAAGTTTCGTTGTTATCGATCAGATCTTGGATAGCTTCTTTGAGTTTCCAACACTCCTCAGTGTCGTGACCCTTTCCTTGATGATATTTGCAGTGCTTATTAGGGTCCCACTTAGGTGGCCTGGCTTCTGGAACTGGATCTTTGATGGGCCCTATGGGCATGACTAGTCCTTTGTGATGTAGCTTCTCGAAAGCCGTTTCATAACTCATACCAAGTGGAGTGAACACCCTTTTTGACCTTTGGATTCGTGATTTAGAGGCGTTCGTGGCATGTACCTCATTAATGGGAGAGGAAGAAGAAGTATGGTCGCTCTTCTTTCCTCTCGCACTATTATCTTTCAGAAGGTCATCTTCAATGTCAATGCCTATATTATAGACAACCTTGAAAGTATTCAAATTGTGTTGGTATTTTAAGTGCTTTGAATACTTACCTTGGAGATTCTTGATAAACATCCTCATAGATTCTTTTTCGGTAGGAGCCTTGACCATATGAGCGGAAGTTTCCCTCCATTTATTGAAGAAAGAAGTGAACCCTTTGTTTCCTTTTTGTTTTAACATCTCAAGTTGTCTATGGTCTCTTTCGTCTTGGATGTTGCACTTGTATCTATCTATGAAAGCGTTTGTTATCGACTCCCAAGAAGAGGTTTTTTCTTTCTCGAGAGAAAAGAACCATTGTTGAAAAACGGTTTCGAGAGATAGTGGGAACAGAGAGGGGAAAACCTTCTTATCGATACCCTTAATGCTCATTATAGTTTCAAAAGCTCTTAGATGGAAGTAAGGGTTATCTGTTGCCTTGAATTTTGGGATGTCAGTGGCGTTGAACTTATGCGGAAGAAGTTCCTTGTCCAGCGAGACCCCTTCTGAACTCATGCCCTGAAATTTATAGTCACTAGATAGCTTTCTCAAACTTTCTTGCATGAGGTTCATTTGTTGTTGCTTCACGGGATCATCGATCTTGAGGGTTAAAGTCTTTAACGTCTCAGTAACGTTAGTCAATTGACTCCTAAGTTCATTAACTTCCTCTTGAGTTGCCATTATCCTTTTAGCCTTCCTCTTTTGACGAATCGGTTTATCGAAAGGTGAAACTTGAATAAAGAGGTTGTCCTTGATTAATCGTCCATCTCTCCTCGACCAAGTACTGTGGAAAAGGAATTTTGGGGATATTTATTGTTAATTATTTGACTCAAACTTTATTCAACATTCAATGGATGGAGGAAGTGAAGAAATATGGAATGGAAAGTGAAAAAAGAAAAAGATGATGGAGGTGGAGGGATATGAAGAATAAGGAATAGAACATACCCCCCAAATTAAATGACGAAAACACCAACTTATGCATGAACCTAAGACATGGCCATAGTGACATGTGTACTCAAAGTGTGTGCTAAGACTAGTGAGTGTAGGTGATATGTTAAGACTCGTGTCATGACCATGTGGCTAGACTATGTGACTAGAATCAATTAATGACTCGACAAGGTATGATTGACAGCAAAACTTAACCGAATTAATTAGCAAACTGATTAATTATATACTAGGTGATGACTCGACCAATAATCCGAACTGTCGGCCAAACGACAGAACTGGCGTCACTTTGTGTAGCTTGGCGCCAGACGACAGAGCTGTCGCCAGGCGCCACACTCCACATTGTGGCGCTACAGCTCAGACTTTGGCGCCAATATTGGAGCTTCAGTCTGGGACTGTTTTCGGTGTTATTAATCTACTAGGGTATGCCTGAAGTCGTACTAGGTCAATTCCGATTAAAATATTAGACTTTATTTACTCAAATTAATTAATTAATTAATTAATTAATTAGGCAAAGTTCTTTAAGTCATTAATTTATTTAATCTCAACACAAGTCAAACAAATGGTTAAGAGAAACATAGAATATATGCACAACAAATAATGCACAATTAGTCAAGTAGGCACAATATGATGCAATGAGTTCGCAACCTAACCATGGCTCTAGTTCTCTAAAGTTCGGGATATGGTTTAGTCAAAGAGGGTCCATGGTTAATTGTCCGGACGCACCGCGCGGAAGCCTAACCGTGAAGGGTTGGCGCGAGTGGATGGGACACCGCGAGCTTTAGAAAAAAAACTCGCTTCCATGGTTTGGTGAATTCAACATCTCGGATGTACCCTTTGTTGCACGGAGCGTTCAATCAGGTAGATGGAGCATGAATTCCCAGAGGTTTATGTCCATATGTAGAACACATATGGGTTTCGGAAAAACGAGAAAAAATTCAATCAGGAAGTAGGATCGAGCAAACAATACGAAAAATCGGTCGAAATTAGAACGCATATTTCTGGCTCGGTATTGGGGGAAGTTGGCGCCAGCAAACAGAGACTGGCGCCAATTTTTAACTATAGCGCCTGGCTCCAATACTGGCGTCTGGCGCTACGGCTAAAAGTCTGGCGCCAAGCTCTGGCCCCTGGCGCTACTTCCCACATGCCTCAGCAGCTTTCTGTGCTCGATAAAATTTTCCAGTTTTGCGCGGTGTTATTTCGGTCCTAGTTGTGAAAGATATTTCTCAAATTTCCTACGTGTAAAATCCTATGTTTTTAAATCATTACGGATGGTCTTTCCAATGAGATCTTTTTTATGCATATCACAATAATTGTTAATCAAAATTACGCACATGAAATACTTAGAACGTTTCGAGTTTCATCCACTCATTCTAAATCATTGCCGAAACAGATTCAGGAATTAAAATAGAAATCCTCCCCAGCGGAGTCACTAAAAACTGTGGGGAATATTTCAAGCGTTAACCTCTAGCTTGAACCCCACTGTGATCATACACTAAAGTACGATGGCGTCCAAAAGGGAAGAAGATAGAGCAAAAGAGTCGCCAACAAGTTTTAGGAACTTATAAACCATTCACAGGGTGAAGGTTACACCCCTTAACGATCCAAGAGATCGTCAACTCCATAAGGTCTAGAACCAAATAAGGGTTCGGGGATGAAGGTACAAATCCAACCTAAAAGAGATTGAACCTGCCCTAATAATAGGCCTCTACTTTGTTCAGATCGTATTCATGTGCGGTTTTTGATTAACATACAATCAATAAGATTAACCCTAAACCTGTTTATCTATGTTGGTTGAATTTTAATGCACAAATAAAACTATTATTGGCGATCACTTGAATTATAATCACAATTAACCCTAAACAAGATTATTAAATATCTTATTAAGCGTGATTACAAGTACAAATTCCCTTTAAACATGCATAAAAGCGTGATCAAGCAATGAATAAAAAATATCATCAAGCAACATAATAATAATAAATATCATGACAATAAAATTATAATCATCATCAAGATAATAATAATCATAATAATAATCGTCATATTAAAATAATAATCATCAAAATAATAATAATAATAATAATAATAATAATAATAATATTCATAATCATCATAAATTATAATCATTATAATCATAATCATGTTCATGTTAAAGCATAATAAAAATAGCAAGATCCTAGGCATGATACTAACAAGATTAATAACAAACCCTAGCACGTCACTAAGCAATAAAAATCAAATCTTTAACCCTAACATGATACTAATAATCATAAATATTAGGAAGAACATAGGAAGCATCGTAACAATCATATTTAATATTAAAATTACCCTAGACATGATACTAGGAATATCATAATAACAATATAAACATGATTTCTACATCATAACATCAATAAATCATTAAAGTACTTACTTCGATGCCTCGTACCTCTTTCTAATAACAAAATACACACGTTAGTAACTTCAAGGAAAATAATAATCAAACAATTAAATTAAATAATTGAAATAGAGATTTTGGACCAAACCCTCAGAAATTAAACCTTTCACGTCTAGGGCGAAGGCAATTTCGAATATGGCTAGGTGTTTGTAGATCTTGTGCATGCGGAATTTTTTATGTAAAAAGCAAGTTTAGAAAAAAGAGAGAAAGAGATGGTGAATGATTAAAGAGAATGAGAGAATTGATGAATGAAAACTGGTTGTAGGTGAATGAAAACGGAGTTTTTACGTCGTTATTTATAGAGAAATCAGCCAAAAAGATAAAATAACATAACAGAGTCCTGGCGCAACTGAAACAGAGCTGGCGCCAACCCTGGCTCACTTGCGCCAGGCGCCAACACTAGCGTCAGGCGCCAATGTCTTGCGCCAGGCCTAGCTCCAGGCGCCAATGCCTGGAGTCAGGCGCCAAGCCTGTTTTGACGCGTTTTCGAAAATCAGATAAGTTTGTCGTACTGGAGGATAAAATCGTATATTTTCCTCAAAAATGCTATTTGATTTTAATTAAAACTCTGAAAAGTCAACAAAGGTCAATTTATCAATGCTAATTGAATTAGGAATGAAAAGAACCTTCTAGAATAATCTAGAAGACTAAAACCATTCCTAATTGCATTAGGAATGATAAATCATATTAGGCCCTCCCCTAGATCATTGGGCCGCATATAAGGCTCAAACCGGGCCTAGTTTAGTAAATTGGCCATAACTTCCTCAATATTCATCGGAATTGGGCTTATAATATATCATTGGAAAGGTCTTGGCAAGCCCCATCCAACTACACTACTATTGGAACCATATCATGGACCAACCAAACTGGATTATCTGTTTTCTTAAAATAAGTTTTCAAAAACAGAGAGAAGAGAAAAGAAATTAAAATTATCCGCAACACTAAACTTTCCACACTTGTGCTTCATTCGATTATGATTCGACACGAAAGGTACTGATCACTGGGTTTGGTTTTGGGGAGACACAAATGGGTGTCTACAATAGTCATACCATACCTCAGATTCAAGTTCCTTCAAACGAGCTTCATCATCAGCTTTAGCCTTGTTGTTTCTTCTACGGATTCTCCTTCTCCTTCATCTTCTGAATCAGAGTTTCCCCATGCAGCCATCATGGCTTTTCTTACATCTTCCTTGGAGAATGATGATTTGTAATACTTGTTCTGTTCCTTGCCTTTGTAGTTGGCTTTCTCATCCTCCTTAGGATTAGGGCAGTCTTTGAGAAGATGTTCTTTGGAACCGCATCTGTAGCATTTGAACTCTTTGGAACTTAGTTTTCCTCGTCTGTTCTTTTCTCCTCTTTTTCCTAGCATTCTCCTGAACCTCCGTACAAGCATGGCAGTCTCCATATCATCATTTTCAGAGTCGCTTGATTCACAAGCCTTTAGAGCAAGGCTCTTATTCCTGGAACTTTCAGACTTTGCTCCAAGACGAAGTTCATGAGTGATTAGGGAACCATTGATCTGTTCAAGGTTGAACTTGGTGAAGTCCTTGGATTCCTGTAGAGCAGTGACCTTGGATCTCCACCTCTCTTCTTGAGGAAGACTTCTAAGGACTTTCCTTACATGTTCATCAATGGGTATGGACCTGCCTAAAGATTCTAACTCATTGACAATGTTAGTAAATCTAGTGAACATATCCTGAATGGATTCTTTGTGTAGCATTTCAAATCGTTCATATTTTGACATTAGTAAGTCAATTTTGGAACGTTTAACTTCATTCGTTCCTTCATGTGTTACTTGCAGTAAATCCCACATCTGCTTTGCGGACTTACAACCCATGATTCTATTGTGCTCATCAGGTCCTAGTCCACAATGCAAGATTTTAACTGCTTGAACATTTAACTCATATTTTCGTAATCTTCTTTATCAAATTCAGCTAGTGGTTTAGGGATTACCTCTTTATTTGCATTGGTTTTCATTACCTCGAAGTCACCACTTTCAATGACTCTCCATACTTGGTAATTTTCAGCTTTGATGAATATCTCCATTCTATTCTCCCAGTATGAATAAAACTTGCCATTGAACATCGGTAGTCTTTGGGTAGAATACCCTTCTTCAAGTTTCTCGTGAACATTCATCTCTTCAGGAACTTTACTCTACAAGGTTGCTTGTAACTTCGTGAGAATCTTCTCTGATACCAATTGTTAGTTTAGATGAACTACTACGAAAGGGGGGTGAATGGTAGTAGGTTCCAATCGCGGAACTTATGCGGAAATAAACAATAAAAACATAAATAAACTTAAAGCACACAGCAAGTTTTACGAGGAAACCATCCAGTTCCTAACTGGAAGTAAAACCTCGACCCTATTGGGACTTATAAACAAATTCCACTATAATAGGCAACTCTCCTAGTACAACCTATTACACAGACCTTTGCTTCGCAAGTTCCTCCTAAGACACTTGCTAATTTATATGAACCTATCCTATCAGACCTAAGACAAACTCAGGCACCTTTCTCGTCCCAAGACACACTCAGGTTTCTTTCTCGACCTAAGACACACTCATGTTCCTTTTTCCCACTGTGCAACCCAAGACACACTCGGTGTGACTGACTACCACTCAAATTTTAGAGAATTCAAACTCATACACTCAAACGTGAATTTAAGAGAATTCACAATCTCACCCCAAAACCAATTACAACGCAAAGACACATAACACATAAATGGAAAGCTACACATGAAACCCAAAATCAAAATGATAAAGCTTAAACCTTTGGCAAACTTACTCTTAAGCACTAAGTGGTTTTCACGCTTAAAACTCTCATTTTGCTAAGCTGAATTACTTCTATATTTATAGGAGTTTCTCAGCTCATAAACTAGGTTTTTCGCAAACAAGATAAGTTAAATAGAAATCTAAACTTATCTTTTTAAAACCGAAACTAAACAGATTTAATTCCGTTTTTTATGAAAACCAAATTTTATCAAATTCGTTTTTGTTAAAAGATAGAATTTTATGAAAAAAGATAAAACCGAGTTAAACCAGATTTTAAAGGATAAAATCAAATAAATACTTTTTCATAAAACTTATAATTATATTTTACGAATTAGTTTGTTTGCCAAGCTTTATCTGATTTCTAATAAGTTTCATGCGCAACAACCATTAATGGGTTTACATCAACCTATAAAACAAACTTATCTTTTATACAACTATAAGTTATGAAGTCCATCTTTTTCAGTTGATATCTCGATCTTTGCACTGATCCTTGGTTATTGAGGCTTGCCCCAGCATTACACCGGAACCAGGTCGTTACAACCCGTTTTGAAGTTCCTGTTGAGAAACTTCGGGAAGTTCCATTGCTGGAACTCTTCTTCTGTCTTTTACTTGTCCTCATGGATCTTCTAAAGTTCCTTTGTCCCAGTTCCTACTTCAGCCCTCAACGCCTACTGAACCTGCAAACATCACAACACTAGAAAATCCTTATTGAAAGGAAGTTTGCTCAATTCTTAACATCATCATCAAAACCTCATAAGGGTCAACAATACTCCTGGGGCTTTCGCCTAGATTTTTTTTCAACCAATGACACACACTAAAGACCATATAAAGATTTTGTGTATGGCCGAAGAGACACCAAAGAAAAATATTAGACTTGTAAAAGACAGCATTTACATCACTACAAAAAAAAAAAAAAGGCAACACTTAAGATTGCAACACTTACAGAAATGTTACTCTTAATAATCTAACGTAACAATATTTATTTGTTAACTTGAACAAAAGTAACAAAAAAAAAAGTGTTGTTCTAGACTATATAATGCAACAGTCGCTTAAAGTGTTACCTTTTTCTTGTTTAAGACAACAAACATAATAATTGTTGCTTGAAAAGATAACAATAACAAAACTATTGTTTGAAAATGTAACATTAATATCTATGTTGCCATCTATGGCAACATTTATATTAAAAAGACACCATAATTTAAGATGTTACATATATATAAGGAACTCACCTTGTGACTTTGAGGTCACAAGTTCGAGCCCTACCATCTACTAAATGCTTGGGAGTGGTAACATTTAGAAACATTTTTTAATTGTCTCCTTAGATGGCAACATTTTTCATTTGTTGTTTTTGTAAAAGTATTGCCTTATGTATCATTTTACCTTGGCTTTCAAAATTGTTGCCTTCGAATAAAAATGTGTTGCCTTATGTAGACACTCAAATGTGTCTCCCCAAAAGCAAACCCAGTGATAAATACCTTTCACGTCATTTGTTTATCGAACAAAGTGAAAGTGTGGAAAGTCTAGTGATGCGGTTGTTTTTATTAAAATATCTCTCTTTCTGGTTTTGAAAATATTTCTTTTTATACACTATTTATGAAAATAGCCAGTCCAATTTAGTTTGGTCCATGATAAGGGTCCAATAATAGTGTAGTTGGATTGGGCTCGTAAAGAACTTTCCAACGATACCCAATTTCGATGACTAATGAGGAAGTTATGGCCGAAATATTAAATTGGGCCCGAAATGAATTTTATATGCGGCCCAATGATCTAGAGGAGGGCCTATAATTATTATTCCTAAAATTATTAGGATTGACTTTAATCTTCTAGGATATTTAGAAGGTTCCTTTAAGGGTGTGTTCTATTCACCTGATTTTTACTTATCTGAACTTATCAACCCTTATCTGAACTTATCTGAACTTATTACACCTTATTAACACTTATTTTCACTTATTTGACTTATTAAACCTTATTAACACTTATAAGACTTTATTAGACATTATTTGTCATTCTTGAAACATATTGTGTAACATATTGGTAATATGAGTATATATATAACAATATATTAAAATAAAAGCAATAAAATATGAAAATATTAGCATTTTTGGTAATTTCAAATATTAAAAAAATAAACCCTGAAACAAGCAAAAGTGTATGTTGCAATAACACCAAATAAAATTTTAATCTTCTAATGCTTCATCATCATCATTCTCATCATGATAATAAAACACATAAAATTTTACAAAACAAAAAAAATAAAAAAAGTGAAAAGCAATCTTGATTAGTAATAACTCTATATAAATATAATAAGTGGAAATAAGGTGAGGATAACGTTAATTTAGAACTTATTAACCCTGAACTTATCTGAACTTATTAACCCTTATCTGAACTTAACTGAACTTATTAAACCTGAAATAAGTGAAAATAAGGTGAACAGAACAGACCCTAAATTCTACAGAATTAGGATTGATAATTATATTTTAGAGAGTTTTATTTGGAATAAAATAAGTGTTTTATGATAAACCCGGTTTTAATTGATAAACGCGGAATTTGCTGCTTAACCATATTAAGAAGAGGATTCCGCGTGCAAAAGCGCGTTTTATTTCTGACTTTGCGAAAGGCAACGAGCCTGTCGCATGGCGCTAATACTTGTCGCCTGGCGCTGGTGCCTGTCATCTGGCGCTGGTGCCTGTCGTCTGGCGCTGGCTCTTGTCGTTCACGACAGGAGTACGTTTTGTTATTCCGAATGGAACTCAATTTCTTTTCGATCAGTTACCGGACTATTTTACTATAAATAGGGTCCTAGACCCCCGTTTTTATCATTCACAATCATCAACAATATCTATTCTCTCTAAACCTTTCCCTCTTACAAAATTCCACATTCACAAGTTCTAGACACACCTAGCCAAGTTCGAAGTTGCCTTCGCCCTAGACGTGAAAGGTTGATAAATTTTGAGGGTTTGGTCCCAAATCTTATTTCAATTCTTTGATTAGATTTATTGTTTAATATTTTCCTTGAAGTTACTAACGTGTGTATTTTGTTATTAGAAAGAGATATAAGGCATCCAAGTAAGTAATTTAATTTACTTTACTTATTCAATTCCTTTGATATAGAAATCATGCTTTAATTATTTTGATTCCTAGTATCATGTTAGGATTTTTTTATAGCTTTCTAGTATCATGTTTAAGGTAATATCTAAGACTTCTAATATCATATATGTTTCTATGTGATGATTCCTATAATTTTTTCTTCTATCATGTTAGTATCATGTTAGGGCTAAATAAAGCTTTGATCTTTATTGTTTAGTGACATGCTAGGATTTGTTATTAATCTTGTTAGTATAATGCCTAGGAACTTGCTAATATTAGTATATATGCTTTATTGATATTATGATGATAATGATTGTTATTGTTATAGTTGCTTTATATTATTATTGTTATCGCTTGATCACGCCTTTTATGCATGTTTATAGGGAATTTGTACTTGTAATCACGCTTAATAAGATAATTAATAATCTTGTTTAGGTTAATATGATTATAATTCAAGTGATCACCAATAATAGTTTTGTTTGTGCATTAATATTCAACCAACATAGATTAAACAGATTAGTCAGAAAGCGCACATGAATATGAGAAGAATAAAGTAGAGGCCTATTATTAGGACAGGTTCAATCTCTTTAGGTTGTATCTGTACCTTCATCCCCAAATATCCAGTCATGGTTCCAGACCACTATAGAATTAACAATCTCATGGATCGTGAAGGGGTGTAACCTTCACCCTGTGAACGGATTACAAGTTCCTAAAACTTGTTGGCAACTCTTTTACTCTAGCTTCCTTCCCTTTGGACGCCACCATGCTTAAGTGTATGATCAAAGTGGAGCTCAAGTGTGGGATGCTTGAAATATTCCATACACCTTATGAATAGACAACGGGGGCATATACTACGCCTCATATGTGTTGCCTTGGCTGCAAGGAAACATTTTTTTTTAATATTCAGCAATGGTTTTGCACTGTTACTTTTGCTTTATTTTGTTGTAGTGATGTCGTAATGCAGAAACAAGCAAGTAACTTCATACTCAAGGTTCACCTCCAATGGGATGCATGGTAAGTCAGCAGAGTAACACAACTCAATTTTGCGATTATTAACAAAGTAGTCATACACTGTAACTTCTAGAGCCTCACCTTTACCATTTGCATTACCTCGTTGCTTCAAGGAGAAGCTACATTGCTGGTACAAATTAAAGCAAAAGACTGCATTGTATTACTAGATAAAGTACAACGAACAAGTACAAAACTAACTTCTAGAAAAGAAGACATACGTCTGCTCTCTGCATGGCTTTTCACTCAAACTAGTAATTTTGAATTCTTAAGCATTCTTTTTGTTTGTAGCATTGCATATCCAAATATGAATAAGTTAAACATTGAATTAAACATTATTTACAAACTGCTTGCAGCACAGAAAAGGTTGATACCTTATTCCAGTCAATGGAATAGGGATCCCTAACATTCCAATTAGCAATTAAAAAAAAACCATTGGCCCTATCTAAACAATCATAGTAGTTGACACATCTGCACAACACCAAATACTGAATCAATCATAAAATAAAATCATATTAGTTTTTACAGAAATGGAGAATTTTTCGATTGATTTACTTTGGGATTTTTTTTGAAAATAACACCACATATTTTGAAAAAAATGGATTATAAAACACCTTTTCTCAAATTTATATTATAACACCACATAAAAATCAAAAAAAATTGATTTCACCACCAACTAACGAATTCTTGGATGGAATCCGTTAGTGGGGCTCACTTTTGACATGTGTCACTCATCTATTGGTTTAAAAAAAATTAAAAAAAGAAAATTCCTAAAATGTTAAACCAGCCACCACTGTCGGTGGGTTCCCACCACCGTCACCCAAACCCAACCCCCGAAGCTCCGAGCCACCGAAAACCCACCTTAAAACACCCCAGCCACCAAAAACCCACCTTGAAACACCCCAGCCACCGGAAAACGCACCTAATCCAACCTAGAAACACCGAACATTGGCGATTAAACCCCAACGATCGGCGTTATAGAAGCCAAAAGTCGCACCTCTCCTTTACCCTTTCACCCTCAAAATGGCCGGAATCGACCATGGAAACCTAGAATGAGCAATTTCGATGGTCGATTTGGCCGTTTCGAGGGTGATTGGGGCAAAAGGGGGTGGTTTTACACTGTGGTTTTGCGCGGCGGTTTGAACGACTTGGTTGGGCTGGTTTTCGAGGAGGGGGAAGGGGTGAACAGGTAAGGGTGGTGGTCGCTCAATCGGTTTCTCCGGTGTAGGGGTGGAAGTCGCTTGGTTTCGCCGGTCAAGGTGGGGTACTGGGGATTTTCAGCTGGAGTTGTATTGCCGGCGGTAAGGTGGTGCGGTGGTAAGGCTGGTTGGGTTAGGGTTTAGGCTTTTTTTTAACTAATCAATGAGTGCCACGTATATTTGTTGGGTCCCACTAACGGATTCCATCCAAAAATCCGTTAGATGGTGGTGAAATTAATTTTTTTTGGTTTTTTTGGTGGTGTTATAATAAAAATTTCAGATAATGCGGTGTTATAATCAAAATTTTTGAAAATTTGTGGTGTTATTTTCTAAAAAATCATTTACTTTGCAGGGGGTCTTAACTTATTGAAATAAAATTAGTTTGATTATCAATACAATAATCCAACTTAGAAGAATCATATTATTGGAAAATAAATTACTGATAAACATTAACCTAATTACAAATAATCAAGATTATTAAAACATGCAATCAAATAAATATTAGCTAGCAACCAAAAACCCTAAAATATCTCACCACATCACCCTAAAATTACGGAGAGTATGGTCCTAATTTAAGGTAATAACACTAATATCAAAGCCTTAAGAATCCTTAACCTCTAACTAGAGAGATGTTGCTTTCATTAATCCTTAGACTAAGGGTCTGTTCTCATTGACTGAACTCAGCTGAACTGAACTGAACTAAATTGAGCTGAACTGAACTGAACTGAGCTGAACTGAGCTGAACTGAACTGAACTGAACTGAGCTGAACTGAAATGAAATGAATATTTTATAAGAGAAGAAAATTAGGAGCTGAACTGAACTGAGCTGAACTGAACTGAACTGAGCTGAGCTGAACTGAACTGAACTGAATTTCAGCGTAAGAGAACAGGCCCTAATACCTTAAAAATATAAATTAAAACAAAGCATAATCAATTTATCTAACATGTCGATCATTACCGTAAGCAACTTTTACAGCAACATATTCAACATTCAACTCATCCCTAATCTATTTAAACAATGAATATTAACAATGTAAGACAACAGATATTTACAGCAAGGGCAGCTAACTTAGCAAAATAAACGAACCCCAAGCTATAAGAGTCCAGTAGAAATCGGAAACAAGATAATAAAAAGCAAAGCATAACAAATTCCGCAAAACTAATACTATTGACCTCTCTTAACTTGTATAAAATATAGAGATTATCCAAACTATGGCAAATTAGCAATCACTGATAGTCAAAACTCTAAATTTCACATAAAATCACTAATAATTCGAATTTTAGAGAGAAGTCATCAAGAAATGGTGTTAATTAGAATAACAAATTATCCCAAGTAGCTCTTAAAATAGTGAAACATCAATAAAAACTTCCCAAATGAATAGTTTGAGCATAAACTCGAATGAATTTTCCAAAATCAAAAGGGTAACAAAATTAAAAGAAAACCTACCTCAGATTAATCATCAGTTTCAATTATAACCAAACATAATTGAAACAAAAAATCTAACAGTTACCAAAACAATTCAATCAACCCTACATCAAACAATCCCTTAAATCCCCAAACAAAACAACCAATTTAATTGCAAAATACAGAAAATCTCACCCATATCCATGCTCATAATAAGGTAAATTAAAGAGAAGGGTTTCAACACCATCAAAACCCAATGCAAGCATCCTTTTCTTCGCTGCAAACATTAGCGGACTTCGCGGATTCCAACTCATCTCTGGCATTTCAATTAATTTGATATTTTACATTGAGAAGCAAATTAGTGGAAGGCATGATTGATTGCTAGCTTGCTTTGCTTTAGTGGTTTGCTATCGCGCTCTTCCGAACATTTTTATTCTTTACAAAAAAAATAGCTTGACCGTACAGTAATCTCAATCTAATCAACTGTAAACAACAATCAATCCGCTTTTCATGTATGATCACAACAACCTCATATTACAAATTCAGCAAGTCTAGGGCATTCATACAATTATGTCAACTAATTGACAATTATAATCAACAATCAATCGACAGAATTCCCAAATTCGACAAAATCAATTAAAATTCATGTTAAAAATAAGAACATAACTTCAACACACACCAATTTAGTTCATATACCTCTCTACGGCGAGCCAAAACCGCTTCGTTCCCTCTTTGCCGCCTCGTCATCGCTTTCATACAAACCAAACTCAACCAAAAACTGAAATTCCAAAACGAGCGATCAACAACAATCAGTTACCATAAACAAGAATCTTTAGTTAAAATTAAAAATTCAAGAATCAAATCAACAAACCTTCTCCAATTCCCGAGTCTTCAGCAAATCAACAGTAGAAGGTCCCGCCATAGAATTTGGCTTTGTCACTCCAAGTTGCTTCACCAATCTTTCCATACTCCCCATCCTTCTTCACTCAACAAAATTCTCTCAAATTTTCACCCAAATTCCCAAGAACAAACCCTAAATTCATAAGAAACCCTAATGATCAAAACTCAATCACGATCAAACAAATAAGGATTCAATTGAGGAGAGAGAAAGTGAATGAAGAGAGAGCAGACAAATGTAAAGTAAGAAATAAAGGAAATTAAAAAGACAATCCTACCCTTGGAAATCTGGTGATTCATTAAAGGAGGCAAATGGTAGGAGCAGTATTTTGCTGTTCATAAAGAACAAGAAAATTGGAGCAGAACTTGTGCTACTGTAAGGTGCTTGGGGACTTTTTAAAGAGTTGATGATAAGTGATTAGATCAAATCTAGAAAATATTTCTAACATAAATGGCGGAAAATTATCACAGTAGATAATAATAATAATAATAATAATAATAATAATAATAATAATAATAATAATAATAATAATAATAATAATAATAATAATAATAATAATAATAATAATAATAATAATAATAATAATAATAATAATAATAATAATAATAATAATAATAATAATAATAATACGCAAACAACAAATTAAATGTGCCACTTGTTCATCAATTTGCAATTCTTAAGCGTATTACAATATTGGGGCTCGTTTGATTGAATGTGGGAAATGCATATTCCTTGGAAATTTATATACCCATGTAATTGAAATTCCTAGAAAATACCAAATCGTGTTTGGTAACCACGGGAAGAGAAAATTCCCATGGGAAGTTCCATTTACCCTACCTATGTCTCTCTAGATAATTAAATAATCCTCCATTTTGTGCTTCATAGGAATTTCTACTTCCCATAATTTTATTAACCAAACAATACAAAAGAATTTTAATTTCTAGGAATATCTACTTCCCATGATTTTGTTAACCAAAAAACACAAAAGAATTTTAAATCCTAGAAATTTTAACTTCCCATGATTTTTTTTGTCACCCAAACAACACCTGATTTCTATTCCAAGTTTCAAAATATTACTATATTGGTTTATAGATAAAAGTTTCATGTCATCCACAAGCTTTTGTTATATAGTTAATGTCATAAATTTGACTTATAATATTTGAAGACGAAGGCAGTTGTATATCCATATAGGGCCTGTTCAAATAACTTAACTGAGCTGAACTGAACTGATTGGAGCTGAACTGAATTGGATTAAACTAAACTGAACTGAGCTGGAATGATTATTTTATGAGAGAAGCTAGGCTATTAGGAGCAGAAATGAAATGAATTGAACTGAACTGATAAGAGCTGAACTGAAGTGATTGGAGCTGAACTAAATTGAATTGAATTGAATTGAACTAAACTTAACTGAAATTAAGCTGAAATGAATAGGCCCTTAGTTCGTTAAGATATAAATATGTTCATATATGCCTATTAAGAATGGTACCAAAAAAACCTTTACTACGCATTCACGCCCCCCTTCCCATCACAAAATATTTTACTTGACAGAAAGGGTGAATGAGATTTGAACATATGATTATTTCATAATATTGACTTCTAATACCATGATAAAAAAAATTCAAGGAAAAGTCTCAATGGTGACCCTCAACTCTGCTACACGTACACGGTGACCCTCTTGAAAATTAATTGTATAAAATGATCTCATGTTCAAATTTTATCCCACTTATAACCTTATTTATTTAAAAGTTAGTTGAAGTTAACTATTGTTAGATTTGTGTTTTTTTTAAGTTAAAAAAAAAAAAGTCAACCTACCCAAACACCAATATAGCCACCTACACCACGCACCTCCACCGAAACCCTAACCCCACCACACCACCTCAGCCAAAACTTAAACCCAGCCAGCAGCCCGTGTCATCGCCCCACCCTCCTCCCCTTTCACCATCTCGTTTCCGCCCCTTCCTTTCACCCATCACCAGCTAAACCAAAACCACCATCCCCTCACCTGAAACCCTAACCCCCACCTAAATCAAAATAACTTTCAGATTTTGGTAGTGGGATGGTTTCAAGTGCTGAAACTAAAATAGGTTGCTATTGGTGGGAGGGTCGTGGGTTATGGTGGGAAGAGGAACAGTGGTCGTGTTGGGTATGGTTCTGGGCCTAAAGGAGGTATCGAGTGTGGGTCTAGTGGGGGGTGTCAGTTTAGGGTAAGGATGTGGGTAGAGGTGGTGGTGGCGGTTGGTTGAAGGTGAAGGTGACGACGACAGCTGGTTGACAGTGAAGGTGGCTGGGTAGCCCGGTTTTTCTTTTTTTTAAAAAAAAAAAAATTATAAAAAAAAATATTTGTCTAACTATAGTTTTATTTCTTATGTAAAAAAACACTCATTAGTGTCATAGTCGGGATTAAATTTTAAAATAAGGTCATTTTGTATACTACCTCTGTTACATATTACTATATTGGGGAATTCTACAGTGGTCATCTTCAAATATGACCATAGCTATGCTTTAATTTTATTGGTTGAAATCTCTTTCATTAAATTGTTGGTCAAACTTACCTTTTCTTATTTTTCTATTTATATTTATTTTCTATTTACTTAAAAATACATTTTATTTTTCGAAATTCTTTTTTTTTTTATTTCGAAATTATTTTACAAAAATCATCTTTAATTAAATCCGAAAATTAAATTAAATTAAAAAAATCCAAAAATTTGTTCTTCATTGTTCTTCGTGTTCTTCATTCTTATTCAATTCCTTTGGATGAATTTAACCTATTGTTAATAATCTTTGAACTTCAGGGTTACTTTCGCATCGATCATCAAAAATAGGGCCAGATCCAAACATCATATTCGATATTACAACTTATTAGAATTATGAGTTTTAGCGCAAATGGTATTGGTGAATTACCCTTGAATAATTAGTTTTTATTCTACAAAATCCTTCAATTGATGCGAAATCACCGGTTTTATGCAATCGAATTCAATAAGTTTTACGCTTTTCAAGAATCTGAGGTTCGACATGAATTTCTAAGAAGAAACAGATAACATTTTTTTTCGAAACATGTTTGATCCAAAAAAAACGCTTATGTTAATCTAAACTTTGTTTGTGTATAAGCAATTAACACAAATATATATTGAACATTACCTGTTTGAAACATCACTTAAATATATTGGTTACGTCCAAACGTAAAAATGGACATTACCCATTATTGAATTATAATTTAATTTGAATCGTACTTATTTTACGTTGAACCTAGACAAATATGTAAATGAATCTTTCATACACATTTGATTAAAAGATTATGATCTAAATATCTTCTAACTAGAGAAATTTACATCAATTATTAGGAAATATTTATGATGTTAGGGGATCTCAACTTTATCTTTTCCTAAAATATAATTTTTTGAAATTTGAAAAGATTATCTTTCAAATTTTAAGAATCTTTTAAAACATTATCGTTAGGTTTTTTTTGCTGAATCATTCTCGCATACTATTCCACCAAATTTTTTTCAGAACTTGCACAATTACAACTACCTTGGGAACTCAAATCATGGTTAAGAAAGCAGAAGTAAGTATTTTCAGAACTTACACAATTTTGTTATAATTATGCAATTTTTTATTAATGATTTTAAATTGGATATAGGGTTTATGTTGTAAATAATTTAATTCATATATAATGGTTAAATCCCATCTTCAAATCACTCATGATCTATTCTTTTTCATTGTAGAAAAGTACTGCAATGGAGAAAGATATTCACTGCAAATTGTCAAAAATTGAGTTAACATTGGATAAACTCGTAGCCGAAGTTGCTACTATATCACAGAGTATATCCAAGGTTCCAGAATCAACTGATTGTAAGAGTGACAAAGATGGCGATACCGTCGGTAAAACTCCGCATCGAAATCGTTCTTATTCTCCTTTCTTAAGCCCTGATGGTGAGATGATAGTTAGCTCACGTGTCTCTACCACTAAACGGAAGCTAGATGTGAATGACACCGGCGACGAAGTCGAGGTCGAAGAATAACACTTTGCAGGATTCGATGTTGATTCATTCGACATTAGAAATATCCGTTTCACTGAGCGATAATTTCCCTCGGGTCTAGAAACACTCAAGGACCTTATTGAGGATGAAGAAATAATGAAGGACAAAAAAACAAAAGAGAAAGTGAAAAGCCCTGACATTAAAGTGAAAACACAAAAGTCAAAAGCAATAACAACGATTGATAAAGGTGAATCAGAATCAAACTCGGAGAAGAGGCCGCTTAGGAGGCCAAGGCTAAGACAATTGAGTCAAATTGTAGATAACACTGTGATTTTGGAAGAGGTAAATAATTGGTTATCTTGTAGTCTAAGGTTTGTTATTACATATACAATCTAGAAAGATTACTGTACATAAACTTTTGCTCCCCATTTACTGTCACAGGTACCATCATCATCATCAAAGCCAAAAAAGGAAAAGAAAAGTTATGCAAGAGAAAAAAGGTGCAAAGGTTATTTTACAGTGGTATTTACACGCAACTAAATTTGTGTACTGGCTACAAACCAATAACAAACAATATTATGTATTAATACTTTCTACTAGGTATTCACTAATTATGTTATATGTAATTACATAATAAGTTGTTACTAATATCATAGCCCTTTTTAAACCATGTACTATAGCAACCTGTTCATTCAAAAGCAATAACACGATCGGCGGAGAATGAAAACCAAACTATCTCTGAAATGGTAAGGAAATTACCAAAACCTTACTTATTTGACCAATGTTGTGGTGCGAGTTACAACGTTTAACAATAGTATCTGTAGGCAAAATCATCAAATTCAAGGAGGCTTAAGAAATGCACGTCTGAAGCAATCGCTGAGGAGGTGATATGTTGATAATTTGATAATTTTATTTGACAAAGACATATAAAATAATTTGATATTACCTAAATGAAATGTATATATAGTTATATGTGTGGTAAAGTTTTTTGCATAATCCTCAGGGACAAAAAACTGCGATTGAAGTACATAATGGTGATGATAATGGGGGAGTGTGTCAGTTACAGGAAGAGTGTTTACAACAACCATTATATCTTAATTATGTGTTACAACTATCACCCTTGGAGAAACAGATATGTATACAGGTTGAGAAAGCGGAAGAATCTGAAGAATTCTATTGTACAAAAGATCACTCGCTTATCAGTTGTCTGTTGGTGAACCTTGGTGTTTGTATCCAGATATGTGGTTAAGTAATCAGGTATACTACTATTCAATATTCCTCATTGACTTTGTTTTAGGGAGCATGATCCTTAATTATTTTCAATTGCAGCTCATAAATGTCTATCTGTATGATATCCTAATGGGGTTAAATGACAAATCTACGCTCATTTTTCCAGCATCATTCCAGGTACTGCCTAAAATTAACGTAGGACATTTCAAGTACATAGTGTTTATTTTTCACTGTTGATATGATTTCAGATTATATATGCTGCTTGTAGACTTTAGTACTGAAGTCAGATCCACGATGCGAACATTACATAACTCCATCCATTCTCGGTTACTGTTCCAAAATTTATGAAGCTTTTTTAAAGCTTTTGGTTCTCAACAAGATTGAACAGGTTGGAGATATTTGAGATATGCAATCTAAGTTCTGTCCAACCTAAAATTGTAATGTCTTTGATGATATGACTGTTCCAAATGTGTTTGGTCATCAGATATTCATACCCGTTACAGAATCTTTTGTGAATCATTGGTTCCTATTGGTATATCATGTCTCTAGCAGAAAGGTATACATTGTTGATTCGCTAGAGATCACTGACAAATGAAACCGTCTTGCTATGGATATGGTAACTATCACTGACACAAGATAACAGATACCTATTCTGAAATTGATTGTGTTTCTGAATTTGTGATTAGATTAACTTTGCTGCTATTACAATGCGGAGAAATCCCTTGGGTCGATTTTTCAAAAACTCCAAAAGTATTGTGTTTGAAGTTTTAGATAATCAGAATCAACCGAATGGGTATATCTAACATCTTTCCATTTACCTAAGTGTTTTCATTATTCTAATCTTTAGCTAATTTAAACTTTTTGTTATTCAGTCATGATTGTGGAATGTATGTTTTGAAATATATCGAGTGTGGTGATATCAGGGCCATGAAGGAAATTACCTACACGGTATGGATAAAACTTTATTACTTGTTAAACATAACATTTACTATTATCGCAAATTATATAAATCTCTTTAATTTATTTTATTTTATTTTTTTTTTTTGGATTTGACCAGACAACTGACATGCGTGTTGAACGATTAAAGTGCTTGGCAAGGATTCTTCTTAGCAAGCACAATATTGAAAGTAACATCGAGAGGTTGATTGGTGATTCTTCCGTCTGAATATGAAAAACTATAGAAGACACTGTTCAGTCTTAGATTATGTTTTCAAGTCTTTACTCATATTCATACTATAACTTCTACTTTGACAAGTTATTAAATAATGATTCAAGTCTTCACCACTATTTATGGGTAGAGCACTAATACTCTAATAAAATTATAGTTTATATTATGACTAGAAATATCCTGTAACAATATTACACAATACATTTTATATTTTCTATAATGAATAATGACTTTTTTAAAATGTTCGTGTATTGGAAATTTCATACTTTAATTTTAGGCATTACATTGATTAGATACCATTTCTCTTAAAAAAAAAAATACAAGTTCACAGCATGAGGAAAAAATTGTTATTAGGTTGTGTCATGTTGTAGTGACAAGAAATACATAAGATAATTTCTATTATAAACATTGACTTTATAATTTAAAAACAATTTTGGATTCAAAAGAATATCTATATAGTATTAAAGTTAGAGGAAAAAAGTTAATGTTCGGTTATTGGATATGTCACAAAATTCAATGTTGGTTATTGGATATGTCCTACTTTAGATTTAGGAATTACATTATATAAAATATACGATATAATATCATTTCTAATAAAAAAAAAAATGCAAGTTGACAACAAAAGGTATAAACTCAACATAGGTAATGTCCTGTTGCAATTATGTGCAAATCATAAAATAATTACTTTTCTAAATTATAGTAACTATCGTTAAATAAAAAAATTCAATGTTAGTTTGTTGGAATTGACCTACTTTACCTTTATGCATTGCATTATCGAAAATATACAATAAAATATTCTTTTCAAAAATAAAAAGTACAGTTCAGGGAAAAAGGTATAAATTGTTAATAGGTAAGGTCCTGCTCTAATTATAGGTAATACATAATAAAATTTCTATTTTATATATATGACTTTTTCTAAATTAAAAACAAGTTTATATTTAATTAATTTATCTATACAGTGACAAACGTTAAAAAAAAATCTACGCTTGTGTATTGGAATTATCCTAATTTAATTTTAGGCATTGCATTATCCAAAATATACAATAATATATCCTTCCGAAGAACAAAAATAACAAGTTCAAAGAAAAATAATACACTATTTTATTATACATTGGTAATGTCCTGTTTCAATTATGTGCAAATCATAATATAATTACTTTTCTAACTTATAGTAATTATTGTTAAATAAAAAAACTCAATGTTAGTTTGTGGGAATTGACCTACTTTACCTTTATGGATTGCATTATCGAAAATATACAATAAAATATCCTTTTCAAAAATAAAAAGTACAGTTTAGGGAAAAAGGTATAAATTGTTAATAGGTAAAGTCCTGCTCTAATTATAGGTGATACATAATTCATTTTCTATTTTGAATATATGACTTTTTCTAAATTAATAACAAGTTTATAATTAATTAATTTATCTATATAGTGAAAAATGTTAAAGAAAACTAACATTCTAAGCTTGTGTATTGGAATTATCCTACTTTAATTTTAGGCATTGCATTGTCCAAAATATACAATAATATATCCTTCCAAAGAACAAAAATAACAAGTTCAAAGAAAAATAATACACTATTTTATTATAAATTTGTAATGTCTTGTTGCAATTATAAGCAACTTATAATACACTATTTTATTATAAATAGGTAATGTCCTGTTTCAATTATAAGCACGTTTGGAAATTACATTATGCTAGTTATGCACATAATATGTTTTGCAAAATGAAGTTTTTAAAACTAATTTGCTCATTATTTGAAAAAGTTATGTTAAAACAAGTATTTGACATAACTATTTTTTTCCAAATTAGTATTTTTAAGAACAATTTAAAGCATTTAACACCTTCATACATACATAAATAACATACAGAATTACATAAACTGAGATTAAGCATACCTTGTCCATATTAAACTAAAGAAGACATAAAAAATAAAAATAAAAAATAAATAAAAAAAGAAAGAAAATAAAGTTGTCCATACAATACACCAGACAAAAGATAATATGTAATATCCTTACTGGCAAAATGATAAAGCCAAACTGAAAAAAACAGGGGTAACATCAGCATCTTCACTGATCAGCAACATCAGCATCTTCACTGCCACCTTCCACCACACTTATTCCTTCTTCATTGGTGGCTGTCTTCTCAAGGTCAGTAGGCTCATTTGAAACTTCAAGTGGAACTTCTTCTGGTTGCTTCACCGTAGATGAAACTCCACCTTCAATATTGTCGTGGCCTGTCTCGGCTCCACCAGCCAGCAGGTCTTCATCTTTCTCAAGTGATTTGTCCTCAACTTTCTCAACCTCGAGGCTCTCAATTTCCTTTTCAAGCACTTCTTCTGCTGGAACTTCAATTGATGATGTTACCCGGGAAATGACATGTTCAATGCTAGCCTGATTTATTTCATCTCCCTCCTCTATCCAGGGAGTTTCCCTTCTTCATTATTGTCATCCTTCTTCCCCTTCTGTTTTTATCTTGAGGATTTCTCCTCGGTTTCCCTAGTGTTTTTCTCCTTCACACTCTTTGAGTCTTTTTTTGTTTGTTTTTCATCAACTCCAACCCCAACTCCACTGTCTACATACAGTGTCCTCTTTCTTTCCTTCCCTCTTGTTTCAGCCCTTTTTTTTGAACTTCTTTAACATTTTTATTCTTCCTTCCTTTTGACACAGTCTTCTCTTTTTCAGCCTCCTCTTCAACCTCGTAATCTTCACTTTCTTCATCTGCCTCTTTCACGGCCTTCTTCCCCTTGCCTTTTTTTTTCTCTTCTTCCTCACTCTCATCATTAACTGCCTCCTTCATGGCCTTTTTCCCCTTGCCTTTTTTTTTTTATTTTTTTTTCTTCCTCACTTTCATCATCATCATCTGCAAAATCATCCGCACCAGTATCCTCCTTATCTTCATAATCACTTTCACTTTCACTTTCTGCATTTTTTCCTTTCCCCCTGCCTTTCTTTTTCAATTTATTTTCCTCAACAGTTTCTTCGCTTGCCTCGTGCAAATATGCTATATAACTCCCCAACAACCTCCACATTTGATTCGTGGCTGAACCCCATCTATCAATCTTATCTTGAATTAAGTGAAACCCCTTCTCGGCGATCTCTTGAAATTGTGGTGGAACCTTTCCAACAATTTATGCTTTGTCCCTGTCGGTCACTCCCATTAACTGCATTACACACCACAAAAATTAGTGTACATTATAAACAAACATAATATAAACAAACATGTTATAAACAAAGATATTAGCACTTACTTTACTTGTCTTGTAGCCATCCTTCAAACCGCTGATTAAGTCATGCACTTTCTTCATGTTCGCATCACTCCAATCCCTAATCCGAGGTGGAAAACTCACAAAATATTACCTGCATCAAGAATAACAATCACACTTTGATTTTGGGTTTACACAAGAGATCTATTGAAATGCAGTACATAGGTAATCACCAAAACTTCCTTAAGGCACTACATGATATCAGATCACATTTATACCATAGTAACTAGTATAGAAGAGAGGTCTTAACTAGGATTTTGAAATAATAATGTTTATGGTAATCATTAAAGTCAGAAAGTAGCATTACCTAACGTTGTGAATACAGGACATTCAAAATTTATTTCACACTGTGCACTTGTAATCCTCAAAACAAATTTAAGTCAATACATGCATATAGAGAATCCATGATAGAGTAAGATTTATAAACGTTGTGATACTGGTAATCAAATAAATGTATCATTTGTCATTACCTAAAACATAAAATACATTACTCTAAAGCTTAATATTTACTTTGGAAACAACAGCTACAACATAAGTGTAAACAGTGAATATTTTATGCAGGGCATAGGTAATCACTAAATATATAATATGTAAATACAATTTATACATATATTATATGGAATAGTATGCCTTACAGCAAAATAAGCTTTAAGTAATCAAAATATTTATCATTTGTCATTACCTAACATATAAAATACAGGACAATACACCTATATTTACTATTGTAATCTTTTACTATAACATTTGACATAACCTAACTACACATTTGGTGCGAAACAGAACAACTTGATTTTTTTTTTCAAGTTGTCAAATATGATAAAGATAAATTTTAACAATTAAAAGTAGCTTACCATCAAGAGCAAGGAACACCCTCCCAAATGTGTAGGTTTCTCCTCGGCCTTGAATTCAGATGTAGCATCAACCGAACTATCAAGCACAAACTTTGCGAAATTCCAATGCTTTATACAATCAAGTTCGATAACAAGATGAAGCCATCCCATTTTTGGCTTTTCCTCAACGCTTGGGTATATTAGTGCAGTCATGAAAAAAACAACAAACATACGTTCAAATTGTGGATCGTCATACGCAATTTTTCTTAGTTCGGATGCCATGCCTTGGACTTTCAGTTCTGTAAACCTCAAAAGTTTTTCATCAATGGCATTCATATCGGCTAACTCCGCACTATCAATATCAAAGCCATGATCTTTAAATCCCAACAGGTACTCAACATGGGTGTTTGTGATCTGTATTTTATCCCCATAAACCCCTAATGTTCTTGTTGACAGATCAAAGTGGTCTATAACCCACTTGCACATAGTCTTTCTCGTTGTCTTAGTGATGTAGTGTAACAGAAACCCAAAACCCATAGCCTCTACTTTATCTTTTTTATCTCTTGGAAATCCTTTTACTAATGACACAAATGCTTCTAGTTGACACAATGGATTCCAAGGTACCTACATACATATAATTTTAACTTTAACTTTGAAATTACTGAACATTATAAAAATAACAACATTAAACCAAAAGTATATAAATATATACCGTCGTTGTTGTTGAACCTCGTTTAGGGAATGGCCTCTAGGTTTTTTCTCCAGGTACAGATGGTTCTGACTTCTTTTTCCTTGTAGACATGTTTTCCTTAACCAATGTTACACAAACAAATTTTTCACAAAATCATTCACTATTATCTAATTAGCATACAAACAGAGTGATGAACTACACAATTAAGTATCATATCACAATTACGAAAATCAATATCATACTTATAGTTGTCAAAATAACCAATTGCATGTAAATTTAAATCTTCACAAACGCAAATATAACGAATTGTGATCATAATTTAACAAAAAAAAAACTTAAAAAATAAATACGGAGTACGAAATAAATAAAACAGAACAATCCCCAAAAAAAATCCAAAAGAACCAATAATCAAACATCTTTAACCCAATTTAAAAGGCGCTAACTACATTAATTCTACACAAAAACAAAACAAGTGCATTGTAAATTATGCTAGTTTGCAAATTATATATAAACAAAAAAATAGAACAACCCCACAAAAATACTCAAATGGAATGATAATAAAAAATCCTAGAACCCAATTAAACAGGCGGTAATTAAATCCGTTCTACAAAAAAACAAAACAATTATATTTTAAATCACTCTAGTTTTCAAATTGTATATTAAAAAAAATTAAAAAAAAATTTATAAAACAAAAATTATAGACACAAAATAAACAAATTTCCACAAAATGTATACAAAAATTAGAGTAAAATTAGTCACTGTCACTTACAATGTAATCGAGTGTAGTTCCTTAGTTATTATTGTCGTTGCAATCGCTGCCTTCTTCACCGAGTTTAGCCTTGTACTGTGTTTTTAGAGGGAAAGCTAGAGAGAGAAAGATATTAATGGAGAGAGATAAACTAGAATGAATAGTAACCGACATATTTACTTGAATAAATGGTTATTTCACAAAAGGTAAAAAGTTTGAAAAGTGACGGTTGAAATTCATTTTGTTTTAAATTTTTTTTTTTAATTTTTGGCAACTAGATGCACGCAAAATCCGGAATACCCTTTTGTATATTTGTGCACTTCAATCTTTTTTTGTTATTTGTTTTATTTATTTATTTATTTATTTATTTATTTGGTAAAGATTTAGTTGTAATTCTAGTTTTTTGGAAACATAACCAACAAATAAAGATTCTTTAATATTTTTATTTCAAATATACAGTAAGTATTCAAGTAATCCATAACACTATTCCTCAAAAAATATTTTCACATAATACTATTTATTTATTTTTTTATAAATAATTTCATATTATACTTAGTTTTAACTAAACCTGTGCTTTGTTAAAAAAAATTAAAAAAACAAAGGGAAAATTTACAGTGGAAGACATAGGTAATACAACACCCATATATATGTCATTGCCAATATAATAAAAAAAAGGTTGTAAGAGTAATGCGATACTGAATAGATTAAGTAAAGATTGATGATAATGTAATAATATTTAAATCTTAATGTCAATGCCAAATGTGCTATATAAGGTATTCAAACAGTAAAATTATAAATAATAGCATCCAAAAGCAATTCTCAGTGCCAAAAAATACTGCGATTCTGAAAGTACCAAAAAAAATAAAGCTCATAGTATGCAATAACATATAGTGTAATAGGTAAATATCTATTATAACTTCATTACATTAAAAACCTCAATCACCCATATATATGTCATTGCCAATAAAATAAAAAAATAAGGTTGTAAGAATAATGCGATATTGAATAAATTAAGTAAAGATTGATGATAATGTAGTAACATTTTAATCTTAATTTCAATGCGAAATGTGCTATATAAGCTATTCAAACAATAAAATTATGAATAATAGCATCCAAAAGCAATTCCCAGTGCCAATAAATACTGCGATTGTGAAAGTACCAAGAAAAATAAAGCTCACAGTATGCAATATCATATAAGCTAATAGGTAAATACCTATTATAACTTCATTACATTAAAAACCTCAATCACCTATTCAAAAATTGTAAACAGTCTTAATTCAAAATTAAAACGAACTATGGCATCTAAAAATCCGTATTTGGGTCCCAATCGAAGATGGTGGGAAACTTTTCAAATGCACTGACTTCATAACAATCGGTCGCGTTTGCTGCATCGCGAGTATTGTATGTCCTTGGTAGGAAGTTTCTCAATAGCTCAACGAAACCACCACTTTTGACAGGTGACGTTTTTGTTTCAGAAGTTGCTGGAGCTTTATGAACCACGTGAGTGATATCATGAACATCACGACCAATTTGAATGCCCTGGATAATATTATCATTCCCAGTGGTTTTGACTTCACTCTTTTTGGGTCTACCCCTGCTTTTTCCTTTATTAACCTTTTGGTCTTTTATGATGTCCTTTTCCTTGTGATTTATTTTCTCATTTTCTATTTCCAACAACATTTTAGCTAACTTGTCTATCACCCAATCAGTTGATCGATCATACGATGAAGAAACCATTCTACAAAGCTGTGCACTTAATCCAGTGAGGAATGCATAACGTCCATTTGCTGATGTCTGGTCGTTTCTCTTCTAAAAATCATGCTCCTTGTATGTATTCTGCAGATGCACCTTGGCTCTGATTGTCCACCTACGAAGAATACAACCGGATGGTATCTCAACCATTCCTTTGAACTTCATTACTGCAAACATATGTCGACATGGTAAACCAATGGAGTTGTATTTCATACAACAACAAACCATTTGTTGCAGTTTCTGGTTGTAACACACAACGTAATTGCAATCTTTGTTCACACAGTCGTTTAACCAAAAAGTGGTTTAAGCCCCATCACGATGTCCTTTTTCTTCCTTAGTCTTGGTCACAATGTGTCCTGATTCAAAACTTAGTTCCTTCAAAAACAAATTGTACACGTTCCTTGTGTAGGTTCGTGCTGCTTGTGTCTTTATTTCAGACAAGACCCCAGTTATTACTGGAAATGTATGTGTTGAGATGTAATCATCTTTATCTTCTTCAAATCGTATATGCTCAAGGACTTGGTCATACAACTCCACAAAACGGTACAACATTATTTTTGGATGTTATAACCGTTTTCAATGTACTATTCATGGACTCACATCTTTGGGTCCTTCTCATGCCTACATACAAATGTGTATTAACCAATACTGTAATCAATAATATCACATATATATTCGATTACAATTAAATATTTGGAATACCACTTAGGTTTACTAAGGATTACCTATGCAACTAATGATCGGAAAATCTTTAATGTAATGATCCATTACTGTACTATAGATTACATTAAATACAACAATTAATACTTATTTGCTTATTCAGATGAATACATATAACCAAAGTGTTATTTGGGTGATATAGGTAATGACCAAACACCGATAAACATAATAAGTGCTATCAAATTAAAATATGTAATGATAGAATATGATATATGTAATTACATTAATATCTAAAATGTACTTACCTGCATAAAATTGTCCCACCATGAAAGCCTCTGCCCATATTTCCTTATTACTGTACAGCTCTTGTGCCCACTTTTTATCTCTCAGTGCATCGTATGCTTTCATTAAGTCTTCCCAAGCCTCTTCAAACTCAGCTGGTGTACGAGCACCGTCTACACATTTCATAAAACAACTGCAAAACCGTTTGTTTGTGTGGCCCTTGATGTTGCACATAAGATGCCACAGACATAACCTATGATGCGCATGTGGGAAAACCTCTTTAATAGTTAAAGCCATGGACTTGTCCCCATCTGTGACAATGGTATATGGAGCAACATTGCCACCTACCTCTTTTAATTGTTCTAGCACCCATATGTATGTGTCAGTTGTTTCGTTTGCAATCAATGCAACACCTAAGGGTACAGTCTTCCTATGATGATTTACTCCAACGACAACAACGAATGGTTTCTGGTATGCGTTGACTTTGTAAGTCGTGTCAAACGCTATTACCTTCCCGAAAGCCTTGTAATCTGCTTGGCATATTCCATCACACCAAAACATTTGTCAATCCCATCGTGGTCATCTCGTGTTTATCTAAGAAAAAAAGATGGTTCCGAGGCTGTTTTTCCAAGTAAATAAGCCAACACAGTTTCTGTATCTCCGTCCTTTATTTCTTCTCTTTTGAACTTCTCACGGGTGTTGTACAAGTCTTTCTTTAGGAATCCTACTTCCCGTATTCCCCCAGCACTTTGTGCCAAATTCCTCATTGTGATGGACGGTTTCACTTCAGAGTTCATTAAGGCTTTAATACGAATCTTATCACCACCGGTGACTTCTCTATGGCTCCTGTAATAAAATTTAAACACTCAATAAAGTATAAATAATTTAAAATATAACCCAATTAGATATCAAGTTATTTTTTTGGTTTAACTTATTTTAAAAAGCTGACCTTTCGAAATACATCTGATTCATAGGAATCAGGTCATGGCCATTGTGCTCAGGTACAAAATCCTTCACGTACCATGAATCGGATCTGTGATCCCATTTGAAACTGATTGATGCGTTGCAACCACACCGTGTTACAACCTTTTCCCTACACTTCCTATCTGGTCTATTCAAATGTTTGTATTCTCGAAACCCTTCCCTATTACACCAAAGCTTTTGGGAAGTTGGATGACCGTCAATTTTGCTTCTTGTTGTATGCTTGCGACGGATTCCAAACCC
This sequence comes from Chenopodium album, assembly GCF_948465745.1. Taxonomy (NCBI): domain Eukaryota; kingdom Viridiplantae; phylum Streptophyta; class Magnoliopsida; order Caryophyllales; family Amaranthaceae; genus Chenopodium; species Chenopodium album. The sequence goes on along the minus strand of NC_137835.1, from coordinate 15,954,406 downwards.
TTTCACCTTAGCGTACATCCTATAGAATTGAATACACGTGCGGTGGCTTCTAAAGGACAGTTGTTTCATTTCTGCTAAAGTAAAGTCTTCTAGCTTCTTCCCAAGTTTTTCCCAAACGTCAAGGTCTAGAAAATTTGAAGGAATCTCATCAGTGTCGGTGTCCGTATCAACATCACTTTCATTTCCGTTTTCACTGTCCTGTATCAAACGAAATATTTGGAAATGTAACTTTATATGTAATGTCCCATTTGAGATAATTATAATACCAATAAATTAGACAAGTTAGTACCTCTCTATGATCCTTAGTTTCCGCTTGATTTTTAAGCTTGTCATATGAGCAATGTTAAAAAAAAAACATTTAACAATAATAAGTCATTAAAAATTATAAATTTATAAAAAAAAATAATAATGTTTATATAAATTGAATTTGTTTAACAAATAAACATTGAAAAAATGTTACCAACCTCAGATTCAAGACATTCAGTTTGTTCCAGATTATTAATTTGTGTATCCACAACTTCTTCTCCTCCCGACTCCATTTTTTTCGATTACACAAAGCCCTTATGTGATAAAAAAAATATATATATATGTACTATGGTGAAATAAAGAATAAAATATTTAGATATTCTTTTTTTAAAAAAAATTAATATATATATATATATATATACATATGAAAACCATGTAAAGAAAGATATTAAAAAATCTTTTACAATTTTAGTTTATTTTAAAAATATTGTTACCTAATCTTTTGTTTGATAAGTTATGGAATTAAAGATATGGAATTACACAGTTACCTTATTATTCTGAGCATGCCTCCTAATATATCGCATTTTTTGGAACCTTCTTAGTTTTGTTAACGTAAAATTAGGAAATTGCAGTACATAATCTCAATTTTAAAAAAAAAAAAAAAAAAAAAAAACTGTTTGTTAAGTCATGACTCTTTTTTTTCGGATAACAAGAACTAACTACATTGATTAAATAAAAAGTTATTGTGCTGAACATACGTTATTTACTAGACTACAATTTAGGGCTATGTATCTTATTGACATAGTAGTAATTGTCAGGTCAAGAAAAAAAAAATTAATACTTCGTAATAAATTAGATGAACTATGTGACACTGTAATTTAGGTAATAATCACTAGTACAAAAATAGCCAAAGAGACCTGTCCAAATTAGCCAAAGAGACTGCCTTAGAGGCGGTCTCTAGCTAAGCGGTCTCTTTGGCTAAGAGACTGCTTGTAATTTAAAGAGGCGGTCTTAAGTTGCTATACCAGAGACCTATTATCTAAGAAAAACGGTCTCTTTAGGTGGTTGATATTTTGAAATTGTAGAAGCATAAGAGACCGTTTTTGTCAGAAAAGCGGTCTCTTGTATACCAAACTAAGACCGCTTTTTTTACTTAGGCGGTCTCTCTTTTTGAAATAACTAAGACCACTTTCATAGCGGTCTCTCTTTTTTTAAAAAAAATTTACAGCGTATGTGTATAGACCATGCATGTATGATAACCGGTCTCAAAATGGGTAAATTTTTTTTAAAAAAACTTTTTTTTTTCTTTCGAATAATCAAATTTTTAAATCCTGCTACATTAAATTTTTGCGCCAAATGATATAGTTCCTGTATAAATCTTTTTTTTTTTTTTAAATCCAACCTGTAATCACCAAAAATAATCCTGTATATATATCCTGCTCAATATTATTAAATTGCACCAAACATAATCCTTGAACCTGATAATATATTATATACAAATAGCATTCAAATATATATATATATATATATATATATATATATATATATATATATATATATATATATATATATATATATATATATATATATATATATATATATATATCCAACACAGTATTAATATATGTACACAGTAATAGCTAATTGCCAATGTATCAAAATACAAAATGTAGAGATTTTTCAAGTATCAAGACTAACAGTTTTCATGCTGTAATCACCAATCACTAAGGTTCTTCCGGCTCCTCATGATCAAGAACATATTGAATCCATAAGTCTCTAATCTCGTCAATATCTTCTGAAGAATATGTGCAAGGATCTTTGGGAAAGATCTACAACATATGCCATTACTAAATGAGTAAAGAAAGATATATAATTACATAAAAGTTATGAAATAACAAAAAATTAGATTACAAAATTAGTTTCAACACCATTATTAGTTTCAACATGAACGAGGGCCTTTAATCAAGTTGTTGTTGTTTTTTTTTTTATTTTTTTTATTTTATTTTTTTTATAGACAGGGATCATCAATACAATGTTATCTTTTGGCACACTTCTTTTTGGTAGACAGGGATCATCAATATAAAGTTAATATTTTATTTTTTTTATAGACAGGGATCATCAATATAAAGTTAATCTTTTTGGTATGCATAGATTTTACCATTTGGTAACTAAATGCCAGATTAGAAGCAACAAAAAGGGCAGGAAACTAGTGAATTTGGGGATCTCTTAGTTGTTGCTCCCTCAGGTTCTTTTGATGTGAGACTACGGTGGATGGCATCCAAGGTGAACAAGGATCGATTGGGTGTGTTTGCTTCTCTGACTTGGGCAATTTGGCATTGTAAAATAGCCATATTTTCAAGGGTGAAAACAGTGTTGATGTTGTGCGTGTGGGGGTCGGGTTTGAAGCTTTTCTTTTACTATTGTACTTATAATGCTAAGGTGTGTGCTACTGGTAGGGGGACAGGAGTGAAGCAGTGGGTCTGTGGGGCAAATTCTGATGGCAGAAGTGAAGCACAAGGCTGTCAGCTGGACAACCTTGATGGCAGAAGCAGGGGCTGCTAGATATGGCTTGGAGCTGGGTTGAAGGCTGGGATTTTATGAGGTTTTCCTTGAGTGTGATGCATTGCAAGTTGTTCGAGCAATTCAGACAAAACAGAATGGTCGTGCACCAGTGTTCCTTTAGAGCTTAACCTACCTCACTTAGTAAGACTATTGGTCCAAAGCAACTACCTAGCTGGTTGCATCATAGTACTAACAGTGATAGGATTTTTGGTCATTTTGGCTTGTGATAGGATTCTTAAACATCCTGTGTTATAGTTAAATACTTATTGATGTTTTAAGTAAAAAGATTTTAAAGTTGTAGGCAATAGATTGGCTTCATATAGTTCATGCGTTTGTATGTCCATCTAGAAGGAATGATTCAGTGTTTCTCTTTATCATTGGACTGTGTTCATCATCTGATAATTGAAGTGATGGTGATTTTTTATTCAGAGCATGATTTATAATCCTCAAATTTTAATTGATGAACACAGTCCAATTATCAAGATGGGAGTAATCTTCAATACCAAAGGAAATACAAGTGTATGCAGATTGTAGAGGACACTGATACAAAACAATAACCATTAACACAGTTTTGGATCTGATTTTACACTACTATGTATGAAATATGCTAAAAATAATAATGACTTACACGTGGTTGCTTCCACCCTATTTTTGGATTCTTTTTTATTTTCTTGATATCTTTTCGATGCTTCATGTTGAATTTAACTATTCCCCTACAAAATCATTTCAAGATGGAACGGTTGCATTAATTTTTATTAGACAATAAGAAAAACACAAGTTAACCAAGTGAATATTTTAGTAGTACATACTCATTGATGATTTTTTGTGCAAATGAGTTGATTTCGTTTTCTGCTCCAAGTGGATCTAACCAATACACCAACCCATTCCATGGACTAATCACCGCTAACTTCCAATGCAGACTAGACATATTGTAAAATAAATACTTAGTAATGGGATCAATTAAAATTTGAGGATTTTACATAAATCAGATTTATAAAAATAAATAAAAAGAAACTACACTTACTTGTCATTATAAGGAGCAAAGAATAATTGATTAACATTTTTCCCCTCATTGGTTCCAAAAACATGGGCTAAGTAGTCAGATCAAACTTGCTCATCCGTTGTCGGTGTCAATGGTGAAAGAACATTACAGTCACAAAACTCATACATTCCTGAGACACCTTCTTTTTGACAACGTTCTTTTAGGTGCCTTGTCCCATGAAAAGTCATATGAATATTAGTTAATGGCCCAAAAAAAACAATATTAAAATTAGAACCTGTATTATATGGAAACTTACTTCATGAAGACCTTCATTTGCGATTCTCCGACCTCCCTTTGGAAACACCAATCAAGCAAGTCTTCAAAGTCAAGTGAAACATCCAACCCATTTTCGTTAAGAAACACGCTTTCCGGTATAGTTATGGAGATGGTATCACCCGTCTTTTGCATTCCCATAGCTTTTTTTTCTCATAATACGCATCCAAGTAGACGTTACCTTCTCACGATCCTTGTCGGTAACAACATAGCTACGAGTGGTTGATGCTTGGGAGGATGTTGATCGTGGGGATGGTGTGGTCGTATTCAACTCTTTATGTAGTTGCTTGTTCGCCTTAATAATATGGTTTCACACAAAAATAACACGCATGTAAGCTTTAAAAGAAGAAAGCTTGCACATTAATCATAAAAATCACTTAATCAAGCAAAGTACAAATTCTTTCCTCTAATCCATCTTGAATACCTAAATAATAGTGGTGTGAACTAATCTCCTTTTCATTGACAATTCTAATTAAAACCCATATTAAACAACAAAAAATTTAATAATAGGAATCTAGTGTAAAAATATAGGTAGTCCAATGAGTATAGTCACAAATTTAATGCATGGTTGTATGACTGTCCACAACAGCTCTCTTTCTTTTTAGTAAAATAATTGGCATTTTCTTCAAATTTATTTTTAGTCCTCTAAAAACATATCCTGATTCTTTCTGTCCAAAATACTGGAATACTCTGTCTATTTTCCACTACCCTTTATATTCTCTGAATTCTCTCAACACTTAAAATTCATAACCATCTTTTCTTTCTCTACATCTTTCTCATAATATCAGTTATAATGATTAAATTTATGATTTTTCTGCTATTTTTGGGAGTAATTAGAACAGTGGTTAACTCCCAGAATCTAATTAGTACCAACAAATTAAGGTTATTTGTTGATGAACTTCCTGATATGCCCAAGTTATTTGGGTATGAAATTGTTCATGGTAAAGTTGTTCCTACTTCTTTGAAAATTGGCATGTTCCAGAAGAATTGGGTTAGTTCTTAATCTCCCTTGCTTTTATACTAATTATGGTTTTTAATCAAGTTTTTTCTTTATTGTATCTGAAATTCTTAATCTCCCTTGATTGAATCTTGGCACAGCCTCTCCTTAACGCTCATCAACTATCCAACATAATCTACAAATTAGTAGCACATATCTGCAACTTTATTAAATTATCAGAATGCAGAATGCAAATTACCAGAATGTAGAATGCAGATTACCAGAATGCAAAATGCAGATTACCAGAATGCAGAATGCAGAAGCAGTAGCAACATCATAGTAGAAAAAGAATGCAGATTTGCTCCTTTACCTGTGGGGGCAGTATCAAATGATTTGGCCAAGCTGTGAAAGCCTTCTTAGCTTGACAAACAAAGATCAATTCATCGTTGGGACATGGCAAGGGAGCAGAAGGCATTAAATCTTCTGTAATGGTTACTCGACGATTACCATGGGGCAACGATATGGTATGATTACCAAGAACTTCCGTGTTGTTTTCTATGTAAACTTTTCCGTTAGCAACAATTTGTAGCTCTTTGTCGCTTCCCTCAATTGCCAAGCGGCAATCACTCCATCCCTGAAAATAAAAGGCTCCACCAGATATCAAACATGAAATCTCGCTTAAATGACCTTAGCATTATACGAGACTTGAAAACAAAGCCCATAATTCAAGCAGGTATTACCTCGGGAAATGTATAGTTGCTGTTGGGATTCACAACTTGACTTTGATGTGGGGGGATTGGAGTATGCTCAACTGGAATCATATGTTTCTCCTCAGGCCAAGGAACATGGTATGCCTCTGCCGCTGTCTCGAGGTTCTGAAGTTGAGGATGGACCACGATTGGGCTTTTTGTGTACTGAGGTTCTGAGTTTGTCGCAATTCTTTGATCAGTATAGGCTTGTTCGTGAGATTTATCCATAGGTGAATCATGTCCAAAGTGATGCTGTAGACACCTAAAAATGTCTCCTCAAAACCAAACCCGATGATGAACAACCTTTCACCGCCATTATTGGTTGGGTTGAGTATTTATTTTTGGAGTGCTTAAATCCATATTTCAATTTCATAAACCAACCCAATTCCTAGCCCATTTCCCCAAACCATAACTTATTTTCCTCTTTTCGTGCCTTTAAACCCAAAATAATTCATTTCGTGTCCTTTAAAATCATTCATTTCGTGTCCTTTTTATAAAAACGTTTGATCCAGTTTATTTTGGTCCATAATCTGGGTCCAATGATATAATAGTTGTATGGGGCTTTAAAAGAGCTTTCCAACGATATATTATAAGCCCAAATCCGAGTTATAACGAATAAATTATGGCCAAAATATTAAACCGAGCCCAAACCGAACCTAAGTCCACCTTACCTACGACCCAATGATCATGGGGAGGGTCCAAATTATTTAATCCCATTCCTAAACCAATTAGGATTAATTGGAATCTTGTATAATTTTCTAAAATATCTTAATTATCCTTTTTGAAAAGATAAGATTAAATGGTTTGAAATTGAATAAAACTCCTTTTTTTGAAAATCCTATTTATATCCGAATTGAAAGACGTTCAAAGATAGACAGATATTATTTTCGTGAATCATATTTTTTATCCAAATTTTATATGGTTGGATAGCCCTTGAAATTATCTTTCTAATGATATATTATAATATCAATTTCGAGCTATAACGAAAAAGATATGAATTAAATAAAAAACTCTATCCAAAACTGACACTGTCCCACTATTTCGGGCATATCTTTACTTCTACAAAATATTTTAATCTGATTTCAATTGAGTTAGAAAGTAAACTTCAAGATCTTTCCAACTATATCTTATTCATCTTATTCCAATTTCTGGATCAAAAGATATGATAAAAACAAAAACCGCAAAAACTGTTGTCTATCGCAAGAGTTTTATCCGATTCGAATTCTTATCTTTTTTTTATTCTTCGACCTTATTTTTTCTCTATAAATAGAGATCATATCTCCCCTTTTCCATTCATCAACAATCTTTATCATCAAATAATTCTCTTCTCCCTCTTTAGCCTAAACACTAGCCTCCCCACTATTTCACTATTTCTTCCTTTAAACACTCCAAGGAGTCCATACAATACCTGAAGTTCTATACTTTAACCAAGGCGTAATAGGTATAATTAACTGAGGGTTTGGACCAAATCAAATCTATATTTATTTAATTTAATTTTCATTTACTTTATATTTTTATTGAAGTTACTAACAGTTTATTCATGATGTAGCAATTTAAAGGAACGCGCGTAATGTGAGTAATTAATTAATTTAATTACTCTTATTTTATTTTATATTGTTAGTATCATGATTAGGTTATTTTATTATTTGATTTGACTAACGCTATTATTGTTAAATTGCTTCCAATATTAATGGTAATTCTATTATTGTTATTATGATCACCATATTGCATGTTAAAGGGAATATGTAATTGAAAATCACGCATAATAAGATAATTTGGACAATCGATTTAGGTTCCTTTTTAATCTTGTTAATTAATTCAAGTGATCACAAATATTTTAGAATTATGTGTTGCATTAATATTCAACCAATTTAGCTAAATAATAGTTTGGAGCAAATTGAATATTTTGTTTGCATGCCTTTGAGATCGCAGAAATCACTTTTCACTATAAGAATCGAGTAGAGGCCAATACGGGCGAATGTGACTCCATGACTCACTTCGTACCATCATCCCCGATCTTCCTTTCGTGGTTCCGAACCATATGGAGTTAGTAATCTCATGGATTATGAATGGGGTGTAACCTTCACGGGTCAATCGTTGTTGCCTATCGTTGTCCCTTTATCGTGGTTGCCTTTTTATGATCCGTGAACGGTTTACAAGTTCCTTAAAAACTTGTTGGCGGCTCCCTACTTTCCTTGTCCCTAATCGTATTATGTCAATTCCCACTTCCTATGAGTGCCAAGCATATTCACACATGCTTTAACGTAGGCGCACTTCGAGCGACCCCTACAGATGCCTTTCAATGTCATGTCTTTCCATACCTCCCATCAAGAGTTGTGTAAGAGGGACACCATTACCAAATGAGTTGTCTAAATGAGCAGCATCCAACACATTTCCAGCTGCCCCTTGGCTACTAGAACCATTCATGTCACCAGAACCAAAATGGTTCCCAAAAGCACCAAGGAAACCACCCGAACCTGCTGCCTCCCCACCAAGCACCCCACCTGAATTTGCAAGATCGCCACCAAAAACACCTTGCTAAGCACCACCAGCCATGAATGCTCCTAATTTCTCTTGGGTTAAGCATGACATCATGAAGGAAATTATAAAGTTTTGTTGCTTGCTCATTGTTGCCATCCTTGAATTCATCGCATTCATTCTAGCATGTAATTCGCTAGGTGCGGTTGGTTTGTTGTATCCAAAGTACTCCTTGTTAGTTATGCCTGATCCAACAGCCCTAACAGAACCTCCATGCTCTGGTTTGTTTAAAGCTCTTGAAAAGATATCATCTCGACCTGTAGCAACTATTTCACCTTTTTGTACTTGGGCCTCCAATCTAATCTGTAAAACGAGGCCAAGATCATAAACGGTTAGTATCTATTTTTAGCCGAAAAGGAACTTATATTACAAGCAGGTGTTTACCAAAACACCAAGAAATTGCATCAGATTGTTGCTAACTTACTATTGCATCATGGATTTCTTTATCAGCAGGAATGTCAACGGTCAAAACTCCATTCTTGACGTGAGAATGAGCTTTAATCCAAGTCAAATGTCGAGGCACGTTTGAGACATGTATTCCTTGCTTTTCGAGATCTTTCTCCTACATTGTGAAAATACATAATCATAAAATAAACTGCTTTGAAAAAGGTATATGCAATGGAGTGGGACAAAGAACACCAACAACCATTTTTCTTATAAGAGTTATAGGCAGTTGAATGAGGAAGGTGTGGTATGATGCTACCGGATAAGGTCTTATTCATAAATTTGGATCTTCTTCTTCCCTGGCTATCATTTCTCTGATTGGATGGGCCTAGTATCACAGTGGAAAATTTTGGGTAACTCATAAAATCATGGGAGTAGGTGAACAGAAGTATATGCTAAGCTTCTGTACATTAACTAGCACCATTTAGAAGACTACAAAAATATGTTTTTTACTGGATTACTGTGAGAACTACCCTACATTTTTGTTCTACAGCTCAACTCCATGTTGTCTTGAGCTCATTGTTGATATGTTGTCCTACTGTTGAGGCGACATTTATGGATACAAGGTTTTATTGTAGAAATGTATGTTAATTTTGATGTGTATGTTATGAGATACCACTCGTACCAGTGTTTATTCTAAACTTGTAACTTCTCTCATTTCAGGAACTAGACACACAGAGGCAAGATTCTGTGCAAATGGAATCAAGTAAGGGTAACAATAATAATCTGCTGGAGTACCTCGGGTCCTTGGAGTCATCTATGGTGAGTGTTAAAAGATTTTGATCTTAATGTTAGCGTCTTTGTTGTCATCTTAAATGTTCATGTGCAAGTGTTGACATCATATTTGGCATATACAGGTGTCTGAACTCTCACAGCCTAATTCAGTAGAGGTAAAGGAAGTAATCCATGAATTAGTTCAAAATACTATACATAGATTTTTCAAAGATAGCCCTATATCCAAATCCATTGAGACTCCGACCATAGCTAGCATAAAGAACCACCAAGTTGGTGACAGTGAAGGTTTTGAAATGATCACCACTTCCAGGGATTCGCTTGCAAAACTTTTGTTCTGGTGAGTAATCTCTTACTTTGTTGCTTGCAATTAGTCAAGACTCTAGAGTCATCTACAATACTAAATGACATCAAGCTATTAAATTTCTATCATTATTTTCCCTTACGCTTCATCTCTTTCACTGATTGCACTACGAAATTTAGGTAGCTATAGTTTATCACATACGTAATAGACTAATAGTCATCTTTTGGTAGATTGTGTTGTGTTAACAATTATTTGGTTTGATTCTAAGTGGCGTCTTCATTGCTGGCAGGTGTATGCTGTTAGGACATCACTTGCGAGGCTTGGAAAACATATTACACCTTAGCTGCGTTGTTGGATTATTGTAAAGAGTACAGAAATAACCCTGTATATTCATCCCTTTTTTCTCATCTCAGAAGATGCTTGTTGTATTCTTGCTGAAAAAACTGCAATACAACCGACTTTGGGCATAAGATGAATTTGGGCAAGGTGAATTTGGGCATAAGGTGAATTTGGGGGGCTGAGCCGGCCAGGTCACATCAATTCTATTGCTATTTCATTTTGATTATTATGATCATTTAATCTTTATTATACACAATTATTGTCCTATCAATTTGGGCCAAGTTAAGAAAAGCGATTTCAAGCAGAGTTTGGGTTTTAGGGTGGGATCAGATTAGCAAGGTCTACACTTTAATTACTAAATCCTATTTTTCATCTGATGAATTAGTATACAGTCTTTATCTTCTTTTTTATCATTAAAATCTTTAATCAATCATCTTTAAGTTAAGACTATAAGAAATATACACTGACAGTATATACAAAGACTTCCCATTTCTTTTTAATTGTTCCATATTGACTTTCACCTTTGTCAATGTAGCTCAAGGAAATAGAATAGGTGAATGTTAAACGTAAAACCCAAATAATTCAGCACATATTTCTGCCATAACCATGTTATTTAAGTGACTTTCTGAATATTCACACATCCGATCCAGATGTGGCTAGCTGATCAATTGATCATTCACCACAAACATCTTTAACCATCCTTAATCCTTTTATACCAACTTTTGAACCTCACAGAAGCAGCAAGCAACCAACTTCCCCCGAGCATCCCAGCATACAACTCCCCCCACCCTCATAGGAACAATATCAGTAACTTAAGTCATTAAACTTTTTGATCAATTAATCTAAACTTTTTTATCATAAACAAATTCAAAACAGAGAACTACAAAGTATGTAAGAGAGGAAAACATAACATAAAAAGGATTCATTCATTTCAACAGTTTAAACAAACTCTAACAGAATACATGCTTGATCAGCTTCCAAACGAATCGTGCTAATCAAATTGAAACCTGTACGGCAGTATGAATTCATTTGAAACTATGACAAAATCTAGAAACAAGACTAAATAACCAAATTACGACATTAAACAGAGATAGGTACTAGAACCCGATTTACTAGAACCAAATTATCTCAAAACTTTTATACTGGTAATAGTATAATTAAAGGGACCTGAAACTAAAAACCTTGCAAAATTTAGCAGAATGCAACATGAGAAAGTTCGTAGGAACCTTCTTTATACATTTGGCTAATAATTAACGAAATTGATTGAATTCAAAAAGATGTTCAACAAAAGGGTGCTAAGCAAATTTGACTGGAATTCACCCAGAAACAAGAATTAAAACACAGGTTCAATGAGTTAAATAACAGACTAACATATAACAGTATAATATGATGATAATGCAACTCAATCAACCACATACAAAATAGATCAACAGGTGGCTGCAAATTTTAGTGACAGCGGGACAACAACAATGCAGAAGGCTTAGTGATAGCTGGATAGCAACAAGACAAAGGTGAAGTATAGAAAAAAGACAAAACAATCAAAATCACAGCTGGCACTTTAGTATAGATAATATCAAGGGCAGAATAAAAGCAACATATACTTACAATTTCTTCTTCAAAATATTGATAGTCAAGTCTCCCACCTCGATATTTTGAGGTCTTCTTTTTAGACATTTCACGATTACTTTCACTCAATTTCTGCAATTAAGTTCACATTCAAAGTTATTTCACACAAACATTAAAATTATAAAGGCATACAAAAAATAAAATAAAAAGGTAATGCCATAATGATGAACTAGCACCTTGAAGTCATTAGAACTACAAGCTGTGATGAATGCCCCCCAATCATCCGGAGTTATAAAAGGATATTTCAAAGGTGGTGTATTGTTAATTGATCCATCTTTGAGATACAACCACCTAAGTCTTAGTCTAGTCTTGAAAGCTCTCCAAAGAACACAAGCTCGATTTAGTATCCATCGTTTGCGACCTTCAAGGACATGAAACCCCCTCTACATTCATATAAAGTCATATGTTAGACATACATATATATAACCCTAAATTTTTTTTTATTATGTAACATATGAACTCAGTTTTATTTACCGAGATATTGTCATACAAATGATCTAGGACTGCTCGTGGAACATCTAACCACTTGTTGTAGGTGATACTTACTCTTTCACGCACAACTACACCAATATACGTGGAAAAATGACCTCTATGACTCCCAATATGGATTCTTTTGGTTGGATGCCATTCTAAAGGGATTTTGGAGCCAGGATGGATAGCTTTCCCAACCATTCTAAGCACCGTGCGACCTCTTTCTTCCTCGCATTCGTTGTTGTCAGAATTTTCGGTTTCACGCACTCGCTTTCTTTTCCGAGCCATCAACCTATTGAAAAGATAAAAAAAAAAAAAAATTGGTTAGTTAAATAAATAAAATGCTATAAAAACCACTCCCTCGGAAAAAAAAAAAGCTATAAAAACCATAACGTGAATTAAATATTAGTAAATAGATGGTAATGAGAAATGATTTTGACAAGCAAACATTTATAAATCAAGTTGCATAAACAAAGTAAGACTTGAAAATTAATGTTACCACCTAGTATGTGAAACACACCTCAAATACATAAGGACTTATTATGTCCACGCTTTCGCTTTTTCCCCTTTTTTTCTTTGTCAACCCACACTCCTTCATTGTGGTCATCTCAAACATATATTGAAATATCATCTGTAACATCAACCTCAATGGGTACTTGCTCCTTTCTCCTAAACATAACCATCATCCAACACATTATCTTCACCATAATCATCAAAAACATGTCGGGGCTTTGGTGCTATAACTGCTGACATTCTCTTGTTCGATGGGTCGGTCATATAAAAGACTTGTCTTACCTGACTTGCTAGTATGAAAGGATCTTCTTTGTGACCAACTTTTTTCAAATTCACCAATGTAAGCCCAAACCTATCATGTTCAACCCCGTTGTTATTGTCGACCCATTGGAATTTAAAAACTGGTATCGAAAAAGTAGAGTAATGCAGCTCACAAATCTCTTCGATGACCCCATAATAGTTCATCATACTACACACAGGATTTTTGTCTTTAGCACTAGCGAAATGCATAGCTTCAGCCTCTAAAGTAACCCCACTATTCTGCATAGTACTAAGTTCATCTTGAAACCTTGTGTAAAATGTGCAACCGTTAATAACATAAGCAGAATAATAAGTTGCACTAAAATCAGGTCCAAATGCCAAACTCTTTAGTCGATCAGAAAATGGAGTCGAAGAATCTATAAGCTCCTTCATTACATAATCCTTCAGCCAACTAATAAATGACCTACTATGTTCAGCAGCTAATGACTTCTCATTTGCTCTCCTGTTGCTTTTCCTCAAGTAGCTCATGTGTTTCTCAACATACGGCATAACTTCATCCTCATTATGAAGAATGTATAAATGAGCCTTATGCCAATCAACATAGGATAGGTCACGTACTTTTCGACCTATGGTCCCCTCACCATCCATTCTTCCACTATGACGAGATACAGGAAGCCCTATCCGTATTGCATTTAGCACATAGTCATTGGAATAAGAAACAACTTCTTCGTAAAATAGTCGTTCGGCAATACAACCTTCAGGATGAAAAGCGTTCTTCACATATCCCTTATAGGTTCTCATTTGCCTTTCAAAACACCATTGATTTCTCATGTGAACTGGACCACAATATCTTATCTCTCTAACCAAGTGAATCGGTCAATGGATCATGATATCAAAAAATGATGGAGGAAAAAACATCTCCAATTGACACAAAATTGCAACAATTTCATCCTCTAATGCAGTCAACTCTCTTGGATCAATCACTTTGCTATAAATCGCATGAAAAAATCTGCAAAGTCTAATTATAGCATAATGAACATTTTTAGGCAGAATAGAACGAATTGCTACAGGTAACAAGTGCTGCATAAAAACATGGCAATCATGAGACTTAAGGCCTACAAGTTTCAAAGTTTCCATTTCACAAGGCTGCGAATATTCGAAGAATAACCTTCGGACACTTTTACTCCAGCCAAGCTTTCACAAAACTCGATTTTTTCTTTTCTGGACAATGTGTAAGCAGCAGGAGGCAAGTATACTCGACCTTTCTCATTCGTAACAGCATGCAATTCATCTCTAATCCCCATATGCTTCAAATCATCTCTAGCTTTTTTACCATCCTTGGTCTTACCGGGGATATTAAGTAATGTACCAATCAAACTGTCACACACATTCTTCTCAATATGCATAACATCAAGTGAATGTCTCACAAAGAGAAATTTCCAATAGGACAGTTGCCAAAAACATGAACACTTTTTGAAACCCTTCTTAGAAAGAGTGGATTTGTGTTTCTTTCCAAAAGTAATTTCAATGTCCTTCACCTTTTCGAAGACCTCTTCACCTAACATGACTTTTGGTCGCCCTTTGAATTCTTGTGTCCCATCAAACGCATTTTTTCTCTTTCGATATGGATAATCAGACGGCAAAAATTGACGATGAACCGGATAAACATGCTTTCCAGATTCCTTTAACCATTGTCCTTTTCAATCCTCCATACCAATAGGACAAGCTGTTTCCCCTTTCAGAGTATACCCAGAAAGATTTTCATAAGCCGGAAAATCTTGAATGGTGCAAAATAGCATTGCTTTCATATTAAACTTCTCATTGCGATGTGCATCAAACACTTCCACACCTTCTTCCCAAAGCATAATCAAATCGTCAATAAGAGGTGCCAAGTACACATCAATGTCATTTCTCGGTTGTTTTGGCCCTGAAATTAGCAACGAAAGGAACATATACCTTCTCTTCATGCACAATGATGGGGGTAAATTGTATGTCACCAACATAACGGGACAAGTACTCTACGTACTACTCATGGAACCAAATGGATTGAAACCATATGTAGACAATGCAAGGCGTAAATTACGCTTTTCATGCGCAAATTCGGGGTATTTTGCATCGATAAACCTCCACTGCGGAGAGTCAGCCGGGTGTCTAAGCATTCCATCGTCTACTCGACCATCAAAATGCCATGTTAACTTCTTTGCATCTTCTGATTTTGAAAATAACCTTTTAAAGCTTGGTACTATCGGAAAATACCATAATGTTTTGGCAGGTACTCCCCGATCCCCTTTCTTATACCGTGAGGCTTTACAAATTGGACAACTCTCTAACGATTCATATTGATTACGATACAATACACAATCATTAGGGCAAGCATGCATTTTCACATAAGGTAAACCCATAGAGCTTAGTGTCTTTTTCGCCTCATATGTACCAATAGGAAGGACATTGTCTTTGGGAAGCATGTCTTTCACCAATTCCAATAACAAATTAAAACTTGTGTTTGTCCAACCATGACCAACCATCAGGTTGTATAATTTGAGTATGGCTGATAACCTTGTGTACTTGGTGCAACCTTCATACAATGGTTTTTCAGAGTCGTTTAACAAGCTCTCCAACATGGAAGGGTTGTTATCAAATTGATCCTCAACTGCATACAACATGTCCTCCAACCGATCACCCTCATTATTATTATAAACTTCGCGCACATCATCCCTTTTCTCACCACTACCACTATCTTGTATGTCCCTAAATTCTCCATGCCAGATCCAACGGGTATATGTTTTATCAAATGCCCATTTACTCAAATGATTGAGAATTTCATCGGGTCTCTTATGCAAAAAATTATGGCACATAAAACAAGGACAACGTAGCTTGGAGCGGCCTCCACTGTTTTCTACTGCAAATTTAATAAATTCCTTAACCCCTGCTTCATATTCAGGGTCACCCGGCTTTGATGTTGGTATCCAATTTCGATCCATTTCTAACCACCAAGAACAAGACCTCAATTCTTAAAAATATCACATATGTAAAGCTCATATAAAGGCAATTTGGAATATAACCACAAGATTTACAACATCTATAAAACATTATATATAAATAAAACAATAATTGCATGAGTATATTAATATTGTATAAAAGTCAAAAAACGAGATTGAGATAAATTTACTTAAAAATATCACATATGTAAAGCTTATATAAAGGAAATTTGGAATATAACCACAAGATTTACAAAATCTATAAAATATATATATATGTGTATATAAAAAATAATTGCATGAGTATATTAATATTGTGTACAAAAACAAATATGATATTCATTAAACAATAGCAATTTTGGGATCCATTTTTCTATTCATTTTTTAAGCACAAATAATATACTATACAAAGTAAAGAGTAGAAACATGGACCACTGGTCATTTACTATTTATTTTTGAATGTGAGCAGCATGAACATCAAATCTGAAGAGCTTCCATATTCATGTTCTGTCATTTTTTATAGCACATATTTTTTCACATGCAATTATTTTAGGAATTCTTACATGTGGGGTTAGCTTATATACTATATTTTATACACCTTTTACAAAGGTACAAAACAGTTGTTTTGCGAGAAAATCAAATTCCTAAGAACTACTATATATAACTGCTCGTATCTTAAACAAAGCTCTCTAAGCAAAATCAACTAACCAGTATAACAAGACGATTAACATACAAATTTTATGCAAATATATATAATAGAAAAAGTGAAAAGAATTTGAATCATTATGCATTTTTATAACAGTATTCTTCTTATAATATAGCAAAACAAACAAGGCAACCTCAATAAAACAGTAGATTATGAACAAAAATCATTCATTTTTATGAATTATATGTAGCACATACATAGTTACAACAGCAATTGAATGAAAAATCAAAACTGAAAGAAAAAAAAAATACCTCGCGCGCGGCCTTCTCCAAAGTTAGGGTTTTAATCCTACAATTGCAGAATTCTCAAGCTCCAACAATTGAATGAAAAATCGAACTTCAGTGGTGGAATTGCGGTTGCTACGCTGCGCCGGAAGATGGAGTGCGAACAATGGAGTTTGATTGCAATGGAACGGTGGTGTAACAATGGAGTGAATGCAATTATGCAATTATGGAGTGCAGTCAAGGATGGAATTTGAGTGCATGTCGCGTCGGCAGCCTTTAGGTGGAGGTGGACGGAGGTACGCCGGCAAGTGGAGAAGGAGGTAGCGCCGTCTGAGTGATTGAGTAATTCAATCGACAGTAAACAGTAGAGTAAGGCAAAAGCAAAAAATTTGGAAGAATTAGAAAGTGAAATTTTAGGGATTTTGGCGGTTTAGAATTAGGAAAAGCAGAGACCGGTTATTACTTTTCACTGGTCTCTACCAATTTTTAATTTGAAAAAAAAAACACCAAGAGACCGGTTTTCTAAAACAATTGGTCTCAAATTATTTTAGTTAAAAAATAAGAATATTCTAAAAAACTGCTAGAGACACGTTATCTTTAAAAAATGGTCTTTTGAATTTATTTTGAGACCGGTTATTAATGGTAAATGGTCTCTTGAAACAAAGAGACCGCTTATGTAGTAAACAGGTCTATTATATTGGGTCTCTTTGGCCAATTTTGTAGTAGTGAATACATAAAAATTTTGTTCATCACCAAAATTTATATATTCTGTTTTTTTAAAAAAATAATTAATATATATTTTATAATTTTAGTTTATTTCAAAATTATTGTTACAAAATCTTTAGTTTGATAAGTCAATGGATTAAAGATATGGAATCACATAGTTATCTTATTTATTCTGCGCATTACTCCTAATATATAGCATGTTATGGAACCTTATTAGCTTTGTTAACTTAAAATTAGGATATATCATTATAGAATTTCAATTTTTTTAAAAAAAAAAACGGAAATAAAACTGTTTGATAAGTCATAAAACCTTATTTTTTCGGATAATAAAAACTAACTATATTGATTACATAAAAAGTTAAAAGTTATTGCACTGAACATTCGATATTGAATAGACTACAATTTAGGGTTATGTATATAGTTGACATAGTACTTTAGGTAATAACACATAAAATTGTTGGTCATAACCAATAATTCATTAAAAAAATTATTATTGATTAATAAAATTACATAAACTTTGAAACCCTAAATAAATAGCACAAAAAAATTAAAAAGGTCACTAAGTTGTAAAAGAAAATTTAATCCCCCAACGTAAGATCAACAAAGTCAATGAATTTCGTTATCTTGGGGACTTTTTCAGGACGCTTGGTGAAGGATGTAGGTGTCCATGTTTCTTCATTTGAAACCAAATCATCAAGCGTTTCAGCAACCTCAAGAACACGCTTTCTGTTCTCATTCAATGGCATGTATTCGAACATAAAATGTTCTCTATAGTAGGAATTGCGCTCAAGATAAAATATTTTTTTAAGAAACTCTGGCTGACCAACAACCAAACGCTCAGTTGGTGTTATACCACATTCGACAATTAGTCTTTTCATAAATATTCTAAATTGAATGAAATCTTTGGCTTGGCTTACAGCATCACCAAGTGTTCCTGGAGGAGGCCCACCAACCGGATTGTCATCGTATGGCAACCCGTTGTCCATACGATAGACAGTAACTTCATCGGTAAAAACCATTTCAACTGTAGGTATTTGCCCACAAGCATGCAATGTGTCCCTAACTTTTTTTTCCCCAATACTATAAAGTAAGTGGGAAATGAATAAACTAAAATGAATAATGTCAAACAAATGATCAAATACTGCATCAGGATTAGGTGCCATTTCAGAATAAACTGAAAAGATAAGGGTTTTTAAAAGACAAATTTAAACCGTGGAAAGAAATATTAAAAGAGAATTCGATTGCGAGATTATGAGGCTTTACAGTGGTTAATTAGCTATGAATATATAGAATTCAAATGGCGCCAAAAAGTACGAGTTTTCCCACCAAAATGTGGCGCCATAATTTTAATATTTATTTCCCTCCAAATATGAACTATTCATATATTACATTGATATGAAATTAAACAGAATAAATTGATTTACTAATAACCGAACTTTATAATTTATATTACACATACAGAATAAATTCTTGTTATAATTTTGTAAACAGTATTTTATATCTTAATTTACTCTTTATCATTTATTCCTTAGCAATCTGTTTATTTATGTTAAATATCTACTCTTTCTTTTTTTTTCCTTTATGTTTATATAAATAAAGCTCCTCTCAAGGAGCAACCAATGTATTTGGTATTAATCTGTAATGTATTTGGTAATTCATGACATAATTTAACCCGAAATACAGATAATAACTCAAGACAATGTTATATATTTAAATAATTAATTACCTGAAATATGATTAATAAGTAAAAACAATGGTGTATTCAATATAATATGTAATGTCATACAACATTTTATGTTATAATCTATTTTGTTTGTTTCATTTTGTCGGGGTTATCTGGTATATTTAATTAATTTTTTATCATTCATGTTTGTTTTAGTATTTCAAATTTATATTAAGTTAAAAAATAAAACTATATCAAAGTTTTAAATTTGATTAGTTATGGTAGTATGAAATTTACTTTAATAAACATTTCTTTTTCTTTTTTTATTTTCTACTTGATGTATTCTGTTTTAACTCAAATCAATCTAATATTGAATCACTTGATATATGGAATGAAATCGGTTTCACATTTTGGCGCCAAAAATGGTGTGAAAATTGATCATTTTGGCGCCATTTTTCTTATTTTATATACGTAGCTAAACCTCCAATTTAAAGCGTCACAGTTATTCTCTCTCAATCTTTTTCTCTTTTAGTGAATACCTCCAAAATTTCTCTTTATCATTTCATTTTTTTTCCAGAAATGCCTCCAAGTGCGGAAGCAGTCTTTGATAATGAGTTTGACATATTTGAATTTAGGTTATTTATCACACTACACCAAAAACTAGATTAGAGATCGCAAAGTATAGAACGGTTACCAAAGGTAGGCGTTCTCTAGAAGAACATAGAACGTGTTTATATAAGAGACGTTCTGTATATTAATACATATGGAACGGTTAACTATGTTAACCGTTCTCTATTTCTTTTTACTCAAATAATTAAAAAAATAATTAATTATTATAGATGTTATAGAACGGTCATCTTGACAACCGTTTTTGTATTGTATTAAATAATTGTTTTTTTTTAAATTAGGACGAAAAAATATAAGGAGTAATAATTTACCCAAATTAATCAAAGGCCCGCTCATCAATTTCATTTTCACTTTGCACGTTCATTTTCACTTTCACATTCTGTATTGTTAACCCTAGCACGACTGTCGCTCCATCCTCTTTCTATACTATTAACTTTTCAGCCGCCACTCTATTCTTTCACTCTCATCCCTCCCATTAAAGGAAATCTCACTCTTTTCTTTCTCCTTAGATCTAGTTAAGAGTTCCTTCCTCCATTAATCTGACCCTAACTGATTGGTCATTAATAAGGAAAGAGAAGCTTCAACCTTAGAGATTCTTGACAATGGCGAGCCACAATTTATAATTATAAGCTTTTCCTATATTTTGAACAATTTCAAAGCTATATCAACAAAATGAAGTCAATAAGATCCAACTTCAAGGTAAATCATTCCACTTTTATTTCGTTTAATTTAGTTTCAATTTAGTTTGCAGGTCTTGTTATTGTATCCAATTTCTTATGATTTCGATTCTTATTGTTTGATTTTTCTTGATTCTTATTTAGATCCTAATTTTGATGTTATTTTGAAAATATATTCCTCACAATCTTAGAGTTATAAATTTTGCTTTGTTTTTTTTTTTTTTCATTGTATGTTGTTTGATTACGAAGAATTTTTTAACACTCTAGGAGATTTGTTTAATTGCAGGACATGCATGTCTTGTGAATTCGAAATTTGAATGTTACTTTCATATTAATGCAGATTATTCATAAAAGAAGATCAAGTACTGCATACAAGTATATGATTTATTGTCGGTCGATCAGAATCATTGAAAGAAAAAGAGATCTTTGTAGAAAATTTATTTTTATTTGATATCTTGGTATTCCTTTTTCATTTGCAATTTAGTTGTATGAAAATATTATCAGTTTTAATAATAAGTTTTGAGTACTTTGGTAGTTGGTATTTTCATTTGACTTCTATGTATTTTTTTTTACGGAGACTTCTATGTATTTACGTTGAGTAAGTTTTCAATTTGCAATTAGCTGCCTAATATATATCGCAAATGATTTTTTTTTTATTATTTTTTTTTTTATAAAAAAGGAGGAATAGAGAACTGTTGGCATACCAAACCGTTCTCTTTGGTATTAGCAAAACAAAACGGTTAAGTATTATGACAGTTGTCTTTTCCTTCATCATTTTCTAATTTTAGGCATGGAATAGAGGACGGTGATCATACACAACCGTTCTCTATAATTGAGAATACAAAACGCCTATTCGAACCGTTCTTTATACTTTATACATCGCTTAGCAGAAGAACGGTCCTGAGACGTTCTATAAAGTCTATTTAAACCGTTCTCTAAACCATTTTTTGTAGTAGTGTCACTCATTTACTTTATTGTATTGGGGAAAAAAAGATAAGTGACATATTGATTGCATGTGGGCAATTACCTACGGTTGAAATGATTTTTGCCGATGAAGTTACGATGTATCGTATGGATAACGGAATGCCCTACGATGAAAACCCTGATGATGGGCCTCTTCCCGGAATATTGGGTGATGATGTAAGTCATGTAAAAGATTGAATCGAATTCCGGATATTTATGAAAAGACTAATCATCGTTTGTGGTGTTACACAAGCCGAGTCTTTGATTGATGATGTAACCATTTCCAAATTTCTTAAAAATATCTTTCGACTCGAGCTAAACTCTTACTACAGAGAGCAATTCATGTTCAACAAGTTGCCATTGAATTATAATGGGAAACGTGTTCTTGAGGTGGCGGAAACGCTATATGATATTGTGTTAAATGAAGAAACGGGGTCGACCGATTCCTTCACCAAACGTCCAGAAAAAGTCCCCAAGATTACAAAATATATTGATTTTGTTAATCTTACGTTGGAGGATTAGCTATATTTAATCACATTCATTGTCGTTAATTATGGTTATGTTTTTATTTGATAATGTGCATAGTTTATTTTGGATAAACCATTAGGGTTTTTAATGGTTGATGTTTTTATCATATTCAATAAGTGATTACCTACTTAATTTCACTCATCTATGTCTTAATTTTTTTGTAATAACATATTGTACATTTTTTATGTTGTTATCTAATAATAATTCTTATTTAAAAAATAAAATTAACAATGAAATAAAAAAGTGTTCTTCAAGATTGTTTTCAATGAAAGTAAATACAATTATGATAGTTATCCCTTAAAGTGTGCCATGTATCATTAAAGTAGGCGAAATTTTAGGAGTACATCATCATCTATTTTTATGTTAAGATTTTATCTTTCAATTTATTTCCTATACATAATCTATCAGTTATATTGCTCATTATATTTTGAAAGATTATCTTCCCATATTAATATGTAAATTGCTATAATTTTAATATTTATTTCCCTCCAAATATGAACTAGTCATATATTACATCAATATGAAATTAAATAGAATAAATTGATTTACTAATAACCGAACTTCATAATTTATATTACACATACAGAATAAATTCTTGTTATAATTTTGTAAACAGTATTTTATATCTTAATTTACTCTTTATCATTTTATTTCTTAGCAATCTGTTTATTTATGTTAAATATCTACTCATTCTTTTTTTTCCTTTATGCATGCTTATATAAATAAAGCTCCTCCCAAGGAGCAACCAATGTATTTGGTAGTAATCTGTAATGTATTAGGTAATTCATGACATAATTTAACCCGAAATACAGTTAATAACTCAAGACAATGTTGTATATTTGAATAATTAATTACCTGAAATATGATTAATAAGTAAAAACAATGGTGTATTCAATATAATATGTAATTTCATACAACATTTTATGTTATAACCTATTTTGTTTGTTTCATTTTGTCGTGGGTTATCTGGTATATTTTATTAATTTTTTGGTACTTGTAAAAGATATTTATAAAATCTTTTCAATATATTTATGTATATATGTTTTTCTTTTTTTTTTTGGTATACACTATTGTCCATAATTAAAGGCGCTCAATTATGGTTAATGTATACAATGACAATTTATAATTACAGTGCGCACATATTAATTATAATTTTTTAAAATACAATATCATTGAAAAACTGAAATCATCCAAAGAGATGAATAGAAGTATATTGATTGTTGAAATTTATATATTAAATAATTGGTATAACAAATAGGTATTGACATAATACCTTGTAAGTTAATCCATATAATACATTTTAAGCATTTTAAGATGAACGAATAATCTTACAAACACATTCTTATTACAGTTGATTGGTGTTGACATACATATACATAGGTGATGACTTTAATAATTTGATTTATAATCTATGTTTTATTATTTTCGTAATAGCATAGTGTACATTTTTTATGTTGTTATCTAATAATAATTCTAATTTAAAAAGTAAAAACAGCATTGGAATAAAAAAGTGTTCTTCAAGATTGTTTTCAATGAAAGTAAATACAATTATGATAGTTATCCCTTAAAGTGTGTCATGTATCACTAGATTAGGCGAAAATTTAGGAGTACATTATCATCTATTTTTATGTTAAGATTTTATCTTCCAATTTATTTACTATAAATAATCTAGCATTTATATTGCTCATTATATTATGAAAGATTATCTTCCCATATTAATATGTAAATCGCTATACTTTTACTTTTTATAAAATAAGAAAGGATCATATCACAGCACAAAATTATAGCGAAGGTGAATCAAATTCGAGAAATAGCAATATAGATAAAGATGTTATTTTGTGAATATATTTCGAATATCATATAATTTTTTTGAATAGGTAATACCATATATTTGTAAAATTGGTAAATCAAATAATGGTACTTGTAAAAGTTATTTAAAAAAATGTTTACAGCTATTTTTTTAAGAGATTTTATCTTTAAATTTTTTTACTATAAAAAATCTAGAAGTTATAAAAATTAAGTTGGTTATATTGGTCATTATATTTTGAAGGATTGTCTTCCCAAATTAATAATATAAACTTTTGGTGATATAATAAAAAATGATAACTATATACTACAATAAATTTGAAATATCATATTAATGGTTGGAATTTATAGTTTAAATAATTGTTTAACAAGGCATAGGTAATTACATAAGAACCTGTAAGTGACTGCATGTACTTCACTTAGGTATTTTACTATGAACGAATTCTCTAACAAACACTTTAATTTTATAATTATTGGAATTGACATACATATACATAGGTGATTATCGGCATTATCTGAGTTATATATGTACTTTTTTTTTCTGTGATTAAATAATGAACGTTTTTTTATGTCGTTGTCTAATATTAACTCTAATTTAATAATTAAATATAATAATGGAATTAAACAGCTGTATGCAAGATTATTTCCAATTTTTTTTAAAAAAAAAACAGTGATTGAATTACCTTTTTTTTAAAAAAAAAAAAGATTTTTAATTTCAAATTATTTACTATAAATATTCAAGCAGTTATTTAAACTAAGTTTAATTTATATAGGTCATTATATTTTGAAGGATTATCTTCCAAAATAAATAAGTTTAAGGGATAGGTAAAAATAAAGATCTTATCTAACAACAAAATTATATAAAAGTAGAATTATATGATGTTAGTTTTGGATATAACTCAAATATAATTTTTTTGTGATTCAGCATTAGCAATACAAGTAATGTCAATACAATGCATAGGTCGTTGCACATTAATAGGATATTACAACTACATAACAGAAAATTACTTATAGTAATGTCTGTACAATGCATTACACGTTACATATTAAAAACAATATCACAACTTCATAAGGAGAAATTCCATTTAGACATAAACAAAACAAAAGATTAATTGATATTAAGGATAGTACATCTAATTGTTACGTAGATGTTGTAAATTCAGAAGTCTGACGTAATTAGGCTTTGGTCTCTTGATTTTGTGTTCAGCGCGGTTGTCATTAAACCAAGTCCATTTACGACGTACTACGGAATCGTTCACAAAGAAAGGTATTGCCCTACCCCATTCTCGACAGACAAGCATGCATTGAGCAACCCTTTTTTCACTCATTTTTGACCAGATTAACTCCATCACGGACTTCACTCCACCAATGCAAGGACTTTTAGCATCTATGGGATGCACCTCATGAAATGTGCACAATTGAAACCACAATGCTTTTGGCAATGGAGGAAATGACCACTGAGGGTCTCTCATTTTATCTTCCATTATATTCTGTAGGCAATTGCAAACTGTTGTGTCTATTGGTCGGTTTTGTTCATTTATTATCCTCTTTCTTCTCAAAAGCCATTCCTCGTGAAGTGAGACATCATTTGCCTTTTGTTTTTTGGAAGGTAAGGTGTTGATTCCTTCATCGCACGATGGCCTTTTGTGTTCGTTAATAACATCCTGTCAAGTACATTATGTAGAAACCAGAGTCAATGTGTTCAATGTGTGTCCACACACATTTTACAAGAGTATAAATTATGCGTCTTCACTACAATAACTCTACAATATAGGATAAATACAAATATTAATTAATTATTTTTAAATAAAAGATATAGAAAACAGATGATAAGTTAAAAATAAAAATTAGTACTTTACAATTTAAGACATGATTATGTGATCTACTCTTACATATGCTCTAATAAATGAATCAAATATAGGAAATGCAGTAATTTTGAACTTTACTAAATAAAAGATATTGTATAGAACTCTAATAAATAAAGTGAAATAATTAAGAATAAATTAGATATAGACACATACAATTTCTTAATCAGCCTCCATGTTGCGTGGATTACTCTCTTCAAACTCCATTTCCAAATGTGATGAATATTACTAGAGTTATGTGAAAATAAATTAAAACAGGGTGATGCACAATGTAATGCTTTATATATAAGGTAATTGTAACCGGGTTTTTTTTTTTGGATAAGGGAATGTATAGTTTTTTCCTTTTTTAAAAAAATAGAAAATAAAAATAACTTCCCTCAACCAAAAAACGAAACCGTTTTTTCTTTTCTTTTTTTTTTTGAAGCAAAAACCGTTTTTTTTTTATAAAATAAAATAAAAATAAAAAATGATTATTAATGTTATATCATTGTAGTGTAACCGTTTTTTTTACCACACTACAGTATGAAAGTACAATTTTTTTTTTTTTGATAAGGGAATTTATAGTTTTTCCCTTTTTCTAAAAATAGAAAATAAAAATAACTTCCCTCAACCAAAAAAAAGAATAAAAATAACTGTTACTTTATAGTTTATTAACTTTTTTTATAAACGTTTATATAAAATTTAAAAATGTATTATTTTTAATAAAAATGAGTAACCTAACATATATTTAATAAAACCTAGCTTCATAGCAGCTACTCAATATTGGACCTGTAGTGAATAATGGCAGGTTTTTTGTATATTAATGTAAACAATTTATACCTTGACATATGTTAATCAAAAATAACTAATTCATTAACAAAAATGGTAATTTTAAATAAAACAAAACCACTATATATTAATGGCATGTATTCTATACAAGATATTGCATAATGGCAGGTGTATCCAATATAAAATATTGTCTCGGGTTGTAATTAATGGTGATTGATTACTTATAGGAAAAATGATCCCATATATTAAAATTTTTTGTTAAATCAATATATAGCTAAATATAACACAAAACACATTAATAGAAGGAAATACATACAATTAACATAAAACAATGGCATGACCACTCATATGCTACATGTGCCACGCTCAACTAATTATTGTAGTATAAAATTACCCGTATTTTCAAATATTTGCATATAAAAGTTTTGTATACAATATATGTCCTTCATTTAGATTTAGAACAACTAATTTAGATTACCAACTTTAGTATTGTGTGAATGGACGGTATTAACCTATATGATAATGAACAATTACAGAAAACAATGAGTTCATTTTACTTAGGCGAGTCCGAGCAGGATCTCGAGCTTTCAATCGAGCTCAAAAATCTGTTCAAGATCGGCTCATTTAGTATAATGTATGTTGACAAATAGTTCATGAACAACTCGTTTATTAAACGAGCTGATAAATGAACGAGCTTAATAATAAACAAGCTTAATAATAAACGAGCTTTTATACTAAACGAGCTTCGTACTTTTGAGATATGAAAATCTCATTAGTAGCATAATATTTACATCTTAATTATACCGTATAAACTTGATAATTAAATAAACAAATGTGAATAAATAAAAAATTCATGCACATGAATGAACGAGTTGTTTGTGAAAATAAATACACGAGTTGATTAAGAAAATAAATAAATGAATCGGATTGCATTTCAAAGGTGTTTGACACAAGTTGCAGTAGGATATTAACAGTTAACAGTGCAAAATATAGGAAATACAATTTAGCATTGTCACAAATTTATTTTTTTTTTAAAAAGAAAGCATTGTTGTAGACACCTAAGAATGTCTCCCCAAAACCAAGCCCGATGATAAATAACCTTTCACCGCCACTGTTGGTCGGGTTTAGTATTTAATCCCGAGAGTGCTTAAAAAATTGTATTTTATTAAATTCATATTTTTGAAAGGTCCATGAATCAGTCTTGGTGTTTGATAAAAGCATAGTTTTAATTTGTTAATTAATTTTAAGCCCAAACCTTTTTTATTTTATTATTATTATTTTTGGCCCAAATATTTTATTTATTATTTTCTTATTTTAGCCCGAATATTAAAAGTCAGAAAAAAGCCCGTAATCATCAATCGGCACTCAAAAAGCCGAATGAAATTAGGGTTTAAAATGAATTTAGACGGAAAAGTGAACTGGAATTGACCGTGTCACGGGAACACTTCCCGTCTGATGGTGGGACTTCCCGTGACACGGGAGGTCTGCCGTGACACGGGGAGTTCCGTGTCCTTTCCGCGTAAACCCTTAACGCGTTTTCCGTTCCGTTTTCTGAAAATTTCCCGCGACACTCCAAAGACTGACCGTGTCACGGGAACTTGTACCGTCTGACGGTACAGTCTAACCGTGTCACGGTACAGTCTGACCGTGTCACGGGATATTTTTTAGGGTTTTTTTTATCATTTTAGGGTTCCGTGTGCTCCCTCAGCACATTTCCCTATAAATACCCCCTCATTTCTGATGAACGGGGCAAGGAGAATTCTATGATTCTTGTTTTTTCCTCTCTTCTATGCTCTTAACCTAAACACTAGCCTACCCTTTTCACTTCAAAATTCCCTCTTCAAGCACTCAAAGGAGTCCATATTTTACTCAAGGTTCTGTCCTTAAACCAAGGCGTGAAAGGTAGAATCGTTTGAGGGTTTGGCCCCAAAATTAACCTTGTTTTTATTTAATTTAATTTAATTGTTGTTTTATTATTTCCTTGAAGTTACTAACTCGTTTTATTATTTTGTAGTTGCAAGCAAACAGATTCAAAGTAAGAGTTATGCTCTTTTTATTATTATTTTTCTAACGATTTTTTCTGTTGTTAGAATTATGATTAAATTGGTTCTTTTTATGTTTATATTGATTCTATTATATTGATCACAATATTGCATGTTAAAGGGAATATGTAATTGAACATCACGACTAATAAGATAATTTGGACAACCGGTTTAGGTTCCTTTTAATCTTGGTGTTTAATCAAGCGATCACAATATTTTAGAATTACGTGTGCATTAATTTTGAACCAATTTAGCTTAATAATAGTTTGGAGCAAATTGAATATTTTGTTTGTATGCCTTTGAGATCGCAGGAATCACTTTTCACTATAAGAATCGAGTAGAGGCCAATACGGGCGAATGTGACTCCATGACTCACTTCGTACCATCATCCCCGATCCTCCTTTCGTGGTTCCGAACCATATGGAGTTAGTAATCTCATGGATTATGAATGGGGTGTAACCTTCACGGGTCAATCGTTGTTGCCTATCGTTGTCCCTTATCGTGGTTGCCTTTTTATGATCCGTGGACGGTTTACAAGTTCCTTAAAAACTTGTTGGCGGCTCCCTACTTTATTTGTCCCTAATCGTTGTCCCTAATCGTAATGTCAATTCCCACTTCCTATGAGTGCCAAGCATATTCACAACATGCTTTTAACGTAGGCGCACTTCGAGCGACGCCTACAATTGTCACATTATTACAACCTCAATTAGATTTTTGTTACAACTTCTAGACAAATAAATATATGTAAAATTTATTAAAAATAAATATTTTGCATGTCATCATTACCACATCCACCTAAACACTCAATCAAACCCCAACCACATACACCCACCTCGGTTAGAGGGAAATTAAAAAAAAAATTCAAAAGAAAACCGTCAAAATTTAAAATAAAAGGTCAAAAAAATTTCCCATAAACCGCCATTCACAATCCCCAATTTTCCAAAACCACTCTTCTCAACTAAAACCTCTCCAACTTCACCATTCACATTCAACCTTCTTCAAACTCGGGCACAAGGTATGTCAATTCTTTTTTACTTTATTTTAAATGTTGTTAATTATAGCATTTACAAAATTTACGGCATTATTATTCCTTAAAAATGAAAAATTATGTACAAAATTTTGTCAAAAATGTGAACTACAACATTCTTGTGAAATTTATTAATAGAATTGCCGTCGTCGATTTTATGTATATGTTGTGCATAAATGGTATATTTAGATTTGATTTCAATTTATAATTCAATTCCGTTGTTTTAGAGTGATTGAATTAACTCTGTTTTTTTTTTCCTTAAATAAATTGCCAATTTTTTTTTTCCGGTTCCAATTATAGGTTACTTTTGTAGTTCATATCTCTAACTGTGTTAGTATAATATTGTCATGTCGATTGAAAAAGTATAGTGTCCAAATTTACCCCTTTTAACATAAATAAACTAAGTATTGTCATGTTCAAATTTGCATTTTTTTTATTTTGTTATGGTATATGTTTTTCAATTTAGAAAGAAAGGATTCATATGTTGTTAATTTTGCTGTATTTCCAACAATATGTATATTCTATTGTCTTGCACATGACAATAGTTTTACTCCACTTGTTTGAAAAATGAAAATTGTACTTTGTTGACTTGAAAATTTGTATCTTTGGGTATATACATCTTATGTTTATGTTTGAAATGACCTTTTTGGTATTTTAGTGAATACTAGTTTGTTGACCTCTTAATTTTTGCATCTGTGGGTATATACACTTCATCCAAGTTGTTTTTGGCATTGGCCATTTAGAATTATGGTGACTACCAGTTTACCAATGACACACTGTTTTTTTTTTTTTTTTTTTGGCAATGACTTAAAATTTTTGTATCTTTGGGTATATACATCTTATGTTTTTGTTGGCATTGACATTTGGATATGTTAGTGAATACCTGTTATTCTTTAAAAGTAATGTCAGGGTATAAACATACTACTGTAGACACCCATTTGTGTCTCCCCAAAACCAAACCCAGTGATGAGTACCTTTCACGTCGAATCATAATCGAATGAAGTGAAAGTGTGGAAAGTCTAGTGTTGCGGAAAGTTTTATTTTCTTTTCTCTTCTCTCTATTTTTGAAAACTTATTTTAAGAAAACAGTCAATCTAGTTTGGTTGGTCCATGATATGGGTCCAATAGTAGTGTAGTTGGAGGGGATTGAAAAGACCTTTCCAACGATATATTATAAGCCCAATTCCGATGAATATTGAGGAAGTTATGGCCAATTTACTAAACTGGGCCCGGTTTGAGCCTTATATACGGCCCAATGATCTAGGGGAGGGCCTAATATGATTTATCATTCCTAATGCAATTAGGAATGGTTTTAGTTCTCTAGAATCTTCTAGAAGGTTCTTTTCATTCCTAATTCAATTAGTATTGATAAATTGACTTATGTTGACTTTTCAGAGTTTTAATCAAAATCAAATACCATTTTCGAGGAAATTATATGATTTTATCCTCCAGTACGGTAAACTTATCTGAATTTCGAAAACGCGTTGGAAATAAGCTTGGCGCCTAACCCCAGGCCTTGGCGCCTGGAACCAGGCCTGGCGCCTGGCGCTAGTGATGGTGCCTGGCGCCAGTTAGCCAAGGGTGGCGCCAGCTCTGTTTTCTATGCGTCAGACTCTGTTTTGTTTAATTTATCTTTTTGGCTGATTTTCTCTATAAATATCGTATTAAAAACTCCGTTTTCATTCACTAATGATTCACCAATTCTCACGAATTCTCAATCAACAATCAGTTTTCATTCGCAATCTTTAATTCTCCAATTCTCTCTCATTCTCTTCTATAATCATTCATTCATCTCTCTTTCTTTTTCTAAACCTTGCTTTTAAATACAAAATTCCGCATTCACAAGATCTAGAAACACCTAGTCATATTCGAAGTTGCCTTCGCCCTAGACGTGAAAGGTTTAATTTCTGAGGGTTTGGTCCCAAATCTCTCTTTCAATTATTTTTTCCTTGAAGTTACTAACGTGTGTATTTTGTTATTAGAAAGAGGTACGAGGCATCAAAGTAAGTACTTTACTGGTTTTAATTGATATTATGATGTAGAAATCATGTTTATATTGTTATTATGATATTCTTAGTATCATGTCTAGGGTATTTTTAATATTAAATATGATTGTTACGATACTTCCTATGTTCTTCCTATTATTTATGATTGTAGTATCATGTTAGGGTTAAAGCTTTGATTTTTATTGCTTAGTGACATGCTAGGGTTTGTTATTAATCTTGTTAGTATCATGCCTAGGATCTTGCTATTAATATTATGCTTTAACATGTTTATGATGATTATTATAATTGTTATAATTATTATTTATGAATATTATGTTGCTTGATATTTATTTATTGTTATTGCTTGATCACGCCTTTTATGCATGTTTAAAGGGAATTTGGTACTTGTAATCACGCTTAATAAGATAATTAATAATCTTGTTAGGTTAATTTGATTATGATTTCAAGTGATCGTCAATAATAGATTTATTTGTGCATTATATTCAACTAACATAGATAAACAGGTTTAGGGTAAACTTATTGATTGCATGTTAATTAAAAAGCGCACATGAATACGATCAGAATAAAGTAGAGGCCTATTATTAGGGCAGGTTCAATCTCTTTTAGGTTGGATTTGTACCTTCATCCCCGAACCCTTATTTGGTTCTAGACCTTATGGAGTTGACGATCTCTTGGATCGTTAAGGGGTGTAACCTTCACCTCGTGAATGGTTTACAAGTTCCTAAAAAACTTGTTGGCGACTCTTTTGCTCTATCTTCTTCCCTTTTGGACGCCACCGTACTTTAGTGTATGATCACAGTGGGGTTCAAGCTAGTGGGATTAACGGCTTAAAATTATTCCCTACAGTTTTTGGCGACTCCACTGGGGAGGATTTCTATTTTTATTCCTGAATTTGTTTCGGCAATGATTTAGAATGAGTGGATGAGACTCGAAAAGTTCTAAGTATTTCATGTGCGTAATTTTGATTAACATTATTGTCATATGCATAAAAAAGATCTCATTGGAAAGACCATCCGTAATGAGTTAAAAACATAGGATTTTACACGTAGGAAATTTGAGATATATCTTTCACAACTAGGACTGAGATAACACCGCGCGAAACTGGAAAATTTTATCGCGCACAGAAAGCTGTTGAGGCATGTGGGAAGTAGCGTCAGGGGCCAGAGCTTGGCGGCAGTATTTTAGTCGTAGCGCCAGACGCTAGTATTGGCGCCAGGCACTACAGTTAAAAGCTAGCGCCAATCTCTGATTGTTGGCGCCAATTTCCCCCAATACCGAGCCAGAAATATGAGTTCTAATTTCGACCGGTTTTTCGTATTGTTTGCTCGATCCTACTTCCTGATTGAATTTTTTCTCACTTTTCTGAAACCCATATGTGTTCTACAAATGGACATAACCCTCTGGGAATTCATGCTTCATCTACCCGATTGAACGCTCCGTGCAACAAAGGGTACATCCGAGATGTTGAATTCACCAAACCATGGAAGCGAGTTTTTTCTAAAACTCGCGGTGTCCCATCCACTCGCGCCAACCCTTCACGGTTAGGCTTCCGCGCAGTGCATCCGGACAATTAACCATGGACCCTCTTTGACTAAACCATATCCCGAACTTTAGAGAACTAAAGCCATGGTTAGGTTGCAAACGCATTGCATCATATTGTGCCTACTTGACTAAGTGTGCATTATTTGTTGTGCATATATATTCTATGTTTTTCTTAACCGTTTGTTAACTTGTGTTGAGACTAAAAAATTAATGGCTTAAAGAACTTTGCCTAATTAATTAATTAATTAATTAGAGTCATTAAAGTCTAATATTTTAATCAGAATTGACCTAGTACGACTTTAGGCATACCCCAATTGACTAATAATACCGAAAACAGTCCCAGACCGAAGCTCCAATATTGGCGCCAAGGTCTGAGCTGTAGCGCCACACTATGAAGTGTAGCGCCTGACGATAGCTCTGTCGTCTGGCGCCAAGCTCCATGGTGTGACGCCAGTCCTGTCGTTTGGCCGACAGTTCGGATTATTGGTCGAGTCATCACCTAGTGTCCAATTAACCAGTTGCTAATTAATTCGGTTAATTTTTGTTGTCGATAACACCTTGTCGAGTCATTAATCGAGTCTAAGTCACATAGTCTAGCCACATGGTCATGACACGAGTCTTAACATATCACCTACACTCACTAGTCTTAGCACACACTTTGAGTACATCACCATGACCATGTCTTAGGTCCATGCATGAGTCAGTCTTTCCGTCATTTGAGTTGGGGGGTACATTTTATTCCTAATTCTTCATATCCCTCCACCTAAATCTTCTTCACATTCTTCCATATTTCTTCACTTCCTCCATCCATTGCATGTTGAATAAAGTTTGAGTCAAATAATTAACAATAAGTATCCCCAAATTCCTTTTCCACAGTACTTGGTCAAGGAGAGAAGGGCGATTAATCAAGGACAACCTCTTTATTCAAGTCTCACTTTTTGATAAACCGATTCACCAAAAGAGGAAGACTAAGAAGATAATGGCAACTCAAGAAGAAGTCAATGATCTTAAGAACCAACTGGCTACAGTGACTGAAACACTGAAGCTTCTCGCACTCAAGATCGATGACCCCGTGAAGCAACAACAGATGGACCTCATGCAAGAGAGCTTAAGCTAGTTGTCTAGCGATTACAAGTTTCAAGAGCTTACATCATAAGGGGTCTCGCAGGACAAGGAACTTCTTCCGCATAAGTTCAACGCCACTGACATCCCAAAATTCAAGGCAACGGATAATCCTTACTTTCATCTAAGAGCTTTTGAAACCATAATGAGTATTAAGGGTATCGATAAGAAGGTGTTCCCTTCTCTGTTCTCACTATCTCTTGAAACTGTTTGCCAACAATGGTACTTCTCCCTTGACAAGGAGAAAACCTCTACCTGGGAATCGATAGTAAACGCTTTCGTTGGTAGATACAAGTGCAATATTCAAGTTGAAACCGATCATAGACAACTTGAGATTCTAAGACAAAAAGAGAATGAAGGCTTTACTTCTTTCTTTAATAAATGGAGGGAAACTTCCGCCAAGATGATTGAAGTCCCCACCGAAAAGGAGTCTGTGAGGATGTTTATCAAGAATCTTCAAGAGAAGTATTCAAAGCACTTAAAATATCAACACAACTTGAATACTTTCAGAGCCGTCTATGACATAGGTATCGAGATCGAAGACGACCTCGCAAAGCAAAAAGCTACTAACAATAGTAACCACGGTGACTGGAAAGGAAAGAAGAACGACAATCCTTCTTCTTCCGAAAACGCCCACTCTAGTAATAATGTTAGTACCTTTGACCATAGTGGTGTCTTAGCCATGGACAATCAAGGATCTAAAAAGAAACCAAGGCGAGAGTTCACACCCATTGGAATGACCTACGATGCTGCTTTCGATCGTCTTTACGATCGAGGATTAATCAAACCTATTGGCCCTACCGAGGATCCAACACCAGAAAATTGATCTTCGAGATGGAATCCAAACTCCTATTGCAAGTACCATCGAGGGCGCGGTCATACTACTGATGAATTCTGCAAGTTTCAAAACCTCATTCAAGATCTCATAGAAGCAAACAAGGTCCCATTGCCTCTAGCTAGCGAGAAGAGCGAGTGATGATAAAGGGAACAACACAAGACAAGAGGCGAGCTTCAACGACAAGATTTCGAGACATCTTTTTCTATTTCTTTTTCATTTTTTCCTTTCCCCAATAAGTCTAGCATAGCACCTTTCTTTTCCCTTAGATTTATTTTGTAGGATCATTATTTATTTTCCTTTAATAAAATGAGCATTTATTTCCTTACATATGATCATTTCATTATTTTGCAAAAAAAAAAAAAAAAAAAAAAAAAAAAAAAAAAAACAATGTCGAATTAAACACAAGGTATACCAATGATTTAAGGCAACCCTTGTAGCCACTTCATATCTCCTTTCACCTTTCAAATATGCAATCCTTTCTTCATAAACCACTTTGAGCCTCATCTAACGATAGACCTTTCTTTTTTCAACCTACATCTACCTAACCTTGGGATGGGATGGTGTGCAACTTTTGCAATTCTAAAGAAAGCTTGAGCAAATTCAAAAGAATAAAACAGCAAAAATAAATAAATAAAGTGTACAAAAGGGCAAGTGTTCCAATGTCTTTGATATGAAAATATCTTTGATATGAACACGTCTCAGATTGCGTCTCTTATCGAGTGCTCGGTACCGTGCCTGAGAAACATGAATGCCAAGTGAGTGATAGACCGCATGATCGGGATTTCCCACACTTATAAAAATGAAATAAATTCTAAAACAAAGAGAGCTAAAAAAGAGTAGAAACTCAAAGATTCAAAAGCAAGATCGCACACCTTGGGGGCTTATCTAGGGTCTTGAGCCTTTATCCCCTTCTTCTTTAAACCTTTAGCCTAACCACGTTACAACCCTTAAAAATACCTTTTTGAGGTATACACACTTGTGCGAGGTTCGAATAGAGCTACGTTCGGCCTGATTCCTAACGGATACGTAGGCAACCTCACATCGAGGTGCGGCCGTAATAAACATACATTCATATTCACATTCACACACTCACACCATGATCATATCAAGGGATTCCCTATGCTCATCCCTTTTCATTTAGAGATAGACTTGGGGGCTTGATCTCTACATCATTAGCTTACCTAGCCTAAGAGTCACCACCATTTGGCTCTTTTCAATATATTTTTCCACACACTTAGCCCTTGCGGCCTAA
Organism: Chenopodium album; assembly: GCF_948465745.1. Taxonomy (NCBI): domain Eukaryota; kingdom Viridiplantae; phylum Streptophyta; class Magnoliopsida; order Caryophyllales; family Amaranthaceae; genus Chenopodium; species Chenopodium album. The sequence goes on along the minus strand of NC_137835.1, from coordinate 15,918,009 downwards.
CTTTAGTGTCACTTTCACACACATCACAGATACATGACCAAATATACTTCCCTTAGGAACCCTTTGTCATGGAATCTTAACACAACGCTGAAGCATGCCTTGTCATATCAAAATCACTCATCAATCATAATCATCATTGCATCACGAAGTATGAAGTGCTTAGCCTCCGTGCCTAAGTTACCCAAATACTTTCATCATTGAGTCAACCATTGAGATAGCCTAGGATGGATTAGTATCAAACAACATTTGACTAAGCTCATTCAACATGCATTCGAAAACTTCGATTCTTTTTCACGTCTTTCTTTTTCGGGAGAAAGTCGGTACCCTCCACAAAAATGACGGAAAATTTTTGCTTTTTGCATTTTCGAGTCGCATAATCAACACTATGCACACACGGGTCACGAGTCACACGTGTCATTTCACTTTGAGTCGAGTCAACCTCGAGTCAGTTGATCACAGCGAGTCAAGTTTATGCCTTGAGTCGTGCCAAGTCGATGAGTCAAGCAACATTTTAAGCCTTAGGTCAACCCTAAGATGATTAAAAAGATTGGCAAAGTTCTATAGTCAAAATAAATACAGGTGCGGCAGAACAGGGAAGACCCTACTCCAGCGCCTGGCGCCAGAGATATCTCAGCAGCGATAGAGCTTGGAGCCTCTCCAAAAGGTGATTTCGACTTCATACAACAACTTCGGGTTCCTTGGTACGCTAGTTAGCCCCTATAAGCAATTTGACATGATTAAGTAGTCGGTTTGATTACAGTCTAAGTGATCGACCTGACGAAATATCGTCTCACTTAGCTTAAGCGCCTAAAACACTGGGTCATTACAATCGGTTTAAAAGCAAGCACTAAAACGACAATATTTCCAAAAATTGGATTGTCATCCCCAACTGACAATATTTCCAAAAATGGATTGTCGTGCATCTTCTTCAACGACAATTTTTCCAAGATTGGATTGTCATCTCTGGCAAAGCTTCCAAGCGTGGATTGTCGTGCTCCTTCTTTATTGGCAAGTTTTTCCAAGTTCGGATTGTCATACATTCATCGGCTCGTTGGCAAGTTTTCCGAGTTTAAATTGTCATACACCTAGTTCCCTATGGCAAAATTTCCCAAAGGATTGTTGTAGGTCTCTATTCATCATAAATTTCGGCTAAGGTTCCTCAACGTGGATTGTCATTCATTTCAGTAAGTGGAAAATTTTCCCGAAGTGGATTGTCGGTCGACTCTTTTTTGCAAATGTTCCAAGACACGGATTGTCAATTGTGGCAATATTTTCCTAAAAGGATTGTCGCATAGCGTTGGCAAAATTCTAAGGTGGATTGCTTGCAAGAGTTATATTCCAAGATGTGGATTGTCAATCGTAGCAAAATTCTTATAAAAGATTGTTACGAAGCATTGGCAACTTTTCCAATGATTGGATTTTGATAAATTTTCCGAGATACGGATTGTCGCTTCATCGTGGCAACATTTCCAAGGATGGATTGTTACGTGGCATTGATAACTTTCCCTAAATCAGATTGTCATACATCATACAAGAGTTGTGTTTGCAACTATTCCCAAAGAAAAGAGGATCGTCATCACAGCAAAAGCACCGACATACTGGTTCACAAGCAGCAAAGCGCCGACGTACTGGCATAGCAAACATTAAGAAGCAGTGATCTTTTCGAAGACTATCACAGCGGAAATTGGAGTCATATCAAAATAAGCTCTTTGTTCAGAGGCAAGTGAACATCGAAACAGCAAGGCAGCATTCCCTAGCTTGCGGAGAGTTGTCACGAACAACTGGAGGTAATTTCGGGCGAAGTTATCTTCGATAGTATTCCCTTGGACGTGGAATATTATCAATACGGATGAGGGTTTGTTTCAAGAGAAGCAATCTTCGATGGTATTCCCTTGGACGTGGAATATTATCAATGCGGATGAGGATCGTTTCAGGCAAAGCAATCTTCTATATTTGGAAGCAGTTACGGGCGTAGCGATTTTCAAGCGGGATGGCATTCTCTAGCTTATAGGAGGTCATCAAAACATCAAAACAACAGTAAAGCAGCAAATCGGTTACTTTCAGAGACGTGTGCTCGACGGTGCAAGATACGCGTTTCTTAACTCTTTTATCTTTTTAACTAACGCTAGTTTTGCAGGTATCGGCGTTACAAGAGTGATTTAGGATCGCAGAACGTTCTGAATCATTCTCCGTCCCTATCACTACTTTGACTTTTGTTTTCAAAACTTGCGTTTCTCCAAACTCAGTCAAAGTGGGGGCTTCTGTAGACACCCATTTGTGTCTCCCCAAAACCAAACCCAGTGATGAGTACCTTTCACGTCGAATCATAATGAATGAAGTGAAAGTGTGGAAAGTCTAGTGTTGCGGAAAGTTTTATTTTCTTTTCTCTTCTCTCTGTTTTTGAAAACTTATTTTAAGAAAACAGCCAATCTAGTTTGGTTGGTCCATGATATGGGTCCAATAGTAGTGTAGTTGGATGGGGCTTGCAAAGACCTTTCCAACGATATATTATAAGCCCAATTCCGATGAATATTGAGGAAGTTATGGCCAATTTACTAAACTGGGCCCGGTTTGAGCCTTATATACGGCCCAATGATCTAGGGGAGGGCCTAATATGATTTATCATTCCTAATGCAATTAGGAATGGTTTTAGTCTTCTAGAATCTTCTAGAAGGTTCTTTTCATTCCTAATTCAATTAGTATTGATAAATTGACTTTTGTTGACTTTTCAGAGTTTTAATCAAAATCAAATACCATTTTCGAGAAAATTATATGATTTTATCCTCCAGTACGGTAAACTTATCTGATTTTTGAAAACGCGTTGGAAATAAGCTTGGCGCCTAACCCCAGGCCTTGGCGCCTGGCGCTAGTGATGGTGCCTGGCGCTAGTTAGCCAAGGGTGGCGCCAGCTCTGTTTTCTGTGCGTCAGACTCTGTTTTGTTTAATTTATCTTTTTAGCTGATTTTCTCTATAAATATCGTATTAAAAACTCCGTTTTCATTCACTAATGATTCACCAATTCTCACGAATTCTCAATCAACAATCAGTTTTTCATTCGCAATCTTTAATTCTCCAATTCTCTCTCATTCTTTTCTATAATCATACATTCATCTCTCTTTCTTTTTCTAAACCTTGCTTTTAAATACAAAATTCCGCATTCACAAGATCTAGAAACACCTAGCCATATTCGAAGTTGCCTTCGCCCTAGACGTGAAAGGTTTAATTTATGAGGGTTTGGTCCCAAATCTCTCTTTCAATTATTTTCCTTGAAGTTACTAACGTGTGTATTTTGTTATTAGAAAGAGGTACGAGGCATCAAAGTAAGTACTTTACTGGTTTTAATTGATATTATGATGTAGAAATCATGTTTATATTGTTATTATGATATTCCTAGTATCATGTCTAGGGTATTTTTAATATTAAATATGATTGTTACGATACTTCCTATGTTCTTCCTAATATTTATGATTGTAGTATCATGTTAGGGTTAAAGCTTTGATTTTTATTGCTTAGTGACATGCTAGGGTTTGTTATTAATCTTGTTAGTATCATGCCTAGGATCTTGCTATTAATATTATGCTTTAACATGTTTATGATGATTATTATAATTGTTATAATTATTATTTATGAATATTATGTTGCTTGATATTTATTTATTGTTATTGCTTGATCACGCCTTTTATGCATGTTTAAAGGGAATTTGGTACTTGTAATCACACTTAATAAGATAATTAATAATCTTGTTAGGTTAATTTGATTATGATTTCAAGTGATCGTCAATATTAGATTTATTTGTGCATTATATTCAACTAACATAGATAAACAGGTTTAGGGTAAACTTATTGATTGCATGTTAATTAAAAAGCGCACATGAATACGATCAGAATAAAGTAGAGGCCTATTATTAGGGCAGGTTCAATCTCTTTTAGGTTGGATTTGTACCTTAATCCCCGAACCCTTATTTGGTTCTAGACCTTAGGGAGTTGACGATCTCTTGGATCGTTAAGGGGTGTAACCTTCACCTCGTGAATGGTTTACAAGTTCCTAAAAAACTTGTTGGCGACTCTTTTGCTCTATCTTCTTCCCTTTTGGACGTCACCGTACTTTAGTGTATATTCACAGTGGGGTTCAAGCTAGTGGGATTAACGGCTTGAAATTATTCCCTACAACTACATATTGTGTTTGTGTTAGCAATGACCTTTAGGCATATTGGTTAATACCTGTCTTTATTTAAAAGCATGATATAATCTTAATTTTGTGTTGGCAATGACCTTTGTGTGTATTGGTGATTACCTGTCATTCTTTAAAAGTCTTGTCATCATGTTAGGCCCTTTTTTTTCCCTTTATGTGTTTTGTTTCTTATTATGCTACATTTATTTATTTATTTTTAGCAAAATGGCTAGAATGAAGCAAACAGCAAGGCGACAAAACCCGCGTAAAAGAACAGGGCCACATACAATCATTAGCATTCAACCGACCAACTCACCAACTACAAGGTCAAGAAGGCAAGCTTCTTCCTCTACTACCCCACCCTCTACTGCTCCCGAGGGCAGTAATAGAGGCCAAACATCAACTGGTGATGAAAGGTTCAAGTCCTCCCTGTACCGTGAATTGTACTTTAAGACATTTGCGAAACGAAAAATTTGTGAAGGGAAACATGTAGACTTTGACTCCCTTGACTTAGCACATGCTGATTTTTTACGAAAGTGGTTTAAATACCGAGGATGGGAGGAATTGCTCACAGAAAATTACCCCATATACCTCGAGCTTGTTAGACAGTTCTACACCCACTTCGATCATGCAAACAAACAAGATGGAGTAATATACACTTGGGTGAAGGGGAAGGATATAAAGTTGGATGAAGTTACCTTGAGCCGCATCTTGAATATTCCCAGACAAGGGGTGTAAGCTAAGCTCCCGGGGAAAAAATGGAGTACACAAATAGAATTTGATGTTGAGAAATGTCTCAATCTTATGCTTATGGAAGATGAATCTGGCAGAGATAAAAAGCCAGAAGTGTATGAACTGCCGCTACAAACTCGACTTTTGCATTTGATTCTCTTCAAGTCCTTCATTATGCGAAAGGGGAGACTATCCTCCTTAACATACCTAGACATGTTGGTCATGTACTTTGTCCTTGTCGATGTGAAGATGAATATGCCGAGGATGATGATTGATTACATGATTACCGTTCAAAAGGGAACAAAGGTAGGGTTGTTCCTTCCTTATGGTATGTGGTTGACCAAGGTGTTTGAGAGTTTTGAGGTCGATTTATCCGATAAAGTGAGTAAAATTAGACCAAAACAACCATTCAACTCAAATACAATTCATAATGCTTTGGGTTATGTATATGATGGCGACAATGAAAGGTGGGTAAATAAAGAGGTGCCGCGTGCTCTTGTTCGAAAGCGGCAGCGTGTTGAGGAAGAAGAGGGTAAAGATTTATCTGAGGAAAATGGTAAAGGAAACCGTTATGCGACATCCTTTGAAGCTGTCATACGTGAAAGCATGACTGTGCAAGAAATGTTAAAGCGCATTAGGCAGGATATCTTCACTAATGTTGTTATGCTTGAGGTCCAAGAGACCATACAGTCTCGAATAGATGCCCTTAATGAGAACTCAGGTATCTACTGTCCTTATGTTTCATTTTCTGTTGAATTTCTGGCATTGTTAACCTTAATCTCATGTCTAATTACATATGTAATTACATTTTATGCTGTTGTACGTTGCCAATTATGTATTGTGATGTTAAGGTTTTATCTGTTTTTTCATTTGATATATATTTTATAATGTTAGGTTATAACCTATATTAATGAATGCATGTTACATTTCTATTTTGTAAAACCATGGGGAATGACTAACTATATTTCATGTTATAGCCTTTTTTATATTGTCCTTGCGCTTAATTTTCTATGGACATTCTGGTCATGTCGACCTTAAAATCATATATGATCCTATATGTAATGACCTTATATGTTATATTACATTGCCTATTAGTTTGTGATCTGGTTGTTCTCTGTTTTGTCACTGGTGATTACCTGATTTTGAAAATCATTTATATTGATGAATGCCTGATAAAAATACTATGTTTTAATATTAAACAGATAATTACTAATAATTTTTCGGGTTATTACCTGACAATTTTTTTATGTTAATTTCAGTTCCAGTGACATACTGGTATTTTTTTATTTATAATTTAATGCACTTATTCAATCTCACGTAATGACCTTAAACATAGTTGTATATTGTACCATTCATAAATAAAAAATAGTTGTAGTGTACACCTATTTTGTCATTTATATAATTGAATAACTGCATTTTGTAGTGTACTTGTATTGCTGAATTCTACATAACAAGTATGTTTTGTATATAAATGGGTAATAACCATATGTTTTTAGTGTTATTACCCCTTTTTTTTCAGTATCAATTACTGACATTTAACCGAATTACATTTGTTCTTTGTTGGGAAGATGAAGATATTGCTGACGATGAAGATGTAGGTGATGGTGAGGGCGACCACTCTAGGAGAGTACAAAAGGCTCCTTCTACACCTGTTGAAGAAGATGATGATTCTGGAAATGAAGACTTCTATGATACTTAGGCTTCGTCTATGTATCGATCTATGTATGCGAGGGAACTATATACTATTATTGTTGTATTTTTGTTTTCTCAACTATGATCCTAAGACATTTTAAGTAGTAAATTATTATGTGGGTACAAGCATGTATTTTGGCCCAATGTGGCGAAACTGTTATGGTGGCATGTAGACATTTTAAAGTATGGTAAATACTAATTTCATTTTATGTTAATCTACTTTATATATGTTCATACTTTGAATTTTGAATTAGAAAGCTCCCTATTTTGACAACCTTAACAAAATTAAAGGGTCTATATTAGGTGTTTATTCTTAATATTAAAGGGTCTCTATCTGTACATGAAAATATTATTCTTTGTAAATTGTTTTAAATTGTTAATTTTGAAAAGGTAGTTACCAATTAAATTTAATTAACATGTGTTACAATTGGAAACATATCAATTGATATCCCCATTTTATATAATAATACAAGTGTTGATTGACATAATAAGCCATTTTTCCTTTGATAATTCTATGTATTCAAGGCAATCAAGGCATATTTTTAAAAAATTGTCATGATTTGGATTGATGTATTTTTTATTTTTTAAATAAATTTTAATTAATGTATCAAATGATACGGTGAATTTTTGTTTAATATTATGACATAAATAAATAAATAAATAATACGGAGAATGATATTAAGCAATAACCAAATCCTCAACTAGTAATTCTGCAATGCATTTTATTCAATTATCTTTACCACAAACATAGCCCATGAAATAACCAGTGCAAATAAAGTCATAGATGTGTATGCAATATATCTATTCTTCTCCATGGTTAATTGACATAATTGGATTTTCAAGTCACATATTTGTCCCTGAAACTGTGATTTTTTTATCTTCAATTTGTTTAGCTTCATAGTCAGAGATTCAACTTCTTTCTCAATTGCATCAAATCTCTTTGACATCATCTCACACTCAACGCATCCACCAACACCATCATACAACCATTTGAAACACTAGTAGAAAAACAGCAATTGGCAGCGGTTCAAACCCGGTCTAAGGCACCGGTTTGAACCGCTGCCTATTTGAGGGGTGCCAAAAACATGCTTTTTGGCACCGGTTCAAAACCGGTGCCATAGGGTGTAATAGGCACCGGTTAACCGGTGCCATAGGGTGGAATAGGCACCGGTTAACCGGTGCCTAATACTGCTCACCCGCCATTTTTTTTTTGGGTGGTGGATAGTTTAGGCACCGGTTGCTGCCTAACCGGTGCCTTTTATGTAATTTTTTTTTTTTTGGTTTTTTTTTTTTTCCATCGTGCAATAATATTTAAAAAAAAACCTGCAATAATAATAACCTGTAATTCCAGCTATTATATTAAATATAATAATTAATAATTTTATTATTATAATAAATAATAATAATATTATTAATTATTATATACAAAAATATACAAAAATAATATTAGATACAAGAATTCAATTATATATATAGATATAAATATTCACAAACGCAATACAAAAAAAAAAAAAAGTTGCTTACATATACAAATAATAGTAAGTACACATATATAATGAATAATAAGTTATATATAGTTCAAAAGTTAACATAAATAATTTATAATTACAATGCCATTTACATGTTGAAGGTGATGAAAGACGCCAACATGTCACGAACTTCATTAAGCTCCTTGATTGTCAATATGAAGCCGGTAATTATACACAGAACAGTACATACCATAGAAATCTCAATATTGTCCTATCAGATCTCAGCGTAAAAGCTTCAACAACAGGCCTATATAATTCCACCAGAGGCCACAGCCCCAACATAGTCTATGGCCAATTCTATTGCAGAGGTGATGTCAGTCATCAGTCTTGCCAAGAATGTGTACAGTCTGCGGCACAGGAAATAGTCACCAAATGTAGTAACCACAAAGAAGCAAGCATTTCGTATGAGGGATGCACCCTAAGTTATGCAAACATATCCAATCCCACACAGTTAGACCAAGTAATGTCAACAACTATCAACAATCTAATCAAGAGGGCAGCTTATAATGAAACTTACCACGATTATGAAACCGTAAAGGCTCCTCTCCCACCTGATCAAACGTTGTATTGTGTTGTTCAATGCTCCCCTGGTATACTTGGCTCACCTTGTGAAAGTTGCTTGAGTGGCTGTTATAGAGAATTGCAGACTTGTTGCAGAGGAAAAGTATGGGCCGTGATTTTCCGGCCAAACTGCCAAATAAGGTATAATACGTCACGTTTCCATCCTCCACTAGCTACACCTCCAGGACAATCAGGCAAGCAAACATCACATTCAGGTAAAAACATTAAAAAAAAAAAAAAAAAAATTGGGAAGAACTTTGGAGAATAATAAACCCTTTATAATTACAACTATTAAATATATATCAAATAAGAACATAAATTTTCCATGGAGTATTCAAATTGAATATATTAAAGCACCAAGGCCCCCAACCAAAAACAGACTTAGTAATGATGTCAAAGGCATAGTTGGGTGTCTTGGCACTATAAATATATATATATGTTGTTGACTTAATCTAATATGTTTTGGCGCAGTCAAGACTAGGAGTACACATTTTTACATAACAACAGCTGTTGTTCCAGCCTCTGGCTTTGTATTGTTGCTTCTCTTCATTATCCTCTTGTTCATGTACAGGAGGAAGAAACAGCACAGACTTGCAGAAGGCAGGGTCTCATACCAATTTCAATTGATTACAGTGCGCCATCTTTTATAGACCCCATATATCTATCAAGCCCATTTGACCATTTCTATACTTGCTGCTTCTCCTCACCCCCACCTTCATATTTTACCAACTAAAATACACAACTATTGAAAGACGGCTAGAAATGGATGTACTTACAATAGGTTTATCATAGAAAGGGAAATTCTGCATTTGCCGAACAGCATTACTCGCTGCTGTAATCTCACTAAAACAAATCCAAGCTTGACCTCGAAGTTTAGGTGTCTTCAAAGCTACAACATCCAGGATCCTCCCAAATTGAGAGAATAAACAGTAAAGCAATGAAATATCTGAGAATAGTCTGGTTAAAGAGATGGCTGATCCTGTGAGTGCGCTCCAACTAAGAGACAATAAATCAAGTGCTGATTTGAAAATTAACCATTTCAGTAGTCCGGCAAAGCCAATGAAAATTCAAACAACTGAAGTTTTGCTTGCCCAAAATTCCAGCCATTTTGCAACACAAGAGAAATCCAACCTCAAACTCAATGTTGACAAGTATACTGCTCAAACATGTGAGAAGATTGGGTCTCTATAGTATATTTGAAGTACCTGTGGAATGAGTTTACATGTTTGCCGTGTTATGTCATTGTGAACATAATGCTGTATAATATATGACTGATCATTGACCCTTTTTTTTTTTTTCAGCCAATTCCTTAGGTTCAGTTGAAAAGGAAGAAACAGGATGTACTAAGGAAGCAGAAGATTTGAGCATATGTGGAAATGAGACTCCGGGAACTACTATTTACGAAAAGCTTGATGAAGCTCTTGAACAAGAATTTTGCCTACAAAGTAATTGGCAGCATACTTTTTCTTGAACTTTTGACCTTATTATCTTCATTTAAGAAGGCTCTAACTTATTTTCTGAAATTTTCCTTTAATCTATGTAGCTATGTCTGTTGGTTCAATCAAGAAGAATTTTGAGTATTTTTCTCAAGCATTAGGATCTTTTGAGGAACTCCGCCAGTGGGTTTCCCGCTGCCAGTCCCAAGCCTGGATAAAGGAGGAGGGTTACGGTAGGCCAGTGACAGCCAGTATAAAACTTCGTCACATCCCATGACATGAGCCAAACAGATATTTTCGTGGGGGCGTTCCCTACTCAGCGACGCGCTGCACTTCCTAGACCCGGGTGTAGTGATAAGTATGCAAGGGTTGCTAGGTCGTCGCCCAGAAGCGACGCGCCACATTGCCCGAGTGTGGTGTCAAATGAGCAAGGGCGTGCCATTGGGGCGTTCCCTACTGAGCGACGCGCTGCACTTCCCAGACCCGGGTGCAGTGATAAGTATGTAAGGGTTGCTAGGTCGTCGCCCAGAAGCGACGCGCCATATTGCCCAATTGTGGTGTCAAATAATCAAGGACTTGGAGTTGGGATCAGGAGGGAGCGTGGGAGAAAAGAATTTAGTTTGCGGATTGGTTCTTGGAATGTGGGGTCTCTTACGGGAAAATCAGCAGAATTGGTAGAAGTAATGAAAAGACGACGCGTGAACATCATGTGCCTCCAAGAGACAAGATGGATAGGAGAAGGAGCTCGAGGCTTGGTTTTGGGGTATAAGGTATGGTATGTTGGGCAAGAAACGAGCCACAGAACAAGGAATGGTGGAGCTAGGAACGGAGTTGGTGTGGTTCTCGATGAGAGGTTGGCAAAAGAGGTGATCGAGGTCTATCGGAAGAACGATAGGTTGATAAGGCTGAAGTTGCTATGTGGCAAGGAGATTGTGAATGTTATCAGTGCTTATGCTCCCCAAGTGGGTTTAGATGCAGAAGAGAAACGACAATTTTGGGAGGACCTAGACGAGGTGGTGCAGGGTGTCCACCACTCAGAGAAGTTATATATTGGAGGGGATCTAAATGGGCACGTTGGGGCGAGCCGAGATGGCTATGAGAGTGCCCATGGAGGCTTTGGGTATGGGCAGAGGGACGCCGGTGGTGAAGCTATTATGGATTTTGCCCAATCATATGATTTAATTTTGGCTAATACTTGGTTTAAGAAGAGGGATTCACACTTGATAACTTTTCGAAATGGAGCAAATGCAACTCAAATAGACTTCCTGCTCACAAGGAGCATAGATAGACAAAGTTGCATAAACTGTAAGGTTATCCCAGGGGAGAGTGTGGTCACCCAACACCGGCTATTGGTAATGACTATTCGTCTGAAAGAGAAGGCGAAGAAAAAAGTTAGACAAGAAGAACCAAGGATAAGATGGTGGACCCTAAGGGATGCAAAAGCTAAGGTTTTTACAGAAAAGGTAATTGAAGAAGCGGATTGGGATGGAGAGGTGGATCCGGACATGACCTGGTTACGAATGAAGAACTGTTTCCTAAGAGTGGCCAAAGAGGTCTTAGGGGAAGTAAGGGGAAGAACTTCGGTACAGAGAGATACTTCGTGGTGGAATGAAGAGGTGAAAGCAGTAATTAAGCAAAAAAGGGAATGCTATCAAGCCTTAGGAAAATGTAGGAGTGATGAAACCTTTGCAGCGTATAAGGAGGCTAAGAGTAAGGCAAAGGCAGCTGTTCGCCAAGCAAAAGAAAAGGCATATCAGGAGGTTTATGAAAAGCTTGATTCCAAGGAGGGAGAAAGGATCATTTATAAGATGGCAAAGAGAAGACAAGAGGCAAGGAAGGATATTGGCATGGTGAAGTGTGTCAAAGATAAGAACCAAATGGTCCTAGTGCAAGAGGAGGGCATCAAGGACAGGTGGAAGGGGTACTTCGATGAATTATTTAATGGAAGTAATGGAGTTGTGATAGGAGATACCTCTATGAGTGATGAAGAAATCAACATGGAGTATGTGCGAAGGATTAGGAGAGTAGAGGTGGAGATTGCACTGAGGAAGATGAAACCTAAGAAGGCGGTTGGCCCTGATGGGGTACCGATAGAGGTGTGGAGGTGTTTGGGTAAGATTGGTATTGATTGGTTAACAAACCTTTTCAACAAGATATGGACGGCTACAAGGATCCCACAAGATTGGAGGAAGAGCACCTTGGTCCCGGTTTATAAAAACAAAGGAGACGCTCAAGATTGTTCTAACTATCGAGGAATTAAGCTTATGAGCCATACTATGAAGTTGTGGGAAAGGGTGATTGAACAAAGGTTGAGGGCATGCACAAGCATTTCAGATAACCAATTTGGTTTTATGCCTGGGAGATCTACTATGGAGGCAATCCATTTGATAAGACAAATGATGGAGTTTTATAGGGTAAAGAAGAAAGATCTTCATATGGTCTTTATTGATTTAGAGAAGGCATATGACAAGGTGCCAAGAGAGATACTTTGGTGGGCAATGTTGAAGAAAGGTATCCCACGAAGGTATGTAGACCTAGTTAAGGATATGTATCGGGATGTGTCAACAAATGTGAGGACATGCGGAGGGTTGACAAAAGATTTCCCTATTACAATCGGATTGCATCAAGGGTCTGCATTAAGCCCTTTTCTTTTTGCAACGGTTCTAGACGAATTAACTAGACCAATTCAAGATGAGGTTCCATGGTGTATGCTGTTCGCAGATGATATCGTTTTGGTGGATGAGACTAAGGATGGGGTTAATGTCAAGTTGGAGCAATGGAGGCAAAGGTTGGAATCTAGAGGGTTTAAGCTAAGTCGGAGTAAGACTGAATATTTGGTATGTCGTTTTGGCACTCAGAGGGGGACAAGCAATGAAGTGGTGAGTTTGGATGGAAAGGATTTGACCATGAGTGAATGTTTTAAGTACCTAGGGTCGATCATCCAGAAGAATGGTGACATTGATCAAGACGTGACCCACAGGATTAAGTCAGGGTGGCTTAAATGGAGAGCGGCCACGGGAGTGCTATGCGACCGCAGCATTCCCTTAAAGTTGAAGGGAAAATTCTACAGGACTGCCATAAGACCAGTGTTGCTCTATGGTACAGAATGTTGGGCTTCTAAGAAAGAGCATATTAAAAAGATGGAGGTTACGGAAATGCGCATGTTAAGGTGGATGTGTGGAAACACTTTAAGAGATAGAATCAGAAATGAGGTTATTCGCAAGAAAGTAGGTGTGGCGGGCATTGTAGATAAATTAAGGGAAAATCGTCTGCGTTGGTTTGGACATGTAAGACGGAGACCCGAGGGTGCACCGGTGCGAAGAGTGGAAGAGTGGGACCATGGAGGGATTAAACGAGGAAGAGGGAGACCAAAGATGACTTGGTTGGAAGGAGTGAGGAAGGATATGAAGTGCATGGATTTACGTGAGGATGAAGTTTTGGATCGTAAGGGATGGAGGAGAAAGATTTATGTTGATGACTACACGGAATAATCAAATTTGGTTCATGTTAGCCGACCCCACTTTTGGGATTAAGGCTTTGATTGATTGATTGATTGATTGATTAGGATCTTTTGAGGGATCAGCAAAAGAATGTAAAAACATCCGTGAAAAGGAAAGTTTGAAAAGTAACAATGAAACTGATTTTGTTGAAGCTGTAGAAAGAGGAATTGTTTTAGTGAGATTACAGCAGCAAGAACAGAATAAACACTAGCTCAAATACTTGAATCAGAAACTAAAACTAAATACAAACCCAACAATTACACACCCATAATAAGAGGCAACAGCAACATTAACACTTAACATTTCTCAGTTACCAAGTAAATTGGTTCAATTTCACAATAATTGGGAAGATTTAAAGTTGCATAAAATTAAAAATAAACCTTGAGACTCGGTGGTGACCCTCAGGCCGGTGGCGCGGCTCGGTGGTGGAGGAGCCTCAGGGGGGTGGCGCAGCTAGGTGGTGGAGGAGAAAATTAGGGCAATGCACGCTAGCTGGCACTCACGGCAAATGGAGGAGGACACTCAGGCTGGTGGCGCGACTCGGTGGTGGAGGAGCCTCAGGGGGTTGGCGCGGCTAGGTGGTGGAGCAACCTCAGGGCGGTGGAAGGATTTTTCGAATAGGTGGTTTATTTTCGAAAGAGAAAGAAAGGGAAAACAGAGAGAGGAAGGATTGAAGGCGTGCGACCGGTTTTCGAAACCCCTGGTGGCCGCCGGTGAAGGTGACGGCTGTGGTGGAGGGAGAGAGTTAGAGAGAGGAAGGATTGAAGGTCGAAACCTAGCTCCAATGAAACAGTAAGGATTGAAGAAGGAATGAAATAGAAAGAGAAAGAGAGGAAGGAGAAGAGGTATGTAGTCCGGGGTTTTTTTTTAATTGGGTCCGGTTCAATTGGCACCGGTTCAAACCGGTGCCTTTTTACTTTTAGGCACCGGTTCAGGCCAAACCGGTGCCTTTTCTCTTTTTTTAAAAACCCGCCCAATTTTGGGCCGATTTTTGGCACCGGTTTGGGCTGAACCGGTGCCATATGGGGGGTGCCAAATGCAATTTTTCTACTAGTGAAAAATCCACAGTCCGCCTACTGCAATTTATAAAAATTAAATAAACCCTAATTGTTACTTGGATTTCTAATGACAGATTATTATATTTACTCATAAACATTATAATTGAACCGTAAATTACAAATGGGTTTAGAATAAAGTACCGGATATTTACCACAACCACGAAATTTCCTTCCCTTATTATGCATGGTTAAGCTTGTTCACAGTTCGAATCTTAGAGGGAACGCCTCATCCACATTTCACCATGCCCCCTCCAAAACTAGAAGATGAACCTCGAGAAATGGAATTTTGTGAATCCCCCCCCCCTTTTTTTTTGGGTGTGTGTGTGTGTGTGTTTTTTTTTGTGTTAATTAAAAGGTTGAGAGTAGGTCAAGGATATAATTGAGCTTTTAAAAACTAACCTACGAAAAACAAGGGCGGTGAATTGACAAATTTTGAATTTAATTTGAAAATTTCAACAAATAATTTAATTAAAAAGGATACCGCGTCACTAGTCTATTGATGTACATGTAATATGCTTTATCCTAAACCAATTTGAGTCATTACCCGTGTGTATAAAAACTATTTTTGTACAACTTAAGTCTATTTTTGCACATCCACATTTCACCATGCCCCCTCAAAAACTAGAAGATGAACCTCCAGAAATGGAATTTTGTGAATCCCCCATTATTTTAATTTTGTGGGTGTGTGTGTGTGTGTGTTTTTTTTTTTTTTTTTTTTTTTTTTTTTTTTTTTGTGTTAATTAAAAGGTTGAGAGTAGGTCAAGGATATAATTGATCTTTTAAAAACTAACCTATGAAAAACAAGGGCGGTGAATTGAAAAATTTTGAATTTAATTAGAAAATTTCAACGAATAAATTAATTAAAAAGGATACCGCGTCACTGTTGTCTATTGATGTACATGTAATATGCTTTATCCTAAACCAACTTGAGTCATTACCCGTGTGTATAAAAGCTATTTTTGTACAGCTAAAGTCTATGTGAATAACAATTTAGTACTTAGGCTTTGGGTATTAAACAACATATAAATAGCATTAGGTATAAATCAAATGTGGAAAATTTATCGATGTAACACTATAAAGTATGACTAAATTTTTATTTCCGAAATTCTAAAATGCTTATGCTCATGGAATTGAATTTTCTAAAGGTTAATATTTTAATTACTTATGTTGAAGATAGGTGGATGTTTTAATTACTTATATTGAAGTATATGCTTACAGAATTAAAACCGCTAAAGTAGATGTAAAAGTTACCATTTATATCAAACCTTAACTTGTTAACATACAAAATGTGATTCGTCTATTGAAGTCCAAATTCATATTCACTATCAATTAATAATATAACAAAATATATATGAATTTAAAAGCAGTATTTGGTAATGTCTAATGTTATGTATGGTCGTAACCAATAGATTACAGATTTGTTTCATATAGGTAATGTCCAATATGTTGTTTGTGTTAATTACAAGTACACAAAAAAAAAAAAAAAAAAAAAAAAAAAAAAAAAAAGCCCCCCTTAGATTGTCTAGTGAAGACCAAAGTCATATTCACTATCAATTAATGATATAACAAAATATTAATAAATTATAAAAAGTGTTTGGTAATGTCCAATGTTACGTATGATCGTAACCAAATATATTATAGAGATCTTTTATACAGGTAATGCACAATATGTATTTGTGTTACTTATGTATACACAAACAAAATTTAGATTAACATAAGCGTTTTTTTGGATCAAACAGGTTTCGAAAAAAAAAATATATATCGGTCTCATCTTGTAATTTCCTATCGAACCCTGAATCTTGTAAAACTTAAAAATTTTGATTTCGATTGTACAAAACCGGTGATTTCGCATCAATTGATGGACTTTGTACAATAAAAAAAATTATTCAAGGATTAAAAATCAATCTCAATTGCGTTCAATATCGAAATTCGGATAAATATAAATTTCAAGTATGGTGTTTGAATCTGGTCATGTCTTTGATTTTAACCATTGCGCAATTGAGACTAAAGGCCACATAACATTAATTAGATGTTAAATTCAACTACAATTGAAGGACATAGAATTAGCATGAAGAACACGAAGAACAATGAAGAACATATTTTTTGATTTTTTACTTTTTTTTAAATTTAATTTTGGGATTTAATTAAATATGATTTTTGTAAAATAATGTTGAAAATATAAAATAGAATTTCGAAAAAAGAAAAAGTAATTTTCAGAAAAAAGAAATGAATTTAAAATAGGAAAAATTAAAAAAGGGTTTGACCAACTATTTTAGGAGAGATAAGATTAGCCAATCAAATTTAAGAATAGTGATGGTCATATTTGAAGAATGACCACAATAGAATTTTTATTACTATATTAGTTGCAACTTTGAGGTAATATTTGTGAGACATAAAATATTTCAAAGTTGTAATTAATATGTAAAAGAGTTAGTAATTGATTTTTAAGAGGATCAACATGTGTGCAGACTGCAAAGCAGAAGTAAGGGATCACCATACAGAATTTCTTAAAATTTAATTTAACCAAAAACTATTGATTGAAGTCTAGAATTGGTTCTTGTACACTGTTTAAATCAATTACTGTAAAACAAATAGAAAAAAGGAGTAAAATAATAAAATATAACAGTCAAAAAATACTTGATTACAACTAAGACTTTACACATTGAAATAAGCATAATATCAAAATTTAGATAGGAATAAAATCAATCCTTACACACAAATCATTAAGGAATGGGATCGTTTAATGGTTGACTCAATGTAAATATGATTGCAATACATCAAATATATCTTATAAAAGATTTTGTCATTGCTTATACTTATCGATTTCCAACAGAATTTTGTTGTTTTTAATTTCAAGAACTCCAGTTGAACAATGGTGGCTTGGTTGGGTCAGCCGGTCAGGTAATATGTGACTGACGTCCAAAAGGATAAAGAGAGAAGGGGGTTAAAGCCCTTAAAGATTTGCAAATTCTTTAGCCTCGAGCTTAGATGATCATTTTATTGACAACAAAAAAAAAATTTTGTAAAATTTGAATTTGTATTTACTAAGTTAGGATTTAGGCATGTTCACTTTACCACATTAAAGTTGTACTAGTATGAATTACATTTCTACTTTTCTTTTGGGGGGTTTCAAAATTAGATTTCTACTTTCCTTTTTTAATAAGTGAAATTTTACCAAATTATCCTTATACTCCAAATTTACTCCCCAAAATGTCCTCAAATTATCCCTAAATCGGTGTAATGTGGCATTACTTTAATTACTTTTCCATTTGGCAATTAATGGTTACACAGAAACCATAATTTGATTGGTCCATGTGAACAATTGTAATCCATGTGCAGCACAATAAATTAATTTGATTGGTCTTTTTATTTTTCAAAAACAAATATGATGGATTCTTTTTCTATTCAAATGATTGATGATATGTGCAGGCATTTAATACTCCCTCCGTTTCATAATGTTAGTTCCCATATGAAATCAATCACATAAAATAAGAAAAGAAATATATTTGGAATCTAACATTAAAATACAACATGACTCATAATTAGTTTACCTTATTTAACTTTTTTTTTTTTTATTAGGAAAGCTGATTCATAATTAGTTTACCTTATTTAACTTTTTTGATTTTTTTATTAGGAAAGCATAAGTCATAATTGCATAATTTAAGGTAAATATTTCTTTACCTAGAGTCATGTCATCCATCTACAACCAATTAATTCCATAAAAAAACAAGTTATAAATGAAATATATTCAATATGAGTACATCTTTTTGATACGCCCAAAATAGTATATGGGACTAACATTATGAAACGGAGGGAGTATCATTTTTTTTATTCAAAGACAGCAATAAGTGTATTGTAATTTCCATTGTACTTTCGAATCATGGGTTTTAAGGTTACTCTAAATTCTTTAATTCCTATGTAAATTTAGAAATAGGAATGTAATTTACAGTGTGTGGTTCCTAGATGCGTGGGTACCTTGCATGGTACAGACGTTTCGCGGAAAGAACATATTATATAAATGTAGAGAATGTATTGCTATAGCGAAAAGAACATACTTTTAAAATGTAATGAACATATACCTTAGGTAAAAAGAACATATTTGCACAAAAAAAAAAAGGTGGAAAGAACATATGTCCATGTTCTTTTGCCGTCAAAAAATTTCAAAAAAAAAAATGTTCTTTTGCCGTCGGCGTAATATACTTTTATTTGTAATATAATGTTCATAGCTTATTGTCAATTGTTCTTTGAATTTTGTCTTAAAATTATGATGGGTATATAAGTAATGTTCATTAAATAGTAGTATCATGTTCTTTATTAATATTACAAATGTTCTGTAGATATATATAACATAAAATAAACTAAAAAATAAATAAATAAACCATAAAATTGAATGTTATTTCCAAAACTGCTATATGATCTTTACAAAACAATTGTATATTTTTTACAAAACAGCTACATGTTCTTTTCGCATTTTTTTTTTTTACCTAGCAAGGTACAGACTGCTGTATTTTAATTTAAGGATGGAGGGATTAGTAATTTTCATACTCCGTGTGAAATTGGCATTGATACTTATTTGGCTGCCTGCAATCCTGGATAGCATTACTCCATACTTTTTTTCTTCTTCTTCTTCTTTTTTTTATTTTATTTATTTTATTTTTTTTACAAGGCATTATTCGATAGTATATTAATATGTGCAAGTTACAAAGTCAATTGTGTTTGATATTTATTAATAAAATGTGATACTCGCAATTTTTTTTTAATGGCAACGCAATTGTCTCAATAACTTGCAATGTTGGCCATGTTGAGCACTCGAATAGAAAAAAATAATAATTTTTTTTTTTTTTTTAAAAAAAACACTGCTTAATAAAATAAAGCAATTACTTATGGGTTTGATTTGGTTGTTAATAAGTCTGATTGAATTGATTACTTGTGGAATTTACATACTTATTTCTCTATCAAATAAATTTATATATTTTAACTTAAACAAAGTTATCGTACTTCCTTAAAAAAAAAAAAAGAAAAAAAAAAGTGATCGTACTTGATATATTAGTAAACAATCCATAAAATTATATCAGCTTGAAAATTCGGCACCTAAAACGTTAATTATATAATCAAATAATTAATTCATATATTAAACAAGTACACAATACTATAAATACACCATTAGCCAAGCAGGAATAATCATGTGTACTGTGATTAATAATAATATTAGCCTAATTATTTTCCCTCAACAAGCCAACTTCACCATCTCAGTCACGTTATTATATACTCTCGTGGTAACGACGTATCATCATCAACTGATTCTTGGATCTTATTTAAGGATACTCTTAGCTAGCTTCTCTTCATCTTCAATTTTTTCCTTACTTTTCTATCGAGTCGATTTACACCATGTCGAACCACCCATGTTTTCATGGTATTGGTATCGTCAATTTCCTTGAGCACAAAAATTTCTTCATTACTGGTTCCACTGGATTTATAGCAAAAGGTAATATTGCTATAAATTTCTATTATTTTTAATTTCTTTAACTTGCTCAAAATTAATAGTCGTGTTGATAAAGCAATTTAATTGATACATGACAAATAGATTAAAAATGATCGGTTTCTTGTTTTTAGCTGGTGGAGAAACTTTTCTACGTTGGCATGCATTAAAATATATAGTCTGCTACATTTATCCATGCATGGGTGGTAGTGTGCTACCTGTTAGAGGACGATTTCAACCAAAAGCTTAAGCTGATGGTTGAGGCCCAGGAATATGTTTTATACTCTATTACTACCTTGAATACCTTCACCGTTATTGCTACTAATTCTTTTTAATTGAGTCTATATAACTATATTGTTTCATAATGTGTGATGTGTGGCATGCAACAGTTTTTGTAGAGAAATTGTTGCGGGAAGTTCCACAGGTACAGAAGGTTTATCTCTTGATGAGGGCCAAAAATGCAGAAGCTGCTCGAGAAAGACTAAGAAAGGAAGTAAGTAGTTTACACGCTTAGGCTATGTTTAGTTCAATTTAATTTTGTTTATTTGATCTGAACTAATAATTTTCCGATCTTATCTGATTGTCAAGATTTGATTAAAGTTTGAATTTATAAGTACGCTAGTTTATACGGAAAAAAATGTATCAAATGGTGTTTTATAAGATATGTACTCTCCGTGCATTTTTTTAAGTGCTACACTTTAACATAATCACAATTTTGGGTAATTTAATTGTCTAAAATAAAATAAGAGGTCAGTGGGTTAATTGTAGGGATGGCAACGGGTCGGACTCCGACCCGACAGGAAGTCGGAGGTCAAATCCGACTCCGACATCCGACTCTGACTCCGATCTGACCCGACTCCAAGTTTTTTATTTTCATTATTCAATATACTTTGAGATATTGGGCTATTTGGGCCTTTACAACCCACACCCAATGCCACCTTGACCCACAAAAAAATCCACTATCTATTGGAGTCGGAGTCGAATAATCCGTTAAAGTCGGACATTTGTTGGAGTCGGATTTTTTTCTCGGATTTTTTGTAGGATCCGACTCCAACCCTCCTCCGACTCGAAGTCGGGTTATTTTAACGGAGTCGAACTCGGATTACTTTTTTTTTATCAGACTAGGAGCGGATATTTTACCTCGGATCGGGGCGGAGTAGGGTTGGATCCGGACTAGATTGCCATCCCTAGTTAATTGGAGTATCAATTAATTGTAATATAAAGATAGTGGGATAATATATAGTTTATGGAAAAGTAATATAATGAATGTGAAAGAAAATAAATAATAATAATAATAATAATAATAATAAAAGTAATAATAGTTTTAGGCGGAGACCATGATAGTAGATATATTTAATATTAAAATGTAGTTTAAAAAAATGAAGCCAAATTTAGACTAATAACTTTAGAAAACATTTTAATTGAGGTGGCTGGAAGTGAAGAACATAGTTCGGTTGGATAAGTCGTGTGTAGCGAAACTCAAGACATGAGACTGAATTCCATCTATAACTAATGGTTACATGTTTACTTACCATTTATTGATTATATATAGGTAGTAAAAAAAATTAAAAAAGATTTTATGATGGACTTATTAAATTTTATTATTACAGAAACATAAAAGTATTTTAATATTATATTTTCCTGAAATTCTTATAAATTGTTTTTTTTTTTTTATTTATTAATGGTAAGGTGAACACTCACCTTGAAAAGGGGGAATAAGGGAAATCCTCCCAAGGTGAGTTTGATGAGAATCCAACCCAAGTCTTATAAATTGTTATTGAATGTGGTTATTAGATTGTAGATACCGATCTATTCAAGCGGTTGAAAGAATTGCATGGAGAAAAATACGAGGAGTTCATGAAGAGCAAACTTATTCCAGTTATTGGAAATCTTAGTGAACCTTGTCTTGGTATGGATGCCAACGTCGCTGTTGACATTGCAAATAAAGTTGACGTGATTATAAATGCGGCTGGTAGCACTGAATGGCATGGGAGGTTTATTTTTCTCTCAATATCTTTAATTATTTTAAAATATTTTTTTAGAATTATACATGCATTAAAGTATTTTATCAACAATTTTAATTTTTAAATTGCAACACAATTATTGTATTTAAAGTTATGAAAATATGTTTTGAGACAGGTGAAGCATATTATTAAGTCACATAGAATTTTTGGGGTGATTAGGGAAATTGAAATGATTTTGTTCCCCTTTATATAATAGTCATATGACACATAACTATGGCAAAGCTAGGATTTTGATCTTGGTACGACACCAACGACTAATACTAGTCGATAATAATATAATTCAATATAATCACATTAAATAATTGAAAAAAAAATTGTCAATTAATAAAGACTACCATAACGAAACAAACATAATTGATAATATAATTATTAGTCGTAGAGCAAAATATGAACCACCTAACCACTATAAAAACAACTAGAAGTGAGTACGTAATTGACAAGTAACATTTTAATATGAGGGGAAATTTAACGTCATTAACATTATCATTATCAACTTATATTGTTACAAAATCAAGGAAACTCGATCACTACTATAGCTATAGGATGATTAAAGATTACATAGGATTATCAATTCTCAGTTAATCTAATGTAAAACAAAAGACATAAGATTAATCATAATACTCATCCACACATGCATCTAAAGTATTAAGCGTATGAACTAAGATTGAAACTACTAGACACGTTAGCAAATAAGAATAGTTAATTGCGTGCAAGTCTCATTAGGTTTTTTTTTTTATTTTTTTTTATTTTTTATTTTTTATTTTTTTTTTATTTAAAAAAATGAAAATTTGTAAATTGCAGCCATTTAAAGTTCGTATTTTGCAAATTGCAGCCATTTAAATTTTTTTTTGCAAATTGCAGCCCAAAAGTTCGTATAAATTGTAAATTGGAGCCCGATTCAATTTTTTCATCGATTTACATGTTGAAAAATCTTCGGTTAGGTTTTAGGGGTCATTTTAGTTCTTAGGGGACCAAATTGAGCTCGGAATTAGCAAAAAAAATAACGTAAGTGTCTCATATTTACAGTTTCCCACAAATCGATACACTTTTGTTACGCAAAACGAGATACTTGCGTTATTTTTTTTGTTAATTCCGAGCTCAATTCGGACCCCTAAGGGCTAAAATGGCCCCTAAAACCTTAATCGAAGATTTTTCAACTTGTAAACCGATGCAAAAGTTGAATCAGGCTGCAATTTACAATTTATATGAACTTTTGGGCTGCAATTTGCAATTTTTTTTTTAAATGGCTGCAATTTGCAAAATACGAACTTTAATAGCTACAATTTGCAGGAAAAAAAAAAAAACTCTGGTAGGGCACGGGTCTCCTCCCCATCTGCCCGGGCATGTAATGGCTAATTACAAAACTCAACTTTATTAGGAATTTACAATATGATATAATATGATAAGGTATAATAGATTAATATCATATCAATCCGTACAACGGTTTTAACATTCTTTAATCTCCTTTACAGATATGATACTCTACTCAATGTGAATGTGCAAGGAGTTTCAAGACTAATTGGCTTCACAATGACTTGCAAGAAAACCCCCCTTTTCTTACAAGTTTCGACTGGTATGGAAAATACGTAATACAAAGTATACAAATTCCAATAATTGATAAGTTATAACTTTTGAAGTTGCAAAATTACAAAAATATCGATAAATAATATAGAAAACATGTGAGTCATTCGATTGTTATAACTAAAGGTAAATATATATTGGTTGTTTGATCTTGTATAAGGACCAAGTCAACCAAAAGTTTTATATGGTTGAAGTTTTATGTTAACGGATTACTTAACCAAAAGGTTATTCTTCTATTTTTTTTTAATTATTTATTTATTTATTTATTTTTTTAATTTCCACTTGTGAAAATCTCAAAAGTTGTTCAGACACTAGTGTAGAAATAGTATAATAGTCCAACAATTATTTCATTTAATTAATAGAATGAAAAAGAAAAGAGGACATCATATTTAGGTATGTAGTATTTTCAAAGATCATAACCCTAACACTAGATATTTGTTTGTTTCGATATATAGCTTTAGTCACCAAGAAAAAGGTAGAAGGAGTTTTTATGGAAACGCCCATAGGCATGGAAGAAGACCTACCGGAGGGACGGAGCTGGAATTCAAAAACACTAGACATCGAAGCCGAATTCAAGTTGGCTGCAAAAATTGCTTCAGAAATTCCTAAAAATGAATTATCATTAGAGATGGCAAAGCTAGGTTTGAGAAGGTAAGAATGAAAGGTGAATTAATAATATATTATAAAGTTCTCTTTCCAATTTTTTTTTTTTTTTTTTTTTTTTTTTTTTTTTTTTTTTTTTTTTTTTTTTTTTATAATGCATCATTTTAATTTTTGCACTATTTACCATGGTTGACTTAATTTTTTCACCTCTATAAAATAAATAAATGTTATTATATAATATATCATTAGATCGATTGGTCATAATGTCTAGTTTCATATATAATTTTGTTACTCGTATAATTTTACTAATAATAGACAATTACTTAATGATCAAAGTTAGATCTCGATAAATGTGCCGGTCAAACTGATGGAAAAAAAAAGGGAGTATATATGATCTCACAAAAATACGCAATGTTTTTTGGTCTCATATTGTAAAGCTTCTAAGGGGGGGAAGTGGATTTATTTGCAAACACTTATGTGAAATTAAAGCTTGTTCACTTCAATTCACCATATATTTTTGTTGTGGTGAAATTATTTTTGCTGGAGTGAAATTATTTTTGCTGAATTGAAATTATTTTTATTGAAATGAAATTAATTTTGCTAAATTGATTATTTTTACTGATTCATTTTTATATTTCTTCATTAAAGCTACTAATTTTTACTTAACAAAAATTATTAATACTGAACTTAAATTATTTTTTATTGAACTGCATTAATTTTTGCTAAATTGAAATTAGTTTTTACTGAATATTGTTTTGGTTAGGTGAAGTGAATATAGTTTGAAATTGTTACATTTGTGAGCGTTTTGTCTATAAAAAGTTGTCTATTTTACAGTTCTTAACAATTTTTAACTAAATTTATAGAAAATTATTTTGTATGAAATAAGTACGTCATAATAATTTAATATACTAAATTAGTGCCCGTGCGATGCACGGTAGTAGTAATAGTCTTTTTTTTCCATAATTAATTTGTGATATAATATAAAAATAAGGCAACTCATGTAGAATAAAAAAATGCAATGCATACAAGAAATATATGATAATAAGGCAAAAATTGTTAAAACTATAATTGAGAAAAAAAATTATTATTTTTGATTAGTTGTGTTGAAAATATTTCAAAATAGTATACATTATATTATATCAATGATGCATGTTATTCCCAATAAAACTATATAATGTAGATGTTGTGACTTTTTATTAATGAATTAATTTAGTTAGAAAAAAAATATATACAATACAATGTACTTCCAAAAAATAAGCTAAGTAGAATAACTTTTTAAAAAAACTTAAAGCTGATGTCATATACTGTATTGGCTTGGCATATGTTCAAAGTGATAGCTTGACATATGTCCAAAGTGATCGAAGTAAGCATGACCTGTTTTAGTAGTAACTAATAGATTTTTTGAAGGAAAAAAAATCTATAAGCTAGTTGGTAAAATTGTTACACAAATACTTAACATAAAACTAACTCAATAAATATTATTTCATAAGATTTCAAAACAACACCATGAATGGAACTCCACCATACAATTATATAATGCTAATTTAAATGTTAATATTGTATTTTTGGGTATGTTATTTTATACTCTCCACCATATTTCAACTTTCTAGATCATAGCTTATTCTCCGATCCCTTGATAAATAAGTCTCAAAGTTTTGTGTAACTATTTTAAGTAAATAGAAAACAAAATAAAAAGTAATACAAGTATTATAAAGATAATATATAAGATTGGCTAGGAATAATATATTTATAGTTGTGTTATACACATATTCAAAAAATAAAAAATTAATGCTAAAAGGGGGAGGATGTTGAGGAAAAAAACAGCACCAGCAAATGACACGTGTTATTCATGTTTGTTTGTTTTATATTATGTTATACATGGTAATTAAGATGAATCATGTAATCAAACCCTAGTCAATTGGTCATTTGAATCATTTTTTTATTTATGATTAATTAACATGTGAATTTTTTTAGGGCAAAATATCATGGATGGGCATACACTTATCAACTAACAAAGGCCATGGGAGAGATGTTGCTAACCAAAATAAGTGATAAATTACCAGTGGTCATCATTCGCCCAACTTTGGTTGAAAGCATTTATAGTGATCCATTCCCCGGATGGATTGAAGGATACAGAGGGATAGAACCAACAATCGTATCTTATGGAAAAGGACAGCTTCAAGGAATTTTAGCAGACCCAGCAGCAATAGTAGATATCGTATGTATCTTATTATATTCCATCTGTTTTCTTTTATATTTAGCATCCCATGTACGTACTATTCTAGAAAATAATTAGCGTAATATATACTTACTATTAAATTCAACATATAATCAGTTTGGAAGTTTAATTCCACTAGTAACAATTTGGGGTTGGGGTTAAATTGTCTAGACCGTTAATCAGGGTCGGGTTGACCTATAAGGGGTTCCGACTAGGGATGTCAGATCAATGGAACGGGACGGGACGAGACGAATGTTGGCCTTCCCATGCTCATCCCCACCTAAAATTTTCATCCCCATCCTCGCGGCAAATCTGAAATTCTTCCCCATCCTCGCCTCGGCCGGTACAATTCCAAAACCATCATCGCCCCACCCCCACTTAAATATCTATCCCCACCTAAGACTTGCCTATGCCCCACTTTCTAATACACAATCCAACATAATTAATATAGATTATATATATATATATATATATATATATATATATATATATATATATATATATATATATATATATATATAAATGTTGATATTATACACTTTTTTAGTTATAATATTAGTGTACTATAAATTATTATATCTACTATTTTATTTTACATAATTTTTTTTATTATAAAATAGATATAAGTATATATAATTTTTTTAAAAAAATATATAAATGTGGGTGTTAGGTGGAGATGAGCCAGGTGGAGCGGAACGGCGATGGGGCGGGTACCATGTAAAATCTACCCCACCCCATCACCCATGATTATCCTCATTCCCGCCCCACCACCCACCAAACCAAGACCCATCCCCGCCCACTGGGGTGGGTCTCCTACTTAACCCACTCCACTAATTAACATCCTTAATTCCGGCTAGGTAAGGCTTACCTATCAAAAAAAAAATTTAAAAAAAAAAATAAATAAATAAATAAATAATCAACATATCACATGTTCTAAATAACTTTTATTTATTTTTTATTATTTGATGGAAGTTAAACTAACTTGAAGTATTGTAAATTGACATTTTTATATCTGTAATTAGGTTCCAGTTGATATGGTCGTAAATGCCATGATAGCAGCAATTGCCGACCGCGGGATAATTGGAGAGCCCGGATTAGAAATTTACCATGTCACATCTTCTATGGTGAATCCCCTAACATGCGAAATATTGATGAAGTTGTGCAAGAATTACTTTACATTGCATCCATTCATAACACCAAGTAGAGAGTTGATCAAAGTAAAAGACATTGAATTCTTCTCATCGATTGGTGAATACATATTATTTGGAATGGGTTCTAGTTCTTCAAATGATAAGCTACATCGCAATCTTGTTCGCATGGCAGCTATTTATGAGCCTTTCTTATTCAGCAAATTACGGTAAATTCTATCAATTTTAATTGTCTTCTTATTTAAATTTCTATACGTTTAGTGTACTGTGCTGATAGCCACATTGTGTGGCCACTTATAAAATAACAAAGTATCCTCTATAATACCGACCGAGTAACCCCTTTAATACTAACCGAGTAACCCTTAAAACTCTGACCGAATAGCTCCTGTAACACTAAGGAAACAATCCTTATAATGGTTGGCCGCACGGTTTGGTCAACCATTGTAAGAATTTGTGTTCTATACATCTATAGTTTCTTGACTTTGTTACATTCATAACATAGTGTAAAATTGTTTCCTACTTTCTATACATTTCATAACATAGTGAAAAATTATCTCCTACTTTCGATACATTCATAACATTGATCAAATAAGGGTTTAATTTAGAGATCAAGAATGATAATATGAGTGAATTTCTCAAATGCTTAATTGAGGAAACATTAAAAAATTTTGTAAGAAGAAGACATACTAATATATCGGAAGACTATAACTACTTTTAATCTCAACCGTTTAAATATAAAAGTTTAATCTTGTCCATTTATTATTTGACTTTTACATTAAAAACGAAATTAATTAATTTCAAAAGCTACTTTATTTTAGAAAAAAAAAAACTGAAAAAAAAAAAACAACCGCTTGTTGCTGCCATTGATACATGAGCCGTTCTAACTTAATCTCCATTAAATATGTATGGAGATTAAAGAATAACTAAATAATCAATGGAAAACTCCCAACTAAACTTAAAAAAAGGAATCTGATTTTATACATTGGATAGTTTTATAAATGGATAAGATTAGTATAACCAAGATTGATTGTTCTAACTTTAATTTAATTATATAGTTCAAAATTATTTAATTACTGCTCTCCACCACTCTCCCTACTTATTCTTGCACTAATTGATGTAACAAAAGTTCGAACACTAATCCCCAATTCATAATCTATGATCGAAATTTGGCTACAAACCTCACAAATTTTGCTTTCGATTGTTTATAGAATAGAATGTAACAAAATTTCTCCAAAACTCCCCAAAATTTCCATGAATATCCCTCTGAATTTCTCCCAAAAGCCAAGATTATGTTAAGTGGATTTTGTGTGCGCAAGTGCACAAAAATTTTCGTTTTTACTGTGTTGATTATCTATTATTGTAAATTAATAATTTTATATACTAGTATTTATTTATGGTTAAAGTTACGTCTTGAAATTTTGTCAAAAAAAAAAAAGTTATGTCTTGAAAACTTTAAAAAAAAATTATAAAAAAGCAATTTATATATTTTTTTGTCTGAAACTAAATTTTAAAAGCAATTTTTTTTTGTGAGAAATTACCTAATAAAAAAATATTGTAGAAAACTACCTATTAAAATAAAAAAATTTGTAAGAAACTACCTATTAAAATAAAAAAAAAAAAAATTGTAAGAAACTACCTATCAAAACAAATAATGTTGAAAACTATTATTTGTTAGTTTTTTTGTCTTTGACTAATTTCTCTGGCGTTGACCACTCTTGGCTAGTCACATAATGAGTGGCATTGGTTGGTGGGGCATGGAAAAAAAAGGATTTAAAAGTTCACATGATTGGGAGTGGGTGGTCAATGCCGGAAAATTAGTCGACGGTGAAGATCCAGTGGAAGGGTAGTCTTTTAAAACATTTTCATTTTAATAGGTAGCTATAATATTTTTTTTATTAGGTAGTTTTTCACAAAAAACAGCTTTTAATAGGTAGTTTCTTACAATTTTTTTTTTTAATTAGGTAGTTTCTCACAAAAATGGCTTTTAATAGGTAGTTTACTAGTTTCTAACAAAAAAAAAAAAAAAAACCCTACAAAAATCCATATTATCTTTAATACAATAAATTTCATTACTTCTCATATCAGTCATATGTTTAAATATATTGATCATTTGCATTGAAGATGCAACAAAATATAGCATAAGTTTTATAAATGGTTTTAAGATGATGATTATATTCTCGTGGCCAGGGTGAACGACAAGAACACACAAAAATTGATGGAAAAAATGTCATCAGAAGAGAAGAAAATCTTTGACTTTGATGTGAAACGCATAAATTTAGAAGATTATTTAATGAACACTCATTTCACAAGTGTAAGAAAACAATTTCTCAGCGAGAATATGCTCTCTGCAAAACTTTGAAGGCTCAACAAGTCAAAGCGAATGAAATCATGAACAAGTGCAAGTTAAAACTCTTATTATGTGTAACTCGTGCATTGTATGTTTTTTTTTCAATAATGGCTTGTTGTGAATAGTCCTAGAATGGCCACAAGGACAGTGATATAGACGATATACAATCCTAGATCTTGGCTTTGCCCCTCCACATATTTACCAACAAATAATGCAATTGATGTCCCCTTATGTTTGTATAATTAATATTCCGATTCTTGTTGCTTTTATTTATTTCATGTTGATTAAATAATGATGTTATATTGCTGATCTTAATAGATGCTGGACTTTCAGTATAAACTATAAAGTGTGATTTGTATTATTTATTCACTTCATTATATTATAAATTTTTAATATTAGTTTTACATTCTACTTTTCTTAAAATTAATGAATTTTAATTTTTGAAAGCCCTGCGTATATGATGACTTTCTACTGTACTAATTGTCTATTCATATGCAAGTAATAATTTGAATTCGCCATATACCCAAGGCATATGTAAGATAAGCATACACATGGATTAAGAAATTTTAGAAACGTAGAGGCAGAGTTTGAAAGAGGTGGGAATTTACATAGTACACTAGGGTGTATCATGCTCACAGTACATCCCATAGAAAATAAAGGCATTATTCTTCAAAGCAAAATTTGAGTTTTACCAACAAAAAAAAACAAAAAAAAAAAATCAAAAAAATTGTTTTTTACCACCAAAACTCTACAACTTTTATTTTACCACCAAATAAAAAATTATAAATTATTTTTTACCACCTGTCGTCTAAAACCTAATGGATTTTTTTAAATTCTTCGATTTTCGTGTCAACCACGTGGTCTTTAGGGGTTTTGGGGGGTATTTTTGTTCTATGGGTCCAATTTGAAGTTAGAATCGACAAAAAATGATCATAAAATGTCTCGTTTTGCGTAAAGGCATTTTCTGATCATTTTTTTTGTCAATTCCGATCTCAAATTGGATCCTAATGACGAAAATGCCCCTCTAAACCTTTAAAGAAAATGTTTTGCGCATGTAAATCGATAGTATAATGTTCTTTGAGTCTAAACTATATGTTCTTTACATTACCAATAGGCAATTCTTGACTCTACACCCGGGTGTACCACGCGCCCGGGCAAAAATGACATCCACTTCTCCATAAAACGCAAGCACCAAATAAGCTTAAAAAAAAAAAAGCAAAAAGAACATCATGTTAGTAAATAATGAACATGCCAGATTTTTTTAGCATAAATCTTTAATTACGAGAAAAGATCTACCCATGGCTCACATTAACTGTTAAAATCTTTTCAAAAATTATCATTTTCCACAATCAGTTTTGCTCTCTCTCCAATTATTTCACCCAAAAATAATTTAAGATTTCATTTTTAAATTTCCAAATTTTAAATTTCATTGTCAAAATGTCAGTTTTCAAATTTTTTATTTCTTTCATTTTTTACCAATTATATTTATAGTTATAATATTCATCTAAGGCCGGGTATATATATTTCTTGTGATGTTATATATGTGATTTAATAATGTTTTTTATTAGAAATCATGGTGTACTTTATAGTTGTGTGTAATGTACAATTGATTATTAAAACTATATTTTTTTTCCCTTGTGTCCATAATTATAACATACAATGATTTTTATCAGATCTTTTGATAGATTATTTCAAATGTCCATGTTCTTTGATTGTAATCGCAATGTACTTTTATTTTCACATAATGTTCATTACTTATTGTAAAATGTTCTTTGAATTTATCTTTGGATCGTGGTAGGTATATACTATCTCCGTTTCTAAAAGTTCGACTCACTTGCTATTTATGTAGTCAAAATAAAATAATTTTGACCACATTTAATGATTTATACAATCAAATTAAATTAACAAGTTTGATCATATTAGATTTCTCATATGATAAAATTTTCAAACATCAACTTTTTAAAATTTTTACCTATACACAACTGAAGTTATTAATGGTCAAAGATATTCATTTGAGACCGTGCAAATGCAAAGTGAGTCGAACTTTCGGGAACGGAAGGAGTATATAACTTATGTTCATTACGTAATATTATCATGTTCTTTAATAATATTACGAATGTTTTTTAGATTTGAAAAAAATCATCAATGTAGGAGATCTCAAAAGAATTAATATCGTCGTCAACGCTCTAATCCTGATATAAAAAAATAGTTATTGTTAATTAATATTAAAAAATATATAGAATTAATAAATGATATAGTATTTATAAATAATATTATAATAATTCAAAGAACATACAAGATATATCAAAGCTAAAGCACATACCAGAGAATATAAGGGATAAAAATAAAGGACATTCTTATGATTGTTCAATAATTATAATAACGACGCGAATATAAGTACACTTTGTAAATTACATCATCTTTAACCTTTTAAAAAAAATATAAAGAACATCATATCCAACCTTTGTCATACGGATCTCAAATTCATACATATCAAAATAGGAAAAAAAAAACAATGATATTTTTACAATAATGGTGCAAATTAGTAACGAAATACAATCAACCTAATAAGCAAAAATATAAAATTAAAATCATAACAAATAAAATTAAATTACCTTCTCCATCGATTACAATGTCCTCAAATTTATCACCACTGTCAATATCATTACTATCTTGACCATATCAACAAATAAAGAATTAAAATCATGGTGAGATTCACTACTAGAAAAAGTTCATTTACCGATGGGAAATACCGATGGCCAATAAAAGCCATTGGTAAAAATAGAATTTATTACCGATGATTTTTTCAAGCCATCGGTATAATTTTACCGATGGCCTTTTTCCATTGGAATTTGTGATTTAAAAAAGAGAAAATTCAATTTTTTTTACTGATGGTAAAAAGCCATCGGTAAAAAAAAAAATACTGATGGCTTTTAGCCATCAGTATTTTTAAAAAAAATAATTAAAAAGAGGAAAATCCTAACAGCCCTAAATTCTTATTCCGCCTCTTTTTCTCTTACTCTCTCCTCCTCTCGTTCTCTCTCCTCTCTATCCTTCTCTCTTCTATCTTCTCCTTCTCTTCTCTAACATTCCTCCTCCCCTCTCCTTCTCTTATATGACGTTCTCCATCCTCCTCTCTCCTTTCCTCTCAACGTTTCTCCTCTCACGGTAAGCTTAATTTCTCTCTCCTCTCTTTCGATTTTTTCTCTCCCCCTCTACTCCCTCATCAAAACCACCACCACCGCCACCACAAACGTCACGAAGTTTTTGGGTTACCACCGTCACCATCAAGAGGTTATGCAAAGTTTATGGTTTTTTTGGTCAAACTCGACCATGATGAGAATTCCAGATCTGGAATTTTCATGGTCGAGTTTGACCATTATTTAAACCCAAAAAAAGAAGAAA
This sequence comes from Chenopodium album, assembly GCF_948465745.1. NCBI lineage: Eukaryota > Viridiplantae > Streptophyta > Magnoliopsida > Caryophyllales > Amaranthaceae > Chenopodium > Chenopodium album. The sequence continues at coordinate 15,884,526 of NC_137835.1, read as the reverse complement.
TTTGAAAGGTATGTTGATTTTTGTTTAATATTGTGAGTTAATTTCATTTTTGCGTGGTTTAATTTTGATTTTGTTGTTTAATTTGGGTTTATTTTGGGATTTCGTTGATTGATGTTTAGTATTTATGGGTTGTTTTTTGTGGGTTTATTTGTGTGATTTTTGTGGGTTTTCAGATATGAGATTTTAGTGTTTTTCCATATTTTTTTGTTTTCAGATCTGTAATTTTACATTTTTGTTTGTTTTTTCGAAGTTATGGTGATTTTTAGTTAGTGGTGGTGGGTGGTTCACGTTGACCGGTGGTAGTAGGTGGTGGGAGGTTAAAAGGGAGGTGGTGGAAGGTAGTGGTAGTGGTTTAGGTGGAGGTGGGAGGTTGTAAGGGGGTATGTGGTAGAGGGGGTAGTGGGCAGGAGGGGTTAGGGTATTTTTTTAAAAAAAATTTTATAGCAATTTTCCGAGAGCCATCGGTAACCGAAAATACCGATGGCTTTTCCCATCGGTATTTTTAAAAAATACGACGATGATTTTCCATCGGTAAAACCATCAGTTTTACATTTACCGATGGCTTTTCCATAGGTATTTCTTATTTTTCCGATGAATGGTTTTTCGTTGGCCAAATACCGATGGAAACCATCGGTAACTTGAAACCGATAGTTTTTGGTATGTTTACCGATGGTTTTTTACCATCAGTATTCGACTCATTTCTTGTAGTGATTTTGATTGGTGCAAATTCTATTGCTTTGTATTTCTCTCTCTATAACATTCTTTATAAACTTTGTTCTCTCTTAATTCGAAATCGAAATGTGGTGAAATTTAATTTTGAAAGTTATGCAAAAAAAAAGGGGGGGGGGAATATCATTTTTTACTCCCATTGTGGAAGATTTATTATTTTTATTTATTTATTTTAAAGAACAAACTGACAACTTGTAAAAAAAATGTTAAAATACATCATTTAACACCAGGTGTACCATGAGCATGGTACGATTGGTAAACTATGCATTTTTTTTTTTGAAAAAAAAAGTAGGGACAGAGAGAGTATGTAATCAAATGTGTTTATGTAAAAAGTAGGTATAATAAAATAAGAGTGAAATTGTGTACAAGTTTTACAAGGTAAGGTGGGTAAAAATGATAAAGAAGGTTAATCAAAAATTAAAAGTTGACGATGAATAGACATCATTTTTAAAAGTTAGACATGAGCTCGACACAAGTATGACATGGCATATGGGGCAAGCAATGCATGGTCTCCTTTTTTTAATTATCGACTCAAGCTTGCTTGACACGGTACAATTTTTTGTTTGCCCATTCCAGGTATGGCCTGCTTAAGCACAAGGAATGCTCATTGCTCGTCTTTTAGTGAGCAAATAGAAAAAAAGTAAAGGAATAATTGATACAACACTTCTTCAGAAGTTAAGAAACTATGAAATAAGAGGTTAAGTGACATGTTTTTAATCAATAATTACAAAACAAAAAAATCTTGATTAATATAGGAAAATTAAAAATCCAACATTTACACTTTCTTCCCGTAAAATCCAACCTTTCGTTTATCCCACAAAAATTCAACCTTTACCCCCTATCTTCATCTAAAATTCCATTACGTGTTGATGACAGGTACTTGTAAGTTATATGTCACGTGTCAGCTATTAATAAGTTAATTCTTTTTTAAATCATTAAAAAACAAAAAAAAATGAAAGAAAAAATTAAAAAACAAAAAAAATTCAGAAAACCCAACCCCACCCTCCTTCCTTGACCACCCCATGTCCCCATCCCCACAGCCCACACCAAAATTCAGCAACCCCGTTCCCCTCTCCACCGGAAAACTCACACCACTCTTCCTATCGGCCAGTCACCCCTGCACTACAGCAACACACGCTACCCGCAATCACCAATTCGCCACCCGCAATCACAACCCACAACACCCGCACACACAACCACAACACTAAACAACCACCATCACCACCAACGAGCCTAAAGCTTACCTACAGAACCCATCTCCACCTCGTCACCAATTCACCACCCGTAATCACCAATTCGCCACCCACAATCACTAAACAGCCTCCATCACCACCAACCAAAACTTTGAATTATGCTTCAATTTGAATATATACAAAGATTTTGCGTTCACAAGGGGGTGAAATTAGAGCTAACGACTATGGATTGTGGGACGCTCTATTCGCGGCCGTGATGCACGCTACGTGGTTGCTATTGCTGGTTAACTTCTGGAGGATGTTGTGGTGGCGTGAGGTGTTGTAGTTATAGTTGTTGCGGTTGATATGGTGTATAAAGAGAGGAAGGTTGGAGCAGTGAGCGGGCTGCTGGTGGAGTTACGGTGGGTGGTGCTATGGGTGTGAGGGGTGTTACTAGGAGTGAGAAGAGAAAGTGAGAGAATTAAAAAAAAAAACTTTTTAACCTGTTTAACGTAACAAAAGGTTAAATGGATCTATCGGTGAAGATAGGTGTATAGGATAGCTCCCGCTGAACTATCGCCCAGCCCCAAGGTGCGCACTCACTACCGAGAAAGCAATTAAGGAAGGCTCATTAGCCCGGTTGAGTCAGCCCGCAGGGCTGACCAGGCTGAACTCTCCATGAAGGAGATGGTACGCCTATAAATATAGGGTAAAGTACAATGGAAAAGAGGTTAGACACTGAAGTTATTATACTCTCTATATCTCTCTAAGTACACTTTCTCTCTCTAAACACTCTCTAACTTAAGCTTCGGAGGGGGGTTCCTCGAGCCACCCCCGAGGGCAGTTTACGTGTGCTGCCTTTTGTAAGTTATTGAAGGGACCCAACTCACCCAGCAGAACCCTTGGATCCATACCTGGAACAATTGACGCTAGAAGGAGGGGTAGGATCATCTAACCTGAGGTTCACCAACTGAGCTAGGGACTAGTTAACTAACCACCATGGCCGGAGAAGAAACTGTACCAACACCCATGTCCAAAGCCAATGAGACCAACCAAACACCACAAAAAACACCCTCAGTAACCCTCGATCCAAAAGGATCCACTGGAAATCCCAAACCAACCATCTCACAGAAATCCAACCCCATCGGATCGACGTCAGCTGCAGCTAAAGCGGCGTTGAAACCAATCGATCCGACAGGATCTAGTTCCATTTTCAAATACGGAATGTCGTTAACAGGCGCAAACAATGACCTCATTGTTTCAGCACCTGTAACCCAGAAACCGCAGCCCGTAAACATGCCAGCCATCCTGTAGAACCTCTCTAAGTGTAGTAAGGAGCAGCTGGCAACAATGACGACGGTCCTTACCAATATGGGTAAGGGGCGAGCCCGTCACCGACAATGGCAACTGCGGAGCCCGCAGTAAAGAAGCCGGCGCCCTCAACCCTCACCCCCTAGCAGAAAGAGCTCGTTCAGCTGAGGAAGAAGGTATTGGAGTTGGAAGCTCGTAATCTGAACCGAGAATGGAGCGTGGAGGAAGTAACCCCGGCTCAGATCAGCCTGGAGAAGCGGGTCCCCAGCAGCAGGTCGCCAGCCTCAGAGCGAGGACCCAGCCCGGAGAGGGACAAGCGAGCGCGAATCTAAGTTGTTCCAGATGATTCCCCATTTAGCCAGGAGATTCTGGAGGAACCAATGGAGAAGGTAAAGATGCCGAGCTGCAGATACAATGGAACCACAACACCTAAGAGCCACGTATCAGCTTTTGAGAACCACATGGTACTCTATACTATGACGGACTCAGTTTGGTGTAAAACATTCCCGCCAACCCTGGAGGGGCTGGCAGCGGAGTGGTATGGTGCCATTCCCAAATGTTCCGTGTACTCGTATAACCAGCTGAAAAGAATGTTCATGGAGCATTTTATAACCCTAGTAGATCGAACTAAGATGACAACTGAGCTGATGTCGTTAGTTTAGGGAAAGGACGAGCCCCTGAGGGAGTTCATCACCAGATTCAACAAGGAGGCAACAACCATTCCAAATATGAGTCAAGAGGTAGCGCTGTTAGCAATGCAGAGCGGCTTGCTACCAGGCTCGCCTTTCAGAGCGTACATGGGGCGTAAGAGCCTCAAAACACTAGCTAAAGCGCTGGGTAAAGCGTACGAGTTCATCAAGGCAGACGAAACAGACAGAGCCATGCTGAGTAGGAAAGCAACGGGTGACCACTAGTACATAATTAACCTTAAGTAACACCCTAAAAGTGTTACACAAAGTGGTAAAAGTGTTATTATAGACAATAGGTAACACTTTATTGGGTGATACATCCGCCCATGTTACCAATGGTCTTATGTAACACTTTGGGTAACATTAGGTAACACTTTTAAAAGTGTTATTATAAACCCTTTTATGTATCACTTTTAACATTATTAGTATCATTTCTAAAGTGTTACTATTTATTTTTTATGTAACACTTACTTATCTTTAGTAACATTTTTCAATCATATAGTATCACTTTATCCGACATTATGTATCACTTTTTCGAACTAATGTAACACTTTGTTGATTATTAGGTAACATTTTTTAATCATGTTTTGACATATAGTAGCACTTTATTTGACATTATGTATCACTTTTTACAAAGTATTGTAACATTTTATAGATTAATAGGTAACATTTATTATTATTATTATTATTATTTAGTTATTATTATTATTATTATTATTATTAATATTTACTACATTTTTTAAAAAATATAAGAAAACATAAATTATATGTACAACAACTATATGAATAAGTAATCAACACATAATAGAAAACAATTTGGATTGAAATAACTTCATATTTCTCACAAAAAAAATCCATAAACACCAATTTAAATGTTTGGCCAAACAATATAATAATCCAAACACAAAGAATATTAAGTTCGATCTCTAGCTTGGAAAAAGTAAGGAAAAACAAAAAACTTCCAAATTTAAAAAAAGACAACGATAACAATAAAAAAACATTAATAATAACAGCGTATAGCAGTAGCTACACAGCTAGCTAGCAGAACGGTAAATGCCATCAGCAGTCTTCAGCAGCAACTAACAATAGACAATAGTGGAAGCTTCCAGCAATAGCAGACATGAATTGGCAGCAACCAGCAGTAGTAGACATGAGTTGGCAACCGAATGAGCAAGATTCAGCAGCAAAACAACAGCAGAACAGCTGAAAACAGCAGCAAAACAGCAATAGAGACAGCAGTAGCAGCAAAATAGCTCAAAACAGCAGCAAAACAGCTCGAAACAACAGCAAAACAGTGCGAAACAGCAGCAAAACAGTAGCAAAACAGCTGAAAACAGCAACAGAGACAGCAATAGCAGCAAAACAGCTCGAAACAACAGCAAAATAGCTCGAAACAGCAGCGAAACAGCTTAAAACAACAGCAAAACAACAATAGAGACAACAGTAGCAGCAAAATAGCTCGAAACAGCAGCAAAACAGATCAAAACAACAGCAAAATAGCGGTACAGAGCAAAAAAGCAGTAAAAGAAAGTTCTTGTTGATCATCAATTGCTATCCCAATTCTTCATCTTCATCCGTTTGATCCTATGTGTGAAAGCATCATGTATCAAAAAACTAGAACAAAAATTAAATAATTCAATAATAAGAGTTTGTGCTATTTAAAAGATTATACAGTAACTTACCTCATTTCGTTGTTGCTCATTAGAGTGTACAATGGGAATATGATCTGTAAGTTCTGGATTGGATGACATATTTTCAAGTGATCGAGTCAAAGTATCAAACACTTCAGGATCAATTTGCTTGAGCGTCTTCATTAATTCTGCTACAGTTTCTTTCACAATTTGGTCTTTATAAGGCTTTAATAACTCATCGGGAATTATTGGATTGTTACTCTTTCCCCTTAGTGAACATATCCCTGGTTGCTTTTTTCTATGGCCAAAGTTATTTGGTTTATTCATTACTTCATAGTATGCAACATCTCCATCAATTTCACTTTGAATTTGTACCTTCTCCATCTTGTCCTATAATAGGAATATAACAATCAAACAACTAATTTGAGACAAATAATCATATTCAAAAAAATATGCAGACAACAGGACTTACAATGTTACTTTGGGTGGGCTCATAAGATGTTTTGTATTTCTTGTCTGCTTTCCTTTTACGACTTTCTTTGTACATGAGTGCCAAGGATGGTGGCTTTTTTTCAACATCTAGTTGTTTCTAGAATAAAAAAAACACATCCAAATAAGAATTGAATGAATATTGTTTACATGATCCTAGTGAGAAAGATATAGAAGGAAAAATGGTATAAAAATATACCAATTTATGCTGTTTCCTCGCTAAAGTCATAGGACCCATGGTGTGCCTATCTTTTTTATCTATACTTATTTCCCTTTTCTTTTGGCTGTCTTCCTGCATGCATGCATAACACACGGTTCATAGTTTAACACATTTCAATTTTGAGAAAGAAATAAACAATTGTAATATAAATGGAAACAAACAACATAACTATACCTGGACTGGTTCCAAATTCCAAAATTCTAGCAACTCTTTGAAATGTGCTTCTGGAATTGTATTAGGTGGATTTGCCAACCTATCACCATCATTGTCGTACGGAGTAAAGTGTGTTGCCTTTACACTACATATATATCTACGCCACAGCCTTCCCACGGATGTCAAAACACAATCTTTACCTTTTTCCGAGATTATGTATTTCTTCTGTATTAAGTAAAATATTAAACAACAAATAAGGAAGAAATAAATTACGTCAGCCACTTGACATATAATAGCACATAAACTAGTCAAATCACACCATTTAAAAAAAAGGTGCATACCTTCACGTAACTCCAAATTTGTTCCTTGTTTGGAACATAATGCCAACTAATCTTGTTCAACGGTGCTAGAGAAGAATTACGAGCTAAAGTCCCTAATAATCTTGTAAATGTATTCACAGTCTTATCATCGGGACCAATAGGCTTTCCCATTTCATTAAGAACAATAGGCTTACGCTCCTCTAATGTCCATTCATAGACATCTTTACACATAGTTGGTCCTCTAGTTCGCTTACTTTTTGGAGGTGCTACATGAATATTAACTCGACAAAGTCATTAAAATCATATATTGCTCTTAACATATCTATCTTAAAATATTTAGAACGAAATGATAGTGATCATTACCTATTTGTTCACTTTCTTGCTCTTGATTCATTAGTGGTATTCATTAGTGGTACATCTTGCATTATTCCTAGCTCCTCATGGGTAAGAGTACTCAAATCCTCACTAAAAGCATCTTCTTCATCGTCATATTGTTCCAAAATGCGTTCATTTGAACCCATATGATTCTCATAATCTTCTTGTAAGTCATGTCCAAATCTTTGTGGTTGTGAAAAACTTTGTGCTTGTGAACTCCCTAAATGCCAATCTGAACTAGCCATGTTAACAGGCTGTGAACTAGTCATGTTAACAGGTCGTAGTTGTCGTTGTAGTAATAAATCACTTTGTTTTGCTCTCCTCTCTCTTTCACGTAACTGTGTTTGCATTTGCCTATAAGCACTGAGTGAACCAGGGGCAACCACTGTCTTATTCTGCCCTGTCTTAGTTTGGATACCATTCCCAATCCCAACCTCTTTCTCTTGCTGATTATGGATTCCTGATTTTTTCTGTGCAGTAGACTTGCCCAATTGGATTTTTCTTTGTGTTGAATCTCTCCCTTGTAATCCTTGATCTGAGTGTTGTCTCTCGGTGTCTTGAAGATGCATCTTAATTTGATTAGCCATTGGTACTGAAGAGACACATGCCGTGTCCTTAGTGTTTGTGGTTATCTTCCCTCTCAATGCCACAACCTGAAATTAAGTATTCACGAGAATCATTAAACAAGTATTACATGATTTTTGAACAGTTATGATTCACAAAATTAAGTTGTCAAAAAAAAAAATTTACCACCTTCTTTGAACGAGATCTCAAGTTTACCGCATTTTTCCTTATCTCATTTTCATCCTCTTCACTTAAAGGTTCAGTTCACCCTCTTCATCAGGTGTATACTCGTCAGTATCTTTTGTCACCTTCTTCCTTTTTTTCGTTTGTTTCGATCCCTTCATCGAATGTTTCATTTCATAAGCCATGGATGTAATCCCTAAATCCTTCATCCTGATTCTATTTTGTTCTATAGTTTTTTGTCTAAGTTTCTCATAGTCTGCCATCTAAATCTTTCTTCCTACAAAGAACACACAAGGCAGTCAGTTTAGAAGTGTGTACAATGTCTACAGCAGATATCTGTCCACACAGTAGTTTAGAACAATTTTTTTACTTCATAATTCATCTTAGTTTGAAACTCCACCAGAACAACTCAGCAGTCAGCACAAGTGACACAAACTTCAGAAATCTGCTGCTAGTCAATTATAAGTTTATAATGAAAACTTTAAAGCTGATGAAAGAGGCTTACATATTTGCATTTGGTCACTAAAACTCAATTTTATTTACATACTAACCTGATAGTCTGATAAGTAATCCAAAAACCAACTAAAGAATGTAAACTGCCTTTCTTGATGCAGGTCAGATTAAATGGTTAATATTCACATGTATTTCCTAATCTTAACTCTATAAGTAATGTAGTAGAATTTATTAGTAAGTATCCAGAAAATTGAGTGACTTGTATGGAGAGTAGTAGCCTCAAGCTGCTTGGAGAGATTAATAGCCTAAAGCTATTGTTATCGTTATCATCTTAATCAATCAATCGATCCTTCAAGCTTTCCCCCAATTTAAACATCAAGATGACAGTTAGAATTTCTACTTAAATTGTTAAACTAGGCTTCCGACACACCATAAATCACCAATTTTGAGCATGTGTTTTATACTTAAATTGCTAAGCAAGAATTTATATGACCTGTCTAGTGTCCACTAATGTTAATAAGCATTACCTTGGTCTCTGAAATAATTTTGATTCTCTCACCAGAAATTGTGAGGAGATTTGCTAAGTTAAAAGAATATAAGGAGGGAAATATTGAAGCAGAAAATGTAGCTTTTGATAGATACATGCAGAATATCAGTTTACTAAAAGAGGTGTTCAATGTTAATTCCGAGAGGCCTGTTAGAATTGAGGCGTTCAGGAAGAGGATTCGGCAGACAATAGATCAGGGATTAGAAAGGCTTCAGACGTGTAATTCAATTCATGTTCCTAGCAACTTAGACAATGAAGATGATCCAGACCCAAAAGTAGCTAAAAATTCAACCGAAACTGCACACACCACACATAAAAAAGGCAACACACCAGCCAAATCACAATTCCTCTACAATAAATTGTTGCACCAAGATATAAGCATATACAACACTATTTCAACACAAGTCAGATCACAATTTCATAAAAAAAACTCTCATTTATAATGACAGAATTAAATATACAACACAAGTCAAGAGATCAAATTACTCCCCACGCATGACTCATATAACAAGCAGTTGCATCAGGTTCATTAAAATGTAAGGGACTAATCACAACTCTAATCATTCAATTCTCATGCACATAATCAATTCACATATTTAAAATTAGCTCTAAATTTCAGTTCTGAAATTCAACACTGAATTCAGTTCTGAATTCAGTTCTGGATTTCAGTTCTGAATTCAGCTCTGGATTTCAGTTCTGAATTCAGCTCTGGATTTCAGTTCTGAAATTCAGCACTGAATTCAGTTCTGAATTTCAGTTCTGGATTTCAATTCTGAATTCAGCTCTAGATTTCAGTTCTGAATTCAGCTCTGGATTTCAGTTCTGAAATTCAACACTGAATTCAGTTCTGAATTCAGTTCTGGATTTCAGTTTTGAATTCAGCTCTGGATTTCAGTTATGAATTCAGCTCTGGATTTCAGTTCTGAATTCAGCTCTTGATTTCAGTTCTGAATTCAGCACTGGATTTCAGTATACTCAAAGGTACCAAAATTCCCAAGTATGATGGTGCAAATTGGCTGCAGCAAAGTTTAATTAAGACACCAAGGCCCGTCATTGCAAAATTAAGAATCATAATCAGAGCATACATACAATTCATGAAGCTCTTTGCTCAAAATGAATACACAATAGCACAGAAACATAACCTGAAAAAAGCAGTTGAGCACAGAATGAGCATGCATATCACCTGAGCACAGGAAAAGCACCTAAGCACAGAAAAAGTACCTAAAAGCACCTGAGCACCAGATTGCTGTAAAACTCTGATTAGTTAATAGTCTAAGTCATATATTGATCTTGCTAATACTCAGACTCAGACTGTTAGCAAGATTAATTTACCTCACACGCTAGCTTTATAAATCTTGCAAAAAGTGTGACGCAAATTAATCTTCCTAGAACTAAAGTCTGATCATTTATAATCATGCAGTGCAAAGATTAAAGTTCATTGAAATTATGTAAATAATAGAAAGTACCTTAGTGAAGCCCACACAACTAACCTGCTGCCCGAGCACCAAGATACCACACAGCTCAAAACTGCCAAATGTAAATACTGTCACTATAGTATCAAACCTCAAATAAATTTAATAATTTATATAAAGGTTAGAGTAAATTCTGTAGCACAACACTAAATTTACAACTTATAAATTTCATAAGAACACAAGTTCAAACAGAAAAATAGAACACTTCAATAATAGTTTGTCAAATCTAAATAATAAGTTCAAACGAAGGATAATTATTATAAAAAAATAATCTAAACATGTCACTTTGATGGTTCCATCCAATCCCAATCAGTTTCATCTTTATCGGAACTTTCTTCGTGATTATGATCCCTCCTTTCATGGTCAACGGGCACCTCAACTCTGTCATAAGGAGCTTCTCTGCACCAACTTTGGTTTTCATCTCCATCAGTAGCCAGAATTACATCCTCTGCGGGTTCACGAACTTCATTCATATATGTGTGTTCAGATTGCCCCTCGGCATAAAAAAAGTCTCTTGGCAAATTTCTGTGCACATAATGCCAATCTTCTTCAAGGCCGTCTTGAGAACACTTGATGCACTTGTGATGCCAAGACAAAAGGATCATCTTTAGAACACAATTTCTTAAAGTTAACGCGAGTGAGTCCATAATCATCTACTTCCACATGGAACCAATCACACTCGAACAACACAACATTAAATGCACTCCAATAATTGAACTCAATTATCGATTTTATAGCCCCATAATATGTGACATTACCAAGAACAGGATTGTGATCCTTGCTACTTGCAAAGCTTGGAGTCAAAGCGGTTAAAGAGACTCCGCTATTTTGAGTTTTACACCTTTCATCATGATCTCTAGTGTAGAACTTATATCCATTACAAAAGTATCCGGTGTACCTCCTTGCAATAGTAGAAGGACCTTTTGATAGCCACTTAATATGATCCGGGGCATTATCCACCACAACCTTTTCTCTAAACCAAACCATGAATTCATTGCTATGCTCTTGCGCCTCTTTCCATCTTCTTTTTCGTTTGTCTCTAGACTTATTCTTCACAAACTCTTCATGTTCCCTTCATAGTATTAACCATATAAGTAAGGTAATAAAACAATATAAATGTAAACACAATTGATAAGATATTAAAAAAATTACTCACTTGATGTAATTCTCAACTTGGTCATCTTCACAATTAAACAACACATAACGATGTGCTAGAGCCATTGTGTCTGAATCAAGAGTGTATGCCTTCCCTTTCTTCTTCCCTTTCTTTTTCCTCCCAAGAGGATAACCTGCCTTAGGGAATAAAGGTGATTCTTCATCAATTTCATAAGTTTTGTCTTGACTTTTGTTAAACCACTTAGATCGTTTCTTTACACTAGCATTCAAATACCTAGAGCAAAATATCAAGCACTCTTCAGCCAAATAACCTTCTGCTATAGAAGCCTCAGGGCGACATCGGTTTTTAACATATGATTTTAACTTTCCGAGGTACCTTTCTATAGGGTACATCCACCAATCACACACCGGTCCACCACGCTTGATTTCATCAACCAAATGAATTGGTAAGTGGATCATTATGTCAAAAAAAGGTGGAAATATTCTTTCTAGTTCACAAAGAGTCTCGACAATTCCTGCTTGAAGGCGATCCAAATCTTTCGGATTGATGACTCTCTTGCATATTTCCCTAAAAAAGCCACTCAATCTCATAAGAGGTAAAGCAACATGCTTTGGTAAAGTTTTTCTAATTGCTGACGGAAGCAAGTGTTGCATTATTATATGAGCATCATGACTAGCATATCGCTCTTCCTTCGTCATTGAGAATAATGCTTTGGGCAAAAAAACATACCGCTCGTCATCTGTATCTATAGGATGTAGTTCTTCCCTTATACCCATTTCTTGCATATCTAATCGAGCCTTATGATGATCTTTTGACTTTCCAGGTACGTCTAACAAAGTTGCCAGCACATTATCACATCCAAATGATGACGACAACCACAATCTTTCCAATAAGGCAAAGTGTGGAAGACAGAGGACTTTCTCCAAGGACAATCTACATATTTCTTCTTTGGTTGTAACTTTCCAAACTTGTTTTCCCAGTTTTCCAACAAGCTTAAAATTTGATCCCCTGTTAAAGGATCTGGAGATGTCCTCTCTTCCTTTTCCCCATTATAAGACACCATATCATGCCGCCAAGGATGATTTTCATCTAACCATCGACGATGAGCCCAATAACAGGATTTGTTACTATTACTCAAGTGATGATGATCAGTCTCGTAGTGACAATAAGGGCATGCAAACTTCCCTTTGGTGCTCCAACCCGATAACATAGCATAACTTGGAAAGTCGCTAGTGGTTGATTGTAAAGCTGCATGCATCTTAAATGTTTGACGCTTCTTCGCATCATAGGTGTCCAACCCATACTCCCACAAATATTTGAGTTCTTGAACCAATGGTTGAAGATAGACATCAATGTCATTTCCAGGAGAGGTGGGCCCGGGAATAAGGAGAGATAGCATTAAGAATTCTGGCTTCATGCACAACCATGGTGGTAAGTTATAATTAATTAGAACAACAGGCCATGTACTATGTTGTGTGCTCATAGTTCAAAATGGATTGAATCCGTCACTTGCGAGGCCCAAATGAACATTACGTGTCTCACTAGCAAAATCTGGGTACTTTTGGTCAAACTCTTTCCATGCCTCACCATCAGCGGGATGCCGCAATAACTCATCTTTCTTTCTTTCTTCATCGTGCCACCTCATTAGCTCTGTTGTTTCTGAACAAATGTACAACCTTTGAAGCCTTGGTTTAAGAGGGAAATGCCAAAGAACTTTTTCAGGGACTTGATGCACTTTCTTAGGTGGTTGATTGCTAATATCTTCTTGGGATTCAGTCTGTGTTTCTTTCCACCTTGGAGCATGACAAACATAACAAGACGTGGCAGCTTCATGCTCCTTCCAATATAGCATACAATCATTACGACATGCATCAATCTTGTCATAATGAATACCCAGATCTTTTATCAATTTCTTTGCCTCATTAAAAGAGTTAGGCAAATTGGATGCATGCGGTAACACTTCTCGAAAAAGCTCCAAAAACTCTGAAATTGCTATATTAGTTAACCCATGAGTACACTTCAAAAGGTAAAAACGAATAATAAATGATAGCTTTGAAAATTTTTTGCACCCAGGATATAACTCTTGTTTACCATCTTCAACTAACTTATAAAACTTCTTAGCCTCATCATTCGGCTCATCTCCAACACCTTCATACCTTTCTGCCACATCTCTATGAACATCATATATCAGACGTTCAATATCATCATGCATGTCTTCAACATCCCTCTTAGTATTTGATGTTGATGACATGCCCTTTTCATAACAATGCCATCCTTCAGTGCCAGGCTCAATCCCGTTTGCAATCAAATGATTGAACACTGTCTCTCTACGATGCCAAAAGCGATGATAGCACGCCTTACAAGGGCAAGTAATTTGATCTCCAATTGCTCGTGAAGAGAACGCTTTATCTAAATAATCCTCTACACCTTTCTCATACTCATGACTAGATTGTAAGAAGTTGGTCCAACTACTCATTTCGTCTCCTTTATCAAAATTTAAACACAACGAATTTAAAGATTTAAAATATTGGCATACAATTTTAACATTTATACAAGGAATGACAATATATTTAATCAAGGACCAAGGCAAGCCCTTTCAAGCTTTAAGTATTGAATAAGGAAAGAAAATCTAAAACTGACTGAATCAAATGAAACTATAGCTAAACTAATTTTGTTAATCCTTATTCTAAACTAGCTGTTATAATGACTGAAAAACTAGCTAATAACATAATTACTATCAGAATTCCGGGGTAATAACCCAAGCTAATAATCATTCTATTGCAAGTCACATCACAACAAGCCAAGCATATATACATGCATACATATAAAATGAAAATCATGTTGCAAGCCACATGACTATTGAGAACATTGACTAAAAAAAAAAAAAATCTACACAGGTTTAGGGAATATTTCAAGCGTTAATCCCCTAGCTTGAACCCCACTGTGATCATACACTAAAGTACGGTGGCGTCCAAAGGGAAAGAAGATAGAGCAAAAGAGTCGCCAACAAGTTTTTTAGGAACTTGTAAACCGTTCACGAGGTGAAGGTTACACCCCTTAACGATCCAAGAGATCGTCAACTCCATAAGGTCTTGAACCAAATAAGGGTTCGGGGATGAAGGTACAAATTCAACCTAAAAGAGATTGAACCCGCCCTAATAATAGGCCTCTACTTTATTCTGATCGTATTCATGTGCGCTTTCTGACTAACATACAAGCAAAAGGATTAACCCTAAACCTATTTATCTATGTTGGTTGAATTTAATGCACAAATAAACTATTATTGGCGATCACTTGAATTATAATCAAATTAACCCTAACAAGATTATTAATTATCTTATTAAGCGTGATTACAAGTACCAAGTCCCTTTAAACATGCATAAAAGGTGTGATCAAGCAATAAATAAAAAAAATCATCAAGCAACATAATAATAATCATCATCAAAATAATAATAATCAAAATAATAATCTTGTTAAAGCATAATAATAGCAAGATCCTAGGCATGATACTAACAAGATTAATAACCAACCCTAGCATGTCACTAAGCAATAAAAATCAAATCTTTAACCCTAACATGATACTAACAATCATAAATATTAGGAAGAACGTAGGAAGCATCATACTTTTAATCATACTTAATATTAAAATCACCCTAGACATGATACTAGGAATCATAATAACAACCTAAGCATGAACTCTATATCATAACATCAATAAAAACCATTAAAGTACTTACTTTGATGCCTCGTATCTCTTTCTAATAACAAAATACACACGTTAGTAACTTCAAGGAAAATAATAAACAAAACAACTAAATTAAATAATGGAAATAGAGATTTGGGACTAAACCCTCAGAAATTAAACCTTTCACGTCTAGGACGAAGGCAACTTCGAATATGGCTAGGTGTTTCTAGATCTAATGAATGCGGAATTTTGTATTTGTGAAAAAGCTAGTTTAGAAAAGAGAAAGAGAGAGTAATCAAGAAAATCTTGACGAGAGTTGGTGAATCAAAACGGAGTTTTTACGATGTTATTTATAAAGAAAATCAGCCAAAAAGATAAAATATCAAAACAGAGTTTTGGCGCACGTAAAACCTGATCAGCGCCAACGCTGACTATTGGCGCCAGGCGCCAACATTAGCGCTAGGCGCCAATGCTAGCGCCAGGCGCTACAGCTGGCGTTTGGCGCTGATTCAGAAAATCACGCGTTTTCTTAAAATCAGATAAAAATTTCCATACAGGAGGATAAAATCGTATTTCCCTCAAAAATACTCTTTGATTTTAATTAAAACTCTGAAAAGTCAACAAAAGTCAATTTATCAATGCTAATTGAATTAGGAATGAAAAGAACCTTCTAGAAGAATCTAGAAGACTTAAACCATTCATAATTGCATTCGGAATGATAAATCATATTAGGCCCTCCCCTAGATCATTGGGTCGCATATAAGGCTCAAACCGGGCCCAATTTAGTAAATTGGCCATAACTTCCTCAATATTCATCGGAATTGGGCTTATAATATATCGTTGTAAAGATCTTGTCAAGCCCCATCCAACTACACTACTATCGGACCCATATCATGGACCAAAAAAACTGGATTGGCTATTTTCTTAAAAATAAGTTTTCAAAAACAGAGAGAAGAGAAAAGAAATTAAAACTATCCGCAACACTAGACTTTCCACACTTTCGCTTCATTCGATTATGATTCGACGTGAAAGGTACTCATCACTGGGTTTGGTTTTGGGGAGACACAAATGGGTGTCTACAGAAGCCCCCACTTTAACTGAGTTTGGAGAAACGCAAGTTTCGAAAACAAAAGTCAAAGTATCGACAGGGACGGAGAATGATTCAGAACGTTCTGCGATCCTAAATCACTCTTGTAACGCCGATACCTGCAAAATAACGTTAGTTTAAACAGATAAAAGAGTTAAGAAACGCGTATCTTGCACCGTCGAGTACACGTCTCTGAAGAGTAACCGATTTGCTGCCGCTTTACTGTTGTTTTGATGACCTCCTGCCAAGAGAATGCCATCCCGCTTGAAAACTGCTACGCTTGTAACTACTTCCAATATCCGCCTTGATAATATTCCGAAGAAAAAATTCCGAAGACCAACGCTTGCCGATCTCTAAAGATCGCTTGAACTCTGCTTCCGTTATGCCAGTATGTCGACGGTTTGCTGCTTGTGAACCATTATGTCCGTGCTTTTGCTGTGATGACAATCCTCTTTTATTTGGGAATAGTTGCCAACACAACTCTTGTATGATGTATGACAATCCGATTTAGGGAAAGTTGTCAATGCTTCGTAACAATCCATCCTTGGAAATGTTGCCATGATGAAGCGACAATCCGTACCTCGGAAAATTTGCCAAAATCCAATTTTTGGGAAAAGTTGCCAATGATTTGTAACAATTTGTCATAAGAATTTTGCTACGATCGACAATCCACATCTTGGAATATAACTCTTGAAAGCAATCCACCTTGGAAATTTGCCAACGCTATACGACAATCCTTTCAGGAAAATATTGCCACAATTGACAATCCGCGTCTTGGAACATTTGCAAAAAAGAGTCGACCGACAATCCACTTCGGGAAAATTTGCCACTTACTGAAATGAATGACAATCCACGTTGAGGAACCTTTGCCGATTTTTATGATGAATAGAGTCCTATAACAATCCTTTTGGAAATTTTGCCATAGGAAACTGGGTGTATGACAATCCAATCTCGGAAAACTTGCCAATGAGCCGATGAATGTATGACAATCCGAACTTGGAAAAACTTGCCAAACAAAGAAGAAGCACGACAATCCACGCTTGGAAACCTTGCCAGAGATGACAATCTAATCTTGGAAATATTGTCGTTGAAAAAGATGCACGACAATCCATTTTTGGAAATATTGTCAGTTGGGGATGACAATCCAATTTTTAGAAAAATTTGTCGTTTAATAAGAATGCGCGATAATCCATATTTGGAAATATTGTCGTTTAAGTGCTTGCTTTTAAACCGATTGTAATGAGCCAGTGTTTTAGGTGCTTAAGCTAAGTGAGACGATCTTTCTTCAGGTCGATCACTTAGACTGTAATAAAACCGACTACTTAGTCATGTCAAATTGCTTATAGGGGCTAACTGCCGTACCAAGGAACCCAAAATTGCTCTATGAGGTTGAAATCACCTTTCTGATAGGCTTCGAGCTCTGTCGCTGCTGAAATATCTCTGGCGCCGCAATTTTGCTCTGTCACCGGACGCTGGGATCTAGCGCCAGGCGCTAAAAGCTATTGCCAGACGCTAAATGTTTTCGTCTGGTGTTGGGGTAGGGTCTTCCATATTCTGCTGCACCTGTATTTATTTTTTACTATAGAACTTTGCCAATCTCTTTAATTATCTTAGGGTTGACCTATTGCTTGACTAATTGACTTGACATGACTCAAGGTATAAACTTGACTCACTGTGATTGACTCGAGGTTGACTCGACTCAAAGTGTTTGACACATGTGTTAGACTCAAATCAAAGTGATATGACACGACATGACTCAATGTGTACATGACTCGTGTGTGCATTGTAATGTGATCGTGCGACTCAAAAATGCAAAAAAGCAAAAATAAAATTTTTCGTCATTTTTTGTGGAGGGTACCGACTTTCTCCCGAAAAGGAAAGACACGAAAAAAGAATCGAAGTTTTTGAAGATGCATGTTGAATGAGCTTAGTCAAATGTTGTTTGATACTATCTCTCAAGGTGCAAGGATTAACCCATCCTAGGCTATCTCAATGGTTGACTCAATGATGAAAGCATTTGGGTAACTTAGGCACGGAGGCTAAGCACTTCTTACTTCGTGATGCAATGACAATTATGATTGATGAGTGATGTTGATATGACAAGGCATGCTTCAGCGTTGTGTTAAGATTTCATGACAAAGGGTTCCTAAGGGAAGTATATTTAGTCATGTATCTGTGATGTGTGTGAAAGTGATACTAAAGTTAGGCCGCAAGGGCTAAGTGTGTGGAAAGATATTTTTTTTTTTTAAAGAGTCAAATGGTGGTGACTCTTAAGCTAGGTAAGCTAATGATGTAGGGATCAAGCCCCCAAGTCTAGCTCTACATGAATAGGGATGAGCATAGGAGATCCCTTGATATGATCACGGTGTAAGTGTGTGAATGTGAATATGAATGCATATTTATTACGGCCGCACCTCGATGTGAGGTTGCCTACGTATCCGTTAGGAATCAGGCCGAACGTAGCTCTAGCCGAACCTCACACAAGTGTGTGTATACCTCAAAAAGGTCTTTTTAAGGGTTGTAACGTGGTTAGGCTAAAGTTTATAGAAGAAGGGGATAAAGGCTCAAGACCCTAGATAAGCCCCCAAGGTGTGCAACCTTGCTTCTGAATCTTTGTATTTTCATACTTGAGGCTTTCTACTCTTTTTTAGCTCTCTTTTTTTTGCTTTAGCATTTATTTTAATAAGTGTGGGCAATCCCGATCATGCGGTCTATCACTCACTTGGCATTCATGTTTCTCATGCATGGTACCGAGCACTTGACAGAGACGCAATCTGAGACGTGTTCTTATCAAAGATATTTTCATATCAAAGACATTGGAACACTTGCCCTTTTGTACACTTTTATTTATTTTTTGCTTTTTCTTATTTTTGCTATTTTAATTTTTTTGAATTCACTCAAGACTTTTTGAAATTGCATAAGTTACAAACCATCCCATCCCAAGGTTAGGTAGATATGGGTTGAAAAAATGAAGGGTCTATCGTTAGACGAGGCTCAAAGTGGTTTGTGAAGAAAGGATTGCATATTTGAAGGGTGAAAGGTAATATGATGTGGCTACAAGGAGTGCCTTAAATCATTGGTATACCTTGTGCTTAATTCGACATGGATTTTTTTTTTTTTAATGTAATGAAATGATCATATGCAAGAAAATAAATGCTCATTTTATTAAAAAAAAAGGGAAAAGAATGAATCTACAAGATTAATCTAAAGGAAAAGAAAGGTTCCTATGCTAGACTTATTGGGGAAAGGATAATAATAAAAAAGAAAAAAGATGTCATGAAATCTCGTCGTTGAAGATCGCCTCTTGTCTTGTGTCGTCTGCTCCGACATCATCCAGTCTTCTCGCTAGCTAGAGGCAATGGGATCTTGTTTGCCTCTATGAGATCTTGAATGAGATTTTGAAACCTGTAGCATTTGTCAGTAGTATGACCGCGTCCTCGATGGTACTTGCAATAAGAGTTGGGATTCCATCTCAAAGATCGATTTTCTGGCGTTGGATCCTCGGTAGGGCCAATAGGTTTGATTAATCCTCGATCATAGAGACGATCGAAAGCAGCATCGTAGGTCATTCCAATGGGTGTGAACTCTCTCCTGTGTTTCCTTTTAGATCCTTGATTGTCCATGGCTAAGACACCATCATGGTCAAAGGTACTAACATTATTACTAGAGTGGGCATTTTCGGAAGAAGGAGGATTGTCGTTCTTCTTTCCTTTCCAGCCACCGTGGTTACTATTTTTAGTAGCTTTTTGCTTTGCGAAGTCGTCTTCGATCTCGATACCTATGTCATAGACGGATCTGAAAGTATTCAAGTTGTGTTGATATTTTAAGTGCTTTGAATACTTTTCTTGGAGATTCTTGATAAACATCCTCACAGACTACTTTTCGGTGGGGACCTCAATCATCTTAGCGGAAGTTTCCCTCCACTTGTTGAAGAAAGAAGTAAAGCCTTCATTCTCTTTTCGCCTTAGCATCTTAAGTTGTCTATAATCGGTTTCAACTTGAATATTGCACTTATATCTATCTATGAAGGCGTTTGTTATCGACTCCCAAGTAGAGGTTTTCTCTCTGTCAAGGGAAAAGAGCAATTGTTGACAAACGGTCTCAAGGGATAAAGAAAATAAAGAATGAAAGACTTTCTTATCAATTCCCTTAATGTTCATTATAGTTTCAAAAGCTCTTAGATGAAAGTAAGGGTTATCTGTTGCCTTGAATTTAGGGATGTCAGTGGCGTTGAACTTATGCGGAAGAAGTTCCTTGTCCAGCGAGACCCCTTGTGAACTCATGCCCTGAAATTTATAGTCACTAGATAGCTTTTTCAAACTTTCTTGCATGAGGTTTATTTGTTGTTGCTTCACAGGGTCGTCAATTTTGAGGGTTAAAGTCTTTAACACCTCGGTCACGTCATTCAATTGACTCCTAAGTTCTTTGACCTCTTCTTGACTTGCCATTATCTTTTTAGCCTTCCTCTTTTGACGAATTGGTTTATCAAAAAGTGATACTTGAATAAAGAGGTTGTCCTTGATTAATCGCCCTTCTCTCCTCGACCAAGTACTGTGGAAAAGGAATTTGGGGATATTCATTGTTAATTATTTAACTCAAACTTTATTCAACATGCAATGGATGAAGGAAGTGAAGAAAGATTGGAATAGAATGTGAAGAAAAAATGATGTAGATGGAGGGATACGAAAAATTAGGAAGAGAATGTGCCCCCAACTCAAATGACGGAAAAAACCGACTCATGCATGAACCTAAGACATGGTCATGGTGACACATAATCGAAGTGTGTGCTAAGACTAGTGAGTGTAGGTGATATGTTGAGACTCGTGTTATGACCATGTGGCTAGACTATGTGACTAGACTCAATTAATGACTTAACAAGGTGTTATTGACAACGAAATTTAACTAAATTAATTAGCAAACTGGTTAATTAGACACTAGATGATGACTCGATCAATAATCCGAACTGTCGGCAAAACGACAGGACTGGCGTCGCACTGTGTAGTGTAGCGCCAAACGACAGAGCTGTCGCCAGGCACCACACTCCATAGAGTGGCGCTACAACTCATCTTTTGGCGCCAATGCTGGAGCTTCAATCTGAGACTGTTTTCGGTGTTATTAATCAACAAGGGTATGCCTAAAGTCGTCCTAGGTCAACTCTGATCAAAATATTATACTTTATTTACTCAAATTAATTAATCAACTAATTAATTAGGCAAAGTTCTTTAAGTCATTAATTTATTAAATCTCAACACAAGTCAAATAAACGGTTAAGAAATCATAGTATATGCACAACAAATAATGCACAATTAGTCAAGTAGGCACAATATGATGCAATGAGTTTGCAACCTAACCATGGCTCTAGTTCTCTAAAGTTCGGAATATGGTTTAGTCAATAGAGGGTCCATGGTTAATTGTCCAGATGCACCGCGCGGAAGCCTAACCGTGAAGGGTTGGCGCGAGTGGATGGGACACCCCGAGTTTTAGAAAAAACTCGCTTCCATGGTTTGCTGAATTCAACAATCTCGGATGTACCCTTTGTTGCTCAGAGCATTCAATCAGGTAGATGGAGCATGAATTCCCAGAGGGTTATGTCCATATGTAGAACACATATGGGTTTCAGAAAAGTAAGAAAAACTCAATAAGGAAGTAGGATCGAGCAAACAATACGAAAAACTGGTCGAAATTAGAACGCATATTTCTGGCTCGGTATTGGAAGAATTTGGCGCTAGCAAACAGAGCTTGGCGCCAAGTTTTAGCTGTAGCGCCTGGCGCCAATGCTGGCGTCTGGCGCTACAGTTAAATTCTGGCGCCAATCCTCTGGTCGCTGACGCTAATTCCTACATGCCTCAGCAGCTTTCTGTGCTCGATAAAAATTTTTCCAGTTTCGCGCAGTGTTATTTCGGTCCTAGTTGTGAAAGATATTTCTCAAATTTCCTACGTGTAAAATCCTATGTTTTTAACTCATTACGGATGGTCTTTCCAATGAGATCTTTTTTATGCATATGACAATAATGTAAATCAAAACTTACGCACATGAAATACTTAGAACGTTTCGAGTCTCATCCACTCATTCTAAATCATTGCCGAAAAAAAATAAGGAATTAAAATAGAAATCCTCCCCAGTGGAGTCGCCAAAACCTGTATGGAATATTTCAAGCGTTAATCCCCTAGCTTGAACCCCACTGTGATCATACACTAAAGTACGGTGGCGTCCAAAGGGAAAGAAGATAGAGCAAAAGAGTCGCCAACAAGTTTTTTAGGAACTTGTAAACCGTTCACGAGGTGAAGGTTACACCCCTTAACGATCCAAGAGATTGTCAACTCCATAAGGTCTTGAACCAAATAAGGGTTCAGGGATGAAGGTACAAATTCAACCTAAAAGAGATTGAACCTGCCCTAATAATAGGCCTCTACTTTATTCTGATCGTATTCATGTGCGCTTTCTGACTAACATACAAGCAATAGGATTAACCCTAAACCTGTTTATCTATGTTGGTTGAATTTAATGCACAAATAAACTATTATTGGCGATCACTTGAATTATAATCAAATTAACCCTAACAAGATTATTAATTATCTTATTAAGCGTGATTACAAGTACCAATTCCCTTTAAACATGCATAAATGGTGTGATCAAGCAATAAATAATAAAAATCATCAAGCAACATAATAATAATCATCATCAAAATAATAATAATAATAATAATAATAATAATAATAATAATAATAATAATAATAATAATAATAATAATAATAATAATAATCATAATAATAATAATAATAATAATAATAATAATAATAATAATAATAATAATAATAATAATAATAATAATAATAATAATAATAATAATAATAATAATAATAATCAAAATAATAATCATGTTAAAGCATAATAATAGCAAGATCCTAGGCATGATACTAACAAGATTAATAACCAACCCTAGCATGTCACTAAGCAATAAAAATCAAATCTTTAACCCTAACATGATACTAACAATCATAAATATTAGGAAGAACATAGGAAGCATCATACTTTTAATCATACTTGATATTAAAATCACCCTAGACATGATACTAGGAATCATAATAACAACCTAAGCATGAACTCTATATCATAACATCAGTAAAAACCATTAAAGTACTTACTTTGATGCCTCGTATCTCTTTCTAATAACAAAATACACACGTTAGTAACTTCAAGGAAAATAATAAACAAAACAACTAAATTAAATAATGGAAATAGAGATTTGGTACCAAACCCTCAGAAATTAAACCTTTCACGTCTAGGGCGAAGGCAACTTCGAATATCGCTAGGTGTTTCTAGATCTAATGAATGCGGAATTTTGTATTTGTGAAAAAGCTAATTTAGAAAAGAGAAAGAGAGAGTAATCAAGAAAATCTTGACTAGGGTTGGTGAATCAAAACGGAGTTTTTACGACGTTATTTATAAAGAAAATCAGCCAAAAAGATAAAATATCAAAACAGAGTTTTGGCGCACATAAAACCTGATCAGCGCCAACGCTGGCTATTGGCGTCAGGCGCCAACATTAGCGCCAGGCGCTACAGCTGGCGTTTGGCGCTGATTCAGAAAATCACGCGTTTTCTTAAAATCAGATAAAAATTGCCGTACAGGAGGATAAAATCGTATTTCCCTAAAAAATACTCTTTGATTTTAATTAAAACTCTGAAAAGTCAACAAAAGTCAATTTATCAATGCTAATTGAATTAGGAATGAAAAGAACCTTCTAGAAGAATCTAGAAGACTAAAATCATTCCTAATTGCATTAGGAATGATAAATCATATTAGGCCCTCCCCTAGATCATTTGGCCGCGTATAAGGCTCAAACCGGGCCCAGTTTAGTAAATTGGTCATAACTTCCTCAATATTCATCGGAATTGGGCTTATAATATATCGTTGGAAAGCTCTTGTCAAGCCCCATCCAACTACACTACTATTGGACCAATATCATGGACCAACCAAACTGGATTGGTTGTTTCTTAAAAATAAGTTTTAAAAAACAGAGAGAAGAGAAAAGAAATTAAAACTATCCGCAACACTAGACTTTCCACACTTTCGCTTCATTCGATTATGATTCGACGTGAAAGGTACTCATCACCGGGTTTGGTTTTGGGGAGACACAAATGGGTGTCTACAACAGGTATGTCTCTATATTTATGTTCAAATTCCAATTTGTCAAAGTTCTGACAACTTCAGTTTATTATATGGTGGGAAAGACTAATCAGAGGTGTCGTTACCGTGGCCTTATCCTACAAAGCATAAATATTCATTTTGTGATTTGTAGAAAAAATCTGCAGCACTGAACCTTTTTTTTTGTAATGAAATTATATTCTTCCAGTTTTCAGGTTTTGTAGAGGTATAAAATGAGATATCATGATGATCAGTTGTAATCTCATTGTTGTTCTGTTTAGTACTCTGGTTAGTTTTCTGCATACCCTCTTCATTTCTATATATTCTTTGTGCGTGTGTTACACCAGAATTTTACCCAACATTGAATTGCATAGCCTAAATAATATTCGCCCTTACAATCTTTCTATGTAACGCAGATTAATACACACACCAGTTTGGAAGGGGAAAAGGATGCAGAACACTGTACTTATAATTAAAACTTGTGAATTTCAAGCATCATAAATTTTTAGTGCTTATATTGGTATAAAAGATAGTGTATAGCGTTTTTTCAATGGAAAAAACAAACTATGAAAAGATAGTTCAATATTATAATTCTAAGAATTAAAGATATTTAACCTTCCCTAATACATTATTTTGATATTGATAGGTGAATGATTGAACCAAGTTAGGAATTAATAAAGTCATGAAGGCTAATAGCATCAAATTTTAAGGCTCGCACCGGGCTGCCCCGGGTTAACACACCCAACACAGATTCTATCAACATTTTAAACAAAACAACATCTAATGATTCTAATGAATTTGAAAATATGTTCAGCTTCATGACATTGCATAACATCAACATAATTACCATAATTAATCGAATGCTACAAAAGCACACACAATTGATCACAAACCCATAGAAAGAAGACTATTTTGTCTAATCAAATTTTCACATAATCAACTAGTAACTCAGAATATAAGATTAATTCAAGAAACTTCAACAAAACATTCTTCCTCCACTACTATATGCGCACCCATTTTGCAATTTTGAACTAATGAATTTGCATGTAATCTCTCAAAAAACTTAAATTAAAATTCAATTACAAAACATAAAAAAAAATAAAAAAAAAAACTTGATTTTGATAGATTCTTGAAAATTAATGAATAATTAATTCATAGATTCTTGAAAATTAATAAATAAATAACTAAAAAAATTAAAACAACTACCATAAATCAGAGATTACCTGCAATTGAAAGCACGATGATCGATTTCGATTATACCCAAGATCACGATCAAGACAACCAATGAATATGATGAAATTGCGCTAGGTTGTCACTCGTCAGAGTTCGCTGCTGCCGAAGGAGGAAATTCAAGGACTAATATGTGAGTGAGTGTTTTTTTTTACTTCTTTGGCGGTTTCAAGCATTATTTTACCCCAAAATTTTACAATATTTTTTATTTCACTTTGGCGGCAATAATAACCTAGAGATATAAATGAATTCTTAAAATTGGGAATTACGTTCCTAGTACCACTTTTTTTTTTTTTTGAAAAATCTTAGTAACACTTATTGTATCACTTTTTTAATTGAATTTTTTATTTTTTCAAAAATAAAAAGGTAACACCTTTTAATGTTACTATAAAATGTTACCTATTTTAAAAGTGTTACTTTGTAATGATACCTATATTAAAAATGTTACAGTGAGTGATACATTAGAAAAAAATGTTATCACAGTGTTACTTATGAATATAATAAATTTGCAATTTAGAAAGTGTTACCAAACGGTGATACATAAAGTCAATTATGTACTAGTGGACTCAGCTAAGCGAGCAGAGGTTACCCGGGCAGAGAACACACCCAGGGCTGACCAGCCAAGTAAGGTAGAGAAAAGCCGCAGAGAAGCGGACAAGATAGTGGGGGTGAGAAGGTCAGATCTGAAGAGAGGGCCAAGACCTTGAAGGTTCGACCAATATACCCCGCTAACCCACTCAAGATCTCATATCTTCAGCGTGAACAAAGCTGATGATAAGTGGAAGAGACCCCCAAGGATGGTCAAAAGAAACCGTGATACCAGCAAGTGGTGTGACTTTCACAGAGATTATGGCCATACCACCGATAAATGCACACACTTGAAGGATAACATGGAGGATCTAGTCAGGAGAGGGTACCTAAATCAGTTTAAGCAGCGCGATGATCCTCCCAGAAGAAAGGACGAGGATAGAGCAGGTCGCGCTGACCGCAAAGGGGGTCATAGGGGTCCCGCTGGGTGATGTGTCTATTTTATATAGTATTTTACCCCCGTCCCTTGGTCGTAATTAGTAGTGTTTTTGGCTCTTTAGAGCCACTTTTATTACTAACTGGTGTTTTCTAGTGTTTTCGTAGATTTGGTTGACTTTTGTAGGGATTTGCACTTTTGGAGCATTTTCCCGAGATATTATGGAGCAATCACGAGCACTGGAGAAACACGACCAGATTTTATAGCCCAGGGCCGGTTAGAGACATTGAACCGGTGCTTAAGGGCTCGGTATATGTGATACCGGGGCATTCGGACCGAGTATTCAAGACCCGAAGAGGAAACCCAGATTGGCCCAAAGAATCGGAGCCCAATCGTAGTCCAGATAGTGGCCCAAGAGAGCCGCCTGGCCAAAAAGGCTGGCGCCCAGAGGCGCGCCCGGCCGGGCGAGGGAAGCAAAGGTCGGCGCCCGGTGACGCGCCAGGCCGGGCGCGAGATTTGTACTGACGAGCAAAAAGGCGCACCCGATCGGGCGCGTGTAATTATTAGGGGTTAATTTCGTCGTTTAAGTTTGTTTTAGCTTAGGATTCGTACGGAGTATAAATACTTCTCCGAAAAACGATTTTAGGAACTCTGACTCGTTTCTTTTACTCTCTCTTAATTATATTCTTAGATTTTCTCTCTCTAATTAGTTTTTAGATTAATTTTCTCTCTCTTATACTTTTGTTCTTAATCCATTCTTAATTCCAGATTTATTGGGTAACTATTTCTCTTCTCTTAATCTTAGTTGTTTATTTTATTCCTTTGATCATGTCTTGCTTTATTGCTTTGATTAGTTTAATTTCTATTATGTGTGAGTAGTTCTATTTCTAGGGTTTGTGGGGATCCATAAATAATATGAAGGGGTGATTTATTGTTGTTGATTGTCAATGCTAAATTAATTTCCTATTGATTGATTTAATGCTCTTTGACTAGATTAGGCCTGATCTTTTAAGCATGAGTTTGACAATATTGATTCGAGATTCGACATATAAGAATTGATGTTTAGGTCTAGTTTCAATAGGCAGGTTAATTTATAAATGGTTAAGTCGAGATTCGAAAGATGAGATTTAATACCGGAAAAGTAAATTATGTGATTGTAATACGTAGCGAAAGCCCTTTATAATCTGATTAATATATGCATTGATGAATGATTATTATATTCTACCCTGGAATATTATTTATTGGTGAACCTATGCCCTAGATACTTTTATATATTATTTTCTCCTTATTCTTAATCTTCGTAGTTTAGTTTCATATTCAAATTAACATATTGGTTACTTTATAATTTAGATTACTATAGTTAATTAGGAATAGAAAGACTCGTTTCTCTGTGGATTCGACCCTACTTTCCTATCTACATTAGTTAGAGGATTTAGGAATTACTTTTGATTTGGGGATACGTAGACACCCATTTGTGTCACCCCAAAACCAAACCCAGTGATGAGTACCTTTCACGTCGAATAATAATCGAATGAAGTGAAAGTGTGGAAAGTCTAGTGTTGCGGATAGTTTTAATTTCTTTTCTTTTCTTTTCTTTTCTCTCCGTTTTTGAAAACTTATTTTAAGAAAACAGCCAATCCAGTTTGGTTGGTCCATGATGTGGGTCCAATAGTATTGTAGTTGGATGGGGCTTGACAAGAGCTTTCCAACGATATATTATAAGCCCAATTCCGATGAATATTGAGGAAGTTATGACCAATTTACTAAACTGAGTCCGGTTTGAGCCTTATATGCGGCCCAATGATCTAGGGGAGGGCCTAATATGATTTATCATTCCTAATGCAATTAGGAATGGTTTTAGTCTTCTAGATTCTTCTATAAGGTTCTTTTCATTCCTAATTCAATTAGTATTGATAAATTGACTTTTGTTGACTTTTTAGAGTTTTAATTAAAATCAAAGAGGATTTTTGAGGAAAAATACGATTTTATCCTCCTGTACGGTAATTTTATCTGATTTTAGGAAAACGCGTAATTTTCCAGATCAGCGCCAAACGCTAGCTGTAGCGCTAGTGCCTGGCGCTACGCTTGGCGCCTGGCGCTAACGTTGGCGCCTGGCGCAAACAGCCAGCGTTGGCGCTGGTTCTGTTTTTTGTGCGCCAGACTCTGTTTTAATAATTTTATCTTTTAGGCTAATTTTCTCTATAAATAACGTCGTAAAAACTCCGTTTTCGATAATCAGTTTACAATTATAATCACCTACAACCAGTTTTCAATTCTCTCTCATTCTCTTCAATAATCATTCACCAACTCTCATCAAGAATTTCTTGATTCTCTCTCCCTCTTTCTAGCCTAGCCTTTTACAAACACAATTCCTTATACATTAGCACTAGACATACCTAGCATTGTTCGAAGTTGCCTTCGCCCTAGACGTGAAAGGTTTTAATTTCTGAGGGTTTGGTCCCAAATCTCTCTTTCAATTATTTAATTTAATTAATTGTTTTGATTATTATTTTCCTTGAAGTTAATAACGTGTGTATTTTGTTATTAGAAAGAGGTACGAGGCATCAAAGTAAGTACTTTAATGGTTTTAATTGATATTATGATGTAGAAATCATGTTTAGGTTGTTATTATGATTCCTAGTATCATGTCTAGGGTAACTTTAATATTAAGTATGATTGGTATGATGCCTTTTACGTTCTTCCTAATATTTATGATTGTTAGTATCATGTTAGGGTTAAAGATTTGATTTTTGTTGCTTAGTGACATGCTAGGGTTTGTTATTAATCTTGTTAGTATCATGCCTAGGATCTTGCTATGCTTTAACATGATTATTATTATGATTAATATGATTGTTCTTATGATGATTATTATCATGATTTCAATTATAATTTATCTTTATTATGATTATAATTTTATGATGGTAATTATTGATTATTATGATTATTATTTATTATGATTATGTTGCTTGATATATTTATTATTTATTGCTTGATCAGGCCTTTTATGCATGTTTAAAGAGAATTGGTACTTGTAATCACGCTTAATAAGATAATTAATAATCTTGTTTAGGGTTAATTATGATTATAATTTCAAGTGATCGCCAATAATAGATTTATTTGTGCATTAATATTCAACCAGCATAGATAAACAGGTTTAGGGTTAATCCTATTGATTGCATGTTAGTTAGAAAGCGCACATGAATACGATCAGAACAAAGTAGAGGCCTATTATTAGGGCAGGTTCAATCTCTTTTAGGTTGGATTTGTACCTTCATCCCCGAACCCTTATTTGGTTCAAGACCTTATGGAGTTGACGATCTCTTGGATCGTTAAGGGGTGTAACCTTCACCCTGTGAACGGTTTACAAGTTCCTAAAACTTGTTGGCGACTCTTTTGCTCTATCTTCTTCTCTTTTGGACGCCACCGTACTTTAGTGTATGATCATAGTGAGGTTCAAGCAAGGGGGTTAACGCTTGAAATTTATTCCCCACAGGATACGACTTTACCCTGTCAAAATTTGGCGCCGTTGCCGGGGAAACGGTTTTATTTTTATTTCTGATTATTTTTGTAGTCTAGGTTATTTTCTTGTTGTCTCAGTGAACGTTAGTTTTCTGAGGCAAATCTCATATTTGCTTTTAGTTTTTTTTGTTTATGCCCAGGTGTTCCAGATCAGGGTACATCCTATTCGATCCTGAGATCGAACAATCCTTCCATAGACATAAGAACCTTTACAAGCAAATTCTGGCGGACTCTGGTGATAATAATAATCACCGCGATCCTCCAACTGGTTCTAGCGATTCAGAGGTATCATCATATCCAGAATCAGAGATGACGACTCCAAAGAAGCTTAGTGATTACTCACGACCAAAGCTTACAGATTTTCCACATCTCACTCCCACTCCGGCTCTTGATGGGGTACAATTTGAAATTAAACCCCAATTTATAACGATGATAAAGAGGAAGCAATTCAGTGGAGCCAAGGGTGAAGACCCAAATATTTACGTTGCAGACTATTGTCAATATTGTAATACCATCAGGAAAGCCGGGGTCACACAAGACCAAATCAGGGAGATTCTCTTTCCTTTCTCTTTAACTGGAAAAGCTAAATTGTGGTTTAATGGCTTAAATAGAACTGCACTTGGTATAACTGACTTGGAAACTCTTGTTTTGAATTTTTATAACAAGTATTATCCTACAGAGAGAACAGTCGTACTACGGAGTGCAATTCAGAACTTTGCCCAAGAAGCCGATGAAACTTTATATGAGGCTTGGGAGAGGTTCAAGGACCTACAAAGAGAATGCCCCCACCATATTTTAGCACAATGGCAGTTAATCCAAGCCTTCTACAATGGCATTGGAAATTCATCTAGAATAATGTTAGATTCTGCAGCTAGTGGGAGATTTATGAATCTTAATGTCGATGATGCAGGTCAGGTTATTGAAGATATGGAGATACATAATTCCCAATATGGGAATCCTAGAGGATTTGCTAACAAGGGGAAGCATAGTGTTGACTCTGTATCCTTTTTGCAAGCTCAATAGACCTCTATCTGCCAAAAATTAGATAATCTTAGCATTGCTAATGTAGCTAATGTTTCTGCAATTAATAATAATGCTAATGAGGCTTTCTGTGAAAATTGTGGAATTTTAGGTCATTGGGAACAAGATTGCAGGAGTTCCGTGGAGCAAGTTAATGCCTTTCAAGCTTATAGGCAGAATAACCCATACTCCAACACACCTACAATCCTGGGTATCGGAATCATCCGTACCTTTCCTACCGGAGTACTAATGTTCAAAATCCACCACCACAAGAACCACAAGCGCCACAGCAACAACAGCAGAAATACTACCATCCCAATGCTGGCCAGAAAAACCAACCACAGCAATCCTCCTCATCTTCTGACCCTTCTTTGGTGGAAATTAGAGCGATGCTAGTTAATATGCAGAAGCATATAGAGAGTAGAGATGCGCAAATTGATTCAATTCTAGCACATAATAAAATTGTAGATAATCAAATTGCGCAACTTTCCACTACTCTACAAGCCCGCCAACAGGGAGCTCTTCCAGCACAGCCAACCAGGCCTACGGATCAAGCCTATGCAATTACTCTAAGGAGTGGTTCAAACTATGAAGGTGCCCCTATGCCCAGAGTTGATGAACCTGTTTTATTAAATAATGCTAATCTTGATTCCGTTAAACCTGACAATGTAATTAATAGCCCTGCAAGGCTAAAGCATAGTACTAATATATCTAATTCTTCATTGCAGGGTACGACTCCAGAGAAGGTGGCCACTCCAGATAAGAGCAACAATGCTCCAAAGCCAATTATCAAACTTCCATTCCCCAATCGTCAACTGAAAACAAATTTGGATAAGCAGTTTGGTAAGTTCCTGGAGATGGTGAAAGGTTTGAAGGTAACAGTTCCCTTCACTGAATTAATCACACAAATTCCTTCATATGCAAAATTTATGAAAGAAATATTGACAAGGAAAAGGTCTATTAGTGAGGTAGAGTAGCTTTCACTGTAGAGTGTAGTGCCGTACTTCAAAATAAATCTCCACCTAAATTAAATGATCTGGGTAGTTTTTCTATCCCTTGTCATATATTCAATCTAATGATTGATAATGCATTGTGTGATTTGGGTGCTAGCGTTAGTGTCATGCCATTATCTGTGTGTTCCAAGTTGAATATGGGTAATTTAAAAGCTACTAATATTACTCTACAAATGGCCGACCGTTCTTTCAAATACCCCTTAGGTGTTTTAGAGGATGTTCCCGTTAGAGTAGGTAAATTTTATATACCCGTTGATTTTGTTGTTCTTGATATGGCTGAGGACATGCAAACCCCGATTATTATGGGTAGACCATTCCTTAACACTGCAAGAGCAATTATAGATGTGAGAAGTGGTAAACTAACACTATCAATAGGGGACGATAAAATTGTTTTTAATCTTAATAATACCCCTAAAAGCCCCATGACAGAGGAGAAATGCTTTAGTGTTAATGTGGTTGAGAATTATTCTAACAAGCTCCAAGCTCTTGAAAAAGATCCCTTGGAGGCGGTATCTTGTGTTGCATCCCTTTCAGATGAGATAGACAAATGGCAGAAGGAAGTTGATGCAATAGAAAGAGCACTCTACATTGTTGGTCTTGGTTTTGAGGACGAAAAGGTGGAATCAATCAAGCAAGTTGTGCAATTTGAGCCTACGGTAAGTGTTCCGCCAGATCGAGTTGCAAGTGTTAAATGCAATGACAATTTGAAGCAACCCTCGATCAAAGAAGGATCTTTGGTGCGTAGCATTGAAGAACCCCCAACCCAAGTCAAAGAGGATCCACCAGATAAGGTGAATTGGCGTCCCACAAGGCATGTTAGGAAGCCGCGTCGTAGCCAAAACACCGCTCGACCGGGTGAGAAACCGCCCGATCAAGCGTTAGGACGAGGGTCCTAGTTCTTGTACTTGGTAAGAAGGTCGTGCGGGACTTAGATAAACCAGCGCTTTGCGGGAGGCAACCCGTATTTTTAATGCTTTTTAGACTAGTTTTTCTTTCTTTTTCTTATGAGAGGAGAGATGATGGAATTTAATGAGTTTTATGAGTGTTTATACAGGTTTGAAAGAAAGGAGTTAGCCAAAATTTTAAGAAAAGAATAAAGTAGAAGATTCGTTAATTAGCCTCGGGCCCGACCGGGCGAAGCTCGCCCGACCGGGCGCAAGAGCTAGGCTTCAAAATCAAGTAATTTCGCCCGACCGGGCGCGAAACTCGTCGTATACGGACACAATTGTCCGCCCGATCGGGCGAATCACGCCCGGCCGGGCGCGAGAAGAGGCGAAAATTTGAACAACAGATCGCCCGACCGGGCGCGAGAGTATAGCGTAATTAAAAATCAGATCGCCCGATCGGGCGAGCACCCGCTCGACCGGGCACGACGCACCGACCCCCTTCTTCTTCTTCCTTTTTTTCGGTTATTTCTCATTTCACTCTCTTTCCTCCATAACCTTCTCTCTCTAAAACTCAAATTTTCTCTAACTTCTCTCTAAGTTTTCTCTTTCATTCCTCAACCAAATTCAAAACTTTTTACATATTTTTAATCCCCTCTTCATCTTCTACATTTCCATATAAAAATTTTGGAATTTCTATCAAATTAATTTTCAGACCCATTTCTACCATGGCTTCAAAGAGGGCTCAATCTATTTTCAGTAGGAGTTCTAGCTCGAGGGAGGAGTATGACCCGGATTTGCAACTCCCGTACTGGCCGACGATCCGTATTGCTAGCCAGGAGCAAAAGGAGCGGCTAGAACACCTAGTCGGGCGCGAGGTAATTCCTTCACGGTGGTTACACCGCCCTACTTTGTGGAATTTTTAGGTTGAACAATAGAAATATTAGTTTAAAAGTTGTAAATAGTATAAATGGGTTGAATT
The DNA here is from genome assembly GCF_948465745.1 of Chenopodium album. Lineage (NCBI taxonomy): Eukaryota > Viridiplantae > Streptophyta > Magnoliopsida > Caryophyllales > Amaranthaceae > Chenopodium > Chenopodium album. Next base: position 15,850,568 of record NC_137835.1, on the reverse strand, counting down.
TAATTTTTAGGTTGAACAATAAAAATATTAGTTTAACATTTGTGGAATTTTGTAAATTATTTGAATTAAATTCTGAATTACCATTCTAATGGCATGCTGATTACAAAATGGGTGACATTTATCATGCTCTGACTGGTTTGCCTACTCCTGACCCCAAACATGCTAATACCAAACCTATTCATCACCCTGTCCCAAAAATCTGGCAAAGATTTGCGGGTTTGTGTTTTTTAGGTAGGAACGAGCCCCATAACGCCCAAACTAACGAGCTAGTTGTTATAGGTCACTATGTGTCTGGGTTTGGGAAATTGAACATAGGTAGGTACATTATTCACCATTTGAGCAGACATGCCACGACCAGTACCCAATCTCGCACCCCCATTTGTACATGAGGTGTTATTGAGGATGGACCCCACCAACTGACCAACTGTGGACCAGATACCTATATGACTGCTAGGTATTTTGAGGAGTTGGGGTGGGTGCGACCGGATACTGAGCAGACACCCCACTGGTGTAATAGGACTGGGACCGAGCAGCCTTTGCCCATCTTTCCCCTACCTAGTCCTGACTTGACCGCCTTTCCCCCAAGGCAACTATCCTCCACGTATGACCTTTTAGTTGCCAACGCTAGGGGGGCAAGCACCACCAGTTCCACCACCCCAGCCTCAGCCTCAGCCTCAGCCCGAGGTGGCATTTTCTCCACCTCGCATGTCTCACTTCGTCCCTCATGTTGACTCTGACCCATTTTGGGGCCTTCGGAGTATAGGTCAGGCCTTAGGATGTATCGATCATTCTCATACTGACCTTAGGAGGATGGTAGGCTCTATAGACCAGAGGTTAGGGTACTTGGAGAGGAACCAGGGTAGAGCTCTCCACCCTATGTACGATGACTATGCTCATCGGGGCAACATTCCCGACAATGTTATTTACCCTGACTGGTTTCAGCCTCCACCCCAAGGATACGATAGGGATCCCACTGCCCATGGTATTTACACTGACTATTCTGCCTTCCATGGGTACGGCCAGGACATTCCTTTCGGGGGACCGGCAGGGGGTACTTTTCATGCTGACTATTTTGGTGGTAGCTCTTCTGGTGCAGGTGGTGCAGGTGGCAGTGGAGGTGCAGGGTTCGGCCACATGGATGAGGATGATCAGGACTAGCTATGTTGGGCTAGTTCCCGAGCCAATGAGGACATTGTCTGATTCTGGCTTGGGGGAGATTTTGGATTTGGTATCTTTCTTTTTCTCTTTTCTTTTATTTTTGGTGTGTTTTCTTAGTTTAGATTTATTGCTTTCTAGATTATTTTTATTGCTTTCTTATATATGAAAAATACAAAAAAAAAATTGAAAAATAAAAAAAATCCAAAAATACGTTCCAATGAATTGTAAATCATGCTTCCCTGTGCCCCTTACTTGAGAAATTTGTTTTGATTCTTGGTTATTGATGATAAGAATTGTGGATTAGTTGATTATGATTTGATGTTTGATTTCCTTGAAACCTTAACATGCGTCAATTTTGCCCAACTACTTGTGAATATAGTGCTTGACTAGTTGATTTGGTTAGGAATGTGTGTTATTTCCTGGTATGTCAATGAATTTGAGTATTGATTTGCAACTATAAGTAATATTTATATGACTCATTATTATGCACATTGAGGAGAACGAAGGCGTTCATTCTTTTAGGTAGCCTCCAGATGATTGTAGATACATTTGTTCCCTTCTTGCTACCCATGTTGTTGCCTTGACTTTTTGTTGTTTATTAGCCATATTATAAGATTATTTTTCCCCATTGGTTACTAGTCCCAAGCTTGGCTTGGGGGAGCTATTAGTGAGTGAGGTGAGGGAGTTTGTAGTGTGCTTATTATTTGCACAATTTGGGTGGGATTTGAGAAGTTGTTTTGTTTTTTATCATGTTTATTTTTGATGAGTTTGAGAGTGATATTTTCTTGAAAAAAATAAAGCATGAAGTTATGAAAAAAAAGAGAAGTTCAAGAAAAAAAAGTGAAAAAAAAATAGTAAGTGAACTTCAAAAGAAGAAAAAAAAACAAAGAAAAAATGTTCAATGTTCAAATGTTCTAGCTGGAGGTTGATAAGAAGAAAAAAATTGAGCTTCAATGAAAAATTCAAGTTTGGAAATAAAGTTTGTTTATTCACTCCACTTCTTCATTATTATATCTTATGAGTGAAATTGTAAGTGTTGGGATTATTTATTATGATTGGAGTATATTTGGTGGATGTTAGAGTTGGTTATGTAGGAGATGTTGATCATTATTTATTTTGATCATGGGTTTTATTAGGATTTGCTCCCTTAAGCATAGCTTTTCTCTCACTTATTCCCAAATGATTCCTACCCTTTACCCTAGCCTTACATTACAAGCTATAAAGACCTTTCGACCTTTGTGCATAGAGTTGTATGATTGTGAAAGTGTTGTTTATCAATGCAAGTTATGATTTGGCATATTTCGAGTCGACTAGTAGGTTGATCGTTCATTGTTTTATACACACGAGAGTGTGAGTTGGGAGGGCATTGTTCACATAAAAGGGGTTGGTTGGAGAGCGATCGAGTACATTTTTTACTCGCCACGTAAATGAGAGTTGAGTGTGTGAGCACTAGTCTTGAATTCTATATGCTCTTGTGGTTTGCTCTATTTGACAATTGTTAGGGAGGAAAGGTAATTGGATGGATTTGATTGGTTGATTTTGAAGCATGTTTATTTGATTTACCCTGAATTGTTTGTGCTTGATTTTTACTTTTTGGGGTGAAGCATATTTATTGATTCATTGATGAGATCTTTGCTTAGGGACAAGCAAAGGTTTGGCTTGGGGGAGTTTAATGTGTCTATTTTATATAGTATTTTACACCCGTCCCTTGGTCGTAATTAGTAGTGTTTTTGGCTCTTTAGAGCCACTTTTATTACTAATTGGTGTTTTCTAGTGTTTTCGTAGATTTGGTTGACTTTTGTAGGGATTTGTACTTTTGGAGCATTTTCCCGAGATATTATGGAGCAATCACGACCACTGGAGAAACACGACCAGATTTTATAGCCTAGGTCCGGTTAGAGTCATCGAACCGGTGATTAAGGGCTCGGTATATGTGATACCGGGGCATTCGGACCGAGTATTCAAGACCCAAAGAGGAAACCCAGATTGGCCCGAAGAATCGGAGCCCAATCGTAGTCCAGATAGTGGCCCAAGAGAGTCGCCCGGCCGGGCGAGGGAAGCAAAGGTCGGCGCCCGTTGACGCGCCCGGCCGGGCGCGAGATTTGTACTGACGAGCAAAAAGGCGCGCCCGATCGGGCGCGTGTAATTATTAGGGGTTAATTTCGTCGTTTAAGTTTGTTTTAGTTTAGGATTCGTACGAAGTATAAATACTTCTCCGAAAAACGATTTTAGGAACTCTGACTCTTTTCTTTTACTCTCTCTTAATTATATTCTTAGATTTTCTCTCAACTTAGTTTTTAGATTAATTTTCTCTCTCTTATACTTTTGTTCTTAATCCATTCTTAATTCTAGATTTATTGGGTAATTATTTCTCTTCTCTTAATCTTAGTTGTTTATTTTATTTCTTTGATCATGTCTTGCTTTATTGCTTTGATTAGTTTAGTTTCTATTATGTGTGAGTAGTTCTATATCTAGGGTTTGTGGGGATCCATAAATAATATGAAGGGGTGATTTATTGTTGTTGATTGTCAATGCTAGATTAATTTCCTATTGATTGATTTAATGCTCTGTGACTAGATTAGGCCTGATCTTTTATACACGAGTTTGACAATATTGATTCGAGATTCGACAGATAAGAATTGATGTTTTGGTCTAGTTTCAATAGGCAGGTTAATTTATAAATGGTTAAGTCGAGATTCGAAAGATGAGATTTAATACCGGTAAATTAATTGTGTGATTGTAATACGTAGCGAAAGCCCATTATAATCTGATTAATATATGCATTGATGAATGATTATTATATTCTACCCTGGAATATTATTTATTGGTGAACCTATGCCCTAGGTCCTTTTATATATATTATTTTCTCCTTATTCTTAATCTTCGTAGTTTAGTTTCATATTCAAATTCACATATTGGTTACTTTATAATTTATATTACTATATAGTTAATTAGGAATAGAAAGACTCGTTTCTCTGTGGATTCGACCCTACTTCCCTATCTACATTAGTTAGAGGATTTAGGATTTACTTTTGATTTAGGATTCTCAACAAGGCATGCCCGAAAGACTGCTACCCACTGCCGCGGATTGACCAGCTGGTGGACTCAACCAGCGGGCACGCTTTGCTAAGTGTAGGTAATATTTCAAGCATTACCCCAAACTTGAACCCCACTATGGTCATACACTAAAGTACGGTGGCGTCCAAAGGGAAAGAAGATAGAGCAAAAGAGTCGCCAACAAGTTTTAGGAACTTGTAAACCATTCAAAGGGTGAAGGTTACACCCCTTAACGATCCAGGAGATCGTTAACTCCAATAGGTCTGGAACCATGACTGGTAGTTCGGGGATGAAGGTACAAATTCAACCTAAAAGAGATTAAACCTGCCCTAATGATAGGCCTCTACTTTATTCTGATCGTATTCATGTGCGCTTTCTGACTAACATGCAATCAATAGGTTTACCCTAAACCTGTTTATCTATGTTGGTTGAATATTAATGCACAAATAAAGCTATTATTGGCGATCACTTGAATTATAATCAAATTAACCCTAAACAAGATTATTAATTATCTCATTAAGCGTGATTACAAATACCAATTCCCTTTAAACATGCATAAAGGTGTGATCAAGCAATAACAATAAAAATCAAGCAACATAATAATAATCATAATAATAATTATAATCATAACAATTATAATTAAAAATAATCATCATAACAATAATTATAACAATTATAATCATAAATCATAAAAATAATCCTAATAATGTTAAAGCATAATAATAGCAAGATCCTAGGCCTGATACTAACAAGATTAATAACAAACCCAAGCATGTCACTAAACAATAAAAATCAAAGCTTTAACCCTAACATGATACTATTAGGAAAGACAATAAAAGGCATCATAGAAATCATAATTGACATTATATTCTTTACCCTAAACATGATACTAGGAATTTATTGTTGTCACCCTAAACATCAAATTAAGAAAAACATCCTAACATGATACTAGGAATCAAAATAACAACCTAAACATGAAATCTAAACCATAATATCAATAAAAACCATTAAAGCACTTACTTGGATGCCTCGTACCTCTTTCTAATAACAAAATACACACGTTAGTAACTTCAAGGAAAATAATAATTAAAACAACTAAATTGAAATAATTGAAATAAAGATTTGGGACCAAACCCTGACAAGGGAATAAACGCGTCGTCAATTGTCTATCCCTAGATCAAATACAATTTATACAACCTAAACAAACCTAATACGAGTATAAGGCAAGCATAGGGGTCGAACCACAAAGAACGGATAAACACCACCAAATGTTATTGACAATTAAGCTAGTTCGGAATAAGAGATAAATAAACTAAAGTCTAAAGATGCTAAAACAAGAATTAAAACATTAAGGGAAATGGTTTAGGTATAGAATTCACTTGAACATAAACAAAGGCATAGAAATTGAATTAATTATGAACTAAACATGCATGAATATCGAAGTAAAGGGTCCAATCTAGCCGCCTTCCGGGGTTAATTGACTTCTCCTAACATAGCCTCTATGTTTCCACATTAGAACCATATACTAGGAGGTACTATTAAATAACAATCGATAGTAATGAACCTTAACTAAGTCAACTTCCGTTTCTTGTTAGAAAAGATTCACCTTTAATCAACCAACAATGTGCACTTGCAAGAAGATTAAAGAATATCAAGCATATAAAGACTTTAATCACAAATTAATCAATTCTAAACCATAGAACATGCTCAAGATCCAACTACACCACAACCATCCCCTTAATGGGGAAATTACTCACTAATCATGCTAATAACAAGATTAATTAACAAATAATCAAGAATAAACATGATTAACAAGAAATACCAACAACTAAAATAATAATCAAAATAAAGTAAATAAAAATAGAGGAGAGAAAGTTAGAGATTCTCATTGATTGAATGTGAAAATCTACAAGCAAGATAGTCAATCTTCCTCTTCAATATCCAAGCTCAACAATGGTAAAACCCTTACTTTCTCTCTCTAAACTACCCTAATTCTAACCTAAACCTAGAGAGAGAAGCTCTCCTAAAACTAATTAGAGAGTAGAATAGATGGTCAATTGTTTTCCTACCCCAAAAATTGGGTATTTATACTAAGCTAAGAATACTAAGTAAGTAAAAGAAAAGAAAACAAAGTAAAAAGGAAAAGGAAAATTTGCCAATTACTACCGCCAATTAAAAAAGTTGTGAATTACTACCGCAAAAAATTTTAAGATGTTGCGATTACTACCAAACTTCCATTAAACCCAACTATGACGTCATTATATCACTTTAACCCATGGTTAAAGCCCCTTAACCATGACGTCATTATATCCCTAATCCATTTTCTTTTTTGGGGGGGCTGGTTAAAGCCCTTAACCATGGTCAAACACAGGTTAAAGGGATATAATGACGTCATAGTTGGGTTTAATGGGGGTTTGGTAGTAATCGCAACATCTTAAAATTTTTTGCGGTAGTAATTCACAACTTTTTCAATTTGCGGTAGTAATTTACAAAGTGATATTAACTTGCGGTAGTAATTGGCAAATTATCCAAAGGAAAAATAAAATAAGAAAACTAATTATAAAAAAATAAAAATAAGAAAAGGGAAAAGGAAAGAAAGAAAATAAAAAGAAAAGAAAAAGAAAATCAAACCCCAAAATCCCCCCCAAACCGTCAGACTTTTCAAGCTTCCTTCTTCGAGGTTGGCTGCTTTGAACTCCATTGAAGAGCCTCACCATCACCACCGTTCATCAACCATCATCATCAAATCGTCACCGCTCATCCTCCTTGTTTATCATCAAGCATCAAACAAAAACCGTTCGATCTTCATTAAGAGTCACGCGCGAAGCTCGTGACATGGTTCGGTCGAACCATGGGTTGGTGCGGCCGAACTACGGGGTTGGTTCGGTCGAACCATGGCTGTGTTCAACCACACCTCTTCAATTTACAGAACTTTGAAAGTCTCTGACTCGTACTTTGACCGAACTCTCAACAGTTTGCTCGAACCCAATTGGAATTGCATTTTGCTCGTGCGAATTGGTGATTGGATGAATATTTGCAGGTTGTTGCTGGTTGTTGACGGTGGTGCAGGTGGTTGATGGTGGTTTAGGTGCGTGAGAATGGTGGTGCGGCTGTGACTGTTGGTAATTGGTGGCTGATTGTGGGTTTGTGATTGGGTTGATTGAAGATGGTGGTGGTTGTTCGCAGGTGAGTTGGTGATTTTTACGGGGGTGATTGGTGGCTGCCAGGTGCGTGGCTGGCGATAGTGGTGATGTGAGGGAGCAGCGGTGTGGCTGGGTTGTTGTTGCGGCTGCTGTGGTTAATTGTGGTGGCGAAGGAGCAGGGGATTGTGATGGTGGCTGTTACGGGGTGTTGGTGAGGGGCTGCTGTGGTGCAGTTGTTGTTGCTGTTGCAGGGAATTTGAGAGGTGGAGTTGCTGTAGTTGGTGGTTGATTGTGGGTTTGTGGACGGTGGTGCAGGGGTTGTTGTGAGGGTGAGTGAGCAGGGGTGGCTGAAATTGAGTGGCTGATGGTGGCTATTTTGGTTGGTGAAAGGGGCAGCAGTGGTGTTTCGTTGGTTTTTTGTGCAGTCGGCGATGACTTAAAACCCGAACACCTACACGCAAAACCGAGAAAAGGGATTAAGAAAAATAAAATAAAACTAAGTAATAAAATAAACTAAATAAACTAAAATAGGAAATGAGAGAATTAAAACTAAAACTAACAAAATTAAATAAAACACAAACAAATAAAATATGAAAAACACTCCAAACTAATTAAAATAAATAAAAGTAAAATAGAAATAAGAGAAATAAAACTAAAACTAATAAAGACATAAAACTATACAAGTAAATAAAATAAACTTAAAACTAATTAAAACTATGAAAGTAACAAAGGAAAGGAACGAAATAAAATAAATCGAAATAAAGCAAATAAAATACGAAAATAAACTAATTCTAATAAAAACTACGAAAAGAACTAAAAAACGACAAAATTACCAAATAAACAAGAAATGTTATTAAAGAGAAAACAAGAGAAAGAAAGGGAAAATAAGATAAAATAAACACGAAAAAAGCTCTAAAACTACTCCCTAAGAGTGACATAAATGTCACTCATCAAACCCTCAGAAATTAAAACCTTTCACGTCTAGGGCAAAGGCAACTTCGAACTTGGCTAGGTGTATCTAGTGTTTGTGAGTGCGGAATTTTGTACTTGAGAAAAGGCTAGTTTGGAAAAGAGAGAGAATAATCAAGAATTTCTTGATGAGAGTTGGTGAAAACTGATGAGAAGGATTGATGAGAATCGATGATTGAAAACAGAATTTTAAGAGGCTATTTATAGAGAAAATCAGTCGAATGGATAAAAAAACGAATCAGAGTTTCAATGAGAATAAAACTCGATTAGCGCCAAACGCTAGTCATTAGCGCCAGGCGCTAAAAGTTAGCGCCAGGCACCAAGCCTTAGCGCCAGGCGCTGAGGGTTAGCGCTAGGCGCTAATAATCAGTTTCACGCGTTTTTGTTTTTATCATATCTTTTGATCCGGAAGTCTAAATAAGTCATATAATATGTCGTTGGAAAGCTCTTGAAGTTTACTTTCCAACAAAATTAAAATCAGATTAAAATCTTTTGTAGATAAAAAGATATGACCGAAATAGTGGAAGGATGTCAGTTTTGGATAGAGTTTCATATCTTTTTCGTTATAGCTCGGATTTAATATTATAATATATCATTGGAAAGATAATTTCAAGATCTATCCAACCATATAAAATTTGGATAAATATTATGAGGCATGAAAATAAAATCTGAATATATTCCACTTCGTACAAAACAAGGATTCTAAAAAAGAGTAATTTTATTCAATTTCAAACTCTTTAAAACATAATTACCAATCCAAACTCCATTAGGATTTAATTTAAAAGAACCTTCTAGAGTATTCTAGAAGACTATAATCAATCCTAATAGCTTTAGGAATGACAATTAATAATAGGCCCTCCTCTAGATCATTGGGTTTGGTTTAGTATTTTGGTCATAACTTCCTCATTATTCATCGGAATTGGGCTTATAATATATCGTTGGAAAGGTCTTTTCAAGGCCTATCCAACTACAATATTATTGGAACTTTATCATGGACCAAACTAAACTGGAATGCAAGTTTTTCGTAAATATGGTAAGAAAAGAAATATTTTCAAAAACAGAAAGAAGAGATATTTTAATAAAAACATGGATCATCACTAGACTTTTCACACTTTCGCCTTGTTCGATAATCAAATGACATGAAAGGTATTCATCACTGGGTTTGGTTTTGGGGAGACACATTTGGGTGTCTACAGAAGCCCCCACTTTGATGAGTTTGGAGAAACGCAAGTTTCGAAAACAAAAGTCAAAGTATCGATAGGGACGGAGAATGATTCAGAACGTTCTGCGATCCTAAATCATTCTTGTAACGCTGATACCTGCAAACTAGCATTAGTCAGATCAAAGAGTTAAGAAACGCGTATCTTGCACCGTCGAGCACACGTCTCTAAAGGTAACCGATTTGTTGTGACGATCTTACGCAAGCTAGAGAATACCGCCTGAAGACTGCTACGCATGTAACTACCTGCAATTTCCGTTGTGATAGTCTTCGAAAAGATCACTGCTTGTTGATCATTAATGTTGTTATGCCAGTACGTCGGCGCTTTGCTGCTTGTGAACCAGTATATCGGTGCTTTTGCTGTGATGACAATCCTCTTTTCTTTGGGAATAGTTGCCAACACAACTCTCTTGTATGATGTATGTCAATCTGATTTAGGGAAAGTTGTCAATGCTTCGTAACAATCCATCCTTGGAAATGTTGCTACGATGAAGAGACAATCCGTATCTCGGAAAATTTGCCAAAATCCAATTTTGGGAAAAGTTGTCAATGCTTCGTAACAATCTGTCATAAGAACTTTGCTACGATCGACAATCCACATCTTGGAATATAACTCTTGAAAGCAATCCATCTTGGAAATTTTCCAATGCTATGCAACAATCCTTTTAGGAAAATATTGCCACAATTGACAATCCGCGTCTTGGAACATTTGCCAAAAAAGAGTCGACCGACAATCCACTTCGGGAAAATTTGCCATTTACTGAAATGAATGACAATCCACGTTGAGGAACCTTTGCCGATATTTATGATGAATATAAACCTACAACAATCCTTTGGGAAATTTTGCCATAGGGAACTGGGTGTATGACAATCCAATCTCGGAAAACTTGCCAATGAGTCGATGAATGTATGACAATCCGAACTTGGAAAAACTTGCCAAACAGAGAAGGAGCACGACAATCCACGCTTGGAAACTTTGCCAGGGATGACAATCCAATCTTGGAAAAATTGTCGTTTGAAGAAGATGCGCGACAATCCATATTTTGGAAATATTGTCAGTTGGGGATGACAATCCAATTTTTGGAAAAATTGTCGTTCAAGAAGAATGCGCGACAATCCATATTTTGGAAATATTGTCAGTTGGGGATGACAATCCAATTTTTGGAAAAATTGTCGTTCAAGAAGAATGCGCGACAATCCATATTTGGAAATATTGTCGTTTAATAAGAATGTGCTTGCTTTTAAACTGATACGTTGGTGCTTGTAATGAGCCAGTGTTTTAGGCGCTTAAGCTAAGTGAGACGATTTTTTGTCAGGTCAATCACTTACTACGATTGTAATCGAGCCGACTACTAATCATGTCAATTTTCTTATAGGGGCTAACTGGCGTACCAAGGAACCCGAAATTGCTGTATGAGGTCGAAATAACCATTCTGAGAGGCTTCGAGCTATGTCGCTGCTGAAATATCTCTGGCGCCAAGAATTGGCTCTGTCGCCAGACGCCGAGATCTAGAGTCAGGCGCTGAACTCTGCTGCCAGACGACAGCCTTGTAGTCTGGTGCTGGAGTCGGGTCTTCCCTACTCCGCTCTTGCTGCCGCTGTTGCTTGGTTTTGCTCTGAACTTTGAGCTTGGTCGTTTCCTTTAAACCAAATCCGCTCAAATCTTTTGTAAATTAAAGCTCTTCATCTCTAATTTACTGATCCATATAACTCCTCCTATCTTGGAGGAATCTCCTGTATCATATTCGCGCTTTTTTTGAAAAAATCCGGGAATGTCCCCGCTTGCTAGGATGCACCTGCATTTATATCTTTGCGCATAGGACTTTGCTTATCTTTCTTTAGGGTTGACCTAAGACTTAGTGTTGCTTGACTCATTGACTTGACATGACTCAAGGTATAAACTTGACTCGCTGTGATTGACTCGAGGTTGACTCGGCTCAAAGTGTTTGATACATGTGTTAGACTCAAATCAAGGTGATATCATGACATGACTCAACGTGTACATGACTCGTGTGTGCATTGTATTGTGATCGTGGGACTCGAAAATGCAAAAAAACAAAAATTTTCCGTCATTTTTGTGGAGGGTACCGACTTTCTCCCGAAAAAGAAAAGACACGAAAAAGAATCGAAGTGAAGTGAGGTTCCAGTTGATATGGTCGTAAATGCCATGATAGCAGCCATTGCAAACCATGGGATAATCGGAGAACCCGGATTAGAGATTTACCATGTCACATCGTCTATGGTGAATCCCCTAACATGCGAAAAACTCATTAAATTATGTAACAGTTATTTTGCATTACATCCATTCATAACACCGAGCAGAGAATTTATCAAAGTGAAAGACATAGAATTCTTCTCATCCATTGATGAATATATATTCTTTGGAATGGGTTATAGTTCTCCAAATGATAAGCTGCATCGCATTCTTGTTCGCATGGCAGCTATTTACGAGCCTGTATTATTCAGCAAATTACGGTAAATTCTATCAAATTAAATTGTCCTCTTAATTAAACTTTCTATATATTGTATAGTTTTCTTGATTTTGTTACATTCGTATCATATATAATGTGAAATTGTTTTGTTCCTACGTTATTACATTAATCTTTAGATATTATGAACATAGAATTACAAGCATATACGAAGAAGTATTTGGTAATTAGGACATGTTCACATTTACTGAACTGAACTGAACTGATTGGAGTTGAACTGAATTAAACTGAGCTGAAATGAATAATTTATGAGAGAGGGAAATTAAGAGCTAAAATGAACTGAACTGATTGGAGCTGAACTGAATTAAACTATACTAAACTGAATTAAGTAAATGTGAACAGACCCTTAGTTACATGAACGAGTTGTTTGTACGAAAATTTTAAGAAGGGAGAAGGGTTTAATTTAGAGACCAACAATTGATAAAATGAGTGAATTTCTCAAATGCTTTTTTTTTTTTGAAGCAAAATTTCTCAAATGCTTAAATTAAGGAAACATCAAGAAATGTTGTTAGAAGATGGCATACTGTATATCATTTGAATTTGTGTGCGCAAGTGCACAAATATTTTTCACTATGTTTTTAAAATTAACACTATCAAAATTTTTGACTTCCGTATGTTATGCTAAAAACAATAAAAATGACAGGAAAATATCACACTAAGAATAATCAATATGTATCTTATTTTTATTTCAAAAAAAAAATATGTATCTTATTTGGCATATCTTATTGAAGTACTCGTAGAGTATTAATTAATTGATTGAAATTTAATCATAAATTATTCAAAAAAGGACAAAGGTATCATTTGTTGATTTGATATTTGTATTTCAATACTTAAGCTGGTAGCTTCTATTACATAATTTTACAAAAAAAATCAAAATAATGATATATAATCTTGTTGTAATAAACATATGTAATACATACATAATATGTCTTTAAAAAAAATAATAAAAAAAGCAATATGTCACAAATTATGTTAAGAATATTTTTATTTTTTTTTTGCTTAAGTTATCGTACGTTGTCAATACGTTTTTTGTGGAAAGTTATATCAATTTTTTTTCTTTTTTAAAAAAAGTTGTATCAATTTTAGTTTGTGTGCAATTTTTACTTATATGTTGAAGGGTTTAATTTGTTTCTTAAATAGAGTTTTGTTTTTTATTAAAAAAAAAACAAAAAAACAAAAAACCAAGGACACACCAGAACATGACACGTGTTATTGATGATTTGTCTTTTAGTATACAGTTATTGAATTTTTACCGTGCAGATTATCTATTATTGTAAATTGGTAATTTTACAATTTTTATTATTAAAGTGTTTTTTTCAAACAAGAATTTATTTATTTAATTTTTTTTTTTCCTTTGTTTGGTGGGGATTGTTAAAGTTATGTCTTGAAAACTTTGATAAAAAAATTATAAAAAAAAATAAAAAATAAAAATAAAAAAAAAAAAAAAAAAAAAAAAAAAAAACAGCCATATTATCTTTAATAACTTTCATCACTTCTTATGTACGTGGTATGTCATCAATTGAAATATGTTTAAATATAGTGACCATTTTTGTTGAAGAAGGAACAAAATATATATAGCATAAGTAAGTTATAGGATTTTTTTTTACTTTTACCGAAAAAAAATTAAGAAATTGTTTTTATTTTTTTACTACCAAAACTTCTCAAATTTATTTTTCCACTAACAAAATTCTTAAAATTGTTTTTCACTATATGCCGTAAAAAATAAATAAATAAATAAAATCTAATAGTTAAAATAAAAAAATAAAAAAAAAATTCTTTAATTTTTATGCCAAAAAATGCTCTATAGTGGTTTTGGGAGTCATTTTGATCCTTTGAATCCAATTTGAGGTCACAAATAATAACAAAAAATCATTGTAAATGCCTCATTTTGCGTGTTACACGCAAATTGCGTTATTTTTAAGTAGCAAAGCATTTACGATAATTTTTTTAAATTCTAACTTCAAATCGGTCCCAAAGAACCAAAATGACCCTCAAAATCACTGGTGAACGTGTTTTTTAAATGAAAATTGAATAGTTTTGAAAATTCTGTTAGATTTTAAGTGTTTTTTTTTTTTTTTTTGAATAGGTGGTAAAAAAATAATTTTTTGAATTTTTTGTGGTAAATAAAACATTGAGATGTTTTGGTGGTAAAAAACAATAGGAAAAATTGCTCTCACTAATCTGAACTTTGCCTCGTCCGCCCAAATTAATCCCAACTTTGGATTATTATCTATCACTCCCAACTTTAGGGGGTATTGATTTCTATTGCACCCAACTTACTTGCAATCGGTTAATTCGGTCAACATTTGTGTTTTAGATTTTTTGGACACGTGTCACTACATGAATGGTCAAATAAAAAAATAAAAAAAAAACAAAAAAAAAAACAATTAAAAAAAAACAAAATTAAAAAAAATAATAATAAAAAAAAAAAAACATAACCACGCACAACAACTTCCACCACCCCCACCACCCTCAATCACGCCGAAACCTTAACCCCAGCCCTCAATTTCACCGGCCAACCACCGACTTCCACTAAAAACCACTGCCCTTCCTCCACCACCCATCCCAAACCCTGGAAACAACCCAGCACAACCATTTTCGTGGCTAATTGACGGGGAAGGGGGTGTCGTTTTTGTGGCTAATTGTCGGGGAAGGGGGTGAAATTGAGGGTGAGGGAAGGCACAGGGATGGGTTTTGAGGGTGGGGGAGGGATGGGCGCCATTTTCCGGCAACAAGGGAGGGGTTTCGGGGTGGGGGAAGGGAAGGGGTGAGTTTCGAGGGAAGGGGGGTGGTAGGCGGTGGTTTCCGGGAACGAGGGAGGAGTTTTCGAGGGTGGGGGAAGGGAAGGGTGGGTTTCGAGGGAGGGGGAAGGTTGGGCGGCGGTTTCCGGCAGCACGAGAGGGGTTTTTCGGGGGTGGGGGTGATTTTTCGGCGGGGTGGGTGTGGGGGTGTGGTGGCAGCCGCTTGGTATGGGTGGTTTGTGGGGTTTTTTTTTTGTTTTTTTTTTAATTTAAGCCAATCATATGCTGACACGTGTCTAGTAACCTGCTACATCAGGTTGGATGACTTGTTAGGTGCAACAAAAATTAATCAATCAATTACATTATACTAAAGGCGAAACTTAGAGAACACTTGGCAAAATATTATAAAAAGTTTTCCCTCCAAAACCACTTACTAAAAAAAAAACTATTGTATTTAAATTATGACTTTTAGTTTGTAAAAAATCTAAAATAAATGTCCAAACAAAACAAATTGCCCATTATAACTATTATATGTTTAATTAATTTCTAAAACAATATTTCATACTTTTTACTACTAAGTCTATTTATAATATTTATATCCATTATTTTAGGTAAAATTTATTGTCATTAGAATTGTTTAACAAACGTGCATTGCACGGGGTTTAATCTATCAATCAATTACATTATACTAAAGGCGAAACTTAGAGAACACTTGGCAAAATATTATAAAAAGTTTTCCCTATAAAACCACTTACTAAAAAAAAATTATTGTAATTAAATTATGACTTTTAGTTTGTATAAAATCTAAAATAAATGTCCTAACAAAACAAATTGTCCATTATAACAATTATATGTTTAATTAATTTCTAAAACAATATTTCATACTTTTTACTACTAAGTCTATTTATAATATTTATATCCATTATTTTAGGTAAAATTTATTGTCATTAGAATTGTTTAACAACCGTGCATTGCACGGGGTTTAATCTAGTACCCCTAAAGTTGGGAGTAATAGATAATAATCCAAAGTTGGGATTAATTTGGGCGGACGAGGCAAAGTTCAGATTAATGGGAGCAATTTTTCCAAAACAATTTTGTGATTTTTTTTTTGGGTAAAATAAGATGATGATTTTGTTGTGGCCAGGATGAATGACAAGAACACACAAAATTTGATGGAAAAAATGTCATCCGTAGAGAAGAAAATCTTCGACTTTGATGTGAAACGCATAATTTTGGAAGATTATTTAATTAACACTCATTTCACAAGTGTAAGAAAGCAATTTCTGAAAGAAAATATTGTCTCCGCAAAACTTTGAAGGCTCAACAAGTTCGAATGATATCATAAACGACTACAACTTAAAACTCTTATCATGTATAACTCGTATTTGTATTTTTTTTTTTTCTTTTTTAATAATGGCTTGTTGGGAATAGTTTCAAAATGACCACAAGGACAATGATATAGACAATATACAATCCTAGATCTTGGCTACGACCCTCCATGTGTTTACCAACAAATGCAGTTAATGTCCCCTTATGTTTGTATAATTTATTTTCCGTACGTATTGCTTTTATTTTATTTCATGTTGATCAAATGATGGATGATGCTAAATCATTGATCTTAATAGATACTAGACTTGTATTATTTACAACTACAAAGTGTGACTTGTATTACGGAGTATTATTTACTTACTTCATTGTATTGTAATCCTTGTTTTACATTCTTCTTTTCTTAAATATTTAATGAATTTTTTTTAATTAATAGCCCTGTGTATATTATTACAAATAGTTGTATACTAGATAAGTGCCCGTGCATCGCACGATAGTAACAATTTTTTTCCGTAACTAATTTGTGATATAATAAAAAAAAAAAAAAAGGCAATTCATATGAAATATACAAATGCAATGTGTAAAAGAAAATTGAAATAATAAGGCCAAAATTAATAAAATTAAATTGAGAAAAAAAAAATTGTTGATTAGTTTTGTTGAAAATATTAAAAAGTAATATGCATTATACTTCGTTAATGATGCATTTTTTCCAAAAATAACTATACAATGTACTTTTAAAAAATACGCTAAGTAGAATAACAAAAATTTTCTCAAAAATAAAGTAGAATAACAAAAACAAATAAATAAATAACGATGACAATATATATTGTTTTGGCTAGAAAATTTTAAATGATAGTTTGACATGTGTCAAAAATGATGTAAGCATGTTCTGTTTTAGTATTAGTTAATAGATTCAGGAGCCAAGTAAGATCTTAAGGTAAAAAATCAAAGAAAATTTGAAAATTACCACCATGTATAGGAGTCAAAATTGACATTACCACCTCAAGTTTTATTATTATTATTATTATTATTATTATTATTATTATTATTATTATTATTATTATTATTATTATTATTATTATTATTTAATCTTACCACCTAGTTTTTTCCAAAAAAATTTAAACTCCCACCACTTTTACCAATGACGTCATTTAGGGCTTGTTTGGCATCGTTTTTTGTTTTCAGTTTTCAGTTTTTTTGAAAACTAAAAACAGGAAACAAAAAAAAGGTGTTTCCACTTTTCTGTTGCCAGTTTTCAAAATTATCATGATTTTAATAAGTTTGAATAATTTTTGACTCGTTATGTGACATATTTTATATGGTTTTAAAAAACAAAAAACCAAAAAACACAAAACCACATTGATGCCAAACGAACCCTTAGTGTCCCACTTTTGTGTTTTCCCTCTCTTTCTCTCTCTTTTCCCTCGATGTTCCCCTGTTTTCCCATGTCTTCCTTCTCCCTTATATTGATTTCTTCTTTGAAATTCGATTTCAATTACACAAATTTCGCAAATTAGGTATAAATTTCTACAATCTAACCTTTTTTCGAATTGAATTAATTAGTGTAATTAGGGTTTGGGTAATCAATTTGGGGGTTTTGCTAATAAAATCGAAAAATTAGGGTTTGTGAAATGAAAATTGGACAATTAAACAATTAATTGTGATGAAAACACAATTAAATCACGCAATTGAGACGAAAACATAATCATCTAAATGAGTAATCACTGCTACAATGTTAGCGTTTTCATCGAGCCACCTCGATCACCATCCATTTCTCGTTGACTTTCGCCGTCGTTGTGGATTTGCGATGTAGAAGATGGTGGTTGATAAAGTTGTGGTTGATGGACTAATGTTAGAGAATGAAAATGGGGAAAAAAAAATTAGTAAGGACAAGATTGTCAATTTGCTTGAAATGATGGCGGTGGCGATAAATTTTGACGGCGGTATTTAGCACCCCCCTTACTCAATACACCCCCTTGCTTCAAATCTACATATTGTTGGTTGCACAAAACTTCAACTCAATTTCTTTCTTTGCAGCTAGACTTCGAATAAAATTGTTGCGTATATCAATGTGCTTCGTTCTGCTATGAAAAGCAAGATTAAGTCATAGCAATAGTTGCTTTGTTGTCACAGAATATTTCTGTTGCACCATTTTGCTCACAACTTACATCAGCTAGCAGCCTTCGTAGCCAAACTGCCTGACAAGCTGCTGCTGTCACAGCAACATACTCTACTTCGAAGGAAGACAATGCCACCACTTCTTGCTTTTTTGAGCTCCAAGATACTGCACGTGACCCCAAGTTGTAAACATGACCATAAGTACTTCTTATATCATCAATGCAACCTGCCCAATCATTGTGTTTACATCTTTTGAGTACCAAATACGAAAATCAGTCATTCCGGCAACGAAGCGAAGTACCCTTTTTTACTGCTCCAAGATGCTGCCTTTTAGGACCATGCATAAACTGTGATAAAACACTCACAGAGTACATGATATCAGGCCGAGTATGATTTAAATAACTCAACCCACCAACTAAGCTTTTGTAATAACTCGGATGAACAACACCCGTACCATCATCAAGCTGTAATTTTCATTAGTATTCATGGGAGTTGCTGCAGGCTTACTGTTGTGCATATGCACTAGTAGAAAAATACAAAAGAGCACCGGTTCAAAACCCCCCTATAGCACCGGTTTTGAACCGGTGTTCATGTGAGGGATGCCAAAAAGTGAGAGTTTTTGCCACCGGTTCAGAACCGGTGGCAATAACACAATTATTAGCACTGGTTCTGCTCAGAACCGGTGCCAAAAATGCCCTAAAAAACAAAAACAAAAAAAAAATTGCCTTTTCACCTGAAATTGTCAGCAGACTGTTATATATATACATAATATACTTGAAACTGATAATTTCATTGATAACCTGTAATTTTACACTTGCAAAAAACAAAGAAAAAGAAATACATTGGATATATTCACTATAACAAGAGCAACAACTTCCTACATACAATCACTAGCAGAGCAGTAGCAGCATAGTAGCAGAGCAGCAGTAGCAGCATAGTAGCAGAGGAGCAGCAGCAGCAGCATAGTAGCAGAGCAGCAGCAGCAGCAGCGTAGTAGCAGAACAGCAGCAAACAGAGATGGAGCGTCCGCCTGAATCTCACACCACGTCACTGGCTTAGATTCTGCAGAGCTTGTAAACTCTACGCAAGTATTGAATGATTAACAATAAGTAATTAAGATTATTCAAAAGTTGACAAAGAAAAAAGATATTAATGTGCAAGTGGGAAGATCTATGCAAGTAATGATAAAGTAACACTACCATCAAGTGTTGATGTGTTACTAGACTTAAGATTAATTTCTAGGAGCAGTGTTGTCAAAACGATAACAACTCGTAAGAGTTATTCTGCAAGCAAAAGGAATTCTCAAATCCAATTTACCCCACACAACTCCCTCACTGCCCCTGCTCTGCTCCTCACACACAGCAGCCCGTAATTTCAATTTAAGCCACAAGGCAGCCTCTACACAAACGCACAATCACACCACACAGGAACACATCACAGCAGCTCTAATTCACAAACAAGTGCTTTACAGCCCCCATAATCATATGAATTTACATCCAAAATTATTAACAAAATCACATTAGATACTATTATACTCACAAAACCATTACAAACAAAATAGGGCACCAAATCCGCACAACAAAGCACTCAAACAAAGATCAGTCACTTGCACCAAAAGATGGTGTCACCGAGGGAATTGCAAGCTGCTATGTCAAAATTATGTCCTTTGCAAACCAAATAGGGCAACCAGATTGCAAAAATCAGCCCATGATCATCACACACACACAAGGAAAACACTATTAGGTATGCAATCCATAAATCATAGAGTAGCAGTAGCTTTAGCACAACCATTATACAATTCAAAAACCATTAATTACTAAAATTAGTAAATAAAAATAGCGTATACCAATTCATAACAATTTCTAATAGCAAATCACAGAAAATAACACAATCAATTACGATTCCAATTCCGAAAACAATATATGTTGAGTTACTACACAACATCAATTATGAAAAAAATGTGACAATTATCGAGAAACTAATAAAAAATCTACCCTAAAATCACAATCACAAATTCAAATAAAAATACAATAAATTTTCCATATATACATCAACAAATCATATAAGCCAATTCAACTTCAATAATCAAATCAAAATTCTGCAACAAAAATGAATGATAAAATGAAATCAAAGAGAAGAAAGAGAAACTGACCTGTTTGATGGATTCGGCAATTTCAGGGTCAATACCATCGCCGGGAAAGAGAGTGGCGGTGATGGAGCTCCGGTGGAGAATTGGCTCCAATATCCACCACAGGCAGCGGCTACTGCAGCAGCAGCAGGACCTGCGAGGCAGCGGCTGCAGCAGTAAAACAACCTTTCACAGTTTGCAGCCATCCCTACAATTCGGTCTTTATCATATATAGTGCAACATGTAGGCAGCGTCCCTCCGACTCATCTTTCTAGGCCATATCCATTATGTGATGCCAACACCACACACAAATCTGCACAAAAGCACAAAGAAATTAATACAGTTCACCACACACATAGTTCACCGCTGTCATTGGGTGTCCAAAATGAACAAACCTCCCTTCAAGTGGAACTTGGCTGAAGTCAATAAGTAGTAGCCAATTAAAACGGAACATCATAAGCATTATTATAATATTTTTCTAGATGTTATTATTGAAGTATTATAACTCATCAAGACACAAAATTGATGTTAAGCTTTTGAAATCTAGGAATTAGATCTTGCCATAATCCCCATGTTATAAAGGATGCAAGAAAGATTAACGAAATCAACAAAAATAAGAAAACAGATATCCTATGTTCGAAGGGGCCTGCGAGGCAGCAGCAGCAATATGGCTGCGAGGCACGTCTTGGCAGAGCATGTATGATACTAACTCCCACTAACTCATAAAAATCACATACCAGATTCAAGTATACGCAAATTGTAAGCTAAAAGATGCCACAACTACCTCCCCCCAATCTCTTTTAGTTTGGTTGGATGAGAAAGACATGAGACTATACTAATCCTTCCAAACAGCAATAAGTTCAAAATAGTTGAGGCAAACACTTGGCCACTTAGCGATAGTCAACATAGTACTCAAGTTTGGGTAACATAATCTATATGGTTGTTCAAGATGCATCAGATATAGCCACATGTGATAGTTAACATTCGATAGTCAAAATAGTGCTATATCAGTCAGATGATCGAATGTGATAGTTAACTTGAATCAATCAAGATGCATCAGATATAGCCACATGTGATAGTTAACTTGAATCACTCAGATGATCAAATGCATCATATTTCAAAACAGTAAAAAATAGTGCTATAGTGATTCGGTCATAATCACTATATTTTGATTTATTCATGCAAAAGCGTATATTCAATTTCTCAGAAATTCAGTCCATGGAGACTGAACAAACTAAACTAATCTGGTAGAAAGTAACTGACAAGAACTAGCTTCAAGCCTCCTATTTTAAGATAGAGAACGTTGTAGATCACCAGTGCACCTAAATCGATTCATCTAGCTCATTTCTGGAAAAGAAAACATAATCAAGAACAAGGAACCTAGAACAAGCAAGGACAGCAGCTCAATAACAGAGAAAATTCTAAGCACAGACCATAGTAGGATTTTAAAAAACAGAGCATAGAGACCAAATGATATATCAAGGAGCAGAGTAAGAAGATGTCTTGCGGCATTACGGATACAGCTTAAAACATACTAAACCCTCCAGAGCTATCTCTTGTTACGAAGCCTCTACTCTCCTACAAGCTTCAATTCAGCATCCAATCGCTCCTTGTCGTAAAGACAACGTGGCTTCTTAAATGTCTTCCCATCTATACACCATCCATTCACAAAATCATCACTTAGACCATCCAATTCAACCAAATATACAAAATTTCTCCCTAGAATCTCAAATTTATCATGCATTTTGATAATTTCACAAAACTCACTATTGTTTCTAACCTAATTAGCAGAACAAACCAAACTAATTAACCCAACGGAAAGCTATCAATTTGCTTCATTTCACATACAAAAACAGATCAATACTCTAACATGATAAACACTAAATTTCCATATTAAGTAAAATGTACAAGCTTTATGACAATAACGATTCAAAATATAAAATCACAAACCCAGCTTATCAAACAATCAATTAAAAATTTCCCAATTGATTTCTAATCTTAAAAGTAACTAATCCTAGAAAAAAAGATATAATGCCCAACACATAGATCGAAATAAATGATTAATAATACAAACAACAGTAGAAATTGAACAATTAATTCATCATAGTAACCATCAAAATGTCGTAATTTCATCGCTTTCAAAGCAAAACTAAACACCAAATTCATAATAATCCAACGACATCAACTTACAAAAATGGAATACATCAAAATTCAAAGCCCTAAATTAAGAGCAAGTAAACCCTCAAATCTAACATACATTGATAATAAAAAACAGTCAACCATAACCCTAAACTTTAAATCTGACAAAATCCAATAATTAAACGAATTACCACAGAAATAATCACATAAATTAGCAACATAAAGCGAAAATGTGTAAAATTTAAAAAATCCAGACCAGAAATTACCTATCTTCCTGTTCTTCCTTGCCTTTACCTTGTACCCTAAACTTCGAGAAGAAAAGTGTTGCTTGCGACGCAGTGATGAAAAGGAGATCGAAGGAAAGGGAAATCGGCGGTGGTCGGTGGTGGCTTCGATTGCATGTGACTGCGATTTTGAGGAGAGAGAAGGCAAGAGTGAGGATCTGTCACCGCCGTTGAAGTATCGGATTTCAAGGTGGTGGTGGCTGCGGTGGGAAGCTGTCATGGAGAGAGAGAGGAGAGGATCGAAATAAGGGCTATCGTATAAGGCAAAGCTGGTATTTTTTTTTAAGAATTCCCACCGGTTTGAACCGGTGGCATTTCTCTAATTTGGCACCGGTTTGGTTTGAACCAGTGTCATTTTTATTATACTAAAACCCGCCTAAGAACCGGTGCCAATAAATCGGTGCCAAATGAATTTTTCTACTATTGATGGAACCTAAATAAAATATCTTTTGCATATTTCTTTTGTTAGAGAAATATGCCATCTTCCACCTGATTTACCTCAAGCCCAAGAAAGTATTGCAACTTGCCTAAATCTGACATTTCAAACTCCCTCATCATGCATGATTTAAATTTAGCAACAAGACTATCGCAAGAACCAAAATACACCATGTCATCAACATAAATGCAGACAATTAAGAACTCACCGTTTTCACATATAAAGTGGGTTCATTTTCACTCCTAACAAACCCATGCTGCAAAAAATAAGAGTCAATTCTCTTGTACCATGCTCTGAAACAGGCTTGGGCCACACCCGTCACAATTGTCCACTTTATACGACCAAAGAGATTCCACCTCAAAACCATATGGCAATAAGGGGAGTAACCCCTAAACCTTATGAAGTGGACACAAATTCCTTATTTCTTCAATGTGGGATACACTTCCCAACACTTTCTACACTCTTTAATGTGGGATAACACACCACTCACATGTAGATTTTCTCATGGGCTCAACACTCCCCCTCACATATGAGTTGTCCATAATACTTGCCCCGATCACAACACAACCCATCTGATACCAAATTTGTTGGCAAAATTAGATTAACAAAATATAATATATTACCTCCGTTACAGGTTATGTGCAACGATTTGAGATAAAGCAGAGAAGGAAAATGTCTAATCGTTGCACATAACCTGTAACGGAGGTAGTAGTAGAAGAAATCTGACTTTTCAATTTTCATTACCAAATTTAAGAAACATAACATCAGTGCCTTATATAGGGATGTCAGTGGGGGCGGGTCAAGTAGAAAACCCGCCCCAGTTGGGTGGGAATAGGGGGTAGGGATGGGTCTTGGTTTGGCGGGTGGTGGGGCAGGGATGGGGATAAAAATAATACCCGCCATAGGTGATGGGGCGGGGGTGGATTTTACATTGTACCCGCCCCATCCCCACCCCGCCCTACCCGCCGCACTTCGTACCCGCCTCACCCCCACCTCACACTCACATCTATATATTTTTAAAAACAAAATTATATATTTTCATTTTATTTTATAAAAAAATATGTAAATTAAAATAGTAGATACAATAATTATAATACAATAATATTATAACTAAGAGTGTGTAATACTTCTTCAAAAAAAAAAAAAAGTGTGTAATATCAACAATAATTTTTTTTCTTGTAATCTATATTAATTATGTTGAATTGTGTATTGGGAGGTGGCCGGGGATTTGTAGGCGTCGCTCGAAGTGCGCCTACGTTAAGCATGTGTGAATAAATTTGGAATACATAGGAAGTGAGAATTGACATATACGATTAGGGGACAAGGAAAGTAGGGAGCCGCCAACAAGTTTTTAAGGAACTTGTAAACCGTTCACGGATCATAAAAGGCAACCACGATAAAGGGACAACGATAGGCAACAACGATTGACCCGTGAAGGCTACACCCCATTCATAATCCATGAGATTACTAATTCCATATGGTTCGGAACCACAAAAGGAGGATCGGGGATGATGGAACGAAGTGAGTCATGGAGTCACATTCGCCCGTATTGGCCTCTACTCGATTCTTATAGTGAAAAGTGATTCCTGCGATCTTAAAGGCATACAAATAAAGATTCAATTTGCTTCAAACTATTATTATGCTAAATTGGTTTAATATTAATGCAACATATAATTCTAAAATATTTGTGATCACTTGATTAAACAACAAGATTAAAAAGGAACCTAAACCGGTTGTCCAAATTATCTTATTAGGCGTGATTTTCAATTACATATTCCTTTTAAACATGTAATATGGTGATCAATAAAATAAGCATTAATATTGGAAGCAATTTAACAATAATAGCGTTAGTCAAATCAAATAATAAATAGATCTAATCATGATACTAGCAACAAGAATAAAAATAAGAGTAATTAAGTGATTAATTACTCACTTTCCGCGCTTCCTTGAATTGCTACATCATGAATAAACTGTTAGTAACTTTAATAAAAAATATAAATAAAATGGAAATTAAATTAAATAAATGTAGATTTGATTTGGTCCAAACCCTCAAACAATTATACCTTTCACGCCTTAGTTAAAGTATAGAACTTCGGGTATTGTATGGACTCCTTGGAGTGCTTAGGGGAAGGAATGAAAGAATAGGGAGGCTAGTGTTTAGGCTAAAGAGGGAGAAGAGAATGATTTTGTGACCAAGCTTGTTGATGATTGGAAAAGGGGTGATATGACCTCTATTTATAAAAAAAAAAAAAAAAAAAAAAAAAAAAAAAAAAAAGAGTCGAAAAAACAAGATAAGATCCGAATTAAATCGGAATAAAACTCGATAGACTGCAGTTTTTGCGGTTTTTGTTTTTATCATATCTTTTGATCCAAAAATCGGAATAACATGAATAAGATTTAGTTGGAAAGATCTTGAAGTCTACTTTCTAACCCAATTAGAATCAGATAAAATATTTTATATAATGAAAGATATGGCCGAAATAGTGAGACGGTGTTAGTTTTAGATAGAGTTTAACATTTTATTCATATCTTTTCCGTTATAGCTCGGAATTGATATTATAATATATCATTGGAAAGATAATTTCAAGGGCTATCCAACCATATAAAATATGGATAAAAACTATGAGGCACGAAAATAATATCTTTTTATCTTTGAACGTCTTTCAATTCGGATAGAAATAGGATTTTCAAAAAGAAAAGTTTTATTCAATTTCAAACTCTTTAATCTTATCTTTTGAAAAAGGATAATTAAGATCTTTTAGAAACTTATAGAAGCTTCTAATTAATCCTAATTGGTTTAGGAATGAGATTAAATAATTTGGACCCTCCACATGATCATTGGGTCGTAGGTAAGGTGTGCTTAGGTTTGATTTGGGCTCAGTTTAATATTTTGGCCATAACTTCTTCGTTATAACTTGGATTTGGGATTATAATATATCGTTAGAAAGCACTTTTCAAGCCCCATACAACTATTTAATCATTGGGCCCAGATTATGACCAAAATAAAATGGATTAAACGTTTTTATAAAAGACACGAAATGAATTATTTTGGGTTTAAAGGCACGAAAAGAGGGAAATAAGTTATGGTTTGGGGAAATGGGCTAGGAATTTGGTTGTTTTATGAAATGAAAATATGGATTTTAATTTGGATTTAAGCACTCCAAAGATTAAATACTAAACCCGACCAATAATGGCAGTGAAAGGTTGTTCATCATCGGGTTTGGTTTTGGGGAGACATTTTTAGGTGTCTATAGAAGCCCCCACTTTGACTGAGTTTGTAGAAACGTCAGTTTCGAAAACGATAGTCAAAGTAGTCGATAGGGACGGAGAATGATTTAAGACGTTCTGCGATCCAAAATCACTCTGTGTACGCCGATACCTGCAAAAAATGTTAATTCCACAGATAAAAGAGTAAAGGGATATAACGCTTATCTGACACCAGTGTATCGGTGACAAATAAGTTTGGTATTTTCCTATGCTTGAAGGAATCCACCGGATGACGTTTGTTGAAATGCTTTCCATGCTTGAGGAAAGCCGACAGATGAGTTTGGTAGCTTTCTAAGCCTGAAGAAACCTACCGGATGACACTTTCCATGCTTGAGGAAAGTCGACATATGATTTTAGCGTTTTTCTATGCTTGAAGAAATCCACCGATAATGCTTTCCATGCTTGAGGAAAGCCGACAAAGGAATTTGGCGGTTTTCTATGCTTAAAGAAATCCACCGGATAATACTTTCCATGCTTGAGGAAAGTCGACAAATGATGAGATTGCAAGTCTCTGTATATCGAGAACCTTGCATCATGAAATGATGGTGGTTCGATTGTCCCCGAACGTGGGCTGTAGATGGTTCGCTTGTCCCCGAACGTGGGTTGTAGATGGTCCGCTTATCCCCGGACGTGGGCTGTAAATGGTCCGCTTGTCCCCGAACGTGGGCTGTAAATGGTTCGCTTGTCCCCGAACGTGGGTTGTAGATGGTCCGCTTGTCCCAGGACGTGGGCTGGTTGTAAATGGTCTTCTTGTCCCCGGACGTGGGCTATAAATGGTCCGCTTGTCCCCGGACGTGGGCTGGTTGTAAATGGTCCGCTTGTCCCCGGACATGGGTTGTAAATGGTCCGCTTGTCCCCGGACGTGGGCTGTAGATGATCCGCTTGTCCCCGGACGTAGGCTGTAGATGGTCCGCTTGTCCCCGGACGTGGGTTGTAATTGAGACCTGCAAAATAAAATCTGCCAGGGGACTCGTATAGACTATGATTGACTTGACCAACTGACTTGACCAAGTTTGACTTGACACGAAATGAGTATGACTTGTGATTGTGTATGTATAGTTTGAGTGTGTGTGTGCAGACACAAGCAACCGAAAATGCAAAAGCAAAAAATTTTCATCATTTTTGTCATAAGACGAGTGGAGGGTGCCGACTTTCTCCCGAAAAAGAAAGACGTGAAAAATGAAATTTTATTTTCGAACTTCCCTCGATAAAAATTTTGAAAAAGTTTTTGAACTTCCCCAAAATAAAATAATGAAAAAGGAAAGAAGTTTTGAACTTCCTCCTTGAGCAAGATGAAATGAATCGTATGGATTGAATTGCTTTTCTTGAAAGTAATGTATGCATTATGCATGTCCTTAGGCCAGGAGGCTAAGGACAATTACAGCATGTGACACGATGAATGAACTTAGGTCATGGAGCTAAGCATCATATATGGTGTAAAGAAACGATCTTGAACGTCACTTAGGTCTGGAAGCTAAGCACGTATATAGATGAAGTGATTATGAACGTTGCTTAGGTCAAGGAGCTAAGAACGATATGCTTTGTATTATTACAAATCATTGATATAGAAATGTTACTCAGCACATTATGCGATGCATGAAACAATGAACATTGCTCAGCTCAAGAAGCTAAGCAAGTATACAACGTTTCTTCTGATGAATGTTGTCTTGAAAGATGATGAAGCATGCGCGGTAGGGAAACAAGATTTCATGATAAAGGGTTCCTAAGGGAAAGATGATATGGATATGTATGTGTGAAAGAAGTGTATGAAAGTGATACTAAGGTAGGTGAGGCTGCAAAGGTTATGGTGATGGAAATATATGTATGAAGAGTCAAAGATGATGACTCTTTAGGCTGGGTAAGCTAATGTGATGTGGGTTCAAGCCCTCAAGTCTAGCTCTAAATGGGTAGGGATATAGAGATAAACATTGGATATTCTTTGACTCGATCATGCATAGATATGAATGTGGTCGCACCTCAATGTGAGGTTGCCTACGTATCCGTTAGGAATCAGGCCAAACGTAGCTCTAACGAAACTTTGCACAAGTGTGTGTACACCTCAAAGAGGTCTTTCAAGGGTTGTAATGTGGTTAAGTTAATGGTTTAAGGAATAAAGCGGTGAAAGGCTCAAGACCCGAGAGAAGCCCCCCAAGATATACAATTATGTATTGGACTTTGCAAGTTTTATTTTTCATATATTTTTTTGTTTTGAATTTCTTTTCATTTTTTTCATTCTTTTGAATCAATGTAGGCAATCTCAGATCATGCGGTCCATCACTCACTTAGCATTCATGTTTCTCAGGCACGGTACCAAGCACTCGATGAGAGACGCAATTTGTGACGTGTTCATATCGAACACATTGGAACACTTGCCTTTAGACTTTTTTTTTTTTGTGAACTTGCTTACAAATTACACACCTTCCCATCCCAGGTTTAAGATAATGTGGGTTGAAGAAATGAAGGCCAAACGTTAGACGAGGCTCAAAATGATTGATGAAGAAATGAATATGTGATTGAATGGTTAATGGAGAATGAATGGGTTGCAAAGGTTCCTCAAATCATTGGTATGCCTTGTGTTCAGTTCGACAATTTTTTTTTTATTTATTTTTTTTTTGGCGCATGACATGATCGAATGCAAAGGAAAGAAATGTTCATTGATGGAACATGGCATATAGACATAAGGATAAGGAGAACCTATGCTAGACTTATTAGGGGAAAAGGGATGAAACGAAAGAAGAAAAAAAATGAAATCTTGTATAGAGACTTGTCTTGTGCTTCGTCTTCATGGTTGCTTATTATTTATTTGCTACCGCCAAGAGGAACAAGAATTTTGTTATTGTTGATGCTTTGATTGGAAGAAAAGAAAGAACGAATGACGTTCCCCTTATTCTTCCAACTCTTGCCTAGTGATTCTTGAACTCGAGTACTATGGAACAAAATGAGTTCACTTAATGCATTGACTCAATACTCGGATTGGAAAGGAAGAGTGTATGAAATAATTTTGAAAACCAATGGGGAATACTCCATCCATTTCTATTACGACGGAAAACGACGCATGCATGGTCCTAGTATACGATCATAAACAATATAGTGCATTACTTGAAGACAAAGTGTGTGCAACGACTCAACATGTGTGATTAGGTGAGTTTATTAATACTTGTAGTATGATCGCATGGCTAGACATGAGGACGTTGTGAAAAACAAAGGACCCAATGACCAAATAGCACGGAAGACTAAAAGACAAACTAACTTGATTAATTTTGTCAAATTTTAATTTTTATGCTATTTACTAGGTCAAAACGGTCCATTGGAAATCGTTAGTCATAAATAAGATTAACCACAATCAATGACAAAGAACACATGTTAAGGTTAGCACAAAAATTGATCACAAGAAACTAGGAAGATGACTAGAATTCTAGAAGAGTTATGACTCATGGGTATAAAAAATAAATATATGAAACTCTATAATCTTATGTTATTTGAGTTGACCCGGATTAAAGGACTTGTCTAAGACTAGCTTGACACAAATTTTTATTTTTTAAAAATAAAAATAAAAAAAGGTAACGCTAAAAAGACACCTAAACTGGATAGGCTGTAGTATATCGGTTATAACTTTTGATATGTGATTCTGATTGGGACAAAACCAATTTCAAATGAAAGATAAAACTCGGGGCTACAGATCCATAGGTGGCACGACACGTAATTCTTTCTCGAACTCCATCTATGACCAAAACAATTTCACTCTTGTGCAGTATACGGGAATAAAAATCCGGGTGACTCAAAAATTAAAAAAAAATCTATGGCTCGACTCTAATAATAAAAAAAAAGGGTTTGATAAGATAATAAATAAATAAAAAGTCAAAAAATGCACATATAAGCACATTGTCACGAATGATGCAATGAAGTTCGCAACCTAAAGTCAAGTTCTATGTTCGACTATGGTCAAGCTTAAAAGGGTGTCAAAGGGTACCATGGTTAAGAGTTTGGACGCGTTAGCAAGGAAGCCTCCTTTGAGGGTGTATGCCAACGGGCGGCTCCGCGAGTTCGTGATGAAATCGAACTCGACTCCATGGTTTGGGTGGATTTAAAAACTCGGATGAACCCTTATTGCCATGAGCGTTTTTGGGTTGATAAAACTTAAATTCCCCGGGCTAGCCACATACGTAGAACACGTACTATTGTGGCAAAAAAAGGTAACCTAAAAAGCATATGCATATGTGACAATGCTAATTAAATCGCAGGAATACAATTCAAGAATCTTTTAAGTCTCATCCACTCATCTTAATTAAATACCGATCACTCAAATCGATAAATAACCAAGAATCCTCCCCAGTGGAGTCGCCAAATTGTAGGCGTTGCTCGAAGTGCACCTACGTTAAAAGAATGTGTGAATATGTTTGGCACTCATAGGAAGTGGGAACTGACATAATAAGATTAGGGACAAGGAAAGTAGGGAGCCGCCAACAAGTTTTTAAGGAACTTGTAAACCGTTCACGGATCATAAAAGGCGACCACGATAAAGGGACAACGATAGGCAACAACGATTGACCCGTGAAGGTTACACCCCATTCATAATCCATGATATTACTAACTCCATATATTTCGGAACCACGAAAGGAGGATCAGGGATGATGGTACGAAGTGAGTCATTGAGTCACATTCGCCCGTATTGGCCTCTACTCGATTCTTATAGTGAAAAGTGATTCATGCGATCTCAAAGGCATACAAATAAAGATTTAATTTGCTTCAAACTATTATTATGCTAAATTGGTTTAATATTAATGCAACATATAATTCTAAAATATTTGTGATCACTTGATTAAACAACAAGATTAAAAAGGAACCCAAACCGGTTGTCCAAATTAACTTATTAGGCGTGATTTTCAATTACATATTCCTTTTAAACATGTAATATGGTGATCAATAAAATAAGCATTAATATTGGAAGCAATTTAACAATAATAGCGTTAGTCAAATCAAATAATAAATAAATCTAATCATGATACTAGCAACAAAAATAAAATAAGAGTAATTAAGTGATTAATTACTCACTTTCCGCGCTTCCTTGAATTGCTACATCATGAATAAACTGTTAGTAACTTCAATAAAAAAAATATAAATAAAATGGAAATTAAATTAAATAAATGTAGATTTGATTTGGTCTAAACCCTCAAACAATTATACCTTTCACGCCTTGGTTAAAGTATAGAACTTCAGGTATTGTATGGACTCCTTGGAGTGCTTAGGGGAAGGAATGAAAGAATGGGGAGGCTAGTGTTTAGGCTAAAGAGGGAGAAGAGAATGATTTTATGACCAAGCTTGTTGATGATTGGAAAAGGGGTGATATGACCTCTATTTATAGAGAAAAAAAGAAGGGTCGAAAAAACAAGATAAGATCCGAATTAAATCGGAATAAAACTCGATAGGCTGTAGTTTTTGCGGTTTTTGTTTTTATCATATCTTTTGATTCATAAATTGGACTAAGATTAATAATCTATCGTTGGAAAGATCTTGAAGTATACTTTCTAATCCAATTGGAATCAAATTAAAATATTTTATATAATGAAAGATATGGCCGAAATAGTGAGACGGTGTCAGTTTTGGATAGAGTTTGACATTTTATTCATAGCATTTCCGTTATAGCTCGGAATTGATATTATAATATATCATTTGAAAGATAATTTCAAGGGATATCCAACCATATAAAATTTGGATATAAACTATGAGGCTCGAAAATAATATCTGTCTATCTTTGAACGTCTTTCAATTCGGATAGAAATAGGATTTTCAAAAAGAAAAGTTTTATTCAATTTCAAACTCTTTAATCTTATCTTTTCAAAAAGGATAATAAAGATCTTTTAGAAACTTATAGAAGCTTCCAATTAATCCTAATTGGTTTAGGAATGGGATTAAATAATTTGGACCCTCCACATGATCATTGGGTCGTAGGTAAGGTGGACTTAGGTTTGATTTGGGCTCATTTAATTTTAATATTTTGGCCATAACTTCTTCGTTATAACTCGGATTTGGGCTTATAATATATCGTTGGAAAGCTCTTTTCAAGCCCCATACAAATATTCAATCATTGGGCCCAGATTATGGACCAAAATAAAATGGATTAAACATTTTTATAAAAAGACACGAAATGAATGATTTTAAAGGACACGAAATGAACTATTTTGGGTTTAAAGGCACGAAAAGAGGGAAATAAGTTATGGTTTGGGGAAATGGGCTAGGAATTGGGTTGTTTTATGAAATGAAAATATGGATTTTAATTTGGATTTAAGCACTCCAAAGATTAAATACTAAACCCGACCAATAATGGCAGTGAAAGGTTGTTCATCATCGGGTTTGGTTTTGGGGAGACATTTTTAGGTGTCTACAGGATTAGACGGGTCTTAGCGGTGGGGATAAAGTGGGTGGGGATATCCAATTGGGGGGTGGGGCGGGGATGGTTTTGAAATTATACCCACCGGGGCGGGGATAGGGATGAATTTTGGACCCGTCGCGGGAATAGGGATAAAAAAATTTTGCGGGAATGGAGATGGAAAGGCCAACATCCACCCCGCCCTATTGACAATCCTAGCCTTATATAGGCCAATAGCCCAAAAACAAACAAAGCTAAAAATAAGGAAACTACTTACATAATAATAGGAATAGATTCCACCAACAAAAAGTGCTTAAAAAAATAAACCCACTAACTTATTGTTGACTCAAGCTAAAGACTAGCAACTAATTCAGAATACTTTAGGAACTAAATAGCCCACAAACCAACTTTCATATTTTGAAGCATATTACTCAATATATACATAATTGCATTTAATTACAAGGCTAATATTTTGGCTCTCATGAAGGCTATAATAATCACGGTAGTGCAAGTATTCTCTAGAGTTGACTAAGGCTATAATCATGGTAATACATAAATACAGAGATATATAAAGATATTACTACCTCCGATTTTTTTAGTTGTAACTTTGGGGTATTATTTGTGAGATATAAAATGTTCCAAAGTTGTAACTAAAAAAACCGGAGATAGTATTATTGACTAATACTTTGACTAATACACCCCCGCAGTAGGTTTTTATTCGCATAGATTGTCCATGAAGTCTTCAAACAGAATTTTAGGTAGCCCTTCTGTGAAAATGTCATCAATTAGAAACCGAGATGGGACGTGAAGTACATGTACTTGTCCAACAGCTACCTTTTTTAATACGAAATTTATATCCATCTCAATATGTTTAGTGCGTTGGTGTTGAACATAATTACTTGAGAGAAACACGACACTAACATTAATTATTACAATACACCAAAGTGACACTTTTTAAGTGGTAGTTGTAGTTCGAGTAATATCTTATGTAACCAACATGTCTCTACAACGACATTAGTAACCCATGATATTCTACTTCGGCACTTGAACGTAACAGTGTGGGTTGTCTTTTTAAGGACCAAGATATCAGATTTTGACCCTAATATCCACAATATCCTGAGGTTGATCGACATATATCTGTACAACATCCCCAATCAGTATCAGTGTATGATAATTTTACATTAAACCACCTTTTATAACCTTTTTTTTTTTTGCAAGAAACCACCTTATAAATTTTTTTTTTCGCAAAAACATACCTTAATCCTAAAATTTTTTCCAAGCCCACACCTTTTCCCGGAAAATGCCCTTTGACCTTGTTTTCAGGTGTTGACCCGACCACGTGCCCATCAGATCATGTGTCCCCCTTAAACCACTATTCCTCCCTCTTCCCTCCTTATTTCAGTCTAATTTCTCTCTTTGTGTAACTGTTTCTCTCTCCTCTCATAACTCTATTCCTATTCTTCAAACTTGCTCGAAATTGACGACATTATTGCCCAAATTTCCCAGCGAATTATCTAAGGAACTTCAATTGGGCCAGGTAATTCACACTTAATTGCTTGTATTTTATTACAATTGCGAAAATTAGGGTTATGTGCGAAAATTAGGGTTTTAAATTGGGAATTGTTATTCGAGTTTTTTGCAGCAAGGATTTCAAGGGACATAAGTGTTATTTTGGAATTCTTATAGGTCTTAGGACCTCATGGACGCATGAGAACCATGGGAGGAAGTTTAAAGCCTGCAAATTCTACAATTACGAGACAGGGCATAGGGGTTGTAATTTTTTTGAGTGGATTGATGAGGACATTCTTGATTGGCAAAGGGATGTGACTAACATGTTGTTGGCTGAGAAGCACAGACTTACCTCTGATTTGAGTTTGTTGCAGACAAAGATGGCTTGCTACAACCATGAGAAAAAACAGTTGAATGAACAATTGAAGAGGATGGAGAAGAAGCAGTGGAAGCAACAGGACAGAGCTAAAGCTCCACAAGGATTGCAGACGGATCAGCTTGGGGTACTGGTTACAGCATGTGTTATTGTTTCCGTTGTTGTTAGTGTAGTTGTTGTTAATTTGTTTGGTTAGGATTTGGTTAGGGCATGGTTTGTATGGTTTTATGAAATTAGGAAATGAAATTAAAGCCATTTCATTTGGCTAACACTAATGTAATGTTTTGACCTTGATATGGTCTTTTGAATGAAATGCAGTTTATTTATCATTGGTCATGCAATGTTTCATTTGTTTGTGCTTAATTAATTAAAAATGACAAAGATGATATTGGTTGGAATAAACACAAAAGGGGTGTGATTGTAGTGTTTACAAAAGTACAAAAACTTGCTTGAGTTTACTGACAAAAACAAGTACACTAACTAAACCAAACCAACCCAAACAAAAATAAGTACACTAGCTACTTGTCTACTTGACATGTTAATCATGAACTCTTGCCTTGAGATAATGGTGCAGGGTTGGAAGAAGCTTGTGATGATTGCACATTTTGAGAACTTGAAAGCAAATCAGCCATTGAAGAGGTTTTCTTTGATTTCTTTGGCTGATGTTGTTTTGTTGTATTGTAGTTGTTGCTGATGCCTTTGCTTTTGCAGCTCTAGTTTTTGGTTGAGATGCTGCCTTAGGTGCTCCTGCTTTTCTTCCCTTAGGTAGTGCTATAGTTGTAGATGTTATAGTTGTTGTTGTAGGTGCTAGTGTTGTTGTTGTATTTGTTGTTGATGATGATGATATTGACTGACTACCTCCAGCTACAGTTCCAGATCCCCCAACCTGGGACACAGCTTTCTGGGAGGGTCCTGCTCCTGTCTGAGCAGCAGTTGATGGTCTCCCACCCTTGCTTAAAACTTGAAGCACAATGACATTTTGGCACTTTGTTTTGTAGTGCCCAAGGCCACCACAATTAGAGCACTTGTTGTTTTTCCTTGCCCTTTTCACCAACTCTTTCTCTTTATCTACCCCTGGTTCTTTTACCCTCTTTTTTTCCTGTCATTTTTCTGTAAGGTGGGGGTAAGGTTTTGGTAATTGTTGCACTTCCCACTGCCTAAAACCAAGCATTGCTTTGAACATGGGTGCATAAGAAGCAGTATAAGTGCTCACATGATATGCAGGGTTTACAAATTCCTCATAATGAAGCTCCTCTTCAAATTACATGCCAATGCATGCCAACAAGGAATTCCTAACAAGCTCCACCTATAGCAACCACACTCCTTTGTATGCAAATTCACAACATAAGTGTCATCTTCATCATCTACCTCAAACTCATGTAAATCTGCCTGATTTACTCTTATACTTGACACCTTTAACAAACCTTTCTCAATCTTTTTTACAGCAGAAGGCATAATCAAGCCTTGAAACTTTTGCAACCCATCCTTTTTCATACAACATCTTTTCATTACATACCTCCTTATCCACTCCATAAGGGATATGATTGGTTTAGTTCTTGCCTCTCTCAAGACATTGTTAAAACTCTCACAACAGTTGTTTAGAAGCATACCAGATTTGCTACTAGTGGTGAATGCATGCCTTGACCAGTTACAAGGTGGAATGGAGTGCAAGTATATGAATACCTCTGTGTTTATCTTCTTAATAGCTTGCATATGTTGCTCAAAATGATGCTGTAACAGAACGCAATTAGGTACAAGACATAACCAGACCAGACCAACCTAATCTATCCAACTTTAGATGTAGTTGTTTACCTTAGTGGATGACCTTGAAGCCTTACAAAAGTGTTCCCTATATATATCACAAGGAAATTTGGTTTTGAAGTTAGACCATATATGTGTGTCTACAACAAAACCTAATATCTGCATTAGGCACCACAGTTTTAAATGCATCCAATACAAACAAAAACTTTAGCATACAAACAAAACCTTTAGCATATTAATGAATAAGGCAAATACAACAAAAAAAACTAGGCATGAGTGCATGACATATCAAGGTATTGAATATGACCTTTTGTCTATCACTCATGTAGGTCAAAGATTCATTCTCATGCACCCATGTGACAGACTGAGCAATTGATTAAATATCTTTCACCAGAAGTTCCAGAAACCACTTCCAAGTCTCAGCATTCTCTGTCTCTACTACAGCCTAAGCAACTGGGAATATATTATTATTCCCATCTTTTCCCACTGCTGTTAGCAAGATACCAGGATAAGGCCCCTTCAAATGTTCCCCAATAAACACCCAAAATAGGCCTGCAACTAGCCATAAACTCCTCCTTACAAGGCTACAGACATATGTGCATCCTTTCGAACAGGGGTGGAGGATTTTTTATGCCTACAACCTTGACAATTGTTGTACTACCTGGGTTATATTTGCAAATAGCAGTTACATAATCCCATACTCTCTCATACTCTTCTGCAGCATCACCAAACAACATTCTCAGTGCAAGTTGTTTAGCTCTCCAAGCCTTGTGATATCCAATATCAGCTTGTGCTTCTCTGGTTGCTCTGCTTATGAATGCTTTCATCTTCATGGTTGGATCATCTCTCTAGGCATCAAGATATCTTTTAGCAAAATATAAGGAGCTGACCTTTGGATTCACATGTTGATGTCCACAGATGTGTTTAGGTCTGAAACTTTTAATTTGAAAGTTGTCCTCACCTTTCACTTTCCTGCAATGTATCCTGAATCTACACTTCCTTTGAACCCCACAAACACACTTGTACAACTTCCTATTTTTCTTCCATGGGCATGCACACCTCTTCGCACAATAGGCAGTCACTCTCAACTTTGTATTGTGCAAATAATAGTAACCATAGCCATTCTCAATGGCATGGTTCCTCAAAGCTTTTCTAAAACATGTGTTTGATGGAAATTTAAGGCCTATTTTCTACTTGAAGTCTACTTCTGGGTTGAATATGGGGTAGTCTACTCCCTCATTATAAGATCCAACTGTTCTGACTACCTCACCATCACTATCATTAAGCTCATCATCACGTTCCACCTCATTATTGTTCTCCTCATCCTCATCCTCGTCTAATTCATATGCATTCAACTACAATACTATCTCTCTAGATCCCCCTAAACTTTCAAACACTCTCTCACTGATTCCAGCATCAACATTTTTTAGCAAACAAGTCATCATCATATTTGTCTTCACAGTCATCTTCACTCAAACTGTCCTCACTGTCACTCCCCTCACTACTCTCCTGCTCATCAGTTTCAGGTGTGATGGCTAACTCCCTCACTGGTTCTTTACTCACATAAGAAACACGACGAAGCTTACTTTTCTTTTTTAGACAATAGGGAGTTTTTCTCTTCTGGGTGGGGGTGTTAGATTTCTTTTGGGAATGGGATTGTTTTGAGGCAAAACTCAAGAGTTATCCTTAGATCTAGGGTTTGGATGGGAATCTTTGCTTAGTGGGGCCCCCACAATTTTTGAAGATGCCTCACCTAACTCAGTCATTCCTCCTGCTGACTCAACAAAACCAACCCCTCCTCCAGCTAACTCACCCAAACACATTACTGACTCACTCTTACCTGATGACTCATCGTTATTAAAGGTCCCACCACTTAACACATCTGAATCTGTGTATAAACCCACCCCTGTTCCATACCCCAGTTTTACCTATTCTAGAGCTAAGTCTTTGGGAGGATGGTACAAGTACAGAATTTACCAACCATCTTTTTCTTTTGATTCTAAAAAATCTGGTATGTCATCATCATCACTTAAGATTTGTTTTCTTCCATAGTACAAAGTACACCCTTTCCTCCTATACCAAATCTCCCCAACCTCAGCATAACCTAACTCACTTTTTATTTAATGCACAAATTCAAAATAGCACACTTCAGACACATTGGGATGTAAGCTCAATCCATAGTAATTGTTGTTCCCCTTCCTCTTCTCATATGTTTTTTTAGTTACAAATTCACCACTATACATAAAGCCTAATATTAATTGGATCCATAAATTTATACCAAGGCTCAAAAATATTTATCCTACTATTAAACCTGATACAAAAACAGACACAAATACCAATTTCAATGACCCAACAAACACCAAACAATTAACAAACATTTCATATGAAACACAAAAAAAAATCACTGCTTTCTAGAAAATTAAATTAAAAAAGAAATTATCCAACCCACAAGTAACACTAATCACATCTACTACAATATTCAAGTGCATGCATGTCATTTCCCAACATTCAACCCCACTTTACCCTAAACAATTTCAATTTAAACAATTTTAAACCCTAACATTATAAAAATAAAAAATTGTTCCTTGGTTTTTGAATGATGTAGTATCTAGTCCCCACACCACTCTTTCTTGATGAAGACGACACAGAAGAGACCCTTTTTTACCCATGGCAGAAAGCAAAGACAGCCAATTTAGAGTTAATGAGGACAGAGTACAAACACAACATGCAATAAAAAAAAGAAGGAGAGAGAAATTGAGAACTTACTTTCACCTAGGGCCACCAATTTAACTCGAATTAGAAGCATTCAATTCGTCGCAGCCATGGCAGCGAAGCAGAGAGTTAATGAGGAGAGGATGAGATCGCTTTTAAATTGAGAAGGGAAAGAACAGTGAAGAAGGAGAGAGAAAGATAGGGAAAAAAGGGGTAATTGGTGATTGAGGGAAAAACTTGGGTAAAATTAGATGAGAGAAAAAAAGAGAGGGAGTAATAGTAGTTTAATGGGGACACGTGATGGGCATGTGGTCGGGTCAACCCCTGAAAACAAGGTCAAAGGGCATTTTCGGGAAAAGGTGTGGGCTTGCAAAAAAAATTTAGGATTAAGATGTGTTTGTGCGAAAAAAAATTTATAAGGTGGTTTCTTGCAAAAAAAAAAAAAAGGTTATAAAAGGTGGTTTAATGTAAAATTTCCTATTAATTTTATTACTATGTATATGAGATGGACATAAATGCATACCAAAATAAAGTGTTCCCTGTAGGTAACGAAGAATGAAACGGAGGGCGTGCATGTATAAGCAAACTTGCTGGACAGCGTACGAGATGTTGGGACGTGTGAAAGTCAAATATTGTAATGCTCTAGCAAGCCTTCTATATTTGGTGGGATCTTTAATAGGTGGACTAGAGCTTGAACTCAATTTTGCAATTGTGTCCACAAATGGTTTGCATGATGACATATTAGCTTTGCAATTATTTTCAAGTAGGGGTGTCCATTATTTGGATAATCGAATACAATCCAATCCAAACCGAATTATCAATTCGGATCGGATCCAAACTTAAAATCGAATCGGCTCGGATTGAATTTTTTTTTTAAAAATTTGGATTTTAGAATCAGATCGGATTAACCTTGTTCAGATCCAAAAAAACCAAAATAACCGAATTATGAAAGCGTTATTTTAAGAAAAAATATTGTTAATATTAATAATGTTAAACTATGTTTATGATTATAATAATATTAATCATGTAAACCTATGTTTTCAATACTTGTACAAATCATGTACTACTATACTTTCAAGAATTGAAATTTATTATTACAATTTTATTTTTATAATAGTATTAGACCCAAACAAATTAGCAATGTATTTAATTTGGATTTTCGGATTGGATCCAAATAACCTGATTATAATTCGGATTGGATTTGGTAAGTAATTCGGATCGGATCGGATTGGATTTGAATATTAAAATTCGAAATTTATTTCGGATCAGATTGGATTTGGGCTAAATCCAAACCGAAAATCGAATGGACACTCCTATTTCCAAGATCATAATGTAATTGAGATAAAATAGGTCTCCTTGGTGACGTGTCACAGAGATGCCAAGAAATGAATTCAAGAGACCAAGATCTATTAGTGCAAACTCCAAGCTTTGTTTCCCCATGACAAATTTTCTTAGATGTTCTAATGAGGCCGTGAGTAAGATATTATCTACATACAAGAGAATAAATTATGTTTCTTGGCCATGAGAATAAATAAACAAAGAATTATAAGATTTGTTATAGATGAAACCAATGGTGGATACAAAATTAGAAAACTGATGATAGCAAGCTCGGGGTGCTTATTTGAGGCTAAATAATGATTTCTTAAGGAGACACACATAACCAAGATATGTATTGTCTCTAAAACCCGGGGGTTGATGCATATAAACAGTTTCTTGAAGATCATTGTTCTGAAAAGTATTTTTGACATCCATCTGATATATAAGCCATGATTTTGATAATGTTATACCCAGTACGGTTGAATTGTGGCTGGTTTAACTATCAGACTAAATGTCTTATCACAATCTACTCCAATTTGTTAATTATTGCCATTAACAACGAGACGGGGTTTATGCCACTCAAAATCAATTTTAGCTTTCTTTATCCGTCAAAAAAGACACATTAAAGAAATAACATTTACACATAGAGGGTGAGGTGCTAGCTCCCATATCCTAGTTTTAATAAGAGCATTATACTCGTCAAACATGGCAACATTCCTGCAGGCGTCATTTGAAGCGAGCCTGCATTAAACATCTTGTGAATATACTTGGCCCTCAAAGGAAGTGGGAATTGACACATACGATTAGGGACAGCAATTAGAGACAAGGAAATTAAAGTAGGGAGCCACCAACAAGTTTTTAAGGAACTTGTAAACCGTTCACGGATCATTTAAGGCAACCACGATAAGGGAAAACGATAGGCAACAGTGATTGACCCGTGAAGGTTGCACCCCAATCATAATAATCCATGAGATTACTAACTCCATATGGTTTGGAACCACGAAAGAAGGATTGGGGATGATGGTACAAAGTGAGCCATGGAGTCACATTCATCTGTATTTGCCTCTACTCGATTCTTATCTCAAAACACAATGGTAGTGGGTGATGTGGGGAGAAACTAGAGGATTTTTTGTTATGGTGGTGGCGTCTGGTGGTGGGGCGTCTGGTGGTGGGTGCGGTGGCTTTCTTTATTTTTTTGGTTGGGATTTCTGACAGAATTTCCATCGTAAGATTCCGACGAATGTGTGTCCGTCGGGAGTTTTCGACGGATTTCTCCTGGCCGAAAAAACCTCTTTCGAGGAATGAATTCCTTCGGAAATTCTGTCGAAAAAGTAATTTCGACGGAATTTCGGTCGGAAAAGGCTGATTTTTCTACAAACGCTTTTCCAACGAACGTTTCGACGGAATTCCATTGGAAACCGTATTTTCGACGGAAATCAGGGTGTTTCCGACGGGAAAATTCTGTCGGAAATCGCCTAATTTCTAGTAGTGCTCGTATTTTTTTTGGTTTGGGTTTAAGCGTTTTACTTTTTGTTTTGCTTTTGTTTTTTTTTAAATGGTGTAGACACCCAAATGTGTCTCCCCAAAACCAAACCCAGTGATGAATACCTTTCACGCCATTTGATTATCGAACGAAATGAAAGTGTGTAAGCGTCATTCGAAGTGCGCCTACGTTAAAGCATGTGGTGAATATGCTTGGCACTCATAAGAAGTGGGAATTGACATATACGATTAGGGACAACGATTAGGGACAAGGAAAGCAAGGAGCCGCCAACAAGTTTTTAAGGAACTTGTAAACCGTTGACGGATCATAAAAGGCAACCACGATAAAGGGACAACGATAGGCAACAACGATTGACCCGTGAAGGTTACACCCAATTCATAATCCATGAGATTACTAACTTCATATGGTTCGGAACCACGAAAGGAGGATCGGGGATGATGGTACGAAGTGAGTCATTATGGAGTCACATTCGCCCGTATTGGCCTCTACTCGATTCTTATAGTGAAAAGTGATTCCTGCGATCTCAAAGGCATGCAAACAAAGATTCAATTTGCTCCAAACTATTATTAGGCTAAATTGGTTGAATATTAATGCAATATATAATTCTAAAATATTGTGATCACTTCGATTAACAACAAGATTAAAAAGGAACCTAAACCGGTCGTCCAAATTATCTTATTAGGCGTGATTTTCAATTCATATTCCCTTTAAACATGCAATGTGGTGATCATAATAATAATAGAATAAGCATTAATATTGGAAGCAATTTAACAATAATAGCGTTAGTCAAATTGAATAATAAATTAACCTAATCATGATACTAGCAATATAAAAATAAAATAAGAGTAATTAAATTAATTAATTACTCACATTCCGCGCGTTCCTTTAAATTGCTACATCATGAATAAATTGTTAGTAACTTCAATAAAAAAATATAAATTAAATTAAATAAAATAAAAAGTAGATTTGATTTGGTCCAAACCCTCAGTGATTGGTACCTTTCACGCCTTGGTTTAAGGACGGAACCTCGAGTGTTGTATGGACTCCTTGGAGTGCTTAAGGAAAAATGGTGTAATAAGAAATATAGGTTTAAGGCTTATAATATGAAGGAGATAGAATAGAATGATTTTTGGTGTAAAAGAGAGAACATAGAGAAGGATTTTTTGATGCCCCGAACTGCAGAAAGGAGGGGGTGTTTATAGGGAAAATGAGTAGAGGGAACACACGGAACCCTAAAAAGCTAAAAACCCTAAAAAAATAACACCGCGACACGGAAGAGAACACCGTGAAACGGTGCTAGGCACCGTTAGACGGGGCACGCTCCCGTGACACGGTGGAAAACAGTGCGACGCAAGAAATAACTAAGGTACAGGAGAGAAAACGCGTGAAGGGTTTACGCGGAAAGGACACGGAGATGCCCCATGTCACAGCACAGGCACCGTGACACGGCATTGTCCACCATGGCACAGTACAGTATACCGTGTCACGGTGTAAAAAAGTATGCGGAAATTACACGGAACATCCCCGTGTCACGGAATGGGCACCGTGACACGGTGCAAAATCGCGTGACACGATGGATTAAATGTGCAGAATTACACAAAAAAGGCACCGTGTCACAGAAATAAGCCTCGTGACACGTCAGCATTTGCCGTGTTGCGACGGTTTAGCCGTTGCGCGGTAATTCCAGTTTTTTACCCGTTTTTAAAATCTTCATAACTTTTGATCCATAACTCGCAATAAGGCAAATAACATATCATTGGAAATATTATCAAGTCTTCTTTCTAAAACAATTGAAATCAGGTCATAATGATTTGTATATTTTAAGATATGGCCGTTTTAGTGGAAGGGTGTCGATTTTGGGCCGAGTTTAGTGTTTTGCTCATATCTTTTTCGTTATAGCTCGGAATTGGGCTTATGATGTATGGTTGGAAATATTATTTCAAGGCCTATCCAGCCAAATAATAATTGGATCAAAATTTTATAGCCATAAAATCAGTTTCTCTCGGTTTTGCGATGTGGACACGAAAAGTGGATAACAAGTTATGGTTTTGGGAAATGAGCTAGGAAATGGATTATTTTATGAAATGTATTGAATGGAAACATGGATTTAAGCACTCCAAAGATTAAATACTCAAATCGACCAATAATGGCGGTGAAAGGTGTTCGTCATCGAGTTTGGTTTTGGGGAGACATTTTTAGGTGTCTACAAAGTGTGAAAAGTCTAGTGATGTGGTTGTTTTTATTAAAATATCTCTTTTTCTGTTTTTGAAAATAATTCTTCTTATACTCTATTTATGAAATAGCCAGTCCAATTTAGTTTGGTCCGTGATAAGGGTCCAATAAGGCAATAATAGTGTAGTTGGTTTGGGATCG
Source organism: Chenopodium album (assembly GCF_948465745.1). Taxonomy (NCBI): domain Eukaryota; kingdom Viridiplantae; phylum Streptophyta; class Magnoliopsida; order Caryophyllales; family Amaranthaceae; genus Chenopodium; species Chenopodium album. The sequence goes on along the minus strand of NC_137835.1, from coordinate 15,806,175 downwards.
AAAAGATCTTTCCAACGATATATTATAACCCAATTCCGATGAATAATGAGGAAGTTATGGCCTAAAAACTAAATTGGGCTCGAAATGAATTTTATATGTGGCCCAATGATCTAAATGAGAGCCTATTAATTATTATTCCTAAATTTATTAGGATTGATTTTAATCTTCTGGAATAATCTGGAAGGTTCATTTAAATTCTAATAGGATTAGGATTGATAATTATATTTTAAAGAGTTTTATTTGGAATAAAATAAATGTTTCATGATAAACCCGATTTTAATTTGATAAACGCGGAATTTGCTGCTTAATCATATTAAGAAGATGATTCTGCGTGCAAAGCGCGTTTTATTTCTGACTCAGCGCAAGACGACAAGTCTGTCGCCTGGCGCTAATAGTTGTCACCTGGCGCTAACAGCTGTCGCCTGGCGCTAACTCCTGTCATTCGCGACAGGAGGTATTTTATTCCGAATGGGACTTGATTTGTTTTCGATCGGTTTCCGGACTATTTTTCTATAAATAGGGGTCGTATCTCCCTGTTTTTATTCATTCACAACCATCAATCTCTATTCTTTCTCTCTCTAAAGCTAGAAGCTTACTCTCTCTCTATTCTTTTTCTAAACCTTCCCTCTTACAAAATTCCACATACATTAGGTCTAGACACACCTAGCCAAGTTCGAAGTTGCCTTCACCCTAGACGTGAAAGGTTGATATTTCTGAGGGTTTGGTCCTAAATCTCTATTTCAATTATTTAATTTAATTGTTTGATTTATTATTTTCCTTGAAGTTACTAACGTGTGTATTTTGTTATTAGAAATAGATACGAGGCATCCAAGTAAGTAATTTAATTGTTATTCTTTTTATATAGAAATCATGCTTTAATTATTTTGATTCCTAATATCATGTTAGGATGTCTTTATGATTCCTAGTATCATGTTTAGGGTAATAACTGATATTTCTAATATCATGTATGTTTCTATGATGCTTCCTATTCTTTTTAATATCATTTTAGTATCATGTTAGGGATAAAGGTTTGATCTTTAATATTTAGTTACATGCTAGGGTTTGTTATTAATCTTATTAGTATCATGCCTAGGAACTTGCTAACATTATTATGCTTTTATCATTATGATGATTGTGATTATTATGTTTCTTGGTATTATTATTATTATTGCTTGATCACGCCTTTTATGCATGTTTAAAGAGAATTTGTACTTGTAATCACGCGTAATAAGATAATTAATAATCTTGTTTAGGTTAATATGATTATAATTCAAGTGATCGCCAATAATAGATTTATTTGTGCATTAATAATCAACCAACATAGATTAAACGGGTTTAGGGTTAACCTATTTATTGTATGTTAGTCAGAAAGCGCACATGAATACGAGAAGAATAAAGTAGAGGCCTGTTTTTAGGGCAGGTTTAATCTCTTTCAGGTTGGATTTGTACCTTCATCCCCGAATATCCAGTCATGGTTCCAGACCACTATGGAGTTAGAGATCTCATGGATCGTGAAGGGGTGTAACCTTCACCCTATGAACGCTTTACAAGTTCCTAAAACTTGTTGACGACTTTTTTACTCTAGCTTCCTTCCCTTTGGACACCACCATGCTTAAGTGTATGATCACAGTGGGGCTCAAGTGTGGGATGCTTGAAATATTCCCTACACATTTTAACCTTTTTTTTTTCTTAAAGCATTTTTTTTAAGGATGTTGTTAAGCATTTAAGACTTTTATTTTCTTTCATTTTTTTGTATATATTTATTACAATATATATTACAATTTGCCTTACATTATTTTTAACTACTCTCTCCGTCACTTTGTTATTTTTAGGGTCAAATTTTGAAAACTTTGACTATAAATAATCGTTAAAGTAAAAAAAAGGTAATATAAACATATGGGATCTTGTTAGATTCGTCTCATTATATAGTTTATTAATATCACATTTTAATAATTTTTACATGTATGAAAATAAAGACATATACGTTATAAGACACGTCTTGAAAACCATAAAATGTCAAATGGGGTAACAATTTAGGAACAGCGGAGTTTCAATAATTATAGCTGTAATAAGAGATTATGATATTTACTAAAAAAAGAAAGAATCATGATACCGTCACTATTCAAATACTAATAATGTGTCATCGGAGGAGGAATAATTTGTAAATGATGATAGATTTTTTTAATAAGTATTTTGGATTTTATAAAATTTAATACCCGAGTATTTAAGTAATTATGTGTTCAACTATTGAACTTTTTCCAACATATTTGTCAAACTATGCAACATTAATTTGTCCCCCTGGTTTGAAATTCCTTGCTCCACCACTGTATATATGTTCCAAGAGTTTTGGTGTGTAATCTCTTTCAATTTACGTTGTTTACATATTATTAAACTTGGTGATAACTCTCAAACCATAATAATTCAATCATAATAATTATTCAAACAAGTAAACATTCCAATTTAATTCTTGAATAATTAGTGACCACATAACATTTAATGTTGAACCTTTTTTAAATCTACCTCGGTGTCAAAGACACCTTAAACGTATAATGCGCCACAAATCATATCCCTCGGTGTTAGAAACACCTTAAGTGCACTAAGGCACCAAATTATAATTTATTCCTTGTGTACATAGACAATAACATAGCTCCTTTCTCATGCTTATAGCATCAATAAAAATTATATGAACCAGAGTAAAATTCTCTTTTAATATTCCAAACCAAATTAAACTTTATTTTAGGAAAATTTGTCAAAATAAGTCAACCTTTGCTTGGTTAGCTCAAAATAATTCAACTTTTGAATCAACTTTTGAATTAACTTAGAATAAGTCAACTTTTGTAATATATTTTCTCAAAATGAGTCAAAACCTGTATATTAAAAGTTGACCGATTGTTAAGGTAAAGCATGGCACGTGTCATTACACGGTTGGTCCTTTTTTTAACAAAATAATTTAAATACATTTTCTAATTAATTAATGAAATAAAAACTTTTTTAGATTAACAATTTTAAATAAAAATCTTGAATCATAATTAACAATTAAATAAATAAAATTAAAAAAAAAATCTCAGCCACCTCCACTCACCCACACCAACCTTCCCCCCTACCAGCAGCCGGCGGCCAACGACTGCTTCCTTCCCCCGTCGCCGGCGACGGGATCGTCGACCCCACCTCCTCCCCCTCCCTACCCCTTTCGCAATTCCCACTTCCCCAACCTAATTTTCCCGTTCATCACTCAATTCAACTCCCCCAATTCAACAGCCCCCAACCCTAAACCCAGCCAACGAAACCACCTGAAACGACACCCAAACTCGTTTAGGGTGGTTTTGTGGGTTGGGTTTAGGGTTTTGAGGTAACGTTTCTGGATAGGGAAGGGGGAGTGGGGCGATTCAGATGGGGGACGGGGAAAGGGGGCAATTTCCAATATGAGGAAATGGGTGGTGTCGCCGTGTCGGGGTAGGGGTCGGGAAGCGGCCAACGGGGATGGGAAATTGTTAAACTAACGGAGTAGGGTGTCATGGGTGGGGGAAAGGGAGGGGAATGGGGTCAACGGCGCCAAGGGAGTCGCCGGTGTCAGCCACTGGCAGGGATTTGTTTTTTTTTTTTTTTTTTTTGAAGGATATGATTTTTTTTTAATGTTTATATTTTTTTTATTTAATATAATTATAGTTAAACACTTAATTAGATTTAATAAAGTAATTTTATACAAAAAATGACCTGTTTGGTAGGTTGTAGGTCATTTGGCCTACTAAAATAAAAAATAAAAAATAAAAAATAAAAACCCTTAAAAGTCGACTTATTTTGAGTTAATTGAAAGGCCAACTTATTTTAAGTTAACCACGCAAAGGTTGGCTTATCCTTGACAATTTTTCCTTTAGTTTAATTAAACAAACCTTCCTCTACTAGAAAATAGCCCATTTTTTACGGAAAAATTCCGTCAGAAACACCCTGAAATCCGTCGGAAAAGGGGTTTCCGACGGAATTCCATCAGAAGTGGTTGTCGGAAACGGCTTGGTAGGAAAAACCACCTTTTTCGACGGAAATTTCGTCGGAATCACTTTTTCGACGGAATTTTCCTTCATATGAGATTTTCAGGCACCGAAAAAGTCTGTCAGAAATTTTCGATGGAATAGTAAAATCCGTCGAAAACTTCTAACGGGAATTCCATCGGAAAGTTATTTTATGGAATTAAAAAAAATATCGCGCCACCACCGGCGCGACGTATCACCATCTCCACCACCCCCATCAAACCACCACCGGCCCTCCACCCCATCAGACAACCACAAGCCCCTACACTACCCACCATTAGACCACCACCTCCACCAACCCTTAACCCTAACCCTAATCCCCCACAACCACCATCCCCTACACTACCCACCATCAGACCACCATCTGCATTACCCCCACCAGACCACCACCAACCCCTAACCCTAATCCCCCACAACCACCAGCCCCTACACTACCCACCATCAGACCACCACCTCCACTACCCCCACTAGACCACCACCAACCCCTAACCCTAATCCGCCACCACCACCGGACCCCACCTAATTTAAACCCCACCTACCTAAAACCCAAATTTATCCACCACCACCATGACACCGCAACCCAAAAAAACAACAAACAAATCCGACCACAACCAAGACTTACCCACCACAAATTCGCCGACCCAACCCCTGAAATCAGAACTCCAATAGCCACCACCACCACCATAAATTTTCAAAAAAAATCCCAAAAACAATTAACAGAATAAAATCAAAATTAAGAAAAAAAAACCAAGAGATACATACCTTAATTTCACCGAAAAAACCATAAATTGGGTTTATGAGGAGAAATTCGACCATGAAAACTCTAGATCTAGAGTTTTCATGGTCGAATTTCACCTAAAAACCTTCGTTTTGACCATGAGACTTCGAATTCCGTCGTTCCTCTAAGCTTTTTATGGTCTAACCAAGAAAACCCACTACCCTAAGACAAAGAGAAGAGAGAGAAAAGGAAGGAGGTGAAATTAAGAGAGAGAAGGAGGCCGAAATTAAGAGTAGGGATAGGGAGAAAGAGAAGAGGGAGGAGAAGAAGATGACCCCGACAAAGAAGAAGGAGAAAGAGAAAGAGGGCGGAGAAGGAGAGAGAAAGGGAAGAGGAGAGAGAAAGAAGAAAGAGGGCGGAGAAGGAGAGAGGGAAAGAACAAAGAAATAAGGGGTAGAGGGGGCTAGTTTAGGTTAAGAGGTTAAGGTTCTTTTTTTATTAATTATTTTCCGACAGAACCAGTCCGTCAGAAATCGGCCTAAATCTAGTAGTGTTCCAACATGCCAATAATAAAAATTTGGTTCAATGACAATACTCCAATTTCACCAATTCCAATAAATAATTAATTTCCACCAATCATGCTTCACAAATATTTCACCAAAACCATTCTCAATTCAATCAATTCCAAATCAAATCACCAATCTCATTTCAAATCAACTATTCCAACCAATTCCTAGCATGACACTAACTTGGAATCAATTAAATAAATCCTAGCATGTTTCTACACGCTTAATAATTTTCCGAGTACGCGTACGTAACGTACCTCAAATAAGCTCTTAAAGTAGCCGATTACATTATAACACTTCCCGAATTAAGTCTCCTACATAAAGGGGCAATAATACTATAATAATTACTCTTGTATACACAATTTCTAGCAAATTAAATTCACTTTAGACTACTTAAAATAATGTGAAAATTATTTAAAAGCCCCTAATTAAACTCTTCTTTAATGGGTAATTAAACGCTTTTATTAAAATCACAATTATACAACTTTAAATAAAATTCCAGCAATATAGTTCAATCAAAAACTCATTAAAACTTCATCAAAATACATTTTTATACTTAAATTATTCATAGAAACATTGAGTATATAAAAGCCCCAAATTAATTTATACAAGAACCCTAAAAATAAAGTCTTGAATAAATTAGAAGCCCTAACTTTAATCATATCAAAATCAGAAAATAATAAACCAAATTAATAATCTGAAATTATATCTTAAAACATGATTTGATACTAAATTAATCATTTTGAAACCAATAAAAATCAAAACCAAACTAATAAATAAAAATAGGAAGACGAAGAGGAAAGAAGGAACCAAGCCAATGGGGGTGGCTGGCGGCCTGTAGCGACACCGGTGGACGGCTGCGGTGGAGTAGCGGCAGCAGTGGGGTGGTGGCAGCGGCGGTGCTGAGGTGGCAGTGAGCCCACGCACAACCACTTTTCCTGCGTGGAACAAAAAAGAAAAGGAAAAGAAAGGGAAAAGGAAAAAGAAAAGGAAAAAGAGAAAAATAAAAGGGAAAATTGTTTACCTTGACCATTTGACCTTTTGGGTGGCAAAATTTTGGAGATTGAAAGAGTATTTATAGTGTAGGGTAGTGTAGGGTTGTTTGGGGTAGGTTTGGGCTTTATAAAAATTGTGGACTTGAATAATATAATAAGTAGCCCAACTGTAAAAATAGAATGATTTGGTTTATTATAAAGATGGACTATATTTGGATCGAATACTTTTTAACCTAAAATATTTATACTTGTTTTATTTGTAATCCAATAATTAAAATAGTTTGACCCAAAATAAATTTTATAATTAGATAAATAATATATAAAATACATTAAAAATACGGGGTATTACATAAGAGCCTAGAGAATCGTGACAATGAAGTTGCATGCTTTGAGCCATCGAGTCCTGATAATCAATTGGAGTATTAGGATTGAACTTGACAAAAGACTTCTGTAAAATAATCATCTAATCCGAAACATAACAGAATTCTTTGAGCGACCGACATAATCATATCACAAGCTTTTGAACTTGGAAAAATACACTTTAATAATCCCAACTTTGGCCAATTTACTTTAAATAATCCCAACTTTTGATTATTCTACAATGATCCCAACTTTCATATACATTTTCTTTCTTCAATCCCAAACCGGTCAACAACCCATTATTCTAGGTTACCCAACACGTGTCAACACGTGATTGGTTTATAAATAAAAATATTAAAAAAAAAAGAAACAAAAAAGAAAAAAAAATTAAAAAAAAAATCCAAAACAACCAGCCACCACGCGTCCACACCCACCAGCCACCACGTCCACCAGCCACCAATGGTGGCCCTTCTCCCAGCCTACCCCCGAACCACCACCTCCTAGTCCCTAGCCACCGATTTTTCGCCGCCCAACCGCCATAACATCGAAAATCGGACCTCCATCCTAAACCCACCACGGAAAACGGCGCCCCCTCCCACCCACACCACCACCGCCCATAAAACCCAAAATCAATATAACCAAAGCCCACATCCCTGAAACCGTCCCTATACCCTCTTGTGACGAGAGGGTTTCCGGTAGGTCGAAAAAGTGGGTTTGGGTTTCCTGGGTGGTCGGGGTTCGTGGGAGATCGGAGTTCGTGGGTGGTTTGGGTTTCGTGGGTTGGTGGGGATTTCGGGGTTGGTGGGTTTCGTGAATGAGATCGGCATTTCGGGGGAGTCGGGATTCGTGGATGGTGGGAGTTCGTGGTGGCTGGGGTTCGTGGTGGCCGGATCTCGTGGTGGCTTGGTTGTTGGTCTTCCGGTTGGGGAAGTGCGCGCGGCCACTAGTGTTGGATGGCCGGTGGTCTTTGGTTGTTTTTTTTAATTTTATTAATTTAAATTTATTTATTTATTTTTGAACCAATTTGAAAGCGACACGTGACATATGATTTTTTTTTAAAAAATATTGACCCTTTCTTCAGGTAACCGGATCCGGATTGAAGAAATAAAACACATATAAAAGTTGGGATCATTGTAGAATAATCAAAAGTTGGGATTATTTAAAGTAAATTGAGCAAAGTTGGGATTATTAAAGTGTATTTTTCATTTGAACTTTTATTTTGTACTTTGAACACAAACTTTTATTTTGATGCTTTTTTATTTAAATTTGCACATCAATTTCTTAGACACCCTTACATATTAAGTTTATGTAGATGTGGGTTAAAAAAAACTCAAATTTAAACAAGTGGAATTGATTTTGAATGGTCAATGGATAGCTATATGACTGCCTATAAAGATATCTCATCCTTATCTCAAGCATGGTTACATTTATTGACATTTCTTCAATCTTATTTTAGATTCGAATCAAATCAAACAAGTTGTACGGACTCAATCAAATATTGAGTATTTTTGGAGAAACAATTATATTTTATAGTCAACAAGCGTGCTCAGACAAACCATGTAATTATTTAGAAATAGGAATGTCTTATCACTCAGCGATTGCTTTGTTCACTCTTATTTTCACTTATTTTATGTCTAATAATAAGTTCATATAAGTTATGTTTAGGAAAAATAAGGTTTGATAAGTGACAGAAGGGATATTTGGTCGTTAGCCAAACACCCTAAAGTCAAACTACCTAAATAACCACTAACCTAAGCATAATGGTAAGTAAGTGTCATTCTTCCACAAGGACTAAGAGCAACCACCGACAAGTGTTAATTATAATAAGCTAGACCGAATCAAGGATTTGAAGTTTATGGACTAACTAGTTTAGACTAAAGAAATGACAAGAGAAAGATGTGCTAGGGATACATGGGGTTTAACACATACCGAGCCAATGAATTGATAAAATGGATGAAACATGGATTGTACTTGGGTGATAGAATGGGAACTCAATGTTGACTTCTTTCAAATCCACAACACTAAGACTTTCCTAGAACAAACAACTAACATGATAAGAAACAAAATCTCAATGATAGGAAGTGGGTTTCTAACTCGAGTTTGTCTTTCGATCGCTTCGAGATAGCATGAAGCACAAATAATTGGGATTTCTCACCTAAATTATCACACTAAAGCATCCTATTAATTGAAACAAAGCATCCATAGTTATGAAAGAGGCATAATCAAATTGCACAAGAAGGGACTCACTACCAAACCCCATCTTTCAATGTGAGTAATGGAATGAACACATGAGCATAAAGTGGCAACAAAAATACACATGCAACAATCAATTCAAGCATAAACAACTATCAATCCAAATTAATCAACCCATGGCTTAGTTGGGTTTTCACCCAAATTATGCCTCTTTCATAATTACTCACAAATCATGGATAAGAGTAACATTCAAACATTGAACATGCAAGAACATTAACAAGGATTAAGAAAAAATTAAGATCCACAAAACCATATAAAAACAGAAAATTAAGAAGAGAAGAGAATAAATTACTACTTGAAGCTTCAAAGTTGAGGAGAAATGTTGAAATTGAGAAAATAAAGCTTGAAATTATCTTCTATAATATTTGAGTTTGAGAGATTCTAAACTAAAATAACTAATTAATTAAAGCTCTGCATTGTTAATTAAGAGAAAGAGCCTAAGAAGACTAAGGGAGAAGTTCGCACTAAGGCCAACTTCAAATAACCATAAGCTTCAAAGATGAAGGGATATTATATAACCCCCAAGTAAAATGACGAAGAAAACAAGAATTAGCCCGTCTACAGGTCGGCACGGACGTGCCAAAGGTTGCACGGATCGTGAAAACCTATTAAAATGAGAACGGTAGCTACTGCTTGACCTTGCACAGATGTGCATCACTTGGCACGGACGTGCAGCTTTTTCTAGCAAAACAGCTTCGTTTTGGAAGGTAATAACTATTTCATTACTCATTGGAATAAGGCACGTGACCAGTCATTGGTAAGCTCTTGAGATGAACTTTAATATTTAATTTGAATCACTTCAAAATATTAAGTATAAAAAAAGTTATGATTATTTGAAGTTGGCCTTAGTGCGAATATCCTTACAAAACCCTTCCAAATGCTCTTGTTTTAGACACTTTTCCTTGCTTCTTTCATTCTTCTTCAATGATTCATTATTCCATAGCGCCTTTCTTTCTTTTTCTTGCCTCCAAATGCTTTGCTTCTTTATCTAAAAGCTTCAAAGTGTCATCTTTATACCTAAATATGCACCAAAAACACTAGCAACTAACCCCGTGAAGCTTAGGATACACAAAAAATACATAAAAATAGATAATTAGGGAACTAAGACATTAATTTTTCACAATTCTAAGGCTTAAAACCACTCTAAAATCATACAAAATTACAAGCTATCAATAAGAATTATCAAATACAAATTTCAACTAAAATAAGTTTTAATAATTTCATATGAGTAAAAATTAAATGAATAGAATACTATACACCCTAAATTACTTTACATGTCTATTGGTAGTCTGTCTTGCATGGACCCGGTCCACATTAACTTATTGTGGACCGAAGCCCATTACTCCATTAGTGACATATACCCAGCCAAAATCCAGTCATTCTTTTTTACTTCTTCGACTTCTTCCCTCATGCTCTGCTCGATCTCTATCAATTTTAGGGTAAAATTCTCTCTTCTCAACCAATTTTAGGGATTTTTTTCTCTCTCCTCTCACTATTTTTTTGCAAAAACATGTCAAATTATGTATTACAATTTACAAGAGATCTAAATCAGTATATATAGGAATACCATGTACAATTACAATCATTATTAAACTTCAATTTGATGCAATCGGAAGCAATTACGAAGGTAAACATCCATATATTTGTTAAAATTCGTTCTAATTATAGAAAATTTGTTGATGAATATGAAATTCAACAAGAAGATGAAATTGTAGAAGATGCAGAACAAGGTGTAATAATGATGTACTTAATTGTAAATTAGTTTGAGAAGGAAAATCAACCTATAATACAAGCTCATGTAAAGATTTGTTATAATTAATTTTGATTTGGCATAATCAGTTTTGTATCACTACAATCAGTTTTACAACACAATCAGTTTGATATGATATAATCACTTTTTATTTCTTATAATCACATTTATTTTGATATAATCACTTTTCATTTTTTTTTATAATCAAATTCAGTTTAGTATAATCACTTTTTTTTTATAATCACATTTAGTTTAATATAATCACTTTTTATTTTCAATAGTCACATTTAACTTGATATAATCACGTTTTATTTCTTATAGTGACATTTGGTTTGATATATTCTGTTTGCATTTAATTTACTCCAATTGATGATCGTAATCCTCTTTGTTTACTCCAATTTGATGAAATTTCACTTCTAGTTTCGACCGCCATTGTTGATTTTGATGAATTTCCTCCTCTCGTCTTCAGCATTGTTGAAGTGTATTACAGAACATCAAAGGAGGTGAGTGGAAAAAAAAAAGTAAGAAGAGAGAAAAAATTAATAATTTGTCAAAGAGGAGAGAGAAAATGAAAAGGAAAAGATAGAAGAAAGAATGAAACTGTGATTAAAGCTTTAAAAAAAAGCATGTGATAAATCCTGTCATCCTGTGATATTTACTCGGTCCACATTAAATTAATTTAGACCGGGTTTATTATAGTCTTTTATCATTGGTACTATACAAGTATACAACTCTCCAAAAAAAAAAATGAACGTTTGGCGCGAAAACATAAATATTCATACCCCAAGTCCTTAAAATGGAGGGAACTAAAAATCTAAATTTATCATATTCAGCAAAACCCAAACTCTTATCAGATTTTTTCAAGAAATTGATTGCGAGTTTTGAAGTATCGGAAAAAATGCAGAAAACGATTGAATCATTCTTTAATCACTCATCAAATCCTCCTCCATCTGCAAATTCCTACGATCTATTCGACGGAATTAGGGAACCAAAGTTTCCAGAAATTCGAATCAAATACACTCGTCAACCCACCAGGTACTTCAACTTTTCCCTAAATTATGCATTTCTAACTTCAATTAATCAAATTTTATTCATACCCAGATCGTTAATTTTGTCCAAATCTAATATTATGGTCCTATAATTTAGGGTTGAAGAATCAACAAGTGATGTGTTAATTGGGGAAGAAATTTTCGATGAGCAAATCGAAAAGAGTGAGAAATTTAAAGGAAAGAATTTGAATAAGAAGAGAAAGTATGCCCAATTTCATTTGGAATTGGGTCAGTCTGATTTTCTTCTTCATACTTGTAAAATTTGTGGGATTCAGTATACTAAAGGGGATGAAACTGATGAGAAGGTTCATACTTCATTTCATAAGAATTTTACTCATGGAATCCCATTTAAGGTGAGTTTTTAACGATGCTAGCCCTATTTTCAATTGTCTTTCTGTATTTCTTCAATTCGAATTTGGTTGAATTGTTGTATTGGTTTACAGGGTTGGCGCCAAGAGCGATTGATTCATTTGCCAACACTCAAAAGGGATCGTATCGTAGTTGTTTCGAATTGTGATCCTCCGGCTCAAAAGAAGAAGGTTGAGATCTTATTTCATTTTGCTTTAAAAGTAGCTGTTGTTGTTGTTGTTGTTGTTGTTTTTTTTTTTTTTTTTTTTTTTTTTTTTTTTTTTTTTTTTGGGTTTGTGGACAAGATTGAGATGATAGTGCAATAAATTTGGCTTTTTGTTGGGAAATTTTATTATGTTTTAGGTACAAGAAGTTGTGAAAATGATGGAGATTGAACTGGGTGATGGGTGGATCTTCCATGAGCTTTGTCAGGTTTGTACTGATATGTTGGAGTTATCAGACTTATCATTGCAATTTGTGTTTCGGAAGTTGTTCTGTATGGGTCGATTGTTGAATATAACCTTGGCTGATTGGTTGTTGCAGGTGTATTTGTTTATATCCTCACAAAGAGTCGCGGGCTGTTTGATTGTGGAGCCAATAAGCACGGCACACAAGCTCTTTTCAGACTCAGTGCAAAAAAAATCGGATATTGCTAGTGGGAAAGAAGTAATAGCTAAAGCAAAGACATTACAGTTTGGTACGATATGCTTTCAAAGAGAAGTTTCCAGGAAAGGATCTACCTATAAAAGCTTGGATGCCATGGATTCTAACTTACTTGGATCCATTGTCTGTGAAGAGGAGGCTACACCTGCTTCTTGTGGCATTAGAGCTATTTGGGTCAGTCCATCAAATCGAAGAAAACATATTGCAACTCACTTGTTAGATGCTGTGAGGTAACCTACCTCTTCCAACATTTAAAACTTTACATATGGTTGTGTATGAATTTCCATGAATGAGAATATAGACTGATTTAATTAAAGGCCAGAAAGTTGTTACTAATGACCTGTTATAGCTATGTAAAAAGTCTTTTTTTTTTTTAATTATTATTGCCATAATTATGCAGAATGGACACATAATGACTAACTGTCAGTGACTCCTTGTTACAGTCCATTTACCCATGCCTAGGCAGAAAAGAAGAGGGTTACAAATTAGGTCTGTAGAGAGAGTAGTCATTCACATTGCATTGATAATGGTTCTGCTTGAGTAAAGCTTTTTGGCAAAGTTACGTTACTTTTTACTTATATGGGGTTTAAAATGCCATAGAAAACAAGACAGTCATGTATTCTAATGTGCCTTTATGAGATGACAACCAGTAGTTATTTATCTTGGAAGTGAATGGTGAATATGGGTTCTAGAATCAAAAGTACCTGAGGGCTTAGGTGCTTAGGTGCACTACTGTGGATGGAATAATTTTATTACTGCAAGAATCTGGATGAGGCATCTTGGAGCTGTTTTTATCAAGGCAGATGGTCTGGTTAGTGAGTTACTATGGAAGCTTAAAACCTGGAACAGATGCTAAAAAACATATCATTATGGAAGTGATGGAAATTTTGGATATGCATTTTACTGTTAGATTGTATATGTCTGATTATTATGGTTTCTTGGTGAAACGATAATCTAGAGTGTTAGTGAATGCAAATAGCTTATTTTGGACATAGGTTGTTAGTTTAGATGAACTACTACGAGAGGGGGGTGAATTGTAGTAGGTTTTAATCACGAAACTTATGCGGAAATTAAAAACAAAACGTAAAAGGAACTTAAAGAACACAACGAGTTTTACGAGGAAACCATCCAGTGCCTAGCTGGAAGTAAAACCTCGGCCCTATTGGGACTTATAAACAAATTCCACTATAATAGGCAACTCTCCTAGTACAACCTATTACACAGACCTTTGCTTTGCAAGTTCTACCACGGACACTTGCCACTTGATAGGACACCTCCTACCAGACCTAAGACACTTCCTAGGTACCTTTTCCCCTTAACCTAGGACACTTCCTAGGTGACCCAAGACACCTCTCACTCATAGCTACCACTTGAATTTTAGATAATTCAAACTCATACACACAAACGTGAATTTGTAGAGAATTCACAATCTCACCCCAAAACCAATTACAACACAAAGACTCAATCTAACACATAAATGGAAAGCTACACATGAAACCCGAAATCAAAATGATAAAGCTTAAACCTTTGGCAAACTTACTCTTAAGCACTAAGTGGTTTTCACGCTTAAAACTCTCATTTTGCTTCACTGAATCACTTCTATATTTATAGAAGTTCCTTAGTTCACAAAGTAGGGTTTTCGCAAATATGATAAGCTTAAACAGAAATCTAATCTTATCACTTTAAAATCAAAACCAAAACAAATTTAATTTCGCCTTTTCTGAAAACCAATTTTATCAAATTCGTTTTAGTTAAAAGATAAGATTTTATGAAAAAGATAAAACCGAGTTAAACCAGATTTTAAATGATAAAATCAAATAAGTACTTTTTCATAAAAATTGTAATTATCTTTTACGAATTGATGAGCTTGCCAAGCTTTATCTGATCTCTAATAAGTTCAATGCATAACAATCATTTTATGCTTACATCAACCTATAAAACAAACTTATCTTTTTTACGACTATAAGTTATGAAATCCATCTTTTTCGGTTGATATCTCGAGCCTGCACTGATCCTTGGTTGTTAAGGTTTGCCCCAGCATTACACCGAAACCAGGTCGTGACAACCCGTTTGAAGTTCCTGTTAAGAACTTCGGGAAGTTCCATTGCTGAAACTCCTCTTCTGTCTTTACTTGTCCTCATGGATCTTCTAAAGTTCCTTTGTTTCAGTTCCTACTTCAGCTCCCAAAGCTTACTGAACCTGCAAACATTACAACACTAGAAAATCCTTATTAGATGGAAGTTTGCTCAATTCTTAACATCATCATCAAAACCTCATGAGGGTCAACATAGGTGATTAGGTGGTTGGAGTTGCAGTAGGTCTTTATGCTTTTAGCATCATGTAAGTGTCAGGTTTGCATCATGACTAAGAGAAATCTTGCAATGCACTCACAATCTCACATACCTTCCAAAATTAGAAGTGTTTACTCCTTGTGCTCCCTCCTCCTTCCTGCATGCTGTCCGGCCTTGGCCTGCTCTTTGAAGGTATGACTGTAAGTCTGTGACTAAGGGTAGTTCACATTTGCACTATATCTGGGTATGACAATTTGGAGGGTAAGGGAGCGATGTGAAAGTCAGGATTCATTTTCCTTTATTTGCATCAGAAATATGGGAAGTAAAAAGAAAGGTTGGAGGGAACGAGGATCCATTTCACTCCCCTTTAAATATACCTAATCTCTTTATTATTGAAACGCTCCCCCCCCCCCCCCCCCCCTCTTCCCCCCTTCCCCCCTCCACCACACATACACTCAGAACTCCCTGTCTCTTCCTATTTTTTCCTTTCCCTCCTCAAAATCTCACCAAACAGAATTTTAGTTATGCCATTGAATTGCTGCAAAAGTAAGGCAATAGTACAGCATCTGACTGTCTTCACCATACCCTCTTTGCATTTGTATCTATAAGGATGAGATTGGCGTGATTTTAATAGAGTATAAATCTTGTCATTGTGGCCTTTTGGGTGCACTCAGGGACGAGGGATTAATTTATTGAGTTGGTGATACTTGGCTACTTCAAATTGAGTAACACTTCTTATATTGATGCCTCATGCTCTCATCTTCCATGAGGTAAAATTACATCTTTCGAGCTGTTTTGACTTTTGATGCTGGTAGTCACAGCTAGATACTACCTCGGTTTCATATTATTTGCAACAATTTGACATAAAGTGTGAGAAGTGTCTAATCATTGCAAATAATATGAAACGGAGGTAGTAGAACATTTGAGTATTTGACAGAACATTCTCATAGTAAGAATTCTTCTTGATGATCCCTTAAAACATAAATACTCATTGCATATTACCATGTATGCTATCTAGGAGCCTAAAGTCTCAGCATTTTTTGAAATAATTGATGGCCATTGACTCGGTTGCCTTTATTTCTCACATGCTTTCTGATGGCAATACAAGCATTGCAATTTTCTGTAATAAACAAACTCTGCATTCACCCACCCACCCACTAAAGCAATAAAGCACCTATACTCCTATAGACATAATCTCTTAGTCTTGTACTGCCTGGCTTCTCTTGCTAGTAGAATTTTGTAAGCAGTAGCAGCTCTTTGTGTTTCGACTCCTCAGATCAAGTAATAACTGAGTGACTATCACTCATAAGAGCTTTGACCCTTGGCTGCCTCAAATGTTTCACAATCAATCTGATGTTATGTTGCTTTCAAGGTTCATCAATTCCCTGGATAACCCTTCAGCTTCATAAATTAGTCTGGCCAGGCAAACTTCCATTATATGTATGATAGGCGAAGTTATTGGGGAGACTGTTTGTGTTTTTTAATTCAGCATAAATTTGCTTTCAAGTCTTTTTCATTTGCTTTTGTTGGTAAATCATATTCTAGTAGTATTTAGATTTTTGTTCTGATGTTAAATATTCATGCAGGAAAAGCTTCTCTACAGACTATGTTCTTGAGCATTCGCAATTAGCATTCTCTAATCCAACCTCAGCAGGAAAGGCATTGGCAACCAACTATACTGGTACAGGATCTTTTTTGGTGTACAAAACGTAGTTATACAAATATTTTCTACAGTACTCCAATGGGTATTTGCTGTATTAAATCTTGTAAGTTTTGAAATCACACTGGTTTTAGCTCCTGAATACCTTGCAATCATTCTATCTTTGCATTCTGCTAATTTACTTACCTATGTAGCCAAATTACCAGACTCAGGAACCAAATTACAACCCAATATTAATTCAGCTTAGGGATGCATCTTATAACCTGACAGTAAAATCTCCCCTTTTTTTCCCTTTTTTTTTTTTTTTTTTTTTTTTTTTTTTTTTTTTTTTATGTTTTTTTAGGGTGAAACCCAATAAAATCTCCTAAATCTGTTTTTTTTTGAAACATAAAATCTCCTTAATCTTAATACGAAGTACATGGTAAAAACTTTTTTCAATTGGTATTATATACACCAAATAGGTGCACCAAGCCCAAATAATAGCCCAGAGCTATATCCACCCAAAAAACATGCCCAATACATACCAGCCCAATACTATTAAGATTTTTATTAAGAAAAAATTATTTCCTCCTCTCTCAACCGCCATATCAATTTTTTAATTTGTTTGAAAAGTTATGTTTCATTTCATAATTTCAAAATCTTTTCTCATTTATTTATTTTAATTTTCTCTCTCCTCTCTCCATTTTTCTCTCTCTAAAAAACTGTTTTATTGCCATGGATAAAAACAAATAACAGTTCTAAAAGGTGAACATTACTTAAATTTCTGTAAATTTGCTAATATAATTCAACAAATTTCAAAATTCATGAACATAATTGCCGTTTTAATTTTTTTTTCTTTCAATTTATTTTTTGTAGAAAATCAAAACTATGTTCTACTAATAAAGATGAAGAAGTGTAATTAATTTATTACTCAAAATCCCAATTTTATCTTAAATTTTCATTTTTGGAATTGAATACTAAATTAAACCCTGATTTTTTTTTAATAGTCCAATTAGTCAAATGTTCAACTCAGAACACCAAAAAAGAAGTTAGATGATATACCTAAAGGAAGTCCAATTGTTTGTCAAAAAATATTGGAAGAATTAGACAAAGAATATCAGAAAGTCCAATTAAGAGGTATATTTATGTTCATATAGTTTCTGTTTGATGTTCATATACGTTGTGCTTTATGTCCATATATTATGTGATTTATGATGTAATAATTTGTTTAGAAATTCAATTAATTACATTCGTATAATGTAATAATTTGTTTAGATATTATTTATTTGCTCACTTTGTTTGATTTTTAATTATCAGATCGACCAAGTACTGAACAACCACCAGAAACTTATGAACAACACACAATAACCACTGAACAACCCTCACAAACCACTTACTTGCCCTCACAAACCACTAATCAGCTTCCAGAATCATCTGATCTACCCCCATAAAATACTGATCAGCCCCAAAAAACATTAATCAGCCCCACAAAACATTGAATAGCCCCTACAGACATTTGAACTACCCCCACAGAACACTGATGAGCCCCCAAAGACATCAGAACTACACCCACAAAATATTAAACAACCTTAATTAACTTCTGAAAAGCCCCTAGAAACCAATGAAAAGCCCTCTGAAACCATTGAAAAGCCACCAGAAAACACAGATAACCCACTAGAATCCGTTGAAAAGCCCCAAGAAACAAGTGAAAAGCACCTAGAAACCTCTGAATCCTCCACCAAAAACCTCCGAACCCCCTTCAAAAACCTCTGAACCCCCCCTTTAAAGACCGCCTCTGAATGGCCTTTTAAAAAACCTAAAGGAAAAAATTCCTACAACAAGTAGAGTAATAAGAAGTAAAAGCTCCCAAGAAGCAGGTTAGATTGAAGAAGCACCAGAAGTTCAGGAATCAACAAAGGTTCAGGAATGAACCCCTTACAAAAACTTCTGAACCCCCCTATAAAAACTTTTGAACCCCAACCACAAACCATTGAATTACCTATAAAAACTTCTAAACCCCAACCACGAACCAGTAAACACCCTACAAAAACCTTTGAACCCCCTACAAAAACTTCTTAACCCCAACCACGAACCATTAAACACCCTACAAAAACCTCTGAACCACCTACAAAAACTTCTGAACCTCAACCACAAACCACTGAACACCCTACAAAAACATTTGAACCCCCTACAAAAACTTCTGAACCCCAACCACAAACCACTGAACACCCGACAAAAACTTCTAAACCCCCCTACAAAAACTTTTGAACCCAAACCACAAACCACTAAACACCCTACAAAAACTTCTGAACCCGAACCACAAACCAATGAATACCCTACAAAAAATTCTAAACCCCCTACAAAAAAATCTGAACCCTAACCACAAACCACTAAACACCCTACAAAACTTCCGAACCTCAACCACAAACCACTTAACACCCTAAAAAACCTCTGAAACCCCTACCAAATTATTTGAACCCCAACCACAAACCACTGAACACCCTACATAAACTTCTGAACCGCAACCACAAACCACTAAAACACCCTTCAAAAACTTCTTGCAGATGTTGCTCAGCCTTCATACTTTCCTTATAAACAACTTCATATGTTCTAACTGCAATAAACAAACATAGTTCATAATAATCATCATTGGAGTTCAAAAATAAAACAACAAAGTTCAAATATTGGAAAAAAATGTTCATAATTACGTTTACAATTATTTTCTAAAAAGCATATATACATACTCAGAAAATTATGTAAAATGGAAGATTCATTAAAGTAACCTAAATGTTCATAAAAATAGAAACAGTGTTCATAATATGATACTGCTAATAACAATTTTGATAATAAATACAATGGAAAGTGCGTTACTCAAATTATATGAAAATAAAATTCAAAAACATGGTATACACAAATTATATTCATCAAATACAAATTAAAGTATCAATTCAACAATTAAATTATAAATGATACTGAAAATCATAAAAAAAAAATAGCAATTAAAATCAAAAATCAAATTCAACACACTTTCAACAGCTTACATAACATTAAATATATGAATATCTTTCAAATAATCAATCTAAATAAGTTGTTCATAAAAAAAAAAAAAACATACACATGTTCAAATATCTAACATAATAGGTTTATAATTACAAAACATAAAAAAGTTTTAAAAATTCATAAATTGAAAACATAATAAATTTTCATATGCAAAGAATCAAATGTTCAGATATATAGATTATAAAGTATAGAACACCAATTTTTTAAAAAATGATTACAAAATACACAGATCTAAAAAAAGTTCATAAGAAATGTATCACATGTTCAAAATTATAATTAAGATGTTCATAAATCCAAAAATATATGTCAGTAAAAATATATCTTTATAGAAAACGTATCCTACGTTCAGATTTTTAACTTAAAATGTTCAAAAGACCAAAATGTAACAAAAAACAGATCTATTAATAATAGAATACACAAATATCACTAACAAAAAAAATTAAAATAATATGAAATCTACATATTTCGAAATTCAAACCTAGCCATAGTGATTTAGACAATGGAATTTCATTGGAAAATAATCAACTCCGTCGTCTTAAACACCTTCTCCTCGTCAAATCCGCCATTTTAAACTTCACTTCTTTGCAAAAACTCCATTAACAAAGCTTCGAATTGAAGGTTGAAGAAAACGAATTTTGAAATTAATATATGGTGATCAACAATGGTGATGAAGGAATTAAATCCACAACAATAATGAATGAATTTAAGAAAAAGAAAAATAGAGGTGAGAGAAATTAGTTAGAAATTATGAATTGTAAGAAGAAAAGATGAAGAATCTCGATCTATGGTGATGAATGAATGAATTTAAGAGAGAGAAAAAGAGAGGAGAGAGAAGATAGAGGAGAGAGAAATCAGAAATTAAAAAAGTGTGAGGGAGGAGAAGAGAGGAGAGAGAAAATACCGATATATAATAATGTTGGCAGTGATGATAAATTGTAAAAAACGTGGCATCTTATTACTGGTGGTGCACACAGTTTAACATGCACCATGGTGCATGTTATAATTTGCCCACTTTTTTTTTCCCTTCTTCTACAAAAGTGGGCCCTAGAGTACAAGGCCCATAAGATCGTTCAAATCTCAGTTTGTTTACAAGTAATAGGCCCACTTTCAAGCCTCTTGCTTAAGATTTCATCACCTCTTGTTTAAAAAAAAAAAGGTTTCATCACCTTTTAAAGCAAGTGGGTAAAAAAGTTGCAAAGCCCATAACATCGTTTTATATTTGATGTGTATATACAAGTATATTTTTTCATAGAATTTTGGTGTGGAAGCATATGGCAGGTGGATGAAATCATTGTACATAATCCTGCATTTTCCCAAAAGTTTACATTTTTGTGTGCATAACTTGTTCTTTTTAGCACTTTTTATAACAATGGAAGCGCAATTCAATAACTTTTGAACATTTTAAAAACATTGGAAAACTGTTTAATATCTTTATATCAAAGTTATGGACTTATAAGATTAGCTTGTAAAGCTTTTAAGGGAAGGAAATTTAAAGAGAATATTATAAACTTTTTATTATATATTGTAATGCGTTTTTTTGGGGGGTTTGTATAGGGTGCTTAATGTCCTAATTAAAATAGACTAGTTTACCACTCTAGAAACAATATTATTGATCCCAAGAGAGTAATGTTTAGAGCAATCCAAATATGCATCAACATGGTGTAGATCATTCATGAATTACTTTTAATGTCAAACAAAAACAAGTCTAAGAAAATAGAACCCTATTGAGAAAGTAGTGTATTGAAAACCTTAATCTATAGTTCTTAGGTAAGTAAGAGTTATATACTCCCAAAGAAAGTATTTCATTGAAAAAGAGAACTTAGATATAAAGTTATAAGAAACGTCTATGTGTGTTTTGATTCGATAATCAATATAGGGTAGCCCTTATTAGAATATGGGATTGGTTAGATTTTTAAAAGGATTTGGATCTTAAATTCAATACTTCGAATAAATTTAAGTTAAAACTTAAGCCGACTAAAGTTGTTTAAGTTGATTGAAATCAAATAAAACAAACCATACATTGTGAGATCTTGACCAGCGCGATTTCTGTGTGGCTAGCCATACCGTGTGACCGGAGTTACTCGGTCGGTTAGAGATTTCTCGATCAATCAAGAATTACCCTTAAATAAGTAATCTAGTCCTCAGAGTGTGACCAGTTTTGTATATATATATACTCCATTCGTGCTTTAATAAATGTTACACTTACCAAATGCGGGCGTGTTTTAATAAGTGTTAAACTTCTTTTTTTTAGCAAGTGCGGCCGTGTTTTAGTACTATATACTCTCATCTCATAGTCTCCACCCAAACTCAAAACTACTACTTTATTATTATTATTATTTCTCTCCTCTAACTTTCATTAGTTTTCAATGAATTATTAACTCCCACTATCTTTCTTTTACAATTTTTTAATACTCCAACTATCCACTTACCTCTTATTTTATTTATGTCAATTAAATTGCCTAAAACTATACGCCAGTCAAAGTGTAACACTTATTAAAACACGGGAGAATACTACTTACGTAGTATTTGAGTTAGCTATCAATATATTGCATATAACATTATTCATAGCACTTTGTAACATCTAAAGTCTAATATAGCATGAAATAAATGTTATGGAATAATTTGTACTTTGTATAATTGATTAATCATTCTTCAATAATCAATAGTATAACGTATGTAAGTAGCACATGGTAAGTAAAAAGACCAAAACTGAAAAGCCATTGCTTGAACGCCACTCTCTCTTGCATTACATAAATGAAACACCCCCATTTGCAACTAATGCTCCCTTCAGCTTCTGCACTCCTCCATTTCCTACCCTTTCTTGTCTTCTTTTTTTTTTTTTTTTTTTTTTTTTTTTTTTTTTTTTTTTTTTTTTTTTGCTTACCAAGATGCTTTTTTTTCTCATAAAAATAATTATACATAGGAAATCCAAGTCCCTGAAATTCATTAATTGGAAGTTACATCAACAATTTACATATGGAGTTAAAATAATGGTAGATTTTTTTTTTTTTAATAGAAAATAATGGTAGATTGGGAGTAGTAACTAGTTTTTTTTTTTTTTTGACAGCGGAGAAAAAGGAGACTAGCTCCCAACAGACTCGAGACTACCAAAGTCATACAGATAAGGACTAGGAGAGAGTTTAAATCTCTTAACAGGACTAATACAATTATATAAACGAGGGATAGGGGTACAATCTTCAAAACATGCTAAACAGTGCAAATGTGAGAGTTCCGGAGTAGTAACTAGTAAGTACAGTAGAAATGTATTATTTGGCCAAAACAAAGCTATAGAACAAATGCAACAAATAGATTTTAGACCTTATTCTCATCAGATTATAATCAGTTCAGTTCAGTTCAGCTCCCAATTTCCTTCTCTCATAAAATATTCATTTCAGTTCAGCTCCAATAAGTAAAGTTCAGTTTAGCTCATTTCAGTCAATGAGAACAGGCCCTTGGGGTATGTTCGTTTCTTATATTAATTTATTTGATCTTATCTTTAAGCTTAGATAAAATAAGTTAAGAGCATACAAATTGTTTTATGCACAATTTCGAACTATTTCAAATTAGTTCGTTAATGTATGTTAAAATAATATTAACTAGAATAATTGTTAAGTTCGATCAATAAAAGGGATTTCATGATCATATTAACAACTATAACAAGAATAGATTTTAAGTTCTTAAAATGACAAGGATAATGTAACTAGAGAATTACTTGAATTTTTATTTTCATTTTTTAGGGGTGTGTGTGTTGGAAATTCAATGTTTTGGTTTTAGTAGAGCAACATGGATCTCTTACCTTTAGGGGTTGTGTTTTTAATTAATATGTACTTCGTATATCATACTTAAAGAGTAACACCGGGCAAATATGACCCTTTAAAAGTTCAGAGATGGTTCTATTAACTTTCTACCTTTGTCTATGTTGCTTAGGACTAGATCTATAGAGGACGTATTAATTTTCTACCTTTGTCTATGCTTAAGATCAATGTCAACATTAAGTTATAATGAAGACGTTGGGCATGTTCTCATACATTTACTTTCAGTTCAATTCAGTCCAATTCAGCTCTTAATTTTCTTCTCTTATACAAAAATTCAGTTCAGTTCAGCTCCAATAAGTTCAGTTCAATTCAGCTGAGTTCAGTCAATGAGAACAGACCCGTATTAGTTCTTATTACTTAATGATGTTACTTAATGATGATACTACCTCTGGTCCAAATTACTCGCAAATTTGGAGTATTATTTGTGAGATATAAAATATTCCAAAATTACGAGTAACTTGAACCGGAGGTAGTATAACATTAAAAAAAAAAAAAGTTACAGTGAGAAATGTTGGTAAGAAATGGTAACAAAGATAATGTTGGAGGACAAAGTGAAATTTGAATGTGTCACCATGGTTATAAGGCAAGCACATAGCTAGACACAACCGTACTTGAAGGCTACACCACCATTCTTAAAACTTAGCTAGACACATTCGCACAACCCAATCTCGAGACGAAATTTTGTGCCCGTGCTATGTTGGGTTGGCCACTCTTAACATCGCGATCCACCCTTCGAAATGTCGTTGCGAGGTTGTGTTTTGTTCACTTTTTTTAGGTAACATAAGAGGATGCCCCAGTTTCTCATGTGTTTCTCACATGGCATTTTCGTAAATAAACCAACAACTTTATTCAACTTTTTTCAATTATGGAGCCCACAATAATGAAAAAGTTGTTGATTTATTCACGAAAATGCCCCCATGCATGAGAAACAAATTTCGTTTCTCACCCTGAGAAACAGGGAATTTCCCATAATATGCTTATTAGTTAAATCAAACTCTCCACCATTTATTACAACACTCAATTTACATATCAAGTCGTTTATTCTCGTGTCGTGCCAATTAAACATTAGGACTCGGATTGTACCAAATCCAACCCAATGTCAAGCCAAATAATATCATTCAATCAGAATTCGACACACTATATTTATATTTTGAATTCAGAAACATAAAAAATTTCAAGTATCAGAATTTTCAAGTAAAAAAATCCCAAGACTTGAGCTGTGCTCAGTTTGCGCAGCACTTGTTTGACGAGCCATAGTAAAAGGCCTTCTGCACACGCTACCTTAAGGTAGGACTTAGGCTTGGCCTATCGCAGCTGAAAAGTGGCCCACTTTCGGCAGTGCATTGGAATTCCCCATCAAATTATTAACCCAATTTAAGAAAGAAAGAATCAAATAACTTTTTTGTAACATCAACATCATAATTTAGACAAACTAGTCAATTTGCTGCTCCTTACTCTTCCCTATCCTCATTCACACTTGCATGTTTATAGTAACAACCCACTTTTACCGGAAATTATCTTGGCATTCCCCTAATTTAGTACCTTCTGTGTTTCTCTATATGCTATAGTCGGATAGTCTTATACCAAGTATATAGGCATGATCAATTTCCTGTTCGCGTTATTGATTCACCGGTTCATAATTAATTGTGGCATTGATGAATTTTGATATTTAAATATGTATCAGCTAAGTTTGAACTTGTATGATTACCCAAAGTAAACCTAAATGAAACTAGACTCGGGCCAAAGTGGAGTTAACTTGCTTTTGAATTGATAGCCAAAGTAATCCGACTTTATTTTAACCCAACTTTATTGAACCGAGCAAATCTGATGGTCAAGTGACTCAAACCAATATTATTCGATACTCGAATGGCTCAATTTTTGTATTTTTTTTAATTTTGTATTATGTTAGTGTATTCATTGCATATTTGAGTATTCATTTTCATTAATTTTGAATCATCAATCATGTTTAACCTCAAAATGATCCAATTTTTTTTTAATTCTAATCCAAAATACTTGAATGTTCGAAATGTTTTAATTCGAACTTTACCTAATTCAAACTAACATGTAAGTCTTGGGCCGATCTGAAATTACACAAGCTAAAAAGATCTAATCCGAACTCAACTCGAAACCCAAACCAACTTGATTATCTATGATCTCAAACAAACTCGGAATTCAAATCGACCTAACCTGTATTCAATCCAACTTGATTACTTGTTTACTTGAACAAGCCAATAACCCGAATTGACTTGATTTGTACCTGACCCGGAAGCATAATGAACCCAAATTATTCGTCTCAAACAATGCAATTGCCATAGTCTACTAGCAACCCAAATGCTCTCTTTATCTCTCTCCATAAATACTTATCCTTGTGCACAAATTTGATTTGTTTAAGTCACTCTTGTTCGAGATGATACTGACATTAATATGAATTAGGTAACTGGCTCGGACCTTTGCATTTGGATCATGACCAATACTCGCCCATATCAACCAACTTCGCCGACCACATGGAGACCTACTTCTGTCCACGTGAACAACCACCGCCTACTTGACAAGACAGCTACGTGAACCAACATGTGGCACCATCTTGGGAATTTTTATATATACCACAACATAAAAGTATGTTTTTTCTTAACCTAAACACTCTTAAACCACCTTTATACTCTTATTATTTAATACAGTAATAGAAAATAACGCATCTAAATTAACACAACTATTATTAAAAGGATCTTGCTAACGAACGCCCCCGGAGCATTGGATAAGCATTTAAAATATTTCCTACAATGGTATTAATTTGGGAATGCATGACAAATTCACACGTCGATCGGTGTGATTAATGTTCATTTAAATTTAATCTTTCTACTTTTATCTAGCTTATCAAACGCCCCCGGGACATTCGTTAGCTTTTGTCTTATTAAAAAGTGATGCACCCATTCAAAAAAAAGTGATGCACCTAATAGAAAATGAAGTAAATTGATAATCAAACGCAGTAGAGCTGTCAAATCGAGTATTCAAGTCGGGTTCATGTCGGGTCATGTCAGGATTTAGGTCAAATTCAAGTCAGATCATGTTGGTTATTTATACTTAAGTCGGGTTCAGGTCGAGTTGGGTCAAGTTTGATTTGGATTATAACAGGCTTTATATCTATTTGGTTGCAATTCGGGTTCGATTCAAGTCAATTTTGGGTCGAGTGATGTTTTGGGTTCGGTTTGTGTCAAGTCCAGTTACAAACAAGTTTGCAGCAAGTAAATTTCAGTCGGATGAAATTTAGGTTGGGTCATTCTTAGACCCGGGTCAAATTTTAGTCAGGTTGGGTAGAGTCAAGTCAGGTCAAGTCGAGTCGAGTTTAATTTAAACTTCAGTCATGCTAAATTATTGGGTCCATGCGAGTTAAAATTTGAAAAGGATAGTTTTTCGAGTCAATTTCAGATCGGATGGTTAGGTTTTGACATCTCTAGGCTCATATAAAATATGAGCCAATTTTGGTTGACTGGAACACAATAACAAAACGAGAACACCTTAAGCCAGATCAGGTCAAATCAAGGTTTGATAACCTAAGGGCCTGGTTTCATAGGTTTATTTTCAGTTCAGTTCAGTTTAGTTCAACTCAGTTCAGTTCAGTTCAATTCAATTCAGTTCAGCTCCTAATTTCCTTCTCTTATATAATATTCATTTCAGTTCAGTTTAGTTCAGCTCAGCTCAGCTCAGTTCATGTTCAGTCAATGAGAACAGACCCTAAATCACGAATGTGGACAAATTTTGACAGTTTAAACCACAATTAGATCATACCTTCTCTTATATAATATTCATTTCAGTTTAGTTCAGCTCAGCTCAGCTCAGTTCAAGTTCAGTCAATGAGAACGGGACCTAAATCACGAATGTGGACAAATTTTGACAGTTTAAACCACAATTAGATCATACTAGTTCTTGGTTCCAGTCTTGTTTAGGTTATAATCGATTTCAGGTTCTAAACAAATCGAGTACTAATCGGGTTCGGATCATATTCAAGTTGGGTCAAATTAGTTTTCGGTTAATATTAAGTTGATTACAAGTTCAGGTTCAGGTCATACAGTATCAGGTCTATTCAGTTATCAGTTAATTTCGGGTTTGTTCAGTTCAGGTTCCATGTCACTGTTTTGACCTATTCTTTGGGTACGGGTCTAATATAGATCATTGTCGGTTCAAGTCGGTTTTTCGGGTCGGGTCAGATTTTGACAGCTCTAAATGCAGACAATGAATACTGAATAGTGGTCACTATGATTTTCTTTTTTTTTAGAAGAAAAATAGTGGGCACTATGATTGAAAATTTGAAACAAAGAGATTTTCACAATTTCACACATAAAGCTCAAGCAAGATCCCAGACACGCAATTAGAAGCCAAGGATTGTCGATTTCCAAAAAATCAACTCCCCAAAAATGAAAATACAAGCATCTAGATTAATACACCTCTAGTATACAGTTACACTAAGTTAAAACTATAATAATACTACCACTTTATAGCATTAATATAAATTCATACTCTCATAGGCATAGCCATACAAAAACAACATTAGTTAATTTATATAAGCAGTACTTCTATTAGTTAATAACCTCAAACAAACAAAACAACTCCACCAAAACCTAAATATTCTAGGACACTTGGGTTATTTTACACAAGGGATCACACTAGGCTAGTGTAGATTTGCGGACGACATAGCGATAGGCAGCAACCTTCCTCTTCCGTGATGTGGTGTTGTCCACAGACAAGACAAGTTTCCCGGCCTCTTTTGCCAAGAACGAGTTGTGGATGGCATCGTCTGAGGGGTTGAGTTTCTTCGGCTTCTCCACTGCAAGGGTGTAGCCATCTTGGGCATTCGGGATGAACTCCGCGCTATACTCCAAGTCCCAACCTCCAACGACCAAGTCCCATGTAATTGTTGCACCCGCCTATTACAAAACCAACAATTAATGCGTCTCATTATAACTAAACTGTTGACATTGATCTTAAGCATCATAAAGACAAGTAGGACACACCATTAATCCTTTGTCAATCTGATTTCATAAATTCATTCACATGCCTTAATGTTAGCTCTAAATTTGATTCAAACTTGAGCAGAATTAACCCCACCTTTCAGGAATTTCCGACAAAAAATCACCAAAATATCCAACAATTCTAGTCCTTTTTTTTTTTTTTTTGAATAGAACAATTCTAGTCCTTGAATCATACTCAATAATGCAATATGCCAATTGTGCATGTTAAAATAGCTCCTAAAATTTGAATTGTTGGTCTTGTTGAAGGTATTTACAATCAAAAGTAGTTAATTTACAATCGAATGTTTTTCACCTCACAATTTGTTTAGCTTATTTTTGGTGCAAATTTAATTTCTATTTAATGCTTCCCTCAATTTGTGAGGCACAACAATGCATTGGACACCAAATCATAAACAGAAAAACCTGTATACTTGCTAGACAAAGAGGAAAACTAACCTCAATGCCCTCAATCTGAATATTAACCTTTTCACCCCCTTTGACAGTGAACTCGGAGGCCGGTTTCGCCGGGCCATTCTGGAGATCGCCCGGTCGACTCAGTCCCCCATACTGAACCGGTACATCCTCTGGCCTTATGAACCTATATAGATGAGTAGATCAAACCCAATTATTAGCTTTAGCTTGAATACAACTTATAAGCATTTCCAAAATTAATACTGTATAGAGTAATGCTACATGTCTAACTATATTTATCCATTGGTAGTATTAAGTTTAATCGTTATACAACCTCTATTTCATATTATATTGATGTTATCATCATTAGCACGCGTGTAAAACTAAAGTGTTTACATCATTGCGAAACGGAGGTAGTAGATAGTACAATTCTTTACATAAAGATAAGATCAACAGTACTAATGATTTAAGATACTCTTTTTTGAAATTAAAGAAATATCAATAGAATAATTTAGTACACTTGCATTGCATATTCAAAAATTCAAAAGTGAAGTGAGAAAAAGACAACACAAGAAAGCAAACACAGGGAAACATGATCACAGGAAATGAGATTACCCTTTTCAAATATTATCAAAAAAAGACAAAGAAAAGAAACAAAGAAGTTTTAAGTTCAGGCAAACATGAAAAAAGTAAGCAAAAATTCAGATGAAATGTCCTTTTTGCCACACAAAACCCTATCAAACACCCTCTAATCACAGTATCACACATTAAATAAAATTAAACACACCTAAATGGGTACTTTTATAATTTACTCAAAAATAAATATGCATTTAATATCAAATTAATAATCAAATCAAGGGAATTAATTAAAATTTTAATTAATAAGCTTACTTGTAGAGTGTTTCAGCAACATTGCCTTCCTTAGCAATCACAAACTTGCTCTTAGTTCTTTGAGTTAAAAATGGGCTGAACATTGAGTACAACAAGCTAAAATACCATGGCACATTGATGAAAATCTACACACACAAAAAAACACAATTGTTAGAAACAACACAAAAAAAAAACCCGAAACACGGAAAATCAAATCTCGTCTACATCATTGTCCTTTACCTTGCGCGCAACCATTTCAGGATAATTATCTTGAAAAAGAGAGAGAATCTGATTAGAAGCAACCCTAAGTTCTCTTTTAGGCATATCTTTTAAATCAGTAACTTGAATAATAGAATTAACACCACCAGGTTTAAAATGAAGTAATTTAATCCCTCTTTCAAGAACTTGAACTCTCCATCTCAAAAATTTCTCAAGTTTTTCATCATCCCCAAAAATTCTTTCATACATTTCTTTATCTTTAAACACACCATAAGCATTGTAACAAACAGGGTGACCTTCTCTATCAAATCCATGCATATAAGCAACTAATCCTTCTAATTCCTTGAACCCTAATTCTTCTTCAACTACACCATCTGCTTTAAACTCTTTTCGCCATTGCAGAGATTTCTCGAGCATTGAATACGCTTCGTTTACCTTGAAGTCCCTCGCTCGGAGGAACTTAAGGAGGATAACATCCGCTTTCTCGTCTTCGGCGAGAAGAGGAATGTTCCACATTGATGGGTTTTGATTGGATTGTGAAGATGAAAGCTTGGATTTGAGCTCATTGAGGGATTTCTTCTCAGAAGATTTGAGATTAGAGAGGAAATAAGTGTCTTCTTTGAAAGAAGGAGAACGAAGAGTTGTTGCTTCCATTAAAGAGGAGATTAAGTTTCTTTTCGTTGGGAGTTTTTGTGGGTTTGGTGATGGGGTTGAAATGGGTAGTTGAGTTTTTGGTGAAGATGCTTCCATTTTTGCTCTGTTTTTGCTCTGTTTTACTCTGTTTTTTTGGGGGGATTTTTGGGAAGAAATTTATGGGTTTTTTAGAGAGAGAAAGAAGGAATGTGGGAATGGAGGAGAGATAGTGAGAAAAGGAGATTTTATGGGTATTTGTTTGGCATTTTTGGTAGTGCAGAAGAAAGAAAGGAAAAAACAGGGGAAAACAGAGAGACTGAAAAAGAAGGTTATAAGAGAGAGAAAGAAGAGGATAAATAATTGAAGTGGGGGTGAGTGTGTTTTGTTTTTTCAACTGGAAAAGCTGGCAAAGAAGGGGTGAGGTTTGAGGGTTAATTTGAATTAAGTGAAAAAAAAGTTGAAGGTGGGGGAGTTTGTTTGAGTTTATCAAGGTTGAAAATTTGAACTAGGCTACATCAAAATTGAAGTGACATGGGGGGGTAATCTGAATTTACCACAAGTAGAAGCTGTTGAGGAGTAATTTTGGGAAAAGGGTTTAACTTTTTTTATAGAACTATTTTTGGATTTACGATTATGGCTAATTTGACTTCATACATGGTATATCTTCAATTCTTCATTGTTTGTTTTCAAATTAAAGTTCCATTTCACTCAAAAAAAAAAAAAAAAAAAAAAAAAAAAAATTATAAGATATTGAATATCCTTAAATTTACGAGGAATGTGTTGCCATAGGTGAATGCGACATAAGCGAAAGCAATTTTGTTAGGCATGAAGATGACTATTGCAATGCAAAAGATGTAATTGTTGAATGTAATGAGATGGTTTCAGCACAACTAAGTTTGATTGTGTTAATACCTTTGATTCGATCTAAGTTTTTCATGTTTTTATAGAGGTCGAGCTAATGACTCAAGCTATCTTTAATTTAGTTAAGCTTGTTTATGTTCAAGCTAGCAACTTGAGCATTCAACATGTGTGGGTAAGAGGTTTGTTGAAGTGTGGTAGACAATGTAATAGCTTACGATTTTTGTTTGATTTTTAAGGAGTAATTAGTAACAATTAGGGGTTGTTCTCATACGTTGAAGTTCAGTTCAGTTCAGTTCAATTCAGCTCATGTGTAATGATATTGCTAATGATATAAAGCAAAATTTCATTCTTTTAAGCACTTATTACAACGACGATAATAATAATAATAATGATCAATAAATAATAATAATAATAATAATAATAATAATAATAATAATAATCAATAAATAATAATAATAATAATAAATAAATAAATAAATAAATAATAATCAATAAATAATAATAATCAATAAATAATAATAATAATAATCAATAATAATAATAATAGTATATTTTTCTTAAATATTTTAATATGTATATTTGTATATACACATATGTATAATAATAAATAATCAAAGATCACTAATCCGTAGTTAAAAATCACTAATTAATAAGTTCAGTTCAGTTCAGTTCAGCTCAGCTCAGTTCAGTTCAGTTCAGCTCAGCTAAGTTCAGTCAAAGAGAACAGGCCCTTAGTGGTAATGGTCAAATCCCTAAAAAAAATGATTCAAAGCTACAAAAGAAAATAATACTAACACGTCTAAATTCTATTAGAGTAAGAGTTACAAATAAGTATTATAATATCTCCTTTTTACATATGAAAAATTGTCATAATATTTGACAATTTTTCATAGAAAAATGATAAACTGAAGCTAAAAAAGAAATATTGATGATAGATTAACATTAATAACACTTATCTATGCATAATTTTGTCATGAATTTCCAACTTGATTCCATTTTAGAAAATATTTGATGTTTGTAGCCCTAAGGGCATATATATATATATATATATATATATATATATATATATATATATATATATATATATATATATATATATATATATATATATATATATATATATATAGAGGAAGGCTCATGTAAGAACCCTCCTCTATATAAGAACCCAATCTTATATAAGAACCCATCTCAGCCGTTCATTGGTTTTAATCTAACCATCTAAAATACTCCATTAGTAATGGCATTTCTGTAATTCTTTATAATTTTTTTTTACACTTTTGATAAAATACCCTAAATCTTATGTTATTCTTTCTCTCACCTCAACACTTTCTCTCTCCTCAGCACTTTCTCTCTCCTCAGCATTTTCTCTCTCCTCACTCTCTTCTACATCAACGAGCTTCTTCAAGAATTGGTAAGTTTATCAATTGTTAAAAAATTATGATTTAACTTTATTACTTGATTGCTTTGATGTATTTCCAGATTTTTTATTTGATTTTTCATTAGATTTGTTTGTTTTTTTTGTGCGATTTTTTAGAACTATTTTTTTGATTTTTTTTGTTCGAATTCCATAGTTTTTTTATTTTTTTTGTTCGAATTCCATATTTTCGTTTTTTTGTTCGAATTCCATGATTTTTTTATTTTTTTTGTTCGAATTCCATAGTTTTTTCGAATTCCATATTTTCGAATTCCATAGTTTTTTTGTTCGAATTCCAGATTTCATTTTTTATTCAATTGTTTTTCCAGATTTTTTTTTCGACTTTTTTATTTGATTGAGTTTTCCTATTTGCTTGAAGTTTTTTGGATTTTAATTTCAAATTGTTTTTTTGCTACAATTTGTATTTTTGATAATTAGGTTTTTGCATATTCATGGATTTAGATGATGTTGAAGATAATTCTCCTTCTTCCTCTATCACTCATTCAGGTAATTTTCATTGTTTTAGTACTTTAATTTCAATTTACTTACATGTTCTAAACTTTACTTGTTGATTATGTTCAAAAGTTGTTTTAATGTTCTAAATTATTTCTGGTTATGTTCTAAAGTAATTCATTATGTATGATATATAGTAATTCACTATATTCTAAAGGAATATGTTATAAGTATGTGATTTAATATGTTTAAACCCTTGTTTTAATTCTTTAATTTCAATTTACTTACATGTTCTAAACTTTACTTACATGTTCTAAACTTTACTTACATGTTCTAAACTTTACTTATTTACATGTTTTAAAGTAATTTTGTGAATTTGTTGATTATGTTCAAAAGTTGTTTAATGTTCAAAATTAATTCTGGTTATGTTCTAAAGTAATTCATTATTTTCTAAATTTTTTCACTTTATTCTAAATTTTATTATGTATGTTATAAAGTAATTCACTATGTTCTAAAGTTTATTCTTAATGTTCTAAACATTTTTTTGTATGTTCTAAAGTTTTCTATGTATCTTTCTCTTCATATTCTATGACTTCTATAGTAAGTTCTAAAGTTTACCTTCTAGTTTTAAATTTTACTTTTTATGTTCTAATGCAGTTGGCGTTATTTATCGTACTCCTGATGTTGTTGGATCATTTAGCCCGGGTGGTACCACTAAGGAATGGATTCCAAGTGTTCCCGAGGAGTTAAAACCCCGTTTGGGGATGGTATTCAAAGATCCCGAAGAGGGTCTTAGTTTTTACAAAGCATATGCAAATGCCGCTGGGTTTACTTCTAGGAAATCTACTACTTCAAGGAAGAAGAATAACAAAGATATAATTGCTTTTCAATATGGAGTTTGCAATAAGGAAGGTTTCAGGGCAACAAAAAAACCTATTGCTCAACAAACCGTTGATGAGAAAGGAAAAGTTCGTATTACTAGGAAACGTTTAGTCACTCGTGTAGGATGCAATACTCACATATGTATGAGATATGATGGTGGAAAGTATGTTGTTAGTCATTTCAAAGAAGAACATAATCATTGTTTATATACTCCAAGTTGTGCTAAATTTCAAAAGAATAATAGGAATATGCATATTATGCATAAAAAATTGATTGTTGATAATTCAAAGGTAATTTATTTTTATGTGTCAAATATTGTTTTAATTGTTATGATTTATTATGTTCTAAAGTTGATCCTTAATCGTAGCATTTTTTTGTTTTTTTGTACACAGGTAAATGTTGGTCCCGTAAGGTCTTATACTATGATGAAAGAATTTGCCGGATCACATGATAA
Source organism: Chenopodium album (assembly GCF_948465745.1). Taxonomy (NCBI): domain Eukaryota; kingdom Viridiplantae; phylum Streptophyta; class Magnoliopsida; order Caryophyllales; family Amaranthaceae; genus Chenopodium; species Chenopodium album. The sequence goes on along the minus strand of NC_137835.1, from coordinate 15,771,440 downwards.
TGTTGGTGCATCTAAACAAGATTTCAAAAACTTTTATAGAGATTTGAAAGCTTATATTGCTGGATCAGATGCCCAAATGTTTGTGGATAACTTTCAAAATAAGAAATTGCTTTGGACTGCATTTTTTTTTTACTATGATGTTGATGAAGATGATAGACTTTGTAGAGCTTTATGGGCTGATCCTATTTGTCGAAAAAATTATGCACTTTTTGGCGATATGGTTTCCTTTGATACCACATTCCAAACAAACAGGTGATGTTCTAAATGTAGAATTTTTTATGTTCTTATATTACTATCTATCATGTTTTGATGTTCTAAACATATATTCCTTATGTTCTAAATATACTGATGTTCTGAACATATATATATGCCTTATGTTCTAAATATACTGATGTTTTGAACATATATGCCTTATGTTCTACAATATGTATATCATGTTTTTATGTAATAAACATTATGCTTTTGTGTTTTACACTTTATGTCTTGTTTTCTAAACTAATATCTATCATGTTCTAATGTTCTAAACATTATGTCTATAGTTTATTATTTAAGTTTTAGATAATTCGTTATGTTTTTAAACAAGTATAATATTGACAAGTCTAATAATTAAAATAAATTATTGTGCTCTATGTTTATTTTTAATGTTCTAAAGTTTACCGTTATGTTCTAAAGTTTACCCTTATGTTCTAATATTTTCTGCATATATAATTTGTGTATGTAACAGATATAATATGATCTTTGGTCCATTTACTGGAGTTGATCATCATAAGAAATGTGTTACTTTTGCGGCTTCTTTTGTAGCTCATGAAGATATATCATCTTTTGAATGGGTTTTCAAAACTTTTCTTAAAGCAATGGGAAATAATGAGCCTGTGTGTTTGATAACCGATCAAGATCCAGCAATGAAACTTGCTGTTCGTAATGTTTTTCAAACTACAGAACACAGGTTTTGTATGTGGCATATTATGAAAAAGGTGCCTGAAAAAGTAGGTCGAGCAATTACCCAAGAAACTGATTTTTTGAAAAAGCTTTGTGCATGTGTTTGGCATTTAGAGATTGAGCCGGCAGAATTTGAAGAAAAGTGGAACAAAGTTATTTCAGAATTCAATTTGAACAATCATGGATGGTTGGCAAACATGTACGACATACGTGATATGTGGATTCCAGCGTATTTCAGAGATTTATTTTTAGGTGGCATCATGAGGACCACATCTAGATCAGAAAGTGAAAATAATTTTTTCACTATGTTCACAAATCCCCATCTCACTTTGATTGAGTTCTACATGAGGTAATATGTAAATGCCTAAATATGTTCTAAAGTTAATCTTTTATGTTCAAAAGTTTTTCTTCAATGCTCTAAAGTTTTTTCTATTTATGTTTTATAGTTTTATTTTTATTTTATTAGACTCTCTTTTATGTTCTACATTTTTTCTTATATGTTGAAAATTTTTAGTTTAATGTTTTAATAGTATTTAGATCACAATAATTATTTCATGTGTATTATTTTAATATGTTCTAATGTAGTTCACTTTATGTTCTAAAGTTATCTTCTATGTTCTAAAGTTAATTTATATTTTCTATAGGTTTGAATGTGCATTGGATGCTCAAAGGCACACTCAAAATAAAATGGATAATGATTCGAAGAATAAGCGTCCAGAGTGTAAACACCAATTCCTTTAGAAAAAGATGCTTCCGAGTTGTTTACAACAACAATTTTCTATGATTTTCAATATGAGCTTGAAATTGGATGTTTTAATTGTGGTGTTGAGGAGATGAAGAAGGACAATGAGATTTATATTTTTAAATTAAGGGAAGGATCTAGGAGGAGGACTTTTGATGTTGTTTTTGATCCAACTACCTTAGATACCAAGTGTTTTTGTAAAAAATTTGAACGTGATGGTGTGCCTTGTAGGCATATGATTTGGGTGTGGAAGGCAAGGATGTTAGAGAAAATTCCCAAGACCTATGTTCTAAATAGATGGTGTACAATGGCTTATAAGAAGCCCATTTTTGATTTAGAGGGTAATGTGTTGGAGGAATGTCTTAATGCAGTAGATAAGAAGATGCTATTAAATGATTTGTGGACTGAAATTCATGCTTGTGTGAGTTTAGTGCAAAACAATGAAGATGAACTAAGTGATCTTGTCAAAAAACTTCGAGCCATGAGAATAGATTTGGAACATAAGAAAACAACAAATGGAAGTAACAATCTTTCTAGCAAAGTTAAAGACATTGAAATGCTTATTGGAGCTAGTTTACCTTCTGAAGTTTTGATCAAACCTCCTAAAATTTCAAAAAACAAAGGTACGGGGGTTCATGTTCCAAATCAGGTTAATGTTCCAAATGATATCAATGTTCCAAATGATACCCATGTTCCAAATGATACCAATGTTCCAAATGATACCCATGTTCCAAATGATACCCATGTTCCAAATAGTGACAAGAGAATGAAGAGTGACAGAGAAAAAGCTATTGAACAAAGTCAAAAGAAGAAAAGATTATGTAGAGCATGTGGAGAGCTTGGTCATCATGATAGTCGTAATTGTCCAGGGAAAGTCAAGTGATATGTAAGTAAACATTTTTTAATTTTCTTATGTTCTAATTAGTGATAAATTAAAATTATTATATGTTCTAAACTTCATCAAATATGTTCTAACTTTTTTTTAATGTGTTTATGTTCTAATTTTTTTTAAAATTTTTTTTGCAGGTTGATGGATATGCTATAAGTACAACCACCTCAAACATTTAATTTATAGAAATAATCACATTTACTTGTACATGAAAAAAAATTTGTGTAATTTTTTTATATATTTTTTTTGTATTCTTCAATTTATTAACATAATATCATATTATTTTTTTGTCCAATTATTCTTTAAAAATTGTATGCAACCCATAGATTGATCCACAAACCACCAATTTGAACCCACCGATTTCAACCCACCAATCTACCATTGACAAACACCTACGATGTGAACATATCACCATTGGCAAAATTTCCTAAGCATGTTTAATGAAAGATAAGGGTATAAAATTAAGTATTAATAAGGAATAAAAAAAAGAAATTCAACCAAATTAATCAACCACCACCAATCCAGCCATGACTACCAACCCACCACCACCACCAACCCAGTTACGACCACTTAACCACCGACCCCAAAAACCCAACGACCCCAACTCATCGATTCCACCAGCTACGACCATCAGAAACCCACCGACCCTCGAACCCAATGACCCTAGAAACCCAATTACCCTCGAAACCACCGACACCGGAACCACCAAAACCAAAACATCAACCCCGAAACCCACCGATTTGAAACCCATCAGTTTTGTATTTAGGGTGTTTAAAAAAAAGTAAAGTTAAAATGGTAATTTTATCACTAAAAAGTTACTAAAAAAGGAAAAAAATAGGAAAGTTGAAAGTAATATGGACCAGCCCAAAAATGAAATAGTTGCAACTAAAGTGGACCGGAGGTAGTATAATGTATATATATATATATATATCAAAAAAAAAGTTGGTGAGAGCGACAACTAATTGAAGCTTAGAGTGGAAATATCTTTGTGTCGTTTTTGGAGGAGTTTGTGTCTTTAGTGTGACCTCATTCCTATCCTCTTCCTTCTTTATTGTACAAAAGAAAAACTTCAACTTATTCCAAATTAGAAATACTTTAGAACATTATAAAAATAATGTTTCAAATTAGGTTAATGTTTCAAATGATATTAATATTCCTAATGATACCCATGTTCAAAATAGTCATCTCCATATTTATACAAAAAATGTACTATATATTGTTTTAAATATATGTCTAAAGATATAAACTTAAGATTTACACAATCATATATCAATTTTTGTTCAACTTTGACCACTTTCTAGCCATCTTCATCACTCTTTTCCGTTCTTCATTTACTTCTGATGTTATAATCTTCCCACAATACTCCACTCGTAACTTTTTCATTTGCTCAAACTGCAAACAAAAAAAATACAAAGGCATTAAACTTAAAATACACATGTAATTCAGAATATAATAAAAAATACTTTAGAACATTTCCATGTAATTTAGAACATAATAAGAATTACTTTAGAACATAGAAATCTAACTTATAACATAATCAGAATTACTTTAGAACATAATCAGAATTACTTTAGAACATAATCATAATTACTTTAGAACATAATCAGATTTACTTTAGAACATAATCTATCTAACTTAGAACATAATCAAAATTACTTTAGAACATTATCAAGTAATCTTTAGAACATAGACATTAAACTTAGAACATAATCACAATTACTTTAGAACATAATCAGATTTACTTTAGAACATAATCTATCTAACTTAGAACATAATCAGAATTACTTTAGAACATTATCAGATTAACTTTAGAACATAGACATCTAACTTAGAACATAATCAGAATTACTTTAGAAGATAATCAGAATTACTTTAGAACATAATCAGAATTACTTTAGAACATAATCAAGTAATTTAGAACATAGTTATTAAAATTAGAACATAATCAGAATTACTTTAGAACATAATCAGATTTACTTTGGAACATAGACATTTAACTTAGAACACTTTAGAACATAATCAGATTAACTTTGGAACATAGACATTTAGCTTAGAACATAATCAGAATATGGAGATGTAATTAGAACCTAATCATCTGTCTTGACACTTACATTATCCTTCTCTAGCCCCGAGTTCCATTGTTTTTGACATTGTCCTTCATAGGTTTCCATGTGCTTCAACAAAAATACTCCACAATCATGATTGTTTGCATTGCTCTTCCATTTCATCTCAATATTTCTTGTTTCGAAAGTGGAGAAAACGGCACTCTTGTTATCAATTTCTTCATAAAATTCACCAAATGCCTTCAACTACAAAATTAATGATATGTACTTTAGAACATAATCAGAAATTACTTTAGAACATATACAAGTAATTTAGAACATAGATATGTACATTAGAACATAATAAGAAAATAATAATTAACCAAGTCAAAACTCTAAACCTTACCATCTTTGTAAAATCATCTCCATATTTATCCTCGATAGAAACATTCGGTGGAAGAAATCTATTATCAATGACATCGAGAGTTCCTTCCAAAAAGTTGAAGCACAACAAATAATAGTGATCCGGTAAAACAGCCGGAAAGAAAACCTACGTTTAGAACATAATCAGAAACTTTAGAACATAAACAAACATGTGTTTAGAACATAATCAGATACTTTAGAACATAAACAAACATACATTTATAACATAATCAAACATGTGTTAAAACATAATTAGATACTTTAGAACATAAATAAAAATAATTAGAACACAATAAAAATTGAAAAAAAAAATTTGTTACCAATTGGAAGTTGTTAAATGTTGTTATTTCGGCATTTGTCATTTCTTTTCTCATTTGATGAAACAAAGCTTTCTTTCTATCTTCCAAACTTTCTGTATTTTTGATGTATTTTTCAGTGCAAAGAATGAGCTGAAAAAAAAAATTAAAAATACTTTAAAATTTTGACATGTAATTAGAACATAATTAGATTTAGAACATAATTCAAAATACTTTAGAACATTGACATGTAATTTAGAACTCAATTAGAACTACTTTAGAGCATTATTAGAAATAATTTAGAACATTGATATGAATATTAGAACATAATCAGAATTACTTTAGAAAATAGACATAATTAGAACATACATAGCATTCAGTTGAGAAAAAAAATCTACTCTTCTTGTCTACACCCCGCCTTTTGTTTTCACAATTTAATATGGAAACAAAAGCATCTGCAATGTTGTTGAACATGTGACTACATGCTGAAAGACTATCCATTTCATCTCTCCTAATCACAATTGCCGCTTTGTCAGCATACAAAACCTCCCTAAAATGAGAACAAAAAAATATATTAAATAAAAACCGCATTTAAATTTAGGGAAACATGTACTTTAGAACATAAGTATCTACCTTATAATATATAATTATTATAAGGTAACTACAATGTTTAGAACATAAGTATATATAATTATTATAAGCATATATAATTATTATAAGCATATAAATATAAATTGATGAAATCTTACGCGTTATCTCCTTGAGCAAAAGCATACTCAGCTATCATTTTATGATCTACATTGTTGAAAAGTTTTTCATGATTAACCATAAAAGGTGAACGCAAGAACACTGGAAGCTTATCCTTTCCTCTTTTTTTTCTTGCTTCGTCTTCTTCTTCTTCTTGTTTTTCTTCTTGCTTCCTATATAATTGAATTAAAAAAAACAAAAAAAAAAAACAATGAACAATTATAATCAAATAATAATCAAACAACCATCATAGTTTAAACCTAATTTCTAATGTTTTCATAATGATTACCGTTGCTTATTTTCTTTGTTGTTCTTTTCTTCATCATGCTTCTTCTTTTCTTTTTTGGTTGTTTTATCCTCCTTTTCTTCATTCAATGTAGCTGGAAGAGCTTAATTCAAAAAAAACATCACATAATTAATTTAGAACATAACAAAACAAAATTTAGAACATTAAAACAATTTTTGACATTATAAAAAATTACAAATATACAAATTAAATAGTATTAATATCCAATATACATATAAGAAAAATAAAATTTAAATAAGTTGAAATTACCAACTATTGGTGAGGGCGACAACAAATTGAAGTTTGGAGGAGAAATATCTTTGCATGTCTTTTTTGGAGGAATTGGTGTCTTTGGTGTGTCCTCATTCCTTTTCTCTTTCTTCTTCGTTGTACGCAAGAAAATTTTAAGCTTATTCTTTTGTCTAAACATAATCAAAATTACTTTAGAACATGGACAAGTAATTTAGAACATAATCAGAAATAATTTAGAACATAAGCTTAAATAGTTTAGAACATAATCAGAAATACTTTAAAACATTATAGTTTAGAACATAATTAGATTTAGAACATAATCACATAGTTTAGAACATAATTCAAATTAGGAGAAAAAAAATTTAAATTAGAACATGAACTTTAGAACATAAGCTGATTATTTAGAACACATGTATATACTTTAAAACATAAACTTGGAAATGAAAGAATGTAACTTACAGAAATAAAGTTACATATTATTTACTTTAGAACATAAGTATGAATATAGAATATAAACATGCAATTTATAACATTAGCATATAATTTAGAACATCAACAAATAATTTAGAACCTTTTTCTTATCATCCTTCACATCCTCTTTTGAATCATCTTTTTCCTCTAACTTTGGTCCATCCATCTCTTCATTAGTATCATCTTTTTCCTCCAACTTTTGTCCATCATCATTCTCATCCTTGTCATCATCTCCTTCTTCCTTTTTTTGCATTTTTCTAGGTGGTTGAATCCTTGTTGGAAGCTTGCTACCTCTTTTTCGTTTTAGACTTTGCACATGTTTCTCAAATTCATCTTTGTCAATTACTTCCGCTTCATTTTCAACAACTTTCCTTTAAAATCAAATATAAATAATTTAGAACATATATGATAATCTTTAGAACATAATAGAAAACTTTAGATCATAATAGAAATACTTTAGAACATAGTAGAAAACCTTAGAACATAATAAAAATACTTTAATTACCTTTTTCTTCCATAAGTAATTTTTTCATCTGGTATAATAGTAATAGTAAGTTCTTCTGAATTTTCTTCATTTTGGCCTTGCATTTTGCTGCAATTTTAAAATATAAAAAAATATTAGTAACATTCCAACATTAGTAATATATTTTAAACATAGGAATAGTTTAGAACATGCTGAAAAATAGTTTAGAACATGTTATCATAATTATATCACTAACAATTAAGAACACAACAAGAGTAAGAGAATGCAGCTACAAGCCTCATTAGTGGAACACCATAGCTAAGGCACCATACATATTCGGACTATCTTACACATGTCAGCAGATCAAAAGATTAAAAGCCAGAAATTGCATTGGGAAGGAGTTCAGAACATGCTGAAAACGAGTTTAGAACATGCTGAAAACGAATCAAGAATAAGGCAGAATCTCATTTTAGAGTGGAACTCCAGTATGTGGCAACTTAGCCTCAGACTGTGACGCACTGGCTATCCTCAATTTGATCAAGGAACCGAATCAGCTGATACAAATGGGCTAGCAACAAGGCCAACAATTTATCAGATTGCAAAGAAGTGGTCCAAGAAACGAAGAATAAGAATTATTTCCAACTTGGATACTGAGAACTTATCATAGCATACCTAGTGGTAGCGCTAATCTTTGTAAACATAAAAGTGAGTGTTCAGATGCCATCATTCAGAGTGGCGATTTCATCATTCCAAAAGTTTACATTGCCACCAACTCTATTTACAAGAACAAGGGTACCATAATTAATCAATTATCTAGTCTAAACTCAACCCAATCCTTTCTCCTAATCCACAGCCCCAGCATATCGATTCATAATCATGTTCCATGGAAGGTGGGTGCTGCTCCTGAAAAGTTGAGGCAATACAGGATTTTACGAAGTGCCTAGATTCAGAATAAGATTTCTGATATTGTACAACAGTTACACGGATAAGACACATTCAACAAGCAACACCAGCCAACATGTTATGTTGTATCTTGGACATGAACAAGCCAAACATGGGATCGGATAGCAATTTATAAGAGGCCCTTACTGTGTTTCCTAAGTTGGAGCACAATTCAGCATCAATGAGGTAGAAGTAAGCAAGTAAGAAGGGGCATCCTGCCATTAGGCAATAATATTTATCTGGTTGATCTGTGTGTATAGCAATCTTCCAGATATGCATTCTGGCCAGCTTATGCCAAACGAAAACCATGACACAGATTGTCAATTTTCTAATTAAGGCAGGACCCTAGACGCCTACTACTGCAGCTTAGAATTATGGCACTAAATAACTCATTTGTCCTGGAACCAACACAATTTTAACCAATCTCCCTGCTACACCACATTAGCAACTCCAAAGACACAGTGTAACTTTGTTCTAAGTTCTACACATGACATTAAAAAGTTGAATAAAAAAATAATGAACAATAATCGAACGAAATAATGAACAAAAATCGAACAAAAATCGATCGAAATAATGAACCCTAAATTTGAAATAATCGAACAAAAATCGAACAAAAATCGAACAAAAATCGATCGAACAAAAATCGATCGAACAAAAATCGAAATAATCGAACAAAAATCGAAATAATCGAACAAAAATCGATCGAAATAATCGCAAAAATCAAACAAAATAATTCACAAAAATCCGAACCCTAAATTTGCTAAACCGAACTCAAAATAATCAAACTCCATAAGAAAAATCCAACTCAAAATCGCACAAAATAAACTGCAAAAATCGACTCATAAAATTGCAAAAATAGAACCCTAAATCCGAACCCTAAAAATTGCAAAAATCACCAATTAAAACTTCAAATTCACTTGAACATCATGCTAATTTCATTAAAATTTGAACAAAATCGAAAACAAAAACATACCTGAAGCGAAATCATTCAAAATTGCAACTTCTATCAGATTTTTGGGGGTTTTAGGAGAGAGAAAATGAGAAAATCGGGAAGTAGAGAGAGAAAGTTAGAGGAGAGAGAAAAGGTTGGGAGGTGGGTAAGGGGGTTGAAAAAGTTGGACAGGTGTTTTAATCTTAGCCGTCTAAAACAACTTGATCCTACGGTTAAGATGGGTTCTTATATATCTAGGGTTCTTATATATCTAGGGGTTCTTACCGGATCCCTCCCCTATATATATATATATATATATATATATATATATATATATATATATATATATATATATATATATATATATATATATATATATATATATATATATATATATATATATATATATATATATATATATATATATATATATATATATATATATATATATATATATATATATATATATATATATATATATTTCCTACCTAAGCTATTTTTTTTTCTTTTGCTATGTAATATTTGAGATTTTAAACTATTATAAGGAAATAATTATACGTTCCTTTTGACAAGTTTTCAAGCCTTGTCCTTTTTTCAAGGAATGTCAAGTTCTTATGCCTAAGGGGGCATTTGGTTCATAAGTCTTAAATGTGATATTTGGGGTTAGAATGAGTAAAACTCATACTTATTGTTTGTTTAAGAAAAAACTAATTTTTTAACTCATACCTCAAACCTAAGGAGGGAGATGGGTATGGCTCATACCACACCTCTAGGTGTCAAATAAAAGGAAATTTATATTCCTAAACAATAGCCAAACTCAAGGTATTAACAAGTTTCAATACCAAACTAATTTAGTCTTATTTTTTATTCCAAACTCATACCACTTTGTGCAAATGCCCCCCCTAAAAATGCTAGAATTTCTTATTAAATCTGGTTTAAAAAGGGAAATTACTAAACTAGTATGCTAAAATCTGCCCTCTAGCTTTTCTCCCTATAAGCTATAACTTTATTTATATGTATGTCATTTCTCTATATAATAAACAAGTATTATGAACCACTATTAAAGACACGGACTCGACGTCAACAAGTGCATCACATGTTGAATACGAATTAGATACATCTACACTCTGGACATGGGTATATATGTTTCTGGGACATAGAGTCAAGTGTTTGGTTTATTTCATTTAAAGAGGACACATGCCAAAAAAGCGATAGAATTAAACAGATACATATAAAACAAATCTAGTGGCTTGCAACTTCAATTTATTAGCTATTTACTTCAAATTATATTATACAAACTACTAACTTATTGTCTTGAGACAATCTAGTGGTATGTGACCTCCCTCGCCTTTTTTGGCATAAAATCTATCCATTCTGCAATCAAATGTATCAATGTTGCTTAACTTTCGATGGAATCCTTCACATTTAACTATTCACGGTACATACTCTACACATAATCACGTAAAGTCTTTAACGGGAAGAATACTCCTTTTAGCAAGTGCATATAATAAGAAACTTCACATTACTTAAGACCTAAAGTTAACAAGGTAAAGAGCACTAGCCAACTACTCCCAAGTCACCAAGCCATGTAAAGCATGGTGGTCACCTAGCTTAAAATCACTTCCATCTCACTGCAACACTGCATACATTAGTGCGACTACATGATGCCGTAACAATTGGAGCAACTATAATGTCAATAATAATATACAAGTATTTTATCTTATAAAAACAAAAACATTTATAAAACCATACTCGTAAAAAAGATGTAAGCAAAGGAACTGTTTGGCAATAAAGAGTAGAGTGTGAATAAGGTTAAAATAATTGGAAAGAAAGCGTGAGAGCGGCGAAGGCGACACGGGTGTTGTCATGTGTGGGAGAAGTTGGGCTTACATTAGTTAATGTTTGACATCCAAACTTGCCTTTTCTTTCTTTGTTGTGGGGTTGTACACACGGGATTTTCTCTTGCCTGTGAGCTTGGAATTAGACAGTGGAAAAATAAAATATTTAGAGAGTGTTTCACATTGTTATTTGTTTTTAGTTTTATGGTTTTTTTTTTTAAAAATAAAAAAAGGAAATAAGAAAAAGGTGTTTCCAATTTTTTATTGTCAGTTTTAAAAATTATCATGATTTTAATAAATTTAATTAATTTTTAATTCATTATATGACATATATCATATGATTTTAAAAAATCAAAAAACACAAAACTACAGTGATGTCAAATGAACCCTTTGTTTGTTTTTTTTTGTTTTGTTTTTTTTTTTTTTTTTTGTGTGTGTGTGTAAAGAGTTTTGATTTTGTAGCAAACTTTTTCAGTTTCAATATCTGAGTGTTGTAGAACAATGGTGTGAATTTTTAGTGGGTTAAATTGGAATTACTCCATATTCGTTTTTTTTTTATTTTTTTTTTTTAAGTGGTGGATTAAATTGGAATTACTCCATATTCGTTTTTTTACCTTTAAAAGTGATAGAATATAAAACATATTCTTGGATATTAACCATCAACTTAAACTTTTGGTTGAGTTGCTCCTCTAACATGGTATCAGAACTAGCGTGACATAAAGGTCACGGGTTCGAATTTCATGCACCCCAAGCCCATGCTGCATCCACACTTCTAGCCCAAATAGGCTCTCGTGTTAATTAACTTTAATTGTAGTTTAGCTCATCTTTTTTAAAAAAACTTTATAATTAATGTAACTATGAAGTAATTAGACCTTTTTAAGAGGACAAACATTTTTGTATTATTCTCCAAATAAATGTGGAGTATCTAGTTATCTATCACCTTCAAAGTACACCACATGTCATTATATAACCTTCAAAGTCTTCACGAACTCTTCAAATTACCCTTACTCAGTTCAGCCATTGTTTATTTACTCACCATAAAGTATCTCATTATTTATTACCTATTTTAGGTCATGAGAAACTCACCTTTATCTACTGCTATATTTCATCTACCCTTATAATCCTTTTCCTTGTTTTTCATGATCGAATTATCAATACTTCTTAATCAGATCAAATCAAGGGCTGAAGTTTGGAATGACGCTTCTTTATTTACTTTACTAGATTAGTCCCGTGCATTGCACGGTTTGAAATATAGAGTATATATTTTTATGTATTCTTACGTATAAGAAAAATTATTGAGACATAATCATTAGTTGTAAATGTTAATTTTATAAAATTAATTTTGAAGAAGAAAAAAATCGAATATGAAAATTTAAGCATATACATAAAAGTTAAATTTTTAATGTACGATTTTAATTAAGAAAATAAAAAATGATTTTAAACTTGTAATATATAAAGGAAAATAGAAAAAAATATATATACATCAAAATATTTTGTTCAATGAAACATAAGGGAAAGATTTATTAGATATCAATAGTTGGTGATAGAAGAAAAATAAATAAATTAAAGAGTATAGATAAATTGAGAGGAGGAGAAATTAATTTTGAAATTTGAAACCAAAGAAAATATAATGACGTCAAATTTTTATTTAGGCGGGAAATTTTTTCTTATAAAGCTGCCATGTGGACAATATGATGTCAACGGTTGTTCCTTTAGTTTATTTATAGATAGATAGGGCCTGTTTTAAGGTAGATGTTAACTTTTAGATCTAGTCAAAACACTACCTTAAAATAATATTAACTAGTATAGTGCCCGTGCGATGCACGGTTTATAAATCAAATTATTAAACCCATAGGAAAAATAAAAATAAAAACAAAGGTAATTCATTTACTATTAAAGGACTTGGTTACTAATGGTCAATAAAAAAAATTAAAGGAACGTTATTTGAATAGTATTTTATGTTATTTGAATTTCTTTTAATTTTTTATAATGTTATTTTATTAATTGAAAAATAATTGAAGTGGACTAATTTATTTATATCTCCCGTTAAGAAAAAACTAAAATTTTCTTATCATACCATCCGCATCAGTAGCTACAATCAATCTAATATATACATGTTTTATTTACCCGTCGCACTCATTAAATCTATAGACACAGTAATAACCTTATATTTGACCTACCAGAACATATATTTTCCTAAGTTAAGCATTGTGCCAAAAACTATATATTATATAATAGTCATATATATAACCAACGGCTGATTAAATATAGTATATACAACACAAATACTTCGTATATAGGTATGGATACTGATAATTTTATATAAATAAAATATACGGAGTATATATTACTAAGATTTATCCCTACCTTAATTATAAAATGGTTAACAAAACTCTTATAATAGTGCATGGACATTTATATATCTAAAAATGTTCTTTTTACATATATTTTCCCCCATTTAATTTTAAAAGCCTTAAAATTGTCTCTTGAATTCGATAAATTGATTTAAAAGGTTATGTTTATTTCAATATTTAAAGCCATTTACTATTTTCATTTCCTTTTGTTTTAATTTTTCTATTAAGAATTTATTAGATTATTAGGTGTCAAGCGAAGTCAATATCTTTTTATCGTACAATCACTAAATCAAAGTCGCTCAACTAAAGTTTTGGACACTGCATAGCTACACAACATCCAACACATTTAATGATTACATGCAAATAATTTTAATAAAAATACGCATTCGATATAAGTTATTAAACAATTTAACTATATATACATTTTTGATAGGTTTATATCTATCATATTAACAAAAATTTACAAATGTTATTATTATATTTAAAAAAAAATTTAGACTTTGGAGTTTTGTATAAGATAGATAAAGGATAAGTTAATTCCCGTCATATATGCATCGAGTTTTGGGTGTTCTATCCGGTTCACCCTTTGGGCTAATCCAGATTTGAGGATCTGTTATAGGCTATTAGGTTCCACTCCCCTTCCGATTGTTGTTGCAGGGGAGCGAACACAGGTCCTCCCTACCAAGTGTAGTCTCAATCACCACTACACCAACAACCAAACACTTGGTATGGAGGACACGTGTTATAAAATATTATATTATATACATATACTTTTTTATATTATAAAAAGTATTATATTATAGTTAAAAGTATTATTATGTATAAAACAACATACTAAGCTATTATAGTTAAAAGTATTATTATGTATAAAACAACATAAATTATTGCACATGATTCTTGTATATCTAGTATAGTACATGAGCAATGCAAGATTTTTAAATCAAAATGTTAGTTTTTCTAAAAAAAAGTTCATAAGTAATAGCATTGTTAATACGAATATTACAATTTAAAACACGAGTAATAGTTATAATACATTTTATATCTATCCTTTTTCCGTCAAATGTCTAATTCAATTTAACTTTTATTCTTCTTGTTTAGATTGGTTATTGGTTAATTTTTTTTTAATGCAAGAAAAACAAAAGGTCATTGTAAAAGACATTGTATAGAAACTGAAAGGCCGATTAAAATTAAATTTTTGTTCAAGATTATGTATTTTTTTCCAAGACAACATTTCGGCTCAACATTCAGTATTTGTCAAGGAGTACAACAAACGATAAAAGTAATTTTTACACTATTTTGTATCTTTATCAAAAACTTTTGTATTCAACCGATTACTTGAATTGAATTTAGGATAACTTGTAAACTATTTTGGGTAACTTTTATCAATAAAACATAAATAACTTTCATTCATTACAGGGTAGCTTTTATAATAGGTGCACAATATTTTATTGTACATCTGATTTTTTTAAAATGTTTGTATTGATTTCATAATTGACGTCAAACTAAATTCTATCGATTTTATTTAATTTTCATAAAAAAAAACAATATTAGCCTTTCAAAATACAAAATATTTGTTTCCTTAATTATGCAACTTTAATCATATTGCTTCAAATTAGTTATTATTCTTTAACTTGACTATAAATAAAGATTGGAAAGACTTTATGGATTATTTGTAGTATTGGAAAGTATATATTTATTATAAAAAAAATTAAATCAATATTTATGTTAGGAAATCATGAAAATCTTATACATGTATAGAAACTTGCTTTTAGTGTTTGAAGGTTTAACAAAAACAACTATGTTTGAATATGTAAACAGTAATTATATAGATATATTTTATACTTAAGATAAGCCAATAAGAGAGTAACATTTGTCATCCTCACATTGAGGCGCTTGTCTTTTAGTATACTCCGTAATAATATAGATTAGTGTTTGCCTATTTGGTGAAGTAGTGTTTTTAAGTAGCTGTTAGAGGTAGAGGTAGCTTTTAAGTAGTTGTTGTTGAAAGCTAAAAAAAAAATAGCTTTTGAAAATGTAAAGTAGCGTCAACCTTTTTATTATTATTTTTTTCTTTCTAATGAACTTTTTTTTTCTTTTTGACTCGGTATTATTTGTTTCGGTCAACCATAATATTAGAATTTTCTATTCCATATCCTTTTTTTTCCCAGAAGTATTTTTTTCTATCTCATTTTTTAAATTGATTATTTATTAGCAATATATATTATACTACATAATATTTAAAATTATCAAACATATAATACATAACAGGTCACACTAATACTAATAATAATAATAATAATAATAATAATAATAACTGTATTTTATAGTTTCAATTGCTACTTTTACCGAATACTCATAATATGAACCGCTACCTTGACAGCTGATCTCAAACATCTACTACTTGATAGGTCACAACTACCTCTACAGCTCACAGCTAGTTAAAAGCTAATAGCCAATAGATACAACTAGTTTTCCTAAACAGACCCATAATGTTACACATAAACTTGATAAGACTAGATCATTATAAGGCTTAGTATAAAACCATCATGAAATGCAAACATTTGCAACAAAATGTAAGGTTGTACTGTGACGATTTGTGTCATGGAACAAAATATTTTGGTATTGCAACCGCTACTTTTGTCAAACACTCATTATCAGCCGTTACTTTGACAGCTAACCTCTACCCACTACTAATTGACCACTACTCGCTACCTTAACAGCTACCCGGTACTCGATCGCTAAAAGCTATCCGCTATCGCTACTTTAACCAGACAGGACCTATATGGAGTATATTTTTTTTTTATTCTTCCACATATCCCACTACCTCTATATTTTATTAATTTCTCCAATTTTTCCTAAATTTCCGTGCATGGAGAAATGAAGCAAATATTAAAAAAATGGAGAGAGTATGGAGTACTTCGTAAGCATTTGTATCATACATTCATACTACCACGGGCCTGTTCTGATTTACAATAAACAAGTTAAGTAAATTGATTGGAACTGAATAGAGTTGAAATGAATTGTTTATGAGAGAAAAAATTAGAAACTAAATTAATCCGAAAAGAAAGAATCCCACATATTATGGTTGGAGAAGTTTGCTAAACAATTTCACGCTAGGAGCCTAGATCCAAAGGGTTTTGAAATGCCAAGGACGAGAAGGCAAGACGAAATCCATGGGGCCCAATAATCTTCACCAATGGAGAAAAAAGCCTGCTTTGTTATAAGCCTTTGTTTTTGAAAAAGAAAGGTGCCAAGATATTAGACATGCCATAAGTATATGGTTAAATCATATAATTTCCTCCGTATTATTGAGAGACATGAGTCCAAGAGTAGGGTCATCCTTACTCTTTAATTAGAGAATTTTTAGGGATCTTAAATTACTAATTCATAATTATGCTTCTTTAAATATGGTTACTTATGATTTGGGGATGACCCATGTTTAATCATTATACCCACTAATCCTCACGATTATGGCCTTAATTACTCATGTTAGTTCTGCATTGGTTTAAGGC
The DNA here is from genome assembly GCF_948465745.1 of Chenopodium album. NCBI lineage: Eukaryota > Viridiplantae > Streptophyta > Magnoliopsida > Caryophyllales > Amaranthaceae > Chenopodium > Chenopodium album. The sequence continues at coordinate 15,754,313 of NC_137835.1, read as the reverse complement.
GACAACCAAGAATCATTCAAGTTTCAAAGTTATATTTTATGACCTTTGATTTTATTTTTTTGTACTTAAAAGAGTACTTAGTAATCTTTCCTATTTTTAATTAGATTTAGAAATGTGCATGCACAAATTGATGATCTACTAATATATGTAGTTTTAAAAATTGCATATAAGATTCTAGAAGTATGAATATTAATTATTTATAAAGCTTTAAGTGATCTTGAGTATTTGATTATATTATATCGATTTTTAAAAATGAAAACTAAGAAAGTGTTCTCTTTCTGTTATAGATTGACAAAATATTAAGTGTCTAAGAGCTCAACTTCAATGGTTGTAGCTAGAAACTTTCTTACAATTTCAATAATTCCTATCTACTAGCTTAACCATTGGAGCTAGAAAACTCAATTAGTTTGACTAAGCCAAGCTAATTTGCTTGGGAATTAAACTTGCCAAAATAAAAATGCTCATTGCACCAATTAAGCTATTTCCATGTATTTTCTATCCAACTACTAATACTAAGCTAATACCTAGCCAATGGAGCAAAAAGTAACTAAAATGATAATTAGTTTAAAAGCTTATGTGGCATGGCAAGCTAATTGTCAAATTAGCTTATCATTGGAGTTGCTCTAATATGTCTAAGCGTTCATGCACAACTCAATACCATCTTTTAAATTCGTATTTCATATGTCTTACTAAATTTGCTCTATTTAAACTTTAAAAAACTCCCTTTGAAAGAGTTTATTTCAATGGGACGTATATATGAAAATGTTTGTGCTAGCAAATTAAGTAACTAAACTAGTAACTCCTTCTAATACAATGTTAAGCACTCCCTCTAACTCTTAGTAAATTAAAAGTCAAGCACTCCCTCTAACTCTTAGGGTTTAGGACAATACAATGTATACTAATCTATTAAAAAAAGTTTATAAGACCGTCTATGCGTCTATTAAAAAAATATATGGATGAGAAAGTTCAAACACTTGACCTCTTAGAAGAAAAGTTATCGTATAACCATCTAAGCTAATTGTTAATTATGTTTTAACATTGCATAGTAAATAATTTTATACTACAAAGTATTAAAACACATACTTCATACAAACTATTAGATGCTCTTATAATCTAGCAGTTACACAGCTATAGTTCTTAAAATCGTTTATGTGCCACGCCATTCCTCTCTCATATCATTGTGCCACATCATCACCTCTCTCATAGCATTGTGCCACATCATCACTTAATGACATGTCATTCCCAATTAACAAATCATTCCAACTACGTATATTAAAACATGATTCTAAAAAAAAAAATAAAAGTTACTTTAAATAGGACAATATTTTAAAGACGAATGAATTATTATATAATAAAATCATGAAAATCTATTTAATACCAAACCTCGTGCTATTTTTTCATCCTAAAGATCAGAGTAGACATTTAATTGAGGTTACATAAAGCTATAGTATGATTAATAGATGGAGAAAATCAACAAAGTCGAGATAATGATCCATATATTTCCAAGGTACAAAGGGTACAATGATATTAGGACAAACTAATACGAGTACTACATGAAGATTGCAACACATAAGATGAGATACTTGGATTGTTCTAATCCCAACAACAACAAAAAAAAAGTTGATATTTCTGCTTAAATTTGTATGAACGGCCAAATATGAGAAGCTGCTGTTATGATGGTGATGATTAGCACCCTCTCCTCTTCATCTTTATATCATTTGTATGGAATCTACCACTATTTTTTATACTCGTAATTTGTTTTCTTTAATTTTTGAGGTTACTTTAAACTTTGGTTGTCTAAAGTTTTTGCTACATTTTCTGATCCCACATGAGCTGTAATTATACAATTTAATTTTGTCGTGGTAGAGGAGAGAGAGAGACAAAGTTTAAAGACCTTTCAGATTTGATAGATCGATCATCTTCACATTTGCTACTCTTCTTTGCACGGCTTAACTCTCTTTTGTTATATTCTGTAGTGCATGGTCCATCCGTATCTAAAAGGATACTCCGTAGTCAATACTCCATCTATCAATCTTTTCGTTCTCATGTAGATTCCGTCATCTTAAATTAACTTACTCCCTTCATTTTATAATAATCGCAATGATTGAATTGACATAAAGTTTTAGAAAACTTACAGTACGAGACTAAAAGGAGAATTGTATAATATAAAGTATGGAGTATAGTTTTTGGAGTTAGGATATATACTAAGGGATGGCAATGTGGCGGGTCGGATGCGGATGATGGTACCTCCATACCCATGCCCACCTAAAAATCTTATACCCATCCCCGCCCCACCACCCGTGACGGGTACAATATCCACATCCATACCCGCCCCACCGGGTACAAGATAGGATCCATCCCCGCCCCATCACCCACTTGGATATTCATACCCACTTCATACCTGCCCTAAAATCGTCCCAAACCCTTTGCCATGATGCTCTATTGTATCACATTAATGACGATTATATCAAATTAGGTTAAGAAAATTGAGACTTTCACTGTTCAAGCTTATTGGGTCTTAGGGGGTATCAAGTTTCATAAATTCTCAACTCTTCTAAAAGAAATATGGTGCGGGTATAAGGTGGGTACGGGGCGGGGCGGGTCTACTCTAAAATCCATACCCGCCCCGTCACCCATGGCGGGTACACATTTTATACCCATCCCCGCCCCATCACCCGCCAAACCTCCCCCCATCCCCGCCCTATAGCTACTTGGGCGGGGATGGGGCGGGTCTCCCATTTAACCCGACCCACTGCCATCCCTATATATACTACGTATATATACTTGTTTCTAGAAGAAAGAATTAATAAAAATGTAGTGTAAGTGGGGTTGATAGGAGAAAAATAATAAAATAGTTATAGGTCCTTACCAAATAAAGAAGTGTTGCAATTACTCCATAATACAGTATGAAATATATGAAAAAGAAAAATGTTGCGATTATTATGAAACGGAGGGTGTATATTCTATCAAAACCGCTATGTTCTATCAGATTGAACTAAATAATTATATTTCCTTTTTTATTTTTTTTTTTTATTTTTTTTTATTTTTTAGATGCATCAATTTTTAAAAAGGGAAGTTTAAATATAGATGCATCACTTTCCTTTTTTACTTAATAAACTTAATACAATAAGGTTTTGTGTGAGTCCATTTCACGTGAGTTCAGTTTATAATGCATAGTCCCATCCCATATATATCACTGTCACTGCCCAGCTTCTGTCGGCGACCGGCGACCTTCTCCCTCCCAACCCCCGGTGCCGGTGACCCTCCCTAACCCATGGGCACCGCCGCCGCTGCTTCCGACAATTCAGGGCATCACGAATTCCGGAAGTCTGAGCTTCAATAGTAGTGTCACTTCTACTACTAGAGTTAACATGAATAATATGGCTGATGAAGAAATCACTTGTTCTGCTTTGTCCAATTTTAGGGCTAAAGAAGAAGAGATCGAGAAGAAGAAGATGGAAGTTCGTGATCGTGTTCAGGCTCAACTTGGTTGTGTTGAAGAAAAGACTAAACACTTGGCTTTGATTCGTGAGGTCAGGTTTTAATTTCTCTGTTTTTTTTCAATTTTTATGTTGAATTCTTCTCATCTGATATATATAACCTAATTTCTGGCAGTTATTGTTTTGCGTATGTTTGTCCCTCGGGAGAGTTACAACACGAAGACTGATCCGGTGCGGCCTGTACTTGCAAAACAAACGGAGACACCGGTTGGGTGGTGCTCCGCCTCCGACGAACAAGTTAGTAACTTGAAGGGAGAGAAAGAGGTGCGGAAATTTAGGTGAGTATCTGCTCGGATTCCAAGCTCAGATGTCTCTATCACAGGGACAGTTTTTAATAAATGGTAAAACGTGCCCTCCAAAAGAGGGGAATCTTCCTATTTATAGGGTCCTCGGGATTTGTGCCCTTGATTAGGTCACTGAACCCTAATCATTGGTGGGCTGCGCCGCATTGCGGCTTTCTTGGGATTTGGGCCTGAAGGCCGCCATTTCCCCCATGTTTCTGGAGTGACACGTGTCAAGCAGGAATAGGTCCACTTTGGGCCATCCTGGGGATGACACGTGTCATCCTCTGATTGGGCCACGTGGCGGGGTAAAATTACCCTAAACATTTGCCCTCACAGATATGACGTGGCACGCCGCGTGGCATATGTGACACGCGTCACGCTGCGGTTGGTGGTAATTTTACCGCCAAAAAGTAACCGTTCAACTTTTGAGTAAATTACGGGGATGCCTCGCATTTACCCTCTATATATAGCCGTTTACCCTCATAATTTTGTACGTTTACAAAAAATTTTCAAGAGAGAGAACTTTGAGAGAGCAGAAGTCAGTCGTCTGAGTCAAGCGCAAGTAAGAAAACTCGTTCTCGTCAACCCAACCGGACCCGTCTATCTTCAGATATCAAATCTAAAGGTACCGTCTCTGCTTCTCTCAGCTCTTTTTCATGTTTCACCGCTTGTACATATTTCTTGAAATAAATGGATGCATCACCGGTCACCAGGGACGACTGAGTCTAGGACTGGGAGTGCCGTCTCGGGGTGTTGGGACCACCCTTTTGCTTGGATTCCGACCATTTACGTGTCTGTGCAGGACACAATGGCTCGGACTATGCAGATGACCCCCGATCCGGACTACAGAAGCGAGGGCTCAGGCGGCCAAACGCCTGAGGGAGAAGCGTCTGGTCAGAGAAACCAGACGGCTCTAGAGAGATCCCCTCCGCGTGCCCCTTCAACTCCCGCAGATTCCTTTTTGGAAGAATGCGACCAAGGCGGCGATGAAGCCGTCTCAGCTCCTTTACCACAAAATGAGGAGGAGACGGAGAGCGACAGCTCCGCCTCCACTTCTGAGAGCAGTGACGACTTGCCACCGCTTGAAGATAGTGAGGAGGAGGAGAGGAAGAAGTGGAGTGAGAAGGACGACCCCTTCAAAATCCACGTCTCAGCCAAAGACAGGGGTCACATGGAGGACAACTTAGAGATATTTAAACAAATTCACCCGTTAGGAGACGGGTACAAAATCAGAGTGCCGCCTGAGGACGGTACCATCGCCTAGGAAGACGATCAACAGAACGCCAACAACTACTTCGGCTGTTATGAGGCGGCGTTCAAGGCCGGTCTTCGCTTTCCCCTTCACCAGGCGGTGAAGGCAATCTTGAGAGGCTACGGCCTCGGAGTCTGGCAACTTACCCCCAATTCTTGGGCAAACATCTTGGGGTATGTTGCCGCCTGCGAATTCCAGGGGCTCCATCCCGGCTGGGAGGCTTTTGCCAAGATGCATTATCTTAGCCGAAGCCCAGGCGGCTGGAGGGCATGGTACACTTTAACCACGTATCCCCAATACATGATGACCTTAGACAAGGTCTCTAAATTTGACGGCTGGAAGCACAGGTTCTACCTGCTGACAAATCCCAGCAGGCGGGAGAACTACGAGTTCCGCCAATACAATAAGAAGCCCGAACTGATGGGCCGGAAGTGCTGTCTTCCCTGGATCCCAGATGAGGACTTCGACAAAATAATTGAGGCAGACTTTTTCGGCCTCACAGACGCAACCTTGTCAACTGGGGAGACAATAAAAGTCCCAAAGAACTGGATCCCTAAGAGCGCCTAGCTCAAGGACGAGTGTTTCTTAGCCGCCTGCGGGCTAGGAAACATGTTTACCAAACGTATGCGCCTGAGTTCACATCCGCCTGTAGTACTTTTGTATCAGAATTGCTTGATGATATATTGATCAACTTTTTTTTCTTTTTGCAGAAGAAGCTTTAAGCATGTTGCAAACTGAGAAGACACCCAAGCGGTCCTCTACAACCATCCGCAAGGAGCTTGCGGAAAAACAGGCGGCCGCAGTCAGGGCCAAGGTAAAAACGCTTGACTCTTTCTTAGGTTGGCCTCAAAGTTTACTTTCTCCGGATGCTAAATTTAACTTGGTTATTTTCACAGGGAGGAGAGGTAGGGAAGACGTTTGAGAAAGATCTCAAACGGGCCAGGGAGGAATCCACCTCCATCCCCAACAAGACAAAAAAATCCAGCTCCGCCATAACTCCTGGCGCCTCAGCCGAGAATAATCAGATGCGGATAGGGGGGCGAAATGAGAGGATAGGCGGAAGTCTGGGCCTCGACCTCGTCAACCCCCTATCAGCAACCGGGGGGTTCACCACGCCTGCAAGCGGCTCCCGCTTGGCCGGCTCTGAAGGTAAGAACCCATTTGAATCCCCGCCTGAGCTGGGGTGGCCTTTGCGAGTGAAATCTCACTCCCAACAGACGTCATCCTCAGACGGTCGGCAACAGATAGGTGCTGCCTTAATTTCGCACTCATCACCTGTTGATTATGGTGCAGATCAATCTCCTCGTTGGCCAGACGTCCAGAGGCATGCTAAGGCCATGCTGGAGGCGGTGAGCAGGAAAGACAAGAACGCTAACCCTGGGATAGAGACGTTCAATCTGGAACGAATCCTGTCCCTTCTGGCTGAGGTAAGATACTTAACAAATTTTTCTAAGTGCTTTACTCCGCCTGCAATATTAACTTGATTTGCTTTTGCAGGCTCTGCTGCGGGTAGACGGGCTCAAGCGTCCTTATACCCGCAAACGGGAAGAGGTAAAAAGGGCCAATAAGTCCGCCACAGACGCTGATAATGTTGCTTTATACTCCACTATCGTAAATGATCTTGAAACTAAAGCAATCACCATGACACAGGCGTCGAAAATCCAGCAGCTGGAGGCGGATCTGAAGACGGCCAACCAGCGGGTGAGCGACGCAGAGACGGCTCAGAAGGGGGCGGAGGAGGCTCAGAAAAAGGCGGAGGAGGGCCTCAAGAAGTCTGACGAGGCGCTCAAGAAGGCCGACGAGGCGCTCTAGAAGGCCCAGGCGGACCTTGGCACACTCCAAGGTGTTTCTGAAGAGAACACCAACTTGAAAGCCAAGGTTGAGAAGCTGGAGAAGAAGGCTGCCCAGGCTCAGATAAACTTTGCAGCAACTCTGGAGGCAGAGCAAAACCGCCTGGTTGCTAAAAGCGATGCTGACAATGACGCTCGAATGAAGATCGCCTGGGCTGCCTTGTACCCAGACAAGGATTATGGTGTCTGGGCACTGGCTCACAGGTACGCCGAAGACGTGGTGTACTTGAGAGAGAAAGGTGAGCCAGAGCCTAAGTCCTTCGCCGTCTGGGCCAACGCCTACACGGAGCTTCCCGCGCCTGAGCTACCCGGTCCTGGTGAAGCGCATGAGATTCCCTCAGATGATGAGGAAGAGAATGAGGACCAGGAGAAGCCTCCTGTGGGCCAGAAGTGATTTTAGCGGCAGTATGCCAACTCTTCTTTTTTTATTATTTCTTTTATCTGCGGCAGTATGCCAAAAACTTGCTTTTCCGGCCTGCGTGTGTAGACACCCATTTGTGTCTCCCCAAAACCAAACCCGGTGATGAGTACCTTTCACGTTGAATCATAATCGAATGAAACGAAAGTGTGGAAAGGTCTAGTGTTGCGGAAAGTTTTATTTCTTTTCTTTTCTCTTCTCTCTGTTTTTGAAAACTTTATTTTAGGAAAACAGCCGATCCAGTTTGGTTGGTCCATGATATGGGTCCAATAGCGGTGTAGTTGGATGGGGCTTGCAAAGACCTTTCCAACAATATATTATAAGCCCAATTCCAATGAATATTGAGGAAGTTATGGCCAATTTACTAGACTGGGCCCGGTTTGAGTTTTAAGTACGACCCAATGATCTAGGGGAGGGCCTAATATGATTTATCATTCCTAATGTAATTAGGAATGGTTTTGGTCTTCTAGAACATTCTAGAAGGTCTTATCATTCTTAATTCAATTAGGATTCTTTAGAGTTTTAATTAGATCGAATAGCATTTTCGACTGAAATTATATTATTTTATCTTCCAGTACGGTAAAATTATCAGATTTTCGAAAACGTGTTAAAAGCCGGTTTGGCGTCCAACCCCAGGCCTTGGCGCCTGGAACCAGGATTGGCGCCAGATGCCAGCCATTGGCGTCTGGCGCTAGCCACTGGTCCTGGCGCCAATGAGCCAGGGCTGGCGCCAATTTGGTTATGTGATCTGCAGATTCTGTTTTGATATATTATCTTTTTTGGCCGATTTTCTTTATAAATATCGTATCAAAAATTCCGTTTTCATTCACGAATCAATCTACAATCTACAATCAACAATCATCAACATTCACTAATTCTCCTTATTCTTTATCATCATTCATCTCATTCACCGAATTCTCTTTATTCATCATCTTTCTTTCATCAATTCTCAATAGCATTAATCTTTTGGAATTATTTCTTTCTTTCTTGCTTTTTCATACAAAATTCCGCATTCACAAGATCTAGAAACACCTAGCCATATTCGAAGTTGTCTTCGCCCTAGACGTGAAAGGTTTTAATTTCTGAGGGTTTGGTCCCAAATCTCTCTTTCAATTATTTAATTTAATTGCTTTGATTATTATTTTCCTTGAAGTTACTAACGTGTGTATTTTGTTATTAGAAAGAGGTACGAGGCATCCAAGTAAGTATTTTAATTGTTTTTATGATGTAGACATCATGTTTAGATTATGATATTCCTAGTATCATGTCTAGGGTGTTTTTAATATCAAGTATGATTAAAAGTATGATGCTTCCTATTTTCTTTCTAATATTTATTATTATGATTGATGATGATTATTTATTATGTTGCTTGATATGCATATTATTGTATATTGTTATTGCTTGATCACCTTTTATTGCAGGTTAAAAGGGAATTGGTATTTGCAATCACGCTTAATAAGATAATTAATAATCTTGTTAGGTTAATTGTGATTATAATTCAAGTGATCGCCAATAATAGTTTATTTGTGCATTAATGTTCAACCAACATAGATTAAACAGGTTTAGGGTTAATCCTATTGATTGTATGTTAGTCAGAAAGCGCACATGAATACGAGCAGAATAAAGTAGAGGCCTATTATTAGGGCAGGTTCAATCTCTTTTAGGTTGGATTTGTACCTTCATCCCCGGACCCTTATTTGGTTCATGACCTTATGGAGTTGACGATCTCTTGGATCGTTAAGGGGTGTAACCTTAACCTCGTGAACGGTTTACAAGTTCCTTAAAAACTTGTTGGCGACTCTTTTGCTCTATCTTCTTCCCTTTTGGACGCCACCGTACTTTAGTGTATGATCACAGTGGGGTTCGAGCTAGTGGGATTTTAAAGGCTTGAAATTATTCCCCACAGTTTTTGGCGACTCCACTGGGGAGGATTTCTATTTTAATTCCTGAATTTGTTTCGGCAATGATTTAGAATGAGTGGATGAGACTCGAAAAGTTCTAAGTATTTCATGTGCGTAATTTTGATTAACATTATTGTCATATGCATAAAAAAGGTTCTCATTGGAAAGACCATCCGTAATGAGTCAAAAACATAAGGATTTTACACGTAGGAAATTTGAGAAATGTCTTTCACAACTAGGACTGAAATAACACCGCGCGAAACTGGATGATTTTATTGAGCACAGAAAGCTGCTGAGGCATGTGGGAAGTAGCGTCAGGGGCCAGAGCTTGGCGCCAAACTTTTAGCCGTAGCGCCAGACGCCAGTATTGGCGCTAGGCGCTACAGTTAAAAGTTGGCGCCAGTCTCTGTTTGCTGGCGCCAATTTCCCCCAATACCGAGCCAGAAATATGCGTTCTAATTTCGACCGGTTGTTTCTTATTGTTTGCTCAATCCTACTTCCTGATTGAATTTTTTCTCATTTTTCTGAAACCCATATGTGTTCTACATATGGACATAACCCTCTGGGAATTCATGCTCTATCTACCCGATTGAACGCTCCTGGCAACAAAGGGTACATCTGAGATGTTGAATTCACCAAACCATGGAAGTGAGTTTTTTCTAAAAACTCGCGGTGTTCTATCCACACGCGTTAACCCTTCACGGTTAGGCTTCTACGCGGTGCATCTGAACAATTAACCATGGACCCTATTTGACTAAACCATATCTCGAACTTTAGAGAACTAGAGCCATGGTTAGGTTGCGAACTCATTGCATCATATTGTGCCTACTTGACTAATTGTGCATTGTTTGTTGTGCATATATATCCTATGCTCCTCCTAACCGTTTGTTGATTTGTGTTGAGATTAAATTAATGACTTAAAGAGCTTTGCCTAATTAATTAATTAATTAATTAATTCGAGTCCATAACGTTTTTTCTTCTTTTAATCGGAATTGACCTAGTACGACTTTAGGCATACCCAAGTTGACTAATAATATCGAAAACAGTCCCAGACCGAGGCTCCAATGTTGGTGCCAAAATTTGGGCTGTAGCGCCACTGTATGGTGTGTAGCGCCAGACATTTACTAAAAAGTCTGGCGCCAACCACCATATTGTGACGCCAGTCCTGTCGCTTGGCCGACAGTTCGGATTATTTGTCGAGTCATCACCTAATGTCTAATTATTTAGTTTCCTATTTAATTCGGTTAATTCTGCTTAATTGAATCAATATTCGAGTTTAGGCACTAAGTCCCATGGTCTTACACAAGAGTCCAAACATGTCACTTACACTCAATACACACACTATTACACATGTCTTGACCATGATTAAGGGAGTCTTGTGTGCGCGCGTTATTTTTCGTCATTTTTTTTAGGGGGGTAAGTCGGATATTAATCCTCCAATAAATAATAGTACTTAAGTTCCCTAAACACATGTACATTATTCCTCCCTAAAAATATGCATACTTTTTTCTTTTATTTAAACAAAAGCCACAGAGTCAAACTGATTCGAGTCAAATAATTAAAACGCAAACTGGCTTAATCTACAGCGCGTGGTCAAGAAAGGAAGGACGATTAATCAAAGATAACCTCTTCGTACAAGTCCAACTTTTTGACAAACCTATAGCCCGCAAGAGGAAAGCAAGAGTTATAATGGCAACTCAGGAAGAAGTTAACGATCTCAAGAACCAATTGGCTACTGTAACTGAGACACTAAAGCTTCTCGCACTTAAGATCGAGGATCCCGCGAAGCAACAACAGATGGACCTCATGCAAGAAAGCCTAAGCAAGTTGTCCAGCGACTACAAGTTTCAAGAACTCACATCCCAAGGGGTCTCGCTGGATAAGGATCTTCTTCCGCAGAAGTTCAGTGCCAACGACATCCCAAAGTTTAGGGTAATCGACAACCCCTACTTCCATCTAAGAGCATTTGAAAGAATAATGAGTATTAAGGGTATCGATAAGAAAATTTTCCCTTCGCTGTTCTCGCTATCTCTCGAGACCGTTTGCCAACAATGGTTCTTTTCTCTTGAAAAAGAAAAGACCTCTACCTGGGAATCCATAGCAAACGCTTTCGTTGATAGGTACAAGTGCAACGTTCAAGTCGAAACTGACCATAGAGAACTTGAAATTCTCAAGCAGAAGGAGAATGAAGGCTTTGTGCTTAGCTTAATTATCTGGCCATTGGCCTCTCATCATACAGACGTTAATTTCTTTTCCAAGTCTCAAACTCAGAAGCTTTAACAAATGACCGTCTGAGCATTGCTTCAGGCGGCGTACAAAACACAAACAAAATTGAAAACAAAAAGCGATCTCTCATTAATATACTTCTTGTTTACAAACATTACAAATCTCAGAAGTAGTATTTTTTCAAATTGTCTACATTCCAAGTTCTAGGCAGGCGCCTGCTGTCTGGAGTTTCCAGGCGGTAGGTGCCGTCTCTTACTTCTTCATAGATCCGGTAGGGGCCCTCCCAATTTGGAGTTAACTTTCCCAGTTCATTGGCCCTACCGGTTGCCTCCATTCCGTAACACTAAGTCGTCAACTTTCAAGGGACGCTTGTGCACTTTCTTGTTGTAAGCTCTGGTCATTCTCAGACGGTAAATCTCATGACGCAAGGCGGCATTGCCCCTACGTTCTGGGAGTGAATCCAATGCCAGATGCATTGCTTCCCAGTTTGCCTCTTCATCATATAGCATGACTCTGAGAGTCGGCTCGTAATGTTCAATGGGCAAGACGACTTCAGCACGATAAACCATGAGAAATGGGGTTTCACCGGTTGCCCCCTTTGCTGTTGTCCGGATGGCCCATAGGACGTGGATTAACTCTTCTGCCCACAAGCCACCGACTCTTTCAATTTTCTTCTTAATGCCGTCTGAGATCAGTTTGTTGAAGGCTTCGACTTGGCCGTTTGCTTGGGGACGGCCGACTGATGCAAAATAGCTTGAGATCCCTTGATCTCCCAACCAAGTTTTGAGCTGAGGCGTCTCAAACTGAGGACCATTATCGAACACCATAGACATAGGTACCCCAAACCGGGTGATAATGTTCTTCCAAATGAAGGAAATTACGTCTGAGGTCTTGATGTTCTTAACCGCCTCGGCATCCACCCACTTGGTGAAATAATCCACAGCCACCAAGATGTAGCGCTTTCCGCCTGGAGCAGGCGTGTAAGGACCTAAAATGTCCATGCCCCATTTTGCAAACGGGATTGGGCTGTGGATGGTCGTCAGATCAGTAGCCGGACGGTGAATAAGTTTGCCAAATTTTTGGCACTTGTCACATTTCTTCACCAACTCCTTGGTGTCTGCCTCAAGAGTGGGCCAAAAATAATGTCGTCTGGCTCTGACGGCTAGGGACCTGCCGCCTATGTGGGAGGCGCAGAATCCCGAGTGCAAGTCTTCTAGAACTTCCTTCCCTTTTTCTGGGGTGACACACTTCAACAGAGGCTTTAGAAACCCCGTCTTGAAGAGTTCTCCGTTTCTCAACTCGAAGCTTGCAACTCGCTTCTTCAGGACGGCTGCCTCTTGTGGTGAATCTGGAAGTGTACCGTCTGAAAGGTAGGCCCGGATGCCATCCATCCAGGTAGAGCTTCGGTCAAGAATTCTAATGGGATCTTCATAGATGCTTCTTTTTTCAAGTACTTCCCAGAAGACTGACCGAGGCGTATCATGGCAGGCGGAAGATGCCAGCTTTGACAATGCATCCGCCTGGTTGTTGTCCGACCTAGGCACTTGATTCAGACGGAATTCCTCAAGTGCCCCAGCCTCTTCTTTGACTGCTAGAAGGTATTTGATCATAGACGGATGAGTTGCCTCATATTTTCCCTCATACTGGCTAACGACCAACTGTGAATCAGAGTAGGCGTCAATTTTCATTGCCCCTGCCGCCTTACACATACGGATACCGGCTAGCAGGGCTTCATATTCCGCCTCATTATCAGAGTCCTGAAACTTGAACTGTAGTGCATACTCATATCTTTCCCCTTCAGGAGACTCGTAGATTACACCTGCACCACAGCCGTTTTTTGTAGAGCTCCCGTCTACATACACTTTCCAAACCTGATCAAGATTATCCGGAGCCGTCAGATGGGTCATTTCAACAATGAAGTCGGCAAACGCCTGACCTTTCACTGCCTTTCTTGGTTCGTAAGTGATTTCAAGACTTTACATTTCAATAGCCCATTTCAACATTCTCCCGGATGACTCCAAGGTGGACATTGGCCGCTTGAGTGGCTGGTCGGTGTAAATCACCAGCGGATGTGCTAGAAATTAAGGCTTCAGCTTTTTGAATGCCATATACAAAGCAAGGCCAAATTTTTCAACCATGGGATACCGGAGTTCAGCATTTTTGAGAACATGGCTAATGAAGTAAACTGGGAGCTGAACGTCGTCTCGCTCAGCAAGGAGAACGGCACTGAGAGCATGATCTGAGATGGCTAAATACATGTACAACGTCTCCCTAGGCAAAGGACTAACCAGCCTAGGTAGAGAATGCAAGTGCTATTTTAACTTCTGGAATGCCGTCTCAGCATCGTCTCCCCATTCAAACCTGGTCTTCTTCCTGATTGCTTGGAAGAAGTAAAGGCATTTGTCGCCTGACCGGCTGAGGAACCTCCCCAAGGCGGCCAGGCAACCAGTGAGTCTCTGAACTTCCTTGACAGAACGGGGTGACTTCATGTCAATCACCGCCTGTATCTTTTCGGGGTTAGCCTCTATCTCCCTTTGATCAATCAGGAATCCGAGAAACTTCCCAGACTCAACACCAAAGACGCATTTCTTGGGGTTTAACATGACCTTATGCCGCCTGAGGGTGGTGAACGTTTCTCGGAGATCAGCAAGGTGATCCGCCTGTTGCTTGGATTTGACTATCATGTCATCAATATACGCCTCCACATTCCTCCCAATTTGATTAACGAAGACCGTATTAATCATCCGTTGGAAAGTGGCAGACGCATTTTTCAAGCCAAACGACATCACATTATAACAGAATAACCCCAAATCAGTGACGAAGGCCGTCTTCTCTTGATCTTTCTTCCAGAGGGGTATCTGATGGAAGCCAGAATAGGCATCCATAAAGCTCATCAAGGCGTGACCGGCTGTAGAGTTGACCAGACTGTCGATCTTTGGAAGCGGGAAACTGTCCTTTGGACACGCCTTATTGAGGTCCGTGTAACCAACACATATGCGCCAGGTCCCATTCGATTTTTTAACAAGGACCACATTGGCCACCCAGTCGGGGAAATTACAAGGCCGAATGAACCTGGCGTTTAGCAGCTTTTTGACTTCGGCAGATGCCGCCTGACTTCTTTCCTCGCCGTGGTTTCTTTTCTTTTGCCGGATGGGCTTCTTTTTGGGGTCCACGGCGAGTTTGTGGACAGCGAGATCCGGGCTGACGCCTGACATCTCTTCCACTTCAAAGGCAAAAATGTCTTTGAATTCTTTCAGCAGAAGGTGCAAGCTTGCACCCAGAGTAGCATGAGCAACCGTCCCAACCTTTACAGTACGCTCTGGACGGCTGTCATCCAGAAAGAGATCAATTTTTTCACCAGCCGGTTGGGGACGGAGCTCGTCTGACCGTTCACCGGTCAGTGATTGCTATTTTTTCTCTTTCTTCACCTCCACCAGCAGAGGTGCCTTTCTTTTCTTCCCGACTGCTGGTGGGGCGGGTACTGGGTCGGCATCCTTGACATTGTCAAGGTCTATTGGTTCCTGTCCGTCTGGGGCCACAGTATCTTTGACGGCTGAGAGATAGCACTCTCGGGCCGTCTTCTGATCCCCATTCAAGGAACCAACATAGTCGTCATCCCTCTCATACTTGATGAGCATGAGAGACGGGATGATTACCGCCTTGGCTTCGTTGAGAGTTGGCCGGCCAAGGATAATATTGTAGGCGGTTAACTCCTCAACGATCAAGAATCCGACGACAATATGTCGTCCCTGGCCTTTCTCTCCCAGCCGGATGGGTAAGTCAATTCTTCTGGCTGGGTAGACCATCCCACCCCCAAAACCAACCAAGGGGTGGGTGACCGGATGCATGCTGCTGACGTTGTATTTCAGCTTGTGCAGGCACCGGAGGCTGATGATGTCTGATGAGCTGCCGGTGTCAATAAGGATCCGTCCAACCAACTGGTTGGCAACCTTACATTCAATGACGACCGGGTCATCATGTGGACGGCGGACGCTGCCCCTGTCCTGCTCAGTGATCAGGACGTCTGGGAAGGAGGAGCTTGCAGACGCCTGTTCATCATCATCTTTGTTCATCTTTCGAAGATGGATTTTGGTGCCCCGGATGGTAGGACCACCACATGAGAACCCGCCTGCTATTGTGTAGACCGACTCCTTGTCGGTATTCGAGCTACTAGCAGGCTGGTGGGTAGTCTTGGAGGACTGACCCTTGCTCTTCTTCTTTGTCCCGGTTGGGGACTTAGAAATGTAGGACTTCAACAGCCCTTTGTCAGCCAGACGGTCCAACGCCCGCTGAAGACTGAAGCAGTCGTTGGTGTCATGGCCGACCTCCTCATGGAATTGACAAAATTTATTTTTGTTCCGTGTCTGGACGGAATCTTCATTGGATTCGGCTTGTTCATGGACAGCCGGTCCTTTACCTTCATGAGGATGGAGTTGCAGTCTTTGTTAAACTCGTACTTGGGGACGTACGACTTAAACTCTCTCTTTTTCTTCTGGGACGGCTGGTCAGAATCACTAACTGCCCAGACTTCTTTTCTCTTTTTGCTCTCTTCTTTCTTGTTGGCCGGCTGAGCAGACCGAATTTCCTTTTGTTTGTCAGACTTCTTGGAGTCTGACTGACCACTTGGCGTGCAGAGGTCGGTAGCCTGAATATAGCCCTCCGCCTCCCTCAGGGCCGCCTGTAGCGTGAATGCCCCTTTTCTGACGAGGTCAAACTTGAAGTTTGACCCGTCTCTCAGACCTTTGAAAAAGTCTGTAAATGCTACCTCGTCAGACAGTCCCTAGATCTGGATTCTAACCAGGTTGAACCGCTTGACATATGAGCGTAGCCCTTCTCTCTCACCCTGCTTAACGGTGCTCAAATCAAGGCTCGTTTTCTTAGCAGGGATGTTCATGGAGAAGTTGGTGGCAAACAAGAAGGCTAGCTTCTTGAAGCTATCAATGGACCCGGCTGGCAAGTTGCCAAACCATTGTTGGGAAATGCCCTTCAATGTAGCTGGGAAGCATCGACACCAAGCGGCATCATCCAACCCCTGTAAGTACATGAGGTTGGTGTAAGCCATGAGGTGATCTTCCGGGTTGATGGTACCATCATAGGTACCTACCAACACATTTTTAACCTTGGCCGGCTGTGCCGCCTCGGTTATCTCCCGGGTGAACGCAGAAGGTTGTTCACCCAGGCGAAGCAGACGGAGCTGCCAGTCCAGTGGCTGGACATTGTGATATGCCGCCTGACCTCCGAAGAGGGCCGGCTGCATATAGTAAGGTGGGTACTGATCGTAGACCTGAGAAGGTACATATGGTGTAGTCCCGATCATTTGAGGGCCAGAGTGGACGGTATTACCGCCTGTCTGACTCTCATGCAAGGAAAGTGCATTCCCTGCAGAAGTATTGTTGAAGCTGTCTTGAAAATTCGACGTAGAATCCGACTCAGACAACTGTTGATTTCTCTTCTGGTTGATGATCTCCCGGGCATCAAGAGTTGATTTTTTACTTCCCACCGGCTGCTGGGTCCGGCGGGTATTGTTGGTATTCCTCTTAGGAAGAAGAATTTTGACCAATCAATGGTCCCGGCTGCCTTCTCCTTTGGATGAGGAGTGGGCTGCTGATCTCTGACTGACTTCCCCTTTTCCAAAGGAGTCTTCTTGACCGTCTGACCCGTACTTGGGCCAGCCCGGCTCTTAGAAATTAGTTCTTTAATTTCACCCTTGAAACTTGTCATGAATCTCATGAGTTCGTCTCGGGTGACAGGTGCTGATCCAGCTGCAGTATGGGTTTCCCCTTTCGGCTGCCCAGGGGGTCGATTTGCACCCGCCTGGGAGGCACCCCGCTCCAGAGTCTCTCTGGGCCGGATGCGCTTGGTTATCAGAGAGCCATCATCGGCTGTATAGGTTTCGACCTGAGGATCTTCATCCTCCTGGTCTATAAAGACTTCTGGGTCATCGCCCAGACGGTTAGGAGGTGGTACAGACTCTTGAACCATCTTCGAGGTACTCTCCCCACATACGGCGCCAAATGTTTTGCGTATTTTTGTCCCTCGGGAGAGTTACAACACGAAGACTGATCCGGTGCGGCCTGTACCCGCAAAACAAACGGAGACACCGGTTGGGTGGTGCTCCGCCTCCGACGAACAAGTTAGTAACTTGAAGGGAGAGAAAGAGGTGTGGAAATTTAGGTGGGTATCTGCTCGGATTCCAAGCTCAGATGTCTCTATCACAGGGACAGTTTGTAATAAATGGTAAAACGTGCCCTCCAAAAGAGGGGGAATCTCCCTATTTATAGGGTCCTCGGGATTTGTGCCCCTAATTAGGTCATTGAACCCTAATATTGGTGGGCTGCGCCGCATTGCGGCTTTCTTGGGATTTGGGCCTGAAGGCCGCCATTTCCCCCATGTTTCTGGAGTGACACGTGTCAAGCAGGAATAGGTCCACTTTGGGCCATCCTGGGGCTGACACGTGTCATCCTCTGATTGGGCCACGTGGTGGGGTAAAATTACCCTAAACAGTTATAATATAATTTCTGATAATTTATACTCTAATATCGGACCAGTATAATCTAATTTCTGACAGTTAAGTCCTAATATTTGAAAATTTTAATCTAATACAAAGTAATAAATTTAGAGTAATTAAATTAAATAAATGTTAGTAATTTCAAATGTGATAAGTCCATAAAAAAGTTGCATAAATTGGATATTTTGTGGAGTAATCATACACGGAATGGTTAAAGTATAAACCTAAGGTGATGTGATAAATTATTATCTTACGTTAGTCGTTTAAGAAACAAGTGATGAAGTCTGTCTATAATTAAGTCAAAAAGCCAAAGCTTAAAGCTGGATAAAGTAGATAAAGAAGAAATTACTTTGATGAAGTTTTTGCAATCGGCTAAAATCTGCCACTTTTACACCGATTACTATGACAATTAACTATTTTTAAAAGACTTTGTAATCATCTAATTAGTGACTCAACTTTGTGTCGGGAATACCTACTTTCAACTAAGGATTAGTCACTGGTAAAAAAACTGTATGGGGGTCTTTCAACCATAGAATTATATGTAGTAGGAGTAATTTTTTTAAAAAACATTTCTAACATGGTCAATTGTCACAAACTCACAACAATTTAAATCCAAATAATTAGCTCAACTCCAAGCCCAAGCCTAAGCTCAAGACCAAGCCCAAGCCCAAGACCAAGCCCAAGACCAAGCCCAAGCCCAAGCCCAAGCCCAGATCCACACCCACCAACCCAAGTTCGACCATTCCCAGGTTTAGGTTGACTTTTATACTCTCAAACATTGACAAAACTCACACTCCAAAAGAACATACTGTAATTGTACAATCGATTAAACTAGAAATTGAAAAATGGGAGGAGAAAACTCAAATTCTGAGCAAATAGTGGTTGAAGAATGGGCAGGTTCTTCCCCAACTAAACTCTCAATTACTGCCACTATTTCTTCCACCCCAACTATCTCAATCCAAAGGTATATTCTCTTTCTTTATCCTCAAATTCTCAATTTTTTCTGAAAATCCCACTTTTTATTCTCTTGTTTTTATAGATTTGACAGCCGCTTTAAGTTAGTGAGAAGACAAATTCTCAGTGCCTTTGTACCTGAAGTAATTTTCTCTCTTTCTTTAGCCCTTGATTTTGATTTGAATTAATTGTCACGTTATAAATGTTCGGTAAAAGTTGTCACCTTTTCTATTGATGGGTTAGCAATGAAAAACTAAGATAGGACTATATAAGTAATGTTTTGTAAATATTACGACAGATTGGGACAATGTGACAATTTTGTACTATATAATAAGTTTATTTTTACGACAGATTGGGACAATGTGACAATTTTGTACTATATAATAAATTTATTTTGAAGGATAATTTTGATGGGTGTTTGTTTTTCGTTTCTTTACAGGGGTTTCCTAGTAGTGTGACTCCAGATTATGTACCTTTTCAAATATGGGATTCATTACAGGTAAGAGTTATCTTATTACTAATTGATTGACCAAGAGTTGTCCTCTATTTGATTGACCTTTACTTTATGTTGGAGTTGTTAAGAATTGATTAAGAATTATGCACCTGAATTTAGGTATAATTGTTGACATGAGTACGTTTCCAAGTGTTAAACATTTTTTCGTAATTAGGAAATTTGATCTTGATTGAAGTGTCCAAGAATTCATACCCAGTAGAGGATGACTGATTATCTCATATGGGCAATGTAAGAGTTTATGTTAGATTAGAATGATCAGTTTACAAGTGAATTTTCCGTTTTGGCAGGTTCCCAATTTGACATAATTCCTTGTTTTTCATTTCAATGCCATTGCAACACACGAGGAATCGGATTTGAGGACAATTATCACATTTATTTTTGTTTATGAGCTATGAGTCTAACTTGGATTTACTGTGTAATTCTGCTGATGGCTCATTATTTATGAGGATTTTTTTAACATAATACACTATTTTGTGTATTAATCTTTGTTTGGCTTTACTTGCTACATAGTATGCCTGAACTTTTGTCGATGTAATGGGCGATGAATGAAATAGTTAATACTTGCAGCAAACTTTTGTTCTTCTTTAATATGCAGTACTCTTAGTATTTGTGTAACACAAATCATATTTACATTCTTATGTTGTTTTGGTTCATAGGGCCTGTCGACTTATATACGGATGATGCTTTCAACTCAAGTAAGATATGTGAAAATGATTGTTCAATGATTGATTTTTTCTTCTACCATCTTTGATCTAGGTATCTGTTTCATGGTGTTTGATTGTTTAAACACATTGGCAGGCTCTTTTGAGTGCTATTGGAGTTGGTGAGAAATCTGCCACAGTTATCGGGGCTACTTTTCAGGTTAGATCTTCTCATTGAATACGATTAAGCTCGGTCCTTGTTAATCACGTTAGGTAAGATTAGTTACCGAGCATACTAACCTTTCTTCCTTTTGTAAGTGTTGCAGTGGTTCTTGAGGGATTTAACAGGAATGCTTGGGGGCATCTTGTTCACATTTTATCAGGTAATTTTAGGCTAGTTTTCCATTACAATTTTGTTCTTTTTAGAAACACTAGCATACCAATATTTTATTACCATTCTGTCAATTATTAATGCTTTCAAAATCGACGGTTCTCAAGGGGGAAACAATCTAGTATGATGTGAAATAAGAGATTTACCATGTACGGAGTATTAGTTAATGGCTTTGAAGTATTGCATGTAAGAGAAGACCAGATTCAATAGATAATAACCTTGTGGAAATAATGAAACTGTTTTGCAGAACAAGAGAACATACCAAAAAAGAGATCAAGAATTAATTATTGACTGGTCTTTCTGCCTTAAATGTGCTGAGATATTCTCTGCAAAACTCCTTTCATGCTTAACATTTACAATATCATTTTATGGCACAAATTATGCAGCTCTCAAACTACATTCATAACCTGCTAGGAACTGACTGGCCTTCAGCACTAACAATGGCAGAAATTAAGAAGAAAATTGATGATTATATTGATAAGATGAGGATTACAGTAAATCAATTGATAATTCCACTTTCGAGAGGTGGATTCTCTCCTCTCCTAATATGAGCTTTCAAGCGGCTCACTCTCTTCCAATAACAAACCACTCAATATTCAACATATCCTCTTTCCTTCTAATGAGACCTATTTATAGAAAATCCCTCCTAACAAACCTCTAGCTTGTTCCCCAAGTTACTACTAATAGACTATGACTAACATGCCCTTCCCCCAAACATTAATTCCTGGCATAACCATCCTTTGACTAATTTGAAAACTAAGAAAATAGTTGGGAATAGAAGTAGCTGTTGATTAGTCAATAATAGTTGTATCATTTGTCTCTTGCTAGGGATCAAATTTAGATAGCAATGCAAAAATGTGGCGTTTGGTTGCAGATTTATTGAATGACCTTGGTATTTTTCTAACTCTCTTTTTAATTTTGGTGTTATTTAAGCTTATTTAACTCTCTTTCATGCCCTAATTAGAATCCACTGATGGTATGTGCATTAAAATGAAGTAACTTCAATGTGTAATCGAGAGTTTTTTATAAAAAAATATCAAATACGTGCAATGATTCCAAATTTCAGGTCATCGAGTATTTGCAAATGTCAAGATACTTATAAAGTTATAAATAGGTTCCCGTGCATTAGAAAGTGAAACTAGCTACATCAGAGAAGTCATTTCAGTCCTCCGGTGCCATATTTAAAATTTTTTTAGGTTATAATTGCTTACAAATGTGCTTATTTTCAAAACTTCTGTCTATGATTCATTTTATTTTATTTATTTGTTTTTGTAATATTGCTTTTAGCAATATTTTTTCTGTTTTCACCCTTTTGCTCCTAGCTTCTTCATTATTGCTAGCATTGCTCTAACGTTAGACCAAAAGGTTCAGTGTATATGAAAGAGCGGTCTCCTAATTTGCGGTTGTGAAAAAATTGAAATGATTCAGTACCTACAATTGTATTATAATCTTTGATTGGTTGCTTTTGCAAATTTTTGTTAAGCTTATGTCTTCACAAATCATGTCACTTGTATACTCCCTTAGTCCCTCTTTCCCAATATTGTCTGAACACTAGTCAATCCACCGTTATAAGCCAAAATTATTAGAAATTACCTTAATTATTGTTTTTCATGAAAACATGGATGTGATTGGACTATTGGAGATATATAGTAGGGTATTTGTAGTGTATTTTGTTATAATGAAAAAGTAGATGTAACAGGAGATAGTGAATCCCATAAAAAAGATAGCATATAATAGATGATTTATATGGTCAAACCAAAAAAAAAAGTGTATCCAAAATGTTTACATTTCCAAAAACTTGATATCTGAAAATCAAATCAATTTTGTTCTTGTCAGAGTTTATCTTAGGAACCTTTTGTTTTTCTAATTACGCTAAGTTGCTATCCATAAGACATTTATGGATTTGTGCAAGTGTTTATATATTGCAACTGCATATGAGCTTTATGATGTAATTTCATCTCTTTAAAATATGGGCTGGAAGCTTACCGTTATCTAGTGCACAACAATTTTGTCACTGGAAATACAGAGTATAATACTTTGTATAAATCATGTGGCTGTACATATTATTTTGAAGTAAGGTTTTGTTACACTTAATCTGAAGCATGTGGAGCTCAATTTTGATGTGTTTGTGCTTGTTCAAAACGGTTTAGTAAAGCTTTCCTTTTGCATTTAATCTTCACTTAAAGTGCAGGCCTTATTTTTTGTTATCACAAATTTATCTTCAATACTGAAAACTGATCTAATGCATCAAAATGAAAGGGATTTGATGTCAAATTGAGGGGCTCTATAATCAATAGATCTGACATGTTACTGTTTGTACTTCTAGTCATAGATGGTTTGTCTCATCAGTTATGCCTTTGTTGTTTCAGGAATGCTAATGGATCTTATTTCTCCCTTATTTCCATCGGCATTTGTGTTCATTCTTTGCTTGGGAAGTCTGTCACGATCATTCAGTAAGTTCTAATCTTTCTTACTTTTTGCTCCATCTTCTCATGTAAACTATTGGACCAAGAAAAATAATGTGTGTGTGAGAGAGAAAGAGAGAGAGAGAGAGAGAGAGAGAGAGAGAGAGAGTTGGCCCGCTGATCTGATTGACTAATTGTATAAAATTGATCTCTCATTTCTTATGCCTCTACCATAATGTCCACCCTTGGCCCGCTGATGTATTGCTTATCAAATACTTTCCCGTTCTATTTTACTAGCAATAGTTTTACTTTCACGTTTGCAGATACATAATTTCACCATCAACACCTTTAATTATGATTACAAATTATATAAAGCTGCTAATATGCTATTTTGAAAATATACGTTTTGACGAATCTAACAACATCCCAACTTGACTATATTTTGCCTTACATATCAATCACCTAAGATGATCAAACAGAAGTATGTGAATAGTGGCAAATGTCGAATTGTTGCTGGTAAAGTGGAATGGAGGAAGTGCTTTTATTTCGTGGATCCATTCTCAATGTAATCTTTTTGTAACTTTGGAAAAGTTTTTTATAAGCACGTTAAACTGCATTGTTCTGATCCTTTTATTATGAAAAAAAAAAAAAAAAAATCTTTGTACTTTTCATTTCTAATTAACATATATCTCTCCAAATTTGCACAACAAGCTGGTGTTGCTAGTGGAGCTACTAGAGCTGCTTTGACTCAACATTTTGCTCTCCAGCATAATGCAGCGGATATATCCGCAAAGGTACTGACACAACATTTCCATCCTAAAATCCTAATTTTTCATTGTGTTACAGTTGTCAACTGAGTATCTGATGTTTTATATTAGGAAGGAAGTCAAGAGACAGTGGCAACAATGGCTGGAATGGTTTTGGGAATGTGTCTGGCTCATGTTACTAGGGGACACTCTCTGGCAATTTGGTTCTCATTCTTGTCTTTAACTATGTTTCATATGTACGGTGAGTTCCTACATCCTAATTGCTACGTTGCTTGGATCTGAACCCCATATTTACTTGTTTATACCCATTATCTTTATCTTCTGATGCTGAGTGTCTCGGTCAGATAAACCTACAAGGGTTAGAAGCTGGCATAGGAATGTTTAGTTTGAATTTTTGAAATAGGGATTGTGTTCAAATAATGATGCAGTTTGTGCACCAATCTGATTTATCAGACCTTTAGCTTTGCTGAATTATTCTTTTGCTCTATTATGTATTGCCTGCATATAAGCTACTAATCAACTATACCTTTTGGCACCCCTTGTCCCTTAAATTTTGTTTCCAATTTGACCCTTTCACCCATAATGAGGCATTGAGGCTTAATATACCTATACAGCAGTGAAAATATCCTTTCTTGTTGAACCGAAAGTACTTCGATTTGACTGCTGATATTCTAATCTGATCTATGAAAATACACTCCTGAATACCTTTAATTATTTTTACAATGTAGCAAACTATAAGGCTGTCCGTTCTCTGTCATTGAAAGCATTAAATGGAGAAAGGACTTCTCTTCTTCTGCAGCATTTCATGAAGACTGGCCAAGGTAAATCTGCATGTCTTTCTGTCTATTGCCTCAATGGCCTTTGGTAATATGTAGAGTAAAAACTTGTAGCACCTTATCTTCTCATTAACTTTAAGTTACTTGGCAGCGGCTAAAGTATTGCCATGGGTTTAGTATGGGTCTTTATGCTGATGTACATGTACAATTTCCTTATTTAGTGTGTACTTCTTGTCAGTGCTTTCTGCTGAAAAGGTTTCGACGGAAGAGCAAGTTTTACCCTTGTGGTTGAATCCATGGAGTTCGAAAAAGTTCAAATGTTTGCACAGTCACATTAACTTAGGTGTGAAGGTTTCTTCTCTCAATCATGCAGAAATGTAAGAATATTTTCATTCAGTTTAAAAGTTCAAATGTTCAGTCACAGAGATTAAGCGTGATGGTCTCTTCTCTTAATCATGCAGGAATGTAATCATATATTCATTCAAATTAAAAACTCAGCTATGAACATTGAAATATTATTCATTTTTTTTTAATACACACAAAAAAAAAAAAAAAAAAAAAAAAAAAAAAAAGTATGCCTTGATTTCTACTTTGACTATCTCTAAGTCATTAAGCTGCTAGTACACAGCTAAAGTTCCTATCATTCTTTTCCTACCATAGACAGCCAGTCGGCCCAGTCTACTAAAACATTGGCATTACTTGGTGATGGAGTATCTATTTTTTTGTTTAGTCAGAGCAAGTTTGTTTTGAGCAGTACCTAAGGTGGGTTCATTTTCAACTAGTACCCATTCTCGTGGAAATTACCCATGAAGAAAAGGTTCTCTGATTATATCTTGTGTATGAAATGCTGCACATCAAGATTACAGAGTAAACCATCACACTGAGATGAGTACTGCTCCATTTAAAAGATTGCCACTTAAAAGTAAAATGGGGGGAAATATGATATAGCATCATACGCTATTTCACCATCGTGTTGGACTTTCTTGGTCAAGTTCCTTGCTACAATAATGTTATTCATGATCTTAAAATCATCTGAGTGTTTAGCTCATTATAGTTTCAATTCAATTCTATGGTCCATCTTCAATTGCTGATCTTTATATATACGAAGTATCTTGCAATCCCGCTGCATGCATTTATTGATTATAGGATTTTTTTAAAAAATATATCATTTGACCACAGGATGGACCTTTTTCGCTCTGCAGGATCAAATTATAAGAAAGGTTAGCTGTGTATGGAGTATTTCAATATAATTTCTGATATGAACAATTCTGTTTCTGTTGCAGACACCTGTAGGGCTGTAACTAACACCACATTTCCATCCCTCTTTTCTTTTTTAACCTTTCTAGCCAAGTATTTACTGCTGGAGTTCAATGGGATAATCAGTATTGTTTTGCATAAAGACTCAACACCGGTGGATATCTTGCAGTCCTACATACATGCACTTGTAATGGCCAATCTTTCGGATAAAAGCACATCTGGGCATGTTGAAAGTTTTTCATGGATGGACAAATACTATGAAGATTTCATCAAGAAGGTATTATTTTATCCAATTTATTGTCTGTAACCTGGATTCCTTGAATCACGTTTAGGGAATCAAATAATAGAGGCAGATAATTTCTTTACATTTTTCAGTCTATTCAAATGGTGCCTAACATCCTCTTCTAACCCTGTCACGCCAAAATATTAGTGATTAGTCTTTCTTTTTGCAATCTCCGTTTTGTGCTTGTTTACCTGACTAATGTAGCCTGCTGATAATATATGGCAGCTTCAGTCATCAGGATGGAAGACAGAAAGATTATTATTGCATTCTGTTGTTTGGAGGGCAAATTGGTTTATTGCACAGTCAGATGAGAAGATCGACTAGCAACCTGTATACCTCTAGGCGGTTTTTCAGAGATCACCATCACAAAGCAATAGGCAGTGTCACGTCTGTCAACCTTTCTCTATGACTCTACACTCTTGATGCTTTGGCGAAGCAAGGACTTGGTTCAAGCTTTAGCGTAGTATTTTCAACGAAGCTATAAAGATCTAAAATGAACTTTAATTCAGTTGAATCCTACACATTATGCCTGAATAGGCGACTAATGTGAGCTTTTTTGAGTAATCCCTACTTTTTTTAAAAGTGTGAGAGTGCTCTTATGAATAGTGTATGGATAATTACACCCCTAAAAAATGTTTGTTTACATGTTTGCCCCATTTATAAGTTTAAAAAGCTATATTTTTAAAAAATGCTTTACATATTTGCCCCCATTTATAAGTTTAAGAAGCTCCATTTTTTTCTTATTAAAGGGATAAAAATATTTCAAACAATTACATTTTTAGAACTTGATAATATTTGTCACTATCTCACTAAATCTAAATTAATTCTATTAAGAGTTATTTTATTTTTTTATTTTTTTTATTTTATTTTTTATTTTTTTTTTGACGTGAAGAAAAAGGATTTCATTAATGAAAGATAGCCAATGGCACAAACAAACAATTCCTAGGAAATCTAAAATTCCAATACAAGTAAAAATCACCTTAGGACAAGTTACATTGCAGATTTGATCAACGATCGCCTAATAAAAAACTTCATCTGAAGCAATACAATATGTGAGTTAGCATTAATTCGGCTTGAGATCCACGGATGAGTAGTTGTTATGGCCTTCTAGATACTTTCGGAGACGATAAAACCCTAAATCTTCAATCTTTAGCACACGAACAAACAACAAAAAAAAGCCTAATTGAATAAACCCCATCATAAAGATGGAATCCATTTATTGAAAGCAATTAAAAAGGTTTTTTGTGGCTTATCACTAGTGGAATCCCCTAGAAAAATTTAGAATTGAGATCAGAAGAAAAGAGATGGAAGAGAAGAGATAAAAAAGGAGAAGAGTGATGAGCAACCTTCGGAAATAGCCTTTGATAAATCGCCCTTTTGGATAAGACTCATTGATGTCCCATTCAATAAAAGAAACCGTCAAGTGGCAGCCGAGATTGGTGATGCTATGGGTGGATTAATTAAATATGATGAAAGTGACCCATTGGGGTGGGAGATGGACATGCGTATGAAAGTAACGATGTTGGATATTAATAAACCACTGCGAAGGGGTGTTAAACTCAAAACTTCTTCTGAATCATTTAAATGGATTGGTATAAAATAGGGAAATTTGTCAACAATAAGCCAACCTTTGTCCGATTAGCTCAAAATAAGTCAACCTTTTAATTAACTAAAAATAAGTCAACTTTTATGGGTTATCTTCTCAAAATAACTGAGAACCTGTTGAATTTTGGAATTACCGGTTGTTTGGGTTAATTATGCCACATGTCATTATGTAATTGGTCCTTTTATATAAAAAAATTTGATTAACATTTAATTTTGATTAGTTATGTCAAAAAAACCTTTTGTTTAATTAACAATAATATCAAATAAAAATAAACTAAAAAAAATTTCAGCCACCTACCCACTGTCAGCCTCACTCCCCCACCATCTCCCTTGCCACCGGCCGTTGAACGACGGTCACCCCCCTTCCCTGGCCCACACGACCAACCCCTCTCCCTTCCCCCACCCACGAACACACCTATCCCTCCCAGCCTCTCATTCCCCTTTCCCCTTTCGTGTTTCCCCAAACCCCGACACCTACTCTTCTTTCGCTCTGTAGTTCACCAGAAATTCGCCGCACAAAATGTAGGTAATAACTTAACATTTCTTCTGCTGATTTGTTTTCTGGTACAATTCTAATGGTTTCAAAATTTTGATTGCTTCAACGTGGTCCACGGGTTTCGGGGTTGGTTTAACGGTTTAGGGTGGAAAAGGGCAGGGGGGTCAACTCACGGTAGGGGAAGCGAGAAAGGGGAAAGAGGAAAGGGAGGCTAGGAGGGATAGGTGTTGTGGTTTGGGTGGGGTGTTGACATGGACGGGGAAAGGGAGATCGCTGACGGTGGTAGAGGGGAATTGGTGGAGATGGGGTTGGTGATATTTTTTATTTTATATTTTTAATTATTGTTATTATAAGAAGTAATTAATATTTAATAAAATAATAAGTTATTTTAATCAAAGAATGACTTGTTTAGTAGGTTTTAGGTCATTGGACCTATTAAAAGAAAATACCTCTGAAAGTCGACTTATTTTGAGTTAATTGAAAAGTAGACTTATTTTGAGTTAATCATGTAAAGGTTGGCTTATTCTTGACAAATTTTCCTATAAAATATGAGCGTCTTGGAGAATTTTGCTTTTACTGTGGAAAGTTAGGGCATATTGAAAAAGAATGCCAAGATGTTGGAATTGACTCAAATGAACAAATTGTATATCAATATGGGCCGTATTTACGTGCCTCACCTAATCGACGTCGCAACATAATTCCAATGTCAGAGAAGGAAATACACTTGGGGTGGATGCAATATAAGAAAGGAAAGAGGTTGCAAGATTGATTATATGGACCCAAATGCTATACGCTTAGGCCCTCCTAGTGCAGCACGAAAGTTGTTGTTCACGTCCCCTTTGAGAATTGAGCATGAGGAAAATATTGAGAAGCAGTAGGGTGAGAAGATACCAAGTAGCTGCTCGCCAAAACATAGTGATAAGGTGGACCTAGCTGCTGTTGTGTATAGTGAGACGAAATGCTTGGGGGAAATACAGGCAGGGAGGGAGGATGAGCAGGGGAGTGGGGGGAATAATCAACTTATGATTGGTGGTTTTTCTATTTGGGAAAGGGGAGAATGGGAAACTGATGAGGGAGAGGGGACGTAAGAAGGTGGGAATAAAAATTAAAGGGGGGGGGGAGTCCGAAAGGGGGTGTAAGGGGTGTGAGGGACAACTTTGACTCTATAATGTCTGATGTTGTGTCGAGCAAAAGGAGTTGTGATGAGATGTGCTTGAATGATGATGGTGATGTTGAAGATGGTGGGGGGGGGGGGGGTTTAAGGCGGTGTGAGGATACTAACTCTGGGGACAGTTTTAATTGGCATACCTCCTAAGGGAGATGAAAATTTTAAGTTGGAACTGTCAAGGGCTTGGCAACCCTTCGCCCTTCGGAATATTTGCTAGAGGGATAGGTCGGAAATTGTTTTTCTAATGGAGACTATGATAGATAGTAGGCGGATGGAGAAAATTAGGAATAAGTGTGGCTTTGTTCATGGTTTATGTCTTAGTAACGATGGTCATTCGGGGGGCATAGCGTTTTGGTGGCGTGATGTTAATGTTCGTGTGATGTCTTATTCTCCGCATCATGTTGATGTGGAGGTGAGGAATCAAGATGATATTGTTGTGTGGAAGGCGGCGGGGATTTATGGGTGGCCGGAAACAACAAACAAGCATAAAACTTGGGAGCTTATGGAGAACTTGTGGGGCATTTGCACTACTCCTATTGTTGTTTTAGGAGATTTTAACGAGATTTTGAGCAATAATGAGAAGGAGGGAGGAGCTTGGAGAGGGGAAAGACAGATGGAAGCGTTCAGGGTTGCAATTGATAGCTGTCGATTTCATGACTTGGGATACCGAGGTTGTTGTTTCACATGGCAGAGAGGAACTGACGAAAATTCTATAGTTAGGGAACGGTTGGATCGGTTTTTAGCAAATGAAAGCTGGTCTAATATGTTCCCTAACTCGGCAGTGTTACATTTGGCTCGTTATCGCTCTAACCATACTCCTTTATTATTAAAATCTGAGTATACTCAAGAGGGCTAGAAACGAGATCGGGTGTTCAATTTTGAGTCTCTTTGGCTCTCTAGAGAATATTGTGGAGAGGTTGTGGAAAATGCTTGGAGATCTAGTGAGGCTAACATTGTCCCAGGAAGAATTGATTCGTGTGTGTAGACACCTAAAAATGTCTCCCCAAAACCAAAACCGATGATGAACACCTTTCACCGCCATTATTGGTCGGGTTGAGTATTTAACCTTTGGAGTGCTTAAATCCATGTTCTATCCAATATATTTTATGAACCAATCCATTTCCTAGCTCATTTCCCTAAACCATAACCTATTTTCCACTTTTCGTATCCACATCGCAAAACCAAGCTAAACCGAGTTCTTATAATTTTGATCTAATTATTATTTGGTTGGATAGGCCTTGAAATAAGCTTTCCAACCATATATCATAATCTCAATTCCGAGCTATAATGAAAAAGATATGAGCAAAACACTAAACTCGGCCCAAGACCGACACCCTTCCACTAAAACGGCCATATCTTAAAAACTAAAAATTATTTTGACCTGATTCTAATTGGGTTGGAAAGTAGACTTGATAAGCTTTCCAATGATATATTATATGCCTTATTACAAGTTACGGATCAAAAGTTATGATGATTTTTTTTTTTTTTTTTTTTTTTGAAAGAAGTCCTAATTAAAGGATGCTAAATTTCATTAATATAAGCCATACGACATCTACAATTGACAATGAACGATAATGAAAACGAATTTAAAAAAATCAAACAAGAATTAATCGGGGAAGGGCTAAGAATCCAAATACATAAATATAACAATTCGGCATAGTCTCGATTCGTTGTCTCATACAACTTTTTGAGTGGATCCGTCGTCGCTTCACAATTTTGTGAGAAAGTAAATTCTTGTGCTGATTCCGTAACCTGAATCCGAGCCATAATCAATGGTAGCCCCGCACAACTGGAGACCAAATTAAGCGCAAATAAAACCTTGTCTTTCGAAGGAGTCCGAAAAACCTTGTCTTTCGAAGGAGATCGAAAAAACCTTGTATTTCGAAGGAGATAAACCCTTTGTTTTGAGGGAGACATTATTGTAACCCAAACAAAAAGCTTAAAAGAAAAATAAAAATTGGGGCTTTCCACCGGTGAAATCCGATGGAAGCCCCTTTAAAATTGACAATGGAGACTAGGTTTAAAGTACTTGTTTTTAATATCTCTATTCTAAAATCAAAACCTAACCACTTGTTTTCTAGTAAAATGGATGAAATTAAAAGTTATGATGATTTTAAAAACGAGTAAAAAACTGAAATTGCCGCGTAGGCAACAAAACCACCGTGTCACGGGGCAAAGTGATGTGGCACGGGGTCTGGTACCGTGACACGGGAATTCTCAACGTATCACGGTGCCTGGTGCCGTGACACGGGATTTCTCGTGCTTATTTCCGCGTACTTTTCTCGCGAAAATTTCCCTGCATCACGGGAGATGATGACGTGGAACGGGGTATGGTACCGTGACACGGGATTTTTCACTGTGTCACGATGCTTTCCCGTGTTTCTTTCCCACGCGCTTAAGAATCTGGACGCAAAAACTCCACCGTGTCACGACATGTCTTCCTGTGTCACGGTGCACATCCCGTGACACGGGATTGCTCCGTGTTTTCTCCGCGTAATCCCTAAACACGTTTTCACTTCCCGTAACCTAATTATTTCCCTCGTCACTCAGTTTTCCCCCGTGTCACGGGATTTTCCCCCGTCTGACGGTGCCAGGCACCGTGACACGGTGCTCTTTGCCGTGACACGGTGTTATTTTTTAGGGTTTTTATCTTTTTAGGGTTCCGTGTGTTCCCTCTGCTCATTTTCCCTATAAATAGGACCCCCCTTTCTGCAGTTCGGGGCATCAAAGGATTCTCTCTTCCTCTCTTTTACACCAAAAATCATTCTTTTCTCTCTCTCTCTCACATATTCTAAGCCTTAAACCTATATTCCTAAAATTTCCCTTAAGCACTCCAAGGAGTCTATACTAAACCCGAGGTTCCGTCCTTAAACCAAGGCGTGAAAGGTATAATTAACTGAGGGTTTGGACCAAATCAACTCTACATTTATTTAATTTAATTTCCATTTGATTTATATTTTTTTATTGAAGTTACTAACAGTTTATTCATGATGTAGCAATTTAAAGGAACGCGCGTAATGTGAGTAATTAATTAATTTAATTACTTACTTTATTTTTATATTGCTAGTATCATGATTCGGTTAATTTATTATTCGATTTGACTAACGTTATTATTGTAAAATTGCTTCCAATATTGATGTTTATTCTATTACATTTATTATGATCACCATATTGCATGTTTAAAGGGAATATGTAATTGAAAATCACGCCTAATAAGATAATTTGGACAACCGGTTTAGGTTCCTTTTTAATCTTGTTATTAATTTAAGTGATCACAATATTTTAGAATTATGTGTTGCATTAATATTAAACCAATTTAGCATAATAATAGTCTGGAGCAAATTGAATTTTTGTTTGTATGCCTTTGAGATCGCAGGAATACTTTTCACTATAAGAATCGAGTAGAGGCCAATACGGGCGAATGTGACTCCATGACTCACTTCCTACCATCATCCCCGATCCTCCTTTCGTGGTTCCGAACCATATGGAGTTAGTAATCTCATGGATTATGAATGGGGTATAACCTTCACGGGTCAATCGTTGTTGCCTATCGTTGTCCCTTATTCGTGTTGCCTTTTTATGATCCGTGAACGGTTTACAAGTTCCTTAAAAACTTGTTGGCGGCTCCCTACTTTCCTTTTCCCTAATCGTATATGTCAATTCCCACTTCCTATGAGTGCCAAGCATATTCACAACATGCTTTAACGTATGCGCACTTCAAACGACGCCTACAGTGTGCTACTGCTTTGTCAATGTGGGCTGCCAAGACTTTTGGCAATGTGAAGAAAAGAATTAGTGATGCAGAGAAGGAGCTGCGTGAATTGCAAAAACAACAACCTTACACTTATGTGTTATCAGGATGTAATGATATTTCAACGAAGCTTGATGAGTTACATATGTTAGAAGAGTCTTATTAGCATAATCGGGCTAAGGCAAATGAGCTTCGTGATGGGGACAAGAATACGAAATATTTCCACCATAAAGCAAGTCAACATAAAAAGAAAAGTTTTATCAAAGGCTTGCACGATGAGCAGGGTGTATGGCGCACAGATAAAGAGGATATGAAGCAAATTGTTTCTGAATTTTTCTCCAAGTTTTTCTCTTCGGATTGCCCAACAAAATTTAAGAATGCCTTAATTGGAATAGAAAATGTGGTGACAGAAGAAATGAATAATGTTCTTGATCGTGAGCCGACGGAAGAGGAGGTAAAATTTGCTCTGTTCCAGATGCATCCTAATAAGGCTCTCGGTGTTGATGGTATGCATGCTTTATTTTTTCAGAAATTTTGGCATATTATTGGCCATGATATTGTGCATTTTGTTAAGGAGTGGTGGAGGGGGTATGTTAATATTGAAAATATAAATAGGACTTGCATTGTATTGATTCCGAAATGTAACGATCCTAAGTTTATGGGGGAGTTTAGGCCAATAAGTCTCTGTAATGTGCTATACAAAATAATTCTAAGACTATGGAAAACAAATTAAAACCCTTCCTCAATTCCATCGTATCTGTAAATCAGAGTGCATTTATTCCTGGGAGACTTATTTCTGATAATGCTTTGGTGGCTTTTGAAATATTCCATGCCATGAAAAGAAGAGGTGAAGGGAAACATGGGAATGTAGCCTTGAAGCTTGATATTTGTAAAGCGTATGATCGGGTTAAATGGACCTTTCTAGAAAGAGTAATGTTGAAAATGGGATTCAGTGTTGGATGGGTTCAAAAAATCATGAATTGTTTATCGAGTGTCTCTTTCTCTTTTAAGATTAATGGGCGGATTTCAGGTTCTTTTATTCCAACTAGAGGCCTTCGACAATGGGACCCTATATCCCTGAATCTTTTCTTGCTATGTGCAAACGTTTTTTCCACTCTGATTTCAAATGCAGAAAGAAACAAGCTGATTCATGGGGCCAGAGTGTGTAAGGGGGCTCCTCGTGTTTCTCATTTATTCTTCGCTGACGATAGTATTCTGTTTGCTAGAGCAAATATGCAGGAATGCTCTAAGATTGCTGATATAATCAGTGTGTATGAGAGAGCTTCCGGACAAAAAGTTAATCTAAGCAAAACAGAGGTGACTTTTAACAAATTTGTCGATGAGAACCGTTGGGAAGATATTGTTGAGACTTTGGGGGTGAGGGAAGTGGCCAAACATGAAAAGTATCTTGGGTTGCCGACAATAATTGGAAAGTCAAAGAAGACCATTTTTGCCAGACTTAAAGAGAAGTTGTGGAAAAAGTTGAACGGGTGGAAAGAAAGATTGTTATCTCGAGCCGGAAAGGAGATCTTGATCAAGGCTGTGGCACAAGCTATCCCAACCTATATAATGAGTGTTTTCCGTATTCCGGACGGGTTTATTGATGATATTCATGCTTTAATTACTCGGTTTTGGTGGGGGTCTACTAATACCACTCGAAAAATGCATTGGCATAAATGGGTCTCTGTGCTTGCCAAAGTCGATGGGGGGTTTGGGCTTTCGGGACCTCAAATCTTTAAATCAAGTATTTCTGGAAAAACAAGCATGGAGATTACATACTGACACGAAGTCTCTACTACATTCTGTGTTGAAGGCCAAATATTACAAAAATGTTGATTTTTTCAAGTCGAAGAAAGGATATGATCCTAGCTATACTTGGAGTAGTATTTGGGGAGCAAAACCTCTACTACTCGAGGGACTTAAATGGAGTGTGGGGAACGGTATGAATATTCGAGTTTGGGATAAATCTTGGTTGCCTGGAAACAATGCTGCTTTTGTTCCCTCCCGAAACCTGAATGTTAATCCTGATATGTGTGTTGCTGATTTGATCTACTTCGAAAATGGGTGCTGGAATGAGGAGTTAATCAAGAGTATATTTATCGAGGAAGAATGTGAATTAATTCTGCCATTACCACTGTCAAATTTTTGTCCTGCTGATCAGAGATTCTGGTGGCCCACGAAGAATGGCTGCTATATTGTTAAATCTGGATATCTGCTTGCAAGGACTGCAAGGCATCGTGCGTGGACTCTGGCCCATGGAATTTATGAAGAGGATTTATGGAAGAAAGTCTGGGGTATTGAAGGACCTCCCAAGCTGCAAGACTTCATTTGGAGAGGGTGTAAAGGGTGCCTCGGGGTTAAAGAGAGATTGTACCAGCGTCATATCATTAATGATAGTACTTGCAATGAATGTGGTGTGGGTATAGAGAGTATGAACCATGCTCTTTTTGAATGTAGAGATGTTGCTGCCACATGGAATCATAGCCCCTTCTATGATATGCTTGCTGATGCTCCTGCTTCTTCATTTGCTGACAGGTTTTTATGGATTGCTAATAGGCTTAACAAAAATGAGTTGAGTCTATTTTGTGCTTTGTGTTGGGCTTCTTGGTTCTTTAGGAATGAGAAAGAGCACAATGAACCGGTGGCTGACCCAATTGTTGTTGCTACAAACTTTACCAAAATGTTACATGATTATAAGGAATATGCAAACAAAGTTTTCATGCCTGCTAGACTTACGAGTGTAATGTCCCCTGGGACTTGGCGTGCTCTAGCTGCTGGTGCTATAAAGGTGAATTCTGACGCTCACCTAGCTGAAGGTAACAACGTCGGGTTGGGCGTGGTTCTGCGTGACGAGGCGGGGAAGATTGTGGCTGTGGCTGTCAAAAAGGTGAAGGCTAAGTGGGATGTGGAGCTAGCAGAAGTTACGGCAGCGAGATTTGGTATGCAATTAGCAAAGCAGTTGGGATACATGAACCTTGAGCTCGAATGTGATGCCTCCAATGTGGTGAGCACCATAAACAACGAGGGAATAGGATAATCCACTCTGATGCTCCTTTATGAAGACATTAGGAAGTTAAAAGTTGACTTTGATACTTTTAAGTGTATTCATGTCCGTAGATCGGGTAGTACTTGACAGGCTAAAGTCGTATCACCTAATCAAAAGTAATTCCTAAAACCACTAACTAAAATAGATAGGGAAGTAGGGTCGAATCCACAGGGAAACTGGTCTTTCTATTCCTAATTAATTCAAGCAATCTAAATTATAAAGTAACCAATATATAAATTTGGATATAAAACTAAACTACGAAGATTAAGAGTAAAGAGAAAACAATGAATGAAAGATCTAGGGCATAGGTTCACCAATAAATAATATTCCAGGGTAAAGCATAATAATTAATCATCAATGCATAAATTAATCATATCATAAAGGGCTTTCGCTACGTATTACAATCACAGAATTAATCTACCGGTATTAAATCTCATCTCTCCAATCTCGACCTAACCATTTATAAATTAACCTGCATATTGAAACTAGACCTAAACATCAATTCTCATCTCTCGAATCTCGAATCAATATTGTCAAACTCATGCATAAAAGATCTGCGCAAATCTAGTCATAGAGCATTAAATCAATCAATAGGAAATTAATCTAGCATTGACAATTAACAACAATAAATTACCCCTTCATATTATTTAAGGATCCCCATAAACCCTAGAAAGAAATCTACTCACGCATAATTAAATCTAAACTAATAAAAATAATAAAACAAGACATGATCAAAAGAATAAAATAAATAACTAAGATTAAGAGAAAAGAAATCGTTACCAAAGAAATCTCGAATTAAGAATAGATTTAAGAACAAAGTATATCAGAGAGAGAAACTAATCTAAAAGCTAAGTAGAGAGAGAAAGTCTAAGAAAGAATTAAGAAAGAGTAAAAAGAAGATACTAAACTCGTTTAACGGAGAAGTATTTATATTAAGCAAGAATCCTAAACTAAAACAAACTTAAACGTTGATAATTAACTCCTAAAAATAACACGCGCCCGATCGGGTGAGGCACCGCCCGATCGGGCGCGCCTTTTTGCTCACTAGGTACGTTTCTCGCGCCCGGTTCGGGCGCCGACCCTGCTTCCCCCGCCCGGCCGGGCGCACCTTCGGGCGGTAGCTCCTTTAGCCGGGCGGCACTCTTGGGCCACTATTTGGACTTCGATTGGACTGCAATTCTTCGGGCCAATCTAGATTTCCTCTTTGGGTCTTGAATACTTGGTCCAAATGCCCCGGTATCACATATACCGAGCCCTTAATCACTGGTTCGATGGCTCTAACCGGCCCTGGGCTATAGAAACTGGTCGTGCTTCTCCAATGCTCGTAGTTGCTCCATAATATCTCGGGAAAATGCTCCAAAAGTGCAAATCCCTACAAAAGTCAACCAAATCTACGAAAACACTATAAAACATCAATTAGTAATAAATGTGGCTCTAAAGAGCCAAAAACACTTCTAATTATGACCAAGGGACGGGGGTAAAATACTATATAAAATAGACATATCAAACTCCCCCAAGCCAAACCTTTGCTTGTCCCTAAGCAAAGATCTCATCAATGAATAAATAAATATGCTTAACCCCAAAAAGTAAAAATCATGCACAAACAATTCAAGGTAAATCCAATAAACATGCTTCAAAGTCAACCAATCAACTCCGTCCAATTACCCTTCCTCCCTAACAATTGTCAAATAGACCAAACCACGAGAGCACATATAATTCAAGACTAGTGCTCACACACTCAACTCTCATTTATGTGGCGAGTAAAAGATGTACTCGATCGCTCTCCAACCAACCCCTTTAATGTGAACAATGCCCTCCCAACTCACACTCTCGTGTGTATAAAAAGATGTACGTTCAACCTACTAGTCGACTCGAAATATGTCAAATCATAACTTGCATTGATAAACAACACTTTCACATTCATACAACTCTATGCACAAAGGTCGGAAGGTCTTTAAAGCTTGTAATGTAAGGACGGGGTAAAGGGTAGGAATCATTTGGGAACAAGTGAGAGAAAAGCTATGCTTAAGGGAGAAAATCCTAGTAAAACCCATGATCAAAATAAATAATGATCAACATCTCCTACATAACAACTCCAACGAGAATCCACTAAATATACTCCAATCATAAACAACAATCCCAACACTTATAATTTCACTCATATGATATAATAATGAAGAACTGGAGTGAATAAACAAACTTTTTTTCCAAACTTGAATTTTTCATTGAAGCTCAATTTTTTCCTTCCTTTTGATCAACCTCCAACTAGAACATTTGAACATTGAACAATTTTTTTCCTTTGAAGTTCACTTATTTTTTTTCTCTTTGAACTTCTCTTTTTTTTTCGTAACATCATACTTTATTTTTCAAGAAAATATAACTTTCAAGCTCATCAAAAATAAACATGATCAAGAACAAAATAACTTCTTAAAACCCACCCAAATTGTGCAAATAATAAGCACACTACAAACTCCCTCACCTCACTCACTAATAGCTTCCCCAAGCCAAGATTGGGACTAGTAACCAATGGGGCAAATCGGCTTGTAATATGGCTAAATAAACAATAAATAGTCAAGACAACAACATGGGTAGCAAGAAGGGAACAAATGTGTCTAAATCATCTGAAGGCTACCTAAAAGAACAAATGCCTTCATCCTCCACAATGTGCATAATAATGAGTCATATAAACATTACTTATAGTTGCAAATCAATACTCAAATTCATTGACATACCAGGAATTATCACACATTCCTAACCAAATCAACTAGTCAAGCACTATATTCACAAGCAGTTGGGAAAAATTAACTTAGGACATCTAAGCAATCAAACTTCAAATCATGATCAACTAATCAACAATATTGATCATCATATACCAAGAATCAAAACAATATTTTCCAAGTATGGGGCACAGGGAAACATGATTTACAATTCATTGGAATGTATTTTTTTCATTTTTTTATTTTTTTTTTCATAGATAAGAAATCAATAAAACTAACCTAGAAAGCAATAAATCTAAACTAAGAAAACACACCAAAAACAAAAGAAAAGAGAAAAAGAAAGATACCAAATCCAAAATCTCCCCCAAGCCAGAATCAGGCAATGTCCTTATTGGCTCGGAAACTAGCCCAACATAGCTAGTCCTCATCATCCTCATCCATGGAGCCGAAACCTCCACCTCCATTGCCACCTGCACCAGAAGAGCTACCACCAAAATAATCAGCATGAAAACTCCCCCCCGCTGGTCCCCCGAAAGGAATGTCCTGGCCTTACCCATGGAAGGCAGAATAGTCACTATCCCCGACGAGCATAATCATCATACATAGGGTAGAGAGCTCTACGGTTCCTCTCAAGGTACCCTAACCTATGATCAATGGAGCCTACCATCCTCCTAAGGTCAGTATGGGAATGCTCGATACGGCCTAAAGCCTGACCTATACTCTGAAGGTCCCAAACTGGGTCAGAGTCAACATGGGGGACGGAGTGAGACATGCGAGGTGGAGAAAATGCTACCTCGGGCTTTGGCTGGGGTGGTGGAACTGGTGGTGTAGACACCCATTTGTGTCTCCCCAAAACCAAACCCGGTGATGAGTACCTTTCATGTCGAATCATAATCGAATGAAACGAAAGTGTGGAAAGTCTAGCGTTGCGGAAAGTTTTTATTTCTTTTCTCTTCTCTCTGTTTTTGAAAACTTTATTTTAAGAAAACAGCCAATCCAGTTTGGTTGGTCCATGATATGGGTCCAATAGTAGTGTAGTTGGATGGGGCTTGCAAAGACCTTTCCAACGATATATTATAAGCCCAATTCCGATGAATATTGAGGAAGTTATGACCAATTTACCAAACTGGGCCCGGTTTGAGCTTTATATGCGGCCCAATGATCTAGGGGAGGGCCTAATATGATTTATCATTCCTAATGAAATTAGGAATGATTTTAGTCTTCTAAAATCTTCTAGAAGGTTCGTTTCATTCCTAATTCAATTAGCATTGATAAGTTGACTTTGTTGACTTTTCAGAGTTTTAATCAAAATCAAATAGCATTTTTGAA
The DNA here is from genome assembly GCF_948465745.1 of Chenopodium album. Lineage (NCBI taxonomy): Eukaryota > Viridiplantae > Streptophyta > Magnoliopsida > Caryophyllales > Amaranthaceae > Chenopodium > Chenopodium album. The sequence continues at coordinate 15,714,274 of NC_137835.1, read as the reverse complement.
GAAATTATATTATTTTATCCTCCAGTACGGTAAACTTATCGGATTTTCGAAAGCGCGTTGGAATCAAGCTTGGCGTCCAACCCCAGGCCTTGGCGCCTGGAACCAGGCTTGGCGCCTGGCGCTAAGGCTGGTGCCTGGCGCCAGCTAGCCAGGGTTGGCGCTAGCTCTGTTTCTTGAGCGTCAGACTCTGTTTTGTTAATTTATCTTTTTTGGCTGATTTTCTCTATAAATATCGTATTAAAAACTCCGTTTTCATTCACCAATTCTCCTCATTCGCAAGTTATTCACCTTCAATCAGTTTTCATTCATCTTCCTCTAAACTTGTTTTTGCATACGAAATTCCGCATTCGCAAGATCTAGAAACACCTAGCCATATTCGAAGTTGCCTTCGCCCTAGACGTGAAAGGTTTAATTTCCGAGGGTTTGTTTGTTTATTTTTTTCCTTGAAGTTACTAAGGTGTGTATTTTGTTATTAGAAAGAGATACGAGGCATCAAAGTAAGTAGTTTAATTGTTTTTATTGATGTTATGATGTAGAAGTCATGTTTATATTGTTATTATGATATTCCTAGTATCATGTCTAGGGTAATTTTAATATTAAATATGATTGTTATGATGCTTCCTATGTTCTTCCTAATATTTATGATTGTTAGTATCATGTTAGGGTTAAAGATTTGATTTTTATTGCTTAGTGACATGCTAGGGCTTGTTATTAATCTTGTTAGTATCATGCCTAGGATCTTGCTATTATTATGCTTTAATGTTAACATGAACATAATTATGATTATAATTGTTATAATTTATGATGATTATTATCATTATTATTTTGATGATGATTATTTATGATGATATTATTATTATTATTATAATTATTCATGATAATGATTATTTATAATTGTTGCTTGATATATGTTTATTCTTTATTGCTTGATCATCTTTTTATGCATGTTAAAGGGAATTGGTACTTGTAATCACGCTTAATAAGATAATTAATAATCTTGTTTAGGGTTAATGTGATTATAATTCAAGTGATCGTCAATAATAGTTTATTTGTGCATTAATATTCAACCAACATAGATAAACAGGTTTAGGGTTAAACCTATTGATTGCATGTTAATTAAAAAGCGCACATGAATACGATCAGAATAAAGTAGAGGCTTATTATTAGGGCAGGTTCAATCTCTTTTAGGTTGGATTTGTACCTTCATCCCTGAATCCTTATTTGGTTCATGATCTTATGGAGTTGACGATCTCTTGGATCGTTAAGGGGTGTAACCTTCACCTCGTGAACGGTTTACAAGTTCCTAAAACTTGTTGGCGACTCTTTTGCTCTATCTTCTTCCCTTTTGGATGCCACCGTACTTTAGTGTATGATCACAGTGGGGTTCAAGCTAGTGGGATTAAAGCTTGAAATTTATTCCCTACAGTTTTTTGGCGACTCCACTGGGGAGGATTTCTATTTTAATTCCTGAATTTGTTTCGGCAATGATTTAGAATGAGTGGATGAGACTCGAAAAGTTCTAAGTATTTCATGTGCGTAATTTTGATTAACATTATTGTCATGTGCATAAAAAAGATCTCATTGGAAAGACCATCCGTAATGAGTTAAAAACATAGGATTTTACACGTAGGAAATTTGAGGAATGTCTTTCACAACTAGGACTGAAATAACACCGCGCGAAACTGGAAGATTTTATCGAGCGCAGAAAGCTGCTGAGGCATGTGGGAAGTAGCGTCAGGGGCCAGAGCTTGGCGCCTGTGTTTTAGTTGTAGCGCCAGACGCCAGTATTGGCGCCAGGCGCTACAGTTAAATCTGGCGCCAGTCTCTGATTGCTGGCGCCAATTTTCCCCAATACCGAGCCAGAAATATGCGTTCTAATTTCGACCGGTTTTTCGTATTGTTTGCTCGATCCTACTTCCTGATTGAATTTTTTCTCACTTTTCTTAAACCCATATGTGTTCTACATATGGACATAACCCTCTGGGAATTCATGCTCCATCTACCCGATTGAACGCTCCGTGCAACAAAGGGTACATCCGAGATGTTGAATTCACCAAACCATGGAAGCGAGTTTTTTCTAAAGCTTGCGGTGTCCCATCCACTCGCGCCAACCCTTCACGGTTAGGCTTCCGCGCGGTGCATCCGGACAATTAACCATGGACCCTCTTTGACTAAACCATATCCTGAACTTTAGAGAACTAGAGCCATGGTTAGGTTGCGAACTCATTGCATCATATTGTACCTACTTGACTAATTGTGCATTATTTGTTGTGCATATATATTCTATGTTTCTCTTAACCGTTTGTTGACTTGTGTTGAGACTAAATAAATTAATGACTTAAAGAACTTTTCCTAATTAATTAATTAATTAATTATTTAACTTGAGTCAATAAAGTCTATTTTTTTTAATCTGAATTGACCTAGTACGACTTTAGGCATACTCCAGTTGACTAATAATACCGAAAATAGTCCCAGATCGAAGCTCCACTATTGGCGCCAAGGTCTGAGCTATAGAGCTACACTATGGTGTGTAGCGCCTGACGACAGCTATGTTTTCTGGCGCCAACCTCCACAGTGTGACGCCAGTCCTGTCGCTTGGCCGACAGTTCGGATTATTTGTCGAGTCATCACCTAAGGTCTAATTAATCAGTTTCCTGTTTAATTCGGTTAATTTTGCTGTCAATAATGTTTAATTGAATCAATGATCGAGTTTAGGCACTAAGTCCCATGGTCTTACACAAGAGTCCAAGCATGTCACTTACACTCAACGCATACACCAATACACATACTTTGACCATGATTAAGAGAGTCTTGTGTGCGCGTTTTTCCGTCATTTTTTTAGGGGGGTAAGTCGGATATTAATCCTCCAACATAAAAATAATAATACTTAGTTCCCTAAAAATATGTACGTTATTTTTGCCAAAAATATGCACCCTTTTTTCTTTTTCCTCTTTTTTCCCTTAAAATAAACCATAAAGTCAAGTTGATTCGAGTCAAGTAATTAAAACGCAAAATGGTTTAATTTACAGCGCGTGGTTAAGAAAAGAAGGACGATTAATCAAAGATAACCTCTTCGTACAAGTCCAACTTTTCGACAAACCTATAGCTCGCAAGAGGAAAGCAAGGGTTATAATGGCAATTCAAGAAGAAGTCAATGATCTTAAGAACCAACTGGCTACTGTGACTGAGACACTGAAGCTTCTCGCACTTAGGATCGACGATCCCGTGAAGCAACAACAAATGGACCTCATGCAAGAGAGTTTAAGCAAGTTGTTTAGTGACTACAAGTTTCAAGAGCTTACATCACAAGGGGTCTCGGTGGACAAAGATCTTCTTCCGCAGAAGTTCAACGCCAACGACATCCCAAAATTTAGAGCAATTGACAACCCTTACTTCCATTTAAGAGCATTCAAAACAATAATGAGTATCAAGGGTATTGATAAGAAGGTCTTCCCTTCTCTTTTCTCACTATCTCTCGAGACCGTTTGCCAACAATGGTTCTTTTCTCTCGAAAAAGAAAAGACCTCTACCTGGGAGTCTATAGCAAACGCTTTCGTCGATAGGTACAAGTGCAACATTCAAGTCGAGACTGACCATAGAGAACTTGAAATCCTCAAACAGAAAGAGAATGAAGGCTTCACCTCTTTCTTTAACAAGTGGAGAAAAACCTCAGCTAAAATGATTGAGGTACCAAGCGAAAAAGAGTATGTGAGATTGTTTATCAAGAATCTCTAAGAAAAATATTCCAAGCATCTTAAATATCAAAATAACCTCCATACCTTTAAGGCTGTTTATGACATTGGGATCAATATTGAAGATGACTTGGCTAAGTCAAAAGCTGCCAACAATAACTCCAACAGTGGCTGGATAGGAAAGAAGAACGACAATCCTTCTTCTTCTAAAACCGCCCACTCAAATAATGTTAGCACCTTTAATTTAGGAGAAGTTCTTGCCATGAACAACCAAGGACAGAAGAAACCATTTAGAAGGAACTTCACTCCTATTGGCATGAGTTATGACACCGCATTTGATCGATTAAATGCAAAAGGTCTTATAAGTCCCATTGGACCATTTGGGGACCCACCAGTCGAGAAGAGGTCGGTTAACTGGAACCCCAATGCACACTGCAAGTATCACCAAGGTAGGGGCCATTCTACTGAAAGCTGTTGGAAGCTTAAGGAAGCTATCCAAGACCTAATCGACAATAACAAACTGTCGTTGCCCCCTGCCAGTAAGAAGCCAAGCATCGACAATGCACCTCTAGCTCATACTCTTGCTATATCCGATGAAGAAAACGAGGTTGACCCCTCATCTCTCATTAAACCTGTCGAAGAAATCAATGTCATAGAAAAAGAAGAGGAGATCTTTTTCGATGTCAAAGATAGCCTTCCAGAACCGGCAAATAAGGAAGACATACAATTGCTCACGCTGTCTATGAAGGAGGCATTGCAACTACTACGTGAAGCTCTCACAGTTATGAACGAACTCCATAAGAAATATGATGAGCTTCCATGTCCAAAGGAAGAACCTAAAAGAGAATTCACACCAGTGAGAACGAATTATGAGGCAAAGTATTTTCCCTTACAAGTCACTGAAAAACCCAAGAAGAGCAATAGAATCTACACTCCAATTGGGATCCCATATGCGCAAATGTTCGAAATGCTCTCCGAGAGTGGCGAGGTCAAACCTCTCGAACCGAGACCATTTGAGTCATTAAAAAGGACAGATAGATATTACTTTCAGTACCATCAATTAGGGGGGCACACTATAGAAAACTTTTTCAAATTCAAGGATTTGGTACAGAAAATGATTGATGAAAAGAAACTAGTCCAAACCCAACAAGAAGAGGATATAACCATCAATGGAGTTTGGGACAGTGATGAAGAAGATGTCTACCTAAAGGACATAGTAGGACCTTCACCTTCTGTATCATACACCACAGATGACATTTGGGCTGAAGAAGAGTCATCAATAGATGTCCTCACAAGATCTGGGAGAATGCAACCTCCCGTTTCAACGCAACCTATGCCCACCGTACATCAAGTTCCCATACCTATCATCGAAGACAACGACATTGTTAAACAGTTTAAGAAGACAAAAGTTGAGATGAATGTATGGAAGCTTCTGGCAACATCTCGAGAGCATAGGTTGGCTGTAATGAATGCCTTGGATAAAATCGGGATAGATTCTGACACTACTCCTGAGGGACTAGCCAACTTCCTCACAAGTGATCTTCCTAGTCCGATTAATCTAATCACCTTCTCTGACAAAGATTTACCCCCAGAAGGTGACAGACATTACAAGGCATTAAACCTCACGATAGTCTGCAAAAGGATGAATGTTCCCATGACTCTTGTAGACAATGGATCGGCTATCAATGTCTGTCCACTTAGAACTGCGAGGATGCTCGGCATAAGGGACGAAGACTTAACTCCGTCCACACAAGGAATAAGATCCTACGATAATACTCGTCATCAAGCTTTTGGCAAAATAACCCTAAATGTAACGGCAGGAGCAATAGAACATGCTACTACTTTTCAAGTAGTAGACATCAAAGCCTCATTCAATTTGTTGTTGGGACGCCCTTGGCTTCATGATCTAAAGGCTGTCCCTTCATCTCTCCATCAACAAGTGAAAGCCATAGTTGGAGGGATTCCAATCACTATCGATGCTTCGCCAATGAGAATAAAATCCATAGAAAATCCAATCATTAACGTGGAGCACGACGAAGATGATGAAGACCTATGGGGCTTTAACGAAGAAGTCTCCTTAATCTAGGAGGATGAAAGGACATCTCTTTGCCATAACCCCCATTCCAACATGATTGTCAACACCATGCTGAAGAAACAAGGACACTTCCCTGGGATGACCCTAGGAAAGAAGAAAGGGATCGCAAAATCGCTGGAGTCACCTGGCCTCCCTAAGCTAGATACTTTCGGACTTGGTTTCGAACCGACTCGGAAAGATCTCAAGCGAGCCCAGGACAAGTTGAAAGCACATAGGGACGCTCGCATTCAAAAGAAAGCAATTCCAATGGATCAGTACCCTCTTACGCTTAATGGTCAGTTCATAAAAGAAGGAGAGGACTATCCGTGCCATGAATTTCCCGAGCCATTTGTTGTAAACGGCATACGACAACCAGGATTCGAGATTTTCTTAGATTGCTACTTCACTGATGAAATCCCAACTCCCGTCCACAAGGAGAAAGCACCCCCATGCTTTGACTTTAACGTCATGGGATTACTGTTTGACGAGAAAAGAATGATCCAACTTACGAAGAAGATAACTCCTCGCTCAATCAAACGGTCCTACAAAGTGAAAGCTTCGACCCCTCGAAGCTAATTACTCCAGCCGAAGGATCACTACAAGGGTGGCGCAAGACTATCAAAGTAACTACTCCAAGCGGAAGGAAGATATCAATCACGACAGGACAAGGACCGATGTTCGAAGAGTCGTCTGAGTCAAAGTCAGAGTCTGAGTCAGAGTCTTCCCCTTTAGAGTCTTCTAAGTCTTTAGTAGTAACACCTCCCCTCCTATCTCTTCTCCTAGGATAGTTAGTGATCCAGTCCTTGAGGACATATCACTCTTTGATGTAATGATCTCAGAGTATAATAATATTTCTCATTCTCCTTACTTCTTGTGTTCTTCCCTAACCCAAGATGACGAGCATTGCTTAGCTAACGATGAAAAAGACAAAGAAATTATTAAAGCAATGGAAACACTCGAAAAGAAAACACCGGTAATTGAAGAAACTAAAACAGTTGACATCTCGAATGATTCAACTCATAAAAGGGAAGTTAAAATCGGACTAACATTGAATAAATAAGAAAGAACCGATTTAATTAACTTACTTAAAGAATTTATTGATGTATTTGCTTGGTCATATGAAGATATGCCAGGCATTAATAGAGAGATAGCTCAACACACTATACCACTAATTCCAGGAATGAAACCTGTAAAACAAAAGTTGCGTCGAATGAAACCCGACGTAGCACTTAAAATAAAAGAAGAAGTTCAAAAACAAATAACTGCAGGTTTCATCAAGGTATCCAAATACCCCGAATGGGTCGCCAACGTCGTCCCAGTTCCAAAGAAAGACGGAAGGGGAAGGATGTGTGTCGACTATCGAGATCTAAATAAGGCAAGTCCAAAGGACGACTTCCCTTTGCCACACATCGATATTCTGGTAGACAACACGGCAAATCACGCGCTTCTCTCATTCATGGATGGATACGCAAGGTACAATCAGATTCTCATGGCAGAAGAAGACATGGAGAAAACAACCTTTATAACACCATGGGGCACTTACTGCTACACGGTAATGCCATTCGGGTTGAAAAACGCGGGTGCTACTTACCAACGTGCAGCAACTGCCTTACTCCATGACATGATGCACAAAGAAGTCGAGGTATATGTCGACGACATGATTGTAAAATCAAAAGACCGTCCAGGCCATCAAGCAGCCTTAAGGAAATTCTTCGAAAGGCTAAGAAAATATAACTTGAGGTTGAATCCATCAAAATGTGCTTTTGGAGTCACCTCAGGCAAGCTCTTGGGATACGTCATAAGCTCTAGAGGAATAGAGGTAGATCCAACCAAGATTAAAGCAATCATGTCAATGCCACCGCCCAAGACTGAGAAACAGATTCGAGGATTTATCGGCCGGTTGCAATACATAAGTAGGTTCATATCAAAACTGACAACGATATGTGAACCAATCTTCAAGAAGCTCAAGAAGAATGTACCAGTAATATGGGATGACGAGTGTCAAAAAGCCTTTGAAAAGATCAAAGCCTATCTCGCAAATCCTCCCGTATTAGCGCCAGCACTTCCCGGAATACCTCTGAGGTTATATTTGACGGTTACCAAAGAGACAATGGGAGCCATGCTAGCACAAGAGGTAGAAGGCAAAGAGAACGCAATTTACTACCTAAGTAAAAAGATGCTCGAATACAAAACACGCTATACACCGCTCGAGAAATTGTGCCTCGCCTTGGTGTGGGCCACAACTAAATTGAGACAATACATGTTGGTGCATACCGTTTTCGTAGTCTCCCGATTAGATCCACTCAAGTATCTGTTCGAGAAATCTACACTCAATGGACGTATTACAAGATGGATAGTCAATCTAGCCCAGTTTGATGTACAGTTTATGCCTCAAAAAGCTATTAAAGGATCCGTGGTTTCAGATTTCTAGCAGATTTTCCAATAGAGGACTCGACACCAATACAAGACAATGAATTTCCAGATGAAGACTTAATGGTCACTGAAGATGATACTTGGACCTTGTATTTCGACGGAGCCTCAAACCAAAAGGGATGTGGCGTCGGAGTGCTACTAGTATCACCTACAGAAGAGCATGTTCCAATCTCAATAAAGCTTGATTTCGACGTTACCAACAACGCTGCTGAATATGAAGCATGCGTGGTAGGCCTTGAAACAGCCTTGGCATTGGGAGTAAAGAAGTTAAGGATATTCGGAGACTCTTCTTTGATCATCAATCAGATATCTAAAAGGTGGAAAGTAAGGAGCGAAAGCCTAGCCCCTTACCAAACCTATCTGGAAACTCTTACCGATCAGTTAGAGAAGGTAGAATACACATATCTACCTAGAGAAGAAAACCAATTTGTTGATGCCTTGGCAAGATTAGCCTCGATGGTTAGGATTCCCACGGAAATCGAGCAAATGCCTCTAACTATCGAAAAAAGGCACAAACCAGCATATATCCAGGCTATAGAAGACAACGACTTAGTCCAAGGCGAAGAAGAAGAACAAGAAGAAGAACCGTGGTACACAGACATACTCAACTATGTCACCAATGGAGAATACCCTCCTCATGCTGACAAAAGAGCAAAGCGAGCATTGAGACTTTTGGCTTCTCAATATGTACTCATAGACAACGAGCTACATAAAAGGGTACCTAAAGGTCGAGCCCTCTTATGTGTAGGAAAAGTGGATGCACAAAGAATAATGAGAATAGTTCACGAAGGAATCTGTGGCACTCATGTAAATGGCAAAATGTTAGTCCAGAAAATAATGCGAGAAGGATATTATTGGACTACAATGAATAGGGATTGCCATCAATATGTAAAAAGATGCCCTAAGTGCCAAATTTATGCCAATTTACACCATGTCCCTCCATCTTTGCTCTACACCTACACATCGCCATGGCCATTCTCTACATGGGGAATTGACATAATTGGCAAAATCACTCCCCCAGGAACAGGAGGCCACGAATTTATCCTAGTAGCAATCGATTACTTTACGAAGTGAGTCGAAGCGCAATCATACGCTAAACTCACTGCAAAACATGTAGCACTCTTTATCGAAAGAAATATTATTTGTCGATACGGAGTCCCACATGAAATGATAAGTGACAATGGAACTCACTTTCAAGCCGAATGTGAAGAATTGCTACAAAAATATGGCATCCAACATCATCATTCGTCCCCTTATAGACCTCAAGCAAACAGAGCAGTCGAGGCAGCTAATAAAAATCTAAAGACTATCATCGAGAAAATGACAGAAAATTATAAGGATTGGCCAGACAAGCTTCACTTCGCATTGTGGGGTTATCGCACGTCAATCCGTACATCAACAGGAAATACGCCATTTTCCTTAGTATATGGAATGGATGTCGTACAACCTGTCGAACTAGAAATACCATCTCTACGCATTGCGCTAGAGAGTAAACTCGATGAAGTTGAATGGACTAGGGCAAGATATGAAGAATTAATCCTACTCGATGAAAAACGACTAGAAGCTCTACATCACACTCAGTGTTACCAAACTCGTATGGCTAGGCATTTTAATAAGAAGGTCAAGATAAGAAATATCAAAGTAGGAGATTTGGTATTAAAAGCACTAAGGAAAAATGTTTTAGACCCAAGGGGAAAATTTAGACCTAACTGGTCTGGCCCCTACATTGTCAAAACAATCCTGTTAGGAGGTGCAGCAAAACTAACTGATATGGACGGCAATGAATTCTCAAACATGACCAATCTTAACCAACTTAAGAAATACTACCCATAATTACTTGAGTAGGATACTCAAGAGAGCTACGTTCGGCCTGATTCCTTAAGAAAGGATACGTAGGCAACCCTTTGCGGGTGCGGCCACTTTATTTTTCGACATCTCCGCGTTCCATAATCAATTAAAAAGTCAACAGAAAATCGGCAAATTATTGGCGTCGCAGAACAGAGCCTGGCGCCAGACCCCAATAGCTGGCGCCAAACGCCAATTACTGGCGCCAATTTGGGAATAAAATCTGGGCGAATTTCGGTGTTTTTCGGAAAATTTTCGACTTCCGTACTTGAAGAATTTATGGAAAATTAATTTTTTTCGATTTTCATTGCTTTAATAAAATAAATTTAAAGTAAACAATTTAATTGAAAGCTAAAATTTCATTAATAAAATAAAATTACATTATTGATGGAATTTAAATAAGGCTAAAATAAATTAACTTTAAATAAAAATAACCATCTAAGTCTAATAAATCTAAAGCTAAGCAATGCTTTTAATCTTTCTTTTCCTTTCTAGCTCTTTTCCAATTCTTTTATGCTTCCTCCTCTTCATCCATTACTTTAGCTAGTAGGCATCCTTTAGAGGACCTACATTCAATTTTGGAGTAGATGGTCTCCCCTTCAGCTAGCACTCCATGCTTCTTTTCCACCCATTCTTTTTTGTCTGTGGTGTTAGCTTTCCTTTTTCCTTTGTCTTTGGTAGTTTTTTTCTTCCTAGGCATCGTAGGTGTTTTGAATTCAATTCTTGCACCTAAGCGTTCTTTGGCAGGAGTCACCCTGTCACCTAGAAGATTCTTCACATCGGTTCTACCCTGATCAATCGAAGATTTCTTCAGCAACCACTTCTTTACATCATTAGGCAAAGAAGGAGGAACCTTTTGGGTAATCACTTCCCATAAAGGTCTAGCGCTCCAGTAAGCATCGAATCTATCTACTTCTTGAGATACAGGGTACTCATAGGGAGGACGAAGATCCCTGGAAGGAATATTCTGAAGCAAGCCGTATTGTCTTTTCACCCTGCAGGGATAATAATAGGTTACACGAGACAAGCTGGGAAGACGGCAGAAAGGTTTCTTGTTAACACCAACCATCCTTTCTATTTTCCACCATGGGATGACCCACTTGATAGCAAAATCACGTGATTCAAATACTTTTCTCCACCCATGACGCCCAATTTTAGGGATGCGCTTCTTCCTTCTCACGAAGTAATTGGGAGTATATTTTTCAATGTCATCCGGAGGGCTAATTAATCCTAGCCTCTCCATTAGCCACATCTGTAAAAAAATTGCAATAAAAATAAATTATTACAATACAAAAATATATTTTTGATTTATGTAAATTAAAAATATTATTTTTCTACCTGTAATAAAATTGGAGAACCGCGAAGAGGCGCTTTTGGGTCCCTTTTCAATTCATCTAGACTAATCATAGTGTCTCCAACTATTAATGGCATTGGATTCCTCCCTGATTCAATTTGTTCTAAAACAGTGGTTATAATTGATTGACCCTCATTATTTTTACCACTACTAAGAAAAAATTGATTAAGCATGCAAAATAAAAACGCCATTCTTCTATATATATGAAAAGATTCAGAAAGAGGTTTATCAAAATAATGGCGTGCGAGTTCCTTCAAATTAACTACGTTGCCATCCACTATTTTTGATAAATCCCTTTCCTTCAAATTAAAGAAGCGCTCAAAATCCTTATAGTAGTATGCATCTACCCTAGGGATTACTACGAGGTCTATTGCAGGGAAGCCTAAGATAGCATCAAATTCCTCTGGCAAAGGGCTAATCTCATCATACCCTATTCTGAAACAATGCGTATCAACATTCCAAAATTCTAAAGCGGTATGTATGAAGTCTAGGTTTAGATCTACCCCTTTGATGCCATAAATTCCCCCCAAGTGAAATAAATCTAATTCTTTTCTGTCTCTAGCATTAAGAGATCGACACCATTCATGAGTATATTGGGTGAAGGTTTTAGTGGCTAAAGACATGATTATTATTTTTTCTAAAGAAGAGAATAATTTTATTCGTTGGAATTATGAGAAGAATCGGCAGGGCAGGGGGCTATTTATACAGAAATTGCGAAGAGTTTTAATCAGACTGAAACACGGAGTCAGCGTCAATTGGCATCAACCGCCAGAGCTTGGCGCCACACGCTAAGTGTAGCGCCTGGCGCTACGCGCCATAGTGTGGCGCCAGCTGGCGCCAAGTCACCAAGACAGCCGCGCGTGCTCAGTTTGTGTTTTTAATATTAAAATCGACTCGGTTAATGACTTTATGGCTCCGTTTAATATTCCTAAACATCTTTTCTATCTTTTTTTTTAATTAATTAAATATAGCTATTATTTTTAATTTATATTATTCTTTTTTTGGACTTTATTTTAAATTCCAAAACCCGACATTTTTTTGATTTTTTCCTTTTTGATTTTTTTCTTTTTGGGGGAGAGAGTCGGATAATATCCTCCATCAATAATAAAAATGACGGAATTTTTGCGCAAAATTGTTGTCAGACTTCTTTTGCACACACTAACATACACATAATAATAAACAATCAAATAAATTTATGATAACATAAAAATACAAAATGTGTCTCTAAATGATGAGTCAAAGGCAAAGTTCTATAAAGTCAAAATAAAATATACACAGGAACGAACTACGGCGCCGGAGGACATAGGCCCATCATACCATAAAATTGCGCCGTACGATGAGTCACCTCTCCACCAGCTCCAGCTCCAGCTTCAGCACTAGTCTCCGTAGGAGGAGGAAGACTCAAGATAGGACCACTCCAGCCAGGATCAACCTGAGGCTGAGGCCGCGGAGGCTGCTGCGATGACGAGCCGACCTCGTACATCCCACCACCTCTGAAAGCCGAGGTAGCCTCTGCAAAAAATAATTAAATCAGAAACAAAGTAAAATTGAAGCAGCAATGCAAAAATAATGAGTAAAGAAAGGCTACCTCTCGGACAACATCATCCCGACGACAGGTGGCCGCGTTCCTCATCCGGACGAGCTGGCTCCGGAAGGCATCTATGCATCGTGCCATAGCCGAAACCACCTCGCGTGAAAACTGTCAAAAAAATAAGTCAGTAAAAATGCATGATAAATGAACACAAAATTCTGAATTAAAACTAGGCTTACTCTAGTCTGGTGGCGAGGAATCGACCGCTCTACGAAGCGCTCGCCCTCGGGAGCCGGAGAAATCATCTCCTCAATCGGCCCGTACATCCCCTGGTAGTGGATGGACATACGGGGTGGCACGAACTCAGCAGCACCGTCCTGATAAAAACAGAAAAAATCAGTAAAGTATTACTTGGGGGCTACTTAGCGAAAAATAAAAAGCTAAGAATCTTACCCTCACATCCTCAGCCTGTACAGAACAAAGGTAGTAGCTCCTCAGCATAACACCGCCCGAGGATCGCATGGGACCGCCAAGGGGTACCAGCTCCCTCAGGCATGCTCGACAACCGCGCCTCGTCGAACATATGACGTGGTGGAGCGGCAGGAACGACGAAGACATCAGAAGAGTGTTGTCTAGCGACCCTCTCTCCTAAGTACGCGACCGCTCCATAAGTCCCCAGAAAATAGCAACGCTCAGCAGAGTACTGTGAGGCTAATCCAGGGACTGTCCAACCGCCCCACGGTCGATATACCACCTCAGGTCCCTACAAAAAGCATCAATCAGGCAAGAATATATCTAAAACACCGCGGAAAAGCAAGATAAATGATAAAAGTCATACCGAGATGATCCAGCTCCGGACACGTGCAGTAGACATGTCCACGTGGTGGCCGCCCCAAGAGGCGCTCACTGGAAATCCCCGCGGCGATGGTCTCGCCGGCGCAACGGAAGGAAAGTACTCGTAGAACCAAATCTACAAGGAGTTAAAAGTGTGAGTAAATGCTAACTAATATGTAGGGCTAAACTTTATAGGAAACAATGTTTACCTCTACGACCTTCCAAAAAGCAGACAAAGCGACGTTCGTCCTAAAGGACCGGCGACGACACGAGTCCCTCAGCGCACGAACGAAGTCAGCATAGGCCAAGCTGGCCCAGTCATAAGTCCCGATCCGCTGGAGATCACAGACAGCAGGGAGGTAGTAAAGCAATGACCTACTACCCTTGTCAGGGGAGAATTCCCTGAAAACAACATCAGCACGAAGATGCGCACCCGCTGCTCTCGGGTGGTCGCATCGTCATCAAGAGTCGCTGCCAGCGTCGAGCGGCAAATCCCTCTAGCACTGAACTAAGTCGTCTCGACCTCAGCTTGGGCCCGAATAGCGATCGGCCCTAACAACTCCTCGACCTCTGAAGAAAAGACGTTGATCCCACTGTCGAACGGCAGTGGCACAAAAGTGAACTCCAGTCCTGTGATGAGACTGAAGTCCGTAGGGGTGACCATCATCTCGCCTCAAGGGAAATGGAAGGTGTTGGTGGTGTCCCAGAAGAACTCTACCAAAGCGCGCACTACGTGATGACCCCCGCTGGAGGCGACCATAGCCTCGGCGGTCTCAAACAAAGTAGCTAGCCCGCAAGACTCCCACAGGAGCCTTGTCTCAAGATCCCTGGCGATATGCATCCTGTACAAATCGCCTAAACCGTCACAGCCAGAGCCGTGATGCTGTGTCCTCCCGGGCTCGGTACCCTGTCTCACCCTCTCGGAAATGTGGTGGACAGGAGCAAAGAACAGGGTCCGCTCGTCCCACTCCGGAAGTCGACCGAGTGAAGTGGACGGCGTGGCATTGTCCTCTACGGGCTCATGTTCCCGTCTAGTGTTTCGGGACCGTGAACTCGAGCCTCGTTGTCTAGCCATGCTACATTGTGCAGAATTATCATGAATTAAGGTTCTATAGTATCTAAGGTTTGCCTAGCCGCATGGTACTATGTTCGCAAAAAACAGAGTACGTAGTACTAAAACAGAGCACAAATTCAAATTGAGCATGACAGCGTTTTTCAAGCAATCAAACAATTTCTTGCAACACTATAGTGATTATTGTGACAAATTGGACAAGAATTGCTAGCAAAAACATCAAGAACGAGTCACATTGTTCTTCACGACCTTAAGAGGTCCAACAATGGCAATTGTTCATTTCTTCACCAAATTGAGTCAAACAAGTCTCAAATTACTCTCAAGGAAATATACAAACATAATCAAGCAATTTCATGGCATAAAACTTGACAAACAAAGCAAATTGAGCATCATAAAATTCGAATTTTCATGAAATTCGTGAATATTCATGCCAAGAATTCATAAAAACTGATGTGAGTTTGAGGAAAACTTACATAGATCGGGAAAATAGATAAGAAGAGCTTTGATTTGCAACAAATTTGAGCGAATTCGGTTGAGAAACGAGCAAGCAATGAGCAAATGAAGCTTTCGGGTTTCCTCGAGTAGTTTCGCGACGAACGGAGCAGCGAAATGAAGAGAAAATGGGAATTTAAAGAGATTCCCGTGCTGGCGCCAGTCCCTATGCATTGGCGTCACAAGTTGGGCTTGGCGCCTGGCGCCAACATCAGCGCCTGGCGCTAACGCCTCATAGCTGTCGCTGATGGTTTTTCAGCGACGCCAAAGCATCCAGCCACCTGTTGGGGTTGTGCTGGCCTTCTGCAACATATTTTGGGTTCCTTGGTACGCCAGTTAGCCCCTCTAAGCAATTTGATATGATTTATTAATCGTCTTGATTACATAAAGTGATCGACCTGATAAGAGATTGTCTCACTTAGCTTAAGGCGCTTAAGCATTGGCTCATTAGCAAAAAAGCACCGACATATAGGTTCAAGAGCAAAGAGCACCGACATACAGGTTCAAAGCAACGGAAGCGCCGACGTACAGGCATAGCGGAAGCAAAGTTCAGGCGAACTTTTAAAGATCGACAGGCGTGGATCTTTGCTAATTTCCTTTGGAAAATTATCGCATCAAATGAGGATGACTTCAAGAGAAGATATCTTCGACAACGTTCCCTAGCTTGTGGAGAGTTGTCACGAACAACTGGAGGTAATTTCGGGCGAAGTTATCTTCGATAGTATTCCCTAGGATGTGGAATATTATCAATGTGTATGAGGATTATTTCAAGCGAAGTAATCTTTGATAGTATTCCCTAGGATGTGGAATATTATCAATGCGACTGAGGATTATTTCAAGCGAAATAATCTTCGATGATATTCCCTAGGATGTGGAATATTGTCAATGCGGATGAGGATTGTTTCAAGAGAAATAATCTTCGATAGTATTACCTAGGATGTGGAATATTATCATTGCGGAGAGGATAGTTTCAGGCGAAGCAATCTTCCAAATTTGGAAGCAGTTACAGGCGTAGCGGTTTTCAAGCGGGATGGCATTCTCTAGCTTGCAGGAGGTCATCAAAACAGATCGGTTACTTTCAGAGACGTGTGCTCGACGGTGCAAGATACGCGTTTCTTAATTCTTTTATCAGTTTAACTAACGCTAGTTTTGCAGGTATCGGCGTTGCAAGATTGATTTAGGATCGCAGAACGTTCTGAATCATTCTCCGTCCCTATCGCTACTTTGACTTTTGTTTTCGAAACTTGCGTTTCTCCAAACTCAGTCAAAGTGGGGGCTTCTGTAGACACCCATTTGTGTCTCCCCAAAACCAAACCCGGTGATGAGTACCTTTCACGTCGAATCATAATCGAATGAAACGAAAGTGTGGAAAGTCTAGCGTTGCGGAAAGTTTTTATTTCTTTTCTCTTCTCTCTGTTTTTGAAAACTTTATTTTAAGAAAACAGCCAATCCATTTTGGTTGGTCCATGATATGGGTCCAATAGTAGTGTAGTTGGATGGGGCTTGCAAAGACCTTTCCAACGATATATTATAAGCCCAATTCCGATGAATATTGAGGAAGTTATGGCCAATTTACCAAACTGGGCCCGGTTTGAGCTTTATATGCGGCCCAATGATCTAGGGGAGGGCCTAATATGATTTATCATTCCTAATGCAATTAGGAATGGTTTTAGTCTTCTAAAATCTTCTAGAAGGTTCTTTTCATTCCTAATTCAATTAGCATTGATAAGTTGACTTTGTTGACTTTTCAGAGTTTTAATCAAAATCAAATTGCATTTTCGAAGAAATTATATTATTTTATCCTCCAGTACGGTAAACTTATCGGATTTTCGAAAACGCATTGGAATCAAGCTTGGCGTCCAACCCCAGGCCTTGGCGCCCAGCTAGCCAGGGTTGGCGCCAGCTCTGTTTCTTGAGCGTCAGACTCTGTTTTGTTAATTTATCTTTTTTGGCTGATTTTCTCTATAAATATCGTATTAAAAACTCCGTTTTCATTCACCAATTGTTACCATTCATTCACCAATTCTCCTCATTCGCAAGTTATTCACCTTCAATCAGTTTTCATTCATTTCTCTCATTCATCTTCCTCTAAACTTGTTTTTGCATACAAAATTCCGCATTCGCAAGATCTAGAAACACCTAGCCATATTCGAAGTTGCCTTCGCCCTAGACGTGAAAGGTTTAATTTCTGAGGGTTTGGTCCCAAATCTCTATTTCAATTTTTTAATTTAATTGTTTGTTTATTATTTTCCTTGAAGTTACTAACGTGTGTATTTTGTTATTAGAAAGAGATACGAGGCATCAAAGTAAGTAGTTTAATTGTTTTTATTGATGTTATGATGTAGAAATCATGTTTATATTGTTATTATGATATTCCTAGTATCATGTCTAGGGTAATTTTAATATTAAATATGATTGTTATGATGCTTCCTATGTTCTTCCTAATATTTATGATTGTTAGTATCATGTTAGGGTTAAAGATTTGATTTTTATTGCTTAGTGACATGCTAGGGCTTGTTATTAATCTTGTTAGTATCATGCCTAGGATCTTGCTATTATTATGCTTTAATGTTAACATGAACATGATTATGATTATAATTGTTATAATTTATGATGATTATTATCATTATTATTTTGATGATGATTATTTATGATGATATTATTATTATTATTATTATTATTCATGATAATGATTATTTATTATTGTTGCTTGATATATATTTATTCTTTATTGCTTGATCACCTTTTTATGCATGTTAATGGGAATTGGTACTTGTAATCACGCTTAATAAGATAATTAATAATCTTGTTTAGGGTTAATGTGATTATAATTTAAGTGATCGCCAATAATAGTTTATTTGTGCATTAATATTCAACCAACATAGATAAACAGGTTTAGGGTTAAACCTATTGATTGCATGTTAATTAAAAAGCGCACATGAATACGATCAGAATAAAGTAGAGGCCTATTATTAGGGCAGGTTCAATCTCTTTTAGGTTGGATTTGTACCTTCATCCCCGAACCCTTATTTGGTTCATGACCTTATGGAGTTGACGATCTCTTGGATCGTTAAGGGGTGTAACCTTTACCCGTGAACGGTTTACAAGTTCCTAAAACTTGTTGGCGACTCTTTTGCTCTATCTTCTTCCCTTTTGGACGCCACCGTACTTTAGTGTATGATCACAGTGGGGTTCAAGCTAGTGGGATTAAAGCTTGAAATTTATTCCCTACAGGTGGTGGTACTGGTGGTGCTTGCCCCCTAGCATTGGCAACTTAAAGGTCATACTTGTAGGACGCTTGCCCGGGGGGAAAGGCGGTCAAGTCAGGACTAGGTAGGGAAAAGATGGGCAATGCCTGCTCAGTTCCAGTCCTAATACACCAGTGGGGGGTTTGATCACCATCCGATCGTACCCAACCCAACTCCTCTAGGTACCTAGTGTTCATGTAGGTATCTGGTCCACAGTTAGTCATCTGGTGGGGTCTAGTCTCTACAAAACCGGCCTTCTTAATAGCTATCCTAGTGATAAGGCCACCTAGACGGATGGGGGTAGTAGCGGCGTTACTAGCTGTGGCATGCCTGGCTAAGTGATGGATGATATACCTAGCTATGTTAAGCTTCCCGAACCCGTACATACAATGGCCAATAACAGCTAGTTCATTGGTCTGACAGTTATGGGGCTCGTTCCTACCTAAAAAGCTAACACCCGCAAATCTTTGCCATATTTTGGGAACGGGGTGATGGATTGGTTTAGCACTAGCATGTTGGGCGTTAGGCGCCGGCAAACCAGTTAAAGCAGTATAAATATCATCCATTATATATCCAGCATGCCATTGGTGAGGCAAATCAGATTCCAAATCAAATAATTTACCTAAATCAACAAAAGTTAAAGTAATATTTCTATTATTTAACCTAAATATCAGTTTTGGTCCAGTTTTATGGTTATGAACATGCAAAGAAGAAAGAAATTCACAGGTTAATTCACGATAAGTGGCATAATGCATATCAACAAATTTTCTCATACCAATATCGTTCAAAAATCTCCTAACATAGACATATAATCCTAGTGCTTCTAGAGTAGGGCGGTGTAACCACCGTGAAGGAATTACCTCTCACCCGTAGAGCTGCTCAAGCTTTTCCTTCTGCTCTGGGGTTGCTATCTTGATCGTCGGCCAATGTGGTAGTTGCAACGCCGGGTCGAATTTCTGGCTTGAGCTTCCCCCTAGAAGTGTTCTTGCCCTCTTTACCACCATTTTTGAGAATTTTTGAGAATGGGTATAAAAATTATTTGAATGGAACTTGAAGATTTTTATGTAGGATTGTAGAGGGTGAAAAGAAAATTAAAAATATGTAAAAATTATTGGATTTGGGTAAGAGATGGAGAAGAAAACTTAGAGAGAAGGTAGAGAAAAATAGAATTTTAGAGAGAGAAAGTTATGGAGGAAAAGAGAAATGAAGAAAGAAAGAAAGAAGGAGGAAGAAGAAAGAAAAGGGCGTCTGGTGTCTCGCGCCCGGTCGGGCGGGCTGTCGCCTATAGACACCCATTTGTGTCTCCCCAAAATCAAACCCGGTGATGAGTACCTTTCACGTCGAATCATAATCGAATGAAGTGAAAGTGTGGAAAGTCTAGTGTTGCGGATAGTTTTAATTTCTTTTCTTTTCTCTCTGTTTTTGAAAACTTATTTTTAGAAAACAGCCAATCCAGTTTGGTTGGTCCATGATATGGGTCCAATAGTAGTATAGTTGGATGGGGCTTGACAAGAGCTTTCCAACGATATATTATAAGCCCAATTCCGATGAATATTGAGGATGTAATGGCCCATTTACTAAACTGGGCCCGGTTTGAACCTTATATACGGCCCAATGATCTTGGGGAGGGCCTAATATGATTTATCATTCCTAATGCAATTAGGAATGGTTTTAGTCTTCTAGGTTCTTCTAGAAGGTTCATTTCATTCCTAATTCAACTAGCATTGATAAATTGACTTTTTGTTGACTTTTCAAAGTTTTAATTAAGATCAAAGAGCATTTTTGAGGAAAATATACGATTTTATCCTCCAGTACGACAAACTTATCTGATTTTCGAAAACGCGTCAAAAACAGGCCTGGCGCTTGACTCCAAGCATTGGCGCCTCGAACCAGGCCTGGCGCCAGCCATTGGCGCCTAGTGCCAGCTCAATTTTAGGTGCGCCAATCTCGTTTTACGTGCGCCAAGTGCTCTTTTTTGATATTTTATCTTTTTGGCTGATTTTCTCTATAAATAACGTATTAAAAACTCTGTTTTCATTCATCACAATCAGTTTTCATTCGCAATCATTAACTCTCTAACTCTCTCTTAATCATTCACCAATTCTCATCAAGTTTTCTTGATTATTTCATCTCTCTTTCTTTCTCTTTCTTTCTCAAACCTTGCTTTTACATACAAAATTCCGCATTCATTAGATCTAGAAACACCTAACCATATTCGAAGTTGCTTTCGCCCTAGACGTGAAAGGTTTAATTTATGAGGGTTTGGTCCCAAATCTCTATTTCAATGATTTAATTGAGTTGTTTGATTATTATTTCCCTTGAAGTTACTAACGTGTGTATTTTGTTATTAGAAAGAGGTACGAGGCATCAAAGTAAGTTCTTTAATTGATTTATTGATGTTATGATGTAGAAATCATGTTTACATTGTTATTATGATATTCCTAGTATCTTGTTTATGGAAAATGTTATAATATCAAATATGCTTATTATGATTGTTACGATGCTTTCTATGTTCTTCCTAATATTTATGATTGTTAGTATCATGTTAGGGTTAAAAATTTGATTTTTATTGCTTAGTGACATACTAGGGTTTGTTATTAATCTTGTTAGTATCATGCCTAGGATCTTGCAATTATTATGCTTTAATATTAACATGAACATGATTATGATTATAGTTGTTATTATGAATATTATTATTTTGATGATGATTATTTTATTTATAATGATTATTATTGACTATTTATTATGTTGCTTGATATTGATTTTTATTGCTTGATCACACCTTTTATGCATGTTTAAAGGGAATTTGGTATTGGTAATCACGCTTAATAAGATAATTAATAATCTTGTTTAGGTTTAATGTGATTATAATTTCAAGTGATCGTCAATAATAGTTTATGTGTGCATTAAATTCAACCAACATAGATAAACATGTTTAGGGTTAATCCTATTGATTGTATGTTATTAGAAAGCGTACATGAATACGATCAGAATAAAGTAGAGGCCTATTATTAGGGCAGGTTCAATCACTTTTAGGTTGGATTTGTACCTTCATCCCTGAACCCTTATTTGGTTCTAGACCTTATGGAGTTGACGATCTCTTGGATCGTTAAGGGGTGTAACTTTCACCCTGTGAACGGTTTACAAGTTCCTAAAACTTGTTGGCGATTCTTTTGCTCTATCTTCTTCCCTTTTGGACGCCACCGTACTTTAGTGTGTGATCACAGTGGGGTTCAAGCTAGGGGTTAACGCTTGATTTTATTCCCTACAGTTTTTGGTGACTCCACTGGGGAGGATTTCTATTTTAATTTCTGAATTTGTTTCGGCAATGATTTAGAATGTGTGGATGAGACTCGAAACGTTCTAAGTATTTCATGTGCGTAATTTTGATTAACATTATTGTCATATGCATAAAAAAGATCTCATTGGAAAGACCATCCGTAATGAGTTAAAAACATAGGATTTTACACGTAGGAAATTTGAGAAATATCTTTCACAACTAGGACCGAAATAACACCGCGCGAAACTGGAAAATTTTATCGAGCATAGAAAGCTGCTGAGGCATGTGGGAAGTAGCGTCAGGGGCCAGAGCTTGGCGCCAGCATTTTAGTCGTAGCGCTAGATGCTAGTATTGGCGCCAGGCGCTAAAGTTAAAAGTTGGCGCCAGTCTCTGATTGCTGGCGCCAATTTCTCCCAATACCGAGCCAGAAATATGCGTTCTAATTTCGACCGGTTTTTCGTATTGTTTGCTCGATCCTACTTCCTGATTGAATTTTTTCTCACTTTTCTGAAACCCATATGTGTTCTACATATGGACATAACCCTCTGGGAATTCATGCTCCATCTACCCGATTGAACGCTCCATGCAACAAAGGGTACATCCGAGATTGTTGAATTCACCAAACCATGGAAACGAGTTTTTTCTAAAATTCGCGGTGTCCCATCCACTCGCGCCAACCCTTCACGGTTAGGCTTCCGCGCGGTGCATCCGGACAATTAAAAATGGACCCTCTATTGACTAAACCATATCCCAAAATTTAGAGAACCAGAGCCATGGTTAGGTTGCAAACTCATTGCATCATATTGTGCCTACTTGACTAAATGTGCATTATTTGTTGTGCATACTCTATGTGATTTTTCCTAACCGTTTGTTTGACTTGTTTTAAGACTAAATAAACTGATTAATGACTAAAGGACTTTGTTTAATTAATTAATTAATTAATTAATTAGAGCTAATAAATAAACATAAAATCGAGTCATAGTTCCTTTAAGTCAACCCGGATTTTTATTCCCGTATACTGCACAAACGTCAACTTGTTTTGGTCATAGCCGGAGTTATAGGAAGAGCTACGAGTCGTAAAACCTATGGATCTGTAGCCCCGAGTTTTATCTTTAATTTAGCGTTGGTTTCATCTCAATTAGAGTCACGGATAAAAAGTTATGACTAAAATACCATAGTCTGTCCAGTTTAATGCATATACCTGAAGTCTTAACTTAGTCTTTGCTTGAGTCTAGTCACATAGTCTAGCCACATGGTCATGACACGAGTCTTAACGTACCATCTACACTCACTAGTCATAGCACACACTTTTTATATGTCACCATGACCATGTCTTAGGTTCGTGCTTCAGTCGGTTTTTTCCGTCATTTGAGTTGGGGGGTACATTGTATTCTTCTTTCACATTCTATTCCAATCTTTCTTCATCCATCGCATGTTGAATAAAGTTTGACTCAAATAATTAACAATAAATATCCCCAATTTCCTTTTCCACAGTACTTGGTCGAGGAGAGAAGGGCGATTAATTAAGGACAATCTCTTTATTCAAGTCTCGCTTTTTGATAAACTGATTCGTCAAAAGAGGAAGGCTAAGAAGATAATGGCAACTCAAGAGGAAGTTTATGAACTTATGAGTCAATTGACTAACGTGACTGAGACACTGAAGCTACTCACACTCAAGATCGATGATCCTGCGAAGCAACAACAAATGAACCTCATGCAAGAAAGCTTGAGCAAGCTATCTAGTGACTACAAATTTTAGGGCTTGAGTTCACAAGGGGTCTCGCTGGACAAGGAACTTCTTTCGCATAAGTTCAACGCCACTGACATCCCTAAATTCAAGGCAACAGATAATCCTTACTTTCGTCTAAGAGCTTTTGAAACCATAATGAGTATTAAGGGTATCGATAAGAAGGTTTTCCCCTCTCTGTTCTCACTATCTCTTGAAACCATTTGCCAACAATGGTACTTCTTCCTTGACAAAGAGAAAACCTCTACTTGGGAATCGATAGTAAACGCTTTCATTGATAGGTACAAGTGCAATATTCAAGTTGAAACTGACCACAGACAACTTGAGATGCTAAGACAAAAGGAGAATGAAGGTTTTACTTCCTTCTTTAATAGGTGGATGGAAACTTCTGCTAAGATGATTGAGGTGCCCACTGAAAAAGAATCTGTGAGGATGTTTATCAAGAATCTCCAAGAGAAGTATTCGAAGCATTTAAAATATCAACACAATCTGAATACTTTCAAGGCCGTTTATGCCATCGGAATTGAAATCGAAGATGACCTAGCAAAGAAAAAAGCTACTAACAATAGTAACCACGGTGGCTGGAAAGGAAAGGAGAACGACAATCCTTCTTCTTCCGAAAACGCCCACTCTAGTAACAATGTTAGTACCTTTGATCTCAGTGAAGTTTTAGCCATAGATAACCAAGGATCTAAGAAGCAACTAAGGAAAGACTTCACCCCCATTGGGATGAGCTACTATACTGCCTTTGATCGACTCCATGCCAAAGGACTCATTACTTCCATTGGACCTATTCAAGATCCCGCACCTGAAAAAAGATTGCCTAGTTGGAATCCAGACGAACACTGCAAGTACCATCAAGGTAGGGGTCATACTACTGAGAGCTGTTGGAAGCTAAAGGAGGCTATCCAACATTTGATTGATAATAAAAAGCTTCCCATGCCTCCAGTTAATAAGAAGAGCGAGTGATGATAAAGGAAACAACATAAGACAAGAGGCGAGCTTCAACGACAAGATTTTGCGACCTCTTTTTTCTATTTCTTTTTTATTTACCCTTTCCCCAATAAGTCTAGCATAGGCACCTTTTTATTCTCCTTAGATTAATTTTGTAGATTATTTTCTTTCTTCTCTTTTAATAAAATGAGCATTTATTTTCTTGCATATGATCATTTCATTAATATTGCATTAAAAAAAAAACAAAAACTAAAAAATAAAAATCCATGTCGAATTAAGCACAAGGTATACCAATGATTTGAGGCACCCCTTGTAGCCACATCATATCTCCTTTCACCATTCAAATATACAATCCTTCCTTCATAAACAACTTTGAGCCTCGTCTAACGATAGACCCTTCATTTTTTCAACCCACATCTACCTAACCTTGGGATGGGATGGTGTGTAACTTGTGCAATTCTAAAAAAAGAACAAAAGCTTGAGTGATTCAAAATACTAAAATAGCAAAGATAAGCAAGAGAAAATAAATAAATAAAGTGTACAAAAGGGCAAGTGTTCCAATGTCTTTGATATGAAAATATCTTCGATAAGAACACGTCTCAGATTGCGTCTCTTATCGAGTGCTCGGTACCGTGCCTGAGAAACATGAATGCCAAGTGAGTGATAGACCGCATGATCGGGATTGCCCATGCTTATAAAAATAAAATAGATGCTAAAACAAAAGAAAGAGCTAAAAAAGAGTAGAAAACCTCAAGCATGAAAATACAAAGATTCAAAAGCAAGGTTGCACACCTTGGGGGCTTATCTAGGGTCTTGAGCCTTTACCCCTTCTTCTATAACCTTTAGCCCAACCACGTTACAACACTTAAAAAGACCTTTTTGAGTTATACACACACTTGTGTGGGGTTCGGCTAGAGCTACGTTCGGCCTGATTCCTAACGGATACGTAGGCAACCTTACATTGAGGTGCGGCCGTAATAAACATGCATTCGTATTCACATTCACACACTTACACCATGATCATATCAAGGGATCTCCAATGCTCATCCCTATTCAATTAGAGCTAGACTTGGGGGCTTGATCCCTACATCATTAGCTTACCTAGCCTAAGAGTCACCATTATTTGACTCTTCTAATAATAATATACTTTCCACACACTTAGCTCTTGCGGCCTAACTTTAGTGTCACTTTCACACACATCACAGATACATGACCAAATATACTTCCCTTAGGATCCCTTTGTCATGAAATCTCAACGCTGAAGCATGCCTTGTCACATCGCTCATCAATCATAATTGTCATTGCATTACGAAGTATGAAGTGCTTAGCCTCCGTGCCTAAGTTACCCAAATACTTTCATCATTGAGTCAACCATTGAGATAGCCTAGGATGGATTAATCCTTGCACCTTGAGAGATAGTATCAAATGACATTTGACTAAGCTCATTCAACATGCACCTTCAAACTTCGATTCTTTTTTCGCGTCTTTCTTTTTCAGGAGAAAGTCGGTACCCTCCACAAAAATGACGGAAAATTTTTGCTTTTTGCATTTTTGAGTCACATTGAGTCAACACTATGCACACACGGGTCACGAGTCACACGTGTCATTTTACTTCGAGTCGAGTCAACCTCGAGTCGGTCAATCACATCGAGTCAAGCTTATACCTTGAGTCGTGTCAAGTCGATGAGTCAAGCAACATTAAGCCTTAGGTCGACCCTAAGATAATTAAAAAGATTGGAAAAGTTCTATAGTCAAAATAAATACAGGTGCAACAGAATTGGGAAGATTCTACTCCAATTCCTGGCGCCAGAAATATCTCAGCAACGACAGAGCTCGAAGCCTCTCAGAAAGGTGATTTTGACCTCATACAGCAATTTCGGGTTCCTTGGTACGCCAGTTAGCCCCTATAAGCAATTTGACATGATTGAGTAGTCGATTTGATTACAACCGCAAGTAAGTGATCGACCTGACGAAAGATCGTCTCACTTAGCTTAAAGCGCCTAAGAATTGGCTCATCACGGAGACACCGACATACTGGTTTTAGCGAAAGCAAAGTTCAAGCGAGCTTTAAAGATCGACGAGTGTTGGTCTTCGGTAATTTTCTTCGGAATATTATCGCAACAACTGAGGATGACTTTGAGTAAAGTTATTTTCGACGACATTCGCTAAGATTGTGGAAGTTGTCACTAAAGATTTGAGAAGATAGCACGAGATGGGCGGTCTTCGACAGCGTCTGCTAAGATTGTGGAAGTTGTCACCCAAGATTTGAGGAGATAGCACGAGATGGGCGGTCTTCGACGGCATTCGCTAAGATTGTGGAGGTTGTCACCCAAGATTTGAGAAGATAGCACAAGATGGGCGGTCTTCGACGGCGTTCTCTAAGATTGTGGAGGTTGTCACCAAGATATGAGAAGAGCGGTTCATGATGAGGCGGTCTTCGACGACTTTTGCTATGATTGGAAAGGTTGTCACTATGACTCAAGAAAAGGCTCAAGATGTAGCAACATTGATGGACGGCGTTCCATAGATTGCGGAAGATCGTCAAAGCAAACAGCAAGATGGCGTTCCATAGATTGTGGAAAGTTGTCAAAAAAGCAACTGAAGGTGATTTCAAGAGAAATAATCTTCGATAGTATTCCCTTGGACTGGAATATTATCAATGCGGATGAGGGTTGTTTCAAGAGAAATAATCTTCGATGGTATTCCCTTGGACGTGGAATATTATCATAGAGGAGGAGGATCGTTTCAGGCGAAGCAATCTTCTATATTGGAAGCAGTTACGGGCGTAGCAGTTTTCAAGCGGGATGGAATTCTCTAGCTTGCAGGAGGTCATCAAAACAAATCGGTTACTTTCAGAGACGTGTGCTCGACGGTGCAAGATACGCGTTTCTTAACTCTTTTATCTGTTTAACTAACGCTAGTTTTGCAGGTATCAGCGTTACAAGAGTGGTTTAGGATTGCAGAACGTTCTGAATCATTCTCCGTCCCTATCGATACTTTGACTTTTGTTTTCGAAACTTGCGTTTCTCCAAACTCAGTCAAAGTGGGGGCTTCTGTAGGAACCCATTTGTGTCTCCCCAAAACCAAACCCGGTGATGAGTACCTTTCACGTCGAATCATAATCGAATGAAGTGAAAGTGGGGAAAGTCTAGTGTTGCGGATAGTTTTAATTTCTTTTCTTTTCTCTCTGTTTTTGAAAACTTATTTTAAGAAAATAGTCAATCCAGTTTGGTTGGTCCATGATATGGGTCCAATAGTAGTATAGTTGGATGGGGCTTGACAAGAGCTTTCCAACGATATATTATAAGCCCAATTCCGATGAATATTGAGGATGTTATGGCCATTTACTAAACTAGGCCCGGTTTGAACCTTATATACGGCCCAATGATCTTGGGGAGGGCCTTATATGATTTATCATTCCTAATGCAATTAGGAATGGTTTTAGTCTTCTAGATTCTTCTAGAAGGTTCTTTTCATTCCTAATTCAATTAGCATTGATAAATTGACTTTTTGTTGACTTTTCAAAGTTTTAATTAAGATCAAAGAGCATTTTTGAGGAAAATATACGATTTTATCCTCCAGTACGACAAACTTATCTGATTTTCGAAAACGCGTCAAAAACAGGCCTGGCGCCAGCCATTGGCGCCTAGTGCAAGCCATTGGTGCCTGGCGCCAATTAGCTGGTGCTGGCGCTAGCTCTATTTTAAGCGCGCCAATCTCGTTTTACGTGCGCCAAGTGCTCTATTTTGATATTTTATCTTTTTGGCTGATTTTCTCTATAAATAACGTATTAAAAACTCTGTTTTCATTCACCTACAATCAGTTTTCATTCGCAATCATTAATTCTCTAACTCTTTCTTAATCATTCACCAATTCTCATCAAGTTTTCTTGATTATTTCATCTCTCTCTCTTTCTCTTTCTTTCTCAAACCTTGCTTTTACATACAAAATTCCGCATTCATTAGATCTAGAAACACCTAGCCATATTCGAAGTTGCTTTCGCCCTAGACGTGAAAGGTTTAATTTATGAGGGTTTGGTCCCAAATCTCTATTTCAATTATTTAATTTAGTTGTTTGATTATTATTTCCCTTGAAGTTACTAACGTGTGTATTTTGTTATTAGAAAGAGGTACGAGGCATCAAAGTAAGTTCTTTAATTGATTTATTGATGTTATGATGTAGAAATCATGTTTAAATTGTTATTATGATATTCCTAGTATCATGTTTAGGGAAAAGGTTATAATATCAAATATGCTTATTATGATTGTTACGATGCTTCCTATGTTCTTCCTAATATTTATGATTGTTAGTATCATGTTAGGGTTAAAGATTTGATTTTTATTGCTTAGTGACATGCTAGGGTTTGTTATTAATCTTGTTAGTATCATGCCTAGGATCTTGCAATTATTATGCTTTAATATTAACATGAACATGATTATGATTATAATTGTTATTATGAATATTATTATTTTGATGATGATTATTTTATTTATAATGATTATTATTGATTATTTATTATGTTGCTAGATATTGATTTTTATTGCTTGATCAAACCTTTTATGCATGTTTAAAGGGATTTTGGTATTTGTAATCACGCTTAATAAGATAATTAATAATCTTGTTTTGGTTTAATGTGATTATAATTTCAAGTGATCGCCAATAATAGTTTATGTGTGCATTAAATTCAACCAACATAGATAAACATGTTTTGGGTTAATCCTATTGATTGTATGTTAATTAGAAAGCGCACATGAATACGATCAGAATAAAGTAGAGGCCTATTATTAGGGCAGGTTCAATCTCTTTTAGGTTGGATTTGTACCTTCATCCCCGAACCCTTATTTGGTTCTAGACCTTATGGAGTTGACGATCTCTTGGATCGTTAAGGGGTGTAACCTTCACCCTGTGAACGGTTTACAAGTTCCTTAAACTTGTTGGCGACTCTTTTACTCTATCTTATTCCCTTTTGGACGCCACCGTACTTTAGTGTATGATCACAGTGGGGTTCAAGCTAGGGGTTAACGCTTGATTTTATTCCCTACATTGCCCGATCGGGCGATCTAGGTATTTTTTATTTGCCGCTCTCGGGCCCGGTCGGGCGGACCTTCGCCTGGTCGGGCGATCTTTATGCCCAATTTTCTCTTCCTCTCGCGCCCGATCGGGCGATCTAACGCCCAGAAATTCCTCATCTCTCGCATCAGGTCGGGCGATCTAATATGTTCGTATACGTCAAATCTCGCGCTCGATCGGGCGGTCCTTCGCCCGGTCAGGCAAAAATTAAGCTTTTTCTACCCTCACTCTCGCGCCCGGTCGGGCCCGAGGCTAATTGGACGATTTTTTGGCTTTCTTCTTTTCTTCAATTCTTGGCTGACTCTTTTCCTTCATACCCGTACAAAGAACTCATAAACTCATTAAATCCCCTCCTCTCTCCTCGCATAAGAAAAAGAAAGAAAAACTAGTCTAAAAAGCATTAAAATACGAGTTGCCTCCCGCAAAGCGCTTGTTTATCTAGGTCCCGCACGACCTTCTTACCAAGTACAAGAATTAGGACCCTTGGCCTAACGCTTGGTCGGGTGGTTTCTCACCCGGTCGAGCGGTGTTTAGGCCACGACGCGACTTCCTGACATACCCTGTGGGACGCCAATTCACTTCATCTGGTGGATCATCCTTGACTTGGATTAGGGGCTCTTCAATGCTTTGCACTAAAGATCCCTCTTCGATCGAGGGTTGCTTCAAATTGTCACTGCATTTAGCACTTGCAACTCGATCTGGCGGAACACTCACCGTAGGCTCAATTTCCACAACTTGCTTGTTTGATTCCACATTCTCATCCTCAAAGCCAAGACCGACAGTGTAGAGGGCTCTTTCTATTGCATCAACTTCCTTTTGTCATTTGTCTTTCTCATCTGGAAAGGATGCAACACAAGATACCGTCTTCAAGGGATCTTTTACTAGAGCTTGGGGCTTGTTAGAATAACTTCGAACCACATTAACACTAAAGAACTTCTCCTCTATCATGGGGCTTTTAGGGGTATTATTAAGATTAAAAATAATTTGGGAAATTCTCTTTGGTAGACCTCTAATAATAAACATTCTCAGTGGTCAAATGCAAAAAAAGTTATTATCCTTGGTGAACTATGTTTTAAAAAGTTTTATCAATGGTAACATTAAGCAAGGTAATTAGGCACTTTAAGCAAAAACTATGGTTAACTAATGAAGTAATGACTAATTTGACCCTATGGTTAACCCCTTCTTAGATTTTTTTAAAGGAAAAAAAACCCAAACCCCTCACCTAGCCACCAGCACCACTGCCAGCGGCTAACCCCCAGCCGGCTTGCCTTCCCACCGGTCGGCGACGCCTGTCCTCTACCACCTCTGGCCGTCGACGCCCCACCTCGGCCCCGTTCCTCCCCCCTTTCCCATTTCCCCCATCGATCACCACCTGCCCCACCTCCTCTCTTTCCCAGTTCCCCCACCACCGTTTGTCGGGCCCTTATCGCACCCAAAACCACCACGAAAACCAACACCCCTCCCTGACAAAACCACCACAAACCCTTGAAATCTACCCAAAACCACCAGAAAACCGAAACCCATTTCCTGGGTTTGGTTTCGAAACCCTAAACGGGTTTGGGTATTTTTCTGGTGTTTTGGGGTTTTTTAGGGTTTTTGGCCAGCGAACAAGGGAGGGGGGGTCATCAGGGAAGGGCGCCGGTTTTGTGGTGGTTAGAGTGATCTGCAGTGGGCATTAGGTGAGGAAAATAGGAAGGGTCGAAAAAGGAGGAGAGAGAGGAGGTGGGGGCGGGGGAGGCGGGGCGTCACCAGGGGAGGCCGGCGCACCAGCGAAGGTAGAGCTGGGCGCCGGTGCCGGCGTCGGTTTTGGTGTAGGAGGGGGAGGGGGAGGGGGAGAGGGAATGATGGCGAATGGTGGGGAAGGTGGTGGCAGGGTGGTGGTTTTTATTTTTTATTTTTTTTAATTAATTTTAAAATGGGGGTATTTTAGGCATCACAACTTTTTTTTTCACTTAGAACGGTTAACCATGGTTAATAAATGCCTAATTACCTTGCTTAATGTTACCATTAATAAAGCTTTTTAAAACATGGTTCACCAAGGATAATAACTGTTTTTGCATTTGACCACTGAGAATGTTTATTATTAGAGGTCTACTAAAGAGAATTTCCCTTTATTTTATCGTCCCCTACTAATAGTGTCAGTTTGCCACTTCTCACATCTATAATTGCTCCTGCAGTGTTAAGGAATGGTCTACCCAAAATAATTGGGGTTTGCGTATCCTCAGCCATATCAAGAACAACAAAATCAACAGGTATATAAAATTTACCTACTCTAACAGGAACATCCTCTAAAACACCTAAGGGGTATTTAAAAGAACGGTCGGCCATTTGTGGAGTAATATTGGTAGCTTTTAATTTACCCATATTTAACTTGGAACACACAGACAAGGGCATGACACTAACACTAGCACCCAAATCACACAATGCATTATCAATCATTAGATTGCCAATATGACAAGGGATAGAAAAAATACCCGGATATTTTAATTTAGGTGGAGATTTATTATGAAGTACGTCACTACACTCTACAGTGAAAGCTACTGTCTCTACCTCACTAATAGACCTTTTTCTTGTCTATATTTCCTTCATAAATTTTTCATATGCAAGAATTTGGGTAATTAATTCAGTGAAGGGAATTGTTACCTGCAAATCTTTTACCATCTCCAGAAACTTACCAAACTGCTTAGCCAAATTTGTTTTCAAGTGACTATTGGGGAATGGAAGTTTGATAACTGGCTTTGGAGCATTACTGCCCTTATCTGGAGCTGCTACCTTCCCTAGAGTCGTACCCTACAATGTAAAATCAGATATATTAGTACTATTCTTTAGCCCTGCGGGGCTATTAGCTACATTGTCAGGTTTAACGGAATCAAGATTAGCATTATTTATTAAAACAGGTTCATCATCTCTAGGCATAAGGGGCCCTTCATAGTTTGAACCACTCCTTAGAATAATTACATAGGCTTGATCCGTAGGCCTGGTCGACTGTGCTTGCAGGGTTCCCTGTTGACGGGCTTGTAAAGTTGCGCAATTTGATTATCTACAATTTTATTGTAGGCTAGGATCGAATCAATTTGGGCATCTCTACTCTCCATGTGCTTCTTCAGATTAGCCAGCAACGCTCTAATTTCTACCAAAGCTTGGTCGGAAGATGAGGAGGGTTGTTGTGGTTGGTTCTTCTGGCCAGCATTTGAGTGGTAATATTTCTGCTGTTGTTGTTGTGGCGCCTGTGGTTCTTGTGGTGGTGGTGGATTTTGAACATTAGTACTTCGGTAGGAAAGGTACGGATGATTCCGGTACCCAGGATTGTAGGTGTTGGAGTATGGGTTATTCTACCTATAAGCTTGAAAGACATTGACTTGCTCCACGGAACTCTTGCAATCTTGCTCCCAATGACCTATAATTCCACAATTTTCACATAAAGCCTCATTAGCATTATGTAGACACCCATTTGTGTCTCCCCAAAACCAAACCCGGTGATGAGTAACTTTCATGTCGAATCATAATCGAATGAAGCGAAAGTGTCTAGTGTTGCAGATAGTTTTAATTTCTTTTCTCTTCTCTCTGTTTTTGAAAACTTATTTTAAGAAAACAGAAAATCTAGTTTGGTTGGTCCATGATATGGGTCCAATAGTAATGTAGTTGGATGGGGCTTGCAAAGACCTTTCCAACGATATATTATAAGCCCAATTCTGATGAATATTGAGGAAATTATGGCCAATTTACCAAACTGGTCCCGGTTTGAGCTTTATATACGGCCCAATGATCTAGGGGAGGGCCTAATATGATTTATCATTCCTAATGCAATTCGGAATGGTTTTAGTCTTCTAGATTCTTCTAGAAGATTCTTTTCATTCCTAATTCAATTAGCATTGATAAATTGACTTTTGTTGAATTATCAGAGTTTTAAGTAAAATCGAAGAGCATTTTTGAGGAAAAGATACGAATTTATCCTCCAGTACGGAAAACTTATCTGATTTTCGACAACGCGTCAAAAACAGGCCTGGCGCCTGACTCCAGGCATTGGCGCCTGGCGCCAGCCATTGGCGCTTGGTGCTAGCCATTGGCGCCTGGCGCCAATTAGCTAGGGTTGGCGCCAGCTCTGTTTTTCGTGCGCCAGACTCTGTTTTGTTAATTTATCTTTTTGGCTGATTTTCTCTATAAATAACGTTGTAAAAACTCCGTTTTCATTCATCTACATTCACCAATTCACACGAATTCTCACCTACAATCAGTTTTCATTCGCAATCATTAATTCTCTCATTCTCTTCTCATTCATTCAATTCTTTCTTGCTCTTTTCTAAACTTGCTTTTTATATACAAAATTCTGCATTCATTAGATCTAGATACACCTAGCCATATTCGAAGTTGTCTTCGCCCTAGACGTGAAAGGTTTAATTTCTGAGGGTTTGGTCCCAAATCTCTCGTTCAATTATTTAATTTAATTGTTTGATTATTATTTTCCTTGAAGTTACTAACGTGTGTATTTTGTAATTAGAAAGAGGTACGAGGCATCAAATTAAGTACTTTAATGGTTTTTAGTTGATATTATGGTGTAGAAATCATGTTTGCATTGTTATTATGATATTCCTAGTATCATGTCTAAGGTAATTTTAATATTAAATATGATTTCTATGATGCCTTTTATGTTCTTCCTAATATTTATGATTGTTAGTATCATGTTAGGGTTAAAGATTTGATTTTTATTGCTTAGTGACATGCTAGGGTTTGTTATTAATCTTGTTAGTATCATGCCTAGGATCTAGCTATTATTATGCTTTAATGTTGATATGATTATTTTAATTATGATTTATTATTATGATTTTATGATTATAATTGTTATAATTATTGTCATGATTATATTTATTTATTTATTATTATGTTGCTTGATGCTATTTATTGTTATTGCTTGATCACACCTTTTATGCATGTTTAAAGGGAATTTATACTTGTAATCATGCTTAATAGGATAATTAATAATCTTGTTTAGGGTTAATATGATTATAATTCAAGTGATCGCCAATAATAGTTTTGTTTGTGCATTAATATTCAACCAACATAGATAAACAGGTTTAGGGTTAAACCTATTGATTGCATATTAATCAAAAAGCGCACATGAATACGATCAGAATAAAGTAGAGGCCTATTATTAGGGCAGGTTCAATCTCTTTTAGGTTACCTTCATCCCCGAACCCTTATTTGGTTCTAGACCATATGGAGTTGACGATCTCTTGGATCGTTAAGGAATGTAACCTTCACCCTGTGAACGGTTTACAAGTTCCTAAAAAACTTGTTGGCAACTCTTTTGCTCTATCTTCTTTCCCTTTGGACGCCACCGTACTTTAGTGTATGATCACAGTGGTGTTCAAGCTAGGGGTTTAACGCTTGAAATCTATTCCCTACAGTTTTTGGCGACTCCACTGGGGAGGATTTCTATTTTAATTCCTGAATTTGTTTCGGCAATGATTTAGAATGAGTGGATGAGATACGAAACGTTCTAAATATTTCATGTGCGTAATTTTGATTAACATTATTGTCATATGCATAAAAAAGATCTCATTGGAAAGACCATCCGTAATGAGTTAAAAACATAGTATTTTACACTTAGGAAATTTGAGAAATATCTTTGACAACTAGAACCGAAATAACACCGCGCGAAACTGGAAAATTTTATCGAGCACAGAAAGCTGCTGAGGCATGTGGGAAGTAGCGCCAGAGGCCAGAGCTTGGCGCCAGCATTTTATCTGTAGCGCCAGACGCCAGTATTGGCACCAGGCGCTACAGTTAAAAACTGGCGCCAGTCTCTGATTGCTGGCACCAATTTCCCCCAATACCAAGCCAGAAATATGCGTTCTAATTTCGACCGGTTTTTCGTATTGTTTGCTCGATCCTACTTCCTGATAGAATTTTTTTCTCACTATTCTGAAACCCATATGTGTTCTACATATGGATATAACCCTCTGGGAATTCATGCTCCATCTACCCGATTGAACGCTCCGTGCAACAAAGGGTACATCCGAACCATGGAAGCGAGTTTTTTCTAAAACTCGCGGTGTCCCATCCACTCGCGGTTCCCTTCACGGTTAGGCTTCCGCGCGGTGCATCCGGACAATTAACCATGGACCCTCTATTGACTAAACCATATCCCGAACTTTAGAGAACTAGAGCCATGGTTAGGTTGTGAACTCATTGCATCATATTGTGCCTACCTGACTAATTGTGCATTATTTGTTCTGCATACTCTATGTGATTTTTTCTAACCGTTTGTTTGACTTGTTTTAAGACTAAATAAACTGATTAATAACTAAAGGACTTTGTTAAATTAATTAATTAATTAATTTGAGCTAATAAATAAACATAAAATCGAGTCATAGTTCCTTTAAGTCAACCCGGATTTTTATTCCCGTATACTGCACAAACGTCAACTTGTTTTGGTCATATCCAGAGTTCTAGGAAGAAATACGAGTCGTACAACCTATGGATCTGTAGCCCCGAGTTTTATCTTTAATTTGGCGTTGGTTTGATCCCAATCAGAGTCACAGATCAAACGTTATGACTAAAATACCAGCGCCTGTCCAGTTTAATGCGTATGCATGAGGTCTTAACTTAGTCTTTGCTTGAGTCTAGTCACATAGTCTAGCCACATGGTCATGACACGAGTCTTAACATGTTACCTACACTCACTAGTCCTAGCACAAACTTCGAGTATATGTCACCATGACCATGTCTTAGGTTCATGCATGAGTCGGTCTTTTCCGTCATTTGAGTTGGGGGTACACTCTATTCCTACTTCTTCATATCCTTCCATCTAATTCTTCTTTCACATTCTATTCCAATATTTCTTCACTTCCTCCATCCATTGGATGTTGAATAAAGTTTGAGTCAAATAATTAACAATGAATATCCCCAAATTCCTTTTCCTCAGTACTTGGTCGAGGAGAGAAGGGCGATTAATTAAGGACAACCTCTTTATTCAAGTCTCGCCTTTTGATAAACCGATTTGTCGAAAGAGGAAGGCTAAAAAGATAATGGCAACTCAAGAGGAAGTCAATGAGCTTAGGAACCAATTGGTTACCGTGACTGAGACACTGAAGCTACTCACACTCAAGATCAATGATCCCGTGAAGCAACAACAAATGGACCTCATGCAAGAAAGCTTGAGCAAGCTATCTAGTGACTACAAATTTCAGGGCATGAGTTCACAAGGGGTCTCGCTGGACAAGGAACTTCTTCCACATAAGTTCAACGCCACTGACATCCCTAAATTCAAGGCAACAGATAACCCTTACTTCCATCTAAGAGCTTTTGAAACTATAATGAACATTAAGGGTATCGATAAGAAGGTTTTCCCCTCTCTGTTCCCACTATCTCTTGAAACCGTTTTCCAACAATGGTTCTTCTCCCTTGACAAGGAGAAAACCTCAACCTGGGAATCGATAGTAAACGCTTTCGTTGATAGGTACAAGTGCAATATCCAAGTTGAAACCGACCATAGACAACTTGAGATGCTAAGACAAAAAGAGAATGAAGGTTTTACTTCTTTCTTTAAGGAGGGAAACTTCCGCTAATATGATTGAGTTCCCCACTGAAAAGGAATCTGTGAGGATGTTTATCAAGAATCTCCAAGAGAAGTATTCGAAGCATTTAAAATATCAACACAATCTGAATACTTTCAAGGCCGTTTATGACATCGGAATTGAAATCGAAGATGACCTCGCAAAGCAAAAAGCTACTAACAATATTAACCACGGTGACTGGAAAGGAAAGAAGAACGACAATCCTTCTTCTTCCAAAAATGCCCACTCTAGTAGCAATGTTAGTACCTTTGATCCCAGTGAAGTTTTAGCCATAGATAAGCAAGGATCTAAGAAGCAACTAAGGAAAGACTTCACCCCCATTGGGATGAGCTACGATACTGCCTTCGATCGACTCCATGCCAAAGGACTCATTACTCCCATTGGACCTATTCAAGATCCCGCACCTGAAAAGAGATTGCCTAGATGGAATCCAGATGAACACTGCAAGTACCATCAAGGTAGGGGTCATACTACTGAGAGCTGTTGGAAGCTAAAGGAGGCTATCCGATCCAACATTTGATTGATAATAACAAGCTTCCCATGCCTCCAGTTAACAAGAAGAGCGAGTGATGATAAAGGAAACAACACAAGGCAAGAGGCGAGCTTCAACGACAAGATTTCGTGACCTCTTTTTCTATTTCTTTTTCATTTTTTCCCTTCCCCAATAAGTCTAGCATAGGAACCTTTCTTTTCCTTTAGATTTATTTTGTAGGATCATTATATATTTTCTTTTTTAATAAAATGAGCATTTATTTCCTTATATATGATCATTTCATTATATTGCATTAAAAAAAATGTCGAGTTAAGCACAAGGTATACCAATGATTTAAGGCACCCCTTGTAGCCAAATCATATCTCATTTCACCCTTCAATTATACAATCCTTTCTTCATAAACCACTTTGAGCCTCGTCTAACGATAGACCCTTCATTTTTTCAACCTATATCTACCTAACCTTGGGATGGGATGGTGTGTAACTTGTGCAATTCTAAAAAAAGAACAAAAGCTTGAGTGATTCAAAATACTAAAATAGCAAAGATAAGCAAGAGCAAATAAATAAATAAAGTGTACAAAAGGGTAAGTGTTCCAATGTCTTTGATATGAAAATATCTTCGATAAGAACACGTCTCAGATTGCGTCTCTTATCGAGTGCTCGGTACCGTGCCTGAGAAACATGAATGCCAAGTGAGTGATAGACCGCATGATCGGGATTGCCCACGCTTATAAAAATAAAATAGATGCTAAAGCAAAAGATAAAAGAGAGCTAAAAAAGAGTAGAAACTCAAGCATAAAAATATAAAGATTCGAAAGCGAGGTTGCACACCTTGGGGGCTTAGCTAGGGTCTTGGGCCTTTATCCCCTTCTTCTTTCAAACCTTTAGCCTAATCACGTTACAACCCTTAAAAAGACCTTTTTGAGGTATACATACACTTGTGCGAGGTTCGGCTAGAGCTACGTTCGGCTTGATTCCTAACGGATACGTAGGCAACCTCACAAAGGGGTGCGGCCGTAATAAACATGCATTTACATTCACATTCACACACTTGCACCATGATCATATCAAGGGATTTTCTATGCTCATCCCTATTCACTTAGAGCTAGACTTGGGGGCTTGATCCCTACATCATTAGCTTACCTAGCCTAAGAGTCAACATTATTTGACTCTTCTAATAATAATATTTTCTCCACACACTTAGCCTTTGCGGCCTAGCTTTAGTGTCACTATCACACACTGCACAAATACATGACCGAATATACTTCCCTTAGGAACCCTTTGTCACGGAATCTTAACATAACGCTGAAGCATGCCTTGTCATATCAACATCACTCATCAATCATAATTGTCATTGCATCACGAAGTATGAAGTGCTTAGCCTCCATGCCTAAGTTACCCAAATGCTTTCATCATGGAGTCAACCATTGAGATAGCCTAGGATGGATTAATCCTTGCACCTTGAGAGATTGTATCAAATGACATTTGACTAAGCTTATTCAACATGCATCTTCAAAACTTCGATTCTTTCCTTTTCGTGTCTTTCTTTTTCGGGAGAAAGTCAGTACCCTCCACAAAAATGACGGAAATTTTTTTCTTTTTTGCATTTTCGAGTCGCACGATCACATTACAATGCACACACGAGTCATGTACACATTGAGTCAAGTCGTGTCATATCACTTTGATTTGACTCTAACACATATGTCATTTCACATTGAGTCGAGTCAACCTCGAGTCAATCATATCGAGTCATGTTTATACCTTGAGTCGTGTCAAGTCGATGAGTCTAGCAATGCTAAACCTTAGGTCAACCCTAAGATGGTTAAAAAGATTAGCAAAGTTCTATAGTCAAAATAAATACAGGTGCAGTAGAATAAGGAAGACCCTACTCCATTTCCTGGCGCCAGAGATATCTCAGCAGCGACAGAGCTCGAAGCCTCTCAGAAAGGTGATTTCGACCTCATACAACAATTTCGGGTTCCTTGGTACTCCAGTTAGCCCCTATAAGCAATTTGACATGATTGAGTAGTCGATTTGATTACAACCGCAAATAAGTGATCGACCTGACGAAAGATCGTCTCACTTAGCTTAAAGCGCCTAAGAATTGGCTCATCACGGAGACACCGACATACTGGTTTTAACGGAAGCAAAGTTCAAACGAGCTTTAGAGATCGACAAGCGTTGGTCTTCGGTAATTTTCTTCGGAATATTATCGCAACAACTGAGGATGACTTCAAGTAAAGTTATTTTCGACAGCGTTCGCTAAGATTGTGGAAGTTGTCACCAAAGATTTGAGAAGATAGCACGAGATGGGCGGTCTTCGACGGCATTCGCTAAGATTATGGAGGTTGTCACTAAGATTTGAGGAGATAGCACGAGATGGGCGGTCTTCGACGGCATTCGCTAAGATTGTGGAGGTTGTGACCAAAGATTTGAGAAGATAGCACGAGATGGGCGGTCTTCGACGGCGTTCGCTAAGATTGTGGAGGTTGTCACCAAGATATGAGAAGAGGGGTTCATGAAGAGGCGGTCTTCGATGACTTTTGCTATGACTTTTGCTCGACGGTGCAAGATACGCATTTCTTAACTCTTTTATCTGTTTAACTAACGCTAGTTTTGCAGGTATTGGCATTACAAGAGTGGTTTAGGATCGCAGAACGTTCTGAATCATTCTCCGTCCCTATCGATACTTTGACTTTTGTTTTCGAAACTTGCGTTTCTCCAAACTCAGTCAAAGTGGGGGCTTCTGTAGACACCCATTTGTGTCTCCCCAAAACCAAACCCGGTGATGAGTAACTTTCATGTCGAATCATAATCGAATGAAGCGAAAGTGTGGAAAGTCTAGTGTTGCGGATAGTTTTAATTTCTTTTCTCTTTACTCTGTTTTTGAAAACTTATTTTAAGAAACAGCCAATCCAGTTTTGTTGGTCCATGATATGGGTCCAATAGTAATGTAGTTGGATGGGGCTTGCAAAGACCTTTCCAACGATATATTATAAGCCCAATTCCGATGAATATTGAGGAAATTATGGCCAATTTACCAAACTGAGCCCGGTTTGAGCTTTATATACGGCCCAATGATCTAGGGGAAGGCCTAATATGATTTATCATTCCTAATGCAATTCGGAATGGTTTTAGTCTTCTAGATTCTTCTAGAAGATTCTTTTCATTCCTAATTCAATTAGCATTGATAAATTGACTTTTGTTGACTTTTCAGAGTTTTAATTAAAATCAAAGAGCATTTTTTAGGAAAAGATACGATTTTATCCTCCAGTACGGAAAACTTATCTGATTTTCGAAAATGCGTCAAAAACAGGCCTGGCGCTTGACTCCAGGCATTGGCGCCTGGAACCAGGCCTGGCGCCTGGTGCCAGCCATTTGCGCCGGGCGCCAATTAGCCAGGTGCTAGCGCCAGCGCTGTTTTTCGTGCGCCAAACTCTGTTTTGTTAATTTATCTTTTTGGCTGATTTTCTCTATAAATAACGTCGTAAAAACTCCGTTTTCATTCATCTACATTCACCAATTCACACGAATTCTCACCTACAATCAGTTTTCATTCGCAATCATTAATTCTCTCATTCTCTTCTCATTCATTCAATTCTTTCTTTCTCTTTTCTAAACTTGCTTTTTATATACTAAATTCCGCATTCATTATATCTAGATACACCTAGCCATATTCGAAGTTGTCTTCGCCCTAGACGTGAAAAGTTTAATTTCTGAGGGTTTGGTCCCAAATCTCTCTTTCAATTATTTAATTTAATTGTTTGGTTATTATTTTCCTTGAAGTTACTAACGTGTGTATTTTGTTATTAGAAAGAGGTACGAGGCATCAAAGTAAGTACTTTAATGGTTTTTAATTGATATTATGGTGTAGAAATCATGTTTGCATTGTTATTATGATATTCCTAGTATCATGTCTAAAGTAATTTTAACATTAAATATGATTGCTATGATGCCTTTTATGTTCTTCCTAATATTTATGATTGTTAGTATCATGTTAGGGTTAAAGATTTGATTTTTATTGCTTAGTGACATGCTATGGTTTGTTATTAATCTTGTTGGTATCATGCCTAGGATCTTGCTATTATTATGCTTTAATGTTGATATGATTATTTTAATTATGATTTTATGATTATAATTGTTATAATTATTGTCATGATTATAATTATTTATTTATTATTATGTTGCTTGATGCTATTTATTGTTATTGCTTGATCACACCTTTTATGCATGTTTAAAGGGAATTTATACTTGTAATCATGCTTAATAGGATAATTAATAATCTTGTTTAGGGTTAATATGATTATAATTCAAGTGATCGCCAATAATAGTTTTCTTTGTGCATTAATATATAACCAACATAGATAAACAGGTTTAGGGTTAAACCTATTGATTGCATGTTAATCAAAAAGCGCACATGAATACGATCAGAATAAATTAGAGGCCTATTATTAGGGCAGGTTCAATCTCTTTTAGGTTGGATTTGTACTTTCATCCCCAAACCCTTATTTGGTTCTAGACCTTATGGAGTTGACGATCTCTTGGATCGTTAAGGGGTGTAACCTTCACCCTGTGAACGGTTTACAAGTTCCTAAAAAACTTGTTGGCGACTCTTTTGCTCTATCTTCTTTCCCTTTGGACGCCACCGTACTTAAGTGTATGATCACAGTGGGGTTCAAGCTAGGGGTTTAACGCTTGAAATCTATTCCCTACACATTATTATTAATTGCAGAAACATTAGCTACATTCGCAGTACTAAGATAATCTATTTTCTGGCAGATAGAGGTTAATTGAGCTTGCAAAAAGGATACAGAGTCAACACTATGCTTCCCCTTGTTAGCAAAACCTCTAGGATTCCCATATTGGGATTTATGTATCGCTATATCTTCAATAACTTGACCTGCGTTGTAGGGAATATTTCAAGCATTACCCCTAGCTTGAACCCCACATTGATCATACACTAAAGTATGGTGGCGTCCAAAGGGAAAGAAGATAGGGCAAAAGAGTCGCCAACAAGTTTTAGGAACTTGTAAACCGTTCACAGGGTGAAGGTTACACCCCTTAACGATCCAGGAGATCGTCAACTCCAATAGGTCTGGAACCATGACTGGTAGTTCGGGGATGAAGGTACAAATCCAACCTAAAAGAGATTGAACCTGCCCTAATAATAGGCCTCTACTTTATTCTGATCGTATTCATGTGCGCTTTCTAACTAACATGCAATCAATAGGATTAACCCTGAACCTGTTGAACTATGTTGGTTGAATATTAATGCACAAATAAATCTATTATTGGCGATCACTTGAATTATAATCATATTAACCCTAAAAAAGATTATTAACTATCTTATAAAGCGTGATTACAAGTACAAATTCACTTTAAACATGCATAAAAGGTGTGATAAAGCAATAAATAATAAATATCAAGCAACATAATAATAATAAATAATAATAATCATAAATCTTCATCATAACAATTATAATCATAATATTCATGTTAAAGCATAATATTAATAGCAAGATCCTAGGCATGATACTAACAAGATTAATAACAAACCCTAGCATGTCACTAAACATCAAAGATCAAATATTCAACCCTAACATGATACTACCAATCATAAATATTAGGAAGAACATAAGAAGCATCATACTTTTAATCATACTTGATATTAAAGTTACCCTAGACATGATACTAGGAAGATCAAAGTACTCTAACGTTAACATAACACTAGGAATCATAATAGCAATCTAAGCACGATTTCTATATCATAATAACAATGTAAACAATTAAAGCACTTACTTGGATGCCTCGTGCCTCTTTCTAATAACAAAATACACACGTTAGTAACTTCAAGGAAAATAATAAAACAAACAATTAAATTAATTAATAATTGAAAGAGATATTTGGGACCAAACCCTCAGAAATTAAAACCTTTCACGTCTAGGGCGAAGGCAACTTCGAACTTGATTGGCTAGGTGTGTCTAGGTCTTGTGAATGCGGAATTTTGTAAAAAAGGGTAGGTTTAGAAAAGAGAGAGATAGGCTTAGCTTATAGAGAGAGAAGAGAATTAGAGAGAATAAGAATTGGTGATTGTAGATGAATGAAAACGGAGTTTTTAGGAGACTATTTATAGAGAAAATTAGCCAAAAAGATAGAAAATTGAACCAGAGTTCAGACGCGAAAAAACAAGGTTAGCGCCAGGCGCTAACGCTGGCGTTTGGCGCTAATTAAATTTCTGACGTGTTTTCTAAAATCAGATAGAATTAACCGTACAGGAGGATAAAATCGTATTTTCCTCAAAAACATTCTTTTATTCTGATTAAAACTCTAAAATGTCAACAAAAGTCAATTTATCAATACTAATTTAATTAGGAATGAAAAGAACCTTCTAGAAGAATCTAGAAGACTAAAACTATTCCTAATTGCATTAGGAATGATAAATCCATATTAGGCCCTCCCCTAGATCATTGGGCCGCATATAAGGCTCAAACCGGGCCTAGTTTAGTAATTTGGCCATAACTTCCTCAATATTCATCGGAATTGGGCTTATAATATATCATTGGAAAGCTCTTTTCAAGCCCTATCCAACTACACTACTATTGGACCCTTATAATGGACCAAACAAACTGGATTGGATATTTTCTTAAAATAGGTTTTCAAAAAGGGAGAGAAAAGAAAAGAAAATAAAACTATCCGCAACACTAGACTTTCCACACTTTCACTTCATTCGA
Source organism: Chenopodium album (assembly GCF_948465745.1). Classification (NCBI taxonomy): domain Eukaryota; kingdom Viridiplantae; phylum Streptophyta; class Magnoliopsida; order Caryophyllales; family Amaranthaceae; genus Chenopodium; species Chenopodium album. The sequence goes on along the minus strand of NC_137835.1, from coordinate 15,669,848 downwards.
TTATAATTCGACGTGAAAGGTACTCATCACTGGGTTTGGTTTTGGGGAGACACAAATAGGTGTGTTAATTGAGATGAACACTACAAGAGGGGGGGGGGGGTGAATTGTAGTTGAGTTCCTAAATAATAATTTTGCAAATATAAAACAGAACAAAATAGGAACTTGCGATGCACACAGATTTTACGAGGAAACCTTCTAGTGCCCAACTAGAAGTAAAACCTCGACCCTACCTTAGGGATTTCAAACACAAATAATTCTACTATAATAGGGCAAACAACAAGTTACAACCTATTATAATTCAGCCACTACTCTCAAGTTCCAGAATGAACTTGCTACAGAACAACACCTTGTTCTACCCAGTTTGAGTCCCACACTCAAACTCACTCGTACTCCCTAAGTACAGATCTTCCCCCTTCTCACCAGAAGCTCTCTCTGTATGCAATGATAAAAATACTCTCACCCTAATAAACCCGAAACCAAATACAAGAATTAACACCTAGTATATGATCGGCAAGCTATGCATGAAACTCGAAACTAATATGACAGTATGATAAGCTTGGAAAACTTACGCAACTATAGCTCTGTAAATTCTTCATGCATTAAACTCACAAAAACCTAGGCTCATGTTATTCTCTACTATTTATACGAGTATTACCTGTATAAACAGTAGGTTTACATAAAGATAAATAAGTAAAACTTAACTTATCTTAAAACACGGTTTTTTAATTAAATCCTTTGAAGAAAATCTTTTCAGAAAATAAGATAGAAATATTGAATTAAAAAGCATAATATCTTTTTAACAAACTGATTTTAAAAGATAAATATTTAAAGTAAATCTTTTTTCGATTTCTATCTTTTATCTTTTCCGATTTTAATTTATTTGCCAAGCTAACCGTCACGCTTCTAATAAGTTTCATGCATATCCTACTTAACATATTTAACAATGAATCTAGAAGATAAAATCTTAACTAAAACATTGTTGCGCTGTACTCTTGTTCTGGTAGGTTTACTTGGACTCCACGCTTACTAAGTTCCTCCAAAGATCTTAGTCAGCAATCTTCAAGTTCTTGTGAAGGAACGTTCCTGTGAGGGAACTCAGTTCCTGTTAGGGAACTCTTCTTTTATATTGAATAACTTTCTTGATAAAGAACTCCTTCAAGTCTTCTCAGCTTTAGTTACTTCTTCCATCTCCAAGATCAATTTTCACCTAGGCTGCACAAACACTTGAAAAGTCTTTATGAGATGAGTTTGCTGTAACTTAAGTTCCTCATCATCAAAACCTTTAAACATCAACAATTTCCCCCTTTTTGATGATGACAAACTTAAGCAAACTCTTGAGAAAGTTAAAACAAAATAAAAGGTCGTATTTTTGTATTTTAATTTTATTGACAGAAAATAAACACACAACAGAAATAAAACAAAAACAAAAAGTAAGCTAAGTAAACTAAAAATAAACTAAACTGAGAAAGTTATGATACTTTCTCAACTGGAACCCAGAACAACTTCAACCTCCATGTTTGCTTCTTCTTTTCCCCCTTTTGGCATTATCAAAAAGTCCTGTATTTTCAAGTTTATGAAACATCCACCAACAGCCCCACAAGCAATTCATCGAGTGTGGGAAACTAAAGGCAGCGCTGCTAAACAACCTCAAGTAAGATCTACTCTTCAGCATAAGTGTTCGAAATATACACAACACACAAGTATAAGCAAGAGTTCTAACTTTTCATTAAAAATATTTAACATCCAGATGAACAATTTTAAAAATTTACAATCAAAATCAATTGTTCAAATACTTAAAAACGAAAATTAAATATGTTCATAACTAAGACAGTGAGAGAAAAAGCTAGTCTGATTTTGAGATGGGGTAGGCTGAATTTGAGATGGGGTAGGCTAGGTTTCAAGAAACTCCAGAATCTTGTTGAAGTCCTCCTTTGTTTGCTTTGCAGAGGCCTCCAACTTTTCTTCAACCCCCTTGAGCTTCACTAGGAACTCCTCCTTCTGTTCCTATAGAGCCTTGTGAAGTTCTTTCTCCTGGAACTCCTTCTGTTCTTGAAGGTCCTTGGTCTGTTTGAGCGTCATTCTCTTGAGTTCCTTCAACTCCTTCCCCTGCTCCTGGACCAATTTTTCAAGTGTCAGCACATGAAGTTTTCCAGCAGAGTCCTTCATTTGACTCTCTACCCTCTCCATTCTGTCAGCCAACTCAGCAACTTGCCCTTCAAGGATATTCTCCTCGACATCCAGTTCCAGTGGTTGTTCCATGCTAGTTTGAGGAACACCACTGGCAGAAATCCTCCTACTCTTCCTAGGCTGCTCTGACATAGCCTTTTCCTTCCTCTTCCCTGTCACTTTTTCTTTCTTTTTCTCTCCTTTTTCTAACTTCTGAATTTTTCCTTTTACAACTTCCAAACTTAACCCAGGAAGGGTTTCCTCATTGATCACATTTTCTGGCTTCTCATTCAAAGCCCCAAATCTGCCTTTCAGAACAACTCCAGCATTTTCAAAGATAGTAGACAAAATAGCACCATACCCCACCTTTGTCTTACTCGGAACAAAGTGAGCTAAATGCTGGTACATTAAGGACGGAAAATTTACTTTAATTTTCTTAGATATATAGAAAATCACTACCATATCCAACAGACATGCTTCCCCCTTTTTAGCAGTTCTGGGCAGAATTGTCTTCTTTACCAAGTTGAACAAAAGCTTATTTAAGGGACTAAGGTTATTGTGACTCATGACCTTCTTCCCTCTCTGGCCACCAAGGGCTTCAACAATATCACCAGTCAGATAACTACCTACATTCACATTTCCCTTTCCCTTAATGTAAGAATCAAACCCTTCAGTAGGAGTTTTTAAAATTTTACCTAGGGTTTCAACATTCAATTCGATTTTAACCCCATTAATCGAACTTGTAATTGTTCCTAATTTTGCTTGAAAATTTTGGCAAAATTCAGTCATAGCATCAGGATACATAAGGTTTGCTGATACTCTAGACAACATGAACTCCCAACCTTGAAACTAAATTAAATCAAGAAATTCCAGAAATCTTGCTTTTCTACACCAAACAACATCAATGCGATGACCAACAACATACCTTCCAGCCATAGATTCAAGTTCCGCTTGATCAGTCACTTCCCCTTCTTCCTCTTCCTTTTCAGACTCTTCCCTTTCTAAGTCATTTCCCTCTTCTTTATCTTCTTCTTCTTCCTCGCTCATCTCTTCTTCTTCTTTGTTCTCCTCTGTTGTCTCTTCTGGATTTTTCTCTTTTTCAAATTCATCAACTTCCTCAATTTGGTCTTCCAGAGACTTTACACTTTGTTTTCTTTCCTTCCACTCTTTCAATTTTTGAAGAACATTCGAAACAGAGGAATCCCCTTGATCGATTGTACTCTCTACTTCTTTTGGTTTTGGAGGAGATTTCTTAGGGTTTTCAGAAGGTGTTTTAGAGGTAGAAGATGTTTTGTAGTTTACCATGGCTAAAGACGATGATTCTTCTTGAATTGAGTTTTCTGGGCTTTGGGATTCTTCAGAGGAAACAAACTCAGCAATGATCATCATTGAAGCTTAAGAAAGGGTTTTAAAGGGGTTTTCCAAGTTTTACTGAGAGGGAGTAAATTCGATGTGACAGTGAGGTGAAAGAAGTGGGTGAAAATATGCTTTTATAATAAATGAAGCGGTGTGAGGGAATTTAGGAAGTTTTCACTGTTTAGTCATTAAATGAACAAATTCAATTAACTTTTCAAAATTTAAACACTGGATGAATCTTTCAGAAAAAAAATTTAAAATTTCCAAATTCAGTTAATCTTAAATGAAGTTTCTATAAAACACTCTTGGAACACGCTTTCAACATGTATGCAATGTACAAATTTAATAACTTAATCTGTTGAGCAATTTAATGAACTTACCTTTGGTAGTTAACAACGGTGACACTTTAGCTATGTTTATCACACCAAATTTGTGGTAGAAGTTCCTTTTAGCTCTATATACAATATTTTTGACTTTTCCATATCTTGGAACTTCAGAGGCTAGTATTTCAGCTTGATCATTCCAAGTTCCAGTCTCAATTTCTCAAATCTTTCTCTGTTCAAGGGCTTGGTTAGAATATCTGCAATTTGATTTTCAGTTTGGCAAAATTCTAACTTAATATTCCCTTGCTCCACATTATCTTTAAGAAAGTGATGCCTAATGTGGATATGTTTTACCTTTGAGTGTTGAACTGGATCTTTAGAAATACATATAGCACTTGTATTATCACAATAAATAGGCACACAATCAAAAATAATACCAAAATCTCTGACCTGTTGTTTTATCCATAAGACTTGTGAGCAACATGCTGCTGCAACTACATACTCAGCTTCTGCTGTAGATAAAGCAACTGTGTTTTGCTTCTTGGAACCCCAAGAAACTAAACAAGGTCCTAAAAACTGTACCATACCTGAAGTGCTTTTCCTGTTTACTAAGTCACCTGCATAGTCAGCATCTGTAAAACTATTCAAATTAAAAGAATCACTTCTAGGATAGAAGAGACTCAAATCGTCAGTTCCTTTCAGGTATCTAAGAATTCTTTTTACTGCTGTCAAGTGAGACTCCTTTGGATTTGCTTGGAACCTGGCACACAGACCTACACTAAAAGATATGTCAGGTCTACTAGCTGTTAGATAAAGTAGTGAGCCTATCATACCTCGATACATAGATTGATCAATGCAAGTTCTAGATGGATCTTCATCCAATCTAGTAGCTATTCCCATAGGAGTATTGTTGGTTTTGGCATTTTCCAACTTGTATTTCTTGATCAGTTCCTTAATATATTTTTGCTGATGAATCATAATTCCCTCTTCAGTTTTCTTAATTTGCAAACCAAGAAAGAAATTTAATTCTCTAGTCATGCTCATTTCAAATTCTCCACTCATAAGGTCAGCAAAATACTTGCACAGAGATTCGTTAGTTGCACCAAATAAAATATCATCAACATAAATTTGTAAAACTAAGATATCAGTTCCATTTGACTTTAAAAACAATGTTATATCAATTTTGCCACGTTTAAAACCATTAGCCAAAAGGAACTTAGATAATCTTTCATACCATGCTCTAGGAGCTTGCTTTAACCCATAAAGAGCCTTGTCAAGCTTATAGACATGGTTTGGGAACTCTGGATTTTCAAATCCAGGAGGCTGTTCCACATAGACTTCCTCATTTAAGTATCCATTTAAGAATGCACATTTGACATCCATCTGGTACAGCCTAAAACCCATATAAGCAGCAAAAGCAATAAGTAAACGAATAGCTTCTAACCTGGCTACAGGTGCAAATGTTTCTTCATAGTCAATTCCTTCTTGCTGGTTGAAACCTTGTACAACTAGTCTAGCTTTGTTCCTGACAATAATACCATGTTCATCTAGTTTGTTTCTGAATACCCATTTTAGTCCAATGGACTTCTTGTCTTTAGGTCTAGGTTCCAGATGCCAAACTTTATTTCTTTCAAATTCATTTAGTTCATCTTGCATAGCATTAATCCAGTCTGCGTCAGTTAAAGCCTCAACATAATTTTTAGGTTCCATGGAAGAAAGGAATGCATTGAATGCACAGAAGTTCCTAAGCTGAGATCTGGTTTGAGTTCCTTTTGTGATGTCACTCATGTTTGTGTCATCTGGATGAGATTTCTGATATTTCCAGGTCCTTGGAGTGAAATCTTTGATTGGATACATCCTCTCTTCATTATTGTTGACTGGTTCTTCTGTAGGAACTTGATTCTGGAACTCGGGTTGAACTTCTTCAGGAGTTTCGACATTTTGGCCTTCATTATGATTTTCAATCTGTTCTTGAAGTTGAGTTCCTGGTGCATTCTCCAACTCTGGTTCAACATTTGCTTCAGGATTTGTTACTTCTGCAATTTCAACTTGCTGCTTCTGCAGTGATACTGATTCCTCATCTGGATTTTGCTTATGCACAAGTCCAATCTCGAAATCATCATCACAATCCTGTACATCAACCAAATTTTCAGTCTCATCAAATATAATATGTACAGACTCCTCAACACACATTGTTCTTTTATTATAAACTCTATAAGCTTTACTATTTGAGGCATATCCTAAGAAAACTGCCTCATCACTACGTTCATCAAACTTTCCCAAGTTCCTTTTACCATTATTGTGAACAAAACATTTGCAACCAAAAGATCTAAAGTAAGAAATATTAGGTTTTCTCCCTTTCATAAGTTCATAAGGAGTTTTGTTAGTGATGGCCCTAACAGATACTTTGTTGAGTATATAACATGCAGTGTTCACTGCCCCAGCCCAGAAGTTCCTAGGCAGCTTGCTTGATATCAGCATTGTTCTTGCCATGTCTTCAAGACTCCTATTCTTGCGTTCCACTACTCCATTTTGTTGTGGAGTTCTTGGGGCAGAGAAATTGTGATCCATACCATACTCAGCACAAAATTCATCAAATTTTGAATTCTCAAATTCTGTTCCATGGTCAGATCTAAGATGTATCAACTGATTACCTGTTCTTCTCTGTTCTTCTCTGTTCTTTCTTAACAAAAGCAACAAACTCATCAAACGTTTCATCCTTGCTTACAAGAAAGAAAACCCAAGTGAACCTTGAAAAATCATCAACAATAACCATTACATATTTCTTACCACTTTTGCTTTGGATTCTCATTGGACCACAAAGATCCATATGAATGAGTTCCAAAGGTCTTTTGGTACTTACCATCTTTTTGGACTTGAAGGAAATTCGGGTCTGTTTACCTTTAGCACAAGCTTCACACACTTTATCATACAGGAACTTAATGCAAGGAAGTCCTTCCACTAAGTTCTTAGATCTTAGTTTATCAAGTAAAGAAAAGCTTGCATGGCCAAATCTTTTGTGCCACAACAGAGGATCATCCTCAATAACACTAAGACATGTTAAACTGATGTTAGGAACCTTGTTAAAGATCCACAACATATGTGTTCCCTTTACGAGTTCCTTCTAAAATTATGTTCCCAGTGTCATTGTGGATGATTCTACACTTGTTTGAAGTAAAGCTAACAGAGTTACCTTTGTCACAAAACTGTGAAATACTTAACAAATTGTGCTTGAGGCCCTCGACCAAAAATACATTATCAATAGCATGGGAACGTGACCTTCCTATCTTGCCAATAGCAATTATATCACCTTTCATATTATCACCAAAGGTCACAGTTCCACCATAGTAGGCATTCAGTGAGAGAAATCTAGTTTTATCTCCAGCCATGTGCTTAGAACAACCACTGTCGAGGTACCAAGTGTTGTTCCCCCTCACTGGAACCTGCAAGAAGAATTAAGCGTTAGAGTCAGGAACCCAGGTTTCCTTGGGTTCTTGTGTAACATGGGTTGATTCATTTTTCTTTACCCATATTTGTTTTACATGTTTGATATTCTTCTGAGTACTTTGTTCTTTCTTAGGACACTTAGCTTGCTTATGCCCTGTATTGCCATAGAAATAACAAACAATGCTACTGGGCAAGTTGACATACTTCTTTTCTTTCTGGAACTTCTTTTTAAAACCTAAACCTTCAGTATTCTTAGTTTGAGCCTTAGTGATCCATTCAGGAACTCTATACTCCATTGGTTGCTTACCTTTCCTAGCCCTCTCAAGTTCCCCCTCAAGACGTGCCTTATCCGTTTTTAACTCTTCCAACTCATGTTTTAATTTTTCAAAATTCGGATAATCAGTAGGTGGAGGAACTTCAGAGTTAGGAGTATCAACAGTAAGTTTTAACAAAGAAAATTCCACATTCAAGAGTATGTTATTTTGTTTGAGGTTCTCAATGGTGTCTTTTAAAATTTTATTATCATCAAACAGACTGAAGAACCTGTATTGAATATCAAACTTCATGTTATCAACCCATTCACTGTTCTCTTTGAAAGTTACTAAAGCTTTATCACTTTGCTGTTTGGATCTATGCAATTCCTTTAAATCTTCTTGTATTTCCAAAACAGTATTTATTAGATTCTCTTTAGACAGATGTTTTAATTGGTTGTAAGAGAACCATACCTCAGACTCAAGCTCCTTTAGCTTGGCAGCTTCATCAGTTTTTGCCATTAAACATAAATGAGCAGTTTCTTCTGATGGTTGATCCTCCTCTTCTTCTTCTGAATTTGTATCTCCCCAAGCAGCAAGCATGGCTTTTTTAACGTTGTCCTTGGTGAAGTAAGGCTTGTAGACTCTTGAATCCTTGGATTGCTCCTTGCCTTTAGTCTTTCCTTTCTCTCCATCCTGAACAGGACAATCTTTGATAAAATGATCCTTTGATCCACACTTGAAACACGTTGTGTTTCTGGAACTTGTATACTTCTTGTTCCTGTCAAACTTCCTATTGTTCATCATCTTCTTAAATTTCCTCACTAGCATAGCCATCTCTTCTTCATCAACATCTGATCCTTCTGAGTCTTCAGCCTTGAGTGCCAAACCTTTATTTCTGGAACTTTCAGTGTTGGAACTCAGATGAAGTTCATGAGTCATCAATGATCCAGCTAGTTGTTCCATATTGAACTTAGTAAAGTCCTTAGCTTCCTGCATGGCAGTAACCTTGGATCTCCAGCGTTCATCTTGTGGTAGGCTTCTTAAGATATTCCTTGCCTGTTCATCAATAGGAATTTGCCTGCCAAGGGAGTTCAGTTCATTAATAATATCATTGAATCTAGTAAACATCTCTTCTATGGTTTCTTTGGATTGCATTTCAAACCTTTCATACCTAGACATCAATAAATCTATTTTAGAACGTTTTACCTCGTTAGTACCTTCATGAGTTACCTGTAACAAATCCCAAATCTGTTTAGCAGACTTGCATCCCATGATACGATTATGTTCATGGGGTCCAAGTCCACAGTGCAGATACTTTATAGCTAAAGCGTTCATTTCAAGTTTTTGATAATCTTCTTTATCATAATCAGAAATAGATTTAGAAACTACCTCATGCTTGTCATTGGTTTGAGTTATTTCAAAATCACCAGTTTCAATTACACGCCAAACCTGGTAATTTTCGGCCTTGATGAATATCTCCATCCTGTTCTTCCAGTAGGCATAAAACTTACCGTTGAACATAGGTGGACGTTGGGTAGAGTACCCTTCTTCAAGTTTCTCCTTGTAATTCATCTCTCCAGGAACTTACTCAGCAAAATTATCTGCTTGCATGAGAGAACCGTACTCTGATACCAATTGTTAATTGAGATGAACACTACAAGAGGGGGGGTGAATTGTAGTTGAGTTCCTAAATAATAATTTTGCAAATATAAAACAGAACAAAATAGGAACTTGCGATGCACACAGATTTTACGAGGAAACCTTCTAGTGCCCAACTAGAAGTAAAACCTCGACCCTACCTTAGGGATTTCAAACACAAATAATTCCACTATAATAGGGCAAACACCAAGTTACAACCTATTATAATTCAGCCACTACTCTCAAGTTCCAGAATGAACTTGCTACAGAACAACACCTTGTTCTACCCAGTTTGAGTCCCACACTCAAACTCACTCGTACTCCCTAAGTACAGATCTTCCCCCTTCTCACCAGAAGCTCTCTCTGTATGCAATGATAAAAATACTCTCACCCTAATAAACCCGAAACCAAATACAAGAATTAACACCTAGTATATGATCGACAAGCTATGCATGAAACTCGAAACTAATATGACAATATGATAAGCTTGGCAAACTTACGCAACTATAGCTCTGTAAATTCTTCACGCATTAAACTCAAAAAAACCTAGGCTCATGTTATTCTCTACTATTTATACGAGTATTACCTGTATAAACAGTAGGTTTACATAAAGATAAATAAGTAAAACTTAACTTATCTTAAAACACGGTTTTTTAATTAAATCCTTTGAAGAAAATCTTTTCAGAAAATAAGATAGAAATATTGAATTAAAAAGCATAATATCTTTTTAACAAACTGATTTTAAAAGATAAATATTTAAAGTAAATCTTTTTCCGATTTCTATCTTTTATCTTTTCCGATTTTAATTTATTTGCCAAGCTAACCGTCACGCTTCTAATAAGTTTCATGCATATCCTACTTAACATATTTAACAATGAATCTAGAAGATAAAATCTTAACTAAAACATTGTTGCACTGTACTCTTGTTCTGGTAGGTTTACTTGGACTCCACGCTTACTAAGTTCCTCCAAAGATCTTAGTCAGCAATCTTCAAGTTCCTGTGAGGGAACTCAGTTCCTATTAGGGAACTCTTCTTTTATATTGAATAACTTTCTTGATAAAGAACTCCTTCAAGTCTTCTCAGCTTTAGTTACTTTTTCCATCTCCAAGATCAATTTCACCTAGGCTGCACAAACACTTGAAAAGTCTTTATGAGATGAGTTTGCTGTAACTTAAGTTCCTCATCATCAAAACCTTTAAACATCAACAAGGTGTCTACTTAAGCCCCTACTTTGACTGAGTTTGGAGAAACGCAAGTTTCGAAAACGAAAGTCAAAGTAGCGATAGAGACGGAGAATGATTCAAAACGTTCTACGATCCTAAATCATTCTTGTAATGCCGATACCTGCAAACTAGCATTAGTTAAAATAGATAAAAGAGTTAAGAAACGCATATCTTGCACCGTCGAGCACACTTCTCTGAAGTAACCGATTTGCTGCTGTTGCATTGCTGTTTTATTTGTCGTGATAACCTCCCACAATCTAGGGAACGCCATCTTGCTGCTTGTTTTGATGATCTTTTGCAATCTAGGGAACGCCGTCGATCAATGTTGCTACATCTCGAGCCTTTTCTTGAATCATAGTGACAACCTTTCCAATCATAGCAAAAGTCGTCGAAGACCGCCTCATCACGAACCGCTCTTCTCAAATCTTTGTGACAACCTCCACAATCTTAGCGAATGCCGTTGAAGACTGCCCATCTCGTGCTATCTTCTCGAATCTTGATGACAACCTCCACAATCTTAGCGAATGCCGTCGAAGACCGCCCATCTCGTGCTATCTTCTCAAATCTTGGTGACAACCTCCACAATCTTAGCGAATGCCATCGAAGACCGCCCATCTCGTGCTATCTTCTCAAATCTTGGGTGAAAACTTCCACAATCTTAGCGAACGCTGTCAAAGACCGCCCATCTCGTGCTATCTCCTCAAATCTTGGTGACAACCTCCACAATCTTAGCGAATGTCGTCTAAAATAACTTTACTTGAAGTCATCTTCAGTTGTTGCGATAATATTTCGAAGAAAATCACCGAAGACCAACGCTTGTCGATCTTTGAAGCTCGCTTGAACTTTGCTTTAGCCAGTGCGTCGGCGCTTCTGCTGCTTATGAACTAGTACGTCGGTGTCTTGTGATGAGCCAATGTTTAGGCGCTTTAAGCTTAGTGAGACAATCTTTCGTTAGGTCAATCACTTATTGCGATTGTAATCAAGCCGACTACTTAATCATGTCAAATTTCTTATAAGGGCTAATTGGCGTACCAAGGAACCCAAAGTTGCTGTTCTGAGATGTTCGATCTCTGTCGCCACGGAAATTCTGCTAGCGCCAAGAATTGGCTCTGTCGCCAGACGCTGGGATCTAGCGCCAGGCGCTGAAATCTATTGCTAGACGTTGGATGTCGTTGTCTGGCGCTGGAGTCGGGTCTTCCCCATTCTGCTCTTGCCGCTGTTGTTCATTGTTCGATTTTGCTTCGAACTTTGAACTTGGTCGTTTCCTTTCAACCAAATCCGCTCAAATCTTTTGTAAATTAAAGTTCTTCATCTCCAATTTACCGATCAATGTAATTCCTCTTATCTTGGAGGAATCTCCTGTGTCATATTCGCGGTTTTTTCGAAAAAAATCCGGGAATGTCCTCGCTTGCTGGGATGCACCTGCATTTATATCTTTGACTATAGGACTTTGGTTATCTTTCTTTAGGGTTGACCTAAGGTTTAATGTCGCTTGACTCATTAACTTGACACGACTCAAGGTATAAACTTGACTCGAGGTTGACTCGACTCGAAGTGAAATGACACGTGTGACTCATGACTCGTGTGTGCATCGTATTGTGATCGTGCGACTCGAAAATGCAAAAAAGCAAAAAATTTCCATCATTTTTGTGGAGGGTACCGACTTTCTCCCGAAAAAGAAAGACGCAAAAAAAGAATCGAAGTGAATTTTTTGAAGGTGCATGTTGAATGAGCTTAGTCAAATGTTGTTTGATACTATCTCTCAAGGTGCAAGGATTAATCTATCCTAGGCTATCTCAATGGTTGACTCAATGATGAAAGTATTTGGGTAACTTAGGCACGGAGGCTAAGCACTTCATACTTCGTGATGCAATGAAAATTATGATTGATGAGTGATGTTGATATGACAAGGCATGCTTCAGCGTTGTATTAAGATTTCATGACAAAGGATTCCTACGGGAAGTATATTTGGTCATGTATCTGTGATGTGTGTGATAGTGACACTAAAGTTAGGCCGCAAGGGCTAAGTGTGTGGGAAAATATTATTTTTAGAAGAGTCAAATAATGGTGACTCTTTAGGCTAGGTAAGCTAATGATGTTAGGATCAAGCCCCCAAGTCTAGCTCTAAGTAGATAGGGATGAGCATAGGAGATCCCTTGATATGATCATGGTGTGTGAATGTGAATGTGAATATGAATGCATGTTTATTACGGTCGCACCTCGATGTGAGGTTACCTACGTATCCGTTAGGAATTAGGCCGAACGTAGCTCTAGCCGAACCTCGCACAAGTGTGTGTATACCTCAAAAAGGTCTTTTTAAGGGTTGTAACGTGTTTAGGCTAAAGGTTATAGAAGAAAGGGATAAAGGCTCAAGATCCTAGATAAGCCCCCAAGGTGTGCAATCTTGCTTTTGAATCTTTGTATTTTTTATGCTTGAGTTTCTACTCTTTTTTAGCTCTTTATTTTTTGCTCTCTTTTTTTTTTTTTGCATTTTTTTTTATTTTGAACCTTTTTTACAAGTGTGGGCAATCCCGATCATGCGGTCTATCACTCACTTGGCATTCATGTTTCTCAGGCACGATACCGAGCACTCGATAAGAGACGCAATCTGAGACGTGTTCATATCAAAGACATTGGAACACTTGCCCTTTTGCACACTTTTATTTATTTATTTTTCTATTTTTTCTATTTTAATCTTTTGAAGTCACTCAAGCTTTTTATGATATTGAAAACTGCATAAGTTGCACACTATCCCATCCCAAGGTTAGGTAGATGTGGGTTGAAGAAAGAAAGGTCTATCGTTAGACGAGGCTCAAAGTTGTGTATCAAGAAAGGATTGTATATTTTAAAGGGCGAAAGGTATGGTATGGCTACAAGAGGTGCCTCAAATCATCGGTATACCTTGTACTTAATTTGGCATGGTTTTTTTTTTTTTTTTTTTTTTTTAATGCAATGTAATGAAATGATCATATGCAAGAAAATAAATGTTCATTTTATTAAAAGGAAAAAAGAAAGATTCTACAAAATTAATCTAAGGGGAGTAAAAAGGTGCCTATGCTAGACTTATTGGGGAAAGGCGAAAATAAAAAAAAAGCAACCGAAAAAAAGGTCACGAAATCTTGTCGTTGAAGCTCGCCTCTTATCTTGTGTTTGCTTTATCATCACTCGCTCTTCTTGTTAGTTGGAGGCATGGGAAGCTTGTTATTATCAATCAAATGTTGGATAGCCTCCTTTAGCTTCCAATAGCTCTCAGTAGCATGACCCCTACCCTGATGGTACTTGCAGTGTTCATCTAGATTCCAAGTAGGCAATCTCTTTTCAGGTGCGGGATCTTGAATAGGTCCAATGGGAGTAATGAGTCCCTTGGCATGGAGTCGATCGAAGGCAGTATCGTAGGTCATCCCAATGGGGGTGAAGTCTCTCCTTAGTTGCTTCTTAGATCCTTGGTTATCCATGGCTAAAACTTCACTGCGATCAAAGGTACTAACATTGTTACTAGAGTGGGCGTTTTTGGAAGAAGAAGGATTGTCGTTCTTTTTTCCTTTCCAATCACCGTGTTTACTATTGTTAGTAACTTTGTGCTTTGCGAGGTCGTCTTCGATCTCGATACCTATGTCATAGACGGCTCTGAAAGTATTCAAGTTGTGTTGATATTTTAAGTGCTTTGAATACTTTTCTTAGAGGTTCTTAATAAACATCCTCACAGAATCTTTTTCGGTGGGGACCTCAATCATCTTAGCGGAATTTTCCTTCCACTTATTGAAGAAAAAAATTAAAGCCTTCACTCTCTTTTTGTCTTAGCATTTCAAGTTGTCTATAATCAGTTTCGACTTGGATATTGCATTTATACCTATCAATGAAAGTGTTTACCATCGATTCCCAGGTAGAGGTTTTCTCTTTGTCCAGGGAGAAGAACCATTGTTGACAAACGGTTTCAAGAGATAAGGAAAATAAGGAATGAAAGACTTTCTCATCAATCCCCTTAATGTTCATTATAGTTTCAAAGGCTCTTAAGTGAAGGTAAGGATTATTTGTTGCCTTGAATTTTGGGATGTATGTGGTTGGCATTGAACTTATGCGGAAGAAGTTTTTTGTCCACCAAGACCCCTTGTGAACTAATGTCTTGAAACTTGTAGTCACTAGACAACTTTCTCAAACTTTCTTGCATGAGGTCCATCTATTGTTGCTTCATAGGGTCATTGATTTTGAGGGTTAAAACCTTCAATGCCTCAGTCACGGTAGTCAATTGATTATTAAGTTCATTAACTTCTTCTTGAGTTTCCATTATCTTTTTAGCTTTCCTCTTTTGACGAATCCGTTTATCAAAAAGTAAGATTTGAACAGAGGTGTTGTCCTTGATTAATCGCCCTTCTCTCCTCGACCAAGTACTGTGGAAAAGGAATTTGGGGATATTCATTGTTAATTATTTAACACAAACTCTATTCAATATGCAATGGATAGAGGAAGTGAAGAAAGATGATGGTGGTGATATGGAGAAAGCATGTAGATGGAGAGATGTGGAAAATTAGGAATAGAGTGTATCCCCAACTCAAATGACGGAAAAAAACCGACTCATGCATGAACCTAAGACATGGTCATGGTGTGAAAAGAGTATGTACAAAGTGTGTGCTAAGACTAGTGAGTGTAGGTGACATGTTAAGATTCGTGTCATGACCATGTGGCTATACTATGTGACTAGACTCAATTAATGACTTGACACGGTATTATTAGTAGTAAAAATTAACCGAATTGATTAGCAAAATGTTTAATTGGACACAAAGTGATGACTCGAGCAATAAATCGAACTGTCGTCAAAACGACGGGACTGGCGCCTCTCATTGTAGTGTAGTGCTAGACGACAGGATTGTCTCCAGGCGCTACACTCCACATAGTGGCGCTACAGTTCAAACTTTGGCGCCATTTCTGGAGCGTCGATCTGAAACTGTTTTCGGTATTATTACTCAACAGGGGGATGCCTAAAGTCGTACTAAGTCAACTCTGATTAAACATTAGACTTTATTTACTCAAATTAATTAATTAATTAATTAATTAATTAGGCAAAGTTCTTTTAGTCATAAATTAATTTATTTAATCTTAGCACAAGTCAAACAAACGGTTAGGAAAAACACATAGGGTATGCACAACCAATAATGCACAATTAGTCAAGTAGGCACAATCTGATGCAATGAGTTTGCAACCTAACCATGGCTCTAGTTCTCTAAAGTTCGGGATATGGGTTAGTCAATAGAGGGTCCATGGTTAATTGTCCAGATGCACCGCGCGGAAGCCTAACCGTGAAGGGTTGGGGCGAGTGGATAGGACACCACGAGTTAAGAAAAACTCGCTTCCATGGTTTGGTGAATTCAACATTCTTGGATGTACCCTTTCTTGCTCAGAGCGTTCAATCAGGTAGATGGAGCATGAATTCCCAGAGGGTTATGTCCATATGTAGAACACATATGGGTTTCAAAAAAGTGAGAAAAACTCAATCAGGAAGTAGGATCGAGCAAACAATGCTAAAAACTGGTCGAAATTAGAACGCATATTTCTGACTCGGTATTGGAAGAACTTGGCGCCAGCAAATAGAGGCTAGCGCCACTTTTTGGCTTTAGCGCCTGGCGACAGAGGCTGTCGTCTGGCACTAAAGTCAAAATACTAGCGCTAATCTTTGTTTGCTGACGCTAGTTCCTACATGCCTCAGCAGCTTTCTGTGCTCGATAAAATTTTCCAGTTTCGCGGAGTGTTAATTCGATCCTAGTTGTGAAAGATATTCCTCAAATTTCCTACGTGTAAAAATCCTATGTTTTAACTCCTTACGGATGGTCTTTCTAATGAGATCTTTTTTATGCATATGAAAATAATGTTAATCAAAATTACGCACATGAAATACTTAGAACTTTTCGAGTCTCATCCACTCATTCTAAATCATTGCCGAAATAAATTTCAGGAATTAAAATAGAATTCCTCCGCAGTGGAGTCGCCAAAAACTGTAGGGAATATTTCAAGCATTACCCCTAGCTTGAACCCCACTGTGATCATACACTAAAGTACGGTGGCGTCCAAAGGAAAAGAAGATAGAGCAAAAGAGTCGCCAACAAGTTTTAGGAACTTGTAAACCGTTCACAGGGTGAAGGTTACACCCCTTAACGATCCAGGAGATCGTCAACTCCAATAGGTCTGGAACCATGACTGGTAGTTCGGGGATGAAGGTACAAATCCAACCTAAAAGAGATTGAACCTGCCCTAATAATAGACCTCTACTTTATTCTGATCGTATTCATGTGCGCTTTCTGACTAACATGCAATCAATAGGATTAACCCTAAACCTGTTTAACTATGTTGGTTGAATATTAATGCACAAATAAATCTATTATTGGCGATCACTTGAATTATAATCATATTAACCCTAAAAAAGATTATTAATTATCTTATAAAGCGTGATTACAAGTACAAATTCACTTTAAACATGCATAAAAGGTGTGATAAAGCAATAAATAATAAATATCAAGAAACATAATAATAATAAATAATAATAATCATAAATCTTCATCATAACAATTATAATCATAATATTCATGTTAAAGTATAATATTAATAGCAAGATCCTAGGCATGATACTAACAAGATTAATAACAAACCCTAGCATGTCACTAAACATCAAAGATCAAATATTCAACCCTAACATGATACTACCAATCATAAATATTAGGAAGAACATAAGAAGCATCATACTTTTAATCATACTTGATATTAAAGTTACCCTAGACATGATACTAGGAAGATCAAAGTACTCTAACGTTAACATAACACTAGGAATCATAATAGCAATCTAAGCATGATTTCTACATCATAATAACAATGTAAACAATTACAGCACTTACTTGGATGCCTCGTGCCTCTTTCTAATAACAAAATACACACGTTAGTAACTTCAAGGAAAATAATAAAACAAACAATTAAATTAAATAATAATTGAAAGAGAGATTTGGGACCAAACCCTCAGAAATTAAAACCTTTCACGTCTAGGGCGAAGACAACTTCGAACTTGATTGGCTAGGTGTGTCTAGGTCTTGTGAATGCGGAATTTTGTAAAAAACGGTAGGTTTAGAAAAGAGAGAGAGAGGCTTAGCTTATAAAGAGAGAAGAGAATTAAAGAGAATAAGAATTGATGATTGTAGATGAATGAAAACGGAGTTTTTAGGAGACTATTTATAGAGAAAATCAGCCAAAAAGATAGAAAATCAAACCAGAGTTCAAACGCGAAAAAACGAGGTTAGCGCCAGGCGCTAACGCTGGCGTTTGGCGCTAATTAAATTTCTGACGTGTTTTCTAAAATCAGATAGAATTAACCGTACAGGAGGATAAAATCGTATTTTCCTCAAAAACATTCTTTTATTCTGATTAAAACTCTAAAATGTCAACAAAAGTCAATTTATCAATGCTAATTGAATTAGGAATGAAAAGAACCTTCTAGATGAATCTAGAAGAATAAAACCATTCCTAATTGCATTAGGAATGATAAATCCATATTAGGCCCTCCCCTAGATCATTGGGCCGCATATAAGGCTCAAACCGTGCCCAGTTTAGTAATTTGGCCATAACTTCCTCAATATTCATCGGAATTGGGCTTATAATATATCGTTGGAAAGCTCTTTTCAAGCCCTATCCAACTACACTACTATTGGACCCATATCATGGACCAACCAATCTGGATTGGATATTTTCTTAAAATAGGTTTTCAAAAACGGAGAGAAAAGAAAAGAAAATAAAACTATCCGCAACACTAGACTTTCCACACTTTCACTTCATTCGATTATAATTCGGCGTGAAAGGTACTCATCACCGAGTTTGGTTTTGGAGAGACACAAATAGGTGTCTACATGCGTCATCAACATTAAGGTTCATAAACCTCCCACTAGATGCACAATCCAATATTATTCTAGAAGAATTTCCAATCCCATTGTAAAAGGCTTGGATTAACTGCCATTGTGACAGATTATGGTGGGGGCATTCTCTTTGTAGGTCCTTGAACCTTTCCTAAGCCTCATATAAAGTTTCATCGTCTTCTTGGGCAAAGTTCTGAATCGCACTCAGTAGTACAGTTGTTCTCTCTGCAGGATAATATTTGTTATAGAAATTCAAAACAAGAGTTTCCTAGTCAGTTATACCGAGTGCAGTTCTGTTTAAACCATTAAACCATAATTTGGCTTTTCCAATTAAAGAAAAAGGAAAGAGAATCTCCCTGATTTGGTCTTGTATGACCCTAGCTTGGCTGATGGTATTACAGTACTGACAGTAGTCTGCAATATGAAGATTTGGGTCTTCACCCTTAGCTCCACTAAATTGCTTTCTTTCTATCATCGTTATTAATTGGGGTTTAATCTCAAACTGTACCCCATCAAGAGTTGGAGTGGGAGTGAGATGCGGAAAATCTGTAAGCTTTGGTTGTGAATAATCACTAAGCTTCTTTGGAGCCGTCATCTCTGATTCTGGATGTGAAGATACCTCTAAATCGCTAGAATCAATTGGAGGATCTCGGTGAGTATTATTATCACCCGAATCCGCCAGAATTTGTTTGTGAAAATTCTTTTGTCTATGGAAAGATCGTTCGATCTCAGGATCAAATGGGATGTAACCTGATTTGGAACACCTAGGCATAAACAAAGAAAACCAAAAGCAAATATGAGACTTGCCTCAAAGAACTAACGTTCTCTAAGACAAAAAAGAAATAACCTAGACTACAAAAATAATCAGAAATAAAAATAAAACCGTTTCCCCTAATCAAAAATAAAAATAAAAATACGACAGGCTAAAGTCGTTACACCTAATCAAAAGTAATTCCTAAAACCACTAACTAAAATAGATAGGGAAGTAGGGTCGAATCCACAGGGAAACTAGTCTTTCTATTCCTAATTAATTCAAGCAATCTAAATTATAAAGTAACCAATATATAAATTTGGATATAAAACTAAACTACGAAGATTAAGATTAAAGAGAAAACAATGAATAAAACATCTAGGGCATAGGTTCACCAATAAATAATATTCCAGGGTAAAGCATAATAATTAATCATCAATGCATAAATTAATCAGATCATAAAGGGCTTTCGCTACGTATTACAATCACAGAATTAATCTACTTGTATTAAATCTCATCTCTCGAATCTCGACTTAACCATTTATAAATTAACCTGCCTATTGAAACTAGACCTAAACATCAATTCTCATCTCTCGAATCTCGAATCAATATTGTCAAACTCATGCATAAAAGATCTGCGCAAATCTGGTCACAGAGCATTAAATCAATCAATAGGAAATTAATCTAGCATTGACAATTAACAACAATAAATTACCCTTTCATATTATTTAAGGATCCCCATAAACCCTAGAAAGAAATCTACTCACGCATAATTAAATCTAAACTAAAAAAAATAATAAAACAAGACATGATCAAAAGAATAAAATAAATAACTAAGATTAAGAGAAAAGAAATCGTTACCAAAGAAATCTCGAATTAAGAATAGAGTTAAGAACAAAGTATATCAGAGAGAGAAACTGAGTTAAGAACAAAGTATATCAGAGAGAGAAACTAATCTAAAAGCTAAGTAGACAGAGAAAGTCTAAGAAAGAATTAAGAAAGAGTAAAAAGAAGATACTAAACTCGTTTAACGGAGAAGTATTTATATTAAGCAAGAATCCTAAACTAAAACAAACTTAAACGTCGATAATTAACTCCTAAAAATAACACGCGCCCGATCGGGTGAGGCACCGCCCGATCGGGCGCGCCTTTTTGCTCATCGGGTACGTTTCTCGCGCCCGGTTTGGGCTCCGACCTTGCTTCCCCCGCCCGTCCGGGCGCGCCTTCGGGCGGTAGCTCCTTTGGCCGGGCGGCACTCTTGGGCCACTATTTGGACTTCGATTGGACTCCAATTCTTCGGGCCAATCTAGATTTCCTCTTCGGGTCTTGAATACTTGGTCCAAATGCCCCGGTATCACATATACCGAGCCCTTAATCACCGGTTCGATGGCTCTAACCGGCCCTGGGCTATAGAAACTGGTCGTGCTTCTCCAATGCTTGTAGTTGCTCTATAATATCTCGGGAAAATGCTCCAAAAGTGCAAATCCCTACAAAAGTCAACCAAATCTACGTCCTTTTCTGACGTTTATTTTGGACCACTTTCCAGCCTTCCTGTGCTTCATCATTAACAGGAGCATGAAAACACTAGAAAACACCAATTAGTAATAAAAGTGGCTCTAAAGAGCCAAAAACACTACTAATTATGACCAAGGGACGGGGGAAAAATACTATATAAAATAGACATATCAGTACTTTAGCACATCTTGTGGCTAGATATAGTGTTAATGAAACAATGTGTGTTTGGTTTGATAATTTCCCCCAAAGTTTCTTAATTTTGGCGGAAATTGACTTGATTTAATAAATTGCTCGACTAACGGTTCCTTAAAAAAAAGGAGAAGAGTGAACGAAAACCTTAAAAAGAAGCAGAAAAAATCTAGCTTAGCAATGGAGGCTAGAAAAACCCTCCCAAGGGAAAACCCTAGAGGGAATCAAGAAACCCTCCCAAGGAGAAAACCTAGAGGGAATCATCAATTCTATTAAGATTTCAAAGAATATTGTACGATTATACAACATTTAACACATTATCATCTATATAAAAATAGTTACTCCCTCCATTTCACTTTGTTAGTCCATATACTATTTTGGGTGTTTCATAATGATATACCCATATATAATATATTCCTAATATTATTATTATCGAGTGAATAATTTTCAAAATTTGTGAGTAATAATCTAATTGGGTGTTTAAAGAGTCAAATAATTCTAATTGGTTAACATATGCATCAGTGGATTGCTGACATGGAAAATTATTCTAATCAAGATTTATTATAGGCGATTTAATTATGGCTAATTTCCATAAATTTAACAAATAATACAGAAAAAGGCAAAAGATTAGTTACAAAGTTCCAATCAAATTCCAAATTATAAGGATTCCTCCTTTTCTTATTTTAAGTGATTGATTTCAAATGAGACTTACAAAATGAAATGGAGAGAGTATAACAAAATATATATCATGCAAATATATAAGGGTCAATTGTAAAAAATCTTTTCATTTTTTCAAAGACTAGCCAAAGCTCGCATTGCGCATGCTAGAATCCCTAGTGCAAAAGACAAATTTCACCTTTTGAATAGTATGTGACCCAATTTGTTTCCAAAACCATTGATTTGATGTATGAAACGAAGTTAAATGTTTAGGGTGGATGATGAAAATCAATCCCATGATCCTGAACTATCCTTCACTCTCACACGTAGAGGAATTGTGATTGCCCTTAAGAGTATGAACAACGAGGAGGATTTATATGGTATATCCTTTCCCACTTTCTCTATCCTTTTCTCCATTTAACACATAACATTCTTCTTCCTCTGCATCACTACTAACTATCTCAATCATTTTCCTCATCCTCTTCTGTTGTTGTTATTGTTGTTGTTGCTGCTACTGCTGTTGTTGTTCTTCCTTTATACATTTCTTTCCATCTAGTTATAGTTTTCTCATACCCAAAGCATGCATTCAATGTTGCCCAACATATTTAGGAAAGCCTCTGTCCATCCCTTCTCTAAGGAGATGTTGGATGTCTTCTAATGATGGCTTGCGAAGGTACGTATTCAGTTGAAAATTGAGCAGTGAATCCATTGACAAACTCTCCAAGACATTTCTTTAGCAGTACTTGCACCAAACTTCAGGTATTCATCTACTTGATTAGCTGAACAACCATAAGCTAACATCTGTATGGCGTTTGTGTATTTGGGTGAAGCACTAAGACGCATGGCAGCATCAGGGTGTTGTTGGAAGTAGCAGTTAATTACACTTGATGTGTTGACAATGCGAAGAAAACGAGGTCTACCCATATGAAACCTCCTTCCACTACTAAAATTCAGTGATTTTACGACCGTTTTTTTTAAACGATCGCAATTTTTATTAATTACGATTGTTTTTGCATCGGTTGTAATTTGGAATAATTGCGATCGATACATACCTAATTGCGACTGTTTAACCCGTCGTAACTAAGTTTTACTCATTGGTAGGCCCCACATCCGGAGATTCTAGCCAGAAATTTAATAAGGTAGTGTTACTCAAGCATTTTATGTTTTTGTGCTAGTTTTTTCAAAAAAAAAGTTTTAAATGGTAGTTGTTCTCAAAATCCGTCATTTAAATGGTATTTCTTCGTAAAATTTCCTGTAATTAGTCAAGGTTACTATGTTAAAATTAGGGTCACCATGTTTAACATAACGTCGTAATTCAGGTTCACAATAATATTAAATGTCACACAAATTTAAATAAAGGTTACAATGTTAAAATTAGGGTCACTATGTTCCATATAACGTCAATTGCGTGCGTATAAACCTTGAGTTCATAATAATATTGTTGTGGACTAGGTCCACACAAGATTTTTTGTATTATGCATATGACTACAAAGTTACTGTGTTATTTTATCACATAAACTTATAGATTATGCAATAATTAAAAATAGTAAAATAAAACTAAATAATGATTTAAAATAGCTTTAGTAGAACTAAAACTAGTTATTGGCTTGGGCGATGCCCCCACATCATCATAAAATTATAAATTTAATCAAAAAATTAATTTAGAAGGTTTAATGTTGAACAATATTAATACATAAATGAAAATATAATTAAAGGTTATACATATGAAAAGTTTTTCAATTAAATTAAACTTTATTATATAGAATAAAAGTTACGTAAATGAAGAGTTTTCTAAGGAGGCTAAATGTTAGTATAAGTTAATGCAGTGAGAGAGGGGTGATGATACATAGGGTGACAACTGATGCGTAGCGCACGCGTGGCACCAAGTCATATTAAAGAAGGGTGATACATGGCGTTAGCTTGTTGTCTATATGAGTTTTAATAATATTATATATTAGTAAAAATAACATCATATTTAAATTCAAACAAATTACACCCATATTAAAACGGTACGACAGTAACAATAACAATAATAATTAAAAAAAATACAACTTACAACCGTAAACATTTATTATAACCACTACAATTACCTAAATTAAATCAAAGTGAAAATCTACCGTTGAATCCATCTCTCAATTTCTTATACTTTTCTAATTCATTAACATCATTAAGTACTTGTTTCAGCATTAACCTTTTTATAACATTCTAAACTTCATGACCTTGTCCTTTAACATCTTATTTTTCTTTAGCTTTTTTTTTTTTAATCCATCTCGTTCATTGAGCTAATCCATCAGCCGCTCACCCTACTTGTTCATCTTGTCATCACTAAATTATCCAAAATTCATATGTATTTAATGAGTCAAGATTTATACTCAAAAAAGTAGTAGATGCTTTACTTTTCATCTTTGTTTGTTTTATGTCACCAAGTCTTTTAGCTCATCCCCTAACCTAAGATAGAGAATCAGGTTGTAATCTCTTAACGCTTTCCCCACTTTTTGATGGACGCTTGCCCACCATGTAACATATTCTATTGATCTTTAGAAAATGAATTGAAGGGTCCCATTTTGAGTATTTTCTAAAAGTTTCAAAACAATGGAAAAAAAATCCTATTGTTATTTGCGTAATAAGAAAAAAGCTTAACACCTCTCATTCTTATTAGTTTTTCAATATGAAAAAGTAATAAGAATAAAAAGGTCGTCTTATTCAAAAACCCAATTATGACATCCCATCTCTCCCACTTCACACCTCGGGATGCACCATTCTTATTCTTATAGAGAGAAACGAGCTTTCACATCTTCTTAACCCGAAATGGCTGGGGAGAGAAAAAGTTCCTTTTTTTTAGGATACTCCAGGGAACAGATCCATTTGAGGCGGGGTGGAGCCTGTAGCTTAGAGGATTAGAGCACGTGTCTACGAACCACGGTGTCGGGGGTTCGAATCCCTCCTCGCCCACAACCGACACCAAAGGGAAGGACCTTTCCCCTTTGGGAGTAGGAAAATCATGATCATGATAGCGGACCCAAAGATATGGAACTTGGGTGTGGGTTTTTTGTCAAAGTGGAGTGGATCTTACTTTTTTTTACATTTTTTCGTATATATATATATATTTCAATATAGTATTCAAAAGCCACCAGCATATTTTTTTTGTTTTATGCCCTTGTGCGTAAATTTCTCCAAATTTTTTTTGACTCACCGTACCACTACCGTTTGTTCGATTATAATAGTCATATGCATCTACTCATTTATCAAACATGTAAATTGATATGATCTCATCGATTTTGCATAGATTAAATGTTTCTTACCTTGATCTCATTGGGTTTTTCTATTCTTGGCTTTTTGTAAAGGTTATAAATTCAACCCATAATCCGCTTTTCTTTTTCTCGGTTCCCCCTGTTAGAGTGTGTTATCTTCGACTATGTCCCATGATTGGATTTTCCTTTGTCCGGTAGTATTGACAACTTCTTGTAGAACAATTTTGACATGAACATTGTCAATGTCTTCTAGATGTTGTGCCCCCACAAATTCTTCTACATGTTCACCACCCCCCTCTATTAGCGTTGAATTGTTACTGCAAACTACTCCTGGAGATTGGTCCATGTCCTGAGTGAAATGGTCACACATGGGGAAAAACAAGGTATTACCAACAGGTTGTTGATATGATGAGCTACTTTAAGGAAAAAAGGTTGAAATTGAATCGGAGTATGTTGTTGACACTTATATGTATTGATTGCCTATTGTAACATTATAAAGGAGAAAATACGGGTTAATATGCAATATTAACAAGACTTGTTTATATGAGGGCGTACCAGTCAATTTCACCTTTTTAGTAAGGGAAAAATAGTAAACATGCGGGTATGACCTTTAACGTCCAAAACCAGCGTTAACTCCTTGGTTGTTTACAGTCCCGTTCCCCTATTTCCGTTGCTGAATCAACTGTTGTTCATTTCTCCTGAATGGTCTGACTCTCCTCCAAATGATACTGCAAGTCGAGAACATGTTCTTCACAGTTCCATTCAGTCTCATATTGAATTAAAGTTATCCCTAATTTTCTATGTCGATCTGAATTGTTGTCTGTGTTTCCAAACTACGGAGACGGCGCTACATGTGGTAAGTGGTTGTGGAGACTAAGCATTGTGAAACTAGGGATTCCACGCGGGGGAGTTGCGGCAACTAAGCAATGTGGAGCTAGGGTTCCCAATAAGTATGTAGCGTTTCTTTAATTTACGACATTATTTCCAGTTTATCGGGTTGATTCTTCCCATATGCTTGTATATGCTCAAACATGATCAATACTTTACCACTTCACATGAAATTTGTTGCAATTTATTGCTTAACCATGTCACAACAACATAAAACAAACAAATTCATGAAAACAAGTCGAATAGAAAGCCCCCAACTTCTAAAAGTTAGGGTTTCTCTTTCGACTTTCTCTATTTTATTGAGCAAGATTTACTTTCCTTAGCTTCAAACAACAATAAAAAAAACGAGCTTTGTAGAGAGAAAAAGAGTTCGAAAATGGCAAAAGAGGAAAAAAAGAGAGCGAGCTGCAGGTCATGCTTCCCCACCTCTTTTTACTTATTGAAATTTTGGGCGCAACTCATCAAGTTGCGCGTGGCATCCCAACGCAACTCAGAACCATGTGCGTGCCTGGCCAGCGTGACCCACTAAGTTGCATGCGGATACTGGTCACTTGAAAGACCGGTACTCAGATTTTGATCCGTTTTGAATTTTTTTCTAACGGTTTTGTACTTTATTAGACGTAATGACGCACAAATTATCAAAATCTTTCAAAATTGCTTTGCATCCAATAGTTTATTTTCTTCTTTGATAGTTTTTGCATCATCCTGCATGCACACCGTGCTTTGTGCCTTCCCTAAGCATACGTTTTGGACGTTTTTCGTAAGCCTTTCTTAAAATGTTTTGTAGAGGTGTTTTACGTAAAAGCTCCCACAGACAGGTTTGTCATTTTACTGTACTAACTTTTGAAATGGCACGTTCTTTTCTTTCTTTTTGGCGGCCACAGCAAAAATAATGGCGTATCATGCAGCGCAAAATTGCATGGCATATTGTATAGCGTAAAATTGTATGGCGTAGGTATTGCGCAAAATTTCACCTCTTCCCAGCAACGTGATCTACCTCTCGTAACTAAAACGGTATAATTTATGTCTTTAGGTGTTGGCTAAACTAGTCAACTAGTGCGTCGAACCATCGAGGACAAGGCACATTCTCGATTGGAAGCAAATTACCGGACAGTTGGGGTGTCCATCCACCCCTTGTGTAAAGAGCAACGTGCGATGTCACATATGTTCAGACACGTGCCCCAGTTTTGAGACATATGTTCTCATCTTGTGGACAAAACTGCTGAGAGAGTTGCCGATTTTCTTCTCTCTCATTGGATTTGGATATATGCCTCCAGTACTGAAATATGTATTTTTATTTTGTGGACCCTAAATAATGTGTTTTGGCAAGAGAGTGTCAAGAACTTATTCACGTGTTAGGCTACGAATGTCGAAACACCTCTTCTTTTATCATCTTTTAACTTGTTAAAATTATAGACTAAAGTTTCAATGACATATCGAGCGACTTTAGATCAACGATGCCATAATTGAGAGGATATTATCCTCTTTACTCTAAACCAATATCTTCTCATGACATGACATCACTTAGGACAACCTTTTGTAACAACATTCTACATTTGCAAAGGATCAATCTAGATTCTTTAGCACACTAAGTCTAGAAAGTACTTTTTCTAGCCTTAGTAGCTAACGGGCTCAAGTCGTATTCACCTAATAAAAAATAAAACCTAAATCCACTAACTATGTAGATAGGGAAGAAGGGTCGAACCACAGGGAAACAAGTCAATTTATTCCTAATTAATTAAAAGCAATCTAAATTATCAAGTAACCAAATTATTGTAAAAAGGGTAATTAAACTACTAGAAGTAAGAGTTGGAAGGAAATAAAATAAGAGATAAATCAATGAAGGAAAAACCTAGGGCATAGGTTCACCAATAAACAATATTCCAGGGTAAATCATAATAAGCAATCATCAATGCATCAATTAATCAGATTATAAAGGGCTTTCGCTACGTATTACAATCATAGAGTTAATTTGGTGGCATTAAATCTCATCTCTCGAATCTCGACTTAACCATTTATAAATTAGTCCGCCTATTGAAACTAAGCCTAAACATCAACTCTCATCTCTCGAATCTCGAATCAATATTGCTAAACTCATACAATTAAATCTGGCCAAACCTAATTGCATAACATTAAATCAATCAATAGGAAAATAATTAAGCATTGACAATCAACAATCACAAATTACCCCTTCATATTATTTATTGGATCCCCATAAACCCTATAAATAAAACTAATCACGCATAATTAAATCTAAACTAATCAAAACAATAAAATAAGACATGATGAAAGAATTAAAGAAATAACTGAAATTAAAAGAGAAGAAATTTTTACCAAAAGTAATCTGAATTAAGGAATGGAATTAAGAACAAAGTTGAGAGAGTTTTAGAGAGAGAAAATATTCTAAGTAGAGAGAGAAAGTCTAAAAGAGAAGGTAAATCAAAATTACGTACAAAAATCGTACTTAAACATCCCTAAAACAAATCCTAATTGAAAACTAAGATCTCGGCAATCAGGTGCCTCCAAAAACACGGGCCCGACTTTTTCTTTAGACTTCTCCTGGGCAGCAGCGCCCGATCGAGCTAATGCTCACCCGATCGTGCACGCCTTTTATTGGTGTCTTCTTCTGCGCGCCCACCCGATCGGGCGCAAGCTTGCCCGATCGGGCCCGGTCTGTTCCTCGAGGCTTGGACTTTGATTGGGCTTGATTCTTCGGCCCAATCCAAATTTCCTCTTCGGGTCTTGAATACTCGGTCCAAATGCCCCGGTATCACACACCGAACCCTTAATCACCGGCTCTAACCGGTCCTGGGCTTCAAAGAAGGTCGTGTCCTCCTAATGTTCGTAGTTGCTCCATGAAAAACCCGGAAAACGCTCCAATAGGGTAATTTCCTACAAAACTCAAGCAAAACTACAAAAACACTAGAAAACACCAATTAGTAATAAAAGTGGCTCTAAAGAGCCAAAAACACTACTAATTATGACCAAGGGACGGGGGTAAAACACTATTTAAATTAGACACATCAGCAGCTACTTGTCTTGAACATTTAGCGAATCAAGGATAGTTTCGACATTCTCAACACTATTGAAAGATTCCTTATTTTTATGGAACTTCGCAGAATGAGTCTCGGATTTATTTTTGTGGATACTTTGATCATCGTATATTCTAGACTCGATAAAAGTGGGGGCTAACTGTTGACACCTACTTTTGGCCTCTTGTCCCGATAGAAAGTGCGATGATGTTACAAAAGACCGTTCTTCATGCTAGATCAAAGTTGAAGTGTTTATGGAATATAAAATGCATTATGAAGTAATTTAAAACCCATATTTGAGACCAAGTTACATTAGAGATTTGTCAAATTACTAATTAGGCCTAAAATGTGCTCATACATGTTTAAACTTAATTAATAACGGACCCAAATGCATCAAATGCAATGATTGGATCCAATGGATCTTACAATGTTAAAAACCGAGCTAATCAGATAAATCAACC
Source organism: Chenopodium album (assembly GCF_948465745.1). Taxonomy (NCBI): domain Eukaryota; kingdom Viridiplantae; phylum Streptophyta; class Magnoliopsida; order Caryophyllales; family Amaranthaceae; genus Chenopodium; species Chenopodium album. The sequence goes on along the minus strand of NC_137835.1, from coordinate 15,640,810 downwards.
ACCAAATTTATATGCAAGGTTATGACAGATCAAAAGACCTTTCAAATATCTTTCCAACAGTACATTATAATCCCAATTATGAGTTAAAACGAAGAAGTTATGATCAAAACATTAAACCGGGCCCTAAAACCGACACCCTTGCACTCCAACGACCATATCTTTTGATACACAACATATTTAAACCTAATTCTAACAACATTCAGAGATTTCCAATGATATCTCACATGCCTTAATTCTACTTCGCAATCAAAAGTTATGGAAGTTTTAAAAACGCGCTTTCGTATAAGGCAAACCGTACTGCGCGCAACTAAGAGTTGCGCATGCCACCTGACGCCCCGGCTCTAAAACCCTAAACCTAGATTCCTACGCCTATAAATAGAGGTCTTCATTCAAGCTGAAAGACGACGGAAAAAATCAGAATTCTAACCTTAGCATTCTCAAAACCCTAAACTCTTAAGCTCTCTTACTATCATACTACTTTTCTTCTCTCTTCCCAAATACTTTCCAACCCTAATTGAATCCATTGAAATCCTTGGAGGTACAAAGAAGAAAAAAATTCAATAAACGCATTTAACGGAGATTTAACATAAAAGAAGAACGGTTAGTTTCCTAAGCACTAAGATAAATCACTTTTCTTTTTAAATAACTTTAATTGAATAAATAGTGTTGTTTGATCAATTTAAACAAACTTTTTATTAATTTAATTCACATAGTATTCTTGTGTTAATCGAGACTAGAATTTGAATTATTAATTGATTGTTTTATCACATAAGTCAAGGCAAACATTGTTTATTTCTTGTTCTTTTCACGAATTTGAATAACAAAAGAATAACGACTTTTGCAATGTAATTCTTTAGTGATTAATGCTTGTAAATAAAATCAACTAACTTAGTTTTTAGGAGCCACATTGTACATATTTTTTGGTGATGAAATTGTGAAAAAAAAGAAAGAGCTAGTAGAGGCCGCACGAGGGCTAGAATAACGATTCCTCCCTAAAAGGAATGTTATTTTAGTATCGTCGCCCCCGAACTCATTTCTGGTACACGTAGATCAATTTAGGCATGGGTAAACTTAAGATTCGTGCTAAATATCCCTTGAAATCTACTTGGGAGAAAGGCATGAACGAGGTCTATGAGTTTTCCTAAAACTCATTGGCGACTTCTACTTGTTTCTTACAAAAAGTGTAATGATTGAATCAATTCTAATTCAAGGTCCCCTAAACAGTCAGGAGTTCAAATCCTAATGCACCCTAACAAGTGTAAATTCCTAAAATTTTAAAAGGCCTTAGGCATATAAGGAGATGGATTCCCTACGTGGGCACACCCTCCTTGCAATGACCCAACCAATTTATTCGGGTACCCGAAAGTCGAGTTCCCCGGATAAATCGGGTCGGGTCATGGGTTGCCTTTTCTACTACCCATGATCCGAGTACCCGAGATTTTGGGTACCCGATTATGAACACCCCTATGTAGTCTATCCAACCAAAATACTAAGCTACTTAATACTCAATCTTTCGCTTTTTAGTTTTATAAAGGGAAATAAATTATTCTATTAATTTGTAAGAAATTGGTAGGAAGGCTAGTAAGTACGTGACAGACTTGGTCCACAATATATTTATTGTGGACCAAGTTTATTTATGAATTTTTATTAGTTTAATCATATTCAAATATTCAATCAGAGTGCATGGTCAACTATTCCAACACTAATACTCTGTAGTCTGTGTTATTTAATTATACTTGTAGTTTTCTATCAAAAAAATAATTATACTTGTAGTTTAGTTTAAATTTGTTTAACTTTATTTGATTTTTAAAGGTGGTATCTAAGCTACGAGAGTAACTTAATACGGAGTACTCCCTTCGTTTCAAAATGATGTTCCTATTTCGTAAATTAATGTAAATTTTTACCCATCTTTGACTACAAATATCTTTAATATCACACTAGAAAAAATTATAAAAGTTAGATATTAATAATCTATTCACCAAAATGAATCAAACCAGATTGCACATTACTATATTTATTCTTATGGATTAAACTAGAGAAATTTAGAAGATTCTCTTTTTTTTTTTTTTTTTTTTTTTTTTTTAGTCAAAGATTTCAAACAAGAACAACATTGTGGAACGGAGGGTGTATCATATGGGGTCAAGCCATCAAGCAAGTGCATGTTATTATGTTTATACGTTCTCACAAAGTATTATTGTCTTGGTTGTTACACGATTTTTAATTTGATAATTTTAAATTTAGTTAAATAATTGAAAGAATCTTTCGTCATTATTTCTTTCAAATAAGATTTTTTTTACTTATAAGGGTCAGTTATCTTCATTTCAGTTCAGTTCAGTTTAGCTCTAATAAGTTCAGTTCGGTTCTTAATTTCCTTTTCTCATAAAATATTCAGTTCAGTTCAGTTTAGTAAATCAGAACAGGCCTTAACATAGCTTTGTCAGCAACTCTTTGGTGCAATAGGCCACACCAAAAAAATTACGGACCATAAAACAAAAATAATGGAGCTAACACAGTGACACACTTATTAACAAAAAAAAAAAAACACGCTAATACATCTTAAATAAGCACACTAACATATATGCTACTCTTAAAAGCGCTTAGAGCACCAACAACAATTAAAATGCTAAAATCCTTTTACATTTTCTCTCTCCTTTCCTCAACTTAACACATCACATTCCCTTCCATACACGTCAATTTTAACATCAAAGATGTTAATTATTATTACGATCTGTATTGAAGAGTATTTGAAATTGAAAGTGAAATGGAGGAAAAAAAAATTATGTGTGATATAAGGTTTTTTTTTTTTTTTTTTTTTTTTTTTTTTTGCAAATATGAGATTAATGGAAAAAATGCAAAAAATGAAAGTGAATAAAAATATTGAAAAATTATACTCATTTTATAGAGAATTTTTTTTTATAATCGTTGGTGTTTTTTAATTTATCCAAATAAATTACCGTTTAGAAATCATAGCCGCTTTACATTTTTAAATTATAAAAAAGAATCCACAATTTAAATAAAAACAAGTGTTACCACTTTTTTTTTCTTTGGAAACAAGACAAGTGTTACCACTTAAATCCATTTGACCATTGCATTTGTTGGACTTCTATACTTTCATGCTACTTTTTCCTTTTTTTTTATTCATATTTTGGTTTGTAGGACGAGGAAGCTTCTCCTTTCATAGAAAGAATTGGGTACTATCCTCCCATTAAAAGGATCATTTTAGTAATTTGTACATCATCGTGAAAGCTAAAAATGAAGCAAGAGGAGAGCTAAAAGGATTTTCATCCTGGTTAAAAAAAAAAAAAAAAGGATTTCATCCTATTTGTTGTTGGTTCTCTAACACACTACTTTCTTAAAAAAAAAAATTGGGCTGCACCCTAGGGCCTAATATATTATGGCTGGCTACATATATTACGTAAAAAAATTATGTAGTTCTTTTTTGAACCAAAATATCCCCTTATCCTATAAACTAGTTGAAGCCCGTGCGATGCACGTTTTGTTTGAATTTTTTCAAATAATTTTTTATACATATATTTATGTGCTAAAATTTGCTATATATTTAGATAAAATTCCTGATATCAAATAATAATATTTTATATTTAATTAATTTAAATTGAAAAATCTCATTCGCCAATTTTGCTTACGTGGCATTTAAATTAATTAATTATAATCTCGTATTTAATTGACTACCACCAAAATTTATTATCCTCATTACGCGCTAAAAAATTAAATCCTACGTGGCTCTCTAAAAACTTGGGAAAAAAGTGATGCACGATTTATTATACATATTTGAAAAGATTATTTTCATAAATTAAAAGATATTGTTTATTATAAAATTTAAATTCTAAATAACTATCCGTGTTTGTTTTTTGTTTGACACTTGATTATACTCTATTTTAAAGTATCTCATTATTTATTAGATATTAGGATTAAATTTTTAATGTGAAAAGATATTATTTTGTTTTTTAAATAATTTAAATTATAAATCCTTTTTGTACTTTTGTTTGTATAACGAAAATGTGTTGTTCATCTATACATATATACTTATAGAATCACTATTTTTCTTTCACAAATAATAACTTATACCATCATTATTCTTTTCCCCCGTATCAACTTTACACAACAAAAAATTAATAAATTAAACCCAAACCTATATGGTAAAATAAAGACGGTGGGAGAAATAGTAAAAAAAATATAAATTTATAAATAGTTAAATGAAAAATATATACAAAGAGTGTTGCATGACTGAAATTAATCTAATTGAATAAAATTATATTTTTATAATGAAATTTCATTATCACATTTGATTGCTTGATATGAAACTATTACTCAATCAATCATTATAATATAGAAGTTGCCAAAAAAATAAATTATAATAAGATAAGTAGTATATTAATATCATGATTTTTTGAACGAATGAAGCTTAGCATGAGCATAATAATGTGTACGAATCATTAGTATCATCCCTAATGAAAAACTAAAGTGTTAAAAAGTTAATCATTACTCAAAATAAATCTAGAAGGTTGATATAAACCTCAATCTTTCATGATAACATTACATTCCATCCACCAAAATATTGAAATCAATGACCCAGCCAATGGTGAGCTAAATAACGTTTATACGAGGTGAGTCCAATGGTGAGCTAAAAAAACATTTATAATGGTGAGTGGACTGAGATGGGAAGTCACGTTTATATGGGGTGAGTCTAATGGTGAGCTAAAGAAATGTTTATAAGGGTGAGTGGGAATGGGATGAGAAGTGCCCGGTTTATATAGGGTGTTTGACTTTAAGGGCATTCCCAACAATAAGCAAAAATTGGTTTCCTCATTACCTCTCTATCCATTTTCTCTCTCTTCCAACCCATTGCATGAGCATTTTTGTGATCATATTTTTATCCTACCAATGATCCAAAAAAAAAAAAAAAATTTCTTCCCCATTCTCTCTCTAGTACATCTTCTCTCTTACTTTTACTAATACCCTCTTATATTTCTCTCTACTATATTATTTTTAATTCTTTTTTTTTTTACTTGCATTGTGGACTCTACATGATTACTATTCATCTTAAAAAATGCTCATTCTATGAGCAATTTTCATTTTGCTCATGAGCATTTTTAATTTTGCTCATTGATGTAAGTCATTTTTGTTTTAATTTCGCCAAAAGTTTTGCTCATGAGCATTTTTTTGCTCATTGTTGGGAATGCTTTAAATATGTGCTATCATGAAATTCATGATAGACTTCATAAAATTCTATCAAGAAAATCATTTTTTTTAACTTTTTTATTATTATATCATGATAGTTCATAAATTATATCTTGTAAATCAATTTTGTTTTTTTTTTTTTATAATTATCTAAAAATTAATAGATTTGTATTCTACTTATTTAATCTTTAGATTATATTATCACTAGTAGAAAAATAGCAAATGGCACCGGTTCAAACCCGGCCTGGCACCAGTTTGAACCGGTGCCAATGTGGGGGGTGCCAATAACCCCCCCTTTTTATTGGCACCGGTTCAAACCGGTGCCATAATTGATTTTTGGCACCGGTTAACCGGTGCCATAACTATTCTTTTTTTTTGTTGGGAATTAAAGTCAATTGGCACCGGTTAACCGGTGCCAATTCATGTTTTTTTTTTTTTTTAAGTTTGCTTTATTCACACATACAATCACAGATATATTGATCAAAATATAATCAGAAACAAATAACAAGCTTGAATACGAAATATAATCAGAAATATATTGATGATTAAATTGTTATTTTACAATACAAAAAAATAAAATAAATTACAACATCAAAATCCAAAAAAAAAATTACAACATCAACGAAAAAACAATACACATCGAACGAAAAAAAAATTACAACAATAAAATCAAAATTCCAAAATCAACACTTTGATTCTTCATCTGCATCAATTAAAACACCGAATTAATAAAAACTCACAATAAACTAAAATTACGAAAATTAAACCCAGAAATCACGAAATTAAAAGCAAGAAAATAAACCCAGAAATCCCCCCCCCCCCAAAAAAAAGAAAAAACCCCAAAAAAACTCACGAACTGAAAATAAAAAAATAATAAAAAAAAACCCAGAAACTCAAAATTATAAGAAAATTTGAAAAAAAATAGAAAATCCCCGAATTAAACAAGAATGGCTGAACACAAGTACTTCATCCATTCTTTTTAACATGCATGTACCCAGAAAAATACAAAATCCCCGAATTTTCTCTTTTAAAAACACCCAGAAAACTCAAAAAAAAAAACCCAAAAGACACATGCATGTACTCAGAAAAATCGATTAATTAAACACAAAATTAAACCCAGAAAAAACGAGAAAAATCGAATTAAAATACGAAATCGATTAAATTCGGATAATTATACCCAGAAAAATTGACAAAACTCGAATTTAAATCCAATAATCAATTAAATAAACCCAGAAAAATCGATTTAAATCCAAAATCAAACCCAAATTTAAATCCAACAAACTCGATTAACATCGAATTAAACCCATAAAATAAACCCTAACCTCGAAGGATACCCAGAAATTGTTGTTGATGTTGGTGGTCTTTGCGGCGGCGGTCGACCTTTGTGGTGGTGGCGGCGGCTTTGCGGCAGTGGTGATGTTGTGGTGGTGGGCTTTTGTGGCGGTGGTCGAATTTGTGGTGGTGAAGATCAAACAAAGAGAGGAGATCGAAGAAGCTAGGGAGAGGAGATGAAAGAAGATCGGTTGAGAGAGAGGAGATCGAATATGGGAGATGAAGATCAATAAGGGATATGAGAGGAGAGAGAAGGAAGAGGAGGAGAGAGAAGGAGATCAGAGGGAATGAAAGAGGCGGAGTGATAGTCAACTATATTTAGGGTTATTTGATGAACCGGTTTTTTTTTTAACATCTTATGGCACCGGTTCAAACCAGTGCCATTTGTATTTTTGGCACCGGTTTGATCTGAACCGGTGCCATTTCTCTTTGTCTAAAAACCCGCCCATTTTTAGGCCGATTTTTGGCACCAGTTTGGCCTGAACCGGTGCCATTAGGGGGTTGCCTTTTTGTATTTTTCTACTAGTGTATATATATTCTGTTTTTTAAATTATATATTTTGCTTTATCCAAAAATATTTATGTTAATGTATGGAATATCATAAAACAACTACCCTAATTTCATCTATTAATTAAATTCTCAAAAAAAAAAAAAAAAAAAAAAATCTATCTTTTTGCTTTATGTCCAAAAACGTTTATGTTAATGTATGTAACATCATTGTGCTAAATCAACCTACTTTATCATCTATATTAATTAATTTCTCAAAAATATCTATATTTTGTTAAAACATTTGTGTTATCTTTTTAAGGTAAAATTGGTATAAATCACCTTTTTTGTATAACTTTTTTGAAAAAACCACCTTTTATGTTTTTTTTTACTAAACCACTTTTTAAGTACCTAAATTTTTAATGGCACCACCCGTATTTCAAATTTAACAAAAATACTAACGGCGCCGTTAGTGGGGCCCACCAACGTCATGTTTTCCTCTTAAATCCCGCGTTTAGTTAGAAAGACTTAAATACTCCTTTTATCAACTCAACTAATTCATCTCTCTCCTTTGTCCTTCAGTCTTCTTCGTCACTCATCCAATTTATTGCTGACAAATTTCTGCCATTGACGCCATTTCTAGCTCCTTTTTCCTTTAATTATTAAATGTTTTTTTGTTGGCAAAAGTAAATCATTGGAGAAAATGGACAGTAACAAGGGTAAAGGCAAGGAATTGCAAAAGATTTATGGGTTATTAAACTGTAGTACGGGGTAAATTTCTTTTCTTTTTGTTTTTTTAATGTTTTTTATTCTAATTTTTGTGGGCTTGTGGCGTTTTGTGTTAATTCATTATTGTATTATATGCTTGGTAGATTGCAATTGTTTATTAGTTCTTTGTTTTTTGGTTGAATTAAAGAATTATAAACCCTAATTGCATGTCTGATACTTTAATCGGTTTGTGTTGGGTTGATTATTCGGCAAAGAAACAAACTTTATTGTTTTGAGTGGTTGTTTTGACTGTGTTTAGAGTGCTTAACTGTTGACTTAATGTTTAATTATTTGGCAAAAAAATACTTCAGTTTTTTTTAGAGCTTTACTCATCAACATATTCAAGCAATTATATACAGGGGAATGGCTGAATGTTTTGGGAGGGAAATATACATGATTTAGGAGGGAAAAGAAAAGGTCGTGGGCCCCTTTGACGTCGCAGTTAACTTTTCCGTCAAATATTGAAAACGGGTGGTGCCATTAAAAATTTAGGTACTTAAAAGGTGGTTTAGTAAAAAAAAACATAAAAGGTGGTTTTTTCAAAAATGTTGGACAAAAAAGGTGGTTTATACCAATTTTACCTCTTTTTAATTTACTTATCTATGTTAACTTAAAAAAATTATCTAATTTATTTTAATTTATAATAATGCTTGAATATAAACTCTCAAATCCTATTCGTTAATTTTGCTTATGTGGCAATTGAATTTTTTAATTCTAAAATAAATTGTAAATCTGTTTTTTCATTTGTCGAAATAATAACTTTGCTTATATAGCGCTTCAAATGTTTCCGAAAAATGCCTACTTTATTTATATATACTAGATGTAAGCCCGTGTGAGGCACGGTTCTAGTTAATTATTTTATTTAATATAATATTTTGTACATTTATGAAGATCATTCATGAAATATTTGGATAAAATTCCTAATATCATAAGATTTTTTTTTTGTTAATTTAACACTAAAGATATATTTCGTTATTTTATTTATTTTACGTGGTGCTTGAATTTAAAATCCCAAATATATAATTAAATATACATTAAATAGTAAATTTATTGTACATGACATTTATATTGCTTTAAGTGACAATTTAAATTTTTCATTCAAAAATAAGGGTCTGTTCATGTTTACTGAACTGAACTTAATAGAGCTGAAATGAATAATTTATGAGAAAATGAAATTAAGAGCTGAACTGAATTGAACCAATTGAAGATGAACTGAACTGAACTGAAATTAAGTTGAAGTGAACAGGCCCTAAATGACAAATTTTTTTTATTGGTTAAAATAAGTCCTTTGCTTATGCCTTTTTATATATACTCATTTTGTTTCAAAATGTTAGTCTCGTTTATAATCTTTTAATTATTAAAAATTAGGGAGAATCTTCTAAATTTCTCTCTCTATATAAAGACAAACATAGTCATATGAGATCTAGTTTTATTCGTCTCGATGAGTACATTATTAATATCTAATTTTTGTAATATTTGCTAGGGAGCGATTAAATATATTTGCGATCAAAGATTTGCATCCATATATGTAAAAAAGATAATTATTAGTTTTTTTAATAGTTTAAATTTTAATTATTTACTATTCGTTGTTTTTATATATGTAGCAAAATTCTTAAATCATATTCGTCGCTTTTTCTTAGGTGGCGAGTGAATTTTTTAATTCTAAAATAAATTTTCATTGGTCAAAATAATACCCTTTCTTACGTCGCGCGCCGAATTCTCTCCAAAAATTCCTACTTTATTTATATATTAGTTTTGTGCCCGTGCGATGCCCGAGTTGTTTATTGAATTTAAACATAAATTTTTAATCTACATGTCAAATTTTAAAATATACCATTGATACAAAATTAGTTTATTGAATTTAATGATAAATTAGCTTTTGATACAAAATTAGCACTTAACAATTATTCATGTTCTATGTAATGACTAATACTAATATTGGTGGAAATGTTCGATTCAATACATTAAAATAAATAAACAAATAATAAATTAAATAAAATAAATGTTCAAAGCTCGTTGGGTTGACCCGAACCCAAAACTTTGGGCAAGGGTTGAACATTTCTTGACTCATAACCTAAAGTGATGACCCAATCCGGGATGACTCATGACTCAACCCTAATTGACAGGTCTATGTAGTAATAAAATTCTATTAGTTATGAAGTATATTATTTTAACCGATTAGTATATATTATAAATAGATGTTTTACACTTTAAACTAATTCCTTCACTCCAAAAAAAAATATTATGACATAAAAAATTAAATTTATATGATAATTTTTTAGAATTATAATCTAATAATATTTTTGAATAAAATTATAATTCAATTTGTATCTTTGAAATATTGGTCTTTTATCGAAAATAAAATTCTAAACTTAAAATTTTATCCTTGTTAAATATAGAGGAATATATGAGAGAATTTTATTAAGTGTGTATACTTTCCATCTGTTACGGGATATATATATCTACATGTAGATTATCTAGGGATTCATCGGATAAGATCAAATACCCGTCTCTATAGTATTCTAGATAGTACATGGATAATAGTCATCCACTTATCTATATCATAACACTCCCCTTGGATGACTTATCGAAGATCGTGTCTCGTTAAAACCTTATTAGGAAAAACCCTGTGGTATAAAAACCTAATGAAGGAAAAAGAGTACAACAATCTTTGTAATACGCTTGAGATGCTGCCTCATTAAAAACCTTGCCAGGAAAACCCAATGTGGGACAAAACCGTGGTCAAGGGAAAAAGAGTGCAGCGCGTATTTTCTCCCCCTGATGAATACATAACTTGAGTTGATCTTCTTGTGCAATGAATTCAATATAGTTGAATGTTTTCTCTCATGTAGAGAGATATCATTCCTTGATCGTGAATCCTCCTAAATTGGCGTTGCATCTTCAAGTCTTCAATGATGAGTTGTGTCTTCAATTTACAATACTTGAGATAATAATAATTCATGTGCTCACATTTATAATATTTGAAGCTCCTTGTTTAATGTTGCCTAAAACATCAAATTTATGCCTTCTTCCGGAGGTCATATTTTGCATTTGAAAATTAATGATCAACATATGATTAAATATTCATTAATAATAATCCGATAACATGCAATGTAATATCATCGATAGATGTTGGTATCGATAGATGCATGTCGGTGTCTAATAAATCTTATATGAATTAGTAGTGCAACATATATAATTGCATACTCTGTTTATGGTTCTGCTGGACCATAAGAAAACGTTCTCACGCATAAGTATCATGTTGTTATATTATTTGTACATCTCATATATAGTTGATACGAGAGTTCCCTTATAAATATCAATAATAAATCGCACTAACTCTTACATGCTCAAACTTCAGGTTGAGATGTCAATGATGTAGTCATATAGACTTTTAGGAGTTTGATAATAAGTACACATTCAAAATAAATAATTCGTAGGGCTAAGTATTTAGATACGTCGTATATAAGTTCATCGGGAACTCTTCTTACATGATTATTCATTCATAGCATTCTATTAAATCGACGCCATATATAGTTTCATCACAATTATAAGCCCATTTGAATATAAATATCTCATTCTAATCTTCCATCAAAGTTGTATATACACCTTACTATACTTTTAACGTATACTCACATGTGTCATATACCATAATTATTGTATGGAAACTTATACATGCAATATGAAATATAAAACTATGAGAGGATATTAAACAAAATATACGATGAGTAATGCATTAAACAATTTCCTACACATGCAATGTGAAAACCATTAACCTATGACTTACTAATGCAGACGAACATAATAAGACTCAAAATAATGCAAGACACTGTACAGTGTGGATTTAATATCCATATTCTATTGGACTTCTGGTCCACGATAAATTTTGATCATTATAACTATGTCGACATCAAAATGGACATATATTTGAGATCCCTTATTTACTAGTCCATTATTTTACGCATATGCGTTTTATTCATCGGTTCCATTATATACCGGTATCATTATATTCTTTGAAATTCAATTTTCATTTGCGTGCTATCTTACAATAATGATGTCTGAATATATCTTCAATTGGTACCATTACATAACTTTTCTCATATCATAGGCCATCTATTATAGTTTAGATATCTATACCGCCTATATTTGGGGTAATTTATACAATGATATTAATATATTATAATTTCACTTTACAAGTATTAACTGCACTATCTTGCCATATATCACATATTTATATTGGAACCGATTACACAACCTACACTTCAGGTGTAGTGATTCAAAGAAAATTGGCAAGATATTTCTTGATGTATAATTTTACAAAAATTGGCACATAACACTATAAATTATCTTTATAGGGATCAACTAATTATAATCTTACAATTTTTTCCAACTTACTCCATTTCTTCTCCCCCTTAAGTTGGTAAAATATCTCAAATATTGGGGCGTCGAATTATTCACCAACTTAGTACATTATTTCATGTGCAAAGAGATTTCATTCTATATATAGGAGGAATTTAATTATTTGTTTTTCACAAAATTCCTCTCATAGAAAAGTTATATTCACCAAACTTTTTTTATCTCTTCTAGAGAACATTTTACAGGAAAATATACTTTCTTAATTAATTTATAATGCACATTGCACATGTTTATAAATCTTTCATAATTTGTTCTCTTCTGGAGATCAATATCAGTGGGGAGACATGTATTGTGCAGTTGTCTATCTAACTTTCTTATTTATTATGTGCTGACATACGATAGCCCTAATCAAGAGAATTGTTATACAAACATAAACTTGCTTGTAATTTCAGTAGGTGGTGATCTTCTGGATCACTATACTAATTACTCAAAATTTCAACATACAACTCGTATTTGGTGAGCTTCTGGTCACCTAATAGTTGACAAGGTTATTCTAGTAAACTTCTGGTCACCAATTACTCTTACATTAAAAAAAATTATTCAAACTAATATAACATCTCTGGACTTTTCCTTCAACACAAACTATTAATAATTACAATCAAATATAGCTCAATCTCAATGTTATGTCTTGCCTTCAATTCATTTTATATATTTAACATGAGAGAGCGTCAGCACATTTTTCCTTTCATTTCAAATGAAACTTCTGGTTTCCAAAACGGGTAATTATCAAACCCGGATGGCCTAATTTAATTATCACATCGAATCGTTTTGTCTAAAATTAAATTATGGTCAGTTTTCCAATATAGTGATCACTTTACTAGACGACTATATACATGGCCATGAATATGATGTGATATATATAAGAACACTAACATGTGTGTCTTCTTATACTTGGAAAGACAATCAACCAATATGTTATCAAATAACAACTCATATTCTACTGGAGTTTTAAGTATAATCTTGATACATGCTAATCATGTTGGACATTTTACACTCTTCTGGAGCACTTTATACAATAGTATCATGAATTAATTTTATTGGACATATTTCCCTTTTGGAGATCAATTAGAAATGCATAACTTTTCCGAACATTTCATTGTCAATTATTTCTCCGTTCGTCTTCAAAGGATTTTTATCATTGTAACTTGTTAGTATACCATGCTTCAGGCGTGCTTTAGATTCATTAACAATCGGTATTTTCCTTCTAGGACATCAAATTTAATTGGAGCATTTATAACTAGTATACAGCCATGACATTTATTCATATCCATGGCTTCAGGATGGTATCATGCTAAATATTTTGTTATCATGTGGCCACCTTTATGTTTAAGCTAATATATGTACGCAACTGACCATACATCAATATATTTTTATATTCATGTGCAAGGATTAAATAAAACAATAGAATAAATGTCATCTCCCCCTAATCCTTGCATATGGGGTATAAAATTAATCCAACGACTTTTAAATTTCTTGCACATTTTAAGCCATTAATTCTTTTAGCAATGCATGTATCAAGCAAAGTAAACTTATTCTTATAAAGCTTCAACTTATTTCTCTTGCCCAATTAAATTAATCTTTAGAATTGAATCTCGTATATATATGGGCGCAATATATATATAAATCAAGTTTATCACAATGTCATGCACGCATGTTCAACTTCTTAAACTTATAAGCATTATTTCTCAATCAAGTATATGATATAAAATAATAAATTAAGAATACATCATGCAAACATACTTAATAATAATTTTCTTCCATAATGGCCTCCCTTCATTTCTTAATTCTTATGTTAGTAATTTTCTAAATGGGAACTATATTTAGGGATGGAGGAAGTATATATGTATCAATGTGTGGTTCCTACAGGCGTGGGTACCTTGCATCGTACAGTCGTTTCGCTAAAAGAACATACAACACATATGTAAAGAACATATCGTTGTACTGAAAAGAACATACTATTAAAAAGTAATGAACATATATCTAAAGTAAAAAGAGCATATTTATATTAAAAAAGAGTGAAAAGAACAAATGTTCATGTTCTTTAATTGTCAGTGTAATGTACTTTTATTTGTGATATAATGTTAATTACTTATTGTGAAATGTTATTTGATTTTTTTTAAATTATGGTGAATATACATAAATAATGTTCATTACATAATATTTTCATGTTTTTTTTATAAATATTACGGATGTTCTTTAGATGTATAAAAAAACATAAAATTGAATGTTCTTTACAAAACAGTTATATGTTCTTTACAAAAAAACTTTATGTTCTTTAAAAAACTGCTACATGTTCTTTCTGCGTTTTTTTGTCTGTACCTTGCTAGGTACAGGCTGCTGTACCTTAAAAATTTCATATATGTATTATTCTCTCATGACATTATATTTATAGAATCACATCATTATTGCGAATGATAGATTAATTAAGTAATGACATACTTTAGAAACTCATTAGAAATTTCAAGGTCATCCTTGACATATGCACAATAATCCGACCTATTCATCATCCACATATTTACAAGTTCTATGCTTAACATGAAAGCTAGAGAAATTACCGTATAATGTAAGTCAAGAAATAAGTGCTACATCAAAAATATAAAATGTCCCAAAACGAAAATCTTATAAGGCAAAAAATCATAATACTACTTTTAGTTTAAATAAGGGAACATAAAAATAAATGCAAACTAATCAAGTTTATTCGCCTAATGATCATAATTTATTCAATTATTTGCTTCATGAAAGGTAACAAAATTAGCAGTTTCTAAGTGGGTTGCATCACCATAATCGAAATCACCTTCGCCATCCTCGTACACCAAATTAGTTTCCAATTTCTTTCCTTTCTGATTAATTGATTGTTGATTATCTTTACGATTCCACTTCGGGTGGGAATTTGAATTACCTCCACGACCTCTACCATATCCACTAGATCCACGTCCACGACCTCGGCCACGCAATTGTCTACGACCTCAACCTTTAATTTACTGGTAGAATGGCGTTTGTTTTTAGACTCTTTCCCATTATTGGTCGCATTCGCTTCAGAGAATGGATTAGAGTCAGTAGGACGTGATTCATGATTTTTCATTAATAGCTCATTATTTTGCTCAGCCACGAGGAGACAAGATATCAATTCACAATATTTCTTGAATCCCTTTTCACAGTATTGTGTCTGCAGGACAACATTGTTTGCATGAAAAGTAGAGTATGTTTTCTCTAACATTTCTGCATCCGTAACTTTCTCCCCACATAATTACAATTGTGAGGTAATTCTAAACATAGCTGAGTTACATTCACTCACAGACTTAAAGTCTTGTAATCTTAAAAGTAGTCAATCATAACGAACTTTTAGTAATATCATAGTTTTCTGGTGGTCATACCTCTCCTTTAGATTATTCCAAAGGACTTGTGGGTTTTTAACAGTCAAAAATTCATTTTTAAGTCCTTCGTGGAGGTGATGGCGAAGGAATCTCATAGCCTTAGCTTTTTAATTGTATTACCAAGTCCTTTAGCACTTAAGTGAATTTCAACATGTAATATATTATTGTTTCCAGTAATATCAAGAGCGATAAATTCAAGCTTTGCAAGGTTCGACATATTATACTGATATAAAGCAATAGTATACATTAGGAACTTAGATAATATAATAAATATATATATACCAAGATTTAACAATTTTTTTATTTATTTTTTATTTTTTATATATTTTTCATTGAATTAATATTTAACAGCATTATACATGTACTCCTATACTCGTAATATATATCTTTTACGCATTTGTAAAATATAGTCAAGCTAAATTAATAGCTAGCTATACATAAAATAATATATATAGTAATCAAATTGTGACGATCATGCATCTACGATATCATACATATTATGATACAAGTAGAAGATTAGAGAGAATAATTGACATGATTAAACAGATCACCTAAATATTCATACAAAGTTAGGCAAACTGTATCAATAAATTCACTCATAAATAATCAATACAAGTTAGGAAGATTATAACATATTGCATCAAAAACATTCATACAAGTGTCGCTTGGTTCTCATGAATTATCGCAATTACATATATACATACCCTTTTTTCAGCAGAAAATTAATAATAATTGATTAATTGTGTATAGAATAGAGTACAAACGTACCTTTTCCAGCTGAAATTCGTAAGGTTGCTATTTACTTCGTACGTCTACTCCCTTTGTATCACGTATATTTTGCTTCGTACTTTTTTATTTATTTATTAATGGCTATGGTGCTGATAACGTGTTAAATATAGAGGAATATATGAGAGAATTTTATTAAGTGTGTATACTTCCCATCTGTTACGGGATATATATATCTACATGTAGATTATCTAGGGATTCATCGGATAAGATCAAATACCCGTCTCTAGAGTATTCTAGATAGTACATGGATAATAGTCATCCACTTATCTATATCATAACAATCCTAAAATTCTTTTATTTTTTATATCTTATGAAGTCTATTTAAATCGCTCCAATGTGGCATTGGAGCGACACTTGGCGAAAAGTTGAAACACCAAGTGTCGCAACGTCGTGACCTAGCTAAAAGTTTAGCTTTATATATTAGTTACTAGTTTTGTGCCCGTGTGATGCCCGAGTTGTTTATTGAATTTTAAGATATATTTTTAATCTATATGTCAAATTTTAAAACATATTATTGATACAAAATTAGTTAGAAATTGATGTATTTTTGTGGCGATTTAAACTTGTAGACATGTAATGACTACTAATAATAATATTGGTGAAAAATATATCTTGACCCGTAACCTGAAATAATGACCCTGCGTAAAATGACTGGTTACCCGACCTGATTTACAGGTCTACACACAGTAATAAAATTATATTAGACTGTAAAGTATATTATTTTAATTGATTATAATATATTATAAACAATGGATGTGGTACATTTTGAACTAATTCCTTCGCTCTAGAAAAATATTATGATACAAAAAATAAATTTATATGATAATTATGAGAGTTATAATCTAATTATTTTTTCAATAAAATTATAATTCAATTTGTACTTTATTAAAAAATAAAATTCTATGATAAAAATATTGGTACTTTAAAAATAAAACTCTAAATTAAAAATTTTATCCTAAAATTCTATCCAAATTTGATTGAAATAAAATTCTAAACTAACTTTTTTATCTTACAAATTGAATTCTATATAACTCTATCATACGTGGCACGACACTTGGCAAAAAGTTGGAACGCCAAGTGTCACTACCTCGTCGTCTGGCTAAAAGTTTAGTTTTATATATTAATTATATGATATGATATGATATGATATTAGATTAGATTTAAAATTAAAAACTAAAAATTAAATATCCATTACCACAAAGTCCACAACACAACTTCTGATGTTTCATACCGTACAATGCGACTACTTTCTAAAGGACTTAATTAACATATTCGTCACCTAAAAAAGGATAATCAGTGTAACCCAAAATAGGGTCATGAGTATAAAACGTAGACCTATCATACTTATTCAATGGTGCATCAATTTTCAATCTATGGACTAAATCAGGATTAGAGATAAAAAGACGTCCAAATGCAACCAAATCAGCATCCCCTTGAGCCACAGCTTCCATTCCAAGCTCCTTAGTATACCCACCACTACTCACAAAACTCCCTTCATAAGCATCCCTTAATTTCCTCAACAATTGAGCATCTGCTTCGGCTTCTTCGGCTGGCTTATCAACCACGCCTTGGGCCGTGAACCGGGGTTGGGTTACGTGGAGGTAAGCGAGCTTTGATCCCAAGTCGGATTGTAGCTTGTTGAGCCCATTGACAACGGCTAGGCCTAATGCTAGCGGGTTGGAATCAAGGGCGTCGTAGTGATCAATTGCTGGTGAGATTCTAACGGCCACCTTTTCAGCTCCTACGGCTTCTGCAACGGCTTGTACTACTTGCAATAAGAACCTTGTTCTGTTTTCCAATGGACCTCCATATTCGTCGGTTCGATCGTTGATTGCATCCTTGAGAAATTGGTCTATTAAGTAACCATGTGCTCCATGTATCTCTATTCCATCAAAACCTATGTACAAGCAAAAATTAATCTTTTTACCAAGTTAAATTATTGTTTTCATGTTTTGCATATTAGAGTCGGTTTGGTTATATTTATGTTAATACTAGTTTTGTGCCCGTGCGATGCTCGGGTTGTTTATTAAATTTAAATATATATATATATTTTAATCTATATGTCAAATTACATATCATTGATACAAATTAGTTAGGAATTGACGTGTTTTTGTGACGATTTAAACTTGTAGACATGTAATGACAAATAATAATAATATTGGTGAAAAATATTTTTTGACCCTGTCTGAAATGACTCGTGACCCGACCTGATTGACAGGTCTACACACAGTAATAAAATTATATTAGATTGTGAAGTATATTATTTTAATTGATTAGAATATATTATAAACCATGGATGTGGTACATTTTGAACTAATTCCTTCGCTCCAAAAAAATATTATGATACAAAAAATAAATTTATATGATAATAGTTTATGAGAGTTATAATCAAATTTTTTTTTAATAAAATTATAATTCAATTTGTACATATAAAATATTGGTACTTTATCAAAAATAAAATTCTAAATTAACAATTTTATCCTAAAATTCTATCCAAATTTGATTGAAAATAAAATTCCAAACTACCTTTTTTATACTACAAATTGAATTCTATATAGCTCTATCCTACGTGGCACGACACTTGGCGAAAAGTTGGAATGCCAAGTGTCGCTGTCTCGTGGCCTGGCTAAAAGTTTAGCTTTATATATTAGTTATATGATTGTATTTATGTTAAGTTTATCTTGTTAGGAGTTTTAGGCAAGTTAGGTTTCCTATTGTATTGTGTATATATATATATACTAGTTTTGTGCCCGTGCGATGCCCGGGTTGTTTATTGAATTTTAAGATAAATTTTTAATCTATATGTCAAATTTTAAAATATATCATTGATACAAAATTAATTAGGAATTGATGTGTTTTTGTGATAAATTAAATTATATAATAGGCATGTAATGACTAATAATAATAACATTGGTGAAAAACATTTCTTGACCCGTAACCTGAAATAATGACTTTGTCCGAAATGACTCGTGACCCGACCCGATTGACATATCTACACACAGTAATAAAATTATATTAGATTGTAAAATATATTGTTTTAATTGATTAGAATATATTATAAATAATGGATGTGGTGCATTTTGAGTTAATTCCTTCGTTCCAAAAAAAATACTATGATACAAAAAATAAATTTATATGATAATTTATGAGTGTTATAATTTTTTTTTAATAAAATTATAATTTAATTTGTACATATGAAATATTGGTACTTTATCGAAAACAAAACTCTAAATCAACAATTTTATCCTAAAATTCTATCCAAATTTGATTGAAAATAGAATTCTAAATTAACTTTTTTATCCTACAAATTGAATTCTATATAACTCTATCCTACGTGGCGCGACACTTGGCGAAAATTTGAAACGCCAAGTGTTGCTATCTCGTCGCCTGGCTAAAAGTTTATTTATATATATATACTAGTTTTGTGCCCGTACGATGCCCGGGTTGTTTATTGAATTTTAAGATACATTTTTAATCTATATGTCAAATTTAAAACATATCATTGATACAAAATTAGTTAGAAATTAATGTGTTTTTGTGATGATTTAAACTATGTAGTAGGCATGTAATGACTAATAATAATAACATTGGTGAAAAACTTTTCTGGACCTATAACCTGAAATAATGACCATGTCCGAAATGACTCGTGACCCGACCCGATTGGCGGGTCTACACACAGTAATAAAATTATATTAGATTGTAAAGTATGTTGTTTTAATTGATTATAATATATTATAAATAATGGATGTGGTGCACTTTGAGCTAATTCCTTCGCTCCAAAAAAAATACTATGATACAAAAAATAAATTTATATGATAATTTAGGAGTGTTATAATTTTTTTTTAATAAAATTATAATTTAATTTGTACATATGAAATATTGTTACTTTATCGAAAATAAAACTCTAAATTAACAATTTTATCCAAATTTGATTGAAAATAGAATTTTAAATTAATTTTTTTATCCTACAAATTAAATTCTATATAACTCTATCCTACGTGGCGCGACACTTGGCAAAAAATTAGAACGCCAAGTGTCGCTATATCGTCGCCTGGCTAAAAGTTTAGCTTTATATATTAGTTATATATATATATATGTGTGTGTGTGTGTGTGTGTGATTATTATCAATGCAAAGGCTAAGCCATTTTCTCCTATCTTTCTCCTGTTTAACATTGCAAATATCGAAAAATGAAAGTAGTGTAAAATGAGTAGAATGAAAAATGTATACCAGCACGAATGGCATTGAGAGCAGCGTGGCGATAGTGTTCGACAACCTCCGATATTTGAGGTGGAGTGAGGGCTTGTGGCGGGGTGCACTTTTCGTGTGAACCATCGGGCATTAAGATACGCCACTTTTCTGGTAAAACATTATTTGTTGATGATATTGGTGCACCTCCATTAGGTTGATACACTATATAAACATCATACAATGTAAGTACATAACATGTCAAAATATAGCTTTATACGAAGTATGTATATACTATATTTTTCCTCAAATAAATATGTATATATTTTGCCAAATTAGATGTTGCTCAATATGATAGATACTGTTGAAAGTAGACATAATTGTAACGAATTTATGCTTGTAGTGTCAATTTGTACATAATTGAAGAGGAGTGTTGTCACCATGATTAGAAACTCGACCGACGTGCCACAATTGAGAGAAGAAGATAGCACCCTTAGCATGAACTGAGTCTACTATTTTCTTCCATGCTTCCACTTGTTGCTCTGTGTAGATTCCTGGACAATGCGCGAACCTATGGCAAAATTATAAAATAAGTGGGTTAGGATTAAGTTTTCTCCGTTTTTTTTATTGCACATCATAAGAACTTTTATATTATTCACTTAATCTTATTTTACCATTATTTATAATTTATCCATTAGAAAAAACATAATCATTTGTGATCTAGTTAAATTTGTCTCGAAATCTACTTTTTAAATACCAATTTTTTTTTAAATAATTTTTACAAAAGTATAATTGAAGATGTAATGATTACCCTCCGGCAGTTTGGGAGATGAGAGTGCCCTCAGCGATAAGTAAGCCACCGGGAGTGGAACGTTGGGTGTAATACTTCTCAAGTGCGTCATTTGGCATTTCATCTATGGCTCGGCTTCTAGTCATTGGCGCCAATACCACTCTGTTCCACAAAAGTTTCAAGTTTGAAAATATACATTGCTACTATCAACCAAGCAGCAATTAACATATTTACGTACTTTATCATATTAATTTGGTATATTGTCAAAATAATGCATGTATTGAGAAAAATGAAAAAAAAAAGTGTTACATTTATTGAGTGAGTAGTTGTTTGTAAAAATTCAACTACAATTTGGAAAATGGCGTGTATACTATGTGACTCTTAAAAACAATCTCGTACAAGACTTACCTCAACTTTCTGCTTTTTAATAAGCCTTGGACAAATTTGTGCACTTGAAAAATAATGATAAAGAACAAGTGAAATAACACACCAAAAATATATGGAGCAAACTTAAAGGAACATTCTAAAGTCGTGAATGAGAGAATCTTTAATAACGAATGACTATCTTTCCATCCACAAAAAAAAAAAAAAACATTCCTTTTTTCTCCGCCACTAATTATGATGACCTTCATTTTGATTTTTTTTTTAATTTTTTTTTTTAATTTTTATACTTGCATAACTTCAAAAATCAAAACCCATTACTTGAGGTAGCAAAAATATATAAACCGTGTCTCTATCTTCTTTAATCAATTCTTGGATTCTGTCACTAGACTAACACAAGCATTATTATTCCATTTTATCAAACCAGTTATGGAACTGTTCTTATTGACTGAACTGAACTAAACTTATTAGAGCTGAACTGAAATGAAATGAATATTTTATAAGAGAAGGAAATTGGAGCTGAACTGAACTGAATGGAACTGAACTTATTAGAGCTGAACTGAACAGAACTAAAAATAATCGTATGAGAACATGCCCTATATAAGAAATTTCAATCTAAAATGCAATTATCATAGTCCATTATACAAGTATTAGGTTGTGACAACGCAACGCTTTTAGGCTGAAGTCAGGTCAGGCTTTCGGATTAATTGAAATGGGTTCGGGTCATGTGGGCCAAAGTTAGGTCGGGCTTTTATTTATCACCTCTAGACTAGTTTGGAATATTTTGTGGACTATAAAATTTCTCAGCATATGGTTTTAAAAATGGCATATTCTTAGGTGCACCTAGAAATAGGTGTAACAACAGCACAATATGAACATTAGATTTTCATAAAGTGAACATGAGCTTTCTTCTCCTCTATTTTTCTCCGTTTTTTTATTTTCTCTCTCCTTTGTTTTTTTAATTTTCACCCTTTTTACACTTTTTTTGATTGAATTTGTTTCTTACAACATGAAAGTAGTTATAAAGTATGAATTTTTTTGTGAATTTCGATTTTGTGCTTTAATTTCGATTGATTAAGGTTTATATGAATTTTTGAATTCACAAATTATACTCTGTTTTTTTTTTATCCTTCCTTCTTTAATTCCTTTTTCCTCTGTTTTTTTTTTCTATTTTTCTCGTTTTTCAATTTAACGATTAAATCTGTTCCTTACAATATGAAATTGGTTGTTTATCTAAGTTTTTTAATTCATATGAATTGAATTTTTTTTAGCTTCGATCAATTTCATCTCTGTATGAATTTCATCTGATTTTTTTGAATTTTTTTTTATCAATGAACATAATCATGCAAAATATGAACATATGTATAGATTCCCTTAAATGTGAACATTAGCTTTTCATAAAGTGAACATAGGCATAAAATATATGAACATATGCAGTTAAGAAAGTAAACATAACAATTCAAAATATGAACGTAAGCATTGATTTCCTTAAAGTGAATATAACCATTTAAAAGATGAACATATGCGTAAAAAATATGAACATATGCATTTAAGAAAGAGAACATATGCATAGCATAAACAGACTTAATGAGAATATTTATGAACAACAAATATTTACTATATATGAATATTTACATTATGATTTATGAACATATAAAATATTACTATGAATATATAAGGCATGTAAATATGAACATAAATAATTGAAGAAATAAAAAATAATATGATTATGAAACATATGCATCATAAGTATTAAAAATATGAACATATGCATTCAAAATATGAACCTATGCATTGGTTCATTTTTGAATGCGTATGATACTAAGGCTATGTTTGGATAACAAAAAATGGAAGGAAAGGAAGGGAAGGGAAGGGAAGGGAAAGGGAGGGAGACAAAGTTCCTTGTTTGGATAATATGTTGGGGGAGGGAAGGGGAGGGGGAGGGAGGGATCCATTTTCCCTCCTCCTTTAATAAAGACCATCTCTTCAAAATTGGAGAGATTTGAAGGGAAAATGGAACTCATCATTTCCTCCACTTTCCCTTCCTTCCCCTTCCTCCTATTTCCCTCCCTTCCATTTCCCTTCTAATATGTTATCCAAACATAGCATACGTACGTACAAGACTATGAAAAAATGAAAAGAACGACAAACCTGTGAGATAGATTGAATTTTCCCAATTGATAAGGAGTAAAAAGATCATCCTTAACACATTTGGTGCCCATATTCATAGCCACGCAACTTGTCACAACCATCTTCCTATTTCCTCTCTCTGCTAACACTTTATGTGTCTCTTATTTTTGTTCTAAAACAAGTAAAACTTATATAGATGTTAGTTTGAAGGTGGTGTGAGCAAATTTATTCGGTGGTGTGAGCAAAAATGATGTAGCCTACCAAGAATGAGCAGATGAATCATGTGCATGAATCGTCAACGTCGTAGAACACTTGTGTGGAAAAAGTGATCTAGACTAAAGTTCCACGTCTTGTAAAAAGCAATTATGCATGTATCAGTGGACTTTTCACTTTTTAATATTGACTACATTTATTTCTTGCCAATCAATGTGTATTTTCATCATATATTCATGTTATTCATGTCAATAAACAACAGCCTAGTAATCCCTCGTTTTTTTTATTTGCATTATTTGTGATCACACAAAATTTTAAAAGGGTGCATTATATATAGCACGGAGTATAATAATATAAGTGGATGAATATTTTATTTGGTAAAACTAATGTGAGAACCATGAAAGTAAAAGTATATGAGAGTATAAATTTTTTGTATGCGGCCTGTTGTACCGTGCGGCAAGTGTTACTCGAGCTTCTTGATCAGAGGTTACTTGAGTTGTCGAGGTTACTCAGGTTACTTGGTAGGGGTTACCCGAGTTACTCCTGATCAAGTAACCCCTGACCGAGTTACCCCTCGTGTAATCCATGACCGAACCCTTGAGTAACCTCTGACCGATTAACACCTTAAGTAACCTTTGACTGAACCCTCAAGTAACCCCTCATTGAACTCCTTAAGTAACCCCTGACCAAATTATTACTCAAGTAACCCTTGAACGAACTCCGTAAATAGACCCTAACTGAGTAACACGAGTAACCCTTCAATTAACCCTTGATCGAGTGCACCTCTTGAGTAACCCCTGTCTGAATCCCTCAAGTAACCTTTGACCGAGTAACTCGAGTAACCCCTGATTGACAAACTTGAGTAATCTCTAACAAATTAACTCAGGTTACCCCTGTCACATGGTGTGCCTTGCTGCACAAAAAAGTTATTGATGCGAGAGACAGAGTAATGAGTATCATGAAAAAGATAAATGATAAATTAATTTGAGTGAGATTTAAAGTAAAAAAGAGAAATAATAAACTATAATAAAAAATTATTATATATACTACCTCCATTTTTTTTTTTTATTTGCAACTAAATAAACATCGGAGGTAGTATATAGAAGTGATGTAAATAAAAAATTAAAATAAAAAAAAAAAACTCTCACAAAAAAAAAAAAGTGATGCAAATAATAATAATATATTTAAAAAACAGAGAGAGTATTTCTTAATTCCCGTTCAAAGTGTTCACTTTACCTTAAAGTTTGCTGAACTGAAATTATACACATCATGTAAATCAATAGCTCACTTTCCATGAACACCAAATTCAATTTGACAAACAATATGTCTAATGTTTATTTATTTATTTATATTTTTTTTTTACAACAGAAAAATCCTAAATTAAACATAAACTAAATTACACATTAAAACATTAGGGGTAGAACCATATAACAACTTTCTATTCGGAAACCAAATAATTTCGGTGGGGTAGGACGATTTTCTTTTTGAACCACTCATCCTGCAAAACAAAGGGTTAGTAAAGATAGAGGAAGGTAAGCTTCTTGGCGAATGACTCTTCGTTATAGCTCTGGAACGACGGGATGAAGCCAATATCATCAAATTTTGAGAAGATGATACGTTGAGGCAAGCAGGAGACTTCGATGGGGCACAGACAGGAGCAACCGGAAGGGGCACATACGAACTTTCACATGATGACACTTGATCAACCACACCTATGGTCAACTCTTCTTGTGCCAAATTTGGAGTTGTTTCACACCTATCATGCCCTTTCACAGGGGGGTGACTAATCTCCATTGGTGTTAAAACTTCTTGAGTTTTAACACAGTCCATCTTCTTTGGAATATCCAATACTCGGATGCTAATGAAATCCTTCTTGGAGGAGCAATAGTACGTAGTGTAGTGTTCGTCCCTTAGAAATCGCTCCATACATTGTTGGAGTAAGATGCAAATAGGAATCAATACGTTTTCGGTTACAAAACCGATAACTTGACCCTGTAAGATTTGGGTTTTTTGTTTCTGAAGTTGACTTCAGATCAGAATTGTTATCAATAATATTGGGCCTTTGATCTTGATCGATAGGGTTGACTTTACCCTCTTTAGAATTCAAAGATTTGCCAACAACATCCTTTTTCTTTTTGGTGACATCTTGTACACCAATACACCTACGAACACAACCATCTCCACCACCATCTCCTTCCCTTCTTTTCCCTTTTTTCCCTAACTTTCTCTTTTCTTCTTCCTTCCCAAAAGTAGCGTAATCTCTAAACATTTCATCCTCTCTTGTAACTGCTAGTGCCTCATTAACAAAATTCGGAGACCAACCCAATAAAGATGTCACCTCCTTGAGTTTGTGTTGAAACTCTTTGTTATTGGGATCAATCCTAATCGCTTGTGCAAGATCCATGAAAGCTAAGTCGGGTTTATTGAGCTCTACAGCTGCCACCGCCCTTCTAAAATAAGCTTTCACATTAGTAGTATCATAACACAAAACTGCAGAACACAACTGACCCACCTTGTCAAAGTTTTTCTCTTTGACATAACAAGCACCTAAGTTAAGATTAAGAGACACAGCAAGGCTCGAAAAAACTGACTTATCTTCATAATTATAGACCATAACAAAAGATAAGATCTTGAGTGCAAGAGAGTATTTTGCAAGCGCTAATCCCATATTACCCTCTTTGTAAAAAGTGTTACCTTCATCTTTCAAACCCCTAACAAAGTTCAGAATACCAAAGGGATTCTCCAACTTCCCAACTAGCAGCTCTAAATTATGAGAAGAGATATCATCCTCTTCAACATGAGCAATACACAAAATCCCCCTAAGTTCTTCAAAGTTATCCATAAAAAATTATGAATAATAACAACTAAACACACCAAAAGCAAATAGAAATTAAAAACCAAACTATTACACAGAAAGCAAACATGCTTCTCCATAACATAAATAAGCGATACCAAAAGAAACCATTTTGACGAGAATACTTTGGCACAAGAACGAGAGACCCCCAACACATGAGCCGCCGCCGCTGCACCTATACCACCTGGAGTATCCGTAGTTATATGCCAATTCACTAGTCCTTTGATGCGAGAATGGTCTGAGATTGTAAGACCATAAAATCCCCAAAAGTCGAAAAACCAAACCCAAACCCTAACTTTTCTAAAGGAAAATTCGAGCAATTGAGTTAGCTAAGCAAAGCACCGCTCCTAATTAGCCTCGAGGCCGTCAAGAATTGCTCGCCGACGACCTTAATTAAGCTAACGTTGCTCTGGCCGCCGGCGGCAGGGGAAAGCTTGAAGTAGTTCTCTGCTTTTAGAGAGAAGGGAGAGCGTTTTTTAGAGAGAGTGAATTCACCTTAATTTTTTTTTTTTCATGTGATGTTGTATGTCTAATGTTTATTTTAGTGAACATAATACAAGCACTACGTGTTGTAACTATATTTAAAAAAGTGCTATTATCCTTTAAAAAAAGTGTTATTAAAAAAGAATCAAAATGTTGTATATTAAAAAAGAATGGAAAAAATGTTGTATTATTTTTTGTAAAAAAAAAAGGAAAAAATATTGCAATGCGCGGTTCCTGCAGGCGGATGCACGATCAGCTTTACATTTAGTTAAAGTGAAAAGAAGATGTTATAAAATTGTAAAGAACATTGTATAGATATGTAAAGAATATTTATTATTAAATATTGTTCTCCTATTTTTCAATTCATATTGTTATCGTTATCTTTTTTTTTTTCTTAAAACAACATAACATTGCGATTTCTTCAATTTTCTTGAACATATATATGCACCCTCACGGCCCCACACTACTAAGATTAAGATTAATATGGTAAAAACTTTTTGCCTAGCCTTATTAACCTTGTGTATACAATAGGGGTGAGCATGGGACGGGTAATCGTACCGTTAGTACTAACGGTTTGGGTACCCGATAACCAAAATCCCTAAAAGTGATATCCATAACTCGAACCAATAAGTTCGGGTACCTGGAGTTTCGGATCGATATCGGGTACCCAATAAGATATCCAATAATGATAATTAAACTTAATTATTTAGTTATTATGATATAATGTACCACTAATTAACAAAAAATATCATATGATTTTGACCAAATTATTAATAATATTACTAATCATAAATATTATAAAGTAATTATGAAGTAAAGTAAGAGTTTAGATTGTAACAAAAAAATAGATTTTAGTAAGAAAAAAAAAAACTAAAAAATGCTTATCAGATCGGATTGGGTAACCGTTAATTTTAAAATGATACCCAATAACCATACCCGATAACAAATGATCGGAACGGGTACCCAAACCGTTATGGTTACCGGATCGGGTACAGATCGGTTTTTCGGATTTTAAGTTTTTCGGGTAGTTTTGCTCAGCCCTAGTATACAATGTATACCATAATATTAATAAAAAAAAGTGGCACATTTTGTATTTCACGTTTAATTTCACCAAATTTACCCGTGTTGTGGGTGCACCCACAACTAGTTGTGAGGACGGTGTGTGTGCCCATCATAGGGGATCCTTCTCCTCTATGCCATGACCCTTTAAAAGCCTAGAACTTTACACTTTTTTAGAATGTATTAGGATTTGAATTCATGATTGTTTGGGAGACCTTGAAGTAGAGTTGATTCTATCATTACACTTTTTTGTAAGAAACTAATAAGGAGTCGTCAAGAGTTTTTAGGAAAACTCATAAACCTTGTTTGTACCTTTTTCCCTAGTAGGTTTCAAGGGATATTTAGCATGAATCATAAGTTTATCTGTAGACACCTAAAAATGTCTCCCCAAAACCAAACCCGATGATGAACAACCTTTCACCGCCATTATTGGTCGGATTGAGTATTTAATCTTTAGAGTGCTTAGATCCATGTTTGCATTCAATACATTTCATAAACCAATCCAATTCATAGCTCATTTCTCTGAATCATAACTTACTTTCCACTTTTCGTGTCCACATCAAAAAACCAAGAGAACTGATTTTTTGGCCCTATAATTTTGATCCAACTATTATTTGGTTTGATAGGAATTTTAATAAGCTTTCCAACAATATATCATAAGCCCAATTCCGATTTAAAACGAAGAAGATATGAGCAAAATACTAAACTCGACCCAAAACCAACACCCTTTCACTAAAACGACCATATCTTAAAATCTAATAATGATTTTGACCTGATTCTAATTGGGTTGAAAATTATACATGACAAGCTTTCCAATGATATATTATATGCCTTATTCCTAGTTGTTGATCAAAAGTTATCATAGTTTTAAAAACGCGTAAAAAACTGGAATTACCGGGCAGTAGCAAAATTGTCGCGTCGCGACAATATCTGACGTGGCACGGCAGTTATTACCGTGTCATGACAATCTTTACCGTGTCTCAGTACACATACTGTGACAAGGTGCTTTTATCGTGTCATTTTCGCATTTTTCTCACGCGCTTTTTTACCGTGACACGGTGTACTGTACCGTGCCACAGTGGACAATGTTGCGTCGTGGCGGCCTGTGCCATGTCACGGTACATGTTTCCTGTCACGGAAATTTCCCGTGTTTTCTCCGTGTACACCTAGACGCGCTTTATTTTTTTAGGGCTGCTGATTTCCCCCGTCACACCAAATTATATCGTGTCGCGGCATGCTGCTGACGTGTCACGACATTTATTTTAGGGTTTTATCTTTTTAGGGTTCCGTGTGTTCCCTCTACTCATTTTCCCTATAAATACCCCCTCCTTTCTACAGTTAGGGGCACAAAAATTCATTCTCTCTTCTTCTCTTATACACCAAAAAAAATCATTCTCTCTCTCTCTCTCTCTCATACTCCAACCTTAAACCTATATCCCTAATTACATCATTCCTTCATTAAGCACTCCAAGGAGTCCATACTTAACCCGAGGTTCCGTCCTTAAACCAAAGCGTAAAAGGTATAATTGACTGAGGGTTTGGACAACTCTACTTTTTATTTAATTTAATTTTTTCAATTTGATTTATATTTTTATTGAGGTTACTAACAATTTATTCATGATGTAGCAATTTAAAGGAGCGCGTGAAATGTGAGTAATTAATTAATTTAATTACTTATTTTAATTTATTTGTATATTGCTTGTATCATGATTAGGTTAATTTATTATGATTTGATTTGACTAATAATTTATTGTTGAATTGCTTCCAATATTGATGTTTATTTTATTATATTTATTGATCACCATATTGCATGTTTAAAGGGAATATGATGTAATTGAAAATCACGCCTGATAAGATAATTTGGACAACCGGTTTAGGTTCCTTTTTAATCTTGTTATTAATCAAAGTGATCACTAATATTTTAGAATTATATGGTGCATTAATATTCAACCAATTTAGCGTAATGTTAGACTGGAGCATATTGAATCATTGTTTGCATGCCTTTGAGATCACAGGAATCACTTTTCACTATAAGAATCGAGTAGAGGCCAATACAGGCAAATCTGACCCCATGACTCACTTCGTACCATCATCCCCGATCCTCCTTTCGTGGTTCCGAACCATATGGAGTTAGTAATCTCATGGATTATGAATGGGGTGTAACCTTCACGGGTCAATCGTTGTTGCCTTCGTTGTCCCTTATTTGTGGTTGCCTTAAATGATCCGTGAACGGTTTACAAGCTCCTTAAAAATCTTGTTGGTGGCTCCCTACTTTTCTTTGTCCCTAATCGTATTATGTTAATTCCCACATCCTATGAGTGCCAAGAATATTCACAACATGCAAACGTAGGCGCACTTCAAACGACGCCTACAATTTGGCGACTCCATTGGGGAGGTAAAAATCTTGTTGGTGGCTCTCTACTTTCCTTTTCCCTAATCGTATTATGTTAATTCCCACATCCTATGAGTGCAAAGCATATTCATAACATGCGAACGTAGGCGCATTTCAAACGACGCCTACAATTTGGCAACTCCACTAGGGAGGATTCTTAGTTATATATCGATTTGAGTGATAGATATTTAATTAAGATAAGTGGATGAGACTTGAAAGATTCTTGAACATATTCCTGTGATTAAATTGGCATTTTTACATATGCATAGACGTTTTTACGTCGTATTTCAGGTCTGTCCCGTAGGAAAAATTGGATAATCAGGTCATGAAAGAATAAAATAGGGGCACCAGTCAGATTTCGTGACTGCCACGCCATGGCAGGTTTGCCGTGTCACGACAGTCTTGAAATCCTTCTTGTAACTTGATTTCTCTTCTCACAGTCAGCTTCCTTCGATTTTTCTGAAAAAACGTGTGTGTTCTTGATAGGGTAAAGTCGTATCCCCTAATCAAAAGTATTACCTAAGTCCTCTAACTAATACAGATAGGGAAGTAGGGTCAAATCCACAGGGAAACAAGTCTTTCTACTCCTAATTAATTATTATAATCTAAATTATCAAGGTAACCAATGTTGTTGTAATTAAAGACTATACTACAAAGGATATGATAAGAGAAAATAAAGTAGGGAGAAATTAAATATTAAAAGGCCTAGGGCATAGGTTCACTAATAAACAATATTCCAGGGCAAATCATAATAAACAATCATCAAGCATTGATTAATCAGATTATAAAGGGTTTTTGCTACATATTATAATCATAGAGTTAATTTACCGGCATTAAATCTCATCTGTCAAATCTTGACTTAACCATTTATAAATTAGTCCGCCTATTGAAACTAAGCCTAAACATCAATTCTCATCTGTCGAATCTCGAATTAATATTGCTAAACTCATACAATTAAATCTGGCCGAACCTAATTGCATAGCATTAAATCAATCAATAGGAAATTAACCAAGCATTGATAATCAACAATCACAAATTTACCCCTTCATATTATTTATTAGATCCCCCTAAACCCTGGAAATAAAACTACTCAAGCATAATTAAATCTAACCTAATCAAATAAATAAAGCAAGACATAATGAAAGAATTAAATAAAATAACTGGAATTAAAAGAGAAGAAATTGTTACCAAAAGAAATTTGGATTAATGAATGTAATTAAGAACAATGTTGAGAGAGAGTTTAAGAGAGAGAAAATATCCTAAGTAGAGAGAGAAAATCTAAAAGAGAAGGTAATAAAAAATTACGTACAAAATTCGCACTTAAACATCCCTCAAACAAATCCTTAAACAAAACTAATCAAGTTCTTAGAAAAACACGCGCCCGATCGGGCCCGCCTTTTTTACTACACACTTGCTGGTGTGTTGCGCTTGATCGAGCCTACGCTCACCCGATCGGGCGCGGCTTCTTCCTTGAGACTGCTTTGCGCGCGCCTGCCCGATCGGGTGTATGCTTGCCCGATCGGGCCCGGCTTCTTCTTCGAGGCTTGGATTTCGATTGGGCTCGATTCCTCGGCCCAATCCGGATTTCCTCATCGGATCTTGATTACTTGATCCAATTGCCCTGGTATCACCTACCGAGCCCTTAATCACCGGCTCTCACCGGTCCTGGGCTTCAAGGATGGTCGTGTCCTCCTAACGCTCGTAGTTGCTTCGTGAAAAACCCGAAAAACGCTCCAAGTATGCAATTTCCTACAAAACTCAAGCAAAACTACAAAAACACTAGAAAACACAAATTAGTAATAAAAGTGTCCCTAAAGAGCCAAAAACACTACTAATTATGACCATGGGATGGGGGTAAAACACTATATAAATTGGACATATCAAACTCCCCCAAACCAAACCTTTGCTTGTCCCTAAGCAAAGAGCTCATCAATGAACATATAAAACATGCCTCATCCCAATAAACAAAATCAAGCGCAAACGATTCAAGATAAATCTAATGACATGCTTCAATGTCAATCAATCTCATTCATCTAATCATCCCTCATCCCCAACAATTGTCAAGTAGAGCAAACCACACGAGCATATAGAATTCAAGACCAGTGCTCACACACTCAACTCTCATTTATGTGGCGAGTAAAAGATG
The DNA here is from genome assembly GCF_948465745.1 of Chenopodium album. NCBI lineage: Eukaryota > Viridiplantae > Streptophyta > Magnoliopsida > Caryophyllales > Amaranthaceae > Chenopodium > Chenopodium album. The sequence goes on along the minus strand of NC_137835.1, from coordinate 15,607,812 downwards.
TACTCGATCGCTCTCCAACCAACCCCTTTATTTGTGAACAATGCCCTCCCATCTCACACTCTCGTGTGTTTAAAACAATGAACGCTCAACCTACTAGTCGACTCGAAATATGTCAAATCATAACTTGCATTGATAAAAAAACACTTTCACATTCATACAACTCTTATGCACAAAGGTCGGAAGGTCTTTAAAGCTTGTAATGTAAGGCTAGGGTAAAGGGTAGGATAAGTTTAGGAACTTGTGAGAGTAAAGCCATGCTTAAGGGAGCCATATCCTAATAAAACCCAAGGTCACAACAAGTGATGACCAAAACATCTCCAATCACAACTCAACTCCACAAAAGTTCACCAAACAATCATATACACAACACAATCCCAACACTTACATATTCACTCACAAAATATGATAATATGAAATAGAGCGAATTAAAACAAACTTTGAACTACTTATTCTTTTTCTTTCTTTTTTTTTTCAAACTTGAACTTTTTTTTTATTTTGAATTTTTTTTCTTTTTTTCCTTCTTCTTGAGCAACCTTCAAATAGAACATTTGAACATATGAAACAAATTTTTTTTCTTTGCTCTTATTTTTTCCTTTTTTACCTCATATTGGAAATTTTCAACTTTGAAACACAAAACATCAATATTTTCCAATCATAATATCAAAGAACAATCACTCTTCTTTTATTACCACATTGTGCAAATGATATGCACACCACAACTCCCTCACCTCACCAACTAATAGCTCCCCCAAGCCAAGCTTGGGACTAGTAACCAATGGGGCTCATATAGGCTTGTAATGTGGCTAAATAAACAATAAAAGGGCACAAGCAACAACATGGGTAACAAGAAGGGAACAAATGTATCTAATATCGTCTGAAGGCTTCCTAAGAGAAAAAATGTCTTCGTCCTCCTCAATGTGCATAATATTGAGCTATATAAACATTACTAATAGTTGCAAACCAATACTCAAATTCATTGACATACAAGGAACTGTAGACACCCAAATGTGTCTCCCCAAAACCAAACCCAGTGATGAATACCTTTCATGTCATTTGATTATCGAATAAAGAAAAAGTGTGAAAAGTCTAGCGATGAGGATGTTTTTATTAAAATATCTCTTCTTTCTGTTTTTGAAAATATTTCTTTTCTTACCCTATTTTTGAAAAACGTGCATTCCAGTTTAGTTTGGTCCATGATATGGGTCCAATAATGATGTAGTTAGATGAGGCTTAAAAATACCTTTCCAACGATATATTAAGCCCAATTCCGATGAATAATGAGGAAGTTATGGCCAAAATACTAAACTGGGCTCAAACCGGATTTTACCTACGACCCAATGATCATGTGGAGGGTACAAAGGTTTAATTCTATTCCTAAAATAATTAGGATTGATTAGAACCTTCCATAGGTTTCTAAAAGATCTTAATTATCCTTTTTGAAAAGATAAGATTAAAGAATTTGAATTAAATAAAAACTTTCCTTTTTTAAAACTTTCCTTTTTCTTAAATCCTAATTATATTCGAATTTAAAGATGTTCAAAGACATTCAGATTTTATTTTTGTGACTCATAATCTTTATCCAAATATGGTTGGATAGATCTTGAAATTATCTTTCCAATGATATATTATAATATTAAATCTGAGCTATAACGAAAAAGATATGAATTAGATATGAAACTCTATCCAAAACTGACACCGTTCCACTATTTCGACCATATCTTTTTATCTACAAAAGATTTTAATCTGATTCAAATTGGGTTTGAAATTAGACTTCAAGAGCTTTCCAACAACATATTATATGTTGGACTTATGGATCAAAAGATATGATAAAAACAAAACGCGTGAAACTGATTATTAGCGCCTGACGCTAAGCATTAGCGTCTGGCGCTAAGGCTTGGCGCCTGGCGCAAACCTTCAGCGCCTGGCGCTAATTGCCAGCGTCGACGCTAATCAAGTTTTATGCGCGCCAGAACTCTATTTCGATTTTCTATCTTTTTGGTTGATTTTCTCTATAAATATCTTTCTAAAAACTCCGTTTTCATTCACCAACTCTCATCAAGATTCTCTTGATTACTCTCTCTCTCTCTTTTCTAAACTAGCTTCTCTCAAATATAAAAATTCCGCATTCATTAGACTTAGAAACACCTAACCATATTCGAAGTTGCCTGCGCCCTAGACGTGAAAGGTTTAATTTCTGAGGGTTTGGTCCCAAATCTTTACTTCAATTATTTAATTTAATTGTTTTAATTATTATTTTCCTTGAAGTTACTAACGCGTGTATTTTGTTATTAGAAAGAGGTAGAAGACATCCAAGTAAGTGCTTTAATTGTTTAATTGATATTATGATAGAAATCATGCTTAGATTGTTATTATGATTCCTAGTATCATGTTAGGATGTTTTCCTTAATTTGATGTTTAGGGTGACAACAATAAATTCCTAGTATCATGTTTAGGGTAACTTTAATATCAAGTATGATTAAAAGTATAATGCCTTTTATGTTCTTCCTAATATTTATGATTGTTAGTATCATATTAGGGTTAAAGCTTTGATTTTTATTGTTTATTAACATGCTAGGGTTTGTTAATAATCTTGTTAGTATCATGCCTAGGATCTTGCTATTATTATGCTTTAACATGATTATTGATTATAATTATTATGATTATTTTTATAATTGTTATGATTTTTATAATTGTTATTATTATTTAGTATGTTGCTTGATATATTATTATTTATTGCTTGATCACACCTTTTATGCATGTTTAAAGGGAATTGGTACTTGTAATCATGCTTAATAAGATAATTAATAATCTTGTTTAGGGTTAATTTGATTATAATTCAAGTGATCGCCAATAATAGATTTATTTGTGCATTAAATTAAACCAACATAAATTAAACAGGTTTAGGGTTAATCCTATTGATTGCATGTTAGTCAGAAAGCGCACATGAATACGATCAGAATAAAGTAGAGGCCTATTATTAGGGCAGGTTCAATCTATTTTTGGTTGGATTTGTACCTTCATCCCCGAATCCTATTTGGTTCAAGACCTTATGGAGTTGACGATCTCTTGGATCGTTAAGGGGTGTAACCTTCACCTCGTGAACGGTTTACAAGTTCCTAAAAAACTTGTTGGCGGCTCTTTTGCTCTATCTTCTTTCCCTTTGGACGCCACCATGCTTAAGTGTATGATCACAGTGGGGTTCAAGCTAGGGATTAACGCTTGAAATATTCCCTACATTTTTTTGGCGACTCCACTGGAGAGGATTTCTATTTTAATTCCTAAAATTTATTTCGGCAATGATTTAGAATGAGTGGATGAGACTCGAAACGTTCTAAGTATTTCATGTGCGTAATTTTGATTAACATTATTGTCATATGCATAAAAAAGATCTCATTGGAAAGACCATCCGTAATGAGTTAAAACATAGGATTTTTACACGTAGGAAATTTGAGGAATATCTTTCACAACTAGGACCGAAATTTGAGGAATATCTTCCTGATTGAGTTTTTCTCATTTTTCTAAAACCCATATGTGTTCTACATATGGACATAACCCTCTGGAAATTCTTGCTCCATCTACCTGATTGAACGCTCTGAGCAACAAAGGGTACATCCGAGAATGTTGAATTCACCAAACCATGGAAGCGAGTTTTTCTAAACTCGCGGTGTCCCATCCACTCGCGCCAACCCTTCACGGTTAGGCTTCCGCGCGGTTCATCCTGAAAATTAACCATGGACTCTCTTTGACTAACCCATATCCCGAACTTGAGAGAACTAGAGCCATGGTTAGGTTGCAAACTCATTGCATCATATTGTGCCTACTTGACTAATTGTGCATTATTTGTTGTGCATACTATATGTTTTTTTCCTAACCGTTTGTTTGACTTGTGTTAAGACTTAATAAACTAATTAATGACTAAAGGAATTTTTTTAATTAATTAGTTAGTTAATTTTAGCTAATAAATATGTCTAAAATCGAGTCATAGTTACTTTAAGTCAACCCGGATTTTTATTCCCGTATACTGCACAAGCATCAACTTGTTTTGGTCATAGCCAGAGTTCTAGGAAGAACTACGAGTCGTTAAACCTATGGATCTGTAGCCCCGAGTTTTATCTTTAATTTGGCGTTGGTTTCATTTCAATAAGAGTCACAGATCAAAAGTTATGACTAAAATACCACAGCATGTCCAGTTTAATGCATATACGTGAGGTCTTAACTTAGTCTTTGTTCGAGTCTAGTCACATAGTCTAGTCACATGGTCATGACACGAGTCTTAGCATGTCACCTACACTCACTAGTCGTAGCACACACTTTGTGTATATCTCACCATGACCATGTCTTAGGTTCATGCATGAGTCAGTTTTTTTCCGTCATTTGAGTTGGGGGTACATTCTATTCCTAATTTTCCACATCTCTCCATCTACATGCTTTCTACATATCACCACCCTCATTTTTCTACCTTATTCTATCCATTACATGTTTAATCAAGTTTGAGTCAAATAATTAACAATGAATATCCCCAAATTCTTTTTCCAGAGTACTTGGTCGAGGAGAGAAGGGAGATTAATCAAGGATAACCTCTTTATTAAAGTATTAATTTTTGATAAACCGATTCGTCAAAAGAGGAAGGCTAAAAAGATAATGGCAACTCAAGAGGAAGTTAATGAACTTAGGAGTCAATTGACTGACGTGACTGAGGTGTTACAGGCTTTAACCCTCAAAATTGATGACCCTGTGAAGCAACAACAAATGAACCTCATGCAAAAAAGCTTGAGCAAGCTATCTAGTGACTATAAATTTCAGGGCATCAGTTCACAAGGGGTCTTGGTGGATAAAGAACTTCTTCTGCATAAGTTTAATGCCAACGACATCTCGAGATTCAAGGCAACGAACTAACAACCCTTATTTTCATCTAAGAGCTTTTGAAACCATAATGAACATTAAGGGAATTGATAAGAAAGTCTTTCATTCTCTGTTTTCTTTATCCCTTAAGACCGTTTGTCAACAATGGCTCTTTTCCCTTGACAAAGAGAAAACCTCTACTTGGAGTCGATAACAAACGCTTTCATAGATAGATATAAGTGCAATATTCAAGTTGAAACCGATTATAGACAACTTGAGATGCTAAGACAAAAAGAGCATGAAGGCTTTACTTCTTTCTTTAATAAATGGAGGGAAACTTCCGCTAAGATGATTGAGGTCCCCACCGAAAAGGAGTCTGTGAGGATGTTTATCAAGAATCTCCAAGAAAAGTATTCAAAGCACTTAAAATATCAACACAACTTGAATACTTTTAGAGCCGTCTATGACATAGGTATCGAGATCGAAGACGACCTCACAAAGCAAAAAGCTACTAACAATAGTAACCACGGTGGCTGGAAAGGAAAGAAGAACGACAATCCTTCTTCTTCCGAAAACGCCCACTCTAGTAATAATGTTAGTACCTTTGACCATAATGGTGTCTTAGCCATGGACAATCAAGGATCTAAAAGGAAACCCAGGCGAGAGTTCACACCCATTGGAATGACCTACGATGCTGCTTTCAACCGTCTCTACGATCGAGGATTAATCAAACCTATTGGCTCTACCGAGGATCCAACGCCAGAAAATCGATCTTCGAGATGGAATCCCAACTCCTATTGCAAGTACCATCGAGGAAACGGTCATACCACTGATGAATGCTACAGGTTTCAAAACCTCATTCAAGATCTCATAGAAGTAAACAAGATCCCATTGCCTCTAGCTATCGAGAAGAATGGGTGATGATGAAGCGAATGACACAAGACAAGAGGCGAACTTCAACGACAAGATTTCATGACCTATTTTTCTATTTCTTTTTCAATTTTTTCCTTTACCTAATAATTCTAGCATAGACACCTTTCTCTTCCCTTAGATTATTTTTGTAGATTCTTTCTTTTTCCCTTTTAATAAAATGAGCATTTATTTTCTTGCATATGATCATCGCATTTCATTGCATTAAAAAAAATAAAAAAATAAATTGTCGAACTAAGCACAAGGTATACCAATGATTTGAGGCACCCCTTGTAGCCACATCATATTGTCTTTCACTTTCAAATATGCAATCCTTTTTTGATAACCACTTTGAGCCTCGTCTAACGATAGACCCTTCATTTTTCAACTCATATCTACCTAACTTTGGGATGAGATTGTGTGCAACTTATGCAATTTTCAAAAAAAGCTTGAGTGATTCAAAAAATTAAAATAACAAAAATAAGCAAAAGCAAAAAATAAATAAAAGTATACAAAAGGGCAAGTGTTCCAATGTCTTTGATATGAAAATGTCTTTGATAAGAACACGACTCAGATTGCGTCTCTTATCGAGTGCTCGGTACCGTGCCTGAGAAACATGAATGCCAAGTGAGTGATAGACCGCATGATCGGGATTGCCCACACTCATAAAAATAAAAATAAATGCTAAAGCAAAAAAAAAAAAAAGTTAAAAGCCTCTAGCATAAAAATATAAAGATTCAAAAGCAAAGTTGCACACCTTGGGGGGCTTATCTAGGGTCTTGAGCCTTTATCCCCTTTGTAGACACCCATTTGTGTCTTCCCAAAACCAAACCCAGTGATGAGTACCTTTCACGCCGAATCATAATCGAATGAAACGAAAGTGTGGAAAGGTCTAGTGTTGCGGAAAGTTTTAATTTCTTTTCTCTTCTTTCTGTTTTTGAAAACTTTATTTTAAGAAAACAGCCAATCCAGTATGGTTGGTCCATGATATGGGTCCAATAGTGGTGTAGTTGGATAGGGCTTGCAAAGACCTTTCCAACGATATATTATAATCCCAATTCCGATGAATATTGAGGAAATTATGGCCAAATTACCAAACTGGGCCCGGTTCGAGCTTTATGTACGACCCAATGATCTTGGGGAGGGCCTAATATGATTTATCATTCCTAATGCAATTAGGAATGGTTTTAGTCTTCTAGAATCTTCTAGAAGGTTCTTTTCATTCCTAATTCAATTAGCATTGATAAGTTGACTTTGTTGACTTTTCAGAGTTTCAATCAAAATCAAATAGCATTTTCGAAGAAATTATATTATTTTATCCTCCAGTACGGTAAACTTATTGGATTTTCGAAAACGCGTTAAAATCAAGCTTGGCGTCCAACCCTAGGCCTTGGCGCCTGGAACCAGGCCTGGCGCCTAGCGCTAGCCATTGGTGCCTGGCGCTAAGGCTGGTGCTTGGCGCCTGCTAGCCAGGGTTGGCGCCAGCTCTGTTTCCTGAGCGTCAGACTCTGTTTTGTTAATTTATTTTTTTTTTGCTGATTTTCTCTATAAATATCGTATTAAAAACTCCGTTTTGATTCACTAATTCTCCTCATTCACAAGTTTTCATCTACAATCATTAATTCTTTAGCATTCTTTAATTCATTCATCTTCTTTCTCTTTTTCAAACTTTGCTTTTTTAATACAAAATTCCGCATTCGCAAGATCTAGAAACACCTAGCCATATTCGAAGTTGCCTTCGCCCTAGACGTGAAAGGTTTAATTTCTGAGGGTTTGGTCCCAAATCTCTCTTTCAACTATTTAATTTAATTGTTTGTTTATTATTTTCCTTGAAGTTACTAACGTGTGTATTTTGTTATTAGAAAGAGGTACGAGGCATCGAAGTAAGTACTTTAATCGATTAATTGATGTTATGATGTAGAAATCATGTTTATATTGTTATTATGATATTCCTAGTATCATGTCTAGGGTAATTTTAATATTAAATATGATTGTTACGATACTTCCTATTCTCTTCCTAATATTTATGATTGCTAGCATCATGTTAGGGTTAAAGCCTTGATCTTTATTGCTTAGTGACATGCTAGGGTTTGTTATTAATCTTGTTAGTATCATGCCTAGGATCTTGCTATTATTATGCTTTAATATTAACATGAATATGATTATGATTATAATTGTTATAATTTATGATGATTATTATTATTATTATTTTGATGATGATTATTTATGATGATATTATTATTATAATTATTGTTCATGATTATTTATTCTTTGTTGCTTGATACATTATTCTTTATTGCTTGATCACATCCTTTATGCATGTTTAAAGGAAATTGGTACTTGTAATCACGCTTAATAAGATAATTAATAATCTTGTTAGGGTTAATTGTGATTATAATTCAAGTGATCGCCAATAATAGTTTATTTGTGCATTAATATTCAACCAACATAGATTAAACAGGTTTAGGGTAAACCTATTGATTGCATGTTAATCAAAAAGCGCACATGAATACGATCAGAATAAAGTAGAGGCCTATTATTAGGGCAGGTTTAATCTCTTTTAGGTTGGATTTGTACCTTCATCCCCGAACCCTTATTTGGTTCATGACCTTATGGAGTTGACGATCTCTTGGATCGTTAAGGGGTGTAACCTTCACCTCGTGAACGGTTTACAAGTTCCTAAAAAACTTGTTGGCGACTCTTTTGCTCTATCTTCTTCCCTTTTGGACGCCACCGTACTTTAGTGTATGATCACAGTGGGGTTCAAGCTAGTGGGATTTTAAAGGCTTGAAAATATTCCCTACAGTTTTTGGCGACTCCACTGGGGAGGATTTCTATTTTAATTCCTGAATTTGTTTCGGCAATGATTTAGAATGAGTGGATGAGACTCGAAAAGTTCTAAGTATTTCATGTGCGTAATTTTGATTAGTTATTGTCATATGCATAAAAAAGATCTCATTGGAAAGACCATCAGTAATGAGTTAAAAACATAGGATTTTACACGTAGGAAATTTGAGGAATGTCTTTCACAACTAAGACTGAAATAACACCGCGCAAAACTGGAAGATTTTATCGAGCACAGAAAGCTGCTGAGGCATGTGGGAAGTAGCGTCAGGGGCCAGAGCTTGGCGCCACACTTTTAGCCGTAGCGCCAGACGCCAGTATTGGCGCCAGGCGCTACAGTTAAAAGTTGGCGCCAGTCTCTGATTGCTGGCGCCAATTTCCCCCAATACCGAGCCAGAAATATGCGTTCTAATTTCGACCGGTTTTTCGTATTGTTTGCTCGATCCTACTTCCTGATTGAATTTTTTCTCACTTTTCTGAAACCCATATGTGTTCTACATATGGACATAACCCTCTGGGAATTCATGCTCCATCTACCCGATTGAACGCTCCGTGCAACAAAGGGTACATCCGAGATGTTGAATTCATTAAACCATGGAAGCGAGTTTTTTCTAAAGCTCGCGGTGTCCCATCCACTCGCGCCAACCCTTCACAGTTAGGCTTCCGCGCGGTGCATCCGGGCAATTAACCATGGACCCCCTTTTATTAAACCATATCCCGAACTTTAGAGAACTAGAGCCATGGTTAGGTTGCAAACTCATTGCATCATATTGTGCCTACTTGACTAATTGTGCATTATTTGTTGTGCATATTATTCTATGTTTCTCTTAACTGTTTGTTGACTTGTGTTGAAATTAAATAAATTAATGACTTAAAGAACTTTGCCTAATTAATTAATTAATTAATTATTTAATTTAAGTCAATAAAGTCTAATTTTTTCTTTAATCGGAATTGACCTAGTACAACTTTAGGCATACCCCAGTTGACTAATAACACCGAAAACAGTCCCAGACCGAAGCACCACTATTGGCGCCAAGGTCTGTGCTGTAGCGCCACACTATGGTGTGTAGCGCCTGACGACAGCTATGTTGTCTGGCGCCAACCTCCACAATGTGACGCCAGTCCTGTCGCTTGGCCGACAGTTCGGATTATTTGTCGAGTCATCACCTAAGGCCTAATTAATCAGTTTTCTGTTTAATTCGGTTAGTTTTGTTGTCAATAATGTTTATTTGAATCAATGATCGAGTTTAGGCACTAAGTTCCATGGTCTTACACAAAAGTCTTAACATATCACCTACACTCACTAGTCTTAGAACACACTTTGAGTACACATCACCATGACCATGTCGTAGGTCCATGCATGAGTCGGTCTTTCCATCATTTGAGTTGGGGTATATTCTACTCCTAATCCTTCATATCCCTCCATCTAAATCTTCTTCACATTCTTCCATCTTTCTTCACTTCCTCCATTCATTGCATGTCGAATAAAGTTTGAGTCAAATAATTAACAATAAGTATCCCCAAATTCCTTTTCCACAGTACTTGGTCAAGGAGAGAAGGGCGATTAATCAAGGACAACCTCTTTATTCAGGTCTCGCTTTTTGATAAACCGATTCGTCAAAAGAGGAAGGCTAAGAAGATAATGGCAACTCAAGAAGAAGTCAATGATCTTAAGAACCAACTGGCTACTGTGACTGAGACACTGAAACTTCTCGCACTTAGGGTCGATGACCCCGTGAAGCAACAACAGATGAACCTCATGCAAGAGAGTCTAAGCAAGCTATCTAGTGACTATAAATTTCAGGGCATGAGTTCACAAGGGGTCTCGCTGGACAAGGAACTCCTTCCGCAAAAGTTCAACGCCAACGACATCCCAAAATTCAGAGAAACTGATAACCCATACTTTCATTTAAGAGCATTTGAAACTGTAATGAGCATTAAGGGTATCGATAAGAAGGTTTTCCCCTCTCTGTTCCTACTATCTCTCGAAACCGTTTGTCAACAATGGTTCTTTTCTCTCGAGAAAGAAAAAACCTCTTCTTGGAAGTCGATAACAAACGCTTTCATAGATAGATATAAGTGCAACATCCAAGACGAAACAGACCACAGACAACTTGAGATGTTAAAACAAAAGGAAAACGAAGGGTTCACTTCTTTATTCAATAAATGGAGGGAAACTTCCGCTAATATGGTCAAGGCTCCTTGATGTGTCTATTTTATATAGTATTTTACCTCCGTCTCTTGGTCATAATTAGTAGTGTTTTTGGCTCTTTAGAGCCACTTTTATTACTAATTGGTGTTTTCTAGTGTTTTCGTAGATTTGGTTGACTTTTGCAGGGATTTATGCTTTTGGAGTATTTTCCCGGGATATTTTGGAGCAATCACGAGCATTGGAGAAACACGACCAGATTTTATAGCCCAGGGCCGGTTAGAGCCATCGAACCGGACATTAAGGGCTCGGTATAGGTGATACCGGGCCATTTGGACCGAGTATTCAAGACCCAAAGAGGAAACCCAGATTGGCCCGAAGAATTGGAGCCCAATCGTAGTCCAAATAGTGGCCCAAGAGAGCCGCCCGGCCAAAAAGGCTGGCGCCCGGAGGCGCGCCCGGCCGGGCGGGAGAAGCAAAGGTCGGCGCCCGGCCAAAAAGGCTGGCGCCCGGAGGCGCGCCCGACCGGGCGAGAGAAGCAAAGGTTGGCGCCCGAAGGCGCGCCCGATCGGGCGGTGCCTCGCCCGATCGGGCGCGTGTATTTCTTAGGAGATGTTTAACGTAGTTTTAATTTGTTTTAATTTAGGATTTTGTACGGAGTATAAATACTTCTCCATAATACGATTTTAGTATCATCTCTTCTTCATCTCTTCTTCCTCTCCTCTTTACTTTCTTTACTCTCTTAATTATTCTCTTAGAATTCTCTCTCTAAACCTTTGTTCTTAATTCTACTTTTAATTCCAGATTTATTTTGGTATCGATTCTTCTTCTCTTAATCTTAGTTATTTATTCTATTCCTTTAATCATGTCTTATTTTATTGCTTTGATTTGTTTAGTTTTTAATATGTGTGAGTAGTTTAATTTCTAGGGTTTATGGGGATCTAATAAATAATATGAAGGGGTAAATTATTGTTGTTGATTATCAATGCTAGATTAATTTCCTATTGATTGATTTAATGCTCTGTGACTAGATTAGGCCTATCTTTTAGGCATGAGTTTGAAAATATTGATTCAAGATTCGAGAGATAAGAATTGATGTTTAGGTCTAGTTTCAATAGGCAGGTTAATTTATAAATGGTTAAGTCGAGATTCGAGAGATGAGATTTAATACCGGTAGATTAATTCTGTGATTGTAATACGTAGCGAAAGCCCTTTACAATCTGGTTAATTGATGCATTGATGATTGAATATTATTGATTATTGATATTGCATGATAATTTCCTATTGAATTGTTTTAATATTTTACAATTGCGGCTTGTAAAAGTATAGCAATATTAAATTGATGAATCGAGCATATGTTTATTTGATATTAAAGGCTATTTTCAATAAGAACTTAGATCTAGTAAATTGCGAGAGCCTGTTAGATCTATGTTGATTAATAAATTGCGAGAGCCTGTTAATCATGTTATTTATGCAATGTCAATGATTGATTACTATGTTTTACCCTGGAGTATTATTTATTGGTGAACCTATGCCCTAGATCCTTTTATATATTGTTTTCTCCCTATTCATATTCTTTTTAGTTTAGTTTCATACTCAATTATAAATATTGGTTACTTAGATAATTTAGATTATAATGATTAAGTAGGAGTAAAAAGACTTGTTTCCCTGTGGAGATCGACCCTACTTCCCTATCTACTTTAGTTAGAGGACTTAGGTATTTACTTTTGATTAGGGGATACGACTTTACCCTGTCACTCCTACCGAAAAAGAATCTGTGAGGATGTTTATCAAGAATCTCCAAGGGAAGTATTCAAAGCACTTAAAGTACCAACACAATTTAGATACTTTCAAAGCTGTCTATAATATAGGCATTGACATTGAAGATGACCTTCTGAAAGACAATGGTGCGAGAGGAAAGAAGAACGACCATCCTTCTTCTTCCTCTCCCATTAATGAAGTACATGCCACGAACGCCTCTAAACCACGAATCCAGAGATCAAAAAGAGTGTTCACTCCAATTGGTATGAGTTATGAAACGACTTTCGAGAAGCTACATCACAAAGGACTAGTCATGCCCATAGGGCCCATCAAAGATCCAGTTCAGAAGCTAGGCCACCTAAGTGGGACCCGAATAAGCACTGCAAATATCATCAAGGAAAGGGTCACGACACTGAAGAGTGTTGGAAACTCAAAGAAGCTATTCAAGATCTGATCGATAACAATGAAACTTCCGAGATTCTAGCCATCGAAGATGACCAAGCATCCTTTGATCCATCACTTCTTATCACACCTGTAGGAGAGCCTATGATCGAGACATCTTATATGACCTCGCTCGATGAAGTGGCCATAATTGAGGAGGATGAAAGTCTTTTCTTAGATAATACCAAGGAAGACTCGTCAAGTCTAAAAGAGGAAATTCGAAAACTGCAAGATGTCATTGCCATGCTCTTGAATGTGGTAGAAGGATTAGCAAATCGGGTGATGGCCATTGAACAAAATTCTCGCCAAGGGTTTAATGAATAACTCAATGCTCCTAAGCCACAAGCAAAACGGACCATTGAAGAATACACACCAATAAGAATGACTTACAATGAAGCTTTCGACTGTCTTCACGATCAAGGTCTTATCCACCCCATTGGTCCCAGTCAAGACCCTCCGCCTGAAAAACGGTTTCCCAATTGGGTTCCAAATTCTTATTATCGATACCACAGAGGTCGTGGTCACACCACCGAAGTATGTCTCGCCCTCAAAGATCGTGTTCTAGATCTCATTGATCCAAATCTCCTTCATGTTCCTCCGCGCGACAAGAAGGCCAAGATTAGTAACAATGGTAACAGTGGCTGTAAAGGGAAGAAGAACGACTATCCTTCTTCTTCCGAAAACACCTACTCTAGTAATAGTGTTGGTACTTTCGACCTTAGTGAGATCCTAGCCATGGGTAATGGAAAGCAACCGAAAAGGGAATTTACCCCTATTGGAATTAGCTACGATAATGATTTTGATCGACTCCATGCCAAAGGACTCATTACTCCTATTGGACCTATTCAAGATCCCCCACTTAAGAAAAGATTGCCTAGTTGGAATCCAAACGAACACTGCAAGTACCACCAAGGTAAGGGTCATGCTACTGAGAGCTGTTGGAAGCTAAAGGAGGATATCCAACATTTGATTGATAACAACAAGCTTCCCATACCTCCAGTTAACAAGAAGAGCGAGTGATGATAAAGGAAACAACACAAGACAAGAGGCGAGCTTCAACGACAAGATTTTGTGACCTCTTTTTTCTATTTCTTTTTTATCTACCCTTTCCTCAATAAGTCTAGCATAGGCACCTTTTCTTTCCCTTTAGATTATTTTTGTAGTCTTTTTTCCTTTTCCTTTAATAAAAATGAGTATTTATTTCCTTATATATGATCATTTCATTATGTTGCATTAAAAAAAAAAATCCATGTCAAACTAAGCACAAGGTATACCAATGATTTGAGGCAACCCTTGTAGCTACATCATTCTCCTTTCACCCTTCAATTATACATCCTTTCTTCATAAACCACTTTGAGCCTCGTCTAACGATAGACCTTCCTTTTTCAACCTACGTCTACCTAACCTTGGGATGGGATGGTGTGCAACTTATGCAATTCTAAAAAGCATGAGTGATTTCAAAAGATTAAAAATAAGCAAAAAAATAAATAAATAAAAGTGTACAAAAGGGCGAGTGTTCCAATGTCTTTGATATGAAAATATCTTTGATATGAACACGTCTCAGATTGTGTCTCTTATCAAGTGCTCGGTACCGTGCCTGAGAAACATGAATGCCAAGTGAGTGATAGAACGCATGATCGGGATTGTCCACACTGATAAAAATGAAATATATGCTAAAGCAAAAGAAAGAGCTAAAAAAAGAGTAGAAAACCTCAAGCATAAAAATACAAAGATTCAATAGCAAGGTTGCACACCTTGGGGGCTTATCTAGGGTCTTGAGCCTTTTATCCCCTTCTTCTTCAGCCTTTAGCCTAACCACGTTACAACCCTTAAAAGACCTTTTTGAGGTATACACACTTGTGCGAGGTTCGGCTAGAGCTACGTTCGGCCTGATTCCTAACGGATACGTAGGCAACCTCACATCGAGGTGCGGCCGTAATAAACATGCATTCATATTCACATTCACACACTTGCACCATGATCATATCAAGGGATCTCCAATGCTCATCCCTATTCACTTAGAGCTAGACTTGGGGGCTTGATCCCTACATCATTAGCTTACCTAACCTAAGAGTCACCACCATTTGACTCTTTTCAATAATATATTTTTCCACACACTTAGCTCTCGCGGCCTAACTTTAGTGTCACTATCACACACATCACACATAGATGACCAAATATATTTCCCTTAGGAACCCTTTGTCATGAAATCTTAACGCTGAAGCATGCTTCGTCAAAATCACTCATAATTTTCATTTCATCACGAAGTATGAAGTGCTTAGCCTCCGTGCCTAAGTTACCCAAATACTTTCATCATGGAGTCAACAGTTGAGATAGCCTAGGATGAATCAATCCTTGAACCTTGAGAGATAGTATCAAACAACATTTGACTAAGCTCATTCAACATGCATCTTCAAACTTTTGATTTTCTTTTTCACGTCTTTCTTTTTCGGGAGAAAGTCGGTACCCTCCACAAAATTGACGGAAAGTTTTTGCTTTTTTGTATTTTTCGAGTCGCACGATCACATTACAATGCACACACGAGTCATGTACACATTGAGTCATGTCGTGCCATATCACTTTGATTTGAGTCTAACACATGTGTCATTACACTTCGAGTCGAGTCAACCTCGAGTCAGTCAAACATATCGAGTCAAGTTTATACCTTGAGTCGTGTCAAGTCGATGAGTCAAGCAACATTAAGGCTTAGGTCAACCCTAAGATAATTAAGATAATTAAAGAAATTGGCAAAGTTCTATAGTCAAATTAAATACAGGTGCAGCAGAATAGGGAGGATCCTACTCCAATTCTTGGCGCTAGAGATATTTCAGCAGCGACAGAGCTCGAAGCCTCTCAGAAAGGTGATTTCGACCTCATACAACAATTTTGGGTTCCTTGGTGCGCCAGTTAGCCCCTATAAGCAATTTGACATGATTAAGTAGTCAGTTTGATTACAATTGCAATAAGTGATCGACCTGATGAAAGATCGTCTCACTTAGCTTAAAGCGCCTAATCACGGAGACACCGACATACTGGTTTTAGCAGAAATAAAATTCAGACAAGCTTTAGAGATCGACAAACGTTGGTCTTCGGAAATTTTTCTTCAGAACATTATCGCAACAAACATTCAAGTACCGAAGCTCTATTGTTCAGAGACGCGTGAACATTTCCACCAAAGCTCTTTGCTCCAGAGACGCGTGGGCATATTATTCAAGCTCTATTGTTCAGAGACGCGTGAACATTTTCATCAAGCTCTTTTGCTCCAGAGACGCGTGGACATATCATCAAAGATCTCCTATTTTCAAGCTCTTTTGCTCAGAGACGCGTGGGCATCCTATTATTAAACTCTTTGTTCAGAGACGCGTGAACATATCAAAAAGAAGCTCTTTGTTCAGAGACGAGTGAACATCGAAACAGCAAGGTGGCGTTATCTGGATTATGGAGAGTTGTCACAAACAACTGAGGATTGTTTCAAGAGAAGCAATCTTCGATAGTATTCCCTAGGATGTGGAATATTATCAATGCGGATGAGGATTATTTCAAGAGAAATAATCTTCGATGGTATTCCCTAGGATGTGAAATATTATCAATGCGGAGGAGGATCGTTTCAGGCGAAGCAATCTTCTAATTTGGAAGCGGTTACGGGCGTAGCAGTTTTCAAGCGGGATGACATTCTCTAGCTTGCAGGAGGTCATCAAAACAACAGTAAAGCGGCAGCAAATCGGTTACTTTCAGAGACGTGTGCTCGACAGTGCAAGATACGCGTTTCTTAACTCTTTTATCTGTTTAAATAACGCTAGTTTTGCAGGTATCGGCGTTACAAGATTGATTTAGGATCGCAGAATGTTCTGAATCATTCTCCGTCCCTATCGATACTTTGGCTTTCGTTTTTTGAAACTTGCGTTTCTCCAAACTCAGTCAAAGTGGGGGCTTCTGTAGACACCCATTTGTGTCTCCCCAAAACCAAACCCAGTGATGAGTACCTTTCACGCCGAATCATAATCGAATGAAACGAAAGTGTGGAAAGGTCTAGTGTTGCGGAAAGTTTTAATTTCTTTTCTCTTCTTTCTGTTTTTGAAAACTTTATTTTAAGAAAACAGCCAATCCAGTTTGGTTGGTCTATGATATGGGTCCAATAGTGGTGTAGTTGGATAGGGCTTGCAAAGACCTTTCCAACGATATATTATAAGCCTAATTCCGATGAATATTGAGGAAATTATGGCCAAATTACCAAACTGGGCCCGGTTTGAGCTTCATGTACGGCCCAATGATCTTGGGGAGGGCCTAATATGATTTATCATTCCTAATTCAATTAGGAATGGTTTTAGTCTTCTAGAATCTTCTAGAAGGTTCTTTTCATTCCTAATTCAATTAGCACTGATAAGTTGACTTTGTTGACTTTTCAGAGTTTCAATCAAAATCAAATAGCATTTTCGAAGAAATTATATTATTTTATCCTCCAGTACGGTAAACTTATCGGATTTTCGAAAACGCGTTAAAATCAAGCTTGGCGTCCAACCCCAGGCCTTGGCGCCTGGAACCAGGCCTGGCGCCTAGCGCTAGCCATTGGTGCCTGGTGCTAAGGCTGGTGCCTGGCGCCTGCTAGCCAGGGTTGGCGCCAGCTCTGTTTCCTGAGCGTCAGACTCTGTTTTGTTAATTTTTTTTTTTTTTGCTGATTTTCTCTATAAATATCGTATTAAAAACTCCGTTTTGATTCACTAATTCTCCTCATTCACAAGTTTTCATCTACAATCAGTAATTCTTTAGCATTCTTTAATTCATTCATCTTCTTTCTCTTTTTCAAACTTTGCTTTTTTAATACAAAATTCCGCATTCGCAAGATCTAGAAACACCTAGCCATATTCGAAGTTGCCTTCTCCCTAGACGTGAAAGGTTTAATTTCTGAGGGTTTGGTCCCAAATATCTCTTTCAACTATTTAATTTAATTGTTTGTTTATTATTTTCCTTGAAGTTACTAACGTGTGTATTTTGTTATTAGAAAGAGGTACGAGGCATCGAAGTAAGTACTTTAATCGATTAATTGATGTTATGATGTAGAAATCATGTTTATATTGTTATTATGATATTCCTAGTATCATGTCTAGGGTAATTTTAATATTAAATATGATTGTTACGATACTTCCTATTCTCTTCCTAATATTTATGATTGCTAGCATCATGTTAGGGTTAAAGCCTTGATCTTTATTGCTTAGTTACATGCTAGGGTTTGTTATTAATCTTGTTAGTATCATGCCTAGGATCTTGCTATTATTATGCTTTAATATTAACATGAATATGATTATGATTATAATTGTTATAATTTATGATGATTATTATTATTATTATTTTGATGATGATTATTTATGATGATATTATTATTATTATAATTATTGTTCATGATTATTTATTCTTTGTTGCTTGATACATTATTCTTTATTGCTTGATCACATCCTTTATGCATGTTTAAGGGAATTGGTACTTGTAATCACGCTTAATAAGATAATTAATAATCTTGTTAGGGTTAATTGTGATTATAATTCAAGTGATCGCCAATAATAGTTTATTTGTGCATTAATATTAAACCAACATAGATTAAACAGGTTTAGGGTAAACCTATTGATTGCATGTTAATCAAAAAGCGCACATGAATACGATCAGAATAAAGTAGAGGCCTATTATTAGGGCAGGTTCAATCTCTTTTAGGTTGGATTTGTACCTTCATCCCCGAACCCTTATTTGGTTCATGACCTTATGGAGTTGACTATCTCTTGGATCGTTAAGGGGTGTAACCTTCACCTCGTGAACGGTTTACAAGTTCCTAAAAAACTTGTTGGCGACTCTTTTGCTCTATCTTCTTCCCTTTTGGACGCCACCATACTTTAGTGTATGATCACAGTGGGGTTCAAGCTAGTGGGATTTTAAAGGCTTGAAAATATTCCCTACACCCTTCTGCTTCAACCTTTAGCCTAACCATGTTACAACCCTTAAAAAGACCTTTTTGAGGTATACACACACTTGTGCGAGGTTTGGCTAGAGATACGTTCGGCCTGATTCCTAACGGATACGTAGGCAACCTCACATCGAGGTGCGGCCGTAATAAAAATACATTCACATTCACACATCATGATCATATCAAGGGATCTCCTATGCTCATCCCTATTCACTTAGTGATAGACTTGGGGGCTTGATCCTTACATCATTAGCCTACCTAGCCTAAAGAGTCACCACCATCTGACTCTTTTCAATATCTTTCCACACACTTAGCCTTTGCGGCCTAACTTTAGTATCACTTTCACACACCGCACATATACATGACCAAATATACTTTCCCTTAGGAACCCTTTCTCATGAGATCTTAACACGACGCTGAAGCTAAGCATGCCTTGTCATGTCAAAATGCCCAACATCACTCATAATCATCATTGCATCGAAGTATGAAGTGCTTAGCCTCCGTGCCTAAGTTACCTAAATACTTTCATTATCGAGTCAAGTAGGATAGTCTAAGATGTTACAATCCTTGTACGGTGAGAGACAACATTTGATTAAGCTCATTCAACATGCATCTTCAAAAAAACTTCACTTCGATTCTTTTTCGTGTCTTTCTTTTTCGGGAGAAAGTCGGTACCCTCCACAAAAATGACGGAAAATTTTTTCTTTTTTTTGCATTTTCGAGTCCCACGATCATAATACAATGCACACACGGGTCATGAGTCACACGTGTCATTTTACTTCGAGTCGAGTCAACCTCGAGTCAATTACAGCGAGTCAAGTTCATACCTTGAGTCACGACAAGTCAATGAGTCAAGCAACACTAAGTCTTAGGTCAACCCTAAAGAAAGATAAGCAAAGTCCTATAGTCAAAGATTAAATGCAGGTGCATCCCAGCAAGCGAGGACATTCCCGGATTTTTTTCGAAAAACCGCGAATATGATACAGGAGATTCCTCCAAGAAAAGAGGAGTTACATGGATCAGTAAATTAGAGATGAAGAGCTTTAATTTACAAAAGATTTGAACAGATTTGGTTGAAAGGAAACGACCAAGCTCAAAGTTTGGAGCAAAACCAAGCAGCATCGGCAGCAAGAGCAGAGTAGGGAAGACCCGACTCCAGCACCAGACGACAAGGCTGTCGTATGGCAACAACATCTGGCGTTTAGCAACAGATTTCAGCGCCTGACTCTAGATCCCAGCGTCTGGAGACAGAGCCAATTCTTGACGCCATAGATATCTCAGCATCAACAGAGCTCGAAGCCTCTCAGAACGGTTATTTCGACCTCATACAGAAATTTCGGGTTCCTTGGTACGCCAGTTAGCCCCTATTAGCAAATTGACATGATTAGTAGTCGGCTCGATTACAATCGTAGTAAGTGATTGACCTGACAAAAAATCGTCTCACTTAGCTTAAGCGCCTAAAACACTGGCTCACTACAAGCACCAACGTATCGGTTTAAAAACAAGCACTCAAACGACAATATTTCCAAATACGGATTGTCGCGCATTCTTCTTAAACGACAATATTTCCAAATATGGATTGTCGCGCATTCTTCTTAAACGACAATTTTTCCAAAAATTGGATTGTCATCTCTGGCAAAGTTTCCAAGCGTGGATTGTCGTGCTCCTTCGTTGTTTGGCAATTTTTTCCAAGTTCGGATTGTCATCGCTGGCAAGTTTTCCGAGATTGGATTGTCATACACCCAGTTCCCTATGACAAAATTTCCCAAAGGATTGTTGTAGGTCTCTACTCATCATAAATTTCGGCAAAAGTTCCTCAACGTGGATTGTCATTCATTTCAGCAAGTGGCAAATTTTCCCGAAGTGGATTGTCGATCGACTCTTTTTTTGCAAATGTTCCAAGACGCGGATTGTCAATTGTAGCAATATTTTCCTAAAAGGATTGTCTCATAGCATTGGCAAATTTCCAAGGTGGATTGCTTTCAAGAGTTAAATTCCAAGATGTGGATTGTCGATCGTAGCAAAATTCTTATGACAGATTGTTATGAAGCATTGGAAACTTTTCCCAAAATTGGATTTTGGCAAATTTTCCGAGATACGGATTGTCGCTTCATCGTAGCAACATTTCCAAGTATGGATTGTTACGAAGCATTGATAACTTTCCCCGAATCGGATTGTCATGCATCATACAAGAGAGTTGTGTTGGCAACTATTCCCAAAGAAAAGAGGATTGTCATCACAACAAAAGCACCGGCATACTGGTTCACAAGCAGCAAAGCGCCGACGTACTGACATAGCAGCATTAAGGATCAACAAGCAGTGATCTTTTCGAAGACTATCACAGCGGAAATTGGAGGCAGTTGCAGGCGTAGCAGTCTTCAGGCGGTATTCTCTAGCTTGCGGAAGATCGTCACAACAAATCGGTTACTTACAGAGACGTGTGCTCGACGGTGAAAGATACGCGTTTCTTAACTCTCTTATCTGTTTTAACTAACGCTAGTTTGCAGGTATCGGCGTTACAAGAATGATTTAGAATCGCAGAACGCTCTGAATCATTCTCCGTCCCTATCAATACTTTGACTTTCGTTTTCGAAACTTGCGTTTCTCCAAACTCAGTCAAAGTGGGGGCTTCTTTTATTTCTGATTATTTTTGTAGTCTAGGTTATTTCTTTTTGTCTCAGAGAACGTTAGTTCTTTGAGGCAAATCTCATATTTGCTTTTAGTTTTTTTTGTTTATGCCCAGGTGTTCCAGATCGGGGTACATCCCATTCGATCTTGAGATCGAACGATCCTTCTATAGACAGAAAAATCTCTACAAGCAAATTCTGGCGGACTGTGGTGATAATAATAATCACCGCGACCCTCCAACTGGTTCTAGCGATTCAGAGGTATCATTAGACACAAAATCAAAGATGGCGGCTCCAAAGAACCTTAGTGATTACTCACAACCAAAGCTTACAGATTTTCCACATCTCACCCCTACTCCGGCTCTTGATGGGGTACAATTTGAAATTAAACCCCAATTTATAACGATGATAGAGAGGAAGCAATTCACTGGAGCCAAGGGTGAAGACCCAAATCTTCACATTGTCGACTATTGTCAATATTGCAATACCATCAGGCAAGCCGGGGTCACTCAAGACCAAATCAGGGAGATTCTCTTTCCCTTCTCTTTAACTAGAAAAGCTAAATTGTGGTTTAATGGCTTAAATAGGACTGCACTTGGTATAACTGACTGGGAAACTCTTGTTTTGAATTTTTATAACAAGTATTATCCTGCAGAGAGAACAGTCGTACTACGGAGTGCGATTCAGAATTTTGCCCAAGAAGCCGATGAATCTTTATATGAGGCTTGGGAGAGGTTCAAGGACCTACAAAGAGAATGCCCCCACCATAATTTAGCACAATGGCAGTTAATCCAAGCCTTCTACAATGGCATTGGAAATTCTTCTAGAATAATTTTAGATTCTGCAGCTAGTGGGAGATTTATGAATCTTAATGTTGATGATGCAGGTCAGGTTATTGAAGATATGGCGATACACAATTCCCAATATGGGAATCCTAGAGGATTTGCTAACAAGGGGAAGCATAGTATTGGCTCTGTATCCTTTTTGCAAGCTCAACTGACCTCTATCTGCCAAAAATTAGATAATCTTAGCACTGCTAATGTAGCTAATGTTTCTGCAATCAATAATAATGCTAATGAGGCTTTCTGTGAAAATTGTGGAATTTTAGGTCATTGGGAACACGATTGCAGGAGTTCCGTGGAGCAAGTTAATGCCTTTCAAGCTTATAGGCAGAATAACCCATACTCCAACTCCTACAATCCTGGGTATCGGAATCATCCGTACCTTTCCTACCGGAGTAACAATGTTCAAAATCCACCGCCACAAGAACCACAGGCGCCACAGCAACAGCAGCAGAAATATTACCATCCCAATGCTGGCCAGAAAAATCAACCACAACAATCCTCCTCATCTTCCGACCCTTCTTTGGTGGAAATTAGAGCGATGTTGGTTAATATGCAGAAGCATATCGAGAGTAGAGATACGCAAATTGATTCAATCTTAGCGCATAATAAAATTATAGATAATCAAATTGCGCAACTTTCCGCTACTCTACAAGCCCGCTAGCAGGGAGCTCTGCCGGCACAGCCGACCAGGCCTACGGATCAAGCCCATGCAATTACTCTAAGGAGTGGTTCAAACTATGAAGGGCCCCCTATCCCAGAGTTGATGAACCTGTTTTAATAAATAATGCTAATCTTGATTCTGTTAAACCTGACAATGTAGCTAATAGCCCTGCAGGAATAAAGCATAGTACTAATATATCCAATTCTACATTGCAGGGTACGACTCCAGAGAAGGTGGCTACACCAGACAAGAGCAACAATGCTCCAAAGCCAATTATCAAACTTCCATTCCCCAGTCGTCACTTGAAGACAAACTTGGATAAGCAGTTTGGTAAGTTCCTGGAGATGGTGAAAGATTTGAAGGTAACAGTTCCCTTCATTGAATTAATCACACAAATACCTTCATATGCAAAATTTATGAAAGAAATAATGATAAGAAAAAGGTCTATTAGTGAGGTAGAGACAGTGGCTTTCACTGCAGAGTGTAGTGTCTTCAGAATAAATCTCCACCTAAATTAAAAGATCCGGGTAGCTTTTCTATCCCTTGTCATATAGGCAATCTAATGATTGATAATGCATTGTGTGATTTGGGTGCTAGCGTCAGTGTTATGCCATTATTTGTGTGTTTCAAACTGAATATGGGTAAATTAAAAGCTACTAATATTACTCTACAAATGGCCGACCGTTCTTTCAAATACCCTTTAGGTGTTTTAGAGGATGTTCCCGTTAGAGTAGGTAAATTTTATATACCTGTTGATTTTGTTGTTCTTGACATGGCTGAGGATATGCAAACCCCGATTATTTTGGGTAGACCATTCCTTAACACTGCAGGAGCAATCATAAATGTGAGAAGTGGTAAATTAACACTATCAGTAGGGGATGATAAAATTGTTTTTAATCTTAATAATACCCCTAAAAGCCCCATGACAGAGGAGAAATGCTTTTGTGTTAATGTGGTTCATAATTATTCTAACAAGCCCCAAGCTCTTGAAAAAGATCCCTTGGAGGCGGTATCTTGTGCTGCATCCCTTTCAGATGAGATAGAAAAATGGCAGAAGGAAGTCGATGCAATAGAAAGAGCCCTCTACACTGTTGGTCTTTGTTTTGAGGAAGAAAAGGTGGAATCAATCAAGCAAGTTGTGCTATTTGAGCCTACGGTAAGTGTTCCGCCAGATCGAGTTGCAAGTGTTGAATGCAATGAAAATTTGAAGCAACCCTCGATCAAAGAAGGATCTTTGGTGCGTAGCATTAAAGAACCCCTTACCCAAGTCAAGGAGGATCCACCAGATAAGGTGAATTGGCGTCCCACAGGGCATGTCAGGAAGCCGCGTCGTAGCCAAAACACCACTAGACCGGGTGAGAAACCGCCCGATCAAGCATTAGGCCAAGGGTCCTCGTTATTATGCTTGATAAGAAGGTCGTGCGGGACCTAGATAAACCAGTGCTTTGCGGGAGGCAACCCGTATTTTTAATGCTTTTTAGACTAGTTTTCCTTTCTTTTTTCTTTTGAGAGGAGAGATGAGGGAATTTAATGAGTTTTATGAGTGCTTATACAGGTTTAAAGGAAAGGAGTTAGCCAAACTTTGAAGAAAAGAAGCAAAAAGTGAAATCGTCAATTAGCCTCGGGCCCGATCGGGCGAAGGCCCGACCGGGCGCGAGAGCTAGGCTTTTAATTTGAGTATTTTCGTCCGACCAGGCGATGGGCGCCCGACCGGGTGCGAAAATCGTCGTATACGGACATATTTTTCCGCCCGATCGGGCGACTCTCGCCCGACTGGGCGCGAGAAGAGGCGAAAATTCGAGCGTTAGATCGCCCGACCGGGCGCGAGAATTGACGCAAATCGGGCATTTAGATCGCCCGATTGGGCGAATGACGCCCGACCGGGCGCGAGAGTTGCACAGATTTTATAAATTAGATCGCCCGACCGGGCGAGCCCCCGCCCGACCAGGCGCGACGCACCTGACCTCTTTTTTTCTTCTTTCTTCGTCTTTTTTCTCATTTTTCTTCTTTCCTCCATAACTTTCTCTCTCTAAAACTCAAATTCTCTCTACCTTGTCTCTAAGATTTCTTCTCCAATTCTCACCCAATTCCAAAACTTTTTACATATTTGTAATCCCCTCTTCATCATCTACATTTCTATATAAAAATTTTTGAATTTCTTTCAAATTAATTTCATACGCATTTCTACCATGGCTTCAAAGAGGGCTCGGTCTATTTTCGGTAGGAGCTCTAGTTCGAGGGAGGAATACGACCCGAATTTGCAACTCCCGTACTGGCCGACGATCCGCATCACTAGTCAGGAGCTAAAGGAGCGGCTAGAACATCTAGTCGGGCGCGAGGTAATTCCTTCACGGTGGTTACACTGCCCTACTTTAGAAGCGCTTGGTTTGTATGATTTTGTAAAACGGTTTTTAAATGACATTGGCATGAGAAAATTCATTGATATGCATTATCCTACTTACCGAGAATTAACTTGTGAATTCTTGTCTTCTTTAAAAGTAGTAAATAGTAGAAATGGGCCGAATTTAATTTTTAGGTTGAACAATAGGAATATTAGTTTAACTTATGTAGAATTTTGTAAATTATTTGAATTAAATTCTGAGTTACCTCACCAATGGCATGCGGACTATAAAATGGGTGACATTTATTTTGCTCTGACTGGTTTGCCTACTCCCGACCCCCAACATGCTAGTACCAAACCTATTCATCACCCTGTCCCAAAAATCTGGCAAAGATTTGCGGGTTTGTGTTTTTTAGGTAGGAACGAGCCCCATAACGCCCAAACTAACGAACTAGCTGTCATAGGACACTATGTGTATGGGTTCGGGAAATTGAACATAGGTAGGTATATTATTCACCATCTGAGCAGACATGCCACGGCCAGTACCACATCTTGCACCCCCATCCGTGTAGGAGGCCTTATCACTCGAATAGCAGTGAAAAAGGTCGGTTTTGTAGAGGATGGACCCCACCAAATGACCAACTGTAGACCAGATACCTATATGACTGCTAGGTATTTTGAGGAGTTGGGGTGGGTACGACCTGATAGCGAGCAGACACCCTTTTGGTGTATTAGGACTGGGAGTGAGCAACCTTTGCCCATCTTTCCCCTACCTAGTCCTGACTTGACCGCCTTTCCCCCAGGGCAACCATCCTACACGTATGACCTTTTAGTTGCCAACGCTAGGGGGCAAGCACCACCACCACCAGTTCCACCACCTCAGCGCCAGCCTCAGCCCGAGGTGGCGTTTTCTCCACCTCGTATGTCTCACTCCATCCCTCATGTTGACTCTGACCTAGTTTGGGACCTTCAGAGTATAGGTCAGGCCTTATGACGTATCGAGCATTCTCATACTGACCTTAGGAGGATGGTAGGCTCTATAGACCAGAGGTTAGGGTACCTGGAGAGGAACCAGGGTAGAGCTCTCTACCCTATGTACGATGATTATGCTCTTCGGGGCAACATTCCCGACGATGCTATTTACCCTGACTGGTTTCAGCCTCCACCCCAGGGATACGATAGGGATCCCACTGCCCATGGTATTTACACTGACTATTCTGCCTTCCATGGGTACGACCAGGACATTCCTTTCGGGGGACCGGCGGGGGGGACTTTTCAGGCTGATTATTTTGGTGGTAGCTCTTCTGGTGCAGGTGGCAGTGGAGGTGTAGGGTTCGGCTCGATGGATGAGGATGATCAGGACTAGCTATGTTATGCTAGTTCCCAAACCAATGAGGACATTGTCTGATTCTGGCTTGGGGGAGATTTTGGATTTGGTATCTTTCTTTTTCTCTTTTTTATTTTATTTTTGGTGTGTTTTCTTAGGTTAGATTTATTGCTTTCTAGGTTAGTTTTATTGCTTTCTTATATATGAAAAATACAAAAAAAATTGAAAAATAAAAAAATCCAAAAATACGTTCCAATGAATTGTAAATCATGCTTCCCTGTGCCCCATACTTGAGAAATTTTTTTTGATTCTTGGTATATGATGATAAGCATTGTGGATTAGTTGATCATGATTTGATGTTTGATTGCCTTGAGACCTTTACATGCGTCAATTTTGTCCAACTACTTGTGAATATTGCTTGACTAGTTGATTTAGTTAGGAATGTGTGTTAGTTCCTGGTATGTCAATGAATTTGAGTATTGGTTTGCAACTATAAGTAATGTTTATATGATTCATTATTATGCACATTGAGGAGGACGAAGGCGTTCATTCTTTTAGGTAGCCTCCAGATGATTGTAAATACATTTGTTCCCTTCTTGCTACCCATGTTGTTGCCTTGACTTTTTGTTGTTTATTAGCCACATTACAAGCCTATTTTTCCCCATTGGTTACTAGTCCCAAGCTTGGCTTGGGGGAGCTATTAGTGAGTGAGGTGAGGGAGTTTGTAGTGTGCTTATTATTTGCAAAATTTGGGTGGGATTTGAGAAGTTGTTTGTTCTTGATCATGTTCATTTTTGATGATTTTGAAAGTTATATTTTCTAGAAAAAATAAAGCATGATGTTATGAAAAAAAAAAGAGAAGTTCAAGAAAAAAAAAAGTGAAAAAATAAGTGAACTTCAAAAGAAAAAAAAAAGGCAAAAAGAAAGAAAAAGTGTTCAATGTTCAAATGTTCTAGTTGGAGGTTGATCAAAAGGAAAAAAAAATAGAGTTTCAATGAAAAATTCAAGTTTGGAAATAAAGTTTGTTATAATTCACTCTATTCCATATTATCATATTTTGTGAGTGAATATGTAAGTGTTGGGATTGTATTGTATATATGATTATTTGGTGAACTTTTGTGGAGTTGAGTTGTGATTGGAGATGATTTGGTCATCACTTGTTGTGACCTTGGGTTTTGTTAGGATATGGCTCCCTTAAGCATGGCTTTACTCTCACATTTTTCTAAATTTATCCTACCCTTTACCCTAGCCTTACATTACAAGCTTTAAAGACCTTCTGACCTTTGTGCATAGAGTTGTGTGAATGTGAAAGTGTTGTTTATCAATGCAAGTTATGATTTGACATATTTCGAGGTTGACTAGTAGGTTGAGCGTTCATTGTTTTATACACACGAGAGTGTGAGTTGGGAGGTGTTGGCGTCGCTCGAAGTGCGCCTACGTTAAGCATGTGTGAATATGCTTGGCACTTTTAGGAAGTAGGAATTGACATAATACGATTAGGGACAAAGCAAAGTAGGGAGCCGCCAACAAGTTTTTAAGGAACTTGTAAACCGTTCACGGATCATAAAAGGCAACCACGAATAAGGGACAACGATTGACCCGTGAAGGTTACACCCCATTCATAATCCATGAGATTACTAACTCCATATGGTTCGGAACCACGAAAGGAGGATCGGGGATGATGGTACGAAGTGAGTCATGGAGTCACATTCGCCCGTATTGGCCTCTACTCGATTCTTATAGTGAAAAGTGATTCCTGCGATCTCAAAGGCATACAAACAAAATATTCAATTTGTTCCAAACTATTATTAAGCTAAATTGGTTTAATATTAATGCAACACATTATTCTAAAATATTTGTGATCACTTGATTAAATAACAAGATTAAAAGGATCCTAAACCGGTTGTCCAAATTATCTTATTAGGCGTGATTTTCAATTACATATTCCCTTTAACATGCAATATGGTGATCATAATAATAATATAATAAACATTAATATTGGAAGCAATTTAACCATAATAGCGTTAGTCAAATCAAATATAAAATAACCTAATCATGATACTAGCAATATAAAATAAAATAAGAGTAATTAATTTAATTAATTACTCACATTCCGCGCGTTCCTTTAATTGCTACATCATGAATAAATTGTTAGTAACTTCAATAAAAATATAAAGCAAATTGAAAATTAAATTAAATAAAGATAGATTTGATTTGGTCCAAACCCTCAGTTAATTATACCTTTCACGCCTTGGTTTAAGTATAGAACTTTGGGTATTGTAGGGACTCCTTGGAGTGCTTAAGGGAAGAATAAAAGAATAGGGAGGCTAGTGTTTAGGCTAAAGAGGGAGAAGAGAATTATTTGATGATCAAGCTTGTTGATCATTGTAAAAGGGGTGATATGACCTCTATTTATAGAGAAAAAAGAAGGTTGAAGAATCAAGATAAGATAAGAATTCGAATCGGATAAAACTCTTGCGATAGACAGCAGTTTTTACGGTTTTTGTTTTTATCATATCTTTTGATCCAGAAATCGGAATAAGATAAATAATATATGGTTGGAAAGATCTTGAAATCTACTTTCTAACCCAATTAAAATCAGATTTAAATATTATGTAGAAAAAAATATATGACCGAAATAGTGGGACGGTGTCAGTTTTGGATAGAGTTTGACATTTTATTCATATCTTTTCCGTTATGGCTCGGAATTGATATTATAATATATAATTGGAAAGTTAATTTCAAGGGCTATCCAACAATATAAAATTTGGATAAAAACTATGAGGCACGAAAATAATATCTGTCTATCTTTGAACGTCTTTCAATTTGAATAGAATTAGGACTTTAAAAAAAAGGAGTTTTATTCAATTTCAAACTCTTTAATCTTACCTTTTCAAAAAGGATAATTAAGATCTTTTAGAAACTTGTAGAAGCTTCCAATTAATCCTAATTGGTTTAGGAATTGGATTAAATCATTTGGACCCTCCACATGATCATTGGGTCGTAGGTAAGGTGGGCTTAGGTTCGATTTGGGCTCAGTTTAATATTTTGGCCATAACTTATTCGTTATAACTCGGATTTGGGCTTATAATGTATCGTTGGAAATCTCTTTTAAGGACCCATCCAAATATTCAATCATTGGACCCACATTATAGACCAAAATAAACTGAACTAAATGTTTTTATAAAAAGGACACGAAATGAATGATTTTAAAGGACACGAAATGAATTATTTTGGGTTTAAAGGCACGAAAAGAGGAAAATAAGTTATGGTTAGGGGAAATGGGCTAGAAGTTGGGTTGGTTTATGAAATGGAAATATGGATTTAAGCACTCCAAGATTAAATACTCAACCCGACCAATAATGGCGGTGAAAGGTTGTTCATCATCGGGTTTGGTTTTGGGGAGACATTTTTAGGTGTCTACAGAAGCCCCCACTTTGACTGAGTTTGTAGAAACGTCAGTTTCGAAAACGATAGTCAAAGTAGCCAATAGGGACTGAGAATGATTTAAGACGTTCTGCGATCCTAAATCACTCTGTATATGCCGATACCTGCAGAAAAAAGTTAATTCCACAGATAAAAGAGTAAAAGGATAGAATACGTATCTGGCACCAGTGTATCGGTGACAAACGAATTTGGCAGCTTCCTATGCTTGAAGGAATCCACCGAGTGACATTTGTTGAAATGCCTTCCATGCCTGAGGAAAGCCGACTGAAGAGTTTGGTAGCTTTCTAAGCCTGAAGAAACCTACCGAATAATACTTTCCATGCCTGAGGAAAGTCGACGAATGAATTTGGTGTCATTCTATGCTTGAAGAAATCCACCGATAATGCCTTCCATGCTTGAGGAAAGCCGACTACTTGGCGGTTTTCTATACTTGAAGAAAAATCCACCGATAACGCTTTCCAAGCTTGAGGAAAGCCGACTTGGCGGTTTTCTATACTTGAAGAAAAATCCACCGATAACGCTTTCCATTCTTGAGGAAAGCCGACTTGGCGGTTTTCTATGCTTGAAGAAATCCACAGGATACCTTGCGTCATGAAATAATGGTGGTTCGATTGTCCCCGAACGTGGGTTGTAGATGGTCCGCTTGTCCCCGAACGTGGGCTGTAGATGGTCCGCTTGTCCCCGGACGTGGGCTGTAGATGGTCCGCTTGTCCTCGGACGTGGGCTGTAGATGGTTCGCTTGTCCCTTGTCCCCGGACGTGGGCTGTAGATGGTCCGCTTATCCCCGGACGTGGGCTGTAGATGGTTCGCTTGTCCCCGGACGTGTGTTTTAGTTGGTTCGCTTGTCCCCGAACGTGGGTTGTAGATGAGACCTGCAAAAATAAATTTGCCAATGGACTCGTATATATTGTGATTGACTTAACCACTGACTTGACCAAGTTTAACTTGATGTGACATTACATGTGTATGACTTGTGAGTGTGAGTGTGTGCAGACACAAGCAAACAAAGATGCAAAAGCAAAAAATTTCTGTCAATTTTTGTCATGAGTGGAGGATACCGACTTTCTCCCGAAAAAGAAAGATGTGAAAACTGAACTTTTATTTTCGAACTTCCCTCGATGTGAAAATTTTGAAAAAGTTTTTTTAAACTTCCCTAAAAGAAAAGACGCGAAAAAAAGGAAAGAAGTTTTAAACTTCCTCGTTGAGCAAGACAAAATGAATCGCATGGATTAGATTGCTTTTCTTGAAAGTAATGTATGCATGATGCATTTCCTTAGGCCAGGAGGCTAAGGAAAATTACATCATGTGACACGATAGATGAATTAACTTAGGTCTTGGAGCTAAGCATCATTTATGGTGTAAAGAAACGATCTTGAACGTCACTTAGGTCTGGAAGCTAAGCACGTATACAGATGAAGTGATTATTGCATAATGAACGTTGCTTAGGTCAAGGAGCTAAGAACTATATGCTTTGTATTATTACAAATCATTGATATAGAAATATTGCTCAGCACATTATACGATGCATGAAACAATGAATATTGCTCAGGTCAGGAAGCTAAGCAAGTATACAACGTTTCTTCTGATGAATGTTGTCTTGAAAGATGATGAAGCATGCGCGATAGGGATACAAGATTTCATGATAAAGGGTTCCTAAGGGAAATATGATATGGATTTGTATGTGTGAAAGAAGTGTGTGAAAGTGATACTAAGGTGAGGCTGCAAAGGTTATGGTGATGGAAATATATGTGTGAAGAGTCAAAGATGATGACTCTTTAGGCTGGGTAAGCTAATGTGATGTGGGTTCAAGCCCCCAAGTCTAGCTCTAAATGGGTAGGGATATAGAGATAAGCATTGGATATTCTTTGACTCGATCATGCATAGGTATGAATATGAATGTGGGCGCACCTCAATGTGAGGTTGCCTACGTATCCGTTAGGAATCAGGCCGAACGTAGCTCTAACCGAACTTTGCACAAGTGTGTGTACACCTCAAAGAGGTCTTTCAAGGGTTGTAAGGTGGTTAAGCTAAAGGATTAAGGAAGAAAGGGGTAAAAGGCTCAAGACCCGAGAGAATCCCCAAGATGTGTAATTTTGAATTTGAAAATTTTTAATTTTGCAAGTTTATTTTCATTCTCTTTTTTTTTTTTGAATTTTTTTTTCTTTTGAATCAATGTAGGCAATCTCAGATCATGCGGTCCATCACTCACTTAGCATTCATGTTTCTCAGGCACGGTACCAGGCACTCGATGAGAGACGCAATTTGAGACATGTTCATATCAAAGACATTGGAACACTTGCCTTTAGACATTGTTTTATTGTTGCTTTGCTGTTTTTTTTTTACTTGCTTTTTGAATGTTATACAATTACACATCTTCCAATCCCAGGGTTAAGTGAATGTGGGTTGAAGAAATGAAGGCCAAACGTTAGACGAGGCTCAAAGTGGTTGATGAAGAAATGGAATGTGATTGAACGGTTAACAGGGAATGACAGGGTTGCAAAGGTGCCTCAAGCCATTGGTGTACCTTGTGTTTAGTTCGGTAATTGATTTTTTTTTCTCTTTTTTTTTTTTTTTTTTTTTTTTTTGCGAATGACATGATCGAATGCAAAGGAAAAGAAATACTCATTGATGGAACTTGGCATATAGACATAAGGATAAGGAGAACCTATGCTAGACTTATTAGGGGAAAAGGGTTGAAACGAAAGAAGAAAAAAAAAAGCATGAAATCTTATATGGGAACTTGTCTTTTGCTTCGTCTTCATGGTTTCTTATGAATTACGTCTTGCCGCTTACTGAGGAAAAAAGTTTCTCGTTGTTGATGCTTTGATTGGAAGGAAAGAAGAAAGGAGTGACGTTCCCCTTATTCTTCCAACTATTGCCTATTGATTTTAAACTCAAGTACTTTGTAAGGACGAACTCATATAATACATTAACTCAGTACTCGGATTGGAAAGGAAGAGAAAAAATAGACATTTGAAAACAAGTGAGAAAAATCTCCACTCATTTTTACTACGACAGAAAACGATGCATGCATGGTCCTAGTATACGATCATAAACAATATAGTGCATGACTCGGAGACAAAGTGTGTGCAATGAATCAACATGTGATTAGGTGAGTATATTAAGACTCGTGGTATGATCGCATGGCTAGACATGAGGACGTTGTGAAAAACAAAGGACCTAATGACCAAATAGCACGGAAGACTAAAAGACAAACTAACTTGATTAATTTTGTCCATTTTTAATGTTTATGCTATTTACTAGGTGAAAACGGTCCATTGGCAATCGTTAGTCATAAATAAGATCAACCACAATCAAATACAAAGAACACATGTTAAGGTTAGCACAAAAATCGATCACAAGAAACTAGGAAGAGGACTAGAATTCTAGAAGAGTTAAGACTCATGGGTATAAAAAAAATCTATAATCCTATGTTATACAAGTTGACACGGATTAAAGGACTTGGCTAAGACTAGCTTGACACGATATTTTTATTTATTTTTTTTAAAAAAAAATAAATAAAAAAAGGTAACGTTAAAAAGACACCTAAACTGGATAGGCTGTAGTATATCGGTTATAACTTTTGATCTGTGACTCTGATTAGGACGAAACCAGCTCCAAGTGAAAGATAAAACTCGGGGCTACAGATCCATAGGTTACACGACACGTAACTCTTTCTAGAACTCCGGCTATGACCAAAACAAGTTGACTCTTATGCAGTATACGGGAATAAAAATCCGGGTGACTGAAAAATAAAAAAAATAAAAAAAAAATAAAATCAATGGCTCGACTCTAATAATAAAAAAAAAAGGTTTGATTAAAAAAAGGTCAATAAAAAAAAATGCACACATAAGCATATCTTCACGCATGATGCAATGAAGTTCGCAACCTAAAGTCAAGTTCTATGTTCGACTATGGTCAAGCTTTTGGGTGTCAAAAGGTACCATGGTTAAGAGTTTGGACGCGTTAGCAAGGCAGCCTCCCTTGAGGGTGTATGCCAACGGGCGGCTCCGCGAGTTCGTGATGAAATCGAACTCGACTCCATGGTTTGGGTGGATTTATAAACTCGGATGAACCCTTATTGCCATGAGCGTTTTTTGGTTGATAGAGCATAAATCCCCCGGGCTAGCCACATACGTAGAACACGTACTATTGTGGCAAAATGGGTAAGCTAAAATGCATATGCATATGTGACAATGCCAATTAAATCACAGGAATATTCTTCAAGAATCTTTCAAGTCTCATCCACTCATCTCAATTAAATACTGATCACTCAAATCGATAAATAACCAAGAATCCTCCCCATTGGAGTCGCCAAATTGTAAGCGTCGCTCGAAGTGCGCCTACGTTAAAAGCATGTGTGAATATGCTTGGCACTCTTAGGAAGTAGGAATTGACATAATACGATTAGGGACAAAGCAAAGTAGGGAGTCGCCAACAAGTTTTTAAGGAACTTGTAAACCGTTCACGGATCATAAAAGGCAACCACGAATAAGGGACAACGATTGACCCGTGAAGGTTACACCCCATTCATAATCCATGAGATTACTAACTCCATATGGTTCGGAACCACGAAAGGAGGATCGGGGATGATGGTACGAAGTGAGTCATGGAGTCACATTCGCCCGTATTGGCCTCTACTCGATTCTTATAGTGAAAAGTGATTCCTGCGATCTCAAAGGCATACAAACAAAATATTCAATTTGTTCCAAACTATTATTAAGCTAAATTGGTTTAATATTAATGCAACACATTATTCTAAAATATTTGTGATCACTTGATTAAATAACAAGATTAAAAGGATCCTAAACCGGTTGTCCAAATTATCTTATTAGGCGTGATTTTCAATTACATATTCCCTTTAACATGCAATATGGTGATCATAATAATAATATAATAAACATTAATATTGGAAGCAATTTAACCATAATAGCGTTAGTCAAATCAAATATAAAATAACCTAATCATGATACTAGCAATATAAAATAAAATAAGAGTAATTAATTTAATTAATTACTCACATTCCGCGCGTTCCTTTAATTGCTACATCATGAATAAATTGTTAGTAACTTCAATAAAAATATAAAGCAAATTGAAAATTAAATTAAATAAAGATAGATTTGATTTGGTCCAAACCCTCAGTTAATTATACCTTTCACGCCTTGGTTTAAGTATAGAACTTTGGGTATTGTAGGGACTCCTTGGAGTGCTTAAGGGAAGAATAAAAGAATAGGGAGGCTAGTGTTTAGGCTAAAGAGGGAGAAGAGAATTATTTGATGATCAAGCTTGTTGATCATTGGAAAAGGGGTGATATGACCTCTATTTATAGAGAAAAAAGAAGGTTGAAGAATCAAGAAAAGATAAGAATTCGAATCGGATAAAACTCTTGCGATAGAAAGCAGTTTTTACGGTTTTTGTTTTTATCATATCTTTTGATCCAGAAATCGGAATAAGATAAATAATATATGGTTGGAAAGATCTTGAAATCTACTTTCTAACCCAATTAAAATCAGATTTAAATATTTTGTAGAAAAAAATATATTTCCGAAATAGTGGGACGGTGTCAGTTTTGGATAGAGTTTGACATTTTATTCATATCTTTTCCGTTATGGCTCGGAATTGATATTATAATATATCATTGGAAATATAATTTCAAGGCTATCCAACCATATAAAATTTGGATAAAAAATATGAGGCACGAAAATAATATCTGTCTATCTTTGAACGTCTTTCAATTTGAATAGAATTAGGACTTTAAAAAAAAAGGAGTTTTATTCAATTTCAAACTCTTTAATCTTACCTTTTCAAAAAGGATAATTAAGATCTTTTAGAAACTTGTAGAAGCTTCCAATTAATCCTAATTGGTTTAGTAATTGGATTAAATCATTTGGACCCTCTACATGATCATTGGGTCGTAGGTAAGGTGGGCTTAGGTTCGGTTTGGGCTCAGTTTAATATTTTGGCCATAACTTATTCGTTATAACTAGGATTTGGGCTTATAATGTATCGTTGGAAATCTCTTTTAAGGATCCATCCAACTATTTAATCATTGGACCCACATTATAGACCAAAATAAACTGAAATAAATGTTTTTATAAAAAGGACACGAAATGAATGATTTTAAAGGACACGAAATGAATTATTTTGGGTTTAAAGGCACGAAAAGAGGAAAATAAGTTATGGTTAGGGGAAATGGGCTAGAAGTTGGGTTGGTTTATGAAATGGAAATATGGATTTAAGCACTCCAAGATTAAATACTCAACCCGACCAATGATGGCGATGAAAGGTTGTTCATCATCGGGTTTGGTTTTGGGGAGACATTTTTAGGTGTCTACATGAGGGCATTGTTCACATAAAGGGGTTGGTTGGAGAGCGAACGAGTACATCTTTTACTCTCCACATAAATGAAAGTTGAGTATGTGAGCACTAGTCTTGAATTCTATATGCTCTTGTAGTTTGCTCTATTTGAAAATTGTTAGGGAGGAAAGGTAATTGGATGGATTTGATTGGTTGATTTTGAAGCATGTTTATTTGATTTACCCTGAATCGTTTGTGCTTGATTTTTACTTTTTGGGGTGAAGCATATTTATTGATTCATTGATGAGATCTTTTCTTAGGGACAAGCAAAGGTTTGGCTTATCACACATTCATAACCAAATCAACTAGTCAAGCACTATATTCACAAATAGTTGGCAAAATTGACGCATGTTTAGGAATCCAAACAATTAAACTTCAAATCATGATCAACAAATTCACAAAGCTCATTATCATATAACAAGAATCAAAACAATATTTTCTAAGTATGGGACACAGGGAAGCATGATTTACAATTCATTGGAACGTATTTTTGAAATTTTTTTTTGTTTTTTCAAATTTTTTTGTATTTTTTTCATAAAGGAAAGCAATAAAAACTACACTAGGAAAGAAATAAATAAAGAAAAGAGAAAGAGAGTTACCATATATACAAGAAATCTCCCCCCAAGCCAAATCAAACAATGCCCTCATTGACTTGGGAAGGTAGCTAGGAGAAGCTACTCCTCATCATCATCCATCCTCTCGTACCCTCCTCCATAGCTCGAGCCGGCACCACCCTGGCTCGTTCCAGCACCACCATAACCTGAACCACCTGCAAAGTTGTTAGGGTTCACATTTCCCCCCATACCCCCAAGAGGAGCATCACCCCTATATCCATGGACTAAAGAGTATTCCACATAAGTACCAAAAGCTCCGGGGGTGGAATACCCACCTTGGGGGTATTGGAACCAATCGGAAACTAAGGCCTCGGGGGGAATAGCCCCTCGACGTGCATATTCATCGTACATCAGGTATAAACTCCTCCCGAGGTTCCTCTCTATATGACCCACCCGACTATCCAAAGTGCCTAACCTAGAATCTAGGTTTTGCACCATGCCCTTTACTCTCCCTTGCCCCATCTCTATACGGTCTAGTTTGCTCCGATAAGCCGAAAAGTCATAAGGGTCATTGGGGTCGATGTTATAATCAACGAAGGAGGAAGGCATGCTATAGGTAAAGGGTTGGGGTGATGGTTGGGGGTAGTGTGGTGAATGGTCTTGGGGTGATTGGTGCGTGGGGTTGTGGTGAAAGGTGAGGTTCTTGAACCTCGCCTTGACCGTTTATCTCGAAAGTGTCACTAGGTGAAAAAACGAAATTGGCACCGCCCTAAGGCCACCGGTTCTTAAGAACCGGTGGGGAAAAAAAGTGGGAAAAAACGAGGGAAGGGAAATGCCACCGGTTCAAAGAGAACCGGTGGGTAAAATACTAAATCCACCGGTTCAAACCGGTGGCTTTACTATTTTTTTTTAAAAAAAAAACCGCCCCATAAATACCCAAATAAACCCTACTCTCCTCAGCCGCTCTACTTCTCTTCTCTCCTCCTTCTCTTTATCTCTCCTTCTCTCTCTTCTCTGTTCGTCTCCTTTTTTCTCTTTCGATCTCATCTCCTTCTTTCTCCTGTTCTTCTCCTTCGTTCTCATCTCCTTCTCTCTCTTTTTCTCTTTCGTTCTTCCCCGATTCTCGTCCAATTAGTTGAATACCACCTTCGATCTCATCCCCTTCTTGTTCGATCTACATCAACATCAACAGCAATTTCTGGGTATTTTTCGAGTTTAGGGTTTAATTCAATTTTGTACTTTTTAGGGTTTAATATAATTTATTTTCGAAATTGCTTTGAGCAATTGATTATTCTGGGTTAGATAGGTTTTAATCGATTTTCTTGGATTTTAGGTGATTTCTGGGTTGTTTTATTTTTAAATTGCTTTCGATCTCATCTCCTATTGAAGATGATGAAGATTTTGAAGGTATATTTATTAACTTTGCCTTTTTTGAATTTTATTTGAAATGTTCTGAATAATATTCTGAATTAAGCTGTTGTTTCTGTACATTTGTTTGTATGAAATTTGGTTAGTATGTATATTTAAAGATATAATCTTTATGCTGCTTGCATTTATTTGAAGGTGGAAATCTTATATTTTTTGATTTATTGTGAATAATATTCTGAATTAAGCTTGTTTTTGGTCTTATATATGTTGTTTGATTTATTGTGAAATTGGATTCATTGTCATTGGATTGAGCATGCATATCGAAGTGGAGTATTGGCAGAAACTATCTTAGATCATTAATTTGATAGAGTGAACAATTGAAGCTTTAATGATTAATTGAATAGTTTCAGTTTCTGTCATATCTGATTTGGATATTGAAATTTGATTGTGGTGGATATTGGAGCCAATTCTCTACCGAAGCTGTAGGAAGTTGAAGTAATATTAGAATATTGGCAGATTGAGAATGTAATTGGCGGATTGAGGTTGAGCATGTCAGTAGAATGCTATATTGATTCTTTTTAGTTTCATGCATCCATATGCTTCTTGACTCAAATTATTGCTTGCTTGAATGTGTTGCACTTATCTCCTTGTGCAGTTTGGAGACTACTTTGAGAAATTATTCATGCTTGACCTCTAGAGACAGCATGGCATATAACAACAAGAAGTATTACGTTGACATTATTGAAACAAAGCCCTCTCATGCAATCAGTATAATCGAGACAGACTGTGAGGTGGACTTTGCCCCTCCTCTTAATTATAAAGAGCCTGAAAGACCTGCAATATCTGCTCCTGGCAAGGCACAGCTCAAGGTTTGCACAATAACTTTACTCTCTTTTCCTTAGTTAGGTATCAAATAGTTCTTCATGTTTTGTCCACTAATTAGAAATGCATAAATAAATTGAACTATTAGCCAATGGTAGGAGCTACTTGATGAGAATCATGAAACTGCAGTAATGCCATTGAAGCAATTATTTTGTATTATTTGGTTAACATATTGTGAATGAGCTTGGTCCCTTTAAAATTTTCCTAATAACAATGATTTTGTTGTTAATCTATACAAGTAGCTTAAAACAATATCAAATCTCTTTGTTGTTGTCTTCTTGATTTTCTTTGAGACACTTATAGCTTAAGCGAATTTGGTTAACATATGGTGAATATTGGTTTGTTTCTTTTCTTTATGTTAGGATTATTAATTCTATTTTTAAATAAAGAGGAATTAAAGTTACAAATACCCCTGGTTTTTTTATTGATGATGTTGCAGATTTGTCGATTGGGCTTAGCTTGCTGTATTGCTTTGCTTTGGTGTTAATTCTATGATTGTTGGGTTATTAATTCTATGATTGTGTTGAAGTGGGATTGATTTTCTTTGGAGTAATTTGAGTAGAAAGGAACTAATTTCAAAGTGGATTTTAAAATAGGTTTTGATTATATTGTTTGGGGGTGGTAATTTGAGTAGAAAGGGAGCTAGTATCACATTGAATTGTTATGCTTGGTGTAATTTGGCTCTCTTGAAATTGAATTGGTTATGCTTTGGTATAATTTGAGTTGAGTAAATGCCAATATCACATTCAATTTGGGTTATCATCTTATTGTTATTTACATGTGTTAATGATGCATTTTGAAATTCTGTTAGCTCTGTCGATTTTTCTATTAAGTTTTGTAGAAATTACTGTAATTTGAGATAAGATACTAAATCTTGCTACTTCAGTTTTTGGTAAAAAAAATAAATAAATAAAAATTATTTTGCTGAATTCGCTATACGTAAATCATTGGGTGAATTTGCTAACTTAGCTATTGTCGCCCTACCGAGGCTACCGTTGCAGCTGGCCTGGAAAGGTTGCAGCTACTGCTACCCTACCGAGCCTGCTGCTGCAGCTGGCCTGGCAAGGTTGCAGCTACTGCAGCCCTGCTGAGGTTGTTGCTGCTGCTACTGGCCTCAAAAGGTTGCAGCTACTGCTGCCCTGCCAAGGCTGCTGTTGCAGCATCCCTAGCAAGGCTGCAACTGCTACTACTCTGCCAAGGCTACTTGTTATGCTTGATTATTAATCTATAACCTTTGAGGAAAGCAAAGTAATGGATGGAGGAGGGGGGTGGGTTATAAGAGAGGTTGAATAAAAAATTAGGTTGGTCCTCTCTCCGTGTTAAGAATCTTTTATAATATGAAAATGTATTTTGACAAGGCTTTTCTTCTCGGTCTTCCTCACTGCATGTATATATGGTTGAATTTAAGGTAGTATTGCTCTACTTGTTGTCTTTGATTAATACACACTTCGAGATCTCTTATCTTTGTTTGTTGATGCAGGTGGCTGTTGAAAGATGTTATCTATATGCAAGGCTGCTGCTGCTGCCTCGCCGAGGCTCGATGCTGCAGTTGCTGCCTCGCCAGGTGTTACATTGGTGATTTGGTGTGACTTGTATTTAACAGTGACTTGTATTTTTTTTTTGGACCAAAATTGTAATATTACAACCATTATTGGCACCGGTTTGAACAGGAACCGGTGCCAAAAACCCCTTTAAAAAAAGCGGGAATGGGTTTTTGCCACCGGTTTTGAACCGGTGGCTTTGCATCTGACTATTGCCACCCCCCAAATGCCCACCGGTTCAAAACCGGTGGCATAGTGGGGTTTTGAACCGGTGGCCAATTGCTATTTTTGCCTAGTGTGTAAGAAGGCTTCCCCTTCTCAAATTTGGTCAAGGCGGGGTTGGGTAGGGTAAAGGTTTGGTCTCTCCTACCCGATTCCCGGTGGACTATCCACCAAGTCTCACCGCCCATGGGTTGCACCCAGTTTAGGCTCCCTAAGTAAGCTAGGTCCATGAGGGTTAAGCCCACTACTTTCCTATGCCCATTTGGGTTCCATCCTAGGTGTTTAATAGCAATATAGGTCACCAACCCCCAAAATAGATAGGCGTCCTAGACCAACCCGTTTCGGCCGCATTGGCCGCCCTTTGAAAGTGGTTGGCAATCCTATGAGGTATGTTTAATTTCTCAGCATTAGGGATCATATAGGATGCCAATAGTTCTAGTTCATCCCTTCTCACGTTTGCCGATTCATGCCTCCTAAAAATTGTGAGGCCGGCAAACCTTTGCCAAAACTTTGGGACAGGATGTTGAATCCACGTCCCTTTGGCGTGTTGGAGGTTAACCAAACCCTCCCTGGTGAGTTTCTTGTAGTCCATGACAATGTGGTCTTGGGAGGGTTCGATAGGTTTGTCCGATTTTAGCTCAAACAACTTCCCAGATTCTTTTAGAGTTAATCGCACATCGTTGTTTAGTAATCGGAATTGT
The DNA here is from genome assembly GCF_948465745.1 of Chenopodium album. Lineage (NCBI taxonomy): Eukaryota > Viridiplantae > Streptophyta > Magnoliopsida > Caryophyllales > Amaranthaceae > Chenopodium > Chenopodium album. The sequence continues at coordinate 15,566,043 of NC_137835.1, read as the reverse complement.
ACATGAGTGATCAAAGCATTCATTTTAATAACAATAAAACTAGAAATAAATTCTAATGTCAAGTAATCATAAGTATCATGATGCATTTGGAAGAAACCACTCATGCCTATACCCTTAAATAATTTCTCTACATATTTATCAAGACCTAATCTAGATAATGTAGGATTATGAACAAAACGGGTAGAGATTACCTACCTCTCGATGAGATTGAGCATCCTTGCCCGTTGTTCCGTCGAGGTGATAACAACCTCCTCCCATCCCGGTATTTGAAGCTCCAGGTCGACCATTGGTTGTTGTTGCCTCGAACTTTTTCCCCTTTGTTGTCTAGAACGTTTGGAAGCCATTTGTAGATAGAAATTTGGGTATTGAAGCTTTCTCTCTCTAAGGGTTTTAAGAAAATATGAGAGAAAGTGGGAGAAAGTGGGTGGAAAATGTAGAGGAAGGTGTGAGGATTAAGAATATGTAAAAATTTTAAGGTTTTGATGGATGAATTTGAGAAGATCTTGGAAAGAATGTGAGGTTGAAGGTTTGAAAATGGAGGTTTTAGAGAGAGAAAGTGTGAATAAAGAAGAAGAAGTAAGAAAGAAAAGGAAAAGAAAAGGGGGAAAGGAGGAATTAATCCTCCGGATTTTAGGCGCGCCCGATCGGGCAAGCCTCGCCCGATCGGGCGAATATAGGTGCTTCTGGAATGTGAAGTGCGCGCTCGATCGGGCGCGAACACGAACCTCAAAATCGATAGATTGCTCGCCCGATATTTCTTTTCGTGGCACTCAATTTCTCCAAATTTTCGCCCGGTCGGGCGAAGTTTCCCTTTATTTTCTTCCTCACTTGCGCGCCTGATCGGGCGATTATATGCTCCGATAAAATCCATATTTTGCGCCCGATCGGGCGAAATTATGCTCAATTTTGACCCTTAGGTGCGCGCCCGATTAGGCGAGCCTCGCCCGATCGGGCCCGTACCCAATCCTGGAGCTTCACTTTTCTTCGCCTTTTTCTCTTGAAATCTCCGTACTTTGTGATCTAAAACCTGTACAAAACACTCATGAAAGGTAAAATTTCACTCTCCTCACCTCTCGAAAAAAAATTAGTCTAGAAAGCAAGAAATACGGGTTGTCTCCCGCAAAGCGCTGGTTTATCTAGGTCCCGCACGACCCTCTTACCAAATTGAAGTTCAAAGTGAATCGGAACCGCTTAGGAGAAGTAATTCAATTGCACCAATCGTAGCCCCCTCATGATATAGCTTGAGTCTTTGGCCATTAACCTTGAACTCGTTACCATGTTCATCGAAAACCTCCACAAAACCGAATTTATAGGCCCTTTTTACAATAAAAGGACCCAACCACCTTGACCTCAACTTTCCTGGGAATAGTTTAAGTCAAGAGTTGAACAACAACACTTTATCACCCTCTTTGAATTCTCTCGGAAGGATCATCTTGTCGTGCCACCTCTTTGTCTTCTACTTGTAAACACGAGCACTATCATAGGCCGTCAACCTAAACTCATCGAATTGGTTAAGTTGAAGTAAACTCTTTTCTCCCGCTAGTTTGGCATCCAAATTGAGCTCCTTAATAGCCCAATATGCCTTATATTCTAATTCGACCGGGAGATGGCATGCTTTACCGTACACGAGTCTATATGGAGTAGTACCTATAGGGGTCTTGAATGCAGTTCTGTACGCCCAAAGGGTGTCATCCAATTTATCGCTCCAATCTTTCCTTGACTTTTCTACCATCTTCTCTAGAATGGCCTTGATCTCACGGTTAGAAACTTCAACTTGGCCACTAGTTTGGGGGTGGTAGGCTAAACCTGTCCTATGGTAGACACCATACTTTTTAAGGAGGGTGTCTAACTTCCGCTCATGAAAGTGAGATCCTCCGTCACTGATTATCGCTATAGGCACGCCAAATCTTGGAAAGACGGTCTTCTTGAAAAGTCTATGGACCACCTTGGCATCATTAGTAGGAGTAGCGATGGCCTCAACCCACTTGGATACATAGTCGACGACGACAAGTATATAGCGGTTCCCTTTTGAAGAAGAGAACGGTCCCATGTAATTAACACCCCAAACATCAAAAATTTCAACTTCTAGAATTCCGGTTTGAGGCATCTCATGCCGCTGCGAGATGTTGCCAGTCCTCTGGCAAGAGTCACAAGCCTGCACAAAAGTGTTAGCATCCTTTAACATTGTAGTCCAATAAAAACCCGACTCATTAATCTTGGCCACCGTTTTAGTGGGGCCATGATGTCATCCATATGGTGAGGTGTGGCAACTAGTAAGAACACCGTGGACTTCCCATTCAGGAACACACCTGCGAAATAATCCATCTGCACACTCACGAAACAAAAAAGGATCATCCCAAAAATAATGCTTAACATCAGAAAGGAATTTCTTTTTTATTGGTAGGACAAGTCAAGAGGTAGAGTACCACCCACTAAATAATTAGAAAAATCGGCATACCATGGGTGTTGCTCTACAACTGCATATAGGTTGTCATCAGGGAAAGAATCATCTATAGGAAGAGAATCCTTACCCTCATCATACCTGATACGTGACAAGTGGTCTGCCACTACGTTCTCTGCTCCCTTTTTATCTTTTATTTCGATGTTGAAATCTTGGAGCAAAAGAACCCATCGGAGTAGCATTGGCTTTGATTCCGCCTTAGCTATCAAGTACTTCAACGCTGCATGGTCAGTAAAAACAATGACTTTAGAACCAACAAGATATGATCTAAATTTCTCTAAAGCATATATAACAGCAAGAAACTCCTTCTCCGTAGTGGCATAGTTGACTTGGGCTTCATCCAAAGTTTTGCTTGCATAATAAATAGCATGCAAAACCTTGTTCTTTCTTTGTCCGAGCACGGCTCCTAGTGCAAAGTCACTTACATCACATATGATCTCAAAAGGAAGATTCCAATCGGGAACACATATGATGGGTGCCGATATCAAAACATGCTTAATCTTGTTGAAAGCCTCAAGACACTCGTCAGTAAAAATAAAAGGAGCATCCTTGAGCAAAAGCTGAGTCAATGGTTTAGCAATTTTAGAAAAATCTTTGATAAAGCGACGATAAAACCTCGCATGACCCAAGAAACTTCTAACTCCCTTAACATTAACTGGGGGAGGTAATTGCTCAATCACTGAAATCTTAGCTTTGTCTACTTGTATGCCTTTATCAAATACAATGTGACCTAGAACTACTCCCTCTGTCACCATAAAGTGACATTTCTCCCAGTTTAGAACTAAGTTGCATTCTTCACATCGTTTTAAATTTTTAGCGAGATTAATTAGACATGAATCAAATGAAGAACCATACACGCTAAAATCATCCATAAATACTTCCATAATAGACTCTATGAAATCTGAAAAGATGCTCATCATACAACGTTGAAAGGTAGTGGGAGCATTACATAAACCGAAAGGCATTCTACGATATGCAAAAGTGCCATAAGGGCATGTAAAGGTTGTCTTTTCCTAATCTTCAGAATGAATCGGAATTTGGAAAAATCCCGAATACCCATCCAAATAGCAAAAGAACTTATGGTTAGCTAACCTCTCAAGCATTTGATCTATAAAGGGAAGACGGAAGTGGTCCTTTTTAGTGGCGATATTCAGTCTACGATAATCAATACACATACGCCACCCTGTTACAGTTCTAGTGGGAATTAATTCATTTTTTCATTAGTTATCACATTGATCCCACCTTTTTTAGGCACTACCTGCACAGGACTTACCCACTTGGAGTCAGAAATAGGATAGATAATACCTGCATCAAGTAATTTCATAACCTCTTTCTTGACTACTTCCTGCATGTTAGGATTCAATCTTCTTTGGGGTTGAATGCAGGGCTTATAGTTTTCCTCTAGATGTATCTTGTGCATACAAAAATCAGGGCTAATAACCTTGAGATCATCAATACTGTACCTAATAGCTTTCTTATGGGTTTAAAGGACCCTTAGAAGTTGGGAAGTTTGTAGGTCATTAAGTGCAGTACTGATGATCATGGGGTATAGTTCCTGTTCATCCAGAAAAATATATTTTAAATGAAAAGGGAGAGGTTTTAGTTCAGGTTTCTTGACCTCTGCAGGTTTTGATTCCTGAACTAAATTTACTACCTTCATTGTTTCCTTGGGGCCTAACTCTTTTAAGGAAAGAGCTCTTTCAATATCCTGTACCTCATTACCCCAAACACTTGCATTGTCTGTAGATAAATTCCCACAAAGAATTTCCTCTAGGGGGATCCCTTGAAAGAACATGTGGCAAGCTATCATCACAAATATCATCCATTATATCAATATAACAACAATTTTCCTCTAGCATAGGCCCTTTCAAAACTTTCCCTAGATTAAAAGTAACATTATCATCACCAACAGAAAGGGTTAGTTTGCCATTTTTCACATCAATAATGGCTCCTGCATTATGGAGAAAAGGTCTACCTAATATAATGGGTATTTGCGTATCCTCTTCCATGTCTAAAACAACAAAATCAACATGAATAAAAAATTTACCAACTCTGACAGGGACATCCTCTAAAATACCTAAGGGGTATTTTACAGAACGATCTGCCATTTGCAAAGTTATATTAGTAACTTTTAATTCTCCCATATTAAGTTTAGAACAGACAGATGATGGCATAACACTGACACTGGCACCCAAATCACACAAAGCTTTATCAATAAAAACATTCCCTATATGACAAGGGATAGAAAAACTACCGGGATCCTTTAATTTAGGAGGGGATTTATTTTGCAATAGAGCGCTACACTCCTCTGTGAAAGCTACAGTTTCTACTTCATTAAAGGCCCTTTTCCTAGTCAGAATGTCTTTCATAAATTTAGCATATGCAGGAACCTGAGTGATTAAATTAGTGAAATGAACTGTTACCTGCAAGTTTTTCACAACCTCTAAGAACTTACCAAATTGTTTATCAAACTTACTCTTCAATTGTCTATTAGGGAACGGTAGTTTGATAACCGGGCTCTGCACATCTCCCCCCTTATCCTGAGATTTACCCTGCACAGAAACATTAGAAGGGTTAGTATCTGTTTGTAGCCCTGCAGGGTTAGCAGGATTAGCGTTTGGTATAGAGGAATCTAGATCAGTAACTGGTCCATCTTCCTTTGGCATAGGAGGTCCATCATAATGTGAACCACTCCTTAGAGTGATTGCATTGGCATGATCTTTAGGATGGATAGGTTGTGATGGTAGAGCTCCCTGCTGACGGGATTGTAGGGTAGATGAAAGTTGTGCAATTTGATTATCCATGATTTTATTGTGGGCTAAAATAGAATCAATTTGCGCATCCCTACTCTCCATATGCTTTTGCATATTAGTAAGCATTGCTCTAATTTCTATCATGGCAGGGTCGGAAGATGATAAGGGTGATGCTTGGCTTTTCTGGCCAGAATTTGAGTGGTAATATTTTTGTTGTGGTGGGGGTTGTTGTTGTGGTTGTTGTGGAGGTGGAGGGTTTTGTACATTGGTACTCCGGTACGAAAGATATGGATGGTTCCGGTAACCGGCATTATAAGAGTTGGAATATGGGTTATTCTGCCTATAGATTTGAAAGGCATTAACTTGTTCCATGGAACACCTACAACCTTGCTCCCAATGCCCTATAATTCCACAATTTTCACAAAAAGCTTCATTGTTAGCAACAGCAGAAACATTAGCTACAGAGTTAAGAGTTAGGAGTAGCAGTAAGATTATCTAATTTTTGACAAATAGAAGTTAATTGAGCTTGCAAAAATGATACGGAATCGACATCGACATTATGTTTTCCTTTATTTACAAACCCTCTCGGATTCCCGTATTGAGAATTGTGTATTTCCATGTCTTCGATAACCTGTCCTGCATCGTCCACATTTAAATTCATGAGTCTCCCACTGGCTGCAGAATCTAGAACTGATCTAGAAGAATTTCCAAGTCCATTGTAGAAAGCTTGGATCAATTGCCATTGTGCTAGATTGTGGTGGGGGCATTCTCTCAGTAGATCCTTGAACCGCTCCCAAGCCTCATATAGCGTTTCGTCGGCCTCTTTAGCGAAGTTCTGAATAGCACTCCTTAGTACCGCTGTTCTCTCTGCAGGATAATATTTATTATAGAAATTCAAAGCAAGAGTTTCCCAGTAAGTAATATCAAGTGCAGTTCTATTCAAACCATTAAACCATAATTTAGCTTTGCCACATAATGAAAAGGGAAAAAGAATATCCCTGATTTAGTCCTGCGTGACCCCGGCTTGTCTAATGGTGTTACAATACTGGCAGAAATCTGCGATGTGAAGATTAGGATCTTCACCCTTAGCTCCACTGAATTGCTTCCTCTCTATCATAGTGATAAATTGGGGCTTTATCTCAAATTGAACTCCATCTAGAGCCGGAGTGGGAGTGAGGTGCGGGAAATCTGTGAGCTTCGGCTGCGAGTAGTCACTGAGTTTCTTTTGGGCCGTCATCTCTGATTCTGACTCTGAAGGAATTTCTGTGTCACTAGAATCAGAGGGAGGGTCTCTTTGACTATTGTCCTCCTCAGAACCCGCCAGAATTTGTCTATAAATTTTCCTTTGCCTATGAAATGAGCGCTCGATCTCAGGATCGAATGGAATGTAACCTGATCTGGAACACCTGGACATAAACAAGGAACTAAAAGACAAATATGAGAATTGCCTCAAAGAACTAACGTTCTCTGAGACAAAAGGGGATAATCTAGACTACAAAAAAATCAGAAAATAAAAATAAAACCGTTTCCCCGGCAACGACGCCAAATTTTGACAGGGTAAAGTCGTATCCCCTAATCAAAAGTATTACCTAAGTCCTCTAACTAATGCAGATAGGGAAGTAGGGTCGAATCCACAGGGAAACAAATCTTTCTACTCCTAATTAATTATTATAATCTAAATTATCAAGGTAACCAATGTTGTTGTAATTAAAGACTATACTACGAAGGATATGAAAAGAGAAAATAAAGTGGGGAGAAATTAAATATTAAAAGGCCTAGGGCATAGGTTCACTAATAAACAATATTCCAGGGCAAATCATAATAAACAATCATCAAGCATTGATTAATCAGATTATAAAGGGCTTTCGCTACGTATTATAATCACAGAGATAATTTACCAGTATTAAATCTCATCTGTCGAATCTTGACTTAACCATTTATAAATTAGTCCGCCTATTGAAAGTAAGCCTAAACATCAATTCTCATCTGTCGAATCTCGAATTAATATTGCTAAACTCATACAATTAAATCTGGCCAAACCTAATTGCATAGCATTAAATCAATCAATAGGAAATTAACCAAGCATTGATAATCAACAATCACAAATTTACCCCTTCATATTATTAATTAGATCCCCCTAAACCCTAGAAATAAAACTACTCAAGCATAATTAAATCTAAACTAATCAAATAAATAAAGCAAGACATAATGAAAGAATTAAATAAAATAACTGGAATTAAAAGAGAAGAAATTGTTACCAAAAGAAATCTGGATTAATGAATGTAATTAAGAACAATGTTGAGAGAGAGTTTAAGAGAGAGAAAATATCCTAAGTAGAGAGAGAAAATCTAAAAGAGAAGGTAATAAAAAATTACGTACAAAATTTGTACTTAAACATCCCTCAAACAAATCCTTAAACAAAACTAATCAGGTTCTTAGAAAAACACGCGCCCAATTGGGCGAAGGGCCGCCCGATCGGGCCCGCCTTTTTTACTACGCCCTTGTTGGTGTGCTGCGCCCGATCGAGCCTACGCTCACCCAATCGAGCGCGGCTTCTTCCTTGAGGCTGATTTGCTCGCGCCCGCCCGATCGGGCGTATGCTTGCCCGATCGGGCCCGGCTTCTTCTTCGAGGCTTGGATTTCGATTGGGCTCGATTCGGGTCTTGATTACTTGATCCAATTGCCCCAGTATCACCTACCGAGCCCTTAATCACCGGCTCTTACCGATCCTGGGCTTCAAGGATGGTCGTGTCCTCCTAACGCTCGTAGTTGCTTCGTGAAAAACCCGAAAAACGCTCCAAGTATGCAATTTCCTACAAAACTCAAGAAAAACTACAAAAATACTAGAAAACACAAATTAGTAATAAAAGTGGCCCTAAAGAGCCAAAAACACTACTAATTATGACCATGGGACGGGGGTAAAACACTATATAAATTGGACATATCAGTTCTACATACGTCCTAGCCCCGGGGGATTTAAGCTCTATTAACCCGAAAAACGCTCATGGAAATAAGGGTTCATCCAAGTTATTAAATGGCAAGTTACTGATAAATATATAATTTTTTTCATATAAATATTTGATTCGAACACAATTATGTTAGTATATCTGTAAGGAGGGTGATCCCATCGTAAGGAGTACTCTCCTTAAATGCCCTTGGCCACTTAAAAGCCTAGGAATTTACACTTGTTAGGGTGTAGTAGGATTTGAATTCCTTACTGTTTGGGGACCATGAATTAGAATTGATTCTATCATTACGCTTTTTTGTAAGAAACAAGTAGGAGTCGCCAATGAGTTTTAAGAAAAACTCATAAACCTCGTTCATGCCTTTCTTCCATGTGGATTTCATGGAATAATTAGCACACATCATAAGTTTACCCATGCCCAAATTGGTCAATAAACTAGAAATGAGTTCGGGAGCGAGAGTACTAAAATAACGTTACTTTTAGAGGGGAATCGTTATCCTAACCCTAGTGCGGCCTCTACTAGCTCTTCCCCTTTTTACAATTTCATCACCAAACAATATATGCAACGCGAAACCTAAAACTATGTTAATTGATTTTATTTACAAGCATTAATTCACGTAGGAATTACATCGTAATGTCGTTATTCTTATTTAATTAAATTCGTGAAAAGGACAAGAAAATAAACAAGATTCGCCTTGGCTTAAGTGATCAACCAACAATTATTTAATTCAATTCTAATCTTTATTTAACGTAAGATACTATGTGGAATTGATTAACTAATTATTTTAAAGGTGATCAAACAACACTAATTGATTAATCAAAGTCCTTTTAAACAAGAAAATAAAGGTGATTTAACTAAGTGATCGAGAATTTACCACTTCTCTTTGCTAGATCTCCGTTTAGAACACTTATGGACGCCTTCTTGTTGGGGAACCTCCACCGTAGTAGAAAGATATCGAAAGGGTGAGTGTTTAGGACAAGAGGGCTAGGTTGCACAAGTTCACAAGTATTTCGCCAGAGTTTTAGGTAAAATTCTGTCTGTATAAGCCTCGGTTTAAGCTCGTATTTATTATAGGGAATTATTAGGTTTAGGGTTTCGAGCATTCTGCCGCAGCAGGTGTCGCGCGCAACAGATTGAGTTGCGCGTGGCATCCCAGCGCAAGTGATAGAGTTGCGCTGCTATGTGCAGCGTAACTAATTGTCTTGCGCGCGGCTTTGTGGTAAGATTCGATTTTATATTTTCCGTATAATTCCGAATAATTATGAATCTTCCGCAGCGCATTTCTGAAAGTTGCGCTAGGTGTCGCGCGCAACTGAGTTAGTTGCACGCGGCAGCCCAGCGCGACTCTTTGAGATGAGCGCGGCTTTTCCAGCGGCAGCGCTAAGATTTAACCTAGGCGCTCCTAAATCCGTCATTATTAGGGTTTAATCACGGGCTTAAGCCTAATTATGATCGGGTTTAGTTAATTGGACCTTTGTTTTTGGATTTTTCTTTAATTTGGGCTAGTCTTTTGTGTTTTGTGGCTTAACCAGTTATCCATAAGTATTCTTCACTTTGATCCAACACGAAGATGGTTTTATTTATCGTCATTGCACTTCCTGTCGGGACAGGAGGCCAAAAGTAGATGCCTACAATATCCTACCAAACGAATCATCGTCAAATGGTTTACAATGGTAATTGGTCGTTCATCATTACTATCTTTAAAATTTGATTGTGCAACAATAAACTGGAATTATTTTAAAGGATAACCTAATCATGATACTGGAAAGCAATAAAATCATCCTAACATGATACTAGGAATTAAAATAATATAAACATACTTTCTAAAGAAATAGAACAATAAAACAACTTACTTTGTTGCCTCGTATCTCTTTCTAATAACAAAATACACACGTTAGTAACTTCAAGGAAAATAATAAATCTATTCAAAGAATTGAAATAAGATTTGGGACCAAACCCTCAGAAATTATCAACCTTTCACGTTTAAGTTGAAGGCAACTTCGAGCTTGGCTAGGTGTGTCTAGAACTCGTGAACGCGAGTTTTTTTATTAAAAGGCAAGGCTTAGAAAGAGGGAGAAAGAAAAGCTATTAGCTTAAGAGAAAAGAGAATAGAATATTATTGATGATTGTGAATGAATAGACCGGAAACGATCAGAAAAGACCGAATCCTTATTAGGAATAAAATTGTCACTGTCGCAGAACAACAGGGTCCAACGCTACGCGTAATGCGCCAGCTTTGTCGTTTCGCGCTGATTCACGCGTTTTCTAAAAACCCGTACAGAATCCTTAATCTAATTAAATTCGATTAACAACGCCCGTACTTATCAGATTTAATCTCTTTAAAACACTTGTTTTAATCCAAATATAATTCTTTATTTTCATAAAAAAAATATAATTATTAATCCTAATCTCATTAGAACTCAAAACAACCTTCTAGATTATTTTAGAAGATTAAAATCAATCCTAATAACTTTAGGAATATTAATTAATGGGCCCTCCACTAGATCATTGGGCCATAAAACCATTTCAAGCCCAATTTAGTATTTTAGTCATAAATTCCTCATTATTCATTGGAATTGGGCTTATAATATATCGTTGGAAATCTCTTTTCGAGCCCAATTCAACTGCACTATTATTGGACCCTTATTATGGACCAAACTAAATTAGACCGGATATTTTCAATAAATAGAGTACATTTCAAAAACAAAAAGAAAGATACTTATTAAAACAACCACATCACAAGAGACTTTTCACGCTTTCACTTCGTTCGATAATCAAATGACGTGAAAGGTACTCATCACTAGGTTTGGTTTTGGGGAGACAAAATCAGGTGTCTACAAGTTCCTATCAAATTCACAGTAGTACATTACAAATTAATCAAACAAATAAACACAAATTACACAAAATTGCAGCATAAATACATATAATTATACACACAAAATCGCAGCAAAAACATGTACAAAAACTTGTCGACATTAGCCCACGAAATTGCAGCATACACACATGATAGAAATTCATCAAATCAAATGCAAACTTGTACAAAAGCATCATAAACTAATCTGAACTACTACCTTAATTTATTTGCTTGTAAAAGGTAAACAACAAATAAACTAAAAAGAGAAGGGAGTACGACTTATAGATCTGAACGAAGGTGTTTGATGTCGTTTTGTTCGCCGCCGATCTGACATGGAGTATCGGGGTGAAGATTTGAGAGTAGGCTGAGTAGTGGAGAATGGAAAATAGAGATAGAAAGTTAGGGTTTGTAAATTATTTTGATTTTTGTTTCTGATATGGGCCAAAAGTTGTGAGTCTTGTATTAGAAATTTAGTTTTTAAAAAAATAAATTTATAAAACGGATCCAGGTCTGGGAGTTAGACCCGAACCCAGATCCATTTTTTCCAACAAGACCCGGATCCGTCGGGTCCAAAATATGAGGACCTATATCCGTGAAAAAACGGATCTGGATCCACGAATCCGGGTCGGGTCTAGATCCACTGTCATCCCTATTCATCACTTTATAAAATCGTATTAATATTAAGATATTATGATCAGCCAGTCACTAAAGTACAAATGATAGTGAAAACACTCTTTACATTCCATGCTAACAACATTGTATTGCAACAGCAACACCATGAAAGAGGCTTTGCAAAATATTCAGAGCTTATTTCTACATTATTGGTTGTTGAAAAGAATAATGATCTTCTATTGAAGAATCACAAACTAAGACCAACTGGGTCTCAAGCATTTAATGAAACAAATGTTGTAGAAAGCTGAAATCCACTTGAGACGAATGTTGTTCATAGAGGTAGACTCGGAAAATATAATAACCGCAGCAGAGGTCATGGAAATTTCCGCGGACGTGGACGTGGTCATGGTTGTGGTAGAGGTTATTTCTTCCCTAGAAACAACACTCAAAAGGGGATCAACAAAGAAACAAAAATCAAACCACTACAAAAGGAAAAGCCACATGTTATAGGTGTGGCATGACTAGACATTGGGCTCATACTTGTCGTACGGCCAAACATATGGTAGAAAGTTACCAGGCATCCATTAAAGGGAAAGAAAAACATGTTGAAGAAAATTATGTTGATGAAGAAAATTTCTCTTAAAATAGCCTTGATGTGTCTAATTTCCTCATAGACAATGCTGAAGCTGGCGATGAATTTATCCTTAGAGAAAATAATCATGTTTAGATAATTCATCAAATACTATGATATGTATTATGTTTTCTCTATGTACTTCTCTTTTATGTTTTTCATGTTCGAGTTATGTACTTTTAATTCTCATTATTAATATAAGTTCATTTTAATTATTCTAAACTAATCTCATATTTATTATTTTATGAAGATATGGATCTGCTTGAAATTGGTTCCAAATTTCAATGCCTTTTGGACAGTGGAACAACACACACTATTTTGAAGGATGGAGAATATTTTTCAAAATTAAAAATGATTCAAGCAAATGTTAATACCATTTTTGGGCCAACCAAGCTAATAAAAGGTTATCATGGAAAGGCTTGCATAATACTCCCAAATGGAACAAAATTCATCATTAATGATGCTTTATATTCAAGTAAATCTCGAAGAAATCTTATAAGCTTTAAAGATGTGTGTCAGAATGGTTTTCATTTAGAAACAATGACAGTGGATCAGAATGAATATTTATGCTTCACGATAGAAAACCATGGCAAGAAACATATATATGAGAAATTGCCAACATATTCTTCAGGGTTATATCATATAGATATACGAACAGAGTTGAAATAAATTTGATATCTAACCAGAAGTTAGATAATAAGAATTTGCTTACTTTATAGCATGATCGTTTGGGTCATCCTGGTACAAGAATGATGCATAATATAATAGAAAATTCAATAGGACATTCAATTAGAAATGTCAAAATCCCTCGATCAAATGAATTAACATGCTCTGCATCTTCACTTGACAAATTAATAATAAATTCATCTATTAACAAAATTGCTAATGAATCTCCAACATTTTTAGAAAGAATTCAAGGAGACATTTGTGGACCAATTAATCCTGCATGTGGACCATTTCGATATTTTATGGTATCAATTAATGCTTCAACACGATGGTCACATGTAAGTCACTTGTCAAGTAGAAATGTTGCTTTTGCAAAACTACTTTCTCTAATTATTAAATTGAGGGCACAATTTTCATATCATACAATAAAAAGAAAAAGGCTTGACAATGTTGGGGAATTTGCATCCCAAACATTCAATGATTAAGGTATGTCGGTTGGAAATGTTGTAGAACATCCAGTAGCTCATGTTCATACACAAAACAGCCTCCCTAAGTCATTAGGAGACTACAAGTGATTGCAAGGTCATTATTGATGAGATCAAAATTGCCTTCATCTGCTCGGGGTTATGTCATAATACATGCGGCAGCTGACAGGCTCAAATCGTAATCACCCAATCAAAAATAATACCTAAATCCACTAACTATGTAGATAGGGAAGAAGGGTCGAACCACAGGGAAACGAGTTAATTTATTCATAATTAATCTAAATAATCTAAATTATCAAGTAACCAAATTATTATTATAAAGGGTAACTAAGCTACTAAAAGTAAGAGTAGGAAGGAATAAAAGTAAGAGGAAATTCAATGAAATAAAAGCCTAGGGCATAGGTTCGCCAATAAACAATATTCCAGGGTAGAACATAACAATCAATAATCAATGCATCAATTAATCAGATCATAAAGGGCTTTTGCTACGTATTACAACCACAGAGTTAATTTACCGGCATTAAATCTCATCTCTCGAATCTCGACTTAACCATTTATAAATTAGTCCGCCTATTGAACCTAAGCCTAAACATCAATTCTCATATCTCGAATCCCGAATCAATATTGTCAAACTCATGCATAAAAGATCAGGCCTAATCTAGTCACATAGCATTAAATCAATCAATAGGAAATTAATCTAGCATTGATAATTAACAACAATGAATTACCCCTTCATATTATTTATGGATCCCCATAAACCCTAGAAAGAAAACTACTCAGACATAATTAAATATAAAATAAACAAAGAAATTAAAGGAGACATGATAAGGATCAAAACAAATAAAATAAGTAATAAGGAAGAGAAGAGATAGTACCTGTAGACACCTAAAAATGTCTCCCCAAAACCAAACCCGATGATGAACAACCTTTCACCGCCATTATTGGTCGAGTTGAGTATTTAATCTTGGAGTGCTTAAATACATATTTCCATTTCACAAACCAACCCAAATTCTAGCCCATTTCCCCCAAATCATAACTTATTTTCCACTTTTCGTGCCTTTAAATCCAAAATAATTCATTTCGTGTCCTTTAAAATCATTCATTTCGTGTCCTTTTTATAAAAACGTTTAATCCAGTTTATTTTGGTCCATTATCTGGGTCCAATGATTGAATAGTTGGATGGGGCTTTATAAGATCTTTCCAACGATATATTATAAGCCCAAATCCGAGTTATAACGAATAAGTTATGGCCAAAATATTAAATTGAGCCCAAACCGAACCTAAGCCCACCTTACCTACGACCCAATGATCATGTGGAGGGTCCAAATGATTTAATCCAATTCCTAAACCAATTAGGATTAATTATAAGATTCTATAATTTTCTAAAATATCTTTATTATCCTTTTTGAAAAGATAAGATTAAAGAGTTTGAAGTTGAATAAAACTCCTTTTTTTTAAAGTCCTAATTCTATCCGAATTGAAAGACATTCAAAGATAGACAGATATTATTTTCGTGCCTCATAGTTTTTATCCAAATTTTATATAGTTGTATAGCCCTTGAAATTATCTTTCCAATGATATATTATAATATCAATTCCGAGCTATAACGGAAAAGATATGAATAAAATGTCAAACTCTATCCAAAATTGATACTGTCTCACTATTTCGGCTATATCTTTTTTTCTACAAAATATTTTAATCTGATTATAATTGGGTTAGAAATTAGACTTCAAGATCTTTGCAACGATATCTTATTCATCTTATTCCAATTTCTGGATCAAAAGATATGATAAAAACAAAAACCGCAAAAATTGCAGTCTATCGAGTTTTATTCCGATTTAATTCGGATCTTATCTTAATTTTTCGACCCTTCTTTTTTCTCTATAAATAGAGGTCATATCTCCCCTTTTTTCAAACATCAACAAGCTTGATCATAAAATAATTCTCTTCTCCCTCTTTAGCCTAAATACTAGCCATCCTATTTTCTCAAAATAATTTCCCTAATTAAGCACTCCAAGGAGTTCATACAATACCCAAAGTTCTATACTTAAACCAAGGCGTGAAAGGTATAATTGACTGAGGGTTTGGACCAAATCAACTCTACTTTAATTTAATTTTCACTTGATTTATATTTTTATTGAAATTACTAACAGTTTATTCATGATGTAGCAATTTAAAGGAACACGCAAAATGTGAGTAATTAATTAATTTAATTACTCTTATTTTATTTTAATATTGCTAGTATCATGATTAGGGTTATTTTATATTTGATTTGACTAACGCTATTATTGTTAAATTGCTTCCAATATTAATGTTTATTCTATTGTTATTATGATCACCATATTGCATGTTAAAAGGAATATGTAATTGAAAATCACGCCTAATAAGATAATTTGGACAACCGGTTTAGGTTCCTTTTAATCTTGTTGTTAATTGAAGTGATCACAAATATTTTAGAATTATGTGTTGCATTAATATTCAACCAATTTAGCATAATAATAGTTTGGAGCGAATTGAATATTTTGTTTGTATGCCTTTTGAGATCGCAGGAATCACTTTTCACAATAAGAATCGAGTAGAGGCCAATACGGGCGAATGTGACTCCATGACTCACTTCGTACCATCATCCCCGATCCTCCTTTCGTGGTTCCGAACCATATGGAGTTAGTAATCTCATGGATTATGAATGGGGTGTAACCTTCACGGGTCAATCGTTGTCCCTTATTCGTGGTTGCCTTTTATGATCCGTGAACGGTTTACAAGTTCCTTAAAAACTTGTTGGCGGCTCCCTACTTTGCTTTGTCCCTAATCGTAATGTCAATTCCCACTTCCTATGATTGCCAAGCATATTCACACATGCTTTAACGTAGGCGCACTTCGAGCGACGCCTACAGTACCCAAAAGAAAGAAATATTAAATTGCATAAATTAAGAGTTTAGAGAGAGAAAATAAGGGTGAGATAATTCTAAGATTTTAATTAAGCGGAGAGAGGGAGAAAAGTTAGAGAGAGAAAAAGAGAAAAGAAAACTAAACTAAAACTAATAACAAATTAATAAAACTAAACTAAACTGCTGAAAATCCTACGTGAAGAGCTACTCCCTAGAAACCTCACTAAAAGTTAAAATAAATAGGCAAAGTAACCGCCTTACCTGGCCTAGGAGTCATAATCCTAACTAAAGACAACTAATAAGCCTACTTGGTTTTAAAAACAACAAACCCAAATCCAATAAAATGGAAGAAACAAAGCGGCTGCCCAACGAAATTGAAGTGCATCCTAACGGCCCAGATACAAGCTCACCCAATCGGACTTTGATCCACTCGATCGGGCCCGCTTATTACGCCTAGCAGTCCAGCAACTGATATCTTGTGATTGGGTTTCTGTTTTCCTTAAGCCCAACTCTTAACTTGATTGATTAGCTTCTAAGAACTTGGACCTCTTTAATAATAGAGCCCTTAATCACCAAACTAAATTAATTTAGTTCGGCCTTGAGCTTCATATATACGGTCATAAAATACGATCAAACTCCAATATCTTTGTAGTGGCTCAATAAGCTCTGGAATCGTCATAATTCTACAAATTCCTACAAAATAATACCAACTCTACAAAAACACTAGAAAACGTATATTAGTAATAAAAATAGCTCCGTAGAGCTAAAATAAGCACAAATATGACCGTGGGACGGGGAATAAATATATATATATATATATATATATATATATATATATATATATATATATATATATATATATATATATATATATATATATATATATATATATATATATATATATATATATATATATATATATATATAATAGACTTATCAGCAGCTCTAACTGGATTGAGACCGACAGCTTATCATAAGTTCTCACCACTACAATTAGTTTTTGGTCGAGAACCAAGTGTCTCACATCTAAAGATCTTTGGTTGTACGGTGTATGTTCCTTTTTCTCTGCCCCAACGAACAAAAATGGGTCCACAAAGAAGGCTAGGAATTTATGTTGGGTTTGAAACTTTGAATCACCCTCCATAATTAAATATCTTGAACCAATGGCCGGTGATTTATTTACGGATAGATTTGCTAACTGTCATTTCAATGAAACAGTATTCTCAGCCTTAGGGGGAGAGAAAGTGGGCCCATGAAAGAAAGAAATAGAAATCATTTGGAATGCAACACAATTGTCAATGTTTGATCTATGAACAAATATGTGTGAACAAGAAGTTTAGAAAATTGTTTAGTTACAAAGCATTGCAAATCAGTTGCCTGATGCATTTATAGATACAAAGAAAGTGACAAAATCGCATATACCAGCAAAAAATGCCCCTGCGCGTATTGAAATTCCATCTATTGATAAAGATCATTGAAAATAAATCACTAGCACGCCGAAAGCGTGGAAGACCACTTGGTTCAAAAGATTCTAAACCAAGAAAACTAAAAAGACCTGATGAGGTTAACAATATTCCCTTTACAGAAGGTCAAGAAATACAAAATACTGATGAGAATCCGACAAGGAGTGAACAAGATGACCATGACATTGATAACAATGAAATTTCAATGAATTATGTTTTTAACAAGCATTATTGGAATGGAAATGATGTTATCGTAAACAAAACATTTGCATATTCCATTGCAACTAAAGTGGCATCTGATGAAAATGATTATTGAACCAAGAACATTGGAACAATGTTATTGCAGGCATGATTGGCCAAAATGGAAAGAGGCAATGCAAATAGAGTTAAAGTCACTTGAAAAACGAGAAATATTTGGAAAAATAACCCTTACACCAAAAGGTGTAAAGCCGGTTGGATACAAATGGGTATACACGAGAAAACGAAATGAGAAAAATGAAATTGTTAGATATAAGGCAAGACTTGTAGCCCAAGGTTTTTCTAAAATTCCTGGGATTGATTATGAGGAGACATATTCTCTCGTAGTTGATGCAACTACGTTAAGATTTCTGGTAAGTTTGACAGTCTTAGAAGGACTAAAGATGAGATTGATGGATATAGTGACCGCATATTTATATAGGTCACTTGATACAGACATTTATATGTCCCAGATGAACTAAAATTACCAGAAAACCACAAGCCTAGACATTTACTTTCCATAAAATTAAAAAGGTTACTTTAAAGATTGAAACAATTTGGAAGGATGTAGTATAATCGTCTTAGTGAATACCTAACGCGAGAAAGGTTCAAGAATAATCAAATCAGTCCTTGTGTTTATTAAGAGATCACAATCAGGATTTGCAATTATTGCAGTTTATGCTGATGACTTGAATATCATTGGAACTCCAAATAAACTTGAAAGAACTACAAAATACTTGATGAAAGAATTTGAGATGAAAGATCTTAGAAAATCTAAATTCTGTCTCGGGTTGCAAATTGAACACTTAAATAATGGTATTTTTGTCCACCAGTCTAACTACATTGAAAGAGTGTTAAAACGTTTTTACATGGACAAAGCAAACCAATGAACACCCTGGTGATTGTTATAATACCTCGTATTTTCATATGTATTTTCCTAGTTAATTACTTAATTATTATTTCATAAAAAGGGTATTTTAGTAAATTAACTTATGATTTGAAATTTGGAGCCAAAATGATTTGAATTTTGGCACCAAAAATATTTTGAAACTGTAGGGAATAAATTTCAAGCGTTAATCCCACTAGCTTGAACCTCACTGTGATCATACACTAAAGTACGGTGGCGTCCAAAAGGGAAGAAGATAGAGCAAAATAGTCGCCAACAAGTTTTAGGAACTTGTAAACCGTTCACAGGGTGAAAGGTTACACCCCTTAACGATCCAAGAGATCGTCAACTCCATAAGGTCTAGAACCAAATAAGGGTTCGGGGATGAAGGTACAAATCCAACCTAAAAGAGATTGAACCTGCCCTAATAATAGGCCTCTACTTTATTCTGATTGTATTCATGTGCGCTTTTTAATTAACATGCAATCAATAGGATTAACCCTAAACCTGTTTGTCTATGTTGGTTGAATATTAATGCACAAATAAACTATTATTGGCGATCACTTGAATTATAATCACAATTAACCCTAAACAAGATTATTAAATATCTTATTAAGCGTGATTACAAGTACCAATTCCCTTTAAACATGCAATAAAAGGTGTGATCAAGCAATAATTAATAAATAAGCATCAAGCAACATAATAGTAATCAATATATATCATGACAATAATTATAATCATAATAATAATCATCATAAATAAAATAATCATCATCAAAATAACAATAATAATAATATTCATAATCATCATAAATTATAACAATTATAATCATATTCATGTTAATATTAAAGCATAATAATAGCAAGATCCTAGGCATGATACTAATAAGATTAATAACAAACCCTAGCATGTCACTAAGCAATAAAAATCAAATCTTTAACCCTAACATGATACTAGCAATCATAAATATTAGGAAGAACAAAGGAAGCATCGCAGGAATCATATTTAATATTAAAATTACCCTAGACATGATACTAGGAATATCATAATAACAATGTAAACATGATTTCTACATCATAAATCAATCAAAACCATTAAAGCACTTACTTTGATGCCTCGTACCTCTTTCTAATAACAAAATACACACGTTAGAATCTTCAAGGAAAAATAATAATCAAAACAATTAAATTAAATAATTGAAATAGAGATTTGGGACCAAACCCTTAGAAATTAAAACCTTTCACGTCTAGGGCGAAGGCAACTTCGAATATGGCTAGGTGTATCTAAGTCTTGCGAATGCGGAATTTTGTATTTGAGAAAAGGCTAGTTTAGAAAAAGAGAGAGAGAGAGAGAATAATCAAGAAAATCTTGATGAGAGTTGGTGAAAATTGGTGAATGAAAACGGAGTTTTTAATACGTTATTTATAGAGAAAATCAGCCAAAAAGATAAAATAAATAAAACAGAGTCTGACGCACAAAAAACAGAGCTGGCGCAAACCCTGGCTAACTGGCGCCAGGCACCAACACTAGCGTCAGGCGCCAATGGCTAGCGCCAGGCGCCAGGCCTGGTTCCAGGCGCCAAAGCCTGGGGTCAGGCGCCAAGCCTATTTTTAACGCGTTTTCGAAAATCAGATAAGTTTTCCGTACTGGAGGATAAAATCATATAATTTCCTCGAAAGTGCTATTTAATTTTGATTAAAACTCTGAAAAGTCAACAAAAGTCAATTTATCAATGCTAATTGAATTAGGAATGAAAAGAACCTTCTAGAAGAATCTAGAAGACTAAAACCATTCCTAATTGCATTAGAAATGATAAATCATATTAGGCCCTCCCCTAGATCATTGGGCCGTACATAAAGCTCAAACCGGGCCCAGTTTAGTAAATTGGCCATAACTTCCTCAATATTCATCGGAATTGGGCTTATAATATATCGTTGGAAAGGTCTTTGCAAGGCCCATCCAACTACACTAATATTGGACCCATATCATGGACCAACCAAACTGGATTGGGTGTTTTCTTAAAATAAGTTTTCAAAAACAGAGAGAAGAGAAAAGAAATTAAAACTATCCGTAACACTAGACTTCCCACACTTTCACTTCATTCGATTATGATTCGACGTGAAAGGTACTCATCACTGGGTTTGGTTTTGGGGAGACACAAATGGGTGTCTACAGAAGCCCCCACTTGGACTGAGTTTGGAGAAACGCAAGTTTCGAAAACAAAAGTCAAAGTATCGATAGGGACGGAGAATGATTCAGAACGTTCTGCGATCCTAAACCAATCTTGTAACGCCGATACCTGCAAACTAACGTTAGTTAAACAGATAAAAGAGTTAAGAAACGCGTATCTTGCACCGTCGAGCACACGTCTCTAAAAGTAACCGATTGTTGTTGTATTACTGTTGTTTTGATGACCTCCTGCAAGCTAGAGAATGTCATCCCGCTTGAAAACTGCTACGCCTGTAACTGCTTCCAATTTGGAAGATTGCTTCGCCTGAAACGATCCTCCTCCGCATTGATAATATTCCACGTCCAAGGGAATACTATCGAAGATTGCTTCTCTTGAAACAATCCTCATCCGCATTGATAATATTCCATATCCAAGGGAATACTATCGAAGATTGCTTCTCTTGAAACAATCCTCATCTGCATTGATAATATTCCACGTCCAAGGGAATACTATCAAAGATTGCTTCTCTTAAAACAATCCTCAGTTGTTTGTGACAACTCTCCACAATCTAGGGAACGCCATCTTGCTGCTTGTTTTGACGATCTTCCGCAATCTAGGGAACGCCGTCGATCAATGTTGCTACATCTTGAGCCTTTCTTGAATCATAGCGACAACCTTTCCAATCATAGCAAAAGTCGTCGAAGACCGCCTCATCATGAATCGCCCTTCTCATATCTTGGTGACAACCTCCACAATCTTAGCGAACGCCGTCGAAGACCGCCCATCTCGTGCTATCTTCTCAAATCTTGGGTGACAACCTCCACAATCTTAGCGAATGCCGTCGAAGACCGCCCATCTCGTGCTATCTTCTCAAATCTTGGGTGACAACCTCCACAATCTTAGCGAATGCCGTCGAAGACCGCCCATCTCGTGCTATCTCCTCAAATCTTGGGTGACAACTTCCACAATCTTAGCGAACGTTATCGAAGACCGCTCATCTCGTGTTGTCTTCTCAAATATTTAGTGACAACTTCCACAATCTTAGCAAATGCCGTCGAAAATAACTTTACTTGAAGTCATCCTCGGTTGTTGCGATAATATTCCAAAGAAAATTACCGAAGACCAACACTTGTCGATCTTTAAAGCTCGCTTGAACTTTGCTTCTGCTAAAACCAGTATGTCGGTGTCTCCGTGATGAGCCAATTCTTAGGCGCTTTAAGCTAAGTGAGACGATCTTTCGTCAGGTCGATCACTTATTTGCGGTTGTAATCAAATCGACTACTCAATCATGTCTAATTGCTTATAGGGGCTAACTGGCAAACCAAGGAACCCGAAATTGTTGTTTTGTCGCTGCTGGAATATCTCTAGAGTAGGGTCTTCCCTATTCTGCTGCACCTGTATTTATTTTTTACTATAGAATTTTGTCAATCTCTTTAATTATCTTAGGGTTGACCTAAGGTTTAGCGTTGCTTGACTCATTGACTTGACACGACTCAAGGTATAAACTTGACTCGATGTGATCGACTGACTCGAGGTCGACTCGACTCAAAGTGAAATGACACGTGTGACTCGTGACCCGTGTGTGCATAGTGTTGACTCAATGTGACTCAAAAATGCAAAAAGCAAAAATTTTCCGTCATTTTGTGGAGGGTACCGACTTTCTCCCGAAAAAGAAAGACGCGAAAAAAGAATCGAAAGTGTGAAGATGCATGTTGAATGAGCTTAGTCAAATGTTGTTTGATACTATCTCTCAAGTTTCAAGGATTAACCCATCCTATGCTATCTCAATGGTTGACTCAATGATGAAAGTATTTAGGTAAATTAGGCACGGAGGCTAAGCACTTCATACTTCGTGATGCAATGACAATTATGATTGATTTTGACGAAGCATGCTTCAGCGTTAAGATTTCATGACAAAGGGTTCCTAAGGGAAGTATATTTGGTCATGTATCTGTGATGTGTGTGAAAGTGACACTAAAGTTAGGCCGCAAGGGCTAAGTGTGTGGAAAAATATATTGAAAAGAGTCAAATGGTGGTGACTCTTAGGCTAGGTAAGCTAATGATGTAGTGATCAAGCCCCCAAGTCTAGCTCTAAATGAAAAGGGATGAGCATAGGAGATCCCTTGATATGATTATGGTGTAAGTGTGTGAATGTGAATATGAATGCATGTTTATTACGGCCGCACCTCAATGTGAGGTTGCCTACGTATCCGTTAGGAATCAGGCCGAACGTAGCTCTAGCCGAACCTCGCACAAGTGTGTATACCTCAAAAAGGTCTTTTAAGGGTTGTAACGTGGTTAGGCTAAAGGTTATAGAAGAAGGGGATAGAGGCTCAAGACCCTAGATAAGCCCCCAAGGTGTGCAACCTTGCTTTTGAATCTTTATATTTTTATGCTTGAGTTTCTACTCTTTTTTAGCTCTCTTTTATTTCATTTTAATAACTGTGGGCAATCCCGATCATGCGGTCTATCACTCACTTGGCATTCATGTTTCTCAGGCACAGTACCGAGCACTCGATAAGAGACGCAATCTGAGACGTGTTCTTATCGAAGATATTTTCATATCAAAGACATTGGAACACTTACCCTTTTGTACACTTTTATTATTTTTTGCTATTTTTGCTATTTTAATCTTTTGAATTACTCAAGATTTTTTTTTAGAATTGCATAAGTTACACACCATCCCATCCCAAGGTTAGGTAGATGTAGGTTGAAAAAAGAAAGGTCTATCGTTAGATGAAGCTCAAAGTGGTTTATGAAGAAAGGATTGTAAATTTGAAGGGTGAAAGGAGATATGATGTGGCTACAAGGGGTGCCTTAAATCATTGGTATACCTTGTGCTCAATTTGACATGGATTTTTTTTTATGTAATATAATGAAATGATCATATATAAGGAAATAAATGCTCATTTTTATTAAAGGAAAAGAAAGAATCTACAAAAATTAATCTGAGGGAAAAGAAAAGGTGCCTATGCTAGACTTATTGGGGAAAAGGTAAATAAAAAGAAATAGAAAAAAGAGGTCACGAAATCTTGTCGTTGAAGCTCGCCTCTTGTCTTGTGTTGTTTCCTTTATCATCACTCGCTCTTCTTGTTAACCGGAGGCATGGGAAGCTTGTTATTATCAATCAAATGTTGGATAGCTTCCTTTAGCTTCCAACAGCTCTCAGTAGTATGACCCCTACCTTGATGGTACTTGCAGTGTTCGTCTGGATTCCAACTAGGCAATCTCTTTTCAGGTGCGGGATCTTGAATAGGTCCAATGGGAGTAATGATTCCTTTGGCATGGAGTCGATCGAAGGCAGTATCGTAGCTCATCCAAATGGGGGTGAAGTCTTTCCTTAGTTGCTTCTTAGATCCTTGGTTATCTATGGCTAAAACTTCACTGAGATCAAAGGTACTAACATTGTTACTAGAGTGGGCGTTTTCGGAAGAAGAAGGATTGTCGTTCTTCTTTCCTTTCCAGCCACCGTGGTTACTATTGTTAGTAGCTTTTTGCTTTGCGAGGTCATCTTCGATTTCAATTCCGATGTCATAAACGGCCTTGAAAGTATTCAGATTGTGTTGATATTTTAAATGCTTCGAATACTTCTCTTGAAGATTCTTGATAAACATCCTCACAGATTCCTTTTCGGTGGGGACTTCAATCATCTTGGCGGAAGTTTCCCTCCACTTATTAAAGAAAGAAGTAAAACCTTCATTCTCCTTTTGTCTTAGCATCTCAAGTTGTCTATGGTCGGTTTCAACTTGGATATTGCACTTGTACCTATCAACGAAAGCGTTTACTATCGATTCCCAGGTAGAGGTTTTCTCTTTATCAAGAGAGAAGAACCATTGTTGGCAAACGGTCTCAAGAGATAATGAGAATAGAGAGGGGAAAACCTTCTTATCGATACCCTTAATGTTCATTATGGTTTCGAAAGCTCTTAGATGGAAGTAAGGGTTATTTGTTGCCTTGAATTTTGGGATGTCAGCGGCGTTGAACTTATGCGGAAGAAGTTCCTTGTCCAGCGAGACCCCTTGTGCACTCATGCCCTGAAATTTATAGTCACTAGATAGCTTCCTCAGACTTTCTTGCATGAGGTTCATTTGTTGTTGCTTCACGGGATCATCGACCTTGAGGGTGAGAAGCTTCAGTGTTTCAGTCATGGTAACTAGTTGGTTTCTAAGCTCATCGACTTCTTCTTGAGTTGCCATTATCCTTTTAGCCTTCCTCTTTTGACGAATCGGTTTATCGAAAAGTGAAACTTGAACAAAGAGGTTGTCCTTGATTAATCGCCCTTCTCTCCTCGACCAAGTACTGTGGAAAAGGAATTTGGGGATATTTATTATTAATTATTTGACTCAAACTTTATTCAACATGCAATGGAAGGAGGAAGTGAAGAAAGATGGAATAGGATGTGTAGAAGAAATGGTGTGGATGGAGGGATATGAAGAATTAGGAATAGAATGTACCCCCCAACTCAAATGACGGAAAAAGACCGACTCATGCATGAACCTAAGACATGGTCAGGGTGATGTACTCAAAGTGTGTGCTAAGACTAGTGAGTGTAGGTGACATGTTAAGACTCGTGTCATGACCATGTGGCTAGACTATGTGACTAGACTCAAGCAAAGACTAAGTTAAGACCTCGCGTATATGCATTAAACTTGACAGACTGTGGTATTTTAGTCATAACTTTTTATCTGTGACTCTGATTTGGATGAAACCAACGCCAAATTAAAGATAAACTCGGGGCTACAGATCCATAGGTTGTACGACTCGTAGTTCTTCCTAGAACTCCAGCTATGACCAAAACAAGTTGACGTTTGTGCAGTATACGGGAATAAAAATCTGGGTCGACTTAAAGGAACTAATGACTCTAGACATATTTATTAGCTCAAATTAATTAATTAATTAATTAAACAAAGTCCTTTAGTCATTAATCAGTTTATTAAGTCTTAACACAAGTCAAACAAACGGTTAAGAAAAATCATAATATATATGCACAACAAATAATGCACAATTAGTCAAGTAGGCACAATATGATGCAATGAGTTTGCAACCTAACCATGGCTCTAGTTCTCTAAAGTTCGGGATATGGTTTAGTCAAAGAGGGTCCATGGTTAATTGTCCGGATGCACCGCGCGGAAGCCTAACCGTGAAGGGTTGGCGCGAGTAGATGGGACACCGCGAGTTTTAAAAAAACTCGCTTCCATGGTTTGGTGAATTCAACAATCTCAGATGTACCCTTTGTTGCACGGAGCGTTCAATCGGGTAGATGGAGCATGAATTCCCAGAGGGTTATGTCCATATGTAGAACACATATGGGTTTCAGAAAAGTGAGAAAAAATTCAATCAGGAAGTAGGATCGAGCAAACAATACGAAAAACTGATCGAAATTAGAACGCATATTTCCGGCTCGGTATTGGGGGAAATTGGCGCCAGCAAACAGAGACTGGCGCCAGCTTTTAACTGTAGCGCCTGGCGCCAATACTGGCGTCTGGCGCTACAACTAAAATATTGGCGCCAAGCTCTGGCCCCTGACGCTACTTCCCACATGCCTCAGCAGCTTTCTGTGCTCGATAAAATTTTCCAGTTTCGCGCGGTGTTATTTCAGTCTTAGTTGTGAAAGATATTTCTCAAATTTCCTACGTGTAAAATCCTATGTTTTTAACTCATTACGGATGGTCTTTCCAATGAGATCTTTTTTATGCATATGACAATAATGTTAATCAAAATTACGCACATGAAATACTTAGAACGTTTCGAGTCTCATCCACTCATTCTAAATCATTGCCGAAACAAATTGAGGAATTAAAATAGAAATCCTCCCCAGTGGAGTCGCCAAAAACTGTAGGGAATAAATTTCAAGCGTTAATCCCACTAGCTTGAACCCCACTGTGATCATACACTAAAGTATGGTGGCGTCTAAAAGGGAAAAAGATAGAGCAAAAGAGTCGCCAACAAGTTTTAGGAACTTGTAAACCGTTCACAGGGTGAAAGGTTACACCCCTTAACGATCTAAGAGATCGTCAACTCCATAAGGTCTAGAACCAAATAAGGGTTCGGGGATGAAGGTACAAATCCAACCTAAAAGAGATTGAACCTGCCCTAATAATAGGCCTCTACTTTATTCTGATCGTATTCATGTGCGCTTTTTAATTAACATGCAATCAATAGGATTAACCCTAAACCTGTTTGTCTATGTTGGTTGAATATTAATGCACAAATAAACTATTATTGGCGATCACTTGAATTATAATCACAATTAACCCTAAACAAGATTATTAAATATCTTATTAAGCGTGATTACAAGTACCAATTCCCTTTAAACATGCAATAAAAGGTGTGATCAAGCAATAATTAATAAATAAGCATCAAGCAACATAATAATAATCAATATATATCATGACAATAATTATAATCATAATAATAATCATCATAAATAAAATAATCATCATCAAAATAACAATAATAATAATAATATTCATAATCATCATAAATTATAACAATTATAATCATATTAGGCCCTCCCCTAGATCATTGGGCCGTACATAAAGATCAAACCGGGCCCAGTTTAGTAAATTGGTCATAACTTTCTCAATATTCATCAGAATTGGGCTTATAATATATCGTTGGAAAGGTCTTTGCGAGGCCCATCCAACTACACTACTATTGGACCCATATCATGGACCAACCAAACTGGATTGGCTGTTTTCTTAAAATAAGTTTTCAAAAACATAGAGAAGAGAAAAGAAATTAAAACTATCCGCAACACTAGACTTCCCACACTTTCACTTCATTCGATTATGATTCGACGTGAAAGGTACTCATCACTGGGTTTGGTTTTGGGGAGACACAAATGGGTGTCTACAGAAACATAACTATTTTTTTTAGATTTTGGGTAAGATTTATTATCCATTTATTTTATTTTAAAGACCGGATTATTTATATATTCGGATATTTTAATTACAGCAAAAACTTTATTTTTATTAATTAATTAAAAGGTCTGAAAATTCCCAACAATAGCTAGGAATTTCGAATTTTCTATGTATAGAAAATCTGATTTTCTTGGTTATTTTATTGGTGAATAATTGGTATTTATTTATTTATTTATTTATTTATTTTATACAATAAATATTATTAACATAATTATTTTTAATTCGTAAAAACTAGAAAAATATTTCCATAAATACAATTATGTGGTCCAAAATTTTGAGCTATGGAAGCTCAAAATTTTCAGCCATCCTAGTTGGATTTATGGGGATTTATTTTAGAAAATTATATTTTTAATTATCTCCTTCAAATCTAGTATTTTCCTTAATTCTATTTTTCCATTTCCTAAATATTTTCCCATCATATTTTCCTACCTTTTATTTCCCTTGATTATTCCCCTAGTAATCTTCCTTGCCATATTATTTTTCATGACAACACTTCTTCCATATTTTTATTATACACAATCACCTTAATATCAAAACTTTCCATATTTATTTATTCACTTCTCCAAGTATTTCAATAACTCTTCTTTCATTTTCCTACCATAATTCATGTCCATACTAGCCTATAAATACCCCTTCATTTCATGACCAAACACTTACACCAATTGTCATAATTCTCTCTTATTCTTTTCTCTTATTTTTCTCTCTTTTTCTTTCTCCTTCTTGCGCACCACCACCACCACCTCCACTGCCCCTACCGCAGCCAGCCACCTCCGGCACCCCCTGCCACCGCTCTCCTACTCTTTCTCCTTGGTTTTCTATCTTTTCTTCTTCTCATTTCTTATTTAATTAATTATAATTATTACGGGGGATTTATAAAAATTATTATGACTAGTTTTAATTAAATAAAATCAGATTTTTAATGATATTTATGAGAAAATAATTTAAAAGATTCATGTACATATAGTTGGGGGGTTTTTTTATTTAATTATTGTGATTATTTGTTAACCTTATATTAATTAAGGTTATATTTAATTGTAGGGTGTGTTCAATCAAGGTTCTTGAGTTCTTTTGTGTGGTTTGCTAAGCAATGATCGAGGTACGTTTAGGTGGCTAGACTAGATACCTTTTAAAGTGATTGATTTGAATAGCATGTTTATATGATTTTTATTGGTGATTGAATTAAATTGAGTTGAACTATATGATTTATGAAATAAAGTATGATTTTAATATGCGTTTTAATAAATTGATCTTGATATTATGATTTTATTGAGTTATGGTTTATGAAATAAAAAGTATGATTAAAGAATTGGTTTTAATAAATAAATTAAAGGTTGATTTTATATCATGTATTGATTAATTAAATTATTAATCATGTTTTAAAGGTTTGATTTTTGAAAGCATGTGGAATTTAATAAAAATGAGTTTTGAATTATATTGGAATTATTAAAAAGGATTTATTGAATTATTGAATAATTATTATTAAAGTTTTATAAGCATGTTAGTAATCCCATTATGCGGATTTGGTTTATTTGATAAGGCTTTGGACTTTGTGTGACCAAGTCTTTCCTCAAGAATATCCTTGTAGTATAAGGAGACTAGCTTGGGGGTGTGCACACTTGGGTGAGGAATTTGGATATTTAATGGAATTGGTTTTAAAGAAAATTAGTTTTATTAATTATCATTGAACTGTTGGAAAGGTTGAAATATTGAAATTTGGTTTTGAATCATGAAATGGAATTATTGGTTAATTATTGGAATTGGTTTAAAAAGCATGTTTGCTACTAAATTGAATTTAATTATCTTGCACTTATCATGCTTAGCATATTTTGCTAATTCGTATTTCCTATTTATTTTGGTTTACCATGTTTACCGTAATGGTAAGCAGTGTTGACTAATTTTAGGTGAAGTCAATATGTGAGCATTTGGAGTCCCGCAAATGTCTTCATCTATATTAGGAATGTCGGTTCTTGTTTTTATTTATGAGTACTCATGACAATGGTTACTGTTATGGTTTATTTAATAAAAAAGTATTGAAGTTTTCGCTGCAAAGTATTGATTTTATT
Source organism: Chenopodium album (assembly GCF_948465745.1). Taxonomy (NCBI): domain Eukaryota; kingdom Viridiplantae; phylum Streptophyta; class Magnoliopsida; order Caryophyllales; family Amaranthaceae; genus Chenopodium; species Chenopodium album. Next base: position 15,535,985 of record NC_137835.1, on the reverse strand, counting down.
TAGTAAGTTGGTAGCCTTGCATAATCACGCTGCGGTAATACGCCTAAATCTATCTCTACAGTATAATTATACGTATTTTTTTCTAGAATTTCCGTAGAGGGAGATTTGGGGGTGTTACAATTGTTCGGTCTTTTAACATGAAAAATGATCCATTTAGACATCGAGAAGAAAACGAGGAAGTTCTTGATCTCGAAGAGCCATATTTAAGTGCAATTAGCGATTTAATGTATCTAGCTAACAATACTAGACCCGACATATCTTTTTCTATGAATTTGTTTGTCATGTATAACAACGCACCAACGAATAGGCATTAGAAAGGAGAAAGACACTATGATATCTACTAGAAACGAAAGATCTTGGTTTGTTTAATCAATCAAGGCAAGGTGCCATCATCATCAAATATGCAGATACTGGATATCTATCAGGCCGATATCTATCAGGCCCACAAAATGCCAAGTCATAAACTGGATATTTTTTCACTTATGGAGGAACTGCAATTTCTGGAAATCAACTCTTCCCTTTCCTGCAGCCAAAAACCGTCGCACGAGCACTAGAACGCATCCCCTTTTCCCCAAAAGCGACCACGATTCCGGCCACTGATGGCCGAAATCGGCCGGTCTAGGCCAATCAGCCCCAAAACCGGCCAATTTCGTCTATTAATGATCGAAATCGTGGCCGTTTTTAGAAGTTAGGGTTTCGTTTTGGACGGAATTACGAGTGTGGGATGAGAGGGGAATGGGTTCCGGCGGTCGGGGGCTGGGGAGGGGAGTGGTTTTTGGTGGTCTGGGCTGGGGGAGGGGTGGGTTACGGTGCCGGCGGGTTGAAGTCGTGCATGTGAGGTGGGGATGCGGTGGTGTGTTTGGGTGGTTGTAGATTTTTTATTTATTTTTTTTTATTTTTTTAACCAATAGTATTACAACAAGTGGTAGTGTGGACCTCACTTAACGGATTCCGTCTAAGAATCCGTTAAGTGGTAGTAAAATCAATTTTCTAAAAAATGTATGATGTTAATATAATTTTTTTTTTTTTTTGGTGTTAAAAACCACTTTCGGGTTATTGACAGGTGTTAAAATCTTCACAAATTTTTATATGTGGCTGGCCACACGGTGTGGCCAGCCACAATTTTTATTTTTTATTTGTTTTTTTAAATACTACAACTCTTCTCTCTCCTTTTTTTCTTAGCTTCTTCTCCAAGCCAAACCATACATCACCAACAACCATATCTCTACTCCACCCATTTCTCTCTCCTCTTTTCTTAGCTTTTTTTTTCAAGTCAAATCACACATCACCAATAACCATATCTCTACTCTACCCATTTTCTCTCTCCTCTTTGCTAAATTGCTGCAATTTAAAGCCCGAAATTGTAGAAATTGGGTGTCAAATTGTTGTGAAAAATTGTGATTAACTATCCTTAAGATCATCAACAACATTTGAACTAGTGAAATCGATGAGAACCAAAGAAATTTGAGCTCGTTTTCTTCGTGGAATCTTAATTAGATCGAACATTCTACGTCAAAAATTATAGGGTGTTACTAGTTTGGCCAGGGGTTACTTGTAGGGTGTTACTGGTTTGGTCAGGGTTTACATGTAGGGTGTTACTGGTTTGGTCAGGGTTTACATGTAGGGTGTTACTGGTTTGGTCAGGGGTTACTTGTAAGGTGTTACTGGTTTTGATCAGGGGTTACTTGTAGGGTGTTACTGGTTTTGGTCAGGGGTTAGGTTACTTGTAGGGTGTTACTGGTTTGGTCAGGGGTTACTTGTAGAGTGTTACTGGTTTGGTTAGGGGTTACTTGTAGAGTGTTACTGGTTTTGGTCAAGGGTTACTTGTAAGGTGTTACTGGTTTGGTCAGGGTTCACTTAGCTTGTAGGGTGTTACTAGTTTTGGTTAGAGGTTACTTGTAGTGTGTTACTGGTTTGGTATGGAGCCTACAAGCAACCCTTGAATAAGTAACAAGTCATCATTGAATAAGTATTTCATATAAGTAACCTTTGAAGTAACTCAAATAAGTAACCCTTGAATAAGTAACTCATACAAGTAATAACCCTTGAATTAACTCATATAAGTAACCCCTGAATTAAAAAAAAAAAAAAAAAAAAAAAAAAAAAAAAAAAAAAGAGTAACCCTTGAAAAAAAATACAAGTAACTCCTGAAAAAAATACAAGTAACTCCTGAAAAAAAAAATACTAGTAACACCTGAAAATACAAGTAACCTTTGAATAAGTAATCCATACAAGTAACCCCTGAAAAAAAAAACAAGTAACTACAAAAAAAAAAAAAAAAAAAAACAAGTAACCCCTGAAAATACAAGTAACCCTTGAATAAGTAATCTATACAAGTAACCCCTTAAAAAAAATACAAGTAACTCCTAAAAAAAATACAAGTAACCCCTGAAAAAAAAATACAAGTAACTCCTGGAAAAAAAAATACAAGTAACCCCTGAAAAATACAAGTAACCCTGACAAAACCAGTAACCCCGTTATGCGCGTGAATAGTAACCCCGTTATATGCACGTCAGACTCCGTTATTTTTACTGACTTAGCAGCAGGCCACACGGTGTGGCCTGCTGCACCAAAAAAGCTCTGTAAAATCTTAAGTTTCTTATTATTTATTTATTTTTATAATTATATTGTATAACTTCTCTTTTTAATTTCAACTTAACTCCCCCCATATTACCATAAAATAAGGAATGAGTAAAAAAAAAAAAAAAAAATCCCTCCCCCCACCAAAAAAAAAAAAATTAAATAATTTCCCCCCCTTAAAGGAGGAAGAATGTATTTTTCTCTTGAATGAGCAACACCAGTTGAGTTTCCAGCAAAAATATAAAAACTTGTCACTTGTCACTTGTCACTTGTCACTTGTCACTTGTCACTTGTTCAGTTGTTCTTTCTCAAACTCAGGCTGTTCTCTGTTGTATTTTGCGCGCTTTCTTCATCTTCTCTAATCCCTGTAATTTCTCTATCTCTCTCTCACCTTTTTTTTTTTTTTCCCCTTTCATTCTCAGTTTCAATTACTATTTTTGCTCTACTACTTTACTGTATTTTGCTTCATTTTCTAATTTTCTCTTTTTTTTAGTCATAGTTTGATTACTGATTGTTTTGTTTAATTCTAGGGTGACGATTTTTTTTCTTTTCTTTCTGGGTTTTTCTGGAATTTTCTGGGGTTTTCTGGTTATTGGTTTAATGGGTTCTTGTATAGTTGAGTATTTGGTGCAATTATATCTCACCTTCTTCAAACCCTCCAATTCTCCATGTAAAAATGAGGTTACTTTATTTTTGGGTGTTTTCTTGATTTTTTTATTAGTTTTTTCTTAATTCAGCAAAATGCAGATAAATATTTTTGAGTATGATATATGTTGATCAGTTCCGTTCCTTTTGTTGCATATTTTTCTGGGTTTGGCTTCATTTTGTTCTTATTGTGAAATTATATTGTAATAATATTATTATGATAATTATTTTCATTAGTTTTTATTTTTACAGTAAGATGGGTTCAATTGCTACATTTAGTTCACTGATTGATTATCTTGTGTTACTAATGAATCTGCCTTACCTTTGGAGGAATGTTACTAAGGCGGTGTTGTTGTTGTTGTTGTTTCTATACAGACCCTCTATAGTGTTTCATATGTGGACTGCGCTGAGTCTTGTTTTTGTTTTAACTTCTTCAATTGGATTGCGCCGAGTCTTGTTTGTGTTTAAATTTCTTCAATTGGACTGCGCTGAGTTTTGTGGTTAAAAACATCCTGCTATATCTATTTTCTACTCCAGTTTTTATGCATTAGCATGCAATACATAATTCAACTTCGGTTATAGCGAAATTGATGTGAAAGTGTTATGAAGAATTTGCTGAAGGTTAATAGAGGCTTGAAATAGTTAAGTGCATTGATCTGGATGAGTTTGAGTCCTTAATTATAATTTGTTGTACCATGTGATCAGTGCTAGGACTAGGAATATATATTGGATTATAGGCAAGCCCTCATAGGTGTTAAACCTTTCGGAAATTTGGAATCGCATTGTTTCTAAACATTATGTTGAAATTTTGCAATTTTGTTTAGAGTGGGCTTGAAATAGTTGAGTGTATTGACCTTGATGAGTTTGAGTCCTTAATTATAATTTGTTGTTCCATGTGAACAGTGCTAGGACTAGGAGTATATATTGGAGTACAGGCAAGCCTCATAGGCGTTAAACTTTTTGGAAATTTGGAGTCGCATTGTTTCTAAACAGGATGTTGGAATTTTGCAATTTTGTTTAGAGTGGGCTTATTGCGAGATTGGATTAGGAAATTAAATTATACTGTGAAGACTAAATAAAATGCTTTTCTAGGGAAATGAATTCTTCTCTTGTAAGGTTCCTTAGCTTTAAAGATTTACGTCTTCATTCACATTTGAAATGCTGATCTTGGTTGAGAAGACATTTTGCTTGCATGGGCCATGTGAGAAATGGAATCTGATCATTTGGTGCTCAACTTGAGCCTCAAAATTTTGTTATTCCCTATCCCACCCATGACATCAGATGTCACATTTAGTTCTGTGCTATTATCTTTACTTTCATTGTGTGGCCTCAATCCTGTTATGAAGTTTATGTTATACGTATTAGCAAAAGTATGCTGGAAACTAATTCTATTATACATCCATCCCTTCTTAAGTTTGTTGCATGTGGAAGACTGGTTTTGTATTTTTCTTGGTGCTTGTTGCTTTGTCATTTTCCATTACGGATGGTTATTTATGATGATCATGTTAGCCGACCTATAATCATTATGGGATAAGACTTTGTTGTTGTTGTTGTTGTTGTTGTTGCTTTGTCATTTTGCTTACTTTGTTCATTGTAGCTGATCAGCTGACATGTGAAATGAATTTGAGCTTCATTTCTCTCCCTAATTTTCAGGATGGGTACTGGGAAAAAACCACAAGTGTCTCCTAGAAATTTGAAACCTGCTTTGTTAGGCGGTGTTATATTTGGTTGCACAGATTCGACGATCAATGAATGTCTTACTAAGCAGCTCTTTGGTGGGTTATTTTTCACTACAGTTCTATATTTTGAAAAGTTGTAATTTATAAAAACCTCTTAGTTTGCACGAACTTTCATTGCCCATGTGTGTGGCGATTATACATTGCTACTTTCTGTCTTAATTTCTCGTTTTATTTTCTTAAAAGAAAATAAAAGTATAATACCATGGGACACTGATGCTTCAAGTAATCTATTTTGTCATGTGTTTTTCAGAGTCTATTTGGCGCATTTATATGTATCCTGAGAGTTTACCTAGGTCATTTAGCACATGTAGATTTGATTCTTTACCCAAAATTCTTTTTTTTTCTTGACAGGTTTGCCTGCTCAGCATTTTGTGTATGTCAAGAATATTCATCCAGGTTTGCCCTTGTTTCTATTCAACTACAGTAAGAGGCAACTTCATGGTATCTTTGAGGCTGCTAGCCCTGGTCAAATGAATATAAATCCATATGGTTGGACGAAAGATGGTTCAGAGAGAACAATGTTCCCTGCTCAGGTATTACAAGCTGCTTGCAGCCATTCTGTATCTAGAGATAAGTGAGATGTGATACTGTCAGATGGAGTTTTTTTTATCTTTAACTTCACCCTCTAGGTAATTATTGTGTGTGTGTGTGGTTTTTTTTTTTCTTTTTTAATATATAGGTCCAAATCTATGTCAAAAATAATTGCCATCCCCTGGTGGAGAATCAATTTATGTCAATCATTAAGGGGAATTATTATACTCACTCCCATTTCCGGTTTGAGCTAGACCATGCTCAAGTCAGCAAGTTAATTGCTCTGTTTTCAACCCAAGTGGTTGCACCATCTGCCACAATGCCCAAATCTACAGGAATCTGGCAGATAGTACATCAAAATCCATCAGAACCAAGGACTAGAGGAAATGTTGATCCAACTCCTTGCAGTGAGTCAAATGGCTATTCAGGTCTCTCAGGTCCTTCATGCCTTGACGAAATTCCCCAGCGAATAGGAGCTGATATTGAGGCAACGGAAAAGAATGAAACAGAGCTGATATATGTGAAATTGCAAAAGTTGGCTGCGAATTGCGAACCTTTAGACTCCTGCCCCACAAGTGAGGTTCAGGAGTTTGGAATTAACAACAATATGCATGATGAGTATGATGATTCAATCGAAGGCAATAGGGTTCAAGAGGAGAATCTGAAGGAGAACTCTTTATTACCCTCAGATTTACAGTCTATTATAGCTGAGGTTATTTATGATTCAATCATTGAAATAATTATAAACAATTTTTAAGATAAGTCTGCATAGATTGATTTTCTTGTCTTGTATGTAGTTACAAGAGCTGAAGGCTTTCAAGCAAGAAGCTATTGATAACCAAAAGAAGCTGGTAATCACTTCTGTTCACCTTTTTTTTTTTTTTTTTTTTCTTTTCTTTTCTTTTTTTGCATTGTCTTTGTCTTTAAATTCTGTGATCTTAATTGTGAATGGCTTATTTATACTTAGTCTTGCACACTCCCTCCCTGATCTTATTTGTGGATGCCTTATTTATATCTAGTCCCTCACACTTCCTCCCTTTAAATTATGTTTTGGAAATTTGGAGTATATGGTTGTATGATCTGTTAAGTAATTTGACGTTGTACTTGTGGACTAATTTAACAAACTCTTGAGGTAGTTATGATCTTATCATAGTTTCTTAGCAGATACTCAGATCATTATTGATGAGAGAAGAGTATTTTTACCTGTAAACCAGTGCAGCTTTTGCTATACATTTCCTTACTAGTCTTTTTAGCCTTGTATACAATTTTTGTAAGTTAATACCTATTAGATGGCTAAAGAATCGTGATTTTTGCACAGGGCTATCCTTCTTTCTGTAAGTCTCTCCCGTTTCTTTTTTTAATGGTATTCTTGTTCTCACAGCTTTCAAAAGTCCAGCAATTACAAGATCGTTGTACAAGGCTAGAGGCCTTGTCTAACCAGTCAGAGACATATGCACATGGAACAATGGAGTTTAGCAGTGAGCAGCTTCTGGACCCAAATGATTCGATTTTTCTAGTAGGTGGTTTTGATGGGGAATCATGGCTAGCATCACTTGACTCCTACTCTCCATCAAAAGATATAATTAAATCTCTGAGACCAATGAGCTCTGTTCGTTCACATGCCTCTCTTGCAATGTTGAATGGTGATCTTTTTGTAATTGGTGGTGGGAATTCTGGTTTATGGTATAATACAGGTATTAAGGTATTTTATGCTCTCCTTTTTTTGTGTGTGTTTCCCTTGCAATACTCCTATTAATATATCACTTTGTTTGGATGAAGTTGAATCCTACAATCCTGTAAACAATGATTGGACATCACTTCCTTGTTTGAACAAGCAAAAGGGGGGCTTAGCTGCAACTACGTTGTATGACAAAATATTCGCAATTGGTGGTGGAAATGGTATTCACTGCTTTTCTGATGTGGAGATGTTTGATATAGATGTTGGACGATGGATATCTGCTAGATCAATGCTGCATAAGGTGAACTTGCTTCTTGTCCCTTTATTTAGTATTATAGATCCGGATCTGTTTGATTGTGAATTAGACTGAAGGAACTTGTTTTAGTTGTTACCTGTGGAATGCTTATAACTAGGGTGGAAGGTCTGGAACTTGTGTAACTAGCACCCTATTTGTGCTGAAACATGTGCTTTCAGATGAAACTGTGAAGTGTGTGAGAGTCTTCCTGTAGTCCACTCTGTGCATGTGCATCGCTGGGTGGGGGTGAAAGAGTTTTAATACACAAATTGACCAGTAAATTAATTTTAGTATGTTACTTGCATTCAACTCATTAGCCAATTGTCACCAATTCAACTTCATGTGCTATATACAATATGATTTAAGTGATCTAAGATTTCATAATAATTACTTTAATTTCCCATTTATGAACTTGTTATTTGAAAAACTTAAATTTTAAGGTGAAAAAGAACATTACCTAAACAGTGAGTCAGTGATTGCTATCATAGACTTCATAGTGACATTTGCATGTTGCATCTGAGCTTCAATCAGAATGCTTACTTCAAATTTAATTCAAACTGTTGTACAGTTATTAAAAACTTAATGGTAGATTCATTCCTTTATTGTTATGAGAATTCTGTCAATAAATCTTTTGTAGAGATTTGACCTTGCAGCAGCGGACCTTCATGGTGCCATTTACGCTGTTGGTGGCTATGATGGGAGCGAGTATTTGAGGTATTGTACCTACTACGCCCTCTTTATTATGTTTCTCACATGTGAGTGGAGAACTTTATGACCTGTTTTTGGTAGTCCATTATGGTCCTAAGTGAAGTATATTGAATACTTTGATTCCATTGTTCATAGAACATAATTGCTTGAGTTGATCTGTCTGCCAGAAGATTTGCCTTATCCATATCAAACATTTATATTCAAATATATATCCTCAAATTTAGCCAGTGCCTCGGGACCTTAATTAGTGAACTTAATTGAAGGGGCAATCAAAGTTACTCTGTGAAATATGTCTAGCTAGTAGTTATTTCTTTAGAGGAAATAACTCATAAGATTTGATAGAAGCAGTCTCACTTTATTTTGCCTGCATGTAACACTCCTTCTGGCCTAGAAGAAATTATGCAACATAATGCTAGGAAAACACACACAAGCTTAATCGAGAAATAGCCAAACTGATGATATGATGTATTGCTTAGTTGCTAACCAATTCTTACTATATTACCCCCAAACCCACTAACAACCTCATAACAGAATTCCAGCTCATCATCAAGTTGCTGGAGAATTCTTTTTGGCCTTCCTGCAAGCATAAGTAATTATGGGCCTGGGCTGACCCCTTGCACATAAATTTGTTTTGGCTCAATTTCAAGGATCTTATCACTTAAAATCCCTTTGCCCCAAGCAAGTTTGGATGTACTGAGGATATATATATCTCCCAAAGCTTCCCTTTTATACCATCACTTCTGCTAAAACCTTTTTAATTCAAATGTTTGTTTACTTTTGTACCATTTCACTCTATGAAATGTTAATGCCATCAAAATTAAGCGAGAAGCACTGAAGCAGTATGTTTCATCGTGCAAAATCTTTTTAACTTAATTCTGGAGGTGGATAGAAGTATGTCAGGGTTAGAGGTGCACTTTCTCTTTGATAGAAGGGGTATAATGTCATGAGCTTTCAGTCCCCTAACAGCTTATATTGATGATGAAATTAGAGAATAAGAGTAAGAAATCTTTTTTTTTTTTTTTTTTTTTTTTGTATTGGTAGGAGAAGGGAACATTTTGACAAAATTCGTTTTCTCCAAACACAGTGTGAACATTCAACAACCATGACACCCCCCCCCCCTCTTCCCCCTTTCTCTCCTCCATATTGGGCATGTTTTGTCTCCCTTTTAATTTTATTTTTATAAAATTTTTTTTGAAGACCTTCACATCTTGGCTAATGTGGTTGTCCTAGAAATGTTATTTGGCCTTTTATTGGGGAGGTACTATTATGTTGCTATGTTACCTGTTGCAAATTATGGAGCATAAAGCTGTGGCAGGGCTGGGTGGTATGAAGGCATGACTATTACTGATCTTATTTGACACAGAACAGAGAGAAGGAATATAAATTTAAGAGGGAGGGTGGTAATGATAATAAAGGGGAGATCACAGGAGGCTATGTGGACAACAATTTCTTGTTTTTTTTTTTTTTTTTTTTTTTTTTTTTGAGAGGCGGGGGGGGGGGGGGGGGGGTGGGGGGAGGGGGTAGAGACGTAGAATGAGGCGAGAGCTCTTACCAATATGGTATCTAAAGGGGGAGGGATGAGAAGGTTGAGTTTGACAAAGAAATGCTGAGGAAAGGGTGGGGACTGGGGAGTAAAAAGAATTTTTATTGTATAGTTAAACAAGTTACATGATGGTAATTGCTGTTTCTCATTTACTATTATTCATGTTAAGTGTTTGTTCTTAATATTATTTATTTCCCACGCTTTCTAATGTTTGAATTGGCATTCTACGTGCACCCGTCCTACTTTTCCTTTACTTATTTTTTTTTCGTACTTCTTAGCTAATTCTATGCTTCTATTGTCAGTTCTGCCGAACGATTTGATCCAAGAGATCATTCTTGGAGCAGACTTGAAAGCATGAAATCAAGAAGGGCCTGTCATTCATTGATTGCACTGAATGAAAAACTGTAAGGAGAATATTTTTTTTTTTTTTCTTTCTTTCTTTTTTTTTTTTAAGTTATCGATTTATTTATATATAATTATTTTTGCACCTTATTCTTTTAATATTATACTCCCTCTATCCCGGAAAGAACGACCCTTTTGGGCTGATTTCGCGAGTATTAAGAAAGTGAAAAAGATAGTAATAAAAGTACATCGGAAAGTGAAATTCACATGAGATTTGCAAAAAAGTATAGAGATAAAGTAATAAAAGTACATGGAAAAACAAAATTTACATGGGGAAGCTAACTTTGCACAAATATTATTGCAAATTGGAGAGTATTGTAATGCAAATGGGATGATCATTTTGGGACTAGATTTAGGCCATAAGGGTCATTCTTTCGGGGATGGAGGGAGTATTTAAAGTATGAATTTGTTTTTCCAATTAGTCGCCTTTCAAAATGTTTTGTCATTGTACACTTTGCTGATGTTTCTGGGAACTAGCAGTAATAAGTTACAATAATGTACACATAACATTCTGTTTTACTCCCTCCGTTCCCATTTAATTGATTCATTGGCAGGGAGTTTAAGAAATGTTTGAGTGGGGTAGTTTATTGAATTGTTTATTGTAAAGTTAAGTCAATGTAATACTATTTTATTCGTAGAAAACTAGAAATAGTGCATGGGCCATTGTAAAGTGAAGCTTGTGGAATGTTTGAGTTGGGGTGAGGATTATTTTAATATAAACCTTAAAAGCGATGGGTCATTGTGTAAGATAGAAAAACAATTAAATATTAGTAGGTCCTTGCCATTTTAGTAATATGTCAATGATTCATGAACGACCAAAAGAGGGAACTGTGTCAATTATTTAGGAATGGAGGGAGTATACTGGATCTTAAGCACATTAACATTCGAAGTAAGGTACCAATGTATTCTCATGTAGAGCTTACTGGTACATGTGATTGCAAGAATGTAAGATGGCATATATCTCATGAGAGAGATGTACTTATATGAGCATAATATGCGGTAGTATGAAGAGAAGGTGTGGGCGTGTTGCTAATAGACCTTGAAACAGTAAAACAAGGTTATTTTTCCTTCCAGTTTAGTTCGTCCCCCCCCCCCCCCCCCCCCCCCCTTTTTGAAGGGAAGCGACTAATATACAAAGCATTTTCTTCTCTTATACAGAGTACTAAAGCAATAACCACTCTTTCATTTTGTTTTCCCTTTCAAAATTCCTTATCAAATCAACCTATATAAATGATGGCATGAAAAATATAGGAAAACAGTTATTGAGTACGGAGTATAAGATAATAAATGTGCTTTGGAAACAAAGTTATCTTTTTTTTTTCAAAGCACATATATTGATATTATGATATATATATATTGTATTCTGTATTTATATTATTATAAGTCCCAATCTTTTAAAAAAAGTTATTTTATATATTCAGTATAATTTGAGAACCCGATTGCTCGGAAATTATCTAGTACTCTCTCCATCCAAAATTAGTTGACTTTTTTTTAACTTTTGAAACTATTCACAAACTCTAGTTTGATTAGCTTTTGTGATTTATAGATAAATAAATAATTAATTAATTAAAAAAACATAGTCATGTAAGATCTTGTTATATTGCTCTCAAATTCTCAAAGAGTGCCCAGTTAATTCCCCATATAAACAAATTTGGGGGTATAATCGTCTTTTCAAGTACTAGCATAGGGGTACATGCGTCTTTTCATGTAGTAGTTGAGGGGTACATGTATAATTTTTTCACCAAACAGTAAAAGCAAGTTGCAAACAGTAATTAGACACCTCACCGAACAGTAAAAGCAAGTTGCAAACAGTGATTAGACACCTCACCAAAAGTACTAAACAAATGACCACACTTTTCAATATATTTATAGAAATGCAACCAGATTAACAAAATTTCGTTTATCTGTTTATCTGGCACATAAACTTGTATTTGCCGAATTCTCAATATGTATATTCTTTTTTTTTTTTTTTTTTTTGACACAATCAATATGTATATTCAAACTATAATATTTTTTTTACTTGTTGATAATTAGAAATATTTGTTCAAATAATAAAAAATTAGAAATATCAAAGCTGGTGATGATTAGTAAGCTATGCGCTATCACTGGATGCCTATTGCCCTATACAATGAGATTGTGATAGAGATAAATAAACAATGCTTTTTATTAAACTCTGCAGTAAAGATTAAAATGCAAGGAACTCTTTTAACAGGTATGCTATTGGTGGTTTTGATGGAAGAACTATGGTAGCCAGTGTTGAAGTATTTGACCCTCGTCGAGGGACCTGGATGAGTGAGGCACCAATGAACCACTCAAGGGGATATTCAGCAGCTGTTGTATTGAGTGATAGGATATATGCAATTGGGGGAATGGGAGGAAATGAGAACGTTCTGGATAAGGTGCATTCCCTTCTCTTTCTTCCTCATTCTACAATATCTATTACTAGTAGTTTCCCTGTAATGAATTTTGTTTCTTGCTGGAATTTTGTTTCTTCCTCATTCTGTAGGTTGGTCATGTCTGTGCTCACCTATATGCCTTTTCTTCTCTAATTTATTTACACTTGTATATGATTTGTCATGAAATGTGATAACAGGTCGAGCGATACCAGGAAGGTCTTGGTTGGCAAGTGACAAACCTCAAGGCTGTGGGGAAAAGGTGCTTTGCTCCAGCTGTAGTCGTACAGCTTGCGCATTGAAAGGGCTAGGAGATTTTAAAGCTAGAATATCAGAGGGGCTGGTTCATTAAAGCTTACTGTAATTTTGTTTATAGGAGGTACAGTGTAACTGTTAATCCACTTTTGTACAGAGCTTCTTGCAGAATAGAGAAACAAAATCCAGCTATTCTCTCTGGTCTCAGCTATGTTTTTGTAAATTGGAGGTACATATGATTGATATGAATCTTCATACACGTATAGCGACAGATATATAGGAATCAACACAGCCAAAGATGGTAGGCTGATGTTCATTAGTGTTTTTCTTTATGAATAACTCGGTCAGCTAACGATGGTTCATTATTATCCATTGTCTCGTGTACTGTTGACAGTCATAGGGGCAGGCATAATAGGCCTCGGGTTTATGACGCAGAGAGTAAACCAGAATGGCAGGGGAAAAAACATATGTTGCCACACGTTTTGATTAATGGTAATCCTTTAAAAAAAATTGAGCATAATACTGTAATCCGTGACACTTGATCCCACCCCAATATTTTTGAAAATGCCTTTCATTTGATTTTTCAAGCGAAAAGTGTAGTTGTGTACCCTACATAGACAAATGTTTTTATTGGCTGATATAGTTGGCCCACTTGATCCCACCCCAATATTTTTGAAAATGCCTTTCTGAAAATTTTGCAAATGAAAAATTTGAATTTCGAATTCATAATTTGAAAATAATTGTACTTTTGGTGGTGAATATTTGCGAGAAGAGACTTAAGAGGGGCGACAATGGTGGCTTTAAGGTGAGGGTCGGCGGACGGTGGCTTTAAGGCGATGGTCTACGACGGTGGCTTTAAGTTGAGTAAAGTGGCTTTAAGGCGAGGATGGACGATGGTGGCTTTAAGTTGAGTAAAGTGGCTTTAAGGCGAGGATGGACGACGATGGCTTTGAGGCGAGGGTGGACGATGGTGGCTTTAAGGTGAGGGTGGACGACGGTGGCTATAAGGTGAGTAAGGTGGTTGAGAGGAAATGAAGAGTCGATGGTCGACTTATTGAGAAATTGATGTGGTTTAGAGTATGAAATGAGGGTCGGTGAAATCATAGGTTATGTGGTCCATAAGATGGTCTAACTAGAACAATGGATGGTGAAATAAAAGGTATTGACGAGCGAGCGAAAGAGACGACGGTGACCAAGTGTATTTTTGTAGTGTTAAAATTGTTTTGAAAATTTTTGTAATTCATCATTTGTATTATTTTAGTATCAAAATTTATTGTTTTAGGAGTATATGTATTATATTAGTGTGAAAAAAAATGTTTCATTTTCAAAATTAATATCAAAGTCTTAGTTGTAGTATAATAAATGACAAAAAATGTTATGATGTATTCACTTTTGTTAATGTAATTCTTAGATGTTGTTGTATAATATGTGATTTTCAACTTGAAAATGAAAAGAGTTTGTGAATGTAGTTATGTAGATAACAATTAGTGAATTTAGAAAAGTTAATTGTTGTAGATCTTTCCGTAGATGAAATCTCTTTAACTATAGTAATTGAAAACATTTGAGAAGAAATAGTGGGTATTAGGGGTGTCTTGTTCGATTTTCGGTTTGGATTAAGACCAAATTCAATCCGATCCGAAATATAATTAGGTTTTTCATTTTTCAATCCGACTCGATCGGAATTACTTTTTCAATCCAATCCGAATTAAAATTCGGTTATTTGAATCTGATATGAAAATCCGAATTAAAATACTTTAATTTATCTTCTTTAATAAATAGACTAATACGATAATATAAATTAAAAATGCAATTATAAAAATAATATTTTGTCCAATACAGTACTTAAAAATAATATTTAGTTCAGCTCCTAATTTCCTTCTCTTATAAAATATTTATTCGAGTTCAGTTCAGTTCAGTTTAGTTCAGTGCAGCTCTAATAAGTTCAGTTTAGCTGATTTCAGTCAATGAGAACAAACCCTTAGTGTAATATATAAAACCATTGAACTTATTTTACCTAATTAGAATTTATTGTAACTTACTAGACCATATTTTACCTATTGAAACTTAGGGTCTAAATTGTTCACCTTATTCTAAGTTATATAAGGCGTATTAATGTTTAAGGGGGTATTCTATTCACTTCTTTTCCGCTGATAAGAAATTATCTGCACTGGTTACACTTTATTAAATCTTATTTTAGTTGTAATTTGATCTTGGGTTCTCTTATAAGAACTTATTAAACCTGAATTGAATTTATTTGAACTAAGAGTGTGTTCTATTCACCTAATTTTGACTTTTCTGAACTTATTAGACCTTATTCAAACTTATTTTAGTTGTAATTTATACTTGGGTAACTCTTTTCTAAACTTATTAAACCTGTACCAACAAATGTGAACTTCTTACAGGTGGAATAAGTGAAAATAAGGTATACAGAACATACCCTTAATTGAAATTATCTAAGCTTGTTACACTAGAAAGACTTAAAAAGAAGGTGATAAAAAAAAAAAAAAAAAAAAAAAAAAAAAAAAAAAAAAAAAAAAAAAAATCTTAAGCTCAGTTAAAAGTAGATATGATAAATTTATTAGTTTAGGAAAAATAACTTCTGATATCTAGTTACTCAACTATTTTACTATACTTTATTAAACTTATTGGAAGTTATTAGACCTTATTTATATTCATTAGACCTTATTAAAGACCTTTATGAACTTATGAGACGTTATTAAACTTACTAGAACTTATTAGATCTTATTTATGTTATCACACGTATTGTAGTTTTTTGAAGTTATAAGGCTTTATTTATACTTATTAGAGCTTATTAAAGTTATTAAAATTATTTATTAGACCTGAATAACCTTATTGTAATTTTACTTATTTTTATAAAAAACAAAATTCTAATTTGTATAATGTGAAGGCAATTAGCTTGAAATAAGATTTGTATAAGGTGTATATAAGGTGAAGACATATAAGAATATAGTACTCCGTATTTTATATTTTTGTAAAAAGTAAGAGTTACCTACTCTCTCTGTATTTTAAATAAGTATTACACTTATTAAATGCGGTCGTGTTTTAGTAGGTGGTGTACTTTCATTTTTTGCCAAGAACTAAGCTACAATTTAATATTAACTCTTTCTCTTTTCATGTTCACCGCTTTAACCCAATAGTTTTTTTTTTTTTTTTTTTTTTTTTTTTTGTAACACAAATTTTTATGCGCGGCTTGTTGTACCGTGCGACAGGGGTTACTTGAATTTTTGGGGTCATGGATTACTTGATTTTTCGGGGTTACTTGAGTTTATCGATCAGGGGTTACTTGAGTTTTTCGGGGTTACTTGAGTTTCTTGGACAGGGGTTACTAGAGTTTTCGGGCTTACTTGAGTTTCTCGGTCAGGGGTTAGTCGAGGCATATATTTTTAAAAAAAAAAAATGAATACATG
Organism: Chenopodium album; assembly: GCF_948465745.1. NCBI lineage: Eukaryota > Viridiplantae > Streptophyta > Magnoliopsida > Caryophyllales > Amaranthaceae > Chenopodium > Chenopodium album. The sequence goes on along the minus strand of NC_137835.1, from coordinate 15,519,788 downwards.
CACCATTTATTATTTTATTTTTAAATAATTGGTCCAGTTTTGTTTTTGTCTTGAGTGTTACAGTTTCTATAATTTTTCAAGTTACTCTATTTATATAAATTTTATTGAGTTACTAAGCGTAATGTTATGGAATTTAACAATGTTAAAATGTTTTAATTCACTAATGATGTCATATAATATGGTTTTGAAAAAAAAAAAAAAATCTATGCTATTAACCATAATTTAATAAAATATGGTTAATTTTTAGCAATATCCGCCAACATAGATATTTTACAATTGCAACCCAAATTCACAACATTAATTGTAGTTGTAGAATATTAGGAAATAAGTGCTTAGTTTACAATTTTTGTTAACATATTTTACAATTTTTATTTAGTACGGAGTAAGTAATTTTTATTTTCCTATTTCTTATTTATTTTCTTAGATTTCGTAAAGATTTATAAGCATGATTGACAAGACTACTCTCTGGTTTCATTAGCTACTTCCTTCTCTCACCTTTTTCACTTTGAATTTGCACTTCTCACCGTGGGTTTTAAGAAAGGCAAATCGATTTGGTATGATGGTTGGCTACATGATGGATCAATTGGGTGATTGTAATCCAATTTACAACCACTTCCCATCTACTAAACGAGCATCAATAAACACTTTGCATCATGTGACGTTTGACCCTTTGCTCTGTTTACATTTAAATTTTATTCGTTGCATCATATGGTACATTGTCTCATACTTCCCTACCCTTGTTCGAATACCGTCGTTCTTGTACTCATCCATTAGTTTGCTAGTTTCAGTGAAGAACATAAAACCCTTTTTAAAAGCATAGTTGTGGCAAAATTGGGCATACTCTTCTCTAAATACAATGGTCATTCCAACTTCTGGATCATTTGCTATTCCCCAGTCCTCTTCTTCACATTCCTCAAACACCTCATTTAGATCAATGATTCTTTCCAAATTGCCCTCCACATTTTTCATTACACTACAACCCAAACCTACATAGCACAGTTAAACTCATAAATTATTCTCCACTATAATTATACTATGTACATCTAATAATACATAATTATACCACTATAATTATATTCATACTAAAAAAATTAATATCTCACTGAAATTGCTTAAAAATAATTTTAAAAACTCATGAGAAAGGTACATTAAACATTATTAACTACAAAACACAAAATTTCAAATTTTATCAAAAATAAATCCATGGGTTCGAATTCCATTACAAAACTAAAAGCATATCTTCTTCAATTCTTATAACTTCAAACCAATTATATTTCCTTGTAAAAACCATTTTCATCAAGTATAATGATGTGTCTATTTTATATAGTATTTTACCCCCGTCCCTTGGTCACAATTAGTAGTGTTTTTGGCTCTTTAGAGCCACTTTTATTACTAATTGGTGTTTTCTAGTGTTTTCGTAGATTTGGTTGACTTTTGCAGGGATTTATACTTTTGGAGTATTTTCCCGAGATATTTTGGAGCAATCACGAACATTGGAGAAGCACGACCAGATTTTATAGCCCAGGGCCGGTTAGAGCCATCGAACCGGTGATTAAGGGCTTGGTATGTGTGATACCGGGGCATTTGGACCGAGTATTCAAGACCCGAAGAGGAACCCCAGATTGGCCCGAAGAATTGGAGCCCAATCGTAGTTCAAATTGTGGCCCAAGAGAGTCGCCCGGCCAAAAAGGTTGGCGCCCAGAGGCGCGCCCGGCCGGGCGGGAGAAGCAAAGGTCGGCGCCCGGCCAAAGAGGCTGGCGCCCGATCGGGTGGTGCCTCGCCCGATCGGGCGCGTGTTATTGTTAGGAGACGATTAGCGTCGTTTAAGTTTGTTTTAGTTTAGGATTCTTACAGAGTATAAATACTTCTCCGTAAAACGAATTTAGTACTTCTTTACCTTCTTTTTACTCTTTCTTAATTTTTCTGAGACTTTCTCTCTCTAACTCTTTTCTCTCTCCTCTTAAACTCTTAGTATTATTTTCTCTCTATATAACTCTTGGTTTAATTTCAGTAATTTATTCTCTTTCTTTGATCATGTCTCCTCTAATTGTCTTGATTAGTTTAGTTTTAATTATGTGTGAGTAGTTTTATTTCTAGGGTTTATGGGGATCCATAAATAATATGAAGGGGTAATTTATTATTGTTAATTGTCAATGTTAGATTAATTTCCTATTGATTGATTTAATGCTCTGTGACTAGATTTGCGCAGATCTTTTATGCATGAGTTTGACAATATTGATTCGAGATTCGACAGATGAGAATTGATGTTTAGGTCTAGTTTCAATAGGCAGGTTAATTTATAAATGGTTAGGTCGAGATTCGAAAGATGAGATTTAATACCGGTAAATTAATTGTGTGATTATAATACGTAGCGAAAGCCCTTTATAATCTGATTGATGTATGCATTGATGAATGATTATTATATTCTACCCTGGAATATTATTTATTGGTGAACTTATGCCCTAGATCCTTTTATATATTATTTTCTCCTTATTCTTAATCTCCGTAGTTTAGTTCATATTCAACATATATATTGGTTACCTAATAATCTAGATTATATTAGTTAATTAGGAATAGAAAGATTTGTTTCCCTGTGGAGTTCGACCCTACTTCCCTATCTACTTTAGTTAGAGGATTTAGGAATTACTTTTGATTAGGGGATACGACTTTACCCTGTCATATAACATATTTCCTAATTTACTCGCTACACTATGTCAAATCAAGAGAAAAACTTTCAATTATACATTTTAAACCTAATCAATTGATAAAAAAAAAACTTACCGTCAATGTCGCCCAATAATGTTTTGAGCTTCTTACTTCAGCTTTGATTCAACGAATGACTAGAACTTCATTGGCCATTACCATAGAAATTGTTTCTAAAAGTACATAACATACCTTGGTCGAGGAAATAATATTTTTTTAGGAAAATTTGTGAGGAAGGACCTTTTAAGTAGACCTTTTTGTGACAAAGGCCCTTTTATAAATAAAAATAAAATTAAAAAAAAAAAAAAAAAAAGGTGGCACAAAAGGTCCTTATATCATATTTGGGTTGTGAGGAGGGTCCTTTGATCATTTTCCGGCATTGACTTTTTTATTTTCCGGCCAAAAAAAACCACGTGTAAAGCACGTGACTTATTAAGTTCCCTTTTTTCTCTGTTTTCTCTCATTGTGGGGAGGATTAGCCTTGAATTACTTTGAATAGCCTTTACTTTTAATTTATGGGATTACAATTGAAGTTTTGGTGTTAACTGTTTTCATAAATTAGGGTTTGATAGGGGAAAAAAGGGGAAAACGAGGGAAAAGAGGAGGGTTAAAAAAAGGGAACTTAGATGTGACTTTTTTTTGCCGGGAAATAAAAAAGTCAATGCCAGAAAATGGTCAAAGGTTCCTCCTCACAACCTAAACATGATATAAGGACCTTTTGTGCCACCTTTTTTTATAAAATGACCTTTGTCACAAAAAGGTCTACTTACAAGGACCTTCCTCACAAATTTTCCTATTTTTTAACAAAATGGCGCCATAATTTCATCCTTTACCGCTGCTCTCTTCTTAGGCGGGAATCTCACACCTTTTTACCACTTAACTCTCTTGCTCAACTCTCTTTCTTTCTTTTTTAAGAACGTTGACGTGTCGCAATTTCATTGAATGTCTATGTGGGGTTACACATAGACTAAGTCTATGTGTATCAGCTCCCTCAAGTATTGGAGTAATTGACACTGTGTATGAGACAACTTGCAAGTTAGTCGTACAACTTTTTGACCCAATGTTTGGGTTGAGAGTCTTTGCCCTTACAAGAATAAGATCCCACTATGATTTCTAATTACAAATCCAAAAGCAGAGCTATTTTCACCTATTTTGAACAGAGGGATCCAACTGGTGTTGTAAAAAAAATACGGAGTAATAGTTCAACTGGTGAAAATTTCTCGGGTTGTATGGAAAGACCAATTCAGTGGTGCAGGCAGAATTCCAAGCTTGCCAACAAGCGCTCACCTGGGCATGTCAGAAAAATTTCGAGAGGGTAAAGATCTACACTGACTCTTCAACACTAGTGTATAGATTGCAGATGCCTTATCATAAGGATATTGGACTCTCGTGGACAGTAAAGGAAATACGAAGACTATGAAGCATGTTTCGGGGTTGTGTCATTTGGAAGTTTGGGAGAGAACAAGTGGCTAGAGCCCACCTTCTAGCCAAATGTTGTAGAACTAACTTTATGTACTTATGTAATTTTTAGTTTAGTTTCTTCTTGTCAAAAAAAAAAAAAAAAAAAAAAAAAAAAAAAAAAAAATCTTAGAGAGGGACCAAGCCGTTTGAGCTGTATCTGACAATTTTGGTTTACTTGGAGACTTGAAAGATCCATTGGGGTAATTTTTGTCACTTACATCAACTTTTTAATTTTGATCCAATCAATTGTGAAGTTCTTGATTAGTATGTAGGTTGTACTATGTTGAATGACTCATTTGTAACTACGAAGTATTAACGATTTTTTTTTTTTTTACATGATATTACCGAATTTCTTATGTACCAAATAAGCCTCCATCCTATAAAAATGTTTTCTGCCACATGTGACGGGTTTGCTGTTATGATGTTCCCAACCCATAAACTAAATCAGACTGATCAATTTGCCTTCCTCCGCATTAAGGGTAGTTATTGATAGTGGTCTCGTAGAAGATGATGTCACCTGTCCACCTACTCCACTATAAATATTGCATTTAAAACACTAATTTTTTTATTGTTTTTTCATTTTCAAAAATCACAGTATCATTTTCTCTCTCTAAAACCACCCTCACTCTCTGTATTTTCTCCAAAAACCTCCATTATCAAAGCATAAAAGCTGTAAAAAAAAATAATAATGAATATCAAAGACGAAATTCAAGGTGTACTTAAAGAATTTGAAAGATAACCTCTACAAAAAAGGTAATTTTACAATTTGTTTCTAAACTTCTAAAAATAAAAAAAAACTTGTATGTAAAAATTTTAATTGATATATATTCCAATAATTTGTCAACTATATTTACAATTTTGGTTGACTTATTTGTGATTTTGAACATACTCAACTTTGGTTTAATTAATTGCAAATTTGTGTTACATTTTGTAGAGAACAAAAAATTCAACATAAATGTCTAAATTAACAACAAGAAATGAATAAATTACACAGGGGTTGATTTATTACTTATTATTTTGTTTGATCCCAAAAAATTTTAAACCCTATCTTTTTTTGTTGAAGGATGCTCAATTCATGATATCATTTGTTATATGTTCATAATTCGTGACATTGGTTGTTCATTTTCATATGATAGGATGTTCAGTCTGATAAATGTTCACTTTTATTTTGATTTTCATAACTATATTCACATGTTATTGGATGTTCATTCTTAGTAATTAAATGTTCATTTTCATTTGGTAGGATGTTCATTATGATAAATATTCACTTTCATTTTGATTTCATATTTAAATTTACATGTTATAGATTTTTTTTTTCAAAAATGTTCATTTTCATGCAATAAGATGTTCATAACACTGGTTGTTCATGTTCATTTGATAGGAAGTTCATTCTAATAAATGTTCACTTCCATTTTGAATTTTCTTATTTATATTCACTTGTTATAGGCTGTTCATTTTCATGCTATAGGATGTTCATTCTCAATATTTAAGTTGTATGTTCATTTTAGTTCTTTTTTCATATATATCATCAATTTAATATGATTTGATTATAAAACTATGTATGTTCATTTATAATAAATATTATGTTCATTATCACTAATATTACATTCACTAATTGTACTATTATGCACCTTGCAACAATCACTATGACGATGAATCCTTATATATCAAAATTGTGCTACAATTAATAGCAAAAGGAAGATTCAAGGTTGAAGATACAATAAGACGAACTTTTAAAAAAAAATCGGATGTACTATAAAATATTGTACATCCGTTATAAAGTTAGCCTAAAATGAACAAAAGTTACCCCTAAAATGAATAAAAGTTACCCAAATATGCATAAAAATAACCCAATATAAATAAAATTATTACACTTTATTAGTAAAGAATCACATTTTAAATAACTAAAAATCAATTATTAGTGATTGAACGTGATTAAATTACCTTTATAAAACTTTTCTTGTTGTCTATTTATATAAATACTAGTTTTGTGCCCCGTGCATTGCCCGGGTTGTTTATTGAATTTCAAGATAAATATTAATATATGTATCAAATTTTAAAATATATCATTGATACTTTTTCAAATATATATATATATATATATACTAGTTTAACTCCCGTGCAATGCACGATTATTATTAAATCTTACAAAGAGTTATTATATTGAATTTTATAAAAAAATTATACTCATAATACTAATTCAAAAATAAATATAACTTTAAAATCATACCTAGGTATACCATGTTGAGAATAGTAACACTTAGACTTGATTTTATTTTTTTTAAAGGGGTCTATGAGGTTTTATTTTAAAAATTAAAGAACTAAGGATAGTATCCACGCATGTGCTTTATTATTGATACGACTTTAAGAGTAAAAAATAAAGTGTATATGTGTGTGTTAACAAAATGTTTTTATTTTTTTATTGAATTGAATATTATTGAAAAAGTAACAAAATTAGAAAAAATGAATAAATAAATAAAAAGTTGATAGTATTAACGATAACTAAGATAATATAGAGTAATATTGGTGTGTCTTTTTTTTTATTTTTTTTTATTTTTACATATATAGAGGCGATAGAGTAGTATTGTTTAATAATATTATCATTCATTTTTTTTTACAAAAAAAAAAAAGAAAAAAAAACCTTATATTATTTTTGGAAAAAAAAACCTTATATTAAATACTACATTTACGTAAAGAATATATTAGTTGGGTTTATATGGAGAATTATTATTGTTAAGAATTTTAATGGGAAAAAAGATGTTTTGAGAATTATTATTATTAAATCTTACAAAGAGTTGTTATATTGAATTTTATAAAAAATTATACTCATAATACTAATTCAAAAATAAATATAACTTTAAAATCATACCTAGGTATACCAATGTTGAGAATAGTAACACTTAGACTTGATTTTATTTTTTTTTAAAGGGGTCTATGAGGTTTTATTTTAAAAATTAAAGAACTAAGGATAGTATCCACGCATGTGCTTTATTATTGATACGACTTTAAGAGTAAAAAATAAAGTGTATATGTGTGTGTTAACAAAATGTTTTTATTTTTTTATTGAATTGAATATTATTGCAAAAGTAACAAAATTAGAAAAAATAAATAAATAAATAAAAAGTTGATAGTATTAACGATAACTAAGATAATATAGAGTAATATTGGTGTGTCTTTTTTTTTTTTTTTACATATATAGAGGCGATAGAGTAGTATTGTTTAATAATATTATCATTCATTTTTTTTTTACATAAAAAAAAAAAGAAAAAAAAACCTTATATTATTTTTGAAAAAAAAACCTTATATTAAATACTACATTTATGTAAAGAATATATTAGTTGGGTTTATATGGAGAATTATTATTGTTAAGAATTTAAATGGGGAAAAAGATGTTTTGAGAATTATTATTATTAAATCTTACAAAGAGTTGTTATATTGAATTTTATAAAAAATTATACTCATAATACTAATTCAAAAATAAATATAACTTTAAAATCATATCTAGGTATACCAATGTTGAGAATAGTAACACTTAGACTTGATTTTTTTTTTTTTTTTTAAAGGGGTCTATGAGGTTTTATTTTAAAAAGTAAAGAACTAAGGATAGTATCCGCGCATGTTCTTTATTATTGATACGACTTTAAGAGTAAAAAATAAAGTGTATATGTGTGTGTTAACAAAATGTTTTTATTTTTTTTATTGAATTGAATATTATTGCAAAAGTAACAAAATTAGAAAAAATGAATAAATAAATAAAAAGTTGATAGTATTAACAATAACTAAGATAATATAGAGTAATATTGGTGTTTTTTTTTTTTTTTAAACATATATAGAGGCGATAGAGTAGTATTGTTTAATAATATTACCATTCATTTTTTTTACAAAAAAAAAAAAATAAATAAAAAGAAAAAAAAAAACCTTATATTATTTTTGAAAAACCTTATATTAAATACTACATTTATGTAAAGAATATATTAGTTGGGTTTATAAGGAGAATTATTATTGTTAAGAATTTTAATGGGAAAAAAGATGTTTTGGATTATTATAATTTACTTTCCTTAAAAAATCTCTGGGAAAACGGAAAGCAAAATGGGCGGGAAAATTACTAATAACATCGTGACAAGTGTTATTTTAGATTTGCTTTTAGTATAGGTTAATTGATATATATCATTGATACAAAATTAGTTAAGAATTGATGTGTTTTTGTGACGATTTGCTATCTAGTTACCATGTAATGAATAATGAATAATAATAATAATAATAATAATAATAATAATAATAATAATAATAATGATAATAATAATGAATAATAATAATAATAATGAATAATAATAATAATAATAATGAATAATAATAATAATAATAATAATAATAATAATAATAATAATAATAATGATAATAATAATAATAATAATAATAATAATAATAATAATAATAATAATAAATATTTGATGATGATACTACAATTAATAGCAAAAGGAACATTTATAGTATGCAATAATTTGTGGAATATTAAAAGAAAGGTGAATTTTCCTCAAAAAAAAAAAAAAAAAAAAAAAAAAAAAAAAAAAAGGTGAATTGATTAAAAGTGAAAATAAGATATTAACATTTGTAGTATGCATAAGGAACAACAAGGAAGCAACAAGAAGAACAAAAAGGAACTAAGGTAGAAGCAATTTAACGTATCAAAAGATTATCAGCATTCAAATTTACAAAATAAGCTTCAATTTCCAGGCTAATGTAAGTCAGGGCATGTTTAGGGCCCCCGTGACCTCTAACCAAATGCAAATCCTCAGACATACATTCCATACCCATACTAACCCTCAATGTGTAAGCAACTGTTTTTGGTGTTCTGTAAAATGGTGCGGTGAACTTGAACTTTTTGACCTCGTCAAGACCTCCATATTCTTCCATGTCTAAGAAAACAAACTCAGATACCTTGTCATCTAAGACAATCTTAAGCCATAGTCTATGCTCATTAGTCACGTTATAGAGAGTAATGTCCAGGGGTATACTGACAGGCAATCCTGAGATGAAGCGCAAAGGACTTACTGAGTCAAAGCCAAGAACAACAAGCTCTGCACTGATGTGTCTGATTTCTTCAGTGAGTACCATGTCTTTGAGTATAAATAAGTCACGCAGTTTTTTCAACTGAAATTGATCACCAGTTGCATCAAGAGAGAAACTGCCATTGGACGATAGTTCTGCAAGTAGGTTCACAAAGTCCGAACATGCAATGGATTTTGCATCCCGTAAGTGGCACACCGAAGCAACCATAGTAGATAATTTCTGTAAGGTTTTGCAATGCATGCGAGAGCTTGAAAGTTGCAGCAGATAGTTGAGAAGCAACAACTCCATTATAATAAGCTCAACATCTTTACTCAACCCAATGAACCCGTATCTGATAGCTAGAATCGCTTTGTCAAGTTTCCCAAGTAGCAAGTCCAAGTCGCCCAATTGATACAAATGACAATTTTTGGAAACCTCAAAGTGTCTCCATACCCTCGTGAGAAGCTTCACTATATGGATATATTGGAAGGCAAAAGCTACTGCACCAGCATATGCAAAAGAGCCAGGCCTTACAGCTGCAAGAGATTCTTTACAACACCTGAGAAAACACAAAGTTTGCCAAGTTCTCAATTCCAAGGGAGAGAGAGCAACAAACAGTCTAATATGCAATCACTAGGGTAAATTTGTGAACACCATACCACCTCCTCAAATACTTGATGCTAGAAGGTACAAAAAATGTGAACTTAGTTACTAGTGAGTGCCTGCTAATGCAAATACAGGAATAACTTACAAGAGGAGCAAAACTTGCCAAATATGCAACAGAGGAAAGAGCATGAACAGCAGAACAAGAAACTGCTTACAACAGCGTACAAAAAACCAAAAGTTAAGACAGGCTAATAAAGAAAACAAAACCATTGCAGAAGCTTCACAAGAGTTCAGACACCACAAATTTACAAGGGTGCGATAAAGTCAATACATGCAAGTTATCCAAATCCTAGACGACAAGTGAACAAGTACAAAACCATTAACGACCATTTTGACTAATACCATTATCCCCATGCCTATAACATAGACCTAGAAAGTGGATATATAATGGAAAAATGGATATTAAGATATGTGTGCCTTTTTCGTGGCTCATACCATTAGTCTATAAGTTCACATCATATAACAATTAAATGTTGGTCTACACGAGAAATTTTTATTTTTAATCCAAGAGTGATAAAAGGTAACAAAATGGCACAAAGCAATTGCCTTATTGATCTCCTTCAAACTCAAACAGTTGAGCTCAAAATGGCAAAGGTCATCTAAGAACACTCTCTCTTTACAAAAATTATTACTTGTCAGAACCAAACAAAATCAGACTGGATCAGATCAAATATTCAGACCAGATAACACTTCCATTAGTTCCATTTATTTATTACTGTCTTTGTTTCTGAAAGTTCTCAACACTTTTGACTTTGGCTTTATTCACAAATATCACCTTAACCATCATACATATACATGTGGGGTCATCATAGATCGTCTCAATATGAAGTTTCAGAATATCAATCTTTTATAATATTTACAAATAAATTATTAGAGATATTAATAATCTAAGTTTTACATTGACAAGCGTGAAAGAATACAGTGTCACGAATTTTCATAAACGGGGGTAGTACAAGATATCTTTTATTGCATATTAATTAAAAAAAATATGAACAAACTTGGAGATGAAGCGAACAAGATCCCAATTTATACTGTTTTTTCTTACAGTGTTGTAATAATATGTTCAAAGAGTTTAGTCACACCAGATCACCAGACCTTAACAAAATCATATCTAAACACCCTATTTCAGGTGATGAGAGCATATACTAAGCTGATGAAAGGATCAATGATCATGCATATAATTAATTCCCTTTTCCCATCCCCTCCCTCCCCCAGACTACTATTTCCCATTTTAAGAAGGGGGGGGGGGGAGAGAAGGCACAAGTGTGATCAAGGTCAAAAAAAGGCACAAGAGTGATCCCCTTCTGTTCACTTCTATATCACACTTTCAAACTCAAAATGGCAAAATATACTCCCCACACCAATAAAAAATCTCTTGTATGTTTCAACAATGATGCCAGTCTACTATTCTCTCTATCCTTTCTCATTTGATCCTGTTCTAAGGGTGTACGTGAAATAGTTTGTTTCCATCAGCATTCAATCCTGAACTATTTCCATCATACTAAGCTTGAATAGAAAGATCATACAGAACGAAAAGAGCTCAAAGAAACAAAAAGCACAAAGTTCCATCCTCACACACCTTAAAGCCTTAAACACTTCATTTGTATATCCACATTTTACCAGCGGCCATAACCTCTTCACTGTTGCAAGAACAATTTGTATTGCACTGAAGACATGCACAGGTGCTTCCTGCTGACCTTTTGCAGCTGGAAGTACCTCTGGTTGAGCCCTGGTTTCAGACTGTACCTCAAATTGGTGCTCACCTATTTAACAAAATTAAAAAATTAAAAAAAAAAAAATTTGACAAGGCATCACTTAGATTCTAAATTGGCCAATGTTCAAGCAAGTATGACAATTTGATATACCGCAGCAAGACAGGTAGGCCAAAAGGGAATCAATATCCAGAATATCACCAAGAGTATAAGCAATCCGCCCAAAGTATGCAGCTGCATACGAAAATATCCTTGGTGGAATTTGATGAAAGTGCTCTTCGTGTTTGAGGGAAGCTGAAATAGCCAAGACTGACATTCCAGCAATTCTTGAGCCATAAAAGCCAGATTTTTCATCATTGGAAGGCTTAATCTGAAGGATACAGCACACTCTGTCAGAAAAGTAGTTGTGGTGCAAAATTTTAGAAGAGAGTGAAGGGGAACACATCCTACGCATAAGCCATGTGCAATGAATAACAAGAGCACGTCCGTAACAAGCAAAAAAATGAAGTATGGCAACACATCATCTTTATTGATGGGAAATATTACTTAAATACTAATTTTCACTTCTGTAAACACATGGTTATACACTCATTTATGATCCAGTGATCCACCAACCTACTACTTATGTCACAGATGATAACTTCTGGCCTTTTAATGTTGTATCCTGGACAAGAAGATAGACGAACAAACACAGCACTTCTAAGAGAAAAAATTTCAGCTAATACATTAGGCTTCAACTGAGACAGGATTAGTTCCCTCATCGAAGGCCAAAGTACCAAGATAAAATCCAATTACAGAACACTGGACAAGCGAGGAATGCATAGGCATAAGGTGGCTTTAGACAGGACATAAAGAGGACATCAAACCTCAGCATAACTTACACCATCTTACACATAACCTCTACATAATTTCTCCCGCCTTACATGCATCCAACAACCAAAAATCAAATACTTGTTTAAACAGCTTATAAGAGAGAAGTTATGAAGTAACAGATTGTACACAGAAAAAAAGCAGTGACTTCACTTATTCGGTTTTTAATCAGTTCTGCTCAATTAAAACCAGGTTCATTAGTAAACATATTCACTTCAGTGAGAATCAGGTGAAGAGAAAGGACCTAAATTTGATTAGTTGTAGCACTATGTACAGAAGATAAGCATAATGATGACTGAAAAAATGCTAACCTCGTTATAATGGTCCTTGACAATCCTGACTGCAAATTTGCCATGATTTTGACCTATATTGAACAATGTACGAAAGATTTCGGCTTCACTCTGGAACATTACAGGAAACCCAATAAATTAAAAAAGAATGACAGAAAGATTAAACAATGAAGAATCAAATGAAGCAATACATAGTGTTAATATGACATGACTTAACAACCTTAGGATAGATGTCCAGACTTCTAAAGAGGCTTTCAACAGTTAATTTGGACACTTTCAGGTCAGGCAATTTAACTGATCCAAGCAAATCAAAGGCTCTGGATCTTATCTGGGAGTTCCTGTCAACAAGGGTACCAAGCACCTGCAATAAGGACAAATGAGAGATTGTTTTAACTCTGAATTCCATAAATAACACAGCATAGCATATCGAAAAACACATGCAGATTATATTAACTTAGTACAAGCAACAGGATATGCTGGCAAACAGAATCTACATGCCAGAAAAGTTACATATGCAATAGAACACAAAATAATGAGATTAGCAACAAGCATAGCTGTATAGAGCGCCAATAACAAATAAATCCAGAACAAGCACAAAGCAAAGCATTCATGCTTGAGACATTACACGCAGTTCAGTCACCCTCCCCCCACCGCAATAAGAATAAGATATCAATAGGCCAAGAAGAAGTAATCATTGTACAAAATACGCTACAGGTCTGGAATTAAAAAATGACATTAGGAAGGTATGGTTTGGACATTGATTCTTATTAGTATGTTTGGTACATTTCAAAAATGAATTCTGATTCCCAATTATGCTGTTTGGTTGAGCCATGACAGTAAAGGAACAATAATACGAAGTATATGTTTCCCTAATTAAGTACTTTGTATATTATAAAGGAAAAATTGACAGAAATATTATGACCTTTGCCCGTTCAGCCATAAATAAAACCACCTTTTGATAATCCCCCAATAAAACGACCTTTGCACATCATCTTCCAAAAATAGGATAAAAAACCGGTGACTTGTTTAATAGGTTATGGAAAGACACATGTCACATCATAATTGGTTAGATTTTTAATTTCAATTTTAACATATATATATATATATATATATATATATATATATATATATATATATATATATATATATATATATATATATATATTTTAATAATAATAATAATAATAAATAAATAAATAAATAAAAACTCACCCTCACCACCACTTCTTCACCGTCAACACCCCATTGCCATGGAAGCTCTTACCATGGAAGCTCCACTGACCTCTACCATGAAAGCTCTGCACTGAAACCCAAACCCCACCTGGTCACCAACTCGAAAGCTTTCTCCAGCTGTCCCGCCACCAATCCAACACCCTCTTTAAAATCTCCTGCTTCCCATTCAACAAGGCGTCATCAACAACTCGCCATTTAGCCTCGTCGACCGCCGCAGCGCCATAATCCCCTCCAGTTCAACCCTCCCATCTCCGACCATGACCCTCGCCAATCTTTGAAACCCTCCCCATCTCCACCCCTTTTTAATGGGTTTCAATTACGGTGGCCGGTGGGTAAGGTTTTGGGCTAGTGGTGGTGGGATTGGGGACTGGGGTTTTGGGGTTAGTGGTGTTGGGTGCAAAGTGGGTAGTCGGAAAAAGGATTTCGGGCAGGGTGGTCGGTGAAGGGGTTCCGGGAAGGTGGTGGGTGGGGTAGGGTCGCTGATGACGGAGTGGGAGGTGGCTGTTGGGGGTTTTTGTTGTTTTTTTATTTTTTATTTTTTATTTTTTTTTTTGAGTTAAAATCAATTTATTCATAGGAAAATTGTAAAAAAAAAAAAATTTTAAAAATTTAAAAAAAAACTTACCAATTACAAAGTGACACATGTCATATTAACCTATTAAACTGGTTACCAACCGGTTTCGTCCTATTTTTTGGAAGATCAATGTTAAAGGTCGTTTTATTAGGGGATTATCAAAAGGTGGTTATATTTATGGCGGACTGAGCAAAGGTCATAATATTCATGTTAATTTTTCCTATTATAAAAGGAAAAGGAAAACTGTCAAAATTCTAAATATAACTAAGTGTTTTTTTTAAGCCTTCCAGATCGAGTACAGACAAATAACCGGGTCAAAGCACAAAATTTACGAATGGTGATTGAGAATGTAAACCAAGCCCAAGATCCAAGCCTACTACTTCCGGACCTTCGGTTATGGACTATATTTTTGTCAATCTGGCAGAACTATAAAGTTTTTTGGTGGTTACTTATCCATTTATCCATAAAGAGAATTTTTTTGCGTCAGAATTACTTTACCACTACTACGAAAGTCTTTCTAGAAGTGAAAACTGGTTGCTAAAAAACTAGTTAGCACAGCTAATTGATGAACAACAGCTGCTCACTGAAAGCTAAAAAAGTTGGTTAGATTAAATTTGTCCCACAAAACAAGTTGTTTGTTGGCACTTAGAATATGTTTGGATAGAGGGAAATGGAGGGATGCATCCTCCCTTGTTTGGATATCTAATACAAGGAGGGAAGGGGAGGGAATTGGAAGGATATATTTTCCCTCTACTTTTAATGAATCAAATCCCTCCATTGTTGAAGAGATTTGGAAGGAAAATGGAAGGTTTGCTTCTCCTTCCCCTCACCTCCCTTTCCCTTCCCTCTTTTTCCTTCCCCTCCCTTTCTCTACACTATTGTTATCCAAACATAGTGTTATTGTTTGATTCCGTTGAGAATAGGACCTTCGTTAGATGTAACTCCATGTCTATGCTTTGGTAAGAAAATAGTACATGATTTCCATATGATGGTTTACAAAATTAAAAAGTTGATATCATAAGCAGTAAACTTTAAGAACTTGTAGGGAGCATTAGCTAGCTCCTAGCTTTAATAACAAACTAAAACTTTGTGGAACTCCCTATAATATTTAGAGAGAAGGGTATTCACTATAAATTGCAAGACAGCGTAAATTGTTTATCAAGCTTGTTAATCCAAGACCTCCACATTCAACTTTTGTAAACATCGTAATGTTACATTGTAAAAAACTTGAATCCTATAAAAATCCCATGTACCAGAGAGCAAGCCTTTGCACCTTTTCATTGATAGGCTCAACTGCATTCAAAAGGCGCACTCAGGCACGCCTAAGCCCAGGCGTAAGGTGCAGCACCAGTAAGTAAGACACTGGTTTGCGTCTAGTTTGCGCCATGTCTGCAAACTAGTGTCTTACCTAAACCTACAGGTGCTGCACCTTAGGCCTGGGCTAAGGTGGGCTTATTACATAAAAGGAGAGTAATATAATTTTAAACAAAAGAAGGTTATCTCAGAGCAATATACCTCATGTTAAAAAACAAAACCTAAAATGTTTATGGTAGTATAAAAAGCATACCATATCTATATGTGCCTCTTTCATCACTACACATCCAGAAATTGCCATGCAATGGATTGTCTTTAAAGCCTCTAACCTGGCAATAACCGAGTCATCATTCAGAACATAGCTCAATATATTAACCGCATCAGGAGCAAATCGACCAGAGATGACACAAAGCATTTGCAAGGAGATACATGCAACCCGTTGTACCTTCAGGATAGCCATACATATTACACAGGGTCAGCTAGTGGCATGATGGGAAACATATTTAACATCAGAATGTGCAGTCCCTCCATCCCAAACAATTGTCTTACAACCAATTCTACAACTTTTGTTAAAATTGTTTGGGCAGTTTAAAATGGCCAAGTAATTTTGGGTGTAAAAAAAATAAATAATAAAAAAAATAAATATGAAGTACAGTGAACAAAAACAAAAGGAAGCCATCAAAAATTGGCATTAATAAAACCTAAAATATATTCCCACTATTCCATTTTCATCACTGTTGTCTAAGACTGCACAATTTTTTTAAAAAGCTGGTTATTGAAATTGAAATCAAGAGTGGCAATTTGTAATGCACTAGATGAAGCCCGCACGGTTTGTTAGCATTTTTTTACAAAAAATATTTTTCGTATTTATGTGATTAAAATTGTTATTATATTAGTTTTAAAATATTAGATAAAATTCCTAATCTCAAAAGATAATATTTTGTATTTAATTAATTTAAACTTTAAAATTTCATTCGCCAATTTTGCTTACGTGGCATTTGAATTATTTAATTGGATACCACTTAAATTTATAATCCTACATGGCGTGCTAAGAAAATTAAATCCTACGTGGCTCTCTAAATAGTCGGGGAAAAAATCTCCCCTTTAAACATATATATTAGATTAGATTAGATTAGATTTGTATATTAAATGAACATATAATTGTCCAGTTGAGAAACGCATAATATGGAATGAAAAAAGTTACTCCTACCAGATCACAATATCTTCCACAGAGAAATGTCATGCTTTTTTATACAGCACAGTGATGAGTAGAGAGAGAGAGAGAACAACGAGGTATATTTCCCATACGGTGAGGAGAGAGAGAAAGAGGAAACCACTTGCTAGAAAAGGAATGCCAACTTTCTTTTACCAAATCCAAAACTGGAAGCATTAAAGTTATTATTAAAGTAGGTAGTAGCTAAGAGGTCAGATAACATGATATAAAGCGAGAGAGACACTACTTTTTCATGGACATAAATGCCTTTGTAACAATTGGTGAATAGAATATCATTTGGCTAGGCTACGCTCTAAAGTTTGTAAATGCATTAGTTTAGGATTAGCTTAAAAAAAACATGAAGTAATACAAATTACTGAATTAGAACACAACCAAAATTTTGCAATTACCTCGCTGTATTCATCCTCTAGACCATGAATAAATGCACCAGCAGCAACACCAGCATGAATTTCATGTGATTTTGAGCTAAACAGAGCTAAGGATTGTTTCACTTTAATTGCTTCGTCAACCTTTTTGTTAAGGGTCTGCGACAAAATATCTTCAGATACATAAGTAATTTTTCCCAGGGCAGTAAAAGCCTCCACCCTGACTCCCACATTCATATCTCTGACCATAGAACATATCTGTGAAGCCAAACCAAGCAAAACTTTGTTAGCAGATCTATGAAGAAAACAATTAATGGCAGTTACAGGATGGCACCCACTAAAGACATAATGAGGAGATGAGTACCATGATCACCACAAATACAAGAACAAAAAAAAAGGGTTAAAAAAAAAAAAGCATTCCTCTACTCATTAGCCCACATCACAACCTACAATAGGCAAGGGCTGACTACATCACAGTGAGTCACAACATCAGGCCAATGAGGCATCAGGGTGCCTTTGAAATAGATTTGTTGAAGATAGCAACATGGTGATTCATGTATTGCAACGTAAAACACAATCAAAGCAAAACAAAACCAAATAAGTTTAGATATAGGACGATACAGATCAGTTGTAACTTAAAATGCCTCGGTGATTAAACGTCCAACCATTTAAGCTTATCAAAATCATTAATCTGTTTTGTTTTAGTCCAGAGTTCAGGAGTTACAAATAGAGATGCTGTAGGGCACCATGTACATTAAGAACTCAGGGTAGAGTTCAACTTCCAGGACCAAATTACAGCCCCTCACAGTTTTTTCATCTCAAAGAAGCATCTCAACTAAAAATATAGGAAGTCAGGATCCAATATCCCCAAAGTTCCGGCTTTATCAACCTAAAACATGTAGAGCATGTTTGGAAACTGATTCAATAAAACATTACCATTTCCAAGTGTTTTGGTAATAAGGTTTGGGTAACAATTATCATTACCTAGGGATAATAGTTTCCACCTAGTTGTTACCTCTCTAAAACAAAAGGTATTAATTACCATTACCCTCCTCAAACACAAAAAAATTCCGGCTTCTCTCTCTCACTTCCAAAAATTTCATTTTCTCTCTTTTCAGCTCTCTACCTCATCAAATGTAATCTTGCAAGTGATTCCTTTCACGAGAAGAAAGGGAGTTCAG
The DNA here is from genome assembly GCF_948465745.1 of Chenopodium album. Taxonomy (NCBI): domain Eukaryota; kingdom Viridiplantae; phylum Streptophyta; class Magnoliopsida; order Caryophyllales; family Amaranthaceae; genus Chenopodium; species Chenopodium album. Next base: position 15,501,136 of record NC_137835.1, on the reverse strand, counting down.
TTTAAGTGATTCATTTCCACGATTAAACCAAACAAATGAAAAGGTAAGAGTTTGATAGTTTCTTTCCCTCTCTTAATTGTTTCCTTTCCATTCTGTTTTCAAAGTTTGTATCAAATGCCTCTATAGAAGATACAGAACAAACTCAAACCAGATGTAACAATTTTTTTTTTTTTTTTTTTTTTATATCTATAGTTTGCGGCTATAGACTACTCTAGGCTTGTAGAGGGTTAAAGAACCTGTAGATCATTTATTTCAGAATCATTTGAAATATTTTGATAAAAAGATGTGGGTGAAAGGATAGAATTATTTGAAATTTTTTTATAAAAAGATGTGGATGAAAAGATAGAAAAATACATGTATTAACAATCACAAGTGCGGACAAATAGGTATTTTATGTGCCATTATGTAGATATACTCCTCATAAAAATTATAGTTAAATAATAAAACATATATCCTATTTAGTCCAAGTAATTATGCAACTAACTTACAAATACAGAGGCTGGTAAATGGTTTTTCTTAGCATTATAAACTCCTTCAAAGAAAGATACATAAAGTCGATAGCCAATCAAGCATTACAAATAAATATTGAAAGGCTTTTATACTAAAGAAATTCTCCTATGTCACAACATTACTGCTGCACAAATCTATGCTGCAGCACTAGCAGCAACAGAACACCCAAGTAAACATCACAAAGACTACCAAGTAAACATCACAAAGACTACCAAACATACATATTGAATTACTTAGGTCATGTACCAGCAAAAATACACCATCTGAACAGTCTCTCCTATCTTCTTCCTCTTCCTTAGATGCAGCAAGCATGCACCCCCACGTTCTTACCTGAAATATAGATAAATAAATAAATATATTATTCATGGGATTCAATCACTCCTAGTATTGTTAGTTGTCACTATACCCCCTCCCTTCTTAGTTGTGGCAACCAGTGCCCGAACTGCTGAAAACATCTACCACACACGAAAAGTCGAAAACGCACCTGAATTATGCTCTCTTTCTTTCAATTCTCCACAACTTACTTAATGGCTCCAAATATACCACATTTTAAGGCAATATATGTATTTTGTATTCTAATAACTATTAAAGCTAAATTGTGAGTCTTGCACCTAACATGATACCACATTACTATTATTCCAACATATAAATCACAAAAAACGATCAAATGAGTGTGTGAATAGTGTAAAATTCCAAACGTTGCAATTAAAAAAAAAAACGGAGGAAGTAATAACTCACTGCACGAAGAGCAGCCAAGCGAACATAATCATGTTGATCAAGAAGAAGCTCAACGGCACGAAAATAACACCCTTCAACAATCTCAGAATCCTCAACCACAACCCCAGAATGACAAACACCCACCAACCCCTCCAACGCAGCTTGACGAACACAAGGGTAAGGATCCTTAGTAAACCCTAGCATAACCGGCAGCAACAAATTGGGAGGAATCGATAACTTGATCACATTATTCAAAACCCAAACCCGAGCCGAAACGCTCGGGCGGAAACACAGAGAGATGACAAGACTGTGATCGAGGGAGTCGGCGGCGGAGAGTGAGGCGAGAAGAGAGAGTGCGGCGGCGGCGGCGATGGCGGAGGAAGTGGGGTCGGAGAGGAGGGAGGTGGTGAGAGAGGGGAGAGTGGAGGAGAGAGAAGAGGAGAAGGGAGGGTGGTGGAGATGGAGGGAGTGGAGGAGAGAGAAAATGTGGTGGTTGGGAAGGAGGGAGGGGGAGTTGGTAAGGGTTTCGAGGATGGCGGAGATGGTGGAGGGTGTGGTTGAGGGGTTGGTGATGAGGGTTTGGAGTTGTGAGAGGAGTTGCAGAGAGAGGGTGTTGGTGTTGGTGTTGGTGTTGGTGGTGGTGAGGTTTTTCTGGGTTTCCCGCCATAGTTGTTGCTCCATTTTTGCTCACTGGATTAACAGTTCATCTTGTTTTTAGAGGCAAAACGCTAAAACGCCTGAGATTTTCAAAGCGTTTGTCACTAGGAATTTCGGTTTTTTTTTTTTTTTTTTTTAAAGTTGGGCGATTTACTTTTAATAATCTCAAAGAAGGTTTATTATTATTTAATAATCTAAACTATGCTATGTGTTTGCCTACAATAGTCTCAACCGGTCAATAACTTGTTATAGCAAGTTATCATGACACGTGTCGATTGGTCCAAAATTTAAAATTAAAAAAATAATAATAATAATAATAATAATGGTTGCCTACCTTAAGTCCTTAACCTCCACCACTCTAACTCCTAACCTACACTGCACCAACTAACCAATATCGTCATCCCCTGCTCCCTCAAAACCCAGGCAGTAGCCTTGACTTCATAACATCACCATCACCAACACAAGATTGGTCCAAAATAAAAAATATAAAAAATAAAAAATAAAAAAACCCTAATTGTTGCCTACCTTAACCTCCACCACTCTAACTGCTAACCTACACCGCACCACCAACCAATATCGCCATCCCCTGCTCCCTCCAAACCCAAGTAGCAGCCCTGACAACCAGAGCACAACCCTCCTCCACCTCGCAGCCGCTACACACATCAAACCACCACCACCTCCAACTCCAACCACCAATAGAGCAACTACAGACGCAACTCCAGCCACCAACACAATAGCGGCAACCGCAACTAACTTCAGCCACTAGGAACAACACAGCAACCACAAACTTTCCCTAATTGCGACCGGCGGTGGTAAGACGACGATGTTGTGTCCGGCTTGTTGTGGAGATGGAATTGGAGTCTCCTCCGATTGAATGATGTCGTTGCCATTGTTGATGAGGAGAGAGAAATTGAGAGAGTTGAATTAGGGTTTGGGATTGTGAGTGGAGAACATTGGTCTGGGAGGGGTGGGTGGGTGATTTTGGGGATCGGGGAGGGCTGGGTGGGTGGTTTCTAAGGTCGGTTGGCCGTTTTTGGTGATAAAGGGGGTTGTCAGGCGGTTTCTGATGAGGTCAGAGGGTGGAGAGAGGGTTCCGGAGAGGTCAGGGGGTGGGGAAAAGGGTGGCTAGAACCTCAATTTCTATCATACTCCTGGTTTATAAAACTCATGTAAATTTGATGTTAACTCTTTGTTACTTCAAATTATGTATATGTTATTTTTAAATACATTTATGTTATTTTGCCCTTTTTCCCATTCATCTTCCTCCCGCACTCACTCTCTCTTCCTCTCGGCTACTCCAACAAAATCAAACACTTTCTCTCTCCTTTCTTCTTTCAATTTTCTGGGTTTTTGAGGAATCAACCTCACTCTCACTCTCTCTCTTTTGCTCTCACTACTCCAACTCTAAATCAAACACACTTTGTCTCTCCTCTTTTCTTCTTCTAATTTTCTTTGTTTCTTAGAAATCAATTGATCTGAAGGTAATTTAAGGGTTTAAATGTGTTTATGTCTAGAAATTTAGTATCTTCTTAAGTGTTTGATTCTCTTCACGATACCTTAAAACTCAAAAATGCTAATATTATTTTGATGTGAATTTATTATTATTTCAATTTATATATATGTTATTTTTAAATAAGTACATGTTATTTAATGTAAATTAAAAATAGCATGAGTTGAGGTTAAAGTAATAAATAAGTAAATAACATATTGTTGTAATAAATAACACAACATTTAAACAAAATAACATAAAGTGTGCACAAAATAACTCATATATATTTTGTAAGGAGTACTATGACCATAGTACTCTAGGAGTATATATTGTGTCAGGGGGTGGGGAAAAGAGTCGCTAGAACTTTGTTTTTTTTTTTTTTTTTAAATTATGTTTTTTTTTTCTTAATTTTGGATCATTCATGTGTTGACACATGACAATTAAAAAAAAAAAAAAACATAATTTAAAAAAAAAAAAAAAAAAAACTATTTTAGCAGGTCACCGGTCATTAGGACCATTGGAGGTAAACTGACCCCCCATAGTTTGGATTATTGGATAATAAACCTTAGTTGGGATTATTAGAAGTAAATTGCCCATAGTTGAGATTATTTAAGTGTATATTTTCATTAGAATTAGTTAAATTTCATTTCTAGATCTTAAGATATGACCAAATTAGGTGTTGGTTTTCGATCGTGTTTAGTGTTTTAATCATATTTTCTTTGTTTTAAATTGAAATTGGGCTTATGATATATCTATAGATTTTTTATTTCATGGGCTATCCATCAAAGTATGATTTTGCATAAAAATTATGAATCAAGAAAATTAGATTTGCTCTATTTCGAGTTGCATTTATGAGAATAAAAAATTGGGTTAAGATTTGTGGATATCGCACTTATTGTTTTAAATCATAATATTATTCAGTTTCAAATAAGATTTTTATCAATGACCTTGCATAATAATTACCTATAATGACAATGTTTAGTTATAAAACTGGACATTATATCATTTTTACCCCTAAACCCTAACCCTAACCCTAACTTTATGGAGCCATGGCCTCATAGGCGTGCCTCATCTAAAGTTTCATGAAGGATCGTAAGGAGTCCGTTGTGGCACACCTGCGCCAATTGAGAACTTCAAGCACTAAGTTTTAACTTCATCTCAAGGCTTGTTCATTCTCCGTGGGATATATTTTTTCTATTCTTGGGAGCACTATATTTTACTCCTTTGGGGTATTTCTTAGCCTTTGTGATATTCATTGCAAATGGAATTCATCGAGATCAATTTAGTTTTTCCTCTTACCTGTCTATGGATGTAGCCAACACATCGTTAGTGAATCACGTAAATTTGTGTGTTATTTATTTTGCATTTATTATTTGTTCTATCCCACACCCGCTGCAACAAGATCATGTTGGTTTTTGTAGCACTATTGTTGATATTAATGGGTAAGAGGAGTAAAAAAATTGGGATATGAAATGGATAGTGAACCAACCCATGACTTTGATGAGCAATAAATTGCATAGCGTACAATGGGTCATTATTGGTTCAATCTAAAGGGGAGAGCATAAAGCTGGTAAGGAAAATACACACGTTAACAAAGCTCTCACTCTACCTTATACGTTGAATGGCGGAAACTTAGACACGGCGAAAATGGTGATGTTGGTGGAAGGTTCAATGGACGAAGCTTGGACACGATGAAGATGATGGTGTTAGTTGTGGTGTCAGTGGAAGGTTCAGTGTAAGAAGCTTGGAGTTGACAAATGATAAAGAGTTAGCAAACAATATTTTCAGGTAGTTTCCTTTAAAGTTGACTTAGCAACTGAGGTAGACAAATTGTGAACTAACGTTTTAATATTGTTGCACGTTATATTACAACACTGGTTAATATAATAGAATAATAGATCAACCGGTGCAAGTTCACTTACAACATCATTTTCAATTATAATTATTCAATACTTTAAACTGGGGGATTTTATTCATAGCTAAGGAAAGATTACACAACGTCCAACTCCTCAAGGCTAATGAGACCTTAAGGAAAGGAAATCAGAAATACTTCTTCAACCCCCATTAATAGGAGCTAACCTAGCAGCTAGATGCGCAACATGCAACAACATTACCATTTCTTTTAACATGACTGCAAGCAAAACTATCAAAGCGCCCCTTAGCAAAATTGATATCCTCCATAACCAATGCACAAGGCGTCCTATCCTCAAACGTCGGCACACAAATAGCCTGAAAACAAAGTATGTAGCAGTATCACTCTCAATCTTGACATGACACACCCCCAATTGGCAGGCAAGGAAATTCCCCATTATGGCAGCAAGTGCTTCAGCCAAAACAACCGACCCATTGTCCTGTACTCTTCGAACAACATCAGTAATCAGCACATTTCTCTCATCCCTGACAACCGCACCAATCCCCATGAGACCACCAGGCACCTTAGTAGCATCTGAATTAACTCGAACCACCCCTCAACCAGGACAAAACCACCTACTTCTAGAGACAAATAATTCATCACTTAATATTCAAAAGTGTATTAATATTTACAAATTATCTTTATAATAAGCTCGCACGTCGAATAAACTCAAGAGATAGTTAATTTAATCAAGTATATATATATATATATATATATATATATATATATATATATTAAAATAACAATCACTAAAAACTTCTAAGTACGGAGTAATTTATAGCAAAAACCTACTTCGTACTACTCCATTTGTAAATTCTCATTAATATGGATGCTCTAATTACATGTACAATTCGGAATAAGGCAAATTTCATACCACATTTAACACGCCCAAAAATCAACAAATCCAACAAATACTCGTACTACTCCACAATACAATCAACATCCCTTCAATAAGAGTCCAATTTCACCAGACTTTCTTTCATAACTTCCTTCTTCATCTTCTTCCTCCTCAACTTTCTCTCTCCTCTCAGATCAAACCCCCCTTCACTTTCTCTCTCCTCACTCACTCACTCTCTCAGAGCAAACCTGGAGCAGCTCAAGACCATCGGCCGGGAGCTCGCAATGGGCTCCCAAGGCGGTTTCGGCCAATCCAAAGAATTCCTAGATCTCGTCAAATCAATCGGCGAAGCTCGATCTCGTTCCGAAGAAGATCGCATCGTTCTCAACGAAATCGAAACCCTAAAACGCCGAATTATCGAACCCGATATCCCCAAACGAAAGATGAAGGAGTTCATCATTCGTCTCGTCTATGTTGAGATGCTTGGGCATGACGCCTCTTTTGGGTACATTCATGCGGTGAAAATGACTCATGATGATAATATTCTTCTTAAGCGAACTGGGTATTTGGCTGTTACCCTTTTCCTCAATGATGATCATGATCTCATCATCTTGATTGTTAATACAATTCAGAAGGATTTGAAGTCTGATAATTATCTTGTGGTTTGTGCTGCTTTGAATGCGGTTTGTCGGTTGATCAATGAGGAGACTATTCCCGCGGTTTTGCCCCAGGTTGTTGACTTGCTTAATCACCCTAAAGAGGCTGTTAAGAAGAAGGCTGTTATGGCTTTGCATCGGTTTTATCAGCAGTCCCCATCTTCGGTTTCGCACCTCGTCTCGAATTTTCGCAAGGTGAAAGAATTTTGGTTGTGGATTATAATGTTTATTTATGACTTGTAATTTTGTTGAATTATTGTGGGTTTTAAACTGTGCATTGTATTAGTAATAGTTACAATTTGTGCCCTGAAATTACCGGAAGGATTTGCATGTCAATGTGGGATGCCCTGGTTAACTGAAGTGAAAGTGAACTTCTTTCTGGTTTTAGCATTATATCTGTGGCTATTGTAATATGCCTTTTTGATTCAACACAATTAGGAGGATTCGACCGCCAGTTCTGTGCTTATGATTTGCTATTTTAAGGCTAGATACATGGAATTAGACAAAGGTAGATGTAACTTAAAGTAGTGAAGTAATGAGTTTAAGCCCTCGGAGTAGATTTGTGTTTGATCATTTTCTCAAAAGCATGGGTATTCAGGGTGCAATTCTGGAGCTGTGCATTGTTGATATGCCTTAGATTTCCTGGCAGAGTTTTGCTTGATGATTCATGATGGTAATTAAGTGAAGTCAAAGCAAACTTCTTTCCGGTTTTAGGAATTGAAAAGTAGCATTATATTAGAAAAAAAATGTAGTATGATTCTTAGTTTCATCACCCCAGTAAAGTTAGTTTGGCCCCTTGAATATGTGCATATTTTGAGCCACTGCAACACTGATACATGAAGTTAGACAGAGGTAGAAGTAACTCTAAAGTAGTGAGGTATGGCCCTTGGAATAGATTTTTTTCCTGATCTTTGTCTCAATCCACAGTAATCTAGATTCAATATCAGTGCTCCCATAATTTTTATGATAGGAATGTGACTGATGGAACTTTGGACTTGTGAATTGTGAGCAAAACTGAATATTCGACTTCCTAGAGATGGGAAAAAGGGTTATTGATCTAAAATATTTCTTTTCATTCCCTGTTTCAACCAATGAAGGGGAGTTCTAAATCTTAAGTTATATTGGTAAGCTTTGATACTTCTTGAAGCAAAGAGACTAGGCCACAAGGCAAGGATTAACCATCACTCTGTAGCTGTTCTTGCCATACTTCACTGCTAGTATTTGCCTATCAAGAGTTTTATGTATATATTTTGGGTAAAGCTTTTTGGGGACAGTTTTTGACTTTTTGGTAGTACATTTCTCTTTACAGATCGAAATTTGACTATTTGTCAATATTGTTTGGTTTTGAGGCTGTTTGGTTGAGAGTAGGAATTGTTGGGCTAATGAGGATTGTGATATTTTGTCTAACTTAGTCTGATAATTTAATAAAGTTGCAGATATGTGCTACTAGTTTGTAGATTATGTTGGATTGTTGATGAGTGTTAAGGAGAGGCTGTGCCAAGATTCAATCAATCAATTAATCAAAGCCTTAATTCCATAAGTGGGGTCGGCTACATGTGCCAAAAATCTGGGTTAAAAATCTTTGATAGGAGTTTACACATGTATGCACGAAAATTACTGAATTTGGCCCTTAAGCGTGAAGATCTCGTTGGATGAAAATATGCAAGGAAAACAGGGGGTTTAGTGATGATAGATTGTGGTGCTGCTTGTCAAATACAGTTAAGCTGTCTTCTTGTCATTACCTGCGATTAATTAAGTGTTTAATCTTCAGTGCTTCATAGTAGCAATTGGTTTGGTAGTCTTGTTTTATGAAGATGGTATTACCTTATTGAAGCAGACAATAAGGAATTAATGAAGTGCCTACCTTTGTGGTTTGGTGGGTTATGTGAATGGAAAAAAACTAGTCTTTTGTTATTGGTGTTAAATTTCCATTTTGAAAGTTGATTTTTTTCTTTTTTTTTTTCCTTCTAATTATTCCTCAGTACCAATAATATGACCCTTAATATATTCTGGAGTCATAAATTTAGTCAACTTCCGAGCAAAATGTAAATCCTTAAAAATGTTTCTTAACAATGAAAGATTCAAATTCAATTAAAAGATTTCTAGTCACTTCTACTTATTGTTAATTTTCTTACTTGTTAGAGGCAACTTTGTACTCTTTCAAGTAACAACAATATAGTTCTATGTGTGCTCAGTTATTATTATTTCTCTTTAAATGCTGAACTTTTCATAAGGGACTGACACTTTGTGGATTAATCACAGGTGTCAAACATTTCAAAGGTTCTTACTTCTATAATCTCCAATCAGCCTTTTATCATTCTTCTTGCTAAGTTTGTGACACAATAGTCTAGAGTCCTCTAGACCTGTCTTCCAGTCTAGTTCTGGGTTTAATAAGTTTTGGTTTTGTTACCTTCTGTACATGTTGAGTTGTTGGTGATTTTGGGTCATCTTTTTTAGATATTTGTAATTGATTATATGTTAATTTTTAATTTTGAGTTGAATAATGTGCTCAAGAGTGAGCTTTAATTGGGTTTTTGGGTCAGGTGAACATTTGCTAGCTACATTATACCTAGTTAAAATATGGACCTGAATTGATTTGAGAACGTCTTCTGTTACAGGGATGTGGTGATTCTCATAGGGCATCCCTGAATAATGGTGATATATGAGAAATGTTAGTATGGGGACCAAAGTTTATGATAAAACTGACAGAGAATAAATATATACTTTGAATTCTTAGCTTTCTTAGGAATTTACTATTGGTAGAGATCTGACTGCTTAACAAACTCCACCAAGGTTGGCTGTAACCAACTCTGGAAAATAATAGTATTTATCTTTCATACTAATATATTGCAACCTCCTGGTTCCTACTTTCCTGGCTTTACCTATCAAGTTTCAGTGTCTACCTTGGAACTCTTTATGGTCCATATTTATGGATGAGAATATGTAAACAGGGCATATGGTTCCTGGCTATTGTAGTTTATCTTTTTAATTCAGTTATGAATTTGTTATTGCTCTTTGGCTGGCATATAGTCTAGACATAATAGATGACTAGATGAATAATTTACAAACAGCAAGGTGCCTATGTTAGAGCAAGTTTACCCCCAAGTCTTGGATGTGACATCATTTTTGGTGGTCCCCATTGAAAATTATGTCATCAAATTCTCGTTAAGACTCACTTGACTTGTCCAAATTTATCACTTTAGCCCTAAGACTCAAATATATGACATATTATATGTAGAAAAGTGAATGAAAAAAAAGGATAATAAAAATAAAATTGAGGTGTGTCCCAATCTCAAGTCTTAAGTTGAGTCTTGGAATTTCAAGACTCAACTTGAGACTTGCTTGAGATTTAAGAAGAAAAATGGGAGAAGTGTTAAACATAAGTCTTACGACTCAAGATGATGATGTCACCCCAAGTCTTAAGACTCGGGGCTAAACTTGATCTTAGTGTCTAGTGATGGCATGATGCTTAAGCTGTTTGGATGATCTGCTCCTATATTAATTGCTTACTGGGGTGTAATAGACTAACCTGGAGGGGTAGTATAGGTATTCTAATAATATTAGTTTATTAGGGTTAATAGTCCTTAGTATAGATAGGGAGGTAAGGGAAAGAAATGGGTAGGCAAATATTGGATGAAACTTGTTGAGAGTTGTGCCTCGAGTCACTTTTGGAGAGTTGTGAGCTAAACTCACTTTTGAAGAGTGATAGCCTTGAGCTATTAATTTATCCTTTTGTATCGAATTTCAGCCATTATTAATCGAAGTATCAAGCTTTTATCTCTTAATTAATCTTTAAATCAGAAAATACCAAGTCAGTCCATCACAATTGGTATCAGAGCAGTTCTGTTCTGAGAAGTCTGCTGATTTTCGTTTCATTAAAAAAAAAAAAAGTCAGCAATGATCTTTGAGTCTGCCGAAAGAAGTGTAGCACAACAGATGCATAAATGGATATGCGAAGAGTATGCATACATTTCCAGCAAGAGAGAACATGGAATTTTAGATTATGAGGAAGAGCAAAACATTCGTCTAGAGCTTCAGATTCATGAGTTCAATGGAAGAAACTTGGATGATTGGATCTTTCAAATGGAAGATTTCTTTCATTTTTTTCACTTAAGTGAAGAGGTTAAACTTAAGGCTGCCATAATAGGTCTTAATGGCAAAGCGTTGCAGTGGTTTGAAGGTGAACACAGGTGGCTATCAATACGCGAGTGGCGGGTTCTGAAGGGAGTGTTGGTGAGTCGTTTCGGCTTGTCATCTATAACGTCCTGGCAGAAGCAACCAACTCCAATTTTGAAACAATCAATCGAAGAGGAAACGAAGGTGTCATCTCAGACATTTTCAAAGGAGGTAGATGAAATCACAAAGAGAATCATCGGAAATGTTCTAAAGGATTTGGGCAAAATCACTAACAAAGCCTCTTCTCCAATGAAGATGAAGGAAGAAGACTATCAAGCAAAATCAGAAGAGGAAATTGCAGGTAATGAAGAGGAGGAGCAGGTACACTCCATGTCAAAAGATGAAAACGGAGTTTTTGTTGGGGGTGTAACTCGTGGTGGCTCCGATAACATTAACGGTGAGTTGGGTTGTGGAGTTAGAGGTGTCGCAAGAAAAGTTAAACCTGGTGGAAGGCTTGGTAATTACGGAGCGGGTTTTACCGGTGGAGGTCAAGGTGGCTTCGCCGGTGAATCAGGTGGAGGTGTTGGTATGCACAGGGAACTGCCGGTGCTAGCTGTGTTGATGGTGGAGCAATAATTTCTGAAAGTGGCTTCCCCGGTGATTTGGGTGGAACAGTGACCACTTTCGAAAGTGGTTTTACAGGGGGTTTTGGTGGGCTAGGAAATCCAGTGGACAACCTCTACAGTGGTGGGAGAATTTTCGTGAAGAGAGGTCAAGACAACTTTGCTGGCGATTTTGGTGGTGGGACTAGTGAATTTGAAGGTGTTCTTTTTATCGTACGGAGAGGAAAGGCTGGTCTGTTTGACGGAGGTAGCATAGTCGGATAGAAGGGGTTTTTGAAAAAGGCGATGTCGACGGTAGCGGATCCGGCAGTGGTCCAGGTAGGTCCACCGGAGAATGTGGTGAAGTGTACCGGCAAGGTGGTAGGAGAAGCGGCGCAAGTCAAGGTGGGTCTGTCTGGGGAACAGATTTACCGCCACCATTGGTTGCAAAAAGGGGTGGTGACTTCTCTGGTGGTTTTACCGGCGGTGGGTGTTTGACCGGAAGTGAAGCAGAAGGAAGGTTTCAATGGGAGTGGTTACTTGGTGGGTTCTTGAAGTATGCAGAAGGAGCAGCTTTTGGCAGAAGTTTGACTGCAATTTTCTTTGGCTTGTGGACGAAGCCAAACATAGAAGGTGCTAGTAAGGGTAGAATTGTAAATATGAGGCTTGATGATGTGGGAAAGGATGATAATCATGCTGAGATTGCTTACTGTGCGTTGGAAATGAATCTATTATTTTTTGAAGGCAGGTTTTTATTTGGGCCCATTGCAACATGGCCCAATTTCCTAATTCATGGCCTGAAGCCCAACATTACCCAGCAATCCTTACTTCCATCCAGCATCCTTTGTTTAAAGCCCTTTACCTTCTATTTCCTAAAGTCAGCATTGCCCAGTAATCCTTATTTCCACACTTCTTGCTTCTATGTAGACACCACTTGCTCTACTCATAATTCAATTATCCTACCTGACAAGCTACAGCATTTTTCAGTTTCTTATGCCATGTTAAGAGTACTAACCTTCAACAATGAACAGCAACTCTCACAGCAGCTCACTCTCACTGTTGGCTTTTTCAAGAGTTGGAACAAGCATCAATGTTGCCGAGGCCGGAAATTCAGTGCAAACTACTATCTACCTTGAGGACAAGGTGGAAGTTTAGGGGGCCGGTATTGTAATAGACTAACCTGGAGGGGTAGTATAGGTATTCTAGTAATATTAGTTTATTAGGGTTAATAGTCCTTAGTATAAATAGGGAGGTAAGGGAAAGAAATGGCTAGGCAAATATTGGATGAAACTTGTGACCTCAAGTCACTTTTGGAGAGTTGTGAGCTAAACTCACTTTTGAAGAGTGATAGCCTTAAGCTATTAATCTATCCTTTTGCATCCAATTTCAGCCATTATTAATCAAAGTATCAAGCTTTTATCTCTTAATTAGTCTTTAAATCAGAAAATACTAAGTCAGTCCATAACATGGGGCTTGGGCACTTGTGTCCGGCATAGATAAGTGTCCAAGTGGTGGGCTCAACTATTTTGTGAAAAGTGTATATGATTTTGGTTGAAGTATCCTAGTGTTCTACACTTCTACCCATGTCAGAGTGTTGAGGATTTGGCATGGGTACTTGAGGTGAAATAAAGAGTCCGAATAATGTAGCTTCTGCGCTCTGCTATGATGTTTACTTGCTGTCATATATTTATTTGCTTCTTTTGTTGTGCTGTGTTGGTTACATGATTTTTTTGTTTCTGCAGAAGCTTTCTGATAATGACCCTTCGGTGATGGGTGCTGCATTATGTCCTCTTTTTGATCTGATCACGATAGATGCTAATTCCTATAAAGATCTAGTTGGAAGCTTTGTGAGTATTTTAAAGCAAGTAGCAGAAAGAAGATTGCCCAAAAGCTATGACTATCATCAGATGCCTGCTCCATTCATTCAGGCATGTTATTTCTATTATAATTCATTCTGTTGTATGGAGACCTTAAAATTGGATAATAAAGCAGGTTGTGTTGTACTCTTTATCTGTTCTTGAACATGATTTTAAATCTGTTATCACTTAGTTTTAAATAGCATTGTGCGTTTTGTATGATAGGAGCTAAGTCTCTCGTTAAAGGAATCAGCACATTCTCGTAGAATCAATTTCAGATTGAGAGTAATAAGTTGTAGATCCTTTTTATTGATTAATTTTCCAAGAACATTTTTTTTTTGAAAAGAAAGGAATATTCAACTGTTTCTAAAATCAAAATAGACAGTAAATGGGATATAAAAAGAAAAAGGAAAAGAGTCAAACATGCTTAGAATTATAGATTAGATTAAAAACAACTCTACTTTTGTGATTTTTCACAGTTACTTTATGAGTTAGAGTTGCTGGCGCCTTCCCAAATTATTAATACAAGAAGATACAAAGGAATTAAGAAAACTTGCAAATTGATTATTTTTGGCGGTTCCCATTCTTCTTTTTTAACTAGCTTTGTTAAAAAGTTGGGATTTTCACTGTTTGCTCTATATTTTTAATAACAAACTTAGGGTCTAATTTGTTCACCTTATTTTCACTTAAAGGTGTAATAAGTTCAGTTAAGTTCAAATAAGTTCACTTCAGGATAAGGGTTACCCAACTACAAATTACAACTACTTGTATAATAAGTTTAAATAAGGTATAATAAGTTGAGATAAGTTCATATAAATTCAGGTAAGTTTAGATAAGATAAGATAAGTTTAGTTAAGGTAAAATAAGTTCATATAAGTGAAAATCAGGTGAATAGAAGATAGAACACACCCTTAATTACTTGCACTAACTGATCAAGCAAGAACTTGAAAGCCTTTTGAACAATTGGGTCCTTGCTAGAGAATTGGTAAGATAAACCCAAATACTATCTATAGTGTCTTGAAGGGTTAGATAGTTAAACCTCAAGACTGAGGAGACTACTAGAGTACTAGCACTGACTTATTTTTAGATAAAGCCTATTGACAAGCTCAGGCTTTCCATAGATTAACACCAGGGATTAGTTTAGTATTGTATCTCTATGTGAGAACACCTTGTTCTCTGACTATTCTTGATGGTCTTAGTTATAAATGGAATCCTGCTATTTTCCCCTATCAAGCCATGTGATCTCTACCTGATGACTTTGTATCATACCTTGATAATACAGATTAAATTGCTCAAAATTCTGGCATTGTTGGGCAGTGGTGACAAGCATGCAAGTGAACAAATGTATACTGTTCTAGGTGACTTAATTAGGAAGTCTGATTCATCTAGCAACATAGGAAATGCGGTGCTCTATGAAAGTGTATGTTGTGCATCTGCTATCCATCCCAATACAAAATTATTGGAAGCAGCAGCTGATGCAATATCGAAGTTTTTGAAGGTATATTCTCTGATAAGCTGTTAATTAGTGTTTAATTACTGATAGTTTTTATCTGATCGTATGCAACTTTCTTTACCTAATGAGCAGAGTGATAGTCATAATTTAAAATACATGGGCATTGATGCCCTTGGAAGATTGATAAAGCTAAGTCCCGGAGTCGCAGAACAGCATCAACTGGCAGTGATTGATTGCCTGGAGGTGAGAACATTTTTCCCCGAAAGATTGGTTTCTCTTGAGGTCCTTTTTATTTTTGAATTTCCATTTTGTAATCAGTTGGATGTAACTGCTCTTCAGAATCCGGTCCTATATTTTATTATGTTTAGGAAAGCTATTTAGGCCTTGTTTGGTACAGAGCTTTTTGCCTTTTTGGAAAGCTTTTAGCTTATTGAGCACTATTAGAAATTTGACCTTAATGAAAGCTAATTTTGGCGTTTGGTAAATAGCTTATTAAAAGAGCTATTTGGGCTGAAAAAGCTCTTTTAAAAAAGCTCATTATGAAATGTTTTTGAAATTAGCTTATTGTACAATTAGCTTTTTGGGTATTAAATACACTGAAACGGCTAAAAATAAACTATTTATCAAACACTTCTACACAATAAGCTATTTACAACCAGCTAGTCGAATCAACTAATATAACCAATTAGACAAATTAGGTAATACAATCAGCTATATCAATTAGTTAACAACTAATTACCAAACAGGGCCTTAATTTGTGGGTATTTTTTCCCATGAATAATCTACAAGGCTTGTGGGGATAATTGGTTGACTAGTACTCATAGATGGCTTAAGGTGGATTGGCTGAACTTAGGCATTAGATTGCTTCACAATTTCATACTTGAGTGGAAGAGCGAGACATAACATATTGCCAATGTAAAAGTGGTCAGTCATTTGATCATCAGTAAGAGTGAAATTGAACTTAGCCGTGTGTCAGTTGCAGTTAGCTAGTCAGTTCTAAATCTCTGCCTCTACTGATCCAACCTTTGAGAAAGATAAGGGTTTTGGGAGAAATGAGGAAAAATGGGTGGCTCCTGGAAGAAGAATTGGGTTTAGTATTTCTTTGAATAAGGATTATTTCGTATCTAGGTCATTGTAAAAGCATCCAACAATTTTTGTTTTTTTATCATAATTGGATGTTTTATATTCTATCTTAATCATAGCAGCATAGCCCTAAGGGTTACATTTAAAATCTACTTTTCAAAATTTTGATCCTTTAAGTTGTTTATTTAGTTGGACTTTGGCTGATCAGGCTTAACTTCAACCAGTGGCCCGCCTGTATCAAAGATAATTTAGGTGGGTAGTTTGGCCACTGGGGCCAGGTAACCACTGCGCTAAACATGGATAGCTCTTTAACAAGCTGGTTCTTGGTGGGTTGGGCTTGAACCTGCCCATTGAGTATCTCTGTGTTTTACATTTAAACTGTAGTGTTATAGTTGCAATTGACGAATTTCTCGGTCAACAGTAGTCGTCTTAGCTGGTGGTTAAATCTATGTATAAATAAAGTAGATGGTAGTCATCACATAGCAGCTTCAGGATAATGTGCTGGCCACTGGGTAAACTAACTACTGGTTATTGTAGGTGCCATGTTAATATGCTTATGCTTCAAAAACATAAATACAATAAAAATGTTATCAATGATGTTTTTGCTCTCAAAAAGAACCATTTTCCATAGAGTTCAGTTAATTTGCTACCTAACAAAATGTTTGCTGACCTTTATGTGCAGGATCCGGATGATTCCCTGAAGCGAAAAACTTTTGAGCTACTGTATAAGATGACCAAGTCCTCTAATGTGGAAGTGATTGTTGACCGAATGATTGAGTACATGATAAGTATAAATGATAGTCATTATAAAACTGAAATCGCATCACGGTGTGTTGAACTTGCTGAGCAATTTGCCCCAAGTAATCAGTGGTTTATTCAGGTATGCTCAGTTCCATAGTTTGTGCTTCTGTTTATTTAGCAATTGACATCTACCGATCTCACTATGTTTTGGCTTTTCCCAGACAATGAACAAAGTTTTCGAGCATGCTGGCGATTTGGTAAATATTAAGGTGGTGCACAATTTAATGCGTTTGATTGCAGAGGGATTTGGAGAGGAGGATGATACTGCAGATGGGCAGCTAAGATTATCTGCTGTGCGTTTCTACAACTGATTCTATTGTGTTAATATATTTCTGTTTAAAGCTTATTTTCTGCCTGCTTTATGAATAAAAAAAAAATTACCAAACACTTTTTTTCAATATTCTATGTTGGGATGATTTCTGGGCAATGATTTTGTTATGTTAATCTCTGTAGTATAGGATCAAAACTGGAAAAACTAACCTGGCTTTAAACAGCTTCAAGAAATTTGTTTTATGATTACTCCCTCCGTCCCAATTTAGTGTGCTCACTTATTATGGTACATAGTTATAGAGGTATGTTGGTATTTTGTTATAACATGTTATCTTAATAAAAAGGTAGATGTCAGAGGAGATAGCGGAAAGGTTTGCTTTAAATTATTTATTTATTTATTTATTGAATTGAACTGAACTGAGTGTGATACCAGAAGTTATTGGGAAGAGAGAGGTAATAAAACTAATAGTTTGTCATTGCCAATTTTAGAGATGGACATATAAGTTGGGACAGATGAAAAAGAAAAATTATTTATTGGCTCTTCAGGTTGACCTTACTCAACCTGTGAACAAAGGGCAGGATAACGTATTATCGAATCTCAGAGCTGTATGGCCTTGTTTGCAAATGACTTGATTCTGAAGTTGGTATACTTAGGAACATGCTTGGTTCATATTTTGTTCTTCTTGTTTCAAATTGGGTTAATTAGCTTTTTATGGGTATTCAACAAGATAATTATATAAATTAGTTGTTGGTTGATTTGATTCATGTAGGATCAAAGTAAGGTTACCTGTTTGTTAGGTCTACTCTATGGATTGAAGATGCTACATGAATTGGCTAAATTCCACATAGCCAAACCCTTATAAATATTTAGTAGATACTGGATTTAAGCGAGCAGTGTTAAACATTTTCAGTTTGGTGCTAGCCTGTCCGGATAACTGCATTACTTTTCTAAATCATATGTGATGAGTAGGTAGAATAACTTTTGGGACCTAAAGTTTTTTATACGACTTACGTACTTGGGTGAAAAAATATATTTAGGGCCTGTTCTCTTCAGATTATTTTCAGTTCAGTTCAGTTCTTAATTTCCTCCTCGTAAAATATTCAATTCAGTTCAGTTAAGTTCAGTTCAGCTCCAATAAGTCCAGTTCAACTCAGTTCAGTCAATCAGAACGGGCCCTTAGATGGTATACTTGAAAGTGAGCTCTTAAATGGTGTGCCATACTTTTAAAGTCGTTTAAATATAGGATCTTCTAGGAAGTCTTTTGGGATGCCTAATAGACTTTATTGCTGTTCTTTTATTTATCTGCAAGAGAGACTGTTAAATTTGTAACTATATCCCCTTATCAGTTTATTTGGAAAGGCTTTTAAGTTTTTAGGTGTTTTCCTGTGGAAAGTCTGCTTTAGTACTCAGACATGGTTTTCCAAAGAAATTATGCTCTATTGATGATTAGATCAATGTGAAAAATATGCTTCAATTAAGATTATTATTGAATGTATTGATTTGCATATCATATCAATTCTGAGTTATGTAGGATTGTAATTCTCAACTAATCAAGTTCTGTACATTTGATTTGGATTTGCAGGTTGAGTCTTATTTAAGAATCATTGGTGAACCAAAGCTTCCATCTGCTTTCCTTCAAGTAAGCGTTCTGTGTTATCAGTGCTTCTGCTCTAGCATTTTTGCTCTTTTAAATACTGTATAAACATTTTCATTTTCCTTTTTATTAAACAAGAAATTTGATTCACTCTATAACTCCTCCTAAAAGTTTAAAACTGTGGATAAGGAGGTACACTAAATTTAGACGGAGATGCTGCTTTTTACATTAATTGTAGACCAGCTATCAAATTAAATGAAGACAAGCTATCATCTACAATGCACACAACTGCATTTTGTGTCTGCCAAATTTATTTCTATGCCAGCAGACCCACTCTGAAGTTAAAATAAGCCCTCCTCTCCTTTTTATTGCTACCACTAGTTAATTAAGTATTTTTCTCAATAAACGTCCACTTCCTTGATCTGCATTACAACTCTAATTAGCTTTCAAATATCCCACAAGGCCATAATAAACATAGTCTTTTTTGTTTAAAAGTTAACTTTATTCTATTGTTGATTCCTTTACAGGTTATTTGTTGGGTGTTAGGGGAGTATGGAATTGCTTATGGAAAATATTCCGCTTCATACATTACTGGAAAGCTCTGTGATGTGGCAGAAGCCTATTCGACCGATGACACAGTGAAGGTAAAACGTTGAACCTTTTGGTCTCTTAAGTCATCTCTTTTCATTTGTAGAGCTTTCAATTTTCGTGGATGATTTTTTTTCCCACTGCATTATTAGTATTTATTTCCACTATGGACAGATACATCTGCACATTGATGCTCTACAGGGTGCAAATATTTAAAAAGAATACATCTCAGAAACCTTTTGTTTACTTATCTACAATTTTGAGCTCAAATAGGACATATTGAAACATTGCTCGTGTTATGTGCATATATGAAACTGAATTCACATATAAGCCAAAATTCATAACTTAACCTCTTGGTACCTCTTTGACACAGCTCATACGTCACAGGCAATAATATTCAAATGGATTTGATAGAAGTCCAATCTCTTTTAAATCTCAAATTTGCAATCAGAAATCTTAGATTGACAGCATTGATTGATTTTCAAAACCCTAGATTAGGGCTTTAGCCTTCAGTTGCCAATTGGATTCAGCTCTCTTGCTTCAGATGATTACCAATTGATGATAATTCATAATGGAGGGATTACAAAATCCAGGAAAATGCTTGAGATCTAGTAAGAATGCAAAAATATTTATTAAAGAGCCCGACAAACATGTAATTCAATATGCAGCTACTTGAAACTACCTTATTATCTGACTGATGCAAGAAACTCTGACAAAATTCTTTTTCTGGCTAAAGGCTGCTTATATGTATCCCTCCTCAATGTGGGCTTGGCTGCTTGGGGGCCAGCTATACTAATGGGTTACCCCCCTCTCCCAAGCAACCTAGTAGGTTAACTGAATTATTGTTGTACGATGATAATGTGATTTTATATACGCACAGGTTTTAGTGTTTTGCCTCTTCTGATGGCTTATGTTATTGTCTTTTTTTGAAGGCATATGCACTTACAGCTCTTATGAAGATCTATGCATTTGAAAAAGCTGCGGGACGAAAAGTGGACATGCTTCCTGAGGTAGTGTCATCTCTTCAAAATCAATTTTATTCTTTGTTAAAATTATTGGTATGCAGATATATGCTGTCCTAATAAGTTTTCCCTTTTCTATGAAAAGGATGTCCTTTCTATCTGACCTTCTATAAAGTATCTACACTTGCTGTTCTAAGTTGAGTTTTGTTGGAAACTTTGTCACGAGTTCTAAGCATAATCATTGTGTAATAATTTATTGGTCTTACTTGCTGTTCTGATCTTCTGTCTCTTTCCCAGGATACCTTGTCCTACTATACTTTTACTGTTGTATCTTGGATGTGCAGTTTTAATAATACTCCCTCCACCCTCAAATTATTTTCTTAGGCTTGGGCCCACATATTCAGAGAAGATGGTAGGATGGTGTATGCTCCTTGATAGATAGTGAAAAATTACGAATAAATTAATAGATTGATGGAGAAAAACTAAGTGCAGGACCCCACATCACCTAAAATAGAAAAAAGAGAGTGAAGTAGTTAGTAGTAGGGCTCTCATTGCATGGGTTGAATGAGTTGGGTGAGAAAGATACAAAGAAACCTTAATTTTTTTGTTTAAATTTTTTTATAAATCTAATTTTGATCTACTCTTTCTCTTGCATTTGAACATGAGGCGGCCCCTTGTGCCTTGGTTGAGGTGGCCCGAGGCACACACTTTTGTCACCTTTTGGAATGCATTGTGTTTATTTTGACCTTTGATCTACTCTTTCTCTCGCAATGAGGTGGCCTAGGCCCTTTGCCTTGTGCCTTGTTTGAGGTGGCTTGAGGCATGCACTTTTTGTCACTTTTTGGAATGCGTTGTGTCTAATTAGGTTAAGGCAATTTGATATGCTCTTTAACTTGCCTGACACTTAGTTGTGCTTTTTAACTAAGAGGGAGACCAAAGATGACTTGGATGGAAGGAGTTAAGAAGGATATGAAGAAATTTGGGTGTGTATATCACTTGAGAGAAGGGAGTTGAGGGAGAGAGGATCATGGTTGACGATCATTGGAGTTGAATCGTGGTTCATGTAGTTGACCCACCATTAGGATTAAGGCTTCAATGTTGTTCTTGTTTTCTGTTGTTAAGAATGAACATTATCTTCTAGTGTATGGATGGATAATTTTCTCTAAAGTTAAAATGTCAACCAAAGGCAGATCATTCTGTAGATGTGAACTTTTGAATCACGGTCTCCTACTATTCTGGGTATTTTTCTTGTTTCCTACTTGTTGATGCTTGGTCCAGTTATGTGTTACATGCTTTTTAGGTAATTAGTGTAGTAATGCAATAATCCTCAACTTGACATCCAGGTCTTTTGGGATTTTGTATAGAATAAAAAATCTTTTCTGCATGTGCATAACTGGTTTTTGACTCTTTGTAGACAATCTTTCTTTCATTAATTTTTTTGAATAAAGATTGATTCATATTTACAAAGTCATATGATATCTCTACCTTATTAAAGCGTAACCAAAAGCTTATGAATAGTGTTATGGCAACTATCTATACTACTATATAAAGAGAAAAGGCCTTTTGGGTGATAAATTTGTCTTTTCCCAAAATGCCCTTCTTAATTTACAAAATTACTTATTCATTAATTAATTTTTTTTTTAAAAAGAAATTGAAAAAAAATTCATTCATAACTGCTTAAAAAAAAAAAAAAAATCTATTCTTTCAAATAAAAAAAAAACTAAAAACTAACTACCCACTAACCATAATTATTATCACTAAAAACACACAAAAATTATCTACTTTTCATAAATAAAAAAGAATGTAACTAACCATAAACCACATTTACTTTATTTTTTATTTATTGAAAAAACCACATTAAACTTTGTTGAAAGATAGCTATATCACGATTTTATTAAAAAAAAGGAAAATTAATACCAATGTAGTTCCCTCAAAAAAATCTACGTTACAAAGAAGAAAAAAAAAACCTAAAAATTTATTAGAAAAAATAAAAGGAAAAATTATACATCAATCTAATCTATGTATGTAATATTACCGTAGATGTTCACTCTATAGTTTTCAATCTTTTATATAAAAACTCAACGATCAACAATATTTTTTAAGGTTAACTGAGGTACATGAAGTGGAGTAGATGTCCTATTGACAATTTTCTTTTTCGTTCTAGAATTTAAAGTTTATGTAAGTATTGATTTTCGAAAAAATCCACAATAACAATATTATAAGTAAATTAATAAATTTCCTATAATGCACACGCGTAGCGTGTGTTGTTGCTTGTATCCCTTAAAATGTTTGTTTACATATAGACCCTCATTTATGTAGGCAAATCACATGTGTGACATTCTTTCTTTTTATTTTCCTTTTGTTTCTACCATCATAGCTTATTGCCTTTTTTTTTTTCCTAACTTTTAAATTTTTTTTAGATAATTCTTATAAATAGTGTTTGGATAATTATTCCCTTTAAAACTAAAGTTGTGACTTAAAACCAAATTGAAAGAGATTTCAAAACATGGCTAGCTATTTGTGATGCGCGAGTTAACCTCCTTAGTCTATAAAAAGATTTATACCTCATAAATACATGACAATTGAATAAAAAAAAACATCCTTTCATCAAAACTATAATCTTTGTTGCAAATTGTTCATTTTTCATAACCTATGTTACTTGGACTCGGGTACCCATGTCCAACGCGGATACGTGTCCAAGCGTCTGACTCGGCTATTTTGTTAAAAAATTCCATGATTTTGAATTAAAAGTGAAGTGTCGGGCTGTCATACTCATGTTTGAGTGTCGAGGGTCTGACATGGGTACGTTAGGTGAAATGAAGAGTATGAGTAACGTAGTTCATAACCTTCTTTCGTATCGCTGTGATTTATAGCTTTCTTCGACAAGGGGTGTAAGAATTTGTTGTAGTTGTTTGATTCATCTGATTGTAATTGAAGGTTTAACCTCTTTTTCGAATCTTGCAAAATCTTTTCCGGAAAACAACTTTACAGCAATCCGTCAAGCAAAAAACCAAATCTTCCTTCAAAAGAGAGAACAAAAACCCGGTCTTTTGAAAGAGAAAAACCCTCCTAAAGAAGAAGATGAACTCTTGTCATTTGAGGGAGAAGCTTTCCTACTAAAAGAGGAAGAGTTATTATAAACCTAAAAACAAACAAAAATACAGAGAAAATATGCACAAGAGACAAAGATTGGGGCTTTCCACAAAAACTGATGAAAGCCTCTCCAAAATTCAACAATGGAGGCTAGTATTTTAGGGAGAGGAGAGAGAGACTACTAATACTTAACAGCTGAATGTGAATATAATAGTCTCATTAATTAATTTTTTTTAATTATGAGTTTTGATTATTTTATTAATTTTTTTTAATTTTTGTTTAATGCTTCTGGAGCAAATATTTTGGTTATCTTGAAAAAACTAAAAAGTTTGCTAGTCTTGGATTGCATGCATTTCTTTTGGTAATTCTATTTAACATCTAATGATGAACGTTGCAAATTATTTACTGCTATACATTCTGATGTTTTTGGTCCTCCTCTCAGTGTCAGTCATTGATTGAAGAGCTGTCAGCGTCCCATTCAACAGATTTGCAGCAGCGTGCATATGAACTGCAAGCTGTAATTGGTTTGGATTCTCAAGCTGTTGAAACTATACTGCCATTTGATGCAAGCTGTGAAGATATTGAGGTCATATACTCTAGCTTTATACGCTGAGGCTTTAATTACTTTCAAGGGTTTCCTTACTATTTTAATTTTTCTGCGCATGGTACATCAGCTTGACAGCTAAACAGTCTGCATTTGTCAAGAGTCTCAACATTATGTCTCGTATATATATTGAAAGCATCTAGATTAGGTTCACTTTATTTGTTTGAGGGTCTAGAAAGAGGACAAGATACTAGATATATATGTGGGTTGGACAAGTGATTTGATGAATCTGAGGAAATAAATTGCTTTTTAATATTCTAAACAAAGAACATGTTCGTGGGTATGCTGATTTCTTGGGTTTTCTTGTTAACTATGCAATGTTATGTTTACGGTGTATTTCCTATCTTATTTTGTCATCATAAATATTTAATTACATTAAAATATTGTATCGTTGGGGTTCTGACATTTGCTTTTTCCTTTTTGATTATAACACTTAATGTCATCAATATCCATTTGTAAATTTGTATCATCAATAATTCTTATATGTGTCGCCCATTCTTGTACTTAAATACTTGCAGGTTGACAAAAGCCTCTCATTCCTCAACGGTTACGTGCAAAAATCTCTAGAAAATGGGGCTCAACCCTATGTCTCTGAGAATCAACATTCTGCAATGCCAGTTATCAGCAACTTTAGAAGCCAAACTCACCATGAGTCATCCGCTCATGGACTTAGGTTTGAGGCCTATGAACTTCCAAAGCCTATTGAGCAGCCAAAGCCTACTTTGGCTTCACATGTTCTTTCGACAGATCTTGTCTCTGTATCTGAGCCATCATATACTCGAGAGTTCCACCAGTCTGCATCAGTGAGACCATCGGCTGATGCTGGGTCAAATGAAATCAAGCTACGGCTTGATGGGGTCCAAAAGAAATGGGGAAGGCCAAATTATTCCTCTCCACCGTCAACTTCAAATTCTTCCTCTCAGAATGTTAGTAATGGAGGTTCACAGAATAATGAAGTAGGCGCTGTAAGCTCAAAATCTAAGGATACTTCGTATGGTTACAAGAAGCAGACAGTGGAAATTGATCCCGAGAAACAGAGGCTTGCTGCTTCACTGTTTGGTGGTCTTTCAAAAGAAGAAAAAAGGCCGTCTACAACCAGCTATAAATCTTCAAAAACATCCAGTCATGTTGGGAAGTCCCAAGAAACAAGATCAGTGGCAGAGATGACACCACCACCACCTCCCCCTCCCGACTTGCTTGATTTCGGCGAACCTGATAACATGGGAGGTTCATCAATAATTGATCCTTTCACCCAGTTGGAAGGTCTTTTAGAGGCAGGTCCGGGTGCATCATCTGCAGCTAATTCTAGCTCCATCAGTTCTGCTAAAGAGTCTGATCTTATGTCGCTTTATGGAGATATGCCAATGAGCACACAATCTGATTTTGTTGATACTCTCAGTAAAGATGATAACCTTAATTTTGGGTCATCAGATGCAACCAATAAGAATGGTCATGTCCAACAATCCCAAGAAAGCAAAGGCCCTAACCTGAAGGATGCACTGCAGAAGGATGCCTTGGTGAGGCAGATGGGTGTAACCCCAACAAGTCAAAACCCCAACTTGTTCAAGGACTTGTTTGGCTAAGTTACTCGACAGCAATTCTTTAGTTTCTCTCACTAGTCACTTGGGCTGGCAAAGATACGGAAGGGCACAATGCTTGAAGCTGCTGGCTAGAAGTATTGTGCTAGTCTAGGTAATATGATGTCGTGTAAAGGATTTCAGTGAAGTGAATGGGTAAAAACTTCTGAGTACATTCTCAAATTCGGATCCTCTGGTTCAGTTCTTGTTCCTCGATGGTGATGTCTTTGTACAACTAGTGCCATTTTAAGAGTTTGGTGGTGTATATTTGGGATTTTGGATCTCACTTTCCAGTTATTCATATATGGGGGCTATTTTCCCCTTGCATATGCTGAGAGATGTTCAACAATTTTGGTGCTTTTTGACCAATGCTTTGTTTCTTTTCTAAGTGAAGTAGGTGCTCTTATTGATAATCCTCTGTTGTAATAATGGTACCAATAAAATTTGTATCAGTAATTTTATTTTTATTTTTTTTAATATAAATAGTTCCTCTTTTTTAAATGTAACGGCTACAGAAGCTACCTACTGCAAAGCTTGCTCTTGAGTGTAACATTGAAGATGCTTACATTTTCTTATAGTTATTTTGATCACCTTTTTCAAGTGTTTATTGAAGAACGAGTTTTAATTTATATTTGGAATCCATTAGCTTGCTTAACCAAATTACGTTTGCTAATAAAATAGTATTATGTGCAGTGGTTAGAACATCACGTAGGTAAGGAAAGTTAGTTGAATATAAGAGCAGGGACTATGTAATGTGATGAGAGCTATTATATACAAAAATACAAGTTTATCTTCGTGATAAACAAAAATCTGTAATACTAACTTCAAATTTTTGGTTTTTTATTTTGCCATTTTTCTTGATTTTTTTTTTCCCAAAAATAGTAATACTTAATTTTCTTTAGTGTTAGTTTTATATCACTTTAGATTTTTTTTTTTCATTAAAATTGATTGATCAAGTATTTGACTCTAATTTTTTCAATTTTCCAATTACAGCTTGATTGAAAATTTTATCTGGAATATTAGAAAATTAGGTTAGAACCTGTGCGATGCAAGTTTTATATAAAATCTATTTTTAATTTGTACATTTTAAAAATAAATTGCTATTATACATGAATATAAATAAGAATTACGTATTTTGTAATTATTGAATTTTTTATTTTAATCAAAATTATGATATATCTATTCAACGTTTTCTAATTCATAGTTTAATGTAGGAGGTCATTTATTAGTGTGCTATTTTAAATTTGTTCAATTTACTGTGATAAATTGATAGATTTTAGTTGTAATACAGAAACTTCCAATATTTAAATTTCAAAAATGTTAAATATGATAGCTTTCCCCAAAAAAAAAAAAAAAAAAAAAAGGTTGAAATCATCATTGCATTTAGGCGGGAAATTTTTTATTGAGATAGCAACACGTAGACAATGATGATATCAGCCACTTTTGTTTTAGTAATAGTTAATAGATATTACTCCCTCCATCCCCTTTTGATAGTCACTTATGCCATTTTCGATAACCCAAAATGTTAGTCACATTTGCTTTTTTTAAGTACCATTATTATTACTCTCTCCGTGTTTTTTAAGTGTTACACTTCCCATTTTCGGCCGTGTTTTTTTTAAGTGTTACACTTCCTTTTTTGGCAAAAAACTACATTAAAATATTCTATTTCTCTCCTCTCATGACCCCCACTCAAACCCACTACTACTTTTTTTATTATATTTTTCCTCTCACATTTATTACTTTTCAATAAACTATTAACTCCACTATCTTTCTTTTACAATTTTTTAATACTCCAAGTACCTCACTTACCTCTTATTTTATTTAATTCAATTAAACTGCCTAAAACTATGTGCCGGTCAAACTGTAACACTTGAAAAAACACGGAGGGAGCAATTCCCATTTGCAAAAAAATTTGCAAATTTAACTTTTCCATGTACTTTAATTACTTTCTCTCTCTAATTTTTTGCATACCTAATGTAAACTTACTTTTTCAATATACTTTTGCTACTTCTTATTTATGTTTATTAATTCCCGTGATATTCTACCAAAAGTGACTATCAAAAGGAGACCGAGGGAGTGTTAAACTTAAAAGGGTCAATCTCCCCCTTGGTATATACAAAGAGATACAAACTTATCACCTTGATAAATTAAACAAAATCAATTGGTGGTTCGTACACCCAGGTGTACCATGCACCAGAATTAAAGCGGAAACAACATAGTACATAATTACAAAGAACATCATGAATATATAAAGGAACATAATACTGAAATATAAAGAATACAATCTTTCTGAGCATAGTTTTTAAAATAAGGTAAAAGATAACTATTAATTGATTTTTACCAAAAAAATTTAATTCAAATCATTTCAAATATAAAAAATTCTTCTATTTATAATTATTTTCGCTCAAATATAATTCAAAATTTCATTTTTGAATTTCGAAAATTCAAAATTCAAAATTTAAAAATATACTACTATTTAAGTAAAAAGAACATAATTTGTATTATTGATACCCAAAGAATATAATTAATTTATATACCTTAATAAACATTATCTGTAACGTAATGAACATATAGTATAGACTTAAAGAACATATTGATTAAACTCCGGAAACATATTTCAATCCAATTAAAAAGTGATAAAAGAACATTTATCAAAATATAAAGAACATCATCTTCAACCTTAGAAAATATAACACTAGAATAGAGAAGTAGATAAAAAGAAGGGAAAAAAAAATTGTAAATTACCTTTTCCCTCAACAACAAATTCATCAATTACATGTTTCAATTAAAAGATTCATCAATATGATATAATTAACTCCGTAATTTCATTAAATCTCTTCAAAATTAAAGTTTTATTATGATTTATCTCTCTATATATAAACTCAATTTCTCTCTCTTAACAAAAAATAAAATTTGTTTATCAGAAGTGATATAAAATGTAAATAATAAATCAAGGAATAAATCAAGGAATAAAAACAACAAATTAATCCCTTAAATCAAGGAGAGAATCAATTTGAATTTTTTTTTGCTCGTGTACTTTGTAGTTGTACACAATGTTCTTTCCACGTTTTTATAATTCTTGTATTTTGACTAGGTGTACCATGAGCATGGTACACCTGGGTGTATGATGAAATTTTCAACAATAAATTGGTAGGTTTTAGTAGTAAGATAGCAGCTTCTAATATTTAAATTTCAAAAATGTTAAATAGAATAACTCTACAAAAAAAAAAAAAAAAAAAAAAGTAAAAATAAATAAATAAATAAAATAAAAGACATCATCATTGCATTTAGGCAGAAATTTTTTTTATTAAGAGAATGACATATGGGCAGTGATGATGTCATCATTTTCAGTTTAGTAATAGTTAATAAATAACGTCATTGTGCCTTTTTTCTCATTCAATTCTTATGTTCAATTGTTTTGTATTTTAACCAAATTAAACATCAAATTTGGATTAGGTAAAAGAATTTGGTGGTATTTGACATAATTCAACTCACACAAAATAATCAAGTAATTGAACATATACTCTATCAATTATAATTTGTTGTTATCTTCCCTTAAATTTAATTTATCCCATATTAGGAGAACTTTAAAAATTACAATAATATTTTTAAATAACCGTTATTTACATTGATTAAATTTATATTAAACAAATATATATGCCCAATTCATGATTATAATTCATAATGTAGATGAATTATTCCATCTAAAAAAAAAAACCCAAATGACATATTAACCTTTATTTTTTATAACAATAATTATTAGTAATGATTTCATAATTTTGGTACAAACCGAATACATAATACATGAATGAAATTAATGCAAATTAGCATATATATATATATATATATATATATATATATATATATATATATATATATATATATATATATATATATATATATATATATATATATATATATATATATATATATATATATATATATAATTCCTTGATTTATTCCTTGATTTATATATAAAATTCCCCTAAACTCAATTAGCATATATATATATTTAAACGGATATATTTAGAAATAATTATATTTAAATAATAATTATATTTTGAACAACTTTTGAAAAAAGTATATTTAAATAATTTTATTAATTTATATACTACGTATGTGTTTTTGTATTATTATTATTATTATTAGGAAAAATTGTCAAAAATAATACAAATTTTGAGCAATCCGCTAAAAACATGTCAAACTTTTAATTATTTTTGAATAATACGAACTTTGAGGGGTATCCACTTTAAACAAGTTAAAACCGATTAGTTACCTGATGAACAAGTTATATAAAACACGTGACATTGTATTATTTTTTAAAAACTATTAAACAACTTTATAAGATAAATAAAAAAAATTAACCGGCTAAATAAGTCGTAAGTTAAATAACTTGTTTTAAACGGATATCCCTCAAACTTTGTATTATTTAGAAATAATTAATTAAAAGATTGACTTGTTTTTAGCAGAACGCTCAAAGTTTGTATTATTTTTGACAAATTTTCCTTATTATTATTGTTGTTTTTATTATTCTTATTTTTATTATTATAGTTCTTTTACTTTTTTATTATAGCCGTTTTATGGCTGTTGAAAGCAGTGAAATATACTCATTTGCACGGACCGTGGCATGCCGTGTGTCGTGCTGGGCCGTGCCGCGTGCCGTGTTGGTGGGTCGTGCTGACAGGACAAATTAACGTGTCGTGCTCATGTTGATTAATCAAAATCGTGTTCAAGGCCCACGGTCCACTCCTCAGTCACCATGTCGTGTCGTGCCGTTGGCGGGCTTGTGCCGGGTCGTGTCACCACTGTGTGCTCGTGCCACCCGTGGGCCAGCACGGCCCATGCCCACCTTTATTAGGGATGGTGGTGAGTGAAACTTAGATGGTGGTAGTTTTTTTATTTTTTTATTTGATTTTTTTTTTGTCAATTTTTTTTGTTAATTTTGGACAAATCAAGTTGTAATACATGTAAATTAAACTTAAAAAACAAAAATTACCTCTTCAATCGATTATAGGTCACTTGGAACATTTTTAGCAGATTGGGTATAAAAGGTCGTATTATTAAAAAAAATCCCAAAAGTGAGATTATTTTGGATGGACTCCCCAAAGATTGGATTATTCCGGATAATTTTTCCTTTCAAAAAATAAATTTCGTTCTTAATAAAAATCTAGCTTTATTAGTACCTTTTTTTTTTTTTTTATCTCTACCTAGCTCCACTATTTCTTTTAACTCACTTTAATCAATCACTTTCTTGTTTTCTTTTTGTATTTCGTTTTAATTCAACAAACTACTCCCTATCATTTTTGTAAAACTTTGTGTTAAAGACAAATGAGACTTTTTTTTAAACAACCAAGAATAAAATAATATTGGTGTATAAATATCACCAATCAATCAATCAATCAATCAATCAAAGCCTTAATCCCAAAAGTGGGGTCGGCTAACAAAGAGCCTTCCTTGGTTTGCAACATTTTATATAAATATCACCACTTTAATTTAATTAGAAACCACCAATCAAAGAGCCTTCCTTGGTTTGCAGCATTTTATATAATTTCAGGCAGTCACCATATTAAATTTGGGTCAAGAATTAATGGCTTTACGACAATGGCTGCTTTGCGACAGAGGTGAGCGTGAGTCAACCTACATTTTCATAAATCATATGCTTTAAATCAAATAATCGACTTTACCACTAACTTGGGTTGGTTTATTACTTATGATTAGAGGCCAGGTGACTTTTCAAATAACAATATATGCATGCCTTCTCTTTTATAGGAGCTAATGCTAGACTATTAGAGAGCCAACAATTATCCCTTTACTCAATCCCATTAGTCAAAATTAATTTCACTATTATAAAGTCTTTATGATGAGAGAGCATTCATTAGTCCCATGAAGTATAGGCAAATAGGTTATAAGGGTGACTTTTGTTTTTGACTTGTGAGATTATACATGATTGTAGGGCATGAAAACATAGAACCAATCAATTAAGGATGAAAATATCAAATATGTATGAGTGCACGAGCATTAATGGATCATCTTTCAATGTAGGTTAGGATCGATTTGAGGCGAATTTGAGCCGAATAAAATTTTGGGTTCAAGTATATTCAGGTTATGTTTGAGGCAACTTAATTATGCTAAGTTGATTTATATTTAGGGTCTGTTCTCATACGTTTATTTCAGTTCAATTTAGCTCCTAATTTCCTTCTCTTATAAAATATTCACTTCAGTTCAGTTCAGTTCTGGTCAGTTCAGCTCAGTTTAGTTTAGTTCAGTTCAGTTGAGTTTAGTCTATGAGAACAGTCTACGAGTATATGCACTTTTCTCAAGCAATCACCCTTTCACAACCATTCATTTTTAAAAATTATGTTCGTCATTTTCAAATAACTACTGTAGAATTTTCAAATGACACATATAGCCTTAAGCAATACATATAAACAATTAACACAATGGTATATTAATTTAGAAAATTATGACAAAAATACACATGTAGATCGGTGTGATTAGTGTTTATAAATTCTCAAACTTTTTGTTTTAGCTTTTTATATGTAGCCTTTAAGGCTATATTCATAATTTTTTCGGAAAGAGAGAGAGAGAGATTGTAAAGTTGGGGCCCTTTGCAAATGTTCAAGGCACACCAATTAAGGGTCAGTCTTGGATCTAATCATGTTGTAAGTCACCTCTTTTTGGCTTGGGTCAAAAATAGGTTATGTCAAATTACAATGGGTTCCTAAGTATTGTGTTCGGTGCAATTGGTAGTTCGAGTTCATTTCATTGTCCAATTGACTCAGATGAGTTGTCAATAAATGTCATTTTGAGCGCATGTCAAAGTTTGAGTAATAAAGTTTTGGGCTAAATTAGTTATAATTTCACACATTATTTCGTTTTGAGTTTGAGTAAGGTCGGACCGAATTTAGACAATACCGTTCAACACTAAATGTGGTAATAAATAAACAATAATTGGTTTTTCAAAAAAAAAAAAAAAAAAAAACAATAATTGGATAGGATAGATGGATAAAAAAATAAAAAATAAAAACAAAAAAAACCCCAGACTCGTAATTAAATAGAAGTCCACTTAAAACACGTCATTTTCCTTCATACATTTATCATCAATTCATCATCTAAATGTGGATTCAACATTTCAACCTACCGACTTACGGCCGTTTTCTAATCCCAAATCCACCGTACCCAGTTACTATTAAAAGTATGAGTACCATTTACACCCTTCTTTAGTCTACCATTTAGAGAAATAAACTAGAGAGAGATATCAGTTGAAAAAAGACAACCAATGTCCAAGGAAAAATGCTAGCACCGTGCTCCTAACAACTATCAAAATCATATACTTCCTTTTTTTTTTTTTTTTTTTTTTTTTTTT
Organism: Chenopodium album; assembly: GCF_948465745.1. Lineage (NCBI taxonomy): Eukaryota > Viridiplantae > Streptophyta > Magnoliopsida > Caryophyllales > Amaranthaceae > Chenopodium > Chenopodium album. The sequence goes on along the minus strand of NC_137835.1, from coordinate 15,468,391 downwards.
TTTTTTTTTAATTATATAGCATCATTTGCCTTTTAAATAAATTTCATAATTGCACCACTACAAATACCAAATATACCCTTATTTTTAACACTTGATTCTTTAGTTTATGTTTACATTACATATTTAATGTTGTACTTCTACCCTTCTCTTTCTTCCGTTTTCCCACTATCGTACCAAAAATATTGTGCCTAACCTATGTAGTTCGATAATAAAAGAATGACGGGAAATATTGATACAAATCATTTTTTGATAAAATAATGTATTTTACTATCTCTGTCCCCAAAATAAATGACATGTTAGACTTTTTTTTCATTATTTATATACTCTGTATTAACTTTGACTTTTATTACTCCCTCCGTTTTTAAATACTTGCTCCATTTCTCCCAGCGCGGAGTTTTAGGAGAAATTGGAGAAATTAATAAAATATGGAGGTAGTGGGATAGTTAAGAGATAAAAAATTGTAAAAAGCAAATGTAGTGGAGAGAATTGGAGGAGAGAGAACATGAAATTAATAAAATATGATTAATGGTGAGTCCGCTAGGTGAGAGAATTTAATTAAATATTGTAAAAGTTTTCCAAATAAGGAAATTGAGCAAGTATTTAAAAACGGCCGAAAAAGGAAAATGGAGCAAGTATTTAAAAACGGAGGAAGTATTAACTAACATAATAAAACATACTCGGTATCAAAGTAGTATATTGACTTGTGTAAAAAGTTTAATTGTGTCAATTATTCGAAAATCACAAGATTTCATATATGCCTGGTCACACCTGTATGACCGTAGTTACTTATTCAAGAGTTACTCGGTTGGCCAGGGATCATTCGATCGGTCAAAGGTTATCCAATAAGTATTTTAATATGTATTAACCGACCATACGGTGTGACCAGTCACACTAAAAACACGTTATATATTCTAAAATAGAGAAAGTACAAAATTGTGCTTGCTTGCCGCGTTTAAACTTTCCCTACATGTGGTAATAAACAAACAATGATTGAATAATAAGATCGAAAGAAGACTTAATAATATAATCCACTTAAAAGTTAAAATCCGTCATTTTCTTTCACGCATCTATCATCAATTCATATTTCATACCATATCTAAATATGAGTTCAACTTACCGACTTACCGCCGTTTCGGACTCTTTTACTTTTAAATCAAAAATCATATATTAATTTTTTTTTTTAATTTTTAAATCGTAAATCCGGCGTACTCAATTAGTATTTAAGGACCATTTACACCTTCATCCATTCTACCATCTTGACTCACTCAATATCAAAGAGAGAGAAAATAGAGTTAAAAAAAAGAAATAAACCAAGAAAACAAGATCTAAGAAAAAATGCCAGCACTATATATAACAACAAATGTAAATTTGGAAGGTGTTGATGTTGAACCTATCTTCTCTGAAGCTAGTGCTGCTATTGCTTCCATTATCGGCCGCCCTCAACATGTAAGTACACCCTACTCCCTTCTCTGTACTACTAGCTATCGATCGATCATTCATTCATTTATTTGGGTCGGAGTTTGTTTTCTTACGGTGTATATGAATCACAAGGGCATTATAAATTACAAATGGGCTAGGGAGGTTATTTGAAATTTTGTGATATTTTATTTATATAGTTCCTTGACTATCATCGTTGGTATCTATGTCATTAGTTCTTTTTTTTTTTTTTTTTTTTTTTTTTTTTTTTTTTTTTTTGTGTCTCATTAGTAATAGCTTAAATTTGCACGAGAATTCAGACATCTACTATATTGCGGAGTATTATATTTCACTTCTAACTAAATCCACTAAAAATTGGAAAGATTTATGCAACTATCATGGTATTCGTATACTTAGAACATACACAATGATTGTGCATAAGAACCTGATAACAATTTCTAAATAATTGCTAGCTATATGCTAGCCATTGTAGAATTACAACCTCTTGTAACTAAACCAAACTACACTCCACCCAACAAACATATATTGATTTGTTTAATATTTTTTTTTTTATGTATTTGTTTATTATTTTATTTTTTTATATAAATTGTTTATTACAAGAGGATGTAGCTTATCATTGTAGTAGCTTAAGTTATGTAGCTTGAGGATTAATGATGTGACAATCCCAAACTACATCTACATATACATATAACTAGTCATTGTGGATGCTCTTAAAATCAATCAAAAATATCTTTATAGAATACTCCTTCCCTTCCAAACGAATAACTGACACGTTAATTATTTTAGAACAGAAAAAATAATATTTACATGATAGAATGTGTACCAAGTAGTAGAGACTATTATTATGTCCTTAACTAATCTTTAGCTTGAATTCAAAAAAATTCCTTTTTCTTCATTTGCACAAGGTAGACTTAATTCATTAGTGTAGGAAAATCGAAGCTTATGCATGTTTTTTAGAGTAAAAGTTTACTTAGGAGATAATTTTTGTTATATTGTCTCATTTTTGTGCTGCGTGAATACATTCATCAACACAAAATCTTGATCATTAATACGTCTATAAAAGCACAAAACATATACATATATTGAAGATACTTCGGTATAAGCATGTTTAGAATAACAAAACAAGATTAACAACAACCAACCAAAAAAAAAAAAAAAAAAAAGACTGATTCAAATGAATGTCTGTTTACGACATTTTCAATTAGAAGTTGACTAAGGGTTGGTTCAAATATTGCCGTGCTTTTTAAAATAGCTTGTGAGATAGGGAATAAACAAAAGCTATTGACTTAAATTTTAACTACCTTATCTTCAAAAAAGTTGGTGAGCTTTAAAAAATTAAAATTAATATTGAAAAACATCCAATGGTTGTGCATTATTTTGTGTTCATGCCTGTTTGCTTGCTTAGACGTGGAAAGTATATCTCTTCCTAAGCAATGGCAACACATTTATTAGTTCAATATAGAAAATTCTATCTTATATGGGGATTAAGATGTTATGTCAATGTTTTTATCCATTTTGTGGGAAATAGAAGTTTTTAGGAAATATCATCCAAACAATTACTACATAATACGGAGTAGAATGTATTTTTATGGTAAGTTCAGATAAGTTCAAATAAGTTCAGATCAGTGAAAATCAGGTGAATAGAACACACCCTTAATGTTTTAGGGCATGTTTTATTCAACCGATTTTCAATTATTTAAACTTAAATTAAATTTATTAAAATTTATTTTAGTTATAATTTTTACTTAGGTAACCCTTATAAAAAATTATTGTTCCTATTCCTAAATTGAACTTATCTTACCTTATTTTTCTTAGACTGAACTTATATGAACTTAACTTAACAGAACTTATTAAATCTGAAATAAATGAAAATAAGGTAAATAAAACAGATCCTTAATATAATATATCTTGATTTTTTACATTTCTGCATAACTTTGAGCATTAGAATTTAAAATAAGTTGGATTGTAGTGGCGCATCTTGTATGTTGGAGAGATGGAGGGAGTCAGAGAGCTGAGTGATAAAGGTTGTGTACAAAAGGAATCGGATGGATAAGTAATTGGTCCCTATGTAGTTGGGCAAGTTCAACTTTAAAAGCATTGATTGGTGATAGAACGATAGAAGTTGTGTAGTTGTGTATAGTGATTTATTTATGGAGGTCCTTGTACCATATAATCATATATAGGCTAAAACTACATATTATGGATAGGCAAAGAGTGAGAGATAGCTCAAATGGTTAGAGTTTTCCTTCAAGTTTTAGGAGATCTTGAGATCGATTCACACCCCCGTCCTTTGTGGCTCTCTAAACACCAAAAAAACATATTGGCTAGGCAAGTTCATTTTTTTTGGTGTTCCATCCGGTTCACCTTTTGGGCTAATCCAGATTCGGGGATCAGTTCTGGGTGGTTAGGTTCCAGTCCCCTCCCGATTGTTGTTGCGGGGGATCGAACATGAGTGCTCCCTACCAAGTGTAGTCCCAATCACCACTACACCAACAACCAATTGGTGGCAAGTTCATTTGTTTGGGCAAGTTGTTCAACTTTAAAACACTGAATTGTCATGTACTCACGTCCATTTGGGGGTGCATAGGAAGTAAATGCTCAAAATGGATTGTTTACCTTCCATATGTTATTAATTTTAATATAAATTTAAATGAGACGGATAAATTAAGACGAAATGATGAATTTTAGGGACTTAATAATTTGTTATATGTAGTCGTATAGTGTAATTAATTTGAGCAATGATTATAGGTGTGTTCGAAAAAAATATAGTGTAGATCGAAGTGGCTATTAGCTATGGTATATTGTCACATTACCGACTCCATGTATGGGATTAAAGTTTTGATTGGTTGATTGACTGATTATGTAACACCCCAATAATTCTCCCTTTTTCAAACCACTTACTTTAAATAAAATAGTGGAGAACCATTGACATGTTACCGCCACGTGTTAAAACGTTAAGGCTTTATCAAAGTATCGCAGCGGAAAAATCAAACTTAAGTATTTAAAATAACACAATTTAGAAAACGAATAAGTCAAAGCTTACAAATTGGAACCATATAAGGCCCTTATTTAAAACCAAACCAATATTAAAAATCCAAAACATAAACGAAATAGCAAAGCATAAATAAGTTCAACACAAGAATCGAATACTCTCAATCACACCAATCCCTTGACAATGCGTTTGTCAAATCCCTTAACTTCACATCATCAAGCTAACCTGTGCATACTGCTCCCCAATAATACAAGTGTAATAATTGGATCATCACAGGGTCATTGAAAGGCGAAGGCCATGACCAAAAGAAAACACACACAAAAGCACGCAATCAGCAAAGCTGAGTACATACAAGCTACAACATACCAAACCTAGCATGCTCAATTAATTAAAGTAAATAAACATACAACACGAATTCATTAATCAAGACTCCACACTTAGACAATTTAATTGACTCAACATACTTACTAAATTCCAAACACTTGACTCATCATATTCAATTTAATAAATTTAATTTAGTTTGGAGTAAGCAATAGACCAGGTTGTCCAATCCAGGTCCCAAATGACCATTTGAAATAAAAGTTTAGCGCGATGCAAGAATGGGCGCGACTCCATTCTCACAAAGTTAGTCTAGGATAATCAACATTACTAGCTCAATTAAATAATGTAGTTCAAAACTACATAACACATTGTACTCTGAAAATAACCTTTATCAACTCAACCTCGAATAATAATACAAACCTTTACTCAACTCTCTATCCCGTAAGTGTGCCATGCTCATTGTTCTATACCTAGCCTTAGACATGGGTAATTCGAATAAAACCAACAAGTATAAAAACTTGAATACTCCCAATAACTAGAAAACACCTTGAACCAGACCACATACGGGTCAATTCCCACTGTAGGGGACCATAGAAAAATAAATAATAAAGATTGTACCTCATTCTTAACTCATGATCATTATCTCATTACCAACATGCCAAGGACTAAGGTCTATAACGCTGAGCCTCAAACCCATAACAAAATAAATAATTCTCAACCTTTTGATCTCACACATTGATCAAATAACCATTCACAAATTAATAAATAATATCTCAATATTGGCACAAGTTCCCAATTCATAAAATATCTCAACTCTTAAAACACATACTAATAACCCAAATATAATCATATCTCAACCCAAAAATAATACTCTGCATTAATAATCCTAAAACCTCAAGAACAATACTCCCTATAGCAATAACATTAAAAAAAACCCAGAAATATAACACAATCATTCAATATAACAATAGTAGCAAGACAATTAAATCAGATCATATCATAAAATTATATACGTCAATCATATATACATACACTCAAGCATATGAATATCCAATTATACAATAATAATATAAGGTAATAATTAATAAATTCATTCCACTTAAACCATTCAATTCCAATCCTTTAATAAACCAAATGTGGTTAACAAACCAATCCAATAAAATTATGCTTGTATCAACATTCCATACAAACATTTTATCCAATATAATTCAACATGTTTGCATCCATAATTCCATACAAACATAATCAATTCACCAAAACATGTTTCATAAACATAAGCACATGAATTAAATCAAGGTGTAACCAAACAATTTCCATCCAAGTGTTCCCTAATCATGAAACTAAGTTCTTTCCTTTTGGTACCTAAACATGATACTACTTATAACGAAGTAGACATGTACGTACCTCATACAAACAATCCTTTTGAGCCACTTTTAATCACTTAAAATTCTCCTAGGGAATAATCACTTCCTAGAAAACAACCAACAATTAATATTACTATCCCAAGTAATTTCCAACAATATAATATGATGAAAAACTTATTAAAATAAATAAAACATATATTTATATGCTTAATTAACTTTAAAAATAATTAATTTTATTAATCAAACTCAAGGATAAAATTTTAAAAATAAAAAACTTCGTTAAAAATGAAAAACTGCCCGAAAATCATATTTAGAGGCAGAATTTGGCCACGAGAGGGTGGTGCTCACTACCAAAGGTAGTGAGTCTTTCTTAAAACATCGTTTCCACATGGAAAACACTACTTTTTTGTCAAAATCGGATGAGTTCAGAACCTGATCGGGATTAAAACGGGATTAATATTAACGAACCGAAATCTAAACATTAAAATACGAATTTACGTGCTCAAAATAATCTGGAAACTAATTAGTAATATAATCACCAAAATTTCAAAACATCATTACTATAAAAGCCCTAAATCAATTGTTCATAAAAACCCTAAAATCATGATTTTCAATAAATTGAAACCCTAGGTTTATAATTCATAAAATATGAAATTTATAACATAAATATAATCTGAAATTTATAATCTTTATACCATTAAAATATAATTTAATACTAAAAATATAATCTTTATACTAAAATCAAAACCCAAAACAATTAAAATAACATTAAGCAAAATAATGAAACAAAGGAGGATGAAAATAAGACTAACCTTTTTGTGTGGGAAATTTTGGGGATGTATGGGGTATTTATAGGAGAGAGAGTGGTGTAGGGTTAGTTTTAAGATTGGGCCTCATAAAATTAATGGGCCAATTAAGAAAAGAAAGTGGGTTTGGTTTGTTTGCTGGATATAAATTAGTGAAGAAAGGTTCATAAAAAGTTCTTTGTAATAAAATCGTTCATCAAACCCAAAAATAATTTGAAACTTTTGAAATTAAATCCGAAAAAAAATACAAATAAATATTATGAATAAAATATAATTTCATTACTAATATATTTAAAAATACGGGGGATTACAATCTACCCCTCTTAAAAGAAGTTTCGTCCCGAAACTTAGCACAAAATCCCTTAAATTGCAAAACTTTTGCATAAAGCCATTTCAAAAATTTCAAAATTATATCCCAATTGTGTCATAATATCGACACTAATACTTTATCACCATTCCAATTTACGCACTTCACTAGATGCGTAAACAAATAAAATCGCTATGAAAAGCATGAAAACACCATAAAATAGCATAAAATAGGGTAAAAAAAAACGCGAAATTATACGCATTCTACCCCCCTTAAAGAACAAGAGTTACGCCCTCGTAACTCACCTCATTAAACAACTTAGGTTATCTCTTTCTCATATCATCCTCGGCCTCCCAATGGCTCATGTTTTCCTCACTTTTCGAGTATACCAAAATATCATCAATAAAAACAACTACAAACTTGTTCATGGAATACTCGATTCATCAAGTCTATAAAAATTGCAAGTGCATTGGTCAACTCAAAAGACAAAACTGTAAACTCGTAGTGCCCATATCTAATCCTAAAAGCAGTCTTAGGTATATCCTTATCAGCCACTCTTAATTGATGATACCCCGAACGTAAATCAATCTTGAAAAACACACTAGCTCCCTTCAATTGATCAAACAAATCATCGATCTTGGGTAGTGGGTACTTATTCTTTATTGTGACATTATTTCAACTCTCTATAATCGATCCACAATCTCATGCTCCCATATTTCTTCTTCACAAAATACATCCAAAACTCATTCACAATTGGCACATCTTCCACATTCACTTACTACTCATTTCCAAGTCTTGCACACAATAAAAGAACAAAGGATGTCCCTTACGTACAAGTTTTGACAACTTTAACGCAGAAATAATCCCAATACCATTTGGTTTCCCAAAACGTCTGTAATACACAATCTCCCCCAAAGAACTCCTTAAGTAAACATTCTTTATCTCACAATCAATCTTATATTAGCTTATAAGTGGCTAACCAATCTATTCCCAAAATGACATCAAGGTCATCCAACTCAAATTCTATAAGATCAGATGGAAAATCAGTCTCTCCAATCCTCAAAGGTAAACCCTTATGTATCTTGGTGCACCTCACAACCTCACTAGTAGGCAAACTAATAAGCAAGTCAATCGAATTTGGTTCAACTAGTCCTAATAGCAGCAGCTAAAGCATCATTGTTAGCCATCCTCCTTCTCTACCTAGAAATGTAACACACTCTTAGGCTGACATCAGCGCGAAAAAAACTCTTCTTGCTTAATAAATCACATTCATAATCATCAAATATATATATTAAGGTAGAAAGGTGGACACGGCCACACAATCGCCCCTAATAAGTCACTTTCAAAGGAAATGATTATTTATTTTTAATCATTCCTACGCACACGAAAATTAAATAAAATAATTCCCTTGATTCAATTCCACCAAAATTCATGCATCAAGTGCATAACATCATTAAATTAACACACATTAGTAGACACATAATTACATGCTTCACACAAATAAATTAAATCATTTAAACATTTCACATTACACAAAGAATCTCATTCCCTTCCATTCCATATGACATGCTTTAATCCTTAAACATGATACTAAGTGATCACTCAAGTTTGCACCATTACATGAACATACACAATTAAATAACTTGCATGATCACTTCATACAATATAAAAGCATTAAGTAATTAATTACAATGCATAAAGAAATAAATAATCTATTCTATACGCCCTTTCTAATGCTACCCAAATCTCACCGATAAGCAAAATAAGCACACAAGTTAGGAATAAAAATAAATAATTAAATTCATTTTATTTCAAAATAACAAAAATACTTTGAAAATATATAAAACAAATAAATAAACTTTTTTTATTAAATGCCGAAATAAATATATTAGAATAGAATAATTTTTGAAAATCTAAGTTAACTTTAAATAAGGTAGTCGAATAAACTCATTAGATTTAAAACGTTAGGCGCCTAAAAACTTTAAATTAATTTTAGTGGTAATTAAATCGAACCTAAGCTCCCAGATACCACTTTGTAACACCCCAATAATTCTCCCTTTTTCAAACCACTTACTTTAAATAAAATAGTGGAGAACCATTGACATGTTACCGCCACGTGTTAAAACGTTAAGGCTTTATCAAAGTATCGCAGCGGAAAAATCAAACTTAAGTATTTAAAATAACACAATTTAGAAAACGAATAAGTCAAAGCTTACAAATTGGAACCATATAAGGCCCTTATTTAAAACCAAACCAATATTAAAAATCCAAAACATAAACGAAATAGCAAAGCATAAATAAGTTCAACACAAGAATCGAATACTCTCAATCACACCAATCCCTTGACAATGCGTTTGTCAAATCCCTTAACTTCACATCATCAAGCTAACCTGTGCATACTGCTCCCCAATAATACAAGTGTAATAATTGGATCATCACAGGGTCATTGAAAGGCGAAGGCCATGACCAAAAGAAAACACACACAAAAGCACGCAATCAGCAAAGCTGAGTACATACAAGCTACAACATACCAAACCTAGCATGCTCAATTAATTAAAGTAAATAAACATACAACACGAATTCATTAATCAAGACTCCACACTTAGACAATTTAATTGACTCAACATACTTACTAAATTCCAAACACTTGACTCATCATATTCAATTTAATAAATTTAATTTAGTTTGGAGTAAGCAATAGACCAGGTTGTCCAATCCAGGTCCCAAATGACCATTTGAAATAAAAGTTTAGCGCGATGCAAGAATGGGCGCGACTCCATTCTCACAAAGTTAGTCTAGGATAATCAACATTACTAGCTCAATTAAATAATGTAGTTCAAAACTACATAACACATTGTACTCTGAAAATAACCTTTATCAACTCAACCTCGAATAATAATACAAACCTTTACTCAACTCTCTATCCCGTAAGTGTGCCATGCTCATTGTTCTATACCTAGCCTTAGACATGGGTAATTCGAATAAAACCAACAAGTATAAAAACTTGAATACTCCCAATAACTAGAAAACACCTTGAACCAGACCACATACGGGTCAATTCCCACTGTAGGGGACCATAGAAAAATAAATAATAAAGATTGTACCTCATTCTTAACTCATGATCATTATCTCATTACCAACATGCCAAGGACTAAGGTCTATAACGCTGAGCCTCAAACCCATAACAAAATAAATAATTCTCAACCTTTTGATCTCACACATTGATCAAATAACCATTCACAAATTAATAAATAATATCTCAATATTGGCACAAGTTCCCAATTCATAAAATATCTCAACTCTTAAAACACATACTAATAACCCAAATATAATCATATCTCAACCCAAAAATAATACTCTGCATTAATAATCCTAAAACCTCAAGAACAATACTCCCTATAGCAATAACATTAAAAAAAACCCAGAAATATAACACAATCATTCAATATAACAATAGTAGCAAGACAATTAAATCAGATCATATCATAAAATTATATACGTCAATCATATATACATACACTCAAGCATATGAATATCCAATTATACAATAATAATATAAGGTAATAATTAATAAATTCATTCCACTTAAACCATTCAATTCCAATCCTTTAATAAACCAAATGTGGTTAACAAACCAATCCAATAAAATTATGCTTGTATCAACATTCCATACAAACATTTTATCCAATATAATTCAACATGTTTGCATCCATAATTCCATACAAACATAATCAATTCACCAAAACATGTTTCATAAACATAAGCACATGAATTAAATCAAGGTGTAACCAAACAATTTCCATCCAAGTGTTCCCTAATCATGAAACTAAGTTCTTTCCTTTTGGTACCTAAACATGATACTACTTATAACGAAGTAGACATGTACGTACCTCATACAAACAATCCTTTTGAGCCACTTTTAATCACTTAAAATTCTCCTAGGGAATAATCACTTCCTAGAAAACAACCAACAATTAATATTACTATCCCAAGTAATTTCCAACAATATAATATGATGAAAAACTTATTAAAATAAATAAAACATATATTTATATGCTTAATTAACTTTAAAAATAATTAATTTTATTAATCAAACTCAAGGATAAAATTTTAAAAATAAAAAACTTCGTTAAAAATGAAAAACTGCCCGAAAATCATATTTAGAGGCAGAATTTGGCCACGAGAGGGTGGTGCTCACTACCAAAGGTAGTGAGTCTTTCTTAAAACATCGTTTCCACATGGAAAACACTACTTTTTTGTCAAAATCGGATGAGTTCAGAACCTGATCGGGATTAAAACGGGATTAATATTAACGAACCGAAATCTAAACATTAAAATACGAATTTACGTGCTCAAAATAATCTGGAAACTAATTAGTAATATAATCACCAAAATTTCAAAACATCATTACTATAAAAGCCCTAAATCAATTGTTCATTAAAAACCCTAAAATCATGATTTTCAATAAATTGAAACCCTAGGTTTATAATTCATAAAATATGAAATTTATAACATAAATATAATCTGAAATTTATAATCTTTATACCATTAAAATATAATTTAATACTAAAAATATAATCTTTATACTAAAATCAAAACCCAAAACAATTAAAATAACATTAAGCAAAATAATGAAACAAAGGAGGATGAAAATAAGACTAACCTTTTTGTGTGGGAAATTTTGGGGATGTATGGGGTATTTATAGGAGAGAGAGTGGTGTAGGGTTAGTTTTAAGATTGGGCCTCATAAAATTAATGGGCCAATTAAGAAAAGAAAGTGGGTTTGGTTTGTTTGCTGGATATAAATTAGTGAAGAAAGGTTCATAAAAAGTTCTTTGTAATAAAATCGTTCATCAAACCCAAAAATAATTTGAAACTTTTGAAATTAAATCCGAAAAAAAATACAAATAAATATTATGAATAAAATATAATTTCATTACTAATATATTTAAAAATACGGGGGATTACAGATTAATTAATTGATATTTTGTCACATTGGTATATATGTTACTCCGTACCAAAGGCAACAAAGTAAATAGACCCAAACGCATCTATATAAAGTGCTTGTGGGTCTATGCGTCATAGCTAGTTACTAACGTTAGTGGTTCACTGTATAACTGTATTTGCGTCGTGTAAGTTGTGTTACTCCAACATATGTCCAAAATGGAAAATCAAAGTGTCGTCTCCACTACTTTAATAAACATAGTACATAAGTGACTTGTATTACTAAAATCAAAAATCATGGACTATGCTGTATAAATTGGATCGTGATTTTAGTCATATGGAGGGCCCTAATTTGGCAGAATTAACACCACTTTACTTGGCTAGTTTTCAGAGAGAGAAGAACGAACAACAAGTTTGTCACTTTGTTGTCAATAGGGCTAGTGCAATGTTTGATACTCCCCAAATGTGGATAGCGATAAAAATAAGTTACTCACTCCGTTGCATAATAATCGCAATGATATAGAATGCATATAGTTTAAGAAAAAAAAAATAGATTTGTAGGCTTTAATAAAATAATATAGAGAAATAATAAAATAGTACTCCATAGTGTAGTAGATAGAGTTAGTAGGAGAGAGAAATAATAAAATATTTATAAAGTGATAATTAATAAAATAATAATAAGTTCTTACCAAATAAGAAAGTGTAGTAATTATTATAAAATGGACATAAAAAGAAAGTGTTGCGATTATTACAAAATACAGGTAGTAAAAAGGAAGAGAATCAATATAATTTTTTGGTATTTTGATTTAAATTTTTCGCCTTAAAGTTAAATCCAAGGTTAGGAGCAATTCAATTTTGATTTAAATTGTTATCGTAATTGATTGATAATGTTATCCGAATCCTTCTCAAGTTGACATCACATGATTTAAATTTGAGAGAAATAATGAAACTCAAATATGAATCTAATTATTATCCCAATCCAATTAGAAATGAATTGTATTATGAATTTAATAGATTTAGTCTGAATCAGACTCATCTAGTTAGTGTTTCTTTAACAAAGAAAGATCAATTTACTTTAGCCCTTTATACATTTTCAATAGTTGTTTTCAATGTCTCCTACATGCTATGTTTCCTTTAATCAATAGTCTGATTCATATGCATATATCTTATAACAACAACCACTCAATAGGGACTAAGACATTTTTGGTCAACTTTAATTGAATTATTAGTCCCAAAAATGAAAATAATTAGCATTATTCCATAATTATTGTTAGTTCCTTTTTTTTTTAATTACCCTTAGAAGTAGTTGCAAGCTGAGCTAACTGAAAATGATTGTACAATTAATTATAATCACTTATTATAATAAGAGCTATGTATAGCATTAAAAACACTCCTGGAAATTATATAAAATTAGAAATTCACGCGTAAATCAGTGTAATTAGTGTATTTTTGACGCGATTTTCTAAATTTATACAATATTGAAGAGTGTTTTTTATGCTTATATGTAACTCTAAGGGATATGTACAGCATTTTCCTAATTTTATTTATGTATTATATATTTATAATATGATTGCATTTATTATTTCAGTTGGTGATGGTGGTAGTGAAAGGATCAGTACCAATATCATTTACAGGAACAAAAGATCCAGCAGCATTTGCACAATTAATATCAATGGGTGGTATTAATAAAGTTGTCAAGAAAAATTTAATAACAAGTCTTGGTGCTATTCTTCAGAATCATTTAACTATTCCCCCTGCTAGATTTTTCTGCCATGTTATTGATACTACTGCTGGTCGCCCACAATCTAAGCTTTAATTTCTTGTAATCTTGATTAAATTATTTTAATTTAATTTGGTTTTCCCTTGTGTAAACCCAATTAAAATTGATGTATCAATTGGAATAAATTTTTGTGGCAAATGGTTATATTGAATATTTTTGAAAATAAATTATTATTATGATGGTTCTAGTTAGGATTAATTTGAAGATTTTCTACTGGGTAAATAAATCAACCACTTTTTCCATAAAAGTGGGTCCTACAGTGACGATGACTGGATAAAGTTGTTGATTTATTTACCAAAATGTCATGTGATAAACAAATTTGTTCATCCCAGAGATTAATTGGGGCTTCCTCTTTTCGAGGAACTAGAAATGGAGGAAAGTTATGCATTTACTAATGCATAACATTGATTAAAATATTATAAAAACACATGGTAGAGAGAGAAAAGAGGAGAGAGATAGGAAGAGAGAGGCATGTAGGTGGACCATACCTATTTTTTGGTCGGATTATATCACGTGATGGGGGACCACATGCTGATTGTTCCACTGAAAGTTTATATAGTACAATTGAAACCTCAGTGGTACTATTTACGCATAAATTTAGTACAACTAAATGCATATATAATACCATTATGTGCACATATAGTATCACTGTATATTCAATGGTACCATTTGATCATCCAATGATATCAGAATATTTATTCGTTTGTACATATGCATAATTACATGAATACCCTTTGTTATGCATTTCTAAATGCCTAACATTCCTCCTTTTAAAATTCCTCTCCCCTTTTCTACTCCGATCCCTACATTCTTTATTGATTGGTTGACTCAAGATTTTGTTGCATGCAAATGGAAATTAATATTTTAAGGATAAATATATAAACTTGGCCACGTTTGATTTGTTTCGATTGTTGCTTTCTAAATACTTAATTATTTACAACCTCCAATCTAAATTACTCGCAACTTTGAAATATTTTATATCTCACAAATAATACCCTAAAGTTGCGAGTAATTTGGACCGGAGGTAGTATATAGTTTTTTAAATACATAATTTGAGATATTTTAGTTACAATGTTGTTTTGAAAACTGTGTAAAAAGCAAATAAAACATTGAATTAGAAACGAGAGTTAATGTAATTCTTAATCCTTTGAATTGCTTATATGATTACTAGAAATCTACAAATATGAGTTTTTGCCCTTTTATAGTAATGCATATGTGTATATAGTTTTTTGTTTTTTTTTTTTTTTTTTTTTTTTTTTTTTTTTTTTTTGAAAAAGCATATGAGTATATAGTTGATATAACTAGCTAGTATGATGATATCCCAGCCCAACCGAAACATATAAAAGTTGACTATATATTGATATGGATCAGTGACGGATTCAGGATTTCCGATATGGTAGGTCACCATCCAATTTTGTGGGTTCAAAATCAAAAAAAAAAAGAATGATAATGTATCAATTAAAGATTCAATACATAAGTTCAAATTTTGGATTACAAATGAATCGCACTTTGAATAAAAAAAAAAAAAAAAAAAAAAAAAAAAAAAAAAAAAAAAACCTACAAAAGCATTCTTCAAGTTTTCATACCTTGAAAGCGTGTTAATACGTAAGTATCACTAACTCTAACAAATGATTCTCTCTCAAGAAATGGCAATCAAGACATCAAATCAATTTTACATCAATCATCAATTAAAAACCCAAACAACCAAATATCCAACACCACAAATTCACAACAATAATATTGAATCAATTTTTCAGTTATAAATTTCCAATTAGCAAAACAACAATTATCAATTAATAAAATTAACTAAATTGAAGTATTAAAGTAGATAAAAACTCTAGCGTAGTCGTCGACTATGGACGACTATGCTAAGAGATTAAATCTAGACCGTTCGATATTTATTTATCTAATCATAGCTATCCAATTTAACACCTATGCTACACAGTCATTAAAAACTTATTTGTTTACTAGATAATTCTTTTTACCCAAATTAAATTGTTTTTTACTAAAAAAAAAAAAAAGTAAATTTAATATATTATCTTCAACCTTAAATCATCTTTGACATTAAAATAGAACTTGATCTTGATTTTCAACTTATGTCGTCATCTTCATCCTTAAACATTCCATCATCAACCAAAAATTTATCATCCTTAAATTAAACATCCCATCTTCAACCAAAAATGCAGTATATAAACCTTATTTAAATTAAATGTATAAATTTTAACTTCCTCTTTAACTTATATCGATCATCTTCATCCCAAAACCCTCATGTTTAACCTCATAATTACGATTTTGTGTTAACTTATGATCAGGCGTATGATTGAAAGATTAATAAGCCATCATTGAATGTTTAGAATTTATTTTCTGGTTATATTATCTTATAATTTCGAAAGTAGTCATATGCTTTTTTGTTTAACTTTGATTATTAGTCATATGAATTTGTGAATGATCATCCACCATTGTTGAATGTTGAAGCTATGGACATTATTTTAGGTTGAAGACGGTGAAAAATAAATAAATAAATAAATAAAAACTAACTAAAAACTGGTGTTTAATTCCATAATTTAAGGTAATATTTCTCTTAATTAAAAAAAACTTTTAATTATGTTAATAAATAGCTATAAAATCATAATATAAAGGGATATTATTATTAAATAATATCATTGACTAATTGATATTACTTCACCATCATTTACCTTGATTTATTCTTTTAAATATGCATATATATATATATATATACTCCATATCTTTATGATTTATTTTTAAATAAAATAATTCAATATTTTTTTCCCATTAAGCATATCTGTATGTCCTTCTTAATCGTTCTTCTCCACAAATTTAATTAAGAGAATGTCAATTTCTGATAACTTTTATCATTAATTAAGTAGTAGTATAAATTTTGTAATCAAATCAAAATGCTATAGCAGTTATGTTAAAAAATTACGTACCCTTAAATAATAATAAAAAAAAAGGCAAAATGTTCAAAAATGCTATAGCATTTATTTTGTATATATATTATTTGGTTATTCCTAGTTAAAATATTAGGCGTTATATGTGTTGCTCTAGTGGTGCCACTAGTGCGGTAGTGTAATCAGCGGTTCGAAAGCTCTAGACAATTTATAATTTATATTATTTTGCTATAAACTAATGTAATTTTTCAAAGTCTGCTTTTTCTTTTTGTTTATTTGGTTGCAATCGTATAACTTTTATAACAGATGCACTCTAATTGAGTTTTGAAAATTAAGATTTATAATTTTTTTATTTTGATATATTTTTTTTTTGAAGGAAATTTATTTTGAAATAAACTAACGTAATTTTTCAAAGTTTGCTTTTTTTTTTTTTAATAGTACAGTTTCACATATTTATCTAGTCATCATAAAATTAAATGTACAAGATTACTAGATTAGCTATAATTCTATGTAGCCAATAAAATCCTTTCCAAAAATTTGCATGTTTTTATCCTCGAAGACTATTTAATAGCTGTCAAAATTTTTTTTTTTTTTTTTTTTTTGAAGGAAATTTATTTTGATATAAACTAACGTAATTTTTCAAAGTTTGCTTTTTTTTTTTTTTTTAAATGTACATCTTTCAAAAAAATAAAAATTAAATGTACAAGATTACTAGATTAGCTATAATTCTTTGTAGCCATTAAAATCCTTTCCGAAAATTTGTATGTTTTTATCCTCGAAGACTATTTAATAGCTGTCAAAATTCAAGCAAGCACAATTTATTTTATTTTATTTTTTTTTTTTTTTTTTTTGTGAGGTTCAAGCACGCGTATACTTAAACAAAAGGTAAGATTAGTCATCTACAAACCAAATTAAGTATAACATGTGATTTATTTTAAATTCCAAAGACACATGATTTAGAAAAACTATATTGATGGATTACTCCCTGCGTTCCTAAATTACATTCCTATTTCTGGTATTTATTCCTCACATAATAGAGAAAAGTAGGAATGTAATTTAGGAACGGAGGGAGTATATTATAATAATCATATTATTGCCTAGTCCCAATAAGTGTTGTTAGTTTAGTCTCAATCTAGAATATTTGAAAGTTATTACAATTAAATTAAGTCGTCTCAATTAAGTATTATAGATAGGTTACCAACTAAACATAGTTGAAGTTTATTACAATCAATAGGCAATCCCAAATAGGTATTATAGAGTCCAATATAATATAGTTGAAGGTTGTTAAAATCAAATTAGGCTGTCTCAACTAAGTATTATAGAGTCCTAATAGAATATTTGAAGGTTGTTAAAATCAAATTAGGAAGTCCCAACTAAGTATTGTAGAATTCTAATAAGAATATTTGAAGGTTATTATAATCAGATTAGGCAGTCCCAATTAAGTATTATGGAGTCTAATAAAAAAATAATTGAAGGTTATTACAATCAAATTAGGCAGTCCCAACTAAGTATTATTGTAGAGTCCTAATAAGAATATTTGAAGGTTCTTAAAATTAATCAAATTAGGCAGTGCCAATTAAATATTATAGAGTCTAATAAAAAAAAGTTGAAGGTTATTACTGTAACACCCCAATAATTTTCCCTTTTTCAACCACTTACTTTAAATAAAAATAGAGGAGAACCATTGACATGTTACCGCCACGTGTTAAAACGTTAAGGCTTTATCAAAGTATTGCAGCGGAAATCCAACTTAAATCTTAAAATAATATAATTTAGAAAACCAATAAGTCAAAGCTTACAAATTGGAACCATAAAGGCCCTTATTAAAACCAAACCAATAATCAAAGTCCCAAAACATAATTAAAGTAGTAAAACATAAATAAGTTCAACACAAAGAACGAATACTCTCAATCACACCAATCCCTTGACAATGTGTATGTCAAATCCCCAAACTTCACATCATCAAGCTAACCTGTGCAATACTGCTCCCCAATAATACAAGTGTAATAATTGGATCATCACAGGGTCATTGAAAGGCGAAGACCATGACCAAAAGTAAACACACAAAAGCACGCAATCAGCAAAGCTGAGTACATACAAGCTACAACGCACAAAACCTGACATGCTCAACTACTTAAAGTAAATAAACATACAACACGAATTCATTAATCAAGACTCCACACTTAAACAATTCACTCGACTCAACATACTTGCTAATCAATTCCAAACACTTGACTCTTTATATTTAATTTAATTAATTTAGTTTGGAGTAAGCAATAGACGAGGTTGTCCAATCCACCAAATCATTTTGGTCCCAAATGACCATTTAAAATAAAAGTTTAGCGCGATGCAAGAATGAGCGCGACTCCATTCTCACAAAGTTAGTCTAGGATCCCATCTAACTTTCATTATAAAATAAAATGTAAATACCAAAAGAAAAGAGGACATGTTGATCAAACAAGCCTCGGAAAGCCACGGGCTACCACCGTGTACCAATCAATCAATCAATCAATCAAAGCCTTAATCCCAAAAGTGGGGTCGGCTAACATGAACCAAATTTGATTATTCCGTGTAGTCATCAACATAAATCTTTCTCCTCCATCCCTTACGATCCAAAACTTCATCCTCACGTAAATCCATGCACTTCATATCCTTCCTCACTCCTTCCAACCAAGTCATCTTTGGTCTCCCTCTTCCTCGTTTAATCCCTCCATGGTCCCACTCTTCCACTCTTCGCACCGGTGCACCCTCGGGTCTCCGTCTTACATGTCCAAACCAACGCAGACGATTTTCCCTTAATTTATCTACAATGCCCGCCACACCTACTTTCTTGCGAATAACCTCATTTCTGATTCTATCTCTTAAAGTGTTTCCACACATCCACCTTAACATGCGCATTTCCGTAACCTCCATCTTTTTAATATGCTCTTTCTTAGAAGCCCAACATTCTGTACCATAGAGCAACACTGGTCTTATGGCAGTCCTGTAGAATTTTCCCTTCAACTTTAAGGGAATGCTGCGGTCGCATAGCACTCCCGTGGCCGCTCTCCATTTAAGCCACCCTGACTTAATCCTGTGGGTCACGTCTTGATCAATGTCACCATTCTTCTGGATGATCGACCCTAGGTACTTAAAACATTCACTCATGGTCAAATCCTTTCCATCCAAACTCACCACTTCATTGCTTGTCCCCCTCTGAGTGCCAAAACGACATACCAAATATTCAGTCTTACTCCGACTTAGCTTAAACCCTCTAGATTCCAACCTTTGCCTCCATTGCTCCAACTTGACATTAACCCCATCCTTAGTCTCATCCACCAAAACGATATCATCTGCGAACAGCATACACCATGGAACCTCATCTTGAATTGGTCTAGTTAATTCGTCTAGAACCGTTGCAAAAAGAAAAGGGCTTAATGCAGACCCTTGATGCAATCCGATTGTAATAGGGAAATCTTTTGTCAACCCTCCGCATGTCCTCACATTTGTTGACACATCCCGATACATATCCTTAACTAGGTCTACATACCTTCGTGGGATACCTTTCTTCAACATTGCCCACCAAAGTATCTCTCTTGGCACCTTGTCATATGCCTTCTCTAAATCAATAAAGACCATATGAAGATCTTTCTTCTTTACCCTATAAAACTCCATCATTTGTCTTATCAAATGGATTGCCTCCATAGTAGATCTCCCAGGCATAAAACCAAATTGGTTATCTGAAATGCTTGTGCATGCCCTCAACCTTTGTTCAATCACCCTTTCCCACAACTTCATAGTATGGCTCATAAGCTTAATTCCTCGATAGTTAGAACAATCTTGAGCGTCTCCTTTGTTTTTATAAACCGGGACCAAGGTGCTCTTCCTCCAATCTTGTGGGATCCTTGTAGCCGTCCATATCTTGTTGAAAAGGTTTGTTAACCAATCAATACCAATCTTACCCAAACACCTCCACACCTCTATCGGTACCCCATCAGGGCCAACCGCCTTCTTAGGTTTCATCTTCCTCAGTGCAATCTCCACCTCTACTCTCCTAATCCTTCGCACATACTCCATGTTGATTTCTTCATCACTCATAGAGGTATCTCCTATCACAACTCCATTACTTCCATTAAATAATTCATCGAAGTACCCCTTCCACCTGTCCTTGATGCCCTCCTCTTGCACTAGGACCATTTGGTTCTTATCTTTGACACACTTCACCATGCCAATATCCTTCCTTGCCTCTTGTCTTCTCTTTGCCATCTTATAAATGATCCTTTCTCCCTCCTTGGAATCAAGCTTTTCATAAACCTCCTGATATGCCTTTTCTTTTGCTTGGCGAACAGCTGCCTTTGCCTTACTCTTAGCCTCCTTATACGCTGCAAAGGTTTCATCACTCCTACATTTTCCTAAGGCTTGATAGCATTCCCTTTTTTGCTTAATTACTGCTTTCACCTCTTCATTCCACCACGAAGTATCTCTCTGTACCGAAGTTCTTCCCCTTACTTCCCCTAAGACCTCTTTGGCCACTCTTAGGAAACAGTTCTTCATTCGTAACCAGGTCATGTCCGGATCCACCTCTCCATCCCAATCCGCTTCTTCAATTACCTTTTCTGTAAAAACCTTAGCTTTTGCATCCCTTAGGGTCCACCATCTTATCCTTGGTTCTTCTTGTCTAACTTTTTTCTTCGCCTTCTCTTTCAGACGAATAGTCATTACCAATAGCCGGTGTTGGGTGACCACACTCTCCCCTGGGATAACCTTACAGTTTATGCAACTTTGTCTATCTATGCTCCTTGTGAGCAGGAAGTCTATTTGAGTTGCATTTGCTCCATTCCGAAAAGTTATCAAGTGTGAATCCCTCTTCTTAAACCAAGTATTAGCCAAAATTAAATCATATGATTGGGCAAAATCCATAATAGCTTCACCACCGGCGTCCCTCTGCCCATACCCAAAGCCTCCATGGACACTCTCATAGCCATCTCGGCTCGCCCCAACGTGCCCATTTAGATCCCCTCCAATATATAACTTCTCTGAGTGGTGGACACCCTGCACCACCTCGTCTAGGTCCTCCCAAAATTGTCGTTTCTCTTCTGCATCTAAACCCACTTGGGGAGCATAAGCACTGATAACATTCACAATCTCCTTGCCACATAGCAACTTCAGCCTTATCAACCTATCGTTCTTCCGATAGACCTCGATCACCTCTTTTGCCAACCTCTCATCGAGAACCACACCAACTCCGTTCCTAGCTCCACCATTCCTTGTTCTGTGGCTCGTTTCTTGCCCAACATACCATACCTTATACCCCAAAACCAAGCCTCGAGCTCCTTCTCCTGTCCATCTTGTCTCTTGGAGGCACATGATGTTCACGCGTCGTCTTTTCATTACTTCTACCAATTCTGCTGATTTTCCCGTAAGAGACCCCACATTCCAAGAACCAATCCGCAAACTAAATTCTTTTCTCCTACGCTCCCTCCTGATCCCAACTCCAAGTCCTTAATTATTTGACACCACAATTGGGCAATATGGCGCGTCGCTTCTGGGCGACCACCGTGTACCCCAACCCATAATTGTCAATACTCTAGAAGTGCACGCTTTCTAGAGTTTTATTGCTCATCCATGTTTCACTTTACGTGATTACAATTTTAATTAATAGCCGACTCAATCAAATAGACCATACATAAAAATCATACATCAATTTACTTTTAATCTTATTTAGGACAAGGGTGATCACATCACAAATTGACTTTTAATTTCATTAAACTTCCAAATTATCCAAATTGTTGAACATAGTCAACTCACCTAGCCATTTCGGCTTAATCCACCTTTACTCAACATACTAACAATTCATGATTAAGTAATAAAATAAATAACAACCTTGTGGAATAATTAATAAATTCATTCCACTTAAACCATTCAATTTCAATCCTTTAATAATCCAAATGTGGTTAACAAACTGATCCAATAAAAATATGTTTGTATCAACATTCCATACAAACAATTAATCCAATATAATTCAACATGTTTGCATCCATAATTCCATACAAACATAATCAATTCACCAAAACATGTCTCATAAACATAAGCACATGAATTAATTAAATGTATAACCAAACAATTTTCATCCAAGTGTTCTCTAATCATGAAACTAAGTTCTTTTCTTTGGTACCTAAACATGATACTACTTACAACGAAGTAGACATGTACGTACCTCGTGTAAACAATCCTTTGTGCCACTTTACTAACTAGAAATTACCTTCAATAAACTCCTCTCCTAAACCAAATAATAACATCTCAATCAATACCCAATCAATCAAATTTACAGCAATACTAACTTACTTTAAGACCTTCGAAATCCAAATCAAACAACACTTTAAAACCTTCCCTTTAGTTAAAATTAAAGGCTTATATATAGTTCTTTAAATTTTCTTCATAAAAACCTTAAAATACACTCTTATACATGAAATTACAGCAAGTTAAAAGTCTAATAAAAATCTGAAAATTATTTAAAAACCCCTAATAATCTCCCTTTTTAATGGGTGATTAAACCCTCTTTATAAAAATCAAAAGTAGTACTTAGAAACTATTTCCAACACTTAAAAATTCAATAAAAACATATATTTATGCTTAATTAACTTTAAACATAATTAATTTTATTAATCAAACTCAAGGATAATATTTTAAGTATAAAAAAAAACTTCGTTAAAATAAAAAACTGCCCGAAAATCATATTTAGAGCATGAATTTGGCCACGAGAGGGTGGTGCTCACTACAAAAATTAGTGAGTCTTTCTTAAAACTTTGTTTCCACATGGAAAACACTACTTTTTCATCAAAATCGGATGAGTTCAGAATCTGATCGGGATTAAAACGGGATTAATATTAACGAACGAAAATCTAAAAATTAAAACACGAATCTATGTGTTCAAAATAGTCTGGAATTAAGTTAAACTAATCAGTAGTTATAATCACCAAAATTTCAAAACATCATTACTATAAAAGCCCTAAATCAATTGTTCATAAAAACCCTAAAATCATGATTTTCAATAAATTGAAACCCTAGGTTTATAATTCATAAAATATGAAATTTATAACATAAATATAATCTGAAATTTATAATCTTTATACCATTAAAATATAATTTGATACTAAAAATATAATCTTTATACTAAAATCAAAACCCAAAACAATTAAATTAACATTAAGCAAAATAATGAAACAAAGGAGGATGAAAATAAGACTAACCTTTTTGTGTGGGAAATTTTTGGAGATTCATGGGGTATTTATAGGAGAGAATTATTGTAGGGTAAAAAGAAAGATTGGGCCTCATAAAAATAATGAGTCGATTAAGTAAACAAATGGGTTAGGCTTGTGTGATTGGACATAAATTGTAGAATAAAGGTGCATAAAATAATTTGTTCAAATAATTTTCGACCCAAATTAATAATTTGAAACTTTTGAAATTAAATTATGAAAAATAACAAATAAATATTATAAATAAAATAAATTTTCATTTATAAAATATTTAAAAATACGGGGGATTACAATCTACTCCTCTTAAAAGAAGTTTCGCCCTCGAAACTTAACCCAAAAGCCATAAATTTTCCAAAACCATTCAAACTTTTGTGTTTTATATTGCTGTAAATTGATTGATTCTCAACATGCACACTCAACAAACTGAACTTTATGCTTAATAGACTCGTACTTGGCCAAAGTTTACATACTTTAATTGCATGTAAATACAACAATAGTGCATATTAATAAGCAAAATAATGCAAACTCAAGCAATAAATAGCATAATTGAGTTAAAAAGCGCGAAATTACATCGCATTCTACCCCTCTTAAAGAAAAGAGTTACGCCCCCGTAACTCACCTCAATAACATCATTAGGCATTTCTTTTTCATTTCTTCTTTCAGCAATAATTTATCCATAACTTGTTATTCTATAATTTCCTCAAATTTGAATAGTTCAATTCATAGGCACTCAATAATCCCTTTAGCTCTCCTTAGCTAACAACCGAAGGCTATTAAGATCTGTAAAAATCTTACAGGTGACACTGTATTTCGAAAGAATCTCCAATGTAAACAATATATACGCAATCTCAAGATCATGGTAGGGTAATTGGTCTCATAAGATTTGTCTTGGCAAGAAGCATTATCATTTTTCCATATTGTTGCAACACACATCCATTAAGTAAAAACTTCAAGTCCACCACTCCCATTAGGCAAGACTAAAACAAGTGCAACGATTAAATGTTCTTTAAGAGTTAAAAGGCTTGTTTACACTTCTCATCCCATTCAAACTAACTCTCTTTCATCAAGGTATATACAACAATCCTCAAAAGTCCTTCACAACCCTCTTTAAACATCTAATCCCAATAAACTCCTTATATCGGTCACATTGTTAGGTGTAGACCACTTACTCACCACTTGAATTTTTTTGTCCCAAAATGAAACTTACTCTCATTAATAAAAATTCACACTTCGAAAACTGAGCATATTACAAGTCGTCCCTAAAATGTCACAGAATCCTCAAATGCCTATTATAATTCTCCTCACTCTTCAAGTATAGCAAGATATCATTAATAAAGCCATATATTTATCGAATTACTGTACTCATGGAAATACTCGATTCATTAAATCCATAATGATTGTTAATACATTAATTAACCCAAAAGGCCTGATTTATATTTCCATGTTTATGAATCCATGGGCTCCTCAAAATTTTCTTCTCTCCAACTTGGTTTTCAAATTCTCCCAACGAAAGTCAATTGTCTCACGAATCGTATCCCTATTCTCTTTCCACCAAAGTTATGCTCCTTAAATTCTCATGGCAATTCAAAACAACAAAAACTCATCTTTCACTACCTAGTTCTACAGAAAAGCAGGGTCTCCACTCTCCTTAAAGTATGCGGCTTGACCAAAGCAAAATTCATACACTCCTCTCGCGTAGTTTATCATCACCAAATATATATTTTTCATCAATTCTCCAAGTACTCGAACTCATCTAGTCACATAAAAATAAAAAGCACAACAAACACAAGCACATAGAGAAACCCAAACGGCTTAACCTATATCAATTTTAGTCCTAATTAACTCTTAATTAACAAGTTTATTCTTAAACCAAACCAAGCTGGGATATGAAGATCCCTGCGTAAATCCCATGAGCGGTTAGGCTCTGAATACCATTTTGTAACACCCCCGATTTACTAGCTAATAATAAACAATAAATAAAGGAAAAATAAAGAACCTTTAAATAAAATTGCGGAAGCATATTCCTAAATCGGAGGTATTACCGCCACACTCGACAACCTGTCAAGTGTTAAGGCTTACAAAATCCCAATAATTACAACCCAATAAACTAGGTGAGCTATTTATACAACTTTATAAACTTGTTATAAACAAACTAATCGATCACTTGAGCTCCTTTAGCTACGATCACTTGTTCAACCTGTTTAGACAAACTTGACTGCTCACCATTAAGGACAAATTCCAAAATAGATCGTTGCAGGGCCACCATAAGAAAAAGACATGGCCGCAAACACAAATAACAGAACAAAAACAAACACACACGTCAGCAAAAGCTGAGTAATCACCACATATCAGAATATAGTGTATAATATAATAATTAACATTAATATATCAATTAAATAATGTAGTTCGAAACTACATTACACATTGTACTCTGAAAATAACCTCTGTCAACTCAACCTCGAATAATAACACAATCCTTCACTCAATTAACTCATAACCAATTAATGTGCCATGCTCTTTGTTTTATACCTAGCCTTGGACATGGGTAATTCGAATAAAACCAACAAGTATAAAAACTTGAATACTCCCAATAACCAGAAAACACCTTGAACCAGACCACATACGGGCCAATTCCCACTGTAGGGGAACATAGAAAAATAATTAATAAAGATTGTACCTCATTCTTAACTTATGATCATTATCTCATTACCAACATGTCAAGGACTAAGGTCTATAACGCCGAGCCTCAAACCAATAACAAAATAATTTTCAACCTTTTGATCTCATACATCGATCAAGTAACCATTTACAAATTAATTAATAATATCTCAATAATGGCACATGTTCCCAAAAAAACATAAGAATTCGATTCAAAAACTTCTCAACTCTTAGGAAAATAATACTAGTTCCCAAATATAATCAAATCTCAACCCAAAAATAACACTCTGCATTAACAACCCTAAAACCTTGATAAAACAATACTCCCTATAACAACAACATTAAAAACCCTAGCAATAACACAATCAATCAATGCGACAATTAAATCATATAATACCACACACTAATCAAATACAAATAAATCATGATCATATATAATTCACAAATTATAAAATTTACACATAACAATACGGAGTACAATTAATACTAACAATTTATAATCAAACAAATCAAAAAAATTAATTAAGGTAGTCACAATATATAAAAGGGACGAAATAGCTCGGCAACAACACTATTCAAGGCCGTCAATCAACATTTAGACCAATGTGATGTTGGGGATTATAGAATAAACCAAGAAACATTATATTTAAAAAAATCAAATTTGGGTTTATTGGTTTATAAAACTAGCGCATAAGATAAATACTCCAGGGTTAATAAAACTAGCATTTGCCGTTTGTTTTAATAAAATAATAATGTAGGGTTAAAGGATATAAATAGTTTATCATAAAAATATTCTAACCAACATAAGATATATATTTTAGATTTCATCAAATAAGATAAGAAAATTAAATTTTAAAGTATACAACTCTAATTTTATAATTTGTAAAATCATAAAATATACGGGTATTACAATCTACCCTCCTTAAAACAAGTTTCGTCCCGAAACTTGAAATATAAAAATTTAGGGTATTACAATCTACCCACCTTAAAACAAGTTTCGACCTCGAAACTTAAAGTAAAAAAAAAAGTTTATTTACTTGTAAATTTAAGAGAGAGTAAAATTATTAAAGGTATTACAATTACAATCAAATGAGACAGTCCCAACTTTAGGGCCTATTCACATTTACTTAATTTCAGACTTTCAGTTCAGCTCCAATTAGTTCAGTTCAATTCAGCTCCTAATTTCCTTCTCTCATAAAATATTCATTTCGGCTCAGTTTAGTTCAGTTCAATTCAGCTCCAATCAGTTCAATTCAGTTCAGTTCAGCTCCAATCAGTTCAATTCAGTTCAGTTCAGCTCCAATCAGTTCAACTCAGTTCAGTAATAAATGTGAACACGCCCTAATTAAGTATTGTTTTAGAGTCCTAATAGGAATATTTGAAGGTTCTTAAAATCAAATTAGGTAGTCCCAATTAAGTATTATAGAGTCTAATAAAAAATTAGTTGAAGGTTGTTAAAATCAAATTAGGTAGTCCCAACTAAGTATTGTGGAGTCCTAATAAGAATATTTGAAGGTATTTAAAATCAAATTAGGCATTCCCAACTAAGTATTGTAGAGTCCAAATAAGAATAGTTGAAGGTTATTAAAATCAAATTAGGCAGTCCCTCTTAAGTATTATAGAGTCTAATAAAAAAATATTTACGGGGTTATTACAATCAAATTAGGAGTCTCAAATAAGTATTATTGTAGAGTTTTAATAAGAATATTTGAAGGTTCTAAAAATCAAATTAGGGAGTCCAAACTAATTAAGCATTATAGAGTGCCAACAAAGACTATTTGAAACTTATATCAATTTAGGTAGTCCCTATTAGAGTATTAGCTAGGTACTCCCTGTTTTTTTTTAATTATTTTTTTTATTTATCTTTTATATTATGATTTACTATATTCATATAAAATGAAGTAGTAAATGGAAAATGGATTTCTATACAATTTTACTTGTTATGAAAGAGCGAGAAATTTATTTATAAACATTGGTATTAATATATTATTATATAAAGAGTGAGGTTTGTGTGGGCTACGTGCCTACATGGTGATGTAATTAAGGAGTGATAAAAATGATTTTTAAAAATTTATGTTTTGCCATAATTTTTTTTTTATTACTATAAAGGAATAAATGTTAAGTGGGAAGTGTGTCATTGTTGGTAATATATTGATAACAACAATTGAACACAAACATATCCACCATAGTATTTAACAATTAATTTAATTTAACAAGGGTGTCAATGTTGGAAAATGACAAAAATGCAATTTAAGATCAAACCCCTCTTAATTTCATCATACCCTAACAAGGTAGGGATACCCGCCCATGATATAGGACCACCCATCAAAAAAAACAAAAAAAAACACTCACTTTTTAACATTTATGATGATTTAAAAAGAAGTAGATACACATAAATGGATTAATACCAATTGTACATTTACTATATGAATAATGTTCTTTAATATTAGGCAAAATTTATTGACCGTAAACACCTTGAAGTATGGCTTAGGTGCACTGAGCACCATGAACTTTTCATAGTAGCCAAAACACCACCAACTATGGTGTAAGGTGCAATGCTATGCGTGCCTTAAATGAAAAAGTCCGGCCACTTATTCTCTTTTTTTTTTTAGGGCGCCGGCCACTTATTCTTTAACATGACTAAATAAATTTAGGTAGGCTATGTTCTATTCAACTGAATTTCACTTATCTAAACTAAGGGTGGGTTCTATTCACTTGATTTTCACCGATCTGAATTTATCTTAACTTATATGAACTTATTAGACCTTAATACAACTTATTTTAGTTGTAATTTGTAATTGGGTAACCCTTATCATAACTTATTAAACCTGAACTGAACTTATTTGAACTTATACCTGAAATAAGTGAAAATAAGGTGAACAGACCCTTAACTAGACCTAAATTGAACATATAAGTTGTAATTTGAACTAAACTTATCTCAACTTATTTTTCTTGAACTAAATTTATTTGAACTTATTTTTCCTAAACGTAACTTATTTCAACTTATTTTTTAACTGAACCTAATTGAACTTATTTACACTTTTATTGAACTGAGATTATTTTTGTTAAACTTAAATATTTTTACTGATAAAATTAATTTTGCAAAATTAAAATTATTTTTTACCGAGTCTCTATTATATTTCTTCTTTATAATTACTGATTTTTATTAAACTGAAATTAATTTAACTGAACTAAACATATTTTTTACTAAATATTTTTTTGAAAAGGTGACTAAACGGGGCCTTATTAGAACAAAAATAAGTGAAAATAAGGTAAACAAAACAACCCCCCTAAGATCTTGTTCTCTTCCCCTTTTTTTTTTTTTTTTTTTGAAAAGTCCCTTCGCCTTACTTATGCTGAACTAAAATTATTTTTATAGATATAAAATTATTTCTACTGAAATGAAATTAAGGTTACTAGCTGATTCTATATTATATTTCCAACAACATACAACCATGTATTTATATACATATTTGAATATCTATGCAAATTTAGTTAAAAAAAATGTGTATGAATATTACAAAATCCAAATATGTTAAGTACATGTTTTAAAACTAATTGCAAGCATACATAATATATTTTTAATATGTTTATAAGTATTAGAGAATATATGACGAATATCTTTTATATATATATATATATTTACCCCGCCACGTGGTCCAATCAGAGGATGACACGTGTCAGCCTCAGGGTGGCCCAAAGTGGACCAATCCCTGCTCGACACGTGTCATTCCAGAAAATTAGGGAAAAAGGCGGCCTTCAGGCCCAAATCCCGAGAACGCCGAAAAACGGCGCAGCCCACCAATGATTAGGGTTCAGTGACCTAATCAGGGGCAATTCCCCAAGACCCTATAAATAGGGAGATGTCCCTCATTTTGAGGGCACTTTTTTTACCATTCATTACCTCTGCATTCTCTTACATCAGAGAAACACCTGAGCTTGGAATCCAAGCAGATTTCCACCTAAATTTCCGTACTCTTTATTCCTTTTCAAGTTACTAACTTGATCGTTGGAGGCGGAGCACCACCCAACAGGTGTCTCCGTTTGTTTTGCAGGTACAGCTCATCCCGGATCAGTCTTCGTGTTGTAACTCTCCCGAGGGACAAAAACACCCAAAACATTTGGCGCCGTCTGTGGGGAGAGTACCTCGAAGATGGTTCAAGAGTTTGTACCACCTAACCGTCTGGGTGAAGACCCAGAAGTTTTTACAGACCATGAGGAGGATGAGGATCCTCAGGTCGAAACCTCTACAGCCGAGGATGACTCTCTCAGAGTCAAGCGCATCCGGCCCAGAGAGACTCTGGAACGGGGCGCCTCCCAGGTGGGTCCGAGCAGACCCACTGGGCAGCCGGAAGGGGCAACCCAAACGGCAGCTGGATCAGCCCCTGTCACCCGATACGAACTCATGAGGTTCATGACTAGTTTCAAGGGTGAAATTACAGAGCTGATCACAAAAATCCGGGCTGGCCCAAGTAAAGGTCAGTCGGCTAAGAAGACTCCTCCAGAGAAGGGGAAGTCAGTAAAAAACCGGCAGCCCACTCCTCATCCAAAGGAGAAGGCAGCCGGGACCATTGATTGGTTGAAGATTCTCCTTCCTAGGAGGAACACCAATAACACTCGCCGGCCCCAACAGCCGGTGAGAAGTAAAAAAATCAACTTCTGATGCCCGGGAAATTATTAACCGGAAGAGAAATCAATCGCTGTCTGAGTCGGCTTCAACGTCGAACTTTCCAGACAGCTTCAACAACATTTCTGCAGGGAGTGCACCCTCCTTGCATGAGAGTCAGACAGGCGGTAATACCGTCCATTCTGGCCCTCATATGATTGGAGCTGTCCCGTATGTGCCTACTCTGGCTTACGGGCAGTATCCTCCTCACTTCATGCAGCCGACCTTCTTTGGGGGTTAGGCGGCATATCCAAATGTCCAGCCATTGGACTGGAAGCTTCGTCTGCTGCGCCTGGGTGAACAACCTTCTGCGTTCACTCGGGAGATAACCGAGGCGGCACAGCCGTCCAAGGTTAAGAATGTGTTGGTTGGTACCTATGATGGCACCACCAATCCGGAAGACCACCTCATGGCTTACACCAACCTCATGTATCTGCAGGGGTTGGACGATGCCGCCTGGTGTCGATGCTTCCCGGCTACATTGAAGGGCATTGCCCAACAATGGTTTGGCAACCTGCCAGCCGGGTCCATAGACAGCTTCAGGAAGCTTGCCTTCCTGTTTGCTTCCAACTTCTCAATGAACATCCCTGCTAAGAAAACAAGCCTTGATTTGAGCACTGTTAAGCAGGGAGAGAAAGAAGGGCTGCGCTCATATGTCAGGCGGTTCAATCTG
Organism: Chenopodium album; assembly: GCF_948465745.1. Lineage (NCBI taxonomy): Eukaryota > Viridiplantae > Streptophyta > Magnoliopsida > Caryophyllales > Amaranthaceae > Chenopodium > Chenopodium album. The sequence continues at coordinate 15,436,296 of NC_137835.1, read as the reverse complement.
ATAAGAATTCAGATTCAAGGACTGTCTGACGAGGTAGCTTTTACAGACTTTTTCAAGGGTCTGAGAGACGGGTCGACTTTTAAGTTCGACCTCGTCAGAAAAGGGGCTTTCACCTTACAGGCGGCCCTGACGGAGGCGGAAAGCTACATCCAAGCTACCGACCTCTGCTCGCCTGGTAGCCAGTCGGACTCTAAGAAGTCCGACAAACAGAAAGTCAGCCGGTCAGCTCAGCCGGCCAAAAACAAAGAAGAGAGCAAGAAAAGAAAAGAAGTATGGGCGGTTACTGAGTCTGACCAGCCGTCCCAGAAGAAAAAGAAAGAGTTTAAGCCGTACGTCCCCAAGTACGAGTTTAACAACGATTGCAACTCCATCCTCATGGAGGTAAAGGACCGGTTGTCCATTGAGAAGCCGAATCCTATGAAGAGTTCTGCCCAGTCACGGAACAAAAATAAATGGGTTTTTCTACACAGTGCCCCTGTGGTATTGACTTTTCCAAGGTGTGTCCACCAAATTTCAAAATTCTACACTGTACCCTCAAGGTACATTTAGTGTCTACACTGTAGCCTTCCGCTAAGTCGCCGTTTGCCAATTCCGTTAGTTTTATTTATCCACACCTAGCAACCACCGCACTCAGCAACCACCGCACCCAGCAACCACCACACCTAGCAACCACCGTACCAGCAACCACCACACCTAGAAACCGCCACACACCAACAACCACCATACACCAACAACCCCATCATCGCATATCGCCTCACCTACATCAAAGAAAGTGTTCGCAAGAATGGAGGAATTTTATTCGAAAATTTGCTGAAAATTTCAACAAATTAGTTTAGGGCTTTAGTTTCGTCGGATTCGGATTGAAAAATTAAGTTGTTAATTGTTGTTTTCGTTTTGAAATTAAAGATTTGGTTCGAAACAATAGAAAACCCTAATTTTTTTCCCCAATTTGATTTTCATTGTTAAATTCATCAATTTTGGTTTATTAGTTTGAGATTAAATACACAAAACTTGTTTTAATTGTTGTTCCAATTAAAATTTGCATGAATATGCATTTAATTTTGGTCGAAATTTTTCCAAGCTAAGGAACGACGGTGGTGCGCGGCACATTTAGTGGCTAGGTGCGGTGGTTTGCTAGGCGCGGTAGTTGCTGGGTGCGATTCGTGGGATGGGTGCGGTTCATAGGGTGGGTATGGTGGCTTGGGTGAAGTCCGGTGGCTGGGGTGGGGTTCGCCGGGTGGTTCGCTGGGTTTGGAGGAGAGAGGGGTTGGTGGTGGGTGGGTTTGGAGGAGTAAGGGGTTTATTTTTAATTTTTTTAACAGATTTTTTAGCAAAAGTTAACGGTGTTAACTTTAGGATTAGTGGAGGGTTACATCGTACACACTAAAGGTAATTTGGGGTTACAGCGTGGAATTTTGAAAATGGGTGGGCACAGCTTAGAAAAGTGAATACCTCAAGGGTACTGTGTAGAAAAACCCAAAATAAATTTTGTCAGTTCCATGAGGAAGTTGGCCATGACACCAACGACTGCTTTAATCTTCAGCGAGCGTTGGACCGTCTGGCTGACAAAGGGCTGCTAAAGTCCTACATTTCTAAGTCCCCAGCCGGGGCAAAAAAGAAAAACAAGGGTCAGTCCTCCAAGACTACCCCCCAACCTGCTAGTAGCTCGGATACCGACAAGGAGCCGGTCTACACCATAGCAGGCGGGTTCTCATGTGGAGGCCCTACCATCCGGGGCACCAAGAGCCATCTTCGAAAGATGGAAAAAGATGATGATGAGCAGGCGGAAGCCAGCTCCTCCTTCCCAGACGTGTTGATCACTGAGAAGGACAGGGGCAGCGTTCGCCGCCCGCATGATGACCCGGTCGTTATCGAATGTAAGGTTGCCAATCAGCTGATTGGGCGGATCCTTATAGACACCGGCAGCTCATCAGACATCATCAGTCTCCGGTGCCTGCAAAAGCTGAAATACAACGTCGGCAGCATGCATCCGATCACCCACCCCTTGGTTGGTTTTGGGGGTGGGATGGTCTACCCAGCCGGGAGAATTGACTTACCCATCCGGCTGGGAGAGAAGGCCAGGGACGACATATGGTCGTCAGATTCTTGGTTGTTGAGGAATTGACCGCCTATAACATCATCCTTGGCAGACCAACCCTCAACGTAGCCAAGGCCGTAATCATCCCGTCTCTCATGCTCATCAAGTGTGAGAGGGATGACGGCTCTGTTGGTTCCTTGAATGGGGATCAGAAGACGGATCGAGAGTGTTATCTCTCAGCCGTCCGAGATACAGTGACCCCAGGCGGTCAGGAACCAATAGACCTTGACAATGTCAAGGATGCCGACCCAGTTCCCGCCCCATCAGAAGCCGGGAAGAAAAGAAAGGCTCCCCTGCCGGTGAAGGTGAAGAAAGAGAAAAAATAGCAATCACTGACCGGTGAACGGTCAGACGAGCTCCGTCCTCAACCGGCTGGTGAAAGCATTGATCTCGTTCTGGACGACAGCCGTCCAGAACGTACTGTTAAGGTTGGGACGGTAGCTCATGCTACCTTGGGTGCAAGCTTGCACCTTCTGCTGAAAGAATTCAAAGACATTTTTGCCTTTGAAGTGGAAGAGATGCCAGGCGTCAGCCCGGATCTTGCTGTCCACAAGCTCGCCGTAAACCCCAAAAAGAAGCCCATCCGGCAAAAGAAAAGAAACCACGGCGAGGAAAGAAGTCAGGCGGCAGCTGCCGAAGTCAAAAAGCTGCTAGACGCCAGGTTCATCCGGCCCTGTAATTTTCCCGACTGGGTGGCCAATGTGGTCCTTGTTAAGAAACCGAATGGGACCTGGCGCATGTGTGTTGACTACACAGACCTCAACAAGGCGTGTCCAAAGGACAGTTACCCGCTTCCAAAGATCGACAGTCTGGTCGATTCAACAGCCGGTCACGCCTTGATGAGTTTTATGGATGCCTACTCCGGCTTCCATCAGATACCCCTGTGGAAGAAAGATCAAGAGAAGACGGCCTTCGTCACTGATCAGGGGCTATTTTGTTATACTGTGATGCCGTTTGGCTTGAAAAATGCGCCTGCCACTTTCCAACGGATGATTAATACGGTCTTCATTAATTAGATTGGGAGGAATGTGGAGGCGTACATTGATGACATGATAGTCAAATCCAAGCTACAGACGGATCACCTTGCTGATCTCCGAGAAACATTCACCACCCTCAGGCGGCATAAGGTTATGTTAAATCCTAAGAAATGCGTCTTTGGTGTTGATTCTGGGAAGTTTCTCGGATTCCTGATTGATCAAAGGGGGATAGAGGCTAACCCTGAAAAGATACAGGCGGTGATAGACATGAAGTCACCCCGTTCTGTCAAGGAAGTCTAGAGACTCACCGGTTACCTGGCCGCCTTGGGGAGGTTCCTCAGCCGGTCAGGCGACAAATGCCTCTACTTCTTCCAAGCAATCAGGAAGAAGACCAAATTTGAGTGGGGGGATGATGCTGAGGCGGCGTTCCAGAGGTTGAAAGAGCATTTGCATTCTCTGCCTAGGTTGGTCAGTCCTTTGCCTAGAGAGACGTTGTACATGTACTTAGCCGTCTTAGATCATGCCCTCAGTGCCGTTCTCCTTACTGAGAGAGACGGCGTGCAGCTCCCGGTTTACTTCATTAGTCATGTTCTTAAAAATGCTGAACTCCAGTACCCCATGGTTGAGAAATTTGGCCTTGATTTGTATATGGAATTCAAAAAATTGAAGCCTTACTTTTTGGCACATCCGGTGGTGATCTACACAGACCAGCCACTCAAGCGGCCGATGTCTACCTTGGACTCATCCGGGAGAATGTTGAAATGGGCTATTGAAATGCAAAGTCTTGAAATCACTTACGAACCAAGAAAGGCAGTGAAAGGTCAGGTGTTTGCCGACTTCATTGTAGAAATGACTCGTCCGGTGGCTCCGGATACTCTTGATCAGGTTTGGAAAGTATATGTAGACGGGAGCTCTACAAAGACCGGTTGTGGTGCAGGCGTAATTTATGAGTCTCCTGAAGGAGACAGATTTGAATATGCACTACGCTTCAAGTTTCAGGCCTCTAACAATGAGGCGGAATATGAAGCCCTGCTAGCTGGCATACGCATGTGTAAGGCGGTAGGGGCCATGAAAATTGACGCCTTCTCTGATTCTCAATTGGTTGTTAGCCAGTATGAGGGAAGCTATGAGGCTACCCATCCGGCTATGATTAAATATCTTCAGGCAGTCAAAGAAGAGACCAAGGCACTTGAGGAATTCCGGCTGAATCAGGTGCCTAGGTCGGAAAATAACCAGGCGGATGCATTGTCGAAACTAGCATCTTCCGCCTGCCATGATACGCCTCGGTCAGTCTTCTGGGAAGTTCTTGAAAAGAGAAGCATCTATGAGGATCCCGTTGGAACTTTGGACCGAAGCTCTACCTGGATGGATGGCATCCGGGCCTATCTCTCAGACGGTACACTTCCTGATTCACCACAGGAAGCAGCCGTCCTGAAAAAGCAAGCTGCAAGATTCGAGTTGAAAAATGGAGAACTCTTCAAGGCGGGGTTTCTGAAGCCTTTGTTGAAGTGTGTCACCCCAGAAAAGGGGAAAGACTTGCACTCAGGATTCTGCACCTCTCACATAGGCGGCAGGTCCCTAGCCGTCAGAGCCAGACGACATTACTTTTGGCCCACTCTTGAAGCACACGCCAAGGAATTGGTGAAAAAATGTGACAAGTGCCAAAAGTTTGGAAAACTTATTCACCGTCCGGCTACTGATTTGACGGCCATCCACAGTCCAACCCCGTTTGCAAAGTGGGGCATGGACATTTTAGGTCCTTACACGCCTGCTCCAGGCGGAAAGCGCTATATCTTAGTGGCTGTGGATTATTTCACCAAGTGGGTTGAGGCTGAGGCGGTTAAAAACATCAAGACCTCAGACGTCATTTCCTTCATTTGGAAGAATGTTATCACCCGGTACGGAGTACCCATGTCTATGGTGTTTGATAATGGTCCTCAGTTTGAGACGCCTCAGCTAAAAACTTAGTTGGGAGATCAGGGGATATCAAGTTATTTTGCATCTGTAGGCCGACCCCAAGCAAACGGTCAAGTTGAAGCTTTCAACAAACTCATCTCAGACGGCATTAAAAAGAAAATAGAAAGAGCTGGTGGCTTATGGGCAGAAGAATTAATCCATGTCCTATGGGCCATCCTGACAACAGCGAAAGGAGCAACCGGTGAAACCCCATTTCTCATGGTTTACGGTGCTGAAGCCGTCTTGCCCATCGAACATTACGAGCCGACTCTCAGAGTCATGTTGTATGATGAAGAGGCAAATTGGGAAGCAATGCGCCTGGCATTGGATTCACTTCCAGAACGCCGGGGCAATGCCGCCTTGCGTCATGAGATTTACCGTCTGAGAATGACTAGAGCCTACAACAAAAAAGTACACAAGCGTCCTTTGAAAGTTGACGACTTAGTGTTACGAAAGATGGAGGCAACCGGTAGGGCCAATGAGTTGGGAAAGCTAACACCAAATTGGGAAGGCCCCTACCGGATCTATGAAGAAGTAAGGGACGGCACCTACCGCCTGGAAACCCCAGACGGTAGGCGCCTGCCTAGAACTTGGAATGTAGACAATCTAAAAAAGTACTACTTCTGAGAATGTAATTCTTTGTAAACAATGAGTCAATTATTGAAGATTCAGCCTTTGTTTGCAAAATTGAGTTATCGTTTGATTATCCAGGCGGATTCCCCATCTACCTAACTAAGTTCGATACTTAGTGAAGGTTACATTTATCCGCCTGGGTAATGCTCGGATCCCTTGTTTACTTAAGCTGGATACTTTGCTTGTTCAACTGCTTAACTGTCCGCCTGGGTAATACTCAGACGGATTCTCCATTTTTCTAACTAAGTTTGATACTTAGCATGATCCGCCTGGGTAATACTCAGACGGATTCTCCATTTTTATAACTAAGTTTGATACTTAGCATGATCCGCCTGGGTAGTACCCAGACAGACTCGTTTGATTAAAAAACTAAGTTCGATACTTAGTGTAAATTCAACACTGATTAAGAAACTAAGCACAAAAACGTTTAGTGGCTATACAACCGGTCTCAAACAAGACCAGAAGCTAAAATGGCCGGATGGTTGCTCTTTTTATAAAATCGCCTGTCCCAACATGGACAAAGGCGTCCGGCGACACCCCTCCGGGTGCAATCGTCGCAGAGAACAGATTATCTGTCGGTTCTACGTATCCATGCAGACGGCAAAAATTGAACGACCGAATTGGTCAACTCATAGCCGTCTGACCGAAATAACCTACGAAGAACGAATAAGTCCCTAAATACCGGATGCCCATAGGCATCATTCGGTCACTGGCTGAAGTTCTCACTTAGGTTATCCATTCCAAAAATTGCACCTTACCCCAATTGGGGCAAGAGTTCAATGGCTATGAAATCTCTACCAAGACGGGCGTAACCCGTCTGGGTAGTGACCGAAACGCCTGTGGGTGTACGGCTGTGCACTTGGTTTGGGGAAATCACTACTGTGATTGATTGACTTACAAACATATCATGCTCTTTGCAGCATCAGACGTTTTCAAGTCAATCAACCAGCTCCAACTGAAACCAATCACACAGCCGTCCAAGGGCAAGGACAGCCAGACTATTGACTAGTTAGGCAAAGAATCGCCGCATTCTTTTCATAAGATAGGCAAAAATTAAAAATTCAAATGCAAAATAATCAAAACCGACTTAGTCGGTGCAATTCATAAAAGTCCATCCAACCAAACGGTTGTAATGGATCAAATGTTAACCGGACCTCGTCCGGGAGAAAGAAATTGTTAATTAACACGGCTCCACAGCCGGTATATACAAGAATACTCGGCACGCAGGCCGGAAAAAGCAAGTTTTGGCATACAGCCGCTGAATAAGAGAAAAAGACAAAAGCAAAGATTGGCATACTGCCGCTGAAAAGTCACTTCTGGCCTGCAGACGGAGCCTCCTGGTTCTCCCCCTTCTCCTCATCATCTGAGAGAATTTGATGTGCTTCGTCGGGACCAGGAAGCTCAGGCGCGGACGGCTCATTATTGCTGAGCCAGGCTTCAAAGGAGGCAGGCTCTGGCTCACCTTGCTCTCTCAAGTACACCACGTACTCTGCATAGCTGTGTGCCATTGTCCAGATGCTATAATCAGCGTCTGGATACAAGGCAGCCCAAGCAATCTTCATACGGGCGTCGTTGTCAGCATCACTTTCAGCAACAAGGCGGTTTTGCTCCGCCTCCAAGGTTGCTGCAAAGTTCTTCTGAGCTTGAGCAGCATCCTTCTCCAGCCTCTCAACCCTGGATTTCAGTTTGCCAAGGTCCGCCTGGGCCTTCTTGAGCGCCTCTTCAGCCTGTTTGGCGCTCTCGTCTGCTTTCTTCTGAGCCTCCTCCGCCCCCTTCTTGGCTGTCTCAGCATCCGTTACCCGCTGGTCGGCCGCCTTCAGATCTAGCTCCAGCTGCTGGATTTTAGACGCCTGTGTCATAATTATTGCTTTAGTTTCAAGTTCATTTACGATAGTTGAGTGGAAAGCAATATTATCAGCGTCTATGGCAGACTTCTTGGCCCTTTTTACCTCTTCCCGTTTGCGGGAATAAGGACGTTTGAGCCCGTCCACCCGCAGCATGGCCTGCAAAAAAGCAGGCGGTATAAGAATTACAGGCGGGGTAATTACTTGAAAAATATAACATGGAATTGACAAGTTTCTTACCTCAGCCAGAAGGGATAGAATGCGTTCAAGATTGAACGTCTCTATCCCAGGGATATTGTCCTTATCCCTCTTCCGGACGGCGTCCAGCATGGCCTTGGCGTGCTTCTGGACGTCTGGCCAGCGGGGAGATTGATCTGCACCACAATCAACACGTGATGAGTGCGAAACTAAGGCAGCACCTATCTGTTGTCGACCGTCTGAGGATGACGTCTGTTGGGAGTGGGATTTCACCCGTAAAGGCCACCCCAGCTCAAGCGAGGATTCAAAAGGGTTCTTACCTTCAGAGCCGGCCAAGCGGGAACCGCTTGCAGACGTGGTGAACTCTGCGGTTGCTGAGGGGTTGACAAGATCAAGGCACAGGCTGCCGCCTACCTTCTCGAGTCGCCCCGCAATCCGTATTGTCTTAGCCCCGGCTGAGGCGCCAGGAGTTGACGTAGAGGCGGAATTTTTTATTTTGTTTAGAACGGCTGGGGCCTCCTCTCTAGCTCGTTTGAGGTTCTTCTCAAACGACTTCCCAACTTCCCCCCCCCCCCCCTGCGAAAAGAAACAAGTCAAGGTTAGCATCCGGGCAAGACAGTTTATAAAATAAACTTAAGAAAGGGTCAGGCGCTCATTACCTTGGCCCTGAGCTCGGCCGCAGCTTTCTCCGCAAGATCTTTGCGGATGGTCGCAGAAGACCGCTTGGGGGTTTTCTCCGACTGCAACATGTTTAGCGCTTCTTCTGCAAAAAGAAAGAAATTGGTCAATCATAAAACAAACTCCGATAGAAAAATACTACAGACGGTGTGAACCCAGGCGCATACGTTTGTTAAACATGTGCCCTAGCCCGCAGGCGGCTAGGAAACATTCATCCCTGAACCAGGCGCTCTTGGGAATCCAGTTCTTAGGGACCTTTATTGTTTCCCCGGTTGATAGAGTTGCGTCTGTGAGGCCGAAAAAGTCTGCCTCGATTATTTTGTCAAAGTCTTCCTCTGGGATCCGGGGAAGAGCGCACTTCCTGCCCAGCAAGTCAGGCTTCTTATTGTACAGACGGAATTCATAATTCTCCCGTCCGGTTGGGGCTGACATCAGGTAGAACCTGTGCTTCCAGCCATCGAACTTTGAGACCTTGTCCAAGGTCATCATGTATTGCGGCTGTGTGGTAAGAGTATACCACGCTCTCCAGCCGCCTGGGCTCCTGCTGAGGTAATGCATGCTTGCAAAAGCCTCCCAGCCGGGGTTAAGCCCTTGGAGCTCGCAGGCGGCAACATACCCCAGAATGTTGGTCCAAGAGTTGGGGGTAAGTTGCCAGAGCCCCAGGCCGTAGCCTCTCAAAATTGCCTTCACCGCCTGGTGAAGGGGGAAGCGAAGGCCGGCTTTGAACGCCGCCTTATAACAGCCAAAATAGTTGTTGGTGTTCTCTTGATCATCTCCCCAAGCAATGGTGCCCAGCTCAGGCGGCACCCGGATCTTATACCCGTCTCCTAGCGGGTGCATTTTCTTAAAGTTTTCTAAGTTCTCCCCCATCTGGATTCGGTCCTTGGAGGAGACGTGGATGCTGAAGGGATCGTCCTTCTCACTCCACTTTTTCCTTTCTTCCTCCTCGCTATCCGGAAGAGAGGGCAAGTCGTCACTGCTCTCAGAGGTAGAGGCGGAGCTGTCGCTCTCCGTCTCCCCCTCGCTTTGGTCGATGGGGGCAGAGGCGGCCTCGTCGCCGCCTTGATCGCACTCTTCCAAGAAAGAGTCTGCAGGGGTTGAAGGGGCGCGCGGAGGGGATCTCTTCAGAGCCGTCTGGTTTCCCTGACCAGACGTTTCTCCCTCAGGCGTTTGGCCGCCTGAGCCTTCGCTCTTGTAATTTGGGTCCGTGGCCGTCTGCATTGTCCGAGCCATGGTGTCCTGCACAGACACATAACTGGTCGGAATCCATGGCAAAGGGTGGTCCCAACACCCCGAGCCGGCACTCCCAGTCCTAGACTCAGCCGACCCAGGTGACCGGCTGGACTCTAACCTAGGTCGTGCCGTGTGTGTTGGTGATGCATTCATTTATTGCAAGAAATATGTACAAGCGGTGAAAAAAGAAAAGAGCTGAGAGAGACAGAGACGGTACCTTTCAAGTTAGTATCTGAGTGTAGGCGGGACCGGCTGTATCGCTGAAGAGCAAGCCCTTTTTGCTCACGTCTGACTCAAATAAGTGACTTCTGCTCTCTCAAAGTTTTTCTCTCTTGGAAATTTTTGTAAACGTACAAAATTATGAGGGTAAAACGGCTATATATAGAGGGTAAAATTGGGGGCATTTCCGTAATTTACCCAGAAGGTGAACAGTTACTTTGTAACAGTAAAATCACCGCCAACCGGAGCGTGACATGTGTCACAGATGCCACGTGGTGTGCCACGTCACATCTGTGAGGGGCAAATGTTTAGGGTAATTTTACCCCGCCACGTGGTCCAATCAGAGGATGACACGTGTCAGCCTCAGGGTGGCCCAAAGTGGACCAATCCCTGCTCGACACGTGTCATTCCAGAAAATTAGGGAAAAAGGCGGCATTTAGGCCCAAATCCCGAGAACGCCGAAAAACGGCGCAGCCCACCAATGATTAGGGTTCAGTGACCTAATCAGGGGCAATTCCCCAAGACCCTATAAATAGGGAGATGTCCCTCATTTTGAGGGCACGTTTTTTACCATTCATTACCTCTGCATTCTCTTACATCAGAGAAACACCTGAGCTTGGAATCCAAGCAGATTTCCACCTAAATTTCCGTACTCTTTATTCCTTTTCAAGTTACTAACTTGATCGTTGGAGGCGGAGCACCACCCAACAGGTGTCTCCGTTTGTTTTGCAGGTACAGCTCATCCCGGATCAGTCTTCGTGTTGTAACTCTCCCGAGGGACAAAAACACCCAAAACATATATATATATATATATATATATATATATATATATATATATATATATATATATATATATATATATATATATATATATATATACACACACGCGCGCGCGTGCTAATATTGGAGAAATAAGAATCACCACTTGATTGGTAAAAAAAAAAAATCATCTTGATTCAAAGAAAATCAACCTTTTTTTTGAGGAAAACATGAGCTTGATAAGTTTTTGCTTTGCTTTGAGGAAATGAAGGAAACTAAACTTGCTACTTTTTTCTTTTCTTCATTTTTTTTTTATTTTTTTTTATTTTTGCCTTGTTTGCTTTTTCGGTAAATAAATGTTTTTTTTTTTTTGCCAATTAGTTTTTTTTTCTTATTTGAGATAATTAAGGATATATTCCTTTAAAATATCCCAAAAACAACGCCACTATATTTTTAATTTAAAAAAAAAAAAAAAAAAGTAAGTAAATTTATCTAAAATCACACCCACTATAACGTCCTATTTCGGTTTTTTTTTTTTTTTTTAATGTTTATCCTTCTTCAACCCATGCACATAGCTTCAACATTCAATAATGGCAGATGATAACTCATGAATTAACTAATTAATATTAAAATACAAGATAAATCATACTACTTATAATTAATCCCAAAATATATAAAATGAAATCTGTAATCAAATGATCATATTTATATACATGCAGTTGATTTAATTGGTTACAAACTATAAAATTATTAAAAAATAAAAAGAAGCATATGTGGTGATTATACATTATTATTGATTTCATATATACTTTGATAATTTTTTGTTATGTTTTGGTTGAATAATGAAGTTTGAAGAAGTAGGTCATTAACAAAGGTTGAAGATGAAGTGTTGAGGCTATCAAAAAGGAGACGAATGCTAATATAATTTATGAATATTATAATTTGGAAAAGAAAAAAATTACCCCTAAAAAGAAGAAAACAAAAAGGACTTTGATGACTGGTCAATAACTGGTTGCTGACTGGTCGTGACTTAAATGATGTATAAATTAATTTTTTTTAAAATTTTAAAATTTAATATTCAAAGGCTAAAATTAAGTAACAAACATAATAAACGGTCCAGATTTAATCTCTTAGCATAGTTGTCCATAGTCGTCCGTAGTTGACGACTATGCTAGAAGCTTCCTAAAGTAGAGCAGCGAGGAGTAGAAGCAAGGTAACGTGGGTACTAGGTAGTGGCGAGGAGGAGCAATTACAGCAACAAGAAATAACTGAAAATATGAAGAAAAAAAATACAAAATATAGGGGCTCTGAACCCTTAACCGTACAATCTATAACGCTATAACCCCTGGCAAGATGTGAAGTAAAAAACAACACTAGGCTTCACACTAACATATTGTTCTATTTTACAAAAATATTCTATATTTAACCCTTGTTTATTTTTATTTAATAAAACTTCATTTTATTTTTGGGGTATGCTGCTGGCTGGTGCACATGCACCACCGTCGTGCCCTTAACTCCCTCCGCCACTAACTTTGATTACGTCCACCCACTTCCACTCTTATTACTTCCTCAACTTCCTTGCTTATAAATAATAGAGCTTCTAATAAATGAAAACCATCACTAAACTCTCCAACCTATCTTCTCATAATTCTCTCTCATCTTTAACATATCTTCTCTCTCACACTACATAAAAATGGGGTTATTAGAAAGACTATTTTAAATAGTATTTACACTACTATTATTAATATATAATGAGGAGGCAATTTTTGTAATCAATTGGGAGAACCAACACATTGGGTGGACAACAGCCTAAAAAGGCCGTAGAATTATTGAAAAACAATCGGATACAAAAAGTCAAGTTGTTTGATGTAGAGCATGATATCCTCTATACTCTACGTGTAAGTGATATCGAGGTGATGGTTGGCATCCCCAACAACATGCTCATTCGTCTCAGTACCTCATCTCATGCGGCATTTTCATGGGTTCGCTGCAACCTTAGTGCTTATCTCTACAATAAAGATCATGTCGATATTAGGTAATATTGTCAATCATAATTAACTCCTCTTATTACTCCCTACATTATATGTAAATTACGTTTGATTAAATCTAAATAATAATGTAATTATACATATTAAAAAAATGAACTTTTGGTTTCCTCTTATGAGTTATGGCTCTTCCATCTACATTATACGTAAATATTATATTGGTTAGAACAACAATCTATTAATAATATACATAATGCTGTTAAGAGGTTTTGATCCGTACACAGATTCTGTTATAGTGACCTTGTTGGTGCATGCCTTTAGTACCTGTTTATTACCAACATAGTGGAATTGACTTTAAGTTCCAATTGCAAATCTAATCTCTTTGCTATTTTACATACATGCAACAACCTTGCAACATATCATACTAAGATAGTTTCTCTCATATCTCTATTTTTTTAAAAAATATATGTAGCATGAGCCAGTTCTTAGTAATACGCAAATAAATTTTAGTCTCATATCATGACTACTTTCTAAACGTACAACAGTCACTGATTAGGGAAAAACTTAACGACACTAGTCAAGATTGTAATAAAGTGCAATGTAGAGGCTTATGGTGCGAACCTCCCTTTCAAGGAGTATTTAGACCCGAGTTGGTGCAAACAATTACTCAACTTGTTTCTTTTTAGTGGCCCATAGTTCTCTATTTGTGGTAAAGATTTACTCCTCTTTGAGTGTTAAGATGGAACCAAATTTTCCACTAGATTACGCTTTATTTTTTTTTAAAGGGACAAACCACCCTGTAATCAACAGACCAAATGTGTATACCAACACGTTTGATGGAAATTACGACACATTAATCTCCGCCCATCACAACATTGGAATTGGTGATGTTCCCATATTAACTAGGGAGGTGGGTAAGCCTATGGATGGGGCACATGATGAGGCAAACGTAGAAGATAATAGATTAGCTTATTGAATCATTCTTTTATCTATTATTCCTCATTTTTTGGCATCCCTTACAGAATGTCTATTCTTCTTCGTCATCGCATAATCCATTATATATTATTCTAAATAAATATTTATTTACATACATTTATATAATGGCTTAAAAATCTTAAATAAATTCATATTATATAATATATATTATATACTATATATTGCATATATAGGTATGTGTACTACACATTGATAGATAATTATAAATTTACTTGCATATTGTCTTTCTCGTATTATTTAAGGTCAAAAAGTAGTTATACTAATCAAGTGAGTTTAATCATCTTGATTTAAAAAGCAACAAACTCCCTATCTCATATGTAAGTTGATTAAGTTCTCTATATTTCTAAACCAAATTCCTTTAAGTAAATTCATAAGTCAAGTTGTTCATAAAATCTCAACAATTTATAAACATTAATATATAATAATAAATCAAATTCAAAGGGTTTATGTGTTATTTGAGTACTTAATTGAAGTACTTACTTTGTGCTCCTTGTTTTATTTTTAATTATGGATGTTAGATTGTTAGATGGCGATAACAAGGACAACACCGCGAAAGAAAGTTAATAAGAGAAGCCTGGTGTATCTGCGACCAACCCCGTATGAATTGGAGATGGATGATAGTGAAGACATCTCTAATTATATTGATCGACTTATTAGACTTTTTTTTAGATAATTACCATACTAATATACTTAAGGGGAGGGGTGATTTTAATACTGCACCTCGTCAAGCGATTATCTTATTCATAATTTGCCAAGGTGGGAGCCAAGATCACGATTAAGATGAGGATGTTTTCGATCATCCTATTTGGCGGATTGCCTGACATTGAGTGTTTTGTGTACAAGGGAAAATGGTACCTCACTTTAAAGTATTTAGAGTCTATCCTATTCGATTCGTTTCAAGCTTGGGAATATGATCGTGTGTATTCTACTTATGTTGAATCATCCCAAACAAGTGTAGGCAATAACCAGGGCACTGTGGATGAAGGGGATTTGGAGGAAGATCCAGAAAAAGAATTAATTGTTTCTTTTCTAGGTTTTTGAATTGTGTTGTTTTATGTGGTATGGCCATCTAGGGCAATTGTTCTCTTTATGTTTATGTACTTTGTGTTAATGACTTAAGTTGTACATCTATAGCTTGTTTGGTGACATGGGTGGTGAATTTGAACTTTGTTGGTTGATAGTTTTGTTATTCAATGACATGCTTTCATGCTTAAATTTGTGGTTAACGATATTTTAAATTAAGTTTTCTTTTTCTTTTATGCCTACACTTTAAATGTAAACTCATTAGTATTTTGGTAACAAATGAATAATGGACTTAGGAATGAACTTATAAGTGATAGATGTGAGTATGTGATGATTTAGATACCTTTAATTTAAGTAAGTGGTGGTAGTTTCAACCTCCAATTGTAACGATTGGATGACTGATCGAAGAAGCTATATATAGTTAGGAGGGCTCGAACTCACTTAAGCCGTAATGTGACAGACTCCCGAACAAATTGTTGAAAGGTTGAGGGTACTTGATGTCTCAAAACATTGGGAATGTAGTATAGAACCTGGGACAATTACGGATCAAGATCCTTTTGTCGAGAGTTGCAACTGTGATTTCGTCCATATGTGCTAGAGTATCTACTATAGTCATTATATTTTTAGTTGGTATTATTGTGAATTTTTAATGTATCACATGACTTAATTTTAGTTAGTGTAGACACCCATTTGTGTCTCCCCAAAACCAAACCCAGTGATAAATACCTTTCACATCGAATCATAATCGAATGAAGTGAAAGTGTGGAAAGTCCAGTGTTGCGGATAGTTTTAATTTCTTTTCTCTTCTCTCTGTTTTTGAAAACTTATTTTAAGAAAACTGCCAATCCAGTTTGGTTGGTCCATGATATGGGTCCAATAGTAGTGTAGTTGGATGAGGCTTGACAAAAGCTTTCCAACGATATATTATAAGCCCAATTCCGATGAATATTGAGGAAGTTATGGCCAATTTACTGAACTGGGCCCGGTTTGAGCCTTATATGCGGCCCAATGATCTAGGGGAGGGCCTAATATAGATTTATCATTCCTAATGCAATTAGGAATGGTTTTAGTCTTCTAGATTCTTCTAGAAGGTGCTTTTCATTCCTAATTCAATTAGCATTGATAAATTGACTTTTGTTGACTTTTTAGAGTTTAAATTAGAATCAAAGAACATTTTTTGAGGAAAATACGATTTTATCCTCCTGTACGGCGATTTTTATCTAATTTTAAGAAAACGCGTGGATTTCTGAGTCAGCGCCAAACGCCAGCTGTAGCGCCTAACGCTAGACTTGGCGCCTGGCGCCAACCTTAGCGTCTGGCACTAAGGTCGGCGTCTGGCCCCAACTCGGTTTTTTGCATCAGAACTCTGTTTTTGATATTTTATCTTTTTGGCTGATTTTCTTTATAAATAGCGTCGTAAAAACTCCGTTTTGATTCACCAATTCTCACCAACTCTCATTAAGACTCTCTTGATTACTCTCTTTCTCTCTCTCTCTCTCTCTCTTTTCTAGCCTAGCCTTTTCTCAAATATAAAAATTCCGCATTCATTAGATCTAGATACACCTAGTCATATTCGAAGTTGCCTTCGCCCTAGACGTGAAAGGTTTAATTTCTGAGGGTTTGGTCCCAAATCTCTCTTTCAATTATTATTTAATTTAATTGTTTGATTATTATTTTCCTTGAAGTTACTAACGTGTGTATTTTGTTATTAGAAAGAGGAACGAGGCATCAAAGTAAGTGCTTTAATTGTTTAATTGATATTATGATATTGAAATCATGCTTAGATTGTTATTTTGATTCCTAGTATCATGTTAGGATGTTTTCCTTAATTTGATGTTTAGGGTGACAACAATAAATTCCTAGTATCATGTCTAGGGTAACTGTAATATCAAGCATGATTAAAAGTATGATGCCTTTTATATTCTTCCTAATATTTTTTATTGCTAGTATCATGTTAGGGTTAAAGTTTTGATCTTTAATGTTTAGTGACATGCTAGGGTTTGTTATTAATCTTGTTAGTATCATGCCAGGATCTTATTATTATTATGCTTTAACATGATTCATGATTATTTTTATAATTGTTTTGATTATGATTATAATTTTATGATTGTTATAATTATTATTATGATGATTATTTATTATATTTCTTGATATATTTATTTTTATTGCTTGATCACGCCTTTTATGCATGTTTAAAGGGAATTTGTACTTGTAATCATGCTTAATAAGATAATTAATAATCTTGTTAGGGTTAATTTGATTATAGTTCAAGTGATCGCCAATAATAGATTTATTTGTGCATTAATATTCAACCAACATAGATAAACAGGTTTAGGGTTAATCCTATTGATTGTATGTTAGTCAGAAAGCGCACATGAATACGATCAGAATAAAGTAGAGGCCTATTATTAGGGCAGGTCCAATCTCTTTTAGGTTGGATTTGTACCTTCATCCCCGAACCCTATTTGGTTCAAGACCTTATAGAGTTGACGATCTCTTGGATCGTTAAGGGGGGTAACCTTCACCTCGTGAACGGTTTACAAGTTCCTAAAAAAACTTGTTGGCGACTCTTTTGCTCTATCTTCTTTCCCTTTGGACGCCACCGTACTTTAGTGTATGATCACAATGGGGTTCAAGCTAGGGGATTAACGCTTGAAATATTCCCCACAGTTTTTTTCGACTCCACTGGGGAGGATTTCTATTTTAATTCCTGAAATTTATTTCGGCAATGATTTAGAATGAGTGGATGAGACTCAAAACGTTCTAAGTATTTCATGTGCGTAATTTTGATTAACATTATTGTCATATGCATAAAAAAGATCTCATTGGAAAGACCATCCGTAATGAGTTAAAAACATAGGATTTTACACGTAGGAAATTTGAGAAATATCTTTCACAACTAGGACCAAAATAATACTGCGCGAAACTGGAAAATTTTATCGAGCACAGAAAGCTGCTGAGGCATGTAGGAATTAGCGTCAGCGAACAGAAGTTGGCGCCAGACATTTAACTGTAGCGCCAGACTACAGCTCTGTCGCCAGGCGCTACAGCTAAATCCTGGCGCCAACCTCTGTTTGTTGGCACCAAATTCTTCAATTACCGAGCCAGAAATATGCGTTCTAATTTCGACCAGTTTTTCGCATTGTTTGCTCGATCCTACTTCCTGATTGAGTTTTTCTCACTTTTTTGAAACCCATATGTGTTCTACATATGGACATAACCCTCTGGGAATTCATGCTCCATCTACCTGATTGAACGCTCTGAGAAACAAAGGGTACATCCGAGAATGTTGAATTCACCAAACCATGGAAGCGAGTTTTTCTAAAACTCGCGGTGTCCCATCCACTCGCGCCAACCCTTCACGGTTAGGCTTCCGCGCGGTGCATCCGGACAATTAACCATGGACCCTCTATTGACTAAACCATATCCCGAACTTTAGAGAACTAGAGCCATGGTTAGGTTGCAAACTCATTGCATCATATTGTGCCTACTTGACTAATTGTGCATTATTTTTTGTGCATATATATGTTTTCTTAACCGTTTGTTTGACTTGTGTTGAGATTTAATAAATTAATGACTTAAAGAACTTTGCCTAATTAATTAATTGATTAATTAATTTGAGTAAATAAAGTCTAATATTTTAATCAGAATTGACCTAGTACGACTTTAGGCATACCCCTGTTGATTAATAACACCGAAAAAAGTCTAGGATTGAAGCTCCAGCATTGGCGCCAAAATCTAAACTGTAGCGCCACTCTGTGGAGTGTGGCGCCTAGCGACAGCTCTGTCGTCTGGCGCTACACTACACAGTGCGACGCCAGTCCTGTCGTTTTGACGACAGTTCGGATTATTGATTGAGTCATCATCTAGTGTCTAATTAACCAGTTTGCTAAATAATTCGGTTAAATATTACTGTCAATAATACCCTGTTAAGTCATTAATTGAGTCTAGTCACATAGTCTAAGTCCCATGGTCTTACACAAGAGTCTTAACATGTCACCTACACTCACTAGTTTTAGCACGCACTTTGAATACATATAACCGTGACCATGTCTTAGGTTCATGCATAAGTCGGTTTTTTTCCGTCATCTGAGTTGGGGGTACATTCTATTCCTAATTCTTCATATCCCTCCATCTACATCTTTTTTTTTTCTCCACATTCTATTCCAATCTTTCTTCACTTCCTCTATCCATTGCATGTTGAATAAAGTTTGAGTCAAATAATTAACAATGAATATCCCCAAATTCCTTTTCCACAGTACTTGGTCGAGGAGAGAAGGGCGATTAATCAAGGACAACCTCTTTATTCAAGTTTCACTTTTTGATAAACCAATTCGTCAAAAGAGGAAGGCTAAAAAGATAATGGCAAGTCAAGAAGAGGTCAATGAACTTAGGAGTCAATTGAATGACGTGACTGAGGTGTTAAAGGCTTTAACTCTCAAAATTGATGACCCTGTGAAGCAACAACAAATGAACCTCATGCAAGAAAGTTTGAGCAAGCTATCTAGTGACTATAAATTTCAGGGCATTAGTTCAACGCCACTGACATCCCTAAATTCAAGGCAACAGATAACCCTTACTTTCATCTAAGAGCTTTTGAAACTATAATGAGCATTAAGGGTATCGATAAAAAGGTTTTCCCCTCTCTGTTCTCACTATCTCTCGAGAACGTTTGCCAGCAATGGTTCTTTTCTCTCGATAAAGAAAAAACCTCCACCTGGGAGTCCATAGCAAACGCTTTCATAGATAGATATAAGTGCAACATCCAAGACGAAACAGACCATAGACAACTGGAGATGATAAAACAAAAAGAAAACGAAGGGTTCACTTCTTTCTTCAACAAATGGAGGGAAACTTCTGCTAATATGGTCAAGGCTCTTATCGAAAAAGAATCTGTGAGGATGTTTATCAAGAATCTCCAAGGGAATTATTCAAGGCACTTAAAGTACCAACACAATTTGAATACTTTCAAGGCTGTCTATAATATAGGCATTGACATTGAAGATGACCTTCTAAAAGATAATAGTGCGAGAGGAAAGAAGAACGACCATCCTTCTTCTTCCTCTCCCATTAATGAGGTACATGCCACAAACGCCTCTAAATCACGAATCCAAAGGTCAAAAAGGGTGTTCACTCCACTTGGTATGAGTTATGAAATAGCTTTCGAGAAGCTACATCACAAAGGACTAGTCATGTCCATAGGGCCTATCAAAGATCCAGTTCCAGAAGCCAGGCCACCCAAGTGGGACCCTAATAAGCACTGCAAATATCACCAAGGAAAGGGTCACGACACTAAAGAGTGTTGGAAACTCAAAGAAGTTATTCAAGATCTGATCGATGACAATAAAACTTCCGAGGTTCTAGCCATCGAAGGAGATCAAACATCCTTCGATCCATCACTTCTCATTACACCTGTAGGAGAGCCCATGATCGAGACAGCTTATATAACCTCTCTCGATGAAGTGGCCATGATTGGGGAGGATGAAAGTCTTTTCTTAAATAATACCAGGGAAGACTCGTCAAGTCTAACAGAGGACGTTCGAAAACTGCAAGATGTCGTTGCCATGCTCTTGAATGTGGTAGAAGGATTAGCAAATCGGGTGATGGCCATCGAACAGAATCCTCGCCAAGGGTTTAATGAAGAACTCAATGCTCCTAAGCCATGGGCAAAACGGACCATTGAAGAATACACACCAATAGGAATGACTTACAATGAAGCTTTTGGTTGTTTTCACGATCAAGGTCATATTCACTCCGCTGGTCCCAGTCAAGACTCTCCACCTGAAAAAACGTTCTCCCCATTGGGATCCAAATTCTTATTGTCGATACCACAGAGGTCGCGGTCACACTACCGAAAAATGTCTCGCCCTCAAGGATCGTGTTCAAGACCTCATTGATTCAAATCTCCTTCATGTTCCTCCGCGCGACAAGAAGGCCAAGATTAGTAACGATAGTGCTGCAAAGGGAAGAAGAACGACTATCCTTCTTCTTCCTAAAACACCTACTCTAGTAACAGTGTTGGTACTTTTGACCTTAATGAGATCTTAGCCATGGAAAATCGAGGATTTAGAAAGCAACAAAAAAAAAGGATTTTACCCCTATTGAAATTAGCTACAATGACGCTTTCGATCGACTCCATGCCAAAGGACTCATTACGCCTATTGGACCTGTTCAAGATCCCCCTCTTGAGAAGAGGTTGCCTAGTTGGAATCCAAATATGCGCTGCAAGTACCATCAAGGTAGGGGTCATGCCACTGAGAGCTGTTGGAAGCTAAAGGAGGCTATCCAGCATTTGATTGATAATAACGAGCTTCCCATACCTCCAGTTAACAAGAAGAGCGAGTGATGATAAAGCAAACAACACAAGACAAGAGGCGAGCTTCAACGACGAGATTCCATGACATCTTTTTTCTTTTCTTTTTATTTTTTCCTTTCCCCAATAAGTCTAGCATAGGCACCTTTCTTTTCTCTTAGATTAATTTTGTAGATTCTTTCTTTTTTCCCTTTTAATAAAATGAGCATTTTATTCTCTTACATATGATCATCACACTGCATTGCAAAAAAAAAAAAAAAAAAAAAAAAAAAAAACCATGTCAAACTAAGCACAAGGTATACCAATGATTTGAGGCACCCCTTGTAGCCACATCATGTTACCTTTCACCCTTCAATTATACATCCTTTTTTGGTAAACCACTTTGAGCCTCGTCTAATGATAGACCCTTCATTTTTTCAACCCATATCTACCTAACTTTGGGATGGGATTGTGTGCAACTTATGCAATATTCAAAAAAAAAAAATTGAGTGACTTTAAAAGATCAAAATAAATAAAATAAGCAAAAAAAATATAATAAAAGTGTACAAAAGGGCAAGTGTTCCAATGTCTTTGACAAGAACATGTCTCCGATATGATCACGTCTCAGATTGCGTCTCTTATCGAGTGCTCGGTACCGTGCCTGAGAAACATGAATGCCAAGTGAGTGATAGACCACATGATCGGGATTGCCCACACTTATAAAAATAAAATAAATGCTAAAGCAAAAAAAAAGGAGAAAAAAGAGCTAAAAAAAGAGAAGCAAGCCTCAAGCATAAAAATATAGAGATTCAAAAGCAAGGTTGCACACCTTGGGGGCTTATAGAGGGTCTTGAGCTTTTATCCCCTTCTTCTATAACCTTTAGCCTAACCACGTTACAACCCTTAAAAAGACCTTTTTGAGGTATACACATACTTGTGCGAGGTTCGGCTAGAGCTACGTTCGACCTGATTCCTAACGGATACGTAGGCAACCTCACATCGAGGTGCGGCCGTAATAAACATGCATTCATATTTACATTCACAATTGATCATATCAAGGGATCCCCTGTGCTCATCCCTATTCACTTAGAGCTAGACTTGGGGGCTTGATCCCTACATCATTAGCTTACCTAGCCTAAGAGTCACCACCATTTGACTCTTTTAAAAAATATTATCTTTCCACACACTTAGCCCTTGCGGCCTAACTTTAGTGTCACTTTCACACACTACACAGATACATGACCAAATATACTTTCCCTTAGGGACCCTTTGCCATGAAATCTTAACACAACATTGAAGCATGTATTGTCATATCAAAATCACTCATCAATCATAATCATCATTGCATCGAAGTATGAAGTGCTTAGCCTCCGCGCCTAAGTTACCTAAATACTTTCATTATCGAGTCAACTAGGATAGTCTAAGATGTTACAATCCTTGTACTGTGAGAAACAACATTTGACTAAGCTCATTCAACATGCACCTTCAAAAACTTCACTTCGATTCTTTTTCGTGTCTTTCTTTTTCGGGAGAAAGTCGGTACCCTCCACAAAAATTACAGAAAATTTTTGCTTTTTTTTGCATTTTTGAGTCGCACAATCATAATACAATGCACACACGGGTCATGAGTCACACGTGTCATTTCACTTCGAATCGAGTCAACCTCGAGTCAATTACAGCGAGTCAAGTTCATACCACGACAAGTCAATGAGTCAAGCGACGTTAAACCTTAGGTCAACCCTAAGATAATTAAAGAGATTAGCAAAGTTCTATAGTCAAAAATAAATGCAGGTGCAGCAGAATAGGGAAGACCCTACTCCAGCGCCAGATGACAACATCTAGCGTCTGGCAGCAGGTTTTAGCGCCTGGCGCTAGATCCCAGTGTTTGGCGAAAGAGCCAATTCTTGGCGCCAGAGATATTTCAGCAGCGAAAGAGCTCGAAGCCTCTCAGAAAGGTGATTTCAACCTCCTACAACAATTTCGGGTTCCTTGGTACGCTAGTTAGCCCCTATGAGCAATTTGACATGATTAAGTAGTCGGTTTGATTACAATCGCAATAAATGATCGACCTGACGAAATATCGTCTCACTTAGCTTAAAGCACCTAAGTGTTGGCTCATCACGGAGACACCGACATAATGGTTCGCAAGCAGCAAACCGCCGATGTACTGGCATAACGGAAGCAAAGTTCAAGCGAGCTTTAGAGATCGGCAAGCGTTGGTCTTCGGAAAATTTTCTTCGGAATCTTATCATCAAAGCTCTTTGTTCAGAGACGCGTGGACATTTCTTTCAAGCTCTTTTGCTCAGAGACGCGTGGGCATCCTATCATCGAAGCTCTTTTGTTTAGAGACGCGTGGACATTTCTTTCAAGCTCTTTTGCTCCAGAGACGCGTGGACATATAAAAAAAAGAGAAGCTCTTTGTTCAGAGGCACGTGAACATATCCAAAAAAAAAAGAAGCTCTTTGTTCAGAGTCAAGTGAACATCGGAACAGCAAGATGTCGTTCCCTAGATTTTGGAGAGTTGTCACAAACAACTGAAGGTGATTTCAAGCGAATTTGTCTTCGATCATGTTCCCTTAGACGTGGAAGATGGTCACAAAGCGGAAGAGGATCGTTTCAAGCGAAGAAATCTTCAATATTGGAAGCAGTTACAAGCGTAACGGTTTTCAAGCGGGATGACATTCTCTTGGCAGGAGGTCGTCAAAATAACAGCAATGCGGCAACAAATCGGTTACCTTCAGAGACGTATGCTCGACGGTGCAAGATACGCGTTTCTTAACTCTTTTATCTGTTTAACTAACGCTAATTTGCAGGTATCGGCGTTACAAGAGTGATTCAGGATCGCAGAACGTTCTGAATCATTCTCCGTCCCTGTCGATACTTTAACTTTTGTTTTTGAAACTTACGTTTCTCCAAACTCAGTCAAAGTGGGGGCTTCTGTAGACACCCATTTGTGTCTCCCCAAAACCAAACCCAGTGATGAGTACCTTTCACATCGAATCATAATCGAATGAAGTGAAAGTGTGGAAAGTCCAGTGTTGCGGATAGTTTTAATTTCTTTTCTCTTCTCTCTGTTTTTGAAAACTCATTTTAAGAAAACATCCAATCCAGTTTGGTTGGTCCATGATATGGGTCCAATAGTAGTGTAGTTGGATGGGGCTTGACAAGAGGTTTCCAACGATATATTATAAGCCCAATTCCAATGAATATTGAGGAAGTTATGGCCAATTTACTGAACTGGGCCCGATTTAAGCCTTATATGCGGCCCAATGATCTAGGGGAGGGCCTAATATAGATTTATCATTCCTAATGAAATTAGGAATGGTTTTAGTCTTCTAGATTCTTCTAGAAAGTGCTTTTCATTCCTAATTCAATTAGCATTGATAAATTGACTTTTGTTGACTTTTTAGAGTTTTAATTAGAATCAAAGAACATTTTTTGAGAAAAATACGAATTTATCCTCCTGTACGACAATTTTTATCTAATTTTAAGAAAACGCGTGGATTTCTGAGTCAGCGCCAAACGCCAGTTGTAGCGCCTAACGCTAGACTTGGCGCCTGGCGCCAACCTTAGCGCCTGGCACTAAGGTCAGCGTCTGGCGCCAACTCGGTTTTTTGCGTCAGATTTCTGTTTTTGATATTTTATCTTTTTGGCTGATTTTCTTTATAAATAACGTCGTAAAAACTCCGTTTTGATTCACCAATTCTCACCAACTCTCATTAAGACTCTCTTGATTACGCTCTCTCTCTCTCTCTCTCTCTCTCTCTCTCTCTCTCTCTCTCTCTCTCTCTCTCTCTTCTAGACTAGCCTTTTCTCAAATATAAAAATTCCGCATTCATTAGATCTAGATACACCTAGCCATATTCGAAGTTGCCTTCGCCCTAGACGTGAAAGGTTTAATTTCTGAGGGTTTGGTCCCAAATCTCTCTTTCAATTATTATTTAATTTAATTGTTTGATTATTATTTTCCTTGAAGTTACTAACGTGTGTATTTTGTTATTAGAAAGAGGTACGAGGCATCAAAGTAAGTGCTTTAATTGTTTAATTGATATTATGATATAGAAATCATGCTTAGATTGTTATTTTGATTCCTAGTATCATGTTAGGATGTTTTCCTTAATTTGATGTTTAGGATGACAACAATAAATTCCTAGTATCATGTCTAGGGTAACTGTAATATCAAGCATGATTAAAAGTATGATGCCTTTTATATTCTTCCTAATATTTTTTATTGCTAGTATCATGTTAGGGTTAAAGTTTTGATCTTTAATGTTTAGTGACATGCTAGGGTTTGTTATTAATCTTGTTAGTATCATGCCAGGATCTTATTATTATTATGCTTTAACATGATTCATGATTATTTTTATAATTGTTTTGATTATGATTATAATTTTATGATTGTTATAATTATTATTATGATGATTATTTATTATATTTCTTGATATATTTATTTTTATTGCTTGATCACGCCTTTTATGCATGTTTAAAGGGAATTTGTACTTGTAATCATGCTTAATAAGATAATTAATAATCTTGTTAGGGTTAATTTGATTATAATTCAAGTGATCGCCAATAATAGATTTATTTGTGCATTAATATTCAACCAACATAGATAAACAGGTTTAGGGTTAATCCTATTGATTGTATGTTAGTCAGAAAGCGCACATGAATACGATCAGAATAAAGTAGAGGCCTATTATTAGGGCAGGTCCAATCTCTTTTAGGTTGGATTTGTACCTTCATCCCCGAACCCTATTTGGTTCAAGACCTTATAGAGTTGACGATCTCTTGGATCGTTAAGGGGGGTAACCTTCACCTCGTGAACGGTTTACAAGTTCCTAAAAAAACTTGTTGGCGACTCTTTTGCTCTATCTTCTTTCCCTTTGGACGCCACCGTACTTTAGTGTATGATCACAGTGGGGTTCAAGGTAGGGGATTAACGTTTGAAATATTCCTCACAGTTATATATATGTATGATTGTATAATATACTTCATATCATAATAAAGTTTAATTATTATGCGCGTTGAAGATGAACAATGTTATACAAATCAAACTAACACTAGTACAAAACTAACCTTAGGTAACATCCAAAAAGTGTTACATAAAGTAGTAAAAGTGTTATTATAGACAATAGGTAACACTTTATTAGGTGATACTTCCGCCCATGTTCCCTAAGGTCTTTTGTAACACTTTGGGTAATGTATGGTAACACTTTCAATAGTGATACTATAAACCCTCTTATGTAACACTTTTTATATTACTAGTATCATTTTTGAAGTGTTACTTTTTATTTCTTATGTAACACTTACTTATCTTTAGTAACATTTTAACATCATATAGTATCAATTTATCCGACATTATGTATCACTTTTTGAACTAATGGAACACAATGTTGATTATTAAGTAACATTTTTCAATCATTTTTTGACATACATAGTAGCACTTTATTCAACATTATATAACACTTTATGCAAACTTCTTCTTCTTCTTATTCTTATTATTATTATTATTATTATTATTATTATTATTTAAAAATGCGGTTTTTTTAAAAATGTATAAATATAATATTAAAATTTAAAACTATTAACCATGATTGTGAAATTAATATTTACGATAGACAATAATTTGAATTGATATAATTTCATATTTTCTTGTAAAAAAATCCATATACAATCAAATAATCCAAACTAAACGAAAAGCCGACTTTGTTTCTAGACCACCAAATTCAAAAACAGAAAGAGCAAAATAGCAGTCAACGTAGTTACAACACACAACATTATTAACAGTAGACAGCAACAACAGCTAGCTAGCCAGCTAGCAGGTCAACAAATAGCGATAGCAGCAAACGATAGCAGCATTCAGCAGAAATAGTGACAACAGTAACACTGACAGCAGCAACAACAGTAATGCAGAGAGCTCCGACTTTTCAATCTTGAAAAAAAACATTTATCTAAGTTAATCTTGTACTCCGTAGTATCTATCGATCTCCCCAAACATCAGCAGCTACAAAATATGCAAATGTGTCAGTGTTACTATTGATCCTATATATGTAAGAAAGCATCAAATATCAAAGAACCAAAAATAAAGCATTCATGAAAATCATAAAAAGTATCACATGAGTTTTTAACAATTAGTATTGAGGCCAAGAATATAGATATATAAGCACATTCTTATAAACTACTACTTATATAATTCACATATATATATATATATATATATATATATATATATATATATATATATATATATATATATATATATAAACTTGAATATAGATACAACCGCATTATTATCCTTCAAATTAAAGAGCAAATGATACGTCAACCATTCAATGAAACAACATAAACCCCATCAAATTAGTTATAAGGCAGCAAGGTACAGTGAACCAGACTGATCAAACACCACCAGTCTTCCGAATCCCTTATCAGCGAACGTCTCATAGTTGGTGTTCAGTGTGTTGAAAAGGGGGAAATATGTGGTGTATAATGCAAGATTTTTGTTATATCCTAAGTTGAATGAGAACCTTCCACTCGAGTAATTCTTTCTGAAAAAAACTTGCAATGAGTCGGTTGCCTTGATTCAGCGCCTGGTAGGCAAAAGAGTGTCAGTTGGCTCATCAAAGCTTTGCCAAAGTACAACAGAAGCTCGATCCATCAGCACGAAGTTTCCAGTGTCGAGCATAGCTGCAGAGGCAAGTGTCACTCCTCTACTGCTGCCAGCCAACAACCCAGCTCTCCATACCTTGCGCCCACTTGGGTTAGTAAGTATCAAGCTTCTTGCAGTAAGTTCTACTTTCGAACCCCTGGGTACTGGAATTTCTCTGTTGGAAGACCAAGTTATGGTCCTTTCGGGTATTCTATTGAACCATATGGCTAACAGAAAACTTCCAGACTCTATCTTCTAAAACCCGAAAGCAAAGTCTTTGGAGGGAGATACCCAAGGCTAAGAGATATCCCCAACAATGAGGGATGAGCCCAAGGTTATGTTGTTGTAACTTTGAGCCGAGATAACGAAGCACATTAGAAAAGAAAAACATATATAACAAGGTAATTTTACTGATAAAACAATGGTGATACTTTTGTTATTATAGCAGAAAAAAAAATGCAGCAAGCTTTGTTTATTTTAGCTCTACTTTATTAATTAAAGCATGTTGTTCATGGTACATATCATATACAGTGGGTATGGACAACCCATTTATGAAAGTTAAACTTTATAAAAGTATGTAGATGTATGTCATTTTTCAAGTCCAATGAAAATTAAGGCTCAAAATTGTTTTCAGAAGGTTGGACCAATTTAAATCATGCGCCATTCTAAATTGACTTTGCTCAAAGAATATTAGGTTTGGAATTTGGAAAGTTGATAAATTCGTCGAAGAAGATCAGTTGGAATTTGTAAAAAGAAGCTACCACTCACAAATTGGAAATATGACAGTTCTGCCTGGTGGTGTTCGATCAGTCTGGTTCATTGTCCACAAATTTCCTCCCTCAATGTAAGCTCCTCAACCTATTTCCCAAGCTGCCTTATAACTGAAATACACTATGATGCCAATAGTATCCCTCCCACCCCAAGGTTAGTCTATTACACCTATCTAAGTGGTTAAGTTATTAGTAAAACTCAAGAAAAGGAGCAGTTTCATAAGATAAAGTAATGTTTTTTGTTTGAGCACTGTACCAATAGAGGGAAATTCAAAGTTGTAGATACAACAGTAGTGGCGGATGTAAAAGTAAAATTTTGAATCCATCATTAAAAATTTTGAATCCATCATTTCGGAGCTTTGTCGCATCTTATCAAAAACCCGACGAGCTTTCTCTAAAAACCCAAAACTCACATACATGCAAAGCAAATCGTTATGAGAAAACCCATCATTTAAAAACCCAAATTTTACAACGAACATGGGCATGAATTTGCTTGCCTTCTAAAATCCAATTATCAATGCGACGAGCTCTAACAAGAGAAGGATACGTGAAATTGTTAGGCAAAACAGAGTCCTACAACATTTGTAAGTACAAAATCAAGCATTCCCTATTCAAATAGAATTGCAAACAAGTAATAACCCCTGATTAAGGTGTTGTATATAGAAGCATCTGGTTGGGGCATTTTATCAAACAGTTGGTGGGCATAAACCAAATCACCAGATTCCAACAAAGCACAAAACGTGATAGCTCTACCCATTACATCAGAGTACAAAACAATAAGTTCAATAACCAACTAATCAAGACTACAAAGTACCAATTTTACCAAATAAAGTTCAATTCAATTCAACTTTTCAACACCACAATGAACATATTGAACAACCTTGTCAAAGTACTGTGAAGATTATGAAATTATAAAAGACCAAAATTATAATTAATTAAGTAATAACACAATAATGAACAATAAATCAACAATTCAGTTCAATTTAATCAATCAAATGACTGAAATTATACATAATTAAAATTAAAACTAAATAACAAATTAAATAGTTCATAATTTAAATTTTAATACAATAATACCTTGCTCAGTTGCTATGCTTCAATCGGTGGTCACTCCGGTCAGTGAGGCGGCGCGGCATGAAGGAGAGTGAGGACTGGTGGTCTGGTGGTCACAGATCTACAGACTACAACAAAAAGGTGCGCTGGTGCCTGGTTATCGTCGTAGATGGTGGCTGATGCTTACTACGGCAGTGGTACGATGCTTGGTGGTCGCCGATCAAAATGATGTGAGAGAGACAGAGCGGGAGTTAGGGTTGTGACGCTTGAGACTTTGAGTTTCGTTTGGTTTTGTTCCGTTGTCGCTCTTCGCTTTTTATGGTTTTGCCTTGTTTCGTTTTTGCCATTTTGTTTTGCCTTGTTTCTTTTCCTCTTTTTTATTTTTTCAATAAAATTTATTTTATTTTGAAACAGGTAAAAAGTTTTGATAAGAAAAGAGAAATTAAAAAAAAACACAAAGTGTTACAACCAAGTGATACATAATATCAAAGTGTTACAAGAAAGTGCTACATAATTTTAAAGTGTTATAAAAAATGTTACCTAATACCACAATGTTACAAAAGTGTTACGTAAAAATCAAAAAATCATGAATTTGTTTAAGTGTTACCAAAGGGTGTTACTTAAGCCCAATTTTGTACTAGTGTAATAATAGAGTGCATGAGTATTTTCTTCCTAAGATAAGCATTGTTTCTATATGTGTGATTCCCAAGAATTCTTCCAAGTTCCAACACCAAAGGACCAAAGGTTAGATATATGCATTACTTGCTACTCCAATGTAAAACATTATCCAACATTTATTTGACAAAAAGAGGCTAACTTGTGTAATAAATACTTTATACAATAATAGCATGTACTTTTTACAATAGAAGTAACATATTTTATACAAAACTTGCTTTTGGGACCGTTCTACACACAGGATGTGTATAAGTTATTATTTTTAATACAAAAATCATTTACAAAATTAACTTTTACAGTCTATAAAGAACATTAGCATGCATGGTATTCATGTCTAAATTTTTTTTTTTTAAAAAAAATCATGCATGGTTGTAGACACCTAAAAATGTCTCCCCAAAACCAAACCCGATGATGAACAAGCTTTCACCGCCATTGTCGGTCGGGTTGAGTATTTAATCATTCTCTCTTCCTCTCTTTTACACCAAAAAATCATTCTCTCTCTCCCTACACCAAAAATCATTCTCTTCTCCCTCTTTAGTCTAATTTCTAGCCTTATTATTCTTCCATAATACTTCCCCTAAGCACTCCAAGGAGTCCATACTTGACCCGAGGTTCCGTCCTTAAACCAAGGCGTGAAAGGAATAATTAACTGAGGGTTTGGACCGAATTAAATATACATTAATTTAATTTAATTTTCATTTGATTTATATTTTTATTGAAGTTACTAACAGTTTATTCATGATGTAGCAATTCAAGAAAACGCGGAAAGTGAGTAATTAATCACTTAATTACTCTTATTTTTATTCTTGTTGCTAGTATCATGATTTGGTTAATTTATATTTGATTTGACAAACGTTATTATTGTTAAATTGGTTCCAATATTAATGTTTATTTTATTATACTTATTGATCACCATATTGCATGTTTAAAGGGAATATGTAATTGAAAATCACGCCTAATAAGATAATTTGGACAGCCGGCTTAGGATCCTTTTTAATCTTATTGTTAATCAAGTGATCATTAATATATTAGAATTATGTGTTGCATTAATATTAAACCAATGTAGCATAATAATAGTTTGGAGCAAATTAAATCTTTGTTTGCATGCCTTTGAGATCGCAGGAATAACTTTTCACTATAAGAATCGAGTAGAGGCCAATACGGGCGAATGTGACTTCATGACTCACTTCGTACCATCATCCCCAATCCTCCTTTCATGGTTCCAAACCATATGGAGTTAGTAATCTCATGGATTATGAATGGGGTGTAACCTTCACGGGTCAATCGTTGTTGCCTTTCGTTGTCCCTTAATCGTGGTTGCCTTTTATGATCCGTGAACGGTTTACAAGTTCCTTATAAACTTGTTGGCGGCTCCCTACTTTGCTTTGTCCCTAATCGTTGTCCCTAATCGTATTATGTCAATTCCCACTTCCTATGAGTGTCAAGCATATTCACAACATGCTTTAACGTAGGCGCACTTCGAAAGACACCTACAATGGTAGTTATATAAAATCAAATAACTGAACACCAAATGGTTACACAATTACACTTTTATGTTTCTATTCATTCAACATTTCTTACTTTGAGATCTAATTTATATCCTTGCAATCACCATTTTCATTGTAGCACAGTTTTTGTACAACGTTTTTAGAGATATTTTTGTGTCAATTATATAAGGGGAATTTAGATGATGTATAAAATGCTTAATTAGATATTAGTAGAGGAAATATCGGTAGATGATAAAGGGTCAATGATTTAAATAACACATTTAATTTAATTGAATTTGAATGATGGATGGAGAAGAGGAAAAGATTAAAAAATTCAACATGTTGAATTTAGGGCAAGTTACAAAATTATAAGAGCTATTAGTACATAAATGGGGGAAGATGAAAAAGTTTTACAATAAGTCAATAGCTAATGACATATAATGAAGGTTAATAAAATAAAAGGATTATAAAAAACTAATGTAAAAGAAAATGACATGTGACAAATTATTAACAAAATGTAGAAAGAATAAAAGACATGTGGCAACTAGGGTTTGTGTTTTTAAATACCAAGTATAGATATAGATGTCCCAAAATTGTAATTAACTGTATTGTGGCACAATTGTCCACATTGGTGCTAAAAGCCTAAACTACAAGGTGCGATTATTGTAGCACAATTGTAATCTACTAATCCACTAAGCATTGAGGTGCTATAAATACTTCAACAATCCAACTCACCTCTATTCTAAAGCTAAGTGCATTACCACAAGGTATGTGATTTTTTATGCAATTTATTGAATACAAAATATTAATATATATCAAATGTCATATGAACAATAAATTTAATTACAAGAAAATTGAATCATAAATTACATTGCAAATTAATAATCAGTTCCAAATAATAATATGGGGCATCACCCGGACCCAAAACCCAGTTAATGTATAATTCGTGGTTATGATTTTAAAGTACATGTGGTATGTTGACTTAGAAATGCAGGTCTCTTATGAGTTATGACATGTTGTATTATTGTATATACTACACTTTTCTTTCTTTTTTTTTATATATAAAAATTGTATTTTTCTTCATCATTACTTCTATATAACAATATTTTAAATTAATAATCTAAGAACAATTCCATGCTGTATAGGAGCCATATTGAAGCAATTGGATTCTAGATTGAAATCTTTTTTCTATTTATGTAAAATTGTGCTCCACTGCTCCAACACTAACTGTAACAATATTTGAACTCATTTAACTAACGCTTCTGGTCTGCTACAATTTTCATGTCTATCATAATGTTATGCTCTTTTAAATATGCACTTATTTGTCTTCTTTGGATGCCCAATCGGCATCACATACATGTGTCTAAGAGATTGATGAAAAGAGACACAATTGAAACTTTCGTATGAAAGATTGATAATGCAAAGAAAAAAGGAGTTATAGACCTTTGTTCAGTCCATAGTGTGTTCTTTTCAATCTATATTTGTTTTCGATCTATACTTTGTATTAGTTAATGTGAGAAACGTACATCTTCAAATATTCAATAAGTAAAGTACTTGTATTAACAAGCAAAAATAAAATATGTTCATAAAAAAAAAGCAATGATATTATGATAATAAACATTTTATACATTTTACAATGATAAATGTATATATGGTAAAAATAAAAATTAAAAAAAAAAGAACCAGCGAATGAGATCTTTGACCAGTAACATAAAGAGTACAATATAATATTAGTGACAAATAGTTTCAATCAACCAAAAATAAAATATTGTGTGCATTTAAAACTGCTCTTTGCACTCAAAGGGTAAACAATATTTTCATAAAGTAAAGGAAGTGAAGATATTTTTAGGAATGATTCATCTTCAAAGGTCATGCATACTGTACCTAATATTAGAGCTGACAAAAGCTGACACGACACTACAACGCGATATAAATCGGATATGAAAAGAGCGAGTTAGCGTCTACGATTTATGACTTGATTAATAAAGTGGGTTAACATGAAGACACGTTTTGTTTAGTTAAACGGTTTTAAGTTACTATAGAAGTTTTTTAACCCATTTATTTTCGAACATGAATGAACACAACATAACATGAGTTAAGACAACATTTGGTGATCAAGTTTTCACATTTATCACCATTTGGTGATTAACTTTTTTGACGTTGCAGTTTGGTGATTGAGGTCAAATTTTTGATGGTTTTAACTCACCTGAGTATTGTTTAACTCACCTTTAACCATACTAAAACCTAATCACCTCCAAAAAACATGATCACCTCATTTAAAAACATAATCACCTGTCAGAATTAAGTTTAGATTTATTTATAAAATTTGTGTTTCCAAAAAAACTAGCCATTACTCAATACAAATGGAATGCCTTCTTCTCCACAACAGAAACAGAACAATATCAAAAAACAACTTCACCATAGTCCATTGCAGCGCTTCAAAAATCACAGGAAATCACAGCCTTTTAATTTTTTTTTTTTTAATCCTACAAGAAGAACATTCAACAAAACTGGTTATGGAAAGATCCAATATTTTTTTTGATTGCAATAGAAGGCCAGTACAAAGAGTATCAAAGACAGTGAAACATTCTTTCATGAGATTTCTTATATGCCCCAAATACAACCAAATTGATGGCTGCAATTTTTACAAATGGATTGATAACCAACATGATGCAGAAATTGAATATGAATTGATTATTATGCTGAAAAGGAATATGGAATTGGAGGAAGAAGCAACTGAAATCAGGAAGAAATTTAATATACAAAGTGCTGTAATATTATTTTTAATAGTTACCTTGGTTATTGTAATTCTATTTAAGTGATGCAGTAGATCAGATTCATCAAGTAGTCCCACTATGTGTTTGAGTAGCATCCATGTACTTAAATTTCAAAGAAATAAAAATGTTAGTATTATTAAACTGGTGCATTTGTGAGTATATTTAACTGATTTTGCTTACCACTCCCATTCTCTAATAACCATTGGGGTATGTGTACAGCCTATCTAATCCACCTATTGCGCATTGATATGGTGGTCTGTGAATGTTGAGTGGTCTGTGACTATTATGACTGTTGAGTGATCTGAGTAGTTGTTGCTTGGTGATACTCATGCCCTTCCTGCCTGTTTGTGTTTGATGAAACTGATGCAGTTTCCTGAGGACATGTCTTCTTGTTGTGGCCTGTCTGTCTACAAATGCTGCACTTATGATGATGACCTTGTCTTGTGAGCCTTTATCCTTGAGCCTCACCAGCTGGCTGTCTCCTCTTTTGCTTTGGTCTATGCTGAATTTTTTTGAAGTGAGGAGCTGTTATAGGTGGGTAATTTGACTGTGGCCATTTATTTGGACTATTCAAAGGCTCTAGGGGGTAATCACAAGCCTTCAAATAGGTGTTCTTACAATACCAATGGCTAACATAGTGTCCAGGGACCTCCATAGCCTTCCATATTGCAGTGACAGCATGCTTGCAAGGATACCCCCTAAGTTGCCATGCATTGCAACTGCATATTCTATCAAGTAAACTCACCACATACCTAAGTTGAGTGCCCCCCCTCCCTAACACCATATGAGAAGTTTCCATCCCAGTAAGCCACCCACCCCCTTGCAGCCACCTTTGATCTCTCTAATGCATTTTGGATTCTAGGGCAAATAGGGATGTCTTTTCTAATCATGAAGTCTCTTTTCCTATGCAATCTTTCCATGATCCCCTCCTTTATGTCCTCTAACATGGTGATTATAGGTTTATGCCTAGAAGACAGAATGTATGCATTGAATACCTCATTCATGTTGTTGTCTATGCTGTCACAAGTTGGTTGTGTTGTCTGGTAAGTCCTTCCCCATTTCTTGTAATTCCTGTTCAGCAAATCTGTTCCAGCTTCAGCATTTATCTTAGAGAATGTTTCCATATTAGCATTGAAATCATTCTCTGTAGTGCTCTTTGCTATCTTCCAAAAACCTTTCCCATACTCAAGACCCCCTCCAAATTTGCTCCTAAAATTGCAGTATACATGTCTTGCACAAACTCTTGTCTCTACATCAGGCCAAACATTTGATATAGCCTTTAGAAGTCCCTTTTGTTGGTTACTCATGTTTGTGTAGCCATAGCCATTCATTGTCCCCAAGTCAACTACTAGTAGCTCTAGGAACCATTCCCAACTATATCAGTGTTTTCAACCTTCACACATGACCAAGCTATGGGAAACATTTGATTGTTTCCATCCTTCTCCATAGCCACAAGTAGTTGGCCACCATATGGACCTTTCAAAAAACAACCATCAATCCCAAAAAAAGGTCTACAACCTACCAAAAAGCCCTTTTTAATGGAATCAAAACAAATATATAGCCTTTGAAACTGCCCCTGATTTAGTCCAAACTTGATTGTGTTCAAAGAATTTGCTCTTTTGATTTCTTCTGCATATCTGTACAGAAGAGAGTAATGTTGTTTGTACTCCCCTAAGATAAGTTCCTGACCTTTTTTTCTTGCCTTAACTGCCAACCAGGGACTCACCTTAACCCAAAGCATCTTTTGTGTTCCTAGTAAACACTAAATCTCTTCCCATGCTTACACTATAGTTGGTTAATGCCTTCCTAAACTCAACAACACCCTCAAACTGTTGTCCTAAGAAGAAATGCCCCACATCATCAGGCCTCAGTGTCAACATATGAGCAGAATGAGTCAATGCTTTCCTCTTCTTCTGTTTGGGGTTGCTAGGAAGTAAGTGACCATAATCTTCCTCATCTGACTCATGAGGTTTGTCAGGACAGTCACTGTCACTTTCTTCACACAGATCATCATCACTAAGATCCCCTGCATTAAGGGAGGCCACTTCTTTATCCAATTCCTTTTCCTTTTTATTATGGAGGAGCAAATCCTCTCTTGCCTTCTGAACTTCCTCATCAGACTGGTCACTACCCTCATCATCATAGTCGATTTCATCATCAACTTGGTTTTCTACATATTCACTCCCATGTTGCCCCAAAAAAAATTATGTTCTGTTACTACAATCTCCAATTTCTTTTTGCCTAGTTAACCAGCTTTCAATGCCCCTAGTAGTCCTAAGCACACTGCCAACATCACTTTCACCAACCTCATGCTCAGTGTACAGATCAACTATTCTATACTTTACTAGTAAGCTCAGAAATTTTGCAAATGTAGTATCATCATAACTTAGAAACCTGACCCCATTATTCAGTGTCTTACTAGGATCACAATAATGTAGCTTAATGATGTCATCATATCCTAAGCTAGCAATGACCCTTCTTCAACCCAGCCACATTAAAGTCAGAAAGGAAGTTCATCAAATAAATCTAATTTTACCATCAACATAGTCCAAAACAGGGATGTTTTTCCATTCACCACCATAATGCACAATAAGAGACATAGGTAGGTCCTCCGTCTACAAATAATGTAATCAAGGCAAATAAATAAAGATATTCAATAAGAAGACAGAGCATATAAACCAGCACAAAAATTTAGTATCAAATTAGTACTTCAATATCATCATTTCATTAATTATAATCAAATAAGTACCTCAATATCTTTTTCATAATTGTGACATTGCCTTACAATTGCAAAAAGTACACTGTCACACTAAAACGTGACAAGAGCAAAAGAACCTAGATCAGATTAATCTATACATTAATTCCTACCTAGATCAACAAGTTCTACTTAAACTGACTGCTTCTAAAAAGCTAACAACAACAACTACTACTTAAAGTCAGTTTAAAGCCAAAAGACTGCCCTCTAGTTACCCAAAAACAAACTCACATGGCAATTCACCTACCACTATCAACACTACTCTAGCTTAATCCTCTTCTGCTGCCCACCTGGTTGAGTTGCTTCTTCCCTCTTCCCTTTCTTGTTGTACATAGCTTCTTCATCCTTAAATAACCAACGCAACCCATCCAAAAATTCAGCCCAATCCTAAACCATCCCATTATGAAAGCCATACCCATTATTTCTCATTATATCTTTAGCCACCCACCACCTTTCACTTTTCTGTGTGGCTTTAACAAAATTAGGAATCCAGACTTTAAAATACCATAGTTCATTCCAGTGCTTACACACACCATTGCACATGCCTTGGGCTTTAGGGGGGCAACTTAGGAAAGATGTACATGCATAAAATTTCTGGAATTGATAACGCATGTGGGATTGTGGGGCATCCTTTAGAGCCGCCATATGATGAGGGTCGTCTACTAGATCCATCTACACTAACAAAACAACCAATAATCATGGTGTTAACACAACCACAATTACACATAATTCATGCAAACAAATACTTTGTTTTTATAAAATAATAACAATGTAAATCACTCACTTCTAAGCACCAAATTTACTTGAGTAACAAACATCAAATTTGATCAATACTAATAAAAAACGTAAAATCGACATAATATAAACATAATTCTATGATTAAACCTAACAATCACAACAATTAGAAGATGAAAGGAGTTTTTTTAAAAAAAAACACTTCATTATAAACCCTAAATCGATCAACAAATCATCATCAAAACACAACAAATAAAAGCAATTACCAAAAAAGTGTAAAAAATCAGAATTTTACCTTAAAATGCAATTATGATCTGTTCGTGCAAACTTTTTCCAGAAATGACTTCACTCCAACAGAGAATAGAAGATGAAAAGGAATAGGAGAATATCCTTTTTTTTTTGGTCTTCACTGGGTAAATAGTACACAAAGAAGAGAAGAGGGGGAGAGCGCGCAAAATTGGGGAACAAAGGAGCAGAAACGTCATTTCGATAACCGACGTCCACGATTAAAAAAAATAAATTAAATCACCTTAATTCTTATTGGTTAACCTTAGGTGACTAAGTTTTTATCCAGAAGTGATTAAGTTTTTTTCCCACAATTTAATTAAAACCACCGGAAATTTGACCTCAATCACCAAACTGAAATGTCAAAAAAGTTAATCACCAAATGGTGATAAATAAGAAAACTTGATCACCAAATATCGTCTTAACTCAACATACTTCATATTTGCCAGTTTTATTCTACTTGTCAATTTGTCATGTCGTATCGTGTTTCTTTTAAATGATATCCATACCCCCATTTCGAAAATGAAGTCAATACCCTGCCAAGACAGCCCAATTCTAAGAAGAAGTACTCCGTATGATTTAAAAATAAATGATGAAAAAGCCCAAGAAACATGGTCCAAAAACAACGATAATTTTCTGGAAGTTTCGATAATAGCGTTGATTCAACTCCATCAAAAAACACCAAAATAGTGTAATACCAAGGGTTTTTGCTGATTCATTGATATTTGATAATACACTTCACAACTGGTTATCATTTCCATTTCAAGAAGAAGAAAAATGCCGTGCCTTAACATTTCTACCAACGCCAACCTTGACGGCATCGACACTTCCTCCGTCCTCTCCGAAGCCACTTCCGCCGTCGCTAAACTCATCGGAAAACCTGAAGCTGTATATTCTCTCTCCTCCATTTCCCTTTTTGTTATGATAGCTTCCAAATTTTGAGTTAATTTTTTTTTTTTTTTTTTTTTTTTAGCCTGAATTTCGGTTTTTTTTTACCTCAAATTTGTGGTGTGATTGTGTCGGATAATAAATGAGGGGTTAATTTTTGGTCTTGTTCAGTAGTCATTTGCATTGTTCAGGATTGTGCGAGATTTTAAATAATGATAAGATTACAAATAATAATGAAATTTGTCATTATTTGTAATTTTTCATTTAGTGTTAGTTTTTTTTTTTTTTTTTTTTTCCTTTTTCTTTTTGATGTTTTTAATTCTGTAATTAGACCTGGTTTGTTGTGTTTATGGTGAACTGTGGAGTGAGATTATGGACGTGGTTTGGTGGCGTTGTTCGCAAGCATTATGCTGATAGAATGTATTGATAGATGTGAATAAATTTTTGAATTGAAGTTTAGTTTAGTTTGTGTTGTGGTAGATTATTTTTGCAATATTTAGTGGTAAGTGTATATTTTCCTGCTTTTTTTTATTTGAGTGCAAAATTAGCTGTGATTGATTAAATTATGAAGGCTTGTTCTAATAGCTTTATTGAGTATCGTGGTAATAACTTGTTTTTATCGGCTTAAATTTAGTAATAAGTGCTTAATTAGCAGTAATAAGTTCTTTGTTGGTGTTGCCGTGTGGTACGGCATTAATGAACTTGCCAATGAGTAAGGCCCTGTTCATTTCACTTTATAAAAATAATATTAAATTAAAGTTATTTCAATTTAGTGAAAATAAATTTAGTTTACTAAAAATCTATACATTTTAGTAAAAATTAGGAACTTTGAAAAGAAATATAATACAGTAGAAAATCAGCAAAAATAATGGTGAGGGAGATTAATACATTTTTATATTAGAGGTTTAAAATATTAATGATGAGCAAGCATTAATCTCCTTTTGCTGCCATAAAATTGACACTGCTTCCCTTTTACTACCTTTCGCATCTCCTCTTTCTCTCATCTCACATTACATCTTCAGTCTTCACCTTTGTTGCAATGGGCACTTTTGACTTGTGAAATTTCCTGTCTGAATTCCTTCGTTTTCATCAAATCCTTTCCCATAAGGATACCAATGCACAGAGTATCTTCTGTTCCTTGTTTATACTATGGGGTTTGATATGGTATTTATAATCTCCTGTTCATTTGGTCCATTTGTATCTAAAGACCCATTTAATTATGTTATTTTACTACCTTCATTTCTTGAAAATATATTTTCTAGCTAATAAGTTTGGAGGATTTTTAAGGATTTTAGCAATACTATCAATAGTGACTA
The DNA here is from genome assembly GCF_948465745.1 of Chenopodium album. NCBI lineage: Eukaryota > Viridiplantae > Streptophyta > Magnoliopsida > Caryophyllales > Amaranthaceae > Chenopodium > Chenopodium album. The sequence continues at coordinate 15,396,018 of NC_137835.1, read as the reverse complement.
GCTCTACTTCATTTTTATTCATGTGCTTGTTGGTTTGAATTGGAGAATGTGTAATGCTACATACTCTTACCATCCTCATCTTTGAAGTTAATTACTCATGTTCGTGTTATCACTATTACACCAAGAGTTTCACTTTTATGATTGGACTACACCAAGGGTTGGCATTGAGTCCGTCCTTCTTTGTAGTGGTATTAGATGAAATAACAAGATCTATCTAAGGTGAGATACCATGCTGCTGCATTTGCAGATAATATTGTTTTGGTGGATAAGACTAGAATTGGGGTTAATGCCATTTTGGAGCAATGAAGTCAAAAGTTAGAATCCCGGTGTAGGACTAAATACATGGAATGTTGTTTAGCACTATGAGGAAGTCAAGTGAGGATATAGTAACATTGGATGGTAAGGAGGTGCCTATGAGCAGGTCTTTTACCTTGGGTCATTTTTGCAGAAGAATGGAGAATTAACAAAGATGTAACCCAGAATATTAGGTCTCATTGGCTAATGTGGAGAGCAGCAAGTGGGGTATTGTGTGACTGTAGCGTGTTTGAAAATAAAGGGAATATTTTATAGAAGGATTATCATACCAATGTTGTTATATGGGTTAGAATGTTGGACATTTAAAAAGGATAGTATAAGAAAGTTGAGGAGTTGCATATGTTGAGATGGATGTGTGGGAGCACCGTAAAGGATACAATTAGAAATGAAGATACTAGAAGGAAACTAGAATTGCAGACATCTGATGATAAAATAAGGGAGAACCTGTTGTGTTGGTCTAGGCATGTCAGGCAGAGTTTAGAAGATGCGCCACTAAGGAAAGTAGAGGAGAGGGTTAGGATCAAGGAGATTTTAAAAGAGGAAGGGGAAGACCAAAGAAAGCTTAGATGGAAGGAGTTAAGAACATAAAAAAGTTGGGTTTGCTAGAGCATATTACATCGATTGAAGAGAAAGGAGAGAATCACTGTTGGCAAGTGTGGGAGATAATGTCTTGGTTCATGCAATTGAAACCCATCTTTGGGATTAAGGTTTCAGTTGTTTTATGTTATGTTATCACCCCTTGTACTCTTTGTTATTATGTTTCAAAGTTCTGTTGCTCCTTATGCTCAATAAGAGCCACTGATGTAATAAATTGTTGTATTACGCAAGTGATTCATGTGTATTAGGTGGCAACAATGAAGAAGTGTGATCGAAGCACTCTTTCTTTAAGAACTTTTTTGTTTCCTTGCCATGTAATTGTTTGAGGAACAATGCTAAAATGTACTCTTTTGTAACCTAATCTGTCCCTTGTTCTTATTCTGATAAGGAAATTTTATTGGAAAGTGAAAGAAGTGAATTTCAGGTGTATTTAATTTTCTCTGGTTTCTTGATGCTTTGTGACTCTTGAGTAATCAACATAGCTGGTCTGCCTCATAGATTTGATATGCTTGGCTTATTTCAACTAAGCTAAATCCATGAAATACATCTCACTGTGAAAACCTGTCGTCCTGACCCCTACGGCTATCTGTAATTTTAGAATACTTTCCTTAGATGTGGACATTCCATTGTCAAGGAAAGCTCATAATATAAACTGACACATCTTCTGTTTCTTCCATTGATTCTACAAAAATACAGGCAGATGTTCTCCAAATGCTCAGCCCTTAAATTTGCTGGCAGAAAAGGGAACAGGACAGTGGTTGTTTGCTTTTGTAATGTAAATCAGCACCTGATATTAGTTTGTTGGTTATCTGTATTATCCCCCCTTTCTGCTCACAATTTTTCTTCACACCCTGGAGAACCCCCCACGTCCCCAATCCTTAACAAAAAGAACACATTCTCCACAATTTTTCATGTGTAAGGTTATCTACACTAGCACATGTAAATCTCTCTCTGAAATTAACAATATCACTATCATATACTGAAATGTCAATGATGCTCCTGCCTATCTTTGGTCTTGAAAGCTCTAATATGGAACTGTTTGATTGGCTGATGTGTGGGACTTTATGTTCTGAGTTTTTTTTTTTCATTTTATTTATTTGAATATTTTCTTAAATACCTGAAAATGATCAAGGTTGTTAATTTGCCTGAAATGACCTTGTGGATTGCTTTCTTTCAAGTTATGCGTCTTTGACATATAACCTGGCCAATGACCTGTTGTGCAGTATGTTATGGTGGTACTTAAAGGATCAGTGCCAATGGCATTTGGTGGAACTGAGCAGCCTGCAGCATATGGTGAACTTGTCTCCATTGGTGGCCTTAATCCTGATACCAACAAGAAATTGAGTGCTGCCATTGCCTCAATCCTCGAGACCAAGTTGTCTGTTCCCAAGGATCGTTTCTTCCTCAAATTCTATGACACCAAGGCAAGTTGTCTTAATTGTCTTGTTCATCTTAGTGGACTGACCATCATGCACTCATATCTTATTACTGCATTGTTCCTGCTGTTTAGGACCATCCAATTCAAGAACATGCACAGTGTTTGCATGCTTTACACCAGTGCTAGCCAATAGAACATGTAAACATTTCACCATCTAAAGTTATCTTAAGAGCTCTAAGCTCACATTTCCCTTATTTTTGTTCCTCCACTTTTCATATTGCTATTTCCCAAAATTTCATGTTTCATAGTTAAGAGGCAGGGGAGCAAAGAATTTGCAGTCTGAAGTACTGCCTTACTTCACTAACTAATACTTCGTATATCATCATATTGCATATTTATTGAATGCACTTTTTTCCCTAACTTTTGCAGGGTTCCTTTTTTGGCTGGAATGGTTCGACCTTCTAAATGCATGTATGGTTGAAGGATATTGCCTACATCTACAACTCCCCTTCCATTTGAAGCCGTATCATGGAATTATTTCTGTATCTACCTGTTAGAAGGATACTATCTAGCCCTGTGGCTTAGTTAATGAAGACAATGTAATTAACCTTACCTTTGTATCAGAACATCTATTATGGAGTTGCGTATGCTACTCTGTAGTATTTTAACTCTTTTAAGTCCTATAACGATGGAGGCGTACTCATTTCTCTTCTTCCCAGGAACCATGCTGTAAAACTGTTTACTCCAATTTCCAAGGACTAGTACTACTAGTCGATGACATAAACACGATGTTTTTTAGATAGTGTGCTGGCTAAACAAAATAGGCAAAAGCTAATGAGCGCTCCCGGGGCGTTAGATAGGAGAATTAAAGTGCAAATATTAGAGTAAAATTAACATTAATTACACTGAACGGCGCGTGATTTTGTCATAAATTCCTAACTTAATACCATTTCAACCAATATAATTTATCCTTATCTAATGCCCCGAAGCTTTCGTTAGTAAGATCCAACAAATTATATGAGTTGAATTTTACATTTAAATGATCTTGCACAGCAGCTTAAAGAAAACCAGTCCTAGATAAGTGTCACTGACGATTTTGTGTGTTGGCCTTTAGAGATTTTGGTGCTAAAGAAGGGCTGTAGACTGTAGGTGGGAGGTGCCTCATGTAGAGCATGTAGTGTGTGCTTTAGGGCTGGCTAGGCCTGTGTCATGGCCCAATCCGCTGGCTGGTTATGGGTCATGCATAAATAACTGCATATTTGCAGCTGGTCTAAATTACACTTGCCATCAGGTTTTTTTTTTTAAAAAAAAAAAAATTACACTTGTCATAAGCTAAAGTTATACTTCCTCTGTTTTTTTTTTTTTTTTTCAGTTGACATGTTTTTAACGACTAATATCTCTAATTATCAAAATTGTAAAATTATAAAAAGTGGATATTGATTCATTGAAATGATTCAACCAAGATCCCACATAAATATGTTTTATCGTACCCATAAACCATAAAAACGAGTCAAAGTGTGTTATGTGAATAGTGTAAAAGTCAAAAGGTGTCAACTAAAAAAACGGAGGAAGTATTTATTATTTTGGACATGTTTTTTCAACTTATTTCAGGTAATTATTACTTATTCGTTAATAAATTCACATCAGAACTTTTCACTACGAAGTATCAATTACTAATTGCTAAATATCATTAATTGCGTATTACAAAAAATTATGAAAATTATATATTTGAAAAGTTTATAATGAAACGAATCTAACATGATTATTTTGATAATGTTTTTTTTTTTTTTAAGATAAGTATTAAAATGCGGTCTAAATGTAGTCAATTTATTAAATCAAATCAGGTATAAAATTTCAAATCAGACATGTTCAGACCTTTGAAACTTAGACAAGATCTCCTTGTTTCAGTTGAAGAGAACAAACCCTTGAAGAAGAAAAAGCTAAAGTTTACTTGTTTTAGCAAACTTTGTCTGTTTTGAGTTGTGGTGTGTTGTTCTTCCGTGATTTGTCATGCATTTCTAAACTAATACAATTAGTACTAATTTAGAAAATATAATTAATGCTTATTTGTAAGCCTTAGGTCTACATATAACATTATCCTTAATTTTAATCAATTATTTTAAAAAAAAATTTCGATTGTATAATAAAAATTGTATTAAACCTAATATGATTGGAGGAACTACAAAAACAATACTAATTTTTTTTTTTTTAGGAACAATACTAAAATAATCTAAAGAAATAAATGAAAATTACTCTTTTTTTTTTTTTTTTTTTTTTTTTTGAGGTCAATGAAAATTACTCTTAATTAAACCCAAACTCTAAAACGCGTATATCAAATTTTCGTCGGTGCATCGGTAATCCATCCATTCATCAACTGCCATCTCAACATCAAACCTCCACCCTTAACCTCCAAGTTTCCTTTCCTCTCCCTTTTCCCCCAGATCTCTCTCCCACCCTCCACGAAATTACCAATTCACCCACCAAAATATAACCCCAAATCAACCCCACTTTCATCCATTTACTTTCTCTCTATTCCCCCACAATTTTCTCTCTCTTAAAAAAACTCAACGAACAATGGCAACCTCAGCACCACCAATCCTCCCAATCTCCACCCCACAATCCACCCCCGCCACCATCTCCACCACCAACACGGCCGTGCAATCCTCCGACCCACCCATCGCCACCCCCGCATTCCGCTCCTTCATCACCCGCCTCTCCGACCAAGTCAAAGACGGCTACTCCCAAGGTCGCCCTTGGACCGAACTCGTCGACCGCTCCGCCTTCTCCAAACCCGAGTCCCTCGCCGAAGCCACCACCCGAATCCGCAAAAACTACTCCTACTTCCGCGTCAACTACCTCGCCTTCCTCGCTCTCATCGTCGGCTTCTCCCTCGTTACTCACCCTTTCTCTCTCCTCACCCTCGGTTTCCTCCTCGCCGCTTGGTCCTTCGCTTACCTCTTCAAGCCCGCCGATCGTCCCCTCGTCATCCTCGGTCGCACCTACTCTGATCGTGAGACGCTTGGGATTCTTGTGATTATGAGTATTGTGTTGATCTTCTTGACGAATGTTGGATCTGTGTTGATGTATGCGTTTGTTCTTGGTGCGGCGGTTGTTTGTGTTCATGGTGCTTTTAGGGCGCCGGAAGATTTGTTCCTTGATGATCAAGATTCTGGTGCTGAAACTACTGGGTTTTTGTCTTTCCTTGGTGCGACTACTAGGAATGCTGCGTTTGCCGCTGCTCCTGCTGTTGCCGCTTCCCGTGTTTGATCTGGGTTCTAATCGGATTGAATTTGGGTAATTTCTTGATCGTCTTTGGGAATTTCAGATCAGATCAATTTTATCTTTTATGTTTTTTTGTTTGTTTTTATAATTGAGATCTTAGAATAGGGAAATTTTCCTTAATTTGTATCAATCAAATTACGGATCTGTTATAGTAGTACATATGAATTTTTTTGTTGGATGTTCATATTACCTGGTTGAGTAATTTGTTGAATGATATTCTTACTTTTAGTTGTTTACTAATTTTGATTTTATTCATTTCATAAAATTATTGATTTCCATTGCAATGATTACATGTGTGAATTGTTAATTGTGAAGAATATAGAAACATATTCGAGATTTCGAGTTAGAGGAGAGAATTGGGATAAATTGCACTAGGAATTTGGAATCTCAAGTTTGTATTTTTATTAATCAAATTGAAGGTGCAGTTTTCTCCTCTGCAGTGAATGAAACATATGAAAGTGAGCAATGAGATTGGACAATGTAGGATCAGAATGCCTCTATCTAGTTCTTGATCATGTCCTCGTCTCAGGGTGCTTTAGAGAGGCATAGAGCCAATAGAGGTAGTGATAATGCTGTTTGTAGAAAGGTAGTTTGCCTTGGTTTTGGGTGTAGGATGCATTGCGGTGTTATAGTGTCGGTTGGATGATTTCCGGCTGCTATTGGGTGTTTTTATGAGGCATAGGGATGTTTGTGTGAGGCATAGGGGTGTTGTAATGTTGATGTCTTTTGATAGAGGGTTGTTGAGCGCAGTTTGTAAGACAATGCTATGATATTGGTTGGATGAATTCTGGCTGCTATTGGGGTGCTTTCGTAAGGAATAGGGGTTTAATATTGATGTTGTTTGATAAAAGGATGTTGCCTTGTTGAGCCTAGGTTGTAGTATGATATTCTAATGTTGGTTGGATGATTTCTGGACATTCTGGCTTCTATTGCGGCCCTTTATTAAGGCAAAAGGGGTAACGCTGATGTTAGTTTAAGGTTGATGCTTTGTTGGGTACTCAGGGTCTCAGGGTGTAGTAGGATGTTATGATGTGGGTTGGATCATTTTTCTGGCTGCTATTTAGGTGCTTTAGTGAGGAGGCATTGGTTGGATCATTTCTAGTTGCAACTGATGCTAGGTTCTAATGTTCTATATGCTAGGTAGCTTGCTTTACATTAAGTCTTTCCTTCCTGCTTCAGGTTTCTGTGCTCTTTAACCTTACATCCAGGTCTTATCAAGTAGCATTTTCTTGGCAAGTCGTTAGCTAGAGTTGTATAGTCAAAACAGGTCATGTTAGTAACATGTTGAAGCCAACTGAACTGATGTGGGTGAGTGCTACTGGTAATTGGAATTTGCCGCTTGGTATGTATCAATGGTTAGTACAGAATTGTAAATATTGTAGTAGATAACTTAGCAGGTAAGATCTTTGTTGATGTACCTAAAGCCAGCCGTTTGAATTCTATTTACAACACTATTCTTATTGTGATTTGTGAATCTCATTTGAACATTAAGAATCTCATTTGAGGAGTGATTTCGGTTATTTCTTTGACGAATTCTGATGCGTGTCATGTAATTGGGTACTTTTCTGACCAATTATGGTACCAGCGTCGTCTTCCATGAGATTGGGAACCATCCGACGAATTTGGGAAGGTACTTTTCCGACCATGTAATTGGGAACCAGCGTCGTCTTCCATGAGATTGTGGTGCTTAGTGAAGATTTTGCGGTGAGAAATTGTGCGGAGAACAGTAGCGGTGTTCCAGGAACCTCGAAGACGTTTCGTCTTCAGAACTGACTTCAGCTATGGTGCCTTTCTTGAAGATATCTTCGTATTCAGATTCGGGTTCCGCCATTGATGAAGGCTTCAAGTTATGAGAGAAAATAAGAGTGATGATTCAGGGGTTACTTGCCACCGTCACTAACGGGCAATTTCCATCCGTAAATATAATCCGTACAAATTTCGTCAATGAGGCTGATTGCCTCGTCTGGCTCATACTCTCTCAGTCTCTATTTTTTTTTTAGTGCATTAGTTTGACTTTTTACATACTAGTATTTTATTTTCACCAATGTACTAATACTTAATGTTAATATAAATCAATGTTTTGCATTGGCTAACATACCTAGTCAAATTGAGCATTTCAAGAATATAAAGCAAAGAGAGTACAACTTCTCAAACAACTAACTCGTAATGAAACATTGAACCAATTTCAAGGAACAGAGATTGTAGCAATAGTTAAGCTACATCAATATGTTAATTTTTTAGCCTACTTGTGCATTAGATTAAGATAAGTAATCACATTAGTTTTTTAAAGCACCAATACAATGTTACCACCAATCAATTTAATAAAAGGTACTATATGTGTAATTTCAAATACATTGCACAAATGGTTTAGGTGCCCCATTTTTTACTTTTAAAATTAGGTTACTACCAAAATATGTGCAACAATTAAAGTTATAAAATAATTAGTTGAAGGCTTAAAGCCAATTGAAGCAGTAAAATCTACCGTTAATTGTATCGAGGCAAGCGCCATTAAGCCTTGACTAGATTCTTATAATTTGAATATTAGCATCTATCCAAAAAGTTGGTCATGAGTGCATGTTTTAAGCAGATTTTACTGAAATTACTTTTGTTTCTCATATGTTTTTACTACAAGTACATCTTAGGCGTCGTGTTTACTTTTAAAAATAGCATCCCTTTTTGTTCCTTTTTGCTAGTGCTGGCCATTATTCCATTAAGCTAGATACTCCTATAGTCCTATTCTTAGGAATAATGGTTCGTTTTATCGAGGTCATTTATCTCATGAAGTTTGATGATAATCTGATATGATATCCATATGCCTTGTTTTAGCTCCAAGGAGCCTAGTAAAGTTTCTTAGACTGTAAATTTTTTAAATATAACCTTGTATTCTTCTGCAGTATGTTTTATAATAAAAAAAAAGTGTCTCAAATTCCTAATTTTTTATTTATTTTATTTTATTTTATGAGTAGACGCAATTATTGATAAGGGGAGATAAAAAAAATTAAAAAATTAAAAATAAAAAAATAATAAAAAAAAAAAGCAAATGAGGTTGCAAGTGAAAAATAATCAATTAAGGCATGCGAAAGTCTTTTAGAGACGTTAATACTCCGTAAATTTTATTTATAAACATTAAATATACTTCTTAAATATAGAATAGTATAAATTTAGGAATTCATGACAAAAAATACACGTAAATTAGTGTAATTAATTCTAAAGCTTTCTAAAGGAATGCATTTAGCATTTTTTTTTCTTTTCTTAGTATACGGAACAATTTTTTTAGTGATGGAGGGAGTAGCTAATATGCCAAATTCCTAAACATATTCAACAATTCTTTTATGGTTATTTTGAGATTCGTCATCAATAATTGGTTATTTTCACATTTTCTTTTATAGATATATTTCATAATTTACGCTTCTTTGTTATTGTTATAATTAAGTTGCGTATTTAATACATTTAAGAAGTAAAAATTTAACAAATAATGACGTTAAGAGAAGTATTGGTACAAACTTTCTCAAAAAAGGAAAATTATTACTCCGTACTTAGCTTTTAAGACACATTTGAAATGGATAATACTGTAATAGACTAAGGAAATTTCCATCCTCAAATCGTCTCTAAAAATTCTAATATGTGGATAAATAAATCCAACACAATCTGATAATTTTAAAAGAATAGCTAGACCTTTCAACAATTTCAGAAACTTTTAAAAAATGATTATAAAAAAAAGTAAAAAAAAAATTAAAAAAAAAATCAAATTACTGAATTGGTATAACTCAATAATTAATCGGCCTCAAGTTGTTAATTATAGTCCTGACTCCTGACCCATTCACAAAGAGCCGTTATCAAGTGATACCATTCTCCCGTGACCTCCCAAACTTAACCCCACGACAAATTTTCAACGCATCAACCCGTTAAAAACTGTCTCTCCTGAACCCCCCTAACATTTCATCATTTTTTATATTTCTTTCTACAATTCTTAAAAAAAAAAAAAACCCCAACAAAACTAGCCGTTGTAATCTACTCAAAATCCTCCATATCACTCCCCCTTCATACTCCTCACTTCTCCCATGAAACCTTTCTACTGTCTCTTTCTCTGTCTTTCCCTCTCTTCTCTTCTCTTCTAACAACTTAAAGAGAAGACAACAAAACAATTCGATCTTATTAGTCACTTTTTATTCATATATATTCATACATTCATCTTTTTAAAACAAAATTGTTTTCATATAAAACTGCATTTTTGTTGCATTTTGATTAATGGGTGATTTTTATTTTATACGAAAACATAAGGGGGTAGCCTTAAATTTTCTTAAACTCTCATTACTATACTCAATTTTTCATCTACTATGCATTTCACCCAATTTTGTAACAGGACAACAAAATGATGGTGTAACTATCACACTTTCTGATTTTCAAGCACTACAAGCGTTTAAGCGTGAGCTCATCGATCTTCGCGGTGCGCTTAAGAGCTGGAATGGTACTAGAAATGGAGCCTGCTCCGGTAGCTGGGCCGGCATCAAGTGTGTCAAGGGACAAGTGGTAGCAATACAACTTCCATTCAAGGTTTTAGGAGGAAGAATTTCTAACAAAATTGGTCAATTTAAAGAGCTTAGAAAGCTTAGTCTTCATGATAATCTTATTGGGGGTACTATCCCTTCATCTATTGGGTCTCTTCCTAATCTTAGAGGTCTTTATTTGTTCAACAATCGATTTTCTGGGGTAATCCCACCTTCAATTGGGAACTCTCCTCAAATTCAAGCTATTGATCTTAGTAATAATTTGCTTGTTGGGTCTATTCCTGTTAATCTTGTTAATTCTCCTAGGATTCATAGGGTTAATTTGAGTTTTAATTCGATTTCGGGTTCGATTCCTCGAGGTTTTGCTCTTTCTTCTTCTTTGGTTTATCTTGCCCTTCAGAGTAATAATCTTTCTGGGTCAATCCCAATTTCTTGGAGTACCCAAAATTTAAGGTCACTAACCCTTGATCATAATTCTTTCAATGGGAGTATCCCACATTCTTTGGGTAAGTTGAGTAGTCTTGAGGAATTATCTTTGAGTTATAACAAGTTTAATGGTAGTTTTCCTAAGGAATTGGTTGGTTTGAAGAATTTGTCATCTCTTAATCTCAAGAAAAACCATCTTACAGGAGATATTCCTCTTGCAATTGGTAATCTTTCTAGGATTAGTCTTCTTGATTTGTCAGAGAACAACTTCACAGGAGAAATTCCTGCATCACTAGAAAATCTTTCCAATTTGACCTCTTTTAATGTCTCTTACAACTCTTTCTCCGGCCAAGTTCCAGACCGCCTTTCGAAACGATTTAATTCATCTTCATTTGTAGGGAACATTCAGTTGTGTGGGTTTAGTCCTTCAACTCCATGTATTGCAGCAACACCAGCTGAAACCCCATCAATGAGCCCATTATCTAGTGAAAAACCAAAGCACCATCATAGAAGATTGAGCACAAAGGATATAATCTTAATTATTGTTGGAGCACTTCTTGCAATATTGTTTGTACTTTGCTGTGTTTTGCTGTTTTGTTTGTTCAGGAAAAGAGCAGGTGCTAAAGCTAGGAATGGCAAGTCTGCTGGAGTTGAGAAGGGTTTTGCTGCAGGTGCTGCAGGAGCAAGTGCTGAAACCGGACCGAATGGCGGTAAATTGGTGTTGTTTGATGGACCATTTGTGTTTACAGCTGATGATTTGTTGTGTGCAACTGCGGAAATCATGGGGAAGAGTCCTTACGGAACCGTGTACAAGGCCACACTCGAGGATGGTAATCAAGTCGCGGTTAAGAGGCTTAGGGAGAAGCTTGCAAAGACTCCGAAAGAGTTTGAGATTGAGGTTGCTGCACTTGGAAGGATTCGCCACCCGAATCTTCTTCCCCTTAGGGCCTATTACTTGGGACCTAAAGGAGAGAAGTTGCTAGTTTTTGACTACATGTCTAAGGGTAGTCTGTCTTCCTTTCTTCATGGTAAGCAGCAAGTCTAATACTTGTATATATTTTTCATGCCTTCTGATTTGAAGTATGTTATAATGCTAGGAAATCTTGTAAGTTGTAACTAAAGATTATTTTTTATATGATTAAGTTGATAGTATATAAGGTTAATTTATCATAGGCTAATACTTCAGTGTGAACTTTACTTTTCATGTTAAAACTTAATTTTGGTGATCAAGCTCCCTAGATTAAGGTGATGGTATATAAGGTTGATCTTTTTTAGTCTAACACTTGGTGAACTTTACTTTTTATGTTGAAACTTAATTTTGGTGATCAAGTTTCGTAGATTGTGATCTTGAACATAAAATTTGGGATTTTTTTGCAGCTCGAGGACCTGAAACAACAATCGATTGGCCAACGAGGATGAAGATCGCGATAGGAGTAACACGTGGACTGAACTATATTCATAGCCAAGAGAGCTTAGTTCATGGAAGCCTCACAGCAACTGATGTATACCTAGATGAGCAAAACAACCCCAGAATATCTGATTATGGGATTCACAGGCTGATGACAGACTCTGCAAACACCAATGTGATTGCCACAGCCGGTTCAGCAGGCTACCGTGCACCTGAGCTTCCGAAGACTAAGAAGGCGACTACAAAAACCGACATCTACAGTCTAGGGGTGATCATATTAGAGCTCTTGACAGGAAAGTCTCCTAATGAGTCAGTGGACGGTTTAGATTTGCCGCAGTGGGTAGCATCAACTGTCAAGGAAGAGTGGACTAATGAGGTTTTTGATTTGGAGCTGATGAGGGATGTTTCAACTACAGGGGATGAAATGCTTAACACATTGAAATTAGCCTTGCACTTGGTTGATCCTTCACCTGATGCGAGGCCGGATGTTCAGCAGGTTCTTCAGCAGTTAGAGGAGATTAATCCTAAGCTCATTGCTGAAACTCCTGAGGAATCTGCAGAGAAAAGCCATCACTGATCTGAATTCTGAAAGTTGGGTTTTTTGAACTATATAAATACTTGTGATATATTGTATACATTTTCTGTTTAGTATATAGGCCTTCTGTTTTAGGATTAATAGTTGTATTTGTTATAGATATGGCATTTTTTATTCTTTGAACATGGGTAATAAGGTCGAAACACACTGCAAGATATGCTGTAAGATATTTAGTATACACAAAATCAATGAATTTGAGGTATTTCAGGTAAATATTCTCTATGTTTTAGTAGTTCCTGTTTTAGTACTTGTATTATTATGATTATGTAAAAAGACAATCAATGAAGAGGTACTTAAAATGAATTGTTCAACTTATATGCTGGCAACATTGCAAATTTATTCGCTAAAACCAGTGCTTATGCGAGCAGTGTTAGCACAGGCAGTATCTGGAAAAGGTTTGAAGATACAATCAATCAATGAATTGCTTACTGTAAACACTGTAAAAAGTTGAAAATGTGCTAATTTACTATTATTCCGTATTAGGAACAAAAATTTCACTTGCTGGTGAACTTTGGTAGTTTGGTGAGGGAATGGTCGCAAACGCACATACCTGTAGAAGTTTATAGGTACTACGCAGCGGAAAAACATGAATCATATTCAATCTAGTACCAATCCCAAGAATCACATGCATAACACACAAGACACATAATCATACCTTTGACGCGTGAATTCCACGAAGCTATTCGACAGGCAAATCAGAGAGAGAATAGAGCCCCAAGCGTTGCTCCTCTACTTAGTCCACGAGATTCGAACGAGCCGTCCACCAATACTAGATTGGTCGAGTGATTGAGGAGAACCACGATCACCACCTTTATGGACAACCGACCACCGCACGAACCACCACCACCGCGACACACCACCGGCGCCTAGGAGGAGGAGACAGCCGTGTGAGAGAGATGACTTTGAGAGGTTTGGGTTTCGTGTTTGCTAATTAGGGTTTGATCACACTGATCAGTTAATTGCTTACTTGCTGCAAACCTAGGCACCTAGTCTATTTATAATCTCATTATAATTAGACTAGGGCACGAAGCCCAAAACTCCCTTGTCCACTCCATATGGCCGGCCACCTAGAGTGATGAGGCCCATGATGGGTCTCGTCCTCTATTGCTCGATCTAGCCCCTTTGTGCGTGTGACCTTATAGGATCCGTCCAATTGGGCTTTGGGCTATTTTACTAGTCCAAAGATCGTTAGTACCTCTAACTATGGCAAAACGACGACCCAAATGTACGAACTTAATTATCTCCATAATTTGATCAATTTATATATCTAGCAATTGCACACGACGAAGACATAACTCCTTCAATCTCCCACTTGTCTGAGACAAGGGTGCAATATTCAAATTCCTTAAGTCAATATATGTGTCGATTTGATAATATGATTGCATCACATGTCGAGATCATATTAATCTACAAATCGTTTCTTGAAATCTGAGTTAGAATTACAAAACCAAATGATTACTGTGTAATACATTTGAACGCGGCCACGTATTTTCTGAATTCTCCCTCTTCAAGCGGCCATGACACATTTCCTAATTTAATAGGTAGACTCTATCCAATCTTGTGGTAACATGACTCCCACTCAACTTTTGAAATAACCGGGAAACACCCTTTATAATCTCCAGTTACGGCTAGACGTTTGAGTGTACCACAGTCACAACATCCATTGAATGAAATCAATGTTCCACTCATGTCAAAGGAATCCACTAATATATACGGAAGCTCTATACTTGAACTTCAAAGTAGGTCAATAGTTCGATCATGCATCATTCATGCATATCCAAGTGATTGACCGAGCATCACTATGCCCTTATAGCCCATGAAACTGCGCTATCCAATCAATCTTACATGCTAGTCCATTTATTGAAATCATTTATGTCCACTTTAATGATCTCGAACTAGGAACTTTAAATAATATATGAATTTTGTTCACCTGTGGGGTTTCAATTCACCAGGTCATCAACCTGATGAGCCCATCAATTCATAATTATTTTGGACATTTTATTTAATTTCCAAAACCATAATTAAATAAGAGAAATAATAATTTCTATTTTAAACATAATTCTGCAAATTGATGCATTTCTTATGTAATATGTTTTCTCAAAACATATACAACTTAAATTACATAACTTGCTTCAATCCTAAGACTTTAATATGACTCTCATATCTTAGTCCATGGAAGGGGTTTAGTGATTTCTCACTCATAATAAAACTTTGCAGAACACGACCTTCCGCTGGTCAATGATCTCATAATTGAGGTGATATCTCATATCCTTTTGGATTTGTGATGTGACTCTGGCTCCTTTGTTTTGGGAAAAGGTGACTTGTTAGTCACATGACATTTTAATCCAAACTTCCTCTGTAACTATACACATATTCTGACAATGAGTATGCAACAGTGCTCTGCTTTGAACTCTTCAAGCTCACTGTCCTTTTCATCCAGACACAAATATGCATTTAGATCACCATCTAGAATCATCTTGCCTGTTTGGAAACTTGCATTCGTGTAACCTTTTGACAACTTGCTTAAATTACCATTTAACATAATAGCTAGAAGAATTCCTTTTAGTGCTTCTCAAGCACTCAAGGACTTTTCTTGGTAATTCTCCGTATGCTTATTCTGAATTTGCTTGAATTCTGCTACACATGCACAAGTCATATGCAACATCTTGCTTTGTACATTTCATGGCATGTATAATGAACTTTTTGCAAAAGCATAAGGTACACTAACCATACAACTCAACTCTATTAGCTTTTGAAGGCACTGAGTCTTACTGAGTGTATTACCATGAAACATGGGAAGATATCCTATCTTAGAGTCTTGCTTCATGAACTTGTCAAGATCCTTATCAACATAAGTCTCTCGATTCATTCCATTCGTCAAGATTCACTTCATGGATATTAATTCCCAATATGTACTCAACATCTCCTAAGTCTATCATATTGAAACAATCTTTCTAATCATTGCTTGACTCATTCAAGCATTGATATATCATTTCATATGAACTGTATGTCAACTACATACTAGACTAAAAAACCAATTGCTCCCACTAAACTTCTTGTCTCTACAAGAATTCTTTCGTTCTACTAAGGAAATCAAACTGTTTGATTGCCTAATCAAAACGAATGTTCCAACTCCCTGATGCTTACTTCCATCCATAAATGAATTTCTGAAGTTTGCAAAACTTTCTAGGAATTTCTGGATTTCAAAATTCTTAGGATGTATCATATACATTCTCACCATCAAGAACATTTCATGAAAGTGATTTTGATATCCATAACTAGAATAATCCGAATAGGCTTATCCAACTAATAGGTTTGACCCTATTTGTAAGACTATTATGGACTAACACATCTTTACAAACATAGAGTCCATACTGGATTTCATGGCTTTAAGCCATTTCCTGAGTTGGCATTTATCCAAAGTTTGCTTGTAGGCCATGAATTCTAACCGTTCTAATAAGAAAGTTTTAGAATCCACCTTTTCTCAGAATTTCAACAAACTGTTTGTTGTGATCCCAAGTAACCTACGATAGGTATGAGCGACAATAGAATTATTCTCTTCAACTCTTTGAAGTCTTTCATTCTAGTGGGACGATAGAAGCCTCGCTAGTTGAATTAGCTTGCTTCGACACATGTTTTATCAAATTAGCTGATTTCATATGCCTTCGTCTCTGATGTAGTGTTATCCACATCCATTTGTTGCTCGTCTCGAATCTCATCGAGATCTAACTTTACTCCCACTTGGCTTTGTAGGAAGACATTCTTTCTATAAAGACACTATCGCGAGCAACAAACACTTTGTTTCCGCGCGATTGTAGGAATAATACCTCTTAGTTTCCATGAGAAAACCCATGAAGAACTACTTTTCTGATTTAGGGTGTATTATGTTATCTTTGTAAACATTTTACATTGATTTCATAACCCTTAATCCTTTTTAGAAAAGATAACTTTTGGAACATTTCCAAATCATAACTCTTATGACATCTTTTCTTCTGCTTTGGTTAAGTTTCTTGTTTAGTATATTCGCAATTGTTGTTGTAATAATGCATATCCTCAAAACGATATTTGTAAATCATTAAATCTTAGATCGAACAATGGAAAGCAAAGTTTGATTCCTTCTTCATAAACACATAATGTAATTGAAATGTTTCTGGATTGTGAATTAATTCAACAATTCCCTTTAGATGATCATTCCTTTTGAGTTAAACATTTATCACAACAATCATATTGTGGTGTTAAATTGTATATCTCAAACTGATTTTACATTTCATTTTTGGAATTTTTGAACTTTTCAATGTTTCCAAGCTTTACTTCATTAAGTAATTATCAACATATTTACTTAAATCGTCAGTAAAAGTGATGAAATAGTTAAATCTCTTTGCTAATTTTAAACTTATTGGTTTACATACATAATATGTATGAGTACCAAAAGGTCATTTTAGCTTCTTTTACCCTTTCTACTAAAAGGCAACTTGGTCATTTTAACTTTTGTCAAGCATGACTTCTAATTCTCAAGTGATTCATAATCATATAAGAATGAGAGTCCATCCAAAACTTTGGATGTGCAAATGGTTTATGTGACCCAACCTTACTTTGTTATAAGTAAGTGTACCTTGAATCATCTAAATTTACTTTTGTGATCTACTTATATCAATGTCATAAAACAAGATTAACTCATATCTAGCAAAATGAAAACAATTTATTACCTTGGTCATGGATCAACACTTGTCCAAGCCAAGTAAACCAAATTCAGTATTCAAAACAAGAAAACCGAAATATTGTCTCATCAAAACTGGAAATTGTTCTAAAATCATGATAACTAATCAAAATTTAAAACTATGAAGCTATCTCTGGTCACTCAAATACTTCTAGTGCACCTTCAAGCTCCATTTCCATGCTAGCTTCACTTGTTTGCAGTTCCTGCGCAACATCATTATGTTAAGCACTGCAACTTGGTATCTCATACCTAAGTGAAATTTAAAATGTTTATAACATTATACCTGAGGTTGATGCTCCATTCTTCTTGAGGAAGTCATGGTATTTCTGGCAATTTCGCTTCCAATGCCCCTTCTTCTTGCAGTAAAAGCATTCACTTTCACTTGCAGCCTTGGGCTTTGGAGTCGTCTTAGGCTTTTCAGGAGCCTTGGCAACTTGCTTGCCCTTGCTCTTGGCACTAGCCTTTTGCCCCTTCTTCTTGAACCCCTTTCCCTTTTGAATCATAAGAACTTCCTTCTTAGGTTCCTTAGGGATTTATTTCTCAGCACTAACCAGCATTGCATGCAATTGATTCATAGTCTTTGCAGTCGCAGTCATGTTAAAATTCATGATAAACTGGTTGAAACTTTCTGGTAGTGAATGGAGAATGATGTCTGTTGCCAAATCATCACTGTATGGATGCCCCAGTTTTTCCATACTTTGAATTAGGCCGATCATTTTGAAAACATGATCATGAACTGTGGCTCCCTTCTCCATCCTACAATCCAGAATCTCACGATGAAGCTCATACCTTTCAACTCTAGCTTGTTTCTTAAACAAAGTTTTGAGTTCTTGCATGATTGAGTAGGCATCCTGGTCCTCAAAACGCTTTTGAAGACTAGGCTCCATGGTAGCAATCATTAAGCAAGTGATAGGTATAGCTCTGTCATGAGCTTCCTTGTGCTTCTTGATCTCTGCCGCAGTTGGATTTTCTGGCAGAGGTCCTGGTAATGGGGTATCAATGATATCCTCTTTACCCTCATATTTCAGAACAAGTCTTAGCATTCTTTCCCAAGTGGAAAAGTTCTCCCCTGTCAACCTATCTTTCTCAAGGAATGGTCAAAGGTTGTAAACGTTGTTGTCATTGTGGTTACGGCTACCCATCTATGTCAAAATAAGGCAAAGTTTAACAATTATGTTTAATTTAAAATTAAAGTACCATAAACGCATTCATTTGGTAACTTTAAAACACTTTATTCAATAATTAATTGATCCCAATTGAATTTTAAGTGATTCCAAGATCCTTTATTTGTGCAATAATTGACCGGACTGAGGCCCTACCATCAATCATTACATTTTCAAGGTGAGTAAACTCTTTACTGATTACAACTCTTGTAACTCTTGGTTGAATAATTAATCATCACATGCTTAATTATTACCCTTAGCTTCAAGGTTCTAAACTCTTTAGGTAACCTTGTTGAGTATAACCAATTGAAAGTGTAAAACGTGATTTACCCCCAATCCCCTAAGATATAATATGACACCCAGCTGAGGCATGACCCATCATAAAATATCAAAGGTTTCATCGGGTTTTTAATTGGAAAAGCTATCTCAATATTATTGGGACCTAGATTTATTATGTTGTGATTATTTAGTGAACTCTAGCGCATCATCAATCAACATAAATAAAATCTAACATGCATAATCTACTAATGCAATAAATCATGACATAGTATGGCCCCTTAGTCCTAATAAAACTAGAAATGAAAAGGCTTCCACTTGAATCATCATGGATCTCCATCCACCTTGCTCCTTTGGGCCTTCACTTCATAGGCTTCTTTGGACTAACACTATTTAAATAACTATTCTATTTACTTTAAATAAAAGTTACAAAAATACTTAACGGTACGCAGACCGTATTTAGATTACAAAAATACATCACGATGCGCAAATCGTATTTAAGAATCTATGGGCCATACTAGTCTATATATAGCAACATAATATCATATATTATAAAAGTGCCATATAATAAATCACTCAACATGCTTGTCTAAACTACAACATCGAATGTTCATAATAAAGTCAACGCATTTCCTAAAATATCTCATATTTTAATCATAATTAGATAATATCATATATTATTCATGACCGTTTATAAATATCATATATTTAATTTAGTCATGAGATAGAATCAAATCATATTTTAATCTAGAAAGATAAATCATATTTAATCTTTCATGATTATCCTAACAAATTTAGCAGATTCTATCCTAATTATTGGCCAATCAAATAATTTTAAAATCAATTATATCCTAATCTAATTATGGGATAATCACATTATTTAAATCAATTATTATCCTTTTGGAATATGCTCAGAATATCCTAGTCAATCTTATCCAAAATTAACCACATTAATTAGGATAATTACCAATTTAACAACTTTAAATATGGATAATATCAAATATAACAACTCTTGAATATTTGATTTTATCCTAAAATAAAAGATTTTATCCAAATAAAACCTATTTTATCTTTTAAAATAAAAGATCATATTTTCAAAATATTTTATCTTATCCAAAATAAAACTGATTTTATCCCAAAATAATTCATAATTATCTTGAAATAATTTTTAAAATAAGATAAATTTTTTTTTTTTTTTTTTTGAAAAACCCGTGACTGACGGTTGCTGGCCACCGTGGTTGGCTAGCCGGGGCTAGCCACCGTGGCTGGCTGCTTTGCAGCAGCCACTGCCGCAAGGCAGCAACAACCGGCAGCAGCGTGCAACGCTTGCACAGCTGCTGCCTCAGCCACCAAGACCGCCGCCCTCCCCTTCCCCTCCCTCTTGAACCGCCACCTGGTCGGCAGCCGCCGTGGCTGCGCCACCCAGCCGCGGCTGCCGGCCACCTAAAACAGTTTTTTTTTTTTTTTTTTTTGTGTGTTTTAATTTAATTAAAATAACACTTATTAAAATTAAATTAAATCAGTCCAAAAGATTAAAATTAAATTACATTCAACTTTAAAATTAGGGTTCTTCATAAAATTAATCTCAATTTAATTCTAACTTTTAAAATTAAATTGATGATCATACACAAAAGACTTTTATGCATAAATCAATCCGATTAAAATTATGAATCATAAAATAAATCGAATTAAATCAAAATCAAGAACAAAAATCATATTTTAAGGCTAGGATTTTCGAAAAATTCGAAAAATTAGGGTGAGGGGGTTCGAAAATTTCGAACATATTAGGGCTAAAATTCGGTCTCTTCATGGCTATTTTGAGCATAATTAAATCATATTTAATCGATTCCAAAAGTTTAATCACATTAAATATAATAATTGAACCATAATTAGATTAATTTCTCCCTCTTAATTGATTATAAAATTAACGTGGACATCAAATAATCGTATTATTATGATCTAGCGCGTTCATGCAAGAGGCTAACTGATACCACTGTAGGAGTTTATAGGTACTACACAGCGGAAAAACATGAATCATATTCAATCTAGTACCAATCCCAAGAATCACATGCATAACACACAAGACACATAATCATACCTTTGACGCGTGAATTCCACGAAGCTATTCGACAGGCAAATCAGAGAGAGAATAGAGCCCCAAGCGTTGCTCCTCTACTTAGTCCACGAGATTCGAACGAGCCGTCCACCAATACTAGATTGGTCGAGTGATTGAGGAGAACCACGATCACCACCTTTATGGACAACCGACCACCGCACGAACCACCACCACCGCGACACACCACCGGCGCCTAGGAGGAGGAGACAGCCGTGTGAGAGAGATGACTTTGAGAGGTTTGGGTTTCGTGTTTGCTAATTAGGGTTTGATCACACTGATCAGTTAATTGCTTACTTGCTGCAAACCTAGGCACCTAGTCTATTTATAATCTCATTATAATTAGACTAGGGCACGAAGCCCAAAACTCCCTTGTCCACTCCATATGGCCGGCCACCTAGAGTGATGAGGCCCATGATGGGTCTCGTCCTCTATTGCTCGATCTAGCCCCTTTGTGCGTGTGACCTTATAGGATCCGTCCAATTGGGCTTTGGGCTATTTTAATTTACTAGTCCAAAGATTGTTAGTACCTCTAGTTATGACAAAACGACGACCCAAATGTACGAACTTAATTATCTTCATAATTTGATCCATTTATATATCTAGCAATTGCACACGACGAAGACATAACTCTTCAATACCCTCATCAGAAACATCATACAGTATAACAAAATTCCAGACCAATGCTAATTATGCTATTAAGGTAGATAATACTTGTGAGCTTATCAGCAGAAATTACACGTAGTATATACATACATAGGTTTGGTTTGCATTTAAAATCCGAGATAAAACCAAATTCTGTTAACATGATGAAGTATTAGGGGACTTGGGCTAAACTAATTATAGGATCATCTGATAACATATTTGCTGTCATGCTCATGAATGTAATCAACATATTTTGTTTTACTTCAAATCTATAGCTAGTTACTTTTATCAAGCTTAAGAAGTGCTAATCAAGTTAGCATTCGGTGATCCTATTAGATTAGGGAGCATAGTTTGAGTTTAATGCTAAAAACCTTACCGAATTTCACTTCCTTGCATCATGTTGCCAAATAAATGTTTTTACTAGATGCAGCCTGTGTGATGCACGATTTGTTTGAATTTTTTAAAATAATTTTTTTATACATATATTTATGTGCTAAAATTAGTTATATATTTAGATAAAATTCCTGCTATCAAAAGATAATATTTTATATTTAATTAATTTAAAGTGGGAAATCTCATTCGCCAATTTTGCTTACGTGTCATTTAAATTATTTAATTCTAAAATAAATTAATAATCTCGTATTTAATTGGCTACCACTAAAATTTTTATTATCCTATATGGTGCGATGCAAAAATTAAATATTACGTGGCTCTCTAAAAACTCGGGAAAAAAACTCCCCTTTATATATAAACTAGATGAAGCCCGTGCGATGCACGGTTTGTTTGATTTTTTAAAATATTTTTTTTTTGTATTAATGTGCTAAAATTTGTTATATATTTAGATAAAATTCCTAATATCAAAAGATAATATATAATATTTAATTAGTTTAAACTTAAAAATTTTATTCGTCAATTTTGCTTACGTGGCATTTGAATTATTTAATTATAAAAGAAATATAATAATCTCTTATTTGATTGGCTACAACAAAAATTTATAATCCTATGTGACGCTCTAAGAAAATTAGATCCTAAGTGGCTCTCTAAAAACTCGATAAAAAACTCCCCTTTATATATATATATATATATATATATATATATATATATATATATATATATATATATATATATATATATATATATATATATATATATATATATATATATATATATATATATATATATATTAGACTAGGGGAAGACTCTCGTGAGAATTTTTCTTATATGAGAATTTTTCTTATGTGAGAACACTCTTTATGTTCTAAATTTTTACTCGTATGTTCTAAATTTTAAATTTGATGTTCTAAACTTTTTTTAGGTGTTCTAAATTAAATCAAATGTTCTAATTTATTACTCACATGTTCTAAACCATAAATTAGTTAAGCTTGATGTCATAAATTTTAAATAACTTGTTCCAAACTTTTAACTTTTATGTTCTAAATTTTAAAACGTGTGTTCTAAGATTTTTAATTATATGTTCCAGATTTTCTAAGATTTTTTAATTATATGTTCCAGATTTTAAAGCGTATGTTCTTTTTTTTTATTCGTATGTTCTAAATTCTTTACTCACACTTTCTATATTCAATATTAGTTTGTTCTAAATTTTTATTCACATGTTCATAATCTTAAATCAAGTGTTCTAAATGTTACTCATATGTTTAAATTTCATAAAGCAAATTTTATAAATTTTTAATCACTTGTTCTAATTCTTAAATCAAATGTTCTAAACATATTACTCACACAAATGTTCTAAATTATTACTCATATGTTCAAAATTTTAATTTGAGTCACATGTTCTAAATTTTAATTCGTATGTTCTAAATTTTTACCCACATGTTCTAAATTTTAAATCAGTTCTCATATAAGTATATATATATATATATATATATATATATATATATATATATATATATATATATATATATATATATATCTAAATTTTTACCCACATGTTCTAAATTTTAAATCAGTTCTCATATAAGATTGTTGTCATGTGAGTATGTGACACATAACACTTGCAAAAAGTTGGAATACTAACTGGACTCCGTATCATTCTAGTTTTGTTCACTTCACTTTAAGAAAAATGTTCAGTAAAAATAATTTCTTTTTAGAAAAATTACATTCAATAAAAGTAGTTTCATTATAGTAAAAATAGTAATTTTAAAGAAGATATACTGTAGGGAATCAGTAAAATTAATTTTTATTCGTTAAAATTAATTTAAGTTCTCAAAAAAATAATTTCTATTCGCTAAAAATAAGTTCATTTCAACAAAAATAAGGTAAAGTGAACAATATCTTAGTTGTTACTCCCTCCGCCCCCTTTTGTTTGTCATTTTGAAGAAAAATCACGGGAATTAAGGTGGAGAATGTGAGGTAATAAAAGTATATGAGAAAGTGAAATTCCCAACCAATAAAAAAATAACAGTGCATGGAAAAGAGACATTTCCAATTAAAAAAATAATTAAAGTAAATGGGAAAGAGAAATTGAGAGATTCAAGAGGGTAATTAAATTAGTCAAAAGTTGGCACAATTTTTATGACAAATGTTAGGGTTAAATAGGAAGTAACATAATGAAGATAAAAAACATGAGGGGTATAAAAGTCTTTTTATATATCTTAATAATTATAAAGATACGAAATGTGACAAAAATGAAAAAAGTGACATATAAAAAGAGATAGAGAGAGTATTTTGTGAGGCATAACACTTGAGAAGAAGTTCAAATATTAGAAGTGTTAAAACTGTTAATGCATATTGATATGCATATCATATACTACAAAAAATAGTAAACACGCGTGGAAGAGAAAGAAAGGAAGAGAAAGAAGGGAAGAGAGAGGTAGGTGGTATGGACCCCACCTAATTTCGAGGAATTCTTGGACTCTAACTGTTAGAAATAACTCTAACAGCACACATTGATATTTCATATGATACCAATAACAAATCATATCGATACCAACAAAACATTTTTACGTTCGTTGGTATTACTGAATAAGGTGGTTGGTATCATGGTGATACTATGTAAAGTATAATGAAATACCAACATGTGTTATGACATTATATTTTTCAAGTGCGGTAAAAAGTGAATGGACGATTATATCATTGTTAGAGTCATTTATGACTCTAATAGTTATAGTCCAAGGATTCCTCCCTATTTTTCTATTAGACTGTCATTCACATGGAAATAAAGAGAAAAAGTGAAAATTGCACAACTGAAATTTAGTACTCTCCCGTATAAAAATAATCACAATACTTTGATCGACACATATGCCAATGCACAACATTGACCGTTAATATTTGTAATTTTAATTTTATTAAGAAGTATTAATATTAAAATTACAAATATTAATGGTCAAAGTTATGCATTGGCATATGTGTCGATCAAATATTAAAAGTAAATGTAATGAAAATATAGTTAAAGACTAATCCAAAAATATTTTACATGACAACACATATTTTTTAATATATTGGTAAAAATGTAATCAAAGTAAGATGAATAGTGTAAAAGTCAAAGTGTTGTGATTAGTACGTAACGGAGGAAGAAAAAAACATTATTATCAAATTAAACATTACCTGTCTTAGGTGCAGCTGGCTACACCGTGTGGCCGCTTGTAAAAGAACAAATCATAACACTGATGGAGTAACCCCTTAATATGATAATATTGCCTGAGTAACTACTGTAACATTGACCAAGTAACCCATGTAACATTGACCAAGTAACCCATATAACACTAACGAAGTAACCCATATGATAGCTGGCCGTATGCCTAGCCACATATAAAAATTTGTGAATAAACAAAGACGGAGTACAAACTAATAACCAGAGATATCGCTCGAGCTACACACTAGTTGCCTAGTTGGAATACTCCCTCCGTTCCGCTTAATCGTAATGTTAAGGTTGACTCAAAGTTTAAGAAAATTGTAAACTAGACTTGCTTATTCATTTATAATATAAAATATTATTAGTAAAAGAGATAAATAATATTCCGTAAAAAGTGTAACTGGGGTCGGTAGGAAAGAGAAATAATAAATTATTTGTGAAAGGGGGATTAGTGGGAGAGAGAAATTATAAAATAATGGTGGGTCATTTTTAAATACTACTATAAAAGCGTTGCAATTAATATAAAACGGACGTAAAAGAACGTGTTGCATTTAATACTAAATGAAGGAGTGAATAGTTGGAATACTATAAAGTTATGATATGATACGATTTGATTGTTGTCTTCTTCCCTTCCCATCCATCTTAATTTAATAAGAGTTGTTTATATCATTTTCCTTTGAACACCCAAAAATACTACGGAATACCGGTTGCGAATTAGTCCACTCTCAGAGACGGGGCAAATATTAACAAAACCATTCCCAACAATTTCAAAATGGCCCCGATCCCACGACCCGGCGGAGAAAACAAACATCACCCTGTCTCTGACCCATTCCCACTCCCCAATTTCACCACCTCTCTTGCTCTCTCCTCCTCCTCTTCCTCTTCCTCGTCCGCCATGGATGACCTTCCATTGCAGAAGGTAACCATCTCAGGCCCAACCCTTTCTTCCCTCATCAACCGCTTCGCTTCTTCCCCATCAAACACTCAAGGCCTTCTCTTCGGCAAATTCTCTCTCCACACTTCTTCTCTCTCCGACGACTCCCCTTCTCCTTCTCTCTCTCCTTCCTCTCTCATCGCTACCATTACTGGGTTCATCTCCTCCGGCAACTCCTCCGGTGACTTATCTTCTCTCCTCCGTCGTACCCACCACCGCCACGTCATCGGGTGGTTCTCCGGTCGCCGGAGATCGCCGCTTCGTCCTTCGCTTCACGAGTTCGCTGTCTCGCAATCTATATCTTCTGAATCTCCTCGAGTTTTTCTCCTCCTAACGACGCCGTTTAATGACCCCCAATTGCTAATTCATACTCATGAGTATAGGGTTTATCATTTTAATCGATTGGAGAATTCCTTCGAAACGACGCCGTTGGATGTGGTTAACATTGGGCCTGCGTTTCGAGGGCAGTATGGTGCGTTTTCCCCCAATTCGGAGCTTCCCTTTTTGCCCTGCAATTTTCAAGGTGGGTCCCCCATGAAGGATGATGAGAATATGAATTTGAAGGAGATGAAGAGGGTTGCTAAGGATCAGAAGGATTTGGAAGCGTACGCCGTGGCCGGGTACGAGTTGGGGAGTTTGAGTAGGTTGGTGGGATCAGATGCTGTGAGTTATGTGAGTGGAGTTGAGGAATTGTATGAGAAGATGCTTGCTAAGCTTGATTGCTTGGCTGCTCAAGTTGAAGGGTCTTCTTCTAAAGTTCTTGAGATGGTAAGCTTTGTGAAATATCTTATGGTGTTGATTTCTTGATTGTATTGTTGATTATGCTTTTCGATTTTGAAATCGTGCTGAAGGTAGTTGCATTTGAATGATTTAAACTTGAGATAAATTAATTGAAATTGAAGTATTGTTAACCGTTGTTGGTTTGGCATGTACTAGGATCATGTTAAATGCAGGAAATTTTGAGAAATGTGGATTTACATGTTGTCAATAACATGCAAATGTTGTTTCAGACATTGGAATCAGAATTATTTAATTTGAACGAATGTAAGTTTTTTAAAGGCTGAGTGTTTTAGAATTTTTGTAGTAGGTGTTCTTTAAAATGGCTTCGTGTATGTATTGACCAAGTAAGGTGAGAGATACATCTTTTTGTTCAAGCTAGGATATGCAGCAGTAAAATGATCCAAGATAGGATCTTTGTCATTTCTCATTTCTGTGATTGATTTTCTGAATGACTGCTATTATATTCTTTGCTGCCTTATATATGACAGCCCCAAATACTAAACTAGGGATTTGGTTTATAGCACCACTAGGAAGTTTACAGCTCATAGCAAAACAAACAAAATACTGCTAGCCTATATCAGCACTAACAGACAAACAACATTCTACCTACTACAGCATATATTACCCTATATTACTGCTCTCTATTTCATCATATCATAATATGGATGTCTTACACATAATTTATTGAATGCAATGGAAACTGAATATGAAAATGGACTTAAATTTTAGACCATGGATTTAACTCTGCTGTGTAATTGGAAGCCAAGAAACTTATTAACTCCTCTTATCTGTTTGTATAGGAAATTCATAACATGAAGTTGCGGCACAGAGTTGCTGGCCTTGAATGATTGGGAATTGTGGATATAATTGGGCATTTTTTGTTCTGGTACCAGGTAATGCTTTTAAAATTTCTTCTAACTTCCTTATCATTGCTTATTAACCTGACATAAGTTGATTTTCCCACAATCTTACGCTTAGAGTCTTATGCGATGCTAGCAGTTTGAGTTCTATGGTAATATAATCACATGTTTTTGAGTTTTGTGTTGCATGTGGTGCTATCTATGTTTTGGTAATTTATACAATAACAATTGATTGATAGTATAGGAGGGTATGAGAATTCCTCTTTTGACTGCAGATGCCCTTCTAAGAGGAATAGTTTTAATGCTAGTATCATAGCTAAAAATTCCAGGGGTGCTCTTTGTGACAACTCTATATATCTAAGTATCTTTCAATCATTCAATTAGTTTCGAAGAAAAGTAGTCATAGCCAAAGTTGATCTGCATTATAGGGCTGTTATGGAGACATGACAACATTTATTTCAAGCTGTAGACTCTTAATAAAAAAATTAAGTTTGGTGGTTTTGAATTTGGGTCTGGCATTTTTCTTTTTTTGATAGTATCATGACCAAATAAACATTGGAGTTGTAATAGTGATCTAGTAGGCCTGAAGTATTAGCTATTTTTGCTTTTGAGACTTTATAAATTGTTTCTATGGCTCTATACCTCTTCATAAACTGGTTGTTAGGGATCCAATCAAACCAGGCCCGAGGATGATATGTTTGAACACACATTTCAGAGAGAGCTTGATCTGCTCCTTCATTTTATATGGATGGGAATGTAAAAACCATCTATGTTGAGTTCTAATCAGTCTAACCTAATTCACTCTCATCCTCTTTTGAAGCTCGCAGAAGGCGAAGTATATCAGCAAATTGGTAATAATGACCCAAGATAACAATTTAGGTAGTGAATCAGACTTTAATTGAAAGAGACATTAAACTATAGGGTCTTGGTTTATGGAAATTACGCAGAGGAAATTATCAGGGGTGTTTGGTTTGGGATGTTCATTTAAGGTCAGAAATAAATTGAATTGATTCACTGTGGTATTATTTATTCGACCATTTTTGTGATTTCTTTTACCTTCTTTTCCACTTCCCCACCCCCAACCCCCTTAGGTATTTTCATTTTCTCTCCCCACCCTATTACCCCTTCTATCTCTTTCCTCTCAAATCCTAAAACACCATTAGCTGCCCTTCTTTTTCTAGACTTTGTTGTGTTCCCTCTGACCATCTCCAACCACTATTCATAGTTGATTTTCTGTGTTGTATTTGACAGTCAAAGGGGATAGGTGAGTTGTTCATTTCATTTCCAAAACAGATACCAGGGTCATTTTTATTTTCCTTTCCTCTTGTTTTCCTTATTTGGATAATTGGATTCCAGTCTGTGTACCCTGCCTGATTTCCAGAATCAAAATCCTGTCAACCATCAATAGTTGGAATCACTTTTGAAAGGTTTACCTTGATGAATGTGTTAGATAGTCCCTTGCATAATAGTTCTCCCTTATTGTCATTTTTTTGAGATATTCTAACCATATATTACAAAGAACATGGATCATGGGGATTAGATTATGGGAACTTTTGGGGAATTAGTATTTCGGAAAAGTGCTGGTTATTCTCTTATTCATTCCTTAAAATACCTTGTACCTCAGATCCATCTTTTTGTGTGGTAGCTGCTTTATCATATATTTTGCATTGTGGGCACATTTGTTGCATGGGTTTTGGAATTTTAGGTGATGCAATGTTAATTACTTCAGTCATTAATAAATTATATGCTTCAGCTATTTTCATACTCTTAATTTAAGATTGTAGTAAAACATGATGTGTGAGGAAGCTTGGTGTCTATTCTCTATAAGTCTAGGTCCTCTGTTCTTGTTGTACTTATACTACCCATTGTTGCCTGTGTTAACATTTAATGATATAGACAGTGTACAAATAAACCATGAGGGGTCTTAGAAGTTGTGGATTGTTGGAATGTCATTTTTTTTAGCAAGGGAGAAAATGAGAAATAGAAGGGTGATGGCTTTTTGTATATCTACTGATATTTGCTTGGAGGTTTACCTACATTTAAGAGACAGCCTTTCATTAAGGAATTAAAGAATGTTGCAGATAGGGGTGAGCAAAACCAGTACCAGTCTAAATTAAGGAACCGGTCCCAGAAGCAGTTTGTACTGGGTTCAAAATTTTGGAACTTGTTGGGTCCACAGTTTTTAGAATTGGAATCGGAACCGTCAAGAATCGGCTCTAAAACTGGGTATCCGGTTCTCTTATTTAAAATGAAAATCAGCTTTTTTTGTTTAACAAAAATGACAATAATTAAAATAAAAATCAAACCTGAACAACTTCTTTCTACTGATTGCAAAATGCCGACTTAATGTGTTTCAAAATGTATAAGCAAAAGGGTCGAGTTAGAAACTTCACTGCCTCTAAACACACTTACTAACTGATCCAATTAAACTAATTAAGCAAAAGAATAAACTCACAACTTAATCATAATTAACATAAACTCCAATAGATTCAAGGTTTCCATCACGAAAACTGCCATGAAATCCAGCAAAATGATTATTTGGTCATAATTGATATGTAAAATTTTGTATGTGGGACCCTTCTTAGGATAACAAATTCCGAATGGCCCGTACTTTTTCTTTTTGGAATGTTTTGATATTGATGTCACTTGATTTTATTCTTCGCAACAAACACCACCTTCATAGGAACCTGACAAACCTGTGATGTCTTGAACAAGCCTAATTTCACCTACATTTTCTCATCAAATTAAAACAAAAAATTTGTATGTGAAAAAAAGTTGAATTATTACATGACTTAATGTTACAAACTGACTTGTTGCTCCTGATTTTATGTTACAAATCAATTTCAAACCGACAGCCAACTTAATGTAACAAACTGATTTCAAACCAACTAGGGATTTTCTCTAACGACGTATACAACATCTTCAACATCACTAAATCCTTATTTCTTCTTTCCTGCTTCTATGGCTTTTACCTTTTTAGCACCACGAATCTTCATCCTTTCCTCGAGTTGTAAATCAAACCAAATCCAGTTGATTTACCTCCTCCAAAATTAGTATGGATCTTGAACACAAATATTGAATGGAGGCCGTTCACATCATACATCCTAGCTATTTTTTCCTTGAACCCCGCCTTGCAGACATTGGCGTGACCAGGAATTGTAATTGGCGTGAATTAGTTCATGACTATAGCATAAAGAAAAGGACTAAGAGTTGAACCTTGATAAACTCCAATTGTAATTGGGAACTCTTCGGTCTTCCCAACGGTGGTCCGCACACTTGTGCTAACTCCCTCATACATGTCCTTAATGATGTTAATATATATTTGTGAAACACCTTTCCTTGTTAAAGCCTACCAAAGAATCCCCCTTGGTACCTTATTATAAGCCTTCACTAAATCAATAAAACCATATGTAAATCCTTTTCTTATCCCAATATATCTCCATTAGCTGTCTTATATGATGGGTTGCCTCCACGGTCAGTTGTTCTTCCCGGCATAAATCCAAATTGGTTTTTCGAGATCTTGACAGTTCTCATTATGGCCGAACATATTATACAAAAATTGAAGAAAATTAAGAAGGAAAATGATAGATCTTAACATAAAATTAGCAAACAAGATTCACATTATACATAAAATCATATTTCGCACATATATTAGCTCGAAATTGCAATAAATCAAACCAAAATCTAAAAAAAAAAAAAAGAGTGTGAGAGCTTGACTTATCTTCAAAGTAAAAAGATTCATCTTCATGAACAATATTTTCTCCCTTTTTTTCATCTCGTTCATCAATTTTATTGCACAAGTAAATAAATGAGGGAAAAAAGTGAGTTTTATATCTAAATTTTGAAAAGGAAAAGAAAAAAAGTATAGGATTCTTGAAGAAAATTCTCCAAATTGGAGTTAAGAACAAATGAAGTATATTGTGGAGTATCGAAAATGAAGAGAAAGAATTTGAGGGGGTAGGGTGATGTGTGACAACTGGCTTGGGGATTGAAAGTGATTTTTTTTTTTAATGGTTTTTTTAAAGATACAACTTTAAAGGATTATATATATATATATATATATATATATATATATATATATATATATATATATATATATATATATGGTTTTTTTAAAGATACAACTTTATAGAATTAGATTGGCCTTTATTTATTTATTTTTTATTTTTTTAACATGGGCTCATATATTGTATTTGTAAAAAAGTAAAGACCGTTTTTGTAACCAGTTCCAAAATCTAAGGTCTGGTTTGGAACGAGAACCAAATCCGAGAGAACCAATTCTAGGTTTGGAATTGTTGGGTCCAAAACGGTTCCATCTCCAAAATTGGATACTCGCGATATTTTGCTCACCCCTAGTTGCAGATAGAAAGCAAGGGGTCATAGTCTCATCGAGGTTATTAAGGAGGGTTGGAATGTGAAGTTTGGAAATCTCATTAAACACTTTATGAGCAAAATGGCTCCAACTATAAAGGTAAGGCTTTTTTTATCCTTGGATCCTTACCCCCTTTCTTTATTAATCATTTTTTTTTTAAAAAAATAAATAAAGTTGAAATCAGTATTTTGGTGGGATATAAATTAGTGTCTTTGAACATTGAGAGAATTCATTGTCTTTGCCCGTGTTAAGTGTCGTGGATTTCACTTGACAATGAGTGATTTCAGGCTTGCCAATGCATTACTTTGCCTATTAACATCTTTAATTATACTTCTGTAAAATTTATAAAAAAAATTGATACATGAAAAGTAGATTTCGAGACGAACCACACTAGTTCCCACATGACTATGTTTTTCCTTACAGATAAATCACAAAAAATGGTCAAAAAAGATTATATGAATAGTGTAAAAGTCCTTATGGTGCAATAAAAGAAAAAACGGAGGAAGTATAAAAAGTCTTAGTGAGTGTTTTGTTTTTTTGTTTTTTTGTTTTTTTTTTTTCAGTTTTCTTTTTTGAATTTATTTTGCGACCATGATGGGCGCTGAATGTGGCAAATAGGAGGATTTAGCTTCTCATTTGTATTTTGTAGGTGTAAATACCGATTCTGTCTGACATTCACCAGAATGTCTTAATCTGCCTGATTACAGTTTTGAGTATAGCCTTCTGCTACTTGCATTGTTCCACCAAATAGGGATGACTTAGGCCCAAGATAATTTGTTTACTTAATGAACATGTTTTCCAAATCTCTTTAAAGTTTCTTTATACCGTCTTCTGCTGAGACTGACATTCTGTTGCTGGCTTGCTACCTTTTACTGTTGCCTGTTGGAGTTATCAACATTACCTTGCATTTTTTGTCAAATTAGTTCCACTTTGTTCATGTTCCAGAACAGGGAGTTTTTGATGTACTGCTTTTAACTGTAGTAACAGAATTCTGTAACATTCTGCAGAAATAGATTCCCATGCCCAGTTCTGATGTGACATCTGGAGCTGGAGTCCACATATGAAAAAACCATTAGAGTAGACCGCAATTTGGAAACTTTGCGAAGAACTACCATTTAAATGACGAGTTTTGAGAACAACTACCATTTAAAACTTTTTTCTGAAAAAACTACCACAAAAAACATAAAATGTTTGATTAGCACTACCTTATCAAGTTTTGCGGCTAGAATCTCCTGCTGTGGGGCCCACCATTAGTATTTCCCTTCTAAAATTATTTTTCTCTCCTCTATTTATAACTTCTAATCTTCGTTTCTCCCTTTTTGCTAATGTTAAAAAAAAATTAAAACCCTAATCTCCTCATGGTTGAAGTCAATTAATTGCTGTGAATACATAAAATAAAAAAGAGTAATGAACCCTAGATTAGATAATAAAGAACAACTGTCTCAAATCCCCTATTTCAGAAACCCCCAATTTCAATTTTTTTACCATTAACCCTAATTTGAAAATTCATTTTAGAAATTATGTCAATTACAAGGCAAATTAGATATACATTATCTCAATCGAGTTCGCCAAAAAATTTTTCTTCTTCGCTCACCCTGAATTGATTGAAATGAAGAGATTAGGGCCCCATAACCGGAGATTTTAGTCGAAAACCTTGTAGTGTTACACAAGCTTTTTATGTTTTTGTGGTAGTTTTTTCAAAAAAAAAAAAAATTTTAAATGGTAGTTGTTCTCAAAACTCGTCATTTATATGGTAGTTCTTCGCAAAGTTCCATTGCAGTTTCTTAAAGCTGAGCTTTTGTCCTATTTAGCTGATTTTAAGGGAATTTGAGGTCCAAGAGGGTAGAAAGGATTAGAGAGATTGAAGGTATATGCAAGGGAAGATATAATTAGTCAAGTGAGCAAGAATTTGTAGATATTGGCCCTGTTTGGCAATTGGCTGTTTTAGTTGGCTGGTTTGACTGACTGTTTAGATTGGCTTTTGAGTTGGCTGTTTGACTAGAGTTGTAGTGTTTGGTAAATTGGTTGCTGGGTCTAGCTGTTGTTAAACTATATCAACACTAATGAACTAATATAGTACTTTAATATTAATTAAAATAATAAATTATTGGTAATTATAATTGTAAATTAATTATTAATTAGTTACAATAAGTTTACAATAATTTAATAATAATTAGTTATAATTTAAATTAATTAATTATTGGTTATAAATTACTAATAATTCTATATTACTCCATTTTAATACTAATTATTAAAAACTAATTATTGAATGATAATAATTAATTATTAATTATTAAATACTAATTATTAAATACTAATAATTTATGTTTCAAAAAAATATTAATTATTATTAATTATTAATTATTAATTATTAGTAATTATTAATTATTAATTAGTAATTATTAATTATTAATTATCAAAAGTTAATTATATGTCAACAAGCCATAAGCCAAAAGCTGCTCCAACTAGCTTTTGGCTTTTGGCTTTAAAGCCAGTTTTTCAGCCAGTTAAAAAAGCCACTAACCAAACATGTTTTTTGGCTGTTTGACCAATTTGAAGAAGCCAAAAGCCAAAAACCAGCTGAAAAGCTGGAACCCAAACACCCCTATTGAATTTAAATGTAAGTGAAGTTAACGAAATAAGCATCAAGAGGGTAGGCCAAACTAGATTATTTGCAGTCATCAATCTCCATATGATCATTCATACATGTATCATAATCCCAAAGTTAAACATATAAACTTTGTATTTGATACTTGGAAAATGCCAAAAGTGATTGTAAGTTGCTACGGACTTCCTGATAAGGGAACATCCTTCTCTCTCTCTCTCTCTCTTTTTTTTTTTTTTTTTTTTTTTTTTTGAGTAACATCCTTCCGGATTGGGAACTCATTGTTTGCTGTAGAATTGAATTAAGTGTGCTGCAATGATGGGTTGCTGAAACTATTGAAGTAAGTTGGTATTCAGGATTTCAGGCTGCCTTTTCCACTCTATGCTGGAAACTTGTAGTCATCATTGCTTAGAGTAGCAGTATATCATGAGTGGATTCTCCGTAGTCCAAACCACACTTATAACCTGCATGTATGCACCTGTACTGCACTAGAAGCTAATTGTTAGTTAACAGTCCCAACTTAAGGAAGTAAATACGTAGTATTTTTGCATTTGTTTGGTTTGCAATTTCGCAGGAACCACTTTCAACAAAATGGAGGATATCGTTTACCTAGTCTCCCCTTAGCTAATTGAAACTTCCATTGGGATTTGAGAATTCCTTTTATATGCTACCCGAACAAGTCTTGCAATTAATAATTCCTACATATAACCAAGTTACAGCCAGTACCTTTTTTGTCTATCCCCCCTCCCCTTCCCCCCTTTTCCCCTAATAGGTTTGAATGGTCATTGGAAATCAGGACATTGTTCTTTATGCTTAATGTGAGTGTAGCATTGGGATGTTTAAAAAGATATATCGGTCAAAGTACGTCTTTCAAGCTGTTAAGATGATGTGCCTTATCTTTTATGCTAGATGAATCATGGATACGTGGCAATTTGTGTTTTGGCAGCAGCCATCATGGCTGCCTTGTGCCGTTCAGTAATTATTGAGATCTGCATTTGATTTCTTCACCCTTATTTCAGTTGAAGGACAACCATGTTGTAAATGAAACGTCAGCATTCTACCAATGCTTGTGCAGATGCATTCTAGCAGTACTTTGATTGGCCGAAAGTAATGGCAGATACTTTGTAGTTGCAATTGGATTGAAAAGAGCATTGATATTTTGTGGGTATACAAGTGGAAGATTACATTTTGGTTTGGTCAATTGTACAGTTGACGAGCTCAGATACATCCACTTCTTGGGGTCTGCTTTTGTAGGTTATCCATTTGCTAAATATGAACTGAGATGCAACTTGTTATATATGCTTTTAATGTCTATTATACTGTTCTGCTAATGTATGCAGTACATCACTTTAGTGGGTTAACCTCCTATGTCCTATCCATTCAAAAAATTAATTGCCGTATTTAAGATGGCCACATCTTCCTTCGTAACTAATGCTCCTCGTCGTCTTTGGTTTCAGGAATAATATAGATTATTTATTAGAATGTGTGTGGATGCAGAACAGCCTGCTCGGAATTCCGGGCAGTGGTGGTATTCAGGAATCAGGACGTGAGATCAAGTTCTAGCTATCGTTGTTCATGTTCAATGTGGCCTTCTATAAACATCGCTAATTCAACACTTAAGTTTATCATGATCTAATCGCTAAAGGTTGCTGATGTTACAAAATCAGATACAAACTTTGAAATTAAAGAGAACAGTTGAACAATAGTAAGCCGGGTGTTATAACCCCTTCATGTAATAGGACCAGTTATGTGGTAAAAAAACCTCTCCAACTCAGAGAAGGGTAAAAACCCAACACATTTCAATCCTTTGCATTACCAAACCTTATTACCAAGTTTAATCTATTGATCCTAAAAAGTGAAACTTTGGTCAACTCCTCTACTCAATCGCGGGAAGCAGCCCCAAAAAAACTCTTAAGCATGAAAAAAACCGTAATTGAACGTTGCTCCTCATGGTATGAGCTCAATTTTGCCTGTGTTGTTGCCTTCTAGTGTAGACCATCAAGATTGGTATTAGGCCTTAAAAAATCTGAAGAACTGATAAAATCAATTCCTAAAGGTCCACTCAAAGGCTGCTGTATCTTGTAGCTCGGCATTACATCTGATGACTTGCTTTGTTGAAACAAAAAGTCGCTGAAAAATAATCCCTGCTGACCAAACTCATACTCATCTTCTTGCTTCAGCCCATAATTACCACCCCCAAACCCATCTAGTGGCTCCATCACCCAGTCATGGGTGTAATCAAACCCTAAATTCAAGTAACTCCCGTTACTCGAATTTGATCCCATCGCAGATTCTTCTTTAGCTCCACCACCATCTGTCACTTGGGAGACACAAGGCGACTTGAGCTCTTCATTGAATCCTTTGTAATGCTCTGACCCTTCAGTAGACTCGGAAGCTGTTGATTGCATATTTGAGCCGTACAAAACTTGATCTTCATGCTCTTCACTCTGAAGAGGAAAGTTGAGGATTGCTGAAGGGCCATACATAGCCTTGGCTGCTTCATCGTAAGCCAAGGCTGCCTCTACGGCGGTAGAGAAAGTACCAAGCCACAACCTTCTACTACGCTTACTTAGTTGATTGTTACCATATCCTGTAGATTTGTTATTGATGGGTTCACGAATTTCTGCTACCCATTTGCCCCAAGTCCTCTGTCTTACTCCTCTGAATGTACACCCCAAATTTTCAGGACCGCCTTTCCCCGGCATACACCCTTTTCTTGACCCTCTTGCTGGACCCTTTCGGGTGCTCTTCTTCAGTTCTTCTACGGTTGAACCAAAATGTTGATTTTGGATTTTCCATTTTTCTATAATCTCTGCTACAGAGTTGTAGCCATTGCGCCGTCTTCGTGCATTCATATATGTCCTGTAAGCACCCATATAGAACAACCAATTCACATATCTTAAAAGGCAAATCATACTGATGAAAAATGAAACTCTTTAAGAAAATTTTCCATGAAATCTGCTCAAGGGTTTCGTATGAAGCATACTTATACCATTATACTAGTATTTGCGGATAAAGGAAAATGAAGATTCAGTTTAATACGTAATACAAATACTATGTTACTCTAACAATACGCAAAGTAATACTCTATCCTATACAGCAAGCATTAGCTCAAATCCAAGCACAAAACTTATTAAGCTACATATTTTTCCTAAGCACCAACTTAGTGCAACAACTTTGAGCAAATAAAATTTCTATATCTACGTATACTATCGTGGAGATGGGAAAAAACTTTGCGTGAGGAGTTCCCCCGTATGATAAGAAAAAAAAAAAAAAAACAGATTGGATCCAAATTGAAGTTGTATGGGACGAGATTCACTAGAGGGTATCCACCTAACAATAGTAAATTTAAGATTGAATCCAACTACTAACAGATCCAAAAAAAAAAAAAAAATATTTAACAGGGTCAAAATACATTAATGTGATAAATTCTTTTTACATGTTCTAGTGGGGTCAGGGGTCAAGGAACCTTACTTGCTTACATGCATTCGCCACTAACCCCTACAGAACTAGTATGTGATCAGGTTCACCTACTTAATCGCAAAAGAAAAGGGGAGAAAATTTAGATTTGATCCTAATTGAATTATAACAGGATCATATTCACGGAAAAGGACCATTTGACCTTGAATGGTACTTTTTTTGCATTAAAGAATTGAACAATTCACATATTGTTGCTAAATTACCAAATTTAGTCTTCTCTAACCTATGTCCAAACCCTTGACAATCTTTATAAGAAGATAGCTAAATAGCATGTCATGTTAATATTGTAATTTGAACTAAACAACATGGATATATAGCAATATACTTAAAAAAAACAAGAAGATATATAACAGAAAATTGGGGTGCATATATAAGATGATAAACTGACCTTTCAGAAAGTTGGGACTCCATTTGTAGCTGATAAGAATTGAAATGGTGGAAAAATCTGAAATTTCCCTGTTTTTCTAAATCTTCCTTTAAATTGAAAATAATTAATTTAAATTACTCACAAGAAATTAGAAATATTATTTATGCAAAGAAATGTCCCTAGAATAGCAAGCAAAAGGCAGCAGGAAAAGGGTGAAATGCAATAAGATATTTATAGAAATAGTGTAGGGGCAAAAATGTCATAAAAGTATAAGATTTTAACAACCTCTGAAAAATCTGGTATGATTCGTGGCATGTTTGTAGGATTAATCGGACACTATAACGTATCCCTGTTTCGACACCTCACCACCCTCACGTGTTCATTTCTTCACTGAGTCCTTCTGTTGGACTAGAATCCTCTTTAGTCAGAATCTTGTTGTGAAAGGCCAAGCCGTCTTTTTTCGGTTTTAGTACTCGTATGAATGAATGAATAATGAAAGAATTAAGTGATCAAATCTCAAATGACAATACACCAATTAGGATGTGTGTGTGTGTGTGTGTGAGTTTAAGGTGTTGATGAGTGTAGGATGCCTGAGCATTTCTCAGTCTCTAATAATTAAAGTAATCGATGATTTTATTAACATCATTGGTATAAGATATATTTAGATGGTATCAATCATCAATTACATTATACTAAAGGCGAAACTTAGAGAACACTTGACAAAATATTATAAAAAGTTTTCCCTCCAAAACCACTTACTAAAAAAAACTTATTGTAATTAAATTATGACTTTTAGTTTGTATAAAATCTAAAATAAATGTCCTTACAAAACAAATTGCCCATTATAACTATTATATGTTTAATTAATTTCTTAAACAATATTTCATACTTTTTACTACTAAGTGTATTTATAATATTTATATCCATTATTTTAGGTAAAATTTATTGTCATTAGAATTATTTAACAACCGTGCATTTGCACGGGGTTTAATCTAGTTATTAATACCAGCAAGGCACCAAAGAGATCTAATGATATGAACAAACCAGTTTTCTTTTATCGGTATTAATGAAAAAGTATTTTGATATCATAGTAATATCATGTAAACAAAAATCAATGCTAACAAAGCGTTATT
This sequence comes from Chenopodium album, assembly GCF_948465745.1. Lineage (NCBI taxonomy): Eukaryota > Viridiplantae > Streptophyta > Magnoliopsida > Caryophyllales > Amaranthaceae > Chenopodium > Chenopodium album. The sequence goes on along the minus strand of NC_137835.1, from coordinate 15,356,472 downwards.
AGAGTCTATCATAACTAATTATAAGAGGAAAATAATTTCTTGTAGGGTGCTTTCTCGTAATCGAACAATGGACTTGGTCATATTAGGGTTGGATTAGGGTTGGAGAGTTTTGGATTCCGGTATGATTTGGGTTAGGATGTCGTTTGGTATTGGGTAGATGTTGTTTGTTACAAAGTTTGTCATCAGCCTAACACTCATCTTTTGTGCCCGGGGGGGGGGGGTATATTTTTAATTAGATTCTTCATGTTCTTAATGAAACGAGTTAAGAAAAAAGTTGTGTCATGTCAATCTTTTACAAACAAGACCAATGCACAACCTGGTTTGTGTGCAGTAAGCCAGTAATGTGTCTACGAGTTTCCTTGACAGTTTTTAGACATTTTGTTAATTAGTTAAAAATTAGGCTGGTGCGGATTGGAACGATGTACTCGTGTTATGTTTATGTAAAATGTCAAAAATGATAATTATGTACGGCTCACGACTCATCGACACATTTTTTTGTCGTGTCGGACTTTCGACAAAGTCATGCCAAAGCGGACCAATTTCATGTAAGGATTAAGAATATGTATGTTGCCTAAGTCCCGACTCATGCCTTAATTGTTTAACAGATTCTAAAATGTCAATTTTGTTTCTATTCCTAGTAAAATAAATTAAACAAGTAAAAATCAAGCGTGAAATGTACGAACAAGGGCACAAGGTGATTTAATATAATGGGTATTTGAGTCATGATAAATACTTCGTAATTTAAATGGAATATAATTCCTATGTTTTCTTTTAGGAAAAATGAAATCTAATAATCCCACCTTTATGTAGGAGTTTATAGGTACTAATTGCGAAAAAACATGAATCATATTCATACAGTACCTAATCTAAAGATCTAATGCACAACACATAAAGAACAAGTAATTATACCTTTGAAGCGTGATTCCACGTGCGATCGAGCAAGAACAATGGGAGATAAAAAACCTCAAGCGTGATTCCTCTACTTGGTCCACGGTCACGGATTAAGACCTCCACTAATGCTAGTTAGTTGCAATTGAACCCTTTAATTGACCTTCTACGGAGAAGAGCGAGCAACAAATCAGCCATGAACCACCACGAACACCACACGCGCCACCTAGGGGTGGACGGCCGTACGGATGAAGAGGGGAGTGAGGGTCGTGAGTTAGAGAGAGGATTAGGGTTTTGTGATTGGTTGCCTTGATGTCAAAATCTACTGTAAGTTGATTATGGCTGCTTTTTTGCAACCATAGGCATGGGTCTTATTTATAGATCTCATCTCTAAATAAGAGCCCATGTCAAAAGCCCAAAACCTAATTCTGATCTAATTATGCTAGCCCAACCCATTTCGTGATTAGTTAATTGCTCATGAGGCCCATTAATGGACCTTTAATTTGCTTAACCCAATACCCTTGTGTGTGACCTGATAGGATCTATTCTAGCGGGCTTTGGACCATTTGACTAGTCCAAAGATCATCGCTCATAGTCTAGCAACAGATGATGAAGACCCAAGAGAACGAACTTATTATCTCCATAATAGTGATCCTTGATATATCTAGTAATTGCACTTATCGAATACACAATTCCTTCAATCTCTCACTTTTCTGAGACAAGTGCGCAATATTCATTTTCCTTAAGTCAATGTGTGTCGATTTGATAATATGATTGCATCTCATGTCGGGATCATATTAATCTACAAATCTTTTCTTGAAAAACTGAGTTAGATTCACAAAACAAATGATTAATATGTAATCCATTTGAGCACGACCATGCATTTTTCTGAATTCTCCCTCTTCAAGGGGCCAAGACATATTCCTAATTAAATAGGTAGACTCAATCCAATCTTGTGGCAACCAGAGCTCCCACTCAACTTCTGAAATAACCGGGAAACACCCTTTATAATCTCTAGTTACGGGCACACGTTTGAGTGCACCACAGCCATAACATCCATTGAATGAAATCAATGTTCCACTCATGTCAAAGGAATCCACTAATATATCCGAAAGCTCTATACTTGAACTTCAAAGTAGGTCTATAGTTCGATCATGCATCATTCATGCATATCCATGTGATTAACCGAGCATCACTACGCTCCTTTAGCCCATGAAACTGTGCTATCCAATCAATCTTACATGCTAGTCCATTAATAGAAATCATTTATGTCCATTTTAATGATTCCGAACTAGGAACTTTAAAAATGTATGAATTTAGTTCACCTGTGGGGTTTCATTCACCAGGTCATCAACCTGATGAGCCCATCAATTCATAATTATTTTGGACATTTTATTTAATATCAAAACCATAATTAAATAAGATTGAAACTTTGTTTCAATTGATAAATATAATTCTACAAGTTAATGTATTATTTATGTGACATGTTTTCTCAAAACATACACAACTTAAATTACATAACTTGCTTCAATCCAAGAACCTTAGTATGACTCTCATACCTTGGTCATGTAAGGGGTTTAGTAAGTAGAGTTCATGAGACATTCTCATAAACATAAATTTGCAATTTCTAAATTTATAATAATATTCACCTCCATACACTAAGAATTTTCCTTTGCCCCCTTCGCAAGGAACTTAGGAATTTCTAATTTGTATTCCAACATCACATTGGATTTCGATTGAAATCACTTGTTCTTAAAACACGTGAATCAAATAGACGAGTATAGTCCACGACATGCATGATGCATCCTTTGCAAAATGCATAAGGAGTATCACTCAAAACCTTAATTTCAGCAACCTTTCTCAAAGCATTAAATCATTAATCAATGTGCCATGTTACGGGATTGAAACTCCTTTCAATATAATGTTGAATCTTATAAGAATCTTATCAATATGAGCTTATTAACCAAGCTCAACCATCCTTCGAAACCTATCTCTATAGATCTTGAAACCCTAATGTACTCATCATCCTCTCCAAGGTTTTTCATACAAAATGCATTAACCATCACTTGACTATTCAAGCAACGAATAATTGCTCTTTGTACTAAACCAAGAAGATTTCATAGCTCCCACTAAACATCTTGTATATACAAGACCTTTTCTTCATTTTACGAGAACATCAAATGATTTGATTAAATCACAAAATTAAGAACACTACTCCATGATGCCATGCATCCCTAGGATTATTGGATCTTCAAATTTTTGATTGTATCATATACATACAAATCTTATTTCATGAACAATTTCAAGAAAGCGTTTTGAAATCCATCTACCAAATCTTATAAGGTAGAAATCATTAGAGTATATTTAATAGATCTTTGCAACATGACTAATGTAAAGGTTTCATCGTAATCATAGTCATACTATGAATTTGTTGAATCCTCTAACAAGTCTTTACTTTAGTTAGAAAACGTTTTTCTTTCTTGTCTTTTTGCTTACAATGGGTTTCACCCAATTAGGCAAATTAATCAAGTGTCATACACTATCTTACAGACTTAGAATCTACGGAAATTTCACCAAATACCACTGAGTTTAAACAAAATTCACCAAATACCATCAACTTTTTTCAAATTCACCAATTACCACTCACTTTATACAAAATGTCACAAAATGCCAAATTTGTTAACAGACGTTAGCATGTCGTTTGTGTTAGTTTACTAAATTACCCTTACTTCTTTAATGATGCCATTTAAAGCATTGACTCTCCCAAAAAAGCACAGTACAGTTCGAAAAACTTGACCCTTGGCTTCATCTTCTCCATTCTCGCACTCTCTGTAATTCATTACACTTAAACCCTTAAAATTGATAAAAAAAATCTTCAATCTTTTGAAGATTTTAGGCGTTATTGGTGGAGAAAAGTACTCGAGCGCTTCAGATTGAACCAGAATCGCAAGATCGCGTCGATGGCTGAAGTTTTTTGTTGATTGTGACTGAAATTCCAACCAACTCAGGAAGCGGGGTACATTTCTCTTACATAAGGTAAAATGTTGTTATTCTATCTTCATTTTGAGTTCTGATTATGTTTTTTTTTTTTTTTTTTTTTTTTTTTTTTTTTCTTTTTTGTTTTTTTTTTGCGAAATTGATTTAGGGTTAGGGTTTTTTCAGAAAGTGTGTATTTGCATGTGATGGTGGGTATATTTCGCGAAATTGCTATAGTGTTAGTTTTGCTTTGCTGTGATTTAATGCGAATTGTTGTATGTGATTATTTTGTTTCGTAGGATGAGTGCATTGTGGCTGTTAGCTCGTTATAGGAGTGATGCTTTTGTTTTTAGGGTGGATGACACTGTTAAGACTAATTTGATGGAGTTATTTGAGTACATGTTAGAGGACTCAGTTAAGCACAATGTTTACCTTCCTAAATCATTCACCATGTTTGTTAATAAACCTAGAACTAACTGTAGGCTAGAGTTGGTGGATGATGGGGCTATGTTGAAAATGTGGGAATGGAATGAAGGGAAAGAGGAGATTGAGTTTTTCATTGAGGAAATAGATGAACCATCATAGGTTTTAAAGTCTGCTGAAGCTAATTTGGCAAAAAGGTTACAAGAAAAGGTTGATAGGTTTAGGAGAGAGGCAAAGAAAGAAGAAGCTGAGAGACAACTTAGAGAACAGGAGCAATTCACTGTAGCTGTAGAAGTTCCTGTATTGGATGCAGAGGACAGTAGGGTTAATTATGTTAGAATCTTTAACACTCCAGCCTCTGATGAGATCTTCCCTGGAGCATCACAACCTGAGCCATCACAAAAAGAATCACCCCCCACATAAACAACCTACACCAACATCAACTGAAAAAACCAAAGAACCTACTCCAACTCCAACAAAAAAAACTCCTAAGAGAAAGAAAGTGACACCTAGGAAGAAAAAGAACAAGTCTACCCAGCCTACACAACAACCTTCTTCACCTAGGGATCCTACACCACCACCTACAGATCCTGACCAAGAACAATATCAACCACCAACACCAACCCCTATTCACTCACCAAATAACCCTATACCAAATCCACCAAGCACTCCAGTTAGACATCCTACACCACCAATACCTTCTCCAACTAGGGAATCTACCCCATCTCATCAACCTTCAGTTTAACTCAGGGAACCTACCCCATCTCATCAACCTTCACATCCACCCAGGACTGATGGGAGTGGGTCAAGCAAAGGGAAGACAAGAATTAAATCAAGTGAGTGGAGGGTGCCTAGGAGTACAACCAATAAGTATGGTACATTTGTAGGGAAAAAGAAAGGGGGGAGTGGTGCTGGATCAGGGAGGGTGGTGGGTACTAGGAATAAGAAACCAGTGACTGTTTGTGAGAGTGATGAATCTTCTGATAGGATGGGTTCAGAAGATAGTGAAGATGAGGATTATGTGGCATCAGACACAGAAGATGAAGTGGATATGCAATTGGACCATGATGATGAATTCATTGTGGAAGAGGAAGACCTTGCTGATAATATTCCATCCAAGACATTTGAGGATTATCTTGATGGCAGCCATGTGTTAGACAAAATGTATAAGAATGACAAAATATGGTCTCATTTACCATTTAGGTCTATTCACCTTGAGCCATGGCTAAATTTTTAGAGCAAAACACAGTTCCTTGAGGTGTTTAGGGACTATTGCATACAAGAGGGCTTTGCTGTCTCAGTTGACTATGCTGACAGTCAAAGATACACATCAAGTTGTCTGATTAATACCTGTACATGGAGGATTCATGCCTCAGTTCTGACTGATAAAGTCAGTTGGGCTATCAAGAAGCTGGAAGGGGAGCACACCACTTGTGGGAGGCTTGAAGAAAATCTCATGGTGTCATCAGCATGGCTATGAAGACACTTGATGCAGGACTTGGAAGCAAATCTTGACATTCCAGTGGATTCATTGCAAAGAGTTTGCATGGAAAGATACAAGATTAATGTGAAGCTCAGGTTATTCTACAAAGTCAAGGCCTTAGCCAGGGTGCAAATTCATGGGGGTTTTGCTGAATCATATGCACTTTTACCCAAGTATGTTGAGATGATTAAAGCAACTAATCCAGGATCCCATGCACTAATTACCTGGATTGACAATGGTAATGAAGGATCTAGATTCAAGTCATGTTTTATCTCATTTGTAGCTCAGGTGAAGGGTTTCTTGGGCGAATGTAGACCCATAATAGGCATTGATGGTGCACATCTTAGTGGCTATTATAAGGGCATAATGCTGACTGCAGTAGGAATTGATGACAACAATGAGATATTTGTCATTGCATATGGGAGAGCTGGGCCTATTTCTTCAGGAATCTCAAAATTTTGTTTCAGCAACATGGATGTGAAAAAGATGACTGGACATTTATTAGTGACAGAATGAGGGTAAGCAACTAGAAATCCTTTTGTCCTGTTTTTTGTTTACATGTTACAAGGAAAAACTAACTACTTAATATGTTTTTTTTGGAAGGGTGTTGACTCAGCTATGTTTGAGGTTTTTCCAAGAGCAACAAGGAGAATTTGCTGCCAGCATCTTTACTCAAACTGCAAGAACAAAGGCTGGAGTGAGACTGCCTTTCACAACTTGTTCTGGGTTGTGCCAATGCCTACAATGAGTATGTCTTTGAAAAGGCAATGTCCAAAATAAAGAAGTATAATGTAGAAGCAGAGCAGTACCTTAGAGCTATCGAGGAGCAATGGTCAGTCCATACATTTGACAAAAGGGTTTGTTGTGATCATAACACAACTAACTTTGTGGAATCATTCAATTCATGCACACAACCACACAGAGATATGCCTGTTTTGACATTATTGGAAGGTAAATTTCCTCTCCTCTGCTTTGATTTCCTCAACATAGCATGTTGTAGCTTGTTATTAATTATGGTGTTTGGCTTTTGTGTTGATGTGTGGTGTAAACTAGCTGTGAGAAACTGGTGTATGAAGAGGATTGGAGCTAGATTTGACAAAGCTATTGACATGGAGCCTACTCAACTAACAGAGTATGCAAAAAGGTATTATAGAGTCAAGGAGTGAAGACTCTAGGTTCTGTCATGTGACAACTTGTGGGGGTGAAGAGTTTGAAGTCAGGGATGGGCATGTGAAGTTCCTTGTCACACTTGAGACTATGACATGTGGATGTGGGAAAAGACAAGGTTCTGGGATACCTTGCAAACATGGTCTGAGGGTGATTTACAACCAGAGACTACAAACAACTGATTTTGTGTCTGCATATTTCAAGGGGGCAGCATATAAAATGACTTATGGAGACCATATCCATCCTACAGTCAAGAGAAGTGCAGGGAGACCAACAAAACAGAGAAGGAGGGGCCCTAATGAAGCTAGGAAGGGAAAAAGATATAAGAACAACAAGTGCAGCCTATGCAAGGAATTGGGACATAATGCATTAACCTGCAACGCAAGGAAAGAAGCTGCAAAAAAGAAACAACAAGCTGACAGCGGATCTGAGCAACCTAACACAAGGGGGAAGAAGAGAAAGGCTGACACACAAGCTCCTTGAAGTTCACTACTGCTGCTTTTTTTGAAAGTCTTTGCGTAACAGTTTATTTTTTTGGACAACTAATTATGTTAAACATTGTTTGGTTGTTAGGCATACATCTGATCTGTTTTTGCACAACAAACTTATATAAGAACAAATGAGAGCAATTGATGGTGCATATAGCACTAGTTTTTTTGTGTACAAGAAAAACTTATTTAAACGCTACAAATACAATGATTAAAAACATAATTACTCCTACTTTTATTGCTCCATTTACTAGTTTTTTCTATTGTACTAGTCTTCTCTTCATTTATTTCAAATCTTGCTTCAACATAGTCTCATCTCTATGAAATTGTGCATCAACGCTTTGCCGACTTTGACATTCATAAGACGAAACAACATTTTGCTCAATATGACCCTTGCACCATCTAAATTTATTGCAAACATCACACTTGTAATACAATCTTTGAGGATTTTTTGCCGAATCGGAGCTCCTAATTGCAAATTTCCTTCCACATGAGCACACTTTGTTTGACACTCTCACATACGAAGATTCATAGCAAGAAGATGAAGAATTAGAGTGTGTGGACATCTTTGCAAACTAAATAAGGTGTGGTTGTGCTTTAAACCTCTGTAGGATGTTTCTTTTAAACACATACTAGCCGTCAAAATGGCAACGACTAATTTTTTCAAAAAAAAATATAGCCGTTATTACATTTGGGTATATGGTGAAATAAATTTTATCAGAGTGGTATATAGTGAATTAAAGTTTATAAACAATGGTATATGGTGAATTAGTAAACTAACACAAACGACATGCTAACGTCTGTTAACAAATTTGGCATTTTGTGACATGTTGTATAAAGTGAGTGGTAATTGGTGAATTTGAAAAAAGTTGATGGTATTTGGTGAATTTTGTTTAAACTCAGTGGTATTTGGTGAAATTTTCGTAGAATCTATTTCAGATTTCATGGTTTTAAACCACTTGGAGTCATAACTTGTCAAATCACCTTTATTACTTGCATAATCATCATGTTCCAAAATAAATATTTTAAAACTCTTGGTCAATATGAAATCATATTTCTTTGGCTAAGTTTTACATATGCTAGTCATCATTGTGGGTTTTATGCAACAATTGAAACTCATTCAACAACTTTGTTTATTTTTCAATGAGAAACGACAATAGAGGATTTGCACTTGGAATGTACTACCTTCGACACGTGGTTATTATTCCCATTACACTTAATGAGACCACGTGTTTTCATTTGTAACATGAGGTGAATCATGCTCATATAGTTGCTTTAATTCAAATACTTCTCGAATTTCTTCAAGATTTTCGAATTAGCTTTTCTTGAACTGCTTTCAAGGCTCTCGAACTTTTCAAGATTCTTATACTCCCACTTGCCTTTTTGAGGAGGTACTTTTAGCATAGGGTGAATCAATCATGGTTTGAACCACGTTTGTTTGTTGCTTTTCCCGAACTCTTTCGAGATTTATACTACTCCCACTTGACCTTTTGGAACAATTTCCATAAGGGCACCTACTTGAGCAACAAACATTTTGTGCTAAGTATGGTTTGTGTAGTATTATCCCGTGCTCTATATAGGAATCAAACGTGCATCAGACGATTTAATACAACTTGTGTTCCTTGTTTTGTAGAAAGACTTAATAAGAACTTTTCTTATCCATATCACATTTGAAACCTTTGCTACATTTTGATTTGACCTAAGTAGTTTTTTGTTTAGTTTTGTAGCTTATCTTAAAAGTATATCCCTTGAACAATGGTTGGAAGATAGGTAATTTACATCCATTATCAAAATGTATCTCATATAGATTGATATCTCCTTTCATAAACACTTCACAAGGTTTTTCTTTCGGAGTTTGTTGTAAAAGGATTTCACAACTCTTGGATGTTTATCAATGTCTTGGCTTAAATTCTCATTATTACGATCATATCACAATATTTTGAATGTGTTGCCAAGTACATGTCTTGACTTAAATTTTCACAATTACAATCATATTGTAATGTAATCATTATCTTGTCAAGTTGATAGTGAACTTCATACTAAACATTTTGAACTTTTCAAAATCTTCACTTCCATGCTTCAACTAAGCACAACTATTGATCATATCACAAGTGAAGTTTCATTTTCCGTCTCTAGCCTTTGAACCCTTTGGTTTTTGTACATCGATATGTATTCGACCTTGAGTTCACATCATCATTTCTCTAAATGGTGACTTTGTCAAAACTTTCAAATTAGAATGATATTTACATAAATCAATAGATTCATAATCTAATGATTTTGAAAGTCCATCCCTTTGGATCTTCCGCATGCAATGTTCATTTTTCATTCGAATTAATTGACATATTAGAGACAATTTATATATAGAAATGGTTTAATTATTTCTATCATATAGAACTTTGATCCTATTTAGCAATTCAAAACATATTATGATTCAATGAAGCATAGAATAACATTTATTCCACGTTTTTGAATCTCCGATGCTTAGTCATTACTAATATAATATTGAATGGTGTTTTGATTTGGCAAGAATGAATAATATTTATTTAATTATAGCCAATAACAAGGTAAGGTGAAATATAGGTTCTACTTGTAAAGTTGCAACTTTTGCTTCCAGACTTGTAGATTCTTCTAGTGAAGTAGCAACATTTTCTTCTAAACTTGTAGATTTATTCCTCCTTTAGCTAACTTCTTCCTTTAGTTCAGCCACATTGTGCAATGAGTGATCTAAACAAGACATCGTATGTCCAAAAAGTAGCAATGTGCTAAATCAATTTCTATAATATACTTCTTAAATTGGAACTTTTCCATTCTTTTACCTTCCAACTATTTGAGGTAGTTTCTAATCAATTGGAATTGGTCCATTTAATTTGAAATATTTGTTGTTCATAACAACTTTTAGCATGTAAGTAGTTCTAGGTTTGAGAAGTAGTAACTTGTTTGCATTTCTTGGCCTATAACTTCTTAATGCAATCCTAATATATTCCTAAACCTTTCCCATTTGAACCATTTAGAACATTTCTCTTAGGTTCAAAATGATGCTTTGCTTAACTTGTTTAAGCACTTTTCATAATTTTGCTAAGTATATTCAATCATTATTCATATTAAAGTTTAATCAACTATTTAAATCTTTATATAAAATGGATGAAGAATAACGTCATTTGATCAACTTTTATTCATAAAGATTTCCTATCATTTTCTTATATCCAATCATATTGAAGATAAGAGATTTTATTGGACTTCTATACTTGTCGTTTAGAGGGTTTGTACCTCCGATCCCATCTCATCATATCCTTAGTACACTTTTCAAAATGATGAAGATGTGTTGGCATTTTACTCAAACATTTTGAATAAAACCAACCTTAGACATGTGACATGGTTTTTCTAAAACTTGCCTTTTAGAACCATCTTAGCAAAATTGGAATATAGGTTTATAGATTATCTTTTAACCTTTCGAGAACGTTTCTCAGCTATATTTTCAATCAAGGAGATCTTATATATAACAATTAAATCAGAACGACATGTTACTTATAAGTAAACACAAAATTCAATTATGTTTAATATAAATTTAAAGTGCCATAAGCGAATTAAATTGGCAACTTTAAAACATTTATTCAATTTTAATTGATTCATATTGAATAAAATGATTCCAAGACCCTTTATTTGTGCAATAAATGACCGGACTTTGGCCCTACCATCAAGTATTACATTTTCAAGGTGAGTAAACTCTTTACTGATTACAACTCTTTGTAATTCTTAGTTGAATAATTACCCATCACATGTTTAATTATTACTCTTAGCTTCAAAGTTCTAAACTCTTCAGGTAACAGCTTGTTGAGTATAACCAATCAAAATTGTAAAATTTGTCTTACCCCCACTCCCCAAAGATATAATATGACACCCTGCTTTGGCATAACCCATCATAAATATCGAAGGTTTCATCGGGTTTTTGATTGGAAAAGCTACCTCAATATTACCGGGACCTAGATTTATTATGTTGTTATTATTTTAGTGAACTCTAGCGCATCATCAAGCAACATAAATAAAATCTAACATGCATAATTAAAAAACATGACATAGTATGACCCCTTAATCCTAAACTAATAAAGCAAAAAGCTCCTACTTGAACCTTCATGGATCTTATCCACCTTGCTCCTTTGGGCCTTCACTCCATTAGCTTCTTGGATTAACTGCAACCTGTAATTTTACTCTATTTTATCTACTACTTAAATAAAATGAAATAAAATTACAAAAATACTTTATCGGTACGTAGACCGTACTAAGATTACAAAAATACATCACGATGCGCAGATCGTATTTAGTAATCTAGTGGGCCATACTAGTCATAATATAGCACTAAACATCATATATTATAAAATTGCCACATAATAAATCACTCATCATGCTTTCCTAAACTACAACATCGAATGTTCACAATTAAGGAAACATGACATCTAAATATCTCATATTTTAATTAATGCAATTAGATAATATCATATATTATTCATGATTATCAATAAAATATCGTATATTTTAAATTAGTCATTGAAGGAGTTATGTCTTCGTCGTGTGCAATTACTAGATATATAATTGGATCAAATTATGGAGATAATTAAGTCCGGAAATTTGGGTCGTCGTTTTGCCATAGCTAGAGGTACTAACGATCTTTGGACTAGTAAAATAGCCCAAAGCCCAATTGGACGGATCTTATAAGGTCACACAAAGGGGCTAGATCGAGAATTAGAGGACGAGGCCCATCATGGGCCTCATCACTCTAGGTGGCCGACCATGTATGGGATTAAGAGGGCTTTTGGGCTTCGTGCCCTAGTCTAATTATAATGGGATTATAAATAGACTAGGTTCCTAGGGTTTGTATGTAAGCAATTAACTGATCATTTTGATCAAACCCTAATTAGAAAACACAAAACCTTACCCCTCTCATACTCCTCTCTCACACGGCTCTCTCCTCCTCCTCGGCGCACGGTGGTGTCTTGTGGTGGTGGTGGTTCGTGCGGGGGTCGGTTGTTCAAAAAGGTGGTGATCGCGGTTTTCCTCAATCACTCAACCAATCTAGTATTGGTAGACGACTCGTTCGAATCTCGTGGACTAAGTAGAGGAGCAACACTTGGGGCTCTATTCTCTCCCTAATTTGCCTGTCGAATAGCTACGTGGAATTCACGCTTCAAAGGTATGATTATGTGTCTTGTGTGTTATGCATGTGATTCTTGGGATTAGGTGCTTAATTGAATATGATTCATATTATCTCCACTGCGTAGTACCTATAAACTCCTACAGTCATGAGATAGAATCAAATCTTATTTTAATCTTAAAAGATAAATCATATTTATCCTCAAAGATTATCCTAACAAATTTAGGAAATTCTATCCTAATTACTAGCCAATCACAAAATTTTAAATCAATTACATCCTAAAATAATTATGGGATAATATTATTATTTAATAAATTATTATCCATATAGAATCTTTTGTTCAAAATCTTAACAAACTTATCCAAAATCAACAACTTTAATTAAGGATAATTATCAAAATAACAACTTTTGAAATTAGATAATTGTAGACACCCAAATGTGTCTCCCCAAAACCAAACCCAGTAATGAATACCTTTCACGTCATTTGATTATCGAACAAAGCGAAAGAGTGAAAAGTCTAGTGATGAGGATGTTTTTATTAAAATATATCTTCTTTCTGTTTTTGAAAATATTTCTTTTCTTACCCTATTTTTGAAAAACATACATTCCATTTAGTTTGGTACATGATAAGGGTCCAATAATAGTGTAGTTGGATAGGGATTGAAAAAACCTTTCCAACGACATATTATAAGCCCAATTCCGATGAATAATGAGGAAGTTATGGTCAAAATACTAAATTGGGCCCAGTTTGGTTTTTATATGCGGCCCAATGATTTAGAGGAGGGTCTATTATTAATTATCATTCCAAAAGCTATTAGGATTAATTATAGTCTTCTAGAATACTCTAGAAGGTTCTTTTAAATCCTAATGGAGTTAGGATTGATAATTATGTTTTTAAGAGTTTGAAATTGAATAAAACTACTCCTTTTTAGAATCCTTGTTTTGTACAAAGTAAAATATATTCAGATTTTATTTTTGTGCCTAATAATATTTATCCAGATTTTATATGGTTGGATATATCTTGAAATTATCTTTCCAATGATATATTATAATATTAAATCCGAGCTATAACGAAAAAGATATGAATGAGATATGAAACTCTATCCAAAATTGACACCCTTCCACTATTTTGGCCATATCTTTTTATCTACAAAAGATTTTAATCTGATTATAATTGGGTTGGAAAGTACACTTCAAGTGCTTTCCAAAGACATATAATATTCCTTATTTGGACTTCTAGATCAAAAGATATGATAAAAACAAAATCCGCAAAAACTGTTGTCCATCGAGTTTTATTTCGATTCGAATTTGTATTCTTTTCTTATTCTTCGACCCTCTTTTTTCTCTATAAATAGAGGTCATATCTCCCCTTTTTCAATAACAACTCTCATCAAGAATTTCTTGATTCTCTCTCTCTCTCTTTCTAGCCTAACCTTTTACAAACAAAATTCCTCATACATTAGCACTAGACACACCTAGCCAAGTTCAAAGTTGCCTTTGCCCTACACGTGAAAGGTTTGATATTTCTGAGGGTTTGGTCCCAAATCTAGTCTAAACTTTCTTAATTCTCTATTTCAATTATTTAATTTAATTCTTTGATTTTATGTTTTCCTTGAAGTTACTAACGTATGTATTTTGTTTTAAGAAAGAGATACGAGACATCCAAGTAAGTGCTTTAATTGATCTATTGATATTTGGATATAGAAATCATGTCTAGGTTGTTATTATGATTCCTAGTGTCATGTTAGGGCGTTTTGATCTTCCTAGTATCATGTTTAGGGTAACAACTATAATTTTAATATCAAATATAAATCAATTATGATTTCTATGATGCTTCCTAAGCTTTTTTCTTTCCTAATAGCATGTTAGTATCATGTTAGGGTTAAAGCTTTGATTTTTATTGTTTAGTGACATGCTAGGGTTTTTTTTATTAATATTGTTAGTATCATGCCTAGGATCTTGCTATTATGCTTTATTGTTAACATGATTATTTCACTAGGCGAAAATATCAATTGGCCACCGGTTCAAAACCCCCCTATGCCACCGGTTTTGAACCGGTGGTCATTTGGGGGGTGGCAATAAACTGAAGCTTTTGCCACCGGTTCAAAACCGGTGGCAAAATCAAGTATTGCCACCGGTTAACCGGTGGCAATAGTCGTTCCCGCAATTTTTTTTTTTTTGTATTAACAACTATTGCCACCGGTTAACCGGTGGCAATAATACCCTAAAAAAACAAAAAAAAAAAAAATTTTTTTTTTTGCATTTTTTTCACTTAAAATGTTGCAGAAACATATATATATGAATAATATACATGAAACACACATATATTCATCAATAACCAGTATATAATAACTACAAATAAATTTCTCATAAAACAGTTCCAAATAACTAAGATAATCAGATTTACAAACTAAAATTCCAATATTAAATTAAAATATAATTACAACATTAAAATCTAAAAAACCCCATACAACATCTAATTCACTATTCTTGCATCTTGGTTCTTCGATTTAAGATCTTGATCAATATACCTGCATCAATTAAAACAAAAAAATAAATCGATTAAAATAAGCTGTGAAAAAAAAAATAATAACCAAAACACTGCATGTAACCATTAATTGATTAAAATCAGTTTAAAACCCACATAAACAAAAACAAAAACCCAGAAATTAAACAAAAACCCAGGAAAAAAAAATTAAACAAAAATAAAATTAAATCCCTGAAATAGATTTTCGCGAACTCAGAAAAGAGAGAAAAAAAAAAAAACAAGAATTAAACCCAGAAGATGAAATTAAAATCGAATTTTCTGTCAAATTTCATTTTAAACTAAATGTCACAAATTTTTTTTTAAGTACTATCTCACACCAGTCACCACCTTAACCCACCAACAGCACCACCTTAACCCACCATCCGCACCACCTTAACCTTCACCCGAACACCCACCTTCACCCACCAGACCCACCCACCAACTGAACCCACGTGTAATAAACAAAAACTCAGAAAAAATAACCAAGAAAAAAAAAAAGAAAAAACAAACCCAGAAAAAAAATAAACAAAATTCCCAGAAATTAGTAAAAACCCAAGCTCAAAATCGAAAAAAAAAAAACAGAATAAAATCGAATAGAACTTAGAAGGAGATCGACTTAAAATCGATTAAAATCAATTAAAATCGATGAAAACACTCAAAAAATCCAAAATCGACTAATTAACAATTAATTAAACCCAACAAAATCCAAAAATCGATTAATTAAACACAAAATTAAACCTAACCTCGTGCATGTCTTCGTTGTTGTTGTTGCGGTGGTGGTTGAAATGATCGAGAAGGAGACGAGAAGGAGATCGAGAAGGAGATTGAGAAGGAGATCGATGATCGAAATGAAAGAAAGAGAAGGAGATCGGATGAGGGAGAGAGCAGGAAAGGGAAGAAGAGGGACGACGACGGTGGTGGTTGAGACGATAGAGCAGGAAAGAGAAGAAGAGGAGAGGAGAGAGAGAATGAGGGAGGCTGATGAGTGAGTAAGGTTTGGGTTTGGGTTTTTATATGGGGCGCTTTTTTTTTTTTTTTTTTTAATTTAATTGGATATTGCCACCGGTTCAAAACCGGTGGCCTTTTAATTATTGCCACGGGTTTGGTTTGAACCGGTGGCAAAACCGGTTTGGCTCATCCCGCCCATTAATTAAGCCACCGGTTTTAAAAAACCGGTGGCCAATTAGCGGTGCATTTTTCAATTTTTCTACTAGTGTTTTAATTATTATTAGGAAAAATTAGAAATAATAATCCCAACTTTCATCAATTTTTGTAGAATAATCCCAACTTTGGATTATACTAGAATAATCCGAACTTTAGGGGGTGTTCTTTTTCTTCAATCCCAAAAACCGGTGACCGGTTGAATAGGTTTTTTTTTTTTTTTTAAAAGTGACACATGTCACATGTTAATTGGTTTAAAAAATTAAAATTAAAAAAAAAATTAAAAACAAACAAAATATATTTCAAAAAAAAAAAAAACAAAATAAATATATAAAAAACACCCAGCCTCAAACTCCCAACTCCGGCAACCCCTCAATGCCGGAAGCTGCCCCAACTCCGACAACCCCTCATCTTCTCTCTACTCTCAAATTCTCAATTGCCCACAGCCACTAAACCCGGCCATCTGCGCCGCTGCTCGGACACTTCCTCGAAACCCCTACCCCGAACTCTTTGTTTTCGTTGGTGGGTTTTTGGGGTTTTAACTTTAGGGGCTGCGATTAAGGGTTACGGTGGTTGCGTGGGGTCGGTTTGGGTGATTTCGCTGGTTGCGTGGGGTCACGGCCAAACGAAATCCGGTCACGAAACTCACTTGAAACCATTCCCTTAATCTGGAAATCACCTAAATCACCCCTAAATTTGCGAAACTCCTTCGGTGGCTGCGTTTTGGGGCTTCAATTCCTACGAACTTAGGGTTTCGGTGGTTGCGTGGGGGAAAAGGAATGGGTTTCGGGAATGGGGAGAAACAGCGACGCAAGGGGTGGGGGATAGGCGGCAGTTTGGAGAGGGGAGGGGTGGTGGTCTGGCTATGGTGGTGGGGGAAGGGGAAGGGGACGGTGGGGGAGGGAGGTTGGCTGGGTTTTTTCAAATTTTTGGTTTTTTTTTTTTTTTTTTTTTTTTTTTTTTTTTTTTGTTTTTTTTTAAAAATTTTTTTAAAAAATTTTTGGACCAATCCAAGCTTGCCACGTGTCAAATGACCTAATATAATAGGTCATTGACTTTTGTTGACCGGTTAGGGATTGAAGAAAAAGAACACCCCCTAAAGTTTGGATTATTCCAGTATAATCCAAAGTTGGGATTATTCTACAAAAATTGATGAAAGTTGGGATTATTATTTCTAATTTTTCCTTATTATTATTATTATTATTATGTTGCTTGATTTTATTGTTATTGCTTGATCACACCTTTTATGCATGTTTAAAGGGAATTTGTACTTGTAATCACGCTTAATAAGTTATTTAATAATCTTGTTTAGGGTTAATTTGATTATAATTCAAGTGATCGCCAATAATAGATTTATTTGTGCATCAAATTCAACCAACATAGATAAACAAGTTTAGGGTTAATCCTATTGATTGCATGTTAGTCAGAAAGTGCACATGAATACGATCAGAATAAAGTAGAGGCCTATTATTAGGGCAGGTTCAATCTCTTTTAGGTTGGATTTGTACCTTCATCCCCGAACTACCAGTCATGGTTCCAGACCTATTGGAGTTAACGATCTCCTGGATCGTTAAGGGGTGTAACCTTCACCTCGTGAACAGTTTACAAGTTCCTAAAACTTGTTGGCGACTCTTTTGCTCTAGCTTCCTTCCCTTTGGACGCCACCGTACTTTAGTGTATGATCACAGTGGGTTCAAGTTTGGGATAATTCTTGAAATATTCCCTACAATAATATCTTACAAAATAAAATATGATTTTAATTTTGAATTTTAAAGAAAACTTTTTTTTTTTTTTTGAAAAATAGAAGCTAAACCGTGGCTGAGCTAGCTGCCAGCTAGGTTATTGCCGCTGCGCAACCAAGCTCATAGCCCGGCCAAAACAACAGCCCTGCCATCAAGACCAGGCCGAAGCCCAGCCTCAACAACACCTGTTGCCGCAGCCAGGCCACAAGCCCAGCCACGCCACAAGCCCAGCCACGCTGCTAGTAGGCAGCAGCTAGGACGTGCAACACTTGCATCTTCTAGCCACCACCGATCCCAAAAACGCTGAGCTGCTTCTCCGTGACTGAGCAATCCGCCCAACCACACGCAACTTCAGCCGCAGCCAGGTCGAAGCCGCAGCCAGTCGCACAACCAGGAAGAATGCCCAGCCACGCCACCAGCCCCAACAGTAGTTTCGTGCTGCACCTCCTTTAGCTCGGCCATCCCTGCTGCCCTTTGCCCTATCTGACCACCAGAGCAGCCACTGTGGCCCACCAGCAGGTGGTTCTGCCACTCAGCCATGGCTGCTCCCACTCAACCTTTAATTATTTTTTTTGAATGAAATTAAATTTACAACTTTTGCAAAATTAATTTTGTGATTAAATTAAATTAAACATAAACATTTTATGCCTTACTCAAAATTAATCAAAATCTTTATTTCAATTAATTTGGGGCTTTCATAAAATTCAATCCTTAAATCGCATAAAACATTTTTACATGATTAATTAATCACACCAAACATTTTAAGTATGAAAAATTAAATAAAAATTGTATGAAAATAACACATTTAAATTCGAAAAATTAGGGTTCATAACACCAAAATTTCGAAAATTAATTAAGGCTTTAAATTTTAA
Source organism: Chenopodium album (assembly GCF_948465745.1). Taxonomy (NCBI): domain Eukaryota; kingdom Viridiplantae; phylum Streptophyta; class Magnoliopsida; order Caryophyllales; family Amaranthaceae; genus Chenopodium; species Chenopodium album. Next base: position 15,337,599 of record NC_137835.1, on the reverse strand, counting down.
ATAATTCGGCTAGGGCATAGAGTGAAAATTGAGCAATAAAATCATATTTAACGATTCTATATGTTAAATCACATTTAAAATAATATATGACCCATAATTAAATTATTCATCCAGTTAATTGAATTAAAATTTGTGGACATCAAAGATTCACTGTCAATGTGCGTAAATGCAATAGGCTAACTGATACCACTGTAGGAGTTTACAGGTACTAATTGCGGAAAAACATAAATCATTTTCATGCAGTACCTAATCCCAAGATCTAATGCACAACACATAAAGAACAAGTAATTATACCTTTGAAGCGTGATTCCACGTGCGATCGAGCAAGAACAATGGAAGATAAAGAACCTCAAGCGTGATTCCTCTACTTGGTCCACGGGCACGGATTAAGACCTCCACTAATGCTAGTTAGTTGCAATTGAACCCTTTAATTGACCTTCTACGGAGAAGAGCGAGCAACAAATCAGCCATGAACCACCACGAACACCACACGCGCCACCTAGGGGTGGACGACCGTACGGATGAAAGAGGGGAGTGAGGGCCGTGAGTTAGAGAGAGGATTAGGGTTTTGGGATTGGTTGCCTGGCCTTGATGTCAAAATCTACTGTAAGTTGATTATGACTGCTATTTTTGCAACCCTAGGCATGGGTCTTATTTATAGATCTCATCTCTAAATAAGAGTCCATGTCAAAAGCCCAAAACCTAATTCTAATCTAACTATGCTAGCCCAACCCATTTCATGATTAGTTAATTGCTTAACCCATTTCATGAGGCCCATTAATAGGCCTCTAATTTGCTTAACCCAATACCCTTGTGTGTGACCTTATAGGATCCATTCTAGGGGGCTTTGGACTATTTGACTAGTCCAAAGATCATCGCTCATAGTCTAGCAACAGATGATGACGACCCAAGAGAACGAACTTATTATCTCCATAATAGTGATCCTTGATATATTTAGTAATTGCACTTATCGAAGACACAATTCCTTCACTTTAGTCGGTCTTTTATAAACAATCCCACCTTTTAAAATTTCAGAAACAATCCCACCTTTGACAAGGATCTTCCACTTACGATCCCTTTGACCTACAACATGTTAAATAGATTAATTCTTTTTTTTTTTTCTTAGTATTTCTCCTTGGCCACCAGTCCACCACCAACACCACCCCTGCACCCTCACGCAATGCACCAGCTGCTCACCTCCTCCCACTTCACTACCGACAGCAATTGCACCACTGCAACCAACATCAACAACAACCCACAACAACCTAACTACATGCAAAACACCACCCTTAGGCCCGAAAAAATGGAGAACGGTTGCGACACCATATCAATAGCTCCACCCGCTTCTCCTCAGCTGCAGATTCCTCCGTTCAACTCCTCTATTTGTCGATCTTAGGCAGCTTCAATAATGCTTCCACCTCCGACATCCTCCTTCGCCTCTTTCACGAACTCGATTCTCTTTCCTCTATTGATGAAACCTCCGATTTTCTCTCCTCCATTGCGCTGAAACCTCCAATTCTTTCTCCTCCGTTGCGTCCTTCGATTCTTCTTCCTCCGATGAATTTCAGTATTACCTTTGCTTTGTAGGGCCAAGTATTTCTCATTTGTTCTTCGATCGATGGAGCAAAAAAAATGAAATCACCTTCTCTTTGCTACGATAATGATGTGGAGGGGTGGGGATGGGGGCCACTCAGGCAATAAGGGTGGCAATGATGGTGGTTTCTGGCGCCTTGGAGGGGTATGTTGGGTTGCAGGGCTAGGGTTGGGGCGTGGCTGGGGCTGGGGTTGGGTCGTGGCGGGGTTGTAGTTTTGGGGTTTTTGATTAATATTGATTTTTTAATTATTAAAATTTAGAATAAACCAATCAAAATCCGACACGTGTGTTATAACCTAAAAAAACCGGTTACAAAAACAATCCAACCGGTCAGGGATTATGGTGGAAGATAGGGGTTAAAGGTAGGATTATTTCTGGAATTTCAAAGGGTGGGATTGTTTATAGAAGACCGACTAAAGGTGGGATTATTAGATTCCATTTTTCCTATTGGTTATTCCCCACCTAAGAATTTCACAAATCCCATTGGTATACTAGTAAGTTTAAAATTCTCAAATATATACTTGAATTCATAGCAATTTCCCAAATGTGACATTTACATGGTATATTCCATTAATTCAGGGAATATTCCATCATTTTTTTTAAAAAAAGAAAAAAAACAAAAAAAAATTAAATGAAAAAACCCAGCAACACCACCACTGCACCAGCCACCACACGCCAATACACCACCACTATACCAACCACCACACGCCATACACCACCCTTTCACAGCCAACCACCATACACCACATCACCCACTGCATCACAACACCACCACACAACATCTATTAGGCTTGTACCACGAACCCAGCCACATAGATTCGCACCACAAACCACACCCACATCCTCGCACATACCCATGACCCCCACAACCTCGCACCCACAACACCTTCGCACCAGCCACCACACACCAACACAACCTCCATAATTCGAACTACCACTACCCAAAATCAAACCCTAATTCGACCCCAAATCGAATTTGGGGAGTTGCGGCAGTTTGGTTGGGGAGATGTCGACACCTAGGGGTAGTTGTGGATGGGTCAAGATTGTGGTTGGGTTGGAGGGGCGGGGGGTGGCGGGGTGGTTTTTGGTGGGGCATTTGGCTGGTTTTTTTTTTTTTTTTTTCTTTTAACACTGATCATTTGCAAAGTTTGTATGTATGTAGTGGGGTGGTTTTACAAGTTTAAACCGTGTTAGTCTATCTCGAATCATTCTTTATTCCATATTATAAGCTCTAATGGTGAAAAGAGATAAAGAGAAAGAAAATTATGAGGGTTGCGGCCTCATAGATAACTTTTTGATGCGATGTCTATAACGACCAAGGAACAAACGACCTTTGAATGCCTATAGTCTATATACAAATGTGTATTGAATGCAAAGTGTTTGATGTATTTTAATACTTTTGTGAGATGTTTTGTGAGAGTGAATGCAGATAGAGGGGGGGGGGGGGGGGGAGAGAGAGTGCTTGAAGTTTAGAATGCAAAAGTGTGTGAAATGCCTCAGACTAGGTGAGTATTTATAGTCAAACAGTCACGTGAGGGGCACAGGCTTGGGCGCTTATGCGCCCAAATGAGCGCTTATGTGCCCAAGGCCTAATTACCTTTTTTTTAGCTCGATTTGCCTCGCTTTTCTTACACAATCCAATCTTAATTGATTGATATGAAATATGTGATTATGTTCGTGATTTTGATACTTTCCCGTAATACGTAATTCAATGCTTGCTTAAGAAGAATTCACATATATATATATACGTCTAGATTCGTTCGCCTTTCCTTGTACCCGGATTCATTTATTGTTTTTTATTGAATTAAATTCTTATTTGGTTTTTATCGAAAATTATTTTATAAAAATTTTTTATTAAAAATTCTGAATAATTTTATATTTTATGATTTTTAAATTTTTTTTATGGAAAGCTAAACGTCGTCCTCATTTTACATACTAACGCCCACATTTTGACTTAAACGGACTATTTTTCCCCTTTTCTTTCTCACTCTCATCCATGAAGCAGCTACTCTATTTTCTCCATTAAAAATGGCTTTGGAACTTTCCCCTAAAATTGGTAATACACGCATTACATTGGACACACAATCAGCCCAATACACTAATTTTATCTATATGATGACTAATATTTGCAAACAACTTATTTTGCTTATTTTTCACATATACTAGTATATAATTGTAAGGAATCTTTAAATAACCATAAATTTGAAAATAGTAGTAATTTAATTGGGATTAAATTTACCACCTCTTCACAGAGACGTTTAATGGAGACATGAGTAGAGCTGTCAATTCGGGTAAACGGGTTGGGTTTGAGTCGGGTTAGTGTGAGTCGGGTCATCTCGGGTTGGGTCAATACGGGTTAATGTCATAACATATGCGGGTCGGGTTCGGGTTGGGTCATGCTTGAGTCGGGTCACGTCGGGTCATACATCTTATCGGGTTTGGGTCGGGTTAGTAAAAGGTCGGGTTACATTCGGGTCGGGTGAAAAATAGGTCGGGTTAAATTCAGGTCTTTACGGGTTTAAACGAGTTAGGGTCGTTCTCGGGTTCGAGTCGGGTTCGGTTCAAGTCAATTATTTACGGGTTATGATCAGGTTGGGTCATTCTCGGGTTCAAGTTGGGTTCGGTTCAAGTCAATAAATTGCGGGTTATGATCAAGTCGGGTCATTTCTAAGTCGGGTCATTCTCGGGTTTGAGTCGGGCTCGATTCAAGTCAATAATTTGCAGAAAACATGTTTCGTCCCTGAAATTCGTCCCTAAAAACATGTTGTGAAACTAACCTCTTAAAATTCAAAGTGAATTATTGAAGGAATAGAGTTAGGATTCAATTTCCGTTCCAATACCAACATGAGATAACGACCTATACATATTGATTCAATAACAAGTCGGGTTGAATTTGGGTCGGGTCAATAACAAGTCGGGTTGATTCGGGTCGGGTTTGTAACAGGTCGGGTTGAAATCCGAGTCGGGTTTGTAACAAGTCAGGTTAAATTCGGGTCGGGTTAGGAATAGGTCGGGTTAAATTCGGGTCGGGTTAGGAACACGTCGGGTTGAATTCGGGTTTTGACGGGTTAAAACGGGTTTGGATCAATTTCGGTTCAGGTCGGGTTTGATTTAGGTCAATAATTTACGGGTTACATTCGGGTCGGGTCGTCTCTATGTCGGTTAATGTTCGGGTTCGGGTCTCAAATACTCGGGTCAAATCGGGTCTAGGGTTGGTTTCAGGTTGGGTTCGGGTCACCATTTTTTTCGGGTATAGACAGGTCGGTTAATAGGTCGCATTAGGGTCGGTATTTCGGGTCGGGTCAGCTTTTGACAGCTCTAGACATGAGGCAGCGAAAATCAGAGAAAGAAGGTGGTCAGAAACACCTAAAGATATCGTAACCCGCAGGTGGAAACGCCTGATTTTTTCGTTCCCACCATCGGGTTACGAGATCTCTAGGTGTTTTGTTGGAAATGCCTGAAATTTTCGTAACCCGTAGGTGGGAACGAAAAATTCAGGTGTTTCCACCTACGGAATACGATTTATTTAGGCGTTTCTCTAATTTTATTTGTAAAAAAAAAAAACCAGTGATGGTGGTGCACTGGTGCCGCGATGGTGGGTCTGATGGCAGGTGGTGGTTGTGGTGGTGGTAGCCTGGTAGGTGAGAGGAGATGGTGATAGCAAGGGGGAGATTTTTTTTGAAAGACGAACTGGAATAGCAAGGCATGGGGAAATGGTAGTTTGCAATGGCGGAGAAAGCTTGGAAGTTGCATCAATGGAGGACAGCTCATAAGCCACTTAATTTATCTTTTTTTTTTTTTATTTGAAGATCATAACCCATTTTTTTTAAAGGAGAAAAGATCATAGACCACTTAATTTCATGGAGAATTAAGAGTAGTTGCCTATCGGATGAGAGTGAGAACGAGAGGGGGGCATAATGGTGCGTTTAAGATAAATTGTGGGCATTAGTATGTAAAATAAGGGCGACGTTTAAAAACTTTTTTTATTTATGAAAATGTCTTTATTATTTTTGAAAATTGTTTAATTAAAAAAAAGCTAAATAATTATGAAAAAATGTTATAAAATTGCAGAAAAACTCCAGAAAATTCTAGAAATTGTTTTAAAAAAAAAAGAAAGAGAAAAAGAAAAGAAAAATATTTAAAGCTAAAGGAAATATTTTTAGGGGCATTCCAGACTCGAAAAGTGTCGTTTGGCTAAAAATAGGCATGGATTAGAAGCACTCAAAAGTGTTAAGAGTTCCATTAAGCCGGATCTTGCGCATCGAGGTTGTTTATATCATGGACCTTATTGGGTTAGGGACAAATGTAGGTATCTACAGTCGGCATATTAGAAACCTGAATCTGCATACCAACTACAATCAGTGGGGGGATAATGATCCTACCATGCCCTATGTTTCAAGTACACTGAGGTAATCCAATGAATGCATAAATTAATCACATTTGCCCTTATCTTTAACTAGTTTTGTGCCCGTGCGATGCCCGGGTTGTTTATTCAATTTAAAGATAAAATTTTTAATCTATATGTCAAATTTTAAAATATACAATTGATACAAAATTAGTTTATTGATGTGCTTTTGTGACGATTTACTATCTAGTAGGCATATAATGATTAATACTAATATTGGTGAAAATGTTCGATTTAATAATTTAAAAAAATAAACAAATAATAAATTAAATAAGATAAATGTTCAAAGCCCATTGGGTTGACCCGAACCCAAAACTTTGGGCAAAGAACATTTCTTGACTCGTAACCTAAAGTGACCCAATCCGAGATGACTTATGACTCAACCCTAATTGACAGGTCTATGTAGTAATAAAATTCTATTAGTTGTGAAGTATATTATTTTAACCTATTAGTATATATTATAAATAGATGTTTTACACTTTAAACTAATTCCTTCACTCCAAAAAAATATAATGTCATAAAAAAATTTAATTTATATGATAATTTTTAAGAATTATATATAATCTAATAATTTTTTTGAATAAAACTATAATTCAATTTGTATCTCTGAAATATTGGTCTTTTATCGAAAATAAAATTCTAAACTTTAAATCTAATATATATATATAAAGGGGAGTTTTTTTTCCCGAGTTTTTAGAGAGCCACATAGGATCTAATTTTCACAGCGCGCCATGTAGGATTATAAATGTTAATAGTAGCCTATTAAATAAGAGATTATTAATTTATTTTAGAATGAAATAATTTAAATGCCATGTAAGCAAAATTGGCGAATGAGATTTTTAAGTTTAAATTAATTAAATATTATATATTATCTTCTAATATTAGGAATTTTATCTTAATATATAACAAAATTTAGGCTCATAAATACAAAAAAAAAAAACATTATTTAAAAAATCTATATATATTTTTTTATCTTATGAAGTTTATTTAAATCGCTCCAACGTGAAGCGACACTTAGCGAAAAGTTGGAACGTCAAGTGTCGCAACGTCGTGACCTGGCTAAAAGTTTAGCTTTATATATTTTATTATATATGATAATTTTTAAGAATTATAATCTAATAATTTTTTTGAATAAAATTATAATTCAATTTGTATCTCTGAAATATTGGTCTTTTATCGAAAATAAAATTCTAAACTTTAAATTTTATCCTAAAATTCTATATATTTTTTTTTTATCTTATGAAGTTTATTTAAATCGCTCCAACGTGGCGCGACACTTGGCGAAAAGTTGGAACGCCAAGTGTCGCAACGTCGTGACCTGGCTAAAAGTTTAGCTTTATATATTAGTTATATGATTACCACTAATCATTCACTAATCAAGGTCAGTGAATTAAAGAAAAAACTAATGAAATGCAAATGTTTAGAACCTTGACTTTTTATAAACTGAAAATGCAAATGTTCATACATGATACTATGATAATATCAGATGGAAAAGTAATTTCAGAGCAACAATGCTAACCTTATAATACTAGCCTAACTAGCATACAGTGGCGTATCCAGGAATTCCGAACCGTGGGTTCGAAATCTTTAAAAAAAAAAAACCGATGATCATATATTAGTTAAATATTCAATACATAAGTTAAAAATTTGCGACTCAATATCCGCATCATCAATAGGAGACAAAATATCTTCTTCTATTGGAGGATTCCTTGAATTAGGTGAAGAACTAGTAGAGGGCAGTAAGAATCAAACCTAGGACTTATAAGGAACTCACTGCTCTTACTTTCAGCTTTTAACCAATGCGCCAAACTTACTCAACATGTTATTTACCTCACAAAAACTCTTTTAACCCTGTTTTTTTTTTTCCAAAAAAATATATGGGTTCAATGAACCCCCTTGAACCCCCCTAGATCCGCCCATGCTAGCATAGTACCCGTGCGATGCACGGTTTATAAAGTATAATATAAATTTCATTGAAAAATATAAATTTGTTCAATGAATAAAAATGAACTCACTTATATTAACAAATAAATTATAAATTGTTGTACTCACAATAATGGTCGAATACGAAAAATTAAGGAATATGATTTGAGTAGTATAGTAAGGCCTCATTCACTTCACCTTATTTTTGCTAAACTGAAATAATTTTTACTAAACTGAAATTATATTTGCTTAACTTAAATTATTTTTACTGAACTGATTTTTTTTTTTTTTTTTTTTTTTTACTGATTCTATGTTATATTTTCTTCTTAAAGGTCTGAAATTATTTTTACTGAATTGAACATATTTTTACCGAATTGAAATTAATTTTACTGAATTGAAATTATTTTTGCTGAACATAAATTATTTTTACTGAATATTATTTTTTTAAGGTAAAGTGAACATGGCCTAATTTATATCATTCACAATTTTTAGTCATATGCGGCCTGCTGTACCGTGCAACAGGAGTTACTCGAGTTACTCGGTCAGAGGTTACTCATGTTGTCGGGGTTACTCAAGTTACTCGGTCAGAGGTTACTCATGTTGTCGGGGTTACTCAAGTTACTCGGTCAGGGGTTACTTGAGTTACCCCTCGAGAATCCATGACCGAGCCCCTGACTGAGTAACCCCTTGAGTAATCCATATGATCGAGTCCCGGTCCTGACCGAGCAACCCCTAACTAAGTAACCCCTGACTAAACCTACATCAAGTAACCCCCGATCGAATTATTGGAGTAACCCCTGGCCAAACTCCTTAAATAACCCCTAACCGAGTAACTCGAGTAACCCCTGACCGAGTAACCCATGACCGAGTAATCCCTAACCGAGTAACTTGAGTAACCCTTGACCGAGTAACTCGAATAACCCCTGACCGAGTAACTCGAGTAACACATGACCGAGTAATCCCTAACCGAGTAACTCAAGTAACCCTTGACTGATGAGTAACTTGAGTAACCCCCGACTGAGTAACCCCTCACATAACCGTTGACCGAGTAAACTCCTCGAGTAACCTCTGTCCGAACCCCTCAAGTAATCCCTGATCGAGTAACTCAGCTCGAGTAACCTCTGACTGAATAACTCGGGTAACCCCATAACAAAATAACTCTGGTAACCCCTGCCGCACGGTGTGACCTGCTGCATCAAGAAACAACTATATGTCATTCACATTTCTTTATTTTATCCCCTTTTATTATTTAATTAATAATCTATTATAAACTTTCTAATAAATTGTTTTCCTTATTGATAGGTATAGGTTCTAAAACAAAAGTTTCAATCTTGAAATAAAAAAAGTAATCGTGGTTGTATTATATGAATTTTTTTTCCATTTTTGAACCAAATGTTCATAAAACCCATGGTAATCAAGTTTTTTTAATATATAAAAATAGCTCTTACAAGTATTTGTTACCTTATAATTTAAATTAATATGAATAAATAATACTCGGATTTATAGGCTTACTCATTTTCTATCACCTTTGGGGAGGGAAAAAAAACTAAAATTATTCTTTTTATACCTGTAGGGAATATTTATTCTTTTTATACCTTTAGGGAATATTTCAAACACCCAACTTTGAGCCCTACTGGATCATGCATTTAAGCATGGTGGCGTCCAAAGGGAAAGAAGCTAGAGCAAAAGAGTCGCCAACAAGTTATAGGAACTTGTAAACCGTTCATGAAGTGAAGGTTGCACCCCTTCATGATCACAAAGATCGCTAACTCCATAATGGTCTGGAACCATGACTGGATCTTCGGGGATGAAGGTACGAATTCAACCTAAAAGAGATTGAACCTGCCCTAAAACAGGCCTTAACTTTGTTCTTCTCATATTCATGTGCGCTTTTCGATCAACATACAATTATCATTTTAATCCTAAACATGTTTAATCTATGTTGGTTGATTATTAATGCACAAATAAATCTATTATTGGCGATCACTTGAATTAAAATCATATTAAGCCTAAACTAATTTATTAATTATCTTATTAAGCGTGATATAAAGTACGAATCCCCTTTAAACGTGCAAGAGAGGGCATGATCAAGCAATAACAATAATATCAAGCAACATAATAATTATAATTAAAATAACAATATCATCATAATGTTCTCATCAAAGCACAATAATATTAGCAAGATCCTAGGCATGATACTAACATGATTAATAACAAACCCTAGCATGTCACTAAATAATAAAAATTAAAGATTTGGCCCTAAAATGATACTAACATGATATAAGAAATAGGAAGCAACCTAAACATGATACGAGAAACATACATGATATTAGAAATATTAGTTAATACCCTAAACATGATACTAGAAATCATAAAGACATCCTAACATGATACTAGGAATAAAATTATAAACATGATTTCTATAAGAATAGAGCAATTGGATTACTCACTTTGTTGCCTCGTATTTCTTTCTGCCAAAAAAATACACACGTTAGTGTAGACACCCATTTGTGTCTCCCCAAAACCAAACCCGGTGATGAGTGCCTTTCACGTCGAATCATAATCGAATGAAACGAAAGTGTGGAAAGGTCTAGTGTTGCGGAAAGTTTTATTTCTCTTCTCTTCTCCCTGTTTTTGAAAACTTTATTTTAAGAAAACAGCCAATCCAGTTTGTTTGGTCCATGATATGGGTCCAATAGTGGTGTAGTTGGATAGGGCTTGCAAAGACCTTTCCAACGATATATTATAAGCCCAATTCCGATGAATATTGAGGAAATTATGGCCAATTTACTAAACTGGGCCCGGTTTGAGCTTTATGTACGGCCCAATGATCTAGGGGAGGGCCTAATATGATTTATCATTCCTAATGCAATTAGGAATGGTTTTAGTCTTCTAGAACATTCTAGAAGGTCTTATCATTCTTAATTCAATTAGGACTCTTCAGAGTTTTAATTAGATCAAATAGCATTTTCGACTGAAATTATATTATTTTATCTTCCAGTACGGTAAGTTTATCAGATTTTCGAAAACGCGTTGAAAGCCGATTTGGCGTCCAACCCCAGGCCTTGGCGCCTGGAACCAGGATTAGCGCCAGGCGCCAATAAGCCAGGTCTGGCGCCAGCCACTGGTCCTGGCGCCAATAAGCCAGGTCTGGCGCCAAGGTGGTTTTGTGGTCTTCAGACTCTGTTTTGATAAATTATCTTTTTTGGATGATTTTCTCTATAAATATCGTATCAAAAACTCCGTTTTGATGGACGGATTATCAATATTCATTCACCAAGAATCTTCAATTCTCTTCTTAAAAAATCATTCTCTTCTTTCTTTTCTAAAACTTTGTTTTCTCGAATACAAAATTCCGCATTCGCAAGATCTTGATACGCCTAGCCATATTCGAAGTTGCCTTCGCCCTAGACGTGAAAGGTTTTAATTTCTGAGGGTTTGGTCCTAAATCTCTATTTCAATTATTTAATTTAATTGCTTTGATTATTATTTTCCTTGAAGTTACTAACGTGTGTATTTTGTTATTAGAAAGAGGTACGAGGCATCCAAGTAAGTACTTTAATTGTTTTATTGATATTGTGATGTAGGTATCATGTTTATATTGTTATTATGATATTCCTAGTATCATGTCTAGGTTAATTTAATATTAAATATGATTGCTATGATGCTTTTTATTCTCTTTCTAATATTTATTCATGTTAGTATCATGTTAGGGTTAAATATTTGATTTTTATCGCTCAGTGACATGCTAGGGTTTGTTATTAATCTTGTTAGTATCATGCCTAGGATCTTGATATGCTTTAACATGATTATAATTATGATTGATATTATTATTATTAATGATGTTGATTATTTATTATGTTGCTTGACACATATTATTTTATATTGTTATTGCTTGATCACCTTTATTGCGTGCTTAAAGGGAATTGGTACTTGCAATCACGCTTAATAAGATAATTAATAATCTTGTTTAGGGTTAATGTGATTATAATTCAAGTGATCGCCAATAATAGTTTATTTGTGCATTAATATTCAACCAACATAGATTAAACAGGTTTAGGGTTAATCCTATTGATTGTATGTTAATCAGAAATCGCACATGAATACGAGCAGAATAAAGTAGAGGCCTATTATTAGGGCAGGTTCAATCTCTTTTAGGTTGGATTTGTACCATCATCCCCGAACCCTTATTTGGTTCATGACCTTATGGAGTTGACGATCTCTTGGATCGTTAAGGGGTGTAACCTTCACCTCGTGAACGGTTTACAAGTTCCTTAAAAACTTGTTGGCGACTCTTTTGCTCTATCTTCTTCCCTTTTGGACGCCACCGTACTTTAGTGTATGATCATAGTGGGGTTCAAGCTAGTGGGATTTTAAAGGCTTGAAATTATTCCCTACAGTTTTTGGCGACTCCGCTGGGGAGGATTTCTATCTTAATTCCTGAATTTGTTTCGGCAATGATTTAGAATGAGTGGATGAGACTCGAAAAGTTCTAAGTATTTCATGTGCGTAATTCTAATTAACATTGTGGCATATGCATAAAAAGGTTCTCATTGGAAAGACCATCCGTAATGAGTCAAAAACATAAAGATTTTACACGTAGGAAATTTGAGAAATGTCTTTCACAGCTAGGACTGAAATAACACCGCGCGAAACAGGATGATTTTATTGAGCACAGAAAGCTGCTGAGGCATGTGGGAAGTAGCGTCAGGGGCCAGGGCTTGGCACCAAACTTTTAGCCGTAGCGCCAGACGCCAGTATTGGCGCTAGGCGCTACAGTTAAAAGTTGGCGCCAGTCTCTGTTTGCTGGCGCCAATTTCCCCTAATACCGAGCCAGAAGTATGCGTTCTAATTTCGACTGGTTTTTCGTATTGTTTGCTCGATCCTACTTCCTGATTGAATTTTTTCTCATTTTTCTGAAACCCATATGTGTTCTACATATGGACATAACCCTCTGGGAATTCATGCTCTATCTACCCGATTGAACGCTCCTGGCAACAAAGGGTACATCTGAGAGGTTGAATTCACCAAACCATGGAAGTGAGTTTTTTTCTAAAAACTCGCGGTGTCCTATCCACACGCGTTAACCCTTCACGGTTAGGCTTCTACGCGGTGCATCTGGACAATTAACCATGGACCCTATTTGACTAAACCATATCCCGAACTTTAGAGAACTAGAGCCATGGTTAGGTTGCGAACTCATTGCATCATATTGTGCCTACTTGACTAATTGTGCATTATTTGTTGTGCATATATATCCTATGCTCCTCTTAACCGTTTGTTGATTTGTGTTGAGATTATAATTGATGACTTAAAGAACTTTGCCTAATTAATTAATTAATTAATTTGAATCAACAAAATTTTTTCTTTTAATCGGAATTGACCTAGTACGACTTTAGGCATACCTCAGTTGACTAATAATACCGAAAACAGTCCCAGACCGAGGCTCCAATATTGGTGCCAAAATCTGAGCTGTAGCGCCACTGTATGGTGTGTAGCGCCAGACATTTACTAAAAAGTCTGGCGCCAACCACCATATTGTGACGCCAGTCCTGTCGCTTGGCCGACAGTTCGGATTATTTGTCGAGTCATCACCTAATGTCTAATTAATCAGTTTCCTGTTTAATTCGGTTAATTTTGCTGACAATAATGCTTAATTGAATCAATGTTCGAGTTTAGGCACTAAGTCCCATGGTCTTACACAAGAGTCTTAACATGTCACCTACACTCACTAGTCTTAGCACACACTTTGAGTATACATCACCATGGCCATGTCTTAGGTTCATGCATGAGTCTGTCTCTTCCGTCATTTGAGTTGAGGGGGTACATTCTACTCCTAATTCTTTATATCCCTCCGTCTAACTCTTCTTCACATTCTTCCATCTTTCTTCACCTCCTCCATCCATTGCATGTTGAATAAAGTTTGAGTCAAATAATTAACAATAAATATCCCCAAATTCCTTTCCTACAGTACTTGGTCGAGGAGAGAAGGGCGATTAATCAAGGACAACCTCTTTATTCAAGTCTCACTTTTTGATAAACCGATTCGTCAAAAGAGGAAGGCTAAGAAGATAATGGCAACTCAAGAAGAAGTCAATGATCTTAAGAACCAATTGGCTACTGTGACCGAGACACTGAAGCTTCTCGCACTCAAGATCGACGATCCCGTGAAGCAACAACGGATGGACCTCATGCAAGAAAGTCTAAGCAAGCTATCTAGTGACTACAAATTTCAGGACATGAGTTCACAAGGGGTCTCGTTGGACAAGGAACTTCTTCCGCATAAGTTCAACACCGCTGACATCCCTAAATTCAAGGCAACAGATAACCCTTACTTCCATATAAGAGCTTTTGAAACTATAATGAGCATTAAGGGTATCGATAAGAAGGTTTTCCCCTCTCTGTTCCCACTATCTCTTGAAACCGTTTGCCAACAATGGTTCTTCTCCCTTGACAAGGAGAAAACCTCTACCTGGGAATTGATAGCAAACGCTTTCGTTGATAGGTACAAGTGCAATATTCAAGTTGAAACCGATCATAGACAACTTGAGATGCTAAGACAAAAAGAGAATGAAGGCTTTACTTCTTTCTTTAATAAATGGAGGGAAACTTCCGCCAAGATGATTGAGGTCCCCACTGAAAAAGAATCCGTGAGGATGTTTATCAAAAATCTCCAAGAAAAGTATTCAAAGCATTTAAAATATCAACACAACTTGAATACTTTCAAGGCCGTCTATGACATAGGTATCGAGATCGAAGATGACCTCGCAAAGCAAAAAGCTACTAACAATAGCAACCACGGTGGCTTGAAAGGAAAGAAGAGCGACAATCCTTCTTCTTCCGAAAACGCCCACTCTAATAATAATGTTAGTACCTTTGACCATAATGATGTCTTAGCCGTGGACAATCAAGGATCTAAAAGGAAACCCAGGCGAGAGTTCACATCCATTGGAATGACCTACGATGCTGCTTTCGATCGTCTCTATGATCGAGGATTAATCAAACCTATTGGCCCTACCGAGGATCCAACACCAGAAAATCGATCTTCGAGATGGAATCCAAATTCCTATTGCAAGTACCATCGAGGAAACGGTCATACCACCGATGAATGCTACAGGTTTCAAAATCTCATTCAAGACCTCATAGAAGCAAACAAGGTCCCATTGCCTCTAGCTAGCGAGAAGACTGGGTGATGATGAAGCAAATGACACATGACAAGAGGCGAGCTGCAACGACAAGATTCCATGGCCTTTTTTTTTCTATTTCTTTTTTTCATTTTACCCCTTCCCCAATAAGTCTAGCATAGGCACCTTTTATTTTCTTTTAGATTAATTTTGTAGATTTTTCTTTTTTCCCTTTTTAATAAAATGAGCATTTATTTCCTTATATATGATCATTTCATTATATTGCATCAAATAAAAAAAAAGAAAAAAAAAATCCATGTCGAGCTAAACACAAGGTATACTAATGATTTGAGGCACCCCTTGTAGCCACATCATATCTCCTTTCACCTTTCAAATTTACAATCCTTTCTTCATAAACCACTTCGAGCCTTGTCTAACGATAAACCTTTATCTTTTCAACCTACATCTACCTAACCTTGGGATGGGATGGTGTGCAACTTATGCAATTCTAAAAAAATCTTGAGTGATTTCAAAAGATCAAAATAAAAATAAAAGAAAAATAAAAAAAATAAAAGTGTACAAAAGGGTAAGTGTTCCAATATCTTTGATATGAAAATATCTTCGATAAGAACACGTCTCACATTGCGTCTCTTATCGAGTGCTCGGTACCGTGCCTGAGAAACATGAATGCCAAGTGAGTGATAGACCGCATGATCGGGATTGCCCACACTTATTAAAATAAAATAAATGCTAAAGCAAAAGATAAAAGAAAGAGCTAAAAAAAAAGAGTAGAAACTCAAGCATAAAATTATAAAGATTCAAAAGCAAGGTTGCACACCTTGGGGGCTTATCTAGGGTCTTGAGCCTTTATCCCCTTCTTCTTCAGCCTTTAGCCTAACCACGTTACAACCCTTAAAAGGACCTTTTTGAGGTATACACACTTGTGTGAGGTTTGGCTAGAGTTACGTTCGGCCTGATTCCTAACGGATATGTAGGAAACCTCACATCGAGGTGCGGCCGTAATAAACATGCATTCATATTCACATTCACACACTTGCACCATGATCATATATTAAGGGATCTCCAATGCTCATCCCTATTCATTTAGAGCTGGACTTGGGGGCTTGATCCCTATATTATTAGCTTACCTAGCCTAAGAGTCACCACCATTTGACTCTTTTCAATATATTTTTCCACACACTTAGCTCTTGTGGCCTAGCTTTAGTGTCACTATCACACACTGCACAGAGATATGACCAAATATACTTCCCTTAGGAACCCTTTGTCATGAAATCTTAACGATGAAGCATGCCTTGTCACATTGCTCATCAATCGTAATCATCATTGCATCACGAAGTATGAAGTGCTTAGCCTCCGTGCCTAAGTTACCCAAATACTTTCATCATGGAGTCAACAGTTGAGATAGCCAGGATGGATTAATCCTTGCACCTTAAGAGATAGTATCAAACAACATTTGACTAAGCTCATTCAACATGCATCTTCCAACTTTTGATTTTTCTTTGTCACATCTTTCTTTTTCCGGAGAAAGTCGGTACCCTCCACAAAATTGACGGAAAATATTTGCTTTGCATTTTCGAGTCGCACGATCACATTACAATGCATACACGAGTCATGTACACATTGAGTCATGTCGTGTCATATCACTTTGATTTGAGTCTAACACATGTGTCAAACTCTTTGAGTCGAGTCAACCTCGAGTCAGTCAAACATATCGAGTCAAGTTTATACCTTGAGTTGTGTCAAGTCGATGAGTCAAGCAACATTAAACCTTAGGTCAACCCTAAGATAATTAAGCCTTAGGTCAACCCTAAGATAATTGAAAAGATTGGCAAAGTTCTATAGTAAAAAATAAATACAGGTGCAGCAGAATAGGGAAGACCCTACTCCAATTCTTGGCGCCATAGATATCTCAGCAACGACATAGCTCGAAGCCTCTCAGAAAGGTGATTTCGACCTCATGCAGCAATTTCGGGTTCCTTGGTACGCCAGTTAGCCCCTATAAGAAATTTGACATGATTAGTAGTCGGCTCGATTACAATCGTAGTAAGTGATTGACCTGACAAAAGATCGTCTCACTTAGCTTAAGCGCCTAAGTATTGGCTCATCACAAGCACCAAAGCATCGGTTCAAAAGCAAGCACTTAAACGACAATATTTCCAAATATGGATTGTCGTGCATTCTTATTAAACGACAAAGTTTTCCAAAAATTGGATTGTCATCCCCAACTGACAATATTTCCAAAAATGGATTGTCGCGCATTCTTCTTAAACGACAATTTTTCCAAGATTGGATTGTCATCTCTAGCAAAGTTTCCAAGCGTGGATTGTCGTGCTCCTTCTTTGTTTGGCAAGTTTTTCCAAGTTCGGATTGTCATTCATTCATAGATCGCTGGCAAGTTTTCCGAGATTGGATTTTCATACACCCAGTTCCCTATGGCAAAATTTCCCAAAGGATTGTTGTAGGTTTCTGTTCATCATAAATATCGGCAAAAGTTCCTCAACGTGGATTGTCATTCATTTCAGTAAGTGGCAAATTTTCCCGAAGTGGATTGTCGGTCGACTCTTTTTTGCAAATGTTCCAAGTCGCGGATCGTCAATAGTGGCAATATTTTCCCAAAAGGATTGTCGCATAGCGTTGGCAAATTTCCAAGGTGGATTTCTTTCAAGAGTTATATTCCAAGATGTGGATTGTCGATCGTAGCAAAGTTCTTATGAAAGATTGTTACGAAGCATTGGCAACTTTTCCAAAAATTGGATTTTGGCAAATTTTCCGAGGTACGGATTGTCGCTTCATCGTGGCAACATTTCCAAGGATGGATTGTTACGTGGCATTGACAACTTTCCCTAAATCGGATTGTCATACATCATACAAGAGTTATGTTGGCAACTATTCCCAAAGAAAAGAGGATTGTCATCACAGCAAAAGCACCGACATACTGGTTCACAAGCAGCAAAGCGCCGACGTACTGGCATAGCAAATATTAAAAAAAAACAGTGATCTTTTCGAAGACTATCACAGCGGGAAAAAGGAGCTCTTTGTTCAGAATGTCAAAGCAGCAAGGTGGCATTCCCTAGATTGTGGAGAGTTGTCACAAACAACTGAAGGTAATTTCGGGCGAAGTTGTCTTCGATCATATTCCCTAGGATGTGGAATATTATCAATGCGGATGGAGATTGTTTCAAGAGAAATAATCTTCGATGGTATTCCCTAGGATGTGGAATATTATCAATGCGGATGAGGATTGTTTCAAGAGAAATAATCTTCGATAGTGTTCCCTAGGATGTGGAATATTATCATAGCGGGGAGGATAGTTTCAGGCGAAGCAATCTTCTAATTTGGAAGCAGTTACGGGCGTAGCGGTTTTCAAGCGGGATGGCATTCTCTAGCTTGCAGGAGGTTATCAAAACAATCGGTTACTTTCAGAGACGTGTGCTCGACGGTGCAAGATACGCGTTTCTTAACTCTTTTATCTGTTTAACTAACGCTAGTTTTGCAAGTATCGGCGTTACAAGAGTGATTTAGGATCGCAGAACGTTCTGAATCATTCTCCGTCCCTATCGATACTTTGACTTTCGTTTTCGAAACTTGCGTTTCTCCAAACTCAGTCAAAGTGGGGGCTTCTGTAGACACCCATTTGTGTCTCCCCAAAACCAAACCCGGTGATGAGTGCCTTTCACGTCGAATCATAATCGAATGAAACGAAAGTGTGGAAAGGTCTAGTGTTGCGGAAAGTTTTATTTCTCTTCTCTTCTCCCTGTTTTTGAAAACTTTATTTTAAGAAAACAGCCAATCCAGTTTGTTTGGTCCATGATATGGGTCCAATAGTGGTGTAAATGGATAGGGCTTGCAAAGACCTTTCCAACGATATATTATAAGCCCAATTCCGATGAATATTGAGGAAATTATGGCCAATTTACTAAACTGGGCCCGGTTTGAGCTTTATGTACGGCCCAATGATCTAGGGGAGGGCCTAATATGATTTATCATTCCTAATGCAATTAGGAATGGTTTTAGTCTTCTAGAACATTCTAGAAGGTCTTATCATTCTTAATTCAATTAGGACTCTTCAGAGTTTTAATTAGATCAAATAACATTTTCGACTGAAATTATATTATTTTATCTTCCAGTACGGTAAGTTTATCAGATTTTCGAAAACGCGTTGAAAGCCGATTTGGCGTCCAACCCCAGGCCTTGGCGCCTGGAACCAGGATTGGCGCCAGACGCCAGCATTGGCGCCTGGCGCTAGCCACTGGTCCTGGCGCCAATAAGCCAGGTCTGGCGCCAATAAGCCAGGTCTGGCGCCAAGGTGGTTTTGTGGTCTTCAGACTCTGTTTTGATAAATTATCTTTTTTGGATGATTTTCTCTATAAATATCGTATCAAAAACTCCGTTTTGATGGACGGATTATCAATATTCATTCACCAAGAATCTTCTCTTCTTAAAAAATCATTCTCTTCTTTCTTTTCTAAAACTTTGTTTTCTCGAATACAAAATTCCGCATTCGCAAGATCTTGATACGCCTAGCCATATTCGAAGTTGCCTTCGCCCTAGACGTGAAAGGTTTTAATTTCTGATGGTTTGGTCCCAAATCTCTATTTCAACTATTTAATTTAATTGCTTTGATTATTATTTTCCTTGTAGTTACTAACGTGTGTATTTTGTTATTAGAAAGAGGTACGAGGCATCCAAGTAAGTACTTTAATTGTTTTATTGTTATTGTGATGTAGATATCATGTTTATATTGTTATTATGATATTCCTAGTATCATGTCTAGGTTAATTTAATATTAAATATGATTGCTATGATGCTTTTTATTCTCTTTCTAATATTTATTCATGTTAGTATCATGTTAGGGTTAAATATTTGATTTTTATCGCTCAGTGACATGCTAGGGTTTGTTATTAATCTTGTTAGTATCATGCCTAGGATCTTGCTATGCTTTAACATGATTATAATTATGATTGATATTATTATTATTAATGATGTTGATTATTTATTATGTTGCTTGACACATATTATTTTATATTGTTATTGCTTGATCACCTTTATTGCGTGCTTAAAGGAAATTGGTACTTGCAATCACGCTTATTAAGATAATTAATAATCTTGTTTAGGGTTAATGTGATTATAATTCAAGTGATCGCCAATAATAGTTTATTTGTGCATTAATATTCAACCAACATAGATTAAACAGGTTTAGGGTTAATCCTATTGATTGTATGTTAATCAGAAATCGCACATGAATACGAGCAGAATAAAGTAGAGGCCTATTATTAGGGCAGGTTCAATCTCTTTTAGGTTGGATTTGTACCATCATCCCCGAACCCTTATTTGGTTCATGACCTTATGGAGTTGACGATCTCTTGGATCGTTAAGGGGTGTAACCTTCACCTCGTGAACGGTTTACAAGTTCCTTAAAAACTTGTTGGCGACTCTTTTGCTCTATCTTCTTCCCTTTTGGACGCCACCGTACTTTAGTGTATGATCACAGTGGGGTTCAAGCTAGTGGGATTTTAAAGGCTTGAAATTATTCCCTACAGTTAGTAAACTTCAATAAAATATTAAATCAAACGATTAAAATAATATTAATTGAAATAGGGATTTGGGACCAAAACCTCATAATTATCAACCTTTCATATCTAGGTCTAAGGCAAATTTGAGCTTGGCTATGTGTATTTGAGTCTCGTGAATAAGGGATGGTGATCAAATCAAGAAAAATCAAAGAGATGTGTGTTATGTGTGGCCAGTCTTTGAAAATCAAGAGGGAGAGTGAAAGAATAAGCTTTAATTTAAAGAGGGAGAAAGATGATGATTGTTGGTGATCAATCTTGTTGATGGTTGAAAAAGGGGTGATATGACCTCTATTTATAAGGAAAAGAGACAGTCGAAGGGTTAGAAAATATCCGAATTCGGATCAGAATAAAATTCGATGGACAACAGTTTTTGCGGTTTTTGTTTTTATCATAACTTTTGATCCAAAAATCTGAATAAGATAAATAATATGTCGTTGGAAAGCTCTTGAAGTCTTCTTTCCTACCCAATTTGAATCAGATTAAAATATTTTGTATATTAAAAAATATGACCAAATAGTGGGACGGTGTTAGTTTTAGATAGAGTTTGATATTTCTTTCCTATATTTCCGTTATAACTCGGAATTAATATTATAATATATCATTGGAAATATAATTTCAAGGGCTATCCAACCATTGAAAATTTGGAAAAAAATTCGAATAATATTGGACTGTCTTTGAATGTCTTTAAATTCGAATAGAATTAAGACTTTTAAAAAGAGAAGTTTGATAATTATGAGGTTTTATTGTATCTAGCTTTATAATTGAAGTATTGTTTATTGTCGCTTCCCGTTGTTTCGTAAGTTCTATGTACTCAACTTTTGCTAATTGCGTACTTTTTGTGTGTATTCTTCTAGTTATGACCCTTGTCTATTAATAATAACCATGTAATTAACTAATTTTTACACTTGTAATACACGGAACTGACTTTTTACAGGTAATGTGCCAACGTGAATAGCTTTGAGTTGGTGGGTTGAGTGGAGAGTTGTTCGTAGTAATGGTTGTTTGTTTTCAAATGTTGAACTTTATGTTTGTTTTTTTATTTCTGGTTTTTGATTGATTTCTTTTCTTTGGGTTTTTAACTAAGGGCCTTTAATGGTTCCAACTTTTTAGGTAGTATTTTCGGAGTTTTATGGTTGAACTATATTGGGATTTTTTACGCGGTAACCCTATGTAGTTGAGTTTTCTACACGATACCCCTCCAAATCAATTCTTCTACACAATACCCTTGATATTATATAAAGTAGAGCATACCCGTGCAAAGCACAAGATACATTATACATGAAAAAAATAACCTAAAGTGAAATGTTAGTGGTTATAATAAAATTTTAAAATGGCGGGATGGGTAGGGTAGTTATTGGTGTTTACAAAAAAAATTTTAAAAAATAATAATTAAAAAAAATTGTGATCAACATAATTTGAGGATTAGGGATTTGGGGGATTATGGTGATTTGACTATACAATTATATGATAGATTATTTAAATAATTAATTAGAAAAAATTGCCTAAAATTATAAAAACTTTCAACCTTTCGCTAAAAGCAAGTCGAACTTTCGATTTTTTTCCAGAATAATACAAACTTTGAGGATATTCGCTTTAAAGGAGATGTTTGACCTACATCCTAAATAGCTGGTTACATTTTTTTTCTTTTGATAAATTCATTTAAGAATTAAATTAACTGCTAATTAAAATCTTAACCATGGTTAATTAATTATTAAAATAATTTTAAAAAACAAACAAAAAAATTTAATAATTGAAAAAAAAACCCCATCTGTCACCACCAGTTGGCAGCAAGCCAGCATCCCCACCTCCCTTGCCACCAGCTTCTCTCCCCCAAATCTGGCGGCGCCAGCCCAGCCACCTTGCCGGCCCTCGCAACCATTCCCTCGAATCACCATCATCGAAACAACCCTCATCTCTATGAAAAGTTTTTGCCATTTTCCTATTTTTGTATTCTACTTCTCCACCAATCATCTCCTTACTCTCAACTATGGCAGTCACTTGGAATCGATGCCGTTAAAGCTGAACTCCGAGCTCGATCCTACACCTAACTCTGCTACTTACTCCAGGTCTAACCTACCAACTTCATTTTCTAGTTAAGAGTTTTCGATTTTTGGGTCTTGTGATGGATTAGTAGCTTTGAGTTGTAGAAATGTTGATAATCCTCAATTGTTTGAGATTATGATATGGAATCCATCTACTAATACCCATATCACACTTCCTCATCCCCCTCATAGTCATAGAGATGAATTGACTTTGGATTTTGAGGGTTTTGTGGGTTATTCCTATTCGTGATGGGCGGGAGTTGGGGAGGGGAGAGGGAGGAGGTAGGGATCAGATGCGGGGTCGGGTCGTTGGAGAGACTGGCGAAGGGAGGTAGCTGGTGCACCGGCTTGAGGTCTCCGGAGAGTCGAGCGCGGGAAACGTAATGCCGGCAGAGAGCAAGGGGAATGGGTAGCTGGTTTTTTTTTAAAAAAATTAAAAATAATAAATACTATAATTTTATATTTTTTGAAACTTAAAAAAATTAAATAAATATTAAATTATCAAATTAAATTGTCAAACCAATCAAACAATGACATGTGCCTCATATACCTATTATTAATCAAGTCATCAATAGATCATAACTTGTTTAAAGCGGATGCCCCTCAAAATTTGTATTGTTTATAAATAACTAAAAGATTGACTAGTTTTTAGTGGATGTCTGAAAGTTTGTATTATTTTTGACAATTTTTCCAATTAATTACATCTGCCCTTACCTTTAAACCACGAATTATTCACTAACAATGGTTAGCGAATTTTTTTTTTTAAAAAAAACTAATGAAATGCAATTGTTCATACAAACATAGAATTGAGAATTATATATAACAGGTGATTCTGGTTAGTGTTATAGAATTCTGATTTCATTTTTCAATTATGAATTCAGTTTTCATTTCTAATTCGTAAATTAATTAGAAAGGGTAACAGTGATCAGTGTTGCTGCTACAAATTAAGAGAATTTGCCTTGATTTTTTGCTTTATTATTATTATGCCAATGTCAATAGGTGTTGATGAGTAGAGTTAGTGGATCAAGGGAAAAAAATTCTCCCTTGAAACAGAGGGCGACGACTACCTTGCGAGAGAGGCGAACCCGACCTTGAAAGAAAGGCGGTTCTTGCGGCCAATTATGGCTGAAGATCTTGCTAAACACTGTGCGAATCTCCGCATCATGAAATTATTGACATAGGTGATGTTGAAGACTACGAATCCAATGAACGAATATCCTTGATGCTTGTAGGGAAATTATTGTCCGATCGTTCCTACAACCTGGAGGCTTTTAAGAAAACTATGATTCAGGCCTGGTCTGTTTCGAAGAGGGTAATTATAAATGAAATTGGCACGAACTTGTTTGCCTTCCAATTTTTCCATTGGAAGGATAAAGAGAAGGTCCTCATAGGAAGATCGTGGTGTTTCGAGAACAACCTATTGCTGATTGAGGAGATAACGGGAGATGAACATCTAAATGGTGTTACCCTTACTTATTCCCCCTTTTTGATTCGATTGGAAAACCTTCCTTTCAATCGAAGGTTTGATGCTGTTGTTAGGACTTTAACCGCCTCCATAGGCGAACTGATTGAAATTGAAAACGATGACTTGGGACTGGAGAAGTATAGGAGAGTGAAATTGAACCTGGATATTACGAAACCTCTGCGTCAATTTTTGAACATGAAGGGGAAGGAGGGGAAGGTGATCCAGGTTGGAATTAAGTACGAACGACTTCCCTTTTTCTGTCTTATGTGCGGATTAATTGGCCACTGCGAGAAAGATTGTCTCAATGTGTTTGAAGAAGATCAGGGGTTGGGTTAGGGTAGAGTTTGCGCCTGAGAGCAACTCCTAGGAAAGGGAGGCAGA
The DNA here is from genome assembly GCF_948465745.1 of Chenopodium album. Taxonomy (NCBI): domain Eukaryota; kingdom Viridiplantae; phylum Streptophyta; class Magnoliopsida; order Caryophyllales; family Amaranthaceae; genus Chenopodium; species Chenopodium album. The sequence goes on along the minus strand of NC_137835.1, from coordinate 15,313,071 downwards.
AGCTATTAGAAGAGGTGGAGGAAGTTAAGTCAAGAAGGAAAACCCTGTTTGTGAGCAAAAAACCTTTTGATTGAAGAGACGAATAAGGAAGATCTCTCTGTTATGATTGAAAACAAAGAAGATGAAGGGAAACTTATCAGTGGAGAGAAAACAATAATAGAGAGGCAGGAAAGTAGTAGTGTTCCCACTTGCCACATAGCAGGTTTGGAGATTATGACCCTGATGGAAGGTGACAGAAGTACTCTGAAGGAAAGGGATGAATATGAAGTAGAGAAGGATGAGACTAGGGAGTCTATCAAAAATTCAGCACCATTGACTTTTGTAGTATTGGAATAGGTAGTACAAAAAAATCGGTAAAGAGGGGTGTGAAATTTTTAAAGGATGGTTTGGAGTGGAGTGAAGTGGGTAAGCAGGAAGTAAAAAATGGGAAAAGGAAAGATATGTCAGCTAGTGAGGAGATGGAGATTGACGAAGTGCACAAAAAAGCTAAAGTTGATAATGATTTAGCAATCGCGGAAGTAGCGGGTGTTAGGTGCAACCAACCCTGCGAACAACAATGATAGGCCTTAGCTGGAACTATCGGGGATTAGGGAGTCCCCGGGCAGTCACTGCTTTGAAGGGTATCCTTCGAGCAGAACATCCCCACTTTGTCTTTCTTTTCGAGACAAAGTTAAAAGGTCATGAATGGGAAGGTGTAAAAAGGAAGTTGAATTTTAATAATTTTGCTGGTGTAGATTGTGAAGGTGTAGGTTGACATCGTAGTGGTGGTTTGGCTATGTTTTGGAATGATTCAATCGACTTGAACTTGAAGTCTTTTTATTTGAATCATATGGATTTTGAGGTTTTTGATGATGAGCAATTTGTATGGAGGCTAACTAGAATATATGGTAACCCGAATGATGGGAAGAAACATGAGACTTGGCAACTGTTAGAGAGACTTGGTACTTCAAATGTGCACCCTTGGCTTTGCTTTGGTAACTTTCACATCTAGGTCTAAGGAAATTTTAAGCTTGGCTAGGTGTATTCGAGTTTCGTGAATAAGGGATGGTGATCAAATCAAGAAAAATCAAAGAGATGTGTGTTATGTGTGGCCAGGCTTAGAAAATCAAGAGGGAGAGAGAAAGAATAAGCTTTAACTTAGAGAGGGAGCAAGATGATGATTGTTGGTGATCAATCTTGTTGATGGTTGAAAAAGGGATTATATGACCTCTATTTATAAGGAAAAAAGAGAGTCGAAGGATTAGAAAATATCCGAATTCGAATCGGAATAAAACTCGATGGACAACAATTTTTGCGGTTTTTGTTTTTATCATAACTTTTGATACAAAAATCAGAATAAGATAAATAATATATCGTTGGAAAGCTATTGAAGTCTACTTTCCTACCCAATTTGAATCAGATTAAAATATTTTGTATATTAAAAAATATGATCAAATAGGTGGACGGTTTCAGTTTTGGATAAAGTTTGGTATTTCTTTCATATATTTCCGTTATAACTCGGAATTAATATTATAATATATCATTGGAAATATAATTTCAAGGGCTATCCAACCATTGAAAATTTGGAAAAAAATTATGAGACACGAACATAATATCGGACTGTCTTTGAACGTCTTTAAATTCGAATAGAATTAAGACTTTCAAAAAGAGAAGTTTTTTATTCAATTTCAAACTCTTTAATCTTATCTTTTCAAAAAGGATAATTAGTATCTTTTAGAAACTTATAGAAGCTTCTAATTAATCCTGATTGGTTTAGGAATGAGATTAAATCTTTTGGACCCTCCACATGATCATTGGGTCGTAGGTAAGGCTCGGTTTGGGCCTAGTTCCACGTTATAACTCGGGTTTGGGCTTATAATATATCGTTGGAAAGCTCTTTTAAAACTCCATCTAACTACACAATTATTGGACTCAAATTATGGACCAATATTAACTAGTTGGACGATTTTATAAAAAGGACACAAAATGAATTAATTTAAGGACACGAATAGAATAATTTTAGGTTTAAAGGCACGAAATGAATGATTTTGGCTTAAAACATTTTAGAAAAGGTTTGAATATGCGCCAAGGATTAAGAAAATTCACGAGACTCTTTAACTCTTCACCTAACTCGATAATCAAAATATGAAAGGCACTCATCACTAGGTTTGGTTTTTGGGGAGACACAATCAGGTGTCTACAATACCACACCTTATACCCATATTTTCCCTTAGTATCCATCAATTTACCCACCCAAAATAATGAATTTGTAAATTTACCCACGCATAAGGCCTGTTCTGATTTACTGAACTGAGCTAAACTGAACTGAACCGAGCTGAGGTGAACTGAATTGTTTATGAGAGGAGGAATTAACAAATGAATTGAACTCAACTGAACTGAAATTAAGCTGAAGAGAACAATCGCATAGTACCCAAAATAATAAATACAAGTTGTCTTATAACACATGGTAATCATGTTTTTTGATTTATTAAAAGAGTTCTTACAAGTATTTGTTATCTTATAATTTAAATTAATACAAATAAATAATACTCATATAGGATTTATCACTTTCTATCATCGTGAGGAGAAAAAAATATCTAAAATTACTCTTGTTATACCACACCTAATACCTAATTTCCCCGGTCCTTAGTATTAATCAATGTGTTTACCCACCTAAAAATAATGAACATGTATTTTATCCACCAATAGGTATATTTTTTCACAAGCATAAATTGTCACATCATATTCATATACAACAACCAACAACATCTAATTAAATATATGCACTAATAAATAGATTTTTATATTCCAACGTGTATATGAGTAGAGATAATTATTAATAAAAAGGAAAATATTAGTTACTTATAAAGTCTATATAATGTATATAACTTAGTTTGAAAATATGAGCATGCATTAACTTTTGTAATGAAATTTAGGTATCAGATTCCTAAATCTTCACAATTTGGAAACTCGATATTTTAATCTAAAATTACATTTATAGGAAATACACAGTATTTGAATCAATTAACATAAATAAAAAAATACATTAGAACATAATGTAAGAGGAAAGGATTATAATCAAAATATTTCACTTATGATACTTTAAAATATGCTATATATACTTGTAATATCTATAAAATTATATGGTAGAAAATTATAAGGTAAAATATTTTATTATTTTCTTTATATGTATGGAAGTTTCACATGGAATATTCACATTAAAATCATGTGTATGATTTGATAACATATAAATACTTTACTAATACTACGTAAAAATCATTTGCTTATATAAAAAATTTAAATTTTAAAACTAAAAAATATTAAACTAAGACAGGGACACGTGTCAGCCATGGAGTTAGTGTACCCTGTTTTAGTATAATAATATATAGATAACACCTATTGACAATTTTTTTATTTTACAATCAGAAGAATAGAATTTTATTAAATATTATCCTTGTCTCCCAGGATAGCAGGTAACACATCAGGAGTACAGTCCACCATTAATACTCTTAACTCATTATGATCCATAGAAGACTTAGCAATGAGATGAGCAGCCTTGTTACATGATCTAGGACAAAAGGCAAAACTACATGATTCAAAAATACTAGTCGGACTTAAAGCATCAAAGACAATAAATTGAGCTGCAAATTTCTCTCGTACAGTTCCTTGGAGCATCTTCACCAGCTGAAGGCAATTAGATTCCACCTCTAATCTTCTCAGACCAGCGTCATATGCCAAAGTGAGACCAAACAAAACAGCCTGAGCTTCAGCTTCTAAAGGGGAGCACTCAATAGAGATACTCATACTTGCAGTCATCATGATATCCCCAACATTGACTCTGACGATCATCCCAACACCGATCATACCATCAGAAGGGAGGGCAGCATCAGTATTAAGTTTGAAGTGGTTGGTAGAAGGTGGTGTCCAATTAGCAGTAGCTGTCACACCTTGTGGCTCCATGGGTGTCTATTGCTGCCTCAAATTCACCAAGAAAAGCCATAGCTTTCGAACAAGCAGCCATATGATCATTTTTTTCTTTTCAAAGACCCATGAATTCATCATACCCCATATTTGCCATACAACCATCATCACTGTTTCCCAACTATGAGCCACTTTACACTTATCAATCATGTCAACACACCAGTCATAAAAATTTGAGAATCTAAAGAGGGTCGTATCAAGTCTCACAGGTGATAAATGACAGGGTAAAGTCGTATCCCCAAATCAAAAGTAATTCCTAAATCCTCTAACTAATGTAGATAGGGAAGTAGGGTCGAATCCACAGAGAAACGAGTCTTTCTATTCCTAATTAATTAATATAATATAGATTATAAAGTAACCAAAATATAATAATCGAAGGAAACTAAACTACTAAGAGTAAAAGTGGGAAAGAATAAAAGTAGGAGGAGAAACAATGAATAAAAGGCCTAGGGCATAGGTTCACCAATAAATAATATTCCAGGGTAAAACATAATAATCAATCATCAATGCATAAATTAATCAGATCATAAAGGGCTTTCGCTACGTATTACAATCACAGAATTAATTTACCGGTATTAAATCTCATCTTTCGAATCTCGACTTAACCATTTATAAATTAACCTGCCTATTGAAACTAGACCTAAACATCAATTCTCATCTGTCGAATCTCGAATCAATATTGTCAAACTCATGCATAAAAGATCAGGCCTAATCTAGTCACAGAGCATTAAATCAATCAATAGGAAATTAATCTAGCATTGACAATTAACAACAACAAATTACCCCTTCATATTATTTATGGATCCCCGCAAACCCTGGAAATAAAACTACTCACACATAATTAAATCTAAACTAATCAAAATAATAAAGCACGACATGATAAAAAGAATAAAGTAAAAAATTGAGATTAAGAGAAGAGAAATTGTTACCAAAATAAATCTGGAATTAAGAGTAGAATTAAGAACAAAGGTTTTAGAGAAAAGAAATCTAAGAGAATAATTAAGAGAGTAAAGAAAGAGTAAAAAGAAGAAGAAGATGCACTAAAATCGTATTACGGAGGAGTATTTATACTCCGTACAAAAATCCTAAACTAAAACAAATTAAAACGACGTTAAACGTCTCCTAAGAAATACACGCGCCCGATCGGGCGCGCCTTTTTGCTCATAATACAAATCTCGCGCCCGGCCGGGCGCGTCACCGGGCGCCAGCCTTAACTTCTCCCGCCTGGCCGGGCGCGCCTCCGGGCGCCAGCCTCTTTGGCCGGGCGGCTCATTTGGGCCACTATTTGGACTTCGATTGGGCTCCAATTCTTCGGGCCAATCTGGGTTTCCTCTTCCGGTCTTGAATACTCGGTCCAAATGCCCCGGTATCACCTATACCAAGCCCTTAATCACCGGTTCGATGGCTCTAACCGGCTCTGGGCTATAAAATCTGGTCGTGCTTCTTTAATGTTCGTGATTGCTCCAAAATATCTCGGGAAAATACTCTAAAAGCATAAATACCTGCAAAAGTCAACTAAATCTACGAAAACACTAGAAAACACCAATTAGTAATAAAAGTGGCTCTAAAGAGCCAAAAACACTACTAATTATGACCAAGGGACGGGGGTAAAATACTATATAAAATAGACACATCAATAAACGCCTCATAAGATTGCTCTCCACACACACATGAAACAAGTGAAGAGTTGTCTCCTTTAGGGATGGCAATATTAAATGGATATTCGCTAACCCGATCCACCCGATTTAATTGGATGGACGAAAATCCGCCTTAAATGGATGAAGTACGGGTGACGGATGGGTGGGTGATGGATCGGGTCGGATTCGGGTGGGGCTCCGTTTCATCCGCCACCCGATCCGTCATCCGTTTATCACCCGATACATATACAAAATAAAAAAAATAATAAAAAAAATAATAAAAAAAATTGACATGTATTGTAATTATGTTTTTTAAAACCTTTTTTTTTTTAAAAAAAAAACTTATATAATATTAATCTATATATTGATTTCTAAAAAAAAATCCTCTATTCTCTGTAACCTAACCCCTAATTTTATTTGAACGCTACCTCTTAGTTTCTCAATCTCTCAAAGAAAAAAGAACGTTCTCACTCTCACTCTCCTCTTGATTTCGATCTCACTGCGTCACCGGTAGGGCACTCCGTCAGACTAACAACACCACGACCCTCCTTACCTGCGGTCTGCGATACTTTGGCGGTTACTCTCATTAGCGGCAGGACGACAGTCATCACATACTCACACACCTCCTCTAATTTATTCTTATAGTTTATTTGTAATTTCTAATCATCTAATAATTACTGTTGAAATTCCTGATTTTTTTTAATTACTGGATTTCTGATTTTTTTTGTTTAAATTACTAGATTTCTGTTTTTTATTTAATTATTTGAAATTATAATAATCATCCGTTAAGCATCCGATCCACCAGTTTCACCCGCGGATGACGGATGGATCGGATGCGGGTGATGGGTTTTGCGGGTGACGGGTGGATCAGGTGGAGCGGATGGAGTGAGCGGGTGGATGCGGGTGAAGCTCCATCCGACCCGAATCCGATCCGTTGCCATTCCAAGTCTCATTTGCATCCCCACATTGGGAGCAAATCCTGTCCACTTTTAAGCCTTGATTAGCCAGAGTATCCGTTATTGGGAGACCCTTTTCCACAGCTCTCCAAACCAGGTTTTTGACTTTCTGAGGAACATCAGCATTCCAGATTTTGCACCATATCTTATTAGCAGGAGACGAGCTTGAACAACCACTCCCTGCTTGCTTTTTTTCAAGTTCTAAATGATAAGCACTTCGCACACTGAAATCACCATTTTTAGTGTGCTTCCACAGCAAAACATCCTCCTGCCCATTGTTAGGAACCCTAATCTTCATAATAGCAGCCACTTCAATCTCAAAGAGTAAATCTCTAAGGTCATGAACTCTCCATTTGCGATCTGAGATATCAATCCAGCCATCCACAGTAGCTTTGCACAAGTCAGGGTGAGGGGGAGGAGAAAGAAGTCTGTTTCCAGGGAGTATGGGAATCCATTTATCATCCCACAAGCGGACAACTCTCCCATTACCAATAAGCCATCTTGAGCCTTCAATAATCAGGTCCCTTGCAGAGACAATAGAGCGCCAAGTGTAGCTTGCGTTTGGGGGTATTTTTGCATCCCAAAGAGTTGAGCGTTGAAAGTACTTCCCTTTCAGAACCCGAGCTGCAAGAGAGTCTGGATTAGTAGCAATTCTCCAGAATTGTTTAGCAAGAAGGGAACTATTAAAAGCTCTGAGGTCTCTAAACCCAATCCCACCTTCCTTCTTAGATTCACATAGTTTCTCCCAAGATATCAGGGCTAATTTTCGTTCACAACCTTTTTGACCACACCAGAAATTCCTACACAATGAAGTGATGTTTTCAAGGAAAAAATCTGGAAGCTTGAAGCACTGCATTGCATACGTGGGTATTGCTTGTGCTATGGATTTTAGCAACACCTCTCTACCAGCTCTAGATAAGTACCTCTGTTTCCACCCTTTCACTTTGTTCCAAACACGGTCTTGAATAGCCTGAAAAACGGTTTTCTTAGATCTCCCTAGGTAGGTGGGGAGGCCAAGGTACTTCTCGTGTCCTTCGACTCTCGTAAAGTTCAAATTCATTTGAAGAATTTCCTGGGAATTTGCACTAACATTACGATGGAAGGACACTTCCGATTTTTTCAAGGTTAATTTTTTTGACTCGAAGCAAGCTCATCATGGATACCCTTAATGGTATTCATTTGTTTACGTTGCTCAGCTTTTTTGTGGAAAAAAGCTGTGTTCTTATCTCCTTCCCTCAACCAGTCTTGCCTGCTACGTTGAGCCCAATAAGTTTCCTCGCGTTTTTCAAGCTCGTCAATTTCATCATCAATGGTCGAATTTCCTCCAAGTTTTCTTCCGTGGGCTCTTTTAACATAGCTTGCTTCATCTTCTCCCTTCTCAAGCTTATATCAAATTCAAAATCTCTCGGACGCTTGCTGCTCCACTGTTTCAGGTTGGCAGAACATCTTTTAATTTGTTCTCTTACATCAAACCCATCAAGCACATTCCAGGATTCGGTAACTATATTCCCACATTCATCATCACGAAGCCACTCCTTTTCAAACTTGAACCCCTTGTGTCTTCTCTTCTTTTTCTTATCAAAGATAAGCTGCTCTTGAATCGTGATTTTTAAGGGAATATGATCAGAGCTGCGCTTCGGGAGATGCTCCACCATGTTACGAGGGAAGAGCTTGAGCCATTCATCAGTAGCAAAAAATCTATCTAATCTCTCCATTATATTATCATCAGCCACCCTATGGTTACTCCAAGTAAATAAAGGCCCTTCAAAATTTATATTCAGGAAGTTACACTTGCCAATAGCTTTACGAAAGCCATCTATGACACTTTGCCTAGTAGAATTACCTCCTTTTTTCTCATCGTGGGCTAGCATACAATTAAAGTTACCAAAGAAAAGCCAAGGGTGCACATTTGAAGTACCAAGTCTCTCTAACAGTTGTCAAGTCTCATGTTTCTTCCCATCATTCGGGTTACCATATATTCCAGTTAGCCTCCATACAAATTGCTTATCATCATGAACCTCAAAATCCATATGATTCAAAGAAAAAGACTTCAAGGTCAAGTCGATTGAATCATTCCAAAACATAGCCAAACCACCACTACGATGTCTTCCTGTACCTTCACAATCTACACCAGCAAAATTATTAAAATTCAACTTCCTTTTTACACCTTCCCATTCATGACCTTTTCACTTTGTCTCGGAAAGAAAGACAAAGTGGGGATGTTTTGCTTGAAGGATACCCTTCAAAGCAGTGACTGCCCGGGGACTCCCTAATCCCCGACAGTTCCAGCTAAGGCCTATCATTGTTGTTCGCGGGGTTGGTTGCACCCAACACCCGCTACTTCCGCGATTGCTAAAGCATTATCAACTTTAGCTTTTTTGTGCACTTCGTCAATCTCCATCTCCTCACTAGCTGACATATCTTTCCTTTTCCCATTTTTAACTTCTTGTTTACCCACTTCACTCCCCTCCAAACCATCCTTTTAAAATTTCACACCCCTCTTCATCGATTTTTTTGTACTACCTATTCATATACTACAAAAGTCAAAGCTGCTGAATTTTTGACATACTCCCTATTCTCATCCTTCTCTACTTCATATTCATCCCTATTTTTTCAGAGTACTTCTATCAGCTTCTATCAGGGTCATAATCTTCGAACCTGCTATGTGGAAAGTGGGAACTGTAGACACCCATTTGTGTCTCCCCAAAACCAAACCCGGTGATGAGTACCTTTCACGTCGAATCATAATCGGATGAAACGAAAGTGTGGAAAGGTCTAGTGTTGCAGAAAGTTTTATTTCTCTTCTCTTCTCCCTGTTTTTGAAAACTTTATTTTAAGAAAACAACCAATCCAGTTTGTTTGGTCCATGATATGGGTCCAATAGTGGTGTAGTTGGATAGGGCTTGCAAAGACTTTTCCAACGATATATTATAAGCCCAATTCCGATGAATATTGAGGAAATTATGGCCAATTTACTAAACTGGGCCCGGTTTGAGCTTTATGTACGGCCCAATGATCTAGGGGAGGGCCTAATATGATTTATCATTCCTAATGCAATTAGGAATGGTTTTAGTCTTCTAGAATATTCTAGAAGGTTCTTTTCATTCCTAATTTGATTAGGACTTTTCAGAGTTTTAATCAAGATCAAATAGCATTTTTGATGGAATTATATTATTTTATCTTCCAAGACGGTAAATTTATCAGATTTTCGAAAACGCGTTGAAATCCAGTTTGGCGTCCAACCCCAGGCCTTGGCGCCTTGAACCAGGCTTGGCGCCAGACGCTAACCATTGGCGTCTGGCGCTAGCCACTGGTGCCTGGCGCCAGTTAGCCAGGGTTGACGCCAAGGTTGTTTTTCGATCTTCAGACTCTGTTTTGTTAAGTTATCTTTTTTGGATGATTTTCTCTATAAATATCGTATCAAAAACTCCGTTTTCATTCACGAATTCTCATCAACAATTAGTTTTAATTAGCATTCACCAATTCTCTTCATTCATTAAGCTTTCATTCATTCTTTAGCATTCTTTTCTTTTCTTTCTTTTACTTTTTCATACAAAATTTCGCATTCGCAAGATCTTGATACACCTAGCCATATTCGAAGTTGCCTTCGCCCTAGACGTGAAAGGTTTTAATTTCTGAGGGTTTGGTCCCAAATCTCTCTTTCAATTATTTAATTTAATTGTTTTGATTATTATTTTCCTTGAAGTTACTAACGTGTGTATTTTGTTATTAGAAAGAGGTACGAAGCATCAAAGTAAGTACTTTAATTGATTAATTGATTTATGATGTAGATATCATGTTTATATTGTTATTATGATATTCCTAGTATCATGTCTAGGGTAACTTTAATATTAAATATGATTGGTATGATGCTTCCTATATTCTTCCTAATATTTATTCATGTTAGTATCATGTTAGGGTTAAAGATTTGATTTTTATTGCTTAGTGACATGCTAGGGTTTGTTATTAATCTTGTTAGTATCATGCCTAGGATCTTGCTATGTTTATTATGCTCTAACATGATTATAATTATAATTTATGATTATCATGATGATTGTGAATATTATTATTATTATTATTTTAATGATGATTATTTTATTCATGATTATTAATTGATTATGTTGCTTGATACATATTATATTTATTCTTTATTGCTTGATCACCTTTATTGCATGTTTAAAGGGAATTTGTATTTGCAATCATGCTTAATAAGATAATTAATAATCTTGTTAGGGTTAATTTTGATTATAATTCAAGTGATAGCCAATGATAGTTTATTTGTGCATTAAAATTCAACCAACATAGATTAAACAGGTTTAGGGTTAATCCTATTGATTGCATGTTAGTCAAAAAGCGCACATGAATACGAGCAGAATAAAGTAGAGGCCTATTATTAGGGCAGGTTCAATCTCTTTTAGGTTGGATTTGTACCATCATCCCCGAACCCTTATTTGGTTTATGACCTTATGGAGTTGACGATCTCTTGGATCGTTAAGGGGTGTAACCTTCACCTCGTGAACAGTTTACAAGTTCCTTAAAAACTTGTTGGCGACTCTTTTGCTCTATCTTCTTCCCTTTTGGACGCCACCGTACTTTAGTGTATGATCACAGTAGGGTTCAAGCTAGTGGGATTTTAAAGGCTTGAAACTATTCCCTACAGTTTTTGGCGACTCCACTGGGGAGGATTTCTATTTTAATTCCTGAATTTGTTTCGGCAATGATTTAGAATGAGTGGATGAGACTCGAAAAGTTCTAAGTATTTCATGTGCGTAATTTTGATTAACATTATTGTCATATGCATAAAAAGGTTCTCATTGGAAAGACCATCCGTAATGAGTCAAAAACATAGGATTTTACACGTAGGAAATTTGAGAAATGTCTTTCACAACTAGGACTGAAATAACACCGCGCGAAACTGATGATTTTATTGAGCACAGAAAACTGCTGAGGCATGTGGGAAGTAACGTCAGGGGCCAGAGCTTGGCGCCAAACTTTTAGCCGTAGCGCCAAATGCCAGTATTGGCGCCAGGCGCTACAGTTAAAAGTTGGCGCCAGTCTCTGTTTGCTGGCGCCAATTTCCCCCAATACCGAGCCAGAAATATGCGTTCTAATTTCGATCGGTTTTTCGTATTGTTTGCTCGATCCTGCTTCCTGATTGAATTTTTTCTCACTTTTCTAAAACCCATATGTGTTCTACATATGGACATAACCCTCTGGGAATTCATGCTCTATCTACCCGATTGAACGCTCCTGGCAACAAAGGGTACATCTGAGAGGTTGAATTCACCAAACCATGGAAGTGAGTTTTTTCTAAAAACTCGCGGTGTCCTATCCACACGCGTTAACCCTTCACGGTTAGGCTTCTACGCGGTGCATCTGGACAATTAACCATGGACCCTATTTGACTAAACCATATCCCGAACTTTAGAGAACTAGAGCCATGGTTAGGTTGCGAACTCATTGCATCATATTGTGCCTACTTGACTAATTGTGCATTATTTGTTGTGCATATATATTCTATGTTTCTCTTAACCGTTTGCTGATTTGCGTTGAGACTAAAATTAATGACTTAAAGAACTTTGCCTAATTAATTAATTAATTAATTAATTTGAGTCAATAAAGTTTTTTTTTAATCGGAATTGACCTAGTACGACTTTAGGCATAACCCAGTTGACTAATAATACCGAAAACAGTCCCAGACCGAAGCTCCAATATTGGCGCCAAAGTCTGAGCTGTAGCGCCACATTATAGTGTGTAGCGTCAGACATTTACTTAATTGTCTGGCGCCAATCACCATAGTGTGACGCCAGTCCTGTCGCTTGGCCGACAGTTCGGATTATTGGTCGAGTCATCACCTAAGGTCTAATTAACCAGTTTGCTAATTAATTCGGTTAATTTCAGCTGTCAATAACACCTTGTCGAGTCATTAATCGAGTCTTGATCACATAGTCTAGCCACATGGTCATGACAAAAGTCTCAACATGTCACCTACACTCACTAGTCTTCGCACACACTTTGAGTATACATCACCATGACCATGTCTTAGGTTCATGTATGGGTCGGTCTTTTCCGTCATTGGAGTTGGGGGTACATTCTATTCCTAATTCCTCATATCCCTCCCATCTAAATCTTCTTTCACATTCTATTCCAATTTTTCTTCACTTCCTCCATCCTTTGCATGTCGAATAAAGTTTGAGTCAAATAATTAACAATAAGTATCCCCAAATTCCTTTCCCACAGTACTTGGTCGAGGAGAGAAGGGCGATTAATCAAGGACAACCTCTTTATTCAAGTCTCGCTTTTTGATAAACCGATTCGTCAAAAGAGGAAGGCTAAGAAGATAATGGCAACTCAAGAAGAAGTCAATGATCTTAGGAACCAATTGGTTACCATGACTGAAACATTGAAGCTCCTCACACTTAAGGTCGATAATCCCGAGAAGCAACAACAGATGGATCTCATGCAAGAGAGTCTAAGCAAGCTATCTAGTGACTATAAATTTCAGGGCATGAGTTCGCAAGGGGTCTCGCTGAACAAAGAACTTCTTCCGCATAAGTTCAACGCCACTGACATCCCTAAATTCAAGGCAACAGATAACCCTTACTTCCATCTAAGAGCTTTTGAAACTATAATGAGCATTAAGGGTATCGATAAGAAAGTCTTCCCCTCTCTGTTCCCACTATCTCTCGAAACCGTTTGTCAACAATGGTTCTTTTCTCTCGAGAAAGAAAAAACCTCTTCTTGGGAGTCGATAACAAACGCTTTCATAGATAGATATAAGTGCAACATCCAAGACGAGACAGACCACAGATAACTTGAGATATTAAAACAAAAGGAAAACGAAGGGTTCACTTCTTTCTTCAATAAATGGAGGGAAACTTCTGCTAATATGGTCAAGGCTCCTACCGAAAAAGAATCTTTGAGGATTTTTATCAAGAATCTCCAAGGGAAGTATTCAAAGCACTTAAAGTACCAACACAACTTGAATACTTTCAAAGTTGTCTATAATATAGGCATTGACATTGAAGATGACCTTCTGAAAGATAATAGTGCGAGAGGAAAGAAGAGCGACCGTCCTTCTTCTTCCTCTAATGAGGTGCATGCTACAAACACCTCTAAACCACAAATCCAAAGATCAAAAAGGGTGTTCACTCCACTTGGCATGAGTTATGAAACGGCTTTCGAGAAGCTACATCACAAAGGACTAGTCATGTCCATAGGGCCCATCAAAGATCCGTTTCCAGAAGCTAGGCCACCTAAGTGGGATCCTAATAAGCATTGCAAATATCATCAAAGAAAGGGTCACGACACCGAGGAGTGTTGGAAACTCAAAGAAGCCATTCAAGATCTGATCGATGACAATGAAACTTCCGAGATTCTAGCCATCGAAGATGACCAAGCATCCTTTGATCCATCACTTCTTATCACACCTGTAGGAGAGCCTATGATCAAGACAGCTTATATGACCTCTCTCGATGAAGTGGCCATAATTGAGGAGGATGAAAGTCTTTTCTTAGATAATACCAAGGAAGACTCGTCAAGTCTAAAAGAGGAAATTCAAAAACTGCAAGATGTCATTGCCATGATCTTGAATGTGGTAGAAGGATTAGCAAATCGGGTGATGGACATCGAACAAAATTCTCGCCAAGGGCTTAATGAAGAACTTAATGCTCCTAAGCCACAGGAAAAACGGACCATTGTAGAATACACACCAATAGGAATGACTTACAATGAAGCTTTTGACTGTCTTCACGATCAAGGTCTCATTCACTCCATTGGTCCCAGTCAAGACCCTCAATCTGAAAAACGTTCTCCAAATTGGGATCCAAATTCCTATTGTCTATACCATAAAGGTTGCGGTCACACTACTAAAAAGTGTCTCGCCCTCAAGGATCGTGTTCAAGACTTCATTGATTCAAATCTCCTTCATGTTCCTCCGCGCGACAAGAAGGCCAAGATTAGTAACAATGGTAACAATGGCTGTAAGGGGAAGAAGAACGACTATCCTTCTTCTTCCGAAAACACCTACTCCAGTAATAGTGTTGGTACTTTCGACCTTAGTGAGATCCTAGCCATGGGTAATCGAAAGCAACCGAAAAGGGAATTTACCCCTATTGAAACTAGCTACGATGATGCTTTCAATCGACTCCATGCCAAGGGAATCATTACTCCCATAGGACCTACTAAAGATCCCCCACTTAAGAAAAGATTGCCTAGTTGGAATCCAGACGAACACTGCAAGTACAACCAAGGTAGGGGTCATACTACTGAGAGCTGTTGGAAGCTAAAGGAGGCTATCCAACATTTGATTGATAATAACAAGCTTCCCACACCTCCAGTTAACAAGAAGAACGAGTGATGATAAAGGAAACAACACAAGACAAGAGGCGAGCTGCAACGACAAGATTTCATGGCCTCTTTTTCTATTTCTTTTTTCATTTTTTTTCCTTTCCCCAATAAGTCTAGCATAGGCACCTTTTCCTTTCCTTAGATTAATTTTGTAGATTCTTTATTTTCTTTTAATAAAATGAGCATTTATTTTCTTGCATATGATCATTGCATTAATATTGCATTTAAAAAAAAAAATATGTTGAATTAAGCACAAGGTATACCAATGATTTGAGGCACCCCTTGTAGCCACATCATATCTTCTTTCGCCTTTCTAATTTACAAATCCTTTCTTCATAAACCACTTTGAGCCTCGTCTAACGATAGACCTTTTTTTTTTTTTTCAACCTACATTTACCTAACCTTGGGATGGGATGGTGTGTAACTTTTGCAATCTAGAGAAAGCTTGAGAAAATTCAAAAGATTAAAAAAAGCAAAAAATAAATAAAAGTGTACAAAAGGGTAAGTGTTCCAATGTCTTTGATATGAAAATATCTTCGATAAGAACACGTCTCAGATTGCGTCTTTTATCGAGTCCTCGGTACCGTGCCTGAGAAACATGAATGCCAAGTGAGTGATAGACCGCATGATCGAGATTGCTCACACTTATAAAAATAAAATAAATGCTAAAGAAAAAAGAGCTAAAAAAGAGTAGAAACTCAAGCATAAAATTATAAAGATTCAAAAGCGAGGTTGCACACCTTGGGGGCTTATCTAGGGTCTTGAGCCTTTATCCCCTTCTTCTTCAACCTTTAGCCTAACAACGTTACAACCCTTAAAAGACCTTTTTGAGGTATACACACACTTGTGCGAGGTTCGGCTAGAGCTAAGTTCGGCCTAATTCCTAACGGATACGTAGGCAACCTCACATCGAGGTGCGGCCGTAATAAACATGCATTCATATTCACATTCACACACTTATACCATGATCATATCAAGGAATCTCCAATGCTCATCCCTTTTCACTAGAGCTAGACTTGGGGGCTCGATCCCTACATCATTAGCTTACCTAGCCTAAGAGTCACCATTATTTGGCTCTTCTAACAATATGTTTTTCCACACACTTAGCTCTTGTGGCCTAGCTTTGATGTCACTATCACACACTGCACAGATACATGACCAAATATACTTCCCTTTAGGAACCCTTTGTCATGGGATCTTAACACACCGTTGAAGCATGCCTTGTCATATCAACATCACCCATAATTGTCATTGCATCACGAAGTATGAAGTGCTTAGCCTCCGTGCCTAAGTTACCCAAATACTTTCATCATGGAGTCAACAGTTGAGATAGCCTAGGATGGATTAATCCTTGCACCTTAAGAGATAGTATCAAACAACATTTGACTAAGCTCATTCAACATGCATCTTCCAACTTTTGATTTTTCTTTGTCACGTCTTTCTTTTTCGGGAGAAAGTCGGTACCCTCCATAAAAATGACGGAAATTTTTGCATTTTTCAAGTCGCACGATCACATTACAATGCACACACGAGTCATGTACACATTGAGTCATGTCATATCACTTTGATTTGAGTCACACATGTCATTTTGAGTCGAGTCAACCTCGAGTCAGTCAAACATATCGAGTCAAGTTTATACCTTGAGTCGTGTCAAGTCAATGAGTCAAGCAACATTAAGCCTTAGGTCAACCCTAAGATAATTAAAGAAATTGGCAAAGTTCTATAGTAAAAAATAAATACAGGTGTTGCAGAATAGGGAAGACCCTATCACAGCGTTCGGCGACATAATCAGTTCTTGGCGCCAGAGATATTTCAGCAACGACAGAGCTCGAAGCCTCTCAGAAAGGTGATTTCAACTTCATACAGCAATTTCGGGTTCCTTGGTACGCCAGTTAGCCCCTATAAGCAATTTGACATGATTAAGTAGTCAGTTTGATTACAATCACAATAAGGGGTCGACCTGATGAAAGATCGTCTCGCTTAGCTTAAAGCGCCTAAGATATGGCTCATTACGGAAACACCGACATACTGGTTTTAGCGGAATAAAGTTCAGGCGAGCTTTAGAGATCGACAAACGTTGGTCTTCGGAAATTTTTCTTCAGAAAATTATCGCAACAAACATTCAAGCACCGAAGCTCTATTGTTCAGAGACGCGTGGACATTTCATTGAAGCTCTTTTGTTCAGAGACGTGTGGGCATATCATTCAAAAGCTCTATTGTTCAGAGACGCGTGAACATTTCCATCAAAGCTCTTTGCTTCAGAGACGCGTGGACATTTCCTTTCAAAGCTCTTTTGTTCAGAGACGCGTGGACATTTCTTTCAAGCTCTTTTGTTCAGAGACGCGTGGACATTTCTTTCAAGCTCTTTTGTTCAGAGACGCGTGGAAATTTCTTTCAAAGCTCTTTTGTTCAGAGACGCGTGGACATATCATCAAAGATCTCCTATTTTCAAGCTCTTTGTTCAGAGACGCGTGAACATTTCCTATTATCAAGCTCTTCGTTCAGAGACGCGTGGACACATCATTCAGAAGATCATATAAAAAAGAAGCTCTTTGTTCAGAGACGAGTAAACATCGAAACAGCAAGGTGGCGTTCCCTGGATTATGGAGAGTTGTCACAAACATCTGAGGATTGTTTCAATAGAAGCAATCTTCGATAGTGTTCCCTTGGACGTGGAATATTATCATTGCGGAGGAGGATAGTTTCGGGCGAAGCAATCTTCTAATTTGGAAGCAGTTACAAGGCGTAGCGGTTTTCAAGTGGGATGGCATTCTCTGGCTTGCATGAGGTCATCAAAACAACAGTGCAGCAGCAATCGGTTACTTTCAGAGACGTGTGCTCGACGGTGCAAGATACGCGTTTCTTAACTCTTTTATCTGTTTAACTAATGCTAGTTTTGCAGGTATCGGCGTTACAAGAGTGATTTAGGATCGCAGAACGTTCTAAATCATTCTCCGTCCCTATCGTTACTTTGGCTTTCGTTTTCGAAACTTACGTTTCTCCAAACTCAGTCAAAGTGGGGGCTTCTGTAGACACCCATTTGTGTCTCCCCAAAACCAAACCCGGTGATGAGTACCTTTCACGTCGAATCATAATCGGATGAAACGAAAGTGTGGAAAGGTCTAGTGTTGCGGAAAGTTTTATTTCTCTTCTCTTCTCCCTGTTTTTGAAAACTTTATTTTAAGAAAACAGTCAATTCAGTTTGTTTGGTCCATGATATGGGTCCAATAATGGTGTAGTTGGATAGGGCTTGCAAAGACCTTTCCAACGATATATTATAAGCCCAATTCCGATGAATATTGAGGAAATTATGGCCAATTTACTAAACTGGGCCCGGTTTGAGCTTTATGTACGGCCCAATGATCTAGGGGAGGGCCTAATATGATTTATCATTCCTAATGCAATTAGGAATGGTTTTATTCTTCTAGAATCTTCTAGAAGGTTCTTTTCATTCCTAATTCGATTAGGACTTTTCAAAGTTTTAATCAAGATCAAATAGCATTTTCGATGAATTATATTATTTTATCTTCCAGTAAGGTAAATTTATCAGATTTTCGAAAACGCGTTGAAATCCAGTTTGGCGTCCAACCCTAGGCCTTGGCGCCTAGAACCAGGCTTGGCGCCAGACGCTAGCCATTGGCGCCTGGCGCTAGCCACTGGTGCCTGGCGCCAGTTAGCCAGGGTTGGCGCCAAGGTTGTTTTTCGATCTTCAGACTCTGTTTTGTTAAATTATCTTTTTTGGATGATTTTCTCTATAAATATCGTATCAAAAACTCCGTTTTCATTCACGAATTCTCATCAACAATTAGTTTTAATTAGCATTCACCAATTCTCTTCATTCATCAAGCTTTCATTCATTCTTTAGCATTCTTTTCTTTTCTTTCTTTTACTTTTTCATACAAAATTCCGCATTCGCAAGATCTTGATACACCTAGCCATATTCGAAGTTGCCTTCGCCCTAGACGTGAAAGGTTTTAATTTCTGAGGGTTTGGTCCCAAATCTATCTTTCAATTATTTAATTTAATTGTTTTGATTATTATTTTCCTTGAAGTTACTAACGTGTGTATTTTGTTATTAGAAAGAGGTACGAAGCATCAAAGTAAGTACTTTAATTGATTAAGTGATTTATGATGTAGATATCATGTTTATATTGTTATTATGATATTCCTAGTATCATGTCTAGGGTAACTTTAATATTAAATATGATTGTTATGATGCTTCCTATATTCTTCCTAATATTTATTCATGTTAGTATCATGTTAGGGTTAAAGATTTGATTTTTATTGCTTAGTGACATGCTAGGGTTTGTTATTAATCTTGTTAGTATCATGCCTAGGATCTTGCTATGTTTATTATGCTCTAACATGATTATAATTATAATTTATGATTATCATGATGATTGTGAATATTATTATTATTATTATTTTAATGATGATTATTTTATTCATGATTATTAATTGATTATGTTGCTTGATACATATTATATTTATTCTTTATTGCTTGATCACCTTTATTGCATGTTTAAAGGGAATTTGTATTTGCAATCATGCTTAATAAGATAATTAATAATCTTGTTAGGGTTAATTTTGATTATAATTCAAGTGATAGCCAATGATAGTTTATTTGTGCATTAAAATTCAACCAACATAGATTAAACAGGTTTAGGGTTAATCCTATTGATTGCATGTTAGTCAAAAAGCGCACATGAATACGAGCAGAATAAAGTAAAGGCCTATTATTAGGGCAGGTTCAATCTCTTTTAGGTTGGATTTTTACCATCATCCCCAAACCCTTATTTGGTTCATGACCTTATGGAGTTGACGATCTCTTGGATCGTTAAGGGGTGTAACCTTCACCTCGTGAACGGTTTACAAGTTCCTTAAAAACTTGTTGGCGACTCTTTTGCTCTATCTTCTTCCCTTTTGGACGCCACCGTACTTTAGTGTATGATCACAGTGGGGTTCAAGCTAGTGGGATTTTAAAGGCTTGAAACTATTCCCTACAGGAACACAACTATTTTCCTGCCTCTCTATTATTGTTTTCTCTCCACTGATGAGTTTCCCTCCATCTTCTTTGTTTTCAATCATAACAGAGAGATCTTCCTTATTCCTCTCTTCAGTAAAAGGTTTTTTGCTCACAAACAGGGTTTTCCTCCTTGACTTAACTTCCTCCACCTCTTCTAATAGCTTCTGCCTCCCTTTCCTAGGAGTTTCTCTCAGGCGCAAACTCCACCCTAACCCAACCCCTGATCTTCTTCAGACACATTGAGACAATCTTTCTCGTAGTGGCCAATTAATCCGCACATAAGGCAGAAAAAAGGAAGTCGTTCGTACTTAATTCAAACCTGGATCACCTTTCCCTCTTTCCTCTTCACGTTCAAGAATTGACGCAGAGGTTTCGTAATATCCAGGTTCAATTTCACTCTCTAATACTTCTCCAGTCCCAAGTCATCGTTTTCAATTTCAATCAGTTCGCCTATGGAGGCGGTTAAAGTCCTAACAACAGCATCAGACCTTCGATTGAAAGGAAGGTTTTCCAATCGAATCCAAAAGGGGGAATCGGTTAGTTGTTCATCTCCCGTTATCTCCTCAATCAGCAATAGGTTGTTCTCGACACACCACGGTCTTCATGTGAGGACCTTCTCTTTATCCTTCCAATGGAAAAATTGGAAGGCAAACAAGTTTGTGCCAATTGCATATATAATTACTCTCTTCGAAACAGACCAGGCCTAAATCATAGTTTTCTTAAAAGCCTCCAGGTTGTAGGAACGATCGGACAATAATTTCCTACAAGCATCAAGGATATTCGTTCATTGGATTCGCAGTCTTCACCATCACCTATGTTAATAATTTCATGATGCGGAGATTCGCACAGTGTTTCGCACAGTGTTTAGCAAGATCTTCAGCCATAATTGGCCGCAAGAACCGCCTTTCTTTCAAGGTAGGGTTCACCTCTCTCGCAAGGTAGTCGCCGCCCCTCTCTTTCAAGAGAGAATTTTTTTTCCTTGATCCACTAACTCTACTCATCAACACCTATTGACATTGGCGTAATAATAATTAAGCAAAAAAGCAAGGCAAATTCTCTTAATTTGTAGCAGCAACACTGATCACTATTACCCTTTCTAATTAATTTACGAATTAGAAATGAAAAATGAATTCATAATTGAAAAATGAAATCAGAATTCTGTAACACTAACCAAAATCACCCGTTATATAAAATTCTCAATTCTATGGTTGTATGAACAATTGCATTTCATTAGTTTTTATTTTAAAAACAAAATTCAACCATGGTTAGTGAATAATTAGTGGTTTAAAGGTAAGGGCAGATGTAATTAATTGGAAAAATTGTCAAAAATAATACAAACTTTCAGACATCCGCTAAAAACTAGTCAATCTTTTAGTTATTTATAAACAATACAAACTTTGAGGGGCATCCGCTTTAAACAAGTTATGATCGATTGATGACTTGATTAATAAGTATATGGGGCACGTGTCATTGTTTGATTGGTTTGACAATTTAATTTGATAATTTAATATTTATTTAATTTTTTTTAAGTTTCAAAAAATATAAAATTATAGTATTTATTATTTATAATTTTTTAAAAAAAAACTCAGCTACCCATTCCCCTTGCTCTCTGCCGGCATTACGTTTCCCGCGCTCGGCTCTCCGGAGACCTCAAGCCGGTGCACCAGCCACCTCCCTGCGCCAGTCTCTCCAACGACCCGACCCCGCATCCGATCCCTACCTCCTCCCTTTCCCCTCCCCGACTCCCACCCATCACGAATAGGAATAACCCACAAAACCCTCAAAATCCAAAGTCAATTCATCTCTATGATTATGAGGGGGATGAGGAAGTCTGATATGGGTATTAGTAGATGGATTCCATATCATAATCTCAAACAATTGAGGATTATCAACATTTCTACAACTCAAAGCTACTAATCCATCACAAGACCCAAAAATCGAAAACTCTTAACTAGAAAATGAAGTTGGTAGATCAGACCTGGAGTAAGTAGCAGAGTTAGGTGTAGGATCGAGCTCGGAGTTCAGCTTTAACGGCATCGATTCCAAGTGACTTACATAGTTGAGATTAAGGAGATGATTGGTGGAGAAGTAGAATACAAAAATAGGAAAATGGCAAAAACTTTTCATAGAGATTAGGGCTGTTTCGATGATGGTGATTCGAGGGAATGGTTGTGAGGGCCGGCAAGGTGGCTGGGCTGGCGCCGCCAGATTTGGGGGAGAGAAGCTGGTGGCAAGGGAGGTGGGGTTGCTGGCTTGCTGCCAACTGGTGGTGACGGGTGGGTTTTTTTTTTCAATTATTAAATTTTTTTGTTTGTTTTTTTAAATTATTTTAATAATTAATTAACCATGGTTAAATTTTAATTAGCAAATAATTTAATTCTCAAATGAATTTATCAAAAAAAAAATGTAACCAACTATTTAGGTTGTAGGTCAAACATCTCCTTTAAAGCGAATATCATCAAAGTTTGTATTATTCTGGAAAAAAATCAAAAGTTCAACTTGTTTTTAGCAAATGGTTGAAAGTTTGTATTATTTTTGACAATTTTTCCTAATTAATTTATTTAAATAATCTATCATATAATTGTAGAGTCAATTCACCACAATCCCCCAAATCCCTAATCCTCAAATTATGTTGATCACAATTTATTATTTTTTTAAAATTTTTTTGTAAACACCAATAACTACCCTATCCATCCCACCATTTTAAAATTTTATTATAACCACTAACATTTCACTTTAGGTAATTTTTTTCATGTATAATGTATCTCGTGCTTTGCACAGGTATGCTCTACTTTATATAATATCAAGGGTATCGTGTAGAAGAATTGATTTGGAGGGGTATCATGTAGAAAACTCAACTACATAGGGTTACCGCGTAAAAAATCCGAATATAGTTCAACCATAAAACTCCGAAAATACTACCCTACAAGTTGGAACCATTAAAGGCCCTTAGTTAAAAACCCAAAGAAAAGAAATCAATCAAAAACCAGAAATAAAAAAACAAACATAAAGTTCAACATTTGAAAACAAACAACCATTACTACGAACAACTCTCCACTCAACCCACCAACTCAAAGCTATTCACGTTGGCACATTACCTGTGAAAAGTCAGTTCCTCGTATTACAAGTGTAAAAATTAGTTAATTACACGGTTATTATTAATCGAGGGTCATAACTAGAAGAATACACACAAAAAGTACGCAATTAGCAAAAGTTGAGTACATAGAACTTACAAAACAACGGGAAGCGACAATAAACAATACTTCAAGTATAAAGCTAGATACAATAAAAATATTTCATCTGTTGAATAAAGCAATAAAATAATATATACTCAAGACTCATATTCTTGACCCGACACATAGTCAATTTATTAAGCTCTCGAATTGAGTAATAGACAAGGTTGTCCACATACACCCCGTTGCTCCAAATGAGGATTATCAAAATAATACTTATAAATCCTCACACAACTAACTAGCTTATACAAATTAACTACATAAATTCATACATACTGAAAATAAAACATAAAATAACAATTGATATAATATAAGAGACTCCAATACACAATCCCAGATCACCATTATATTGTTGTACCAAACGTCCTTCTCATATTTTTACTTCTCTTCCAAAATATCAGAATTTCTCACACCTTTATTTTTCTCTTCGCCACTATTCTTCAACCGTAACAAAATTTTTCAAATTTTTCATAATTAATCTTCAACTTCTTTGAATATTTCAACAAAAATTATATACTTCCCATTTTGCATCTTTTTGGCAACAAAAATTTTCATGAAAACTTTATAATTATTTTGTTGTTGTTTTGTCGAAACTGCTAGTTGGGGGAATGTCAAAGTAGCAATCTTGATTGTGAGTTTGTGTTCTAGTGAAACCTGGGAAACTCTAAACACATCATACAAATTTATTTCAAAAAACCCTATGTTAAACCTCGAGAAAATTATGGAGAATATTCATGAAGATTTATTGCTTGAAATTGTGAATAGACATCCTGTGAGGATGGCGGCTACTGCATCGATTTTGTCAAGAAAATGGAGAAGATTGTTCTTCTGTGTTATTCTGAGTTTCATGGTAGCAGTTGACTTTTCAAGTTACATAACCTTAAATTTTGGCGCTAATGAGCTAAAATTTTTTGGACTTGATTTGGATTGTTATGGTGATGATGATGAAGGGGTTATTGTTATGTAGGATATGCTAAATGTTTAGTTTAATGTTATTTGTAACAAAAACCCTCAATTTCTTTCATTGTTTATCGATAATTTGAGAGTTCCTTTGAATTTCCCCATGCGCATCCTCAATACTACATTGATTGTAAATTTATGTTTGATTTTGAAATGTTTTGATATGGATCAAGAATTGATTACTGTTGGAAATTGTTAGGCGGAAGTAGCGGTGGGTTAGTAGTAGTAGAGGGTTATTAGTAGTAGTGGGTTAGTTGATAATTGGAGAGGAAATGCTATATGATGTATAAATAGGGAAAGACTTAGTAATGAAATAATTAATTTAGGCCTTGTTTAGTTCACCTTGTTTTTACTTATTTCAAAAAAATAAGTTCATACACTACTACATTTTTGACCTATTGCTATCCCCAAATCCATTGCATTAGACGTCAAAATCCGCGGCATTAGGCCTAATGCAACGGCTATGTACCGTGGCATCTGCTGGCGTTGCAATAGGTCTAATGCAACGGTATATGACACCTAATGCCACAACATTAATGATCCGTTGCATTAGATCATTATCTGATGCAACGGCAACATTATTGCGTGGCATTAGTTATAATACCTAATGTCACGGTTTATCCTATACCTAATGTCACGGTTCCCTATACCTATTGCCACGGTGCATAATAATAATAATAATAATAATAATAATAATAATAATAATAATAATAATAATAATAATAATAATAATAATAATAATAATAATAATAATAATAATAATAATAATAATAATGGTGGGGCAAGTTCTGCAGTTGATTATGGAGGAAGGACCTCGTTCTGGGTTATGTCTTAATGTGGAAAAAACTGAAGTTTTCTGGCCTACAGAAGACCCTCGAAGCAGGCTGGTGGGTGTCTTTCCACCTAATATTGCTCGACCTTTGCGTGGTGTTAGGTTGCTTGGAGGTCCCGCTAGTTCCGATTCTGGTTTTAGTGGTGAGCTTGTGATGC
The DNA here is from genome assembly GCF_948465745.1 of Chenopodium album. Lineage (NCBI taxonomy): Eukaryota > Viridiplantae > Streptophyta > Magnoliopsida > Caryophyllales > Amaranthaceae > Chenopodium > Chenopodium album. Next base: position 15,287,960 of record NC_137835.1, on the reverse strand, counting down.
AGAGGGTGACCAAGACCATTGCCCTTATGGATAAGGTCGCTATGCTCGATGATCCTCATAGTGAGCTGTTGTTACTTAGGGCATGTACTGGAGTTTCAAAACTCTACTTTGCATTGCGTACTTGTCCTCCTAGTACTTTTGAGGTGGCTCAGCGCACTTTTGATGCAGCTCTTCGATCTTCCATGGAGCGTATTGTTACTGCTTCGGGGCCGGGGTTTGGTGATTGGCAGTGGCGACTTGCCACCTTACCATTTGCGTTTGGAGGGCTTGGTGTTTATTCTGCAGGTGATGTTCGTCACTATGCTTTTCTTGCTTCTCGGTTACAGTCTGCTGGGTTGCAGACACAACTTCTTCGGCATGCTGGCATTGTTGGTCTTGGACGAGCCTTTGAGGATGCGTTGAGTCTGTTTAATGGAACAGTGGAGTCTGACATTTTGAGTAATCCTAGTGAGGTCGCTGCCCCTAAACTCATGAAGAAATTGGCAGATATATATTTCACAAAGGTTACCGCTTCTGCAGAATCTGCTTATTCTTTAACTCCTCGACAATCAGCATTATGGAAATCATAGCAAGGTGATCACACCTCTGCTTGGCTTCGGGCGGTTCCTATTTCAGGGTTGGGTCAGACGATGAACGCCAAGACTTATCGCTATGTGTTGTCCTATCGGTTGGGTGTACCATTGTTCTCTATCTCGACGTTGTGCTCTGCTTGTTCGAGGGTTTTTGCTGGAGATATTTTCGGTGATCACGCAGTGTCTTGTGCTGGTATTGTGGGTATTAAACATCGGCATAATGTTGTTCGGGATACCCTTGTTGATGTTTGCTATCGTTCTAGGATTTCAGCGAGAAAAGAGGTTGACATTGGGTTGGCCGGAGGGAACGACGAGGCCCTCAGACCCGCGGATGTGTTACTTTATTCATGGGATCATGGTCGCGATGTCTGTGTTGATTTGACAGGGTCTTCTCCTTTGACACGGTCAGGGCTATCTGACTTCATTCCTGGGCGGGTTGTGGCTGATGCAGCTCATCGGAAGCGGGTTAAGTATGAAGCTCGATGTCAGGCGATTGGATATGGTTTCATTCCCTTCTCCTTTTCTTCGCTTGGGGAATTAGAGAAAGAGGTTGTTGCGTTACTGAAGCGGATTCAAAGGTTCTCGACGACGCAAGACATTGGGGCTCGTGCTGCAGCTCATATCTTCACTAGGGTAGGATTTGCAATAGCTAGAGGAGTGGGGGCCCAGATTGTATCTCGGCTTCCCACTAATTTATTGTAGGTTGTATGACTTTTGTTTTTGAGATAATAATAATAATAATAATAATAATAATAATAATAATAATAATAATAATAATAATAATAATAATAATAATAATAATAATAATAATAATAATAATAATAATTGTTTCGGGGGTTTTTGTCCCTTGGGAGAGTTACAACACTGAGACTGGATTCAGCAAAGAACGCTTGTACCTGCAAAGCAAACGGACCGCCGAATGGTCGGTGGTCCGCCTCCGAAGATTAAGTTAGTAAGCGTTCGGTAATAAAACGTGCGGAAATAAAGTTTATCTGCTCGGATTCCAAGCTCATGTAAAGTGATGTCTGTTCTTGAAAATGACAACTCTGTAGTAAGTGACGTATTGTCTCGTATTGCGTGTATTCTCTGTCTTGTCATAAATGTAAGAATGTCCCTATTTATAGGGTCCTTTTGGAAAGTGTGCCCTCCCTAGGATCTGGTGACCTAGGAATTAGGTCACGCCGCAAAACGGCGCCTCAGGATTTGGGCCCTTGAAGGCCGCCATTCCAGAGGCAATGCCTGAGTGACGCGTGTCACTGAGCCCAAAAGGCCTTAAGGCATCTTTTGGGTGACACGTGTCGCCGTCTGAATGGTCCATGCTGGATCATCAGTTTGTTTAGGACAGAGGAATGTCCGCCCTCCACGTGTCATCATCTCATAGGTCCAAATGGCACCTTTACTGAGGACACGTGGCGTTTTCTGATTTGGCCACCTGGCCGGGTAAAAATACTCAAATCATTTGCCCCTCACAGGGGTCACGTGCATTGCACATGGCGCCTGTGACAGATGTCATCATATGACTGGGGGGAATTTCAAATTACATTTTGGGGGGAAAAATTAGGGTTTCCCCTTTCTATAAATAGGAAGGTTTAACTTCATTTTTGTTTTCACAACTTTGCGAATCTTGGAGAATCTCTGGACTTTTGACTCTCAAAGACTCTTAAAAACCCTGACTTTTGTCAAGCATCCGACACTCGGCCTTTCTTACCGACTGCTTCAGCCAACCAGGCGTCTCAAATACCTTCTTCTAAGGTAACCGCATGCTCTTTTCTTTTTTCTTGTCTTTTTCGTTTATTCAAATGGTTTCCCAAACGTACACGGCACGGCCTAGGTTAGCGATCACCGGTCACCGGGGACGGCTGAATCTAGAACTAGGAGTGTCGAATGCTCGTTCGAGAACTTTCCTTTAAGTACATCTCCAAATCCGACAGTGTCTGTGCATTTGCAGGACACGATGGCTCGAACAAAGCAAACAACAAGGAGATATAGACCGGATGATTCCTTTTACCATTCGGACAGTGAGACTCCAAATTCAGACGGCTCCATTAGGGTGCCAGCTAGTGAGGTTTCTGAGCACCCCCCAAACCCCTCTTCTGACCTTCCCCAAACTCCAACTTACTATTCTCCCTCTTCTTCAAGCGGCACCCCCAGTGATTCTATACTGCGGGAAGCCGACAGTCAGTACCAGGCCGAGCCTTCAGAACAGGCGCCTGAGGAGAGTCTAGGGGAGGACCCTGCTGGCCCTAGCCGGCAGTCCCTTAGCTCTGGGGAAAGTTCTGATGACGATTCGGCCTTGTCATCTTCTGATAACGCCTCTGTTAAGTCGGAGGAGGTCCGAGCAAAAATAGATACTGCAAGGGAGTCCTTGTCAGTAGAAAAAGGGGAAGGCTGGGCGGAGCCGAGTGCTTCCAGGCGCTTGGAGCGCGCCCCCTATTTTCACCATGTCCCGCAGAGCAAGCGGGCCTCCATGACATCCGGTCTTGCCAATTACAGGCGCAAGATCGTAATGGGGCATGGCTTCTCCTTGTCTGTCCCCAACAAGGAGGATACTATAACCTGGCCCTCCCTGGCCAGTTATAAGGACAAAGCCTTCGGCTGCTACGAGGCGGTCCTTCAGGCTGGCTTACGCTTCCCTCTCCATCCGGCCGTGGAGAGGATACTGGATGGATACCAACTGGGTATCTGGCAACTTGTCCCGAATTCATGGATAAATATCATTGGGTATGTTGCCGCATGTGAAATGCTGGAGGTGGATCCCAGCTTTGAGGCATTCGCCCACATGCACTATCTCAGCCGAGCGCCTGCCAAGGGCGGCGAAGGCTGATACACCTTGATCACCTGCAAGGGGTACATGATGGCAGTCGGCAAAGAGAACAAATGGAAGGACTGGAGAACTAAGTTCTACATTGTCCATTCCCCTGAAAGCCGACTGAACCAAAAATACAATCGGTGGAACAAGGATCCGCCCCTTCTGGCTGGCAAGAGTGCCTTGCCCCCTCTCCCTAGGCGGGCCCAGGAGGAAATTTTTGACCGGGGTCTGTTTACAATGTCCGTTCGGACAAACGAGCATGGGGAGAAAATAGTCGTCCCCCAGAGCTACATTCCCCCTTACAAGTGGCTAGAAGATGGGATGTTCTTGGCCGCTTGTGGTCTAAGTTCTGAGATGTCGAGAGGTAGTCGGCCGTCTGTCTTTAAGTAAACTTAAAATTATTTTCAGTGTATGCTTATAAAGCCTAACTCCCTCTTTTTGGTGCAGACAAAGCAATGGAAAAGCTCTCGGCAACGAAGAAGCCGGCTGTTGTCTCTGCAGCTAAGTACCGCACCAACGTCCTCAACAGGGCGAGTGACGAGCAGAAAGCAGCCGGGACTCCCAAGGTAGCTGTTTATGATACTTGGTATATTTTTTCAATAGAGGTTAAATTTTGCCCGCCTTCTTTTCTGACGCCTTTGTTTTTGTTCATGCAGAGCGTTTCCACCAGGCCTTCTCCCTCTAAGCAATCCCAACCCAAAATTCAAAAAATAGGGGCTGGTGATGTGAGTGCATCCGGCAAGAACCGGAAGCACATTGCTCACAGGCCTAAGAAAGGGGACGACTCTACTCTCGAAGCTGACAGGGAGGTCAGCAAACCGGATGCCACTCGGGCATCAAAGGGTGGCTTTAAGCAAGCCAGCACTGCTGTCGGCTCAGCAGGAGAGAAGAGACGTCAGGGGAAGGAGGAGGAGGAAGAGGCCCAGCCGGACGATATGGGCCGCATCTTTATTAAACTTCAATGCTTAATGTCGCTTCTTGGAACTTGACTAACTTATAATTTTGCAGCCCCCCCCCCCCCCACAAAGGCCGACCGTCGTCCAGATGGCCAAAGAGATGCTACGGTCGCTTGATCCTGAGGACAAGGCATCCGTAAGAGGAGTCGGCACCCTTAACTTGGATGCCATCTTGGGGAACCTCTGCAAGGTAAAAGAGTTAGCTAAATTTCCCTTAACATTTAACACATATCCGACTGGTTTTGACCATTCGGTCTTTTCTTATTTCCAGGCCATGTTGCGCGTCCAAGGGCTCAGACGGCCAATCCAGGAAAAATCAAAAGAGGTAACAGCCGCTAAAGCTCGAGCCGAGTCCGCCTTAGACCGAGCTCAATTTGAAATTGCTCATAATGAGCTTATGACCCTTGATATGATGTATTCCCAGGCGGACGCCAACCCGCAGGTGAAGAAGGACCTGGATTCGGCCCGTTCCAAAGTCAATGATCTTAAGGACGAAGTTAAAGGCCTTAAGGAAAAACTTGAGCCTCTTCAAGAGGCCAAGAGGGCCAAGGAGCGGGTTAGCCGTCTGGCGAACCAGGAGCAGCAGCTGAAGGCCAAGTTCCAGTCCCGGGCCGAGGAGGAGAAACAGGCCCTTGTCAAACAAATGATGGAAGACTATGAATCCATCATGCGGGCGACATGGGAGGCGGTACAGCCGGGTGCTGATTTTGGCATCAGGAAATCCAAGTTTGATCAGGCAAACGAGGATTACAATGCTGAACTCCTTTGCCGGGATGAAGAGGAGGATGCGGATGGTGAAGAGGCCAACTCCTCTTCAGGCTCCTCCGGGGATGAAGACGGGGAAGAGGATGGTGATGACAATGAAGAGCAGCCGGCAACTGATGATGCGGCTGCCAAAAGTGACAGTCCCTCTGCCCCTTAAAGCTTTTTAGTAGTTATTTCTGCGGCCAAATGGCCATTCATTTCATCTTCCGGCCTGCGTGCCGAGTATCCATGTATCTTTACCGGCCGAGGGGTCGGGTGATTTGACAATTCCTCTGGCTTTGCCAGCTAACAATCTTACCCAATCGTCTGATGGCGATTGGGCCTTTTTAATTTAAAATCATTTGGCCATTTGGCTGAAGTTATTCATATTGTTGTTCTTTAAAAATTTTTCATTGCATGTTTTTTGGCTAAGTATTATAACCTGTATAGCATGCGAATGTTCTTGCCCCTTGACGGATGTCGAGTGGTTTCGGTTGAGTGGATTGATTGACTTAGACATTATTGATACTTAGAAGAGTATACATGGTTTCTAAGTCAATCAATCACTATGGTGATTGCCCCAAACCACGCGATAGACGGCCATCAGGAGCGAATGAATAATTATTTTCATTCGGCCATTGGCTCAAGCGAAATACAATATTTTTGACTTAGCAAATTTTGCTAAAAAGAAATCTCTCGCCTATTTTGTTCCAAGAACTAAAAGCAGGCGCATTCGACCTTAGGCCTCGACGAGATAAGGTGCTAAGTTTTAACTTAGTCTTAATTTTACTTTAGAATAATCCGCCTGTCTTGCCTCAAGAGCAAAGAACAGGCGCATTCGACCCACAAGTCTCTTTTTAATCTGCTAAGTATTTTAGCTTGTTTTCTTGATAAGTAATAGTCCGTCTGTCCTGCGTTTGGGCAAAAACAGGCGTAACTGGCCAAGGGCCTCATTAGTTGTATTGTAAATCAGTAAAAAATTTCCGCCTGTCTGGCATTAGAGCAAAAACAGGCGCATCCGGCCTAATGCCTCAATAGCCTCTACTTATGAAACAGTGACCCTTTTCCGACTGTGCTAGAACAGTTAGAAAATTTTTGGCCTTTTAGATTTCACTTTTGATTAAATCAAACGACTGCGAATGCTGCCTTAGCATTCGGTATGGCCGCTTAGTGTATTTGTAGAACAATGTGCCACCCAAATGGGAGATGCTTCTCCTCGACGAATCCGCCCGAATGGACGTCGTCGGTTATCTGAATCATGTTGGAGCAGACAGTCATACTCATGTTGGAGCAGACTGTGACCATTTGGCCTCTATGTGTTTTTCCTAATATCCGGCCATTGGCCTCAAAATGATCTTATCTGGCCTTAGGCCTTCTAAAGAGTTAAGCAAATATTAGTTAAGTGTTGGCGTAAATTTGAAGAATTTCGTAGAAACGACTGCTTTAAAGCAGTCGGCTTCTTCAGAGGGATTGGGACGTCTTCTGTTGGGACAGACGCCATCCAAATGCATTGGCCGTCTGTATTTTGTACAGGCGCCACTAATAATAAGAAAATACAAGCTAGAAATGAAGGCATATTCTCATTAAACAAATTTTTAAATGACAAAATTTGAGGTATTTACATTCGTACTTAGAAGTAGTACTTTTTCAAGTTATCTACATTCCAAGTCCTAGGCAGCTTCCTGCCATCTAGTTCTTCCAGGCGGTAGGTGCCGTCCCTTACTTCCTCATATATTCGGTAAGGGCCTTCCCAATTTGGGGTTAACTTTCCCTGCTCATTCGCCCTACCGACTGCCTCCATTTTCCGTAGCACAAAGTCCCCCACTTTGAGAGGACGCTTGTGTACTCTCTTGTTGTAAGATCGTGTCATTCTCAGACGGTAAATCTCATGGCGCAAGGCAGCATTGCCCCTGCGCTCTGGAAGCGAGTCCAATGCCAGCCGCATAGCCTCCCATTTAGCTTCCTCGTCATATAACATGACTCGAAGAGTCGGCTCATAGTGTTCAATGGGCAGGACAACTTCTGCACCATACACCATGAGGAATGGGGTTTCTCCAGCTGCCCCTTTAGCAGTCGTTCTGATGGACCAGAAGACGTGTGGTAATTCATCCGCCCAAAGACCACCAGCCCGTTCAATTTTCTTTTTAATCCCGTCTGAGATTAACTTGTTGAAGGCTTCAACCTGGCCGTTTGCTTGGGGCCGGCCGACTGATGCAAAGAGGCTTGAGACCCCTTGCTCTCCTAGCCAAGTCTTGAGTTGAGGCGTCTCAAATTGAGGACCATTGTCAAAAACCATAGACATGGGCACCCCAAAGCGAGTGATAATGTTCCTCCAGATGAAGGAAATAACGTCTTTTGTCTTGATGTTTTTGACCGCCTCCGCCTCTACCCACTTGGTAAAGTAATCGACAGCTACCAATATGTAGCACTTGCCGCCTGGGGCCGTGGTGTAAGGCCCAAGTATGTCCATGCCCCATTTGGCAAAGGGAATTGGGCTGTGGATGGCCGTCAGGTTTGTGGCCAGACGATGGATGAGCTTGCCAAACTTTTGACACTTGTCACATTTTTTAACCATTTCCATAGCGTCCGACTCCGGAGTTGGCCAGAAATAGAGCCGCCTGGCCTTGGCAGCTAAAGACCTGCCGCCTATATGGGAGGCGCAGAAACCCGCATGCAAATCTTCGAGGACCTCTCTACCCTTTTCCGGGGTAACACACTTCAATAGGGGTTTCAAGAAACCAGCTTTGAAGAGTTCTCCTTGTCTCAGCTCGAAGTTTGCCGCTTTCTTTTTTAGAGCAGCCGCCTCCTGGGGTGAATCAGGTAGCGTGCCGTCAGCAAGATAAGCCCGGATGCTGTCCATCCAGGTAGAGCTTCGGTCGAGAATTCCAATGGGGTCTTCATTAGATATACTTCTCTTTTTCATGACCTCCCAGAAGACCGACCAAGGCGTTTCACAAGAGGCGGATGATGCTAGTTTTGACAGAGCATCCGCCTGATTATTTGAAGACCTGGGCACTTAAGTTAGATGGAATTCTTCAAGTGTCCCAACTTCACTCTTGACCGCCTGCAAATATTTTATCATGGCCGGATGAGTGGCCTCGTGCGTTCCATTAACCTGGAGTACGACCAGTTGAGAATCAGAGCAGGCGGCTATCTTCTTTGCCCCTGCCGCCTTGCATTACCGAATGCCGGCCAGCAGGGCCTCATACTCGGCCTCATTGTTAGAGACCTGGAACTTGAACCGTAGTGCGTGTTCGTACTTATCTCCCTCAGGAGATTGACAGATAATCCCTGCACCACAGCCGTTCACAGTGGAGCTCCCATCCACATACACTTTCCAAACCTGGTTTGTATTGTCCGGTACAACCGGCCTTGTCATTTCGACAATAAAGTCGGCGAATGCTTGCCCCTTTATTGCCTTCCTTGGTTCGTAAGTGATTTCTAGTCCTTGCATTTCAATAGCCCATTTAAGCATTCGTCCAGAAGACTTCAGGGTTGTGAGTGGCCGTTTGATCGGCTGGTCAGTATAGACTTCCACCGCATGCGCCAAGAAGTAGGGTTTTAGCTTCTTGATGGCCATGTAAAGGGCAAGGCCGAATTTCTCAACCATGGGGTACCGAAGCTCCGCGTTTCTCAGAACATGGCTAATGAAATACACCGGGAGCTGGATGCCGTCTCTTTCAGCTAAGAGAACGGCACTGAGGGCATGATCAGAGACCGCTAAGTACATGAAGAGCTTCTCTTTGGGCAAAGGGCTGACAAGCCTTGGCAAAGAGTGCAAATGAGTTTTCAGCTTTTGAAAGGCCGCCTCTACATCACCCCCCCCCCCCCATTCAAAGTTGGTTTTCTTTTTGATTGCCTGGAAGAAGTAGAGACACTTGTCGCCTGACCGACTGAGGAATCTCCCCAAGGCCGCCAGACAACCTGTTAGTTTTTGCACCTCCTTCACAGTACGGGGCGACTGCATGTCGATTACCGCCTGTATTTTCTCAAGGTTGGCCTCTATTCCCCTTTGGTCAATCAAAAATCCGAGAAACTTCCCAGACTCAACACCAAAGACACACTTTTTTGGGTTTAGCATGACCTTGTGCCGCCTGAGTGTGGAGAATGTTTCTCGGAGATCAGCAAGATGATCCGCCTGTTGTTTGGATTTGACTATCATGTCATCAATGTACGCCTCTACATTCCGTCTGATTTGATTAATGAAAACCGTATTAATCATTCGTTGGAAAGTAGCAGACGCATTCTTCAAACCAAACGGCATCACCGTATAACAGAACAACCCCTGATTAGTGACGAATGCCGTCTTTTCTTGATCTTTTTTCCACAGGGGAATCTGATGGTAACCTAAATAGGCGTCCATAAAACTCATCAAGGCATGTCCGGCTGTTGAGTCGACCAGACTGTCGATCTTAGGCAATGGATAACTATCCTTTGGACATGCCCTGTTGAGGTCGGTGTAGTCAACACACATCCGCCAAGTTCCATTCGGCTTTTTTACTAACACAACGTTAGCTACCCACTCAGGGAAATTGCACGGCCGAATGAACTTGGCATCAAGCAGCTTTTTTACTTCGGCGGCTGCCACCTGACTTCTTTCCTCGCCGTGGTTTCTTTTCTTTTGCCGGATGGGCTTCTTTTTAGGATCCACGGCGAGTTAGTGGACAGCGAGATCCGGGCTGATGTCTGGCATCTCCTCCACTTCAAAGGCAAAGATGTCTTTGAATTCTCTGAGTAGCTGGTGAAGGCTTTCCCCAGCTTTGCAAATGAAACTGTCCCCACCTTAACCGTCGTTCTAGACGGCTGTCGTCCAGAGGGATATCGATGTGTTCACCAGCAGGCTGGGGACGGAGATCATCCGACCGTTCCCCGGTCAGTGATTGTTATTGTTTTTCTTTTTTGACCACCACCAGCTGATCAGTCTTTCTTTTCTTTCCGGCTGGTGGGGCCAATTGTTCTTCCTCGACATCGTCGAGGTCCATTGTTTGCTTGCCCCGACCGGATGCTACGGCCGCGGGCTTGACGTCCGAGAGGTAACACTCTCAAGCCGTCTTTTGGTCCCCATTAAGGGAACCGACTATTCCATCATCCTTCTCATACTTAAGTAGCATGAGTGTAGGGATGATGACGGCCTTACACTCATTAAGAGTGGGACGGCCAAAGATGAGGTTGTAAGCTGTGAGCTCTTCAACCACTAGGAAACGGATGGTCATGTGCCGACCGTCTCCCCTGCTTCCCAGGCGAACAGGTAGGTCAATGCGTCCGACTGGGTGCACAAGTCCTCCCCCAAACCCAACAAGGGTGTGGGAGACCTCCATCATGCTATCCGGTTTGTACTTGAGATTGGATAAGCATTTTAGGCTGATGAGGTCAGAGGAGCTTCCTGTGTCAATCAGAATTCGGCCAACCAGCTGGTTGGCGACCTTGCATTCAATGACAACAGGGTTATCATGCGGCCGACGGACTTTGCCTCTGTCCTGCTCGGTGATGACAACTTTAGGGAAGGCGGATGTGCCTGCCGCATCCCCTTCCTCAACAGAGTTGACCATCTTCCTTAGATGGTCCTTGGTGCCCCAAATGGTCGGGCCACCACCGGCAAAGCCGCCTGCTATGGTGTATACCGGTTCTTCATCAGTTTCGGCACTCACAGCAGGCTGGGGAGTCTTTTTCTTGGACTGCCCTTGATTTGCCTTTGAAGTCACTTTGGACTTCACATAGGACTTCAGCTGTCCTTGTCAGCCAAACGGTCGAGCTCCCGCTTGAGACAAAAGCAGTCGTTCGTGTCATGGCCAACATCCTCATGGAAATGGCAATGCTTGTTCTTGTTCCGATTTTCAGCGGAACCTTTCATAGGAGTCGGCTTCTCAAGAGTCAGCCGATCCTTAATTTTCAAGAGGATGGAGCAGCAGTCCTTGTGGAATTTGTACCTTGGGACGTACGGTTTCCACTCTTTTTTCTTCTTCTAATCCGGTTGATCAGAGTTATCAATGGCCCAGACTTGCTTTTTCTTTTTGCTCTCTTCTTGCTTTGGAGCCGGCTGAGCAGGCCGACTCTCTTTCTGCCGGTCGGACTTCTTATGGTCCGACTGCTTATTGGAGGAGCAGAGTTCGGTCGCCTGTATATAGGCTTCCGCCTCTCGCAAGGCTCCTTGCAGAGTAAAGATTTGTTTGCGGACGAGTTCGTACTTAAAAGTAAACCCGTCCTTCAGACCCTTAAAGAAGTCTGTGAAAGCGACCTCATCAGATAGCCCATGAATCTGGATTCGGACCAGATTGAACCGCCTGACATAGGAACGCAAGCCTTCTCTATCTCCCTGTTGTACATAGCCCAAGTCAAGACTTGTCTTTTTGGAAGGGATGTTCATAGAGAAGTTTGAAGCAAACAAGAACGCAAGCGTCTTGAAGCTATTTATGCAACCAGCCGGCAGATTCCCAAACAACTGCTGGGCTATGCCCTTCAGGGTGGCTGGAAAGCAACGACACCATGCGGCATCATCCAACCCCTGTAGATACATGAGGTGGGTATATGCTAACAGGTGATCTTCCGGGTTGGAGGTCCCGTCATAGGCTCCAACCATAACGTTTTTAAATTTAGCCGGTTGTACGGCCTCGGTTATTTCCCTGGAGAAAGCAGAGGGTTGATCTCCAAGGTGTTGCAGCCTAAGCTGCCAGTCAATCGGTTGATAGCCCTATGTCGCCTGTCCTCCAAAGAGGGCAGGTTGCATGTAAGGTAAAACCGGCGCCTGGTACAATGGTTGTGCCATGTACTGGGCCGACTGGATCATATGAGGACCAGACTGAACCCGTGGGCTGCTTGCTGGAGTCTCATGTACAGACTGGGAACACCTCATAGAGGTATTCCGAAAGCTATCATGATAAGTCGACGTTGAAGCCGACTCTGATAGCTGGGTCCTCTTCTGCTCAATGTATTGCCGAGCGTTAGAGAATATTTTCTTGCTACCATCTGGTTGTATATGCCGGATGGCTTTTCTTGTGCCCGTTTCTGGGAAACGGAGCCGAGTAAGGTCAAATTGGGGCCGAGCCTTCTCCGTAGGGGCAGGATGAGGAGTCGGATGACGGTCCCTGACCGACTTCTGTTTGCCAGCTTGGGCTGGCTTCTTGGCCGACTGCTCCTTTCTAGGAGTAGGCGACTTCTTTGAGGCGAGTTGTTTGATTTCGCCCCTGAGGTTGCTCAAGAGTGTCATTAGTTCATCTCGAGTGACGGGAGTTGATCCTGCCACCTGGGAAGGATCAACCGGCCGCCCTGAGGGCTTCTTTGGCTGACCATAAGTTTTGCTTGGCCCTGCCTGGTCATGGTGACGCTCCCGCCTCTCCTTACTGCGGATGCGTTTAGAGATGAGGGATCCATTTGGATCCACATAGGTTTCGACGTCAGCGTCGTCACCTGAGTCATGGTCCGTTTGGACCACTATGTCTTCTGGAGGCCGATTGGCCTCTGGGTTCGGTACAGGTACTTGTGAAGCCATTTCAGAGGTACTCTCCCCACAGACGGCGCCAAATGTTTCGGGGGTTTTTGTCCCTTGGGAGAGTTACAACACTGAGACTGGATTCAGCAAAGAACGCCTGTACCTGCAAAGCAAACGGACCGCCGGATGGTCGGTGGTCCGCCTCCGAAGATTAAGTTAGTAAGCGTTCGGTAATAAAACGTGCGGAAATAAAGTTTATCTGCTCGGATTCCAAGCTCAGGTAAAGTGCTGTCTGTTCTTGAAAATGACAACTCTGTAGTAAGTGACGTATTGTCTCGTATTGCGTGTATTCTCTGTCTTGTCATAAATGTAAGAATGTCCCTATTTATAGGGTCCTTTTGGAAAGTGTGCCCTCCCTAGGATCTGGTGACCTAGGAATTAGGTCACGCCGCAAAACGGCGCTTCGGGATTTGGGCCCTTGAAGGCCGCCATTCCAGAGGCAATGCCTGAGTGACGCGTGTCACTGAGCCCAAAAGGCCTTTGGGCATCTTTTGGGTGACACGTGTCGCCGTCTGAATGGTCCATGCTGGATCATCAGTCTGTTTAGGACAGAGGAATGTCCGCCCTCCACGTGTCATCATCTCATAGGTCCAAATGGCACCTTTACTGAGGACACGTGGCGTTTTCTGATTTGGCCACCTGGCCGGGTAAAAATACCCAAATCAATGATGATGATGATGATGATGATGATGATGATGATGATGATGATGATGATGATGATGATGATGATAATAATAATAATAATAATAATAATAATAATAATAATAATAATAATAATATAACAATAACAATAACAATAATAATAATAATATAACAATAACAATAATAGTAATAAAATCATAATTTTATTAATATAAATTAAAAGTTTGTACATTGCTCATAAGGAATATTACAAAGTTGAACTTTTACTAGTTAAATTAAGAAAAAAAACAATTAAAAGTTAAAACTAAATCACTTTGTCCCCTAAACAATTTTTTCAGTAATTTTTTGAACCGCATTATCATTTCTTTCTCCTGCTTCTCCCATTTCTCAAGTAAAACAATCCGAGAACAATTTGGGAAACATCTTCAGCTTTAGTATCCACCTTTGTCATTGTTGACACATATTCAATGTATCTAGATCCCCTGAAAACAAAACATACAAACAAATAAAAATTGGATTATATAAAAATTGAGCAATAGGAAATGGAACAATAGGTAGACTGCTAGGAATTGGCCTAACTTAAAGGGAAGCGTATAACAGGTAGTGCACAATTTACTGATGCTTATAATGTTGTGAGGAGAAAGATACTCAGGTCAAATAGGGAAATGGGAAAGCTGGAGGCATACATAGTGGTCTAACTTGAATATTAGCTATTCATGGTTTAGCCATGATGAAAAGTAAGCTTTATCATTGACTCTCATTATTCATCACAACCCCTATGTTAGCTTGGAAAAAATAACATACAGAGTACGTCACTGAGTATATTATGTCCATAAAACAATAACTAAGTATATTATGTCCATAAAACAATAACTCAGTACAACACAAGTGACTTAATAAATAGAGTAGCCAGATAAAGAGGAAACGGTTTTTATAGCTTCAAACAGATACAACTATACAATCCACCAAAACTCTCTCCACCTAGCAAAATGCCATCGATACTAGATTAGGAGCAGTTTTGAGTGGATTAGAAGATTAAGTTACAAATGTTGACGAAAGTTATTTTTACTTACGATTAACTAAGGGAATGCGGCTAATTAAGCATTCACTCTAATTTTGACGGAACTGACATTGTCAACAAATTAGCCGTATTTTCTGCATTTTGTTGATAATTAGCCAAATTTCAGGTACTCTAATTACAAGTACAACATCTATATTCACTCTGCACGAACACTTAATTGGACATTTATTCAGAAATAATAAAAATTGTTATATCTATAAATATAGTGATTAAACTAACTAATAGAAACAAAACATAAGAAAACAAGATAAAGAGCCTCAAAACAACACTAACAAAAAGAATATAGGTGGAAAGAAGGGGAAAGAACCGTGCAGGCAAAGAATTTGACATACAGAAAGTAAGCAATAATTTCCAAAAGAATTTCATTGCTATTTAGCCAATTACAACTACTCAAACCAAGCACAAAATAATGGAATAATCCTTGTTATTAGCTAATTGTATCTACTCAAATGGCTTCAACTCCATTATCAAATGACAAGCACTAAATAAGTCAAAGGGTAAAATTAAAAAACTAAGATTTAACAGTTCCTATAATTGGGGAAAAATCCCAAGTTGATTATCTTTTTCTAAACACTAATTAACCTCTAATAACAAAAAAAATTTGTGCAATAAAAACCCAATGAATATTTTCTCCATAGAATAGGATGAACCCATTCTATTCTTCTTTTTTACTTTTATTTTAAGCAATTTCCCAATATCCCTAAATTGTCAAATCTCTGAGTAAATACAATCAATATTAGCAAAAAAAATCTCAAAATCTTCATCATCATCATCAACCACAGATTAACAATTTCCAATTACGCCAACTCTAATTATTCGTGCCAAACTGACAAATACCCAGAAAGTTGAACTGAAAACTAGAACTCCAACCTCCACAAAACAGTAAATTAACAACAACAAAGAGCCTATTAATAACAAATAACGAGTAGAGATAAAATACAAATTTGAAAAGACATACACATATTTTTTAGATTGGACGATTTCTCGACTTACAAATTGTAGGCTGGCGAGACGACAATGTAAATGGCGGCAACATAGAATTAACTGCAGCGATAAAAGATTTTTTACCAACAACATATAATTCAGGGCGAATGAACATTGAAGGCGGTTGTTCTCCATCGCCTTATTGTCGCCGTGTTGTAGCTATTATAAATTAATTGAAAAAAATTGAACAACTTAGGGTTAATTTGTGAAGCTATTAAGTGGAGGTTGGAGAATGATTGGAACTAATTATGAAAAAGAAGAAGATTAATTAAATATGTGAAGCAACTGGGAATGATAAAAAGCTCTAGCAATTTCTCAATATTTCTCTCTGTGTAATGAGCAGGGATGGGTTTTGTTAGTTTTTTTTCTTAGATTAGATTGGGGCGAGCTTTCAAAATTTTAGGAAAATAATGAGCGGCGAACCCTAAAATTTTAAGCGCTTGCTATTATAACTTTTCTACCGTTGTAGTAGCTGTTATTGCCGTTGCATTAGCCTATCCAATGCGACGGCAAGTTACATCCGTTGCACTATCCGTTGCATTAGCCTTATATTAGTATAAGCCGTTGTAATAGACTTATATAATGCGACGGAAATGAAATTGTCGTTGCATTAGATCTTTTATAACCGTTGCATTTGATCGAAAATGTAGTAGGGATATTAGAAAAAATAAGTTCAGATCAGAATATCGTTCTATGTGTGGTTTTTTATCGCTCAATATCTTTAATTTCGTACTAAAAAATTGTGAAAATTACATATTAATAAACATCACATTATTACGAATCTAACAAGATCCCACTTGATACATTTTTTTCTTATAGATTATCGTACACTTAAGGTTAAAGTTTGGTCATATTAGATCAGATCAGCAAAAATAAGGTGAATCAAACAAGGCCTTATATTGATTGATAATGTTATGGGTTACATACTTCATCATCATACATAACCTTCTCTATTTATATATAGGACTAGATGTGAAGGTTATATAATGTATTAGAACTCTCCAGATTTAACTAGTGTAACATTAATCTAGATTATTTTAGGATAAACTCTCTAGATTTTTCTTAAGTCTACCTAGTTACATTAGACATAATCCTAGAATTTTCTAGATATTACATACTACTATATTTTTCTAGGATATTTGCAATAGATAGTTTTTCTAGATCTTTTTAAGATTAATATTTTGACACTCCCCCTTAATCTGAAAAATCTTGAACTCCAAGTTGTTTTCTGAACTCGATAAATTTATCTGCTGGAAGTGCCTTTGTGAACATGTCTGTGAGCTGTTCCCCAGTCTTGTAGAATTGTAGCTTGATTTCCTGTTTTTGACTAGCTCCCAGATGAAGTGATGTCGTATCTCATTGTGTTTTGCGCGACTACGAAAGATCGGATTCTTGGCCATGGCTATGTTGTTCGATCAGTTGGGTTCTATTCCCCAATGCATCATCACTTTGGCGGAAATGAACACAAACTTAGAAGGAAAAAAACTAATTAAGCCAACATAAATACAAAATGATTCTATGTCCTAGAGGTGATCATTGGGCGGGCTGGGCCGAAGCTATAAAATTATGCCCACTTGTCGGGCCGGACCGGGTAAGACCAAGCTTCGGGCGGAAATTTTTGTGCCCAAACCCGCCCAAAATGGTCAGGCCATTTTTGGGCCGGGCCTAAAAAATCAACTAAATATGCCTTAAAATGCATTCCCAAACCCGCACAAAAAAATAAATTTTCGGGCCGGAAAAATCTGCCCAAAACCGGGTCGGGCCGGGCCGATGGGCCGGGCTAACTTTGATCGACTCTACTATGTCCATGTAAAAAACTGCTTCTTTGTCTACCCTACTTGCCCTAATCTGCCGAGACACGACTATTATAAAAAGTTTATATTCGAAAATTATATCATATAATTAATATATAAAGCTAAACTTTTAGCCAGGTCACGAGACAGCGACACTTGGCATTCTAATTTTTCGTCAAGTGTCGCGCCACATTGGACACATTCAAATAGACTTCATAAGATAAAAAAGTTAGTTAAGAATTCCATTTTCAATCAAATTAGGATAGAATTTTAGAATAAGATTGTTAGTTTAGAGTTTTATTTTCGATTAATTACCAAATAATAAACTTATAATTAGGCCACAAGACAACATTTAGCGTTTTAACTTTTTATCAAGTGTCGTACCACGTTGGATAGATAAAGATAGACTTAGTAGCATAGATAATTAATTTAGAATTCAATTTTCAATCAAATTTGGTTTATTATCTAGAGTTTTATTTCAATAAAATACCAATATTTCATATCTTTCAAAAAAAAAATACCAATATTTCATATATACGGATTGAATTATAATTTATCTTAAAAGTCCATAAACAACCCGGGCATCACACGGGGCACAAAATTAGTAACTAATACGAGTATATAAAACTAAACTTTTAGTCAGGCCACGAGACAGCGACACTTGGCATTCCAAATTTTCACCAAGTGTCGCGCCACATAGGCAACAATTAATTATTAATATGACTATGCAGGATTTATTTAAATATTTTTTTGAACAAGATAAAAAAGTTGGATAGATTTAATAAGATAAAAAAGTTATTTTAGAGTTTTTACTTTCAATAAAATTAGGGCTTTCTTCTATTCAAAAAAAAAAAAAAAATTAGGGCTTTCTTTCTTGCTTAAAAAAAAAAAGGGTTTGTTTTCATTTACTTTTACTGAACTGAACTGATTAGAGCTGAATTCAACTGAATCATAAAATCACAAACTCTTTTATGTGGCTAGCCATAGTGAGGGTTACTTAATTAGTGTTACATACGTTAGTTAGTATTATAGGGGTTACTATGTCTGTGTTTTAGGGTTGAATCGGTCCATGTTATGATTTAAAGGTAATTTCGTTAGTGTTACAAGGGTTACTCGATCAGTGTTGCAAGGGTTACTCGGTCAATGTTACATGGATTAAATAGTGTTACATGAATTATTTAGTGTTATATGAAAATAGGTGCAACTCCAAACCGATTTCTTCTAATTACTCTAATCATACTACTAGCTAGCGTCACTTTCAAAACTACCAACTCAAACTCTTTCTTTAAACCACCCACATCTTTATGAGCAGTATTTCATGAGTAGAATATTCAAATAACATATATATTTAAGATAAAAAGTTTTCTTTAAATTCAATAAACAAGTCGGACATTGCACGTGGCACAAAACTAGTTATACAATAAGATGATTCTAACAAGTAGTTGTATGGTTATTTGTAATCTTATGTATCAAAGTGCACATAATATTGTGTGAATATTGTAAACGCCGAAATGAAACGCATACAAAAATTAAGTAGAAACAATTTATATAAAAAAATAAAAAATAATAATAATAAAAAAGGAAGGAGGAGGGAATTCAAATACGTAGTACTTTTTTTTGAAAAAAAAAAATTTTTAAAAAAAAAAAGAAAAAAGAGGTAATTTAAATACTTCCTTGATCCTCAAGAAAGCGAGATCAACTTGCAAAAAGGATATAAAAATGACAAGCAAAACCTTAAACATTAGGAAAAACCAGCGGCCAAGGAAACGCCAAGTCACCTTTTTTATTACTTATCATTAAGACAACAGACGTCATCAAATATGTAATAATCTTTTACGGAGTAACATGACAACTTTATATTATTAACTTAATTTTTTTGAAGATTTCTTAGTATTGAAATTTCTCCTGTTCACGTCCAAAACTACACAAGACAAACAAAAAATTTCTTTGCAAAACCTCTGTTAAAAACTTAAAACCCCTCAAATTCTGTAAAATTACAGCTTAGTAATAAACCCATGTCATTTGGAAACGAAGATCAAGTTGAAAGGAAGAAAAGAAGGCTGAATGCAAGTATTGAAGTTTCGAAAACACTAGCAAAATGGAGGAGTGAAAAGGTGTTGAATGATTCAAGAAAGGCGGAGTTTGGAACAAAGTTGAATCAGAAGCCAAAGGGTTCAAGGAGGGGTTGTATGAAAGGAAAAGGCGGTCCAGAGAACTCGAGTTGCAGTTACAGAGGTGTTAGGCAGAGGGTTTGGGGTAAATGGGTGGCCGAAATCCGCAAACCATGCTCTAGTGAGCTAGAAATTAGTGGCAATAAAGTAAAACGTTTATGGTTAGGAACCTTCTCAACTGCCATTGAAGCTGCTCGAGCTTATGATGAGGCTGCTCGGGTTCTTTATGGGGCTTCAGCCATTCTCAATTTTCCTGACAGTGGATCAGTATCAACAGGTTCATCTGTTTTCGGATCATCAGAAAAAAATGTTGATTCTGCAATAAGACATTACGTAAATTCACTACCTAAATGTGGTAATGAAAGTGAGCCAAATTTCATGGAGAGTCATAGAAAAAATATGGTAAAGAATGCCATACAGGAAGGGATTCATGATCTAGAAGGCAAAGTGAGAAGTAACAGGAAGCCTTGCAATATTGCTGATGTTGAGAATGCAGTGCAGGAAGAACAAAATGAAGCAACAAGTGCTAGAGATTGGAAGGAAGGGTTAGTTAAATCAATGGAAATTGTGACTAGAGATCAATCGAGTCATGATTGTGATCAGAGACCTTCAGAGGAACTCTCTTCACCAGACATGCTCTGTGGAAACTGGCAACAACAGGAAGCAGGTTCACTGGATTTGGATGATGCTACTGGTTTAATCAACTTCAATGAAGATTCAATTGATTTTGGTGATTTGACTAATTTAATCAACTTTGAAGAAGCTTTTTTCAATTTTGATGATTTTGCTGATCTATCAGATTTGATAGGGACACAGACACCCAAGAATTGTTGAAAGTCTCATTACTTACCTCTAAGCTAATCAGTAAGCATTACTGTTGGTTACAGTAATTAATTTAATTGGTTTCTTAAAAATAGGTGCCATTTTAGCGTAGTTGTTGTAGAATTTTCCTCACGTTTTGGCTATTATAGTCCAAATGAATTTTGGTAAGTCATTGAGGAAGGATGATGCAGTAAGGGATAGGAGGCAGATTACTAAGAATGTATAGGTATTTATATTGCACTATAATTTTATCATTGCATTTTACAACAATTGTTTTTTTTGCTTCAGCTGTATGGTCACTGAGAATATGTTAAAAGTCATACATTCAGTAAACTGCAGATTACATCAAGGAAAACAGGAAAAAAAAATGAGCAAAGCAAATAAGGGTATTTATCAAGATGATACTTTTCAGTCAGTATTTACAAGTAATAGAAGAATAGCAATTATGTGCAGTTCCAGGTAGCAGTCAAAAGTTACAGATGTATGCACCTTAATAATTGTGAGTTGGAAATGTGTTACGCTGTTTAATCAATGGAAGCTCGCATATTGCCAACTCCAGCAACATTAAATTGTGAAATCGCTGCAGCAAATCACATTGCCATGGCTTCATCTCTCAATCCCTCCAGAAGCCATGCTGCTGACGAAATCCAGAAGTATCTTCCAACAGGGCTTGAAAGTACCAATATGTGTTTGATTCTGACTTTATGCTGGCATGGGATCAAGGATCTGTCCAATAGCATTTTAGACTCTTAGTAGTCATCTGAGTCAAATTAACTAAGGTTAGCCACGAGGCAATCTATTGGACAAGTCTGAAGCACACCTGCAATTCTTCTAATCTGTTTCAGACCAAACACTGATCCATGGTCCGCTCCTTGTCCCCAACCTAGATTCATTATAATTAAATTTATTATAAAAAAAAAAGGTAGGACAGTGAAAATATAAGCAAATTGGAAAACAGTGAAAACCCTCTAGCTTTCAATAAGCAAGCATAAAAATCACACTCAAATTATACCAAAATTATTCAAGACAGGTCATGAATGATAGCATATGTTACACGTTTATTGTACAAGTAAACAGAAATTTCACCTCCAACATCCAGCAACTACACGCAAGCTCATGAACAGAAACAGCCCTGTCCAAACCCCAAGGAGACCATAACCAGGAGCAACAAGTAGCATAATAATTGATGAGATCACTGCAGCTACAACCTGCACCCAAAAAGATATGGAATAAAGCTACTAACTGCATAAATTAAAGCTATCTGGTAAAAAATACTCATTCTCAAAACCTATTTAATTCTTTGGCAATAACTGTTACCGTAGAGTAGGCAGCATACTCAAAGTCTGAAACACCATAGTAGAGCCCATCAAGAACAAATGCAATTGCATTGACCGGCTGTGATCCAGCAACAAACTGCATCATAGTGTAAATATTATGCGGTATGCATATTTGATGTTACATCAGAAAACGCTCATAGTAATATATTATATTATCCGTATTTGGCAGATATCATAACAACTAGGAAGAATAAGCTTCATATCATACAGCCACTAAGATCACATCATCAAAGGTATCTTAGAGAACTGAAGCTCTTCCAATTAGCATGGCATGCAGAAAACAACAGAATATAAACTGCAAGCAAATAGAGCAGCAGAAATATGCAATACAGGGGCATTCATGTACATTGGCATAATTCCAAATAATGGTATAAACCATATACGAAGTATATTATAAAATCCAACTTATAGGCACATCTTCGGTGTTTAAACGGTTAATTATTTTGACATTGAAATTGCAATTAACCATAGTACTTAAAACCAAGTAGAGGATATAGCCAATATAGGTGCACATCCAGACACTAAAAGAATTCTAAATCATCTAAATTTTCTTGAAGTATTAAGAAGTTATTGATCCAACTATCCATAATTGGACATTTCATACTAAAATGGATGACCAAAGTAACCTTGGTAAAATATTACAGTGAATTCACATAGTTTGTCCACAAGGCAGCAGAATGTAAAGAGGTATCAACAACTTCTATGTATCTCAATGCTGCAAATGACATACACATGGTATAGCCTCTGAAAGTAAACACGTAAAGCTACGGACTGCAAAATCAACCAACTTAGAGTCTTAGACAATCTATATAGGGATTTAAACTACTTGATTTCAGTATTCAAATATTAATCGGGTGCCACTCTTCCTACAGATAGATTATGTCGATACGCACAGATTATTATAAAACGCAGTAGAGGAAACAGAAAGCATAAGCATCTATATTTAGAAGTTTCTTTCTTCATAAATAAGTTTCGTGGGGGCGTTCCCTACTCAGCGACGCGCTGCACTTCCTAGACCCGGGTGTAGTGATAAGTATGCAAGGGTTGCTAGGTCGTCGCCCAGAAGCGACGCGCCACATTGCCCGAGTGTGGTGTCAAATGAGCAAGGGCGTGCCATTGGGGCGTTCCCTACTGAGCGACGCGCTGCACTTCCCAGACCCGGGTGCAGTGATAAGTATGTAAGGGTTGCTAGGTCGTCGCCCAGAAGCGACGCGCCATATTGCCCAATTGTGGTGTCAAATAATCAAGGGCTTGGAGTTGGGATCAGGAGGGAGCGTGGGAGAAAAGAATTTAGTTTGCGGATTGGTTCTTGGAATGTGGGGTCTCTTACGGGAAAATCAGCAGAATTGGTAGAAGTAATGAAAAGACGACGCGTGAGCATCATGTGCCTCCAAGAGACAAGATGGACAGGAGAAGGAGCTCGAGGCTTGGTTTTGGGGTATAAGGTATGGTATGTTGGGCAAGAAACGAGCCACAGAACAAGGAATGGTGGAGCTAGGAACGGAGTTGGTGTGGTTCTCGATGAGAGGTTGGCAAAAGAGGTGATCGAGGTCTATCGGAAGAACGATAGGTTGATAAGGCTGAAGTTGCTATGTGGCAAGGAGATTGTGAATGTTATCAGTGCTTATGCTCCCCAAGTGGGTTTAGATGCAGAAGAGAAACGACAATTTTGGGAGGACCTAGACGAGGTGGTGCAGGGTGTCCACCACTCAGAGAAGTTATATATTGGAGGGGATCTAAATGGGCACGTTGGGGCGAGCCGAGATGGCTATGAGAGTGTCCATGGAGGCTTTGGGTATGGGCAGAGGGACGCCGGTGGTGAAGCTATTATGGATTTTGCCCAATCATATGATTTAATTTTGGCTAATACTTGGTTTAAGAAGAGGGATTCACACTTGATAACTTTTCGGAATGGAGCAAATGCAACTCAAATAGACTTCCTGCTCACAAGGAGCATAGATAGACAAAGTTGCATAAACTGTAAGGTTATCCCAGGGGAGAGTGTGGTCACTCAACACCGGCTATTGGTAATGACTATTCGTCTGAAAGAGAAGGCGAAGAAAAAAGTTAGACAAGAAGAACCAAGGATAAGATGGTGGACCCTAAGGGATGCAAAAGCTAAGGTTTTTACAGAAAAGGTAATTGAAGAAGCGGATTGGGATGGAGAGGTGGATCCGGACATGACTTGGTTACGAATGAAGAACTGTTTCCTAAGAGTGGCCAAAGAGGTCTTAGGGGAAGTAAGGGGAAGAACTTCGGTACAGAGAGATACTTCGTGGTGGAATGAAGAGGTGAAAGCAGTAATTAAGCAAAAAAGGGAATGCTATCAAGCCTTAGGAAAATGTAGGAGTGATGAAACCTTTGCAGCGTATAAGGAGGCTAAGAGCAAGGCAAAGGCAGCTGTTCGCCAAGCAAAAGAAAAGGCATATCAGGAGGTTTATGAAAAGCTTGATTCCAAGGAGGGAGAAAGGATCATTTATAAGATGGCAAAGAGAAGACAAGAGGCAAGGAAGGATATTGGCATGGTGAAGTGTGTCAAAGATAAGAACCAAATGGTCCTAGTGCAAGAGGAGGGCATCAAGGACAGGTGGAAGGGGTACTTCGATGAATTATTTAATGGAAGTAATGGAGTTGTGATAGGAGATACCTCTATGAGTGATGAAGAAATCAACATGGAGTATGTGCGAAGGATTAGGAGAGTAGAGGTGGAGATTGCACTGAGGAAGATGAAACCTAAGAAGGCGGTTGGCCCTGATGGGGTACCGATAGAGGTGTGGAGGTGTTTGGGTAAGATTGGTATTGATTGGTTAACAAACCTTTCAACAAGATATGGACGGCTACAAGGATCCCACAAGATTGGAGGAAGAGCACCTTGGTCCCGGTTTATAAAAACAAAGGAGACGCTCAAGATTGTTCTAACTATCGAGGAATTAAGCTTATGAGCCATACTATGAAGTTGTGGGAAAGGGTGATTGAACAAAGGTTGAGGGCATGCACAAGCATTTCAGATAACCAATTTGGTTTTATGCCTGGGAGATCTACTATGGAGGCAATCCATTTGATAAGACAAATGATGGAGTTTTATAGGGTAAAGAAGAAAGATCTTCATATGGTCTTTATTGATTTAGAGAAGGCATATGACAAGGTGCCAAGAGAGATACTTTGGTGGGCAATGTTGAAGACAGGTATCCCACGAAGGTATGTAGACCTAGTTAAGGATATGTATCGGGATGTGTCAACAAATGTGAGGACATGCGGAGGGTTGACAAAAGATTTCCCTATTACAATCGGATTGCATCAAGGGTCTGCATTAAGCCCTTTTCTTTTTGCAACGGTTCTAGATGAATTAACTAGACCAATTCAAGATGAGGTTCCATGGTGTATGCTGTTCGCAGATGATATCGTTTTGGTGGATGAGACTAAGGATGGGGTTAATGTCAAGTTGGAGCAATGGAGGCAAAGGTTGGAATCTAGAGGGTTTAAGCTAAGTCGGAGTAAGACTGAATATTTGGTATGTCGTTTTGGCACTCAGAGGGGGACACGCAATGAAGTGGTGAGTTTGGATGGAAAGGATTTGACCATGAGTGAATGTTTTAAGTACCTAGGGTCGATCATCCAGAAGAATGGTGACATTGATCAAGACGTGACCCACAGGATTAAGTCAGGGTGGCTTAAATGGAGAGCGGCCACGGGAGTGTTATGCGACCGCAGCATTCCCTTAAAGTTGAAGGGAAAATTCTACAGGACTGCCATACGACCAGTGTTGCTCTATGGTACAGAATGTTGGGCTTCTAAGAAAGAGCATATTAAAAAGATGGAGGTTACGGAAATGCGCATGTTAAGGTGGATGTGTGGAAACACTTTAAGAGATAGAATCAGAAATGAGGTTATTCGCAAGAAAGTAGGTGTGGCGGGCATTGTAGATAAACTAAGGGAAAATCGTCTGCGTTGGTTTGGACATGTAAGACGGAGACCCGAGGGTGCACCGGTGCGAAGAGTGGAAGAGTGGGACCATGGAGGGATTAAACGAGGAAGAGGGAGACCAAAGATGACTTGGTTGGAAGGAGTGAGGAAGGATATGAAGTGCATGGATTTACGTGAGGATGAAGTTTTGGATCGTAAGGGATGGAGGAGAAAGATTTATGTTGATGACTACACGGAATAATCAAATTTGGTTCATGTTAGCCGACCCCACTTTTGGGATTAAGGCTTTGATTGATTGATTTCTTCATAAATAATATTGCCTTTTGGCTTCTCCGAAATTCTATATAGATTGATTCATATATGTTTGAATTGATCAACAAACTCTGTACAGGTGTAGTAAAAGGACATACAAAGCAACTCAAGCTGCCATAAATATTTAAAGATCATACTTCACCAGGCACAAAGGAATAGGCTGTGGATCCAAGAGCAATAAGTAGATAACTAGTTCCAAAAGCCATGTTCTTACCAAGACACCAGACCAGGCAACTTTCATGACTTCTGCATCTGAGGTAAATAAGTTTAGAAGCACTCCATAACCAAGGAATAACATGACAGCCAAACCCATTCCAACTATAAAGCCTATCTGCAGATGATTTCAGTACAATTACTTTGTAAGTTTAAGGAATGAACAGGCAAGAGCTTATTAAAAGAAAAGTGGAGGGGAGGGGGAGGGGGAGGGGGGAGAGTGGTCAGTATAGTCAAGATAGTTCTAACCTGCAACACTCTATGTACAACCTGGCGAGCCTGCACATAATTACCTTGGGAGTAATCGCCAGCTAGAAGAGCCTGTAAGAAAAAAGGGCCAAAGATGAAATGTATGCTTCATTTAACAGAATAATATATAGAACTAAGATTTTAGTTCGATCCACATGGCCAAGTCCCCTACAATTAACACATATATTAAATATGAAAAACAGCATCCTTTCTGGAATCTGGGATATAATTATAATTTCTTCAAAATTTGAGGGATGTTAGCCAAGAAGAAAGGCTACTCTAATTCCTGCACCATATACATCCCAATCGTGTGAAGTGATTGATACTTACTGATTAGCTGAAAAAATTAGTAACTAGTGAAAATGAGATCTTTAGCAGGCACAGCTTCGACTTTTTTCTTAAGTTGTACACTTCAGCTCTTTTTCAAGTTAGATATGTAGTATCCTTTGTGGACTTGTATAGTTGTATCGTTTTATATGCTGTAATGCATCAAACGATCACAGCCAACCTTATTTCTTATCAGATTCTCATAAATAGATCTTCATAGTTCACAGTTTCATACCATTCAAAAGTAATTGAAAATACCTATTAAAATAAAATTGGTTTTCAACTGTCTGTAAAAAGAGATAGTTTCCATAAGTGGGACCAACATAATACCATAAAAGAACTAGTTGTGACAACACCTAGTTACTTGAATGAACAAGCAGTGCCTCCAAAATTTGTCTTCATCTAAATGTGTAAACACAGACGACTCTATGCTGATACCAGTCTGAATAGCCATTTAATACTGCTTTTGACACATAGACAACACCTGTTCCTCACAGCGCAAGAAAGATTTTTTTTTAAAAAAAAAGACAATAACCAGCTAACCTATATCTACATCACACACACACACACACACACACACACACACATGCGAGCACGCAAACACAAATAAAAATAAATAAATAAATAAAAATATAAAAGGCTTATCCATGTGAAAATCACATAAGACAGCTTCAACAACTTCTACCTTAATTAGAACAAAATGAGCAAATGCCCATATGAGAGCAACTTAAGAAAGGTCTATGAAGAGGATGTTGAGAAGAATATGATCTTCATAAATTCTTCAATCACCGTACATGGAAAAGTAAGAGCCAAATCTGAGATCTTACATACCAAAAAGTCATCATTTCTTAAGGCGAACATCGGAATTGATGCATAAAATCCAAAGATCAAACATCAAAAAACGTTAGATTGGCAGCAAGTGTAACACATTATATATACAAAATCCATAGTAGGCTTTGTATCAGACATAGCACACAAAAAACAGCAGGGGATAGTCCTTCACTTCAAATTTTTTTCCTTGGTTTGGGGGTTTACCTGTCCAGCAAGTGCCAAAGCATCAGTCAATAATGATATCGTCAGCCAAACTTCTAAGCAAATTTGATAGCCAGCTGTTGGTATGGGACCTTCCCTCGCAGCCAAAGATGTGGCTAATGTCATGGGCACAAGGACTGATAAGGTCCTTCCAATCAAGAGCCCTCCTGAAGATGCAACAGAAGAACAGTGAACTAAAGAGAGTTACAAACTTAAAGCTTGTGAGGCTACTATGTAATTTCAAGTACATATGCATAGTTTTACACTTTTCACTATCATAATACAAGCTAGATGGAAGGAAAACTATTGTGTGAATTAGAACGGCTTTAGTGTTAAACAGCTCTGGGTCTCTGACAATTCCTAAATGGCTATGGCATCCCACTGCATCTACAAAACCAAGATAAGTAATTAGGGATTGTTTGGCATCATTTTTGGTTTTTAGTTTCCTGTTTTTTGAAAACTAAAAACCAAAAACAGGAAACAAGAAAAAGGTGTTTCCACTTTTTTGTTGTCAGTTTTCAAAACTATTATGATTTTAATAAGTTTAAATAATTTTTTATTCATTATGTGACATATATCATATATTTTTATAAAACAAAAAACCAAAAAACAGAAAACCACAGCAATGCCAAACAAACCCTTACTAGTCCAGCTCATTGATAAGGCAACAATCCAGGCCACTTGTCACTAACTAATGGGAATGTCACTCTATCAGGCTATCAGTTAGTCTTTCAAATTTCAAAAGTAGATTAGAATAATGTACAAATGACCAGACTATTCAGTATAAAGATCCTATTAAGCGTGATTTTAGATCAGCTTATGAAGGGCAGCTACATAATTTCAGCCCCATCATAGTGTTAAAATCATTTCCATCTCTTGAACTTTGATGTAAGACCCACATATGTAAGAAATTGATTAAACCAATACTTTACCAGCAGAAGCCTACCTGATTTAAGATATTGGATAAATCTTCCACCATCAATACTTGGAGAAGTCAGAGATACGTCTATATTCAACTTCCAGAGTAGGATGAAGGCTATCACATATCTGAGAGGAAGAGCACAAGCTTCAGTAATCAGTACAATAAAATTCTGCAAAAAACCTGATGAAGGCGTGTGGTATTCATTCATAAATCCAGAGTTGAAGTATTGTGTTACACATTTAACCTACTCAGAGATCACGGTGGCGGTTGCAGCACCACCAATACCAAAGCTAAAGAAAAATATCAAGATTGGATCTAGAATTGCATTGAGTAAGTTTCCAACTCCTGCCAATAAAAACCATTTGTTAAAAATGAACAAAGAAAAAAAAAACATTGAAAAGTAAGACACAACTTCATTTAGAAAAGATTCAACATTTCAAACATAAGCACATTGTATGCATGAGAACTCCTTATAATGAGCTCCTATTGCTAGTTGTCAATGGGCTACTTGCCTTCTAGATGACTTGATGACGAGAATGACACTCCTGTAAAAAACTAATCTGAGGAGGGGCACTATGGGTAGTCTAATATCTTTAGGTTAAGTATTTAGTTTTATTATAAATAGAGAAAGGGGGGAAAGGAGAAATTAGGTAGAATTTGGGAGTTAATCCATAAGAGAGTTGTGACCTCATTTCACTACAGAGCTTGATAGGCTAAACCTGTCGATTGTGTAAACTGTCATTTTGTTAACCAAAGCCTCAATCTTTCTTCTCTAATTTACTGTTCTATTGCTTTTTCTCTGTTAATTGGTTGTGCTTGGCCGGAAGCTATCGTGTAAACCGTTATTTTGTTAACCAAAGCCTCAATCTTTCTTCTCTATTATACTGTTCTATAGCTTTTTCTCTGTTAATTGGTTGAGCTTGGCCGGAATCTATCACACATCTGCTTAACCTACTCTGCATCATCA
Source organism: Chenopodium album (assembly GCF_948465745.1). NCBI lineage: Eukaryota > Viridiplantae > Streptophyta > Magnoliopsida > Caryophyllales > Amaranthaceae > Chenopodium > Chenopodium album. Next base: position 15,258,617 of record NC_137835.1, on the reverse strand, counting down.
CAACAACTTCAAGCAGCCCCTTCCTCGCCACAACACCAGCTCCAGACCATTAGCTATAGCTCTAACATATACTTAAAATAAAAAATTGATGGTGAAAACATAAGAGATGAATTATGTAAAATGACCAAATCATTTTTTTTCCCTTTTTTATCAGAATATAACTGTATCATCACTCATAAAGAAGAAACAGAAAGAGGACAAGGTTTCTTCTAGGGAAACACATACAAAAGTCTTTGAACTATTCACAACTAAGCCCAATTCCTTTGTATCTAAACAACTTCAAAAATATAAAATATATACTTACAAGTTAGACGGTTTAAAATGATCAAAACAATGTTTCATCATTCAATCATCTACCATTTGTTGACCAAAAAATAGTGGAAGACAGATAAAGAGAGCACAAAGAATAAATATCATACTTCGTATTATTCACTGTTTGCAAGCCTTTAGCAAGATTGTATATTGTTCATATGAGTCAACTCAGACAGAGAAGTAAGAATAAAAATATTACGAAGTACATTATTCACTGTTTGCATGCCTTTAGCAAAATTATATATTGTTCTTATGAATCAACACTTTCTAAGGATTTAAGCACACTGCATGAAAAAGTAGGGATCATAACTGAGAATTTGAAAGAAAGAGCATGAATGATAATGACATGGTATCTTCAAAGAAGTGTTACGAAAGTACTTACCTATGGCATACAATGGTGTCTTCGTATCTTTAAGTCCTCGGAAAGTACCCTGTGCAGCAAGTGCAATGACAATAGGAGGAGCACCAAAAGCCCTCATCGTTAGGAATTCCTCTGCTGGCTGACGCATGGGTGAATCCTATGACACAACACATGTACTTGTTATTTACATATGATTTCAAATGTTGAAAGTAAAGAGAAGAGAATGAGGTGTATTAGACAAAAACATTATAAATATAGTATATAAAGATCTGAAAGACATGAGCACATTGCAGTATGTATGCGACTGCTTGTAATTAAATTTAACAATTATGCCAACGGAGAACTTCCTTGTTAATCATGCAACTTCTTATCTATTTACACATTAATCATCTTAACACTACAAGAAGAGTGAATCAAATATTTAAAGCATGATGCAGCAATAATGCAAACCCTGTAATTGATGCTCCTGAAAATGAACACAAGTCCGAAATCTAACAGTCATCCATTTAAAAAAATAAACTAGCATCAAAAAACAGGTTCCTCAATCAAATTGAAGCAATAAAAGAATAAAATATATAGCCAAGTCACACATACAACAGATATACCCATAATATTCATTAGAGTTCCCGATCCAGCTGAAAGTGCCACAGCTTCGGCAACACCAAGGCCAGCAGCAAGAACTAAAGATGAAGACACTGAAGGAAGGACTTTTTTCCTTTCTTCATAATCTGCAGTACACCAATGTGAGATAAAGACAGTGTGATTTAGCAGCCATAACAGCTCTATATAAACTGTAGGGTGTGAAACTTGAAGAATCATTACTTCAGTGAATACCTTGGCCAGCTTGATTAGATGTTTCATTCTGCATACTGACTAATGCCTGCTCTTCAGCAACAAAGGACGTTGTAACATTCAGCAACGGGACATTAAACAATTTTGATACCAAGTTAAACACTGATACTGACACCCCAACTGCTGCTAATTCAGTTGACCCTGTAAGTATGACAAAGGAAATAGATGAATTTTCAATAAAACACTGACTTACACATACTACTCTAGGACTTCTAATCATGAACTTCAACTATACAAGAAAATTCCATAATACATTGCTCTCCCCAATTGCAAGAAACAACAATATTATCTCTTCACATACTTGTCCACAAGGATAATCCTAAAGCCTCGTACATTGGTGAATCTGGCTTCTAAACATGTGTAGGATGGTCGATTGCACAATGCTCCTTAGTGAAAGAAGACCCCAAATTTTGATATTTACTTATATGAAACAAAGAGAATAATCATTGATTAATGATCAAATCTTCAATTTTATCATAAAATTAATAATCAATAAAATATATTGTTGATTAAAATCATATTTATATCTTTATAAAAGTGATTTTAGGGCCAATTTTACAAATTGCTTTGACCAAATTTCACTGTTAGCATTTGTAGCCCCAGCTAGCCAGCTGTGGCCTTGTGCACTAGGTTGGTGAACTATGAATTTATGATAATGTTGGTAATCTCAGTATCTCACACACGAGAGGGTAACATGAGACAAAATTATTGAGAGAAATTATAAGCACAAGTGCGCTACTAGACATCACTTTTAATATCATTTCTTGTAAATTTCCTCATCAACATGGATTCAAACAAAGAAACACACAACCAAATTACTCGAATTGCTAACTCCAATTGATTTAAATTAGTTAATTTCCGATGCCTCATAGTAGCTCGGAAGTTAATAGCATATTGAAAAAAAGAATATGCCTTCATTTTCCTTACAATTTGTTAAACGCGGGTCTGGGCCATACCCGCAAACCAAGAGAGAGAGTTCACTTCACAAGTCTAAAGGAGGTTCCATCCCAAAACCATATGGCAATAGGAGGAGTAGCCCCTTAGCCTTATAAAGTGTTTAATTCTCTCTTCTTCAACCAATGTGGGACACTTGATACCATGTTAAACGCGGGTCTGGGCCACACCCGCAAACCAAGAGAGAGAGTCCACTTCACAAGTCCAAGGAGGTTCCATCCCAAAACCATATGGCAATAGGAGGAGTAGCCCCTTAGCCTTATAAAGTGTTTAATTCTCTCTTCTTCAACCAATGTGGGACACTTACATGTGGTGACACTTGAGACGTTTATTCTTCAACACAATTACAATTATCCAAGTGCCTTGAAGCAAGGCTCTACCTAGACGGCTAGACCGGCCGACCCGCTGGGATCACATACGCAATTACTTGTTCAAGACATTACAAAGAAAATGATTTCCTCAATACCCTTCTATTAAGTTGCAAAAAAAATGCCATTATACATACAAAATCATGAGCTAGATTCAAAAAAAAAAAAAAAGGTAAAATAGAAAAGGAAATGAAAATACCCAAATGACCAACAAAAGCAGTATCAACAAGAGAAGTGATGGGGTCAGCAGCTAAAGCCAAAAGAGTAGGCAATGCAATCGACAATATCTCCCGACCAAGATCATCCAATTTAACTGCATCTCTGCAATTTAACACACACAGGAAAAAAAAAAAAAAAAATCAACCAAAAACACTAATAATTCATGTAATATCATCACAATTTTCCAAAAATTGAACAGTACCTGAAGCGAAGAAGTGGAGGTGATTGTAAATTAGAGTTAGAAGAAGATGAATTTGAAGGAGGAGGAGTTGAAGATTTGGGGTCTTTGGATTTGGGAAGAGCTCGAAAACGAAAAGGGGATTTAGGGTTTCGATTGGAAAAATTAGAATTGAAGAAAGGAATTGCGCGGGAGAATGGAGAGATTTGCAGGTGATTACTGAAATGGCGGGAGTACGAATGAATGTCGAAGAGATGATAAGAAAGAGAAGAAGCAACAGTAGCAGTAGTAGCCATTTTTTATTTCTGGAAAATTTGAAGAATTGAAGAAGATTTTTTTAATTTTCAAGTAGTGGGAAGTTGGAAGTTGGAAGTTAGCAACTAATTTAACGGTGGATTTGGATTGTAAACTTGAATCCTTAATTTGTACTCCCTTTCGGGTTTTAATTTCTTGGTCGGAAATAATATAATTTCTTTGAAAATTATTTATCATCTTAGACGCTTTTTCTTTAATCCAATTTAGTATTTACTGTAATTCAATTTTCTCGCTTTGTTCTCTCCGTATGTGAGTCTTTTTTCTTATTTTCTGGATTTTTTTATTCTCATATATGGATGAGATTTTTATTTTTACAGTTTTAAGGAAAATTTTTCATGAACTACACGCTTAATAGGGTTATTTGGAAACAACTATCCACTAAAAAATTTTATCAAAAAAACTACCCCTAAATTTAAAAAGTTAGAGTAGCACTACCCATTTGCATTTTCCGGCGAGAATGTCCGTGCGTGGGCCGACTTTTTCAATTTTTCCCCGAAAAGACACGATGCAATGACAAACTGGACCTTAATTCGTAACCCTAGGATAACCAATTTGAATTAAAAGCAGCAAATTCAACCAATTTCAAATTATCCCCAATTTCAAATTATCCCCAATTTCTAAGAACCCCAATTTTTCTAATCATTACACCCTAACATCAAAATTCATAATTAATGGATTAAAAGAGAAGAATTACCTATGAATTACATACCCTACTTGTTTTGACTTCTTCAATTAGGGATTTTCAAAAGAAAAATTGAAAAAGTGGGCCCCACACGGCGGACTTTCTCGCCGGAAAATGCAAATGGGTAGTGCTACTCTAACTTTTTAAATTTAGAGGGTAGTTTTTTTGATAAAAATTTTTAGTGGGTAGTTGTTTCCAAATACCCCTATTAAGCGTGTAGTTCCTCACAATTTTTCCCAGTTTTAATTATTGAGAACGATGTGATCTGGATTCACATGGGTTTAGGTCTTATCATCTATTTTATATCAAAACATTAGTGCGAAAATGTGACAGTCTTTAATTGGAAAGATGCAAAAAATATCGAAAATCACTATTCGCATCAAACTTGAAGCGATGGAGTATGACATGTATCGAAAATGCAAAAAATTACGATATTAATTGTAAACATTGTCATATTTCCGATACATTTTTTTAATTATAGATCTATATTACTATTGTAGATTTCGTATGGATAATTATTAGCGAAATTATTTTTTTTCCGTAAAAAAATTGATTCATGTTACGGAGTATTCCTTTTTATTGAAAAAAAAAAAATCAATGTTATTCTTTAAACACAAAGTAAAATATACTCACGTGAGTACTTGTTAGAATTGTCTCAATCAACTCCATATTTAATTAGTTTGTGAAAAACAAATATTTTATAAAATTTTATTTATTGTTTTTATAACCTTAACTTTGGTTAATTTTCTTTAAATAATTCTAATTTTAAGGGTATTTACTTTTATAAGGCCTAGATGACCGATGACCTGAAGAATGGATTAAAGTTTTTTTTTTTTTTAAAATGTCACGTGTCACATGATTATTGGTTCATGTGTTTTTCCCTCTCCTTCCTTCCCCTAACCTTTTTCTTTTTCCTCCCCCTAAATTTTTGGTAGCCCACCTAGCCACCTCCTATCCCTAATCAGTCCCTCACCAAAGACAAAACCTCCCTAGCCACCACTCACCCTCACCGAAACCATCTTATCCAACACCCACCCTCGCCACCATCCACCCTCACTGAAACACCCATTTCTTCCCCCCTACCACCCGAAAGCAACCCACCACCACCTAAAGCCATCCCCACAACCAACCCCTCAAAAACACCAAACAAGGGATCCAACGCATTCAACGAAAAACAGCAGCATTTCATTCTTTTCAACGACATCCGTCGTGTCGGCAAGTAGAGTGCCACAATCCCCCCACCTTCACCGATACCACCTTTGCATCACCTTCGCCCTCAAACTTCGATGGTTGTTGCGATGCAGGGGTTATGAATTATTTTTTAATTTTAGTAATAATATAAACTGAATATTTGAAAATCTTTGCCATTTTACAATAGTGACACGATTCTTCACTCCTACTTTGCATAATATGCTCAAATACAAAAAGGCCCAATATCTTTAGTTTTTTTGTCCTCTTAAACTATCTTGGTGGCCAAAATCTAGAAATTAATCTTTATTGTACATTTGGAAAATTGGAACAATCTCAATGATATTCCAATCATATCATAGTATTTTAGGTTTAGCAAAACGAAACACTAATCCCAAAAGGTTATAAATAGCTCCAAAAGTGTATCATTTAGGACATGGAGACTCATATTAGATCAAACATGCTCAAAAGGTCTCACTTCTCTCTAGTTTTTTTTCAAGACTATTTTTTACTCGAAATAAATAATGTATATTTTATTTAAAGTGTATTTTTACTGTTAAAGTATTAGATTTACTATGTACAAGAACGAAAGGAGTGAGATGATTACAAACAACTCATGGTCTTTTTTAATTATATGATTATTAATTATATGAAAATTTTAGGTGGGTTTAAATATAAGATTATTAATTATATGATTATTTTACAAAAAATCTATATTTTTATAAGTATTTTGAAATAGTAAATTAGTTCTAAGTTATTTAGTCATTATTCCTTATTGAAAAAAAAAAAAAACAAATAAACAAACAAAAACATACGAAATACTAGCTATTGTCAATAATCTTTTTAACCGTACAAATTAAAAGTCTAGTCCAAATTACCTTAAAGCCCAACTTTACATCTTATTTCTTACAAATTTTTCTATGGACCCTGATCCACCTATTCTATATGGACCAACACTAAACGAACGCTTCTCTTAACTAAACACAGCTTCACTTTCTTCTCCAAATCCCGCCATCTTAGCTTCTTCTTCATTTTTTTTCCCTTCTTTATAAGATCTCTATTTCCCCTTTTTAATCTGATTATTTTATTTCTTTTTCGATCATAATTCTTTTTTTTTTTTCATATTCTTCTCTCTCCTCTGTTCTTTGATTTTTTTTCCCTTAATTTTTTCCATTGGTTTGTTGCATTTAATGTGATGGCAATCGTTGAAATTCCCAAAGAGATCAATCAAGGTTAGTTATTCTGAATTCATTGTGATCAATATTGATTTAGTTTTTGTTTTTGAGATGAATTTATGGATTTAATCCTTGTTTTAATTTTATTTGAATTTCTTGAAGCTAATCTTATCGATTTCAACCGATTATGATCAATTTCAAGCCATTTTGATCGATTAATTGAAATATTTGATTGTTCTCATTAATTTGATCGTTCTTATTAATTTGTATGAATTTTTATTAATTGATTGTTTCAAAATTAGTTATATGCACCACGTCTATACTTTTGAACATTTGGTAAAAAAATCTGAACGATTGCAAATTTTGAACATTTAGTAAAAAAAATCCGAATTATACATCGAAAAATTTGAACATTTAGTAAAAATATCTGAACAATCGCAATATACCACGCCTATAATTTTGAACATTTAGTAAAAAAATATCTGAACGATTGCAAATTTTAAACATTTAGTAAAAAAAAATCCGAATTGAACATCAAAATTTTTGAACATTTAGTAAAAGTATCTGAACAAATCACAATGTACCACACCTATACTTTTGAACATTTAGTAAAAAAAAAAATCCGAAATGAACATTGAAAATTTTGAACATTTAGTAAAATATCTAAAAACTTTGCAATGTACCACGCCTATAGCTTTGAACATTTGGTAAAAAAATCTGAACGATTGCAAATTTTGAACATTTTGTAAAAAAAATCGAATTTAACATTGAAAATTTTGAACATTTATTAAAAATATATGAACAATCGCAATATATCACGCCTTTACTTTTGAACATTTAGTAAAAATTCTGAACAATTTCAAATTTTGAACTTTTGGTAAAAAAATCTGAACATTGCAAATTTGGAACATTTAGTAAAAATATCTGAACAATCGCAATGTACTACTGCACGCCTTGAAATCGATCAGATTAGCTTCAACAATTCATCTTCATCTCTACTTGTAGAATAATTTGTTGGGTCTCTAAAAAATGTGAAAAATGTTTTTAAATTATATACAAATTGCAAAAATTTAACTAATGAAGAAATTTAATTAACTGTTAATTACAAATTCAAAGAAACTTAAAGAAATTTTAGGTTCAGAAATTTTATTTACCTTTCTGCATGTGTTTCTTGTTTTTCTTCCATGGCGATTCTCGAATTTGCATTGCAAAGGAGAGAGAAGTTTTTCAACAATTGTAAGAGTAAATGTTTATAATTGAATCTTCTGTCAATTTTGTTGGAGTGGAAAGAAGGAAAATCGAGAGTTTGGGCCACGTAAAATGAGTTTCGTATTGTATTTGAGCTGGTGGTCCACCTATTTTAGATGAACCAAGGTTTACAATAGACCAATTGCTTATTTCTAACCCTTGGTATGTATTGGGCGCCTAAACAAGTCATCCTTATTTAATTTGAATTAGGGAATCCAAAACCCCACTTCTTATTATTTATCCACCTTTTTACTCCCAAATCTCACGTTCAAGTTGGCTGGCAAACGGATCAGGTCGGGTTCGTGTTCTGGTCAATTGATTTCGGGTCAGCTACCCCCCAACCGGAAACTTTGATCAATTTAAGTTTTTGGGTTGAGAACCCCAACATGAACCTGATATTTTCGGGTTCGGGTCAACCCGAAAATAACCTTATTTGACCTGATTTATTTATTTGGGTTTAAATCAAGTTAATTTGACCTGATATTATCCGGGTTCGGGTCAACCCGCATGTAACCTGTTTTGACTTGACTTTAATTTTTAATTACATTATTTATCAAATCTAATTAAAGGTTAAATACCAAAATATAGTATAATAATATTACAACCAGAATTCAAAAGCAACCAATGTTTTTTATTTTTTATACTAACTTTATACATAACATAGTTCTCAAACAAATTGCAATGCTGGAGAATTGAAGCAAGTTGAAGCAGGGGACAATGTATGTGGCGCGTATAAGGATCCAAATCTGCTAAAAAAAAAGAAATTTATCAATAATAAAGGACTCAACCCCTACAATACAAAAATATAACAAACACAAATAACAATCAAAACAAAAAAATACAATACCGTATATTATGGTTTGAATAGAAATTAAAACAACATCAAAATAGGCTTTTAATAGCATAGAAAAACCAAAAAGTATAAAAAAAATACAAGCCAAAAACATGCTCATAAAATTAAACTGAATAACTTAAAAAAAAAACATCTAACCCATCAATATAAATCTAAATTATATGAACAAGACAACAACAACAACAACAATAGACATGCAATACCATATATATAAAAGAAATTAAATCAAAAATTATATGAACATGTATAATTTATGTCAACAAAACAACAATAGAATTTAACAACATCGTTTTTCAGCATATAATAACAACAAAAATTTAAATGCACACCGTATTATAACAAACAAACAAAAAAAGTATAAAAGAAAATTTTGAAATAACAGATTACCTTGAAGGGTGAAGGGGTGAATGTTTAAACATTTAAACCATGAAGGAGAGGAAGATCTAAGGATGGAAAAACCAAGATAGATTGATTTGGGGGGTTTGATACGCTGAAAACTGAAGAAAGGGAGGTTTTTTTTTTTTTTTTTTTTTTTTTTTGGGAGGAAAAGAGAGAGTGAGAGACTAAAACGGGACATTTAGGATTTTAGATACTAGTTACATTTAGGCTTGGGCAGAATTTTAATCAAGTTTGTTCATTTTTTTTTCATTTTTTAAGTTTTTTTTTAATTTTCGGGTTGAAATTAACAACCTTAACCTAACCCATTTAACTATCTAGTCGGGTTCGTGTCGACCCATTTAAGTTTTCGGGTAAAAAATCTCAACTCAAACCCGCTTCTTCGTGTCGGGTTTTCGGGTCGGGTCAGCTTTTGCCAGCCCTACGTTCAAGTGTTGCTGCTAATGGCATCCTTCTTATTCCTCCTGTTTCACGATCAACCAGAAAAAAAAAACTATCGCTTGCTGCCGACGCAAGACCACCGTCGGCGACCCTATTGCAGCACCACCGTCATCGCATCAATTCGCCCTCTTCTTCTTCTCTCTTTCCTTGCTTTTTTCTTTTTCTTTTGTTAAATTATATCAAGTTTCAATTTTTAATAAGTTTTGTTGCTATTATTATGATTTGATTGTGTATATGAATTGTAAAAGACTACGATTTATAAATTTTACTATGTTTAATTTAGTGACTAAAATTTCAGATCTAAGTATGAAAGTTGGGTTTAAAATCTTTATTTTTCATGGTTTAGGGTTTGAGACGTGTTGATTAAGTTATTTAATTATATTATGTCTAAATTATGTTAAACAATAATTATTTTGATTATAAATAAAATTTCAGATTTATTAAAGTTTCAATTTTAGGTTTAAATTGTATTAATTTCATATTTTTATGTTCTTAATCTTATAAAACAATGAGATCATGAGTATTTTATGATTATAAAGCCTTGAACTTTAACGTATAATCTCAAGAATTAATTTTCAGATTATTGTTTCATGTTTTTGTCTCTAATTACATTGAATTGGTGTATTTTTGGGTTTAAAGCTTACTAACTTAATCTATAATGTAGATAGTTTCCAATATTTCTATAATTTTTAGATTTTATGCATAAAGTAAATTTTTCAGATTTTTATAAAGCTTTAAACTTGCTGTAATTTCATGTACAAGGGTGTATTTTAAGGTTTTTATGAAAAAAACTTAAAGAACTATATATAAGCTTTTGATTTTAATTAAAGGAAAGGTTTTAAAGTGTTGTTTGATTGGATTTTGAAGGTTTTAAAGTAAGTTAGTATTGCTGTAAATTTGGTTGTGTGGGTATTAATTGAAATCTTATTGTTTGGTTTAGGAGAGGACCTTATAGAAGGTGATTTTTGTAGTAAGTAAAAGAGAAATCTAGAACAAATAGTATAAAAAGTAACAAACAAGATCAAAAATTGATCTCACAAAAGAGAAAGAGTACGGTGTGTCGTGAAGCAAATTCACTGACTTGAAAACGAAATTCCGACGCAACCAGAGTGCTCAATTGTATTTGTAAAAATTGTCACGTGTCATATGATTATTGGTTCATGTGTTTTTCCCCCTCCTTCCTTCCCCTAAACTTTTTCTTTTTCCTCCCCCTAGATTTTTGGTAGCCCACCTAGCCACCTCCTACCCCTAATCAGTCCCTCACCAAAGACAAAACCTCCCTAGCCACCACTCACCCTCACCGAAACTACCTTATGCACCACCCACCCTCGCCACCATCCACCCTCACTGAAACACCCATTACTCCCCCCTACCACCTGAAAGCAACCCACCACCACCTAAAGTCATCCCCACGACCAACCCCTCAAAAACAGCAAACAAGGGATCCAACACATTCAACAAAAAACGGTAGCGTTTCATTCTTTTCAACGACATCCTTCGTGTCGGCGAGTAAAGTGCCACAACGCCATTGTAATATTAAACAACATAGATATTTCCGTTTTAGAGCCTAAAAGGCACAAAATTTACTTCTAGGCAAGTTTGAATAATAAACATAAAGTCTAATAATTTGAATGACCACTTGAGATTAGATTGATTTAAGGATCCTGAACCAGTCGTCCAAAATTATCTTCCTTTAATGTGAATGCATGTACGTACTTGTAGGTCTTGATTAGCAAAATATAATGGTAATTGAAAATATATACGTGAAAAGAGAAGAATATACATAAACTTACCCTGATCGCTGCCAAGAACAAGAAAAAACAAGGATTAGATTTGTAGAGATCGCCTTGCTGTTTGAAAATAGTGTAGTGCACCCGGGTGCACCATGCGTATGGTGCACCCGGAAAGAACATTAGACATATTTTAAAGAACATGGGGAATAAAAAGAACATACTAGTGTTTGAAAAGAACATACCTTTGTTTGACAAAAGAACATGTTTGTGATTGACAAGAACATGACATTACAAAGAACATAAAGTTTTTACAAAAAGAACATGTTATTTTTCATGGTTACTCGAGTGGTTGAACGTGTTTGAAAAAGAACATTATATTTGACAAAAAAGAACATTTTGTGTTTGACAAAGATACAGGTGAGCATTGGGCGGGCCGGGGCAAATTTTGGGCCAAAGTTTTTGTGCCCAAACCCGACCAAAATGGTCCGGCCATGCGGGTTTTTCGGGTCGAGTAAAAAAAATCAACTAAAATGCATAAAAACGCATTCCCAAACCCTCCCAAATAAATTAAATTTACGGGCCGAGTCCGACCCGATTTGGGGGGTGAAAAAATTCCACCCAAAACCCATCTAATTAAAATCTGGTCGGGTTGGTCTAACTTTGATCACCTATAGCCAAAGAACATAAAGTCTTTACAAAAAGAACATGATACACTAAAGAACATGTTCTTTTTCCTGGTTACTCGGGTGATTGATTTTTTTTTTTTTTAATTTTTTAATGTACATTTTTTTTATGCAAAAGAGGGAAATCCTAAAACACAAAACAAAAGAATATTACACCACCAAACGTGGCAAGGCCACTCCCACTATATCCTCCCAAATTAGGTCCTTTATTTCGATAGGAGGATCATCGAAATAAACTACCTTTTCTTGGAGAATAACACCCATATTAGCAAGCTTATCCGCAACTCTATTCCCCTCCCTAAAACAATGAAAAATAGAAAAATAAGTACCAAAAGAATTACAAAGACTACGACAATTATTAATGATGTGCACACACTCTCCGTGCTTCTGATTTTCGTTGATGATGGCCTCTACACATGCTTGATTGTCCATTTGTACTATGAGTCGTGGAATGCATACTTTCTTAGCCATTTTAAGTCCTTGTTCAAGTGCAAGTAGTTTAGCTCTATATGCATTGCATATTCCAAAGCTTGCTGCAAACACTTTCACACACCTTCCTTCAGCATTTTGAATTGTTCCTCCCCCTCTAGCAATACCAGGTGTTCCCTTTACAGCTCCATTTGTGTTCAAAGTATACCAATTTGCTGGTGGGGCAATCCAACAAACTTCTTTCCTTTGCTTAGGATGTTGAGTGACTCTAGGAGACAGAACTTTCGGCTAAGAGAGTATTTCCCAGATTTCTTCAGCCTGCCCTCGAATAAACAATGCTTTATCAACATGAATCTCTTCACTTCTAGAAAAAACCTTCATATTTCTCCATCTCCACAACCACCAAAGAGTGGTTACAAAACATGTTGGCCATTTATCTGAGTAACAGGGGTCCTTTGCTTCCAAAATTTTCACCATCCAATCACTGAGATTTCCAGCAAAAAAGAAGAGGAAAGAGTTGTAGCACCCACCTGTGTCCATACCTCTCCAGCTGCTGGGCAGTCTCGAAGAAGATGTAAGAGAAATTCCTCCACCCCAAGATTACAACTATGACATGAAGGATCATCTGTAAGTTGCCTCATAATCCTATTGGTATTGCACAAAATTCTATCATGCAACACAAGCCACATAAAGGTTCGAACTCGTTGTTGTATTGGAGCTTTCCAAACCAGATCCCACTTAGGGTCTCTTGGTATAATGTCATCTTCACGCATCAGATGTATAACATTCTTGACTGAAAACTTTCTATTACTATCCCCATTCCAGTATCGAACATATGAAGTTTCAGGATCTTCAATAATCGAATGGGCTGTAATTTGCTTCAAATGTTGCGCATGGAGTAGATGAGCAAATAGCTCCCACCTCCAACCTTGGCTATGGTCCCACATCTCGCCTACAATTGGACCTTCAATAGAGCTTGGGATAGCTGCTACTACAAATTCACGAAGAGGTTTATCAATGGCCCAACAATGCTCCCAAAACAAAGTACTCTAACCATTCCCAGTAGCTAACTTCCAACCCTTCTTTATCCAATTTGCATTATCAGTAATTCCAAGCCACACATTAGACATATTAGTGGTAGGCATGAACATATCAATGTCACATCGCCCCTTACAATACTTGGCACGAAGGACACGAGACCAAAGCGCATCGAGTTCGATAAGAACGCGCCATCCAAGCTTGGTGAGGAAAGCTGAATTTGCCTGTCTTGCTGATCGAATACCCAAGCCCCCTTTATCTCGTGGAAGTTTCAGAGTATCCCATGATAGTAAGTGAATTTTTCACTTCTAGGCATGAACATATTGTATAATGTAAAGAACATATTGTTCAAACTCAAAGAACATAATAATCAAACTTAAAGAACATATTATGCTTGCGTTCTTTATAAATATCTATAATATTCTTGTTTTTGCTCATGTTCTTTTAAATATATCTAATGTTCTTTCCGGGTGCACCATGCGCATTGGTGCACCAACCACACATTATTGCTGTTTATTTAAAGAAAACAAAGAAGAAAAGTTTGTAAAAGCAAAATAGAAGTTGGAATGAATACATTAAAACATGTGTTTTGATGTTGAATAACTCATTATTCCATATTAAATGATTAAAGGTGATAAGAAGTAATTATAAACTTGAAATAAACAAAGAGAAAGGGACTAGAAACTGCTATAAAGTTTGTGGCCTCATAGATTATACCACCGCGCGTGGTCGAACAATTCCTAAACAAATGCCTTTAAATGCCTAGATTTATTGAATTTAAATGTGTTTGATTGATTTTGAGAGTGTTTTGAAAGAGTTTTGAGAGAGAATTGAAAGAAGAATGCTCAAACTCACAAGTACGCAAATTGCAAATGAGCCAAAGTTGGTCAAAAAGTCGAATTTAGGGGTCTACTAGGTTAGGTCCCGTGCCATACATGCACGGTAATATTCAATAACTATTTTAAATTATTGCTTTTAAAAATTAATTTATTATGGAAGAGTCTAATATTAGCCGAATAAATATTTTAAAACAGGCATATATTTATATTTATATACGGTATATTTCACCAATACATTTATATCATTTTCTTCTTGTTAACCAAATGAATATGTTAACAATATGTATTCAACCCATACATAGATCTCCTTTTTACCCACTATTATTCATTCTTTCATACAGTATATTTTTTCAATAATCAGCTGGTAAAAATATTTTTTCATATCTTTCCTAGCAAGCTTTTCACACATAGTTGTAAAAATGGTAGAGTTGTACATAATAATATGTATGTAACAATTTATGTTTAAAATTTGATTTGATTTTTTTTTTTACTTAAGTTTATGGTATCAATATATATTGAGATATGATTTTTTTTTTTTTTTTTTAAAAAAAAAAAGAAACTAAAAGACACACTAGAAAATGACACTTGTCATTTTTGGTGTGTCTTGTAGTATATAGTTATTGATTGATTGATTTATAGGACAGAGTCACGTGGAGAGCACGGGAGTGAGCGGACTACCACCCAAGTGGGCGGTTACACGCCCAAATGGGCGAATATCCGCCCAAATATCCCTTTCCTTTTTTGGCTCTGATTCTTGATTCCATATAACATATTTCCTTGATTTTATTTCATCCGATTTTATACGTCTTCCTTATAGCATTGATACGTGACTTCACTTGCAAGGGTTCACGTACGTGTCTAGGTTTGTGCTCCAGAACGTTCCGTACGTTCACCTTTCACCGTGATCGATTTTGTTTATTTTGTTTTTTTTTGTCAGTTTTTATTAATTTATGAATTTTTTTTTATTAAAACTCCGACTAACTTTATTGTTAAAAATGTTTTTATTTTTATGAAAATGCTTTTAATTATTTTGGAAAATATTTTATTTATTTTGAAAAAGCTAAATAAAGATGAAAAAGGCTAAAAAATTCTAGAAAATTCTAAAAATATATCTAAAAATAAAAGAAAAATATTGAACGGTAAAAACATGTTTTTGGGGCACTCTAGGCTTAGAACCATTGTCTCGGCTTTTAAATCGACTCTGAAAATCTGACTTTTGATATCATAGGCATTGCTTGAGGCAATTTGTTTTGTTTAATCTTTGTTCTTTAATTTTTATTTGCATCATTTTTCTTTCGAAGAAATTGCAAATTGAATTATTTTTCCTTATTTTCCTTTTAGAGTAATTTTTTTTCTCTACTTAGATTTGATTACATTGGTCTCCTTTTTTTCTAGCTCTTAATCTCTCTCCTTTTCTCAGAACTAACCTAACATACTTTCAATTGTTTTTTTTTTTTTTTTTTTTTTTGCAAATGAGCCGTAAGGGCAATAGATATTTACAATGAAGGAGGGGGAATATGAGGATTTGAACCCCTAACGACAAGAATTAAAGGTGGAGTAGTTAGAGCCACTGCTCCAAACCCCTTCCTCATAATGTATATGGTAAAAGTCATGTGAAAAAAAAACATTTAACATTTATAAATCTAGCTTCAATAATTTTAACTAGTGATAATATGCTGGCTCCTTTTTGAATGATGAAAAACAAGGTAAAGTTATTTTACAGGTGCAATGCAGGCTGTAGAAACCAGCCGAGATAGTAACTGTTTCCTATGAACATTGTTATACTCCCTCCGTCCCCAAATGATAGTTACTTATGGCCTATTTTTAGTCCCAAATTGATAGTCCCATTTGCTTTTTTCAAGAAACAATAATATCAATTTTTTTATAAAAAATTCCCTCCAATTGCAACAATATTTGTGCAAATTTAACTTTTCCATTTAAATTTTATTTTTCAATGTACTTTTATTACTTTCTCTCTCTACTAATTTACATACCCATGTAAATTTATCTTTTCAATGTAATTTTACTACTTTTATTTAAGTTTCTTAATTCTCGTGATTTTTGCCCATAAGGGACTATCATCTGAGGACGAAGGGAGTATTAATTAAGTTTTTTCTTGATAACAAACATATACCTATGCACAGAATGGTTTTCCGTACTGATGGGTTTCATAAATGGCACCCATTTGATGAGTATTTAGGTTGTTTTCACCTTCTTTTCATAGCTTTCCTTCTTAATAAGTGCTTAGTTTTATGCATTTTCTCTTTATTTTACCTTTCTCTCTTATTTTGTGGTTTTGTGCATTTTGATGGTTTTTCTAGTGTTTTCTCCTTTATTTGCTCTTTTTTTTGTGGTTGTAGGTATTGTATGAGGTTCGAGTCTTGATGTTGATGGTTTTTTAAGTTGGAAGACACATTTGGAGTAAGCTTATTGCATTGGGGAAGCTCAAGGTGCAAGGAAGTGGATTCTCCAAGTTCTAGCTCTTGCGCTCTCAAGTCGTGCTCTCATAAAGATGTGGTGTCGAACCCACCGTCAAGCTCTTTTGGATCTGCCAAGTTTAGTGTCCATCATCATCATTCTATGCGCACATTCAAAGACCCTTAGCGAACGCACGAAGCATCGAGGAAAACCGAATAAACCCAGAGGAACGTGGGCGCGCAGCCCAGCCAGTGCGGGCGTGCCTTTCCGGGTCCCTGCTTCGCTCGTCTTCGTTGCGCGCCTCTTATATATACCTTTGTAACCTGATTTTTAGGGGGAGTTTTAGAATGAATCTTTAGACATATTTTTTTTATCACAATTTTAGCTTAGTTGAGAGTTTTCTCTTTCTAGTTTTAGGGTTAGTTTAGGAGTAGATTTAGAGAGAGAAAGTAAGGAATTTTAATGGTGCTTGATAGGTTGATGATGCAAGGGTGACAATTGTGTTGAAGATCTTCTCTATTATCAATGAGCATTTCTAACTCTATCTCATATTATTGCTTTGTTCAATATACATGATTGTTTGGTTTGATTTTGATGTTTGATTCATGATTAGTGTAGTTGTTCTTGATATTTTGTTGCTTCTTGATTTCTTTAGTTGTTTGTTACTTAGATGATGATGCTTGATTAGTTGTTTGGCTAGGGATAAGGTGAAACTTGTATGATTGATTGATTGTGCTTAATTTGGGGATTGTGTTGATTAATTGTAGAGATTAAATTGATTAATGGATATTGTGTATGTGTCTAGTTTGATTAGGCCTTGAGAATTATGCTAGATTGCATTGTAGTTTCTAATGATGTAATTATCGATTGGTTTGGATTGTGATTCTTCAGTTTGTTATTCGTAAAGACCACTAGTCTAACGATTAGGAGATAACTCTTTAATTCTAATTGATTGCTCTTATAATTAGTCTTTGCAACCATTGATTAGCATGCTTTTCCCAAGTTGTTGCAAATGATCATGATTACTTGTTGATCCCCATTCCCTAGTGCTTTATTTGTTTGGTTCTTCATTTTGGTAGTTAGTTAGTGTTAACTTCTTTACCCTAGACTTCGACCTAGCTTAGGCACATAATTGAAAGCACTTGAACATAATCGTTCCTAGTGGTTCGACCCTTAACTTACCTCTATACTTGTATTTGGGTTTGTTAAGTGATTATAAATTTTGTTTGGCTTAGGGAGGATTAGTCAAACGACCTAGTTTTTTCCCTCGCCACGTACAGATTTTGATATGCTGGTTGGGAACATGTCGAACTGTTCCCCATAAGGAAAGATCTAAGACGGGTTTAAGGGGTTCATTGAAACACATATATTTTTGGAAAAATGGATTGATTTTTGTTATAAAAAATAAATAAATTTGTCACAAAGGATATTTTATGTCCACTATTTTGTGAGAAAGGACCTTTTAAAAAAAGGGGGCAAGGAGAGACCAAAAATTAGTTTTTATTTGTGAGGAGGGACCATTGCCCGAAAAAGCGGATTTGACCCATTAACTCCAGTGTTGACCACCCTAGGCCTACCCCTTTCATGGAAGCCATCCCTTCCTCTTACCGCGAAAACCCCTGTTCTTTTAAGGTAGCCTTGCCTCCCCTACATCCCCACCCCCTCCCCTGCCAATGTCGGTGCCGACCCTGGCGCCCAAGCCTCCCCATGCTAGCGACCCTCCTATCCCCACTGTCTATCCTTCTCTTTCCTCCTCTCATTTCTATGCTTTTGCGTGAAGATCGATCTTTGTTTTCGTAAATTTTTCCACAATTTTACATCTAATTTGCTTTCAAAACTTTTAACACTCAATCAAACCCAATTTCTTCACAAACTCATCCTATTCCATACCCTTAATTCATTAACTCATTCAGAAATTTGATTTCATCCCTCTCGTTGCTCGGTTATCTAATCCCTAAATTCTAGGTTTTTGGTGGAGGAAATTGCATGAATTTTCACTGTAATCGGTGTGGAGGAAAGGGAGTGGGGGTGGGGAAAGAGGAGGAGCGGGTTGTCGTGAAAGGGGTGGTGGGTGTCGAGCAGTGGAGACTGGCCGGAGAGGGAGAGGGGTGGAAAGGGTTGGTAAGTTTGTCTTGAAAGGGAAGAGGGAAGAGGGAAGAGGGAGGCAGTGGGGGTGGGGGTGGAGGAAAGAGGTGGCTTCCGTGAAAGAGGTGGGGCAAAGGTGTTTTCGAGCATAGGTCCCTCCTCACACAAAAAAAAAAAAATCCCATTTTTGGTCCCTCTTTGCCACCTTTTCTTTTAAAAGGTCCTTTCTCACAAAATAGTGAACTTAAAAGGTCCTTTATAACAAATTTCCTTATAAAAAACAAAAATTAAATAAGTTTAAAAGCATAATGCGGTATTGAAACTTGATGTACGCGTTGGCTTAGTTGGTTAAACTCCCAAATCATGGGGCCCGAACAATCCTAGCCTATTAGGTGTAGACACCCATTTGTGTCTCCCCAAAACCAAACCCGGTGATGAGTACCTTTCACGTCGATTCATAATCGAATGAAGCGAAAGTGTGGAAAGTCTAGTGTTGCGGAAAGTTTTAATTCTTTTCTATTCTCTCTATTTTTGAAAACTTATTTTAAGAAAACAGCCAATCCAGTTTGGTTGGTCCATGATATGTGTCCAATAGTAGTGTAGTTGGATGGGGCTTGCAAAGACCTTTCCAACGATATATTATAAGCCCAATTCCGATGAATATTGAAGAAGTTATGGCCAATTTATTAAACTGGGCCCGGTTTGAGCTTTATGTACGGCCCAATGATCTAGGGGAGGGCCTAATATGATTTATCATTCCTAATGCAATTAGGAATGGTTTTAGTCTTCTAGATTCTTCTAGAAGGTTCTTTTCATTCCTAATTCAATTAGCATTGATAAATTGACTTTTGTTGACTTTTCAGAGTTTTAATCAAAATCAAATAGCATTTTTGAGGGAATTATATGATTTTATCCTCCAGTACGGTAAACTTATCGAATTTTCAAAAACGCGTTAAAATCAGGCTTGGCGCCTAACCCCAGGCCTGGCGCCTGGCGCTAGTGTTGGTGCCTGGCGCCAGCTAGCCAAGGTTGGCGCCAGCTCTGTTTTCTGAGCGTCAGACTTTGTTTTGTTTAATTTATCTTTTTGGCTGATTTTCTCTATAAATATCGTATTAAAAAACTCCGTTTTGATCATCTACAATCATCTACATTCATTCATTCACCAATTCTCACAAATTCATCACCAATTCTCATCATTCACGAGTTCTCGTCTACAATCAGTTTTAATTAGCATTCTCTTAATCATTCAATTCTTTCTTTCTTTCTCTTTTCCAAATCTTGCTTTTACATACAAAATTCTGCATTCGCAAGATCTAGAAACACCTAGCCATATTCGAAGTTGCCTTCGCTCTAGACGTGAAAGGTTTAATTTCTGAGGCTTTGGTCCCAAATCTCTATTTCAATTATTTAATTTAATTGTTGTTTATTATTTTCCTTGAAGTTACTAACGTGTGTATTTTGTTATTAGAAAGAGGTACGAGGCATCAAAGTAAGTGCTTTTATGATTTTTATTGATATTATGATGTAGATATCATGTTTACATTGTTATTATGATATTCCTAGTATCATGTCTAGGGTAATTTTAATATTAAATATGATTATTATGATTGTTGTGATGTTTCCTATATTCTTCCTAATATTTATGATTGTTATTATCATGTTAGGGCTAAAGATTTGATTTTTATTGCTTAGTGACATGCTAGGGTTTGTTATTAATCTTGTTAGTATCATGCCTAGGATCTTGCTATTATTATGCTTTAACATGAACATGATTATGATTATAATTATTATAATTGATGATTATGAATATTATTATTATTATTTTGATGATGATTATTTTATTTATGATGATTGTGATTATTATAATGATTATTTATTATGTTGCTTGATGCTTATTTATTGTTATTGCTTGATCACACCTTTATTGCATGTTTAAAGGGAATTGGTACTTGTAATCGCGCTTAATAAGATATTTAATAATCTTGTTAGGGTTAATTGTGATTATAATTTCAAGTGATCGCCAATAATAGTTTGTTTGTGCATTAATATTCAACCAACATAGATAAACAGGTTTAGGGTTAATCCTATTGATTGCATGTTAATTAGAAAGCGCACATGAATACGATCAGAATAAAGTAGAGGCCTATTATTAGGGCAGGTTCAATCTCTTTTAGGTTGGATTTGTACCGTCATCCCCGAACCCTTATTTGGTTTTAGACCTTATGGAGTTGACGATCTCTTGGATCGTTAAGGGGTGTAACCTTCACCTCGTGAACGGTTTACAAGTTCCTAAAAAAACTTATTGGCGACTCTTTTGCTCTATCTTCTTCCCTTTTGGACGCCACCATACTTTAGTGTATGATCACAGTGGTGTTCGAGCTAGTGGGATTTAAAGGCTTGAAATTATTCCCTACAGTTTTTGGCGACTCCACTGGGGAGGATTTCTATTTTAATTCCTGAATTTGTTTCGGCAATGATTTAGAATGAGTGGATGAGACTCGAAAAGTTCTAAGTATTTCATGTGCGTAATTTTGATTAACATTATTGTCATATGCATAAAAAAGATCTCATTGGAAGACCATCCGTAATGAGTTAAAAACATAGGATTTTACACGTAGGAAATTTGAGGAATGTCTTTCACAACTAGGACTGAAATAACACCGCGCGAAACTGGAAAATTTTATCGAACACAGAAAGCTGCTGAGGCATGTGGGAAGTAGCGTCAGGGGCCAGAGCTTGGCGCCAGACTTTTAGCCGTAGCGCCAGACGCCAGTATTGGCGCCAGGCGCTACAGTTAAAAGCTGGCGCCAGTCTCTGATTGCTGGCGCCAATTTCCCCCAATACCGAGCCAGAAATATGCGTTCTAATTTCGACCGGTTTTTCGTATTGTTTGCTCGATCCTACTTCCTCATTGAATTTTTTCTCACTTTTCTGAAACCCATATGTGTTCTACATATGGACATAACCCTCTGGGAATTCATGCTCCATCTACCTGATTGAACGCTCCGTGCAACAAAGGGTACATCCGAGATATTGAATTAACCAAACCATGGAAGCGAGTTTTTTCTAAAACTCGCGGTGTCCCATCCACTCGCGCCAACTCTTTACGGTTAGGCTTCCGCGCGGTGCATCCGGACAATTAACCATGGACCCTCTATTGACTAAACCATATCCCGAACTTTAGACAACTAGAGCCATGGTTAGGTTGCGAACGCATTGCATCATATTGTGCCTACTTGTCTAATTGTGCATTATTTGTTGTGCATATATATCCTATGTTTCTCTTAACCGTTTGTTGACTTGTGTTGAGACTAAATAAATTAATGACTTAACGAGCTTTGCCTAATTAATTAATTAATTAATTAATTAATTTGAGTCAATAAAGTCTAATATTTTAATCGGAATTGACCTAGTACGACTTTAGGCATACCCTAGTTGACTAATAACACCGAAAACAGTCCCAGACTGAAGCTCCAATATTGGCGCCAAGGTCTGAGCTGTAGCGCCACACTATGGAGTGTAGCGGCTGACGACAGTTCTGTCGCCTGGCGCCAAGATCCACAGTGTGATGCCAGTCCTATCGCTTGGCCGACAGTTCGGATTATTGGTCGAGTCATCACCTAGGGTCTAATTAATCAGTTTTCTGTTTAATTCGGTTAATTTTGCTGTCAATAATATTTAATTGAATCAATGATCGAGTTTAGGCACTAAGTCCCATGGTCTTACACAAGAGTCCAAGCATGTCACTTACACTCAACGCACACACCAATACACATACTTTGACCATGATTAAGAGAGTCTTGTGTGCGCGTTTTTCCGTCATTTTTTTTAGGGGGGTAAGTCGGATATTAATCCTCCAATAAAAATAATAATACTTAGTTCCCTAAAAATATGTATATTATTTTTGCCAAAAATATGCACCCTTTTCTTTTTCTTTTTTCCCTTAAAATAAACCATAAAGTCAAGTTGATTCGAGTCGAGTAATTAAAACGCAAAATGGTTTAATTTACAGCGCGTGGTCAAGAAAGGAAGGACGATTAATCAAAGATAACCTCTTCGTACAAGTCCAGCTTTTTGACAAACCCATAGCTCGCAAGAGAAAAGCTAAGACTATAATGGCAACTCAAGAAGAAGTCAGTGATCTCAAGAACCAACTGGCTACTGTGACTGAGACACTAAAGCTTCTTGCACTTAGGATCAACTAACCCGTGAAGCAACAACAAATGGACCTCATGCAAGAGAGTTTAAGCAAGTTGTCTAGCGACTACAAGTTTCAAGAGCTTACATCACAAGGGGTCTCGGTGGACAAAGATCTTCTTCCGCAGAAGTTCAACGCCAACGACATCCCAAAATTCAGAGCAATTGACAACCCTTAATTTCATTTAAGAGCATTTGAAACAATAATGAGTATCAAGGGTATCGATAAGAAGGTCTTCCCTTCTCTGTTCTCACTATCTCTCGAGACCGTTTGCCAACAATGGTTCTTTTCTCTCGAGAAAGAAAAGACCTCTACCTGGGAGTCTATAGCAAACGCTTTCGTTGATAGGTACAAATGCAACATTCAAGTCGAGACTGACCATAGAGAACTTAAAATCCTCAAGCAGAAAGAGAATGAAGGCTTTACCTCTTTCTTTAACAAGTGGAGAGAAACCTCAGCAAAGATGATTGAGATGCCAAGTGAAAAAGAGTATGTGAGACTGTTTATCAAGAACCTCCAAGAAAAATATTCCAAGCATCTCAAGTATCAAAATAATCTTCATACCTTCAAGGCCGTTTATGACATTGGGATCAATATTGAAGATGACTTGGCTAAGTCAAAAGCTGCCAACAATAACTCCAACAGTGGCTGGAAAGGAAAGAAGAACGACAATCCTTCTTCTTCCAAAAACGCCCACTCAAATAATGTTAGCACCTTTAATTTAGGAGAAGTTCTTGCCATGAACAACCAAGGACAGAAGAAACCATTTAGGAGGAACTTCACTCCTATTGGCATGAGTTATGACACCGCATTTGATTGATTAGATGCAAAAGGTCTTATAACTCCTATTGGACCATTTGGGGACCCACCAGTTGAAAAGAGGTCGGTTAACTGGAACCCCAACGCACATTACAAGTATCACCAAGGTAGGGGTCATCTCACTGAAAGCTGTTGGAAGCTTAAGGAAGCTATCCAAGACCTAATCGACAACAACAAACTGCCGTTGCCCCCTGCCAGTAAGAATCCAAGCATCGACAATGCACCTCTAGCTCATACCCTGGCTATCTCCGATGAGGAAAACGAGGTTGACCCCTCCTCTCTCATTAAACCTGTCGAAGAAATCAATGCCATAGAAAAAGAAGAGGAGATCTTTTTCGATGTCAAGGATAACCTTCCAGAACCGGCGAATAAGGAAGATATACAACTGCTCAGACTGTCTATGAAGGAGGCATCGCAATTACTACGTGAAGCTCTCAAAGTTATGAACGAACTCCATAAGAAATATGATGAGCTTCCACTTCCGAAAGAGGAACCTAAAGAAAAATTCACACCAGTGAGAACGACTTATGAGGCAAAGCACTTTCCCTTACAAGTCACTGAAAAACCCAAGAAGAGCAATGGAATTTACACTCCAATTGGGATCCCATATGCGCAAATGTTTGAAATGCTCTCCGAGAGTGGCGAGGTCAAACCTCTCGAACCGAGACCATTCGAGTCATTGAAAAGGACAGATAGATATTACTGTCAGTGTCATTAATCAGGGGGTCACACTATAGAAAACTGTTTCAAATTCAAGGATTTGGTACAGAAAATGATTGATGAAAAGAAACTGGTCAAAGTTCAACAAGAAGAGGATACAACCATTAATGGAGTTTGGGACAGTGATGAAGAAGATGTCTATCTAAAGGACATAGTAGGACCTTCATCTTCTGTGTCATACACCACAGATGAAATTTGGGCCGAAGAAGACTCATCAATAGACGTCCTCACAAGATCTGGGAGAATGCAACCTCCCGTTTCAACACAACCTATGCCAACCGTACATCAAGTTCCCATACCTATCATCGAAGACAACGACATTGTTAAACAGTTTAAGAAGACAAAAGTTGAGATGAATGTGTGGAAACTTCTGGCAACATCTCGAGAACATAGGTTGGCTGTAATGAATACCTTGGATAAAATCGGGATAGATTCTGACACCACTCCTGAGGGACTAGCCAACTTCCTCACAAGTGACCTTCCTAGTCCGATTAATTTGATCACCTTTTCTGATAAAGATTTACCCCCAGAAGGTGACAAACATTACAAGGCATTAAACCTTACGGTAGTTTGCAAAAGGATGAATGTTCTTATGACTCTTGTAGACAATGGATCGGCTATCAATGTCTGTCCACTTAGAACCGTGAGGATGCTCGGCATAAGGGATGAAGACTTAACTCCGTCCACACAAGGAATAAGAGCCTACGATAATACTCGTCGTCAAGCTCTTGGCAAGATTACCCTAAATGTAACGGCAGGAGTAATAGAACATGCTACTACTTTCCAAGTAGTGGACATCAAAGCTTCATTCAACTTATTGTTGGGACGCCCTTGGCTTCATGATCTAAAGGCCGTCCCTCCATCTCTCCACCAACAAGTGAAAGCTATAGTTGGGGGAATTCCAATCACTATAGATGCTTCGCCAATGAGAATCAAATCTATAGAAAATCCAATTATTAATGTGGAACACGACGAGGATGATGAAGATTTATGGGGCTTTAACAAAGAAGTCTCCTTAATCCAGGAGGATGAAAGGACCCCTCTTTTCCATGACCCCCATTTCAACATGATTGTCAACGCCATGCTGGGATGACTTTAGGAAAGAAGAAAGGAATGGAAAAACCGCTGGAGTCACCTGGCCTCCCTAAGTTAGACACTTTCGGACTTGGTTTCGAACCGACTCGGAAAGATCTCAGGCGAGCCCAGGAAAAGTTGAAAGCACGTAGGGACGCTCGCATTCAAAAGAAAGCAATTCCAATGGATCAGTACCCCCTTACACTTAATGGTCAGTTCATAAAAGAAGGAGAGGACTATCCATGCCATGAATTTCCCGAGCCATTTGTTGTAAACGGCATAAGACAACCGGGATTCGAGGTTTTCTTGGATTGCTACTTCACTAATGAAATCCCAACTCCCGTCCAAAAGGAGAAAGAACCCCCATGCTTTGACTTTAACGTCATGGGATTACTGTTTAGGCGAGAAAAGAATGAGCCAACTTATGAAGAAGATAACTCCTCGCTCATTCAAACAGTCCTACAAAGTGAAAGCTTCGATCCCTCGAAACTAATTACTCCAGCTGAAGGATCACTACAAGGGTGGCGCAAGACTATCAAAGTGACTACTCCAAGCGGAAGGAAGATATCAATCACGATAAGACAGGGACCGATGTTTGAGGATTCGTCTGAGTCAGAGTCAGAGTCAGAGTCTTTCCCTTTAGAGTCTTCTAAGTCTTTAGTAGTAACACCTTCCCCTCTTATTTCTTCTCCTAGGATAGTTAGTGATCCAGTCCCTGAGGACATATCACTCTTTGATGTAATGATCTCAGAGTATAATAATATTTCTCATTCTCCTTACTTCTTGTGTTCTTCCCTAAACCAAGATGACGAGCATTGCTTAGCTAACGATGAAAAAGACAAAGAAATTATTAAAGCAATGGAAACACTCAAAAAGAAAACATCGGTAATTGAAGAAACTGAAACAATTGATATCTCGAATGATTCAACCCATAAAAGAGAAGTTAAAATCGGATTAACATTGAATAAACAAGAAAGAATCGATTTAATTAACTTACTTAAAGAATTTATCGATGTATTTGCTTGGTCATATGAAGATATGCCAGGCATTAATAGAGAAATAGCTCAACACACTATACCACTAATTCCAGGAATGAAACCTGTAAAACAAAAGTTGCGTCGAATGAAACCCGACGTAGCACTTAAAATAAAAGAAGAAGTTCAAAAACAAATAACTGCAGGTTTCATTAAGGTATCCAAATACCCCGAATGGGTCGCCAACGTCGTCCCAGTTCCGAAGAAATACGGAAGGGTAAGAATGTGTGTCGACTATCGAGATCTAAATAAGGCAAGTCCAAAGGACGACTTCCCTTTGCCACACATCGATATTCTGGTAGATAACACCGCAAATCACGCACTTCTCTCGTTCATGGATGGGTACGCAGGTTACAACTAGATTCTCATGGCAGAAGAAGACATGGAGAAAACAACCTTTATAATACCATGGGGCACTTACTGCTACACGGCAATGCCATTCGGGTTGAAAAACGCGGGTGCTACTTACCAACGTGCGGCAACTGCCTTACTCCATGACATGATGCACAAGGAAGTCGAGGTATATGTCGACGACATGATTGTAAAATCAAAAGACCGTCCAGGCCATCAAGTAGCCTTAAGGAAATTTTTCAAAAGGCTAAGAAAATATAATATGAGGTTGAATCCATCAAAGTGTGCTTTTGGAGTCACCTCAGGCAAGCTCTTGGGATACGTCATAAGCTCTAGAGGAATAGAGGTAGACCCAACCAAGATTAAAGCAATCATGTCCATGCCACCGCCCAAGACTGAAAAACAGATTCGAGGATTTATTGGCTGGTTGCAATACATAAGTAGGTTCATATCAAAACTTACGATGATATGTTAACCAATCTTCAAGAAGCTCAAGAAGAATGTACCAGTAATATGGGATGACGAGTGTCAAAAAGCCTTTGAAAAGATCAAAGCCTATCTCGCAAATCCTCCCGTATTAGCGCCAGCACTTCCCGGAATACCTCTTAGGTTATATTTGACGGTTACCAAAGAGACAATGGGAGCTATGCTAGCATAAGAAGTAGAAGGAAAAGAGAACGCAATCTATTACCTAAGTAAAAAGATGCTCGAATACGAAACACGCTATACACCGCTCGAGAAATTGTGCCTCGCCTTGGTGTGGGCCACAACTAAGTTAAGACATTACATGTTGGTGCATACCGTTTTCGTAGTCTCCCGATTAGATCCACTCAAATATCTATTCGAGAAATCTACACTCAATGGCCGCATTTCAAGATGGATAGTCAATCTAGCTCAGTTCGATGTAAGGTTTATGCCACAAAAAGCTATCAAAGGATCCGTGGTGTCAGACTTTCTAGCAGAATTTCCAATAGAAGACTCGACGCCAATACAAGACAATGAATTTCCAGATGAAGACCTAATGGTCACTGAAGATGATACTTGGACCTTGTATTTCGACGGAGCCTCAAACCAAAAGGGATATGGCGTCGGAGTACTACTAGTATCACCTAAAGAAGATCACGTTCCAATCTCCATAAATCTTGATTTCGACGTTACCAACAATGCTGTTGAATATGAAGCATGCGTGGTAGGCCTTGAAACACTTTTGGCATTGGGAGTAAAGAAGTTAAGAATATTTGGAGTCTCTTCTTTGATCATCAATCAGATATCTAAAAGGTGGAAAGTAAGGAGCGAAAGCCTAGCCCCTTACCAAACCTATTTGGAAACTCTTACCGATCAGTTAGAGAAGGTAGAATACACATATCTACCTAGAGAGGAAAACCAATTTGCTGATGCCTTGGCAAGATTAGCCTCAATGGTTAGGATTCCCACGGAAATCGAGCAAATGCCTCTAACTATCGAAAAAAGGCAGAAACCAGCATATATCCAGGCTATAGAAGACGACGACTTAGTCCAAGAAGAAGAAGAAGAAGAAGAACCGTGGTACACAGACATACTCAATTATGTCACCAATGGAGAATACCCTCCTCATGCTGACAAAAGAGCAAAGCGAGCATTAAGACTTTTGGCTTCTCAATATGTACTCATAGACAACGAGCTACATAAAAGAATACCTAAAGGTCGAGCTCTCCTATGTGTAGGAAAGAAAGACGCACAAAGAGCAATGCGAATAGTCCACGAAGGAATCTGTGGGACACATATAAATGGCAAAATGTTAGTCCAGAAAATAATGCGAGAAGGATATTATTGGACTACAATGAATAGGGATTGCCATCAATATGTAAAAAGATGCCCTAAATGCCAAATTTACGCCAATTTACAACATGTCCCTCCATCTTTGCTCTATACTTACACATCTCCATGGCCATTCTCTACATGGGGAATTGACATCATTGGCAAAATCACTCCCCCAGGAACAGGAGGCCACGAATTTATTCTAGTAGCAATTGATTATTTTACAAAGTGGGTCGAAGCACAATCATACGCTAAACTCACTGCAAAACATGTAGCACTCTTTATCGAAAGAAATATTATCTGTTGATATGGAGTCCCACATGAAATGATAAGTGACAATGGAACTCACTTTCAAGCCGAATGTGAAGAATTGCTACAAAAATATGGCATTCAACATCATCATTCTTCCCCTTATAGACCTCAAGCAAACAGAGCAGTTGAGGCAGCTAATAAAAATCTAAATACTATCATCGAGAAAATGACGGAAAATTATAAGGATTGGCCTGACAAACTTCATTTCGCATTGTGGGGTTATCGCACGTCAATCCGTACATCAACAGGAAATACGCCATTTTCCTTGGTATATGGAATGGATGTCGTACAACCTGTCGAATTAGAAATACCATCTCTACGCATTGCGCTAGAGAGTAAACTCGATGAAGTTGAATGGACTAGGGCAAGATACGAAGAATTGATTCTACTCGATGAGAAACGAATAGAAGCTCTACATCACACTCAATGTTACCAAACTCGTATGGCTAGGCATTTTAATAAGAAGGTCAAGATAAGAAATATCAAAGTAGGAGATTTGGTATTAAAAGCACTAAGGAAAAATGTTTTAGACCCAAGGGGTAAATTTAGACCTAATTGGTCTGGACCCTACATTGTCAAAACAATCCTGTCAGGAGGTGCAGCAAAACTAACTGATATGGATGGCAATGAGTTCTCAAACATGACGAATCTTGACCAACTTAAGAAATACTACCCATAAGTACTTGAGTAGGATACTCAAGAGAGCTACGTTCGGCCTGATTCCTTAAGAAAGGATACGTAGGCAACCCCTTACGGGTGCGGCCACTTTATTTTTCAACATCTCCGCGTTCCAGAATTATTAAAAATTCGACAGAAAAATCGGCGAATCATCGGCGTCGCAAAGAAAAGCTTGGCGCCAGCCATAAGTCATCAGCGCCAGCCGATGGAATTGGCGCCTGGCGCCAGACGTCAATGGTAGGCGCCAAATGCCAATAACTGGCGCCAATTCGGGAATAAAATTTGGGCGAATTTCGGTGTTTTTTTCGGAAAATTTTCGACTTCCGTACTCGAATAATTTCTGGAAAATTAATTTTTTTCGATTTTCATTGCTTTAATAAAATAAATTTAAAGTAAATAATTTAATTGAAAGCTAAAATTTCATTAATAAAATAAAATTACATTATTGATGGAATTTAAATAAAGCTGAAATAAATTAACTTTAAAAATAACAATATAAGTCTAATAAATCTGAAGCTAAGCAATGCTTTTAATCTTTTTTTTCCTTTCTAGCTCTTTTCCAATTTTTGTCTGCTTCCTCCTCTTCATCCATAACCTTAGCTAGTAGGCATCCTTTAGAGGACCTTCATTCAATTTTGGAGTAGATGGTCTCCCCTTCAGCTAACACTCCATGCTTCTTTTCCACCCAAGTCTTTTTATCTGTGGTGTTAGCTTTCCTTTTCCCTTTATCTTTGGTAGTATTTTTCTTCCTAGGCATTGTAGGTGGTTTGAATTCAATTCTTACACCTAAGCGTTCCTTGGCGGGAATCACCCTGTCACCTAGACGATTCTTCACATCGGTTCTACCCTGATCAATCGAAGATTTCTTCAGCAACCACTTCTTTACATCATTGGGCAAAGAAGGAGGAACCTTTTGGATAATCAATTCCCATAAAGGTCTAGCACCCCAGTAAGCATCAAATATGTCTACTTCTTGAGAAATAGGGTACTCAAAGGGAGGACGAAGATCCCCGGAAGGAATATTCTGAAGCAAGCCGTATTGTCTTTTTACCCTGCAGGGGTAATAATAAGTTACACGAGACAAGCTTGGAAGACGACATAAAGGTTGCTTGTTAACACCAACCATCCTTTCTATTTTCCACCATGGGACGACCCACTTGATAGCAAAATCACGTGATTCAAAGACTTTTCTCCACCCATGGCGCCCAATTTTAGGGATGCGCTTCTTCCTTCTCACGAAGCAATTGGGAGTATACTTTTCAATGTCGTCCGGAGGGCTAATTAATCCTAGCCTCTCCATTAGCCACATCTGTGAAAAAATTGCAATGCAAATAAATTATTATTACAATACAAAAATATATTTTTGATTTTTGTAATTAAAAATATTATTTTTCTACCTGTAATAAAATTGGAGAGCCGCGAAGAGGCGCTTTTGGGTCCCTTTTCAATTCATCTAGACTAATCATAGTCTCTCCAACAATTAATGGCATTGGATTTCTCCCTGATTCAATTTGTTCTAGTACAGTGGTTATAATTGATTGACCTTCATTATTTTTACCACTACTAAGAAAAAATTGGTTAAGCATGCAAAATAGGAACGCCCTTCTATATATATGAAAAGATTCAGAAAGAGGTTTATCAAAATAATGGCGTGCAAATTCTTTCAAATTAACTATGTTGCCATCCACTATTTTTGATAAATCCCTTTCCTTCAAATTAAAGAAGCGCTCAAAATCCTTATAATAATATGCATCTACTCTAGGGATTTCTATAAGGTCTATCGCAGGAAAGCCTAAAATAGCACCAAATTCCTCCGGCAAAGGGCTAATCTCATCATACCCTATTGTGAAACAATGAGTATCAACATTCCAAAATTCTAAAGCGGTATGTATGAAGTCTAGGTCAAGATCTACCCCTTTGATGCCATAAATTCCCCCCAGGTGATATAAATCTAATTCTTTTCTCTCCCTCGCATTAAGAGATCGACACCATTCATGAGTGTATTGGGTGAAGGTTTTGGTGACTAAAGACATGATTATTGTTTTTATAAAGAAGAGAATTATTTATTCGCTGGAATTATGAGAAGAATCGGCTGGACAGGGGGATTTTTTATACACAAATTGCGAAGAATTTTAATCAGAATGAAACACGGTATCAGCGTCAATTGGCGTCACAATCCCGTGATTGGCGCCAACCGCCAGCGCTTGGCGCCACACGCTAAGTGTAGCGCCTGGCGCCACGCGCCATAGTGTGGCGCCAGCTGGCGCCAAGTTGCCAGACCAGCCGCGCGTGCTCAACTTACGTTTTTAATATTAAACTCGAGTCGGTTAATGACTTTATGGCTCCGTTTATTTTTCCTAAACATCCTTTTTTTATCCTTTTTTCTTAATTAATTAAATATAGCTATTATTTTTAATTTATATTATTCTTTTTGGACTTTACTTCTAAATTCCAAACACCCGGCATTATATTCAATTTTTTCCTTTTTTATTTTTTCTTTTTGGGGGAGAGAGTCGGATACCCTCCATCAATAATAAAAATGACGGAATTTTTGCGCAAAATTGTTGTCACACTTCTTTTGCACACTCAAACATACACACAATAGTAAATAAATTCATAATAGCATAGATATACAAAATGTGTCTATGAATAACGAGTCTAAGGCAAAGTTCTATAAAAAAAGTCAAAATAAAATATACACAGGAACAAACTACGGCGCCGGAGGACGTAGGCCCATCATATCATAAAATTGCGCCGTACGAGGAGTCACTTCTCCACCAGCTCCAGTCTCCGTAGGAGGAGGAAGACTCAATATAGGACCACTCCAGCCAGGATCATCCTGAGGCTGAGGACGCGGAGGCTGCTGCGATGACGAGCCTACCTCGTACATCCCACCACCTCTGAAAGCCGAGGTAGCCTCTCCTACCGGTACAGCGTGAGCACCCTTAGAAGAAGATCCCGAGCCCTCAGCAACGTCAGCCCGAGCAGCCTCAGAGCGACCGCCTCTACCCCCTGACGAAGTACGACGGCGTCTCGAGCTAGACCTCGCTGGATCCCTCCGCCTCTCAGGTCTCGCGCGGGTGTGAGAAGCGATAGGCTGGCCCTGCAAAAAAGAATTAAATCAGAAACAAGGTAAAATTAAAACAGCAATGCAAAAATAATGAGTAAAGAAAGGCTACCTCTCGGACGACGTCATCCCGACGGCAAGTGGCCGCATTCCTCATCCGGACGAGCTGGCTCCGGAAGGCATCTATGCATCGTGCCATCGCCGAAACCACCTCGCGTGAAAACTGTCAGAAAAATAAGTCAGTAAATATACATGATATATGAACACAAAAATTCTGAAAAGACTAGGCTTACTCGAGTCTGGTGGCGAGGAATCGACCGCTCTACGAAGCGCTCGCCCTCGGGAGCCGGAGAAATCATCTCCTCGATCGGCCCGTACATCCCCTGATAGTGGATGGACATACGGGGTGGCACGAACTCAGCACCACCGTCCTGATAAGACAAAAAGGTCAGTAAAACATTACTTGGGGGCTCAATTTGACAAGGGAATAAACACGTTGTCAATTGTCTATCCCTAGATCAAATACAATTTATACAACCTAAACAAACCTAATACGAGTATAAGGCAAGCATAGGGGTCGAACCACAGAGAACGGTAAACACCACCAAATGTTATCGACAATTAAGCTAGTCCGGAATAGGAGATAAATAAACTAAAGTCTAAAGATGCTAAAACAAGAAATAAAACATTAAGGCACCAAGGGAAATGGGTAGGTGAAGTTGACGCTTGACCATACAATAACAAAGTAGCATATCAATGGTAAACTAAACATGCATGAATATCGAAGTAAAGGGTCCAATCTAGCCGCCTTCCGGGGTCAATTGGCTTCTCCTAACATAGCCTCTATGTTTCCACATTAGAACCATATACTAGGAGGTACTATTAAATAACAATCGATAGTAATGAATCTCAACTAAGTCAACTTCCGTTACTTGTTAGTAAAGACTCATCTTTGATCAACTAACAATGTGCACTTGCAAGAAAGACCAAAGAATATCAAGCATGAAAAGACTTTAATCACCATTAACATAACCCCAACATTAAAAGCATGAACAATTAGCAACTACACCATCCCCACACCCTTGGCTAGGTGACTACTCACAAATCATGTTGAAAACAATATCAATCATCAAATCAATAAGCATCAACATGATTAATGAGCAAAGAAGAAAAATAAAAGCAAATAAACAAAATCAAGAACAAAGGTAAAGAGAAAGAGTAAGAGATTGCTCATTAATTGAAGATGAAGGTCTACAAAGGATTGAACAAGCTCCTTCTTCAAGATCCAAGTTCATTAATGAAGAAAACCACACTTTCTCTCTCTACCAATGAAGACTAATCCTAACCTAACCTAACCTAAAACTAATTAGAGAGAGAATAGATGGTTATTCAATGTTTCTCCTAATTACCCCAAAATTGGGTATTTATACTAAGCTAGCCAAAGTAAGAAAAATAAAAGAAGGAAAATAAAATAAAGAAAGAAAAGGAAAATAAAAAGAAAATAAAATAGAAAAGAAATAAAAGAGAAAAGAAATAATAAAAGGAAAAGGAAAAGAAATAAAAATAAAAGAAAAAGAAAAATAAAACCAAAATCCCCAAAAACTATCAGCTACCCCGATTTCCCCTTCTTCCAAATTCATGGCTGCTCTATCATCATCACCAAGCTCCACCATCAATTATCTTCATTGCATCACAACCCTCCGATTTCACTCAAGCACCAAATGAACGGCTATCACCACCAATCACATCATCAACGCCTATTATGAGCATCAATCAAGGTTGTTGGTCTTCATTAACAATCGCGTGCGAAGCTCGTGAAATGGTTCGATCGAACCGGGGGTTGGTGCGGCCGAACTACGGGGTTGGTTCGGTCGAACCATGGGTATGTTCGACCACTCCTCTTCGAATAACAAAACCCCCAAAGTCTCTGACTCGAAATTCGACCGAACTTCTCAATGGGTTTGCTCGAACCCAAATGAACTTGCATTTCTCTCTGATTTGGGGCTGTTGCTGTGCGAATTGGTGACGATGTGGCGCAATTGTTGCTGTAATTGATGCTGGTGGTGGCTGATCTGTTGCGCGGTGGTGGTAAGGTGTGAGGTTGTTTGGTGGGCTGCTAGGTGTTGGTGTTGTTTGGTGGCTGCTAGGTGTGCGGCTGCTGTAATTGGTTGAGGGAGGTTGATTGCGGTGGTAGTTGAAGGTGGGTCAGGGCTGCTAGATGCGGTTTGTGGGTGCTGGTGGTGATGTGCGGTGGCTGAGCAGCAATGGTGGAGGTATGTGTGATAGGTCGAGGGAGCAGGGGAGTTTAGTGTTGCGAGGTGGTGCTGTGAGGGTGGCAGCAGGTGCAGGGCTGCTGTTGTTGCTGCTGGTGTGAGAATGGGGGGTTAACTGGTGGTGTTTAAGTGAGATGAGGGAGCAAGGGGTGTGCGGTGTTTTGGTGTGGTGGAGGATAAGGTGAAACGTGGGGTGAAGGTTAAGGGGCAGCAGCAAGTAGCAGGGCAAACCCGAGACTCACTCCATATGAATATTGTAGCGTATGCCTTGAACCTCGAACACACCTACAAACACGAGCAAGATTGAGGAGAGAATTGGGACAAAGAATAAAATAAAATGAAAATAAACAAAGGACAAAATAAAACAAAACCACGACAAATAAAATAAAATAAATAAAATAGAAATAAATAAAATAAAATAGAAACTAAGAGACATAAAACTAAACTAATAAAAAAATAAAACAAAAACTATACAAGCAAATAAAGTAAAATAAAATACGAAAATAAACTAAAGCTAATAAAATAAAGAAAATAAACTAAAACGCTCCAAAATTACCAAAATAAACTAGAAACTTTATTAAAGAGAAAACAAGAGAATAAAAGGAAAAATAAGATAAAATAAACACGAAAATGACTCTAAAACTACTCCCTAAGAGTGACATAAATGTCACTCATCAGCTACTTAGTGGAAAGTAAAGCTAAGAAAATCTTACCCTCACATCCTCAGCCGGTACGGGGGCTGGAGCTAACAAAGGTAGTAGCTCCTCAGCATAACACCGCCCGAGGATCACATGGGACCGCCAAGGGGTACCAGCTCCCTCAGACATGCTCGACAACCGCGCCTCGTCGAACATATGACGTGGTGAAGCAGCAGGAACGACGAAGACATCAGAAGAGTGCTGTCTAGCGACCCTCTCTCCTAAGTACGCGACCGCACCATAAGTCCCCAGGAAATAGTGACGCTCAGCAGAATACTGTGCGGCTAAACCAGGGACTGTCCAACCGCCCCACGGCCGGTATACCACCTCAGGTCCCTATAAAGAACATCAATCAGGCGAAGGTATACTTAAAGCATCGCGAAAAAGCAAAATAAATAATAAAATTCGTACCGCGATGATCCGGTTCCGGACATGTGTAGTGGACATGTCCACATGATGACCACCCCAAGAGGTGCTCACTAGAAATCCCCGCGGCGATGGTCTCGCCGGCGCAACGGAAGGAAAGTACTCGTAGAACCAGATCTACAAAGAGCTAAAAGTGTGAGCAAATGCTAAACTAATATGTAGAGCTAAACTTTATAGGGAATAAATGTTTACCTCTACGACCTTCCAAAAGGCAGATAAAGCAACGTTCGTCCCAAAGGACCGGTATCGACACGAGTCCCTCAGCGCACGAACGAAATCAGCATAGGCCAAGCTGGCCCAGTCATAAGTCCCGATCCGGTGAAGATCACGGACAGCAGGGAGGTAGTAAAGCAATGCTCTACTACCTTTGTTAGGAGAGAGTGTCCCTGACAACAACATCAGCACGAAGATGCGCACCCGCTGCTCTCGGGTGGTCGCATCGTCATCAAGAGTCGCTGCCAGCGTCGAGCGATGAATTCCCCTAGCACTAAACTGAGTCGTCTCGACCTCAGCTCGGGCCCGAATAGCGATCGGCCCCAACAGCTCCTCGACCTCCGAAGAGAAGACGTCGATTCCACTGTCAAACGGCAGTGGCACAGAAGTAAACTCCAGTCCTGTGATGAGACTGAAGTCCGTAGGGGTGACCATCATCTCGCCCCAGGGGAAATGGAAGGTGTTGGTGGTGTCCCAGAAGAACTCCACCAAAGCGCGCACTACGTGGTGACCCCCACTGGAGGCAATCATAGCCTCGGAGGTCTCGAACAGAGTAGCTAGCCCGCAAGACTCCCATAGGAGTCTCGTCTCAAGATCCCTGGCGATGTGCATCCTGTACAAATCGCCTAAACCATCACAGCCAGAGTCGTGATGCCGTGTCCTCCCAGGCGCAATGCCCTGTCTCACCCTCTCAGAAATGTGGTGGACAGGGGCGAAGAACAAGGTCCGCTCATCCCACTCCGGAAGTCGACCAAGCGAAGTGGAAGGCGTGATGTCATCCTCTATGGGCTCATGCTCCCGTCTAGTGTTTCAGGACCGTGAACCCGAGCCTCGTTGTCTAGCCATGCTACATTGTGAAAAATCATCAAGAATGAAGGTTCTATAGTATCTAAGGTTCGCCTAGCCGCATGATACTATGTTCGCAAAAACAGAGTACGTAGTACTAAAACAGAGCACAAATTCGAATTGAGCATAACAGCATTTTTCAAGCAATCAAATAATTTCTTAAAACACTATAGCGATTATTGTGACAAATTGGACAAGAATTGCTAGCAAAAACATCAAGAACAAGCCACATTGTTCTTCACGACCTTAAGAGGTCCAACAATGGCAAATTGCTCATTTCTTCACCAAATTGAGTCAAACAAGTCTCAAATTACTCCCAAGGAAATATATAAACATAATCAAGCAATTTCATGGCATAAAACTTGACAAAAAAAGCAAATTGAGCATTATAAATTTCGAATTTTCATGAAATTCGTGAATAAACATGCCAAGAATTCATAAAAAATAACTGATGTGAGTTTGAAGAAAACTTACATAGATCAGGAAAATAGATGAAAAGAGCTTTGATTTGCAACAAATTTGAGCAAATTCGGTTGAGAAACGAACAAGAATCAAGCAATTGAAGCTTTCGGGTTTCTTTGAGCAGTTTCGCGACAAACAAAGCAGCGAAATGAAGAGGAAAGGGGTATTTAAGGAAATCCTCGTGCTGGCGCCAATCCCTATGCATTGGCGTCACAAATTTGGCTTGGCGCCTGGCGCCAATATCAGCGCCTGGCGCTAATGCTAATAAGGTGGCGCCGATGGTTTTTCAGTGGCGCCAAAGCACCCAGCCACCTGATGAGCTTGTGCTATCCTTCTGCAACATATTTTTGGGTTCCTTGGTACGCTAGTTAGCCCCTCTAAGCAATTTGACATGATTTAGTAATCGACTTGATTACATAAAGTGATCGACCTGATAAGAGATCGTCTCACTTAGCTTAAAGCGCCTAAGCATTGGCTCATTAGAAAAAGGCACCGACATATAGGTTCAAAAGCAAAAGAGCACCGACGTACAGGTTCAAAACAACGGAAGCGCCGACGTACAGGCATAGCGGAAGCAAAGTTCAGGCGAACTTTTAAAGATCGACAGGCGTGGATCTTCGGTAATTTCCTTTGGAAAATTATCGCATCAAATGAGGATAACTTCAAGAGAAGATATCTTCGACAGCATTTCCTAGCTTGCGGAGAGTTGTCACGAACAACTGGAGGTAATTTCGGGCGAAGTTATCTTCGATAGTATTCCCTTGGACGTGGAATATTATCAATGCGGATGGAGATTATTTCAAGAGAAATAATCTTCGATAGTATTCCCTTGGACGTGGAATACCATCATAGCGGAGGAGGATCGTTTCAGGCGAAGAAATCTTCCAAATTTGGAAGCAGTTACAGGCGTAGCGGTTTTTAAGCGGGATGGCATTCTCTAGCTTGTAGGAGGTCATCAAAACAAACGGTTACTTTCAGAGACGTGTGCTCGACGGTGCAAGATACGCGTTTCTTGACTCTTTTATCTGTTTAACTAACGCTAGTTTTGCAGGTATCGGCGTTACAAGATTGGTTTAGGATCGCAGAACGTTCTGAATCATTCTCCGTCCCTATCGCTACTTTGACTTTTGTTTTCGAAACTTGCGTTTCTCCAAACTCAGTCAAAGTGGGGGCTTCTGTAGACACCCATTTGTGTCTCCCCAAAATCAAACCCGGTGATGAGTACCTTTCACGTCGAATCATAATCGAATGAAGCGAAAGTGTGGAAAGTCTAGTTTTGCGGAAAGTTTTAATTCTTTTCTCTTCTCTCTATTTTTGAAAACTTATTTTAAGAAAACAGCCAATCCAGTTTGGTTGGTCCATGATATGGGTCCAATAGTAGTGTAGTTGGATGGGGCTTGCAAAGACCTTTCCAACGATATATTATAAGCCCAATTCCGATGAATATTGAGGAAGTTATGGCCAATTTATTAAACTGGGCCCGGTTTGAGCGTTATGTACGGCCCAATGATCTAGGGGAGGGCCTAATATGATTTATCATTCCTAATGCAATTAGGAATGGTTTTAGTCTTCTAGATTCTTCTAGAAAGTTCTTTTCATTCCTAATTCAATTAGCATTGATAAATTGACTTTTGTTGACTTTTTAGAGTTTTAATCAAAATCAAATAGCATTTTTGAGGGAATTATATGATTTTATCCTCCAGTACGGTAAACTTATCGGATTTTCGAAAACGCGTTAAAATCAGGCTTGGCGCCTAACCCCAGGCCTTGGCGCCTGGAACCAGGCCTGGCGCCTGGCGCTAGCCATTGGCGCCTGACGCTAGTGTTGGTGCCTAGTGCCAGCTAGCCAAGGTTGGCGCCAGCTCTGTTTTCTGAGCGTCAGACTTTGTTTTGTTTAATTTATCTTTTTGGCTGATTTTCTCTATAAATATCGTATTAAAAAACTCCGTTTTGATCATCTACAATCATCAATCAATCATCTACATTCATTCATTCACCAATTCTCACCAATTCATCACCAATTCTCATCATTCACGAGTTCTCGTCTACAATCAGTTTTAATTAGCATTCTCTTAATCATTCAATTCTTTCTTTCTTTCTCTTTTCCAAACCTTGCTTTTACATACAAAATTCCGCATTCGCAAGATCTAGAAACACCTAGCCATATTCGAAGTTGCCTTCGCTCTAGACGTGAAAGGTTTAATTTCTGAGGGTTTGGTCCCAAATCTCTATTTCAATTATTTAATTTAATTGTTGTTTATTATTTTTCTTGAAGTTACTAACGTGTGTATTTTGTTATTAGAAAGAGGTACGAGGCATCAAAGTAAGTGCTTTAATGATTTTTATTGATATTATGATGTAGATATCATGTTTACATTGTTATTATGATATTCCTAGTATCATGTCTAGGGTAATTTTAATATTAAATATGATTATTATAATTGTTGTGATGTTTCTTATATTCTTCCTAATATTTATGATTGTTAGTATCATGTTAGGGCTAAAGATTTGATTTTTATTGCTTAGTGACATGCTAGGGTTTGTTATTAATCTTGTTAGTATCATGCCTAGGATCTTGCTATTATTATGCTTTAACATGAACATGATTATGATTATAATTATTATAATTGATGATTATGAATATTATTATTATTATTTTGATGATGATTATTTTATTTATGATGATTGTGATTATTATAATGATTATTTATTATGTTGCTTGATTCTTATTTATTGTTATTGCTTGATCACACCTTTATTGCATGTTTAAAGGGAATTGGTACTTGTAATCGCGCTTTATAAGATATTTAAAAATCTTGTTAGGGTTAATTGTGATTATAATTTCAAGTGATCGCCAATAATAGTTTGTTTGTGCATTAATATTCAACCAACATAGATAAACAGGTTTAGGGTTAATCCTATTGATTGCATGTTAATTAGAAAGCGCACATGAATACGATCAGAATAAAGTAGAGGCCTATTATTAGGGCAGGTTCAATCTCTTTTAGGTTGGATTTGTACCGACATCCCCGAACCCTTATTTGGTTCTAGACCTTATGGAGTTGACGATCTCTTGGATCGTTAAGGGGTGTAACCTTCACCTCGTGAACGGTTTACAAGTTCCTAAAAAAACTTGTTGGCGACTCTTTTGCTCTATCTTCTTCCCTTTTGGACGCCACCGTACTTTAAACTATGATCACAGTGGGGTTCGAGCTAGTGGGATTTAAAGGCTTGAAATTATTCCCTACATTAGGTCGAGGTCTTAACTAGTTTCATTGATGAGTGTCGATGTTGCTCATTTAAAAAAGATTTTCTAAAAAAAATTAAAGATATTATTTTACAAAAATATTATATGGCAGCTAAGGCTATAAAGTTTGGTATATTTAGTTTCCTTAAATCAAGAGTAGATTCGGAAGTCGCTCGAGTAGGGTTTGTGTAAGTCCCTCGCTAAGGTTTGCGTACATTTTTCCCCTGTTTCGTCAATCTCATATAATTTCCACCTAATTTTTAGAGCAATTGCCATTGTTGATTATGATTTCAAGCATTCTACAAGTATGAAGGACCTTTAGTGAAGGATTACGAACAACCATGAATATTCTCTGTT
Organism: Chenopodium album; assembly: GCF_948465745.1. Classification (NCBI taxonomy): domain Eukaryota; kingdom Viridiplantae; phylum Streptophyta; class Magnoliopsida; order Caryophyllales; family Amaranthaceae; genus Chenopodium; species Chenopodium album. The sequence continues at coordinate 15,217,278 of NC_137835.1, read as the reverse complement.
GGAACTGCAGAGGGGTGGGCAACCCTCAAGCAGTTAGAGTGCTTAAACGATGGTGCTCATGCTACGCCTCGGAGATACTTTTTATTTCTAAAACTAAAATAAATAAAATCGAGTCGGAGATATTGAAAGATAGGCTTGGTATTGACAGTGCTCAAGGTATTAGTAGTATTAGTTTGGCTGGAGGTTTGTACTTGTTTTGGAATAGTGATTCTATTACTTTTTCTTTAGTCTTGATATCTCAAAACCATATTTTTGGTGATATACCAGTTTTTAAGGGAAAGTTATGGAGGTTTGTTGGTTTGTATGGGTGGCCGGAGTCGGGGAACAAATGCAAAACTTGGCAACTTTTGCGTGATTTGTCATTTGATTTCGAGGGGCCTATATTGATTGGGGGTTATTACAATTAAATTTTGAGCTATGATGAGAAGGTAGGTGGACCTTATTCGGTGAGGAGGGAAACCAATTAGTTTAGAGCTGCTCTGGAAATTGTAAGTTACGTGACCTTGGGTTTAAGGGGCAGTGGTTTACATTATGGGAGAAGGGATTGACTGAGCGCACAATGAATGTCTTGACAGATTTTGTGGAAACTAGGACTGGTGTAGCATGCTCCTGGAGGCCTCAGTCGAACATTTGGTTCATGTCAAATCAGACCATTCTGCCATTCTTGCTAGACTTAAGAGACCAAAGAAGAAGCGTAAGAGAGGGAAGAAGAACTTTAAATTTTAGACGGCTTGGCTTCTTGATTCTTCTTGTGATCTTGCTTTTCGTGAAGCTTGGGGAGGGTCTGCTGGGCGCCCCATTGCCGAGAGATTGGAGATTTTGCTGCATGCTCTTAGAATGTGGAGTGGTAAAAAAATTGAGAATATTGAGCGACAAATTGATGACACGAAAAAGGCCTTGAAGGATGCAAAGGGTGAGATGTTTCGAAGGATAATATTCATCTATGTTTGACTCTGGAAGCAAGGCTTAAGGAATTTGCGGAGAAACAATAGGCTTATTGGTATCTTCGTTCTAGAGTTTCTGAAATTAGGGATGGAGACCGTAACACAAAATATTTTCATCATAAGGTATCCCAGCGACGAAAACGAAATGAAATTAAGGGGCTCTTCAATGAGAATTGGGATCGGAAGGAAGAGGAAGAAGACTTTGAGGATATTGCTAAAAATTCTATACTAACCTTTTCTCATCCTCGTGGCCTGGTTCCAATGACATTGAAAGAGTTTTAGAGGCCATCTCACCGAAAATTTTTGATGATGATAATGCTGCTCTACTATGGCCTTATACTAAAGATGAGATTTATGCGGCTATTTGTGATGTGCATCCATGCAAAGCTCCGGGACCTAACGGATTTCACGCCATATTTTATCAGAAAATTTGGCACGTGATCAGGGATGAAGTGTTTAGTGTGGTTAGCAGCATTTTACATGGTATGTGCTCCTCTAAGCCAATTAATAATACGCACATTGCTTTATTTGATTCCGAAAACCAAGTCTCTTATGCATATGTCAGAGTTCCGTCTCATTGCTTTGTGTGATGTAATTTATAAAATTGCATCAAAAGCCATAGTTATGCGTCTCAAATCCATACTCCCAAATGTTATATTTGAAAATCAAAGTGCATTTGTTCCTGGGACACTTATTATGGATAATGCTTTGATTGCAATTGAGGTGTTTCATACTATGAAAAAACGAAGTAAGGAGAAGAAAGGGACTATTGCCCTAAATCTTGACATGATCAAAGCATATGACAGAGTCGAATGGTCATTTCTAAAAAAATTGTTGCTGAAAATTGGCTTCGCTAATCAATGGGTAAGACTTGTGATGGATTATGTCTCGACTGTCTCTTATTCTTTTATCATAAACCGAAATGTTGCTGGTTCGGTTACACCATCTAAGGGATTGAGACAGGGAGATCCTCTATCTCCGTACCTCTTTATTATGGTTGTAGATGCGTTTTCGGCTCTTATTCTAAAAGCGTCGGATCATAGACTAGTTCATGGTGCAGGAGCTAGTAGGAAAGAGCCTAAAATCACTCATCTCTTTTTTGCTGACGACGGTTTGCTATTTGCAAGGGCCAACCGTGAGGAATGCTCAAGGATAGTTGAAATTCTAAACTCAAATGAAGCAGCATCCGGGCAGAAAATTAACAATGAAAAATTGGAGGTTTCCTTTAGCAAAGGCGTAAAGATGTCAAAACAAGAAGAAATAGTTGATTTACTTAAGATGCGACTTGTTAACAAGCACGACAAGTATCTTGGCATCCCCTTTGTAATTGGAAGATCAAAGAGAATGGTTTTACAGCCTTGAAAGATAGAGTTTGGAAGAAGTTACAGGACTACAAGGAGAAACTACTATCAAGAGCAAGGAAGGAGGTTCTTATAAAATCAGTTATCCAAGCTATTCCGACTTACCTAATGGGAGTCTACAAATTGCCAAACAGTGCTATTGATGAGCTCCGTTCACTTACGATAAATTTTTTTTAGGGTAATTCGGATAGTAGAAATAGAGTGCATTGGATTAACTGGGATGCTCTTTTTAGACCGAAGTGTTCAGGTGGAATGGGCTTTCGGGATCTAGGGGTTTTCAATGAAGCATTACTTAGAAAATAGGCCTGGAGACTCATCTCTAATCTTGATTCCCACTTTGGGCGAGTGATGAAGGGCAAGTACTACCCTGATTTTTTGGAGTCGTCTTTGGGGTTAAATTGCAGCTATTCTTGGCATATTATTTGGAGTTCAAAGTCTCTTGTGAAGGAGGGTCTTATATGGCGAGTGGGGGACGATTCGAAATTTAAAATATTTGAAGACCCATGGCTTGCTGATGTGGGAGGTTCACATTATCTCCTACTGTCGAAGGACTCTCTATGGTCAAAGATTTGATTTATGTGAGTACTAGGGACTTTGAGCTACTCTCGACATTCTTTGTTGAAAGGGATGTTAAATGCATTTTGGCAATTCCTCTGAGCCCTCGTGAACCCAAAGATCTGCTGACTTGGGCGTTTTTTGTGGATGGCATTTACTCGGTTAAAACGGCTTATATGTTGGGTAAGTCATGTAACTTGGACGAATTTCACCAAGTTTGGGTTCTAATGTGGAACCTTGACACAACCCCGAAGGTTAAGAACTTCTTATGGCGAGTCTGCACTAAATCTTTACCAACTTGCTCACTTCTCCACCACACCACACACATGAAGGAAACGATTGCTGCCCTCCTAGCACGTCTGAAACACTGCATCACACCTTCTTTGGCTGCCTTGTTGTTCAAGATCTCTAGCATGAATGTGGTTGTTCTGAGCTTGTATTTAATGACCTTAATTTTGATTTTAAGCGTACTCTGCTAGATTGGATGAAGATTAATGCAAAAAGTGCCTTGTTGGGGTTGCAAAAAGTTCGAACAAGGCCATTGTAGAGCACTTGACCTTGTGGGAGAGACCCCGAAAACAAGTTATATGAAAGGTCTCCATAAGAGAGCTCAAAGGATAAGTTTGTGATTGGACCTGTAAGATGATTGTGGGACAAATTTAGTCCAAAAAACTTCATGTTCCAAAACCATTCTGGCAAATCCCCTGAAATCCCTGTATTCGAAAGGTCCATGAAAATGAGCTGTTTTTGTGATTGAATCCATTGAGGAATCTGGCTTTCAATTCTACAGAAACTTAACTGAAGTTCATCGAGTTGAAATGGAGGTTTCCAGTCAGAAGTAAGATTCAAGATCAATGAGTTGAAGCGTAGGTCTAAACTCTTTAGACTAGAGAGGTTGGTGAAGTGAGAGTCTGACACTACGCCTTCCAAATAATTCGAAAAATCGCATTCGCGATTTTCTTTTTGCTGAACTGAGTGTCGCGTGCAACTCCAGAAGTTGCGCGTGACATAGCAGCGCAACTCATAACGATGCGCGTGCCTGGCTAGCGCGACCCACTAAGTTGCGCGCGGATACTGGTCACTAAAATGACCGATATCCAGATTTTGATCCGTTTAATCATTTTTTCAACTGTTTTTGATCGTTATTAGAAGTAATGGCGCGCAAATTATCAAAGTCCTTTTTAATTGCTTTGCATTTGTAGTTTATTTTCTTCTTTGATAGTTTTTTGCATCATTTTGCATGCACACCATGCTTTGTGCCTTCCCTAAGCATACGTTTTGAACGTTTTTCGTAAGCATGCCTTAAGACGTTCCGTGGTGGTGCTTTACGTAAAAGAACCCATAGACAGGTTTGTCATTTTACTGTACTAACGTTATAAGTGTCCGGGTTTTCTTCTTTTTCACGTCCGAAGCAAAAGGAAGGCGTTTTCATGCGGCGTAAAAATGCAAATGGCGTAGCATACAACGTAAAATTGTACGGCGTAGGTGTTGCGTAAAATTTCACCTCAGCCCAAGCTTTGCGAGATCTACCTCTCGGAACTAAAAGGTAGACTATTACTGTAGGCGTTATCTCACGAGTCGACAGGCACGCCGAACCTTCAGGAACAGGCACTTCTTGAATGGAAGCAAATACGGTAGTTAGTGATCTTACTAATGTACCAGACAGTTAGGGTGTCCGTCCACCCCCCGTATAAAGAGCGACGAGACAATGTCGCACCCATGTAGTCACTTGCCCCCATTCCTAAGACACGTGTACTCATCTTGTGGACAAAACTGCTGAGAGAGTTGCTGACTTTATTCCTTCTCACTGGATTTGGATATATGTCTTTAGTCCTGAGACATGTATTTCTATCTTGTGGACATCCGATTCGAATACCGGACCCATCTCGAATGCCGGACCCTTTTCGGTTCGAATATCGAAAATCCTTTTTCATTCTCTTTACTTTGTTAAAGTCAGGCTAAAGTTTCAATGACATATCGAGGGACTTTAGACCAACGATGACATGATTGAGAGGAAATCATGCCCTTTTATTCTTTTTAAAACCGATCTCTTCTCATGACTTGGAGGTGCCTCATTTGCTGGTGAAAAAGAGAGTTGAGTGTCTAGTTGAGGACTGCGGTAAATATGCATTCAAAACTATGGCCAAGTAAAGAAGAAGCAGTGTAAAAGCTCCAAGAAATGGCTCCCGTCTTCTCCTAATTTTATTAAGATTAACTGTGATGCTTCCCTTAAGGAGGAGGGATGGATTGGCCTTGGAGCCGCGGCTAGAGATGCGACAGGTGATGTTCTCTTTGCTGGGGTGCGCCGCATCCGTGGTTTCTGGCCCCAGAAGTGGCTGAATGCAAAGCCCTGTTTGGGATCAAGTTTGTGCAACGCTATGGATACAAGAAGGTGATCATGGAGTCCGATTGCCAGCTTGATGTACTCGTCTCTCGAAGGCTGCTACCTACTTCTCCGATCTTGATTCGGTGCTTGATGATATTTTTGCTCTTAGTTCTAATTTTGAATTTGTTTCTTGGTCTCATTTTAGAAGGAAAGAGAACTGTGTCGCTCATCACCTTGCTAATTTAGTACCTATTTGTGTGGAACAAGTTTGGGAGAATTTATGCCCTCATGTAATCTCTCCTTATGCTCTAATGGACAAGTTGTCCACTGATTAATAAAATTGGTACTAAACGTTCCCCCCCCCCCAAAAAAAATATCAAGAGTAGATCTTTGATATGATAAAAATAAAAGATATACTTTCCTAAATTAAACATTGATTTTGTTTCACACGATTCTTTAATTTAGGGTTTCGATTCTAGGACAAGCGGCTTTGGCCTATATATATTGGATGAATTACTCTCTACATTCTTTAAGTCTCGATCACCATGAAGAATTGTGTATTTTTGAGAGCCTTCACACTTCAAAACATTCAAGCATTCCTTTGAGTATACAGACTCAACACTTAGTGCTTAAAATTACTATTCCATACTTTATGAGAATTTTTTTTTTTTTTTTTTTGGTGAAATTACTTTGTGAGAAAGTGAGTTTGAAAGTGAAACCTTTTGTTTTTACATCTCTAATAGAGGGGTTAGGTATTGGTGTATTTGTAACACCCCCAAAAACTTACCTTTACCAAAACCACTGCGGAAGCATAGAATATAAAATCGGGGGAGGGGGGCATAACTGCGTTCGACATTCAAGATTAACATCCCAAATGCAAGCCTTAAATACTCAAAAAAATAAAACCACACTTGATTTTAAGTTCTCAAAATAAGGTAACCAACTTAGTGTCTTGACTCAAAATCTATTTTATTATTACATCATAAAAAGTTCAACCATTATTTTTATTTGGAAAATTTGTCTAGAAGGGACATATATGTTCACTTTTTTGTCTGAAAGGACCTTATATGTTCAAACTGGTTTAAAAGGACCTTATAAGTTTATTTTGTTGTTTGAGGGGGCCTTGAGGTCGGGATCCGACAATAATCGACTTTTTATCTTCGACGTTGACCTCTCGTGTGACCTTAAAAAATAGCCCCGGAATGAGGAATTGGAGGGAAATCGTGGGAAAAAGGGAGGTCAATTTTTAAGGTTACGTGACAGGTCAAAGTCGGAGCAAAAAGTCAATTATTGCCGGATTCTGACAACAAGGTCCCCCCCAAACAACAACATAAACTTTTTTTTTTTGACGAATCAACAAAATAAACTTACAAGGTCGTTTTAGATTACTTTAAACATATAATGTCTTTTCAGACAAAAAAGTGAACATATATATCCCTTTCAGACAAATTTTACTTTCTATTTTAATTAATCTCTAAATGTGTAGACTCCAATGTGAGCGGTCTCTCATCAATGTGCACCTGAAGTTTAAAATACAACAGAAATACAAGAAACACTAAAGTCAGCAAAAACTGAGTATGCACTACTTCACTCCATACAACATTTATCTATTTTAAATTTCTTTTCCATACCTTTAAAAAATCACTAAAAAAAAACACATTGCAAGAGAAACTTTAAAATTTTACACACCCATACATTAAATTGATGTTAATTATTTAATTAGCCTTCTTGGAGTTAAGAGAACAGTATTTATAATACCATCACCAAAGTGCAGATTCGAGTCTGCCACTCAATTTGGGTGTAACCACCAAATAATAAGACACTTTGTGCCATTCCACCAAAATGTTCAACACCTCAGGGGATCCGACCTAATTAAGATGCCTAACCTTCCAAGTATATTTCCGCTTCCAAGTTAATAAATTAATGTCTTGTTTGATATAAGAAAATCACAAAAACTATCAAACGTTGATCATGATAATACAAGTAATATTTACTTGTATCCACCCATTAACAAAACATAAGATCAAATATTAGACTATTCAATTGCTTCAACAAAATTGTAGCTATTGTAATTAGGTTTAATCTTAGCCCTATATTTTTAGGGATTAATCTTGTCCATTCATTCAATTGAATTTGAATTTTCTTTTTTTGCAAAAAAAAAAAAAAAAAAAAAAAAAAAAAAAAAAAAACAGTTTTCTTCATAATGATAAAAAAAAAATTTCAGTTTCTAAAAGATTAAACTGAACTTTTCCATTGACGAAAATACTTGTAAATTATAAGATCCAAGAATTCTTCCATCTCCATTAAAAACTAAGATTTGATGATAGTTTATCAATAATAAACCTAGTACTCTAAGACATTACGGAGTGTATGTATTACTAGGTTCATAATTTTTGCATCAAATTTATCAAAAAATGATTCATCCTCCATCAAAGAAAACCAAAGAAAGGAAGTATAAAATTTAAGAAGAAGATAAATTATTGTCTTTAATTTTTACTTTTCAAGAAACCAATTATTTGACATTAAAGATAAAATAAATTGACGTTAATAATTTGAACCCATAAACCCTCATCTGAATCACTAATTTACACCATTTCATACTAAATAAGTAAATATCACCAAAATACTATTATTATTAATCGTTATTCAAATAAACAATTTCACATAAAATTATGTTTGGTTTAGCAAGTGGTGAACATGTTAACTTACCTAATCAAATTTTGGCTCACACACACAAGTGATTCTAGTAGTCTTTTGATTATTTGTGTAATGTAGTTTAATACTACGTTGTTATATGATTTTAATTTTTGATTATTGTATACTTGTGTGATTTATTTTGTATGTCTTTACTGTTTGGTAAGTGTTTATTACTCAGCTTTTTGCATGCTAACGTAGTGACGACCTGACGTGGTTGTGTGTTTATGTGCATTGTGAATTATATACTCCGTATATAGTATGTCATTTCAATTACTTCAAGAGTTTAAGTTCTTTGTGTGTTTCTATATGCTTTCTTATTATTTTATGTGACTACTTATATGTGCGAGTTGCCTATACCCATTGTTTCTTATATTACAATATATGTGACATGACAAATTCACTTTTGTTTAGAGTTCGGGGTGAACTCTCTTTTAAGGTGTGCGGAGTGTAATACTAATCCTTTTTTTTTTATACTAGTTGTTAAATCGGGGGTTTTACAATTGGTTAGTGTTTGTAAGGTCAAACGCGAGTGCTTGTTAGGGAAATCGCGAATTAGCACATTTGGAGTAGAGTGTGGGGTGAACTTGTTCCCGGAGTACGAAACAGTTTCGTGTGTGTATTCTTGTTCTCTGAGTTGATCAATAAGATACATAGGATATGATGGTGTAGGTCTCAGTTGGGCTTTACCTCGTTAAATTTAGTGTTCATTATTAGTGCTTCTTTCACTTGTATCTGTTGCTAGGAACTAACACAACTAATTCCTCCCTAATTTAAAAGAATTTTTATTTGATAACCAAGTTAACTAAGTACTTATTTCACCCCAATCTTGAGTACATTTGAACCTATATTTGTCCCCTCTTTATATTTGTCCCCTCTTTATAAGGATCAATAATATTACCCTATAGCGACGCAATAGGTCCAACTCCTGGAGCAATCACATGCATAATAAATTCCATCTATCTATAACTTAATACTAAAACAGACACCGAGAGTGACACGTGTCACATCCTGGTACTGTTTTTTTCCCTCCAAATTCCCCTTTCCTTTTTAACTTTTTTTTTTGTTAATATTTGATTCTATAATAATATCATTCCATATCTTCTATATTATTTTAATGACAAATATATTCCTTTTTACTTGGTCAACATAATTTTTCTATAAACATTATATACCTAGTAGAAAATTATTCCAACTCATTTTTAAATATCTTTTAAATGGAGTATTATTAGATATTTTTTAAAAAATTAATAATAAATTGATTCATAAAATAGATGTTAAGAAATTACTTTAATACATCACTTAATTTTTTTTTTCAAATACCTCTAGCTAAGATTTTATTTCAATTTTAATACAACTATATATTGAAATTAATTAAAGTTTTGTTTATGAAATCTTATTACTACGGATATATTATCACACATTAAGGAGAGTATGATATAACTATAAAATAAATGTTGTGTTTGAGCATTATATCATACGTCGAATTCTAGAGCAAGCAAAAATATCAATTAGATTTCTTTTAAGAAAATTACGTAATTATAAAAATCAATATCTTAGTAAAAGCAAAAAAAATATTATGTTTTGCCGAGACACTTGATTGAGATGATAAATTTATTACACCCGACATTCATGAATAATCTAAGTACTGAAAGACACGCCAGACGCACTCAAAATTGATCATATCTCCTTTTAACTTTTGTACGAGTATTTTTTTATTGATACATATCTACTATCTACAATTAAACTTTTAAGACAATAACCAAAAAAGATTAAACTACAATTAATAGACAGCTTCAAACACAAATTTTAAAACAACGAAGAATGATGATATCGTATATGTAGAGCATCAATCCATAAACAAAATCTGTAATAATATAGGTTAGTGTTGCCTAATTATTAATTATTCTTGCCTTTAGTGATCAGAGTAGTATTTTTTTCCATTGAAATGATTTTTTAGATACAAAAGGTGATATATTATTTGTAATTAATATATATGTGTATGTTGTGCAGTTTTGCAAATATTTTTAGTGGAGATTTTAGTTTGTTATTTGATTAATTTTTTATGTTTATTAAAATTACATTTTAAAATTAGTAATACTAATATGGCCACTAGATATGATCAAACCAAGCCCCACCTAAAAAAAAATTCGGGTTTGGGCAGCCCAAAAAATCCATTTTTGTTTAATGTTTTGCTTTGCCTATTTATATAAAATATGACATTATAATTTCTATATATTTGATGTGTATGTTTAATCAAATTTTATTTGTTGAATATTATTAAATTTCGTTAACAAAATTAAATTTACCGTGCATGGCATGGGCCTTAAGCTAGTTACAATTATATGAGTGTTTTTAATGCATAATAACGTGTCATAACGCGACTCTAAGTGTCATTCCTAGTTGAAATTGTGCTAAAAAATAATGTTTTAGCGTTAAATAGTTTTTTTTTTCCATATTTTTCATAATTTTCTAGCTTTTTCTAGGTTTTAATATTTCTATGAAAAATGATTTTTTGTTAATTAAAAATATCCTTTTCAAATAATTAAAATAAATTTTCATAAAAATAAAAATATTAAAATAACAGAATGCTCAAACAAGGATAGGTGCGTTATAGTGAATACGTGATAAAGTATTCGAAGGTTGCACTTAACAAAAATACATGAAAAGAACACGAGGACATAGGGATAGTGGCTTGCGTGAGCACGCAAATCGCCCATGGTGGTGCAAGTCATCGTACGTGGTGGCGCTTCGTTTTCTTACTCTTAAAAAGCTTGTGATGCCTCCGTGACCAGAGGGTCAATTTCTTTGTATTGCCGCACTTCAAAACACTCATGACTCATCTCTCTCACTCTCTCTCAAACAGTCAAACACAACATTCATACTCTCTCAAACCAAACCTAGTGATGAATACCTTTCACGTCATTTCATCATCGAATGAAGCAAAAGTTTGAAAAGTCTAATGATGCGGTTATTTTTATTAAAATTCCTTCTTTCTGTTTTTGAAAATGTACTCTATTTATGAAAAAACCCAATCCATGATAAGGGTCCAATAATAGTGTATTTGGATTGGACTCGAAAAGAGCTTTCCAACGATATATTATAAGCTCAATTCCGATGAATAATGAGGAAGTTATAGCCAAAATACTAAGTAGGGCCCGAAATGATTTTATATGCGGTCCAATGATCTAGTGGATGGCCTATTAATTATTATTCCTAAAGTTATTAGGATTGACTTTAGTCTTCTAGAATAATCTAGAAGATTGTATTAAATTCTAATGAAATTAGGATTGATAATTATATTTTAAAGAGTATTATTTGGATTAAAATAAGTGTTTTATGATAAATCTGATCTTAAAATTGTTTAACGTGGATTCTAATTACTTAATTATATTAGGAAATGGATTCCGTACAAGCGCGTTTTTATCTTTAGCCAGCGTCAGACGACAGGCTTTGTCGCACGGCGACAGCTCTGCGACAGAACCAATTTTATTCTGATTCAAATTCTATTTCTTTTCTATCGATTTCCAGACTATTTTTCTATAAATAGGGTCCTTGACCCCTGTTTTTAAATCATCAACAAGATTGATCACAATCATCTCTCTTCTCTCTCTAAGATAAAGCTTATTCTCTCTCTCTATTTTTTTTTCTTAGCCTAGCCCTTTTCAAAATATATCATACCGCATTCATTGGTTCTAGACACACCTAGCCAAGTTCGAAGTTGCTTTCGCGCTCGACGTGAAAGGTTGATACTTTTTGAGGGTTTGGACCCCAAATCCAATTTCTAAACTCGATTCTTTAATTTAATTGTTTGATTTAATATTTTATTGAAGTTTGCTAACACGTATATTTTGTGATTAGAAAGAAATATGAGGCATCAAAGTGAGTAATTTTATTACTCTATTCTTTTAGAAATCATGTTTAAATTTTTATTAATTCCTAGTATCATGTTAGGATGTTTTTATTGCTTTCTTGTATCACGTTTAGGGTGCTTCATATTCTTTCTAATATCGTGTTAGTATCATGCATGTTAGGGCTAAAGCTTTGATTTTTAATGTTTAGTGAGATGCTAGGGTTTGTTATTAATCTTGTTAGTATCATGCCTAGGATCTTGCATAATATTATTATGCTTTAATGATGAGATTATTATTATGATGATGGTTTATTATTATTATTATTATTATTATTATTATTATTATTATTATTATTATTATTATTATTATTATTATTATTATTATTATTATTATTATTATTATGTTGCTTGATATATATTATTGTTATTGCTTGATCACGCCTTTTTTGCAGGTTTAAAGGGAATTTGTACTTGAAATCACGCCTAATAAGATAATTAATAATTTGGTTCAGGCTAATATGATTTTAAATCAAGTGATCGCCAATAATAGTTTTGTTTGTGCATTAATAATCAACCAACGTAGATTAAACAGGTTTTGGGTTAGCCTATTAATTGCATGTTAGTCAGAAAGCGCACATGAATATGAGAAGAATAAAGTAGAGGCCTATTTTAGGGCGGGTTCAATCTCTTTTAGATTGGATTCGTACATTCATCCCTGAATATCCAGTCATGGTTCCGGACCACTATGGAGTTAGTGATCTCATGGATCGTGAAGGGGTGTAACCTTCACCCTGTGAACGGTTTACAAGTTCCTAAAACTTGTTGGCGAATCTTTTTCTCTAACTTTCTTCCCTTTGGACGCCACCATGCTTAAGTGTATGATCACAATGGGGTTCAAGTTTGGGATGCTTGAAATATTCCCTACACATAGCAATGATGACTGAAAAACAAAAAAAAAAAGTTTTATATGAAACCAAAGTAAAATAACGGCTAGGGCACCACATTAAAATCTTGACATTGATGTGAAATTACTTCATCATTTGTTAGGGCACCTAATGTAAAATATTCATTTGTTGTAACATTTTGACATTTTGTACAAATAAATACATATTAAATTTCTAAACATCACTATATATTTTTTTAAAATTGAACTTATATAACTAAGTTGAATTTATATTTACCAAAACTTCTTTTAAAAAAGTAAAAAAAAAATAGAGCTAGACTATAACAATAGAACAAAAGAGGTTTGTTCTCCTACCACATCATATGCTCAGCCAATTAACCAAATTGGTAAATAAAAAAGACTCCTAGTGACAATTTGGTAAAAAAAATAACTCCGGCAACAGTATGGTAAAAAAAGTTAACTCCAAGCAACAATTTGGTAAAAAAATTATTCTCGGGCGACATTTAGACCAAAATATCTAAAAAAAAATTTCGACAGTCTTCAAATTTCCTAATTCAATTCGTTATTATATTTTTAAAAATTATTTTTGTCATTTTAAAATTTAATTAATATGTCATCTCCTTTTATTTTGCTATATCCCGATATCAAAATTTATTTTCAACCTCATTTTAAACCTTATTTTAAACCTCATTTTCAACCTCAAAAATGATATCAAAATATGTCATCTCCTTTTTTTTTCCTATCACAACACCACTACACAACACCTAGTAGGCTTGTACCACGAACCCAGACACGCAGACTCTCACTACAAACGACACCCACATCCTCGCACCCACGACTCCACACAACCTCGCACAGTCGCACCCACAACATCCTTGTACCACTGCACCAGCCACCACCTACCCCAACATAATCTCCATAATTCGAACCACCATCACCCAAAATCAAACCCTAATTTGAACCCAAATCGAATTTGGGGAGTTGCGGCCAGTGGCGGTTCCAGCATAGTTTCAGCTGAACCCATACTAGATCGAAGAAAACGTATAAGTACAAAACAATGCAGCATAATACCAGTATCTGCCTGGAGGTCTAGTGATGGGGGTTGTAGCTTTTTAGACAAATGATGCGGGATCAAAACCCAGTAGCAACAACACACTACTCTTATACAGAGTAAGTGTGTAAGTCATTCAATAAAAAATTAAAAATAACCAAAGCTTATTTCTTTCTCCTCACTCTCATTCAAAAAGGTTTGATTTTTAATTTTATTGAAGTTGTTAATTTGTTAGTTATTTGTAAAATTGTTGATTGAAGACTTGATATTGTAGAATTGAGTGAAGTTGTAATATACCAATATTGTAGATAAATGTTTCAAAATTATTGACGAAACTTGTAAAATTGTTGACGAAACTTGTAAAATTGTTGATTTAAGATGTTAATTTGTTGATCAAAGGTTTAGAGTATTTTTTAAAAGATCGCGTGTCAAAATCATAAATCGTCCTTTTTTCCCCCAAATTTAATTCAAAATGATGTCTCTGCCTCAAAATAAACTTTCAACGCCTTAGATTTGGTTATTGGCGCACACCTAAATGATCACTTTTCATTGTATGTATTGGAGATCCGAACCCATAACGACAAATTCCTAAAACCGTCACTGGTTACGGCAGTCTGGTTGGGGAGATGTCGGCGCTTAGGGGTGGTTAGAGGAGATCGATTTTGGCGGTGGCTGTGGATGGGTCGATATTTTGGTTGGGTTGAAGGGGGGTGGTTTTGGGTAGGCCATTCGGTTAGTTTTTTTCTTCTGTTTTTTTCTTGGGATGGTTTTTGCAAGTTTAAACCGTGTTAGTTAATGTCAAATCGTTCTTTATTCCATATTAAAAAGAGAAAGAGAGTGATGAGAGTTGCGGCCTCATAGATAACCTTTTGAAAAAACCCAAAGAAAAGAAATCAATTAAAAACCCGAAATTAAAAAAAAAACCCAAAAAGTTCAACATTTAAAACAACAATTAACGTAACCATCACTACGAACAGCTTTCCACTCAACCCACCAACTCAAGGCTATTCACGTTGGCGCAATACCTATAATAATTGGATCATTACATCTTTTATATAATTTAAGAGTCAATTAACCACAACCCTTCAAAAGCCTAATTCTCAAATTTTATACATTTTAGTTTTATTTTTTATTATTTTTTTTTCTACAACCTCTAATTAAATAACTTTCATTTCTCTAATTTTACGTATTCTTTTATTTTTTTTATATAACTTCCACATCTCCTATTGTTTTTCTTTCTAAAAATATACATGTTATGTATATACCGTGCATTATAAATAATCGTATACACTCTAGTTCTAGAGGTGATCATTGGGCGGGTTAGGCCGGGCCGAAGGAAAAATTATGCCCACTTCTCGGGCCGGAATTTTTGTGCCCAAACCCGCCCAAAATGGTGGGGTTATACGGGCTTTTCGGGCCAATTTCGAGCCAAACCTAAAAATCAACTAAATATGCGTAAAAACGTATTCCCCAACCCGCCCAAAAATTTTAATTATTTGGGTCAGCCGAAAAATTCTGCCGAAAACCCGCCAAAAATCGGGTCGGGCTAACCTTGATCACCTCTATCTAATTCTCTATAATAGTCAGGTAGCTTATTCTCAATAGTACTCCGTAAAAAAATATTTTGTAATTTCTCCCAAATAACATTACTTTTTATAAGTTTTCCTAATGTGACATTATTTTTACAATTAACAACTAACTAGTGGTTATTGAAAGGCGAGGGCCATAACTAGAAAAACACACACAATTAGCAAAAGTGAATACATAAAACTTACGAAACAATGGCCCACATAAAAGAATCAAATTCCTAATTGTATCCCTCACCATCAAAGCAACTACATTCATTATTAAATATCAGAAATTCACTCTTCTCACAATTTTCATTCATAATTAATCGTGTTCGAGTGAAACCCTAAACCCATCAATCCATCATACAAATTCATTGCAAAAAACTCAAGAAATGGATAATCTTCCTAAAGAATTATGGCTTGAAATCTTGAATAAGCTTCCTATAAAGATGGTGGCTACAACTTCGACTTTGTCAAGAACATGGAGAAGATTGTTTCTGTTGAAAACCCATGTTCTACTGTGTTCTTCATAGTTCTATAATAGCAGTTTAGCTTTTCAAGATATAACTGAGGTATTTAATCACCTAATCTTAAATTTGGAAGCTAATGAACTAAAATTTTTTGGACTTCATTTGGATTGTTATTATAATGATGAAGAAGGGGTTATCGTAACTTCTCATATGCTAAACTTTTTGTTCGATATTATCTGTAACAAGAATCCTCGAGTTCTTTCTCTGTTTATCGATAATTTGAGAGTTCCTCTGAATTTCCCCATGCGCATCCTCAATACTGCATCGATCGCAACATTATGTTTGAGTTTAGAGTGTTTTGATATTGATCATGGACTGATAACTGGTGCTGCCATATTTCTTCCTGTGTTTAGTGAGGTGGACTTAAAGATTTGTCCAAACCAATCTTGGTTTGTGAACAAACTGATGCAGAATGCACCATGTCTTTCTACATTGATTTTTGCCGATGCTAGACCACCAAGCCCCAACTTTGAAGTTAATATCAAATTGTTGAGTCTTTATGACTTATTTTTACAATTTAGTATTCCATATGTCAACTGCACGATGAGCATTGTGGCTCCACGCCTTGAATGTTTTATATTCATGGCAAGATCACCTTTGTCAATATCCTACCCAAACTACTCCCCCTCCTTGGTTACTTGTAGGGAATATTTCAAGCATTATCCCTAGCTTGAACCTCACTGTGATCATACACTAAAGTACGGTGGCGTCCAAAGGGAAAGAAGATAGAGCAAAAGAGTCGCCAACAAGTTTTAGGAACTTGTAAACCGTTCACGAGGTAAAGGTTACACTCTTAACGATCCAGGAGATCGTCAACTCCAATAGGTCTGGAACCATGACTGGTAGTTCGGGGATGAAGGTACAAATTCAACTTAAAAGAGATTGAACCTGCTCTAATAATAGGTCTCTATTTTATTCTTATCGTATTCATGTGCGCTTTCTGACTAACATGCAATCAATAGGTTTACCCAAAACCTGTTTAATCTATGTTGGTTGAATTTAATGCACAGATAAATCTATTATTGGCGATCACTTGAATTATAATCACATTAACCCTAAATAAGATTATTAATTATCTTATTAAGCATGATTACAAGTACCAATTCCCTTTAAACATGCATAAAAGGTGTGATCAAGCAATAACAATAAATATATATCAAGCAACATAATAATGATAATAATATATAAGTTATCCGTTAATTAACAAATAACATGAAATAATTCGTAAATCAACAAATTACGTGAAACAATTCGTAAATTAACAAATTACATGAAATAATTTGCTAATTAACAAATTACGTAAAATTATATAATTCGACACAATAATAATTATAATTATCATAATCATGCTAAAGCATAATATTAATAGCAAGATCATAGGTATGTTACTAACAAGATTAATAACAACCCTAGCATGTCACTAAACAATAAAGATCAAATATTTAGCCCTAACATGATACTAACATGAATATTAGAAAGAAAATAGGAAACATTACAGAGATCATAATTGACATTATATTCTTTACCCTAAACATGATATTAGGAAGCAATAAAACATCCTAACATGATACTAGGAATCAAAATAACAATCTAAGCATGATTTCTATATCATAATATCAATAAAACAATTAAGGGAAATTCTCTTTGGTAACACCATACTTTTTAATTTTCTCAGTGGTGAATTACGAAAATTTTTATTATCCTTGGTAAACTTGAACTTTTATATTAAGTCAACTATAACATTAATGATAAACTTTAACTAAATATTTAACTATAGTTAGCTTTTTTTTATTTTTTTTTAGATTTAAATGATTTAGAAATAATTTTATTTTTTAAAAAAAGTCACCCCCTTTACCTAAGCCACCAGGCCGCCACCACTCCAGCCGCCCTAACCCACACCTCCGCCCAGCCTCTGCCCAATCTCCGCCCTCTCTAGTGCACCGACATCCCCACGCCCACCCTGCTGCGCCTCTCCCCTACCCCCGAACCAGCACCCCTTTCCCTGAAACCCACCTCCTCCCCTTCGAAAACCCTAAAAATCTCTCTCCCCCTCCCGAAATCCCTAACCGACGGCCTTCGATCTCTACCCTCTCTCCTTCTCACCTCACCATCATCGAAAAATACAAACTTCTAATCAATTTGCGAAATTTTAAAGTGACCGGAATCCTAACTACACAAATGAATAATAATTTATGTGAAATAGAGGAAAGGGAGGGGTGGAGGTGTTGGGAGTGAGGGAAATGGAGGAAAGGGAGGGGATGGAGGTGCCGGTGGCTGGTTGCGGTAGGCAATTGGTGATTGCGGGCTATAGAGCGAGCTTTTGGAGTGAGAATTGGTGGCTGTTCGAAGGTGGTTTGGTGGTGAATCGATGTAATTGACGGTGTTGTTGGTGCGTGAAGCGGTGGCGAATTTTGTGAAGGTGATAGTTGCGGTTGGTGGCTGTTGTGTGTTTCGGTGCTGCTATAGGCGGTGATTTGACTGGTGGTTGTTTGTTGTTGTTGTTGTTATTGTGGGTTTGTTGTTGGCAGGTGCAGCAGGTTGTTGTGGTGTTTCGTGTGGTGGTGGTGGTTTGGTGGTGTGACCTGGTTGAAGTGGTGTGGCTTCTAGAGATGTGTTGATGATGAAGATGCAAGCTGTTCGTGGTTGTTTGGTGTTGCAAGGAGGAAAAAAAGAGGAGGATGAAGATGATGATCTTGAATCTTGATGATGACATGTTGGGTTTGAGTAAGGACATTATAGGGATTTAAGTGTATTAAGTGGGGATATTTTAGAAATTTTACTTTTTTATTTTAAAAAAATGTTAACCATGGTTAGAAATTAACTAAATTGTTTCATTAAGTTCACCATTGAAAATTATAAAAAGTTCAAGTTTACCAAGGATAATAATATTTTTTGCAATTCACCACTAAGAAAATTAAAATCTATGATGTTACCAAAGAGAATTATCCAACAATTAAATCACTTACTTTGATGTCTCATATCTCTTTCTAATAACAAAATACACACGTTAGTAACTTCAAGGAAAATAATAAATCAAAAAAATTAAATTAAATAATTGAAAGAGAGATTTGGGACCAAACCCTCAGAAATTAAAACCTTTCACGTCTAGGGCGAGGCAATTTCGAACTTGGTTAGGTGTTTCTAGATATTATGAATGCGGAATTTTGTATGCAAAAGGGTTGGTTTAGAAAAGTGAGAGAGAATAGATCTTGAAAACTAGAGAGAATAAGAGATTTGATGATATTTGATGAGAATTGATGATTGAAAACGGAGGTTTTAGGAGTCTATTTATAGAGAAAATCAGCCGGATAGATAAAAAAAAATGAATCAGAGTTTCAACGAAAATAAAACACGATTAGCGCCAGACGTTGGTCATTAGCGCCAGGAACTGAAAGTTAGCGCCAGGCGCCAAGCCTTAGCACCAGGCGCTGGCGCCTGGCGCTAATGCTTGTCGTCAGGCGCTAATAATCAGTTTCACGCGTTTTTTGTTTTTATCATATCTTTTGATCCAAAAGTCCAAATAAGGCATATAATATGTCGTTGGAAAGATCTTGAAGTCTACTTTCCAACCCAATTAGAATCAAATTAAAATATTCTGTAGATAAAAAGATATGGCCGAAATAGTGGAAGGGTGTCAGTTTTGGATAGAGTTTCATATCTCATTCATATCTTTTTCGTTATAACTAGAATTTAATATTATAATATATCATTGGAAAGATAATTTCAAGATCTATCCAACCATATAATATTTGGATAAAGATTATGAGGCACGAAAATAAAATCTGAATATATTCCACTTCGTACAAAACAAGGATTATAAAAAGGAGTAGTTTTATTCTATTTCAAACTCTTTGAAACATAATTATCAATCCTAACTCCATTAGGATTTATGAGAACCTTCTAGAGTATTCTAGAAGACTATAATCAATCCTAATAAATTTAGGAATGATAATTAATAATAGGCCCTCCTCTAGATCATTGGGCCGCATATAAAAACCAAACCGGGCTCAGTTTAGTATTTTGGCCATAACTTCCTCATTATTCATCGAAATTGAGCTTATAATATATCGTTGGAAAGGTCTTTTCATGCCCATCCAACTACACTATTATTAGACCCTTATCATGGGCCAAACTAAACTGGCATGCACGTATTTCATAAATAAGGTAAGAAAAGAAATATTTTCAAAAACAGAAAGAAGAGATATTTTAATAAAAACATCCTCATCACTAGACTTTTCACACTTTTGCTTTATTCGACAATCAAATGACATGAAAGGTATTCATCACTGGGTTTGGTTTTAGGGAGACACATTTGGGTGTCTACACTACTGTTGACTTGAACCTGCCCATGATCACCTCAATTAATCCCTGCCGCCAGGGGAGGATCTTCATTGGGGCTCATATGGGTTCAACCCCTATTATTTTTGTAAGAGTTATTAGACAAACGTGATAAAAATATTATGTTAAGTGACAAACACAACAACTTTTTCAAGTTGGTTCAAATAAATGAAAATTAAAATCTAATATAACTGTAGGGAATAATTTCAAGCCTTTAATCCCACTAGCTTGAACCCAACTGTGATCATACACTAAAGTACGGTGGCGTCCAAAAGGGAAGAAGATAGAGCAAAAGAGTCGCCAACAAGTTTTAAGAACTTGTAAACCGTTCATAGGATGAAGGTTACACCCCTTAACGATCCAAGAGATCGTCAACTCCATAAGGTCATGAACCAAATAAGGGTTCGGGGATGAAGGTACAAATCCAACCTAAAAGAGATTGAACCTGCCCTAATAATAGGCCTCTACTTTATTCTGATCGTATTCATGTGCGCTTTCTGATTAACATGCAATCAATAGGTTAACCCTAAATCTGTTTAATCTATGTTGGTTGAATATAAATGCACAAATAAACTATTATTGGCGATCACTTGAATTTATAATCATATTAACCCTAAACAAGATTATTAATTATCTTATTAAGCGTGATTACAAGTACTAATTCCCTTTAAACATGCAATAAAGGCGTGATCAAGCAATAAAGAATAAATATCATCAAGCAACATAATAAATAATCCATATCATGAATAATAATTATAATCATCATCAAGATAATAATAATATTCATAATCATAATCATCATGAATTACAACAATTATAATCATAATCATATTCATGTTAATATTAAAGCATAATAATAGCAAGATCCTAGGCATGATACTAACAAGATTAATAACAAACCCTAGCATGTCACTAAGCAATAAAAATCAAATCTTTAACCCTAACATGATACTAGCAATCATAAACATTAGGAAGTTTAGCAATCATAAACATTAGGAAGAACATAGGAAACATCATAACAATCATATTTAATATTAAAGTTACCCTAGACATGATACTAGGAATATCATAATAACAATTTAAACATGATTTCTACATCATAAAATCAATTAAAACCATTAAAGTACTTACTTTGATGCCTCGTATCTCTTTCTAATAACAAAATACACACGTTAGTAACTTCAAGGAAAATAATAAACAAAACAATTAAATTAAATAATTGAAAGAGAGATTTGGGACCAAACATTCAGAAATTAAACCTTTCACGTCTAGGGCGAAGGCAACTTCGAATATGGCTAGGTGTTTCTAGATCTAATGAATGCGGAATTTTGTAAGCAAAAACAAATTTTAGAGGAAAGATGAATGAGGGAGATGAATGAAAGAATGCTAATTAAAACTAACTGTTGAGGAAAACATGTGAATGAGGAGAATTGGTGAATGAATGGTGAATGATAGATGTAGATGATGATTGATTAATTAGAGAATACGAATGAAAACTGATTGTTGATGAATCAAAACGGAGTTTTTAATACGATATTTATAGAGAAAATCAGCCAAAAAAGATAAATTAACAAAACAGAGTCTGACGCTCAGGAAACAGAGCTGGCGCCAACCCTGGCTAGCTGGCGCCAGCAGGCACCAGCCTTAGCGCCAGGCGCCAATGGCTAGCGCCAGGCGCCAAGGCCTAGGGTTGGACGCCAAGCTTGATTTTAACGCGTTTTTGAAAATCCGATAAGTTTACCGTACTGGAGGATAAAATAATATAATTTCTTCGAAAATGCTATTTGATTTTGATTAAAACTCTGAAAAGTCAACAAAGTCAACTTATCAATGCTAATTGAATTAGGAATGAAAAGAACCTTTTAGAAGAATCTAGAAGACTAAAACCATTCCTAATTGCATTAGGAATGATAAATCATATTAGGCCCTCCCCTAGATCATTGGGCCGTACATAAAGCTCAAACTGGGCCCAGTTTAGTAAATTGGTCATAACTTCCTCAATATTCATCGGAATTGGGCTTATAATATATCGTTGGAAAGGTCTTTGCAAGCCCCATACAA
Organism: Chenopodium album; assembly: GCF_948465745.1. Lineage (NCBI taxonomy): Eukaryota > Viridiplantae > Streptophyta > Magnoliopsida > Caryophyllales > Amaranthaceae > Chenopodium > Chenopodium album. The sequence goes on along the minus strand of NC_137835.1, from coordinate 15,195,093 downwards.
CTACACCACTATTGGACCCATATTATGGACCAACCATACTGGATTGACTGTTTTCTTAAAATAAAGTTTTCTAAAACAGAGAGAAGAGAAAAGAAATAAAAACTTTCCGCAACTCTAGACCTTTCCACACTTTCGTTTCATTCGATTATGATTCGACGTGAAAGGTACTCATCACTGGGTTTGGTTTTGGGGAGACACAAATGGGTGTCTACAGAAGCCCCCACTTTGACTGAGTTTGGAGAAACGCAAGTTTCGAAAACAAAAGTCAAAGTAGCGATAGGGACGGAGAATGATTCAGAACGTTCTGCGATCCTAAATCACTCTTGTAACGCCGATACCTGCAAAACTAGCGTTAGTTAAACAGATAAAAGAGTTAAGAAACGCATATCTTGCACCGTCGAGCACACGTCTGTAAAAGTAACCGATTGTTGCTGTATCCTTGTTTTGATGACCTCCTGCAAGCTAGAGAATGCCATCCCGCAGTGTGTGAAAGTGACACTAAAGCTAGGCCGCAAGGGCTAAGTGTGTGGAAAGATATTATTTGTTAAAAGAGTCAAATGGTGGTGACTCTTAGGCTAGGTAATCTAATGATGTAGGGATCAAGCCCCTAAGTCTAGCTCTAAATGAATAGGGATGCGCATAGGAAATCCCTTGATATTATCATGGTGTAAGTGTGTGAATGTGAATATGAATGCATTTTTATTACGGCCACACCTCGATGTGAGGTTGCCTATGTATCCGTTAGTAGGAATCAGGCCGAACGTAGCTCTAGCCAAACCTCGCACAAGTGTGTGTATACCTCAAAAGGTCTTTTAAGGTTTGTAACGTGGTTAGGCTAAAGGTTAAAGAAGAAGGGGATAAAGGCTCAAGACCCTAGATAAGCCCCCAAGGTGTGCAACCTCGCTTTTGAATCTTTATATTTTTATGCTTGAGTTTCTACTCTTTTTTTTAGCTCCCTTTTATCTTTTTCTTTAGCATCTATTTAATTTTTATAAGCGTGGGCAATCCCGATCATGCGGTCTATCACTCACTTGGCATTCATGTTTCTCAGTCACGGTATCGAGCACTCGATAAGAGACGCAATCTGAGACGTGTTCTTATCGAAGATATTTTCATATCAAAGACATTGGAACACTTGCCCTTTTGTACACTTTTATCTATTTTAATATTTTGAAGTCACTCAAGCCTTTTAGAAATTGCATAAGTTACACACCATCCCATCCCAAGGTTAGGTAGATATGGGTTGAAGAATAAAGGTCTATCGTTAGACGAGGCTCAAAGTGGTTTATGGAGAAAGGATGTATAATTGAAGGGTGAAATGAGATATGATGTGGCTACAAGGGGTGCCTCAAATCATTGGTATACCTTGTGCTTAGTTTGACATTTTTTTTTTTTTTTTTGTAATGCAATGAAATGTGATGATCATATATAAGGAAATAAATGCTCATTTTATTAAAAGAAAATAAAGAATCTACAAAATTAATCTAAGGAAAGGAAAAGGTGCCTATGCTAGACTTATTGGGGAAAGAAAAGATGGAAAACAAATAGAAAAAAAGGCCATGAAATCTTGTCGTTGCAGCTCGCCTCTTGTCTTGTGTCATTCGCTTTATCATCACCCAGTCTTCTCGCTAGCTAGAGGCAATGGGACCTTGTTTGCTTCTATGAGATCTTGAATGAGATTTTCAAACCTGTAGCATTCATCAGTGGTATGACCGTTTCCTCGATGGTACTTGCAATAGGAATTTGGATTCCATCTCGAAGATCGATTTTTCTGGTGTTGGATCCTCGGTAGGGCCAATAGGTTTGATTAATCCTCGATCATAGAGACGATCGAAAGCAGCATCGTAGGTCATTTCGATGTGTGTGAACTCTCGCCTGGGTTTCCTTTTAGATCCTTGATTGTCCATGGCTAATACATCACTATAGTCAAAGGTACTAACATTATTACTAGAGTGGGCGTTTTCGGAAAAAGAAGGATTGTCGCTCTTCTTTCCTTTCCAGCCACCGTGGTTACTATTGTTAGTAGCTTTTTGCTTTGCGAGGTCGTCTTCGATTTCAATACCTATGTCATAGACGGCCTTGAAAGTATTCAAGTTGTGTTGATATTTCAAATGTTTCGAATACTTCTCTTGAAGATTCTTGATAAACATCCTCACAGACTCCTTTTCGGTGGGGACCTCAATCATCTTGGCGGAAGTTACCCTCCATTTATTAAAGAAAGAAGTAAAACCTTCATTCTCTTTTTGTCTTAGCATCTCAAGTTGTCTATGGTCGGTTTCAACTTGGATATTGCACTTGTACCTATCAACGAAAGCGTTTACTATCGATTCCTAGGTAGAGGCTTTCTCTTTGTCAAGGGAGAAGTACCATTGTTGGCAAACGGTTTCAAGAGATAGTGAGAACAGAGAGGGAAAAACCTTCTTATCGATACCCTTAATACTCATTATGGTTTCAAAAGCTCTTAGATGAAAGTAAGGATTATCCGTTTCCTTGAATTTTAGGATGTCGTTGGCATTGAACTTATGTGGAAGAAGATCTTTGTCCACCGAGACCCCTTGTGAACTCATGCCCTGAAATTATAGTCACTAGATAGCTTACTTAGACTCTCTTGCATGAGGTTCATTTGTTGTTGTTTCACGGGATCATCGACCTTAAGGGCGAGAAGCTTCAGTGTCTCAGTCACAGTAACCAGTTGGTTCTTAAGATCATTGACTTCTTCTTGAGTTTCCATTATCTTCTTAGCCTTCCTCTTTTGACGAATCGGTTTATCAAAAGCGAGACCTGAATAAAGAGGTTGTCCTTGATTAATCGCCCTTCTCTCCTCGACCAAGTACTGTGGAAAAGGAATTTGGGGATACTTATTGTTAATTATTTGACTCAAACTTTATTCAACATGCAATGGATAGAGGAAGTGAAGAAAGATGGTATAGAATGTGGAGAAGATTTAGGTGGAGGGATATGAAGAATTAGGAATAGAATGTACCCCCCAACTCAAATGACGGAAAGACCGACTCATGCATAAACCTAAGACATGGTCATGGTGACATATACTCAAAATGTGTGCTAAGATTAGTGAGTGTATGTGACATGTTAAGACTTGTGTCATGACCATGTGGCTAGACTATGTGACTAAGACTCGATTAATGACTCGACAAGGTGTTATTGACAGCGAAAATTAACCGAATTAATTAGAAAACTGGTTAGTTAGACCCTAGGTGATGACTCGACCAATAATCCGAACTGTCGGCCAAGCGACAGGACTGGCGTCACACTGTGGAGCTTGGCGCCAGACAACATAGCTGTCGTCAGGCGCTACACTCCATAGTGTGGCGCTACAGCTCAGACCTTGGCGCCAGTATTTGAGCTTCGGTCTGGGACTGTTTTCGGTGTTATTAGTCAACTGGGGTATGCCTAAAGTCGTACTAGGTCAATTCCGATTAAAACATTAGACTTTATTGGCTCAAATTAATTAATTGATTAATTAATAAGGCAAAGTTCATTAAGCCGTTAATTTATTTAGTCTTAACACAAGTCAACAAACGGTTAAGAGAAACATAGAATATATATGCACAACAAATAATGCACAATTAGTCAAGTAGGCACAACATGATGCAATGCGTTTGCAACCTAACCATGGCTCTAGTTCTCTAAAGTTCGGGATATGGTTTAGTCGATAGAGGGTCCATGGTTAATTGTCCGGATGCACCGCGTGGAAGCCTAACCGTGAAGGGTTGGCGCGAGTGGATGGGACACCGCGAGTTTTAGAAAAAACTCGCTTCCATGGTTTGGTGAATTCAACATCTCGGATGTACCCTTTGTTGCACGGAGCGTTCAATCGGGTAGATGGAGCATGAATTCCCAGAGGGTTATGTCCATATGTAGAACACATAGGGGTTTCAGAAAAGTGAGAAAAAATTCAATCAGGAAGTAGGATCGAGCAAACAATACGAAAAACCGGTCGAAATTAGAATGCATATTTCTGGCTCGGTATTGGGGGAAATTGGTGCCAGCAATCAGAGACTGGCGCCAGCTTTTAACTGTAGCGCTTGGCGCCAATACTGGCGTCTGGTGCTACGACTAAAATGCTGGCGCCAAGCTCTGGCCCCTGACGCTACTTCCCACATGCCTCAGCAGCTTTCTGTGCTCGATAAAATTTTCCAGTTTCGCGCGGTGTTATTTCAGTCCTAGTTGTGAAAGATATTCCTCAAATTTCCTACGTGTAAAATCCTATGTTTTTAACTCATTACGGATGGTCTTTCCAATGAGATCTTTTTTATGCATATGACAATAATGTTAATCAAAATTACGCACATGAAATACTTAGAACTTTTCGAGTCTCATCCACTCATTCTAAATCATTGCCGAAACAAATTCAGGAATTAAAATAGAAATCCTCCCTAGTGGAGTCGCCAAAAAACTGTAGGGAATAATTTCAAGCCTTTAATCCCACTAGCTTGAACCCCACTGTGATTATACACTAAAGTACGGTGGCGTCCAAAAGGGAAGAAGATAGAGCAAAAGAGTCGCCAACAAGTTTTAGGAACTTGTAAACCGTTCATAGGATGAAGGTTACACCCCTTACCGATCCAAGAGATCGTCAACTCCATAAGGTCATGAACCAAATCAGGGTTCGGGGATGAAAGTACAAATCCAACCTAAAAGAGATTGAACCTGCCCTAATAATAGGCCTCTACTTTATTCTGATCGTATTCATGTGCGCTTTCTGATTAACATGCAATCAATAAGTTAACCCTAAACCTGTTTAATCTATGTTGGTTGAATATAAATGCAAAAATAAACTATTATTGGCGATCACTTGAATTTATAATCATATTAACCCTAAACAAGATTATTAATTATCTTATTAAGCGTGATTACAAGTACTAATTCCCTTTAAACATGCAATAAAGGCGTGATCAAGCAATAAAGAATAAATATCATCAAGCAACATAATAAATAATCCATATCATGAATAATAATTATAATCATCATCAAGATAATAATAATATTCATAATCATAATCATCATGAATTACAACAATTATAATCATAATCATATTCATGTTAATATTAAAGCATAATAATAGCAAGATCATAGGCATGATACTAACAAGATTAATAACAAACCCTAGCATGTCACTAAGCAATAAAAATCAAATCTTTAACCCTAACATGATACTAGCAATCATAAACATTAGGAAGAACATAGGAAGCATCATAACAATCATATTTAATATTAAAGTTACCCTAGACATGATACTAGGAATATCATAATAACAATTTAAACATGATTTCTACATCATAAAATCAATTAAAACCATTAAAGTACTTACTTTGGTGCCTCGTATCTCTTTCTAATAACAAAATACACACGTTAGTAACTTCAAGGAAAATAATAAACAAAACAATTAAATTAAATAATTGAAAGAGAGATTTGGGACCAAACCCTCATAAATTAAACCTTTCACGTCTAGGGAGAAGGCAACTTCGAATATGGCTAGATGTTTCTAGATCTAATGAATGCGGAATTTTGTAAGCAAAAACAAAGTTTAGAGGAAAGATGAATGAGGGAGATGAATGAAAGAATGCTAATTAAAACTAACTGTTGAGGAAAACATGTGAATGAGGAGAATTGGTGAATGAATGGTGAATGATAGATGTAGATGATGATTGATTAATTAGAGAATACGAATGAAAACTTATTGTTTATGAATCAAAACGGAGTTTTTAATACGATATTTTATAGAGAAAATCAGCCAAAAAAGATAAATTAACAAAACAGAGTCTGACGCTCAGGAAATAGAGGTGGCGCCAACCCTGGCTAGCTGGCGCCAGGCACCAGCCTTAGCGCCAATGGCTAGCGCCAGGCGCCAAGGCCTGGGGTTGGACGCCAAGCTTGATTTTAACGCGTTTTCGAAACTCCGATAAGCTTACCGTACTGGAGGATAAAATAATATAATTTCTTCGAAAATGCTATTTGATTTTGATTAAAACTCTGAAAAGTCAACAAAGTCAACTTATCAATGCTAATTGAATTAGGAATGAAAAGAACCTTCTAGAAGAATCTAGAAGACTAAAACCATTCCTAATTGCATTAGGAATGATAAATCATATTAGGCCCTCCCCTAGATCATTGGGCCGTACATAAAGCTCAAACCGGGCCCAGTTTAGTAAATTGGCCATAACTTCCTCAATATTCATCGGAATTGGGCTTATAATATATCGTTGGAAAGGTCTTTGCAAGCCCCATACAACTAAACCACTATTGGACCTATATCATGGACCAACCAAACTGGATTGGCTGTTTTCTTAAAATAAAGTTTTCTAAAACAGAGAGAAGAGAAAAAGAAATAAAAACTTTCCGCAACACTAGACCTTTCCACACTTTCGTTTCATTCGATTATGATTCGACATGAAAGGTACTCATCACTGGGTTTGGTTTTGGGGAGACAAAAATGGGTGTCTACAATAACATAAATACTTTTACTACTTAATTAAGAAAAATTAATATTTAATTTTTTTTTTTTATCAAGACCTTAAATTTTGTAAGCTCGAATCATGACATCGTTACAAATTTATTTCATTATATACAATTTAACAACTATAAATCCAAAATGGTATGTATCTTTAAATAATTATATTATTTTTGTATATATATTGTACATATATCGTGATATGTTGTTTGCATCTATTGGCGCATATAAGTTGTGTAAAGTAAAATTTTAGATCAAACTTGCATATTGTTTTCTTATAGTGATTTATTATTTAATTATCACATTTTAACAGTATGTAACAAGCTTCCATAATAGTTAAGTGAGGACGATTGATGTCATTTCTTTTAAACTTAACACCGGTCAGATTATTGTTTTTGTAAATAGTTATATATTCATAACTTTAATTAATTAGAAGTTATTAAATTTTATAGCTTGGCCCCCCCATATATTTTAGTCTAAGATCCGCCACTGTCTGCCGCAACATGTTTAGTTTTTACAAACTTGGGTATCAATGCTCATTTTTTGCACTCGTTATGTGATTTGAAGGGTGAAGGAAAATATATGACACATTTGAGTGTTGATTTGTGGCGTTGGTATGAAAGAAATGGTCCAACATTTCTTTGGTCAGAGGAACATGTCGTTTCCTCATATTTGCTGTCTAGTTTGGTCCTTGTTTGCCTGAAATTGGAGTTCGTAAAGGAGAATGAGGATACAGTTCTGAGCCTGTCAACGTATCTGCTACGAAGTTTTCCCAGATTGAACACACTAGAAGTTGTTGTGGAATCTAATTCGGTTGGAGATGAAGATGTCTACACTAGGGAGTCTGAATCCTTCGCTGCAATGACCTCTTCCGCAGCTGGTATCAACATAATCTTCAGAGGTTGGTTATTCCACAACTGTGTTGGTGAACGTGACTATTAGCATAATGTAACTCTTAGATATTCACTTTATGTTTTCATGCAGTTTTTGCATATTTGGTAGCTTAGAGACCATGCAAATGTAAACAAATAGGTTGGTTAAATAGAACTATTCTACTTAGCTTCTCTATAAGATGGTTGGGTGTATTTAATTTTTCACTTTTCATATGTTAGATCAGATAGGATGTTCATAAATCACTTTCAAATGTTAGATTAGATGTAATTTTTAAACACAAATGCCATTCTTTCTTCCTTGTTTTCATAATACCTTAATGTGTGTATACAACTTTATTAGAAATAAGTCAATAACAATGTGAATCTTTAAAATACACATTCATTATTTCTATTACTGTATATTTTTTTTTATGGTACAAGTATTTCTATTTTTCGATAACATGAATATTGAGTTTTGCTTGGATTTTGCAGTTTTTATTTTTGATTGCTTTGTATGAAGAGTCTTTATATTATTTATTTATTTATTTTTAAACTTGAAGAGACTATATCAGGCTCATCCATATATTCAAATTAATTAGTTACATCAATCTGACTTCCACATTTGCAATACACGTGTTTATACTTATATTTCAAGAGTTTCAAATTGAATTATCTAAAATGTTTTGATATTCAGAGAACAAGTGTTTCTTATAGTGTAATTGATGAAAGACCGTCAAAGTACATAATGTGAGTAATGCCCAAGTCCTATTGAATTGCACGTATTTTGAAGAAGTGATTTAGGATTATTAACAAAAAATTTAGTTGAAATAAGTTTGAGAGTAATAGGCTGTAATCCTATTCTTACTTGTATTAAAAGCAATTTTGATTAATTTGTTCGTTTACAACCTTAAAATCTTAAATTGCTTCCTTAAAATACATGCAAATTGGTTTGTTGAAATCTTTGCATTATAGAGGGAGTACTTAAAATTCTAATAAGGCATTAGCTCATAAGGCTATTGTAGGAGTTTATAGGTACTAATTGCGGAATACACATGAATCATATTCATACGGTACCTAATCCCAAGATCTAATGCATAACACATAAAGAACATATAATTGTACCTTTGAAGCGTGATTCCACGTGCGATCGAGCAAGAATAATGGGAGATAAAGAACCTCAAGCGTGATTCCTCTACTTGGTCCACGGGCGCGGATTAAGACCTCCCCTAATCCTTTAACTTGTTTAACCCAATACCCTTGTGTGTGACCTCATAGAATCCATTCTAGCGGGCTTTGGACCATTTGACTAGTCTAAAGATCATCGCTCATAGTCTAGCAACAGATGATGACGACCCAAGAGAATGAACTTATTATCTCCATAATAGTGATCCTTGATATATCTAGTAATTGCACTTAAAAGATACAATTCCTTCAATCTCCCACTTGTCTGAGACAAGTGCGCAATATTCAAATTCCTTAAGTCAATGTGTGTCGATTTGATAATATGATTGCATCTCATGTCGTGATCATATTAATCTACAAATCTTTTCTAGAAATCTGAGTTAGAATTACAAGACAAATGATTACTATGTAATACATTTGAGCATGGCCATGCATTTTCTGAATTCTCCCTCTTCAAGGGGCCGAGACACATCTTGATTAAATAGGTAGACTCAATCCAATCTTGTGGCAACCAAAGTTCCCACTCAACATCTGAAATAACCGGAACACACCCTTTATAATCTCCAGTTACGGGCAACCGGTTGAGTGCACCACAGCCATAACATCCATTAAATGAAATCAATGTTCCACTCATGTCAAAGGAATCCACTAATATATCCGGAAGCTCTATACTTGAACTTCAAAGTAGGTCTATAGTTCGATCATGCATCATTCATGCATATCCACGTGATTGACCGGGCATCACTACGCTCCTATAGCCCATGAAACTGCGCTATCCAATCAATCTTAACATGCTAGTCCATTAATTGAAATCAATTATATCCAGTTTAATGATTCCGAACTAGGAACTTAAATAATATATGAATTTAGTTCACCTTTGGGGTTCCATTTACCAGGTCATTAACCTGATGAGCCCATCAATACATAATTATTTTAGACATTTTATTTAATATCGAAAACCATAATTAAATAAGATTGAAACTTTGTTTCAATTGATAAACATAATTCTGCAAGTTAATGTATTACTTATGTAATATGTTTTCTCAAAACATACACAACCTAAATTAAATAACTTGCTTCCATCCAATAATCTTAGTATGACTCTCATACCTTGGTCATGGAAGGGGTTTAGTAAGTAGAGTTCATGAGACATGCCCATAAACATGAATTTTGAAACTTCTAAATTTTATAATAATATTCAACTCCATATACTAAGAATCTTCCTTCGTCCTTTCGCAAGGAATGAACTTAGGAATTTTAATTTATATTCCAACGTTACATTGGATTTCGATTGAAATCTATCATCACTGGTTCTTTAAAACATGTGAATCAAATAGACGAGTATAATCCATGACATGCATGATGCATCCTTTGCAAAATGCATAAGGAGCATCACTCAAAACCTTAATTTCATCAACCTTTCTCAAAGTATTAATCATTAATCAATGTTCCATGTTATATGGGATTGAAACTCTTTCAATATAACGTTGAACCTCATAAGAATCTTATCAATGTAAGTTTCTTAACCAAGCTCAAACATCCTTCGAAACCTATCTATATAGATCTTGAATCCCAAATGTACTCATCTTCTTCTTCAAGGTTTTCATACAAAATGCATTAGCCATCACTTGATCCTTCAAGAAATGAATAATTTCTCTTTGTACTAGACCAAAACGACTTCATAGCTCCCACTAAACATCTTGGATACATAACATCTTCATTTTATGAGAACATCAAACAATTTTGATTAACTCACAAAATTAAGAACATTAACTCCCTGATGCTAACTTCAATCCATTAAAGAATCTTTTATGCATCTCTAGGATTATTGGATTTTCAAACTTTTGATTGTATCATATACAAATCTTCTTTCATGAACAATTTCAAGGAAGTGTTTTGAAATCCATCTACCAAATCTCATAAGGCAGAAATCACTAAAATATCTTTAATAGATCTTTGCAACATGACTAATGTAAAGGTTTCATCGTAATCATAATCATACTATGAATTAGTTGAATCCTTTAACAAGTCTTTGCTTTAGTTAGAAAACATTTTTCTTTCTTGTATGTTTTGCTTATACTGGGTCTCACCCAGTTAGGCAAATTATTCAAGTGTCATACACTTGTTTACAGACTTAGAATCTATTTTAGATTTCCTGGTTTTCAAACCACTTGGAGTTATAACTTGTCAAATCATCTTTATTACTTTCATAATCATCATGTACCAAAATAAATATTTTAGAACTCTAAGTCAATATGAAATCATATTTCTTTGGCTAAGTTTTACATATAGCCATCATTGTGGGTTTTTATGCATCAATTGAAACTCATACAACAACTTTGTTTAGTTTTCAATGAGAAACGACAATAGAGGATTTGCACTTGGAATGTACTACCTTCGACACATGGTTATTATTCCCATTACACTTAATGAGACCACGCTTTGTCATTTGTAACATGAGGTGAATCGTGCTCATATTGTTGCTTTTATTCAAATACTTCTCGAATTTCTTCAAGATTTTCACATTAACTTTTCTTGAACTCTTTCAAGGTTCTAGAACTTTTTGAGATTCTTATACTCCCACTTGCCTTTTTGAGGAGGCACTTTTAGCATAGGGTGAACTAACCATGGTTTGAACCATGTTTGTTTGTTGTTTTTCTCGAACTCTTTCGAAATTTACACTACTCCCACTTGACCTTTTGGAACAATTTCCATAAGGGCACCTACTAAAGCAACAAACATTTTGTGCTAAGTATGGTTTGTGTAGTAGTACCCCGTGCTCTATATAGGAATCGAATGTGCATTAAACGTTTTAATACAACTTTTATACCTTGTTTTGTAGAAAGACTTTATAAGAACGTTTCTTATCCACATCACATATGAAGCCTTTGCTACATTTTTTATTTGACGTATGTAGTTTGTTTGGTTTTGTAGCTTATCTTAAAAGTATATACCTTGAATAATGGTTGGAAGATAGGTAATTTACATCCATTATCAAAATATATCTCATATAGATTGATATCTCCCTTTCATGAACATTTCATAAGGTTTTCTTTCGGAGTTTGTTGTAAAACGATTTCACAACTCTTGGATGTTTATCAAGGTCTTGGCTTAAATTCTCATTATTACGATCATATCGAAATTTTATGAATGTGTTGTCAAGTACATGTCCAGACTTAAATTTTCACAATACAATCATATTGTAATGCATTATCTTGTCAAGTTGATACTAAACTTCATACTGAACCTTTTGAACTTTTCAAAATTTTCACTCTTATGCTTCAACTAAGCACAAGTAGTGATCGTATCACAAATGAAGTTTCATTGTCCGTCTCTAGCCTTTGAACATTTGGTTTTCCTACATCGATATGTTATTCGACCTTGAGTACGCATCATCATTTCTCTAAATGGTGACTTTGTCAAAAATTTCAAATTAGAATGATGTTTACATCTATCAATTCAAAACACGTTATGACTCAGTCATTACTAACATTATGACTCAACGAAGCATAGAATAACATTTAGTCCATGTTTTTTGAATCTTCAATGCTCAGTCATTACTAACATTGAATGGATATGCTTTGATAATGGTAAGAATGAATAACATTTATTTAATTCTAGCCAATAACTAGGTAAGGTGAAATATAAATTCTACTAGTAAAGTTGCCACTTTTGCTTCCAAACTTGTAGATTCTACTCATGAAGTAGCAACATTTGCTTCTAAACTTATAGATTTATTTCACCTTAGCTAATTTCTTCATTTAGTTCAACCACATTCTCAATGAGAGAGAACTAAACATGACATCGTATATCCAAGGAATAGTAATATGCTAAATCAATTTCTATAATATACTTCTTAAATTGAAACATTTCCATTCTTTTACCTTCCAACTATATGAGGTAGTTTCTAATCAATTGGAATTGGTCCATTTAATTTGAAACATTTGTTGTTCATAACAACTTTTAGCATTTAAGTAGTTCTAGGTTTGAGAAGTAGCAACTTGTTTGCATTTCTTGGCCTATAACTTCTTAATGCAATCCTCATATATTCCTAAACCTTTTCCATTTGAGCCATTTAGAATATTTCTCTTAGGTTCAAAATGATGTTTTGCTTAACTACTTTAAGCACATGATTTTGCTAAGTCTTATTCAATCATTATACATATTAGAGTTTAATCAACTATTTAACACTTATATATATGAAATGGATGATGAATAAAGTCATTTATCAACTCTTGATCAAAGAAATTTCCAATCACTTTCTTATATTCAATCATATTGAAAATAATAGATTTTATTGGACTTCTATACTTATCTTTTGGAGGATTTATTCCTCCCATCTCATTATATCCCTTGAAACACTTTTCAAAATGAAGATGTGTTGGCAATTTACTCCAACATTTTGAACAAAACCAACCTTAGACATGTGACATGGGTTTCTAAAACTTGCCTTTTAGAACCATCTTAGCGAAATTGGAATTAGGTTCATGGATTATCTTTTAAACTTTTAAGAACGTTTCTCAACTTTAATTTCAATCGAAGAGATTATATATAATAATAAAATTAGAACGACATGTTACTTATAAGTAAACGTAAAATTCAATTATGTTTAATAAAAAATTAAAGTACCATAAGAAAATTAAATAGGTAACTTTAAAACATTTAATTCAATATTAATTGATCCTAATTGAATTAAATGATTCCAAGACCCTTTATTCGTGTAATAGTTGACCGGACTGAGGCCCTACCATCAAGCATTACATTTTCAAGGTGAGTAAACTCTTTACAGATTACAACTCTTGTAACTCTTTTTTTGAAAGAACTCTTGTAACTCTTGGTTGAACAATTAACCATCACATGTTTAATTATTACCCTTATCTTCAAGGTTCTAAACTCTTTAGGTAACCTTGTTGAGTATAACCAATTAAATGTGTAGAACATGATCTACCCCAAAACACCTAAGATAACAAGGGACACTCTGCTGAGGCCGACCCATCACTCACGATCAAAGGATAGTTGGGTATCTAATTGGAAAAGCAACCTCAATATTACTAGGATCTAGATTTACTATGTTATGACTAATTTAGTGAACTCTAGCGCATCATCATTAACATCAATAAAATCTAACATGCATAATATACTGAATGCATAAATAAACAAGACATAGCATGTCCCCTAATCCTAAGAAAACTAATAAAGTAAATGCACCCACTTGAACCTTCATGGATATTATCCACCTTGCTCCTTTAGGCCTTCGCTTCATGGGCTTCTTGGATTAACTGCAACCTGTAATTTTACTCTACTCTATTCTTTCTACTACTTAAATAAAATAAAATAAAATTACAAAAATACTTTATCGGTATGTAGACCGTACTATGATTACAAAAATACTTCACGATGCGCATATCATATTTAGCAATCTGCTGGGCCATACTAGTCATTATATAGCAAAAAATAACATCATATATTATAATATTGCCACATAATAAATCACTCATCATGCTTTCTTAAACTACAACATCGAATGTTTACAATTAAGGAAACATGACATCTAAATTTCTCATATTTTAATTAATGCAATTAGATAATATCATATATTATTCATGATTATCAATAAAATATCGTATATTTTAAATTAGTCATGAGATAGAATCAAATCTTATTTTAATCTTAAAAGATAAATCATATTTATCCTCAAAGATTATCCTAACAAATTTAGGAAATTCTATCATAATTACTAGCCAATCACAAAATTTTAAATCAATTACATCCTAAAAATAATTATGGGATAATCTTATTATTTAATCAATTATTATCCATATAGAATCTTTTTGCTCAAAATCCTAACAAACTTATCCAAAATTAACAACTTAATTAAGGATAGTTATCAAAATAACAACTTTTGAAATTTGATAATATCTTACAAAATAAAATCAGATTTTAATTTTGAATTTTAAAATAAAATAATTTTTTTTTTTTAAATAGGGGGTTAAACCGTGGCTGAGCTAGCTGCTCAGCTAGATTACTGCCGCTGCCGCTGCCAGGCTCACAGCCTAGCCGAAACAGTAGCCATGCCACCAAGGCCAGGCCGAAGCCCAGCCTCAACAGCACCAGCTGTCGTAGCTAGGCCATAAGCCCAGCCACGCAGCTATCAGGCAACAGGTAGGACGTGCAACACATGCATCGTCCAACCACCACCGAGCCCAAAACATCCTAAGCTGCTCTTCCGTGACTAAGCCTGCCGCCCAGCCACATGCAGCTCCTGCCACAGCCGTAGCCAAGCCGGTGCCCAGCCACAGCCACAGCCAGCCGCGTAGCGAAGCGAAATGCCCAGCCACATCTGCTGCCTTGGAGAGCAGCAGCCAAACCGTGCAACTGTTGCACTTTTAGCCACTGCCCTCTCTGCTGCACTCCGCCCCACCTGACCACCGGAGCAGCCACCGTGGCTCACCTGAAGGTGGGTCTACCACCCAGTCGTGGCTGCTCTCACTCAACCTTTAAATTAATTTTTTTTGAATGAAATTAATTTTACAAATTTTGCAAAATTTATTTGGTGATTAAATTAAATTAAATTAAAAATAAACATTTTATGTCTAATTCAAATTTAATCAAAATCTTTATTTCAATTAATTTGGGGCTTTCATAGAATTCAATCCTTAAATCACATAAAACACTTTTACATGATTAATTAATCACACCAAACATTTTTAAGTATGAAAAATTAAATCAAATTATATGAAAATAACACATTTAAATTCGAAAAATTAGGGTTCATAACACCAAAATTTCAAAAATTAATTAGGGCTTTAGGGTTTAAATAATTCAGCTAGGGCATAGATAGAAATTGAGCAATTAAATCATATTTAATGATTCTATATGATAAATCACATTTAAAATAATAATTGACCCATAATTAAATTATCCTCCCACTTAATTGAATTAAAATTTGTGGACATTAAAGATTTATCGTCAATATGCGTAAATGCAATAGGCTAATTGATACCACTGTAGGAGTTTATAGGTATTAATTGCGGAATAAACAGGAATCATATTCATATAGTACCTAATACCAAGATTTAATGCATAACACATAAAGAACATATAATTGTACCTTTGAAGCGTGATTCCACGTGCGATCGAGCAAGAACAATGGGAGATAAAGAACCTCAAGCGTGATTCCTCTACTTGGTCCACGGGCACAGATTAAACCACCACTAATGCTAGTTAGTCGTGATTGAACCTTTCAATCAACCTTCTACGGAGAGGAGAGGACAAACAAGCCACAAACCACCACCATGCGTCCACCGTGCGCCGGCTTCCGTACGGACAAAGGGGAGGAAGAGAGAGGCGTGTGAGAGAGAGAGGTTAGGGTGTTTGGTTGCTTGCTTCACGACTTACTGTATGGTTGAATTGTCACTTAATTCAACCCTAGGCATGGCCTCTATTTATATATCACATATATAATTAGAGTCCATGTGAAGCCCAAACACTTAGCCCAATTCTTACTACACTAGCTCTACTCCTTACATGGCTTGTCATATCCTCATGAGGCCCAATAATGGGCCTCTAACTTGTTTAACCTAATACCCTTGTGTGTGACTTCATAGGATCCATTCTAGTGGGCTTTGAACCATTTGACTATTCTAAAGATCATCGCTCATAGTCTAGCAACAGATGATGACGACCCAAGAGAATGAACTTATTATCTCCATAATAGTGATCCTTGATATATATAGTAATTGCACTTATCGAAGACACAATTCCTTCAGCTATCTATATACGAAGTAATATATATATGCTGATAACATGACCTTGTTAGGCAATTAGCATTTAGAATTGAATTAGCATGAAGCACTAAGCCACTAATAGCAGGTAGGAGTAGCAAAAACCAGCTTTTTAAAGACATAACTTGACACTTAATAAATACTTTTAAATTCTCTTATGCATATACTCCGTTTAGTATCATTCAAACTTGTATACTATGATCTTTTGGCAATTATAAGAAAAAAAAATTCCATGCAATAAATTCTTTAGTTGTTGTTAACTGTTTCACTGGTTAGTTACAATTGATGAGATTGTCTAGCGTAAGTAATTCAGCAAAATAATCATTTTTTTGTAATGTTGGACACTCACAATAAGGGGTTTGTAAGAGGTTTGTAATAGGATTTTTGAGGTTTAAAAAAAATATTAAAAAAAACCCTTATTGGAGTGGGATGGGATTCGAAAGTTGAGAGGGTATGAAATTAGTAAGTGGTTTGTATTGGGTGATGTGGCATTTTGGTAGGTTGTTGGGTAGAAAACAAAATATAAAAGGTAAATGTATTTATGTATTAGGTCCCACATATAAACCCTTAAGGGACGTTTGGTTGATAACATATAGGCATGAGGTATGGATTTAGAATGCGCTTGACCAAGGTATGAGTTTTAGAAACCCAATGGGGGAGGTGGGTTTGAGGGATTCAATGCTTTAGGTATGAGAAAAGATAAAATCATGTTCATTATTCCCAAGCAACATCAAACACGTGGTATGAGGAATCAAGTTTCAAACCCATACCACCTTGGTTTGATACTTGATTCCGAACTCATACCAGCTTTTTAACCAAACGCCCCCTAAAAGGTTTGAACTATTGATGGGAAAGGTTTGTTTGATAAGAGATTTGTAGGAATATGATGTGGTATATGGACAAACCCCTATGGGGTTTGAACCATTGTGAATGCCCAAAGCCCA
This sequence comes from Chenopodium album, assembly GCF_948465745.1. NCBI lineage: Eukaryota > Viridiplantae > Streptophyta > Magnoliopsida > Caryophyllales > Amaranthaceae > Chenopodium > Chenopodium album. The sequence goes on along the minus strand of NC_137835.1, from coordinate 15,177,839 downwards.
ATCAATGGTATTAATGGTTTTTTGTCCAATTAATTGTCGCCATTAGAATTCATTAATTGAGACTCCTGTGTTATGCTTTTGTTGTTATATGTACTCCCTTTTTTTTTTTTTTTTTTTTTTATAACTTGCACCATTTTAGTTTTAGTTCCTTCAAGATATAAAATATGGTTTCTTGTAAATTATTGTGAGTATTATGTAAATCTTGTATAATCGTATTCATAACAATTAATATATCTTGTATACTGAATAAAGTATATCTCTAGAAAAATTAGAAAGTCAAAGATATTCCATACAAGTAGCCTAACTTACAACCTAAACAATAGACAAAGATATGAATGATAAAATATGAATCGTGTTGTTTCAAAGTATACTACAAGAAGGGGGGTTGAATTGTAGTATAAGAGTTTAGCAAAACTTTTTGCGGAATTAAAACTAAGTAAGCTAAAGGAACAAAAAGATTAACTTAAGGAACTAAAAGATGCAAGAGAGATTTTTACGTGGAAAACTCCTTGGCCCTAACAAGGAGAAAAACCACGACCACTTGGGATTTTGGGAAAAGATTCTTCACTAGAATAGGGCAAATGGTCCTATTACAAACTAAAGACTCAAACTTAAAGTTCCTCTACGAACTTGAAACCCCGAGGAACAAATCACCCAACTTGTCACTCTTCTCTTCTCTTTCTCTCTTTCTCTCTTCTCACTTCTCACTTCTCTGTTCTCTCTTCTCTTTCTCACTTCTCTTTCTCATACACAAAAATTCACTCAAACTTCCCCATTCCCCAAATTACAACTCGAAAGAAGAAATAAAAACTCTAGTATAAGAACATTAAGAACACTCTATTTAACTTGTGTGGAATTGACACTTGACTCGAATTAAAAGTATGAAAACTTATGTGAGCAAGGGTGAGTTTTTCCAACAGAAATCAACAGCTATTTATAGATTGCAAAACGCCTTGGAAAATCAACTTTGTGCAGCAACATCATTACGCCGAGACTTCTGTTCCTTGGAAGGAACTTCTCTTCTCTGATAAAGCTTCTTCTCTGAAGCTTCTGTTCCCTGAGGGGAACCTTCTCTTCTCAAGTCTACATTTCTGAAGCACCAGTTCCTGCAAAGGAACTCTTCTTTATGGATAGCTCTGCTTCTGGCCTTCTTGTTCCTCATGGTATTTTTACAAGACACTTAATTCTCCTGGTCTTTGCAACTGAGCACACACTTAAACAATCAAGCACTTATTAGTTTGTAAGTAAGTGAGGTTGTGTCATCATCAAAATCATTAAGTCCAACAATATTCCCCCTTTTTGATGATGACAAACAAACCAAACTTACTTACAAGGAAACAGAAATAATCCAACTTATTCCTAAAGGAAAGAAAATGCAAAAACTAAGTATAATGCAGAAAGGGAACTAATGTTAAGGAAATAAAACAATGCTTAAATAAATAACTTAAGGAAAAATTGAAAAACTTGAAAAAAACTTGTATATACATTATACCTGCTTGTAGAGAGTAGGCAACTTGTGAAGATTTCAAACAAAATAGAATGATTAAATTTCCTTGATAGTTTGCATCCTTTTCTCCCTTTTGGCATTATCAAAAACCAACATACAAGCATATAGTATACCATAACACAGCACCATCTAGTGGTTTTAGTGTTAAGACAAGAAGCATGCATAGAGAGAAAACATTCACAAAGCACATAAGCAGAATATACATAGATATTAAACATCCAAAACCGATTTAAAACATCGGCCAAATGTACCAAATTTGCAAGTTTACCAAAAGAAATTTAAAAAGTGCCCAAAATATTACAGACCAAATTAAAAATTGTTTCCCAAAAACAGATAAAATATAAGTTTCATCAACATAAAGAGGCTGCAAGGAAAGATAGGTTAAGAAGCAATGCTCTGGTCATCATCAACATCAAGATCCTCCAGCTTCTTGCAAATTAGAGACACTATGTCCTTGACAGCGGACTGTCTCCCTTTCTCCAAGCTTGAGACCAGTTTCTTCACATCAGTATCAAGAGTGAGCATACTCTTCTTCAGTTCCGCCACATGCAGCTTTGACTCCTCTTGTTCCTTCAGCACCTTCAGGAGCATATCCTTCATCTCCTTCATATCCTCGCTAGGAACCTTTGGTGGGGAACTGAAAGCTGCAAAACCTGTTCCTGCAAATGCATACTTGCCTGAAATAGGAGAGCTTGTGATTTTCTGCTAATCCTCCTACACCCCAATGATGTTAATGCAAATGGGTGCATAGGGCTCCTTTTTCTTCATCAACCTCAAGCTCTTCCTTTTCTTCCTTCCCCCTGTTTCAGTGACCTCCTCAACTATCTTTTCCTCTTCCTCCTCCTGAATATCCTACACCACTCCCTCTACTATCCCCGTAGCCCTCTCTCCTTCCCCCTTAGTTAGTGCACCTACTTCCTTTGGCCTTTTCTCCTTTTCCTCCAGCACAACTTCAAAACATCCATCCACAACCTTCATCTTATGGTTTTCAAGGAAAATAGGTTGCATGTATTCGGTGTTTTTGAGGGGCAGGGGTTCTTTATCAGTAAAGGAAATACCAAAGCTTTCAAAGAGATAGGTAAGTAGGTTACCATATCCCACCTTCCATCCTTTTGGAACACAGTGGGAGAGGTGTTGGATCATGATAGAGGGAAAGTTGATTTGGATCTTTTTGGCTAGGCAGTAGATGAGAACAGAGTCAAGCTTGTTGGCACTATCTCTCTTTTGGGAGCGAGGGATTATGTCATTAAAAATAAACTTCAGCAAGATTTTGTCAAGAAGGGTTAGGTCATTGTGATTTATGTAGGTTTCCTCCGGGTCACCACCTAGAAACTCCACTATTTCATCAATGTTTGCATCAGGAAGAGGGTTCCTTATCACAGTACTTTTGAATTACAGATCATACCCAGTATTAGGAACATCAAACAACTCAGCCAAGTACATTGCATCAAACTCAATTTCGTTTTCATACACACAGCAACGAATAACACCTTTAGAGTATTTGAAACTTTTGCAAAAATCCTTCATAGCATCAACATACAAACTTTGATTGAAGCATTCACTCAAAAAATTCACCCAATTTTGAGATTCAATTAGATCAAGCAATTCATACAACTTAACAGACTTACACCAAGGAAGATTTATAGCCAAACCTGTCACAAAGTGATCACCAAGCTTTTCTTGCCTTTTCATAGCTGCTGGCCTGTCCCGGTAATTGACCCCTAGTTCCGGAGCACTTTATTCTTCAACTGGCATGTCATCAGACTTCCTTTTGCGAGAACTGAGATTCGGTAGTCGATTCAACTTTTGGTGGCTCCTGAACTTCAGTGGGAGTAATTTCCGGTGGAATTTCCATGGTAATGTCTGGGTTTGTGTTTGAGTCGGCTTCAATTTGGGTTTTTGGAGAGGTAGACATTGGAGAGTATTTTTAATCGGAGTGATGAGAGAGAAGGTAATTTTTGTGTGGTGTAAATTTTTGTGAGGCTGACATCTTTTATGGTGGAGGTAAATTAGTGAAGTGAGGTGTCGTTTGGGAGGTGAGGTGAATTAAGTTGATTTGACACTCATATTTATTTCTTAGGGAAACGCAAACCGTGTTTTAAGAGAGTAATGTGAATGGGCTACTTTTGAACAAAAGATAATGATGAATATTAGATGCATTCATCCGATTTTTGTGTTTAGATAAAAAGAATTTGGAATTTTGAAAAATAGATAAACACAATAATTTTATCTTTTGAATTTAATCAGAAGAAACACACTTGCAAATACAACTTGATACATAGAACAATTCAACAAGGCTCATGCAACCAATTTTGGACTTTCACATCTATGTATTTCAAATTTACATGCCCTTAGTAAATATTACTCATGCTTACAACCTGTCTTCACTATGTAATTAAACATATAACATTTGTGCACAATATACAATAGTTTAAGCATGTCAGTTTGAGTTTCATACCTGAGGGAACTTGATGCATTTTTCTCAGTATAACTTAATCATCCCAAGTTCCATTCTCATCTTCTCATGCCTTTCTCTATTCAAGGGTTTTGTTAAAATATCTGCAATTTGATTGTCAGTTTGGCAGAAGTCTAATTTAATCAAACCCTTTTCAACATTATCCTTAAGGAAATGATGCCTTATATGAATATGCTTGACTCTTGAATGATGGACTGGATATTTAGATATGCAAATTGCACTAGTGTTATCACAGTAGATTGTAATGCAATTAAATTTAATACCAAAGTCACGCAACTGTTGTTTGATCCAAAGGACTCGAGAGCAACAAGCAGCTACTGCTACATACTCAGCCTCTGAAGTAGACAATGAAACAGTATTTTGTTTCTTGGAACCCCAAGAAACTAGACAAGAGCCAAGGAACTGAACCATACCTGAGGTGCTTTTCCTGTTGACTAAGTCACCTGCATAGTCAGCATCTGTGAATCCTCTAAGCATAAAGTCATCACTTCTAGGATAGAACAGACACAGGCCATCTGTTCCTTTGAGGTATCTTAAATTTTCTTAACAACCGTTAGATGTGATTCTGTAGGATTAGACTAAAATATAGAACACAATCCAACACTAAAAGAAATATCAGGCCTACTGGTTGTTAGATATAACAATGAACCAATCATACCTCTGTAAGTGGTTTGATCCACACTTGTTCCTTGTGGGTCCTCATAAAGTCTTGTTGCTGTTCCCATAGGTGTGTGATTTGTCTTGGCATTCTCCATGTTGTACTTCTTCAGAAGTTCCTTGACATACTTCTGTTGGTGAATCATTATTCCTTCAGCTGTTTGCTTTATTTGAAGTCCAAGGAAGAAATTTAATTCACCCATCATGCTCATCTCAAATTCACCACCCATTAGCTCGGCAAAGTACTTGCACAAACCATTGTTAGTAGCACCAAATATAATATCATCTACATAGATCTGTACAACTAACAAATCAGTTCCTCGAGATTTAAGAAAAAGAGTTTTGTGTACTTTTCCTCTTTTGAAATCATTTTTCAGTAGGAACTTTGAAAGCCTTTCATACCAAACTCTTGGAGCTTATTTAAGCCCATATAGAGCTTTATCAAGCTTAAAAACATGATTTGGTAATTTAGGATTTTCAAAACCTGGAGGTTGTTCAACAAACACCTCCTCATTTAAGAAACCATTAAGAAAAGCACATTTCACATCCATTTGATAAAGTTTGAAACCCATAAAAGAGGCAAAAGCTACTAGATATCTAATAGCTTCTAGTCTAGCTACAGGAGCAAAGGTTTCATCGAAATCAATACCTTCCTGTTGGTTGTAGCCCTTCACAACCAATCTAGTCTTGTTCCTTAATATGGTGCCATGTTCATCAAGCTTGTTCCGAAACACCCATTTGAGCCCAATAAATTTCTTACCCTTAGGCTTTGGCTCAAGGTGCCAGACTTTGTTCCTTTCGAACTCATTGAGTTCCTCTTGCATGGCCACTATCCAATCAGCATCTCCCAAGGCTTCTCGATGATTTCTTGGCTCTAGGATGGACAGAAATGCATGGAATGCACAGTAGTTCCTTATTTGTGATCTTGTTTGAGTTCCTTTTCCTATATCACTGATAATGAGATCAGTTGGATGGGAACCTTGATACTTGAATGGCCTGGGTTGAAATTCCCTTGCTGGAACTCCAATTTGAGGAGCTTCTGGATCTGTTCCTCCTTCTTCTTCTGCTTGTTCCTCATTCACTTGTTCATCTGGTTGAGGAACTTCTCCATTTTCTTGACGATCCTCTTCTGCAGCAGGCTACTTTTCTTTGGTTTGCTTCTGAGTCTCTTCTTCATCCCTGTCTCTCATCAATCCAATTTCAAAATCAATATCATCTTCTTGTTCCTGCACACTCACAAACTGGTTAACTTCATCAAAGATTATGTGAATGCTTTCCTCAACACACATTGAGCTTTTATTGTAGACTCTGTAAGCTTTGCTATCAGAGGCATATCCTAGAAATATGGCCTCTTTGCTTCTTTCATCAAATTTCCCTAGGTTTTTCTTACCATTATTATGTACAAAGCACTTACAACCAAAGGCTCTAAGATGAGATATGTTTGGCTTCCTTCCCCTAAATAGTTCATAGGGGGTCTTGTTGATGATACTTCTGATTGTTACCCTGTTAAGAATGTAACATGTTGTATTCACGGCATCAGCCCAGAAGTTCCTTGGCAATCCACTTGCAATCAGCATCGTTCTAGCCATTTCCTCAAGGGTTTGATTCTTCCTTTCTACAACTCCATTCTGTTGGGGAGTCCTTGGAGCTGAGAAATTCAGATTCATGCCATTTTTCCTGCAAAACTCATCGAATCTTGAGTTCTCAAATTCAGTTCCGTGATCTGATCTGAGATGGACTATGGAGTGACCGCTGATTTTCTGTATTTTCTTGGCAAAGGCAACAAACTTGTTAAAAGTGTCATCTTTACTAGCAAGAAAAATAACCCAAGTGAATCTAGAATAATCATCAACAATAACCAAAACATATTTCTTGCCACTCCTGCTTTGAATTCTCATGGGACCACACAAATCCATATGGATTAATTCCAAAGGCTTTGTAGTGCTTACCATTTTCTTCAATTTAAAAGATGAACGAACATGCTTGCCTTTCACACATGCATCACAAACTTTATTCTGTAGGAACTTGATAATAGAAAGTCCCACAACCAAGTTCCTTGACCTCAGTTTGTCCAGTAATGAAAAGCTAGCATGTCCAAAACGTTTATGCCATAGCAGGGGATCATCTTCAACAACACTCAGACATGTAAGGTTGTTCCTTGGGATTAAGTTGAGGTCAACTGTATAAGTGTTCCCTCTTCTTGTTCCTTCTAGAACAACCTTTCCTGACTTGTTGTTGATGATGTTGCAAGAGTCAGAAGTAAAACTTACAGAGTTTCCCTTATCATAGAATTGTGATATACTGAGTAGATTGTGCATTAAGCCCTCGACCAGGAACACATTATCAATGGAATGAGATTTTGATCTTCCAATTTTGCCTTTTACAATGATCTCGCCCTTCTTATTATCCCCAAAGGTTACTGTTCCTCCAGGGTAGTCTTCTAGTGAGAGGAATTTTGATTTATCACCTGTCATATGCTTTGAACAACCGCTGTCAAGATACCACGAGTTATTCCCCCTCAGTAGGACCTGCAAGAAAACCAAGCATTAGGTTCAGGAACCCAGGTTTCCTTGGGTTCCTTAGACGTGGATGCAATATCAGTTTTCTTGACCCACACTTGTTTTACATTTCTTTTATCAGCTTCTTCTCTTATCCTACACTGTCCATAGAGATGTCCAAACTTACCACAAAAATTACATACCTTCATGCTAGGAAGCTCAACATATTTCTTTTGCTTACTTTCCTCTTAGTCATGTAACCAAGGCCTTCAGTTCTTTTTCCTTGAGCTCCAGCTATCCACTTATGACTTTCGGGTCAATACTTCTATCCTTTCTAGCATTCAGTTCCGATTCAAGTTGATCCTTTTGGGTTTTTAAAGTAGAAAGCTCATTTTTCAAATTTTCAAAATCAACATTAAATTTAAGCAACTGATCGCTTGAGGAACTGCTAGAACTGATATCAGAATTCATGAGCATATACTGAGTTAATTCAACATTCAGAAGAATACTTTCATTCTTAATTCTATCAGCTATCTTAGTTATGTGTTTCTATTTAAAATTAAGCTCTCTTAATTTGCTTTGAGACTTGGCATAGGTTGTTTCCAACCAAGCACCATGTTCTTTGCAAACCTTAAGGGATTTTTCACATTTATTCAACTTCACACATGTATCTCTAAAGAATTCTTCTTCTTCTAGACATATATCTATTAAGACATCTTTAGAGAGAGTTTTAAGCTGTTTAGGATCAAGAAATACCTCTTTCTGGAGTTCCTCAAGGGAATCCTTTTCATCATCTGATTTAGCCATCAGACAAAGATTAGTCGTCTCCTCTTTTGGTTGGTCATCCTCTTCTTCTTTACTGTCTGAGTCTCCCCAAGCTGCTATAATGGCCTTCTTCGTGTCTGACTTTTGATAGTTTGCTTTGCTGAATTTTTCTCTTCCCTTTTCCTTAGCCTTTCCTTTTCCTTTATCATTTTCCCAAAGGAGACAGTCTCTGATAAAGTGATCTGGGGATCCACACTTGTGGCAGCTGTAGTCAGTTTTTGGATTTGAGGTCTTTTCCCGAAGTTCCTTGAGGTTCGGCCTTTCTTGAACATCTTCTTGAATCTTCGCACAATTAGGGCAGCCTCATCCTCGTCCACTTTTGTGTCTTCCTCCTCATCAGCCTTAAAAGTCAATCCCTTGTTCCTCATGGGTTCATTGTTGACTCCAAGGTGTAGCTCATGAGTCATGAGAGAACCTGCTAGTTGTTCAATATTAAACTTAGTAAAGTCCTTCGTTTCCTGAAGGGCTGTCACCTTAGCTCTCCATCTCTCATCTTGTGGAAGACTTCTAAGAACCTTCCTAACCTGCTCATCTGTAGGAATCTATCTACCAAGGGAAACCAACTCATTTATGATGTTAGTAAAATGGGTTATCATCTCTTGAATGGTTTCCTTAGGCTGCATTTTAAATCTTTCATACTTAGACATAAGTAGATCGATTTTTGAGCATTTAACCTCATTGGTTCCTTCATGAGTGATCTGCAGCAAATCCCAGATTTCCTTAGCGTTCTTGCACCCCATAACACGATTGTGTTCATTATGAGGTCCAAGTCGACAGTGGAGCAATTTCACAGCCATAACATTTATTTCCATTTTACCAAAGTCCTCTTTCTCATATTCAGACATAGGCTTAGGGATTACCTCATTCTGAGCATTTGTTTTGGTGACTTCAAAATCACCAACCTTGATGACCCTCCAGACTTGGTAGTTCTCCGCCTTGATAAAGATCTCCATGCGGTTCTTCCAGTAGGTATAGAACTTGTCGTTGAACATAGGAGGCCTCTGAGTTGAGTATCCTTCATCGAGCTTTTCATGAGTATTCATTTTCTCCAAGACCTTTCTTCTTCAGGGTTTCCTGATTTTCCTAGAAGTTAGGCTCTAATACCAAGTGTTGTTTCAAAGAATACTACAAGAAGGGGGGTTGAATTTTAGTATGAGAGTTTAGCCAAAATTTTTGCGGAATTAAAACTAAGTAAGTTAAAGGGACAGAAAGATTAACTTAAGGAACTAAAAGATGCAAGAGAGATTTTTACGTGGAAAACTCCTTGGCCCTAACAAGGAGAAAAACCACGACCACTTGGGATTTTGGGAAAAGATTCTTCACTAGAATAGGGCAAATGGTCCTATTACAAACTAAAGACTCAAACTTCAAGTTCCTCTACGAACTTGAAACCCCGAGGAACAAGTCACCCAACTTGTCACTCTTCTCTTCTCTTTCTCTCTTCTCACTTCTTTGTTCTCTCTTCTCTTTCTCTTCTCTTTCTCACTTCTCTTTCTCATACACAAAAATTCACTCAAAATTCCCCATTCCCAAAATTACAACTCAAAAGAAGAAATAAAAACTCTAGTATAAGAACATTAAGAACACTCTATTTAACTTGTGTGGAACTGACACTTGACTCGAATTAAAAGTATAAAAACTTATGTGAGCAAGGGTGAGTTTTTCCAACATAAATCAATAGCTATTTATAGATTGCAAAACACCTTGGAAAATCAACTTTGTGCAGCAACATCATTACGCCACTACTCTAACCCACTAAGAAGATCATGTTCCTAAAATTAAGGAAACATGAACTCCTCACTGTGCAAGACCGTGACTTGAAGAAAATCATGGAGGAGTAGGCCGCAAGTTTTTAGAAAACGTGAGAGATTTTATTTTCGGAAGATATTTTTGAAAATCAGAAATAAAATAAAAATCCTCTTTTTGTTTGAAAAGATAATCGTTAGAGAATAACAACTTTCCTAAAAACTAGCATGCACAATATTATCTTTTTAGACCAATTCCACACAGCTTTTTCGAGTGCAATTTAATATCTTATACTTACATAAATCCTAGAATATAAAATATATTTTAGTCTTCATGTCTCTGATGAAGCTTCTACTCTGAGACTTCTGTTCCTTGGAAGGAACTTCTCTTCTCTGATGAAGCTTCTTCTCTAAAGCTTCTGTTCCCTGAGGGGAACCTTCTCTTCTCAAGTCTACATTTCTAAAGCACTAGTTCCTGCAAAGGAACTCTTCTTTATGGATAGCTATGCTTCTGGCCTTCTTGTTCCTCATGGTATTTTTACAAGACACTTAGCTTAATTCTCCTGGTCTTTGCAACTGAGCACACACTTAAACAATCAAGCACTTATTAGTTTGTAAGTAAGTGAGGTTGTGTCATCATCAAAACCATTAAGTCCAACAAATCGATCAAAGACATGAATTGATTTTTAATTGGGAAAACGGAAAGGAAAAATTCCACCTTTATGTGAATGTAAGGGAGGGAACAAATCCACCTTTTATTTATTATACACAAAAATCCCTTCTTTTAAAGATTTTATTAATAAGTGGACCTTCTACAAGGTTAACCTGCTATTGTAGGTTTACCCTCACTTTGAACTTTTGACCCCTCTTTAAAAAATTAAATTAAAAAAACACCTGTTGACCCCCACTTATGACAACTCTTTCCTTTTCCTCTTTATTCATCCCTCATTTCTCTGTTCATCAATCATTATCAACGTAATTCTTCATAATTCATCTACTTCACCCATCCTCAATGGAAAATGGTAACTTAAAAAATGAGGGTTTGTATTTTGATGACTTAATTATCAAATAAAATTGTCTAATCTTATGTTGTGGTATCCAATTGCATGATCATTGATTAAGTCAACCTTAATTATATAAAACATAGAAACATATGCGATGGACAATAATATGAGACTTGAGATCATAATCCTTCCATACATAAAATTAAAAAGTTGGATATAAATTCATCATCAACCAATGCCAACAATCAATCCATTGCAACTTGTATCCTGCACAACCAATGCCAATAGATTACCCCAATTGTCCAACACAATTAAATTCCCCCAAAAAAACCCCCCAACTTCTCAAAATTAACCAATTCACCAAATTAAACCCTAAATTACCCCAATTAACAAGAACAAAAACGAAATTAATAAATACATTACCTGTCATATTGGACAACCATAAAACTTAGCCCCAACATTCTTCATTGTACGCACCACAGCCTCCAATCCACAGGTGTAGGTCGTTCTTCGACAATTACCACCCCCTTGTGGTGGACGACGACCCATAAGATCCAGACTATGAAGGCTCCCCACCAGCCATTATCGAGGTCTGAAAAACGAATTTTGAAGGTGGAAGAACTAAGGAGATTTTTCCAAGAGAGAGAAGCAGGGGTAGGGAGGGAAGAGTAACATATCTTTTTTGGGAGTATTAAATAAAGGGGAAAGTCAACAACTGAAAAAAAAAAGGTATCAACCATCCCTCAAAAAAAAGTATCAACCATCCCTAAAAAAAAAGTATCAACCAACGCCACATAGGATGAAAATCGGCTGTAATAATAACAATGAAAATTAGAAGAATTCGAACAAAACCAGATTCGAAAGACTCAAACACACAAAAATAATAACAATGAAAATTACATCTTTATTTGTCCACCCCCCTAATACATAAAACTAATAATAAAAAATAAAGAACTTAAAAAGAAATAGAATGAAAAAGACCTTTGGATGAATCTGGTTGGACATAGGACTTGAGTTCAAACATTGACAAAGAAACAATTCGAACAAAAGAAGAATCCTTGATCAAATTTGTTGGACTTTGTACAGCACATTAATAATTTATGCTTACTATTTGACTCTATGAAAGCCCCAGGCTTTGGGCCATAAGCTTTGCATCAACAATTCTAACCATAGCAAAGACGGTACAGCATCATGCCATAATAAGAACAAACAACACAAGACCCCAAAATGGAAGGAAAAGGGAACAGAAAGGGAGGGGTACAAACTCTCTTGTTTGGGTAAAGAATTAAGGGAAGGAAGGGAAAGGAGAGGGAGGGATCCATTTCCCCTCTCTCTTTAATAGCATAATCCCTTCAAAATTAGAGAACTTTGGAGGGAAAATGGAGTTCACCTCCCCCTCCCTTTCTTTCCCCTTCCCTTCCTTTCCATCCTTATTTGTTATCCAGACAAAGCGTCAAGCATTTAAATTCACAAAAACTTGTAAAGAATTTTAAGGCACCCTCATTTTTCTCAAAGATTCAATCTTTAACTTTTCTTATTTCCAATTTTTCAATATTATATGTCTTATTAAGTTAAATTTTGAGAAATACAACATCCATGAGCAAAACTTGAAAGTCGATGAAAGCACACCAACACTACATACAAAATTATTACCCTAAACCCTTTCTTCAAGAAATTTTTTGGTTAACTGGTCAGCATGATATATATATGTAGTCTTTATAATTTTGATGTTAATTTAATATATACTATTAATTATAATTTAATATATACTACAATTTTATGAATTAATGCAAAAAAAATGGAGTAATGATTAATATTTTGTAAATTATATTATTGTGCAATTACTAAGAATTTCAAGGGGAATTTAAATAAGGTGGTAACACATATGAAAAGCTTTTCAATCAAATTATATTATTGTGCAATTATTAAGAAGGAAATTTAAATAGAGTAGTGGTTATACATATGAAGAGTTTTTTAATTAATAAAACATCAATACATGAAGGTTAAACCAATGAAGAGTTTTCAAAGAAAACTAAACATTACTACACTTCGATTATGTGGCAAGCTTAGAATATGATGTGACGCAAAAACACAAAAAAAATAATAATAATAATGACACATGACGATATAACACTCTTTACCTTGGAGTTTTAATAATAATATAGATGAATCTAACAAAATTACCACTTGATTATTATTGTGGCATAAAAAGGTTGTATAATGTGTACTAATCAATCTAAAAATATCATTGATAAATTAAGTCAACTTCCGCACCTAGGCCACGAGATAAATGCATTTGGTATTCTAATTTTTCACCAAGTGTTGGCCAAATTCGTAACAAATAATGTATCGATCACTATTACACATATTAATCTTTTTACATTTTAAAAGTTTCTTTCAAATAAGATATATTTGGTTGACAGGTTAATAAGTTGATTATTTCAATTTAAATGATATAAAATTGATCTAAAAAAAATTATTTAATGCTTTATAATTGTGTTGATAGTATAAGGTTAAATTAAATAAGCTCAATTGAAGATATTGAAAAAAAAATAAATCGAGTTTAGAAAAATGTAAACTTACGCAATATGTATATAAGTAGTACAACGTATGTAATACTTGACAATTATCATTTTATAAAGATAAATGAAGGTGTTTCCAGTGCGTAGTATATGTATGACAGTTATAAATATACCAAATTTTCCAAAAACAAATAAAAAAAATATTATTTTTATAAAATTACTTATTCTATCTTTAATTTATTTGTCACCTATTTAATTAATTAACTAGTTTTGTATCTTGTGTAAATTTTTTTTATCAAAATTCATTATCTAACAGCGAGTATCCAATGTTCTTCAATTGTTCTAAGAATTCTCCCAAAATGAAAATATTTTGGAAAAAAACAATTAGCAAGAAAAGTACTATACATTTTTAGGTTACGTATTCTAAGTAGTTGTAGGTTTGTATGTTTGAGCAAATATTAGAGATGAGATTAATTTTGTTATCATATTATACTCTGTATATTGTTGTTTGTAGGTTTGTAGGTTTGTATATATATATATTATTAAAGTTTGAAATTTATGGACATGATTAACTATTGGAAAGGTGGTAAAAGTTGAATCATAACGATAATAAATATGGCGATAAGTACAAATATCAATGCTAACAAAAAATTTGTTTGAGGAAATAATGATGATCATTAATGGTATTATTGCATGGTGCCACATCCTATGCCAAGTAATGGCGTCACGTGGCACATTTAATGATGATCATTAATGGTATATATTAGTACATGACGCCACATCTTATCAAGTAATGGCGTCACGTGGGACAATTACATGCCTTTGACGACACATGGCAGAACTGCATGTATTGTCAATGAGTTTTGATATATATATATATATATATATATATATATATATATATATATATATATATATATATATATATATATATATATATATATATATATATATATATATTGATCAATATTTAATTAATACTAATATCTATACTTATATATTAAAAAGCGTTCCTAAAAATGTTTATGTTTCACGTAAATTTATACTAATATTGCGCCACGTCACTATTTAACTACGCCACGTCACCACTAGCATTGTATCAAACGGTTCCACGCCACTTATTATTGAGAAAAAAACATCCCACAAGTTTCGAACATGTGACCTCATGGATATGAGATCATATTCTTACCATCTTAGCCAATAGTAATTCATGTCATTTATACATATATAAATTAATATATGTTTAATTATGCAAAGAAAAAGGATAAAAATAATTATATAGCCTAGAAAAAATTAATGTTAAGTTTTTTTTTCCCAACATTATGTCACTATGTTAAAAAATAGTAACTCGGTGCAACGCTCGGGCTACACACTAGTTTTTAATCAAATTAAGCATGGTAATAGGGCTCTATTCTTTTCATCCACCTTATTCAATTAACATTTAATATAAATTATTTCAATTTAGTAAAAAAAGTAATAACTTTAAATAACAATTGTAATATAAAATTAATAAAAATAAATTTTAATCACTAAAATAATTTTAAAAAAAATTTAGGCAAACCTGCGGGATATCATTAAAAGAGGTCAAATTCCGCCAAAGCTAATAGGCTTTGAGGGAAAGGACCTAAACAAAATAGTTTATTACAACCTCTAGAGTCCCACCGAGCAACATGGTGAGCTAGAGTATTACCCGCACGCTTAACATGAGAAACAGAAAAACCAACAAAACTTTGAGAGAGAGAAATAATATCATGTAAAATCAAGCTAAGAGGATTAAAGCCCACTGCCTTCTTCTTGATTCCTTGTACAATGTTCGATGCGTCATTCTCCAGCTGCACAGACGAATACCCAACTCTTAGCGCCACTTGAAGGCCAAATCTACACGCTGCAGCTTCAGCTATATCAGGTAGCCACCCAACTTTCTCTTGACGCACCACAGCTGCAAAAATCCTTCCTCCATCATCATGCAGCACAACTCCAAGCCCAGTAACACTCCCAATAAAAGCATCGCAATTGATTTTAATCACACCAACATTTGGATATTGCCACGAGTTCACAGAGGGAATGCTCTAAAATTTTTGTCCCATAAACACACGAGCAGCATACTCCCCATATTCGCAGACAGATTTGGATAAATTGGAAGCTACACTGACAGCACACACACTTTCATGCTCAAATATAGCCTTGTTTCGACACCACCACGCTGCCCAGATTAGAGTAACCATAGAACACAACACTTCACTGGAGACATTCGACGCCAACCACACCAAACAACAGTTGAAACTCGGTGAAGGGGCCTGCGCTAAAACAATAGTGTAACTACTAGCCGCCCAAATTTCCAATGCAGCCTTACATTCAAAAGTAGCATGGATAATAGACTCCTCCCCATTCCCACAAATCGAGCATGTTGTATCCTCAATCATATGTCGATGATGCAATCTTTCACGAACCTCAAGAAACCCCTTACATGTTCTCCAAAGGAAGTGGAGTAGTTTGGGGGGTCCTTTCATGTTCCATATGATCTTCCAAACCTCATCAGTTGGTTGTGCTATCGAAGTGCCTTGCTTACCCAGCCAATAAGCCGATCGAACACTATACTCTCCATTTTTAGTAGGCCACCAGTACATATTGTCTTTTAGGAAACGGTAAGACAAAGGAATAAGAAAAATAGAGGCTTGATCTGCTACACAAAAATTATCACTAATCACATCCATTCACCACGCCCTACTCACATGATCAATTAAATCTGATACCCTCAATTCCATATTACTATGGGGCAACGAAGTAGGAACACAAACAGAAGAGTTACTTGGCAACCACACATTATCCCAAACCGAAATATCACAACCGTTCCCCACCCTCCATTTCAACCCCTCAAGGAGAAGCGATTTGGCACCCCACATACTCCTCTAAGTATAGCTTGGGTCATACCCACGGTTAGCCGCTAAAACATCATAATTATTGAAATATTTAGCGTTTAGTATAGAGTGTAGAAGAGTACCGTGTGATGAAGTCTCCAACATTGCTTAGCCAATAAAGCTTGGTTAAAAACCCGCAAATCTCGAAACCCCATACTACCTTGATTTTTTGGCTTACATAAATCCTCCCATTTTTTCCAATGTAACTTCTTGGTCTCCTCTGTAGAACCCCACCAAAACCGGGCTAGTAATCTATGGATGTCATCAATAATTCCATCCGAAATTTTAAAAATGCTCATCATGTAAGTCGGAATCGCTTGAGCCACAGCTTTAATCAAAACCTCCTTACCCGGTTGTGACAACAATTTTTCCTTCCATCCTTGTAATTTATTCCATATTCTCTCCTTTATCCCCGCAAAATAGCCCTCTTAGATCTCCCAATTATTGTGGGTAATCCAAGGTACTTCTCATGTCTAGCAACCTCACTCACTCCAAGAGTATCGATAATTTCCTCCTGCCGATCTGTGCACACTTTTATACTGAAAGCAACTTCAGTTTTATCGAGATTGACTTTTTGGCCCAAAGCTCTTTCATATTAGCTAATAATATTAGCTATCACCGAACATTCTTGAATATTCGCCCTAACAAAAAGTATACTGTCATCGAGGTGTACCCTTGCAAATTCTAGCACCATGGATACGATTTTCCCTAGCCGCCTTCCCAAGCATAGTAGAGAACGCATCAGCACACAGTTGACAGGGTAAAGTCGTATCACCTAATCAAAAGTAATTCCTTAAACCACTAACTAAATATAGATAGGGAAGTAGGGTCGAACCACAGGGAAACAAGTCAATTTTTAGGGACCGTTTGGTTCGCACGAGGGAATTGGAATGGAATAAACAAAGGGAACGGAGAAGAATGGAATGAAAATACCCTATTTTTTCTTTGTTGTTTGTTTTTAAAACAAAGGGAATCATTCCCCCACCACTCCACCACACCACCACCACCACAACCACCACACATTTCATCAATTTTTCACTTTCCACCATTTCCAGCCACCGCCGCACCTCCTCCACCACTCGCTGCACCTCCTCCTCCACCACTCGCCGCACCTCCTCTACCACTCGCTGCACCTCCTCCACCACTTGCCGCCCTTCGCCGCACTTCCCCCTCCCCTCGCCTGAGTCACTATAATGTATAGTTAATGTAATTCTCTATTGGGTCATTGTAATGTATAGTTACTGCCAAAATTTCTCGAATTTGGGCTCTTTTTAATTTATTAATTCTACAATTTTTTTAGTGGGAATTGTTGAAATTGAGCATATTTTCACCTAATTGATGGGGTAATTTTTGTTTAATTTCCTAAAAATTTGATATTTCTATCAGCTCAGATGATTATTAAGTTCATATTAGTTTGTAATATGAGATAATTATTGATTTGTTTGAATAATTTTGTCAAGTAGTTTGGCCTTTTTAATTATAATTTACCCATTTTGTTGTTCTATATATACAGTTTGATGATATTATTTGCTTTTAGACTTAGATTTTCATTTCGAAATCAAATTTAACATCTTGCTGCATTTTCCTTAGAACATTCATTAATTTGGGTTCAACTTTTGTGGGTTTTTGCGGGGGAGGGGGGTGCAGCGGTGGTCGGGGGAGGCTCGGCGGTGGTCAGGGTAGGGGCGGCGGCGGTCTGGGCTAGTTTTCCGGTGGTGTTGGTAGGTGTGAAGGTGGTGATGTGGTGGTGTGAAGGTGGGTAGGGAAAGGGAAAGGGAATCGAAAAGTCTAGGGGGGTGGGGAATGGAGTTGGAAGGATTTGGGGTAATGAGGAGGATAAAGGGAATGATTAAAAGTGTAAAACAAACATCAACAAAGGGAATCGAGCCAGTTGATTCCCATTCCCTTTCCTGATTACCCCCAACCAAACGGCCCCTTATTTCTAATTAATTAAAAGTAATCTAAATTATCAAGTAACAAATTGTTGTGAATAAAAGGCTATACTACGAAGAATATGAGTAGGGAGAATAAAATACGAGGAATCAAATAATAAAAGGCCTAGGGCATAGGTTCACCAATAAAAAATATTTCAGGGTAAAACATAACAATCAATCATCAATGCATCAATTAATCAGATCATAAAGGGCTTTCGCTACGTATTACAATCACAGAGTTAATTTACCGGTATTAAATCTCATCTCTCGAATCTCGACCTAACCATTTATAAATTAGTCTGGCTATTGAACTAAGCCTAAACATCAATTCTCATCTCTCGAATCTCGAATCAATATTGCTAAACTCATACAATTAAACCAGGTCTAATCTAATTGCATAGCATTAAATCAATTAATAGGAAATTAATTAAGTATTGGCAATCAACAATAATAAATTACCCCTTCATATTATTTATTAGATCCCCACAAACCCTATAAAGGAATCTACTCAAACATAATTAAATATAAACTAAATAAAGTAATTAAACAAGTCATAAAAGAATAAAGGAATAAAATTGCTGAAATTAATAAAGAAGAAATCGTTACCAAAATTGATGGAATTACAAAGTTGAGTCAAGAACAAGAGTAAAGTTGAGAGAAATCTAGAGAGAGAAAATAATCTAAGTAGAGAGAGATAATAGAAAGTAGAGAGTGTGAAAAAGAGTACTAAACTTGCTTAACAAAATCGTATTTATATTAAGCAAGAAATCCTAAGCTAAAACAAACTAATCCGACGCTTAAACTTTTAATAGAGACACGCGCCCGGTTGGGCGCCACACCGCCCGGCCCGCCTTTTTCTTCGAGTCTTCTCTTCCCCGGGCGCGAGATCGGGCGCTAGCTCATACTTTAAGTACTCCGCCCTGCTCGGTCGGGCGCCCCTTTGGGCGGAGGCTCTCTTGGCCAGGCAAGGCCATTTAGGCTACCTTAGACTCCTCGTTTGAGCTCGTAACTCCGGCCCAAACCAAATATCCTCCTTGGGGCTTTGAATCGCTTGGTCCAATGCCTCGTCTTCACATAAGTTGAGCCCTTAATCACCGGCTTGATGACTCTAACTGATCTTGGGCTACAAAGGGTGATCGTGCTCCTCCAATGCTCGTAGTCGCTTCACAAAATCCCGGGAAAATGCTCCATAAATGCAATTCCCTACAAAAGTCAACCAAAACTACGAAAACACTAGAAAACACCAATTAGTAATCAAAGTGGCTCTAAAGAGCCAAAAACACTACTAATTATGACCAAGGGACGGGGATAAAATATATATAAATAAGACACATCAACAGTAAGAAGAGATATGGAGATATAAGATCACCCTATCGAAGTCCCCTAGTAGGATTCACCGAACCTGAAATTTTCCCGTTAATTTTGAAAGCAAAATTTACACTCTGCAGACAACTCATAATTCGACCAATCCAAGCACTCGAGAACCCCATCCTATCCATAACATTCTCAAGAAACACCCATTCCACACGATCGTAGGCCTTGCTCATATCCAATTTCATGGCAATTCTACCTTCTTTCCCTTCCCCTCCACGCTTCATAGAATGAAAAATCTCAAAAGCAACAAGCGCATTATCAGAGATGAGGCGTCCAGGAATAAACGCACTCTGATTAGGAGATATCACCTTGTCGAGGAACCCCTTCAATTTATTAGCCATTGTTTTCGAAACAATATTATATATCACATTACAATAGCTAATAGGCCTGAATTCCGAAATTTTTGTCGGAGACGAATTTTTCGGATTAATTACTACACAAGTTTTATTCACATCCTTCAAATTCACATCACCTCTCCACCAACTCTTCACAAAAACAATAATATCTTGACCAATAATATGCCAAAATTTTTGAAAAAATAAAGCATGCATACCGCCCGGCCTCGGGGCCTTATTTGGGTGCATCTGAAAAAGGGCGGCTTTGATCTCTTCTCCTGTTGGCTCATAATCCTGAATAGTATTCATCTCCCCTGTGATCACATTTTCTATCCCATCAAGAGCATCTTGGAACCCAGTCGGAGAGCTAGTGGCAAAGAGATTCTCAAAATAGGCAGAGATTAAACGCTCCAGATCAACTCGTTGCTCAAGCCACTTCCCATCATCATCCCACAACCCAGAAATATTTTTTGTTTTTAACACCATATCAAAGTTCGTTCGCCCGTGCTCTGGTATGCCAATATGATTCCTCCAATTTATGCAACGATTCGAGCTATACTAATAATGCATTTCACCTCTCAAGCTTCCCACCATCCATCGTACCCTTCTTTAATTCTCGAATTTTTTTCTCAACGATTTTGATTTTCTTTTTCACAAATCCGAAGGTAAGAGCTGCCCACGATACTAACGCCTCACTACACACTGCCAATCTAGTCATAATATTTAACCCCTCCCTCTCGCACCAACCATCCTTCACCACCTTCTCACAATTTTCATTTGAGAGCCAAAGGGATTCAAATTTGGCAGCATTCCCACTATAAGAGTCCGCCCCTTTCTTCACAGTAGACAAAAGTATGGGAGCATAATCCAAGTTTGACTTGTAAATCGGCAGATTATTGACTTCAAAATTCGGATGTAAGAGACACCACTCCTCATCTGCTAAAAATCTATCCAATCTCTCTCTTACGAAAGTCGCCATTGAGTTGCCTCTCTCCCAAGTATAGATACTCCCCTTAAAACCAAGGTCCCGAAGAGAACACCTATCAATCGCATTTCGAAAAACATCAATAAGCCTCTCACTCCTTATTGTCCCACTTTCTTTCTCCGAAAAACTAAAAATTTCATTGAAGTCACCGAACATGATACATGGTATATTGCAATCCGCTCTGAGATCATGCATAAGTGACCAGGTCAAATGTTTATTAACTTGTTCCGGCCAACCATAAATTCCAATTGCTCTCCATATCGCATTACCATTCTCATCAAGAACATCAACAGTAAAATGATGCATAGAATAAGAAACCACAGTCACATTCACATTATTCCAGCACAAACCCAAGCCCCACGAATTACCCATACTACTAATACAAACACCATTCACATATCCACATTTTTTTAAATTTTATTAAGCCTTTTATCATCAATCATAGACTCCATAACAAAAACAATATTTGGCCTATCTCTCCAACACAAGTCTTGGAGAGCTCTACCTGTCCACGAGTTGCCAAGCCCGTGGCAGTTCTAGCTTAATATATTTTCATTATTTTTTGAGGGCTTGGGCATCCCCAAGACCCTCTACTTTATTTGCTGAAATTTGTGAAAAACAAACGGAATCACCAACCTTCATTTTTTTCTCTCCATAAGTACTAGTAGCAAGCTCCTCACTGCCAAAAAATTCTGCCCTTCTCTTGCGTGACACAACCACCCCACCAGAATCTTCTGAAGTGTCCATGTCAGTAACTTCATTGGTTGCAAAACTTCTTCCTGAAAGCTTTCTTGTTCTGCCCCCCTTGCTCCACCTTCTCGACCACCCCTTTCACACCTTCATTTGAGGTTCGAGCAATTGCACAAACAATAGCCGACACCCCTTCCTCTTGGATAGGCTTCACACATGGAGTTGTCATCCTCTCCTCATGAATAGAGACCGGTCGCAGCACCATCTCAGAGCTTCCTTCCACAGCCACCGCCTTCAAAGTGATTGCCCTCTCCTTCGGAGTAGTCATAGCATGGTTTTGTGGAGATGAAAATAGTAGTTTCCTAGTAGCCCCTGGTGGTCCCAATCTAATTGCTTTAAGGTCATTGTAGTCAGTTCTCTGTGTTCTTCCCCTTAACACCATATTATCAAGCCATTTTTTCTCCTTCTCCCTCTCCAACATTGCAGCCCGAGATCTTTGAAGAGGAGAAGCAACCAGGAACGACCCATATTGAAACACAATGGGTGAGTCTTCTTCCCTATATTCTTTCACATCACAATATTTGTCGTTGTGACCAATCCGACCACAATAATAGCAAAAGTCACCAAGCCTCTCATACTTAAATTCTACCCATTTAGTAGTACGATCATCAACAGCATCCTTTAACCCCCGACGAAGAGGTTTCGTAATATCAATCATGACTTTTACCCACAAAAACTCCTCCCACCTAAGAGGGTCGAAATCATCCACCTCCAAGCATTCCCCAATATAGTCACCTACCTCCCTAGCAAATTGCACATTACGCTTCCCAAAAGGTACATCAATGAAACGTATCCATAAAGGGCACGAATTAAATTCGACCTCCGAAGGCTGCTCATCCGCCTTAGGTTCATTCAATAGCAAAAGTTGATTGTCAAAAGCCCAAGGTCTCCCCTCCATCACTTTGTTCTTATCATCAATGTTAAAGAATTGAAAAACAAATAAATTGGTGTCAATTATGCGAACAACCACATTACCATCAATACGCCATAGGTTTTTAGGCACCCTTTTCATGGCTTCAAAATTGAAAGGCTTCTTTGTCAAAAGCTTTCCTACTAGAGACAAAGCAATCTTAGCCTCTGCCCCATCGACCCCCGCATCATTACTCGATCCACTCTCATCATCTGTCAGTTTTAATCGTTCCCAATCCTTCACCAGTTGTTCATCCATAGCGAATCAGAAACACAAAGCATACACACAAGGAAAAACGGGACGAAAATCGATCAAGATTGCTTAAGAAAACTAGGGAAATTGCAGGGACTCTCACTATCGAACTTCGAAACCCTACGCGAGGGACTATTCTTCTTGGAGGTTTGGTTAATAGTTCATAATAATTTATGGTAAAATAATTTAAATTTAGTAAAAAAGAACATATTTTCACTTAAATGTAATTAATCAAAATATTATATGATTTAGTTAATAATTATCCTTTTACGAAATTTATGTATAGAAAAATCGTCCAATGCACGGGCTTTCATCTAGTAAGTGAATAAAATAGTGACATGTTTCACACCTTTTTTGCATAATATGCTCAAATACAAAAGGCCCAATATCTTTAGGTTTTTGTCCTCTTAAACTATCTTAATGGCCAAAATCTAGAAATTAATCATTATTGTATACTTGGAATGACCTGAATAATATTCCAACCATATCGTATTTAGGTTTAGCAAAAGGAAACACTAATCCCCAAATGGTTATAAATACTCCAAGAGTGTATCATTTATTAGGACATGGAAACTCATATTAGGTCAAATGTGCTCAAAAGCACTCACTTCTCTCTAGTTTTTCTTTCTAAAATATTTTTATCACTATGTAAAAAAATGAAAAGAGTGAGCTAATTACAAACAACTCACGGTTTTTTTTCGGAAACAAATTTTTTTGTAATGTGGTTTAC
Organism: Chenopodium album; assembly: GCF_948465745.1. Classification (NCBI taxonomy): domain Eukaryota; kingdom Viridiplantae; phylum Streptophyta; class Magnoliopsida; order Caryophyllales; family Amaranthaceae; genus Chenopodium; species Chenopodium album. The sequence continues at coordinate 15,154,417 of NC_137835.1, read as the reverse complement.
TTCACAATTTTCAAAATTGTACCCGTTGCAAATTGTAGTGTTGTTAAAACCCAAACAACATGTAATTTTCCAAATGCGCGTAAACTACGAAAAGTAAACAATATTTTATAACTTGTGAATAGAGTTGATAGCATATATAATATATTTTATGAAATATAACTCTAATTAAAAATTCAATTAGATATAGAGGCAATGAACCTCAAAACAATAAAATAGGATTGGCAACTATTTGTGTATGTGTTTAATGTGTATTCATGTCAATACTAAATGAAAATAAGGTACCAGTGAGGGTTTTAGGAGTAAGATATAGTTACCACCCCTGCAAACATCCATCCTCCTCGGTTATTCAATTGATGTTTTCTGGATTGATTGGCAACTCTTTGTGTCTGGTGAGGGTTCCAAGAGTAAGATATAGTTACCACCCATGCAAACATCCATCCTCTTCGGTTATTCAATTGATATTTTCGCTATTATAAAGGGATTTTTATTATTATTATTATTAATAAAATAATTAAGTTGTAAGATTATTAGTAGCAAGTTTTTTCCAATTATCAAGAATGTTATTAATACGTAAAAAAAATTTATATAAGTGCAAACCACAAGGTTCAATTAAAAAAAACTCAAAAAATAACTTAATTTTGGTTTGATAATAACAATTACATTTATGAAAAATCATTAAAAAAATTTATTGATTGCACGTCTACAACAGTGGTAACTCGGGGCAATGCCTGAACTACTCACTAGTTATTATTATTATTATTATTATTATTATTATTATTATTATTATTATTATTATTATTATTATTATTATTATTATTATTATTATTATTATTGTTTTTATTATTATTATTATTATTATTATTATTATTATTATTATTATTATTATTATTATTATTATTATTATTATTATTGGTAAACTCTAATTAGCTCCATTAATCAAACAGTGCATCTTGTATGCGGTTGGCAACACCATGTGGCCACTTGTAAAAGAACAAATTAACCCCTAAAACATTGAACCGGTAACCCTTGTAATCTTGACCAAATAACCCCTAAGTAACCTCTATAACATTGACGAAATAACCCCTATAAAACTGAACGAGTAACCCCTATAACACTAATGAAGTAACCTTCATGATGGCTGGCCACACCGTGTGGCTAGCCACATATAAGACTTTGTGTTAATCAAATGGTGACATAAATGATGCATGAATGCATTATAGTTAATGGTTAACCATGGTTTACAAAATTTATACAAAAGTTGATAAGCTAAAATTCCTAAACTACTGTCACTGATTGCTTTCAACTAACTATGTCTCATTAACACTAATGAAGGATTTAAACCATTTACCTTCTTCATCTTCTACCTTTGAATTTCAAGGAGAAACTGAGAATTTCGTTTGAATTGTTATGTAAATAAATTAGGGCTAGTTTTTTCTGGGCTTTAATTTAGGTATTTGTTTGAAGGTGTATTGTCAATCTCAAAGACAAATTTAGAGGGAATTTTGGTGAAAATTGTGGGTACATTGTGCGACGTTTCGCGCTAGTTTTTGAGGTGAAATTTGCTCGGCGATTGTTCATTTGAAATCAAAGTTCTATCTTTTGAATATATATACCATTGTTAGTGTGAATTGAAGTCAAATATGTTTTGTGTGGTCTTTGATATCTTCAACGCAACTACATGGGCGAACACAATTATATTGCAACACACATGCTTAACCCAAGCTATCTTATCATCCATGGTGATAGGTTTCATAAAGGAAGATGCGTGCGAATTTTCATTGCAAATTAGAGAAACAGGAATAGAGAAGAGAGAATATTGGGGGAAATATTGAAAATTAGGGTTTATATAAAGGGGGAAATCGATTAGGTTGAAAAAAGAGAAATACCTTTTAGAGGGAAAGCTAGATTTGGGAATAAAATAGGGTTAAATTAGTCATTAAGTTAAGCCTTTAGTTAACTAGAGTTAGCCTTGTAATTACATATAATAATCATCATGAATGTCACCATTTGATTAATGTATGTAGCTAATTAGAGTTTATCAAAGATAATAAGAATTTTTATAATTTACCATTGAGAAAATTTTAAAAATATAATTTTACCAAACATTTTTGAATTTAAAAATTATAATTTTAACATGTTATTTTCATACCTTATAAAAGGTACTTGCAATACTTTCCTAAAATGAAAATGTCACAATACACATTATCAAAAGAAAGGTTTTAACGTTGAAAACTGCATTGATACCTTTATTTAATACTCATGACTCACTTGATTAAATTTCTAACGACCTCTTGACCTTAGTGTATTATATCATGTGAGGTAAACTTTTTTTAAATATCGTGAATTGAGAAAAGCAACTCGCGAATAGCTCGAACTCGACTCGATCAACGCTTGGTCAAAACTCGACTCGAAGCTCGCTCGAAACTTGATAAGTGAACAAGAATTCAATAATTTTCTATTCTTTTGTATTTAAAAACAAAATAAACCTTAACACTTAATAAATTTAAAATAATAAAATTATGTAGGAAAAATTTATACAAAGATTGTTGACCTTATGGTTTGATGATGACTCAAGGAACCTAAGCAAACCTATATAAGTTTAAATTTCGTTTTTAGCTTTGATTTATGACAGGATATGCTATGGAATTCTTGAGTGAGAAGGGAGCATGGAACAAGATCTAATTCAGCTATGGAAGGATAAAGAAGTCAATCAAGTCGTGTTCCTTTAGTGAGGAACTGAAGCTTCAGAGTCGAAGCTTCTCAGAGTTTCAAGGAGTCTAATGTATTTTATCTTTATCTTAGGCTTCTTGTATTAATGTTAAGTACGATGGTAATTTAGGATTCAAGTGGATTTAATTCTATTTGATAAAGATTTTATTTTCCATATTTTAACTAAATTAATTTTGAATATATCTTTTATGTCAAAATATCTTTTTGAAAAAGATTTTCTGTTTTAATTTTATCTTATTCTTTGGAAAATCTGTTTTGGAAAAATTCTCTTCTAACGGGAGTTTTAATTTGTCAAAGTAAGTTGAGATAATTTAGGAAGTAGTAAAACCACTTCCTAGTATTTCGATTTACTTGCTGCCCAATATTCCACTCCTTACACTTCCTAGTTTTAAGGGAGTTGTGGTTGAGTGGTGATGATGGCAACGATTATTTCAACTGCCTAAATCTTCTATAAATAGCCTCGGTTTTCAGTTGGAAAATTACACTTGAGCATTACAGTCTTTTAGTCTTAAAAAGAGTCATAGTCCACTTGAGTCCTTGAGTGTCTTTGTACTTAGCAATTTAGAGTTTCAATCTTGAGTTGTATTGGGTTAGAGTTTGGGGAAACTCTAAGAGTGTTTTATTGCTTTAAGTGAAGCAAGGAGAAAAGAGAGAGTTAGAGAGTTCGACTGATTGAGGGATCAGTTGAAGGGAGCTTAAGTTCGTTGAGGAACTTGAGTTTAGAGTCTTAATTTGTAATAGGTTGTTTGCCCTATTACTATTAAGAGTTGAGTTTAAAATCCCTTGTGGTCGTGGTTTTTCTTCTTGATTAGGGCCAAGAAGTTTTCCACGTAAAATCTCTCTTTGCACTTTTAGTTTTTATTCGAGTTCCTTTATAAATTCCGCAAAAATTACCCTAGTTCCTCTACAATACAATTCACCCCCCTCTTGTATTGTTCATTCGAGTCAACAATTGGTATCAGAGCCTGTTCCTCGAAGAAATCAGGAAACCCTGACGAGTTAAGTTCTTGGAAGCAACATGAACAATCACGAGAAACTGGAAGAAGGTTACTCTACGCAGCGTCCTCCTATGTTCAATGGGAAGTTCTATACCTATTGGAAGAAAAGGATGGAAATTTTTATCAAAGCCAACAACTACCAAGTTTGGAGAGTTATTGAAGTTGGTGATTTCGAAATCACCAAAACCGTTGGTGAAAATGAGGTAGTGCCTAAATCCATGTCTAAATTTGATAAGGAAGATTTTGAAAAAATGGAAATTAATGCACTTGCTGTTAAATTACTTCATTGTAATCTTGGTCCCCATGAACACAATCGTGTTATGGGCTGTAAAAATGCTAAAGAAATTTGGGATTTACTGCAAGTAACACATAAAGGAACTAACGAAGTGAAACGCTCTAAAATTGATCTGCTTATGTCCAAATATGAACGTTTTGAAATGCAATCTAAAGAAACAATCCAGGAAATGTTAATAAGGTTTACTAACATTATTAATGAGCTTATTTCTCTTGGAAAGCAATAACCTATTGACGAGCAGGTCAGGAAAGTTCTAAGGAGCCTCCCTCAAGATGAAAGATGGAGAGCCAAGGTGACTTCCCTACAAGAAACTAAGGACTTCACGAAATTCAACATTGAGCAACTTGCTGGTTCCCTCATGACTCATGAGTTGCACTTAGGAACAAGCAATAGTGAAGGGAACAAAGGATCAGGCTTAGCTCTCAAAGCTGGTGATCAAGAAGAATCTGAGGTGGATGAAGAAGAGGCGGCTATGTTGGTGAGAAGGTTCAAAAGAATGTTAAATCGAAGTAATAGAACAAGGAACTTCACCAAAAAGTCCTCTAACTCAAAAGCTGATTCTGGATGTCACAAATGTAGGTCCCTAGATCATTTCATTCGTGAATGCCCTTTGTGGGAAACAGAGAAAGGAAAAGGGAAGGCTAAGGAACAGAAGAAGAGCAACAAAACTCCTTACAACAAAGCAGACATTAGGAAGGCTATGATTGCTGCTTGGGGAGATTCTGAGAGTGATGATGAGGAGGAACAACCTGAAGAAGAAACAGCCAATTTGTGTCTAATGGCCAAACGTGATGAAAAGGCCTACAATGATGAACTGGCTAAAGAGGTATGTGCTGATCCCAATCACCTTAGATTTCTTCCTAAAGAAGTACTTATTGATTTCATTTTAGAAATGGAAGATGACTGGATAATTGATATTAAAAAGCTTAATGAATGTGAAAAAGCTCTTAAAGTCTGCAAGGAACACAGTACCTGGATTGAGAACCAGCGTACTGATGTTCAAGGCAGATTCTTTGATCTTTTTGACAAGAATCTTCTTCTAAAAGAAATGAATGAAAAACTCAAGTATGAAAATATTATGTTAATGTAGAACTGACTCAATAGAAGCTTGCCGGTACTGACTTTAAATCGTCAAGTTCCTCTTCTGAATCATTGCCTAAGTTTAATGAAGATTTTGAAAAATTAAAACACAATCTTGATGAGTTAAGAGTTGAAAAGGCAAATTTAGAAAAGGAACTTGCAATCAGAAAAGAAAGAAGCACTGGTCAGCTTGGTATACCTAAATGGATTAAGAATGCTCAAACCAAAAGAACTGAAGGACTAGGATACATTCGATCTAAGCATAAAGATAAAAAGAAATATGTTGATTTACCTAGCTATAAAGTTTGTTCCTTTTGTGGGAAAACAGGTCACTTAGTGGATACTTTTTATAAGAAGGAACAATCAGTTAGTAAGAATGTTAAGCAAGTTTGGGTTAGAAAATCTGATATTGCTTCAACATCCAAGGAACCCAAGGTAAACTGGGTTCCTGAAACTAATCAATGAGTTCTTTTGCAGGTCCTAGTGAGGGGGAACAACACGTGGTACCTCGACAGCGGTTGTTCAAAGCATATGACAAGAGACAAATCAAAATTCCTCTCACTTGAGACCTATTCTGGAGGAACTGTAACCTTTGGAGACAACAAGAAAGGATAAGTTATTGCAAAAGGAAAAGTAGGAAGGTCAAGTTCCCATTCAATTGAGAATGTACTTTTGGTCGAAGGTTTGATGCACAATTTGCTGAGCATATCACAATTTTGTGACAAAGGAAACTCTGTAAGTTTTACTTTTGATTCATGCAACATCATTAATGACTAAACAGGAAGGGTTGTTCTTGAAGGAACTAGAAAAGGGAACACATATATTGTGGATCTCAATTCTGTCCCAAGGAACAACCTTACATGCCTTAGTGCCACTAATGATGACCCTTTACTATGGCATAAGCGTTTTGGACATGCTAGTTTCTCACTCATGGATAAACTTAAAGGAAGGAACTTGGTCATAGGGCTTCCCTCAGTCAAGTTCCTCATACAAAATATCTGTGATGCATGTGTGAGAGGCAAGCAAGTCAAGTCATCTTTTAAAAGCAAAAACATGGTGAGCACCACAAAGCCATTGGAACTCATTCACATGGATTTGTGTGGTCCCATGCGTGTTCAAAGTAAAAGTGGAAAGAAATATGTTCTAGTTATTATTGATTATTTTTCTAGATTTACCTGGGTGATTTTTCTGTCTAGCAAGGATGAAACCTTTGATGAATTTGTGTCATTCGCCAAGAAAGTGCAGAAAACTAGTGGAAATCAAATTATCCACATTCGGTCAGATCATGGAACTGAGTTCGAAAATTTAAGATTTGATGAGTTCTGCAAAGAGAATGGCATGGATCATAACTTCTCAGCCCCAAGAACTCCTCAACAAAATGGAGTTGTGGAAAGGAGGAACAAGACCCTAGAAGACATGGCAAGAACAATGCTCATAGTTAGTGGACTAACAAGGAACTTCTAGGCTGAAGCTATCAATACTGCATGCTATATTATAAATCGAGTTATGATGAGACCAATCATCAATAAAACTCCATATGAACTGTTTAAAGACAGAAAACCCAATATTTCTCACTTTAGAGCTTTTGGATGCAGGTGCTTTGTTCATAATAATGGTAATGAAAGAAGTGATGAAGCTGTGTTCCTTGGCTATTGTAGACACCCATTTGTGTCTCCCCAAAAACCAAACCCGGTGATGAGTACCTTTCACATCAAATCATAATCGAATGAAGCGAAAGTATAGAAAGTTTAGTGTTGCGGATAGTTTTAATTTCTTTTCTCTTCTCTTTGTTTTTGAAAACTTATTTTAAGAGAAAACAGCCAATCCAGTTTGTTTGGTCCATGATATGGGTCCAATAGTAGTGTAGTTGGATGGGGCTTGACAAGAGCTTTCCAACTATATATTATAAGCCCAATTCCGATGAATATTGAGGAAGTTATGGCCAATTTACTAAACTGGGCCCGGTTTGAGCCTTATATACGGCCCAATGATCTAGGGGAGGGCCTAATATGATTTATCATTCCTAATGCAATTAGGAATGGTTTTAGTCTTCTAGATTCTTCTAGAAAGTTCTTTTCATTCCTAATTCAATTAGCATTGATAAATTGACTTTCGTTGACTTTTCAGAGTTTTAATTAAAATCAAAAAGCATTTTCGAGGAAAATATACGATTTTATCCTCCTGAACGGCAAAACTTATCTGATTTTCGAAAACACGTCAAAAACAGGCATGGCGCCTGTCTCCAGGCATTGGCGCCTGGAACCAGGCTTAGCGCCTGGTGCTAGCCATTGGCGCCTGGCGCCATTTAGCTGGTGCTGGCGCCAGCTCTGTTTTACGTGCGCCAAGTGCTCTGTTTGATATTTTATCTTTTTGGCTGATTTTCTCTATAAATAGCGTATTAAAAACTCCGTTTTCATTCACCTACAATCAGTTTCATTCGCAATCATTAATTCTCTAATTCTCTCTTAATCATTCACCAATTCTCATCAAGTTTTCTTGATTGTTTCATCTCTTTCTCTTTCTCTTTAAACTTGATTTTCACATACAAAACTCGGCATTCACTAGATCTAGAAACACCTAGCCATATTCGAAGTTGCCTTCGCCCTAGACGTGAAAGGTTTAATTTCTGAGGGTTTGGTCCCAAATCTCTATATCAATTATTTAATTTAATTGTTGTTTATTATTTTTCTTGAAGTTACTAACGTGTGTATTTTGTTATTAGAAAGAGGTACGAAGCATCAAAGTAAGTACTTTAATGATTTTTATTGATGTTATGATGTAGAAATCATGTTTATATTGTTATTATGATTACTAGTATCATGTCTAGGGTAACTTTAATATTAAATATGATTGTTACGATGCTTCCTATTTTCTTCCTAATATTTATGATTGTTAGTATCATGTTAGGGCTAAAGATTTGATTTTTACTGCTTAGTGATATGCTAGGGTTTGTTATTAATCTTGTTACTTTGTTAGTATCATGCCTAAGATCTTGCTATTTTTATTATGCTTTAACATGAATATTATTATAATTATTATTATGATTATTATAATTATTATTAATTATGATTGCTATGATTATGATTTTATGATTATAATATTTATTATAATTGTTATTGTGATGATCATTATTATTATTATTTTGATTGTTATAATTTTATTATCATGATTATTATGATGATTAATATGATTGTTATTATCATGATTTAATATTATGTTGCTTGATGTTTTATTATTTATTGTTTGATCACACCTTTTATGCATGCTTAAAGGGAATTTGGTATTTGTAATCACGCTTATATAAGATAATTAATAATCTTGTTTAGGGTTAATTTGATTTTAATTTCAAGTGATCGCCGATAATAGTTTGTTTGTGCATTAAAATTCAACCAACATAGATAAACAGGTTTAGGGTTAATAGTGAATTGCTATTTGCCACAATGAAATTACTCAAGTTATAGTATTAAATGACTTTCATGCCCCTTACAATTTTAAAAATTACCTAACAATCCAACCATTACTAACTTTGCCTTTGCTCCACCTTCACCATTAGCTCCACCACCCATACTATCACTCACCTTGACTGGTCCACCACCACGACTCCACCTTGACTGGTCCACCACCACGACTCCACCTTGACCATCATACACCACGACTTTACCTTGACCACCCACGAGATATAAAATGAGTCGACGACGGTCATCGTTCATATCGGAGGCACTTGGCGAGGACGATGAACCGTCGACGCCGTCGAGTCAGGTATATGTCGGACTTTTTTTTTTCAATTTCCGATGTGCCCGGTCGCATGCTATATGCGACTATACCACGGTATAGTCGCATGGTATATGCGACATAGCATGCGACTACACCATGGTATAGTCGCATGGTATATGCGACTACGCCATGGTATAGTCGCATATAGCATGCGACCGGGAACCTTTAATTTTTTTTTTAAGCAATCCGTGTAATTTATATTTATTAATTTTTGATAATTATTAAAAATAACAAAATACACTTAATTTAATTAGTAAATTTATGGCTTAATAAAAAAAAATTAGTAGTTTAAATTTGCAAAATATATATATATATATATATATATATATATATATATATATATATATATATATATATATATATATATATATATATATATATATATTTGTTTTCAATTGAATGTAATTTAATTTGTAGTTAAATTTAATTTTAATTAATTTAGTATTTTTCTTTCTTATAGGATCCAATTGAAGATTTTGGCGGTGATGGGGTAAATTATTACCCACATTTTCAGACCGATCAATTATTTCCAACATATCGAGAGTTGTCACAATGGGCGAAAGACATTGCACTAACACTCAAATTTCAACTTGTGATTTCTTACAACCATAACGGATGGTTGTATTTGAGATGCAATCGTGGTGCAAGAGATAGGGGGAAAATAGAGATCTTAGTGTTGCTCAACGACCAAACACAAAAACTCAACATTGCGGTTGCAAGTTTTTGATCAAGGGTTATAAAGTTTCTGATGATGAAGGATGGCAGATTGTCTTGGGTCCTGATGCATATGGAAAACACAACCATGAGCTAATTGTCTATGAAGAAGGCAATCGACAAATGAGCAAGCTTAGTCCGGGTGCGAAGCAACTTGTTTGTGACCTGACCGATGCAAAAGTGAAGCCACAAAATATCTTAGCGGCTGTACGGAATCAGTTTCCTGATGATCATCCCAATCGTAGACATATTTACAACTTTAGGGATCGGTTGAGACTTGAAGATGCTGATGGTCGAGTTGCTGTTACATATTTCCTTGAACTTGGTATCGAGTCGCAGTATACACATTGGAGCTTGGTTGAACCGGATACGAATGTTTTGACTCATGTATTTATGGCACATCCTACGTCTCTAGCGCTCTTACGCACGTATCCGTGGGTCATTGGCATTGATTCAACTTACAAGACAAACAAATACAAAATGCCTTTTTTGGAGCTCGTTGGTGTTACTCCTTGCAACATGAATTTCTTGATTGGGTATGCTTTTATGAAGGATGAGAGCGCTGTGAGCTATGCATGGGTGATAGATAAGTTAAAGTTGCTGGTTGGTAGTGATGTATCGCCTACGGCTATTATAACTGATTGTGAGTTGGGTTTGATGTCGCCTATTCGGGAAATATTTCCTGACACTGCTCATTTACTATGCACATGTCATATTAACAAAGATGTAGAGCATAGAGTTAAGAAAATAATGAATAATAAAGATCAAGGAAAAAATTTCAGGTTGACAAGGTGGAATCCAATTCTCAATGCCACCACATTGGATGATTATAATAGAGCGGTTCGGAAAATGGAGGAATCTTATGTAGCATTTCCTGCTGTGATTTCTTATGTGAAGGACACTTGGTTAAACAATCATAAGGAGAAATTTGTGAAATTTTGGACTAATGGTGTGCTTCACTTCGGCAATGTCACCAATTGTAGAGTGGAAAGTGCACATTCATCTTTGAAGGGGTGGTTGGAAACTTCAATTGGTTCTCTCGATTCTGTATGGGCCAAGGTAAACAAGGCAATTGAAGATCAGGTCACACAGATTAAGCAATCACTTGAGCGCAGTCGACGCAGTCATGGGCGGATATATGATGTTATGCCATTACAACATCTTAATGGACGTACCTCCCACCATTGTATGTTGTTGTTGGTGAATGAGAAGAAAAGAATGAGAGAGTTAAGTCATGAGGTGAATGTTCGGTGTGGATGTGTTTATAAGACGACTCATCAGATTCCTTGTGCATGTGATATACGTCGTGCCATTGATTCGGGGACATACTTCTACTTAGACCAAGTGCACCCCTTTTATAGGACACTAGTGATTGGTGAGGATGGTTGTGTTCCGACTCCATTGGATGACCCCGATCATCAGTCACAGGACAATCGATTTTTTGAGAGTCTTGTGCGTGAGGTGAGTAGAAGTGACCCGGCAATCATGCGTTCTGTATCTCGCCTAATAGATGAACATCTCCATTCCGATCAATTTGATGTTAATGAGCCGCCTAGGAACACAACTACTAGAGGGAGACCACAATCAAATAGTACACGACGTAATCGTAGTGCATGGGAGTATACACGTGGTACTCGTGGGCGTCGTGGTCGTAATGGGGGACGCGGTGATGGTGGTCGTAGTGGAGGTCGAGGTGAGGGTACTCTATGTTTTTGTAATTTTTTGTTTATTTTGCTATACTTTGATGTTTATGTTAACTACAAAATTAATAATTCGTTATTCATCAGGAGGAAGAGACAGTTCAGATTTTCCTTACCTTTATGGGCTTCCCGATATCATCAAACCATTTGTGGAGGATTGGAACAATGTAATGGGTGACGGAAATTGTGGATTTCGATGTGTTGCAGACTTTTTCTTAGGTAAGCCTTTGCATAAAGTAAGTGTCACATTATATTCCAATGATTTTACTTAAAATTTTGTTGTTTAATTTATTAGGTGGGCAAGACAATTGGATACAAGCTCGGTATTTAATTGTGAACGAGGTTAAGGCCAATCGACCAGAGTACATACATTTGTATCACGGAGGCTTGGATCAAGCAATTGATCGTATCACCTGGAACGGTGGACATTGTGGCGCGAACCATTACATGGACTTGCCTGATGATTTGTACCCAATTGCAAATTTTTGGAATTGTGCAGTTATGGTTTATGGAGTTGGCCCACGAGGAGAGTTATATCCGTGTATGACAGTTCTACCATTACGAGCCCCGTCTACTGATGATAGACCTCGGATTGAGATTGCCATTGCACACATTGGTCGCCATTATGTTCGACTTGATCTATTGCCAAACTATCCAGTACCTCCTATTGTTGATCCATGGTTTATGTATAGAGATCAAAGTATGATTGGTTAGGAGCAACTTTATCAAGAAAGGAGGGCACATTGGGATCAACTAATAGCAGCATCTACTTCATCATCTTAGGAGGAGGATACATTGGAATTCACTGTAATCAATTTCTTCCATCTTTAATGTAGTTTATATGCTTAACGTTAAGAAATTGCTTATGTTATATGCTTATTTGTAGAAGTTGCTTACCAATTTAGACAAAAAATAAATAAACAAATAAAAAGTAGCACATAAAAGTATCTAAAAGTTATAGTGACATAGTCAAGTCCATCAATTACATAACAAATCTAAAACATAAAATAGTAGCAAGTCGTCCGGTACAAAATATAAAGTGCATCAATAAAACATAATCATCCAGCATACTCATCCCATTCTTTCAGCACATCAGCAACACGTGGCTGGCAGTCGACGCAACCCTCAATAGCCTGAGCAATCCGTCCCATCCACTGCAAATGAGATATTAATAAGTACCAAAACTTGAGATATATGATAAATTAAAATTAAAGTAAAATAATATTAACTTACATAAAGTGGGAGTGTCCTATCTGGAACTGCAGGAAACACCGCATCCACTTCTAGAACAACAAATATATGTGACACGTAATTGAACCAATCATAATAACCATCCACAACATCAGAGGAACACTGAGCGCGCTGGAACTCTGCAAGAATCAACCGAAAACCTCTAGGATACAAGGTCCAAGCATTCTCAACACTCGAGAGATTCCACTTAACTTCATACAATTTTGAATCTGCAGGCCTGTACGCGAAATCTGGACGGTTAATAGGCATAGGAATTGTCTGTACATAACCAAACTGCCGTAAGACACGATCGGGCATGTACGGCTCAATGACATCTCGATAACGAAGCCATCCAGTAAATACAGTCCTAGGAACATCTGAGGCTGGCTCTGGACCATAGGGTAGCCAAACCACCTGCAAGGAATGAGGTAAAAACATTAATAAAGTCGCATTAACCTTTGTTTAATGAAAATATGTAGAAAGTGTTATAATTTACCATGTTCGAATCAAACTCATCTAACCGTTGACGAAAAGATCTCAACCGAGCATCAGAAAAGCCCTCCTTCTTAACACTCCAAGTAGAGGCACGAGCCCCATGAGATGCACAACAAGGAACTGAGATTGAATTATATACCTTAGCATGAAGATGGATGGAGAAGCTTGTCAACAATTGAGTTTGCCTTTCTTTTCCCCCTTTTGGCTTTCATCAAAATTAATGCACATATATATCTAAACACAGCACCATTATAATGGTTTGTGTCCAAAGCATAGAACAAAGCAAACCTATCTCAGTTCCTTGTTGTAGATATTTGGTATTTCTAGTTCAAAATTTTTTTTAGTTCTATTTTCTCTTAATTGTTACTTCTTTATTTTACTGAGTTTGCTTAGGTTTGTCATTCATAAAAAAGGGGGAATATTGTTGACCTTATGTTTTGATGATGACTCAAGGAACCTAAGCAAACCTATATAAGTTTAAATTTCGTTTTTAGCTTTGATTTATGACAGGTTATGCTATGGAATTCTTGAGTGAGAAGGGAGCATGGAACAAGATCTAATTCAGCTATGGAAGGATAAAGAAGTCAATCAAGTCGTGTTCCTTTAGTGAGGAACTGAAGCTTCAGAGTCGAAGCTTCTCAGAGTTTCAAGGAGTCTAATGTATTTTATCTTTATCTTAGGCTTCTTGTATTAATGTTAAGTACGATGATAATTTAGGATTCAAGTGGATTTAATTCTATTTGATAAAGGTTTTATTTTCCATATTTTAACTAAATTAATTTTGAATATATCTTTTATGTTAAAATATCTTTTTGAAAAAGATTTTCTGTTTTAATTTTATCTTATTCTTTGGAAAATCTGTTTTGGAAAAATTCTCTTCTAACGGGAGTTTTAATTTGTCAAAGTAAGTTGAAATAATTTAGGAAGTAGTAAAACCACTTCCTAGTATTTCGATTTACATGCTGCCCAATATTCCACTCCTTACACTTCCTAGTTTTAAGGGAGTTGTGGTTGAGTGGTGATGATAGCCACGATTATTTCAACTGCCTAAATCTTCTATAAATAGCCTCGGTTTTCAGTTGGAAAATTACACTTGAGCATTACAGTCTTTTAGTCTTAAAAAGAGTCATAATCCACTTGAGTCCTTGAGTGTCTTTGTACTTAGCAATTTAGAGTTTAAATCTTGAGTTGTATTGGGTTAGAGTTTGGGGAAACTCTAAGAGTGTTTTATTGCTTTGAGTGAAGCAAGGAGAAAATTAAAGAGAGAGTTAGAGAGTTTGACTGATTGAGGGATCAATTGAAGGGAACTTAAGTTCATTGAGGAACTTGAGTTTAGAGTCTTAATTTGTAATAGGTTGTTTTCCCTATTACTATTAAGAGTTGAGTTTAAAATCCCTTGTGGTAGTGGTTTTTCTTCTTGATTAGGGTTAAGAAGTTTTCTATGTAAAATCTCTCTTTGCACTTTTAGTTTTTATTCGAGTTCCTTTATAAATTCCGCAAAAATTACCCTAATTCCTCTACAATACAATTCACCCCCCCTCTTGTATTGTTCATTCGAGTCAATAAAGATAATAAAATATTTGAAATTCAAGAGACTTAAACTTTTAAACGAGCAACTCGTGATCGACTCGACCCGAAAATTAACTAGCACGAGTTGAGCAACCCTTTGCTCGTGATCGACTTGCTCAATTAGTACCCCTAGTTGCAACTATAAAACAAGGAGGAATTATAATATTACTCTTATGAATAGTGCAATGCCAATTATACCCTTTTAAAAATGTGTATTTACATGTTACCCTTATTAATATGTACAATTTTTTTTTTTTTTTTTTTAAATAAATACTTAAATGGTATTTGGACAATTATATCCTAAAATGTTTATTTACTTATTTGCTCTCATTAATGTTAGTTGCTTGGACATTTATACCCCTAAACATAGTTGTTTACATATCAACAACTAAATTTGTGATTTAAGATCAAAATAAAGGAACTTCCGAATATGGCTGCATTGCACGCAATAGCTACCTTACTTGTTGTAAATGCATATAATTATAATTTTTTATATAATTGCACACTTATTTACCCACGGCTCTCCAAAAACCTCATCCTCAAATCCTCATGCATTTTTTTCTTTGGTTTACAACATCCAATTAAATAACTTCCACTTTTATGTTATTATTAGAGCAACTCCAATGGTAAGCTAATTGTGAAATTAACTTACCATGCCACCTAGGATTGCAAAGCTAATCTACCTTGTAGCTAATTAATCCCACAATGGTTAAGCTAATTTTCAATAAATTTTTTTATTTATTTAATTTTTTTTAATTCCCACAATTTGCTAAGCTAATTAGCTTAGCTAAGCGAATAGCTTTGCCCAGCTAATTTGGTAATGCAATTCCAATGGTTAAGCTAATTATTTATTAGTTTCATAAATTGCAAGCTAGTCCTAATTTTACACTGTTGGAGTTGCTCTTACTCCCCGTTCAATTTTTTTTTTTTTTAAAAAAAAATTCCACTTTTCCTATTGTTTTTTATAACTTCCACATGCTACGTATTTACCGTACGTCAGGCCGTCAGCACGGATACACTCTAATTAGGTTAAGTATTGACGCATAACTGCTATTTACATGACAAGTAAATAGCAGCTACAAGACAAAAGAGCGCTTAATTTTTTTTTTTTCCTCTAGTGGTGCAAATATTGCACCACTGTTACTTATAATGGCTATATATAATACTACTAAACAATTTATACTCTAATAGTATAAAAAGTAGGTATAATAGTACATTAAAAATACCATTATTAGTATAGTATTACATTAAAAATACCACCGTAGCAAATAAAAAATCACAAAAATTAAGTGAATTTACCAGTTAACCCTTTGATATGCAACCCAGACAAATAGTAGCTATGCGCCTAATTGCACTCCTCTAATTATATTTAGGGGTGGCAATATCATCCAAACCCGATGAATAACCCAGTCACCCGATCCAAATATATGGATGAAAACCCGAACTTAAGCGGGTGACAGATGGATGATGGATGGATGGGGTGACGAATCGGGTCAGATTCATATGACAATACGTCCAACCCATCACCCAATCCATCCATCCACCTGTTAAATTAATGTATAAAAAAATAGAAATAAATATATTTTTTTAATAGTTTAATGTCTATTTGTAATGTTAGGAATTGACATGTGTTTTTAATTTAGTAATATGGAACAAGTAGTAGAAGGATATATCAAAGCATTAATGAATTGATCACCTTTTTTATTTTTCAAATCTTGATTTTAATTATGAAAGTGAAAAGTTGTATTTATATATATTTCACCCAAATTATCAGTCGATCAACCCGATTCATCCATGCATAATAATTAATAGATCGGATATGGATGAAGGAAAATTAAGTGATGAATAAATCGGGTGACGGATGGATCATTGGTGGGAGTCGGATGAAGCATCACCCGACCCATCCATTGCCATCTCTAGTTATATTAAATGCGGAGGGAGGGCTCATTAGTCCAATCGGCAAATCCTTAGTGGTTTGTTGTTTCACCGCCTCACTTGTCAAACAAACAAACCAAAAAAACTTCAAAGTTCCCGCCTTGTGAAAAAAGTTTCCGCTAACATACACTGCTTACTACACATTTCATATTTCAATTACCAAAAAGCGTAATAAAGCCCTAAACCCCCAAATCTCGCCGGAAAATCGACGAATTCTCGCCGTCGACGCCGTGTAATGTCAACTTGGCAGATATTTTCCGACGCCGGAGACAATTTCCGGTGGGAAGTGTCTCCGTCACAGCAACCATCCCAACAGCAAACCAACCACCATTGCTCTACTCCTCCGCCTTCTCTTCCTTCCTTCCACGATGTTCTGCTTCAAGGTATTCCTCTTTCTCTCTCCTCTAATGGAGGTTTTCTGAAACAATTGATTTGATTTTGATAAATGATGGTGAAGTTGTGCAGGATGTTCGAAGATTTTGGAGGATTGTGATAAACGAAATGTTGTTGATGATGATGTTCCGATGTTTCGAACTGGATCCGGGAGCTCTGTTGTTTTGAAGAAATCGTCGATGGCGAAAGCTTCTTCTGTTCTTGGAGATGATTTTGTCGATAATTTTGATACAGGTTAGGGTTTCAGCACTTATTGTTTTGTTTTGTTGATTTTGATTTATTTCTCAGGTTGATGTTTGATATTTTGATTGTAATTGTATTAGGTTTTTATTCAATTATGTATGCTCAGCTGAAGTTTGATGTGATTGAAATTTGGGGAATTTGATTAGTCATAGGTTTTGCCGGTTTAGTACTTACTGTGCTTTTGATATATTTGTAGCTGATTCTAAATCAATTATCAGCTATAATTCATTTTGAGGTATTCGAGACAGCGCTGAACTCTTGCTGATTACCAATTTGTTATTTGTTATTATCGCTATCTTTTGGCTGTGTATCTTGGATTCATATTGAATAAGTTGATGGGAATGTACATTCTAAACTAAGTACTATGCATTAATGCATTTTGAAGGAATTGGTTGGTTATAACTCGATAAATTGGAATGTGAGCACCTTGGGGATTGGAAAACTAGAATTGTGCATCTTATGGTTAATAAAAGTTTTTATTCAATTGCTTTTTCAGGACAACCATATTTTAAAGGAAGCGGGTTCAGTACTCCTAATTCTATGTTTCAAACGGGCTCTGGAAAGAAAGTTAATGTATCTTCTAGTGGGCTTCTTAGAGCTAGAGCATTGTTGGGTGTCGAAGAAAGTAATGATGATTTCTCTACCCAAGGGTCTGAGCCTGCAAAGAAGAAATTTCGTGGTGTGGACACGTCTACATCTGAAAAACATTCATTATCAAATAAGAGGAAGTTTGGGATCAGCAGTATGGGAGCCAATAAGGATATGTACTTCTCAAAGTCTCCGTTTCATTTGAAGAGTGATTCATCTGGAGCTGAGTTTGGAGATGAGGATTTTGCTAAAATTATTCGACCAAATATATCTGATTCTACCTGCAAACCGCCCGCAATTAAGTTCAATACTGCTGGTGGCAGATTTATATCAGTTTCTAGGGATGCCTTGCAGCGAGCGAGAAACCTTCTTGGCGACCCAGAGATGGACAGTCCTTCAAATGAGGAAGATGCAGGTGGTTCCATGTTTTCGTTTATCAAGGCTGGAGATTCTGATGGGAGCTTCTTTAACAAGGAAAATAAGACTGATAACTCTCATAAATCTGAACCAAATCCAAAAATCTTTGTATCTCCAATGAAGTCATCTTCTACTATTAAGCCATTATTAGAAGCCAAATCAGAGAACTTGATCTCAGGGACCAATTTGATGAGGAAATTCGATGCTGAGGAAAGTAACTGCATATCAAATGGTAAACTATCCTCATTGTGTCCGACAAAGAGTTTGCAAGGGAAGTCCATTGTACCTGATCCAGCACTGCAACCCACTACGGCCAATGGTGCTGGTCCAGGATTCCATAAATTCTCAAAGCCATCCGGGGTGCCACTATCTGATATATCAAACACTATAGGCTTTAACTCTAAAGTATCTGCAACTAAAAAAGGAACAACCACTGAGCTGAAAAGACTTGGGAAAAGAAGTTCTGTTTCTCCATTTAAAATGCCAAGAAATTCAAAGTTCATCACTCCTCTTAATAGCAACCTTTCTTCCATCCCTGATGGTGAGTTCATGAAATCATATAATGGATTTGACAAAGTTTCAGTACCCATTCCAACTTAACAAGTTCTTTGTGATTTAGGATTGCCCAGCAGGGAATCCGAGGCTTCACATTGTCGAAAAAGAGTTTGTACCCGTTACCCCTTTCAAAACTCAAGATTGTATGTCAAGGAATTTTTTGAAAAGCCTCCAACTCATCCAGAATTGGTATGTAATGGAATAATAATCGGTCTTTTTACTTTTAGCACTTTGATCTATTGTTCCTGAAATTTCCACTGAACCTTAATGAATGTAGCTGGACCATATTCCAGAGGAAGTGCGGCAGATAACCCCTCAAACTGCAGAGAAATACACATTTTTTGATGGATCCCAGCAGATTGGTGTTGAAAATTTCTACCATCTGTTGGTTCAGTCTGGAGCTTCTGCGCAACATGCATCAAAAGAGTAAATTATTCTAATATTCCCCTTTTCTCCCCTACCAAGACTCAGACTAGTCGTATTAGGAAGAAGTGGATATTTTTTAGTCTTAGAAATTTTACCTTCTGACTAAGATGGCAGAATGCATTTAAAATTTTATGAACTGCTTTGTGCAATTGAGCTTAAGCTAGTTTTGATATGTGCTCTGTTTACCTGATTATATACCAGACACTGAAAAAGACCCATGTGGTACATTATAAGCAGTTTTTGCGAAAGTTAACTCAAAGCTAGATTAATTTGGCTGGATACCTGCAGAACAATAATCTAGTACACCTGACTTGGGCCACTCTCACCCACTTGTAGAATTGCCTAGCAAGAGTGGGAACACTATGAGATAGACCACAATTTAAACATGCATATTTATTTCATTCCTAGTAATATGGAGCAGTTGAGAATTGAAATTCAGTTTTAATCTTTTTGATTCTTCAACATAGTTGGATAGAATTGTGAAGGTTGTTTTGCTTCTTATAACTTTTATTACTTGAAGTTAATTTTTTTTTTCTTTTTTTTTTTTGTTTATCTTGTAGGTGGGTCACAAATCACTTCAAGTGGATTGTGTGGAAACTTGCAAGCTATGAGAGGTGTTATTCATCTAAATTAATGAAGCAATTTTTAACTATTTCTAATGTGCTTGAGGAATTAAAGTATAGGTAAATGATAATTATGTTATGTTATTTATTTGTCTTTTCATTGAAATAAGAGCTTGAAGTGATTTGACAATTTTTATTGCATTTTTGCAGATATGAACGTGAAGTTAACCATGGTCAGCGTTCTGCAATCAAAAGAATTCTAGAAGGAGATGCATCACCTTCTTCCATGCTGGTGTTATGTGTCTCTGGGATTGAGGATCCAAGTACAAGTATGGCAGATAAGAGTAGCAATTCTAGAATAGAACTTACTGATGGGTGGTACTCGGTATGTGCCCAGTTAGATCTTGCGTTGTCAAAGCAATTTGATGCGGGGAAGTTATTTGTGGGACAGAAACTACGGGTATAGCATTTCTATTTAATGCACTCCATGTCTTTCTAAGTATACTGCTTGAGAAAACAGTTTCTTAATGATTATTTTTCCTGTAGATATGTGGAGCTGGTTTAAATGGCTGGAGCGGACCTGTTTCTCCACTCAAGGTTTGCTTTGCCTTTTTGGCTTTCTTGAAGACTTCAAAGTAGCTGAGTAGTATAACCAATTGTATACGTCCATTTGGGTTATCTTATGGGTTTCCTCAGACCTTTTCTTTTTTCTTAGGCATCACCATCAATTAGTTTAATGCTGCACATTAATGGAACGTACAGAGCTAGCTGGCACGAGCGTTTAGGATTATGTGAGTATCATTAACTAATATACTTCTCTTCTTTCTTAACATTTTGATTGTGACTTGATGATAGTCTCATTGTCTTGGCTGTCTTTACCTGGTCTTTTGAATTTGAAGGTAGAGGAATATGTGCACCATTGGCATTCAGATGCATCAAGGATAATGGAGGTCTAATCCCTAGGACCCTAGTTGGAGTTACCAGGATATACCCTGTCCTTTATAGGGAAAGGTAGACTTCCGATGCTGCTGCACATTTCAACAATGTTCTACTTTTGATGATATAATGTAAACAATTGTCAAAAAAAATAAAAGAAAACGTAAACCAATTGTGTCTTCTACAGGTTAAAGAGTGGAGGCTATATTGTGAGGTCAGAAAAGTTGGAGGCTTCACTAACTCAGCTTTACAACCGGAGGTGAGGTTTGCCCTGCTATTGTTGGTTAGATGTGTGATTGTTTCCCTTTTTGAACCAATTATCATGTTTTTAGATCATGGTGGAATACCATCACTATTTTCCTTGTCTTTGCTGGTGAATGGTTAATTGTTTACCTTCTAAATCGACGATTTTTTTGTAATATCGGTGGAATAGTTGTGTTGCCATTTATTTGGCATTTCTGGTGAACAATTTTATTTAGATCCAATTAGTACTATTAAATCATGGTGGAGTAGCTGTGCTGACATATGCTTAGCTCTGAAAAAAGCCTGATCACATGTACTGTTGAACTTTGTCTTTAATTAATATATTCAAGTGGAAAATTCTTCTCGAGTTTTCTTTAAAATATTTCTCATGTAAGCTTATGGTATAAGGTTCATATGAACAATTGCTGCAAAACTGTCTTGTAAAGTGAACAAGACTGCCAAAAGATTAAGTTCTTTCCATTCAAACCAATATGATGTTATGAGTGTTATTTGACATTAACGGTGTGTTTGGATTGAAGGAAAGGAAGGGAAGGGAAGGGAAGGGAAGGGAAGGGAAGGGAAAGGGAGAGATGAGGTATCTTTCATTTGGATAACAAATGAGGAAGAAGGGAATTGGAGGGGAGAGAAATGGAGGGATTAAATTGTAGGAAATTGATCCCTCCAACAATGGAGAGATCTGGAAGGAAAACTTACCATTCTTCCTTCCCCTCCCTTTCTCCCCTCCTCTTCCTCCCTCCCTTTTCCTTCCCCTATCTCTATTCAAACACACCGTAAAGATGAGTTTGGTTGACTCATTCAATAAAGCTCAAGTTATTTCAATTGGTGATGTAAGTTTGCATAATAACTGCAGCAACCACCTGGCTGCTGTCTCACCAGTGGCACTTGGCATGGTTGAAGAAGATTGCAACCTGATCCCTAAGGCAATGTTTGGATAGAGAGAAATGGAGGGAAAGGAAGAGAAAAGAAAAGGAGGGATACATCATCCTTTGTTTGGATAGAGTATAAGGAGGGAAGGGGAGGGAGTGGGAAGGACCCATTTTCCTACTAAATCCCTACATTGTTGGAGAGATTTGGAAGGAAAATTAAAGGCCACCTTCTCCCCTCCCCTCCCCTCCCTTTCCCTTCCCTCTTTTTCCTTCCCCCTTCCTTTCCCTTCACTATTGTTATCCAAACATAGTGTAAGAAGCTCAGACTAGTAGGGACATTATTTCATAAGTATTGTTGATGAACTGCAATTAAGCTTGCATCCCCCCCCCCCCCCCCCCCCCACACACACACACGCACAAAATCACTTAAGTAGAAGGTGAAATAAGATGTGTGCTTTTAAATATAATTCCCGGCCTTCAAATATTTGGTATCCTCTCTTTCCCGAGCCACCCGATTTTCCCTTTCTTGAAGAATTATTTGAGGCAGTGACATACTTCTATTGTCTTCCTTGCATGTACTGTATAATAATAAAATCTGCAATCTTTGTTTTATCAAGCAAGTCTTGCAGAAAGGTTAGCTGTTTTCTGTTTGATCCCTTTCTCCATTTCTAATGGAACCAAAAGATTCAATGTACATTGGCTCTGAATATCACTTGCCCAAATGTATGCTGAAAAATTTAGGAGACGTTTCACACTAAATTTTTCCACGCTTTTTTTGCTGTACAGGCGCTCGAACATTATAGAAGGACTTACATCAGACTTTCAGAGAGGTTTGGTTGGTTCTTGTATAGAGGATGACTATGACAATGAAGGAGCAAAGATCATGAAGATGCTTGAGAGTGCTGCTGAACCAGAACTATTGATGGCAGAAATGAGTTCTGAGCAGCTAGCATCATTCTCCAAATATCGAGCAACCATTGATGTGTGTTCCTGCTCTAATGCTTTGATGAGATTTCAGATTTTATATAAAGCTAATATACTTTCTTAATTGCAGGAGACAAGACAGGGTGACTTGCAGAGGTTGATTGAGAAAGCACTTGAAGACGCGGGATTAAGTGCTAGAGATGTCACCCCATTTATGCGAGTAAGGGTTGTTGGACTAAAAAGGAGAGGGCAATACAAAGGTGAAGTTCAAAGGGAGGGATTAATTACAATTTGGAATCCTACTGAACAGCAGGTTGGTACAGAATAAGAGAAATCTTCTTTCGTTGCATGCTTCCAAACTTAGATGTAACTTCTTCCCTCTTACACCATCTTGACTTGTTGACTAATTGAACTTGTCTGAGTATCTATTCTCAATTTGAAATGGTATTTGTACTTGTCAGAAGCTAGAGCTTGTAGAGGGGCAGGCTTATGCTATTTCAGGCCTCATACCATCGCATTCTGATCCAAGCACGCTATATTTACAAGCTAGAGGTTCTAGCACCAAATGGAAGCCTTTGACTACTAAAGAGAAGGAATCATTTGGGTAAGTATCTGCTGCCTGGATTGCCAAACTGTATATAAGACTTATCTAATCTGACTATATTTTTTCTGTAGGCCCTTCTTTAATCCTCGCAAGCCAGTATCATTGTCAAGAATGGGGGAGGTTCCTTTGTCCAGGTGATTGTAACATGGTAGCATTTTTGAGTTATTATGCTTAAAGCTTTAGAGAGTTGTGGAAATATGTGTTTTGCTTACTTCCATTATATTGGCTGCACAGTGAATTTGATACAGCCGTGCTGGTATTACATGTGGGCCTTGAGTATATATCTGGTAAGCAAAAGAAACAGTGGGTGTTTGTTACTGATGGATCCTTGTGCGAAGCAGAAGTATCAACATTCTCCTTGCTGGCTATTAGCTTCTGCTCCCCGTGTGATGATGATTCTTCTTTATGTCCAATCAATTATAACCTTGTTGGCAGCATAGTAAGCAACCAGTTTTGTTTTCTTTCTTTTTTTTTTTTTTAAAAAAAAAAAGCCAATAGCTAGAGAAGTTGTTTGCACGTTGCAGTGATATTTTCTAGGAATTATGAATATTTGAACTGCACTTTTGCATTTAATGAGGACTAGTTTAGCTAAGAAGGGGTAGTTGGTGGTATGATTGGTTGAAATGAAGATCTTCTTCACTGATCAAGCTCAGGGCTGATCATATTGATTATTTTTGTTTTCTTATTATCATTGTGCTCCATGTTTACCTAATCCCTGAGTTAATGAATAATGATATTCAACACTTTTTTGCTAAAAAGAATCTACATAAGTTTTAGAGATAAGTTTTAGCTTTTTCGGTTTTATTCATTTCTAACCTTTTGAAGCTGTTTGTCTCAATAGAAACTGAGGTTAAAGAAGAGTGTCATTGCTTTCGATGTATTTTATAATTGAGATTTAATGTAATGGTTTGCTTTCATTACATATAATTAGTGTAGAACAATCTGGCTTTCTTCTCTTTCTCACTGGAGTATGGTGTGGATGTGGCATATTAGATATTTTGCAACTGTGCCCAGGAGGGAATGGGGCAGGAGGGTTTAGTCAGCTAACTTAGTAAATTGATCATTAGCATACAATAAAAAAAGTATGTTCTGCTTATCTTGCATTACTGTAAAGTGATGGATTATGATGTTGCATAAATTTATTATTAGTTCATTTTGGCTCATTACTTATTCAAATTGGCATGCATTGATGATAAATTCCAAAAAGTTTCTACAATATTTATTTGCACGTTGTTAGATTATACATGGGAGCAGATGTGCAATTATGCTCCCAGTCAATGTTCTTTTCATTATACCCTGCTTCTTTTTCTTTCTTTTTTATTTTATTTTATTAATTTTTATTTATTTTACCATATAGAGTACTTTCATGTTCTTTTATATTGAACTTTGTATACTCTTACTGCATCGTTTATTTATTTATTTATAAATAAAATTGAGATAAGTGTTCTTATTTTGAACTGTTTCTGGAAGAGTAGGATCTAATTTGCTTATTTTGCAGCTCAAGTTTGTTTTTTGTTTTCATAATTTTTGATAACAGATTGGCTTCTGCAATCTTGTGAAGAGAACTAAGGATCATGCAAATCATATGTGGGTAGCGGAAGCTACTGAAAATTCGACATATTACCTTAAATACAATCATCCTTGCTGTTCCCATCTCAAAGATGCCTTTGGTCTTGTTAAGAAATGGCAGCAGAGTGCAAGCTCGGTAAGCATCAGCTTCATATAACTTTTATTTCTTTGTTTTTTCTTTGATGCTCACAATCCTAAACTATGGTGTACGTAACACAGACAATCGAGAAGCTCAGGGAGAAGATTTTGCATATAGTTGGTGGTCCTAAAGGCTAGGACGTCTAAAACCTGACTGTTGTGTAAGTTGAGATGTTGCCTTTATCCATTTTCATATTTCATATTCATCTGAGAATTTTGGGTTAGGTCCAATTGGTCTAGTTGTCAACACAGATGCTCACAAGTAGGGAACTTTTTGCATTGATTATTAGCAGGAGCTGAAACCAGGTTCCTGTATGAGCCCTAGCAAGTTCTAATATTGAATCTTCTTATACCATGCTCTGACATCTATGGAGCATCCATGCAACATATGAAATAGATGAAGCGTGTATCTTAGGAGCTCAAATTTTTAGCTGGTCAGTAAAAGAGGGTGTATCACACTATTTGGAATCCCGCAAGTGATGACACTTCTCCAAGCTGTCTCTCAGCTACAAAGCACGACTTACAACCTGCAGGAGTGCAGGATGGTCTTTGTTTCTGTCCATCAACATAGGCGAATGACAGACAGTTGCTGGGATAACCAGGCTAGTCCAACAAACATGTAAGGTGCTAAGAGCATCCTTTTTAAGCTTGGCAACTTGATGGCTGTAATCAACCTAGTATGTAACACAACACTGCCCCTGAATTACCTGATACAACTTCAAGCAATTTAGATGGAGGTTGGGTCTGCTAGAATCGGCCAGAGTCATGCTTGCAGGACATTGCCAAATTTGTACAGCAAAGGGGCTGATGAGTTATTTAATTAAATAATATCTTTAATTGTGTAAATGCAGCGTATTATTTGGAACCGCCCCTCCCCCAACACAGAGAAAATAGGTACATACGAAGAAAACCTTGTAATTTTGGAAATGAAGAGATGGATCAACTGAGTGTAGAGTTCATGGAAGTTATCATTTTGTACTCCATATTACTATCAGCAATGAATTATTGGAGGTTTATCACTGTTTTTTTTTTTTTTTATTTTTTTATTTTTTTATTTTTTACCTCTTAAGGATAAGTCAAACTGTTCATTCAAACAGGGATGAAAGTATAGCTCCTTATAACACTTTCCCTTTGAGACAAGAATAGTTAAGGCTAAAGTTAAGCTGGTTAACAACTGTGAGTTGCCTTTGTTCTCCAGAATTGGTCCGCTAGTCACCTCTAACTTCGCATAGAATTAGGAGTCACGTTTTGATAAATGATGAAGCCTCCGCTTAAATATGATGGTCACAATTGTTAATTTTACGCTTGCACTTTTCTATTAAGAATATAAAATCCACTTCTTTCTAGACTTTAGCTTTTGTGTCTAATTGTACTCCGTAATTTTTTTCTTACAAAGTTGCAATCCACTTTTCCCTTTTCTCATTAGGTTGATTAAATGTACTATGACTGTGAAAAGCCAAATGTCCATTACTTTGAAATAAAGGGAGTAAGGGCCTGTTTGGTTTACTTATTTTTGTTTATCTGATCTGAGCTGATATGATCTGAATGTCAGATTTGACCAAACTTCGATCTTAAATAATCTATACGGTAAAAATGTATCAAGTGAAGTCTTGTGAGAGTCGTAATAATGTGTATTTTATTAATATATGATTTTCATAATTTTTTTCTTTACGAAATTAAAGATAGGATTTTTTTTTAAAATAACCACCTCTTTTTTCGAATATTTAAAATAACCACCCCATAAAAAAATAAAGTTAGAATTCACCACCCATTGCCTGAGTCTGATCAATTTTCCGACAATTGGGCCCACCTACTGGCTATTTTTTTTTTTCAGTTTATATACTCAGAGTCTCGATTCTTTTTTCCTCAATTCATTTTCACCAACAACGGTCATTAAAAAAATTCAAAAATCATTGAAAAATCTCTAAATTCTCTTAAATTCTTTTGCAAATCAACAAAATAAACAAAGGAAGCCCTAATTAATGAGCAACAATCTATTTGTTGTTGTTCGAGTAATTGTTACTAATTATATGTTCAATTATTGACTCAATTGTTTAATTGTTGTATGCGACAATGAATTTCACCCAAAATTGAGAACCTAGGCTTGAACAGTGGTTATTTCAAAATAGGGTGATTTGAGGGGTGGTTATTTCAAAAAAATCCTTAAAGGTATTTAACGATAAAAAACTGCATATAAAACGATGATCTGATATGAACTTATTTTTTCTGATCTGATTTAACTTATTTTTTCTGATTTGATTTGATCTGAACTTATTTTTTCTGAAATAAGTAAAAATAAGATGAACTAAACAAGACCTAATTTGGTTATCTATTATCGATCATTCTTAGTAACTTTTTGAAGTTGTTTTTAATGTACACCATATTGATTTACCTTCAGTATTATGTTTACAAAACATTGTCATTTGCTTGTTAATTATTTCTCACAAAAGAACACATTCTTAGGGTTATCTTTGAGAAAGGATTCTAGTCTTTACATTAACCAAATTCTACAATTGGAATTCTTTGCATACTTCTAAGAGTACAAGAACTTGTTCTCTTGTTGTACCAGGTTCAGGTTTTATTGTCTAAATAAGTGACGAGTATTTTTATTTTTATATTTTCTCGATTAGTCATTTTTTATTTTTATTTTTACTCGATTAGTCATTTTTAAAATCCTTATTTTCAAGACTAACATGCTTAAGTCGCCTGTACATAAATATGTACAAAAACCATCTATTGAGTCGGACCAAATTACCATAACAAACTAATAGTATATACGAAGTACTTTGTTAAATAAAAAAAGTATATGCAATATCAAAATTATGTAGTTTTTTATCCCAAAAGCATAAAGTTTCATCAGAAAATCATACGTTTCCAGACCTTTTTCTTACCAAAAAATCTGAAAGAACCTGTTTGAAGCTCATACAACATGCTCATTTGCTAAGAAAATAAAACAAGCCGCCATAATATTACACCCTGTGCTTTTGCATGTTTGTTAATCCCTGCATTTTTTGTACTACTTATATTCTTCTCTCTCAACTTTTATTAACAAACATTCTCTGTTACTCAATGGTAAGCTTTAGTACACTACTAGTACACTCACACATATAACTTCACTTAATCATGTCCGTTAATCGTAACACTATCATCAACCGTTGATCAAACTCTCACATAAGTTTGTTAAAGCTTGTTTCATCATTATATGTATAAATAGGACAACAAGGAACAAGAATTTTCAGAGTACTTGCAAATTCAACTTTTATCTGAAAAGAAAACACTAAATGGAAGGTATGAGAGTTATGAAGAAAAGTAACAAAGCAAGAGGGTGTATTAAGACTACTCAAGGGCCTTGGATTGTACGTCGAAACACTAAGAAGAAGGGTGTTGTTAGCTCCCTACGGTTTCCTAGTGAAAGGGAACGTCTGAATAACAAGGAAAGGGAGAAGAAACGTCGCCTTATCACTAGGAAAATATTTGAAGGGCTTCGAGCTCATGGTGGTTACAAGCTGCCTAAGCATGCTGATAATAATGATCTTTTGAAGGCGCTATGTGATGAAGCAGGGTGGCATGTTGAGGAGGATGGCACTATCAGTAAGAAGGTATCATTCTAAGACTAATTTTATTTTTCTTGATTACTTGAAATTTGAGAGAGTTTATGTTTATTTTGAGTATTTGACTCATGAATTTTTCTACTTACAATTTTGTACTAGGATGGTGTGACTCTAGGCTTGAACAGTGGGGTGGTGACTCAAAACTCGAGTGGTGGTGTTGCTTCTGAAGAACACTCTCAGTTTAATGGAAGTGATGGATGCACTGGCGGTGGAGGCATCGACTTAACACTCTCACTTTCGCTGCCTGGCTATAACTAGCTTAGTTAGGATTCAGAAGACAGCAAAAAATAGCAATAGATATAGAAGAAGAATTCAAGAAATGATTGATAAAAACATGAAAGTGTAAATGAAACTCTTTTAAGGATTAGATACACAACAGATATGGTGGAAATTGTTACTTAGGAATTCCAGGTTAAGATTAATCATAAACTACTCAATATTACAACAATTAAGACTAATTGTCAACTTAAGTTTGGTATGTGCCTGTTCCGAATTATATATCCACTCGTGCATCAGATTGGTGCAATTGCTAGAGTTTTAGAATCGGAACCAGTATAACAATTTGTAACTGCAATCAATGATTGATTTGAGAGCTGATGATCAAGTAATGTGATAAGTAACGACTCATAGGCAAAATTTGAGACAATTATGTAGTATTGACAGCAGATGTTTAACCAAGTGTATCAACCTTCTAATTCACATATATTCGAGAATATCTATGAACTTTAGGTGAAACTTTTGACTTAATTATAGTAAACAGTAGTGTTAATGGAATATGCTAATTACAATTTTGTGTATCCTTCTTACAAAAAATGGAAGAGCAGCTCATTCCATACATCAGGTACACCAGGCAAGCACCAATGTATACAATCAGAATATGACTCAGGATTTGACAACTGTTCAGGACTAAGCGTTTCCCAAAACTTGCGATAAATAGAAGGATGACCATCTTTTCGATATTCAGATAGCTGAGTGATGTTGAGAACTGTGACCTTTGATCCCAATCGACTTAGGATATCCTCCACGATACTCATTGTTTGCAAGTCGGAACCAGTTCCCCAGTAATTCTCCTGAATAATGGGGTTACTCTCATTGTAGCAGTTTCCTTGACTTTCTGGATTCCACTCTTGGCTCCTGAATGGGGACAAAGCAAGATGAGGTCAGTTAAGAGAGGAAAAGAGACCTAGCCAGAAGTAATTGGCAATACTAGCTTTATAAAAATTGCAAATGATGAGTCCACTAAAGCATACTATAAAGACCTGTAGCGCGGTAAATTTCAAATGAGTGTTGATCAATAGATGTGACATTTCTGACTTCTCTCAAGACCTTGGACAGAAGATGGAAAGATATACATGGCTAGTGGTACATATAAGGAAGTATGAGAGAGATTGGTAGTCTTGGCCAATGAAGGGATTTTGCAATAAACTAGGACAGATATGTAACTACAGATAGTATCTTTCCTCATTAAGTTAGGATGACTACAAAAATGAGCTTTCAAAGACAATATGACTGATATTAATAATGTTTCCTCATCAATACCACCATTCAAATTCATACACTGTGAATGAAAAATACAGCAGCAAAAGCAGAGCATGGACAATAAAATGATGTTTGAAAATTGCAATGAAGAAATATATTGAAATAACAGCTTCT
The DNA here is from genome assembly GCF_948465745.1 of Chenopodium album. NCBI lineage: Eukaryota > Viridiplantae > Streptophyta > Magnoliopsida > Caryophyllales > Amaranthaceae > Chenopodium > Chenopodium album. Next base: position 15,124,147 of record NC_137835.1, on the reverse strand, counting down.
GTGCACTCATTAGCACATTTTAATTTATTTAACAAAATCTATTGAAATAAGACGGCTTTACTAACAGCACTTCACAGCTTCAGGAAGCTATGGTGTTTCCAATGCAGTGCATACTATAAATAACTTTTTGTTAAGAGGGAGATTATCATAGTTGTATATACTCAAATGTACTAATCAATATTGGACAGTCTTGTTCCTACTATCAGTCAACAGTTGTAGAATGAGTTTGTTGATTGATTTTCTAATGGTTTTATGCCATTGTTTCTTTCATTACTGATATTAAGTACATAGTTTTTTTTTTTTTTTTTTTTTTTGATAAAGATGTCAAGTACAGTTACTATAAGACGACTACATAAGATTGACACACACAACATTAAAGCAGTATATTAACACAGTAAAACAGAGAAATTATCTAGGGTGTGTGGAAGACTAGAAGTGCCAGAAGTTAGTTATCTTGAAATGCTTTGTTAAAATGTATTTAACAGTATTAGGCACCATTGTACCAATCAATAACTTCATTTAGTTTCCACCAAGCATAAAAGGTAAAACAAACAGATGAAAGGAGTAGCCTTCAACTCCTGGAGAAAAATTCCTATTGTCTACTGCTTATGACAACCATTTAAAACGGAGCTCATATTGAATAAATTAAAAAAAAATAAAACATTAAGTCTTAGATTTAAGAATTTATCAAACAACCTTTTATGAAACCAATATCATGAATCAATTTCTTACATGTGCCGTAGAGGTGCTGGCTTCAAAACTCAGAAGCTTCATATAGTTTATAAATATAGATACATAAGCTACTCTAACAATAGATTAACACATTAGTCGTGTGGTGCCAGAGAGAAATTCTCTTTATTCACAAGGAACCATCATACCATCCAAACACAATAAAAGACATTTGTTCAGCATTTCCCATGGGTGACTATTCTTCTATCACAGCATATCATTATAAAGCAATACGAGGTGATATGAGATAATATAAGGGATACAGATCCATTCACATATGTATCTAGGACTAGGATATGGCATTGTATTCCGGTTAGGAGAATATAATATGTAATAGAGCTGTAATCCTATTAATAGTCCAGGCTAATTTATTGCTCTAAACTGTAACTCTGTAAGTTATCTTTTGAAAGGTGAACATCTGAAAAAAAAAAAAAAAAAACCTTCAGATTTTTCTGTAACTCTGTAATGACAAAAATTGTAAGCAAAGGAAACCAATGTCGGATGCTCAGGTCAATTTGAAACTAATTAGCAAGGTTCAATAAAATGATTAAGGTGGTTAGGCACTCACCACATATGTGTAGGTGACATGGTAACAAAAAACACTCGCTTCTCGAGAGGATTGACATTAGAATCCACCCACTTAGCCCAGGTTTTCATGGCCAACTCCATGGCTCGTACACCATCCAACTCTTCACAAACTCCATTATCTTCACTGCTCCACCTGATGATTAATAAAATGCATTGCAGTTAAATATTAGTTCTTGGCCACAATTTAAATCTGTGCCAAAGATTAAAAAAGGATCATACTCACAACAGCTTTACCGGTCCTTGTCTCCACCATAAGTACGTATTGAATACAAGTATATCAGCATTCTCCCATTTGGAAAGATGCCTTGAAGCTGAATCTGGACGGATTATTCGATCACCTAACCTATGATTCACAGGATCATCGGAATTTGAATCAACAAGTAAAGGAGCCCATAGAAATTCAATTGTAGCATTATACTCCTGCATAACAGAGGGCGTTCAAATCAAGAACTCAAAGTTCCATATATTATAAATGGGATGTTAATTAGCTATTGCAAAAGATCCTCAACGGTCCAACACAGATACGGACACTTACACTACATTTTGAATGAGAATTTTACACAAAATTAATAAACTTGCTACTGTACATGTACAACATTAAAGTACCCAAGTCCGAGTAACATTGCTGACAAGTCCAACACACATGAAAGGAACATTCAAATAGAGAACTACTATAAATTACCTCTGCTCGAAAGACAGTAAGATGAGCATTTGGGGACATAGACCTCTTGTTAGCTGGAATCACTGACTGTAGCAAGCACACCATAGAGATCCATTGCCCTCTATTAAGTGAATCTCCCACAAACATTAATCTCTTCCCTCTCAGCTTTTCCCAAATTTCAGTAACACTCCATCTGTTAACAACACCAAACCAAACCATCATCAAATCAGTGAAAAACAACCATAATTCACAAACCTCAGCTAAAAAACAGCAAAATTTCAATGTCTCATCAATCATTCATAACAGTTACCTTTTCAAGTTGCAGTCATTTGGCTGCCACCTCCAATATTGGTACCCCAAATCAGGCCTTCCATGCTTATGACAAGCTAACTGATCAGACATGTAAGGACAATGGGACTCATTGTATAGAGGATATGATCCATTATCAAACACCCATTTTCCTGTAAACACATCACACTCCTTGATACCACCCGAAACCGGCGAATGCCGGTCACTTCTACCCCACCCCACTTCTCCTCCATTGTACTCTACAGTAGAGCTGCATGTAGTGAATCTATCCAAGACAACTGCAACACCCAATTCAGAAAAAATCACCTTTAGGGCAAAACATAAACACAAACCCAAGTTATCCAACACTACAAAACGCAAGAAACCCACCAAAATTCAGCCACCATTTTAACAAATTCAACAAACCCATTACTCAAAACACAGAATTTCAATAAACCCACAACAATTCACCACTAAAAAAGCAAGAAATTGAAGAAAATTAGTGATTATACACAACAAACCTGGAGATGAATTCTGGGTATTTTGAAGATGAGGGTTATGATCTTGGGGTTGATACTCGTGAATTCTGAACTCGTTGAAAAGAACAGTAACAGTAATTAAAAGCATAAAGATAAGAGAAATAAGAGGTAAGTGAGACCTTCTCCTGCTCCATTTCCAGCCCTGCACCATAGCTGCTGAAATGTAAGAGAGAGAAAGTAAGAGGGAAGAAGTAGAGATTCGAATGTTGGATTTTGTCCTGAAAATTAAATATACCACTAAATTGACGTTTACCGACAGTGACTGGTAATGGAAACTCGAAGAATTAGACGAAGACTGTATCTTATTTGTTCATTATTTGATTAATTAAGGGTTGAATTTGAATCATAGTACTGACTTTACTGAGAAATGTTCTTCAATAAATTAGTATATTTTGGTTTACTTTACTAAAATTTTACTTTAATGGGTTTAAGGCTTTTAAGCAATACTATTATATTGATAAATTATACAAAGTACGAGTATTTGATTAAATTAAAGAAAAAAAATACACTTTAATAAATTAAATTATGGATTTTTTGATTTTTGCTACCTGGGAAACACCTCAATTTTAATTTTACTACCTATGAAAACATTTATTTTATTTTATTACCTAACTTTTGCACTTTTTTTAATTTTTGCTACCATTTAACGACTCTGTTACTGTAGACGTTAAGTGGGCCCCACTCACCTAACTAACCTCCCTTTTCTTTCTTCTCTCTCCTCGAACCTACCCTCTGCCATTTCATTTACTTTCTTTCTCACTCAACTCTCACTCAATTGAAGCGATTCAATGCTCCATAGTTACTCCATTGAAGCGTTTTTTTTTTTTTTTTTTTTTTTTTTTTTTTTACTTCGATTCTTTCTCTCTCATATGTCAGCTTTGTGACTTTTCTTTTTCATATCTTATCTGAATTTTGGAGCTTGAGCAAGGTTGCGTGGAAGGGTATTACTGGGACAGCGAAGCAGGGGAAGGACGATTAGCTGGAGTGATTCGTCATCACCATTGTTGGAAGATTCTTCTGACTTGGCATTTTATAAGGTACAAAGCCCTATTTACTTTAAGTGGTCCAAAAATGGTGGTAATTGTGCAATTACTTATGTAAATTGAGGTATATTTGGGGAAATTTGCAGTAAACCCTAATTTAGTGTGGTTTTGAATAAAGTATGCAATTTGACTATTTAATTGACTAATTTAATTGATGCATGCCTGCTTTTTAGATTAATTGTATTACTTTATGTGATGCTTGATTAGTTTATACAGTGCTGCAATTAGTTTTTTATTAGTGTATTTGTTTATTGGTTATATACTGTAGATTTAACACATGGCAGATGAGGATGATTTTGTTGGTGATGTTGTTGATATTAAGCTTAGAATATTTGGGGGGTTTGTGTATAAAACTAGGTTCACTTATTGGAGAAGGGAAGTTCCTATGAGGTGGGTAACTGTTGGGTACTTAAGGTATTTGTGTGCTCAGGGGATAGTTGACATGGGCTGGGAAGTTCCTAACATATATGTTCTGTGGTACAAAGAGAAGGGGAAGACATGGATGACTGGTAAAAGAAAGATAGAAACAGTTGAGGATGTTCAAGGTCTAGTAGAAGCTAAGCATAGGGATGGATATTTGGAGGTTTTTTGCACAGTATCAGATGACACTTCCCCTAGTCAGGACCCACAAAGCACTGTTGTTGAAGATAAGAACCCCAAAGTAAATCCCACTTTAAACCAGCTGCAATCCACATCAAAAAACCCCAAGTCCAAATCCACTTCAACCCACACTGCTACTACATCAAACCCAACCCAAAAAAGGCCTAGACAAAGACAACAAACTGCAATTCCACAGCCCAGTTCACCTCAAACTCAAGATAACTCAAACACAAATGCACTTGTACTAAGAAGGAGCCCTAGACTAACTGTGATACCTGAAATAAAAGAGACACTGAAAGAGGGGTTGGTGAGGAGAAGCCCTAGGTTTTGTAGATCTCTTGATAAGGGGGAGGGTAAGCTGACAGAAGCAGCTGGCATTTCTGGTTTGAGTGTGAAAGATCCAAGGGCAAGGAAGGGTAAGACTGGTTTAGGTAAAGGGAAGGGAAGTAAAGCAAGGAGGTCTTTGAGGTTGGATGATGAAGATGATGCATCAGGTTCTGGTTCCTCCAGCTCAGAGGAGTCTGATCTTGACATAGATTGGCAGGTTGGTGAAGAGGAGGGAGACAGTGATGTGGATGAGGCTGACAGGGCAGGTTCTCAAGCAATTTTAGGTGAGGTTAATAGGATTTTGGAGGTTGTCACATATAGGGAAGAAGAGAAAAAGGAGTCAGATTTGCAAAGGGAGGAAAAACTAAAGCAACTAGTAAAGGACATAGGTGGTGCAGAACCTGAACTGAAGGATGAGGGCTCTGAGTCAGATGAGCTTAGAAGTTTGAATGGTTCAGATGATGATGAAGATCAAAGCCCATGGTTTCATGCAGACACTGATTTCAAAAAGGCTATTGTGCTTGTGAACAAGCTGCAATTCACTAACAGCACTGTTTTGAGGAGAGCTTTAAGGACTCATGCAATAGAGAATAGGTATGAGTTTTACTTTTGCACAATGGTGGTGACAGAATAACTACTTATTGTAAGAGGAGGTGTAATTGCAAGTGGAATGCAAAGAGGAGCAATCTGCCAGAGTGCAAGTGTGGGGTAAATGTGAAGAAGTGTCCATTTAAGGTGCTTGCAAGGAGGTTACCTAATAGCACTGCCTGGCAAATCAAGGAGTTGGTTGTGAAGCACAATTGCATGAGGAGTAAGATGAACTCCAAGGTGAATGCTGAGTACATTTGTGATAGGTACTTGAAGAGTGGAGGCACAATCCAGATTGGAGAATCAAAAGTGTACAGGCAAGGGTTCTAAGTGACTTAGGAATTAGCATAAGTTATTCAAAGGGGTGGCTTGCCAAGGCTAGAGCAAAGCTGAAGATATATGGCTTAGCTGCAGAGCAATATGCCAGGGTGTATGACCATGGAAAAGCTGTCATCAAGTACAGCCCTGGCTCAGGGGTGTGTGTAGTTGTTGATGGTGATCACAGCCGCCCTGAGAGGTCATTATTTATGAGAATGTACATCTGTCTTCAGCCACTGAGAAGTGGCTTCATTAAAGGCTGCAGACCACTCATAGGAGTTGATGGATGCCATCTCAAGGGAGCATATCCAGGTCAAATTCTTGTGGCAGTGGGCAAAGATGGAAATAACAACATCTACCCATTGGCTTGGGCAACAGTTGAGGTGGAGAATAAGGAGACTTGGTGTTGGTTCTTGGGGTGCTTGAAAAAAGACCTTGGTGATGTGGCTGAAGATGGTGGTTGGACTTTCATGTCTGACAGGCAAAAGGTCATTTCTGTCATGTGCCTTAATTTTTTTTATTTATTTTTTTTTGTCTAAGTTTGTCTAATTTAATGAGTTTGATGTTAGTTGTAAATAAACAGGGCCTACTTGAAGCATTTGAGTTGGAAGTGCCTTTGGCTGAGAAGAGGTATTGTGTGAGGCACATCTGGGCCAACTTCAAACTTTAGTTCACAGGCTCCACCTTCAAGGAGCTATTCTGGAATGCTGCAAGAGCTACTACAGCTGTGAGTATACTACCTGTATTTTTTGTGAATGCTTTGGTATTTTTTGGCTACTAATGCTTTGTATATGCTTTGTTTTTTTTGAATGCTGATACTTTGTGTCTGTTTTGTGTGTGTACTGTAGGTTATGGTTTTTTTGCTTTGTGTATGCTAATGTATTTCCTGTACTGTTTGCATCTGTTTGAAGTTGTGAATAGTTAGTTCAGTGAGTCATCAAACAATTAGTTCAGTGAGTCAGTTAGTTCAGTGAGTCATTAAATCCTTGTGGTTTTGTGTATTTGTTTTGCTAGATTGATTTTGAGATAGCCATGGAATCAATAAGGTTTCTTTCTGAGGATGCCTATGTCTACTTAGATAACATTCCTGCAAAGCATTGGTCTAGACATGCATTCCCAACTGTGTGCAAATCAAATATGCTACTAAATAATGTATGTGAGACATTCAATGCTATCATTAGAGAGGCTAGGGACAAGCCAATACTCACTCAAATGGAGTGGTTAAGAAGATATGTCATGAAAAGACACAATGACAAATGGGAGGCTGTGAAGCAAATTGAGGGGAAACTGATGCCCTATGTCACTAAAACTTTTGAGAGGATTGAGAGGGTTGCAAGGCATTGTATAGTGCAAGTCTCAAGGGGAGACTCATATGAGGTTGAGCTAAATGGTGATACAGTGCTTGTGGACTTAGGTAGGAGGAGTTGCACATGTTACCATTGGCAACTAACTGGGATACCATGTGTACATGGTTTTGCTTGCTTATTGGACAAGAGAGTTGATCCTGAAGACTATGTGGATCTGTATTACACAAGGCAAACATATGTGTATGCATATGAGGAACCAGTCAACCCCATGCCAGGCCCTAAGCATTGGGAGAAGCATGGATTTAAGGAACCTCTACCTCCAGCAATAAGAGTGATGCTTGGAAGGCCAAAGTCCAAGAAAAGGAAGCTGGAGAGAGGTGAGGGAGAGACTGAGAAGCCAGCAAAGTCCCAAAAACATCAGAAAAGTTGCAGCAACTGTGGCCAGCCTGGTCATTACTCCAAGACATGTAAGAATCCAGCTGTGCAGACTCCTAAAGCTCGACCTGGCAAGCCAATTCTCAGTGATGAGTGGAACATTGAACAAAGAAGGAAGAAAGAGAAAAGGGCTGCAAGTAAGGTGTGTAATGCTATGACAATCCACCCTAAGTAATCTGGTGTTCTGTTCTTATTCTTACCTTTTTTTTCCTTTTCTGATTTTTTTTTTTTTTGGTGTGTCACAGGTTGGTGCAACTCCTGGGCCTCACAGTATTGCCACCAAGAATCCCAAGAAACAACCTCCATAGAACTTGCAGACAACCTCTCAGGATTAGGCAGCCAGTCTTACCCAAGCTTCACAGGCATCAACAACAACAACCCTACCACAGCAGAAGACAACAAAGAAAGGAAAGGGGAAGAAAAAGATGACTTAGAGTCATACTTGTTGTTTTTTTTTTATTTTTTTATTTTTAGGATTCTCCAAAACAATTTGGCTTTCAATTGTACTATATTCTGTAGCAGCCAAGAAACCATGCTTATTTGGTTGTTACACTTTTGTGGAACTGTGCACACTTTTTCAGCAACTTATGTAAATGCTTGTTTTCTGCATATACTGCAATGATAACAAGCCTTTTGCAAACTATTATGTTATGCTAATCTTATGCTAATTGTGCAATGATGACCAAATTTTTTGATAAACAAAAGCATATCAGCTTTAATTCATTCATAGTCATTGAAAATATATCAAATCCATGACATCACATTTATAACTTAAGTTCATACATTCCTTCAAACATACTAGTACATTGTCACTCTAATACTTCACTACCCTAAACTCATTTGAATACAACTACAACAACAACAAACAAAAACAACAGACACATGACAATAGCTACTGCAGCTGTGCATCCACCAAGAGAGACTTGTTGCCCTTCCTTGTTGTACTCCCTTCTGTCACAGCTTAAAGCTTTGCACTTTTAAATCTTCAAGTTCTGCTTGCAGTGTGTTGATCTCACCCTTCATCAGTTTCTTGTCCAAAAGGAGTTGGTTGATTACGTCGCGTTGCCTACAATTACACCAAGTTTATCAATAATTATACCCTAATTACAGTCCCACATCAATTTAAAACATCAATTTTAATCACTAATCTCCCAATTAAAAACCCCTAAATTAAACAAACAAGAACCCTAATTAACTCCAACAAACATTAAAGCAATTAACAAACAATACAAAGTCAAATTAGGGTTCAGTATCACTCACAAACACTACCAAAATCAATCAATTCACACAAATTATTCGAAAAAATCGCAATTCGAATTTCCCCTAAATCGCAATTCTAACTACTTAACTGGAAAAATTAAAGCTACTTACCTTGTTCTTCTGACGACAACCACCACTATTGATCAGCAGCCCTCACCAATTTAATCTAAACAAAAAATTTTTGGCTTCACACCTCAGTAATTTTCTCCCCTCAAGAATCGCTGTGTAAAATTTGAAGTTTGGAGCAATAAGGTTGACAAATTTCAACTAAATACATGGAGCATAGGAAAGAGCCGTTGGAGTGGGTCCCCTAAACGTCTACAGTAACAGAAGTTAGCCTTGGTAGCAAAAATTAAAAAAAGTGCAAAAGTTAGGTAGTAAAATAAAATAAATGTTTTCATAGGTAGTAAAATTGAAATTGAGGTGTTTCCCAGGTAGCAAAAGTCAAAAAATCCTTAAATTATTGACGATTTACTTTTAATAATCTCAATTAAAGTTTATTATCTAATAATCCCAACTATGTTAGGTGTTTGCCTCCAATGGTCTCAACTCTCAACCAATCAACACCTAGTCAATGACCTGTTATACTAGGTAACCATGACATGTGTTAAAACGTGATTGGCCCCAAAAAAAAAAAATTAGCTAGCCATCTTCTACCACCGCTAAACCCTAGCCCCTCCCCTTACCTCGCTGGAAAAGGGCCGGCCACCTCCTTAATCTCTAATAATAAGTCGACTGACTCTTTACCACTCCACCTGAGTACTTGACCCACCCTTGACTCCCAAAACACCCACACAGCCTACCCCGATCCCAAAAACCACCAATACGAGCCTCGATACTAGGCCTTCTCTTTTCCTCTGTCGCCAAAACCGCCCCTCCTCCCTTCCCCCACCGTTGAAACAACCGATTTCGAGGGTGGAGAAAGGGAGGAGCGGTGATTTTTGCGGCGGGGGAAAGGAGAGGGCGCCTAATTTCGGAGATGGATTAGTGGTTTTTGGGTCGAGCTGGGCTGGGTAGGTGGTTTTGGGGATCGACGATGGGTCAGGTGGGGTGCTAATGGGCAAAGCGTCAGGTTTTTGTTAGTTAACGGGGTGGCTGAGAACTTTTCCGCCAAGGTTAGGGAAGGGGTTAGGGTTTGGCGATGGTGGGAAGGTGGCTGGGGAAATTTTGGATTTTTTTTTCTTTTTTTTTTGGGCCAATCACGTGGCGATTAAAACCAAAAAAAAAAAAAAAAAAAAAAAAAAAACCCTTTCAGCAGATTAGCGATCATTAGGACTATTGGAGGCAAAAACCTATTCTAATTAGGATTATTAGATAATAAACTTTAGTTGGGATTATTGGAAGTAAATCGCCTACAGCTAAACTATTAAAGTGTATTTTTCCTAAATTAAATGCAATTGTATTCGTTGGCATTGTTCTATTCATATTACTTTCACTTTATTCAATTTATTGTAGATAAGTTGCTTTCTAAAAAAATAAATAAATTATTGTAGATAAGTTCAGCCGTTCAGGTGAATTGAACTCCATGTAGATAAGTTGCTTTCTAAATTAAATGCAATTGCTACTGTACTAGTTTTTTTTAGTAATTTCTCTGTTCTTTTTTACTATAGTTGTCACGATTTGATTTTTTGACGTCATAATCAAAGTTTTTGTGATTTGTACTTTTGAAATCTTGTAAGAATAATCTCAATTTATATGTTCATATATCAACTTTTTACAATTATAAGTATAAATAATTAGAAATTTTAATCGCTAAATTTATGCATTGACAAACATGATACTCGTAACAATATTTTACTCGTAACAATATTTTACTCGTATCTAAAAAAGAATGGAACAAATATTAAGAAATCTGATTATGTATATCAGTAATTAAAAAACAATTAAAATTTTATACTCTTATAGTAGTATTCATGAAGACGGATCAAATAAGTCTCCACTTAATAATGTTTTATCTTATATATTACTAGTTTTGTGCCCATGCGATGCCCGATTTGTTTATTAAAGATAAATTTTTAATCTACATGTCAAATTTTTAAATATATCATTGATACAAAATTAGTTAGGAATTGAGGTGCTTTTACGACGATTTGCTATATTTTATCGAAAATTTTATAACAACATTTTAATTCAATTTGTACCTCTGAAATATTGGTATTTTATAGAAAATAAAACACTAAACTAACAATTTTATCCTAAAATTATATCCCAATAGAATTTTAAATTAACTTTTTAATCTTATGAAGTCTATTTAATTTATCCAATGTGGCGCGACACTTGGCGAAAAGTTAAAACGCCAAATGTCGATGCCTCGTGACCTGGCTAAAAGTTTAGCTTTATATATTAGTTATATTTTAGCTTTATATATTAGTTTTATGATATGATTTTTTAAAATAATAATCTAATAATTTTTGTAAATAAAATTATAATTCAATTTGTACATCTGAAACATTGGTATTTTATCGAAAATAAAACTCTAAACTAATAATTTTATCTTAAAATTATATCCAAATAGAATTCTAAACTAACTTTTTTTATCTTATAATGTCTATTTAAATATATCCAATGTGGCACGACACTTGGCGAAAAGTTAGAACGCCAAGTGTCGCTGCCTCGTGACCTGGCTTAAAGTTTAGCTTTATATATTAGTTATATGATTATATTCATTCCCCAATAAGTACCATGTCACTTGTAGAAATGGGTTGAAGTTTTGTGCTCTACGTGCTTTTATTGCTATCATATAACTTGGTTTCCCTTCGAATTATTATATTGAGAAATCCATTCAACTAGGTTGGATAGTCGTTACAACAACTTAATTATCCACTAGCTCAATAGTAGTTAATTAAGCCTTCGTTAATATAATGAATTTACGATATTATTTTTTTTATCGGATCGGATTACAAAGTCCACCGAGACAATTCTACTAGAGAGTAGCGTCTAATGAAATCATGTCAGAGGACATACATGTCTAAACTTTCCATTATACATGACATTCTTAACTTGATTCCTTGCCCTCTCATCTAAAGCTGCTTGACTAATATGACTATCACAACATTTGGAAATAGCATGTATAGGTTCTGGCCTGGCCGATTTGGCCGAAATTAGCTTTAAATTACTACTGCACGTAGTTACTAGTTACAAACTAATCAAATAGGTTGCTCGAATTATTATTTCTACATCATTTGTTTTAACTATAGCATGTTATTTCAACAATAGCCGTCAACTTTAATAATTTGTAAAATCTAATCTGAAGAGTTTATGTGGTATCATGGTATCTATGCTTCAAATTTTCAAAAACATTAATTAATTTGTACAATTCACGTGGTAAGCTCATGCAAGCCATGCTTCAATTCCAAAAAGTATGCATGACAATCATTTTTAAGTAAGAAGCCTATTTTAACGGTGTGTTTGGATTTAAGGAAATGGAGGAAAAGAAAGGGAAGGGAAATACAGAGATGAGATATTTTTCATTTGGATAACAAATGAGGAAGGAAGGGAATTGGAAGGGAGAAAAATGAAGGGATTAAATTGCAAGAAATTTATCCCTCCAACGAGGGAAATATTTGAAAGGAAAACTCACCATTCTTCATTCCCCTCACTTTCCCTCAACTCCTCTCCTCTTCTCCTCCCTCCCTTTCATTTCCTTCTCCTTTATTTATCCAAACACAGTTTAACGCTTTGTTTGGATAGCAAAGAAGGAAGGAAAAGAAGGGGAGGGAAAATGGAGGAAGGGAAGGGAAAAGAAAGGGAGGGGGAGGTGAGCTCCATTTTCCCTCCAAATCTCTCCAATTTTGGAGAGATTATGGTTATTAAAGAGAGAGGGAAAATGGATCTCTCCCTCTCCTTCCCCTTCCTTCCCCCAATCTTTTACCCAAACAAGAGATTTTGTCCCCCTCCATTTCTCTTCTCTTCTTTTCTTTCCATTTCTTCCTATCCAAACAAAGTGTAACGCTTTGTTTGGATAACAAAGAAGGAAGGAAAAGAAGGGGAGGGAAAATGGAGGAAGGGAAGGGAAAAGAAAGGGAGGGGGAGGTGAGCTTCATTTTCCCTCCAAATCTCTCCAATTGTGAAGAGATTATGGTTATTATAGAGAGAGGGAAAATGGATCCCTCTCTCTCCTTCCCCTTCCTTCCCCCAATCTTTTACCCAACAAGAGATTTTGTCCCCCTCCATTTCTCTTCTCTTCTTTTCCTTTCATTTCTTCCTATCCAAACAAAGTGTAAGTGTCAAGTCTTCGAATAATAGCTAGTCAGGCTACGCTACAAACAAAGTTATGAGAGGGGGCTTATTAATGAAAAGAACGATGTATCTACAATACATTATATTTTATCTTATTAAGAAAGAAATATACCTAAGGGGGCGTTTGGTTCGCAAAGTGGTATAGGTTTAGAATCAGGAATAGGGTTAAGGTGGTATCGGGTTGGAACTTGATACTTAATACCATGTGTTTGGTTCAATTCTGGAATGGAATATCATCCCCTTAATTTCATGTATTTGAACCTAATGGAATGGAATGAGCCAAACCCACCTCTCCCCCAAGGTTTCTAAACCCCATACTTCATGGGTTTGAGGTATGGGTTTAAAATTCATATTTTTGACAACCAAACATGTGGTATGGGTTTTGGTCATTCTAAACCCATACCTCATACCTATAATCCGCGAACCAAACGCCCCCTAAATGGTACAAGTATCAAATTTTAAATCTTCCAAAGCCTCAAAATTTTCTAGCTAGAACACGACATGTTTGCAAGACAATTATAGCTAAATTTATCTCGACCTTTGAGGCTTTGATATATTAAATTATTTATCAACGAACCCTCCGTGATCACCTTAGTATTTATTAATTCATGCCTAAAGAAGCTTACCCATTGTTGCTCATTCCCATCCTCCAACTAGGGATGACAATGGATAGGGTCTAGTGACACTCGGACCTATACCCATACCCTACCCTACCCAAACCTTTAGGGCTGATGATCTAAAATTTTAAGACCCTTATCGTACCATACCCATACCCTATCCGGACCACCCTCAGGGTTTAAAATTTTAAGACCTTTACCCGGACCCAGTGAGTCAGGGTCTAGCAGGGTAGGGTCCAGGTCCAATATAGGTCCTTAGCTAACTTTTTTTTTTTTTTTTTTTTTTTTCAAATTTTCATTTTTTTTTATTGTACAATTGCATATTTATATGCATTGGGCAAAAGGAAAATAAATTATAGAGTAATACACTAATACATAAGAACATGACTGTTTAAAAAAAAAAAAAACACAAAAACATGACCGCTTAGATTGACCTATCGTAAAACAATTAAATAAAAAAAATTATTACAATGATAGATAAACAAACTAGTATTATTATCCATAAGCACATTATATCTTTTAAAATTAAGTGAACATTGAACAGCTTGTTGACAGAGAAACTCCTACATACCTGTTGTGCTAGAATGTTCACCCCAAAATTCCCATGTTCTACAGGTAGACATGTTACAGGTCGCAGATTAGTGACATACAGGTTGAAGATAGCTGCAAAGCTAACACTAGGAAACCAAGCAACTGAGCATATTCTCAAGGAATATTCCCAGGAATCTTCGAGTGGAAAAAGATACAAAATCCCATCCGTGGAAATCGGAACCACTCCCAGCAGTCTAGTCGTTGAGGAAGACCAATTCAAACGTGGAAGTAACAGACCTGGAGACGTGGAGAGAAAATAGGAGCAGCTTTGGCCCTCAACTCCGGATTCCTAGGGATTGAGGGGAAGAGTCGTTAAAGGTCTTTTGAATGCTTTCCTAGTATATAAGGGTAGGCATAATCATTGTAAAGGGCATCACAAAAATATAAGAGCCTTACTACTAAGCACAATCATAGAATTATCGCATTATTATCGTTCAATTAATAATCTGTAGCCTACATTATAACCTGTTCAACCTAAACACTTAGTAGATTGGTGGACTCATAGCCACCCGCAGTTTTTACCCTTGTTCTTGGGGTTTTCTGCGTCATCACCTCTTGTGTCTTCTCCCCCTTTTCCCTTTTTCCCTTTCGTAGATCTCAATTCAGCAATTTTCATCATTTTAATCTAGCTGTGGCTATCGTAACCCAGGTCGAACCTGGTAATCAGTTTTTTGACCAAAATAGTTTGGCGCCGTCTGTGGGGATACAGTTAGATAATTTGGTTTATCCTTCATCATGGGAGAAGATGCAGATCCAAATGCAAATGCATTAATCGAGCAATTGTGAGAAGAGCAGAAAGCCTCCATAGAGCGAAGTCAGAAGCTCGAAGAAGAGTCTCAAGCAACCTTAGCGAGGCTCAAAGCTGAATCTGAAGCATCCCTGGAGAAGCTGTCAAAGGAACTCGAATCTATCAGGAGCAACAAGAAGAAGAGGGTAAAAATCGATGATATACCCCAATTCACCCTGGTATCCACCGATGAATCTGAAGGAGAAGACGAGAGAGAAGGATCTCATAGTAATGAGGAACAATCTGGTGGGGATCCCAATCCTATGGCCAGGGAAGTTGCCGTTATTAAAGCTCAAAACCGGAAAATGATGAAACTCCTGACCCGGCTACCAGGTGCTCCTAAACCTGTAGCTTATGAATCTCGCGATGGATTCGCTGAATCCCCCTTCGTGGAGGAGATTGCTAAAGTGTGTATTCCCACAAAGCTGAGCATCCCCTCCTTCCCAAAGATGTACGATGGAACCACTGATCCTCAAGATCATGTGGCCTAGTACAAGCAAAAGATGTGGCAGTTGTCAATCCCGTGGGAACTAATTGAACCCACCATGTGCAAGTCCTTTGGCGCTACTCTATCAGGGCCTGCACTCCAATGGCTTATCAATCTGAAGCCAGGTACCATCGCCAGCTTCTCCAGCTTGGTGAACAAATTCTACCAGCAATTCGCTACCAGCCGAGAGCTGGATAAGCAAAGCAGTGACCTGTATCGAATCGTTCAGAAGCAGAATGAGACAACCCGGCAATACTAGGATAGGTTCAATCGAGAAATGGTCAGCATAAAGAACTGTGACCACTCAACTGCTATTGAAGCTTTTTGCAAAGGTCTCAATTATAGATCCAGGTTATATTATGAGCTGACAAGATATCCATGCTCCTCGTTTGAAGAAGTTAGAACCAAAGCAATGGCTGAAGTCCGTGTAGAAGAGGATGAGCATGCCAGAAACTGGGTTGAAAGGAGACCATCAGGGTATTCGGGGAACCAGCCCTTCGGCAATCAAAACTCCGGAACCCGGCAAGGTAGCTGGCAACCAAGGCGCAACAATGTCAGCAACATATCTGAACCAGGAGCAGGTGAAGGCTCCAGCTGGCTAGCAATAGAATACCACCTAGATACCAGCTCATATGGTTTCGATACTGATATAGTGGGAGTGGTGAACGCTCTCAAGGATATTGGGTAACCAGTGAGGTGGCCTAGGAAGAGCGACAAGCCTGAGCACCAGAAAGATAAATCAAGGTGGTGCGAGTACCATGGAGATCATGGGCATAGGACTGACGAGTGTAACAGTCTTAAGAGAGAAGTAGCCTGGCTGCTCAAGAAAAGCTATCTAAAAGCCCTCCTCGGAAAGAAAGGAAAAGGACCTGAAATCAAACGGGAAACCTTGCCAGGTCCACCAGCTTCACCCACCCCAGGTGTTGTGATTCAAGCAATATCAGGAGGATCTAGCATCAGCGGTCTAACCTACTCCAATGCAAAGCGTATAGAAAGAGTTGGCACCTCAGCGTCCAGCATCCCCCAAACTTATCCAAGCAGTGAAGAAAAGAAGTTGGACGATATGGCAGTCGTATTCGATGAAAGTAGGTTCAATGAGCCCGAGCATCATGATTGCTTGGTAATCTCCCTCCATGTGGGTCACTGCAAAATGAAGAGAGTATTGGTAGATAATAGAAGTTCGACTAACATAATTTTCAAAGACGCCCTAGATCAAGCCGGCTTCAAAGAGTTAGATATCATCAAGAGGTCCACAGTTCTGGTTGGGTTCAATGGCGAACCTATGAATTCCCTGGGAGAAATCCAGCTGCCAACACTGCTCAAAGGAATTAATATGATGCACAAGTTCTACGTGATAGATTGCAAAACCGCTTATAATGTGATAGTGGGAACCCCTTGGATCCATAAAATGAAAGTCATCCCATCTACCTATCACCAGCTGCTCAAGTTTCCAAGCCCGTGGGAAATAGCAGTAGTCGAAGGAGACAGAAAGCAAGCGCGAGAATGCTACCAGCTCGCCCTGAAACCTCATAGCCCTGCCATCTAGCAATTACAGCAAAATCCAGCACCCAAGCGTCCAGATGAGTTACAATTAGATGAAGTTGTGCTGGATGAGTCAAAGCCAGAACAAAAGGTTAAAGTCGGAGCTGCATTGACGGTAGAGCAGAATGAAGCTATCATCAAATGCCTCAGAGAAAATTCAGATTGCTTCGCATTGTCACATCAAGATATGAAGGGAATCAGCCCCGAAATCATCACCCATAAGCTGAATGTGGATCCCAGCGTAAGGCCGGTAAAGCAGAAAAGGAGGAAATTCGCCCCAGAACGTAATCAGATCATCAATGAAGAAGTTCAGAAGCTCCTAGATACCCGGAAGATAAGGGAAGTTAAATATCCAGATTGGCTAGCTAACGTGGTCGTCGTCAGCAAAAAGAATGGAACCTGGAGAGTCTGCATCGACTTCACAGATCTGAATAAAGCGTGCCCCAAAGACCCGTTCCCTCTCCCTCATATAGATTCCATGGTAGATGCAACAACTAGCCATGAGCTCATCACCTTCATGGATGCATATTCCGGTTACAACTAGATTTTCATGCACCCGAACGACCAAGAAAAGACGGCTTTCATGACAGATAAAGGAATCTATTGCTACAAAGTAATGTCGTTCGGTTTGAAGAATACAGGTTCAACCTATCAGAGGCTAGTTAACAAAATGTTCAAGGACCAACTGGGGGACACCATGGAAGTCTACATCGATGATATGCTGGTTAAGTCCAAGAAAGCAGCTGATCATATGAACCATTTTGAAGAAGCTTTCAGCATCCTTCGGAAATATAAAATGAAGCTGAACCCGTCCAAATGTTCTTTCGGAGTAGCTGCAGGTAAGTTTCTGGGCTACATAGTCACTTAACGAGGAATCGAAGTGACAGGGTAAAGTCATATCCCCTAATAAAAAATAATTACCTAAATCCTCTAACTAAAGTAGATAGGGAAGTAGGGTCGAACTCCACAGGGAAACAGGTCTTTTTACTCCTAATTAATTATTATAATCTAAATTATCTAAGTAACCAATATTTTTATGAATAAAATCTAAACTACGGAGAATAAAGTCGAAAGGAATAAAGTGGGGAGAAAATCAAATATTAAAGGCCTAGGGCATAGGTTCACTAATAAACAATATTCCACGGCAAATCATAATAAGCAATCATCAAGCATTGGTTAATCAGATTATAAAGGGCTTTCGCTACTTATTATAATCACAGAGTTAATTTACCGGTATTAAATCTCATATGTCGAATCTCGACTTAACCATTTATAAATTAACCCGCCTATTGAAACTAAGCCTAAATATCAATTCTCATCTGTCGAATCTCGAATTAATATTGCTAGACTCATACAATTAAATCTGGCCAAACCTAATTGCATAGCATTAAAACAATCAATAGGAAATCAACCAAGCATTGATAATTAACAATCACAAAATTACCCCTTCATATCATTTATTAGATCCCCATAAACCCTAGAAATTAAACTACTCACAAATTTTCATGACTAAACTAATCAAATAAATAAATAAAAGCATAATCAAGAAAGCAAATAGAATAACTGAAATTAAAAGGGAAGAAATTGTTACCAAAAAGAAATCTGGAATTAAAGGAAAAATTAAGAACAAAAGTTGAGAGAGAATTTAAGGGAGAGAAAAATACTAAGTAGAGAGAGAAAGTCTAAGAAAGAAAGTAATCTAAAATTCCGTACAAAATCGTACTTAAACGTTTTCTAAAACAAGAATTAAAACTAAACTAATCAGGTCTCTTAAAAACGCGCGAAGGGCCGCCCGATCGGGCGCGCCTTTTTCTTCGCGTTCCTCCCAAGCAGCATCGCCCGATCGTGCTAGATGCTCGCACGATCGGGCGCGCCTTAGCATGCACAGCACTATGGTCTTGCCGCGCCCGATCGGGCTAGAGGTTGCCCGATCGGGTCCTTGCTCCCCTTTGAGGCTTGGACTTCGATTGGGCTAGATTTCTCGGCCCAATCCGGATTTCCTCCTCGGGTCTTGAATACTTGGTCCAAATGCCTCGGGATCCCGATTACCGAGCCCTTATTCACCGGCTCTCACCGATCCTGGGCTCCAAAAGTGGTCGTGTCCTTCTAGCTTCCGTAGTTGATCCATAAAGCCCGGGAAAATGCTCCAAGAGTGCAATTTCCTGTAAAATACAACTAAAACTACGAAAACACTAGAAAACACAAATTAGTAATAAAATTGGCCCGAAAGAGCCAAAAACACTACTAATAACGACCAAGGGACGGGGGTAAAACACTATATAAAATGGACATATCACGAAGCTAGCCCAGTCCAGGTATGCGCTGTAATTGATATTCAATCACCTAGAAACCTGAAAGAGGTGTAAAAATTAACAAGTAGAGTAGCTACATTAAATAGGTTTATTTCGAGGTCATTAGATAAATGTCACCTGTTTTACAACGTCCTAAAGAAAAATAAAGGTTTTAATTGGTCTGATGATCACGAAAAGGCCCTACAGAACCTCAAACACTATTTAATGACGCCACCTTTGTTATCTAAACCTGCTGATGGAGAGTCTTTGCAGCTTTACCTCGCAGTCAGCACCCAAGCTATTAGTGTTGTCTTAGAAAGGGAAGCTGAAAATCAGCAGTTACCTGTTTATTACGTAAGTAAAACTCTCCTCAGTGCTGAAACCAGGAACTCCTCTCTTGAAAAACTGGTATTAGCACTGATTGTAGCTAGCAGGAAACTTCGCCACTATTTTGAAACTTACCCAATAGTGGTGAAAACTAACTACCCTGTGAAGGCTGTTTTGCGCAGACCAGAGTTAACAGGTCGAATGAGCAAATGGGCAATCGTGCTTAGCGGATTTGGTATCACATACGAACCAAGAACAACTATAAAATCGCAAGCGCTAGTCGACTTTGTGGCTGACTTCAGCCCTGATCTTGAACAACAAGCAGCCTTAGAATTTGAACAGATCAACCAAGTCCTTAACCCAAGTACCTGGATACTTTATGTTGATGGTTCATCTAACTTTCGGGGTGCATGTCTCGGTGTAGTGCTGAAGTCGCCACAGGGGGACATGATGGTACAGGCTATTTGTTGTGATTTCAAAGTTACTAACAATGAAGCAGAATATGAAGCTTTGATTGCAGGTATGAACCTCGCAAAGGACTTAGGTGTTACTAACCTGCAGGTATTCTGTGACTCCCTCCTAGTAGCAAGTCAGATGAACGGTGAATTCACAGCCAAAGACTCCAAGATGGTTCTATACCTAGACTTCGCCAAATCCCTAGCAACCAAATTCTTAACCTTCACCATAAAGCAAGTACATAGGGACAAAAACACACAAGCAGACCCTCTAGCCAACCTAGGATCAGCCTTAAGAAAATCCAAATTCTCCTCCATCCCTTTGATCCACCTGTTAGCTCCTGCCGTTGACACAGCCAACCAACCACCTAAACCTGGCATTCCAGAACCTGTAAAACCAAATCTAGACAACCCAGAAATATCCACCCCTACTCCGAGCCAACCTGTTAAGATCGAACCTGAAGAACCTGACTTCATTGCACCTATGACCAACCCAACCAGCTGGATGCAACCCATATTTGATTACCTGGAACATGACACACTGCCAGAAAACAAAGCAGAAGCAAGAGCACTCAGGTTTAAAGCCAGAAGATACACGATTATCCAAGGTGTCCTATCCAAAAAATCCACCAGGGGTATCTTGCAACGCTGCATAAAGGAAGATGGCTATGAGCATATCCTCAAAGGTTTCCACGATGGAGAGTGTGGAGCCCATTCAGCCGGAAGGACCTTAGTCAACAGGATACTCACCTATGGGTACTACTGGCCAACTCTGCGAGAGGACGCTCACAGGTATGTACGAAAATGTGATAGTTGTCAACGACACTCAGGTATTACTCATAAACCCTCCATGCCTCTGCATCCCACTTTGACACCTTGGCCTTTCATGAGATGGGGGATGGACATAGTAGGTAAATTACCTGCTGCCCTAGGTCAAAAGGTCTACATGTTGGCTCTAACAGATTATTTTTCTAAGTGGATTGAAGCAGATGCGTTCCAACAGGTCAGAGACAAAGAAGTTATCAACTTTATCTGGACTAACATAATCTGCAGGTTCGGAGTACCATCTGAAATAGTGTGTGACAACGGATCCCAATTCATAAGTGCCCCAACCAAAAACTTCTGCGAAAAATGGAATATCACGTTAGTCACCTCGACGCCTAGGTATCCTCAAGCAAACGGGCAAGCCGAATCCAGCAATAAGGTTATCATCGGGTCTTTAAAAAAGAAGCTGAAGGACAAGAAAGGCAAATGGGAAGAAGAGCTGCCAAGAATCCTTTGGGCCAAACAGAACCACACCAAGAACCGCCACAGGTCAAACACCTTTCTCATTGGTCTATGGATGTGAAGCTGTACTACCTACAGAAGTCACCACTCCAACAGTTAGATATGGCTTGATGACACTAGAGCGCAACAGCGAAGAGCTATCACATGATCTAGATACCGTGGAAGAAAGAAGAGACCTTGCATACATAAGGATGGCCACCTATCAGCAAATGGTAGCTAGAAGCTTCAACAAAAATGTCAAAGCTAGGATGTTCAAAGTGGGAGATTGGATTCTAAGGAAAGTTTTTCAAAACACCCAAGAGCTTAACGCAGGTAAGTTGGGGGCAACCTGGGAAGGCCCATACCAGATCGTGGAAGTCATCGGCAAAGGGGCCTACAGGTTAGCTACAACGAACAGTAAGCTGGTACCCAGAAGCTGAAACGCATCACATCTGAAACTTTATCACTTCTAGAGTTATCGTTCATGCTGTTTCGGGTATTTTTTGGATATCCTGGGATACTGGTCACGCTCTGCTGGCAATGAGTCGGTCCTACCTGCAAAACAACGAATATTCCGATCAACGAAATATTCGCCTCCGACGATCAAGTCAGTGATCAGAACGGAAAAAGGGCTAGAGAGAGGGAGTAGAGAGAAGTTGGAGCTATTTAATGCTTTGTGTTTTCAATTATCTGAATCTTCCCCCATCATAAATGATTGGGGTATTTATAGGGGTGGGACTCGTGCCCCTCTCTAGGGTTTATACCCTAGATTTACGTAACGTGATTGGCTGCGCAATCAGCGAATGCCACGTGCCCCTCTAGGGGCGCCGTTTTTGCGGCTTTCAGCGTCATCCCTCGGGATTTGGGCCCTGACGTTGTTAGGGCTTTTTGGCGTGCTGATTTTATGAGGGATCATATTGCCTAAACACATAGCATCTTCCCGTGGTGACACGTGTCACCCTATGACTGGGCCACGTGTCACTATGGGATTGGCCTGTTACCTTAAGAACTCTGGATTGTGTGGCATCTTCCCGTGGTGACACGTGTCACCCCATAACTGGACCACGTGTCACTATGGGATTAGTCCACGTATACGAGGTATTTTTACCCTCAACATTTGCCCCTCAGAGGGGATGGCTCGTACGCTTATAGGCCGGCTCCTCTGACCTTTAATAGCCTTGGCGCGTACAGATGCATTAGAGTTTTGTCAACTTTCTGTCCACCTGACATTTTTAGGGCGGACGCCTGTCTATTCAAGCGGCGCGGACGAAATTGGGCCGTCGATTTTTGCGACCGTCTTGCCATGTCGGAAAGAGCTTTAGTTCTGCCAAATTTCCCTTGGATGCGCCGTTTATTAGGTCGTCCTTTCCGTCTAGTTTAACGAAGTTACTCCTTATCCTTCCAAATTCTAGGTCACTTTTTTCAAATTGTAACCGTTCAGCTAAGTTGGGCGGGAAAGTTGAATTTACTATCTCAACCCCATAAATTTTTCCTATATATACAAGGGGTTTGACTTCATTTTGGCACTTTGGAACTTTACATTTTCTAGAGAGAAGTCAGAGCTTCTAGAGAGAGAAAGTGTTTTTTTTTTCCTTTGAATCTTCAAGAGCTCCGCCGCGCATTTGAGTTTTCCGGTGACATTGGTTGAGTTTTCCGATCAATCTTCAACTTTTTCCAAGTTTTCAACACGTACAGAGGTAGGCCGCCTGTTTTTCTTTTCCTTGTCTTTTTATTTCTTTGTTTATTTAAAAGCTGGCTCAACACTCGACTTCGTCCGTTTCTCCTCATGAGGCCGGTCGTTCGCCTGGGACTGAGGAGTCTAGAGTGGACGGAGACGAGTTGTCTCCTTCATGGAGTGGGTCCATTTCTAGTGTGTACCAACTCTCATCCACCCATTCTTCTCTGTCCCTGCAGTCGAACATGGCACGGACGATGCAAACGCACGACCGTCACGCGGCCAGAAATCCAGACGGAAGTCTGGTAAACCCTAGGCCGCCTTATGACCTAAACAGAGTTAATGCTGAGACCCCTTCTACCACTCCTACGACTGCTTCCACGGGCACTCACTGCTCGGCCGTGGAGGTAACTTCCTCATTTGAGGAGCGTCAAAGAACTAAAGGCGCTCCTTTAATGGGGGGAACGTCCGGGCAAACTTCGGGGTTGAGGTTCCCCCAATATGCCAGCTCGGACATGGATGGGGCCGAGTTGCTACTCTGCGAGGGGTCTCCTTCCTCTTCTCGAGCGGATGCTGATGCGTCCGTCCCTACTCCCTCCGAACTCTATCTCCGATATGGCGGGTCGGACAGACCAAGAACGGGGATTTCTCTTAACGAATCGTCCGACCTGCCCCCTCGTAGTGCCCCTCCTACTGGGAGTCAGGCGGCCGGTGCCAAAGATAAGGGCAAACGGCCACTTGAAGACACAATCTCCCCCCGGGGCGGCCATAGTTCTATGAGCCGCAGCTCGGCGGAGGCAGCTCACCTTGATAGAGTGCTGTCCTCTGAGTTTGGGAGCGCTCCTCAACGAGAGGAGGGCGAAGCTGAAAATGCGGCTGAAGGTGGAGCGGCGGCCGCAGAGGGCGAAGAGGAGGAGGTTGCCAATATTGACAACTTCAAGGATCCGTACGCCTGCATGGTGGGTAGCACGGCCTTGGGATACCTGAACCACAACTTTGAGGAATACAAGGCATTCCTCCTTCTTGGGGAAGGATTTGAGATCCAACCTCCAAGGAAGTCCCGCGCTTTGGCCGCCTGGGAAGAAGAGAGGCCGCGCCAAAGATCCTTCAGCGTCTACAGGGCGGCCTTAGACGTTGGACTGCGCTTCCCCCTCCATCCTTTCGTCCGCACGATCTTGGACGAGTATGATATTGCTCTCTTCCAGCTGATGCCAAACAGTTGGTTGAACATTTTTGGGTACCTGATGACGTGCATCTGCAAAGGCTTCGAGCTAGACTTTGCAGTTTTCTGTGAGATGCACTCACTGACTAGGCTGGACGCGGATATGGACGGCTGGCTCATCTTGAGCACCACTAGAGATTACATGGTGGTGATGGACCGCGTCTCCAAGTGGCGTGACTGGAAGCCGATTCTACCGCATCAAAACTAAGGACGTTGAATTTAACTTGCGGATGAATCGGTTCAATGCTGAGCCAATTCAACTTGGACGTGGGGATCTCAAGCCCGATAAGCCACCCGTCCACCCCAGCCAGGAGCACCAGCTTGAATATTTCAAAGTCAAGCGGGTGAAAAGGAACGGCAAAACTGAGCGCGTTCCAAGTAACTGGGTCCCTTTATCCAGCTGGCTGCGGGATCCCACCTTCATGTCTGCCTATGGCCTATATAGGAACCTACCCCAAGGTGGACGCACGGACACATATTCTTACACTTACACATATTATTTGATCTTGAAAAATTTTCTAACTCTTTTTCTTCCTCTTTCAGCTGAGGCGTACAAGATGCTGGACAAAGAGCAAAAAGGGGAGGTCAACATGTCCGAGATTGACTTGGCTCGGTACAAGGCTTGCCAGAGACTGTACGAGCAAAATAAAGGAGTAAGTAAACCCATCTTTCTTCCTTACGTCCGTGTAGACATTACGGAAGAGATCTTCTTCCTAACTAGGCTCGGCCTATTATATTATCTTGCTTTCTTTTTCTAACTTTAGTCTCTACAGCTGGCCACCCCAACCCCCAGATCCAAACGGAAGCAGTCGTCTCCTGCGTCCAAGACGAATTAGGACGGCAAGGCCTCCAAGCAAAGGAAGACGGTCGCATCCAAGACCACTTCCACTTCTGCGGCCAAGACGACGTCGCGGACTGTCTCAAAAGAGTCCAAAGGAGAACAACCTCGGCTGAGCGATAGCGGGGCCTCCAAGTCCATAGATCCGGCCGCCATGCCGGATCATGTTAGGTCCGAGAAATCGGGCGATAGGGGTAAGTCGACCCCGGCAAAACCGACCGGGCCAGAAGTGACTCCGCCCGTCCAAAGAGTCAATGAATCTGATTGGCTTGATGCCAATCAGTCCGCCGGCGATCAGTCTGGCCGGACGGGGGAGGAGAGTAATGAGCCTATGCCGCCCCCGTCTTTCAACCTCCCTACTCCTCCAAGCTTCTCTGACGGTCAGTGCCAATAACTTTGGATCTTATTTTGTTCCTTCTCTTTTTTCTTTTTCTTTTTTTTTTTTTTTTTTTTAACTCTTTGCGTCCGCCTACAGACATTGCAGAGGAGCTACAAATGAAGCTGCCCGGCCAGTCCCTTACTGGAGCGGACAGGAAGGCGATGCGGGAGGCCATGGCCCGGGCCGTCCCTACTGAGCAGCGAGACAAGCTGCGGGGAATTCATGAGGGCTTCCTCGGCCCCATGATCAATTGCAGCGCTGAGGTAAATTTTTCCCTCAACTGCACTTAGCCAATTTTTCGCTCATTTTGCTAACACATTTACCCTGTACGCAGCTCTTCCTGCGGCTGAATGCCTTCCTGGAATGGAAGGATAAGGAGAACGAGCGGCTGAAGCATGCCTGGGCCCAGATTCAAAAGACCCAGGATGCCGTTACTGGGGAGGTGGCCGTCCAGCGCCGCTATTTTGAGACCCAAATCAACGCGCTGTCCGACAAGGCTACGCGGCAGGCGGAAGATTTGGTGAAGCTGGGCGAGGCCTTACAGCAAGAGTCCGTGGCCAGGGAGGCCATGAGACAAGAGAGGGACCAAGCCTTGCTGGACGGCGAACGCTAGAGGGCAGGGTTCGAGGCCTCCGAAAAGCTTCAGAGTGATGTGGCCTTGGCCTAAAAACACTTGAAGGAGGCCTTGGACGAGTCGGACGCTCTGAGGGCCGAGGTGGAGACCTTGAAGAAGTCTGTCGAGGACTTGACTCTCCAGCTGAAGACGCCTCGGGCCCCCAGCGCAGACGAGGTCGTCCGCATTGAGCAGAACGCTGAGGATAGGCTGAAGAGTTTCTTCTTCGAAGCGTTCGAGCTTATGGTGGAAGATGGGGAAGCCGCCTATTTTCAAGAGCGCTTCACTAAGCGCCTCAACTTCGTCTGCCTCAGGGAAGAAGCTAAGAAGGCTGGCCAGCCTTCTCCTGAGCTGGTCGCCACACCCACAACCTCAGAGGATGAGGAAAATCAAGTGGCGGCCGACCATGAGGGTGAAGCGGAGAGCAAAGAGGTGCCAGCTGAGGACGCCTCTCCTGCGGCTTCTCAGGATCCCATCCCAGTCCTTGATTCAGCTTCTGCCCCAGCCGCCCCCTGACTTTCAGCTTTCTCCGCTTTTAAGCTCTATTTTTGTATATTTTTCTTGACTTTTTCAACCGCCTTTTTGAGCGGTTTTATGTAAGATATTTTACCGCCTTTTGAGCGGCCCTTTTATTGATTGAGTTTGATGATTTTTCTTCATACTTTGCATAGTTCATACTTAACAAGTTTTTTTGCATTTTAACGCGTACTTTTCACGTTTTTATATCCTCGTACAATTGGGGGGTATGCCCCTTTATTCGGCGTTCGCCTAGTCCATACTTTGGGTGGTTTGATTGGCTTGGTAGAATTTATACCTTAGGTGGTATGACTTTTACCAAGTTAATCAAATCATAATAATGATTGCCCTTGGACTAGGTGGTACGCCGAATCAACACATATATTGGTCGTTCAATTGGCTTTGTTTGAGTTTGTCCGTTGAAACTATCGCTCGGACGCACTCAGGAAATTCCAAGTGTGATCTCAACTTAAAATTTTCATGTTCGGCTATGCTGGAATGCCTTGGTATGCCCTTGCCCCACTATGTGGGTTTCACGGGGTACCTTACCCTTATCGTCCGCATTAATTTAGGGTGGACGCATTCATGTGAATTTTGGGATCAAGCTGCCCATTCTTATTTTACTTAATTTATTTTTGTTCAGCGACCGCGTTGCTATGTTACAAGTAACCTACTTGCAACTTTCACGCGGCCTATCCGTATAAGTTATGACTGTACAAATAAGCATAAATTAAATGGAAAAATAATTATAACAATGTTTGACTTTTTCATTAATTTGTCAAAATTACATTGTCGTGGCCGTACGGCTTACATTGCTCGGTCAAAAGACCTAGCTGTATACACAGCTTTTTGGCTAAGTAATTAAACATAATATTTCTTCAGATTGTCAGTGTTCCATGTGCGCGGGATGAGTCGGCCGTTCATGGCTTCAAGACGGTAAGTCCCATCTCTGACCTCTTCCCTGACTCGATAAGGCCCTTCCCAATTTGGGGTCAGCTTGCCGTCTTCATTTTCTCGTCCCACAGCCCCCATCTTCCTTAGGACCAGATCTCCCAATTTTATCGGCCGCTTTGACACTCGGCGATTGTATGCCCTTGTCATCCGAAGACGATAGATTTCGTGTCTAAGCGCCGCATTGCCCCTAGCTTCAGGAAGGAAGTCTAGGGCGGTCTTCATGGCTTCCCAATTGGCCGCTTCATCATATAGCATCACCCTAAGAGTGGGCTCATACATTTCAATTGGAAGGACCGCCTCAGCACCATAGACTAAGAAGAAGGGAGTTTCTCCTGTGGAACTTTTGGCCGTGGTTCGTATGGACCACAGCACATTAACCAATTCGTCAGCCCACAAGCCGCCTGCTTTTTCTAGCTTGCGCTTAATTCCATTGGAGATCAATTTGTCGTATGCCTCTACCTGACCATTTGCTTGTGGGCGACCGACTGAAGCAAAGCAATGAGCTATGCCTTGGTCTTCCAACCATTTTTTGAGTTGAGGCGTTTCGAACTGAGGTCCGTTGTCAAACACCATAGACTGAGGAACGCCAAAGCGTGTAATGATACTCTTCCATATGAAAGCTGTAACATCTGTCCACTTGATGCCTCGGACGGCCTCAGCCTCTACCCATTTTGTGAAGTAGTCTAATGCTACAAACACATACCGCCTCTGGCCGGACGCTGGTGTGTATGGTCCTAAGATGTCCATCCCCCATTTGGCAAAGGGGAACGGACTACTGATGGCCGAAAGGTTGTTGGCGGGTCGGTGAATTAATGTTGCGAACCTCTGGCATTTGTCACATTTCTTCACCATTTCCATTGCGTCCGATTTTAAGCTCGGCCAGTAGTAACCCAGGCGGGCAGTCTTTTCAGCCAAAGCTCGTCCTCCAATGTGAGAACCACACTGCCCCTGGTGAATATCATCCAAGACATCATACCCTCTCTCAGGAGTAATGCATTTCAGGTATGGCTTTACAAATGCCTTTTTGAACAACTCTCCTTGCTTAACTTCAAACCAAGCCGCTCTCTTTTTCATCAACCAGCTCTCTTTAGGATCGGCCGGGAGTAATCCGTCCTTAAGGTAAGATATGATCCCGTCCATCCAAGTGGAGCTTCTATCAATTGCATGTACTGGCTCAACATCAATGCTCCTCTTCTCTTTTACTTCCCAAAACACTGACCTGGGAGTATCACATGATGCTGAGGATGCTAACTTAGAGAGGGCGTCCGCCTGATGATTAGACGAACGAGGGACCTGCTGTAGGGTAAAATGGTCTAGGGCCTCAGTCTCCTCTTTTACAATCTTCAAGTATTTTACCATGGCCGGCTCCCTCGCTTCAAAGTCTCCATTCACCTGGCCGACTACAAGTAGAGAGTCCGAGCATACGTCAATTTTTGTCGCTCCTGCCGCCTTACACATTCTGAGGCCGGCCAAATGGCCTTCGTACTCGGCCTCGTTATTATAGGCTTGAAACTGGAATCTCAGGGCGTACTCAAACTTATCTCCTTCAGGTGATTGGCATATAACACCTGCACCGCAACCAGTGGCTGTTGCACTGCCATCCACAAACACTTTCCAGATTTGACCTCCGGCCGTCTGAAGATCCGGCCGAGTCATTTCAGCTAAAAAATCAGCAAAGGCTTGCCCCTTGATTGCTTTTCTTGGCTCAAATGTAATATCAAAACCTCTCATTTCCAAGGCCCATTTGAGCATGCGGCCGCTTGCCTCTAGCGTTGTAAATGGTTTCTTCAAAGGTTGGTCTGTGTAGACCACAATTGAATGTGCCAAGAAATATGGCCGCAGCTTTTTTGATGCCATGTACAATGCCAAGCCAAATTTTTCAATGGGGGGATACCTTAGCTCAGCGTTATGTAGAACGTGGCTAACAAAGTAGACAGGAGTCTGGCGGCCGTCCCGCTCAGCAAGTAGGACGACACTTAAGGAGTGCTCTGAGATAGCAAGATAGATGAACAACTTCTCGCTCTTAAGTGGACTGACAAGCCGAGGCAATGTATGTAAATGGCCTTTTAGCTGTACGAATGCTTCCTCGGCCTCCTCTGTCCACTCAAACATGGCTTTCTTTTTTATGGTTTGAAAGAAATAGCGGCACTTATCCCCTGATCTTGACAGAAATCTACCAAGTGCGGCCAAACAGCCGGTCAATCTTTGAACTTCTTTAACTGTCCTTGGTGACTTCATGTCCAAGACAACTTGGATTTTTTCAGGGTTGGCCTCGATTCCACGTTGATCAATTAAAAATCCGAGAAATTTACCGGACTCAACACCAAAGACACATTTCTTTGGATTTAGCATCATCTTGTGCCGCCTAAGTTCGGTAAAAGTTTCTCGTAGATCCTTCAAATGGTCGGTCGGCTCTTTTGACTTGACAATCATGTCATCAATGTACGCCTCCATATTCCGGCCGAGCTGATCTCTGAAGACTGTGTTTACAAGTCGATGAAAGGTAGCTGGGGCATTCTTAAGGCCGAATGGCATGACTTTGTAATAGTACAACCCCTGCTCAGTCACGAACGTCGTTTTCTCCTGATCTTCTTCCCATAACGGAATTTGATGGAATCCGGAGTATGCGTCCATAAAGCTCATCAAGGCATGCCCGGCCGTCGAATCCACCAGCTGGTCGATTTTGGGCAGGGGAAAGCTATCCTTAGGGCATGCCTTGTTTAGATCTGTGTAATCCACGCACATTCTCCAAGTTCCATTCGGCTTCTTGACAAGGACCACATTGGCCACCCATTCTGGGTAAAAGCATTGCCGAATGAAACCGGCGTCCAGAAGCTTCTTAACTTCTGCTGCGGCCGCCTGATTCCTTTCCTCTCCATGATTTCTTTTCTTCTGGCGGACAGGTTTGACGGCCGGATTTACCGCTAATTTGTGCACAGCCAGATCTGGACTTACACCTGGCATCTCGCCGACCTCAAATGCAAATACATCCTTGAACTCTCTCAATAATTGAATTAACTCATCCCCAAGCACACCCAGAGCTATAGTGCCCACACTGACTGTCCGATTTGGTTGATCGGGGTCGAGCACTATATCCTGGTGACTGCCGGCCGGCTGGGGTCGTAACTCTTCTGGCCGACCGACAGTCATTAGCTGCTATGCTTGCTCTATCTTGGCCGCCTTACGCTTCTGGCCGACCTGGTGTGTTGGGAGTGAGGTTCCTTCTTCTTTTGGCTCGGACGATTTTGGTCCGCGCGCTGTAGGCTTAACTGCCAATTGATTACATTCCTTTGCCATCTTCTGACTTCCTTGGATTGTACCTATTTTCCCGTCCGTCCTCTCAAACTTTAGCAGCATTAGGTGAGGCACAATGACTGCTTTTGCTGCATTCAGCGTAGGACGGCCGAGTATGACATTATATCCAGTAAGCTCTTTTACCACCAAGAAGCGGACAACCATATCTCTTCCTACCCCTTTTTGCCCAAATCGGACGGGTAAATCTATCCGGCCCACCGGGTGGATGACGTTCCCCCCAAATCCAACCAACGGGTGAGTGATGTCTTGGAGAGCATCCTCTGGGAAGCTTAGATTTTTCAAGGCGGCCAAGCTGATGATATCAGCCGCGCTACCCGTGTCTATCAATATTCGTCCGACCTTCAAATTGGCCATCTTCATAATGAATACCATGGGATCATTGTGCAAGGCTTTGACCTCCCCTCGATCGGCCTCACTGATGATTACTTCGGGGAAGGGTTCAGCCTTCACTGAATCCATCTGCATCACCTTTCCCAAGTTCTGGGCGTCCTGCTTGATCCCTTTCATAGTGGGACCGCCTGAGGCAAATCCTCCTGATATCACGGCCACAAAGCCTGAATTAGTGCTGTTGCCATCATCTTTATCTTTGTTCTTATCATTCTTCTGTCTTTGCTCGGACGTGTTGTTTGTCCGTGTGTAGGTGAATTTGGACTTCATCACATATGAATTCAGCATGCCCTTCTCGGCTAGTTTGTCCAGGAGTCTCTTCAAGTTGATACAATCATTTGTGTCATGTCCCATGTCCTTGTGGTAATGACAATACTTGTTCTTGTTCCTATACTGAGCCGGGCCTCTCAGCGGCTGTAGCTTCTCAAACTCAAACTTATCCTTGATTTCCATCAAGATAGAATAACAGTCCTTGTTGAATTCAAACTGAGGCTCGTACGCCTTGACCTTCTTGACTTTCTGTGGCTGGCCATCAGCCACCCAGACTTCCTTTCTCTTTTTTCCTTCTTTCTTTTGGCCGGCCGAGTCTTGCTGAGAAGATTTCTTCTCAGCCCCCTTGGCCGACGCTTCTGCTTTTGTGAGCGAACAAAAGTCCGCCGCCTTAATATAAGCTTCGGCTTCCCGCAGAACACCTGCGTATGTCCGAATCTTTTTCCTTACCAGGTCAAATTTAAAACCATTGTGCCTTAATCCCCGGAGAAATTCAGAGTAAGCCATTTTGTCCGGTAGATTATGAATTTGGGCTTTTTCTTGGTTAAATCGCTGGACGTACGAGCGTAAGCCCTCATTTTTTTCTTGGACGATTGTCGCCAAGTTAAGGCTAGTCTTTCGAGGTGGTATGTTGTATGAAAAATTTCCCACGAACAGCAAACTAAGAGTGGTAAAACAATTGATACAACCGGCCGGCAGACTGTTGAACCAGTCCTGTGCCACACCTTTCAGAGTGGCCGAGAAACATTTGCACCACGTAGCATCATCTACATTTTGCAAGTACATTAGGTTCATGTACGAGGTGATGTGCTCTTCTGGATTGCCCGTGCCATCATAGGCTCCCACAAGCACATTCTTCACTTTTGGTGGCTGAGGGGCATTTAGGATATCTTGCGAAAACGGGGGCGGCTTATCTCCCAGAGTAAGTAGGCGCATCTGCCAATCAATGGGTTGCGGTTGCACGGACGGTCCAGTCAAATAGGGAGCTTGTCCGTACACCTGCCCATATGGCCCATATTGTCTGTATGCCTGGGGGTTTGGCTGCATCAAGCCATTGAACCCCTGAGGTTGATATTGCAGTGATTGGGCCGGAACAGGAGTTGGAGCATGGAAGACTGGAATAGGAGTTGGGGTGCGAACTGCCTGACTTCCACTGGAGATGGCCGTGTTGGTATGCTGGAAAAGAGAATGATGTGAAAAATCATCCGGCATTGTCGGGGTTGAGGCCGTGTCAGAGTAGGCGGCACGCTCCCGCTGCTTATGCCGGAGGTAATCCCTTGCGTCCTTCCATCGTCTGGATGGATCAGGCTCCTCTCTTCGAGGCTGTCTACCTCTCCCCCCAGCCGACTGCGTTTTCGCCAGCAAGTCAGAGAAATTAGTCCGCGGTACTGTCGGGGACCTTCTAGTCGGCCTTCGAAATGGGGTGTTTCCAGCGTCCGTTGCATGGATTGTTTTACTGTGTGTCTTTCTTGGAGCCCTCTGTTCCTCTCTCCTGGGCGGCTGCCTAGAGGTAGAGGCTCCGTTTTCAATTTCTTTTCTAAGTTTGTTAAGCGCGGCCTTAAGAGAGGCAGCGGTAACAGGAGGGTCATCAGCTTCTTCAAATGTGGCTATCAGAGGATCGCTATTACGGATCGTAGGGATTAAATCCTCTACATGTCCATCCTCGCCTGGATTAGGTGTCTGATCGTCTATCGCCATAACGTACGAGTATCCCCACAGACGGCGCCAAATGTTTCGGGTATTTTTTGGATTTCCTGGGATACTGGTCACGCTCTGCTGGCAATGAGTCGGTCCTACCTGCAAAACAACGAATATTCCGATCAATGGAATATTCGCCTCCGACGATCAAGTCAGTGATCAGAACGGAAAAAGGGCTAGAGAGAGGGAGTAGAGAGAAGTTGGAGCTATTTAATGCTCTGTGTTTTCAATTATCTGAATCTTCCCCCATCATAAATGATTGGGGTATTTATAGGGGTGGGACTCGTGCCCCTCTCTAGGGTTTACACCCTAGATTTACGTGACGTGATTAGCTGCACAATCAGCGAATGCCACGTGCCCCTCTAGGGGCGCCGTTTTTGCGGCTTTCAGCGTCATCCCTTGGGATTTGGGCCCTGAAGTTGTTAGGGCTTTTTGGCGTGCTGATTTTATGAGGGATCATATTGCCTAAACACATGGCATCTTCCCGTGGTGACACGTGTCACCCTATGACTGGGCCACGTGTCACTATGGGATTGGCCTGTTACCTTAAGAACTCTGGATTGCGCGGCATCTTCCCGTGGTGACACGTGTCACCCCATAACTGGGCCACGTGTCACTATGGGATTAGTCCATGTATACGAGGTATTTTTACCCTCAACACATGCAATAAAAAAAATGCTTGTACAAATTTCTTTTCTTAGTTCGCCTCCTGTAGACACCTATTTGTGTCTCCCCAAAACCAAACCCAGTGATGAGTACCTTTCACGTCGGAAAGTTATATTATTTTATCTTCTAGTACGGTAAAATTATCATAGTTTCGAAAACGTGTTAAAGCCGGTTTGGCGTCCAACCCCAGGCCTTGGCGCCAGACGCCAGCCATTGGCGTCTGGCGCTAGCCACAGTTCCTGGCGCCAATGAGCCAGGTCTGGCGCCAAGGTGGATTTGTGGTCTTCATACTCTGTTTTGATAAATTATCTTTTTTGGATGATTTTCTCTATAAATATCGTATCAAAAACTCCGTTTTCATTCACGAATTCTCCTTATTCTTAAGTCTTCATCAACTATCTTCATCATCTACATCTATCAATCACCAACTCTCATCAAGATTTTCTTGATTATTCTCTCTCTCTCTTTTTCTAAACTAGTCTTTTCTCAAATACAAAATTCCGCATTCATTAGATCTTGAAACACCTAGCCATATTCGAAGTTGCCTTCGCCTTAGACGTGAAAGGTTTTAATTTCTGAGGGTTTGGTCCCAAATCTTTCTTTCAATTATTTAATTTAATTGTTTTGATTATTATTTTCCTTGAAGTTACTAACGTGTGTATTTTGTAATTAGAAAGAGGTACGAGGCATCCAAGTAAGTACTTTATTGATTAATTGATATTATGATGTAGAAATCATGCTTATATCATTATGATGTTCCTAGTATCATGTCTAGGGTAACTTTAATATCAAATATGATTAATATGATGCCTTTTATTCTCTTCTTAATATTTATTCATGTTAGTATCATGTTAGGGCTAAAGACTTGATTTTTTTTGTTTAGTGACATGCTAGGGTTTGTTATTAATCTTGTTAGTATCATGCCTAGGATCTTGCTATGCTTTAATATGATTATGATTATGATTGATATTATTATTATTAATGATGTTGATTATTTACTATGTTGCTTGATACATATTATTTTATATTGTTATTGCTTGATCACCTTTATTGCATGTTTAAAGGGAATTTGTACTTGCAATCACGCTTAATAAGATAATTAATAATCTTGTTAGGGTTAATTGTGATTATAATTCAAGTGATCGCCAATAATAGTTTATTTGTGCATTAAATTCAACCAACATAGATAAACAGGTTTAGGGTTGAACCTATTGATTGTATGTTAATCAGAAAGCGCACATGAATACGAGCAGAATAAAGTAGAGGCCTATTATTAGGGAAGGTTCAATCTCTTTTAGGTTGGATTTGTATCATCATCCCCGAACCCTTATTTGGTTCATGACCTTATGGAGTTGACGATCTCTTGGATCGTTAAGGGGTGTAACCTTCACCTCGTGATGGTTTACAAGTTCCTTAAAAACTTGTTGGCGACTCTTTTGCTCTATCTTCTTCCCTTTTGGACGCCACCGTACTTTAGTGTATGATCACAGTGGGGTTCAAGCTAGTGGGATTTTAAAGGCTTGAAATTATTCCCTACAGTTTTTGGCGACTCTGCTGGGGAGGATTTCTATTTTAATTCCTGAACTTGTTTCGGCAATGATTTAGAATGAGTGGATGAGACTCGAAAAGTTCTAAGTATTTCATGTGCGTAATTTTGATTAACATTGTGGCATATGCATAAAAAGGTTCTCATTGGAAATACCATCCGTAATGAGTCAAAAACATAGGATTTTTATACGTAGGAAATTTGAGAAATGTCTTTCACAATTAGGACTGAAATAACACCACGCGAAACTGGATGATTTTATTGAGCACAGAAAACTGCTGAGGCATGTGGGAAGTAGCGTCAGGGGCCAGAGCTTGGCGCCAAACTTTTAGCCGTAGCGCCAGACGCCAGTATTGGCGCCAGGCGCTACGGTTAAAAGTTGGCGCCAGTCTCTGTTTGCTGGCGCCAATTTCCCCCAATACCGAGCCAGAAATATGCGTTCTAATTTCGACCGGTTTTTCGTATTGTTTGCTTGATCCTACTTCCTGATTGAATTTTTTCTCATTTTTCTGAAACCCATATGTGTTCTACATATGGACATAACCCTCTGGGAATTCATGCTCTATCTACCCGATTGAACGCTCCTGGCAACAAAGGGTACATCTGAGAGGTTGAATTCACCAAACCATGGAAGCGAGTTTTTTCTAAAAAACTCGCGGTGTTCTATCCATACGCGTTAACCCTTCACGGTTAGGCTTCTACGCGATGCATCTGGACAATTAAACATGGACCCTGTTTGACTAAACCATATCCCGAATTTTAGAGAACTAGAGCCATGGTTAGGTTGCAAACTCATTGCATCATATTGTGCCTACTTGACTAATTGTGCATTATTTGTTGTGCATACTCTATGTGATTTTTCCTAATCGTTTGTTTGACTTGTGCTAAGAATAAATAAACTGATTAATGACTAAAGGACTTTGTTTAATTAATTAATTAATTAATTTGAGCTAAAAAATAAACATAAAATCGAGTCATAGTTCCTTTAAGTCAACCCGTATTTTTATTCCCGTATACTGCACAAACGTCAACTTGTTTTGGTCATATCTGGAGTTCTAGAAAGAACTAAGAGTCTTACAACCTATGGATCTGTAGCCCCGAGTTTTATCTTTAATTTGGCGTTGGTTTCATCCCAATCAGAGTCGCAGATCAAAAGTTATGACTAAAATACCACAGTCTATCCAGTTTAATACATATACGTGAAGTCTTAACTTAGTCTTTGCTTGAGTCTAGTCACATAGTCTAGCCACATGGTCATGACACGAGTCTTAAAGTACCATCTACACTCACTAGTCTTAGCACACACTTTGAGCACATGTCACCATGGCCATGTCTTAGGTTCATGCATGAGTCGGTCTTTTCCGTCATTTGAGTTGGGGGGTACATTCTATCCCTAATTCTTCATATCCCTCCACCTCCATCATTTTTTTCTTTTTTCACTTTCTATTCCATATTTCTTCACTCCTTCCATCCATGTGTGTTGAATCGAGTTTGAGTCATATGATTGACAAACAAAAAATGAGGGTAATGATGAAACAACACAAGACAAGAGGCGAGCTTCAACGAAAAGATTTCATGACCTCTTTTTCTATTTCTTTTTCATTTTTTCCTTTCCCCAATAAGTCTAGCATAGGCACCTTTTCTTTTCCTTTAGATTAATTTTGTAATTTTTCTTTTCTTTTCCCTTTTTAATAAAATGAGCATTTATTTCCTTATATATGATCATTTCATTACATTGCATTAAAAAAAAAAAAAAAAAAAAAAAAAAAAAAATCATGTCGAATTAAGCACAAGGTATACTAATGATTTGAGGCACCCCTTGTAGCCACATCATATCTCCTTTCGCCCTTTAATTATACAATCCTTTCTTCATAAGCCACTTTGAGCCTCGTCTAACGATAGACCCTTCTTTTTTCAACCTACATCTATCTAACCTTGGGATGGGATGGTGTGCAACTTATGCAAGTTTCAATTTTATAAAAAGCTTGAGTAATTCAAAAAATAGCAAAAATAAGCAAAAGCAAAAATAAATAAAAGTGTACAAAAGGGCAAGTGTTCCAATGTCTATGATGTGAAAATATCTTTGATAAGAACACGTCTCAGATTACGTCTCTTATCGAGTGCTCGGTATCGTGCCTGAGAAACATGAATGCCAAGTGAGTGATAGACCGCATGATCGAGATTGCTCACACTTATTAAAATAAAATAAATGCTAAAGCAAAAGAAAGAGCTAAAAAAAAAAAAAAAGTAGAAAACCTCAAGCATGAAAATACAAAGATTCAGAAGCAAGGTTGCACACCTTGGGGGCTTGTCTAGGGTCTTGAGCCTTTATCCCCTTCTTCTATAACCTTTAGCCTAACCGCGTTACAACCCTTAAAAGACCTTTTTGAGGTACACACACTTGTGCGAGGTTCGGCTAGAGCTACGTTCGGCCTGATTCCTAACGGATACGTAGGCAACCTTACATCGAGGTGCGGCCGTAATAAAAATGCATTCATATTCACATTCACACACTTACACCATGATCATATCAAGGAATTCCCTATGCTCATCCCTTTTCATTTAGAGCTAGACTTGGGGGCTTGATCCCTACATCACTAGCTTACCTAGCCTAAGAGTCACCATTATTTGACTCTTCTAATAATAATATTTTTCCACACACTTAGCTCTTGCGGCCTAGCTTTAGTGTCACTATCACACACATCACACATACATGACCAATATATTTCCCTTAGGAACCCTTTGTCATGAAATCTTAATGCGGAAGCATGCTTCGTCAAAATCACTCATAATTGTCATTGCATCACGAAGTATGAAGTGCTTAGCCTCCGTGCCTAAGTTACCCAAATACTTTCATCATGGAGTCAACAGTTGAGATAGCCTAGGATGAATTAATCCTTGAACCTTGAGAGATAGTATCAAACAACATTTGACTAAGCTCATTCAACATGCATCTTCAAACTTTTGAATTTTCTTTTTCACGTCTTTCTTTTTCGGGAGAAAGTCGGTACCCTCCACAAAATTGACGGAAAATTTTTGCTTTTTTGCTTTTTTCGAGTCGCACGATCACATTACAATGCACACACGAGTCATGTACACATTGAGTCATGTCGTGTCATATAACTTTGATTTGAGTCTAACACACGTGTCATTACACTTCGAGTCGAGTCAACCTCGAGTCAGTCAAACATATCGAGTCAAGTTTATACCTTGAGTCGTGTCAAGTCGATGAGTCAAGCAACGCTAAGCCTTAGGTCAACCCTAAGATAATTAAAGAAATTGGCAAATTTCTATAGTCAAAAATAAATACAGATGCAGCAGAACAGGGAAGACCCTACTCCAGCGCCTGGCACCAGAGATATTTCAGCAACGACAGAGCTCGAAGCCTCTCAAAAAGGTGATTTCGACCTCATACAGCAATTTCGGGTTCCTTGGTACGCCAGTTAGCCCCTATAAGAAATTTGACATGAATAGTAGTCGGCTCGATTACAATCGTAGTAAGTGATTGACCTGACAAAAAATCGTCTCACTTAGCTTAAGCGCCTAAAACATTGGCTCATTACAATCGGTTCAAAAGCAAGCACTTAAACGACAATATTTCCAAATATGGATTGTCGTGCATTCTTATTAAACGACAAAGTTTTCCAAAAATTGGATTGTCATCCCCAACTGACAATATTTCCAAAAATGGATTGTCGTGCATCTTCTTCAACGACAATTTTTCCAAGATTGGATTGTCATCTCTGGCAAAGTTTCCAAGCGTGGATTGTCATGCTCCTTCTTTTATTGGCAAGTTTTTCCAAGTTCGGATTGTCATACATTCATCGGCTCGTTGGCAAGTTTTCCGAGATTGGATTGTCATACACCCAGTTCCCTATGGCAAAATTTCCCAAAGGATTGTCGTAGGTCTCTACTCATCATAAATTTCGGCAAAAGTTCCTCAACGTGGATTGTCATTCATTTCAGTAAGTGGCAAATTTTCCCGAAGTGGATTGTCGGTCGACTCTTTTTTGCAAATGTTCCAAGACGCGGATTGTCAATTGTGGCAATATTTTCCTAAAAGGATTGTCGCATAGCGTTGGCAAATTTCCAAGGTGGATTGCTTTCAAGAGTTATATTCCAAGATGTGGATTGTCGATCGTAGCAAAGTTCTTATGAAAGATTGTTACGAAGCATTGGCAACTTTTCCAAAGATTGGATTTTGGCAAATTTTCCGAGGTACGGATTGTCGCTTCATCGTGACAACATTTCCAAGGATGGATTGTTACGTGGCATTGAAAAATTTCCCTAAATCGGATTGTCATACATCATACAAGAGTTGTGTTGGCAACTATTCCAAAAGAAAAGAGGATTGTCATCACAGCAAAAGCACCGACATACTGGTTCACAAGCAGCAAAGCGCCGACGTACTGGCATAACATCATTAAGGATTAAAAAGCAGTGATCTTTTCGAAGACTATCACAGCGGGCAAAAGATGCTTTTTGTTCAGAGACGAGTGAACATCGAAACAGCAAGGTGGCGTTCCCTAGATTGTGGAGAATTGTCACAAACAACTGAGGATTGTTTCAAGAGAAGCAATCTTCGATGATATTCCCTTGGACGTGGAATATTATCATTGCGGGGAGGATAGTTTCAGGCGAAGCAATCTTCTAATTTGGAAGCAGTTACAGGCGTAGCAGTTTTCAAGCGGGATGTCGTTCTCTAGCTTGCAGGAGGTCATCAAAACAACATACGGCAGCAAATCGGTTACTTTCAGAGACGTGTGCCCGACGGTGCAAGATACGCGTTTCTTAACTATTTTATCTGTTTAACTAATGCTAGTTTGCAGGTATCGGCGTTACAAGATTGATTTAGGATCGCAGAACGTTCTGAATCATTCTCCGTCCCTATCGATACTTTGACTTTCGTTTTCGAAACTTGCGTTTCTCCAAACTCAGTCAAAGTGGGGGCTTCTGTAGACACCTATTTGTGTCTCCCCAAAACCAAACCCAGTGATGAGTACCTTTCACGTCGGATCATAATCGAATGAAACGAAAGTGTGGAAAGGTCTAGTATTGCGGAAAGTTTTATTTCTTTTCTTTTCTCTTCTCTCTGTTTTTGAAAACTTTATTTTTAGGAAAACAGCCAATCCAGTTTGATTGGTCCATGATATGGGTCCAATAGGGGTGTAGTTGGATGGGGCTTGCAAAGACCTTTCCAACGATATATTATAAGCCCAATTCCGATGAATATTGAGGAAGTTATGGCCAATTTACTAAACTGGGCCCGGTTTGAGTTTTAAGTACGGCCCAATGATCTAGGGGAGGGCCTAATATGATTTATCATTCCTAATGTAATTAGGAATGGTTTTGGTCTTCTAGAACATTCTAGAAGGTTTTATCATTCTTAATTCAATTAGGATTCTTTAGAGTTTTAATTAGATCAAATAGCATTTTCGACTGAAATTATATTATTTTATCTTCTAGTACGGTAAAATTATCATAGTTTCGAAAA
The DNA here is from genome assembly GCF_948465745.1 of Chenopodium album. NCBI lineage: Eukaryota > Viridiplantae > Streptophyta > Magnoliopsida > Caryophyllales > Amaranthaceae > Chenopodium > Chenopodium album. Next base: position 15,083,289 of record NC_137835.1, on the reverse strand, counting down.
CGTGTTAAAAGCCGGTTTGGCGTCCAACCCCAGGCCTTGGCGCCAGACGCCAGCCATTGGCGTCTGGCGCTAGCCACAGTTCCTGGCGCCAATGAGCCAGGTCTGGCGCCAAGGTGGATTTGTGGTCTTCATACTCTGTTTTGATAAATTATCTTTTTTGGATGATTTTCTCTATAAATATCGTATCAAAAACTCCGTTTTCATTCACGAATTCTCCTTATTCTTAAGTCTTCATCAACTATCTTCATCATCTACATCTATCAATCACCAACTCTCATCAAGATTTTCTTGATTATTCTCTCTCTCTCTTTTTCTAAACTAGTCTTTTCTCAAATACAAAATTCCGCATTCATTAGATCTTGAAACACCTAGCCATATTCGAAGTTGCCTTCGCCTTAGACGTGAAAGGTTTTAATTTCTGAGGGTTTGGTCCCAAATCTTTCTTTCAATTATTTAATTTAATTGTTTTGATTATTATTTTCCTTGAAGTTACTAACGTGTGTATTTTGTAATTAGAAAGAGGTACGAGGCATCCAAGTAAGTACTTTATTGATTAATTGATATTATGATGTAGAAATCATGCTTATATCATTATGATGTTCCTAGTATCATGTCTAGGGTAACTTTAATATCAAATATGATTGTTATGATGCCTTTTATTCTCTTCTTAATATTTATTCATGTTAGTATCATGTTAGGGCTAAAGACTTGATTTTTGTTGTTTAGTGACATGCTAGGGTTTGTTATTAATCTTGTTAGTATCATGCCTAGGATCTTGCTATGCTTTAATATGATTATGATTATGATTGATATTATTATTATTAATGATGTTGATTATTTACTATGTTGCTTGATACATATTATTTTATATTGTTATTGCTTGATCACCTTTATTGCATGTTTAAAGGGAATTTGTACTTGCAATCACGCTTAATAAGATAATTAATAATCTTGTTAGGGTTAATTGTGATTATAATTCAAGTGATCGCCAATAATAGTTTATTTGTGCATTAAATTCAACCAACATAGATAAACAGGTTTAGGGTTGAACCTATTGATTGTATGTTAATCAGAAAGCGCACATGAATACGAGCAGAATAAAGTAGAGGCCTATTATTAGGGCAGGTTCAATCTCTTTTAGGTTGGATTTGTACCATCATCCCCGAACCCTTATTTGGTTCATGACCTTATGGAGTTGACGATCTCTTGGATCGTTAAGGGGTGTAACCTTCACCTCGTGATGGTTTACAAGTTCCTTAAAAACTTGTTGGCGACTCTTTTGCTCTATCTTCTTCCCTTTTGGACGCCACCGTACTTTAGTGTATGATCACAGTGGGGTTCAAGCTAGTGGGATTTTAAAGGCTTGAAATTATTCCCTACACCTCCGAAAAAAAATCAGTACTAACCTAAGCATCGGAGGGTCGTTGGTGGCAGCACCAACGGCCAAATCTAACCTGTTGTTTTGCAGAATCGAAGGAACACGAACAGATAACCAGAGGCAATGTGAAAATCAACAGGGTGACACAAGAAGCAAGAGTAATTTCACAGTCCTTGTCTTTGTCCATTTAGTTTCTACAACTCGTAATGACTTAAGCATCGGAGGGTCGTTGGCTATGCCAACGGCCACCTCTAACCCTTGTGATACAGGTACAGATTCAGATTAATCAATGAACAAAGCGACTATGGGCCTAAGCGCCAGACACCGCAGATTCACAGAAACAAAAGCAAAGACAAAGCATATTCGCAAGCCAAAGAAATCAAAGCAAAGCTAAGGTATCATACGATTACGCAAAGAAAACTAACATTCAATGTTCAACAGCAAAAATTCAAAGTGTAAACCTTCGCTCCCACGAGCAAAGTAAAACAAAGTCCAAAAGAACAAAAGATTATTTTGAAAGCAAAAGACAGAAAACATGGGAAACAGAAAACACTATAAGTCAAGCATCAGGTATCTGCTCATCCTCATCAACCTTCTTAGGTGGAGACTCAAGTTGATGACCTGGGGAAAACTCAGCAGTAGACTTTGTAGCCTCAGGTTCCATAGGGTCAGCTTCACCAGATGCTAAATCCCTGATATAGCCAACAGTCAAATAATCATCAACTAGCTATCGAAGTTTCTTCACACCTGCGTCTCCCTCAAACTTTTTCAGCAAGAAACTGTTAGCCATATAAGCCTTAATTTTCAGAGTAACTTCAGCCTCAATGTTCTTGTTCTCATCCTCAAGGTCAACCAACTTCTTATACAGGTCTGCCGCCTCCTTGTCCTTCTTCTTCAGCTCTTCATCCTTGGCTTTCAAGGCATCACTCTTCTTCTTCATCTCCTCTTCGAACTGCTTCTGCTTACCCTCTAGCTGCAGGTTAACATCTTCCACCTTCTTCCTAGCTGCATCTACCTGAAGTTGCAACCCCTTCTTAACCTTGTCAGACTCTAGCAATTTCCTTTCCAAGTCGTCGAATTGGGACTTAGAGTGCAAAATATTTTGGAAACCCTGTTACACCAATAGTATATCAAATCAGCATAAATCTATCAAGAAGCAAATTAAGCGGAACCATTTTAGGAGACACACCTGTAGGACCAGTTGAGCCCTATTAGCTAAAGCCAAAGAGCCATCCAAACTCGCCAAACGCTTGGCAGCTGCTGGAAACAGGAGCTTCTGGGCCTCTGGCCAGATCCCATTATTTGAACCTTCCTCAGCCAGAAAATCAGGAGGGAAACTAACATCATAAGTATTTGGAAAGACCACAGCCTCGAAAGGAGCATTAGACCTAGTACGAGGGATTCTAACATCTTCTCTGTTAGATAGAGTCCTAGAAGGGCTGTTCTCAGCCCGATGAACAGTAGTGTCGATTGAACCGCCTACTGAGCTGTCACCCCTCTTTCTTTTGGCACGCTGTAATGCCTCTTCTCGAGACATGATAATACTCTTCCCTGGTGTGACCAAGCAAACGCCAATTCTTAAGCATAGTACATAGAACCATACATCAAGTAAACCAATAGCCACAAAAGTTGTACTTGAGGACATAGTAGCACTAGCAGTAGTAGCAGAGGGAGTAGGGTGATCACCAGTAACCTTCCCAGGAATCTGATACAGTGCCCTCACAACTAACTCTGAGCCGTCCTCTGGTCTAATAGCATCCAAGCGCAGATTTGCAAAAGATACACAAGTTCAAAGCACTTAGTTAATATACCTTATTCTAAAACCTATCACACCCAAGATTAAGTCTTTACCTTTGTGCCAGCCACTCCTAATCCACCTTCCAAATTCCCCCAAAGAATCCTTCAACACAAAAAAGAACCTCGATTTCCATGACCTGTCAGGGGTCTCATATCCCAAGAAGGGGGGAGGGTTTTAGGAGGCCCTCCTATAAATCGTGACCCTGTCAAGGTCCTTTTTCCTCAGCTCGTAACATCTAACAAAATCAGCAGCATTCACCTTTGTTTCCCAATTAATCGTAGCCTCATTAACAATACTAATCAATTCCAGACTGCAGGCATAAGTTGCTCTGGACTCAAATCAAAAGTTTCTAGAATTTTCCTAGCCAAGTGAGAAAAAGGATAAGTGAAACCATGTTTAAAAGGGTACTCGTAGAGTACAATGTTATCCTTGCTGCAGAGTTGTGGCCTGTCATCTGGTCCAGGCGCAATCAGCACAGCAGATTCAGGGAACCCATCCATTGTTTTCAGCTCTGCCAAATCGGCCTCCGTAACTTTGCTAGCTTTATCTTCATCTGCTTTCCCCATCTTACTTTGGTTCACTATCAAGTTCCTATTCGTATGTCTATGGAATTTTTTCTTAACAACATGCTTAACTTTCACCATAATTGAAAACAGTTTTCGTAAGAAAAATCAAAGAAAGCAACGAAATTGAGAAATAAAAAAAAAAACTCAATTACTTACCAGGATAGAGAGAGTTGGCAAAGCTTGATTCCACTGCAGCAAAATCCCAGTTTAAATTGCGTTGTGTCCTCGTCGATCTTGTTTCCCCAATTTTTGCAGATTGAAAAACCCTAGATTTTCTGAGATAGTGTTTATCGCAAAAGGGGAAGTAGTTGGAAGAATCCTTACTTATCTATTTATACCGCATTAATTGTATCTAACGGCTTGAATTTATCTTTTCAAGGATGTTTATCTTTTGCAACAAATTTGAATTTATCTTTAAAGTTGCATTTTGCATTTTTATCTTTTTTAACGGATTTTCTGAGCTTGCCTCGTAGAAGTCACTAGAACATCTAAGAGACAAGCTGGGGGCAAACTGTTGTGCTAGAATTTTCACCCCAAAATTCCCATGTTCTACAGGTAGACAGGTTACAGGTCACAGATTAGTGGCATACATGTTGAAGATAGCTGCAAAGCTAACACTAGGAAACCAAGCAACTGAGCATATTCTCAAGGAATATTCCTAGGAATCTTCGAGTGGAAAAAGATACAAAATCCCATCTGTGGAAATCGGAACCACTCCCAGCAGTCTAGTCGTTGAGGAAGACCAATTCAAACGTGGAAGTAACAGACGTGGAGAGAAAATAGGAGCAGCTTTGGCCCTCAACTCCGGATTCCTAGGGATTGAAGGGAAGAGCCGTTAAAGGTCTTTTGAATGCTTTCCTAGTATATAAGGGTAGGCATAATCATTGTAAAGGGCATCACAAAAATATAAGAGCCTTACTACTAAGCACAATCATAGAATTATCGCATTACTATCGTTCAATTAATAATCTGCAACCTACATTGTAACCTGTTCAACCTAAACACTTAGTAAATTGGTGGACTCATAGCCACCCGCAGTTTTTACCCTTGTTCTTGGGGTTTTCTGCGTCATCATCTCTTGTGTCTTCTCCCCCTTTTCCAAGCTATAAGACCATATATAAGCAGAATTGAAGAGAACTTCAAGAAAGAATTAAAGCTCATTTTCACTTGCATACAATTGGCTCTACATACAATTAGAAGGTCATCATTCATCAACAAACATCAAATGAGTCATATCCAATTTTTCACATTGAGGATAAAATTTGAAATCAGGGTCAAGCTTCAACTAGTTCGTGCATCTTGATGTGTCATCAGAATTATGGAAAATAGGGTCAACAACCTGCCTGAGCCCTTTTTAGCAAAGGCCAAGGGAATGTAAAACATCTATTCGATAATATGAAATTGATTTAGCAATGCAAACACAACCAAAGATTCACTTCACAAACAATCCGGGGAAGCCTAATTCAATCACGATAATAATAATAATAATAATAATAATAATAATAGGAGTAAATATATATATAAATATATATACACACAAACACACACTAAAAGACACACTAGACACCTGTCATCTCCTGGTGTGTACTTTTTTAAAAAAAAATAAATAAATAAATTATAGTATAAAATCTTATACAAAAATAATTTCGTATATAAGTTAATAACAAAGATATTACTGTAAATATAAAATATTTGATATACCTTTCCACACAAACTTTTATGATTATAGTAGAAAATATTATCATAATTTGGGACATATTTTAATTTACTTCAAGGGAATATTCATATTTTTTTCGTAATAAAAAAAAATTGTTCATCTATTGGTTAGAATTCACATCAAAGTAGTGTGTACATTTATTAAATTTTTTAGATTTTCTAAATTTTTGTAAAACAACCAATATTTAAAAGTTGATATTATTTTTTTAAAAAAAATTACCGTGCGACATATAAGAAGAAAATTATTAAAGGCCCGGCGACATATACAAAAAAAAAGTTGTTTATTTTGTCCAGAATTGCTCCATGGCTGATAGAATTGGTTTGTATGAGAAATAATTTGGCCTCTAAAACATCATAAATTCATTAGCATATAAAAAACATTCTTGTTTTCAAATTTGAAAGAAAGTACAAGACAATAGCATAGAAGGATAAAAAATGTACTTGGTCATGTTGAAAATGAAGTCTTGATCAAAAGTATTGTGTAATTTGTTAGAATAATTAAATCTACTCTTGCCTGTTTATACACATAATTAACACGTTGTTAGTAAATAAAATAAATTTGTGTATTGATGTTTTTTGTTATTCTTTCTTACCCCTCTTACAAAATAATCAATTCCTACTTACATGATGTATTTTCTATGTGTCACAAAGAACTAATAATGTAAGCGTAGAGGATTTCATTCCAAGTATCGGGTACACCAGGAAGGCACCAATGAAAGCAATCAGCATACCCACTAGGGTTTGCTAGTTGTTCTTTCGTTAGAGGATCATAAAACTTTCTATAAATTGATAGGTGTGCATCTTTTCTATATTCCGAGAGTTGAGTTATGTTGAGTAATTCGATATTTAACCCCTTTTCCCTCAAATTCTCAATTGTTGCTTCGACCAATTTCATCATATTTGGGTCTGATCCACTTCCCCAATAATCTTGCTTCATTATTAGTTGTGTTTCATTGTAACAGTTTGGACTACTTGTACTTCCCCATTCTTCACTCCTGTAAATTTTCATCAATACAAACATGTAAAGATACCAATTGTCGAGGTCATTTATAAGACAATAATAAACATTGGTAATGGTAATGAATGTATAACATTAACATTATTTAATACGGAGTACCAATTATCAAACAACGTTTTTAGTATTCTAGTCACACAACTACGGAACACGTAGCCTATGTCAAGATTTAACCTAATCTTTAATAATTAATGTTTAGTTAATGTATAAATAATCAATTTGCAACAATTTCATAATTGTACCTTTCATGAGTAGGAGACAAGCTCATCCAAAAAATCTGAGTTTTAGAATGGTTGACATGAATTTCCAGCCAATCAGACCAAGTCCTCAATGCCATTTCATAACCCTTTAACATTTCTACTTCCTTGTATACTCCGTCTGGACTTTCAAAGGTTCCCCACCTGAACATTTGTACATAAATAGTCAAGATCCATTCTTCTTAATACAATTAACAGACTATTATTGTATTGATTAACACTAATTTTTGGTGGTACTATGTAGAAGAAAGAAAAAATTTGTGTACCATATGAAAAAACAGTAGTACAGTGATACCAAATGATAAACCCATAAAATAAATACTACCTTCATTAAATGTTACATGCAACTTTAGAGTATTATTTGTGAGATGTAAAACATTCCAAAATTACACATAACATTTAACGAAGGTAATAGAAGTTATTCCAAATATGTTGTCTAAGTTTGTTTATGTCACATGGAATTAATCCCGTGTTTTAGCATGAGTACATTGCGGAGTTAGTAACTTACAAGATTTTCATGAAAGGAACTCTCCACCACAAATAAGAGTCAAAGATGAGGAAGTCAGCGTGAGTCCAATGTTTGGCATGCATTTCAATGGCTTGAGTTCTGGCTATTCTATCCCCAACTCGATGTTTAAATGGGTCATCTGCATTGGACTCCACCAACAATGGGGCCCAATAGAACTCTATTGTCGCATTGTACTCCTTCAAGTTAAAAATTCAACCCATAACCCATATTAAAATCACAAATAATAGGAATAATATTATAAAAAAAAAAAATAGTAGAGAGTATAAAAATACAACGGCAATACATTTTCAATTCACTGCCGCTCAAATTATTTACAGAGTAATATTCTTCTATTGTTTTCCAATATACTCATGTTTTAACCATATAAGATCGTATAGCTTAATAAAAATTCACAAACTTTTATATGTGACTGGTCATATCGTGTGACCAATCATTATAGGGGTTAATTTGTTAGTGTTGGGTTATTCACTCGGTTAGGGGTTACTTGATAGGCTGAGGGTTACTCACTCGTTTATGAGTACTAATCGGTTAGTGGTTACTCGGTCGATTAGAGATATTTAATGTATGTCAGGTGGCCACACGGTGTAACCAGCTAGCTGTACACAAAAGTTGTTGGAAAACATACAACTAATAATCTACAATAGCAATCTACCTAGCCCCTCACTGAGAATATATAACTAAAGCAGAATTTAAATCCTAAAAGAGATTAGAAAGTACTTAAGTTGATTAAATTACCAAGTCTTGAATAAATAATGAGACGCCGTACCCTATTTTCAAAAAAAAAAAAAAAAAAAAAAATGAGACGCCGTACCCTTGAATTAAGCTTAAGAGATCTTAGATATGCATTATATGATGATATGTTATCTCCATGATCAATAATTAAGAAGGAAAGATTCAAGTTTCAATATATATGTAGATCTAAAACAACAATCATAAATGCACCGGGTACTTAGCCGCTTTTATCTCTATCTTTCCTGCTCTCTGTTGCTATATGCTAAATGTTTCTATTTTATTTTATTTTATTAATGTCATACACTCATACTTATTTTATGTTTTCTTCTGGAACCCTTGTAGTAGTAACACTGATGATAATGATGATGATGTAGATTATTTTAAGAAATTGAACATGTAGACTAATAATTTGTATGAAATCAAAGAAGATAAAATTTAAAATAATATATTAGATCTAATGAAACGACATAAATTTGAATTACAAAGTACAATGCTAATCATGCTCTTATACCATTCTCATACTCTCATACGTGTAATCTAATACGGAGTAATTCGTCATTGGGTAACTCTTGTATGTGGCTAGCCACACGATGTGGTCACATTGATTTATAAGGGTAATCTTTATTTATATGTATGAGTAATCTAATTTTTTTATAAGAGTAACCCCTTGTATTCCATTCCAAGGGATACCAGACAATTCCCCATATTGTTTATCTAGGGGTATAATTGTCTTTTCAAGTATCAATGGAGGGGTATATGCGTCTTTTCACATACTAGTTGAGGGGTACGTGTGTAATTTCTTCACCAAACAGTAATTGGACAGCTCACCAAAAGTACTGAATAAATGACCCTGCTTTTTCAATATATTTACAAAAATGTCATCAAATTAACAAAAATTCGGTTATCTGGCAGATTAACTTGTATTTTCCCATTCCATAATAATAACCCAAATTCATTATACGAGTGAAATCAAGTAATTTAGAAATAAGTATTTCATTTGTTCATTCGAGTAACCCTTATTCTTTTGTTTAAAAAATGAAAGAATAATTCCACTGTTTTAAGAAAGTAACCATTTTTTCTCATTTAAGTAACTTACATACGTTAGGGTTATCTCATTTGCTCGTCACTGTAACCCCCTATTACTTAATTAATTGCCTTATATGTGATTATGTGAAGTGGTCACACCATGTGTCTAGCCACATATAAGACTTTGTGTTAATGATTATATGGATGTTGCTCATCTAGATGCTCCTATAATCTTATATTTGTCAAAAACTTTAATTTATAAAGTTTTTGGACGTAAAGACTTGATTAATTTGTCAAATTTGTCATTTAACAAGTAAATATATATATATATATATATATATATATATATATATATATATATATATATATATATATATATATATATATATATATATATATATATATATATATATATATAATCATACTAAAATCATGGATCAACGAAGAAAAAGCAAATGCTTACAAAGGCTTTGAAGGTGAATAAGGAGCCATTGGTTTGCATGGATTTGAAGGAAGAAGGAATTGAGGAATCCACCAAACACATCATAGAGACCCATTGATTTCTATTCAAAGAATCTCCAACATACATAAGTCTCTTGTTCCTTAGCTTCCCTAGCAATGCTGTGGCATTGAACCTTTTTTTAACATCACAAAGGAAATAAATCCCACAAATACCTTAAAATACATACTACCTTTAACATAGATTAATGCTCAAAAACACGTATTAGAAGATAGAGGAATAAACTACTTGTACAAACTTACTACAACACAATAACATAAAGTATTACTCGGGCTGATAACTAGTCTAAGGGTCTGTTCTTATACGTTTATTTTCAGTTCATTTCAACTCAGCTCAGCTCAGCTCAGCTCAGTTCAGTTCAGTTCAGCTCAGTTCAATTCAGCTCCTAATTTCCTTCTCTTATAAAATATTCAGTTCAGTTCAGTTCAGCTCAGTTCAGTTCAACTGAATTCAGTCAATGAGAACAAGCCCTAATTAGTCTTTATTTTTATTAATGAGTCTAGCTAACTTGTTACTGCTTAAATCGTTACTCCCATATGGCCATATAGTAGTGTCAGAATTAGTTATTAAAATTGTACTTTTAGTGTTAATATATATTGAGTATTTAGAAATGTACGTACGCTCAAAACAAAACGTCAACAAGATTAGGTTTGACATTTTGATTTCTTAATTGTTATTGGTTCTAATTCTGTCTTAGTACAATAGTTGGTGTAAATTTGTTGATCCAAAGTCAATAATTAGCAGCGGTTAATCCGCATTTATAGTTGGACATAATAATTTTTTTTTTTCCGGATAGATGGGATCAATTATTCCATACTACATAATTTAATGACTTTTTTTAACGACAATTTTTAATGACTTATTCTTTGGTTTTCTTCTTCGCTTTTTAATCTTTACCTTTAAAATCTTTTTGCAAGAGAGAGAAATGGTCAAAGCATAAAAATTGAAAAGTAATGGAGAAAGTATTACATCATGAGAAAACATAATTATTCTTCATTTCTAAATTATATATCAACTAGTTTAGTTTTTCTAGTTTTAGCATATTTTTTAGTATCAATGCAATAACTAATACGAGTAACTCTTTAAAAAGTAAGAAGTGTTTGTAAAGTAAAAATGTTTATACTTCCACCATTTCCAAAAGTTCAACTCATTGAATCTTTTAGAATATTCGACTCATTTTTAGTTTATTTTAATATTGGCAAACTTCTTTATTTCTCTATCCTCTTATACATATAATTAATCACACTTTTTCACTCACTCATTTGTCACCTAATTCATTTCGAGAACAACTCTAATTGCTAGCTATTTTATCCCCTACTTTTGAATAATTGTCACATCATCTTCTCTAGTTATACTATTCTAATCAATTTATTCCATTGGCAAGTTAGTTTTATTTGAATTTTCAACCTATATATATGCAATAGAAACATTGTATTTCAAGTGAACTCAAGCTAATTTGTTAGGCCAAACTAGTTACATACTGAACTATTTTTGTTCTTTTGTTTAATTTATTACCTTGAGTTATAATATAAATATTACAAGGGATTTTTCAATTTAAGCAACCAATTGAATTTAAATTAATTTTGTATCTCCGACTCTATCAACTTTATTTAATTAAATTTACTTATATATAAAAATTAGTCCTTAAAACAAGAATTAAACAGAGGTTGGAGGCAATATATTTGAAAGGGCATAAATGAAAATAATGATAAATTTTAATCATTAAAAAAAAGAGTTTTTTTTTTTTTTTTTTTTTTTTTTTTTTTTTTTTTTTTCAAAAATCAAAAAATCATTAAAAAAAAAAAAAAAAGAGATATATGATGCAAAATTAAAATTTTGTACTTATACGTGAAAATTCCTAGGTAGTAACCTTGTTGGTATCTTCTAACAACAAAAAAGATTATATCATCATTTTCACAAATTTTTGTAAGAAAATAAAACCTTTAAAAAAATTTAAAAAAAGAAGAGAGAGAAAAAGAACACACCTTGGAAGGTCACAATGGTGAGGTTGCCATCTCCAATATTGATAACTCAAATCTTGACGTCCAAAAAACTCACAACCCATAAGATCTGATAAAAATTCACACCCTTTTCCATCATATAAAGGGTATGTTTTATTATCAAACACCCATTTTCCCGTAAAATAATCACACTTTTTTTGCAACATTTTTACTTCTTCCTTTGTATCATTGCCATCCCTAATAACAACCTCATTGTCGTTTACCAAAGGCGGCGACAATGATGGCGATGACAATGGAGATAACGGATCGAGTTTGAGACTCGATCCGTCGTCTTGGGTGAAGTAGAAGATAGAGATAACAAGAACAAGAAGGATAAGTGGTGTTAAAAGTTGAAAGCTAGTTCTAATACCCCATGATGAAGAAGATAATGATGACATAGTGTTTTTATTAATGTTAGTATAATTGTGGTTTATTTGAGGTTGTGTATTAGGCTTATTATTAGCCATTTTTGTTTAAGAATTTTGTGGGTTTGGTTAATGAACTTTATAATTATTGTGATCTAATGAGTTTGAAATGGTTGGGTTTTTGGTGTAGGAGATGGTTTATATTTTCAATGGAGTTGGTTAGTTTTGTTGTATGAAAAATGAATGAATTATTGGAATATTTATTTAATGTGAAAATACATGTGCCAAGGTTGGAGTAAGCTTAGGTAGCAACTTTGACCTTATTGAAAACAACAGCATAATAATCCTGGATATAATTTTATTGTAGATACTTCGATTCTTTGTTTGAATCATCACCATGATACCCCTTAATATAATAATGGGTGTTAATTTGTGTAATGCACGAGGTTATAAAATGGAGAATAGTGTTAGATGTAAACAATGATCTGATATTCTTGTTGGTTTCATTATTTTTCACTCATCTAGAGATCTACATATAACTAATTAATATAAGAATAATAATTCAAGATTAAAAGATTTACTATATATAGTTGAACAAAAATCTTGAGTACGTTTATGCCAAATTTAGCTAACAGCATGACATTAAATTGGGACGATCCATATGACTAAAGAAAAAATTTAAGAAAAAATAAAAATAAAAATAATATTCATATTGGGAAAACCCCTGATAAAGATGGGAAAAATCTATTGGTCAATGGAGTTGAGTCCTTATGAGGCAATAACGTTGATGAGCTATTGATATCGAGTACAAATGAAAAAAATGTCAACAATATGTCCAAAAAAAATTGTCAATAATATGATGTAACTAAAAGAAGCTCAAAATGATATTTCACACTTTATAGATAAAAATTCATCATGTCAATTATTTTAGAACAAATAGAGTATTTCGTACATATAAAAAATGATTATATAAATAAAAAGTATAACACTTAAAAAAACGAAATGAATAACGCCACAAAAAATTCATTTATGAGGAACATCCAAAAGATGTAAGAAATGTAGGACCATATACACCTTGGAATAGAGAGAGTAAGCTCAGTGAAAATATCTAACTTCGGCTATAATCCAAGCTCCAAAAGCAAGGTCACGGAAGATGAATTGGTGCCAAAACGTATCAGTCCATGAAGTCCTAACAAAGTAACAACGTTGTTTCACCTTTTTCCTTGATTCATTTTACTTATTACTTGCTCACCTCCATAAATGCATCAATAGTTATATTGTAGCAAATAATTGATTTTTGCTAATTAAAAAAAAAAAAAAATTGGGTAGGGTCTTCAATCAATGAATACCTAAGGGTTCGTTTGACATCACTGTGGTTTTCTGTTTTTTGGTTTTTTGTTTTTTAAAACCATATAATATAAGTCACATAATGAGTCAAAAATTATTCAAACTTATTAAAATAATGATAATTTTGAAAACTGACAACAGAAAAGTGGAAACACCTTTTTCTTGTTTCTTGTTTTTGGTTTTTAGTTTAAAAAAAAACAAGAAACTGGAAACAAAAAACGATGCCAAACAAGCCATTAGTTTTTGATTTTTTTTTTTTTTAATGCATGATCTATTCTTAAACTAAATGAGTTTGATTAATTAGTGAGGAAATATTTGATAGTTAGTAGGAAAAAAAATAATAAAATAATTCTACAAGTGAGGTTAGTGAGAGAGAAAAATAACAGTATTGTAGAATAAAAGTGAATAATACTTATTAATTAAATAAGAAAATCTCACAATTAATACGAAACAGATTGAAAAGAAATGCATTGCTATTGATACAAAATGGAAGAACTATCACATATTTAAAGAGGTATGTTCAAAAGAAAAGTAGAAACAATCTCTCCATCAAAGAACTTAACAATTTGTTTTCCTTATAATCTTATACAAGGTTTTTGCATGTCTAGGCCCTTTGGCCATTGCAAAATCTTATACACTGCTTTTGCATTGTTTAGGCCCTTTGGCCGTTGCAAAATCCACAACATTAATGCATTGCTTAGTGCTTACTATGCTTAGGCCTTTGGCCATTGCAAAATCCACAACATCACAAAGGTAATTAATTTTAAATCATTCTATGCAAGCAAACTATACTATGACTATAGCCCTTCAAACACAAAGAAAAAATTTATACCACGTGTTATAAGGAACTATTAATGTAAGTGTAGAGGATTTCATTCCAAGTGTCTGGTACACCCGGAAGACACCAATGTATACAATCAGCATATCCACTAGGGTTTGATAATTGTTCGTCTGTTAGAGGCTCCCATTGCTTTCTATGAATTGATGGGTGACCCTCTTTCCTATACTCCGAGAGTTGAGTTATGTTGAGTATTTGGATGTTTAACCCCTTTTCGTTCAAATTCTCAATTTCTGCTTCTACTAGTCTCATCATATTCAGGTCTGATCCACTTCCCCAATAACCTTTCTTCTTTATTGATTGAGTTTCATTGTAACAATTTAACCCGCTTACTCCACCCCAATCTTCACTCCTGCATATATAAGCAAATATCCATTTTATATGACCCATAAGTTGCATAAACATTTATGTAACGCGATTGAGTAATTGACCAAATGTACCTTTCATGGGTGGGAGACATGCTCATCCAAAAAATCTGAGTTTTGGAATGGTTAACATGGATTTCCAACCAATCTGACCAAGTCCTAAGAGCCATTTCATAACCCTTTAGCATTTCTACCTCCTTATATATTCCATCTGAACTTTCAAAACTTCCCCACCTAAACAATTTCACAAACATAACATAGTCATAAATAGAAAAAAAAAAATGTTAACATGATGGAGTAACACAAAAATAAACATTATGTTTGTAAGAATTGAATAAACTATCAAAAACTCTTAAACTTATGTATGGAGTACGTAACACAATATTTATATTCAGTATAATATATAGTTTCTCTATGTATACAAGTATAATTCAAATTCAAACAAAATATTGCAAACATTATTATAAAGTGAAGAACTAAGTATTTTGTCAAAAAAAACTAAATAAGTATTAAAAATACTTACAATACTTTCATGAAGGGCCTTTTCCACCACAAATAAGAGTCAAAAACAAGAAAGTCAGCGTTGGTCCAATGTCTAGCATGCTTCTCAATTGCTTGGGTTCTCACTATTCTCTCGGGCACCCGGTGTTTCACTGGATCATCCGAATTCGACTCGATCAACATCGGAGCCCAATAGAACTCTATTGTCGCATTGTATTCCTGCATTGTCCACATCAATTTATTTTTCATTAGTTTATCAATTCCTTCATTATTTCAATACAACCTCTAATATACACCCAAATACATACAACAATTAGGTATAAATGTGATACTTTGTGTCTTTTGTCTTATTTGAAATGAGCTAAAATTGCTCAGATAGTAAAAAAATAAACAAAAATTCATCATGGACACCTTAAGAACTTACAATTGCTTTGAAGATTGATAAGGAGCCATTGGTTTGCATGGATTTGAGGGAAGAAGGAATTGAGGAATCCACCAAACAAATCATAGAGATCCATTGCCCTCTATTCAAGGAATCTCCCACGTACACAAGTCTTTTGTTCCTTAGCTTCTCCAACAATGCTGTGGCATTGAACCTTTTTTTAACATAAAAACAAGGAAAATCCCACAAAAATAGCTTAAAATACCAGCTTTTTCAACAGCAATTTGTGCTCAACAAATCTTATAAATCTCCAAAAACACATAATTAAATTAGGATTTTTTGACTTTTATCAACAAAAAAATCACAAAATTGTTTTTACTACCAAAAATTTTAAAAATTTTATTTTACCACAAAAAAAAATTAAATTTTGTTTTTTACCACCTGTTGTCAAAAACCTAACGGAATATTTAAAAATTTTCGATTTCCGTGCCAAACACATCATCTTTAGGGGTTTTGGGGGGACCTTATGGCCCTTTTGTGTCCAATTTGATCCGTGCCAAACACATGATCGGAAATGCTTCCTTTTGTGTGTTTAAAAATACCTCGATTTTTGTATAACACGCAAAAAAAGGCATTTTCGATCATTTTTTGTCAATTCTGACTTCAAATTGGACCCATTGGACCTAAATGCCCCCCTAAACCTATGATCAACATGTTTTGCGCACGAAAATCGAAGAAAATTTTTTAACCGTTAAATTTAACGATTTTCTTGATGGTAGGTGATAAAAAAACAATTTTTAAAAAAATTTTCGGTGGTAAAATAAAACTTCTAAATTTTTTGATAGTAAAAAACAATTTCGTGATTTTTTTTGTGGTAAAAGTAAAAAAAATCCTTTTATAATGGATTGGTATATTAGTTAGTAGTTACTTCTAGGTCAAAATGAGCCAAAAGGGCATTACAAATCACAAATAGGGGAGAGGATCGGATCTTAAACCTATTACCTATCCACTATCGTATACAAGCCCATAGATTTTGTCATTAGGGAAGGACCTCGTTAGTATGGATTGGTTTTTTAGTGCATACATCTAAATATCAAATGCAAGCTAGATAAAAGAATTGTTGGAGTTGGATAATGGATTTTTAATTGTAAATATTCATTTCCATCCAAAACCAGTAATTGATTAAAAATAAGGAGTAGTTTTTTTTTTTTTTTTTTTTTTTTTTTTTTTTTTTTTTTTTTAATAAAAGTTGGTAAATTTGTTGATTCCAAGTGAAGATTGAGTAAAGTCATTCATGTATAATCGTTGGCTGTTATGTCATATCTGCGTTAGTGCGTGTTTTATTGCGACTAACTCCTAATTTAAAAGTATTTTACAATTAAAGATCGTTTTTTTTTTTAAGAACTAAAGATCATTTATAAGGTAGCTTAGGAGTATATATGTGTAACACTTGTATGTAAATTCAATATTACACATATTTCTGGCTCTCAATGCTCTAATAAACTACTCCCTTCAAATGAGCAAAATTTCATGAATATTTCGACATATTTAACTAACATTCAGCAACACTAATGTTACCTCTAAAATTTACTCCTGTGTTTTAAACTAAATTACTTTTCTCATCCTTAATGTTGATTATTTAATCATTGACATACCCAACTAGTCAACTCCATAATTGTCATTTAGAATATTACTCCGTAATATATTTACACTTGCTAATATTTAATACGTAGTATTTATAATGAATATATATCAGTACATCAACTCGTAAAATAAAATTAAAAGCAAAGATCGAGAGACTAATATATCTTGTTATTCAATGGAATTAAAAGCGGACCCCCCCCCCTCCCCCCCAAAAAAAAAAAAAAAAATCACAATACTTTCATGACCCAACTGAATTGAAGATTTGAAGTATAATAATTATTTTTTATTTAGTTTATTAATTTAGAAATCTATAGAAAGATGATGAACATACATCATTTAAAAAAAAAAAAAAAAAAAAAAAAAAGAGAATACCTTGGAAGGTCACAATGGTAAGGTTGCCATCTCCAATATTGATAACGCAAATCTTTACGTCCAAACTTCTCACAAGCCAATTGATCAGACATAAAACTACACTCTTTTTCCTTATATAAAGGATATGTTTCATTATCATACACCCATTTACCCGAAAAATAATCACACCTTGGCATCATTTGTATTTCCTCCATACTATCCCTAACAACACTATGGATCTCCAACGATGGCGATGATGAAGGCGACATCGATGAACCCGAGCCATGGCCTTGGGAGAAGTATAGGACACATATGACTAGAGAAAAGAGGATCACCGTAAGAACTTGAAAGCTGCTTCTAATTCCCCATGTTGAAGACCAAATTGTAGTATTGCTTGTAATATTATTGTGGATTATTTGGGGTGACTTAGCCATATTATTGTATATGTAAGTAATAATAACTTGTTATAATGTAATGATGTTGTATGTTAATTTTGTCTAGGGTGTTTTATTTCAATTCACAACTCTTATGCTTTAGAAATGTTTATTTGTAGGTGAAAAAGATGATTTTATATTTTAAGGGTTAGTTTTGTTGAATGGATTAGGAACACTTTTTTAAGTTTTTATATACAAAAAAATATAATAGATCAATGTTAAGTTAACTTGAAGTATGTAGCACCTTATTGATTGTAACAGCTAGGAACTTGCTCCCTTTTTTTCATGAGATATTTTTATTCTTTATGGAATTATCACCAATATATTCCTTAAAGAGTGACAAGGAGCTTCTAATTTATCTTGAATTTAGGTTAAATAAGTTCAATATCATATATATATATATATATTAATTGGTGGTACATAAGATAACCGTAAGTTATATCGATATATATACAATACTTAAAGGCTTGTAATAATAGAGAAAAAATAAGGAGTTTGTAAATATAATTAAAATAGTACATTTTCATGAATGTAATTTTGAATAAGTAGATTTTCTTTCAAATAATTAGATAAAAAAAGATAGATAATCAACATCAAAACCCTATGTGCAATTGACAATTATCACTAGTTTTTCACTAGTTTTATCATTAGTGATTGTTAATTGGTCACAAACCCTTAATCTTTTAGGGTGTAGTGGGCCCTTCTTGTCGTTCAATAGATTAAATAAAAGTTGGTTTCATAACTAATGCTTAAAATTTAATATCAATTGTTATCCTAAAATAGTAGCATTGCTTTTCAAGCATCTCTTGTACAACTAGTTTATTAGTGGTACAACGATGAGAAGGTTAGTTTGGAGTTGTTTTCAAATTCGGTAAGTCAAACTTTATTTATAGGTGTGACCCTCAAATTCAAATACTTTATTAGGTGAAGGATCGGTTGGCAATTTTTGGAAGAAAGAAATCTCCAACTTGCATTGTATCCGTAGCTTATAATTGTGTACCAAGATACACTTTAATGTAGTCATTCTTACACATGCATATGATCAAACTTTGATGAACTCTCCCTTCCTTTTCTTCTACTTAATTATGATTATCAAAATTGAATAAAGCACCATAAAAAGGGTTTCGAGTTCTTCAATTATGTACCCCGGCCTGAGTACGGGTAATTGAGGATATTTTGGTTTGAAAGCATGCATTGATAAACTTGTCTATTATCTAAACAATTGTGTCAGCTAAGAAAGAAATAGATGAATTATATCTTTAAGACCTAATATTTCTTTCTTTCGTACTACTTTTATTTCATTATATTCTATGCAACATTTACTAAAAACAATTGTTACATATTATGTACAACAAATGTTTTCTTTCCTTTTTAAGTTGTCATCCCTCTCTATTTATCTCATCATCACATGCACCTTTATTTTCCTCTCTCCATTTAATACACATAAACAAATTTTGTCTAAGAGACCGTGCAAACATATGAGTTACAAATAATATGAAACAAAAGTAATAATATAATAGGAAATTCTTGCAAAAAAAATATAATAGGAAATTAGTTCTTATCTTTTTTGTCTTATGCCTTGAGGAATATTTTTTTTTAAAAAAAAAAAGTGAATCATCAATAAATTTAATTGGTTAAAGCAGGGGCGGATCGAGCTAAGGAGGGTTTGGCAAAAGCTTGGTCCCTGCAACTCAAACCCGCTGCCCATACTTTTATTACTTGGCCCCTAGCAGCCTGTAGTTTTTTTTTTAGTATATATACTAATGATTCATATAAATGTTGCTGAAATTCTAGTGGCTTACCGGTGAATGGGTTTAAGGATTGATCCTACTTAGCAGTGGCGGATACAGGTTGGGTTCAAGTGGGTTCATAGAACCCATTGAATTTTTGAAAAAAATTTTAAAGTTTTTTTTTTTAAAAAAAATAATATAATAAATTAAAAATGGGTTAAATATAATAATTTCACATCATATATATAGCATCGTGTAAGCGTGCAGCCCAATGGTGTTTTTTGGTTTGGTCCTTATATTTCCTTACAAGGAAGTCTGGGGTTCGAACCCTCTCCAACCCTTGAGATAAAAGAATTAAAAAGGTGTTAAATAAAATATTTATGTAGAATATCATACTATGTTAGTGTGCAGTTTAATGGTTGTTTTGGTGCTGTCTTTTTATTCCTTTTTTTTTAAAGTATGAAAACTCGAACAATGCTCTTATGTATTGAATCTTTAATTAATATATTGTCATTTCTTTTTCTTTTTTATTTCGAACCCACTGCTCGGAAATCCTGGATACGCCACTACTACTTAATGTACTTATTGCTTTGTGGAGAACATTATAATTTTACCCAAAGGTGACTCCCTAACTCCCTAATTTTATACTCCATAAACTTCTTCATAAATCCAAGGATATTGGATCTTGCATTTTATTATTTCCTCTTTTTTTTTCCCCAAATTCTTTACTTATGTGATTTATCTTTTCAATTCTTCATCTTCTACTTGTATGAAATCGGGTAATTATTAGTTTATTATCGCTTTTATTTTATAAAATTCAATTTATTTTTTTTTTACTTTTGTATAATTGCTCAGTAATAATTTGTCTATGGATTACCACTTTTTTTATTTATTTATTATTTTTTTTTTTTTTTGATGATATGATCATGAAATAAGAAACTTTTAAAGTGAATGATTGATAGTCAACAAGTGGATTTGCACCAGTTTTATGCAAAGGAAAATAGATTGCTAATAATTTTAACATGTAATCTATTATTGAAATTTTTTTAAATATGAAAAATCATAATAATGCAATTTAGAAAAAAAAAATGGTTATAAAAATAAGCCATATATTTATATATTGATCCAACCATCGGCCCCCCTAACTTAAGAAATTCGTGCCCCGCCCCTAGGTTTAAAGGTTTAAGACTTTAAAGGGTGATATTCAGGAGATCAAACCACTTCTACATCATATTTATTGTGATCCATATTAATATCTACTAAAATAAAAGAAAAGGAAAAAACTAGCTAATTCAAAGATACGTATAACGAACTATACCTATAGCCCTAGTGGTATTAGTTAGAATGTACTAATCCGTACGTACTAATGTTCATTTCAATCCAAATTGTGCTTTGATTGATTTGCCTTAATTTGGTTGTTGGTTGATCCATCTCTATTCTACATCCCATAAATTCTTAAACTATTTTTTAGATTTTTCTATACAATAAATTTTTTAAATTCACTTTTCTACGTTGTGCCCTTTGATACAACACTTTTCACACTGTAACTCGCAAGTACATTTACCAAGTATAAATAAGTAGTAATCTTGCCATTATACCGCCGTTACAAATTCCATTAGTGAGGCCCACTCTTATCGATTTATGTGTTGAAAAATGTTATGTTTAAGGTTTTGGAAGCTACAACGTTGTTTGGCGATAGCGTTTTAGGTAGCGGTTAGCGTTTGGACTAAGTCTAAACATTAGTAGGAAAATATAAGTGTATTTGATAGGGTAGCAATTCATGTAGCGGTTAGCGGTGGAGGTAGCGTTTAGGTAGTTTTTGTCAAACGTCAGTAATATCAGCGTTTGAAAGGTAGTGGGCCGGGTAGCTTTTGACAAATTTTGTTTACTTTATGAATATTATGCATGTATTTTTGCTGTATTTTAACATTTCAACCGCTAGTTTTATCAAATAGTCGTACTATTAACCGCTTCATTGACAGCTAACCTCTACCCACTACTAATTGACAGCTACTCGCTACTCTAACAGATACCCCCTACTCGACATCTAAATACTATCCACTACCGCTAGTTTTGCCAAATAGGACCTATATTGGCCCTTTAAGGATCCAAATTGAGCTCAAATTTGGCAAATAAAAAAAAACGTAAATATCTCATTTTGCATATTGAAGGGCACAACATAGAAAAGTAAATTCAAGAAAGTTACCGTACAACAAACCTTTTTTTTAATTGAGGTTTGGGCTTTCGTCGAAAAGGGGCCAGTTGAGAAGTGAAACAACAGCCCAAACCGTGGGTGAGTCAGGCCCAGGCTCACTATACATGAACAGTGGACCACTATACTTTGTTTAATCTAATCTAACATGGCACTCATGTCAAAATTCATGATCTCCTCAAACTTGGTTGTATAATGGTAATAGACTAACAGCCTAAGAGGACTAAGAGCAACATTAAAGTCTCTTCCTTTGAATCTGAGAGTTTTGATTTAATTTGTTTATTTTGTTGCTGCCACATTCAATCTAGATGAATAACATATGCGTTCCTTTCAAAGTTAATTCTTAGACATTCTGTTAGAAACTTAGAATCGGCTAGTCCATAATTATGTTATTTCATTGGTGGTTGACGGTAATGGTAATTAATAAAATTAAGATTTAATTTTAGGAAGTTCATTGTACAGTTCATAGCTTAGTAGTGCCATGAATTCATTTTTCTAAGCACATATTTTTCTTTATTAATTCCAATGACCAATATAAAGGTGGTGTAGACATCTGATTGTGTCTCCCCAAAAATCAAACTCAGTGATGAGTATCTTTCACGTCTTTAATTATCGAGTTCAGTGAAGAGTTGAAGAGTCTCGCGAAATTCCCTTAAGCATTGAACGTATTTCTAACCTCACTTAAAAGTTTTGATCCAAAGTCATTTATTTCATGCCTTTAAACCCAAAATCATTCATTTCGTGTCCAATTCATAAAAATGTCCAAACTAGATTATTTCGGTCCATGATTCTGGTCCAATCGTTGTTTAGTTGGATGGGGCTTGAAAAGAGTTTTCCAACGATACATTATATGCCCAAATTTTATATATAACAAAGAAGTTATGACCAAAATACTAAATCGAACCCGAACCAAGTCTTACCTATGGCTCAATGATCACGTGAATGGTCCAAATACATTAGTCTAATTCCTAAACCAATTATGATTTATTACAAGCTTCTAGAATCCTCTATAAGGTTGTTTTAATCCTAAATCCATTAGGATTATTATGAGCTTTTAGAATCTCTATAACGTTATAATTTATCCTTTTCATTCTTAAAAGATAAAGATCAAAGATTTTTTTTTTAGGAAATCAAAGAATTTATATTGAATAAAACATCTCTTTTTTTATGATCCTAAATTCGGTCAAAATAGAATACAAACGAATATTTGATTAACCCAATTCGATTGAGAATCAAACTCTGTACGCATTCTTATTTTTCCAAAACCATCGCGCCGCGATAGACGTACATATCGCACCGCGATGAACCTGTCGCGTCGCAGGACCTGTCTTAGTCCGATTTGAATTCTCACTCTTTTTTTATCCTTCGACTCTCTTTTTTCCCTATAAATAATAGAGGTTGTTTCACCTTGTTTTCAATAACTAACAATCATCATCAATATCCTCTCTCTCTCTCTCTCTCTCTCTCTCTCTCTCTTCTTAGCCTAGACTAAACACATCCTTGATACTCTCCCCAATTAGTCACCATATATACCTCATTCACGAGATTTGAATACTCCTTGCCCTCCTAAACGTTGCCTTTGACCTTGACGTGAAAGGTTAATAGTTTTGAGGGTTTGTCCCAAATCTATATTTTAATTAATATTTGATTTAAATTATTAACTTTATTGATTTAATCTTTCTTGAACTTACTAATATGTTTATTGTTTTAATAGCAAGAAAGTCAACGGATCAAAGTAAGTAAATCTACTATCTTTATTCTTTGATTTGGATTAGAAATCATGTTTAGAATATTATTTTAATTCCTAGTATCATGTTAAGATGTCTTTATGATTCCTATTGTCATGTTAGGATGTCTTTATGATTTCTAGTATCATGTTTAGAATGTTGATTTTGATTGATAAAATCACGTTTAGGATAAAGCTTTGATCTTGATTATTAGTGACATGCTAGGATTTGTTATTAATAATTTGTTTAGTATCACGCCTAGGATCTTACTATTGATATTTATTATGATGATAATGGTTGTGTCAATTCCACATTGCTTGATTATTCATGATTTATTGTTATTGCTTGATCACTCCATTTCTTGCAAGTTTAAAGGGAATTTGTACTTGAAATCACGCTTAATATGATAATTAATAATTTGATTAATGCTAATGTGATTTTAATTAATCGATCATCAATAACAAATTTGATTGTGCATGAATAATCAACCAATATAGATTAAATAAGTTAGGAATAATTTGATGTATATATGTTGATTAAAAAGCGCACATGAATATCATATGAATTAAGTAGAGGTCGATTTAGGGCGGGTTCAATCTATTTTAGGTTGGATTCGTACCATCCAGTCATGGTTCCGGAACACTATGGAGTTAGCAATCTCCGTGATCGTGAATGAGGTGTAATTTTCGCACTCGTGAACAGTTTACAAGTTTCTAAAACTTGTTGGTGGCTTTTTTTTTATCTCTAGCATCTTTTCATTTGGACGCCTCCAAGCTTAAAAACATGATCACGGTAGGGCTTAAAGTTGAATTAGAAAAATTCCCTACAGGTGGCAATGAGAATTCATGATGAAAAAGCAATATTTGGAATCGACAAGCTTTATGATGTTTATTGAGATGAGGTTCTTCTTCAAAAATTACAAATACACTATATTTATCAACCTATGAGGTGGGGGTGGGGGTAGGTTAGGGGTGGGAGGGAGGTTTGGCGAGAGATGGAGCGAGGATGGATATGAAAAAGTGTACTAGCCATGGGTAGTGGGACGAGTATGGATTTTAAGGTAAACTCCCCCTAATTCTGCCCCACCCCATCACCCACCTCATATCCGTCTTATACTAATTTTTTGTTAAGGTTGAAACAAATTTGGAAGAGCTTAGAATCTATCTTAGATAATATAATAATATAACAAAATAGAATATTAAATTAATGACATTAACATCATATGAATTCCGCCAAGTGGATGAAAAAAAAGGCTTGCTGTTAGAAATGATAATAATGATAATTCGTCAAATTTATTGTCATATAATATGACATAATGGTAGCGGGTTTAGGGCGGGTTTGAGGTGAGTATAGATATCTAAATAGGTGGTAGGGTGGGGATGGATATTAACTTTGTATCCGATGGGGCGGTATCGAGGTAGGTATTGTACCATCCATAGGTATAAAATTTTTAGGCGGATATGAGTGTGGAGGATTACACCCAACCTGCCCCTTATTATGGCGATTGTCTTACTTGAAATAAAAGTCAAAAAAGCAATAACCTTTAAAAACGCAAATGAGTCGTTGTACTTAAACAAAGAGACTTTGCTAGCTACAAGCCTACACAATATGATGATGGAAGAGTAACCAAATTTAAATAGCAGTGGTAGACAGCTTTTTGTTACCAAACAAACAAACATAAAGTCTAATACACTCTTGGAGTCTTGGTTATGATTTATGAAACCTTTCAAACAATACACCCAGTCAATACGACTGAAGAAATTGATTATTGGAGTCTTGGTTATGCCTGTAAGGCTGTAATTGGTTCAAACCTCAGCCTAGTATAAAAGCGGCAAACTCCCCAATCCCCCATCTTCAACTCTTCTCTATCAACCTAAGTTTTCTACTCATAGCACAATTATGTTGAATACATGATTAATAGATAAAATGATATAAACAATTAGTTTTTTTTTTTTAACACAATTATTTATGTACTTTTCCCTTTATCTTTTCCTACATATATAATTACAATTTGGGAATTTGCACTATTTGCATTCTTTCATTTGATCACATTAGTTGATTTACAGATTGATCAAAATATAGTGATCATTTGAGATAGTTTTAGATTTATCTCAATTGATACTCGTATATACGTTTTTATATAATGTTAAACTTTAATAAACAAATTAGGAGAAAACGGCTTAATGAGCCTTTACCATTAAACACGAATATATAGGCTTACAACATTAACCTAACTTACCAAAAAACTCCTAACAAGATATATACAAATATATTCACAAAATATATCCAACTTAACATAAATATATCCTAACACTCCCCCTCAAGTTGGAGCATGTAAGTCACGAATGCCCAACTTGTTAAGCAAAAAACCAAACTGACGCTTCCCAAGAGCCTTTGTCAAAATATCTGCCAACTGATGACCTGTAGGAACATAAGAAGTGGAAAGGTTACCGGACACCAACTCATCATGAACAAAGTGACAATCTGCCTCTATATGCTTAGTACGATCATGGAAAACAGGATTTTTAGCAATATGAAGAGCAGATTGACTATCACAATACAATTTCATAGGCTTGGGATGCAAAATACCAAGAGAGAATAACAAGGATTTCAACCATTTCAACTCACAAGTTGTAACCGCCATAGCACGATACTCAGCTTCTGCAGAAGAACGAGATACTGTTGGTTGTTTCTTAGTCTTCCATGAAACAGGGGAACGACCAAGAAACACCATATACCCAGACAAAGACCGACGAGTGAGCGGACACGCCGCCCAGTCACTATCACAAAAAGCCGTCAAACACAAATCCTTCATAGGACGTAGCAAAATACCTTGACCAGGACTACCTTTGATGTAGCGTAGTACCCTGATAGCTGCATCCCAATGTTGCACCTGCGGGTTACTCAGAAACTGTGCAAGAGTATGAACAGAATAACTCAACTCTGGACGAGTGACGGATAAATAAACAAGTCTCCCAACTAAGCGACGATACTGATCCGGTTGAGAGAATGGCTCCCCCTCGGCATATGCCAGACGATGGTTCTGCTCCATAGGTGTATCAATAGGCTTACAACCTAACATACCTGCCTCAGATAATACATCTAAAGCATATTTACGCTGAGATAAAAATATACCTTCTGGACCACGAGCAACTTCAATGCCCAAAAAATACTTCAACACACCAAGATCTTTCATATGAAAACATGTACTCAAATACGATTTAAAACGAATAATCGCATCATGAGAAGAACCAGCAATAATAAGATCATCAACATAGACAAGTACATGCAGAGAGACTGATCCCTGAATATAACTGAATAATGAATAATCTGCATACGATTGCTTGAAACCATACGATTTCAAGGCATTAGACAATTTAGAAAACCACTGTCGAGGAGCCTGTTTCAGACCATATAGAGACTTACGCAACCTACAAACCTTCCCTGGAGTAGGACAGTTATAACCTGGAGGTAACTGCATATACACCTCCTCCTCCAAATCACCATGAAGAAAGGCATTATGAACATCCATTTGATGCAACTCCCAATTTAAAGAAGCAGCAACAGAAAGAAAAAGTCTAACAGTCCCCATTTTTGCCACAGGGGAAAAAGTCTCATTATAATCAACACCTGCAACCTGTCGATTGCCATACACAACAAGACGACCTTTAAGTCGCTCTACTTCACCTGTAGATGTATATTTAATTTTATGCACCCAACCACTACCAATAGCCTTCTTACCTGGAGGTAAGTCCTCCAATGTCCATGTGCCATTTCGTTCGAGAGCATCAATTTCTTCTTTCATCGCCTTACGCCACCCTTCATGTTTCACAGCCTCCCTAAATGAAGAAGGCTCTTTACCCTTTGTAACTGATGTCAAAAAACACTTGTGTCTCATAGAAAAATTGTTATAATCAACATAACAAGCTATATCAAATTGTTTACCTGAAGAACGTGATTGAGAGACGGGAGCAGTAGTTGTTGATGGAGTGGGGTCTATAGCCTGTCGAACAACCGTATTAGTCACATAACCACGGAGCTTCGAGGATGGGATTTTTGTACGATGACCACGACCTAAAACCTCAACATTACTAGGAGTATTACCCCTTGCCACGTCACTATGAGAACTCGTACTCCCCCTTAACTCAAGAGAGGCAGTAGCAACACCATCACCAATTGAATCATTATCAGGCACATGCAAATTGTTAACATCACCATGCAAAGAATCACTATTACCATGCAAATTATTAACCTCCACAGTAGCATGCATATCTTGCAAAGAGGCCACATCAGAAGCACTAACAATCTCACGAACAGGTGTAGGCACATGCAAATCATTATCAAAGTCTTCATCATCCCATAATCTAACTTGATTAAAATAATTTTCCCATTGTACTTTCTCCGACTCATCAAAAATATCAATAAAAGGAAAAGTATCTTCAACAAATTGCACATCTCGGCTTATTAAAAACTCATTAGTCTCTAAATCATAAAACCTCCATCCTTTTTTCCCATATGGATAACCAACAAAAATACACCGTCGAGACTTTGAGTCAAATTTATCCTTAGCACGCGAATTATTCACAACATAACTCAAACAACCAAATACACGCACTTCATCATAAGAAGGAGGTTTACCAAACAAGCATTCATGAGGGGATTTTCCTTGTAAAATAGGAGTCGGAGTCAAATTGATAAGATGAACCGCAGCTAAAACACATTCCCCCCAAAAATACTCAGGTAATTTAGCTTGAAAACGTAAAGCCCGGGAAACATTTAAGATGTGCTTATGTTTTCTCTCTACACGACCATTTTGTTGTGCGGTATCAACACACGATGTTTGATGCAATATTCCTTTTTTATCGAAAAAGGACCTTAAACTCAAGAACTCTTGCCCATTATCACTTCTCAAAATTTTAATCTTTTTATTAAATTGAGTTTTAATCAAAGAATAAAAATTACGAACCAAATTTCCCACTTCATGTTTCCCAATCATCAAATATACCCATGTTGCACGAGAATAATCATCCACAATAGTAAGAAAATATCTAGCATTACAACTAGACGATACTCTATTTGGACCCCAAATATCACAATGTATCAAATCAAACAAACCAGATGCTTTATTAATACTCTAAGGAAAAGAGTTTCGGGGTTGTTTACCCATAAAACAAATATGACAATCAAACACACCACACTTTTTATTCATACTATTACTAGCTACTCCAAGTAAAGAAGAAACTACTTTCATCGAAGGATGACCTAAACGCCTATGCCATAACATACTTGCATCTAGAACCACCATAGAATTGACTTGAAAACTACGAGCACGGACCAGCCGGAAGAGATAGACCCCATTATACTGCACCCCCGCTCCAATCAGGTTCTCCAAAGTGCGGTCCTGAATAGTACATAGCTTGTTAGTGAAAAGAACAATATATTTTTGCTTTTCTAATAATTGAGACACTGACAATAAATTACAATTTAATTCGGGAACAAATAAAACATCGTCTAATATTAAACCATCACTCAATTTTATTTTCCCTTCTTTAGTGGCCGTAGTACTTTTCCCATTAGGCAAACCAACGGGAGATAAAATATCAAGCAAAATTATAAAACAAATTTAAGTCACCCGACATGTGATTTGATGCTCCGGTATCAATTATCCACTCATTTGAATTATACATACCGTGAGAATTATTGTCAGTTGAAGGTGGGGTTTTAGCACCCTTAATAGCACTCATAAATTGAGCCCACTGTTCATTACTCAAAGTTGGAGCACTTGTACGGTCAGCATCATTTATATCATCACCATTATTTTGCTTTGAGCTACTACTCATACTGCCAGCAAACCCACGACCACTAGAACCTTGCGCACGACCACCACGACCACCTCTACTTGACCCACGACCACCACGCTGACCACCACGCCCACCAGAATTAAAAGATTCGGGCCAGCCATGTAGATCGAAACACTTCTCCTTCACATGACCCTTTTTTCCACAATGATCACATACACAAGATTCACCACTACTCGACCAAGTAGTCCGACCTTGAGCCGTACCTGACGCAACAAACCCAACAACACCATCTGGACGATTATCATGAGCATTCGAGACGATTTGCTTGCGTTCATCCAACACAACCTTTGCATACGCCACATTGAGAGAAGGAATAGGGTCCATCATGAGGAGAGTAGACACCACACTGCCAAATTTCTTTGGCTCCAAACCAATACAAAATTGATGGAGTAATTCACTCTCAACAATTTTAGCATATTCAGGAGCAGCTGTACACGTACACTTGGGAATTTTGACATAACTAGCCAATTCATCTTGTAATTTTCGTAACTCACCAAAATACACCGCCACCGGCCTACCACGTTGCTTGCAATCTACAATTTGAGCCTTTAACTCTAGAATACGAGGGCCATTGCCAAGGGAATATCTATCACGTAGATCATCCCACAAAGACTTGACATGGTCTGGAAATCGAACAGTTGATCGCACAGAAACATCCAATGTATTAACAATCCAAGCAACAAGCATTGAATTAACAATGCCCCATTGATCAAAATCAGGAGACTTAGCATCCAGCACCGTAATAGTACCACCAATAAAACCGAGTTTGTTCTTCGCACGGAGGTTATTGCGTAAAGAACGAGACCACTCCTCATAGTTGTCTCCTTTCAACATAATAGGGCTTATCACAGCCCCTGTACCTTCACTCGGATGGAGATAGTAGGCTGAAAATGGTTCGTATCGAGGACCCTTAGGAGGCGGAACATCTTCACCACCAGGCATCACAACTCAAAAAGAGCAACAAAGAGCACACAAAGCGGAAGCACAAACCAGGAACACACGGAAACAATTTGGAAAAGAAGAACAAAGCTAGGTTTTGTGTTTGGAAAAGGAACGGAAAAAAAATCTCTAATTTAGAGGGCTCTGATACCATGTTAAACTTTAATAAACAAATTAGGAGAAAACGGCTTAATAAGCCTTTACCATTAAACACGAATATATAGGCTTACAACATTAACCTAACTTACCAAAAAACTCCTAACAAGATATATACAAATATATTCACAAAATATATCCAACTTAACATAAATATATCCTAACATATAAATTGAAATAATATATTGACAATTTTGTCTAAACAAATAATATATTAACAATTGTAAAAGTCAAAACGTTACAATAAAAAGAGAATACAAAAATCTATTTTATCCTTTTGCCATGGTGCCTAATTGCATATTTGTCAACAAAAGTAATGTTACTCCAATCCCCAATACCCCGTCGCTATACAGTTGACAAAATGTTCATTTTAAACAATCATAAATTACTTGTCAATTTGACAAGGCATGAATGCATTTGTGACTTGTGATTTCATTGAAATAATTATTTTGAAATATACTTGTATTTTTTTTTTTAAATATCATACGTACCTTTTCCATTTTCTTTTGTTTTTTCCTATTAGGAATCCAACGAACATAAATAACTGTACGATTGATACACTTTGGGATAGTGACAAACTTAAATAATTTTGTGTTTAACACACTTTGTGAAAGTAGAAAATCTAATATATAATTTAAGAGTCGTTTTTACAACTTCTCGCCTTAACACTATTCTTGAATGGAGCAATTCTATGCATTCTAATTTTTATTTATTTATTTATTTATTTTTATAACCTCCTCTCTAACTCCCACTACTTTAACCATATCACTGATCACTTCCACTTCTCTCTCTCTTTTTTTTTTTTAAAATAACATTATAACTTCCACATAATTCCTTTTACATATACATACGACATACATATATTCCGTGCGTTAGCACGAGTATACAATTTCTTTATCAACAATTCATTATAGCACTCAAAATCCCCCAGCCTTCAACTATATGCCTTTTTTAGGGACTAACCTCCAAACAATTTTCACTTCTCTAATCATCAAAAAAAAAAAAAAAAAAAGAGTACAACACGTTTTTGTGCAACTGGCCTCGCCGAATAACTACTTGCAACAGAACAAAGTATGTAACTCCTAGAGCAAGACACTAACCCATATGACACTAATTGAGTAACCCCTATAACACTGAACGGGTAACCTCTATAATTTTGACAAAGTAAACCCCATAATAGCTGGCTACATTGCGTGGCCACCGACATAAAAAAAGTAAGACCCTGTTTTGAAGCTTCTAAGCAAAGCAGAGAATATCATATTTCAGCATAGCAATGTCGGCAGGGCAAAACAAGCGTCACCAGATTATTAATACTCAGTAGAGTAGAGCCAAGCAGGGTTCAACAGAGCCGACCAGTCCAAAATCGACCATTGCAGCTCAAGTCGAAGTTACAACATCAAAATCAACTTTTCGTATTTTAAAAATATTTTTTCTTATATATCCCGTGCATTTTGCACGGGTACACTCTAGTTTAAATAAGTGTGCAGTTGATGCATTAATAATTAGAATTTTAAAAATTAATTTAAATTGAAAATATAATAAGGCTATTTTGTCTACAAAATATACCGGGTAATATTAGCAGAAAGATTCCTATAATAGAAATGACTTTTTGAAAATTATCATTGTAAAATACAAGGACAAAGGAAAATGGATGGACTGTTACTGTAACTAGTATAGTACCCGCGCGTTGCACGGTGGTGATAAGTAATTTTTTCATATTTTTTTTATATATTTTGTTATTATATCATTTTAAAATAACTTGGCTTGTTTTTTTTTTTTTTTTTTTTTTTTTTTTTTCTAAAAAATAAAAATAAAAATTTGGTATATAAATAATAAAAAAACATGTACATAGTCCTTTTTTTAAAATGTTTATTATTTAATGTTGCAACATAATAATTACTATGATGTTATGTAAAATTTACTAAAATGATGGTTAGACAAATTTTATTTAATGTTTTATATTTATTGAGCTTAAATGTTTAGGGTGGAAGCTAAAAAAATGCATATAATTAGCTATCAAAATCTAATATTGTTGTATATTGAAAAGATTCAAAAGTAGTAAGGAGTATAGAATAATATTGATGTCAAAGTCAAGTTTCGTATTTTTAGTTTTAAACCTAGTTAATCCTAAATTCTAGCAAGTATATATATATATAAAAGCAAGTTTGGTGGAATTGGTGGAGAACTCACTTTATGACTTTGAGGTCACAAGTTTGAGCTCTACTAAATGCTTGGGAGTGGTAATATTTAGAAACATTTTTAAATTATCTCCTTAGATGACAACATTTTTCATTTGTTGTCTTTGTAAAAGTGTTGCCTTATGTATCATTTTTCCTTGGTTTTCAAAATTATTGCCTTTGAATAAAAATGTGTTGCCTTATGAATAGACAACGGGGGCATATATTACGCCTTATATGTGTTGCCTTAGTGTAGGGAATAATTTCAAGCCTTTAAAATCCCACTAGCTTGAACCCCACTGTGATCATACACTAAAGTACGGTGGCGTCCAAAAGGGAAGAAGGGAGAGCAAAAGAGTCGCCAACAAGTTTTTAAGGAACTTGTAAACCGTTCACGAGGTGAAGGTTACACCCCTTAACGATCCAAGAGATCGTCAACTCCATAAGGTCTAGAACCAAATAAGGGTTCGGGGATGAAGGTACAAATCCAACCTAAAAGAGATTGAACCTGCCCTAATAATAGACCTCTACTTTATTCTGATCGTATTCATGTGCACTTTTTAATTAACATGCAATCAATAGGATTAACCCTAAACCTGTTTATCTATGTTGGTTGAATATAATGCACACATAAACTATTATTGGCGATCACTTGAATTATAATCAAATTAACCCTAACAAGATTATTAATTATCTTATTAAGCGTGATTACAAGTACCAATTCCCTTTAAACATGCATAAAGGCGTGATCAAGCAATAAAAATAAATAATCAAGCAACATAATAATAATAATAATAATAATAATAATAATAATAATAATAATAATAATAATAATAATAATAATAATAATAATCATTATAAAATTATAATCATAAAAATAAATTATAATTAAAACAATCACAATAATCATAATATCAATAATAATAATGATCATCACAATAACAATTATAATAAATATTATAATCATAAAATCATAATCATAACAATCATAATTAATAATAATTATAATAATCATAATTATAATAATATTCATGTTAAAGCATAATAATAGCAAGATCCTAGGCATGATACTAACAAGATTAATAACAAACCCTAGCATGTCACTAAGCAATAAAAATCAAATCTTTAACCCTAACATGATACTAACATGAATGAATATTAGGAAGAGAATAAAAAGCATCGTAACAATCATATTTAATATTAAAATTACCCTAGACATGATACTAGGAATATCATAATAACAATATAAACATGATTTCTACATCATAACATCAATTAAAACCATTAAAACACTTACTTTGATGCCTCATATCTCTTTCTAATAAAAAAATACACACGTTAGTAACTTCAAGGAAAATAATAAACAAACAATTAAATTAAATAATTGGAATAGAGATTTGGGACCAAACCCTCAAGAATTAAAACCTTTCACGTCTAGGGCGAAGGCAACTTCGAATATGGCTAGGTGTTTCTTGATCTTGTGAATGCGGAATTTTGTATGAAAACAAGGTAAGAAAGAATTGAATGTTTTTAGGAGATGAATGAATTAAAGAATGCTAAAGAATTAATGATTGTTGATGAAAGCTTGCGAATGAAGAGAATTGGTGAATGAAAACAGAGTTTTTAATACGATATTTATAGAGAAAATCAGCCAAAAAAGATAATTTAACAAAACAGAGTCTGACGCTTAGGAAATAGAGCTGGCGCCAACCCTGGCTAGCTGGCGCCAGGCACCAGCACTAGCGCCAGGCGCCAGGCCTGGTTCCAGGCGCCAAGGCCTAGGGTTAGGCGCCAAGCCTGATTCCAACGCGTTTTCGAAAATCCGATAAGTTTACCGTACCGGAGGATAAAATAATATAATTTCCTCGAAAATGCTATTTGATTTTGATTAAAACTCTGAAAAGTCAACAAAAGTCAATTTATCAATGCTAATTGAATTAGGAATGAAAAGAACCTTCTAGAAGAATCTAGAAGACTAAAACCATTCCTAATTGCATTAGGAATGATAAATCATATTAGGCCCTCCCCTAGATCATTGGGCCGCACATAAAGCTCAAACCGGGCCCAGTTTAGTAAATTGGCCATAACTTCCTCAATATTCATCGGAATTGGGCTTATAATATATCATTGGAAAGGTCTTATCAAGCCCCATCCAACTACACTACTATTGGACCCATATCATGGACCAACCAAATTGGATTGGCTGTTTTCTTAAAATAAGTTTTCAAAAACAGAGAGAAGAGAAAAGAAAATAAAACTATCCGCAACACTAGACTTTCCACACTTTCACTTCATTCGATTATGATTCGACGTGAAAGGTACTCATCACCGGGTTTGGTTTTGGGGAGACACAAATGGGTATCTACACTTAGCTACAAGGCAACACTTTTTTTATATTAGGCAATGGTTTTACACTGTTACATTTGCTTTATTTTGTTGTAGTGTGGGTACTCGTTGGAATCATCTCAGTGAATATATTATTAATTTTCAATTGTTAGAATTTATACTTATTGATAATTAAAGATATTAGTGATCAAATATTAGCATCGACATGCGTGTCCAAGAGAAATGGAGCAAGTATTTAAAAATGGATGGAGTAGTAAATAGATAGACATGTAATGAAAAAAAAATTAATAAAATAAAAAAATTATCTTCTTAAAGCATGTAATGAAAATAAATTAATTAAATAAAAAAATTTACATGTCTTTTTGGTATTTAGAGAGCCACAAAGGAATGAGTGAGAAACTGAAAATTGATCCCAAGATCGCATGGTATAGGGAGGGAAGCTCTAACCACTTGAGATATATATCCCTCACTCTCTTTAAGTTATATTGAGTACAAGTTATTGAAATACTTAGTTTTTGTTTTGTCTAAGTCTAATGTGTGTCCATAGGCGGGCACATGTTATTATTGTTAAGCTATAGTTAAAAAAAAAAAAAAAAAAAAAAAGAATAATGTGCAAATTTGATAATGGTACTTCTAAATGAAAATTTAGAAATTTCCTCATTACTAAAAGCTAAATACAAAAATATTCTCATTTTACTTGTTTTAATAATTTTAATAGTAAAATCTATATAAAAAAATGTTAATAATTAATTTTGTACTCTAAGTTATTTTGAGCTCATGAATACATGTTAGAAAATCTCCTAATTTTGTGTGTATTGAAAGAGGGTGAGTTTCATTTGTTGGGATGGTAAGCTTCTCGAGGAAATAAAAAACGTACTGTTAATATTTTTGCAATAAAGTGAATGGAAAAGGTGGAAGAGAAGGTGGTAATGGTGGTGATGATGACAAAGTGTTTGATTGGGAGATGCAGATGCGGAGGAGAATGAAGGAGCTTGAGGAGGTGAGCGTTGGAGAAAGAAAAAGCACATGAGTTTGAATTAGATTTTTATTTTGCACATTTCATTAAAAAAAACATGCACATTCAATACAAAAAAAGTGCATATAAAATCCTTTTCATCGTTCTCATTCAATACAAAAAAAATGTGCATATCATCAATAACTATATGCTACTAAAAGACACGCCAGCAATGACACGTGGTGTGTCTCTCTTCTTTTTTTTTTAGAAAAAAAATATCTGTATAGGAAATAAATCTTATACATAACAAAAGTTTTCCCTTTAAAAAAAGGGGTTGGAAAAGATCTAATGTAGCCTTCCAAATATATTGATACCATAAACTTCTTAACATAATCTATGACATGTGTAGAATTACTACTACTTTACGGCTTTACCATTATTAATAAAATAAGGATTTTTTGTATTTAATCATGTATGAAAAGCTTGCCAAGAAATATATGAAAAAATATTTTAAGTGATTTGATTATTGAGAAAAAAAAAAGCAACATACATAAGAGAAAATGAATAATAGTGTGCAAAAAAAAAAAAAATCTATTTACGGGTTAAATACATATTGTTAAGACTCTCATTTGGTTAATAAGATGAAAACGATATAAATTTTTTGGTGAAGCATACATACGCATTTTAAGAATATATCTATTTTGCTAATATAGACTTTCATAATTAATAAATTTATTTTACAAATTAATAACTTAGCCAAATTAATTTTCAAAAAGAAAATTAATTTTTTATAATTAAATATATATATAATATTAATTAAAGAATAGTTATTGAAAGGTATCGCGCATTGCACGGGACCTAACCTAGTATATATATATAATTGAGATCATGTGAGAACTAAAGTGAATAATAGCAACTAGGAACTAATCTCAGCCATTGATCGCACTCCATCGAATGGCTCACATTACACCCGCTCTTGTAGGCGTCGTTTGAATTGCACCTACGTTAGCATGTTATGAATATGTTTGACACTCATAATAAGTGGGAATTGACATAATACGATTAGGGACAAGGAAAGTAGGGAGCCACCAACAAGTTTTTAAGGAACTTTTAAACCGTTCACGGATCATAAAAGGCAACCACGAATAAAGGGACAACGATAGGCAACAACGATGAACCCGTGAAGGTTACACCCCATTCATAATCCATGAGATTACTAACTCCATATGGTTCGAAACCACAAAAGGAGGATTGGAGATGATGGTACGAAGTGAGTCATGGAGTCACATTCGCCCGTATTGGCCTCTACTCGATTCTTATAGTGAAAAGTGAAACCTGCAATCTCAAAGGCATACAAACAAAATATTAAATTCGCTCCGAACTATTACTAGGCTAAATTGGTTGAATATTAATGCACACATATAACTCTATAATATCGTGATCACTTGATTAAAGAACAAAATTAAAAAGGAACCTAAACCGGTCGTCCAAATTATCTTATTAGTCGTGATTTTATATTACATATTCCCTTTAACATGATAAACATTAATATTAGAAGCAATTCAACAATAAATTGTTAGTCAAATCAAATAATAATAATAATAATAATAATAATAATAATAATAATAATAATAATAATAATAATAATAATAATAAACCTAATCATGATACTAGCAATATTAAAATAAAAAAAGTAATTAAATTAATTAATTAGTCACATTTCGGGCGCTCTTTTAAATTGCTTTCACGCCTTGATTTAAGGACGAAACTTCGAGTTTTGTATGGACTCCTTAGAGTGCTAAGGGGAAGTATTATGGAAGAATAAAGTGGCTAAGGTTAAAGCAAGAGAGAAAGAGAGAAGAGAATGATTGTCGCTGTAGAGGGAGAGAGAATGATTTTTGGTGTCCCGAACCGTAGAAAGGATGGGGGTATTTATAGAGAAAATGAGTAAAGGAAACACACGGAACCCTAAAAAATATAAAACCCTAGTTTTGGGAAGCCGTGACACTGTAGAGGTTGCCGCGACACGGCAAAACATGCCGTGACACGGTACATAATACCGCGTCGCGGTGCAATAGCTTCCCTAAAATGATAAAACGCGTGCAGGGTTTACGCGGAGAAAACACGGGTCAACGTCAACTTTTGTTCTAAGACAAAAATGAGAATTTTCAAATCCAAATATTTTCTATCTATAGTTTTTTCTATATCCAAAATATTTTTTCTTCATAAAAAAAATAATAATTAGTGATCGGGATATTCCACTCCACGCCATGTCAATAAATTTGTCTTTAGTTTTGTTGTAATTAGAAGTATAAGAAAATTCTTGGTTTTTATTTCCCTAGAATGGTATTCCATAACTATATATATATATATATATATATATATATATATTAATCATTCTTATCTACATAATAAAAAAAAATAAAAAAAAAATCATATGATAAAACATCATATCTATAATTCTTTTTAAAATTAGATTTTTTATCTGGCGATAAAAATAAACGGTTTTCCGAATTATTTTTGTAATTAATTAATTGTTCTTTATGATATGAATTATTCGTTTATGGCAGAAAATGTCGTGATGCGGCAAAGTCCACCGTGGCGCGGCACATGGCGCCGTTTTTTCCGAAATGCATCCAGATTCATAAACGTGTAAGGGAACGCGGAAAATACACGGAAAAAAAGAACCTTGACACTGTGTAGAACACCATGTCACTGCAATATGCACCGTGCCACATCTTGCCGCGTCGCGACATTTTAGTTGTTGCGCGGTAATTCTAGTTTTTTACACGTTTTTAAAACTACGATAACTTTTAATCTGTAACTCAGAATATAGCTTATCAAGTCTAATTTCTAATTCAATTAGAATTAGGTAAAAACCATTTTTAGATTTTATGATATGGCCGTTTTAGTGAAAGGGTGTCGGTTTTGAGCCGAGTTTAGTATTTTGCTCATATCTTCTTCGTTTTAAATCGGAATTGGGCTTAAGATATTTTGTTGGAGAGCTTATTGAAATTCCTATCCAAACAAATAATAATTGGATCAAAATTATAGGGCCACAAAATCAATTTCTCTCGATTTAGTGATGTGGACACGAAAAGTGAAAAGTTACAGTTTAGGGAAATGAGCTAGGAATTAAGTTGGTTTATGAAATGTATTGGGAAATAAAATGGATTTAAAGCACTCCAAAGGTTAAATGCTCAACCCGACCAATAATGTCGGTTAAAATTTGTTCATCATCGGGTTTGGTTTCGGGGAGACATTTTTAGGTGTCTACAGAAGCCCCCACTTTGAATGTGTTTGTAGTAACGTCAGTTTCGAAAACGATAGTCAAAGTAGTCGACAGGGACATAATTATTTAAGATGTTTTGCGATCCTAAATCACTCTTTATACTCCGATACCTGCAGAAAATTGTTAGTTCTACATATAAAAGAGTAAAGGGATAAAATGCGTATCTGACACCAGTATATCGGTGGAAAACGAGTTTGGTAGTTTTCTATGCTTGAAGAAATCCACCGGATGATGTTTGTGTAGAAGGTTATAGGTACGAATTGCGGAAAACATTAATCATATTCATATAGCACCTAATCCCGAGATCATGCATAACACATAAAGAATTAGAATTAATACTTTTAAAGTGTGATTCCACGTGCGATCAAGCAAGAACAGTGGGAGATAAAGAACCCCAAGTGTGATTCCTCTACTTGGTCCACGGGCACAAGTTAAACATCCACTAATGCTAGTTAGTCATGATTTAACGCTTCAATCCACCTTCAACGGAGAAGAGAGATACGAACTAATCACAAACCACCACGAACAAGCACCACACGCACCACCAAGGTGGCCGGCCATACGGACATGAAGGGGAGGAGAGAGAGTTGTGTATGTGAGGAGAAAGATAGATTAGGGTTTGGAATACTAGTTGCCTTGTTTCACAATTTACTGACTGTTAATTGTGTCTCGTGTCAACCCTAGGCATAAATCTTATTTATAGATCATATCTCAAATAAGATCCCATGTCAAGCCCAAACTCCTAAGCCTAATCAAACTACACTAGCCCAACACTCCATGTGGTATGTCATAATCTCATGAGGTCCATTAATGGGCCTCTTACTTGTTTAACCCAATACCCTTGTTGTGTGACCTTATAGGATACATTCTATTGGACTTTGGACTATTTAACTAGCTCAAAGATCATTTGTCATATCTAGCACCAAACAATGACGACCCAAAAGAACGAACTTATTATCTCCATAATAGTGATCCTTGATATATGTATCTAGTAATTGCACTTATCAAAGACATAATTCCTTCAGTTTTTTGAGATACTTTTCATGCTTGAGGAAAGTCGACAGATGATATAATCGCTGACTTCTTCACCTTGAGAGGTAGCAATGACCGAAAATATTCTATGCTTGAGGAAAAACTTTTTTGATAATGAGATTGTAAGTCTTTGTGTATCGAGAACATTGCGCCGTGAATCGTCTTCACTTGGGAGATGATCACTAAAATGATGATGGTTCGATTGTCCCCGAACGTGGGCTATATGTGGTTTGCTTATCCGCAAACTTGAGCTGTAGATGGTTTGCTTATCCCCGAACGTGGGATGTAGATGGTTTGCTTGTTCCCGAACGTGGGCTGTAAATGGTTCGTTTGTACCCGAACGTGGGATGTAGATGGTTTGCTTGTCCCCGAACATGGGCTATAAATGGTTTGCTTGTCCCCGAACGTAGGCTGCAAATGGTTCGCTTGTCCCTGAACGTGGGTTGTAGGTGGTTCGCTTATCCCCGATCGTGGGTTGTAGGTGAGACCTGCAAAATAAAATTTGCCAAAGGACATGTATAGACTACGATTGACTTGATTAACTGACTTTACCAAACTTGACTTGACATGACATGACATGACATGTGTAAGACTTGTGTGTGTGTGTGTGTGTGTGTGTGTGTATGTGTGTGTGTGTGTATGATTTGAGTGTGTATGCAGACATAAGCAAATGAAGATACAAAAGCAAAAAATTTCCATCATTTTTGTCAAGTGGAGGATACTGACTTTCTCCCGAAAAAGAAAGATGTGAAAAAAGTTTTGTTTTTGACTTTCCCTCGATGTTGAAAAATTTTTGAAAAAGTTTTTGAACTTCCTCACAAGAAAAAGATGAAAAAGAGAAGAAGTTTTGAACTTCCTCGTTAAGCAAGGCGAAATAAATTGTTTGGATTAAATTGCTCGTCTTGAAAATAATGTATGCATGATGCATGTTCTTAGGCCGGGAGGCTAAGGACAATTACATCATGTGACACGATAGATGAATGAACTTAGGTCATGGAGCTAAGCATGATATATGGTGTAAAGAAATGATCTTGAATGTCACTTAGGTATGGAAGCACTAGTAGAAAAGAGTTAATGGGAAGCCCCAAATGGCAAGCGGTTATGCAATTCCGCTTCCAAAATTATAAATGGCAAGCGGTTTGGGCTGAACCGCTTACATAATTGTAAATGGCAAGCGGTTTAGGCTGAACCACTTGCAAAAGCCCCAAATGGCAAGCGATTCGTACCATGAACCACTTGCCTTTTTTTTAAAAAAAAATCCCTACCCATTTTATAAACCAATCTCACGCCCCTTTTCTCCACTCTCATCACTCCACCCGTCTCTCTCCTCTTCTCTTCCTCTCTTTCTTAGTTTTCACTCTCCTCTCTCAACCTCTTTCGTTCTCACTCCTCCCTCCATTTCTCACTCCCTTCATTTCACTCTCCTCTCTCAATCTCCATTTCTCACTCCCTTCATTTCACTCTCCTCGACCAAAACCCGCATAAATTTCGAACAAATTCGACCAAAAATCGTATAATTTCGACTAAAATTCTGAGCAACTTTGGAATAAAATTTCGAGCAAACTTTGAGCAAATTCGTGCAAACCGTGTGGGTTTTCAAGCTTTTTAGGTCAAGTTCGACCATGAAAACTCTAGATCTAGAGTTTTCATTTCATGGTCGAATTTGACCTTTAAAACCAAATTTTCAAGTCAAAATTGGTGTTTTGCTTGGGTGGATTGCGAGCTACGGAGGGTGGAGGTGTGGGGTGGTGGGTGGGTTACGAGCTGGGTGGAGATGTGGG
The DNA here is from genome assembly GCF_948465745.1 of Chenopodium album. Taxonomy (NCBI): domain Eukaryota; kingdom Viridiplantae; phylum Streptophyta; class Magnoliopsida; order Caryophyllales; family Amaranthaceae; genus Chenopodium; species Chenopodium album. The sequence continues at coordinate 15,041,317 of NC_137835.1, read as the reverse complement.
TTTTTTTGGGTGGGTTGCGGGTTACGGAGGGTGGAGGTGTGGGGTGGTCGGTGGGTTACGGTTTGGGTGGAGATGTGGGTTTTGTTTAGGTGGGTTGTGGGTTAAGGAGGGTGTAGGTGTGGGGTGGTGGCTGGGTACGGGTGGGTCAGGGTTAAGGGTTCTAGTGTTAGTGGGGATCGTGGTGGGTGGTGGTGCTGGTATTAGTGGGGGTCATGGTGGGTTATGGTGGCCGGTGGTGTTGGTGGTCGTGGCTGGTGGTATGAGGTTTTTTTTTTTAAGTATTTTTTATTATTTTTTTATAGAGTTGATTTTATTATTTGTATTAATTTTTTTTATGTAAATTTAATATTACAACAAATAATTAATAAAAATATTAATGTTTTTACATATGTTTGGTTTGTGTATCAACTTATGTGAAAAAAAACCTTTAAAAAAATTTATTTTGTATACCCATAATGGGCAGCGGTTTGGCGCCAAAACCGCTGCCCTTTCTCTAGTAATGGCAAGCGGTTTTGAACCGCTTGCCATTTAAATGGCTAATGGCAAGCCCCCTAAGCCCATGCGGTTCAAAACTGCTTGCCATTACGGGGTTTGAACCGCTTGCCATTACGTTTATTCTACTAGTGAAGCTAAGCACGTATATAGATGAAGTGATTATTGCGTAATGAACGTGGCTTAGTCAAGGATCTAAGCACGATATGCTTTGTATGATTACAAATCATTGATATATAAATGTTGCTCAACACATTATGTGATGCGTGAAATAATGAATATTGCTCAGGTCAGGAAGCTAAGCAAGTATATAATGTTTCCTCTAATGAATGTTGTCTTGAAAGATGATGAAACATGCATGGTAGGGAAACAAGATTTCATGATAAAGGGTTCCTAAGGTAAAGATCGATGATATGGCTATGTATGTGTGAAAGAAGTGTGTGAAAGTGATACTAAGGTGAGGCTGCAAAGGTTATGGTGATGGAAAGAGATGTGAGAAGAGTCAAAATGGTGACCCTTTAGGCTAGGTAGGCTAAATGATGTGGTTTCAATCCCCCAAGTCTAGCTGTTGATGGATAGGTTTATAAGGATAAGCATTGGATATTCTTCTACTCGATAGTGCATATGAATGTGGCCGCACCTCAATGTGAGGTTGCGTACGTATCCGTTAGGAATCATGTCAAATGTGGCTCTAACCAAACTTTGCACAAGCGTATGTACACCTCAAAGAGGTCTTTCAAGGGTTGTAATGTGGTTAAGCTGAAAGTTTAAGGAAGAAAGGGGTAAAATAAAGGCTCAAGATCCGAGCGAAGCCCCCAAGATATGCAATTGTGTATTTGAAAATTTGGACTTTGCAAGTTTATTATTTTTTATTTGAATTTCTTTTCTTTTTTTTTCATTCTTTTGTATAAATGTAGACAATCTCGGATCATGTGGTCCTCACTCACTTAGCATTCATGTTTCTCAAGCACATTACCAAGCACTCGATGAGAGACGTAATTTGAGACATGTTCATATCGAAGACATTGGAACACTTGCCTTTAGACATCGCTTTTTTATTTACTTATTCGTTTTTTTATTATTATTATTTGAACTTGCTTCCTAACTGTCACACAAATTGCACACCTTCCCATCTCAGGGTTAAGTGAATGTGGGTTGAATAAATAAGGTCAATCATTATACGAGGCTCAAAGTGGATGACGAAGAAATGGATATGTGACTGAATGGTTAATAGGGAATGAAAGGGTTGCAAAGGTGCCTCAAGTCGTCATTGGTGTACCTTGTGTTTAGTTCGGTAATTGATTTTTTTTTTTTTTTGTGAAAATGATCGAGATGTAAAGAATACTCAATTTATTGATGAAAATGGTGAATAAGCTAACAAAATTATAAATTGTAGAAAGGGAAATCTATGATAGACTTGAATTGGGGAAAGGGAAACTAATAAAAAGAAGAAATCATGAAATCTCGCGCGAAGGGCTCGCCGTACACCTTTTATTCATTACTTCTTATGACTTCTTACCACCTGGAGGGACGGGAAGTTTGTTGGCATGTACTAAGTCTTGAATGACGTCCTGCAAATTCCAACATTGTTCGATAGAGTGACCCCTTCCTTGATGGTACTTGCAATGGGCATTGGGATTCCATTTGGCGCTCCTTTCTTCAGGTTTTGGCTCTGGAAATGGCCCAATAAGTGCGATTAAGCCTTGGCCGTAGAGGCGATCAAAATCCGCATCATAAGTCATTCCTAAAGGAGTGTAAGTTCTCCTTTTCTAGGGCAATGGAGCATCAAGAGCTAACACTTCATTAAGATCAACTTGGCTTATATTGTTGGTAGTATTTTCGTGCTTAGAAGACAAAGAAGAAGGAAGGTCGTTCTTCTAGTTTTTCCTAGTGTTATTATTGTTACTACTAGCAGTCTTTATTAACTCATCCTCGACATTGATGTCGATGCCGTATACAGCTTCGAAAGTATTTAGTGGAAGATATTTGAGATGTTCTCTATACTAGTGAGTCAGATTTTGGATGAACAGGAAAACCACCTCTCTTTGTTTGGGAGGATCTACCAAGAGTGAAGTCGTTTCCCTCCACCTGTTCAGATAAGCGGTGAAGCCTTCATTCTCTTTCTATTTGAGAATGGAGAGTTCACGTTCAGAAGTTTTGGTTTGAATGTTACACTTGTAACGATTCATGAAAATGTTGGCAACATCTTGCCAAGTCGCAGTACGCTTGGCATCTAGGGAATAAAACCATTGTTGGCAAGCATGCTCTAAGGAGAGAGGCAACATGGTAGGGAAAAGTGTTACGTCCAATCCCTTAAGAACCATGGTTGCAGAGAACGCCTTCAAATGGAATATTGGATTGTTAGTAGGCTTGAACTTTGGAATATCAGTAGTGGAGAACTTTTCAAGGAGCTTGTATTTCACATCCAAAGGAGTGGGAGGTTGTTCCACATAAGTGAAATCTTACTCATCTGTTCCTTCAATTTGTCAAGGGTAGAAACAGGAACCTTGTTTTGTTCCATGGTAGTGACCCAAATGGTAAGAGTTTTCATCATGGCAGACAGTGCCTCGATGGATTTGCTGATGTTCTCAATATCTGATCTTCCTTAGTGGCCATTGGAACAAACTTAAAACGGTTTGAATTAAGATGAGCGCTTCTTAGATCTAAGAGATTGTTGCGATGATGACTGGAACCGTATTAATCTACCCCTGGACCAAGTACTGAAAAAAAAAACAATTCGATTAATTGTTTGACTCATTGCTCAAGATAGGAAAGGAAGGGGAAAAAATGGACATTTGAAAACATATGAGAAAAAACTTCACTCGTTTTTTTATTATGACGAAAAAAAGGGGTGCATAAACCTAGTATATGATCATAAACGACCTGGTGCACGACTCGAGTCGGAAAATAAATAAATTGTGTGGACTATATTTGACTCGTGAGTGATTAAGTAATGTTATAAGACTCGTAGTATGATCGAATGGCTAGACATGTGAACAGTAACCAAAATGACTAATGCGAGGACCAAATTAGCACGGAAGACTAAAAAAAGCTGACTGGACTTATTCCCTGGGCACCGTGCCACGACGAACTGTACCGTGTCGCGGTACAACCTGCCGTGACACGACACTGATTACCGTGACGCGACACTTATTGCCGTGACGCGACATTTTTTCGTGGCGCGGTGATCAGTTCCAGGCGTTTTTGTGTTTTTTTTTTCAGTTTTATTTTATTTTAGTGTTTGCGCTAATTACTAAGTGAGTACGGTTCATTGGCATTAGTAAGTCATAAAATAAACCACCATAAACAAAGAAAACTCGTTAAGGTTAAGATCAAAATGATCACATATAGGGCACGTAGGCACAATTATGCAAAGAAGAGTTCGCAACCTAAGGTCAAGTTCTATGTTCCACTATGGTCAAGTTTATTTGGTGTCAAAGGGTACTATGGTTAAGAGTTTGGACGCGTTGGTAAGGCAGCCTCCCTTGAGGGTGTATACCAATGGGCGGCTTCGCGAGTTGATCATGAAATCGAACTCGAATCCATGGTTTGGGTGGATTTAATAACTCAGATGAACCCTTATTACCATGAGCGTTTTTAGGTTGATAGATTTGAAATCCCCCGGGGCTAAGACGTATGTAGAATACACACATTTTTTTTTCAGAAAAATAGAATGAAACTGACTGTGAGAAGATAAATAAAGCTACTGGAAAGATTTCAGGACTACCGCGACACGGAAAAATATATCGTGTCACGCTGCAGAACACCGCGAGCTGGTGCCCTGCATCGTGACACGGCATGCTCTGTCGTGGCGCGGCAGTCAGGAAATCTGACTAGTGCCTCTGTTTTCTTTGTTCACGGCCATGTTATCCAATTTTTCCTACGGGACAGACTTCAATACAACATTAAAAACATCTATACTATGAGAAAATGTCAAATTAATCACAAGAATACTTTTCAAGAATCTTTTAAGTCTCATCCACTCATCTTAATTAAATACCGATCACTCAAATCGATAAATAATCAAGAATCCTCCCCAGTGGAGTCGCCTAATTGTAGACGTCGTTTGAAGTGCGATTACCTTAGCATGTTGTGAATATGTTTGGCACTAATAGGAAGTGGGAATTGACATAATACGTTTAGGGACAAGGAAAGTAGGGAGCCACCAACAAGTTTTTAAGGAACTTGTAAACCGTTCACGGATCATAAAAGGCAACCACGAATAAAGGGACAACGATAGGCAACAACGATTAACCCGTGAAGGTTACACCCCATTCATAATCCATGAGATTACTAACTCCATATGGTTCGGAACCACGAAAGGAGGATCGGGGAGGATGGTACGAAATGAGTCATGGAGTCACATTCGCCCGTATTGGCCTCTACTCGATTCTTATAGTGAAAAGTGAAACCTGCAATCTCAAAGGCATACAAACAAAATATTAAATTCGCTCCAAACTATTACTAGGCTAAATTGGTTGAATATTAATGCACACATATAACTCTATAATATTGTGATCACTTGATTAAACAACAAAATTAAAAAGGAATCTAAACCGGTCGTCCAAATTATCTTAATAGTCGTGATTTTATGTTACATATTCCCTTTAACATGATAAACATTAATATTGGAAGCAATTCAACAATAAATTGTTAGTCAAATCAAATAATAATAATAATAATAATAATAATAATAATAATAATAATAATAATCATAATAATAATAATAATAATAATAATAATAATAATAATAATAGTAATAATAATAATAATAATAATAATAATAATAATAATAATAATAATAATAATAATAATAATAATAATAATAATAATCATCATGATACTAGCAATATTAAAATAAAATAAGTAATTAAATTAATTAATTACTCACATTTCGCGTGCTCCTTTAAATTGCTTTCACGCCTTGATTTAAGGACAAAACCTCGAGTGCTGTATGGACTCTTTAGAGTGCTTAGGGGAAGTATTATGGAAGAATAAAGTGGCTAGGGTTTAGGCTAAAGCAAGAGATAAAGAGAGAAGAGAATGATTGTCGGTGTAGAGGGAGAGAGAATAATTTTGGTGTCCCGAACTGTAGAAAGGAGGGGGTATTTATAGAGAAATTGAGTAGAGGGAACACACGGAACCCTAAAAAGATAAAACCCTAGTTTTGGGACGACACATAATACCGCGCCGCGGTGCAATAGCTGCCCTAAAATGACAATACGTGTGCAGGATTTACGTAGAAAAAACACGGGAAAATCCCGTGAAACGGCACATGTACCATGACACGGAAAAAAAATTCGTGACGCGGTAAAGTTCACTGTCGCGCGGCACATGGCGCCGTGTCACGGTGTACTGCTTTTCGAATGTGTCCAGATTCATAAACGCGTGAGGGAACGCGGAAAATACACAAAAAAAAAAAGCACCGTGACATGGTGTAGAACACTGTGTCACGGAAATGCGCACCGTGCCACGTCATCTTTTGCCGCGTCTTGGCATTTTAGTTGCTGCGCGGTAATTCCAGTTTTTTATGCGTTTTTAAAACTACGATAACTTTTGATCCGTAACTCGGAATATAGCATATAATATATCATTGTAAACCTTATCAAGTCTAATTTCCAAATCAGGTCAAAATCATTTGTATATTTTACGATATGGCTGTTTTAGTGAAAGGGTGTCGGTTTTGGGCCGAGTTTAGCATTTTGCTCATATCTTCTTCGTTTAAAATCGGAATTCGACTTATCATAAATTGTTGGAAAGCTTATTGAAATGCCTATCCAAAATAATAATAATTGGATCAAAATTATAGGGCTACAAAATCAGTTTCTCTTGGTTTAGTGATGTGCACCCAAAAAGTGGAAAGTAAGTTATGGTTTAGGGAAATGAGCTAGGAATTGAGTTGGTTTATGAACTGTATTGGGAAAGAATATGGATTTAAGCACTCCAAAGGTTAAATACTCAACCCGACCAATAATGACGGTGAAAGATTGTTCATCATCGGGTTTGGTTTCGGGGAGACATTTTTAGGTCTCTACAGCTCTCATTAATGGCATTCTCGTAATTTCGCCGTTTTCAAACTTTTTCTAGTTTTTCTTTTTAACTTTTAAGGCAATTTCATTTACTTTAAAACTGATTTCATTTACGTTTACTAAATTTTCATTTACTTTTGAGAAATAAGACTAGAAACTACTTTATAAAGTTAAAATATTACAAAAATGTCATTAATGACACGGGAAGCATGTGAGTCATCCGATTAACATGATCTAAGGGCCTAGATTAGTTCCTGGTTCTTATTTTAGCCTTGGTTATATATTTATATATATATAACCGGTCTTGCAGCCTGGCTACAAGACAACGACAATTGGCATTCTTGTTTTTCGGCAAGTGTCGCGCCACGTAGGAGGAGATAAACAGGTATTATTGTAACATATATAATGCTAAGTAAGCGTCTTTTGGATAGATTTTTTTAAGATAAAATTGTTGTGTAGAGTTGTAGGGAATATTTCAAGCATCCCATACTTGAGCCCCACTGTGATCATACACTTAAGCATGGTGGCATCCAAAGGGAAGGAAACTAGAGTAAAAGAGTATCCAACAAGTTTTAGGAACTTTTTAACCGTTCACATGGTGAAGGTTACTGTAGGAGTTTATAGGTACGAATGCGGAAAAAATGAATCATATTCATATAGCACATAATCCCAAGATCATGCATAAAACATAAAGAATTAGAATTAATACCTTTGTAGCGTGATTCCACGTGTGATCGAACAAGAACAAGGGAGATAAAGAACCTCAAACGTGATTCCTCTACTTGGTCCACAGGCACGGATTTAGACCTTCACTAATGCTAGTTAGTTGCAATTGAGCCCTTCAATTGACCTTCTATGGAGAAGAACGAGCAATGAACCAATCACGAACCACCACACCCGCCACTAGGGGTGGTCGGCCGTGAGTCCAAGGGGGGAAGAGAGAGAGCCGTAGGTTAGAGAGAGTGTGTGAGGGTTTTTGGGATTTCTGGTTGCTTGATTCACAATCAACTGTTAATTGTGTTGTGTCATACAACCCTAGGCATGGATCTTATTTATAGATCTCATCTCTAAATAAGAGTCCATGAAAAATCCCAAAACCTAACTCTAATCTAACTATGCTAGCCCAATCCAATTCATGATTAGTTACTTACTCATGAGGCCTATAAATGGGCTTCTAACTTGCTTAACCCAATACCTTTGTGTGTGACCTCATAGGATCCATTCTAGTGGGATTTGGACTATTTAACTAGCCCAAATATCATTGATCATAGTCTAGCAACAGATAATGACGACCCAAAGAACGAACTTATTATCTCCATAATAGTGATCCTTGATATATCTAGTAATTGCACTTATCAAAGAAAGAACTCCTTCAGTTACATTTCTTAAAGATCCAGGACATCGTTAACTCCAATAGGTCTGGAACCATGACTGGAAGTTCGGGGATGAAGGTGCAAATCCAACCTAAAAGAGATTGAACTTGCCCTAAAAAATAGACCTCTACTTTATTCTTCTCGTATTCATGTGCGCTTTCTGACTAACATGCAATTAATAGGTTAACCCTAAACCTGTTTAATCTATGTTTGTTGAATATTAATGCACAAACAAAACTATTATTGGCGATCACTTGAATTATAATCATATTAGCCTAAACAAGATTATTAATTGTCTTATTAAGCGTGATTACAAGTACACATTCCCTTTAAAACATGCATAAAAGGCGTGACCAAGAAATAACAATAAAAATAATATATCAAGGAACATAATAATCATCATTATAATAATCATATTAAAGCATAGTAATATTGTTAGCAAGATCCTAGGCATGATACTAACAAGATTAATAACAACCCTAGCATGTCACTTAACAATAAAGATCAATTAGCCCTAACATGATACTAACATGATTTTAGAAAAGAAATGGGAAGCATCATAATAATATACATGATATTAGAAATTTTAGTTATTACCCTAAACATGATACTAGAAAGCAATATAACATCCTAACATTATACTAGGAATCAACAAAATATTTAAGCATGATTTCTATATCAAAATAATAATAAAGCAATTAAAGTACTTACTTCAATGTAGGGCTGTTCATCGGTCCAAGACCGGACCGGACCGGACCAACCCGGATAAGACCGAAGACCGAAAATTAGAATTTTAAGAACCGAAGACCGGACCGATTAAGTTAGGACCGAACCCGGACCGGACCGAAAGAATCGGTCCAAAACCCGAACCGGACCATTTTGGACCGATTTAAGAATTTTTTTAAAAAGAATATTAATTTTTAATAAAGTCAAGGAAAACACAAAAAAAATATTGGAAAAACGATATTGTAACGTCATTTTTGCGTCTTTTTTTTTTATGTTTAGTGCAAAAAAACTTATAAAATTAAAGTATTCTAAGCTTATTAAGGATAATTTTAAACGTTATTTAAGGTTTCACGCATATTTTTTATAAAAAATTTGGTCCGGTCCAAAACCGGTTTTTATAGGGTTTTGGACCGGACCGGACCGAAGACCGGAAAAATGAATTTCAAGACCCGAAGACCGGACCGATTAATTCGGTTTGGTCCGGTCCGGGTTCGGCCCGGGGTGGTCCGGTCCATTTTTTCGGTCCGGACCGATTTATGAACACCCCTACTTCAATGCCTTGTACCTCTTTCTAATAACAAAATACACACGTTAGTAACTTCAAGGAAAAATATTAAAATAGTAAATCTAATCAAAGAATTGTAATAAGGTTTGGGACCAAACCCTCAGAAATTATCAACCTTTCACGTCTAGGGCGAAGGCAACCTCGAACTTGACTAGGTGTGTCTAAAGCTAATGAATGTGGAATTTTGTAAAAGGGAAGGTTTAGAAAAATAATAGAGAGAGAGAGAAATCTTCTAGCTTTTAGAGAGAGAGAGAAAGCTTCTAGCTTTTAGAGAGAGAATAGAGAGAGATGATTGTTGTGAATGATTAAAAACGGGGAGATACGACCCCTATTTATATAAAAAAATAGCTCGGAAACGATATAAAAGAGTTCGAGTCCTATTCGGAATAAAAGACCTCCTGTCATCAACGACAAGAATCAGCGCCATATGGCAGGAGCAGCGCCAGGCGACATGTATTAACGCCAGGGAACAGACCTGTCGTTTGGCGCTGGGATAGCTTTTTTGCGGATTTTGTTTTTATCATATCTTTTGATCCAAAAGTCCAAATAAGTCATATAATATGTCGTTGGAAAGCTCTTGAAGTCTACTTCCCAACCCAATTAGAATCATATTAAAATATTTTGTAGATAAAAGATATGGCCGAAATAGTGGAAGGGTGTCAGTTTTGGATAGAGTTTCGTATTCCTTTCATATCTTTTTCGTTATAGCTCGAAATTAATATTATAATATAGCATTAGAAAGATAATTTCAAGATCTATCCAACCATATAAGATTTGGATAAATATTATGAGGCTCAAAAATAATATCTGACTGTCAAAAAAAGGACTCTCAAAAAATGAAAGTTTTATTCAATTTCGAATTCTTTGATTCTATCTTTTCAAAAATGATAATTAAGATCTTTTAGAAACTCATAAAAGCTTCTAATAAATCCTAATTAATTTAGGAACAGGATTAAACCTTTGGACCCTCTACATGATCATTAGGTCGTAGGTAAAATTTGGTTTGGGCCTAGTTTAGTATTTTGGTCATAACTTCCTCATTATTCATCGAAATTGAGCTTATAATAAATCGTTGAAAAGTTCTTTTCGAGCCCGATCCAAATACACCATTATTGTACCCTTATCAAGGACCAAAACAAACTGGATTGGACATTTTCATAAATAGAGTGGAAGAAGAAACATTTTTGAAAACAGAAAGAGAGATATTTTAATAAAAACATCCACATCACTAGACTTTTCACACTTTTACTTCGTTCGATAATCAAATGACATGAAAGGTATTCATCACTGGGTTTGGTTTTAGGGAGACACATTTGGGTGTCTACAAGAGTTTTATTATCGATAGAATTCTAATATTTCATATACACAAAATTTAATCATAACTTTTAACAATTATCCTGCTACTCAATTCTATTTCCATGATCAGATTCGTTAAAAAGTTCTTTAAAATAAGATCCATTTATAATATATTTTTAATAAAAAAAAATAGAAAATCTGTAAAAATATGTTCAAATAAAAAAATTAATTTTATTTTGGTAATAATACTTTTATTGGTTCTATAGAAAATATTTAAGTGCAATAAAAAAATATCAAGTTTATATTAACATATATATATATATATATATATATATATATATATATATATATATATATATATATATATATATATATATATATATATATATATATATATATATATATATATATATATATTTATATTTATATACAAATAGAACGAACTACAAAAATTACACTATTATATAAATAAACAATATGATATCAATGTCTAAATATTTTACATTATCAAAATGAGTTATAAGATTGTATTTAACATTCAAGCTAAAAATTTTAGGACAATCCGGACATCGCCTTGGCATAAAACTAGTCATATAACTAATATATAAAGGTAAACTTTAACCCAGGTCACGAGCTATCGACACTTGACATTTCAACTTTTCACGAAGTGTCGCGCCACATTGGATAGATTTAAATTGACTTCATAAAATAAAAAAGTTAGTATAGAATTCTATATGGATAGAATTTTAGGATAAAATTGTTAATATAGAGTTTTATTTTTCGATAAAATATCAATATTTCAGATATACAAATTGAATTATAATTTTGTTCAAAAAAATTATTAGATTATAATACTAAAAAATTATCATATAAATTTATTTTTATATCTGTAGGGAATAAATTTCAAGCGTTAATCCCCTAGCTTGAACCCCAATGAGATCATACACTTAAGTACGGTGGCGTCAAAAAGGGAAGAAGATAGAGCAAAAGAGTCGCCAACAAGTTTTAGGAACTTGTAAACCGTTCACAGGGTGAAGGTTACACCCCTTAACGATCCAAGAGATCGTCAACTCCATAAGGTCTTGAACCAAATAAGGGTTCGGGGATGAAGGTACAAATCCAACCTAAAAGAGATTGAACCTGCCCTAATAATAGGCCTCTACTTTATTCTGATCGTATTCATGTGCGCTTTTTGACTAACATGCAATCAATAGGATTAACCCTAAACCTGTTTATCTATGTTGGTTGAATATAATGCACAAATAAATCTATTATTGGCGATCACTTGAATTATAATCATATTAACCCTAACAAGATTATTAATTATCTTATTAAGCGTGATTACAAGTACCAATTCCCTTTAAACATGCAAAAAGGGTGTGATCAAGCAATAACAATAAATAATATCAAGCAACACAATAATCATAAATATCATGATAATAACAATAATCATCATAATAATCAAAATAATAATTATAATCATAATCATAACAATAATCATCATAATAACAATCATATTAAAAATAATCATCATTATAACAATTATAATCATAAAATCATAAAGTATAATCATAATAATAATTATTATAGCAATAATAAAATTATAATCATAATCAAAACAATTATAAAAATAATCATAAATCATGTTAAAGCATAATAAAAATAGCAAGATCCTAGGCATGATACTAACAAGATTAATAACAAACCCTAGCATGTCACTAAGCATTAAAAACCAAATCTTTAACTCTAACATGATACTAACATGAATAAATATTAGGAAGAACATAAAAGGCATCATACTTTTAATCATACTTGATTTTAAAGTTACCCTAGGCATGATACTAGGAATATCATAATAACAATTTAAAACATGATTTCTACATCATAACATCAATAAAAACCATTAAAGTACTTACTTTGATGCCTCGTAACTCTTTCTAATAACAAAATACACACGTTAGTAACTTCAAGGAGAATATAAAACAAACAATTAAATTAAATAATAGAAAGAGAGATTAGGGACCAAACCCTCAGAAATTAAACCTTTCACGTCTAGGGCGAAGGCAACTTCGAATATGGCTAAGTGTTTCTAGATCTTGTGAATGCGAAATTTTGTATTTGAAAAGCAAGTTTAGAAAAAAGAGAGAGAAAGAGAGATGGTGAATGATTAAGGAAATCTTGATGAGAATTAGCGAATGTTTAAAGAGAATGAAAGAGAATTGAAAACTGGTTGTAGGTCCATGAAGACGGAGTTTTTAATACGTTATTTATAGAGAAATCAGCCAAAAAGATAAAATATCAAAACAGAGCATCAGGCGCACCTAAAACAGAGCTGGTGCCAGGCGCCAACACTAGCGCCAGGCGCCAGGCTTAGCGCCAGGCGCCAATGCCTGGTGTTAGGCGCTAATCCTGTTTTTGACGCGTTTTCTAAAATCAGATAAATTTTGCCGTACAGGAGGATAAAATCGTATCTTTTCCTCAAAAATGTTCTTTGATTTTAATTAAAACTCTGAAAAGTCAACGAAAGTCAATTTATCAATGCTAATTGAATTAGGAATGAAAAGAACCTTCTAGAAGACTCTAGAAGACTAAAACCATTCCTAATTGCATTAGGAATGATAAATCATATTAGGCCCTCCCCTAGATCATTGGGTCGTATATAAGGTTCAAACCAGGTCCAGTTTGGTATTTTGGGCATAACTTCCTCAATATTCATCGGAATTGGGCTTATAATATATCTTTGGAAAGCTCTTGTCAAGCCCCATCCAACTACACTACTATTGGACCCATATCATGGACCAACCAAACTGGATTGGCTGTTTTCTTAAAAAAAGTTTTCAAAAACAGAGAGAAAAAAAAAATTAAAACTATCCGCAACACTAAACTTTCCACACTTTCGCTTCATTCGATTATGATTCGACGTGAAAGGACTCATCACTGGGTTTGGTTTTGGGGAGACACAAATGGGTGTCTACAATATCATAATATTTTTAAGAGCGAAGGAAGTAATTCAAAGCGTAAAACATACGTTTATAATATATACTAATTGGTTAAAATAACATACTTCACAATCTAATATAATTTTATTACTATGTAGACCTGTCAATTAGAGTAAGGTCATGAGTCATTTCATATCAGGTCACTTCAGGCTATGAGTATAAAAATGTTCAACCCTTGCCCAAAGTTTTGGGTCCGAGTCAATCCAACAGGCTTTGAACATTTATTTTATTTCATTTATTTTTTTGCTAATTTTTAATTTTTTTAATTTATTAAAACGAACATTTCCATCAACATTACTATTAGTCATTACATGTCTACTAGATAGAAAATCGTCTCAAAATCTCATCAATTCCTAATGAATTTTGTATCAATGATATATTTTAAAATTTGATATAAAGATTAAAAATTTATCTTAAAATTCAATAAACAACCTGATCATCGCACTGGGCACAAATCTAAACTTTTTGCCAGGCTACAAGATAGCAACACTTGGGGTTCTAACTTTTCGCCAAGTGTCGTGTCGCGTTCAATAGATTTAGATAGACTATAGGATAAAAAAATAGTTTAGAATTCTATTTTTAATCAAATATGGATAGAATTTTAGGATAAAATTGTTAGTTTAGAGTTTTATTATTGATAAAGTACTAATATTCAGAGGTACAAATTGAATTATAATTTTATTTCGAAAAAAATTTAGATTATAATTCTCAAAATTATCATATAAATTTATTTTTTATATCATATTTCCTCTGATACACAAATATTGCAATAAAAATGAAATTTCTTTATTCCAAGGCACATTTTATATGTTAAATAATTATAATTATATGAGAGTAAAAATTCTAAAAAATTGCTATTATGAAAGTATTTTACGAGACGAATCTAACAAGACCGCACATGACTATAATTTACTTTACGTATAAATCATAATTTGTGGTCAAACAAGCATGATGAATAGTGCAAAAGTCTAATTGTTGCAATATTACTAGAATGGAGGAAATAATTTTTTTGGAGTAGAGGAAGTAAATAAAGGCGTAAAAAAACCCATTTATAATACTCTGTATATGCTAATCAGTCAAAATAACTTCACAATCTAATATAATTATAATTTTATTACTATGTAAACCTGTCAGTCAGAGTCAATTCATGAGTTATCTCGGATCGGGTCACTTCAGGTTACGGATCAAGAAATGTTCAACCCTTGCCTAAAGTTTAGGTTCAGGTCAACTCAACGGGCATCGAACATTTTTTTAATTTAATTTATTTTTTGCTAATTTTTTAAATTTATTTAATCGAATATTTTTACCAATATTATTATTATTTGTCATTACATACCTACTAGATAGCTAATCGTCACAACAGCACATTAATTACTAACTAATTTTGCATCAATGATTTATTTTAAAATTTGACCTACAGATAAAAAGTTTATGTTAAAATTCAATAAACTACCCGAGCATCGCACGGGGCACAAAACTAGTATAATAAAGCTAAACTTTTAGTCAGACCCCGAGACAGCGACAATTGGCATTTCAATTTTTCGCCAAGTGTCGCGCCACGTTGGATAGATTTAGATAAACTACATAGGATAAAAATTTAAGTTTAATTTTAAATTTTATTTTCAATTAAATTTGAATAGAATATTAGGATAAAATTATTAGTTTAAATTTTTATTTTCGATAAAATTCCAATATTCATATGTACAAATTGAATTATAAGTTTATTCAATTATAATCCTCAACCATTATCATACAAAATTTATTTTTTATATCATAATATTTTCGGCTGCAAAGGGAGTAGTTCAAAATGTGAAAAATCCATTTATAATATATTCCAATCGATTAAAATAATATACATCACAATCTAATACAAGTATAATTTTATTACTATTTAGGCATGTCAATTAGGGTTGGGTCATGGGTCATTTTGGATCGAATTACTTCAGGTTACAGGCCAAGTAATGTTCAACACTTGCCCAAAGTTTTGTTTAGGTCAACCCAACGGGCTTATTTATTTTGCTAAATTTTTAGATTGTTTTATGTATTTAATCGAACATGATTACCAACTTTATTATTAGTCATTATATACCTACTAGATTGCAAATCGTCACAAAAATACATAAATTCCTAACTAATTTTGTATCAATTACATATTTTAAAGTTCGACACATAGAATAAAAAATTTTCTTAAAATTTAATGAACGATCGCGCGAGCACAAAACTAGTATAATACGTAGTATAAAATTATTACATATTAGGAAAGTATATATTTTTCATATTGATATTAGGATTGAGTTAGTAAATATATAATATTATTCAAAAAAAAAAAGTTAGTAAATAATATCATTATAATATCTATAGGGATGTCAACTATGAGGCGATGCAAGGCCTGTTCTCATACGATTATTTTCAATTCAATTTAGTTGAGTTTAATTGAGTTTAGCTCTAATTATAAGTTCAGTTCAGATCAGTTGTTCAGCTCCTAATTTTTTTCTCTTATCAAATATTCAGTTCAGTTCAATTAAGTTCAGTTCAATTATGTTCAACTCTAATAAGTTCAGTTCAGTTAAGTTTAGTTCAGCTCATTTCAGTCAATGAGAACAGGTCCTCATTCATGAACAACTCATGAATAAACTTGGTCATTTAGTTAACTAGTAACAAGTCTAGCTCAAACAACTATTGTTCTCATTGCTTAAACTTAGCTAAACTGAACTGAATTGAACTTATTAGAGCTGAACTGAACTGAATATTTTATAAGAGAAGGAAATTAAAAATTGACTTAAACTGAATTGAACTTATTAGAGCTGACCTGAATTAAACTTATTAAAGCCAACCTGAACTGAACTGAAATGAACTTATTAAAGCTGAACTGAATTGAATCGAACTGAAAATAAACAGATGAGAACAGGGTCTTAGTACTCGATTCGTTTATATGCTTGTGAAGTTGTGAGCAATTCGTTCAAGTTCATGTATATGCTTGTTCTTGTTTGCTTATAAGCTCGTTGAAAACTAAGTCAAGCTAATCTTTTTTTTTTAAAATAAAATTTAAAAAATTGGCAATTATTTTGTTTTAGGCTATGAATTGTATCTTTAAGAAAGTTATCGAAAAAAAGAACATTACCCCAAATCAAATTTATATTATTGGAATTGGTTATTTTTAATAATTACAAATTTTTATATGTGGCTGCCCACATGGTGCGGCAAGGGTTACTTGTAGGGTGTTACTGGTTTTGTCAGGGGTTACTTGTAAGTATTACTTGTATTCTGGGGTTACTTGTATGGGTGTTACTGGTGTTGGTCGGGGTTACTTATAGGGTGTTACTGGTTTTGTCAGGGGTTACTTGTAGGTGTTACTTGTATTCTGGGGTTACTTGTATGGGTGTTACTGGTTTTGTCAGGTGTTACTTGTATTATAGGGTTACTTGTATGGCTGTTATTGGTTTTAATCAGGGGTTACTTGTAGGGTGTTACTGGTTTGGTATGAGATTTTGGTCTGGAGTTACTTAGAATACAAGTAACACATACAAGTAACCCCACGATACAAGTATCCAATACAAGTAACCTCGTAATACAAGTAACACCATACAAGTAACCCCAGAATACAAGTAACCCTAAAATACAAGTAACCGTGCCGCACCATATGGCTTGCCGCACTGAAGAACCTCTGTTTAATAATAGGATGTTTCTTAATTACTCATTGAAACTCGATATAGTTCGTTTATGAAGGCTCTATATTAAAGCTATTTATTAAATGAGCAAAAAAATAATAAGCAAATTACCCGGATGTACACGTGTATTTAACAAATTCTAGTATTAGGGTAGGGTTAATTATGATGGGCTCTGGTATTATTATCAAAGACAGAATTTATTATTAATTTTGTAGTACCAATAACGGTACGAGTACTAATTAAGGACTGAAGCAGCAAATCTAAAGAGAATATTGCATCAATTAAAAAATTCCTAATGCCACGGCAGTCTTAGAGCGAACCCAAAGAAAAAAAAATCCACCGACCTGGAAAAGAGGTGACACTAATTGACAGTGCAACAACCGATCTTAATTCCTAACTAGTCGTTGCACTCAAATTTCTGCACATACTTACTAATCCCATAATAAAATCAAACCCAAATACTCGAGTCAAATACTTAAACACGTACCCGATACAACAAGGTCAACAATGTATGTATGTACGTATCCGATCGAGTCGAGTCGGAGAGAGAAAGAGAAGGAAAGAGGGGCGTGTGGGAAGTAGCGTGATGAAGGCAAGTAGACAACTCAATACCCACACGAGATTCATTAAAAGCCCACCTCTTTTAATTTCTTTCCTTCTTCCTTCCCAACTTGCATATTTTTCCATTTTCTCTCTCCTCTCCCACTTGCCATTACTATATTCTCTACTCCTGCAACTTGCACTTCTTTTTCTTTTTTCTTTTTTTTGTTTTTTAAACATTTTCCTTAACCAGTAGTACAATCTTAAGAAATTAGGAGAGAGAAAATTTTTAGAAACAAACAAACTTTTCTACCATGCAACTTGCTCTTCTATCATTTCTTTATTCATTATATTTCTCATTTAAAATACCAACAAACTATTACATCACCAACAACCCAGTTGATCTTTAGATTATCAGTTTTCTTTTTTTTCTTTGCATTATTATATTTTTCAAAAAAAAAAAAAAAAAAAAAAAAAAAAAAAAAAAAATTAGTGCAAGTTGCAACAAAGAACGAAAGAAGATGACCCTTCTGATTCTTCTTCAATACCCCATTCCCACCTTTCACGTTATTGTTTTCTTTCCTTATTTCTTTATTGCAATTGGTTTACTTCTAGATAATATTATCTATCACGCCCTTTCGATCTTTTTGACGCATATTCTCTAACTAAAACAACCTCTTCTATACTTATCTTTTTTATTTATTTTCTACCTTTCCATGCATGCGGCGTTCGCTATCTTTTATTCCATATCCCGTCTCTATAACATATGTGACAATTAATTTCAGACGGAGCATATATATATACATATGAAGTACCAAGGTATTATTCTTATTATTATTATTAGATATAAAAGTTTAATTATGCACATGTGGAGGGAAGTAGTAGATGTTGTGAAGAGACAAATTAAATGAGCTGGAAATTATAATTAGATAAAATGATAATTATAATACTAGTGGGAGTTAGTAGTGATATTAAGCATTGTTGCTATTTGCATCACATGCACTCAAAGCATATACGATCTCTTTTAACATGATCTATCAAATTCTTTAAGCAATTGGGTATTTCCACTAATTTTATTTTGTTATTGCTATTATTAGTTGAGAAGCAACTAGAGTTAAATACATAATGGTGAAGTAAGCTAAGCATCCTTTTTGTTTTATTAATTATTTCCACTAAAAAGTGTACAATGTACCTATGAAATAAGTAATAAATTGCATTTCATAAGCTACCAACTTTACTATTTACAGGAGCAACCTTACAAACCTTCCAACCTCCCTAAATAGGTTAAAAACCAAACTACACTAGATAAAATCGAAAATGTACATACCAACTTACGACCATATAATCACACATCAATACACTACGAAATCAAACATAAAATAATACAAGTACTTCATAATATCACAAATTAAACATGATACATACGAAGTACGAAGTATTTTTGAAATACGACTACAACAAACTATGAATTGAACTATGTATTGTGATTAACATTATATACCTCCTCAAGAATCCAAGAGATTAAAATCATTTTACAAAAAAATTATAACAGTTATTTGTTCATAAAAATCATGTATTTTCTGACATATGCAACCAAATTAAGCTGTGATCCTCATGCCGTAACCCCGCCCATACTTGTAATAATTTGGATCTCTATCCACACCCGGATTATTGAGAAGCTGTTGGTGGTGCAATGACCAAAAAATCCAAATTGCCCATAAAATTTTTAATATATATATATTTATCCATTTTAAGATATTCATAATAATAAAAATAATAATGCTAACTCCACAACTTCAATTTCCAACCAAGAAATCAATAAACAATAGTCCCCACTTTGAATCTCTTTCATTCATTCATTTGATTCAATTCAATTCCACAACCTAGCATCAGAATGTACATTTGTGTTGAATTGAATTGAATTTCAATATACACATGTATAATTAAACTCGAAATCGAAATTTGTAGTAACCTACATTTTTTGTCTAAATTCGTAACATAATGTAAAATTTTCCCTAAATGAATTAAAATCTAATTTATTCATTCTAGAATTGTAAGCATGAGAATAGAAGAGAGTATGTACAAATTTGAGCTTACCCTAACTAAAAGGTAAACATAATACGAGTAATCGAAAATTGACGAAAGCATGAACCCCAAAATCAAAAGGCATGCATCAAAGAAATACATTAAAGAAAAAAGGAAGAAAGAAATTAAGTACAACAAAAACTAGAGCTATGTTCTATGTATCATCAATCTTTGTTTTTTGACAAATTCAAAAATTGGGAATAAAAGGGGTAAATTATAAGAGCTTAAATTTGTACTCCGATCAACAACACAAAAAAAAAAATTATATATCATCATCAGTTCATCACCCCATTTGGTTGTCGAAAACGCTGTCGATCGATTGTCATTTGTTTTTCATTTCAATTCCTCGAGATTATAATACACCAAAGTCTCTCATCAAGACGGAGCTTCAATTCCTCGAGATCGCATTTGATGGTGGTACCATATCATATCAAAAGTTGTGAGAGAAAAATTAAAAGAAAAAAAAAAAAACCTAATTAAAATTTTAAGATCCGGAGGAATTCTTCTTGTCATCTCTCCCTCTTCCTTCGGCGATCTGAGCCAACGATTGAAGATTGCACCGAACAATTGTATCAACAAACACGCATGTCTCCTCTTTCGTGTTCCCCGCCGGCGTATCCACCACGTATGATTCGACGACAAGGGTAGATTCTTCGCCGGTATCGCCGACCGCCGGGTGCAACGACGTGACCGACTGGTAGTTAGAGAGGCGGTGGTCCCCACCAACGACGGAGAAGGAGATGACGTGGCGGTGGTCGTCGAGGATCTCGAGCCGTTCATCGGAGGTAGCGGCGGGAAGACCGGAGACGACGCGAACACGGCGGAGAGTGCCGACGTCACCGTTACCGGAGATGACGTCACAGCTCCGAACGAAGTGTTTGTAGAGTTGAGGAGCGTCGAAGCGGCGGACGACGGACCAGACGGTGGAGACAGGGGCGGAGATCTCTTGGACGACGGCGGAGGAGCACTGGTGAGAGTTGACGGATTGAGCGTGGTAGCGAACGACGTCGTCGGGGACTTCGAAACCCGGGGGAGATAACGGCGGAATAGAGAGGGGTTTTGGGTGGAGGTGGGAGAATGGTGAGGTGGTGGTGGGGTGGGTGTTGGTGGTGATACGGTGGAGTAGTACGGATGATTTGGGCATTTTTGTAATTTTACTTTTGATTGAAATTAAATTTAAATGTTTGTTTATGGAAAGTGGTGGTGAAAATGAGATTACTACTTTTGGATTTGAGGAAGAGAGAGAATTTGGAGAATTTGGGGTGGGAAGGAAATAAGGAATGGACTTTTTTTTGGGGGGGTTGGGGGTATATATATGAGAGAGGATGGTCACTTTCTTCTAGCTTTTGATTTTTTAAAAAAGAAAATATAATTGGATGGTATGGTAACGGGAAAACGAGTTGTGTGTTGTTGTTGGTTAGATTTTTCCTTTTGTTATGGGTAAATTGCTATATTTTGTTTTATAACAATATAATTATGGTTAGATGTAATATAGGGGGGTTTTAAAATAGGGTGATTGGACAAAATCAAACTTGTTTTATGGGATGGATGGTATTTTGTGGTGATGAGAGTTTTGGGAATGGGATCGTATGGTGGGATGAGGAGTCGAAGTTAACTCTTGTATTACCTATATTTAGTGGTTGTTTTTTTGTTATTAGATTTAGGAAATACAAAGTATTACCGTATATTACTTTATTCATCCCTATTTGTTTGTTCATTTGTAGATCTATGAGAATTCATGGTCAAAGTTTATAAATTTTGACCCAAAAAATTAATATGAGACAATCTTTAAGCGATGAAAGCAAGGGCGTTTAAGTGGGGAGTTGATCTTGAAACCTCTCTCACCATGCAAAACTCAAACTACCAACTAAGCTACCATTGACAACTTATTCTCACTACAAGAATCAGGTCAAATAACGATGGACTAGTTCTGACGGACCCGAAATTCCGTCGAAAAAATCGATATTTCCGACGGATAATTCCGACGAATTAAAAAAGTCCGTCGGAATTTTCCGACGGAAAATAAATCCGTCGGAAATCCGTCGGAATTTTCCGACGGAAAATAAATCCGTCGAAAAAAGTGGACATTCCGACGGAATATTCCGTCGGAGAAGGTCAGTTCCGACGGAAAAATATTCCGTCGGAAATTTCCGATGGATAAATCCGTCGGAACATGTAATTTAAAAAAAAAAAGGAAAAGCAAAATATATATTTAATTCTAACCCTAAACACCTCATTATATTTCCGCCGCTTTTTTTTCCCCCTTACTTTTGTTTCCTCTTCTTTCTCTCTCCTCAACCTTCCTCCTTTCCTTTCTTCTCTTTCTCTCTCCTCATCCCCTTCGTCCTTCAGCCCTTCACTCGTCTTCTCTTTCCTCTCTTTCTCTCTCCTCATCCCTCCTTTCCTCTTTCACCCCCTACCACCATCAACAACAACAACACCATAATCACCGTCGCAACTCCTCTTTCACCCCCTACCACCATCAACAACAACAACACCATAATCACCGTCACAACTCCTCTTTCACCCCCTACCACCATCAACAACAACAACACCATAATCACCGTCGCAACTCCTCTTTCACCCCATGTCACCATCAATAACAACAACACCATAACCACCGTCGCAACATACAACGACGACTACAACAACACCGGCGACAAGCCGACCACAACAACAACGGCGACCAAAAGAAGGACTACCACATGCGCATAGATCTAGTTAATTTTCTATGTAATTGTAATGTTAATTTATAAATTTAATTAAATAATTGTATAATTATATATTTCCTTTAATTTTTGTTGTTTAATTATTGTTTTTGTGAATTTTCTTTATGAAATTCTTGTTAAATATGTAGATCTATTGGTTTTGATTTATTTGTGTGGCGTTTTTCGATTTTATTGTCTCAATTTTCGCATTTTTGGGTTGATTTTCGATTATTTGGGTTATTTTCGGTTTTTTTTTCTAAGTTTTGTGTTTTTGGGGTTTATTTTTATTGTGGTGGTGTCGGTGGTGGTGTTTGAAGGTGGGAAGGGGCTGGTGTGGCCGTGTGGGTGTCGATGGCGGTGTTCGAAGGTGGAATAGGGGTTGGCATGGGTGTCGGTGGCGGTGTTCGAAGGTGGAATAGGGGTTGGTGTGGGTGTCGGTGGAGGTGTTTGAAGATGGGATAGGGGCTGGTGTGGGTGTCGGTGGTGGTGTTTGAAGATGGGATAGGGGCTGGTGTGGGTGTCGGTGGTGGTGTTTGAAGGTGGGATAGGGGCTGGTGTGGGTGTCGTTGGTGGTGTTTGAATGTGGGATAGGGGCTAGTGTGTGGTTGTAGTTGGTGTCGGTGTGTAGTGGTGCGGGGTGGTTGATGTTGATGTGGGTTGGTGGTGGGGTGGGGAGGCTTTTTTTTTGTTTTTTTAAAATAATTTTCCGACGGACTTTCCGTCGCAACATACCGAAAGAATACAGTCCGTCGGACACTTGCGATGGACTTTCTCGGGCCTGAAAATATTTTCCGGCGGACTGAATTCCGTCGGAACAGTGTTTTCGACGGAAATTCCGTTGGAAAAGGCCCATTTTCCTACAAATGATATTCCGACAACTAGTTCCGACGGAATTTCCGTCGAAAACGTGTTTTCAGAATAAAAACAGCGTGTTTCCGACGGAAATTTTCCGTCGTTATTTGACTGTTTTCTAGTAGTGTCTATTAGCTAAATATTTACTATTTATTAGTTTCTTATAGGGGCCAAACCACAAAATATACAAATCATCTGTTGGGCCACGAGGGGCCGGGCCTCCATCCAGCCCCCCTGGCTCTGCCCCTGGATGAAAGGAGTATCAAACGAACTAAGAAAATAATCTCATTCGTTAATTAAATAAAGTTTTATTTTACTCTCTTTGTTTTTTTAAGTGACACAATACCAGGCATGTTAATACATACGTTTGACACAAAATAATCTCATTCGTTCAATAAAGTTTATTAATTGTGTATTAGTTTAAAATTCATAAAATTCATAAACTATATGCATTAAGACTAACCCAACAATATATTATACAACAAGTACATTAGGTTCGTTATTATTACATATGGATAATTTAAGTCATCCCTAATCTGTAAATAGTGTAAAAAGTCAAAATGTTATTTAAAATTCTAACTTAAGGCATGTTTTGAATTGAACTGAGCTGAGCTGAATTGAACTAAAGTGAATTGATTGGAGCTTAGCTGAACTAAACTGAACTGAATGGAGGTGAAATGAATTGTTTATGAGATAAGGAAATTAGGAACTGAACTGAAATTAAGCTGAAGAGGACAAACCCTTATATAGAATCAAATAAGCTCTTAAGTAAAACTTATTAAATCCATTTGTAACTCATTCTTGAAAGTTATCTAATTTTATCTAAACTCATAACTTCGTATTTCTTAAGGTAAAAAGAATGCACTAAAATCTCTTTTCACATATCCTAAATAAGGGTGTAAATGAGCTGAGCTGAGCTGAGTATTATCTTGTTCATGTTCAAGTTCATTTAAGTTAGGCAAGTTCGAGCACGATGCCAAGCTTTCAAGCGAGCTCAAAAATCTGTTCAAGCTCGACTCATTTAGTACACTATATGTTCGCGAACGGCTCATTTATTAAACGTGTTGATAATTAAAAAAGCATTTCATTAACGAACTTAGTAATAAAGGAGCTTCTCTAATAAATGAGTTTTGTACTTTTGACGTTTAAAAATCTCAAAATTAGCGTAATAAGTAAATCCTAACTATAAACCTAAGAATTATATTAACAATTGTGAATAAATCAATAATTCATAAATATAAATAAACGAGTATTTCGCAAACATAAATAAATAAATAAACGATGAGTTGTTCATGAAATTATTTGAACGAGCATATTTATGTTCGTGTTCAATCTCAATTATTAAACGAACTTTAAGATTGTTCAAGCTCAACTCATTTATCAAATAAACAAATATAAAAGAGCTTCAACCAAACTCGCACCCGAGCATTTTATTGATCGGCTTGGTTCATTTACACCCCTAATCCTAAAGTAATAATTTCTTAGCGGTCATTTCACACTTCCTGTTTAGAGACTCTAATCTCCAATATAAAAGCACTAAAGAACCCTTAAATATAAAATTATTATTATGCGTAATTAAAAAACAAGTGGACATTTAATAAAAAATGTAGAATTAGGAAATTGAATATTCAGTAGAATAAAACCCAAGTTGAAGGTTCTGACTTCTGATAACTTAATTTAAGCTGACATTTCCTCTATAATTTCATTGCATGAGATGAGGGTGCCGCATATGATAAAGAATTCTAGTCTAATCTTCACGCGTTTAGCAGCCAATGTCAACTAAAGTCTTGCTACTATCTTCATCGATGTGATTCTTATTTTATACTTCAATTGGAACTTTTTACTCCAATAGGACCCATAATTTTATTTCATCTTAGGATTTACACTAAAGTGTTGTTTCATTAAATTCATTTTTGAAGATAATATAAATATTTGTTTTGTTTTGTATTGTGTTGGAATCGCTATATTATACTCTATAATTGTTACGAGTAACAATTATTTATTTCCGTATCATTTAGGGTCTATTCACTTTAGCTTAATTTCAGTTCAGTTCAATTCAGCTCAATTCAGTTCAGTTTAGTTCATTTCATTTCATTCTCTCATAAAATTCATTTCATCTCTATTCAGTTCAATTCAGTTCAGTAAATAAACAGATCCTTAATATAAAAGTTATTTAGATGACTTATTATTTGAAGAATGTGCTTTGTAATGTATGTACTCTGTATGAGGTAAACGAGAAGTGGAGAGAGAAATAATATGACCACTAGATTAGTTTCGTGTGATGCACGATTAGAACAAGTAAATTTTTAAAAAATTTGTTTATATTTTCATACCAAAATTAAAAACAAAAAAAAAAATCCCAAAATAAATAATGTACCAAATATTAAAAATAAAATTTAGAGTTCACATAAAAATTGAATAATAAAAGGGCTACGTGAGGAAGAAAAATTAAATTATTATTATTAGATGGATAGACTATTTTCGAAAATTGATACTAATAATAAAATAGCTTATCAGAATTTTAATTAAATTAAATAAAAAATAACGATGACATCATTTATAGTTTTGGAGGGAAAATTTTTAATGACGATCTGACACGTGTCTAGTTTTAGGAAAGGATGATGTAAGTGGTTGCTACTTTAGTATTAGTTATAGATTATATGAATTAATTAGAAAATGGGGTGATATTTTAAGAATGGGTTAAAAAGAAAATGAGGTTAGATTTTATGGACTATCTAAAATTTAAAGAGAAATAATACAATTGGGCGTTTCATAATAGGTTAGTTGTAAACATTCTTATGTGTATTAATATTAGATGCGAATAATACCATAGTAGGGTTAAAGAGTAAACAGTCTTACACTAAAAAAATCGATTCATAATGTTGGCGTAATACGGAATATTATTAAAATTTATTCTTGGAACCCTATATAATTAACATTAATATATATCCTACTAAAGTTTATAATACTTCTTACGAGTATATTATAGATTAATTGTAATCATTGATCGACGAAGACCCCGAACATGCACTGTACTGAAATTATATAATAATAACAAGACTTAATTTATATCTTATAGGTACTTCTTATCAAGAAATTGGTATGCTATATTTTATTTGCAATTAGGCAACCATATATAGTGTTAATCTAATGCTACTTGCAATCTTTCTGTAATTAATTAATTATTAAGAAACGGCATTGAGTATGTCACAAAATGGATAGTCAACAAAAATTATAGGTTGGAATGCTTTAATTTTTAATTTAATCCTTTAATTCTAAATTACTACTTGTCTATCAACTTCCAATTTATTAGTTTATTTTGTAATTTGTCCTCCTTAATGTCTATTAGCTTCCTTGATCGGACATTCGGACCATTTTCATTATTTCCCCCCTAAAACTAAATTTATAGTGTACTAAAATTGAACCCAATTTTCCTTCAAAAAAAAAAAAAAAAAACAAAAATAAAAATAGTTTGAAACCAGTATAATTTGTTAAGTCTATTATTATTTGAAAGTTTTGAACCCAATTCATTTATTAATTTGTTAAGTCTATTATTATTTGAATATTTTCTTACTTGTTATCCTCTTGGTTAATATGCACTCCCTCCATCCCATAATCTATCTATTAACTACTACTAAAACAGAAGATGATGACATCATTACTGCCCACGTGTCATTATCTTAATAAAAAAATTTCCGCCTAAATGCAATGATGATGTCATTTTTTTTCTTTTTAGAGTTATCCTATTTAACATTTTTGAAATTTAAATATTAAAAGCTTCTATCTCACAACTAAAACCTATCAATTTATTAAAGGAAATTGAAACAATTTTTAATAACACACTAATAAACGATCTCCTATATTGAACTATGAATTAGACGGCGTCGAACAGATACTATATCATAGTTTTGATGAAAATAAAATATTTTAAATTACAAAATGTACGTAATTCTTATTTATATTCATGTATAATAGCGATTTATTACTAAAATGACAATTAAAAATAGGTTTTATATAAATCGTGCATCGCACGGGTTCTAACCTAGTATTATTTCTATTTTCCTATTTTGGAGATCTAAAATATTATTCTTATTTCTATTTTTAGATGGTATGTAAATACCATTATACCCTCACTTTTTTAACTTAGTTAATTGTACTACCTAAATTACCCTTGAATTTTGCACATGCCTTGTACTTTTTTCCCACTTTTTCTCTCTAACTTTTGTCTATAATTATACTTTTCACTTTTTTTAATGTACTCCGTCCGCTTTTTCCTCGTATTTCCTAAATCTCGTGAAAAAAACACAAATAAGAACTATATTATGAAACGGATGAGGTTTATATTTTTTTCCTCAGCACTTACTAATGATAAATAAATTGGTCAATTATAGACAAAGTCATAGAGATAGCTTACATAGCTAGACATACAAAGTTTAGGCTAATTAACTAATCACATCTTTTATAGCAACTATTTGCATTACTAAAACAAGTGTAGCTCAAAATCCTCCTACAATTTGCCCAAAGCATGTCAACAACTCGATCAACCTATATAAAACACTAGGTTAAACTGCGTGCAATCGGATATAGATGTTGATAATTATAATAAAAATATAATAATTATATATATAAATATAGAATCGATTGATTATGTAATAAAACACATGAAATAAATTAAAACTGTAAAAACATGTGAAATAACATTTAATATGTAATAGTTATAATGTATACTTTGATATTTTAGAAAGTTTACTTAAGATTTTATAAAATAAAAGTCATAATCTAAATGCAGTCTTATTTTAATTAATATAATATCTCTTTTTCATAGAAAATAATTTTGGAGGGAAATGTTTTATTAGTCTAATACCAAGTGTCTCGTTAGATTTGCTTTTAGTAGTATTTAATTGATTAATCGATGATTTTTAATATGAAATTTGAGCCGATAAAGTCTGATTTAAGTGTTAATTAAACTGTTAATGAAATGACACTACAAAAATTAGATATGCCTAGTTGCATTTGGCCTTAGCATACACAAATTGACATATCATATACGATATACCACATGTCCAAAATGTACCCCTTGCAATCAACACTTAAGGGTGCATGGGACTTGGCCATCCTATAGTATGCTTTTCAGTTTTCACTATATCTAAACCCAATATATTAATTACATAACGATAAGATTGTATTCGATTACTTTCTTGTTTGTTATTTGCATCCTATAAGGCACACAATAACATTAATTGGAGATACAATAGGCGATTAAGCAAATTTTACTTCTCATATGATTGTTGGCTAAATTTGACTAGTGATCGAGTATAAGTTCGAAAGGATTCATGAGTTGCAATGACTTATAATCTGCTAATCATTATTATAGTAAAAATTAGAGGTATCAATTCAAAAACCGCGTTGAGTTAATCGGTCCAGATAAGGCTTTTGAATCACGCTAAATCTTTGTGTCCACATAGGTCGAATCAATTTCAAATTAAGTTGGATGTAGTTAGAGTTTGAGTCATGCCAAATCTTTGTGTCTACACAGGTCGAATTCTAGATTAAATCAGTTTCAAAATAAGTTGGATTTAGTTAGAATTTGAGTCATGTTAAATCTTTGTGTCCATACATATTGAATTCTATACCAAAATAATTTTGACTTAGGTTGTATCTAATCAGTTTAACACTTGTAAACAAGTAAGCATAAATTATAAATTAACATTTGTATATTCTAAGAACATACAAAAAACATGACATAGTAAATTGGTTTGAACAATTAATTGACTAAATTTGTTTTGAAGGTAAAATACAACATTAAAGTGAGTTGTGCTCTAGTGCCGTAGTAGTGCGTGATTAGGATATGGATAGGATTGAAAATATGAGGGATCTTAGGTTTGAATTACACAAGACCTAACTACTATATACAATACTGTATGAGTGAGTGAACAAAGTCTGACGAAAAGTTTTTGTTATGCATTATGTTCTATAGGGGTAAATTTGTAGGAGCCCCCAAATTTGGTGACATAACTTTTTTCTTTGAGACAAATTTGTTGACATAACTTGGCCAAAATATACTTGGCGCTCTTGTTGGCTAATTGGCCTAAATATATTGTTGAAAAAGATGATGCTCTTGGCATTGTTTCCAAGACAATTGTAATAATCCTTGCATGCACTGCCTTTGTTTTTAAAAATTCGATCAGTTAGGTTATGTTTAGAACAATAAGTTCAGTTTAGAAAAATATAAGTTTAAAAAGTTTTGATAAAGATTAATAGGGATTATTTAAGATTAATAAATAATTAAAATAAATAATAATATCAGATAAGTTCAAATAAATAATAATCAGGTGAATAAAATTCAACATTATACTGAAGTAAACTACTCTGATTTTATGATAATACTACCTCCATTTCTATTGTATTTCTTATACTTCGTATAAAATATTCATACATTGCAAGTAATAACAAATAAAAGTGATAAATACAAAATTCTTTTGTTTTGTGATTGAGATATTTTCAAGTAAGAAAAAACCTAAAGAGTAATAGAACCAAAAGTGGAAGCTATTTATCAGTTTTGTATGCCAAATTCGCCGACATCTCTTGGTTTCGTCTGTTAGCCTAAGGCCATGAGGATACCGCAATTGTGTAATAGTAATCCTCACTCTACGTGTTGTTTAGCAGCGCATGTCGACTCCATCTTCAATAATCTTTGTATTTGAATACCAACATTTTATGTCATTTTTTGGCTTAGTGCAATAATGCCAACAGTGTTTCAGGCCACTTTAGTCTCATCTCCAAAGCGATGTTTGCTAGAACTCATATATCTCCCTTCGTTTCATTATAATTGCAACACTTTTTTTTTTCATGTCTGTTTCATAATAATTACAACACTTTCTTATTTGGTAAGTATTCACTATTACTTTATTATTTCTTTCTCCTACCAAATCCACTTATACTTTTTTATTTTAATTATTATTTTTTCTCTCCTATTTAGGGATGGACCTATTAAGGGGTCTGGGTGGCACTGGCTCCACCAAAAATTGTGTGTGTGTCTGTGTTTTTTTTTTTAAAACATTTAGATAAAGGTGTAAATTTATAAGTTAAGTACAACTGTACTTTAATGCAATAAATAACATTAAATTAGCATTTGTTGGGTTTCGTGATGTCCAACATCAAGCAGAAGGAAACCCGCCCAAACTCCGCACACAAATTAAAGTAAACATAATCACATGATTAACAAGAAGAGAGAGAAAGAATTATTATCCTTGTAGCGTGCTTCGCTCTAACCAAGAGCTTGGACATGAACGCGTAGAGTCCCATAAATGCGCGGACCCGAACCGAGCCGGCCCTTACCCTGATGCTTAGTCAGGGCTAGACCAAGAAAGTACTTAGAGTATTAAAACGAAGGTATTCTCGCATTTGGAGATGCCTTCAAGTTCACAACTCAAGTGCTCTTTCCTAATGCCAAATGAGTGGTATTATACGGAAATGAGCCCTTGACTTCTAATCTCCCATCAATGTTGGAAAGTTGGTAAAAAGGCAAAATACAATTTAATTTAATTCAAAATCAAATTAAAATAAAGCCAAGTGGATCAACAAACAACAAGTGACAAGTGAAGAGCAAGGGGTTAGGTGAAGACCACAAGGGGGGAACCACCCTCCCCTTGCTCCCCAAGTAAACCGGGTTCCCATCTCTCGGCCTCTCACCACGCGCCAGCTGGCGTGGCTAGCCTTGGGTTACGTTACAGGTGGCCTGGCCCCTCAGCTGATCCTGCCAGCTCGTCACGCCAGCACACACGGCCCAGCACGCTTGCGAGTTGCTGGGCGTGTGCTGCTAGCAGCAGCTAGCGAGGCCCTACGAGCTTTGCTAGCGTTGCTAGCACGCATAGCGCGTGCCAGCGGTACTAGCCATGATGTGCCGGTTGCTAGCATGCGCACACTGCTAGCATAGCTGAGCATGGTGCTGCTGCCCAGCTAGCATGTATGTACTTGCAGCCATGCCTTATACGCTAGCAGCCTATGCTAGCAATATTGCCCTAGTCCTTGAATGGCTCGGGCACTCCGAGGCTAGGGTTATATTTGTGACTTGTTGTTTGCTTGATTTTTCGTCTCGTTGATTCCTAAATTCGAATCGACTTACGACACTTGGCTTTGATGCTTAAAGTTCGGAATTCGACGTCTTTGTTCGTAACACTCTTAGACTCATTTAATCCTTTAAAATTAATCCGTCGTTTCGGTTAAGTTACTCGATTGGATGTGACCCGAAAGGTTCAGTCAAGATTAAGTTGTAATGCACTACTAGAAAACAGACCATTTCCAACGGAACTTTTCCGTCGGAAACACCCTGAAATTCGTCGGAAATAGCGTTTCCAACGGAATTCCGTCGGAAATGGTTGTCGGAAACGGGGTTGTAGGAAAAATCACTATTTCCATCGGAAACACTTTTTTGACGGATTTTTCCCTCGAAAAGGGGTTTTCAGGTGCCAGAAAAATCCGTCGCAAATTCCGACGGATTCACTTCCGTTGGAAAGTTACGACGGAATTTCCGTCGGAAAATTCTTTAGCGAAATTAAAAAAACGTCGCGCCACCACCGGCACGACGTATCACCGCCTCAAACCACCACAACCCATTACCCTTACCACGACTTAACCCGCCACTACCCACCACCCGAACCTAGAAATAAAAGAAAAAAAAAATCTGCCACGACTTAACCCACCACCGAACCCACCCCACGTAACCAAACCCACCACCCACCACTAGACCCACCCCACTTAACCAAACCACCACCCACCACTCGAACCCACCACCCACCACCCGAACCCACCCCACACTACTACAAAACTTGAAAAAGTGACCCCCAATTACAGACCCGTTATTTGACTAACGGGTTTATTTGATATAAGAGATCCAATATCAATTATAACGGGTCTCTTATATGTGGGAGGAAAAATACAAAGAGATAAGAGACCCGTTGTCAAATTTAACGGGTCTCTTATGCAAAAAAAATGCCCCTTTTATTTCGTACTTGAAACTCATTCCATTGCAATTTATTTAATCATTCTCCCTCTTCAAACCCTAACTCTAAATTAAAACCCTCATCTTCTCTTTGAATCCGATACGCCGTCACTCCTCTTCCTTTGCTTCCTGCCTTCCTCCATTAATTTAAAACACTCTATTTCTTTATCCTCTCATTTTTCTCACATTTTAGAAAGATAATACCAAGATATGGTAAAAAAAAGCCATAAGAAGCAATATCAATACTACCGGCACTCATCGTTTTCAACTGCAAAAATATCTTCATTTTTTTCTGGTAATTTATTTGGATTTCGTTTTGCTTTTTTTTTTTTTTTTTTTTTTATATATATATATAATTGGGAAGGTATTATTTCTTATGGAAATTAGATCTTCAAGGTTTTGACAAAAATTTCATCCTACTTTATCTCTAGATAAATTGTATCCATGGTTTTTGTCATAGTGCCGATCGAGTAATTACTTATACAATTAGTCACCATTGTTATTGTCGATATTTTGTTGCAAGTTTCTTTGATTGATTGGATGTTAATTGAGAAGAACATACATGCAGAGTACTGATTTCATGGTTGCAATAATTTTATGCTTTTATAAATTGGTTTTATTGTGGCCTCTAGTTGCTATTAAAGTTGTGATTTTTTTCAATAATTTTGGTGCATCTCCTATTTTCCTTGTTTTTTATTTATCGAATGTTTTGCATAACTTTTATGGTATATTTCTTAATTATAATTGTTCTTTTTTTTGTTTTGTTTTTGTTTTGTCAGATATTGATTTCATCTCACAAAATTAACAAACGAAGAGAGAGAATGTGGTCATTTGGAGTACTCAACTACTCAAGCCTTAATGTAATTACAATTGTGAATTTTAGTAACTTAAATTTATTATTATTTTTTTTTGTTTATTTGCTACGAGTAGGATTGTATGTTGGTTTAATTGTATCAAATCAACTTTAGTTTAGCCCATTATTATTCTATTGTTCTTCAAGTGTAACTTACTATACTTCCAGTAGTATGAAATTTGAGCCAAATGCAATTCGTATAAAGCATAGAATACGAAAATTTCAAAATTAAAATGCAAACAATTTAAACCAAAACCAATTTATTTTTTTTTAAAAAATATTGAGAGCAAACAGACCAATTAAGTGTATGATAGATCTGTTTGATACCCACTAAACATACCCTATCTCTCAAATAACGGGTCTCTTTCCCTTCAAAACTATCAATCTCAAAACATATATGAAAGATCTGGTATCACTAACAACGGGTCTTTTTGTCCTCATAAACAGACCCCCTTTAATGGACGGGTCTCTTTATCAAAGAGACCCCTGAGATAGAGACCCGTTCTAAGGCGATCTTTCAGGCATATTACAACAGGACTCTTTGCCAATTTTTGTAGTAGTGCCACTCAACCCTAACCAACCCAGATTTGCAGCAACCACCCAAAAATTAACCCAAAAGTTAAAAAAAAAAAAAAAATCACAACCACAACCACAACAGCCGAAAACCACCAATACAACCAAAAAAAATAAACCAAAAAAAAAAAAACAATACATACCTTAACACGAAGTAGGATGTTAATTTCTCCTCGAATTTGGTTTAATACGACTAAATTCAACCATGAAACCTCTAGATCTAGAGATTTCATGGTCGAATTTGACCGTATAAACCATTAATATGAATGAAATAGAGAAGATTAGAGAGAAGAGGAAATTCGTGAGGAAAATAGAGAAGTGATGAGCAAATTTTCAGAAAATTGAGAAGATTAGAGAAGAGGAGAAGTGAGGAAAGAAAAGAAGTGAGGAAAGAAGAGGAGAAGAAAGAGACGTGAGGAAGAGAGGAGAGGAGAGAGAAGCGGCACAGAGGCGGGGTGAGAGGAGAGAGAGAGAAGTGGGAAATAATTGGGGGGGGGGGCGAAATATTAGGGTTTTAGGGGGTTTTTTTAAATTAAAATTCTGTCGGTAATTTCCGACGGAAATTATATCCGTCGGAAAATATAACACTTCCGACGGATTTTCCGTCGGAAGTTAAGAATTTTCCGACAGATTACAATTTCGTCGGAAATATCTGTCGAATTTTCGACGAAAATAAAATCCGCCGGAATTTTCGTACTTTCCGAGGGATTTTAGTGTCCGTCGGAATCATTCCGTCAGAAATGGCCTGTTTTCTAGTAGTGATACTCCCTCTATTTTTAATTATTATTTGCATCAATTTGGTGTGTATATTTCTCGAGATGCAACTTTGACAATTAGTATCTTTAACTGTTAAACATTAAAAATTATAACAAATTATATTATGAAACTAAACATTATGAGGAATCTAATGATATATTATATAATAACATTTATGTATTTTATAGAGGTGAAAAATTAAGTCAACCATGGTATGTGAATAGTGTAGAAATCAAAGTGATGCATTTAAAAAATTGGAGGGAGTATTAATTATGCATTAATATTACTAATCGGAAGCGGCCTCTAACTAGGCATTCCGATCACTTGACCTCAATAATTATGAACGCTTCATCAGAATAATACACTTGTTCGAACTTCGAAGGACACCATTCCTTTCAGCTTTGTCATAGTGGTAATGTATTGAGTTTGTGCTAAAAGTCTTTGGTTCAAGGTTTATTTTTTATTTATTATTTTTTAAAAAAACAAGTTTTCATACAAGCATTTTTTTATTTTTTATATTTAGTGCCCCTTCACACTAAACTCCTACTAAAAATTAAATATAGCTATATTATAAAATTCTCCTTTTGGCCCTCACCCATAATTTTTCTAAAACTTTGCTTGTGATTATTAAGCCAATTGACCAGATTGGTAAAAAAAAAAAAAAGGACCCTTAGCGACAAATTGTTAAAAAAAGAATTTCTCAAACGCAAAATTGATAAATAAAACCTAACCTCAAGCGAATATTTGGTAAAAAAAAATCTCAAACGACAATTAAGCCTAAAAATACAAATTTTCCAACAAATTACTTGCGATTACTGCTATCACTTTCGTTTTTTTTTTTTTTTAAATATTTTTTTCTTCCTTAATTTCTTACCCTTTATAAGAAATAAAATTTTGAAGAAAAAAGGGTTTAAATACTAATTTTCACTTAATTTTTCTACCCATTATTAACCATTTTTTTTTTAAAAAAAAGGGGTTGTAATTCAAATGATGTAATACAAAATTTAGCAGAATAAAAGAAAGATTGTATAATAATTTAAATTCAAAAAAAACACAAAAACAATTTAATTAGGACTTTTGAAGAGTTTACCGAAAAAATAGTTTTTTTGGTCTAAATGTCGACAATTATTTATTTTTTATAAATACCAAATTGTCGCATGATGTTAACGTACTTTTTTACCTAATTGTCATAGGAGTGATTTTTTTTTTTTACCAAATTGCCGTGAAGGGTCTTTTTTTTTCAAATTTGGCCAATTGGTCGTGCTTATTATGAAACGAGGGTAGGACTCATGTTTAACACAAGCATGAGTAGATATGTACAAGGCTACAAGCACCTAAGTATTTGAATTAGCTAATTTGTGAAAAATATTCAAACGCCTCACATGATTTTGATTAATTAATTTGATCATTTTGCATCAAATATCCATCGGATCCTCTACACTTTGAAGTGTGGATGTGAACAATATGTCATTTTAGGGTTTGTGTGTTTCATATTAATTTTAATTTTTTTAAAAGAAAATCTTATTTCAAACAAAACAATATCAGATACAATAAGGTTGGACAAACTAATAATTATAAAAAAATCAAAGGAATGTAATAAGTTTAAACTAAATAAAAAGTTAAGATTAGTTCTAATTAATATAGATAAAGTAAAATAAGTAAAGATATCTTTTCAAAAAAAAAAAAAAAAAGTTCATGTAAAATATAGGGTTTTTCTACATAATGCCCTGTGTAACTGGCTTTTTTAAGTTATTGTGCTCACTGTTTTTCCATATTACACATGGTATCCGCCAGTTACAATTTTTATAATACACCATGCCTTTGTTGCTAACTTGACGTTAAGTAATTCTGTTAGTGGTTTGCTAATCTCATTTTGCCTGCCGAAAAGGTTTCTTTTAAGGTTTTAGGGGTCGATTTAGTTCCCAAGGCACCAAATTGAGCTCAAAATTGACAAAAAATGGAAATGGTCTATATTTTACATGAACTTATTTTATTGTCTAATTACATAAGGCCGCACTATGTAGAAAAACCCTATAATATAAATTCAGATAAAGTAAAATAAACTACCCCAATCAATAAAGGATTTTTATTATGTATATTGTTAGTACCACAATTTATGTCTTTTAGTGAGCATCAGATGGCTTAATTACCTCGTTTATATGAGTCCAGAACTTGTTTTCTTAACCTGAGTTTATGATCTAAAGTTGGTTTATTTGATTAATTTATAAGTTATTTGGTCTGATTTAGATAGGTTTGGTCTAATTTGATCTGATTTTTTTGTATGATCTTTGATCTAATGTTTTTAATTTGATTATGTTTTTATCACTGCATGTTTTTACACTGATCTCATTATCATATTGTATCATGTTAGATTCATGTCATTGTGTAATATGTAATTTCCATAAACCTTTGTTTATATACGGAGTACAATTTAACATATTCAACAATAAGTAAACAAGAATAATTATTAAAAATTCTAATCTAGCCTAATCTCAATAATTTGGGTCTAATTTGATCTAATTTTGACAAGAATAAGTATCAGCTGAGTTGAAGAGAACAAGTTCATACTTTCTCCCATCTTAATTGCAATAGTAGAGATAAAGTATAGTTAGGGGAGCATTTGTTCATCAAGGAAAGGGAGAGAGTTTAAGAATGGGAAAAGAGGAGAATGGAAAATAACTCTTTATAATATAAAACTAGTTTTTGGATCTAGGCGATGTCCCTATGTATTACAATAGTTTTAGTGGTATTAAAGATACATATTAAGACAAGCATTACAATGTTATTATTATTTTTTTTTTTTTTTTGCTATTAAAGATACATATTAAGAAATAGTTCAATGACTAACTTCCTACTAATTAATTTAACCTTGAGATCAAGAGTTCAAATCTTATACAAATCATGCTTCCAAAAATTTTAATTAATGTGTAATAACATGGATAGGCAATAAAGAAAGTTGGGAGAGTGTCACGTGACATGTAGACTTGGTTTGAAACGCTTTGGAGAGTGCCACGTGGCATGTGGACTTGATTTGAAACGCCTTTAATATAAATAAATAAATAAATAAATAAATAAATAGTGTTTAGCCCGGACTATGCCCCGTGTCATACATTATATATTATTGTATTATATTTTTCCTGTGTTATATTTACATAGATGAATTTGACAAACCTTTTGTTCCTGGGAGGTATGAGGTAATATTTACATTGAATACTTATTGAGTTTATTCTTTGAGTATCTTAATTTTATTACAAAAGTTGAACCTTGTGCTTTTCACTTATATACTTTTTTTTTTTTTTTACATATTGATAACGTGGTAGGTGATTGGCTTACACGGTTAAATAGTCATCATTGTTATATGATGCAGATGTTGGGTGTTCGAATCTCCTTAACTTTTATATTTTTATAGGGAGTACGTGATGTTGGTTTTTTCGGTGATGTGGCGTAATAGTTAAGTTTGTTAAAAGTGACGTAGTGTCATGCGATTGAGAAGCTGATGTGGCGTAATTAGAAAGGACCTATGTGGCACATCGCCTTTCATATAGTATAGACTACCTTTTGGGCCCGTTCTACGCATGGGCTGTGTATAAGTTATTATTTATGCTAAAAAAATATTTACGAAAATAACTTTACGATCCTGTAACATTACGTATGCATGGTAGCTAGTTATATAAAATTAAATTTATACTTTACATTAAATATTAAATAAAAATCTATTTCTCAAAGGGCATTTAGTATCTTGAAAGTATGCATGGTCTTATAGCAATAAGGGTGTTCAAAATTTGGTCCGAACCGAAAAAATGGAACGGACCGACCCTAGATCGGACTAGACCAAATTAATCAGTTTGGTCTCTGGGTCGAGAAATTTATTTTTCTGGTCTTCGGTCTAGTCAGATTCAAAACCCTTGTAATACCCCGTATTTTCATACGTATTTTCTAATTAATTAATTAAGAATTAATTTATAAAAAGGGTATTTTAGTAAATTTATTATTCGGAGCCAAAATAATATTTGAAATTTTGGCGCCAAAAGTATTTTAAAAACTAATCATTATTTTGGATAAGATTTATTATCCATTTATCCTATTTTAAAAACCGGATTATTTATATATTTCGGATATTTTAATTAAAGCAAAAATAATATTTTATTAATTATTTTATTATGGCCGAAATTTTCCAAACAATTAGCTAGGATTTTCGGATTTTCCATGTATGTAAAATCTGATTTTTCTTGGTTATTTATTGGTAAATAATTAGTATTTAATTATTTATTTATTTATTTATTCTATATTTTTATACAATTATTTTATTCCTTAAAAACCGAGCAAAATCTTCCTAAATATATTTAGAGGAATCCAAAAATTTGAGCTATGGTAAGCTCAATATTTTCTGCCTTCGTGAATTATTTTGGGGGAATTTATTTGGTAAAACTATATTTTTAATTATCTCCCAAAATCTTTTATTTTCCTTAATTCTAATTCTCCATCTTTTTAATATCCAATCATCATATTTTCTTTCCATTCATTCTTCTTAATTATTCCCCAAGTAATTCTAATTTCCTTATTATTTTTCATGACATACATACCTTCCATATTCAAGTATACACAATCACCTTAATATCCAAACTTTTCTTAATTCTTTTACTCACTTCTCCAAGTAATCCCATAAACCCTACTTGCCATAATTCTTCCCACATTCTCTTTCCATAATTCTTGCATGAGCTAGCCTATAAATACCCCTTCATACCTCTCACATTATTCATACCAATTCTCTTCTTTTCTTCTCCTCAATTTTACACAAATCATCCCGTTTATCTTTAAAGCCAATTTTTGGGGTATTGACGTTTCACATTCTCTTGCCATAATTTTTTGGGTATTGACGTTTCACAGAATATTATTCCTCTCAAAAAATACTTGAGGTTAGGCTCAAGAATCACCCAATTCGGAGTTATATTGAAGGAGATATGGCCTCTGCAAGTTCTGCCTATTCTTTCCAATGCAAATCCAATTCTTCTCTTTTCCTTGGTTTCTTATATTTTCTTATTCTCTTCTCTTCTCTTATTCAATTATTATTATTATGGGGGATTTATAAATAATTATTATGAGTAGTTTTAATTATATAAAATCATATTTTTTTTAATGATGTTTATGAGAAATTAATTTAAAAGGTTCATGTACATATAGTTGGGGGTTTTTAATTATTTGTTAACCTTATATTGATTAAGGTTATATTTATTTGCAAGGTGTATTCGTGATTGAACTTTGAAAGTGCGAAGTGTTGATTGATATTCGGAATCAAGGTTCTTGAGGTTCTTTTTGTGTGGTTTTTCTAGTAAGAATCAAGGTACGTTTAGGTGGCTTGAATAACATGTTTTACATGATTGGTGATTGACTTAAATTGATTTGAATTATGATTTTGAAATAAATTATGTTTGAAGGTATTGCTTTTAATAAAAGTATTTTGAATGATTGATTTTTAAATCATGTTTTGAATGGTTTGGATTACTTATCGTGTTTAAATAAAGGAATGGATTTTAAATGGTTTGTTGAATTAAATAAAGGTTTTTCAAGGAAGATTTGTTTATTTTGAAAAGTTATTAATATGAGATTTTATTCTCAAGTATTTATTTACAAAGTTTGATTTTGAAAGCATTTGGAATTATTATAAAAGGATTTTAAATTATATTGGAACTATTGGATATTAAAAGGATTAATTGAAGCATTAAATTATTATTATTAATGCTTTATAAGCATGTTGGTAATCCCACTATGCGGATTTGGTTTATTAATAAGGCCTTGGACTTTGTATGACCGGGTATTTCCTCAAGAATAGCCTTGTAATATAATGAGACTAACTTGGGGGGTGTGCACACTTGGGTGAGGAATTGGATTAAAAGGAATTGGTTCTTAATAAAGGAATTGGTTTTATTAACTATTATTTTGAATATTGAATCATTGGAATCGGTTTTTGGAATAATGAGTTTTGAATTTATTGGATTTATTATTGGAATTGGTTTTAAAAGCATGTTTGTAAATAAATTGAGTTTACACTATCTTGCACTTATCATACTTAGCATAATTTGCTAATCCGTATTTCTTATTTGTTTTGGTTCGCCCTGTTTACCGTAATGGTAAGCAGTGCTGACTATTTTCAGGTGGAGTCATGAATGAGCATATGGGAGTCCCGGGATTTGCTTCACCTAGTTTAGAAATGTTGGTCTGGTCTTTATTTTGGGTACTCATAACAATGTTACTATTTTTATAAGTATTAATAAAAGAAAGTTGAGTTTCAGCTACAAGTTTTGTTGTCGAGTTAAGTATTTTGAGTAGCCTTGCTTAATCACGCGGCGGTAATACGCCCAAGTCTGTCTCTACGGTATAATTATACGTATTATACAAGTATTTCCATAGAGGGAGATTTGGGGGTGTTACAACCCTATATAAATAGAATCGGTTTTTTTTTGCTTAAAACTATACATAAAACCTTTACTAATGATTAAGATTATCCTTAACAAGTTAGGAAAATTTCAGTTGTATGAGCTATTGTTTTACTAAACACACAAAACAAACGTTAAATAATTATTTTTCCTTTTTTTTTTTAGTTTTCCATAAACTATTTAAAATTCTAAAATCGGTCCAAACCGATCCGGTCTGGGTGTTGGACCAATTTTTTCTATCCGATTCGGGTTCGGTCTCGGTTTAACCGGTTCAGTCTTTAGTTCTTGAAATTCATATTTCGGTCTTTGGTCCGGGTTAGTCTGGTCCGGTCTTGGACCAATGAATAGCCCTAGCAAGAAATGCCATACATTATATAGGTTTTCAGAATATTCTTACACCCTTTTCTTTTTTTGGCATTCAATTTTCCCTTCTTTGAGCTTTAATTTATCTCCTTTCAATCCCTATCTTCATTGTAGCACGGATTTTGCACAACTTTTTTAGAGATATTTTTTGTCAATTTTATTTAAAGGAATTTAGATGATACCAAAACTGCTTAATTAGAAATTTATATTAGGAGTGAAAACTAGTTATTGGTTCGGGCGATGCCTCAAATTATTATAAATTTATGATCATGTGAGTTTGATCAAACTTAAATTTAAAGGGGTTGATTTTTAACAATATTAATAAGTGATAAAAAGAAAAAATAACATTTTTTTTCTTAATTTTGCATCTATAGAATGAATCACATCTTTGCTATTTTGATATCCATACTACTAATATTATATCTTGTACTCTATAACTACAATTTTATCATTAAATGCACATGTTTTTTTTAAGAAAAGACTTAAATTTTTTAATACTACAACATCTTGAGTGATATTATGTAACTTGTAATGAAATTTCAATTGAATAAAAAATGTTATAAAAATGACCAAGTTGTTTACATATAATAGATAGTTGTTTAAATTAAAATGCTTAATGTGTGAATAGTTTTTCTTGTAGAATAAAAATGGAAACTAATAATCCCACCTTTAGTGGGTCTACCATAAACAATCCCACCTTTTGAAATTAACAATCCCACCTTTGATAGGGATCTTACACTAACGTTCCCGTTGACCTACAACTTGTTAAACAGACTAGGGTTTTATTTGTAAAACTAAATCTCTTCTCAAGCCACCAGTTCACCACCATGGCCTCCCTAATTCTCACCCCTTACCACCACCTCCACTCACCAGGCCACCACAAAACTCTCCAACCACGCCGGACAACCCTATAACCACCCCCAAACTCAACCCCCGCCCCAAAAACTCTACCCACATCCTAAAAAAACCCCACCCAGCCATAAAAACTCAACCCTCAGCCTAATTACTCAACTCATACAGCCCCAATTGCCTCTCAATTTGATTTTTAGCTTAAAATTAAATGCAACTTATGATTTCAATCATCTTAAAATTCAGATTGAAAGGAAAATTGATGAGTTTAAAGGAGAGAGAAACTTATCGAAGAGAGAGAAGTAAGCTAAGTTAGGGCATGCAACTTTATAGAGAGAGAGAGGGGGGTATCTAGTGCTAGCATGCGAAGAACAAGAGCGCGATATGGGCTTCTCATTTCTCATGCGAAGAATAAGGTTAAAGTTGAGCTGTAGGTTTGGGTTGGGTTTTTGGGGAAGCAAGGCGATTGAGGCAGTTTTAACCCTAGAAATTCCTTCCTTTTAAAATACATGTTTTGCCCTGTTTAAAACTTTAAATAGGAATATCCAAGACATTACCGCCACCAATAAAACGGCTAAGTCAACTATCAAAGATACATAACGGAAGACTAATTTCAAAACAAGTCAACTTGAAAAGTCAATCAATGAAAGTAAAGTCAAACCATAGTAAAACAAAGTAAAATAAAATCAACTTACAACTTGAAACCATTATAGGCCCTTATTAAAAACCAAACCAAATTCAAAACTTTTGCGTTAGTCATGCATAATAATAATATATCATAAATAATTAAAGCAATAAACACATCATATACTTATAGAAACTGGCATGATTCACTCTTCACTCATGCCCATTCATGAATATCCTTCATCACCTGAAAAACTTCTCTGTACTTGTTTCCACTACTCTCCATTAAAAATGGGTTATCATAGGGCCAAGATAAAGACAAGGCTAACAAACGCACAAAACACACAATCAGCAAATCTGAGTATATAAGCGTAATTAACACACTAGCATACAATTCCCTATCAACACACCACTTACCTTGTTTCACATGT
Source organism: Chenopodium album (assembly GCF_948465745.1). Classification (NCBI taxonomy): domain Eukaryota; kingdom Viridiplantae; phylum Streptophyta; class Magnoliopsida; order Caryophyllales; family Amaranthaceae; genus Chenopodium; species Chenopodium album. The sequence goes on along the minus strand of NC_137835.1, from coordinate 14,998,100 downwards.
TTTTCAAGCATACAACATTCAATAAAACTTCTCACTAGACACTACATAATTTATTTAATGTTGACTATGCATCGAACGGTTTTCCCCACTAACTTCCCCTAATAAATTGAGGTTACTGACACGGGAGATAATCGTACCAGCATCAATAACCACTCGTAAGTGGCGGAATTCCTACGCATAATAATAATAAAAGGAATGTACAGCGTCCTGTACTCCAGTAGAAGTTATGGTTAAATATAAAACCCCATAACTCCCCACATATGTTCATACTCAAAGGTATATACATTCCAAGAGTTTTGGTGCGTAATCTCTTTCACTTTACGTTATTTACAGATTATTAAACTTGGTGATGACTCTCAAACCATAATTATTCAATCAACAATAATTATTCAAACAATCAAATATACCAATTTAATTCTTGAATAATTAGTGACCACATAATATTTAATGTTGAACCCTTTTTAATCTACCTCGGTGTCAATGACACCTTAAATGCATTAAGCGCCACAAATTCTATCCCTCGGTGTTAAAAAACACCTTAAGTGCACTAAGGCACCAACTTATACTTTATTCCTCGAGTACATAGACACTTACATAGCTCCTTTCTCATGCTTAAAGCATCAAGAAAAATTATATGAACCATAATAAAATTCCCTTTTAATATTCCAAACCAAATTAAACATTTAGTTTAATTAAACATGCTCTCTATCATGCCATAAATAAAAGAGTGGTTCATAAATAATATTTTAAACTATAATTTTCCATCCAATACTCTATCACAAACAAAGCATGCTTTATAATTCAATCACCAATATCATCCAAATCATAATTTCCATTCCAAATCTAGCATGATATTACTTGTAATCAATTAAACACATTTAGTATGCTACTACATCAATAAAATTATGCTAAGTATGTGAACATACCTTGTATACGATCTCACGACTAATAGAAATCACTCACTTCGAAGTCTCCTACAATTTAAAATCATAGAAGTGTATTAAAATCCTCTCTACACAGATTTCCAGCAATATATACTATTATAAAACCCCTCATAATTAAATTAAAATAAGCTGAAATTATATTTAACATCGTACTTTAATCCCAATTAATGGGTAATTGAAATTCCTTAAAGAAACTTGATTTTTAATGCACTACCAAAAATTCCAGCATTATATTTTAATGAAAACTTGCTGTAATTAAACCTTAAAACACTTTAATCAAAGGTTTTAGACCATTATACATCATAATCCTTCAATAATTCATAATTCAAGAACTTAGGTTTCAAAAATTGGGGATTTTCAATTTAAAATAAAATCTGAAAATTAATTAACATAATACTCATAATCAAACATCAAAAATCAAATTATAAAACTCATAATTAATAATTAGATCTAGGATTAAACAAATTTTTAAAACAAAGTTTTATTTTTTTTTTGTTCGAAAAGATGCGGCAGCCGACAGCCACCACGACGGCTGCCAGCGCCGGTGGCTGCCTGTTGGCGGCCGGCGGCCACCGCTGCTGGTGGTGGTCGGCAGTGAGGGGGAGCCGAAAAGGGGAAGGGGGAAAAAGAGAAAGAAAAAGAAAAGAAAAATAAAGAGAAAAGGGAGAAAAGTTTACCTTAGGTTTTCTCCGCTCAGGGTAAAGTTTGATTTGCCTCAAGTATTGAATATTTATACCCCTTCTCTAGAAACCCTTCTCCCTAAACTTTCCTCTTTTAATTTTCCTAATCCCTTCCCTAATAAAACTTTACTATAATAAAACTTTACTATAATAAAACTTTCTTAAATTAAACCCCAACTTAAATAAAATAACTAATTAAATAATCTTTCCTTTTTATAAAAATATTTCCAAATTCATTAAAATGAATAATTAAAATACTTTAAATAAAACAATTCAATTTAATTAAATACTTCTTAAAATACTTATTTCAATTAAATACGTATAAAAATACGAGGTATTACAGCAGTGGTTCTGGAAGCTACTATTCGGGTTTAAAGGGTTGAGTTCCGGCGCCATAGAGGGGTAGGTTGTGTTTTTGAGGAAAGAAAGGATGGAGATGGGGAGGGGATACGGTGATGGGGCTGGGTTTTTTTTTTAATTATTAAAAAATAGAATAAATCTATCAAAATCCGACATGTGTCTTTTAACTTAAGAAAACCAATTACCAAAACAATCCAACCGGTCAGGAATTGTTAATGGAAGATCTCTGTCGTCAAAGGTGGGATTGCTTATGAAATTTCAAAAGGTGGGATTATATTGTTTATGGAAGATCCACTAAAGGTTAGATTATTAAATTGAAGGTGAAGAGGAAAGATTAAGAAATTCAATATGTTGAATTAATAGGATGTTACAAATTTTTAGAGACGTTGATAAATAAATGAGAGAAGATATAAAAGTTATATAATGACATATAAGGCCAATAAAAAAATTATAAGAAATTGTAAAAGAAAATGACACGTGGCAAAATATTATAACGAAATGTTGAAAGAAAGGAGGACATGTGAAAAATGAGGTTTATGTTTTTAAATACTAAGTATAGATAATGATAAATATAGAGGTAGTTTGAAATCAACCCATCTTCAATTCCTTATCTCGCCATGCTACATTGCATTCACACTCAATCTCAAGGCTTCAATACCACCACCATCCTTCCTTACCATTGCATCACCGCCCTTGGCCCACCCCTCTCTTCTAACAAGCTATTGTTGCCACCACCCTTTCTCTGCCTCCATTTGTGACCCTACCTTGCCATCTCAGCGCCACCCTTTATCTATTTCTTCTCTATTTTTTCAACTATTCTTATTATATTTGAAGTTTTGAAGGTTAGATTTGACCTCTACTTGCATTCAAAACTTTATTATTTATTATAAGGCATTTCTAAAACATTTATGTGCTACATATGACAACTTCTTATATTAAACTTGTCACATAATCAACTGTAAGAGCATATTCTAATGAAATTAATCAAAAATACTTATCACAAGGTTTGAACTCAAACACTAAAATATATATGCATTAGTAGTCTTACCAAAACTTAGTTAGATTCTCTATTTAATTCATCGGTACGCCGGCAATTGGAGTGGGTGGCACTTCTCCTTGATCGTCGGTGTACCGCCCCCTCTCTAGCTCCACTCTAGCGTCGTTCTCCGATCGTCAGCGAAGAGCTATTTGTATATGGGTCTCAGCGAGGTCCCGCTTTTGAGGTCGAAGTGGGTTCGCTTGGACGGTGTTTCTCCAACAAAAACCTGGTCGCCGTTCTTTTGACGGTGTTCCCCGCTGTCATGGCAGTGTCCTCTCCTTTGTTGTGGCTGAGTCAATCGGGTCTCGTGACATTTCACCACCACTGTTCCTAGCCACTTCTATACCTTGTCTCGGTAGTCTATGTAAGGCTCCCGTTGCTTTGTCTTAGTTGTTTTTTTTTCTTGTTTTCTTTAGTTTGTCAATGGAGTGTCAATCCTTAATAAATGATCTCATGGTCATTCACCTAAATGATGACTATTATGATAGTATTGTTGAATTTGCTTCTAATAATTGTTCCTGTAATATCCTTCACCATGTCAAGTTCCTGAAAGAGAAAGGTAATGCCTACTTCGAAAAGGGTAAGGTTATTGATGCAGAAGCAAGGTATGACAGAGGTCTAAAATTCCTTTGCTTTGTTTCTCCTAGAAATGGAGAGGACAATAGTTTATTTTGGAATCTTGCAATTACTTTGGAATTAAACCTTGCAGCTTGTGCTCTTAAGGTGCATGATGCTCTTAAGGTGCATGATCATGAACAAACTAAGGAACTTTGCTCCTTAGTCATTAAGTATAATGGTTGTAATGCAAAAGCTTTCTACAGAAGGGCCTTAGCAGAGGCTAAGCTCTTCCAGGTTGAAGAAGCATATGAGGACCTTCGTACCATCATCCCTGATCCTCCTTTCGTGGTTCCGAACCATATGGAGTTAGTAATCTCATGGATTATGAATGGGGTGTAACCTTCACATGTCAATCGTTGTTGCCTTCATTGTCCCTTTATCGTGGTTGCCTTTTATGATCCGTGAACGGTTTACAAGTTCCTTAAAAACTTGTTGGCGGCTCCCTACTTTTCTTGTCCCTAATCTTATTATGTCAATTCCCACTTCCTATGAGTGTCAAGCATATTCACACATGCTTTAACGTAGGCGCACTTCAAACGACGCCTACACAAGGTAAAAAAGTTACCCTAAAAGGAAACGTGTCAACTAAAAAAAACTTCCTAAAAAGGAATACGTGTCAACTAAAAAGAAACGGAGGTAGTATATGTTATCTCTTTAATCTCACTGTATAAAAGTTATATACGTGTATATAATGTGTTTTCCAAGCCTCATATGACTATCTTTGTTTGTATATACATAGAGAAATTAAGAAGATTTATGTCCTCTCATTTTTAATAGTAAACAATTGTAAAGGGGACTAACATTATAAAACGGAGGGATGGAATATCTCTTTTTCACTCATGAAATTCTTTCTCGTATACCAACTTTTATTAACATTTTTTATATAATTATTTACATAAAAAACCTTAATTTCCCTAATATGTCTGTTAAAGCTTAAAGGTTTTGATGATGATGAACTTAAACTAAAGCAAACTCAACTCATAAAGGTTTATTAGTGTTTGATTAGTACAGGTGAAGTAGACCTTGGTGGTAGAAGAGTAACCCAAGCTAAGAAGACATGAAGAGGCCTTTGAAGAAAAGTTAGTCAAAATAGAAGAAGAGTTCTCTAACAAGAACTAAGTTCCTTAACAGGAATGTTCCCTAACAGGAACTTGGAGAAAGCAAGCTGAAGACAGTAAGTTTTGGAAAGAACTTAGTCTGCGAAGTTCTAGTTGAAGACTGGAGAAAAAGTGACAGTAGGAACTTGGTCCTGGTCTGCGTGAAGCCTAAGTAATCCAAAATTACAGAAACGCGGCACATCAATATTTATTTAGTTAATTAAGATTTTATCTTCTAGATTTATTGTTAAATATGTTAAGTAGATATGCACGAAACTTATTAGAAGCGTGACAAGTTGCTTGGCAAATTTAATTAGAAAACGGAAAAGATAAAAGATAGATTTTAAGAAACGATTTTATAATTGTTTTTATCGGTTTAACAAAAAGATATTATTCTTTTTGCTATAACTTTCTTTATCTTATTTTCCGAAAAGATTTTCTTTAAAATGATTACATAAAACTATGTTTTGTGATTTAGTTAAAATTAACTTATTTATCTTTTGAAAAACCCTACTTGCTATACAAGTTAATCTTGTATAAATAGTAGAGATCACATTTCATAAGTTTTTGTGAGTTTATGCGTGAAGAAATCTCTGAGCTTAATTTGTGTAAGTTTGCCAAGCTTTTAATCTTGTCATATTAGTTCCGGGTTTCGTGCATTGCTTGCCTAATATATTCTAGGTGTCTATATTCTGTATTGGTTGGGTTATTGGGTGTGTGTGTGAAAATTATATTGCATACATGTGTGTAAGATTTGAGTGAAAAGCTGCAAGGTAGTACTGTGATAGTACGAGTGAATCCAAGTGTGGAACTTGGGTTGGGTAGGATAGGTTCCTACTGTGTAGCAAGTTCAATCTGGAACTTGTGAGTAAAGGTCTGTTTTATAATAGGTTTGTAACTTGGTGTTGCCCTATTATAGTGAATTGGTTTGATTTGAAAATCCCTTAGAAGGGTCGAGGTTTTACTTCCAGTTGAGCCCTGGAAGGTTTCCTCGTAAAATACTGTGTGCATTCCAAAGTTCCTTTATATTCTGTTTTATATTTTTCAAAAGTAGTCACTAGGAACTCACCTACAATTCACCCCCCTCTTGTAGTGTTCATTTCAACTAACAATGTCTATAATACACTGACACCGTTTCTATTTGTTGTCCCATATACTATTTTGGGCGTTTCAAAAAGATTTACCCATATTGAATATATTTCATTTTTAACTTGGTTTTTATTTCCTATTTTATACATATTAAATTCTGATTGGTTAAATTAATTGATTGTTGATTGATGACATGACTCTAATTAAGGAAATCCCTCTCTTGAATTATGCAATTATGGCTGATACTTCCCAAAAAAAAAAAAATTAAAAAAATAAAAAATAAGGCAAAACTAATTATGAACTGTTTTTGTACTTTAATGTTAGATTCCAAATGTTTTTCTCTTCTTATTATATGTGATTGATTTCAAATGAGACTATCATATGAAAACAGAGAGAGTATTAAATAGAGAGAATGGTTACTATGGAGCGCTATATTCATTTCAAAAAAATTGTTTAAAGGCTAAGCAAGTGTACTAAGGGTTGATAATGCATGTGCAGTTTGTTGTAAAATTAAGTTTGAAAGTCAAGGCTAATTTAACTAAATATTAAAGTCTTATCTTTATTATTTAAGTGAAGAGTAGGGGAGGTTGTGGTGTCCACCTAAAAAGACTACAACACCATCTTCCTTTTATGTCCCCATTCATACCTTTTTCCCTACCTTTTAAAAAGTATGAAATATCTCTTATGAATAGTGTTTGGACAATTATATCCTTTAAAATACTTATTTACTTAATTGCCCCTATTAATGTTAATTGACTCCTTTTTAAACATTGAAAAATAGTGTACGGACATTTACACCCCTAAAAAATATTTCTTTGCATATTTTCTCTCATAAATAATGCTACTAATGACTAAAGTTGTGACGTACCAGCCAAAATATCTTCACGAACATTGCTAGATATGGTGCATGCATTGTGCGCGTTAGCCACCATAGTTGTAATAAATATTTTATTTTTTTTGAAAAAGTCAATAAATTAGCAAAAAGATCAATTAATCATCAAAGAAAAGGAAATATTAATCAATCAGTAAAGAATTACCTAAAATAAAAATCAATTACATGAATTTAAGTCCAAAAATAAATAAATAAATAACATCATCATTTATTTTATATTTATACAATCAACCAATTAATATATAATTTAAATTTTCAACTAAACCAGTTAATTAATACAATTAAATTAAAACCATATTCTATAAATTATTAACTTAAATTATGATTAAATATTAAGAAATTCGATATTAGTATTGATGTTCATATTTGACAGGCTAAAGCGTATCACCTAAACAAAAGAAATTCCTAAGTCCTTCAACTAAAGCAGATAGGGAAGTTGGGTCGAATCCAACCATAAGAAAAAACAGCGTAATTTTACTCCTAATTAATTAATATAATCTAAATTATGAAGTAGCCAATTGTGATTTTTATATGAATTATACAAAGAAATAATTAAGCTAAAGCAAATAAGATAATAAGAATATCAAAAAATTAAAGTCTAGGGTATAGATTTACCAATAAATAATATTCTGAGATGAAGGACAACAATCAATTATCAATGCGTAAATTAACCAAATTTTAAAGGGCTTTCACTAAGTATTACAATCGCGTAATTAATCTAGCGGTATTAAATTAAATCGCATATCTCTTGTCTTAACCATTTATAAATTAACATGCCTATTGAAACTATGCCTAAAAATGAATTCTCATCTGTCGAATCTTGAATCAATATTGCATAACTCATACAACAAAACCAAACCTAATCTAATTGCATAACATTAAATCAATCAATAGGAAATTAATTCACACACCAGTAATCAACAATAATAAATCACCCCTGTAACACCCCAATAATTCTCTCTTTAAACCTGTAAATACCCTGAACAAAATCCAAGAGAATTACTGACGTGCTACCGCCACGTGTTCAAACGTTAAGACTAACTCAGAATTTAGCAGCGGAAAAACTAACTCATTTTAAAGTAAGTTTCAAAACCAACAAACAAAACCAAATTAAGTCTTACGACTTGGAACCATTAAGGCCCTTATTCAAAACCCAAAATAATAAAAGTGATAGGTAAATGAAACCGAGTCTAAATAAATTCAAAAGTAAGATATAAAGTAAACTGTGAATGGTAATCAACACTCCACTCAAAATCCCACCACCTTGATGCAAGTTCAGAACATGTAAAAAAACCCGTGGTCAATCTACTCCCCAATATTACAAGTGTAAAAATTGGATCGTCACAGGATCATTGAAAGGAAAAGGCCATGACTAAAGAAAGACACACAACAGCACGTAATCAGCAAAGATGAGTACGTACATACAGGCTACAAAATATAATAAGAAATCTCTAGCATGCTACTAACATTCAATCATCGCGCACAATTAAATTATAGATTCAACACGCGACACAACTGTTAGTTTTTCTATGACTTCACTAGTAAACAGTAGTTAAATCATTTCATTTTATCCATTGGATTAAGCAATAGACAAGGTTGTCCATCCCATGCTCCATTGGAACATCAATAAAAGAAAGACCCCATGCCTTCTTTCGAAAATATCAATAAAACATCCAACGACCACAGGCGCGACTCTGTGATCATAGCTAGTATGAGATCTCATATAACTCCTAGTTTATGAAAAGTATTTGAAATAAGAGACTCGTAGATCAGACGACCTCAAGAAAAGTGCACGACTAATACCCCGTGTACCCTAACCCCTGATTATCATTACTCTAGATGTGCACAAATCTAGAGTTTTATAGCTCATCCATCTTGCACTTTACGTGATTTACAAGTTTAGACTTGGTGATGACTTGTATACAAAACAATACAATAATCAAATATCAATTCAATCAAGTAAAGAAAGTGTCCAATTCAATTCTAGATTTATTAGCGACAAGCAATATTTATTATTGATTCCTTTAACTACCTCGGTGTATAAACACCTTGAGTGCATAAAGCACCCCAAAACCTTGACCTCGTCTTATAAGACTTTAATAAACTCCCTCTACTCAAATCATAATTAATTCATGAAAGAGTATTAAAAATTAACCTCGTGGAACCATTATCAAAATTAATTCCACTTATAAACAACCAAGAATTCATAACCTTTAATTAATCATAACATATCCAATTGATAATAAAATCACCCACAACCGTAGTCATATACTTATACCTCAAACATGTCTCATACACAATATAGAAAATCACAATGTATAACCAAATAATTTAGCCCAGTCTTCTCTATACATGATACTAGGCTCTCGATATATCCTTAAACATGCATCTAAAGACAAGGTTTCGTAACTCGTACGTACCTTGAATAAACAAATTTAAAAACCTCTTTTTCAACTAAAAACACCTTCTATGAGGTCCTCTCCTAAACCAAACAACAATAATTCAATCAATACCCAAGCAATTAAATTTACAACAATATAACTTGATTTAAAACTCATTAAAACTTCCTTAAAAACATATTTTTATGCTCAATTAATCAATAGGAACAAAAGCCCCAAATTTATTGATCATAATTAGAACCCTAAAATCCTAATTTAAATAAATTAAAACCCTAGGTTAATAATTCATAAAATCTGAAAAATTAAAACATGTATATAATATGAAATTATAACCTTTTACCATCAAAATATAGATTTGATACCAATTATATCATTTTCAAACAATTAAATCAAAAACCCAAAACAATACTTATAAAATTATGCAAATAGAAATAAAAATAAGGGGAAAAGAAGGAGAGGAAGACCAGCCACGGTGGGAGGCCGGGCTGGTGGTTGATCACCGGCGGTCAAGGGCGTCGACGTCGGTTTTCGGCAAACATAAATGGTGGCAGCAAAGTGACAGTCATAAAGAAGGAAAAAAAGAAAAGAAAAAAAAAAGAAAGAAAAAGGAAAAAGAAAAGAAAAAGTAAAATGAAGGAAAAATAAATAAAAATAAAATAAAGAGAAAAGAAAGTAAGAATAACCTTTTGTGTGGGGAAAATTTGGGGGATTAATGGGGTATTTATTGAAAAGAAAGTTGTAGGGTAAGTAGGAATATTGGGCCTCATTAAAATAATAGGTCAATTAAATAACTGAAATGAACTAGGCTTTGTTTGTATGGGCATAAATTATAGAAGGAAGGTTCATAAAAATTTCTTTTTAATAAAATCGTTTGTCAACCCAAAATAATTTGAAACTTGTAGAATAAATTCCGGAAAATACAAATAAATATTATAAATAAAATAAAATTTCATTTTTAAAATATTTAAAAATACGGGGGATTACAACCCCTTCATATTATTTACAGATCCCCCAGAACCCTAGAATTAAACTACTCAGATATAATTAAATATAAACTAAGCAAAGTAATTGAACATGACATAATTAATCAAATCAATAAAATTACTAGAAATAAAAGGGAAGAAAATCGTTACAAAAATCAACGAAAATAATGAATTGCATAAAACAAGAAAATGTTGAGAGAACAAATTGCTAAGTAAACTTAAACTCTAAAAATATGAAATTTAGCTAATTAAAAGCGTAATTATCTTACTTAACAAAAGCGTTCTTATACTAAACAAGACAATCCTCTCCTAAAACAAAGAAAAAAAAAACTCCTAAGTAATGTCGAAAACACCTGACTGCCCGGCCGGGCGCACCTCCATCTGTTGTATCTCCCTCGTCCGACTGGGTGCGCCTCGGGGCGAGGGGCACTTTCCACAGGGCATACTTGGACTCCTCGGTTGGGCTCTTTCTTGGCCCAATCCTAGCTTTTCCTCCTTGGATCATTACAACTTCGGTTCATTGCCTCGATTTCTTCTCCTTTCGTCGAGCCCTTAGTCACTGGTTTGATCACTCTAACGCGATCCTGGGCTTCGGAAAATAGTCATAAGAATATGCTCCTAATCCAATGCTCGTAGCGGCTTAAATAATCCCGTAAAATATTCCAAATCTGCAATTTCCTACAAATAATACCAAAACTACGAAAACACTAGAAAACGCATATTAGTTTTTAAATAGCTCCGTACAGGCAAAAGTACTCCTAAATATGACCAAGGGATGAGGGTAAATCACTATATAAAATAGACATATAAATATATCAACAACAAAATATTGTCAATCAAACCCATACAAACTACATTGTTAGTCAGGTACCAGTCCAATTGTCTACCTTCATCCTTTTGCATTCGCGAATTAATATATTTATTTTCATTTAAAATTTATCTTTAACATTTTTTTCCATTATATACGTGTCACCAAATCATAATAAATACTCCATCTGTCCCATGATTTGGTCCCTATTTCTTAAAAAATACGGTAATTAAGGAAAATGGTGGAAGTAGGGGAATATTCTATTGGAAAGATCAAATGTAGAGAATATTTTATGGGAATAATAAAAAGTGAAAAATATTGTATGAAATTGATAAAAAGTAAGGGTCTGTTCACTTCAGCTTAATTTCAGTTCAATTCAGTTTAGATCAGCTCCAATCAGTTTAGTACAGTTTAGCTCCAATCATTTCACTTCAGCTCAGGTCCAATCAGTTCACTTCAACTCCTTATTTCCTTCTCTCATAAAATGTTCATTTCAGCTCTATTCAGTTCAGTTCACTTCAGCTCCAATCAGTTTAGTTCACTTCAGTTCAGCTCCAATCAGTTCTATTCAGTTCAGTTCAGCTCAGTAAATGTGAACAAGCCCTAAGTAATGATTTTTTGGATATATGTGTATTTTGGATGGGAAAGATAAAAAGTAAGTAATAATTATGTGCTATTTTTAGGAACAAACGCAACATTTTGGGACACCCAAAAGGGAATATAGATAGGAAATTATGAGACGGAGGGAGTAGTTAAAATAAACATTTTTTTAAAAACAAATGCGCATATGGCGTGCATATAAGGCTTATAGTAATGACCTATTGGGTATAAGCCTTTTTCTTTAGAGTTTTTGGGTAGAGTAGAACAGATTTCAGCATAGCAGAGCACAGTAGATCATATTGAAGCACAACAGAGCAGAGCAGAGCCGAGCCGAGCAGATTTCATTAATTATTATTATTATTATTATTATTATTATTATTATTATTATTATTATTATTATTATTATTATTATTATTATACTACTATTATTATTAAATATTAATTATTATTATAATAATTTAATATTAATTATTATTATTATTATTTAATCTTAATTATTTATTATTATTATTGAATATTAATTATTATTATAATAATTCAATATTAAGTGCCCCCTCCGTCCCCGATTGATAATCACTTTTGAAGAAAAATCACGGGAATTAAGGAGAATTAAAGAAAGTACATTGAAAAAGTAAATTTACATTGGGTATGCAAAAAAGTAGAGAGAGAAAGTAATTAAAGTACACGGGAAAGTAAAATTTACATTGGAAAGTTAAATTTGCACAAAGATTTTTGCAAATGTTAGAGAATTTTGGTAAAAAAATAATATTAATGGTACTTGAAAAAAGCAAATGTGACTAACGTTTTGGGTGCCCAAAAATGACATAAGTGACTATCAATCGGGGACGGAGGGAGTAATATTTTTAAGCAGGGCAGAGTAAAGCAGATTGAAGTTAAGTAGATTTTAGCACAATAAAGTAGAGCAGAACAACTCTAAGAAGTAAGAACGGGCTTGAATCCCTTCTACTTCTGCTTATCAGCTTATCTACCAAAAATAAGACCCATTAAAGTAATTACATGTAAATAATGACGTGGCACCATGTACAAGTTGGTGTACGAATTTTGAAGAATTCTCTTCATTTTTTGGATTTTAACACTTTCATTTATTAATGAACGTGTTACGCAATCACCTTTCTCTTTCTCTCTCCTCCACCCTTTCTGCTTTCTCTCTCAACAATCAAAATTTTGCAGGAGCCCTAAATTGGAGCTCCAGAAATTAGAAAATTGAAAAAAGGGTTTTTTGTTGGTCGAATTTGGAGGGTTGAATTTATTATTATTATTAAAAATGGACCAAATTTTCAATAAGGTTGGATCTTACTGGTTGGGTCAAAAAGCCAACAAAGAGTTCAATTCCGTCGGCGATGACATTAATGTAAGCTTCCCCTTTATAATCTTCTTCATTTTTTTGGTGAATTCAATTTCTGGGTTCTTTGATTTAACGATTTGATTCATACCCTCGTTGAATTTATGCTTAATTTTGGACCCCTTTTGCTTAATTTTGTTGATGATGTTATTAGTAAGCTTTAATTTGGATTCCTTTGGTTATGGTTGTTGTGTTTCTGAATTATGAATGATTTGATTAATTTGTGAATTTGGAGTAATGGGTAAATTGAATTTTAAGATGTTGAAGAGCTGATTTGTTTGATTTGGTTTATAAATGGTTGGATTATGATTTACGCCAATTATCTTTAGATGTTGAGTAGCTGATTGCTTTGGTTGAGCAAAGCGCCTAATCTATTTTTGCATTTAATGTTTTTGTTTAGTTGAATTACTGATCTTAATTACTGTTGTTGGCTGTCTTTGATACGAACAATATAGTGGCAAGTATAGAATATCTAGATGTGAAGCTTTTCTGTAGTTCTGTATCTTTTGTCTTGAAGAAAACTTATTCACACATTCTCATAATGTAGATGCCTTGAGAGTCCACAACTCGTATCTCCGTGATTGTCGAAAATCATTGAAAAGCTGTACGATATGTGAACTTATGTATGGTAATGTGAAATTATATGGAATTTTAGTTCAATTTATTTATGAGAAATTTTAGATAATTTATTTATTTAGGTATATGTACATTTTTTCTAAGTGCTATGGCATAAGCATTGTGTTTAGGGTAATATTCAGAATGCAGCGATGATCCCCTTACTCTAGTTCTATAATTCTTCTTACTATTTCGAAGAGTTCAGAAAATTGATTGTAATACTTACAAAGCTGCCTTAGGAATTCAACTTCTAATTCATTGTGTGCTCATCTAATTCATTGTTATTGCACAAAAGAACAAAAAGTTGGAGTTTATAAAGTAATATGGAGTACTTCATACGTTTTTTTTTTTTTAAATTTATTTATTTTAAATGATGTTTAAGATACACCACCAATGCTCTATTGGAGGTTGTTTGTATAGTGCATTATGTTACTGTATTGATCACTTAAGCTCTATAAATTAAATGCAAGAAATAGCTCTATCAAGAATCTATTAGTTTGTATTGGTGATTCATGATTTGAGTGATTTATATGCTTAAATTCTTTCGATTATATATAATTGGCTAAATTGTGATGATTGCAACATATGACAGTATCTGTACAATATGAATACCAAGTCAAGGTTCTGCTGTTATAGGTTTTCAAACCAGCGTAGTACCCTATAAAAATTTGGAGGTGCACAATTATCTTGCCAATGTCTTCTCTTTTTAGAATGAAGGGCATGATGAATTGTTTTGGATAACTAAACTTATTTAAATGTACTACATTAGCTTTTCAGCACTAACCAATACTTCTAGATGGATTACATTGGTGTAAGGGGAAGTCAATAGTACGTAGTCTCACTTATGCAGTAACAGTGAGATGGGTTGCATTAGACCATTATTTGACGGACTCATCATTTGCGACTCCACAATAAATAAGAAACACGGTATTGATCCATTTGGTTTAATTTATTACGATCTCAAAGTTACTGAAATTGAACCTATCACGTTTACTAGAAATGGAATATAAAATGGTCAAATCTAGATTGATCTAAAGATCTGGTTCTATCATAATAGTATTTGGAATGAATATGAGCTAATTGGGTTATCATTAATTCTAGTGGTGTTCTTGTATGTGAATTATAATTCCTATATTATATTAAAGGTTAAATCTGCATGAAGTCATTGAAAAAGTAAATTCAAAGCCATTTGAGTGCTGAAATTGAGTTGTAAATAAATGAATCTAATAGATTTAGGTACTTTTGTTAGGGATTTACATAAGAAATTGAAAAATAGTTCCAAAAATTTTCCATTTAAAACTACTTTGCATGTTAACCTCTTGTACAAGCAAATTAATGACGAGTGTGATTCAATTTGTGTAGAACATTGCGACGGAAAGTGATTTATGCAATTTTTTTTAGCTTAGTTAGGATTATTTTGAATCAATACTCAAACATTTATTACAACATTGCTTCTTTTATCAGCGTAAGTACCATTTTTCCGCTTTCTCTGCTTCTTTATAATATTTCTTTGAGGGGAAATTATCTTCTCAAATTTGTTATCATCAGTCTTCCTAGGGTCTATAAATTTCATAGTGGGTAATGGAGTGTAGGGGGAAGAGGTTAGAAATTCACTAAGCAGAACAACTATTTATGGAAAAGTTTATTGAAGGTTATCATGTAGACAACTAGACACTGGTCAATACTACGAGGACACCATACAAATTTAAATAAAAGCCATATCCCATATAGAAGTTCAAAATACAAAAACAATTTACTAAGTATTACCAAGATGAAGTGGTGGAATAATATATATTATGCCATATACAGTTCCAATGAATGTTCTGATAGCTTCCTAGTGCTCTTTAGATAAGTGAAAAGGTGTTGGAGGGGATTTGTAATTTTGTAGTACAAATAGCCATATTTAGCGTAAAGATAAATGAAACGTCATTATGCGAAGGGTTTTCCAGCCTATTAGAAACCAAGCAGATGATAGTTTAAGAATGAAAACCATGTGCAATATGTCAAAAATATGTAAACAGAGGAAAGTCTTTCTACGGGTAGTTTTCAAGGCTTTACACCCTAAGTGTAATAAAATTAAGTCACTGGAAATTTGTAAATCATATGCTGAGTTCTTAGTAGTAATAACCGAATAGGACAGGCATCAATTAATACTTTGCATTAAAATTTTATAAAAAATTTTCTTATTTGATGCTTGTTTAATGCCAATGTAAGTTCCTTACATAGATGTTCTCATCCCTTTACCATCGTTTATAATGGCAGTGCTCATAGAAATTGCATCATGGAATCTTATGGACGCTTTTGACTCAAATCTCGCATGGCTGCAGTAATGCAGTCTCACTTGATTTGGCTATTTATTAAGTAATCACTACAGATATTACAAACATTAGTATTATGGTATAAGTACAATTCTCTCTTAAGTAGAGTTCATTGAAAGTGAGAGATTTCTTTCTCCTTGTCATGGCAGTGCAGAATATCATTCATAGAGACTTCGAAACCTTCATTACAACAGTTAATAGCTGTCTCAACTAGTTTAGCAGCAAAATCTGAGGAAGGGAAGCATAGATCTCTCTCTCTCTCTCGAACTTATGTTGTTGGAAAAGAGCTAGGAGCCAGTAACTTGTATGGGCTATTGGAAGTTCAATAAAGTAAAACGGACTTCAAACTACTCTTATGCTCATATCTCATTATCTCCTCTTTCATCTCTTTGCATGATGGTTTCACAAGTCCGTAATATTATTACGAGCTATGTATCTAAGGTCAAGTTGTCAACTAGGTCTTTTATCTTGATGTGGTGATTGATTTTTATACATGATTTGTGTTTTATGTATGCAATATATACTTAAACTGGAATGTTTAAGGTCTAATGCTTGCTTGTTTTCTGTAATTAGTCTCTGGGAAGCAGCATTGGGGATAGCACCAAATGGATAGTCAACAAACTCAAAGGTTTGGAATGCCTTTACTGCTTTACATGCAACGGTTTTGTTATTTCTTCTGCTCTAAGCTATCGAATTTGCTTTCCAGCTTGAGGCCTTACTTTGGTTCCTGTTTCTTTTGTATGTCTTGTTTTAAAATGAATATATCGTGCTTCTTCATGTGCTACAGATATATTCCATTGCTTTCTGCCTTCTGACATTGTCTATCTCATGCTTGAACTATACCATGCTTCTTACTTATTGAGGTGAAAACATATTTGCTGAACTGCCGTCTAATGGTCATGGGGACTCGATTTGGGGGAAGGGACGGGGGTTAGAAGGAAGGACACTAGCATCAGGGTTTAGATTATAGTTTGTTCTGCAATATGGACAGCTGAACACCTAGCAAGCTACAAATTTGCTTTTCTTTCCTAGCCACCCTCCCCCCAATAAAGCAAACCTTTGTTTGCCTAAAATTTAAATGTGTCATTGCTTTCATGTTTTCTTTTTATTATATATAGGTTTATATTTCCACATTTTTTCAATTATAATTATTAGAGTAAGAATCGATTTACTTAGAAGCACTCAAGGGTTATCTGTTTCTTCCTAGAAGTTCTGTGTGAATTTTGAGTGAGCTGATTCTTCTGTATTCCCTTATTTGTTGATTATAAGACTCCAATACCTTTAAGGCACCATTTGATTTTAAAGAGTAACGAGTTAATTTTGCAGGGAAGATGCAAAAGCCATTACCAGAGTTGCTGAAAGAATATGATTTGGCAATGGGAATCTTCCCAAAGGATGCCACCCACTATGAGTTTGATGAGAGGACAGGAAAACTTACAGTATATGTACCTCAAGTCTGTGAAGTGGGCTACAAGGACTCGTCGGTTTTGCGATTTTTTACCACCGTAACTGGCTACCTTGAAAAGGGGAAGCTTGCTGAGATAGAGGGTTTGAAGACAAAAGTAATGATCTGGGTTAAGGTGACTGCCATTACTTCTGAAGGTTCAAAGCTCCATTTTACGGCTGGGGTGAAGAAAACCCGCAGTAGGGAGGCTTATCAGGTTCTTCGGGATGGAGTAGGTGTAGATAAATTCTGACCTAAGCTCAAATCACATGATATATGTTGCTTGGAATCTTTATCCAATGTAATGTAACTGCGAGTACATCTAAATGTAATTTACACCTCTAGATTGATGTTTGTAACTGAAATGTGCTTATGTCTCTTCCGCATGTGCCAATGTTATGTATGGATAAAAGAGCTCTTTCTCTGCCATAATCTTGGCCAATTTTTGGCACATGATGCTTGACTAACTATTGTTGATATGTAGGTGTACTGCAGGAGAAACAGGGTGAAATTCGACCCGATGATGAATTCAGTGAATGTAGATCTTAATGGCTTACTATTTCGTTATTCTCCGCTTAAACATATAGTAGTAAATAATTTACCTCAACTTATACTACGTATTTGCCTTTTTTATGTGTCCATTGGGTACTTTTTCCTTTTCGGATGAGCTTAACCATTTTACTTAAGTTTGTCAATGGGCTAGAAATTCTATATTGTTTTATAAATATCAATTTTTGGTACAAAACTTATGTAGTAATAGTAAGTTGTAACTTTCACCCAAAAAAAAAAAATTAAATAAAAAAAAATGATGGGGTGAGAGAGGCTCGAACTCTCGACCTCAGGATCACTCAACAAGCTATGAGACCTACGCGCTAGCCAACTGCGCCACCACCCCTTACTGTATACTGTCCTCGTTAAGATTAATCATGAATAAATGAATAATATATTTACCTAAAAAACAAAAAAAAATAAAACCTGCACCAGCCGGGAATCGAACCCGGGTCTGTACCGTGGCAGGGTACTATTCTACCACTAGACCACTGGTGCTTTAATGTTTATTGGTTTCGCTATTGATTAATTGTATGTGAAAGAGTCTTTGTTCATAGTAAATGAAATAGCTTGACTTGATATACGAGTTCTAATTTTGATTCTTGCTTCTTAATATTTTTTTGGGTTTTTCTAAGCTATACCCCTAAGGTATTCGAGTTTCTAAGGTGTACTCAAGCTTTTTCAAGTTTCTAAGTTGTGCCCCTCAACTCACTACCATTACTGAATTGTACCCTCCTTGGGACTTCCACGTCACCTAAAGTTAACAATAAATTTAATAGAAAGATGATAAAAATGTAAGGAAATGGTAGGAGAAAGAAATCTTAGCCACCGCAACCCTAATAATGAAAACTGGTGCCATGAAATCACTCTCGAATAACTTTTAAACAACTAATAAGGGTACATTTTGGTATTGATAAGGAGTTGAAGGGCACAACTTAGAAACTTGAAAAAGCATGGGTACACCTTAGAAACTCAAATACCTTAGGGGTATAGCTTAGAAAAAACCCTATTTTTTTTTTCCAAAAACGAATATTATCACGTAAAGTAGGTATTATTAAAATGTCATTTTTTAAAATGTCATTTTTTTTAATTATTAACTTGATCATACATACATACATGCATACATGCATGCATGCATGCATGCATACATACATATATATATATATATATCGTTTATATATCGTTTGACCGTCTTTTGTGAATGATATGTAAGGAAAAATATATTCATATGATATCTTTTTAAATTCGTCTCAATAAGTACTATTGTAATATACAACTTTTATAATTTTTACTTATGAAGAATTAAAAGTTATTGATCGCTAAAGTTTTATTGAAAGGTAGCGGTTTCAAAAAAAATATATATATATTGAAAGGTAGCATGATATATTCAATCGAATTAGCAAGTGTGTTAGTTGTTATAAAATGGATGAAGTATTATTGAAAAATAAATTACATAATCAAGTAACTTTCGTTTCGGGTAATCTAAAAAAAAGGGCTATAGAAAGGCCGATAAAAGAGAATAACGCAAAAGCAGTGATTAGCATTACACAATAAAGGTTGAGACATGAGAAATGTTTTGGTAAGCATAGTTGAAGATGCTATTACACCGGTTGTTCACATTGCGACTAAGGTGAGAGAGTGAGGGATAGCTCAAGTGGTTAAAGCTTCCCTCCCGATTCTAAGAGGTCCCAGGATCAATTCTCACCCCCGTTCTTGTGGCTCTCTAAACACCAAAAATAAACCTTGCTACTAATGTCTAACGCTACAGAGTACTTTTTAACAGATTTAAAATTTTAAGAGAAATGTTTCAATTGATAAGAAGAGCTTTAACAAAAATTGAATGTGCCAAACTAGTGTATAACATTGTGAAGATGGTAACACCTCACTCTTTTTCTTATTCTTTGTAGAAGATAGTAAGGCTACAATCTGATTGGTAAACGGTTTAAAATTGCGAGATTGGTGATGAATTTGTATGGTAAGGAAAACCAATGTGCATTACGATGGTAATAAAACTCTGGGTGCAACACCTTTTATATACACCTGGGTGCACAAGACTCAAACCTCGCTACCCCACTCATTTTGCTTCAACCAATCAGACTCCCAGAAACAGATCTTGGTGCAAAGCTCCTCAAGGCTTAGGTCATACCGAGTGTAAAAAAACCAACATCAATGATTAATTTTAGAAGCTTTGGCCAAGCGTCGCCAGCTTTTCAAAACTAAAAATTAGGCGGTTTCAAATGATTGTTTTGAAGCTTAGTTTAGGAAGAGAAAGCAAACTCTTTGGAGTCTAATTGGTTCAGTAGCATTTAATAAGGGCAAACTTTGTCTTTGCATAACTTAATGAGGGTTGCAATTAGAGGATTTATCACTGCATATAATATCACTCTTTGTTTGTTATTTTCGAGAGTGATGCTATACATACAATGGTTGTATATAGGCTACCACATACAATACCATTGTATGTATGCCACGTCAAAAGGGAGTAAAAAAATAAAAAGGGAAAATAGAGGGAAAAAGGTGGGCCCCAAAATGCAAACCAATAAAATGCTGCCAACAATGGTTGTATGTGGCACATACAACCATTGTTTGTGTAGCCTTTTCCTATTTTCGAAGAAGAGAAAGTTATAAAGTTATAATCTAGAAACACAGCTAGTACAAGAAACTCATGCCTTCAAACACAACCTCCAAAAGATTTTTATTACCCCTTGCATTATACGAAGTATTACTTAAAAAAGATAGCAAGCGATCAATCACAAGCACACTGATTGACCGTCAAAGATTCAAGTTATATTATTCCAACAGATATCAACTAGCAACGTAGGTCGAATAAAAGAATCATACAAAAATGTCAGTAAAGAGCCCTCATTTAATACACAAATTTTGACATCAAAATGATTTGATCTCGTTAGTTCCAACAGGGCATTGTTCTATATACTATGATTACTATCATCGCAAAAAAGATACCTGATAACTGATTGATTTACTTCTTTATTTCTTTGTAGGTTCAGCAACTTCTGTAGGATTTTGCTTAGGAATTGGTTGGATCCTCACGTATGGTTTTCTAGTTAAAGTTTCCCCTTTCAAAGCGGCTACATATCGATCATTTGTGTCTTCCTTCCGCTGTAGTTCTGCTAAATATTCACCCAGCCTCTCTTTATTTACTTGTCCCATCATCTGAATGACAACAAGAAGCCATACCTTCATAATTAATCTCCATTTTAACCAAAATAAAGAAAAACAATAAATTAGACATGATAAAAGAAAATTTAGGGAAAAAAAAAAGGAAAGAAATAGAAGGGGAGATGAACTTTAGAACTCATTCGAGTGAATCATGTGTGAAAAAGGGAGGAGAAGGGAGAGAGTGTCAAATTGTAGGAGCTTATACAGCCTATGAACTACTACAGTTAACTTTTTAATTGTATAAAGATAAACTAGACAAGTTTTCTTTCTCCTCCCCATACAACATATCCACCGTCTTCTAAGTTCTAACTTCTAACAGCATTGCATCTCTGACAATTACATACTTTAGCTGATTTTAACATTTTTTTATTTTTGAAACATAGCTGATTTAACATATGCTACCCCCTATACAAACTGATTTATTCCACAGGAAAAAAAAGTTCTCCTCCAATGACACTACGTGGAGAAGAAATAAATACTTCAGCTAAACTCATGGAATCATATAGAGCAAAATGAATCAAATTTTCATCATCATATAACCTAGTTATTGCTCATTTGCACGGATGTGCCCTACATTAAGACTTCTACACACCTCAACAACAATCAAAAGAGCTCCAAAAGCAATCGCTAAATTTCTCCACTATTATGGAGCGGGTCAACATTTGGACTTTGAATTCAAAAATCATGTTACGATTTGAACAACATTTTTATTTGTCCTCATCCTCTCTGCTTCATACAAATATTATCATAATAAGAATGGAATAAATAAAAAAAGGTTTTAACTTCAGTCAAACATAGTACACCTTTCCTGGGAGTATTCATCAAGATCTTTTGTAGATGCATTCCCCCTATGATAGGAAAGGTAATAACTTCAGTCAAACATAGTACACCTTTCCTGGGAATTATTTCACTATGTACTCGAGTCGTACTCTTAGATGCATTCCCCTATCTGACATGCGGTTTAGAGTCAGCTTGACATATATCTTAAAAGAAGTCCTGATTTTACATGAATATCCTCCATTTAACACTTAAATCTTCTGCAATCCTATTACTTCTCTGAGAACTGTTGATTTATAACATTATCCTATTTGCACTCATTTCTAGCATAATGTGATTGCAGACTGCAATATAAGCAGGTAGGAATAGGTAAAAAACAATTCATCAGATTATAATCTCATCTGCATCATTAACAGACAGCACATTCAAAGTTCACTATAATGGACCATCTTCTATCTCAGATACTCCTTAATCTCCAACCAAATAAGATGAAACCAGAGAATGATGGGAAAAAAAAAAAAATACACCAAACATGGTTCAACTGCCCTCCTATAGAATTAAATACACAAAACTAAGAAAATCCACAACAAAGTAGTAGATGCAACAGTATATGCCAAAAAAATTGAAACTGCATTTTACCTGATATTAGCTAAAAACAGATTTGGTATGGGTTCACAATTTGGTACATAATATAATAAACTAAACCAAAAATTAACAATTTGCCTAGTATAATCGTTGGTGTTAAAGAATTGGGTAACACTTAATTGAACATTGGATAGAGCCAAAGTACTTTCCTATTTCTACAACACCAGGACATTTCAAAAAAAGAAAATGTAATAATATCGTTGACAATAACCATAGAGTAATGTTTTATCAAAATAACATAAAAATAACCATAGTGATAAACAAATAAAGGAGCTTCGACAGATTTTAAAGCATTCAGTATTTAACTAAGCAACAACAACAATCTTTGTAATCTGCTAGCCCTTCAAGCCAATCTATCATCTAATATTGTATCCAAAGTTCTAAATTATAAGCAATTATATTTAAATCCCATGTTAAAAATCCTTATAAACTTCTTGCGGCCTTCACTCTTTAGGACATGTTCAACCAACTACCTCTCAAATTCACTCATAGTGAAAGTAGTATTTTAAATTTACAAATAGATAATTTACCTACGTACTCATTTTAACTTAAGTATCCATGTCGGATCCTGAAGGGCATGGTTAAGACACTTCAATCCTCCATTTTTTACCAAAAAAAACATGAAAACTTTCACAAAATAGCCAAGTTAGACGCCCCGTATTAGACACATGTAACTAAGTTGAGTAACAGAGCTCCTTACTACAAGCTATCATATCTTAACCCAAAAAAAAAAAAAAAGTCATTGTTACTGCAAGAGTTCATGTCAGATAGGGGAATGCATCTAAGAGTACGACTCGAGTACATAGTGAAATAATTCATGATTTTGGCCCAAAATAAAGTGTTAAAAGATTCCATACCCATGTCTGAGTGCCTTAGAAGAGTCTTTCGGAAAAAGAAGAGCAAGTATCATAAAAGAATTTATAATAACCTTAAAACCAAACATTTGACCTTGAATCAAGCAAGAGAGTAAATGTGTGAGTGTGTGTGTGTGTGTGAAAAGAAAGAGAGAGAGAGAGAGAGAGAGAGAGAGAGAGACAAAGAGAGAGAGTTCATGATAAGGACCATTAATCCCTAAGTGTAGGTCCATTAATCTGACAATAAAGCTGTGGCTAAGTTGATCGGTGTATCCTAGCATATATAGGTGGGAAGATTGGGAACTGAGAAAGGTACTAGGTCACAGCTCTTGTACAGTTTGTTTGGAAAAAGAAATGGAACGGAAAACAAGGGGAGGGAGGGAAAGAGGAGGGAAGGGAAAGGGAAAGGAGGGACAAATGACTTTTTCTTCCAAATCTCTCCATGGTTAGAGAGGTCAATTCCTAAGAATTTAATCTCTCCATTTCTCTCCCCTCCAAACATTCCTTCCTCATTTGTATCCCTTCATTTTCCTTCTCTTCCTTTCCCTCCATTTCTTTCAATCCAAAAACACTAAAGGATTTTACAGAAAAGCAAGTGAATTAAGAGCACAAGATTGGACTTGTCAATTGAACAGGACAATATACATCTTAATAGATTTTGAAACTAGTTTATGCAATGAAGAGAGCTCCGGTATCTATAAACCTAGCTCTGTACAAGAGGACTAAAATCAAGAGAATGCAGCAACCTGCCAGGAAATAAGGACAATAGATAGTGCGGACATAAAGTAGAGGTTTTTCAGAGAATGCTTCTATCTGGATCTTCAGATATCACCAAATCGAAGCAAGCACATAAGTGCACCTGAGAAGCTAGTTAGTACCCAACAATTGAAGACCTTTTAGGGTCTCAATGATTTCCATGACATTCATGATTTGTCTTTCAAATTCAATCAAGCTTGAACGTTACTTCACATACTCAGTTTCCACCTCACAAGGTATGTAGCTTGGACTCGAGTAGTCACCTCAGATAGGTATGCTCAGCTATTATGTGAAAAATTGCCATGTTTTAGATCTAAAAGGAAGTATCAGGTGTCCAAATCCACGTCAGGTATTGAGGATCCATCTAGGGTACTTAAGGTGAAACAAAGAGTCTGGTTAACATAGCTCACAACTCACAAGCCAGACTATAAAAAACACACGAATATAAATTCCCTAAACTGTTCTGATATTGCAGTTCACTAGCTGGATGCAAGTGGAAAGTCAATACTATATCTACTCGTTAATGTCCCCTCCAAAAAGAATTACCCTCAATAGTTCTAAGTGGTCGCTAGGTTGCATACAGGTGGTTATACTTCCAACGAAGCTGCACATTTCAGGGCAGTTCACATCCTAAGAATTTCGACTTCTCGTGAGAGGTTCCCCTTACCTAGGGCAGGCCAAGGTAAGCAACTTCTCCCATTCTAGGACGTACAAGTTCCAATACATCAGTCAGCCTAATAGCCATTATCTTTGACAGTCTTACTAATAGCCAATTAATCCTTGCCATGACAAGGCAATCTCTAACTAGGCAAATAATTACAAGTAAATGCAAATATTCACTGCATATTTGAAGTTTAGCTAAGAGTCCAATTCACAAAAACCAACCAACTAACATTACAATTGAAAAAATGGCTAATCATCCATCATATAAACCCAATTGCAAAACCAATCAACAAAACTCATATAACAAATATACTCAGCATAAAAAAATTCAAAATTAAAAAAAATAAATTTCCTTTTCTGGGTTAATAACCCATATATTGCGTAATTATATTACAAACTATACAATTGAAGACCACCAATCATGCAACAAAATAACCCAAACTAATTTCTATAACAAAAACCCCATCAAAATATCATCATATTCAATCAAAACTGATAACATCACATCAAAACCCATCATCAATTACACAAATAAAATGGGTATATTTCAGCAAATTAATCAGAAATTTGAAAAGAAGAACAAACCCGGGTTTCAGGGCGAGAGTTGTTGCGAAGATGGGACTCAAGCTTTTCATTACGGGAGTTGGTGACTTGCATAACACCATAGCCGATAAACCCAGGTATAACTCCGCAAACCATAGCAAAAGTGAAGAAGAAGGGCTTTGAATCCCGAGTTTTTGCAACGATTCTTCTCCATGACTCGCTCTTCCACAATATGTTCATACTTCCTGAATCTTTCTCTCTCTCTCTTTCCTCGACTCCTCAACTCTTGTACTAATTTCTTTTGGGGGAAATTTCTGGAATTTGGGCTGAGTTTTTGAATGAATGCAAAATTTTCTGCTTTAGTTTGTTGGATACTTAGATTTAAGCTTTAAAGCCCAACACTAAATCAAGGGATGCAAAAAAAAAAAAAAACATCCTACTAACGAACACCCCGGACGTTGGATAATTTTGGAAAGTATGACAAAATTACGTGTCGATCGGTGTAATTATATGTTAATTTTTAATTTAATCCTTCTACTATTAGCTAGCTTAACCAGCGCCTTCGGGACTTTCGTTAGCTTTTGCCAAATAAAAAAAACTTCAATCTATATACAAGATGAATATACTTCGTATTAGGGTTGTTCATCGGTCCAAGACCGGACCGGACCGGAAAATTAGAATTTTAAGAACCGAAGACCGGACCGAAAGAATCGGTCCAAAAACCGGACCAGACTGCTTTGGACCGATTTAAAAATATTTTTAAACAGAATACTAAATTTTTAATAAAGTTAAGGAAAACACAAAAAAAGTATTGGAAAAATTATATTGTAACGTCATTTTTACGTCTTTTTTGTATGTTTAGTGCAAAAAAACTTATAAAGTTAAAGTTTACTAAGCTTATTAAGGATAATTTTAACCATTATTTAAGGTTTCACACATATTTTTAATAAAAAAAATTGGTCCGGTCCAAAACCGGTTTTTATAGGGTTTTGGACCGGACCGGGCCGAAGACCGGAAAAATGAATTTAAAGACCCGAAGACCGGACTGATTAATTCGGTCCGGGGTGGTCCGGTCCATTTTTTCTATCCGGACCGTTTATGAACACCCCTACTTCGTATATAGGAAAATAGATTCATACCCGTTTACTCACCCTGTTTTTCTTTTTTTAAGTGCTTTGATTTGATCGGCACACTACTTATCAATTAATATAAATTATAAAAAGTTGATACTTGAAAACTATGCTTTGAAATGTTTCTAACAAGTACTCATTGATTACATACTGGCATAAGGTATAAAGGACAAACATTGGTTAAAATTTTTTTTTTAAAAAAAAGTGCATGTGAATCGTGTCAAAGTCAAATTGGGACATTTTAATAAAAACAGAGGGAGTACTTAATATGAAGTTAAATCCCAAACTCTGTCTGAAACCTGAACCAACACAATTTGATTAACCTACACAGCTCAAAAAATCTGAAATCAAAACCAACTTCTACCTATAATTACTTGACCTAAAATTGATCCGATATGAAGCAATCCAACCCAATCCGATAATCAATGTGTCTTATAATGACTATATCATCGAAATAGGCATATTGACACTATGACCAAGACTAACCTATTTGGATATGAACTGACCTAACAACTAAATCAACATGAGCTAGTCGATCCCGAAACAAATTGGCCCAATCCTATTGACTTGATTGCCATCGCTGGTTATTATGTTATGAAGTTTACCTTTTTAATTGATAAAGAAAATGAAAAATGTCTTTCGTAGTAAGAGAGGAGATATTGAGGGTCATTCTTTACATAGAAGTTTAACATTTATTATCGAAAAATGAATATAGATACATAAAGTGTAAATAGGATATATTGACCAAGGAGGTAGAAAAAGGGAAAAAAATGTGAACGGGTGTATTTTATACAAAATAAAGCATGTTTAGGCCATGCTCCTTACCTAAATGTCTAGCATGTGTTGGTCTTTTTTTTTTTTTATATATATATAATATTATAATCTCACCCGATTTGTCTCCCTCAATTACATATATTTCTTTAACTCTTATAAAAGTCCCCAAGCACCCTACTGTAGCACAAAATGAGTTCCAAATTTACTGTTCCTTAGGAACAGGAAAATTACGCCCCTGCCCTTTGCCTCTCTTGCTGAAGCACTAACTTTCCAGGGGTAAAATTGTCATATTTGCTTCCTTCTTTGCTTGGTGTACATTTGTTTTCGACCTCTTCTCTTTCCTACCTCATCTATAGTTGCCATTGCTGAATAAGCTTCCAGATATGAGTCTTCCTTCTCCCTCCTATTGGATTATGTGCAATTTCAACAAAAAAAATCTCGGTTTTGATCTTCTTTTTGGATAATTTTTGAAGAATAAGGGCTTTTCGATTTCGTTTTCTATTGTAGGTATGTTTCTATCTTTTGATACTGCAATTAGGGTTTGATTATCAAGCATTCAAAAATGTCGAATCCCCAAAACCCTCCATCATCTTGTTCGCACCACCGTTACCACCCTTACTACCGCTGCAATTCACCGGAATACACCCCTTCAACTCCTCAATACAAGTACACCCCGTTCTGGAGATTATCGACGACAACTTAAATGCCGGAAAACCCAGCAAATCAATCGCAACAATTCATCCTCTTGAGAATGCTTGGACTTTTTGGTTCGATAATCTTACTGCTAACTCGAAACAAGTTGCTTGGGGGTAGCTCTATTCGACCCATTTACACTTTCTCTACTGTTGACGAATTCTGGAGTTTTCTCTTTTCATCTTTGTTTTTCATATTAGTTTGATTGTGAATTTATTGAATTTGGTTTGTTTGAATCTTTTTGTGATGTGGGTGATTG
Source organism: Chenopodium album (assembly GCF_948465745.1). Taxonomy (NCBI): domain Eukaryota; kingdom Viridiplantae; phylum Streptophyta; class Magnoliopsida; order Caryophyllales; family Amaranthaceae; genus Chenopodium; species Chenopodium album. The sequence goes on along the minus strand of NC_137835.1, from coordinate 14,970,028 downwards.
AATTTCCAGTGTTACTTCTTCGATTTCAATCTGTAAAATTGATATTATATAGTATGTTAATTAAATCAAAGTGTTTCATCTAAACACACGAAGGAATGTCAATCTTGCTGATATAATACTTGTTGCTTAAATGTGCAGGAAGGTCAGCAAATGTTTGGGAAGCTCCACCAGGTTGTCTTATGTTTTCATTTACACTACAGATGGAGGATGGACAAATAGTGCCTTTAGTGCAATATATTGTTTTAACAATGGCCTGCCTCAGTTGGGTGTTAAAATTAAGTGGCCTAATGACCTTTACGTAAATGGCTTAAAGGTTGGTGGGGTACTCTGCACATCCACTTATAAATCGAAGAAATTCAATATCAGTGTGGGTAAATGTCGGCAAACCTTTTTTTTTTCCCCTCTTTCAATGGTTATTATAACTTCCTATTGCCATCCTGTTGTAGTTTGATGCAAATGATCTGTTGTATTACTTGTATATCTTACTTCAAGATCATTGTTTCCTCTTTCAGGGATTGGATTAAATGTAAATAAAAACAGCCAACGACTTGTTTGAATGCAAGGTTGCAGCAAATAGCCTATATGTCCTGCCAACTACGCAAAGAAGACATCTTGGCCTCCTTCTTTAACAAGTTTAAGAATTTTTTTGACCAATTTTTAAGCAAGGTAAACCAAGTTTTCTCTTTTCAATATATTTGTAGTTAGCTTTTAGCTCTATTTAGTTTCCTGCCCACTGTCTGTTTAATGTTTAGACTTTACCCCTGCTTGTCTGAAGGAGTATATGTGAATTGCTTCAAATTGGATAAAAGACTTATTACATAGAAATACTTCTTTGATTTCAATCTGTTAAATTGATGAAATGTGGCTTGAATTTGATTTCATTTCGTCCATATTAGGTTTATTTAATCAATTAGTATATGATTGAGTGATCAAATCCATGAAATTCTTTGTATTTGGTTTATGTTCTACAATTTTGATTTCTAGGGTTATTTTTCGAATATATTCTTTGCTTCATAAGATTAATCAGACATATAGAGGAAATCGAGTTTAGATGCATATTTATTTATTTATAATTATTCTATTTATCTTTTTCTAAGTGCAAATTAAATTTGGTTAAAATGATCCAATAGGTATTTGTTTTAATCATTCTTTTGCAAATTTTTAATGATAAAATATAGTGATCATTAGCAATTTGATCACGTTCAAAGGAAGAAAATGAGAAATTCGTTAATTATGTATAATAATTTACTATAACAAATTAACAATAACAATCAAAGATTAATTGGACATTACAAGTATATATACAGGCGCAAAATCTTGATTGTTTTTATTTCTCTTATCAAGGAGATCGACTGGCGAAGGTCGGGTTTCAGTTAGAAATATATAGGGACGTGTTTGAATGGAAAAAATATCATACTTGTGTCCATGTAATGGTGTCCATGTGTTTGCTCTCTCTTCATTCACTTTTTCTCTCCTCAATTGAAGAGTGCTTCTTCAACCGCTCTAGACCTTCTTCAATCGAATCAGAGCAAAGCAATCAATCAATCAATCATGCCTTCCACTAATTTACTCCTCGAAATACCAATTCGTATGGCTTCAATTCTTTTGTAAGTTTTTTCTCAATCTAAAATATCCAATTAATTGAATTGTTGGATTTTCATTTGTTCATCTGAATCTCTTTTCCATTATCAATCTAAAATATCAAATTAATTGAATCATGTTGCAGCTTTGTTAATCAGATCTTTCGAGGCTCGAAACTCAAAATTTGTATGTGACCAACTATTCTGCGAAAGATGTCGGTTTTCCGTTGAAACAGACGACGTCGGAATTTGGGACACCATTCCAACCCGATGCTTTGATTAACCAGTGACCGTTACTTGTCAAATTCGGAAGTTGTCGCCGGAGATGAGTTGGAATCCGCGAGGTCCGCTAATGTTTCCGGCGATTACAAGGATGCTTGGGTTTTCGTTGAAACCCTTCTCTTTAATTTACCTTATTATTATGGGTGAGATTTTCTATATTGTTTACAATTAAATAGATTGTTTTGTTTTATTTTAGTTTAATTAATTGGAATATGGTATAATTTGATTTCATGATTATTGTTGTTATATTGTAATTGATTTCTTAAATTTTTGGGAAGATAGAAACTAAATTCTTGATTCTCTCTTTATATGAATTGTTTATAGCTCCATTGAATCTAGATTTTGTTGGATTATAGCTCAATGTGAAAATTTTCCACATTTTTTGTTAGTTTGGGGAAGAATTACATTGAATTAGACTAAGTTATGTTGGTTTTGGAGATTCGACCAACAATTTATATTGTCAGTTTAGTTTATTTAGGGTTGTATAATTCATCGAGGTTGAAGATCAAGCCGAATTTGACATTGCCGATGAGGACAGAACCAGTGAGGGAGAGTTTAAGTGGGATGACATTGTTAAAGATGCCTAACATGAGTGAAGTGAATGAGGACGGCGGTATAAATGAAAATGGTTCAAGAGATGGATCAGTGTACGGTGGACTACTGAACAAACCAACAAACAAATTTGAGTCCAATATGAATCGTGAAGGTCAAAGCTTGACTGGGTTTGGTGAAGAAATGTTGTTGGAGAAACCCCAAGCCATGGTGCCCGGGTACTGAAGGGATTGGAAGCAATTCTATGCCTAATGGAATGGATGATATGCTAGAGGATTATACTGAAACGTTTCTAGAATTTGGAGGCAAATTGATTTCAAAGCAAGATGGACCAGGAGAGATCTCCCCGACAGGTACGTAATGCTCCTTTGATTTTGCATTCTATTCTAGGCTGAAGGTATTTGCAGAAGACTAGCTATTAATGCTTGTAAGTATTTATTTTCAAGGAATTCAGAACCTTGAGCAGACTAATGGTGGGAATTCAGAGAATGGAGACGGGGTGTGTATTTCCTCAGGTGTAACAGATTCTGCTCTCCGGGGAAAACCAAAAAGGTATAAAATTTTGGTTTCTTTCCACGTGTTTTTTAGCCTTAGCAAGTTTAGTATGCTAATAGGGTTTTAAATAATAGATTATACCCATCTGTAAAAGAAACATCATCCTACCCAATTCAAGAGAGTACGGTTCATGCTTATCCTGAAAGGTTCGATCGTAAATGTGTCCAGGAAGAATTGTCTCAGCCACAACCTCTGAAGTTAGATTTCTTATGTTCCACTGGTTTTAACCACTATTAATGGGGGTAGATCTGATCCTCTATGCTCTCGTAGGAAACTGAAGAGACTGCTTGGACACAATTGGAGCATCACTTTAATCTTGGAGATAAAGTGGATGTGGAATTAATTAATTGCAGTCCAAGAGGATTTGTGGTATGGATTTTACTGAAGCTTACAAATTCGTTCTTCCTTGTTTTCTATATTTATTTTTATTTTACATGTATTGGCTCCTCTTTCAGGTATCCTATGGACGTTAATAGGATTTTTTCCATACTGAAACCTGGCAGCAAAGCGGAAGTTCTTAGCTTTTGAGTCATGGTTGGAAGAAATGGTTTAGATCCATCCAAGTACAAGCAACATTTAGGCATTGTAGGAAATAATGACGTATTTAAAAAGAGCAGTTATCTTGAGTCCTCACCGGTTCTAGAAGCCAGTCATAAAGAAAAAGAAAAACTTAAAATTACTGTTGATATGGAACTGGAAGATCTTTTGAAAATATATGACCAAGAGAAGATCCACTATTTGTCTTCATGTATTGGTCAGGTTTGATCAAATTACCATGAACTCAACATTTTTCTTTGCTTATGCTTAGATTGTTGGTTTTAATTCTTGAAGCTATGAAAAATTATAATGAACGATTTTTGTTAAGATCTTATTATGTTACTATTATTAAGCAAGAAGAATTTATTGTGGTTTTAAGAGCTTCATATTGAAATAATTGTGTTATGAGTTTCTTGAAACAATAAAAATATGGGTTTGAAAGATAAACTATACTTAAAATAGAAACGTGTTATAGAGTGTACATATCGGGTTATGTCAGCTGATAATATTTGAGGGATGAAAAGAGGGTTGAAATGAACAAAGGTCACGCAACATATAATATTGATGGGTTAATCGGTTCAATTTTTTTTATTATATTGATTATAATATTGTACTCCCTCCGTCCCCAAATATAGTCCCTTATGGCATATTTTTAGTCCCAAATTGATAGTCCCATTTGCTTTTTTCAAGTACCATTAATATCAATTTTTTATGAAAATTCCCTCCAATTACAACAATATTTGTGCAAATTTAACTTTCCCATATAAATTTTGTTTTTCAATATACTTTTATTACTTTCTCTACTATTTTACATACTAAATTTATCTTTTCAATGTAATTTTACTACTTTAAGTTTCTTAATTCCCATGATTTTTGCCCATAAGAGACTATCATTTGGGGACAGAGGGAGTATTTGATTATACAAAGGTCACTTATTTTGAGCGGGATTTATTTTCATGTTAAAATCCAATTATGATTGTTTTTTCCAGATGATTTTTGCTTTGTTCGTGAAAAGAATAACCAGGGAAGATGGGAAGTAAATGGAAACCGAGGTGAAAAGGTTCAGAGCTGAAGTGAAAAGGCTAACAACCAGAGAAAGAGCAGCATTAGGCGAGTTTCTTGTTCTTCAGGCCTTCAGTTTTCGGTATCCTTGAATACTCTGAGAGGTATCTTACTTTGTTTATTTATGTTTAGTCCATTAATAATGTTTTTTTTTTGGTATTTATTTTGGTGACTTTGAATTTTGGGATTTGGTTATTGTTAATTTATGCTCTTAGACTGAAATTTTTTCCCTGAACCGATGCATTTAATATTTAATGTGAATTCAGCTCAATTTCCATTCAAGGGGTTTCCATTTCATTGAGAGGCGAGGGACGATGGACTATGACTACTAAAAATGTTAAAACCATTAAATAGTACGAGTATTGTTTATTTATGCACTTAGACTGAAATTTTCTCCATGAACCGGTGCATTTAATATTTAATGTGAATATAGCTCAATTTCAGTCATTGGGGAGGGGGGGGGGGGGGAGGGGCGTAGGACTATGATTACAAAAAAATGTTAAAACCATTTAAGAGTGTGACAGATAGAGAGCGGGCGAGAGAGGGGAGGAGAGAAGAATAAGGATCAAGAGAAACAGGAAAGGGAGAGAATGAGAGAGGAATAAGGAAGAGAGAAAAAAAAAAGGTGACTATGTGATGGCTAAGATGTTAACGAAAGATCGAGGTCCTCAAGGATACTAGGGAGAGAAAAGTCGTGACAATTACAGCTTTTTTAGAAGACTGTTATACAACATAATATCTTTTTAATGACATGACAAAAATATAAATTATAAAAGTGAATATCTTAATAACCATATAAGATAAATAAGGGGAGCGATGAGGAAGGATTAGAGAGCGATTAAGATGAACTTTAATAACCATGACATATAAGATAAATGAGATGAGGGATGAAAAAAAGGTGCGAGAAAGGGTGAGGGAGCAATTAGGATGAACTGAATTATCAAGACCACAATAGAAGAGTGAAAAAAGAGAGAAGAATAGGAAGCAAGAGGAGGTAAGGGAGTAGCTGATGATGAGGGAACACTTGAGGAGGTCAATTATATAACCAGGAAGCAATAAACAAAAGTATTAAAAGACTTAAAATTTGCAACACCATAAAGACTTGAGTGATAGAAAGAGTACGGGGAAAGAGAAGTAAAGCTGGTAGGGAGAGCAAGTGATATGGAGTGTATATGTGTTCTGTGTGTTCTAGATGAAAGTGGTAGTAACATATAACTTTCTCAAAATCAAGTGATATGGGCGTAGGAATATGATTACAAAAAAATGTTAAAACCATTTAAGAGTGTGACAGAGATAAAGAGTGGGCGAGAAGGGGGGGGGGGGAGAGAAGAATAAGGATCAAGAGAAATAGGAAAGGGAGAGAATGAGAAAGGAATAAGGAAAAGAGAAAAAAAAAAGTGACTATGTGATGGCTAAGATGTTAAAGAAAGATCGAGGTCGTCGCAAAGAAAAGTCATGACAATTACAGATTTTTTAGGAGACTGTTATACAATTTAATATCTTTTTAATGACATGACAAAAATATAAATTATAAAAGTGAATATCTTAATAACAATATAAGATAAATAAGAGGAGCGATGAGGAAGGATAAGGGAGCAATTAGAACAAACCTTAATAACCACGACATATAAGATAAATTAGAAGAGGGATGAAAAAAAGGTGTGAGAAAGGGTGAGGGAGAAATTAGGACGAACTCAATTATCGAGACCGCAATAGAAGAGAGAAGAATAGGAAGCAAGAGGAGGTAAGGGAGGAGCTGATAATGAGGGAACAAAAGGAGTAGAGGGAGATAGGGCCCAATATGTGACAGTGACAATGTGAGAGAAAGAAGACAAAGAGATAAGGAGCTCTTCAGGAGGTCAATTATATAACCAGGAAGCAATAAACAAAAGTATTAAAAGATTTAAAATTTGCAACACCATAAAGACTTGAGTGATAGAAAGAGTAGGGGGGAAGAGAAGTAAAGTTAGTAGGGAGAGCAAGTGATATGGAGTGTATAAGTGTTCTCTGTATGTTAGATGAAAGTGGTAGTAACATATAACTTTCTCAAATCAATTTTATGGATTCGACACTAATCATACTCACACAGTAAGTAGCAAAGGTCTAAAAATTACCCGTCATCAAATATATATGAAGGTCATCAAATTACCCAATTTAATTCTTTGCTCTCATCTTAGTGGAAGATTATGATGCTATGTTGTTCACTAATGATGAGCCTAACCCTATACAGACTGCAGAACTCTCATTAAGCATAATGTTTATGTAAGCAGTTGCAGTGAATTATCAATTTGTCATCAAACATAATGCCTTGTGCGACCCAATTTTAGTTTAGATACTTCTGGTTGTGAATATGTGCTCTATAAAAAAATAATAATAAATAATGGTAGTCAAATTGTTTTGTGAATAATGTCCATTCTAATTTTTTTGGCAATACCAGTTATGCTTTTTTTTTTTTCTCAAATCCTAGCTTTAGCAAGTGCTTAATCTTGCTATTGACACGATTTATAAACAATGTGGTTTTGTTCTGAATGATTGGTCCTGTTAATAACTTGTGTATCCTGTTGAATTCAACGTTTTTTTCTCTTCAAGCGCGTATTTTTACTACCAAAGTTCCCACCTATAATTTGTCTCGCAATTGTTGCTTATTATAACAGGATGAAATTGAGAAACAAAGGAAGCAAAGCAGGTAATCCCTTTGCCTTTCCTGTAAGAAAAGTTTTTGATGGCCTCATTATTGTCATGAGTTATGATTGTTAGAACTAGAATGCTAAAAAAGGGACGATTTAGCGTAGGCACTGTGTTTTGGGGCAAATTTTGGTGATTTACTCACCTTGTTTAATTTTGGCCCAGGTCATATTCGTTTTTCATAAGTAGATTATTATGATTGGTTATCAATGATATACTTACTAATTTTTAGCTCAAGTTAGGTCAATTTTTGTTCGAGCCATGTAATTTTGGATATTGTTTGATATTGGTTCAAATAATTCGGTAGGGGTCATTGTTTGGAGCTATTAAAAATTGATCTTTGACAACCAATTCATCGTGTTGTATTTGTTTGTGGTTGCAGTATCATGAGGAGCAGAATTTACAAGCAGTACTGACTACTGAGTAGGGCATAGGAAGAAGATAAGCTATGAACAATGAGGAGTCGTTATAGCTGCACCCTATAGATTAGACTCAAATTAAAGAGGAACCAGAGTCCGGAAATAGTATTTAGTAGTAATTATGTAATCTGATCCTCATAGATCAATAATTAAGTAATTATAAAGCAATTACAACATTGTAAATATATTAATAGCTAATAGTCAAAGTTGTACTAGAGATTGTGCTGCACTTAATTTTCCTATTGTTGGGAGTCGAATATCTATTCTTTTAGTTTGCTTTTGGAGCCAACTCAATGCTCCATGATTAACCAATGCACATGAACTTACTAACATGTGCATATGCCTTATGTTAGCCTTCTAATAATCCCCACTCTAACTTCTATACCTACACTTTATATACTATAACTAAACTGATTAATAGGCAAATTAACTTACATTAATATTTACACTACGACTAATTACACACTAATTACCTAAACAAAATCACGTTGGGGGACCGCGCGCGTAGCGCGCGGGCCAACAACTAGTACATCAAAATGTACGTAGTTTAAGATATGATATTGTTATATTCTTCTTAATAATATGAAAATTTGGGTGATAAATTTTCATATTTATCATCATTTCATCAACCATATCCTATATATAAAGTGAAATCCTATATATACACTGTGTTTGGATAAAGAAGGGGGAAGGAAAAGAAGGGTGAAGGAAAAGAAGAGGAGGGGAGGGAAAGGGAGGGGAGGGAAAAATGTTGAATTATCCTTCCAAATCTCTCAATTGTTGGAGGGATCAATTTCTTACAATTTAATCACTTCATTTCTCCAGAAAGTATTGCCCACTACCAGGTAGGGACTAGGAAAGTCCATACCACCGTTGAAAAAAAAAATTTCGCTAAGTGTTGGAAAAAAGTTATTTCCTATTTTAATACTGTTATTTTATGTTCTAGCCTGTTAAAATAAAATTTAATACTATTATATGTTTCTTTAATATTGTTTTCGAGGTGTTATTTTGATCTTTTCAGCAGTACTTATATATTAAAAGAATAAGTATTTGTGTTAAAAATTAAGTATTATATTTAAATACAGTTATTATATAAGTGAAATCTGTTATTAAGAAAGACAATACAGTTATTCTAAATTAGAAACTGTTAAGCTTCGTGATTTGGTATCAGAGCCATAACGATTAAAAGCTAAATTAAGTTATAAATAATTAAGTAAAACTGGAGAATACTAGGCCCTCTACTGAGTGTAAGAAACTTGATTTTAAGCATTATTATCATATTCCTGTAAATACTAATAATTTTGGCCCACTCCTTAATTATATAGTAGATCAAATTGGCGAATTAAGATCGGAAGTTGATAACATACATGCTCGTTGTATTAATATCGAAAATAAGATATCAATAACCACAACCGATATTAATAAAAAAGTAAGCGATCTAAACGAACAGGTTAAACAGATTCAACTTGCTTTAACAAACGAAGTTAGGCATCAACTTGGAAAAGAAGTATCACCTAATAAAGATAAAATCGTCCCATATAAATATAAATATCCTTTTCAAAACCTAGATAAAAATAAAAAGTTTACTGTAACACTCCCTAAAAGACCGACTAGTAACCAAGAAAAGAATAAAGAAACTAAACATGAGCCCTCATCTTCAGGAGAAAACACTAAATGAATTACAAGGCCTATTCTACAAAGAAGAAGACCCTAATAAGCTTAACGAAATCATGAATTTAATTTCTTGAAAAGGGATTGCTTCTGATAATGAAATAGAGGAAAATAATTATGCTACTTTAGAGGAAGATATATATCAACAAATGGGATTAATGAAGTCAAATGATCTTGACTTTTTACCCATAGAAGTTGTCCAACAGAAGATCGAAAACAAACTAGGATAAAGAGTAATGGATAATAATGATGTTGGAGAAGAATTATTAATGTAAACAATGTTATCCAAAGACCTAGGTACCAAGGATAAGGAAGTTGCACACGACCAAGATACATACCAGGGAAGGCTACCCGGTTTAGTGTCAAGGTTATGCCTACTCATATACCTAAACAAGAAGAAGTGACTCTTGAACCCATTAGTCAAACTGGTTATAAACTTAAATTAGACGGTGTAAGAGATAGACAAGATGTTTTAGATCAATGGAAGAAGAGTATGAGTAGTGTACTTAATTTAAATACTGAATGGACTTCAGAAAATTTCTTAAATTATATTGAACATAGTCTCTACGACTGTGTAGAAGATTGGTACGATGGAATAGATGAAGAAGTAAAGACTGCATTAAGAGCTAGTGAATCACCTACTAGAATGTTTAGGTAGTTATGTCAATATATTGAGTTAGATTTCATTGGTCCTAGAGCCGATCCTAATGAGAAACGAATGGAATATCAAAGAAAGTTAAGTAACTTGTCCATCTGTAATATGAGATATGTTGATGATTATATTATGGAATTTGAAACATATTATTATAAAATTGGTGAAAATGAAATGGAGAGAGAAATTTTTAGCTAGGGATGACATAGGTAATAGAATTGCTTTCCTTAGAAAGTGGATTGAAAAGAAGTGTAGAGAGGTTGCAGGAACTCAACAAATGAAGAGACAATTTCTCACTTGTTGGGATTTCCCAAATAACTATGGATGCGAAAGAAAAAACTATAATAAAAGAAAGAGCTATAAGAAAAATAAATTTGACCGATCAAGAGGAGAAACCTATAAGAAGAAGTATTATAAACATAAATATAGAAAGCCAAGTAGGTTTTTCAGAAAGGCAACATATTGTCCTGAGAAAAAGAAAACATGCAAGTGTTGGTCTTGTGGAGACCTAGGACATTATGCTAATGAATGTAAGAAAGCTAATCATAAACTAATGGAAGCCTTAGCAAGTTGGGATTACAGAGAAATACCAGAAGATGAGGCTTTAGAATTGGCTTTAAATAACAATAAAGGAATAGTAGAGATCAAAGAAGAGGAAAATGAGTATAATGAAGAACCTGAAGTTAATGATGAGTTTAAAGATGAAAATTATGAAGAAATAAATAACATGATGGAAGGAGAAGAATAAGAAAATTCAGAATCAGATGATAATGAGGAAGATAAAAGCAAAATGAAAATAGGTCAACTAAAAAGAGTTGAGTATTCATTTGAAGATAATGACCTAGATCAAGTAAACAAAGAAAGCTGGAATTTTCCCCAAATTACTAAAGATAAAATATTTAAAACTTCTTTCTTTAAAACTAGAACTAAATATGTATTTGAAGAAATGGAAGGAAGTATAGTAATCGAAGATTGTGAACAAAAGGCAGCCGAAATTAATATCATTAAATGGAAAAGTATTAAAAAACATACAGAAAAAGGAAATTATAGCTATATTTGTATTGGCGCAGTACAAGTATACATAACCCCTTTGCAAGATTTTGGCAAGGATGTTAAATGCTTGAGTTTCATTTGTGATATTAGACATAAAGAATTTTATGATCAAATAATTAGTGGTATCACATGTAACTTAAGTCAAGGAACGGTAAGCTATATATGTGAACCTAGATATTATGTGAGCTTAGAGGATTCCTTTGCGTCAAAGTTCTTAGCTATCAAGCTATTAACAGAAGGAGTGAAAATGCATAAAGGAACACGACCCATACAATTAAGATGGAAGGTGGTTTATAAGTTGGTAAACTCTATAGACTCATCTTTTAAGAAACAAATAGTCGATGCTCAGAAATATGAGCAAGGAGGAGGTCCTAAGAAGAAAATTACACCTATAAAGGTAAATCCTAATGAAATTGAAATTGAAAAAACTTGGGAAGAATTCTTTATGAACCCTGCAGTTAGTAATAGATCAAGTAAGATGTTAATTGATGAATCAGGACTACTTCATATTGGAATGAATACAAAACCTAAATTACAAAGAAATCTGAGTTTTAGAACACCAAGTCTAAGTAGACAAAATTCAACAATAATAAAAATGAAAAAACAAGGTGATGAAAAGCCAGAAGAGGATGAAGAAGAAATATTAGTTCTACTAAAGAAACTAAATGAAAAATATGAAAGCAAAAAAGCCTTAAAACAACCGGCAAGGCATAGCATTGATATGGGATCATGTTCTAATTTCGAGTTAAATGAAGATCCAAATAATCCTATTGATAAAAGGAAGGTAATTGGATATAAAACTAAAACTGTGAGTGAACCAGTATATGAGGATGAAGTTAATATGCAAATGGAAGCTTGTAATGAAATATCCAGTACTAATCCTAATAGCATTTATATTCCAATTGATATATGCATTGACGATTAGAATAAATATAGATTATGTGCATATATTGATAGTGGTTGTTCTACATGTTTTGGAAAGAGATCACTATTTCCAGAATTCTTGTGGAAAAGGGCCAAAAATCCTATACAAGTTAGAATTTCTAATAATAGTGTCATGATGCATACAAAGATAATGGAAGATTTAAAAATAGAAATTGGAGGAGTTCAATGTGTTATTCCCATTTTATGGGCAACTAATCAACCTAGTCATGATATGATGATAGGAAATAATTTTCAAATATTATACTCTCCATGCACTCAAACTATTGATCAAATAATCTTTACTATTAATGGTCATTCTGTTCCTATACAGAAAATAACAAAGGCTTATACTAATCAGACAATGGAATTTACGCGCAGGCAGCGTGGTGATAGGGTTACTCCTACACAACGAGAGGTTGCACTTAGAATTTCTGAGTGTGATTCATCATTAATAAATCAGATAAATAAGCAACAAGAAAAACTATGCGAAAAACTATATTCAACAAATCCTTTAGAACATTGGGAAAAGGATAAAGCATTTGCTAAGATAACTCTAACAAATCCTAATAAGATTATTAGAGTGAGACAAATGGTTTATACCTACCAAGATATTCCGGAATTTGATGAACAAATAAAAGAGTTGCTTAATAAAAAGCTAATAAGGAATAGAAAAATTCCTCATAATAGTCCAGCATTCATGGTAAGAAATCATGCAGAAGAAAAGAGAGGTAAAGCTAGAATGGTTATTAATTATAAACAGCTAAATGACAATACTGTTTTTGATGGCTATTACATTCCTAATAAAACTGTGTTATTTAATAGAATACAAGGAGCCACATGGTTTTCTAAAATGGATTGTAAAAGTGGCTACTGGCAAATTAAAATGGAAGAAGAAAGCATTCCTTTAACTGCATTTAGTGCCCCTCAAGGGCATTATGAATGGCTAGTAATGCCTTTTGGATTAAAAAATGCTCCACAAATATTTCAGAGAATAATGGATAATATTTTTATAGAACTTAATCATTGTTGTTTGGTCTATATAGATGATATTTTAATATTCTCAAAAGATTTAGAACAACATAAGAATGATCTTAAAGCAGTAACTCAAAAATGTGCAGAGCATGGTATAATCCTTGGAAAAGATAAATGTGTTTATGCTAAACAAGAAAATGAGTTTCTTGGATTAGAAATTAAAGCAGGACAAATAATTTTGCAAAAACATATTTTAGAAAAGATTGAAAAATTTCCTGATAAAATTGAAGATAGAAAGCAACTAGAAAGATTTCTAGGATGTTTAACCTATGCTTATGATTTTATAGAAAATCTTTCTTTATTAAGGAAGCCATTACAGAAAAAACTCAAGAAAGAAATAACTTGGAACTGGAAGGAAAGTGATTCCAAAATTGTTCAAAATTTAAAAGCTATGGGTAAAAATCTTCCTGTACTAACACTACCTACTAGTGAAGATGATTTAGTCCTTGAAACAGATGCTAGTAATGAGCACTGGAGTGCTGTGTTAAAAATAAAAGAAGGAGAAAGACTTTGCAGATATAGCAGTGGAAGTTTTAACAAAGCTGAGTTAAACTATCCTACAATGAAAAAGGAAATCCTTGCAGTTATTAGAGGGATCGAGAAGTTTTTAATCTTCTTAGCCCCTAAATAGTTCTTAATAAGAACATATTGCAAAGACATACTCGATTTTGTTAAAAAATAATTTGTCTAATATGCAAGCGCAAGGGAGACTCCTGCGTTAGCAATTATGGCTTAACCAATTCTCTTTTACTGTTGAACATATACAGGGAACAAAGAATTCTTTGGCAGATAGCTTGACCAGAGAATTAGCTAATGTCGTCCAAGAAGCTCAAGACTACACAAAAACCTCCTGCATACCAACTTCAAAAGATGGATGTAGAGAGGAAAACTCTCATTGATGAGACCGAAAAGGCAATGGAGCGGGTTTCACCCTCCAGTTGGGCCTTAATGCAAGGCTTGATCATATCAGCAAAACAACGTTCACGAGATGGTTTAATTAAGGGTTGCCATCGGGCAGTCCAAAGGATATTGATGTTCGAGATAACAATTATGTTATTTCAGCTCATTCCTGATGTACGAGATACAATATTAAACAAAATAAGAGATAATGATTTTAGGACATGGTACGAGTTGGTTGTTACAAGGTCCAGTAAATTCTTTGATCTTCGAGATCTATGGGGAGAAAGAGTAGAATTTCCCAAAAACTCTAAAGTTGCATCATTGCGAATCTACCCATATCCTCTTGATAAGAATGCTCCATTCATTAGTATACATTACAAGGCTTGAGATTATGGAATGGTACATGATTTCTATGAATTCCCTACTCCTAATGACTCTTTCTTTCCAAGACTTACAAAGTTCCAGCAGTACGCATTCAACAAAGTTTGAAAATATTGTGATGACAAAAAAGACGAATTTCAGTTAAGAGTAAAGGTACAATGTGCTAATATCGAAGTTAAAGAAGGAAAAGTTAGTCCCCCGCTGTAGACACCTAAATGTGTCTCCCCAAAACCAAACCCGGTGATGAGTGCCTTTCACGTCGAATCATAATCAAATGAAGCGAAAGTGTGGAAAGTCTAGTGTTGCGGGTAATTTTAATTTCTTTTCTCTTCTCTCTGTTTTTGAAAACTTATTTTAAGAAAACAGCCAATCCAGTTTGGTTGGTCCATGATATGGGTCCAATAGTAGTGTAGTTGGATGGGGCTTGACAAGAGCTTTCCAACGATATATTATAATCCCAATTCCGATGAACATTGAGGAAGTTATGGCCAAAATACCGAACTGGGCCCGGTTTGAACCTTATATACGGCCCAATGATCTAGGGGAGGGCCTCATATGATTTATCATTCCTAATGCAATTAGGAATGGTTTTAGTCTTCTAGATTCTTCTAGAAGGTTCTTTTCATTCCTAATTCAATTAGCATTGATAAATTGACTTTTGTTGACTTTTCAGAGTTTTAATTAAAATCAAAGAACATTTGAGGAAAAGATACGATTTTATCCTCTTGTACGGCAAAATTTATCTGATTTTAGAAAACGCGTCAAAAACAGGACTAGCGCCTAACGCCAGACATTGGCGCCTGACGCTGGCATTGGCGCCTGGCGCTAATGTTGGCGCCTGGCGCCAATAAGCTGGCGTTGGCGCCAGCTCTGTTTTAGGTGCGCCAAATGCTCTGTTTTGTAATTTTATCTTTTTGGCGGATTTCTCTATAAATAACGTATTAAAAACGCCGTTTTCATTCATCAACAACCAGTTTTCAATTATATTCACCTACAACCAGTTTTCAATTCTCTCTCATTCTCTATAATCATTCACCATCTTTCCATCTCTTTTTCTAAACTTGCTTTTCACATACAAAATTCCGCATTCACAAGATCTAGATACACCTAGCCATATTCGAAGTTGCCTTCGCCCTAGACGTGAAAGGTTTAATTTCTGAGGGTTTGGTCCCAAATCTCTATTTCAATTATTTAATTTAATTGTTTTGTTTATTATTTCCTTGAAGTTACTAACGTGTGTATTTTGTTATTAGAGGTACGAGGCATCAAAGTAAGTACTTTAATTGATTTATTGATGTTATGATGTAGAAATCATGTTTAAATTGTTATTATGATATTCCTAGTATCATGTCTAGGGTAATTTTAATATTAAATATGATTGTTACGATGCTTCCTATATGTTCTTCCTAATATTTATGATTGTTAGTATCATGTTAGGGTTAAAGATTTGATTTTTATTGCTTAGTGACATGCTAGGGTTTGTTATTAATCTTGTTAGTATCATGCCTAGGATCTTGCTATTTTTTATTGTGCTTTAACATGAACATGATTATGATTATAATTGTTATAATTTATGATGATTATGAATATTATGAATATTATTATTTTGATGATGATTATTTATAATAATTATTTTAATTATTATTAATATGATGATTATTTTATTTTGATTATTGTTATGATGATTATAATTATTATTTATTTTTATGATGATTATTATTATGTCGCTTGATATTTATTGTTATTGCTTGATCACGCCTTTTATGCATGTTTAAAGGTAATTGGTATTTGTAATCACGCTTAATAAGATAATTAATAATCTTGTTAGGGTTAATTTGATTATAATTCAAGTGATCGCCAATAATAGTTTTATTTGTGCATTAAATTCAACCAACATAGATAAACAGGTTTTGGGTTAATCCTATTGATTGCATGTTAGTCAGAAAGCGCACATGAATACGATCAGAATAAAGTAGAGGCCTATTATTAGGGCAGGTTCAATCTCTTTTAGGTTGGATTTGTACCTTCATCCCCGAACCCTTATTTGGTTCTAGACCTTATGGAGTTGACGATCTCTTGGATCGTTAAGGGGTGTAACCTTCACCCTGTGAACCGTTTACAAGTTCCTAAAACTTGTTGGCGACTCTTTTGCTTTATCTTCTTTCCCTTTGGACGCCACCATACTTTAGTGTATGATCACAGTGGGGTTCAAGCTAAGGGGATTAACGCTTGAAATTTATTCCCTACACCCGCATTACTTAATAATATTTGGGGAAGTGAGGTATTGCAAAGATCCCATACTAATTCGTCAGAAGACTGTTAGAAATCCAACTGAAGCAAGAGCATTGGGATTTTTCTACATTTCACAATATCTTAACGATTTTATAAAAAGGAAAGAAATTCCTCTTGTCATGTTTCATGTTGGTAACACAACAATTGTGGCGCCTAACGAGATGAAAGAATATTTAGTAGATGGCATAAACAACACCGAGTCAATCTACAAATCTGTAGAAGATATCGAAAGTGGAAAGTTACTGTCATTTGAAGGCTATGAGTATCTGTTTGAAGCATTCATGAGTTGGGATGAAGAGTATGCAGCCAAATGTGTTGCAGACCTTTGCAGAGAGAATCCTATGTACGAAGACAGTAAAGATAGTGAGGGAGGCCTACAAGAGATGATGATGGATGAAATTATGAATGCTTGAGCCCACGCCAGCAATAATTCAAGGCATCTTTACTGTAGCCACGTTTTATTAATTGTTTTTGTCTTAAAGTATCTTTGTAAAAAAGCAATGGTGTAGAATTGCTTGCTGAGTCAGGATAAGGATCCTATGTAAGTTTGCTTCCCTATATAAAGGGACTTAGGTCAAGAAGTGAAGGCAGAGTTGGAAGATTTAGCTAGAGAATTGCTCTGAAAGCATTAGAGAGTCCTCTAGAGAAAAATACTCACCTTAAGAGACAGATTGGTTCTCCATCTCTCTTAAAGTAGAGAAAACTCTAGTTCAGCTTATGTCTGTTTAAGCTTTCAGTTTGTGTGTTTGTTGTAATATATGAGTGTTGTAATCTTTTCAAATTAAATAAAAGTTTCGTTCAATAAGGGAACGTTATCCCCTTGAACCTTATATATCAAATGAGTTATCTTTCTATTTAATTCCATCATAAACACAATAAGGATTGTCTAATTAGAGATTACGGTCTAAGATAGGAAACGAATTAGATCTGTGCTGAGCCTGATCTAAGGAAGACAGGGTTGGGGTTGGCTACGTTGATAAAGCCGGAAGTTCATAACATCGGAGGTTCCATTGTCGACTAAGTTCAGGTATTGGTCAAAACTCTCTAGTTAAATAACTATTATTGCGAAGCATGGTGGCTTTTAAACTGTTAAAATAATTTATTTTGATGTATAAGTAGTAGAGTTGTGATAACTAGTACCGTTAAAAGTCATTTAAAGTAATTATCAGATCGAATTATAGTAAAAATCAGTGTATTATGAAAAGTTGTTATTTTTAAATTAAGGTATTGTTATTAATTTATCAAATACTGTTATTAAGTCATTAAGTACTGTTATTTATCCTAAATAAAATATACCAAAAAAAAAAAAAACTGACGTCACTTGGTATTGGGCGGGGTAGCCTATACCGGGTAGTGGTCCATCATCCCTCTTCATTTCTCTCCCCTTCAATTCCCTTCCTTCCTCATTTGTTATCCAAAAGAAAGATATTCCACCTCTCCATTTCCCTCCCCTTCCTTTCCCTCCATTTCCTTCAATCCAAACACACCCACAAAGTGAAAGGGCATTAAGGTGATAAATTTCACTATCCTCAAATTACCCCTCTCAATTTGCAAAATTAATTCTCTTAACAACAAATTATTCCACCTCTCCATTTCCCTCCCCTTCCTTTCCCTCCATTTCCTTCAATCCAAACACACCCACAAAGTGAAAGGGCATTTTGGGTGATAAATTTCACTATCCTCAAATTACCCCTCTCAATTTGCAAAATTAATTCTCTTAACAACAAATAAAAATTAAGAATTATTTTTTAAAAATAATTCTATCATAAGTTCATAACTACCCAATAATAACTAGTCCATTTCTTCCACATAAATTTATATCTTAAATTGTTCTCACTCCCATAAAAAATGAATTTGCTCTTTTATTTTATTTTATTTTTGAAAAAACTCCTCCTAAATTTGCTCATTTATGGTTTTTTTGTTCTTCTTTCTTTCTCATGCTTTTAGTAAATATTTCATTTGTATTCTCAGTGTAACAACTCTTAATACACATAGTTGGTTTTTTTTTTTTTTTTTTTTTTTTTGGTGATTCTAGTTTAATGGCGGATATCTATTAATTTAATGTTTTTCCTTTTAATTTCTTACAAGCTATGAGACACACGCACAATGCATGTGCAATATAAGAAATTTATATGGCTCGATTTTTCCTTTTTCCATGAAATATTATCAACCTTATTCTAATTAAAAATTCTTTTAAAACAAAAATTCTAATAAAAAAAAATATTATTATGTTTAAAAATTGATGAAATCAGGGAGACAATAGAAGGACATGACTTCCCTAAAAAAAAGGATAGTACTATAGTTTTTTTTTTAAAAAAAAAAAAATTGATAAAGGATGGTAGTTTTTTTTTTTTTTTTTTTTTTTTTTTTTTTTATGGTGGTTTTTTTTTTTTTTAAATGAAGGTAGTTTTATTATCTATAGTAATATATAAAGTGAAAAGAGGTTTTGAGTGATAAGTTTTTCTTTTCCAAAATAACCCTTTCATCTTTTATTTTCTTTTTTTTTTAAAAAAAGAAACTACATACCTTCATAAAAAATAAAAATAAAAAAATTTTAAATTTTTTTTTAAAAAAAAAACCTACAATCAATTAAAAAAACTACCATCTTTTATTAAAAAAAAAATTAGTAAAAGCTACCTTTAAAAAATAAAAATAAAATAAAAAACTATAGTACTATTTTTTTAGGGAAGTCATATCATTCTATTGTCTCCATGATTTCATAATTTTTTATACTCACTAATATTTTTTTCTAATTAGAACTTTTTTTAAAAAAAATTATAAAAGAATAAAGCAAAAATATTTCATGAAAAAAGGGAGAATCGAGTCATGTAGATTTCTTATAATGCACACACGCAATGTGTGTGTGTCTCACATCTTGTATATATAAAGAAAATAAAAAATAAGAGGGTATTTTGAGAAAGAAAAATTTACCATCCAAAACCGCCTTTCACTTTATATGTTATTGTACGTAGAAATTGTACACTCTTAGCTTGTGTAAGATAAAGTGAACTCAAATAATGGGGTAATAAAGAAGGGTAAATATTTTTTTAAAAAAATAAAAATAAAAATAAAAATAAACTATATCGTTCACTTATTTTATTTTATTTTATTTGGACAAAGTCATTACCATGCATCAAGAACATGTTACTTGTGTATAAAACAACTTTAAGCAGAATAATGGACTATATATATGGAACAAAGCAAATGCTCAAGTGTTCACTATATTGCCCTAATAATATATAATGCAGAGTTTAGGCAATAGTTCATCTTATATCAAGACTCATTACTTATTTAGATAAGATTAGAATAGTATGAACATACTTTATTGAGTAATGTGCAATTTTTAATAGCTAATAAATACCTTTAATTATGCAATAAAAATAATTATGAAAATTACATATTGATGAAATTCAGATTTAAAACAAATCTAATTGACCTCATTTGATATATTAGTTCCTTATATATTAGCGTATATATAAAGATCAAATTTTAGTCAAATTAAACAATTAATAAGATTGGATTAAAAAAAAATCAAATCAAATGATGGAAAAAAAAAAAGCTCACATGAACTCATATAAGAAAAGATAAGGTAACTTACTAACTTACATGTTTAACTAGATGAAACCCGTGCGATACACGGTTTGTTTGTAATTCTTCAAACAATATATATATATGTGTGTGTGTGTGTGTGTGTGTAAAATTTTGTGATAGTCGCTTGTTTACTACGTAAATTTTTTATTATAAAAAGAATCATTATTTTTGTTTTCTATATTTTGATGAAAATTCCTAATATAAAAATATAATATTTTTTTGCACAAAATTTTGTATGTGACTGGTCAACACCGTGTGGCGGGAATTAATTGGTCAAGCTAGGGTTATTCGGTTGGTCAAGGGTTAGTTAATCAATGCAATCAAGGATTACTCAGATAGTCAGGGGCTACTCGATCAGTATTTTGGTGTGTATCAGATGGCCACACGATATGGTCGGCCACACATATAAAATTTTAGATTTAATTGCAACTCTTTTTTTATTGGCAAAAATATAACATTTTCATGTGTGACGTTTTAATAAATTTTTATTTATTATTATATTCCTATGTAGCGCTTTAAAAGATCTAATCTTACGTGGCATAATCTTATTTTAGCGTTTTAAAAATATTAATCCTACATGGTTTTTTTTTATTATAATAATCCTACGTAACGGTTTAAAAAAATAATCTTACATGGCATCATCCTATTTTAGCATTTATAAAATGTTAGTGGGGCTCCAATAATATTTTAAAAATTAAAATCTTTTGCGGCGCTCTAAAAACTCGGAAAAAAACACCCCTTTATATTTATACTAGTTTTGTGCCCGGACGATACCCGAATTGTCCTAAACTTTTATTTTGAAGGTTAAATTCGATCATATGACCCCAATTTGATAATGTAAAATTTTTAGACATTAAATATCATATCGCTTATTTTATTTATATAATAGTGTACCTATTTAAAAAAAAAATCCAATAAAAACTCATTTTTACTAATTTTCTATGTTTTATTAAAATATATTATAAATTGATCTCATTTTAAAGAACTTTTTAAAACGAATTTTATGATGAAAATAGTACTGAGTTATAAGATATTTATTAAAAGTTAAAATTAATTTTGTATATATGAAATATTAGAAATATATCAATAATTAATTAATAAAACACTATACAACATTTTCATCTTACAAAAATCTATCAAAAATTCGCTTAGTTAGCATCCGATGTGCCACAACAATACTTATTTAACGCCTACGTGGCTCGATACTTAGCAAAAAACCGGAATGCCAACTATTGATGTCTCGTGGCCTGGCAGCGAGACAGGCTTTTTATATTAGTGATATGATATGATATTGGATAAATTATTTTACTTGAATGAGCAAAAAATTTCAAAAAAAAAAAAGAAAAAAGAGAAAAAAAAAAGAAAAGAAATCTTGCAAAGTTTTAACTTTAAATAAATTCAACTATATATTTGAAATCATCATAAGTTTGACAATACACTAGTTACTTTTTAATTTATTAACAATATACCCCCTTGTTTGATGTTTATAATTATCTACAGGCATGTGTGGCTATAGTGTTGGAATTTTGTTGACTTATAACACCACAAAATTGTCAAAAAAATTGATTATAACATCGTAAAATCCAAAACTTTTATTTTAACGCTGCCAAAAAAAAAAAATCTAAAAATTGGATTTCACCGAGCAACCACTTAACGGATTCTTGGATAGATGAAATTTGTTAGTAGGGCCCACCACATGCACGTCGTACACATGTCACTAATCTATTGGATTAAAAAAAAAAGGAAAACCTAAAAATAATCCAAAACTTTTATTATAACACTACAAAAAAAAATAACACTACAAAACTTTTATTATTAAAAAATAATCCAAAACTTTTATTATTAAAAAATAACACTACAAAAATTGGATTATTAAAAAAATAATCCAAAACTTTTATTATAACACTACAAAAAAAAAAATCTAAAAAATTGGATTTCACCGGACAACCACTTAACGGATTCTTTGGATAGATGAAATTTGTTAGTAGGGCCCACCACATGCACGTCGTACACATGTCACTAATCTATTGGATTTAAAAAATAATAATAATAAAAAAGGAAAACCTAAGCCCTAACCCAGCCACCACCCACAGCAACGTTGGCACCATCTCACCCTTGCCTACCGCTAGCACCCTCACTCCATCCTTGACCATCGAAATTAGTTCAGTCGACCACAAGCAACACTTAAACACCCAACCCTAATTTGGCTTGGCTTTCGGTTTCTAGGTGCGAGTTTGGGTTTAGTTTAGGACAAGAGGGGTTTTTGGGTCTATGTGAGGGTTGGGGTGGGTTGTTCGTGTCGCCAACAAGGTGTAGGGTCACAGGTTAGGGTGGGGATTGGGCGGTCGCCGGATGGGGTGTACGGGTAGGAATGGGTGTGGGTGCTCTCCGGTCATGGTTAGGGGTGGAGATCGGACTAGTGCGCGATGATAGGAAGGGATGGGATGAGGAGGGCCGGGGTGTCGGCGGTAGGGGTGTGGGATGAGGAGGGACCTGCAGGGGATAGAGGTTACGGTTGCTGGTGATGGCTTGGTTTAGGTTTTTTTTTTATTTTTCTTTTTTTTTATAATTATTTTATAAAATAGATTAGTGACATGTGTACACTACGTGTACGTGGTGGGCCCACTAACGGGTTTCGTCCAAGAATCATTTAAGTGGTGATGAAATTCAATTTTTAGTTTTTTGTGTGATGTTATAATAAAAGTTTTACATTAAATTTTGTGGCAATATAATTGAATTTCTGACAATTTTGTGGTGTTAAAAAAAAAAAAAAAAAAAAAAAAAAAAAAAAAAAAAAACCCTTGCTTTATTATTATTATTATTATTATTATTATTATTATTATTGTTATGACCAATTCATATCACCAGGTATAATTTGATAACTAAATAAAAACTTTGAAATATGAAAATATGTTATGACAGTGTAATCTATAATATTATTAAAACCCAAGGGAACAACATGATCACGCCATGTGTCACCCTTCCCACAACATGTAAGGTGGCATCCTACGTGTCACGTCTTTCCCCAATATAAATTGATTCCATCGGCATTAATTAAAACTCTATAACTTTAATTAAAAATAAAAATAATTTTTTTAAAAAAAAAACTCTTCATATGTATAACCTCCAAATTTAATTTTATAACTTTAATTCTCTATAATAATGTTTAATTTTCATCAAAAACTCTTCATATGCATAACCTTCAAAACGGAAATTTCACCAAATACCCATCAAAACTTTCAAATTCACCAAATACCCATCAGTTACTGTACAATATTATTAAATTCCCTTTTACCTAACTGACGTTAACTCCCCATTAGTGCGTTTTTACCATTATGCCCTTAATTAATGTGTGCGCCATTTTCTTCTTGACTTACTGATGAAGACCAAAAGTCTTCATAATTTCTCTTTCGCATCATCTCTCTCTCTAGCACTACCCTGTTCTTCGTACGTTCTCCCTTAAAATTCTGCACTGAATTCTCTCATAGAAAGAGTTGCATGGTCTGGATTTGAGAAGAGTGGGAGCACAGGATAAAAATGATGTTTTGATTGGGCAAAAAGGTGGATTCTTGAGGGGTTTATAAACGCGTTAGGTTGGTGAAAACAAACTTGACAAATTCAAAGGTGTGGGCTTGTGAAACAGCAAGTAAGGTAATTTCTTTCATTTTGAATTTCGAAGTATAAAGTTGCGATTTTTTGTTAGAATTTTGCACGAAATCTAGGGTTTGAATGGATTTGGGAATGAGTTTTGTTTATGTTGAAATGTTGTTGCATTTAGTGATATGATTACTTTGTTAATTGTTGTTGGAGTATCGTAATTGTTTTTGGTAGATTTAAGTGATTTTGATGATCTAGGGTTAGGGTATTTGATCAAAACTTATTGATTTTATGTTGTTGTTTTGTTTCATTCATTTTCATTTGTGTGGATTTTAATTGGTGATTTAATATGATATTGTATATAGGATGAGTGGAGTATGGTTGTTAGTCCATGGTAAGAAGGATGATAAGTCTCAGGATTTTGATATTCTAGTCACTAGTAGAATAAACTTAATGGGCAGCCACAAATGGCAAGCGGTTATTGAATTCCGCTTGCCAAAATTTAAATGGCAAGCGATTTTGGATGAACCACTTGTCAAAATGCCAATGGCAAGCGGTTTTGGATGAACCGCTTACCAAAATGTAAATAGCAAGCGGTTTAAGCATTGAACCGCTGCCATTTGCTAAAAAAACCCTAAAATGGCGCTCCCTCCTTATTTCTCACGCCTCTTCTCCTTCTCTCTCCTCCCTTATTTCTCACGGCTCCTTCTCTTCCTCCATTTTTCTCACCCTTATTTCAATTCTCACGGCACCTTCTATCTCCTCTCTTTCTCCATTATTCTCTCTTCTCTCTTCCTCCATTTTCTCACCCTCATTCTTCTCACTCCTCTATCCTCTTGTCACCGACCACCTACCAAGCAACAACCAAGCACCACCGAGCAACATCTAAGCGATACTAGCAAAATCGAGCTAAAAAACGAACCAAAAATCCTAAAATTTGAGCGAATACTAACATGCGTGTGGGTTTCAAGTTTTTTAGGTCAAAATCGACCATGAAAACTCTAGATCTAGAGTTTTCATGGTCGATTTTGACCTTTAAAACCATAATTTCTAGCAAAATTGGGGTTTTGGTGGATTTCAAGGTATTTCCCCCCTTTTTTTTAAGGTGCTTGGTGGTGGTGGTGGTGATACGGGATAAGGGGGCTGGTGGTGGTGATACGGGATAAGGGCGGTTGTGGGTTTTGTTTGGGCAGTTTTAGCCGTGTAGGTGATAGATCTGGGTTTCGTTGATGGGTTCGGATTAAATTATAGTTGTGTTTTAGTTGGGTGGATTAGGGTTAGGTGGGTGAAGGTGTGGGGTGGGTGAAGGTGGTTCTGGTGGCGGCTGGGTACGGGTGAAGGTGGTTCTGATGGCTGGATGGGTACGGCCGTACGGGTGAAGGTGGTTGGCTGGGTACGGGTAAAGGTGGTTCTGGTGGCTGTTATATTAAATCCATTATCAATTATTTTTGTTATTTTATTTTTTTTGGAAAATCTGAAATTGTAAAATTACAAGATTGATTAATGAAATTAATTATAATAGTACATATGTTTTGATTGTGTATCAATTTGACTGAAAAAAAAACCAATTTTTTTATTTTTTATTTTTTGAAGCATAATGGGCAGCGGTTTTGGCGCCAAACCGCTTCCCTTTCTATACAAATGGGAAGCGGTTCAAAACCGCTTGCCATTTAAAAGTCTAATGGCAAGCCCCCTAAGCGCATGCGGTTCAAAACCGCTTGCCATTATGGGCTTTGAACCGCTTGACATTACGTTTATTCTACTAGTGTGTTGAAGATACTGATAAGTGTCATCTAATGGGGTTATATGAAGATATGTTTGAGTGCTCAGTTGTTAGTGCAGAGGACTTGGGGGTGGAGTATGTGAAAGTGTTTAATACTGCAAAAGCTGATGAGTGTTTCCCATAAAGCTCTCAATCTCAACCCTCACAACCTGAACATGAACAACCACCCTCTCACACTGCATCACCTACAACTGGTAGGAGAAAGAAAATGACACCCAAGAAAAATAAAACAACACCAAAGAAGAACACAAAACATCTAACCAGTTGCTGAACCAAGAACAGAACATCAGCCACCACCACCCTCTCCAAGACAACCAACACCACCATCTCCACCAAGGAAGGAAACACCACCATCTCCACCGACACAGGAACCAACACCACCACCACCACCTCCACCTCCACCAACCAATACACATGCAAGCTCATCTTCTCAGCCAAAGAAAAAGCTAAGAGTTAGGCCTTCCAACTAGAGAGTACCAAAAAGCAAGTCCTCTGTACCAGGGAGAGGTAAGGGAGTTGAGAGAGTGAGAAGGATGATTGAAAACAGAGAGGTGCAGGTGAGTGAGTCAGGGAGTGATGATAGTGAGGATGATGACTATGTATTTTCTGATGCTAATGAAGATGATGAGAATGTGAGTGACCTAGACTTTATTGAAGAAGATGAAGACAATGTTTTAGATGATGAGCTGGAGTTGAGAGAGAAAAGGTTTGAAGATTATTTAGATGTGAGTCATAAGTTGGATAAGTTGTTTAAAAATGGGAAAATTTGGGCAGGATTAGAGTTTAGTTCTATAGTTCTAGAGCCATGGTTGATTTTTGAGAATAAGGCTAAATTTCTTGAAGTTTTTAGAGATTTTTGCATTCAAGAAGGGTTTGCAGTGACTGTGGACAGAGCTGACAGCTGGAGATACACAGCAAGGTGTGTGGTTGAGACTTGCAACTGGAGGATACATGCTACTGTGTTGACTAACAATATTAGTTGGGCCATTAAAACTCTAACTGGGGAGCATAGTACATGTGGCAGATTGGAAGAAAATCCCATGGTTTCAACAGCCTGGTTGTGTGCAAGATCTAGAGGCAAATCCTGAGATCCCAGTAGAGTCACTACAGAAGCTATACATGGAAAGATTTAGGTTGAATGTGAAGAAAAGGTTGTTCTAAAAGGTCAAGGCAGTTTCTAGGGTTCAAATTCATGGTGGGTTTGCTGAGAGCTATGCCTTACTGCCTAGATATATATGCTGAGATTATTAAGGCCACAAACTCAGGGTCTTATGCACTCATAACATGGACAGCAAACACTGGCAACCAAGTACCTCAATTCAAAGATTGCTTTTTTTTCTTTTGCTGCATCTGTGAAAGGATTTCTTGGTGGGTGTAGGCCCATAATTGGGATAGATGGAGCACATTTGAGTGGTTACTACAAAGGCATTATGCTGACTGCAGTTATTATTGATGCAAACAATGAAATATTTGTCATAGCCTATGGTATTGTTGACACTGAAAGCACTGAGAGCTGGACATATTTCTTCATAAATCTAAGATGCTTGTTTGCAACTGAAGGTTGTCATAAGGATGACTAGACCTTTATTTCTGACAGAATGAGGGTAAGCTTACCTAATATTTGTTTCTTTTCATTTTCATCATAAACTTGATGTGAGACCCTAAATTTGTGTATCTTTGTTTGTGTTACTCAATTAGGAAGTTGATGCTGCAATACATGATGTCTACCCAAAGGACACAAGGAGGATTTGCTGCCAACATCTATACTCCAATTGCAAAATAGCAGGGTGGAGTGGTACAACATTTCACAAGATTTTTTGGATAGCTGCAAATGCATACAATGAGTATGTGTTTGAGAAAGCAATGACATAAATCAAGGAGCATGATATTGCAGTTGAGAAGTACTTAAGGGATGTCCCAGAGCAATGGTCAAAGAAGATGTTTGACACCAAAGTATGTTGTGATCACAACACAACAAACTTTGTTGAGTCTTTCAATTCATGTACAAAGGCTTTTAGAGACATGCCTGTGCTTACATTACTGGAAGGTACATCTAATATGTCCTTGAATTTGTTATGCATTGTTGTTGTTTTATGACCCTAATTATCTGTTATATGATGCAGCTGTAAGAAATTGGGTGATGAAGAGAGTGGGAGCAAGATTTGACAAGGCTATAGACATGGAACCTGATCAACTCACAGAGCATGCATAAAACATACTCCAAAGTAGAAGTGATGACTCTAGATTTTGTCATGTTACTTCTTGTGGGGGGAGAGAGTTTGAGGTCAGAGATAGGCATGTTAAATTCCCTGTCAATCTGGATTTAATGACTTGTGGGTGTGGCAAATGGCAAGGCTCTGGCATTCCCTGTAAGCATGGCTTAAGGGTGATATACCACCAGAGATTGGAACCCACCTATTTCATTTCACCATACTTCAAAGGGGATCGATGCTTACAAAGAAACTTATGCCCAACACATCCACCCTATGGCTGACCCCACTTATTGGCCAAGTTTTGATGTTCCTGAAATCCTGCCCCCAACAGTGAAGAGAAGTGCTGGCAGACCAGCAAAACAGAGAAGAAGAGCCCCACATGAAGCAAGGAAAGGCAAAAGGCACAACAACAAATGTGGAATTTGCAAGGAGTTGGGGCATAATTCTTTGACCTGCAAGAACAAGAGCAAAGCTGGAAGTGGTGCTGCTGGACAAGGAAAAGGAAAGGGGACAAAAAGGAAGGGACAAACTGATGGTGGAAGCACCTCTCACCAACCTCAGTCAAAGTAGAGGAAAACAAGAACCACTCAAGATGCTTAGTTCACATCTGCCATAATTTTTTGTGATTACACCACTGCCATAATTTTTTGTAAAGAAATTGCAACCAAGTTTCTATATTTGATGTCAATAGGTGGTAGTTGTGGTTTTTTTTGGACAAAAACATAATCATATGTAATTAAAGCACTTTTTATTTTGCAAATTGCTGTAAACATTTTATTAAGTCACTTAAATGTTACAAATGCTATGATTGCAAACATTACAACCCCTATTTTGATTGTTACATTAACTACTCTTTGCTGCTGCTGCATCTTTTCTTGAGCACCTTCATCTCGTGCTTCAGTTTACTTTCCCCTGCTGTTTCTTCTTTGCTTTGGAATTCAATAAAGGCAAGGTTGTGATCTACAACACCTCTACACCACTTGAAGTTGTCACATGCATCGCACTTGTAGTATAACCTTTGGGGATTTTTTTGTTGTTTCCGAACTTCGAATTGCATATTTATTTCCACATACATGAGCATGTTTTGTTAGGAACTCTAATATACGAAGATTCAAAAGAGGAAGAAGAAGTTTGTGAAATCATAGCTTGAATTGGATATGAAATAGAAGGAAAAGAGAGGACTCAATATATAGCAAAAGGAACTAGTCGTTTTTTTGGTTTTACAAGCCAACGGCTAGTTTTTTTTCAAAATTTTCCTGAAAATTTTTCGGGCTAAATGGTGAAAAAAGATTCTTTGATTATGGTTATATGGTGAAATACAAAAAAGTACTAACGGGGAGTTAACGTCAGTTAGGTAGAAGGGCATTTAATGCTAATGTACGGAAACTGATGGGTATTTGGTGAAATTGAAAGTTTTGATGGGTATTTGGTGAAATTGAAAGTTTTGATGGGTATTTGGTGAATAAAAAAATTATTCAGGGGCATTTGGTGAAATTTAACATGCTTATTTTAAATATATATTAATGAAAGATCATATAGATTATTACTTCTTATATATTTCACTCACTTATTAATAATCCGTATTGTTTAACAATAATCCTTTTTATTAATCTTGATCAAACTTAATTATAAATTTACAATTTATCGGGGCATCGCCCGAGCCAATAACTAGTTAAAATCAATAACTTATTGAAGGCAGCCTTCAATGCTAGTTTTTTTTTTTTTTTTTTAAAGGTTTTCCTTCACTTTTCTCCCTTTTCTCTCCTTCTCTTTCATATCTTTTCTTCTAATCTCAACTGTGAATCTTTGTAGGGGCTTCCACTGGTGTTTTTAGCGGTGGTAAGCCCTAATTTTTTTTAATTACTTTCAATAAATAGATCTCATCTTTAAGACGATGGTTATTTTGTTATGTTTAATATCTTTATTTGTTTGTCTGGCAAGGATTGAAGATCTAGAGTTTCATAATCTCCGTAAATATCTAGAAGACCATATGAGTTTTTCACTGAAACAACTATTCATTACTGGATTTCATGCTTAGTTATTGCTAACTCACATATTGTATGACTTCGAATGAAGTTTTTTTCTAAGGCGATTGTTGATTTGAATCTACAATGTAATGATTCTAAGATGATTTGTAGTTGTGTTGGAATTTTAGATTTTATAGGCATTGTTTGTAAGTGTCGTTTGGCTAACATTTATTAATAAAATCCTTTTTCTTCTGGTAAAAAAAAATAAAAGAAATAAAAAAGTAGAAGTAAAGTGTAATAGACTAAGAGTTTGTAGCTTAATTTAAGTTCAATTTAATTTCTAATTTCCTTATCTCATAAACTGTTCAGTTCAGAAATCAGAAGAGGCCCTAATAGTATCAACGATATTAACCACAAAAAATGAAAAAAAAAATGATGAAAAAAAAAAGACATTATAACAAATAAAAAGAGAGAAATGGAAATAGACCACGGAATTCATTGATCACAAATTACAAATGGCCACAGGAATCTTGGGACGTAGAAACGCGTTCACACTGTCCATAGACGAGAACTTGCATTTGAAAATGTACTTCATGATAACTACTCCATACAGCAAAATTAATTATTTAATTGAAATTTTCAGCAATATACTGTATTCAAATTAAATGATAACAAATTCCCTCGAAAAAAAATAGGTGAGTGTTAAATACCGCCATTCAAAATTATCAAAACCGCTAACATTTAGTGTGAATGGACAATCATGTCCTTAGTACTTCACTACTATCTTCCCTCTTGCCATCAATCACTAACACCTTGACACCACCACCCTAATTGACGACTAACACCACCACACTGACCGGCGACGATCACCACCGCACTAGCGACCCACCACCTTCCCTCCTTTTTTTTTATTTTTTATTTTTAAATTTCAGATTTCCAGGCAATCGCGGTAACCAAAGCCCAAAATCAATTACCGTGTATGGTAAACGGAGCCCAAAATCGGTTACCGTGCATGGTAACCGGAGCCTAAAAGTGGTTACCGTACATGGTAACCGGTTTTGGGCTCCGGTTACCATAGAATCGATTAAGGTGCACGGTAACCGAAGCCCAAAACCAGTTACCGTGCGTGGTAACCGGATCCCAAAACCGGTTACCATCTCCGGTTACCACGCATGGTAACCGGTTTTGGGCTCCGGTTACCACGCACGGTAACCAATTTTGGGTTCCGGTTACCACGCACGGTAACCGGCTTTGGGCTCCGGTTACCACGATTGCCTAAAAAAAAAAGCACCACCTTCACGCCGACCAGGGAAGGTGGTGGGTTGTCATAGAGGGGGGTGTTGTGGATCGTCGGTCAAAAGGGGTTGTGATCGCTGGTTGGAAGGGGTTGTGGGTTGCCGGAAGGATGAAGGGATGGTGAAGTAGCAAGGGTATGATTGTTCATTCACACCAAATGTTAGCGGTGGTGATATTTTTGTTGGCGGTGTTTAGAATATAAAAAAAATAAAATAAAATGATAACAATAGTTGACCAACTAGGTTACTCAAATTTCATTCTTTATTATTTTTTATTATTTAATTGAAATTTTCAGTAACATTGAATTATTTGTTTATTATTTTGTGTGTTTTTCGTACATATGCCACAAAGTATACTCTTATTAAATTCACTTTGATTTATAATTTAAAATTTTTGACTTTTAATCATATATGATCGAATTATTAATTTTCATGTGTAAACATAGATTTGATATTTAATGTCAAAGACAAGTCTAGAAACTTTTTATTGCAGGACATGGGTCATTTGACATGCATACATGTTAAAAGGATCAACTAAACCAAAAGTTTAAGTTAATAATTGAAGTCCGACAATATGTTTTATACTCTATCACGCCCCTCACATGAGATCACTTTGAACTTGAAATGTGGATGCAGCATTGACCCTCCACATACCCTGCGCGAAATATTACACTTAAAAATTGGGGTGGATAAGATGTAAAGGCTACACATACAATTGTTGTATGCAATGGTTGTATGTGTATCAGCTCTCGTGGATAAGATTTGAACTCGTGATCTTTGATTCACCCAATGACGAAACCCGAGTTCTCTATATGCTTAATAGTTGACATTTGTCACGTCTTGATTCGTCCAATGACATTGCACACTTGGTATTTGATAGTTGCCATATGGCTCGTTTTGATTTGCCTGGTGACAAAATTGCCCAATATTCTTATGAATGGTACTTCTAGCTCCCAAGCTTTCTTGTATTTTGTTTTCTATTTGTTTTGTTGTCTTTTGCAGTAGAACCCATGAAAAGCTTGCGAGATTCAAAAGTTTGATATGTAGTTTTCTAGGCTTACTAGATTTGATTTTGTATAATGCATAGCCAAGGGGACAGGGGTGTTAATAGGGAAAAAAATAAAAATAAAAAAGCGCTTATAAACCATCAAACTTAACTTATAAGATTTAGAGATTACTAATCATTTAATCTACAAGAAGTATGTTTTTAAAACCCTAAATCAAATATTTGATACAATTAAAAACCAAAATGGATAAACGTTAGGCAAATAATTGAATTCTCACATGACAAATAAAAGTAGTAATGAAAGTTTTATTATTTTTAAGGGTTCGATAATAAAATAGTTCGATTTCATATATGTATTGATGTGAGATTAATATAAGTAAAATTTATGGAAATTATAATTTGATTTGAACAATCACAATGGCATATGTAATGTGAAATTTTCTCTATGCAGGCGGATGCACGATGCTCCGTGCATCCGTTTTCTCTTAAAAAAGGCGGAATGAACATTCCGTTGTTCAGTAAAGAACATACATTTGTTTTGTAAAGAACATATAGCTATTTCATAAAGAACATCACATATAGATGTATTGTAATGAACATATAGTTGTTTTATAAAGAACATATGACTATTTTGTAAAAAAAAAAAAAACATCCAACTTCATGTTCTTTATATACATCTAAAGAACATCCGTAATATTAATTAAAAACATGATAATTAGAGGTGATCAACTTCGGCCCGATAAAAACCCGAAAAGCCCACTACATTTTTCGGGTTTTTTGGACACGAGATATTATGTTAAGGCTCAGTCTGACCCGAATTTTTTATCACCTCTAATGATAATATAATGTAATGAACATTATTTTTATTCAATCACCATAATCTAAAGACAAAATTCAAATAACATTCAAAATAAACAATTAACATATGTCACAAATAAAAGTACATTATTCTGACAATCAAAGAACATGAAGATAAAGAACATTATTTAACTAGACGTTATGTTCTTTAAAAATTTTCTAACATGTTCTTTGCACTTTAACTGAATGTTCTTTACATTTCTATACAATGTTCTTTACAATTCTATAATATGTTCTTTTCACTTAAACTAAATGTTCTTTATATTTCTATGCAATGTTCTTTCCTCTTTTTTTTGGAAGAGATGCACCATGTGGATCGTGCATCCGCCTGCACGAACCATACATTATATGTAATGGGGCTCAAGATGAAAAGGAGTGTTGTAAAAATGGAGTCATCTATCGAATGAGTTAGCACATTTTGGAACAATAATCAAGAAATTTGATGATGAATAACATTTTGATAATTCTTATTCTTAAAAAAGAAATTTATTTTTGTTATTAAAAATAATAAATTCTTCCATTATGAAATTCATAAAAATCGATTATATGTCATTTAATTCAACATAGAAAATGATACAGTAATATATTTCTTTAAAAAAAGGAAATAGTTAAAAAAAAAAAATGGTAATAGACTAATGATAGGTAAATATTTTGATAAATTATATTAGTTGTTTTGGGAGTAGGTAGATATTTTGGTAAATAGAAATAGTTACTTTGGAAGTATGGAAAAATCTGTAAGAAAAAATTTGTATTGGAATCCAAAAGAGTTGAAAGCCTTGAAACTACAAATAACCAATATAATAAAGAGAAAGTCCAAAATGACAAACATAAACATCATTTAGGAACTAGGAGTAAATATTTTACTTTTTCTTAATAAAAAAATTCATTTTTTTTTTAAATGTTCAATTTGCAGTACACTAATTGAATTATAACATCGTTTCCAATTGCATTCTCACATATGATTAATTTAGAAATGCAAAAACAAATGAACGCCCGTTGAATAAGATAACTAAAAGTAAATATATTACATTGAAATAAACATTAATTACACCGATTAATGATGAATTTTAACATACATTCTCAAATTAATATAATTATAGAAAACTTTTTCAATTGTTATATAATGCCCCTAAAGCTCAGCAAGATCAGCATAAATTAAAATAATCAAAAAATAATGCTTCTTTCATTTAATTTTTCTCAAATCATAAAATAGGTTGAAAGGACTAAAAACATGAAGAAAAAAAGACAAGTCCATGTCATTACAGGCTGTTATTGGCACTAAGTGGCAAAGTGGTAAAGCATCTTCTGCCATTAGACTCGTCTTCATGCCCATATCAGTTTTTTCCCCACTCTCATTTTATTTACCACGTACCCTTTTACCAACAAAAAAAGTTATCATTATCAAGTACTTATAATAATTTCCAACTTAACCAAATATTTTACTTTCCTTAGTATATATATGCAATACATTACCATTTTACCTTATCTATATAGTAATATTGACTAAGTTTTTAAATTGGTACATGTATTAGTAATTGGTTTTGTAACTTTTGTTATATAAATGCTATTAGATACTTTTTTTTTTTTTGACAAAGGGAACTGCTGTTAGATACTTAGGACATGTTCACATTTACTGAATTGAACTGATTGGAGCTGAACTGAACATAATAGAGCTGAAATGAATATTATGTAAGAGAAGAAAATTAGGAGCTGAACTGAACTGCAATTGAACTAATTGGAGCTGAATTGAACTGATCTGAATTGAACTGAAATTACACTGAAGTGAACAGACCCATAGATTAGTGTTAATGAAAATTTGCTAGGGTTTTTTAATAGCAATAATATTCAAAGTTGTGTTGTGAATTTATTAAATACATGTATTAAGAAATAAGGTTACCTGTCTTTCTAAAATCCAACGAACGCATGTATATTTGGGAGAGGTTTTGCCCTAATAGTCTATCAAATATATAGCCCGTGTCATTTTTAACATGTTTTTCACCAAATAAGTTTGTTTCAAATACTTTTATACACAATATATACTATATATATATATATATATATATATATATATATATATATATATATATATATATATATATATATATATATATATATATATATATATATATATATATATATATATATATATATATATAGTTTAATAAATAAATAAAAATTGTACAAAGTTCAAATAAAAGGTTTCTAAAATAGATAGATATAAAGAAAATAAATATACATGTTATACTTAACACAATAGAACATAGCAATTAGGATATTATTTCTTCATTCACCTAGATTCTTTTGAACTCATCTAAATTAAAGTATATGGAGTGTTTGGGGTCCAATTATGCCCAATCGGGCCTAGTCATAAAATGATTTAATCCAAGCCAAGGTCAAGGCCCAAGCCTCCATTTTGCCAAGTCAATGCAAAGTCAGCGGCCCAAGTCATCATGGTCAGCCCATGTGATGTCCAGCCCGTCCATTCTCCTTGTCATGCTAAGGTATAAAAGCCTTCAATTACATCATTTATCATTCATTCACATTCAAGCCTCGAGCATTAATTCTCTTGCATAGCTTTCTCTCTCTAAACACTATTTGACTTCGGCATCGGAGGGGCCTTCCTCGGAACCACCCCCGAGGCCAGTTTACGTGTGTTTGCTGTGCAGGAAACCCTCGGCCCAGCATCAATTTGGACCGAGCAAGTCTTCATCCACTTCTTCGGACTTTCGGCAAGGTCCCATTGTTTTCATCCGAAACAATTTGGCGCCGTCTGTGGGGAAGACTTTCAAAAATCTTTAAGCCAATCAAAATCATCCTACCGAAATCTTAGTATCAATGGCTAAGAATCGCAAGAACAAGCGAGTAAATTAGGGAGTAGGTGAAAGGCCCACGGACCCTCCTACTCCTACACCATCACCTTCTCCGGAGCGGAACTCTTCTAAGGGTGCCAGCTCGGGAGAAGCATACCGGGAGGATTCCCTTTCTCCCGTAATTCATCAATCTCATCATAGGCCGAGTCCCCCTCGGTCTCACAACAAAATCCAGTCCGATCACAGGACTCAATCAGTGCCTCGAAGCAGACCTTTGAGCATCCACTCTCACTCTCATACTCAACCGAGGACCCCTTTAACGGGACCTAGCTTGGAAGAGGTAGCGAGGGAATTGGCGGTGCTCATGGAAGCGGTGAAGGCCCAAAATATGCCACCTTCGCGTGACCGAACTCCTCCGCAAACCAAGCATCAGCGGAGGAAGCTCGGCCAGGAGGGGGGAGAAACCTTCCTCCTTCAGGAAGCTGGCAGAGTGGGAAGAGGACACTTGGAGGACTGGGAAAGAAAGGAAGAAGAACCCCCACTTCTTCAAGGAATCCTCTACCTCTCGGCCAGAGACTCACAAAAGCAGCAGCTCTGCCTCTCGGCCAGAGACTGTCCGCCGAAGTGCCCTCGACCGGCTCGGCGGCAGGGAGCGGAGTGTGCATAGCCGCCTCTCATTCCCTGTAGCCGAGGCCCGAACTTCCCATCCAGGGACGAAAACCATTCTTACCTCTCTAAGAGGGCAGAGCGTGGTCCCTTCGGCAAGGAACAAGGGCAAGGTCGTGATGCTTCCTACCAGCTCTCCATTCGAACAATGGATTCTGGAAGAACATGTGCCGACGGTTAAAATCCCGTCGCACATTACATATGATGGAACTTCGGATCCAAAGGACCATATTGCCTCTTACGAGGGGCACATGCACCTTTGCCCCAGGTCCGAAGTGACCTGGTGCAAATATTTTCCCACTACTCTCAAGGGGGTCGCGCAAGCGTGGATCTCCAAGGGGGTGCAGGAAGGCTCTATAAAGGGGTGGGACGACCTATCCACCAAGTTCAAGAGAAAATTCTCTACGGCAAACCTCCGAGAGAAAACCACTGCAGAGCTCATGGGCTTGCAGCAAGGGGAGACCGAAAGTCTCCGGGACTACATGACTCGTTTCAGCAATGAGTCATCCAGCGTTTCCCAGCTGGACCAAGGGCTGGCTGTCTTTGCAATGCAGAACGGCCTTTAGTCAGGAAAGTTCCTAGACTTCATGGTCATGCATCCTCCGCAGACCTTGGAGGAAGCTCTGAACGCTTCGGATAAATTCATCTGAGCTGAAGAATGGAACAAAACAAAATCCCAACCCCAATCTGGGGGTGGGAAGCAAAAACAATCGTCTGAAGGCCAAGGCCAGAAGGCGAAGGTAAGACGAAAGCCTCGGAACAATCTTCGGCCAACGAGCCGAAGAAGGAAAAATCTGCTCCTTTCACGGGCAGATATGAATCATATACTCCGCTGGCCCTTCCGCGCGCTAAAATTTACAGTGTGACGAAGGAAGACCAGAGTTACAGGAAGCCGAGACCGCTCCCAGAGTGGTATCAGCGCAAAAATAAAAATCAGTGGTGTGAGTTCCATGAATCACCGGGACACAACACTGAAGAGTGTATCCAGCTGAAGGACCAAATCGAGGATATGGTCCGGAAGGGATACTTGAAAAAATACATCGCGGATCACCGTGAGAAAAAAGAGGCTGAGAAGTCCGAAAAGGACTCTCGGCAAGAACTTGACTTCCCCCGAAAGAACAGCAAAAATGCGGAAGGAAAATTCCCTCCAATTCATGTTATCTCGGGAGGAATATGTTCTCGGAGGGAGCACAAGCGCCACCTCAGGGCTCTGACCCATCAGGTGAACAATGCAAACATTCAGGCACCCCAGTCACCGGTGCCGAACATGACGTTCACATCCGTTGACTGTCGGGGGGTGACGTACCCTCATGAGGACCCATTGGTGATCATCGCCACGGTGGCCAACCACGACGTCAGCAAGGTTCTTGTTGATGGTGGCAACGGAGCAAACATTTTGTTCCGAAACGCCTACAACCAAATTAAGCTGAAGCCCAAGCACCTCACGCCGGTACCCTACCCGTTATACGGATTTAATGGGGCCTCAACTTATCCAGACGGGAAGGTAACACTTTCGGTCACCATCGGCTGTGACGAAGCAGCCAGGAACGTCATGACTGAATTTTTGGTCATCGACGCTCCTTCAGTGTACAACGTGATCATGGGGAGACCCATAATTCACGATATTCAAGGGGTAGTCTCGACATACCACCAGCTCATGATCTATGTTTCAGATGCTGGCTATCCCGAGAGGATCGAGGGCAGCCAAAAGGAGGCCCGAATGTGCAACTACCTCAAGCCATCCACCAGTTGTGCAGAAGATGACGACGAGGATGAGGAGGAGAAAAGAAGAGAGCCAAGCACGAAGAAGCCGAAAGGCCTAAGTGCTTCGGCTCAAGGAGACCTGGCCAAAGAAAAAGGGCCAGGAAAAGAAAGGGCTAGCTCTTCATCTGAGCCGAAAGACTCAGAGAGCCAGCCGAAAAAGAAAAAGTCTAGAACTCCTGCTGATATAGACAGTAGGCCAGAAAATGAAGAGTCCAGCCCCACAGCCATGGAGCTGGACCAGCAGACCGAAACGGTCGAGTTGACCGAGGAAGACGCTGAAAAATGTGTTACAATCGGGCTTGATCTTAATCCGAGAGTCCGCGTTGAGCTCATCCAACTCCTTCGGGACAACCGAGATGTGTTTGCTTTCTCGGCAGCTGACATGCCCGGGATAAGTCCAGACCTCATCTCTCATAAGCTTATCGTCGACCCTACTTGTCGGCCAGTTAAGCAAAGAAGCGGAATTACTCCGCAAATAAGAACCGAGACATCGCAGCCGAAGTCAAAAAGTTGCTGGATGCAGGCTTCATCAAACCCTGTCAGTATCCAGAATGGCTGGCCAATGTGGTGATGGTTCAGAAGGCAAATGGCACCTGGAGAATGTGCGTTGACTTCACGGACCTAAATAAGGCCTGTCCGAAGGATTTCTATCCCTTGCCGAGGATCGATCAGCTAGTCTACTCGACAAGCGGCCATGCCTTGCTTAGTTTCATGGACGCATTTTCTGGGTATCATCAGATCTTCATGAACCCCGACGACCGAGCAAAGACGGAATTCGTCACGAACGTCGGGGTGTACAATTACAAAATGATGCCCTTCGGATTGAAAAATGCGG
Source organism: Chenopodium album (assembly GCF_948465745.1). NCBI lineage: Eukaryota > Viridiplantae > Streptophyta > Magnoliopsida > Caryophyllales > Amaranthaceae > Chenopodium > Chenopodium album. The sequence goes on along the minus strand of NC_137835.1, from coordinate 14,931,066 downwards.
GGGCAACATATCAAAGGCTGGTGGACCAAGTCTTCGCCGATCAAAAAGGCCAAAACATGGAAGTCTATGTTGACGATTCTATCGTCAAAAGCAAAAAAGATGAAGACCATGTTAAGGACCTGGCGGAAACTTTCGCCACTCTAAGAAAGCGTCAAATGAAGCTGAATCCGAAGAAGTGTGTCTTCGGCGTGAAGTCAGGGAAATTCCTTGGGTTCATGGTCAGCAAAAGAGGGATTGATGCCAATCCCGCTAAGGTGCAGGCAGCGCTCGATCTTCCCGAGCCAAAAACAAAGAGGGATGTTCAGCGGCTCACCGGAAGAATGGCAGCCCTCTCGAGGTTCATCTCCAGGGCCTCGGATAAGGGGTTACCTTTCTTCAAAGCCCTGAAACTCCCGAAAACAAAAGAGCTCGTTTAGGAGGACGAGCAAAGAGAAGCCTTCAAGCAGCTTCGGGAGCATTTAGCTCAACTTCCGACACTGGCTAGCCCAGTAGAGGGAGAGTCCTTGTACTTATACGTGGCTGTCAGCCCAGCCACCATCAGTGCAGTGCTTCTGAGGGAAGAAAATCAAATTCAGCAACCGATTTACTTCGTCAGCCACACTCTGACGGATGCCGAGACTCGTTACCCCTTACTCGAAAAAGTTGCTTATGCAGTGGTGGTAGCTGCTCGGAAGTTAAGATCCTATTTCGATTGCCATCAGATAGTGGTCCTGACTGATCAGCCGCTGGAAAAAGTTCTCGGCAAAGTTGAAAAATCTGGTAGGCTGGCCAAATGGGCTTTTGAGCTCACGAAATTCAGCATCAATTACCAGCTGAGAGCAGCGATAAAGGCTCAAGCTCTAGCGGACTTCCTGGCCGAATGCTCATACCAGGAGACGTTAGATGATGAAAAGAAAACCTGGACCGTTTTCATGGATGGATCCTCCACCGTAAATGGTTCGGGGGCAGGGGTGGTTATAACCTCTCCCCAAGGCAAATCCTTCGAGTATGCACTAAAATTTTCTTTCAAAGCTTCGAATAACGAGGCCGAATATGAGGCAGCAATTGCTGGCCTGGAATTGTGCATTTCGTTGGAAGCTGAACATGTTTGTCTGAAGACAGACTCCCAGCTAGTTGCATATCAGATTGGTGGCAATTACGAGGCCAAAGAGCCCTCGATGATAGCCTACCTTGCCAAGATCAAGACAGTTATTGCAAAGCTGAGAACTTTTGAAGTTCATCTGATCCCAAGGGGTCAGAATGCACAAGCTGATGCGCTCTCCAAACTCGCTAGTTCAACTCTCACTGAGCTGAACCGATCTGTTTATGTGGAGGTGCGCCGGGAGAGAAGTGTCGACGAAGCACCTGATGTGTGCTGCGTTGACCAAGAACCAAGTTGGATGGATCCCATCCTAGCTTTCAAACTTCGGGGAGAAATTCCCGAAGATAAAATTTTGGCCTCCAAATTGAAGCGAACTAGTGCAAGGTTCATCGTCTTCAAGGGGGAACTTCTGAAGAAATCCTTCTCAGCCCCAATGCTGAAGTGTGTGGGCCCGACAGATGCAGATTACATCCTTCGGGAAATCCACCTTGGCATCTGTGGGAACCACATTGGGGGAAGGACCCTAGCCCACAAAGCATTAAGGGCAGGTGTAGACACCCATTTGTGTCTCCCCAAAACCAAACCCAGTGATGAGTACCTTTCACGTCGAATCATAATCGAATGAAACGAAAGTGTGGAAAGGTCTAGTGTTGCGGAAAGTTTTATTTCTTTTCTTTTCTCTTCTCCCTGTTTTTGAAAACTTTATTTTTAAGAAAACAGCCAATCCAGTTTGGTTGGTCCATGATATGGGTCCAATAGTGGTGTATTTGGATGGGGCTTGCAAAGACCTTTCCAACGATATATTATAAGCCCAATTCCAATGAATATTGAGGAATTTATGGCCAAATTACTAAACTGGGCCCGGTTTGAGTTTCAAGTACGGCCCAATGATCTAGGGGAGGGCCTAATATGATTTATCATTCCTAATGTAATTAGGAATGGTTTTGGTCTTCTAGAACATTCTAGAAGGTCTTATCATTCTTAATTCAATTAGGATTCTTTAGAGTTTTAATTAGATCAAATAGCATTTTCGACTGAAATTATATTATTTTATCTTCCAGTACGGTAAAATTATCAGATTTTCGAAAACGTGTTAAAGGCCGGTTTGGCGTCCAACCCCAGGCCTTGGCGCCTGGAACCAGGATTGGCGCCAGACGCCAGCCATTGGCGTCTGGCGCTAGCCACTGGTCCTGGCGCCAATTTGGTTCTGTGATCTTCAGACTCTGTTTTGATAAATTATCTTTTATGGCCGATTTTCTTTATAAATATCGTATCAAAAATTCCGTTTTGATGGACGAATCAATCTACAATCTACAATCAACATTCATCAACATTAACCAACTCTCATCAAGATTTTCTTGATTATTCTCTCTCTCTCTTTTTCTAAAACTAGCCTTTTCTCAAATAAATAATTCCGCATTCATTAGATCTTGATACACCTAGCCATATTCGAAGTTGCCTTCGCCCTAGACGTGAAAGGTTTTAATTTCTGAGGGTTTGGTCCCAAATCTCTCTTTCAGTTATTTAATTTAATTGTTTTGATTATTATTTTTCCTTGAAGTTACTAACGTGTGTATTTTGTTATTAAAAAGAGGTACGAGGCATCCAAGTAAGTACTTTAATTGATTTATTGATATTATGATGTAGACATCATGTTTACATTGTTATTATGATTCCTAGTATCATGTCTAGGGTATTTTTAATATTAAATATGATTGCTATGATGCCTTTTATTCTCTTCCTAATATTTATTCATGTTAGTATCATGTTAGGGTTAAAGATTTGATTTTTATCGTTTAGTGACATGCTAGGGTTTGTTATTAATCTTGTTAGTATCATGCCTAGGATCTTGCTATTTTTATTATGCTTTAATATTAACATGAATATGATTATGATTATAATTTTTATAATGATTATGAATATTATTATTTTGATGATTATTTTATTTATGATAATTATTTCAATTATTATTAATATGATGATTATTTTCTTTTATGATTATTATCATGATTATTTCAATTATAATTTATTTTTATGATGATGATATTCATTATTATGTTGCTTGATGCTTATTATTTATTGCTTGATCACACCTTTTATTGCATGTTTAAAGGGAATTTGGTACTTGTAACCACGCTTAACAAGATAATTAATAATCTTGTTAGGTTAACTTTGATTATAATTCAAGTGATCGCCAATAATAGTTTATTTGTGCATTAATATTCAACCAACATAGATTAAACAGGTTTAGGGTTAATTCTATTGATTGTATGTTAATCAGAAAGCGCACATGAATACGAGCAGAATAAAGTAGAGGCCTATTATTAGGGCAGGTTCAATCTCTTTTAGGTTGGATTTGTACCATCATTCCCGAACCCTTATTTGGTTCATGACCTTATGGAGTTGACGATCTCTTGGATCGTTAAGGGGTGTAACCTTCACCTCGTGAATGGTTTACAAGTTCCTAAAAAACTTGTTGGCGACTCTTTTGCTCTATCTTCTTCCCTTTTGGACGCCACCGTACTTTAGTGTATGATCACAGTGGGGTTCAAGCTAGTGGGATTTTAAAGGCTTGAAATTATTCCCCACAGCAGGGTACTACTGGCCAACCATGATCTCAGACGTAAGTGCGAAAAATGTCAAAAATATGCACCAGTCATCCATCAGCCAGCCCAAGAACTTCAACCCGTGCTGAGCCCACTTCCATTTTCCCAATGGGGGTTGGACATCCTTGGCCCATTTCTGGATGCCGCATACCAGAAAAAGTGACTGATAGTCGGTGTTGACTATTTCAGCAAATGAGTCGAGGCCGAAGCAGCCTCGAACATCACAGAGCAAATTGTCAGGAAATTTATCTGGCAGAATATCATCACTCGTTTCGGCATCCCGAAAGTATTTGTCTTTGATCATGGAAGGCAATTTGACAATCTACCGCTGAAGCGTTATACAGATCAGTTCGGCATCAAACTGGCATATTCAGCGGTATGCCACCCGCAAAGTAATGGACAGGCCGAAGCTGCAAATAAACAGATTCTTAATGCCCTCAAGAAGAGGGTGGAGGATCAAACATCCAAGTGGCTAGAGGAGCTCCCAGGAACTCTCTGGTCTCTTTGGACAACCGAAAAAGAAGTAACGGGCCATTCACCCTTCGAATTGGTGTATGGCGCCGAAGCCGTTCTCCCAGTAGAAATCGGTTCTGAGAGCCTGCGAGTGCACCACTTCTCGGCTGAGAATGAGCAACTTATGAAGGAATCCCTCGATTTCCTTGACGAAGTAATAGACTCAGCCGGAGTCAGAATGGCTGCATACAAGCAGAGAATCAGCAAATTTTACAACCGAAGAGTTCAGGCAAGGCCTCTCAAAATTGGAGACCTCGTCCTTCGAAATGCTGCCACGGTCCAGAAAAGCCGAATTCATGGGAAACTCTCAGCTGCTTGGGAGGGGCCCTATGAAATCTATGATGAACTTCAGCCGGGAACATACCGCCTTCGGCAGTTGGATGGAACTGAGCTGAAAAATCACTGGAATGCGGATGTACTTAAGAAATATCATGTGTAAATCCTTCGAGGTAGAATAATCTTTATAAGTACATTCTGAATTATTAATGAAAGGCCTCCGAGCCACTATTTTCTACAAACATGTGCAATATTTACTCTTTCATCTTTTCTTAATTCTATCTACTCTTCAAGGGCTACCTTCGGCCCTGTCCGAAACCTTCACCCACAGGGCACCAGGTTTCGGATTGCCGATAAACTCGTCTTTTTAAAGAACACTGGTCTTTCAGCTGAGGTGAAAACCTCAGTAAGACTTGTTCTACAAGGCAATGAGTCCATGGAAAAATCTGGGATATTGCCTTAACTGAGCCCTGTATCCCAGAGAGCCATTATTTGAAACACTGCCTTCGGTTGGCCCAATGTTTGAGATATCCATTTTTTCAGATAGACAGAAAATCAAGAGTAAAAGCACAACTGATAGAAAATAAAAAAATGTAACGAGAAGCGATCTCAGAAATCTGAAGATCAAGTCTTCAAATCTCTGGGGGGGGCAAGAAGCACTACAAGTGCAGACTACCTCAGCTGAAACCTTCAAGCCAAAGCTTTTTACTTAGCAACTTGCGCAAAAAAAAAAAAAAAAAAAAAAAAAAAAAAAAAAAAAAAAAATCAAAATCAAGTCATCAGAATTTAAAAATTCAAATACACAAGCATGCAAGTTCAAAGCAAGGCAATAAGAGGAAAGCATCAAATTCATAGATGGAAATTATGCTCGGATTGCGAGCTACAAACATAAGTGTCTGAATAACTAGAAAGAAAATAACGGCAGCCGCCCACAAGAGAAAAATAACAGCTGCCGAAATACGTACAAAGACAAAAAGTAAACTGTTTGTACATCAAGGCAAGCTGAAGCAAAAAACAAGGCAAAAAGAAATATTCTGAAGACGACTGCCCGAGTCCCTATGCTTCAGCCGAAGGGTCGGGCTGGTCAGCATTGCCTGGTCCCTGGGCAGACTCAGCTCCGGCAGCAGAAGAGGCAGGTTGGACTCTCGTCTGGGCATCAGTGGCTCTCTGTTCAGCCTCCATCTCCCTTCGTTCGGCTTCCTCCTCGGCTTCTTCAGCTTTTAAAATCTCGAACTCAACGGGAGTGGGGTACTTCATATGGGGATCTTCGGGATCCTGAACCCAGATAGCGCACTTAGCCCAATCCAGGGAAGGCTCAACATGGAGAGCCAACCTCCTGGCCACCCTAAACCCATTCGTATAGCCCATCTCATATTCTTCCTGGGTGTAGAGACAAACTTGGAGCAGGGCTTCAGCATCAGCCAACTTCTTTTGACTCTCCTCTAAATCCTTTTTAGATTTTTCCAACTCTTCAGAGAGTTTGGAGGAAGAAGTCTTCTGTTCATTAAGCTCTGATTGGACCTTCGAAGTTTTGGCCTTGGCTTAGGACAGATCATCCTCCTTAGCCTTCAACCAATCCTCTAGACTCTTCAGCTTTTGATCCTGGTCCTCAGCGGCAGCTTGAGCAGCGGATTATTGGGTGTCCCTGGCCTGATGAGCCTCCTCACCAGCCATCCTGCTAGATTCAAGGGGCTCCAGCCTCTGCTCTACCTCTTGGACCTGCCCAGCCGCTTCGTTAGCCACTCGGCGTGCAATGGCTGCTCTGAAGCTAGGGATGTCGAAAGCCCCAAGCTCGTTGATGACTTTCTCCCCAACCATTAGAGTTGGGAAGACTTCAGTCTCCATGGCGTGGCAGAAGGTATGAAGGGCTTGAGCAGCTTGCTTCTCATACTTTTTGGCTTCGGTCTGCTTCTCTTCAGCAGCCTGCTGCTTCAGCACTGCCAGCTTCGCCTCTTCCTGGGCAACCTTGGCATCCTCCCAAGCACTCTCCAGCTTGTCCTGGAGGGTGTCTGTCAACTCTACAGTAAGAGTCTGATTGTGCACAACCTGATTATAGGGGCAAGTCAGTAAAAAAAAAAAAAAAAACTTTGAACTGAAGAGCTGAACTAGCGAAAGGGAAAAATAAAGGGCAAAGTACCTGCATCAGCAGTCGCTGATTGTCTCTGGCAGGGTCAGGGACCCTTCGGCTGGACTCACCCATTCCAGCAGTGGCCTTCAGCGACCATACCCTAGCTCGATCTACCTCGGACATACCAGTAAGGTCGTCGAAGTAGCCCGCAGCTCCTTCTCGGTTCTGACCCCAAATAAGTTCCCAAACTGGGTCGGGGATTGTGATGCGGGGGGCCGAGAAACCTATGTCTCCAGAATGTAGCGTCTGGAATGAAGGAAAGGAAGACGAAGGAACCTCTTGAGCCTTGTCCGACTCGGCATTCTTTTCCCCTTCGGTGGAGCCCGGCTGATCTCCACCCAGGTCAACAACGACGACCTCTTCTTCCTCTCCCAGCTCAGGTTGACGAATCAGGGCGTCAAGCTCTCTCTCAATGTCATCCGAGAAACCCTCGACAGTAGAGTGCCCTACAGCACTCCCTTGATTCGGATCTTCTCCCTGAGCCCCTCCTTTTGGGTCAGGAGTTCTTTGAACCACCTCCATTTCTCGAGTTTCGGGAGGTGGGGGAGGGGTTCGGGGAGGCGGGTTTTCTGGCGGAGGGGGAGCCCTCGGCGAGCCTATACCTTCATCAGGATCCCTTATGTGTATGCCTTCAGTAGGCATCGGCCTCGTCTGAAACTGACGAGGACCCAGTACTGCTATCCTCGTCCTCCTTCTCTTGGCCAAGGGTTGTTCGTCCATTTCTTCAGATTCAGATGAAGGCGAATCTTTAGGACGGGCAGGCGCTTTCCCTTTCCTCTTTCTGTCTCCTTCCTCAGACTGCAGAAGTGGGGGGCAGTAAAGGCTTGAGTAAAAAAAAAAATAAAAAAAAATAAAAAAAATAAAGAAAGCAAAGATTAAGGAACTCATCGAAACCCTCGGCTGCAGAAGTCCCCTGCTCGGCAGCACCAGAGGTTCCTTCACCTCCTTCCAAGGAGTTAATCGCCCTGGTCACGTCCTCGGCTGTCTGAGCAGCTTGCGCTTCTTCGGGTAGTAGGGGCCTCAAAGGATCCCGCTTCTCCCACCAAGGCTTCTGCTTCAGATAATCTGCAGAAGCCTCGATCTGAAGGCCAGTTGAATGCAGATGCAGCGGACGGTCCTTCGGATTAGTGATCGTGGGAGCCCGGTCTAGGATGACCCTTTCAGCGTTCACTCCCAGCCGATCGTATTCGATCCCTGAGGTGGCCTCGCTCAGCTCTGAAAGGGAAAAGTGAAGGTTAGCTTGAAGTAATGAACATAAAAAATAAAGCGATAAGAAAATAAATAAAACAAGTCCTCGGCCCCAGCCGAAGATACTTACCACCTCTATGCTTTCGGCTGAGGCCGACAACCGCCAACATCTTTTCTTGGAAGACGTAATGGTTATCCGGAAGCCATCTCGTTGGGATGAACTTCATTCGGCCAGTTCCCCCAGGATTTTCCTACTTCCCGAAGAAACTCATCTGCTTGTAGCTGGGATGACGAGCGGCATCAGGGTCTTCGAGGCCCAAATCCTACATGTTCGGATCGGGCCTGGAGAGGTAGCGGGGTGCCCCGAAAAAGTGGGGGTGCTCCAGATCTGCTGGAACCCTTACCTAAATCCACTGGCCTCTCTAATCCTTATCCGAAGAATCGTTCGGCCACATGGTCAAATATTGTGGATGGCTCTCAATTCGCCACCAGCCAGGCCCGTACTGACCATATTGGCTCTGGGTGTTCTGCACCAACTTGTGCATCTTTCGGAAGAAGTGCAAGTTCGGTTCAACGGCAAAAAACCGACATACCCATAGATAGGTCATCACCCGCCGAATGCTGACAGGCGTCAGCTGGCACAGGGAGATCCTATACTTTATCATAATGTCCCTGACGAAGGGATCTAGAGGAAACCGAAGCCCATACTGCAACTGCCGAGTGTATACCCCTACATATCTAGGAGGGGACGATGAATTCTATCAGTCGGCGAGGGCATTCGGCACCAGTACCCATCCTCCTCGAAAATGTCGTAGTGCAATTCTATCTGTTCGGCAAACCGATAGGCTTCGGCATGCCTGACCCACCAAGAGTAAGGGGCATTTTTCCTCATAGCTCGTTGGGCTTCAGCATTTTGCCACTCATCGTGCCCAGGGAGCAAATTCCAGAGCACGGCGGGCATATCCTCCACCTGTTCTGCGCCATCAGCCCCGGCGTCTTGCTGGGCATATCCTCCACCTCTCTGGGTCTTCCCCGACTCGTTCCCCATTCCAGACATCGGCGCGACCCCTCGGGTCCCTAGCCTGACCCCGTCGTCCGGTTTGGCGTCCTCTTCCTCGAGCCATAGTTGAATTCGAAGGGAAAAAAGTTGGGAAAAGGGGAATTCTTTCAAGAAACTAAGAAAATCAAGGGAAATTCGAAGAAATTTACCTTTATATGAATCGAAATTAGCCGATTAATTCAGTCGGAGCAACGGATTCGAGTGTCAAGCTTTGATTTTGGGGTGTGAAATGAAGTTTTGAAGCGGAGAAAAATGGTTTCTCAGGGAGTTCGAGCGTGAATTGGTGAAAAAATGAGGAGAGAAGGAACGAATTTGGCCTTATATTTCCAGAATTTGGAATTTCGAAGGTCAGAGTGTTTAATTTCTCTTAAATACCTCCTTAACTAACCGTTAAACACACTCTCCCTTAATTAACCGCCCATTATCCATTCAACTTCCCACTAATTATCCTAATTACAGTTATTTCGTTAATGACTGTTTAAAATTTAAATCTTTTGATTTGATTAAATCATTTACTTCCCTCCATTTTTATTAAATTCAAACCCGACCCGTCATCCTTCCAAATCGGGTCTGGGGGGAAAGTTGTTTGGGGTCCAATTATGCCCAATCGGGCCCAGTCATAAAATGATTTAATCCAAGCCAAGGTCAAGGCCCAAGCCTCCATTTTGCCAAGTCAATGCAAAGTCAGCGGCCCAAGTCATCATGGTCAGCCCATGTGATGTCCAGCCCGTCCATTCTCCTTGTCATGCTAAGGTATAAAAGCCTTCAATTACATCATTTATCATTCATTCACATTCAAGCCTCGAGTATTAATTCTCTTGCATAGCTTTCTCTCTCTAAACACCATTTGACTTCGACATCGGAGGGGCCTTCCTCGGAACCACCCCCGAGGCCAGTTTACGTGTGTTTGCTGTGCAGGAAACCCTCGGCCCAGCATCAATTTGGACCGAGCAAGTCTTCATCCACTTCTTCGGACCTTCGGCAAGGTCCCATTGTTTTCATCCGAAACATGGAGTAATTATTTTTACTCATTTGACTTGATTAAATTTAATTTAAAGTTAATGACGAATTGACAATCTTGATTAATTCTGATTACAAGATAGTTAACTTGTTGAAGTTGATTGAGATTTAATTAAACTTCGATTTAGCGACTCGCTATACCCCAAAAGCTCCGCTTTAGCATGTAAACGGCTTTTCCATATATATAGAAACTTATACTTTCTTTGTTCCTAACTATGCAACGTTTTCTCCTATATGCACCTTGAGTTAATTTTGTTATATTATAGAGCATCCCTTTGTATTAACTATCTAATCATTAAGTGCATCACTTTGACTTTTGCATTAGATCTTTATTAGCTTTGACTTGATTTGTGCTAATATATAAAAACCGAATGTTATGTGTAAATTTTTGTCGTACTAGTTGTAACGTATTTTTTAATAACACAAACTATTGGGTGTGGACATCCGCACCTAATAGTTCGTGCATCCGTACCATTTTGTCTTCTCTTTCTCTCTCCTTTAATTTGCTTCTTTTTTTTAGATCTAAATCAATATCAGAATTCACATCAATTATTGCATTGAATCAAATTGCTATTGAATCAAAACTGATGATTTGCTCCGTTTGAAAGTAGATAACGGATGCGAAGGTGAAGACGTTTGTTGGTGCTGGTGGCATTCGCTGCCTGGGTTCGAATCACTAGTGATGGTGGTGTTCGCGGAGGTGGAGTCGTTCGCTGGTGGTGGTGTTTAGTGGTTTGTGGGTGTAGTGGTCTGAGTTCGGTGGCTTGTGGGTGCAGTGGCCTAGGTTTGGTGGTTTGCGGGTGCGGTGGACTGGGTTTGGTGGTTTGTGGGTGCGGTGGCTTGGGTTCGGTGGTTAAAGGAGAAGGAGAGGGAATGAGGGGCGTGATTGAGAATATCGGCCAACATGAGAGAGGAAGAGGAAAGAGAGTGAAATAAAAATAGCTATACTTACATATACTTTTGGAAAAATGGAAATAAATAATCTCACCTTTGCTTGGTCTGACAATAACAATCCCACTTTTTTATTATTACGAGACAACCCCACCTTTGCATGTCATCTTCTTTTAATAGACCCTGACTTGTTAGTGACCGATTTTTGTAGGTTATATGTCACATGTCAATATGTAATATGTTTATTCTTTTTTTTTTAAAAAAATAAAAAAAAAAAATCCAGCCACCAACCCCTACCGTGAAACCATAGCCCCTACCCCAACCACCACCAAAAACCGGCTGGCCACCCTCCTTAACCTCCGAAAATGGCCGGCCGGAACCAAGGATGTGTTTTTAGGGTGTTTAAGGGGGGTTTTGGGGCTAGGGTGGGGATATTCGAGGTGGTTATGAAGGTTGGGAGGGATTTTTAGGGGCTGGTTAGGGAGGTTTGGATGAATTTGTCGGCGGTTTTCGACGAGTTATTGGCAGCTGGGTCGGGTTTTCGACGGATGTGTGGGGTTTCGGCGGGCTTACGGCAGTTAGGTGGGGTTTTCAGGGTGGTGGTTTTACCTGTGGTAGTTTCGAGGGTGAGATTGTGGGTCACGAGGTAATTTCGAGGGTAGGTTTTGGTCGACGTGGTGGTTTTCGGTATAAGAAGTTTCGACCGGCCGTTTTCAGGGGTTTAGGCGGCGGGCGGCTAGGGAAATGATTAGGGTTTCACGGTGGCTGGTGGTGGTGGACTTTTTTTTAAAAAAATTTCTTTTACTTGTTTTTGTTATTATTCAAATTTTTTTATTTTGAGCAATTATTGAATGACACGTGGCTGTAAAAAAAATATTAATAACATTTTAACCTGTTTAACAAGTTTTAGGTAAAAAGGTTTGGTCAAAGAAGATGACATGCAAAGATGGGATTGTCTCGTAATAATCAAAAGGTGAGATTGTTATTGTTAGACCAAGCAAAGGTGGGATTATTTATTTTCATTTTTCCTATACTTTTTACATCAGCTAATACAAGTAACATATTAGCCAATTGAGGTTTGATATTAGTCGACATTATAGACATTATAAAAACCTATGAGCCAACAAAAGAAACCTATGAGCCAACAAAAGATACATATTAGCCAACAAGAGGAATATATCAGCCCACAAAAATTACAAATAAGTCAATAGAAGGAACATATCAGCCAACAAATAAAGCATATCAGCCAACAAAATGATGAAATCAGCAAACAAAAGCAACAAGTAAGCCAACAAAATAAACATATCAGCCAACAAAATAAAACATATAAGCCAACAACTAAAATATACATATAAGCCAACTAAAAAAACATATAAGCCAAATGATGTCTTATATCAGCTAACAAAAGGAAAAAAAAAACATATCAGCCAACAAATGAAACATATTAACCAACTAAAATATACATATAAGCCAACTAAAAAAACATATAAGCCAAATGATGTCTTATATCAGCCAACAAAAGGAAAAAAAAAACATATCAGCCAACAAATGAAACATATTAACCAACAAGTAAAACATATTACCCAAGCCAGCCGCACGTAAATTTGTGTGCGGAGACATCTGCACGCAATAACGTCTCTTTAAATTTTTATAATTTTTAGCAATGCAAAATTTAAGTTATTAATGGTCAAATTTATAATATATGTGTTTGTAAAAAAAAATGCACTTATTAAAATGAGAATGTTTTGCGTGAGATCGGATTCACCATGAGTTCCAATATATCTGACATTAGTAATCTAATACAATCTGACATTAATAATCTAATATTTTACATGAGAAATCTAATACTTTCTTCATTTGTAAATACTTGTTCCATTTCTCCATGTGCGGAGTTTTAGGAGAAGTTGAAGAAAGTAATAAAGTATGGAGGTCGTATGATAGGTGGAAAAAATTCTACAAAACAAAAGTAGTTGAGAGAATTGGAGAAGAAAGAATATAAAATCAATAAAATATGATTTATGTTAGGGAGAGAAATGAATTAAATATTGTAAAAATTTTCCAAATAAGGAAATGAAGCAAGTATCAATAAATAATCAGAAGGAAAAAAAGGTGGAGCAAGACAACAAGTATTTAAAAATAGAGGGAGTATGACATTAATAATCTAATTATATACTCTCCCGTTTCAATTTATTAGTCCCATATACTATTTTGGGCGTTTCAAAAAAATCTACCCATATTGAATATATTCCACTTTTAACTTAGTTTTTATTTCCTATTTTATACTCCCCCCATCCCCAAAACTTTGACCCTTTTGAGTTATTTTGCGGTTATTAAGAAACTTAAATAAAAAGAAATAAAAACATATTGGACAGATAAATTTACATGGGGTTTGTAAAAAAGTAGAGAGATAAAGTATTAAAAATACATGAAAAAATAAAATTTTATATGGGAAAGCTAATTTTGCACAAATATTGTTGTAAATTGGTGGGTATTTTGATGCAAATGGGTCGATTATTTTAGGACTAAAATTAGGCTAAAAGGGTCGAAGTTTTGGAGACGGGGGAAATAATTTCTTAACTTTTTACGATTTTCAAGTGTAAATTTAATGCTTATATGTAGCCCTAACGACTATGTATAATATTTTCCAAATTAAAATAATGTCAAATATATTGGACTCCCGTGAATTCGACTTACCTAATTTTTTTTTGGGTTTTTCTAAGCTATGCCCCCCAAGTTATTGAATTTCTAAGTTGTACCCATGCTTTTTCAAAGTTATAAGACGTGCCCTCCACTTCACGATATTTTATCAACAATACCCTTTGACAGTCATATCCGTTTATGAAAGTTAAGTTATTTTATCGACAATGGTGTCCAAAGTTATTAAAATCGGGATTCTAATTTGAATCGAAAGGGGCTATCAAAATCGAATCATAAAATCGAATCGTAGAATCGTAAGATTCTACCGACATGAATAATCAAGTGGTCAAATATAATAAATTTAATTAAATATATTGAAATTATGAGTTTGAAACCTAATTATTGATAGATAATAGTTATTTAACCATTATGCAATCAATACTTGACAATATATATTTATAAAAACGTATATAAATATGTTTTTTACTTGTAAGGATTTCGCTAGTTGGAAAAATATGTAAAATCGAATAGAATCGTAAATCGAATCGTAAGATATACATGAATCGTAAAATCGTAAGATTTTAAGATTTAAATCGGGATTTTAATAACAATGATGGTGTCATGACGTTATTTATTTGACACGTGTTTCATTCTAATTGGTTTAACACTTTAAAAAAAATTAAAAAATCAGAAAATAAAATAATAAAAAAGGTTGTTGTTAATCTCAAAGGTTATTGTTAATAAAAATTAGTGAGGTTGAGGGCACATCTTAGACGTTTGAAAAGACATGGACACAGGTTAGAAAACGAAGAAGTTTGGGGACATAACTTTTTTTTTTTTATTAGCAAAAATATTTCAGTTTGGGGGCATAACTTAGAAAACCCCCTTTTTTCACGAATTTAGATATTGAATGAGCATTGAAAAATACAAATTCTTAAATGGACCTGGTTCACACTAATTTATTGTGGACCACTAACATTAAAGAAAGTATGGTTGTTTTATTAATAAAAAAAAAAGTCACTATAATTAAAAAAAAAAAGTCACTATATTGAAATAAAAATCATTTTGGTAATTTATAGGCTTAAGTGGTTATTTTTGTAATGAAATATTGTATATATTGATCAATATGAATAATAAAGGCCACTATGTTAAAATTAGGGTAATAGCGTCGTATTTCAAATTCACAATATTATTAAACGTTGTAGTAGTTTTAATAAAGGTTACTAGGTTAAAAATAAGGTTACTATGTTAAAAATAATGGTCACTATGTTCAATATAAAGTCAGTTGCGTGTGTATAGACCTCGGGTCCACAATAATATTATTGTGGACCAGGTCCACGCAAGTCTTTTTGTTATTTGAAAGTCTCAAATTTTGGGTTTACAATAATTTATTGTAGACCTGGTCCATACAAGACCAATTGCATCCATACTATCCTATTATGTAAACTCTAGATGACGATCATATGAGTTGTTATACTTCAAAATTCCACAAAATTCCATCCCCTAATTTGAAATCTCTCCAAAATAAGGCGGTGATTAAAAAGGCGAGTACCCAATCTTTCCCGAACAAAGCGAGTAACAAAGAAATTAAAAAAACGACAAAAGCATAAACAACGAAGAGATAAAATAGAGGACAACGTGGATTGGATATTTCCCAGATTCTCCATGTGACACGAGCTCACCACACGCCCTTTCCAGCCTTTTCATCTCAACCGTCCACTCCACCACTTCATCCAACGGCTCATATCCTTCTCCAATGCCACTCATACACTTGTCCTCCTCCTATATAATCTCCCCCCTTTTCTCACCTCTTCTTCATCCTCACCTCTTCTTCCCTTTCAATTTTTATTCTTCCCATTTTACCCTTCCGCCATTGTTATACCTTCAAATTCCTTCATTTTCAGCCCAGAAATGATGTTGAGGACAGTTGCTTCATGTGGGTCTCCTTTGTTCAGCTCATCCCCTGTTTCTGGGAAGGAAAATGGTTTCTGCCATGGATTTTCTTCGAGTTTTGTGGGGTTTGAGAGGAGAAATGGGTGTGGAAAAATCATGGCGACTGTTAAGGAAACTGAGCCTATGACTGGGATTGTTTTTCAGCCTTTTGAAGAGGTTAAGGGTGATAATTTCATGGTTCCTATTTCTCCTCAAGTTTCTCTTGCGAGACAGAAATTTGCTGATGATTGTGAAGCTGCCATTAATGAGCAGATCAAGTAATCTCTCTTTTTCTTTCTTTATCACTCTCTTTAATTCTGTTTTTGTGTTATTGACTTATTGGTTCTGATATATGCGGCCGTACCGGGAATTAACGTTTGAAATTACGCATCGATCGGTGTTATTAATATTTGTATTTATTAATGATTAAAATTATGTGTCAATTGATATTATTAATGTTTTTTTGTTTGCTTTTAATTTAGCATCTTTGTTTTTTACCTGAATTTGGCTTTTCTTTTCTTTATTTATTGGGAAAAGTAGTTGTGTTTTTGGTGGTGAAAAGAGTTTTATTTTAAATGATGGGTAAAAGTAAGGTGAAAAAGTTGATTAAAGGTGAAAAATAATTGATAAATTGTACTGTAGAAGTTTTTTTGATTTTAATTTTAAGTTTATGCGCTATGATATTTGACATAAAGAAGATGCCTACCAACTGTTTGTTAAAATGGTTCAATAAAAAATGTCGTCAGATTATTAGGTTTTAGTCTCTTCATGCTCTTGATGTAATCTCTTTTGTCCGTCATAGTTGTTTCATAGCTTCATTATATGCCTTTTTACTATGGAAGCTTATCGCTAGATTATACACAGCAGAGCACGATGTACTTACGTTTTTTCAAAGTAAAAGAACGAGTATATTAAAATATCACACCTAGTTCTAGATAAAAGTACAAAGTGACAAAAGAAATGAGATACTACCTTCTTTATTTTTGACTATTTATTCCTTTAATTTGAAGTTTTGAACAATAAGTTCTTTTGGCTCTAAAATGCACATCATGTACTCGCATATTGGATCTAACTTGCAAGTTTAGAGTGGATATTAAGCTGCTATGCATCATATACTCACATATAGGATCTAATTACCATGTTAATAGCTTCATTCAATTCATGATTTTGACATAAATTTAACAATCAGACGGTCTTACAAAATCATAATTATGTTTGTATAAAATCCGTTTACTATTTGCTTACTTGAGGTTTTAGTTGCTTAATATGGTCCTTGTAGAATAATTGTGTAGTATTACTAGTATTTTCTTCAGTGGGGGATGCATAGCAAGTTACCTTCTATAGTTCGAAAAGACAGGAGTCCGGAAGAAGAAGTTGTATATAGGCCCTGTTTGGTTTGATGTAAAAGGTTTTCATGGTAAATGAATTTTCCATGAATTCACATTTTCCTTTGTTTGGTTTGTTAAGGGTGGAAAATAATTTTTCCAAGGGTGGAAAATTTCATCCTTAATAATGGAAAACATTTTCCTTCCCAAAACAAGGAAAACCACATTTTTCTCTCTCTTCCTTACCTCCTTTTTTTACTTCCCTCTCATTCATCCTTACATTTCCACTCTTATTTTTTATTTTTCTTGGACTTTTCTTGTATGCAACCAAACAAAGGAAAACTAATTTGCAATTGTGTTTTTCCTTGAAAATATGTTTTCCATGAAAACTAATTTTCCATTGAAAATGTTTTACATTAAACCAAACGGGGCCATAAGGTGGCTAATGTTTTCTTATGTAAGGGTGTTGAAAGGGACCAACGGGTATTGGTATAAGCATAAGTAAGCTTAGAAAAGGTCTTAATTGTAGCTAGCACAAAAAACTTTTATCAAGGTGACTTAATTGTTCTTCGACCAGTTAGCTTTAATCAATCAACAAGGTAGGCCTATAATTGAATACAATGAGTATTTGGTAAAATAACATGTTATTTAAGGTGGATTTACAACAAATTATTGCAAGTCATTAAAAGTTAACCCTTATATAGTAACCCTTGTAATTAAAAAAAGCCACAATAGTCTTGCCATTAGTTCTTTTTAGTATGCATCAAAGAAGCTGCCAAAAGTAAGATGTTGGGGAGATATTGGGAAGTACTGTATTAGAGAAAAAGAAAGCCATTTAACTCTTGTGTGTCTCATCCTATACCCCATTATTTATAAATATGCCATTATATTAATATGCACCAATAACATTAGAAAAACGTTTGTAAGTTGGTGATGAGTCCCAATTAGAAAAGATGTGGAACACTGAATATGACTCAAGCTGAGATATGTTATATACTGATATGAGCTCGCTATTGGGTGAATTAAGTTCCCTTGTGCCAAACTACCTAAGTATGTGAATTGTCAACAAATCGTCCTCATACACGAACCTAATTTTGATGTTATCTATCACATCTTGTACATAGGGGAAAAAAACAAAGGAAAAAGATGGATTGCAAAAATAAGAACCTTAATCTTCAAAAACTATGATTTGTACTTTACGTTAATCTTTGTCAAGTGATTATTATTTTGTATGATATTAACTTGATTTCCTGGTATGATTTGCAGTGTGGAGTACAGTGCATCCTATGTGTACCATTCGCTGTTTGCCTACTTTGACAGGGACAATATTGCTCTAAAAGGCTTAGCCAAGTAAGTACACTAATGGTTCTCTTACAATGCCATTCAGTTCTGATTTGTAAAATTTAGCTGCATTAGTTGAAGGGATGTAAATCTTTACCATATATTGTCGTGTTGGCATCTTTAGGTTTTTCCGAGAGTCAAGTGAAGAAGAAAGGGAACATGCTGAGAAGTTAATGAAGTATCAGGTGAATAGCAACGTCTTATAGTGCCACTTTGTCTGTTAGTTCTATAATTTTTGAAATGGTAATGATCATTGTAGCCGGGATGGTTCATGATATTATCTTTATTATTGACTTCGTATTTGTTGATTCAGAACATGAGAGGAGGAAGGGTGAAGCTGTTTTCAATCCTTATGCCACCATCAGAGTTTGAGCATGTTGAAAAAGGAGATGCACTTTATGGTAAGGCCTTTATCTATTTCCAAAGTTTATCGAGATGGCAATGAACATCGACGTGTTTTGTAATACACATATCTCTGTATATTATATTGAGCAACATCTCATTCATTCAGATCTAATTTTGAAATATATCTTGTGGCAGCAATGGAGCTGGCATTGTCATTGGAGAAGCTTGTGAATGAGAAATTGCTGAACTTGCATGGTGTAAGTTAACCCCCTCAAAAAAAGGAACCCTAAATGGATACTTATCAATGTTGTCTTACTTACACAACTAGGCAAAATTAAAAAATTATGAAAAAATTAATGGCACTTCATATTGCACATAAATTTTTTATACTGAACAATTCCATCTTGCACCTTAAGCAACTAGCCATCTTTATCTTGTATATATTATATGACTATTGACCATAGATTTTAAGCTTATCATGTTTTCTGTAAATTAGATTCAGCAGATTTTGTGATTCATTTTTCCTTTCTTTTTTTAAATAATATTGACCAACAGGTGGCTGAGCGAAACAATGATGTCCAGTTACAAGAATTTGTTGAAGGCGAATTTCTGAATGAGCAGGTAAATTTGTTTTACTACATCCTGTTTCAATCTTTTGAGAAAATTCTTTACCCCTTTCATTCTAAGTTTTTCTTAGTGACTCATTAACCTTGTTTTCTATCTTACTTAGGTTGAGGCAATTAAGAAGATAGCAGATTATGTCACTCAATTGAGAATGGTTGGCAAGGGACATGGTATGAATCACTCTTTCAATATTTTTACACTTGTAAATTGTCATCGTCGTTACTCTTATTCTGCAAAAGAATGTGTATTTTTTATTTTTGCTATAGTTATGATTTTTAGAGATGTACACTCTGAAAGCAACCTATTTGTTTTTTGCAGGAGTTTGGCACTTTGATCAAATGCTCCTTAACTAGGGAGATGCTCTGCTCTGTACTGATCCGAAGTTGAAGATTTCTCCGAGCTCTAGGTGTAAACTATCTCTCATCCAGGGAAAAAAAAAACCGCCTTCAGTTTGGATGGGAATGGCTAGAATATAGGAAGCTTGTATAAAAGTATGTATCTCAGTCAATGTTTAAGAAGATAATTGTAGGTAGCCACTTCACATTTCGTCTGATATCTGAATAATGAGGATTGTAGCTGATGTTTGAAGTTACTTGCTAAATTATTCTCTAATATATTCTCTATTGTTAAATCGTTTGGGGTTCGTTCTAAGATGCCATGTGTTTGTAAGTTTGTTAATGTTAATAATACCCTTGAATTATAACCAGTGTTTATATTATTATAAATTTTACTGTCAGTTTGGTGGTAAGAACTAAAGACAGTAACAAGTGGGATGGAATGATGAATGCAGGGTACTAAGCCTTCATAAAATCATGTATGCAAAATAATCTGACGCGTTGTCAGGAAGTTATTCGTTTACTATCGATAATGGTAGTCATCTTCAGAGCTGTGATCTGCAATTGTAATGTATCACTTTTTCGTTTTGATAAACCTGTTATATGTGAAGATAATAATGCATCTCATCCTCTTCACTCCCACCTAAAGCCACAGGAGGTGGTTGCAATTCATTAACTTTTTCTATCTTTACCTCAGTTTGGAATTTACACTATTTTAGGATGTTCGGAAAAAAAAGTACATTTTGACAGCTAATTTAGAAGTAGAGAGTATGTAGATGACTTGTCTTTATTAGCCACTTACCTTCTATATTCCATTCTATCTTTACCACAGTTTGTATTATGTTATTTATAGTCGTCGTTTGAAATAAAACTACGAGTACATAACTTCAATTAGTGACAGCTAATTTGGACGGAGAGAGAGCTATGGTTAGGAAAATGTGTTGGGGGGTTACCGGGTTAGGGAAGGTGTGAGGCTAATACTAAATCAGAGACATGAAATCTCTGTAATGAAATCTTCTTTAATTGATTGTACGGAGTAGATATTATTCGATGATGTGCATTCATATAAAACATTACGACCTAATAGATAGTTATGAAAGCTTGGAGTTTAAAATCATCTATATCTCTCAAATTTTGATGTTTTATAGAGTGGATGAGGTATTTCTACAAATGTGTAAAACCTGGTACGAGGGACATTGGAGTAATGGTGTTATAACTAAAAAAAAGTAATGGTGAAATCTTATTATTTATGGGTACAGTTCAAAGTTGTGAAGTTTTGGACAGTGATTTTGACATGAACGATGAGATCTCGTCTTAAAATTAATATTTTCTCTTTAAAGTTTGTATATTATAGTTGTCAATCCTTTTCCCTCGGGCTCTCCTAATTTGCCGACTGTATTTATTTAAGAGCATGTAGCATTCGTTAAAACCATTTAGCCATGGTTTATTCTGAGTACTGTCCTACTGTACTTTGTTATATCTAATATCTTATATCTACTTTGCCCAAAAAATAGATAATTCAGGAACTTTGCAAGTTATTTGTGGTCTATATCTGTGTAAAGTTCTGAGAAAACTCGAAATGAGAGTTGTGAATTGTGATCATGTTCTAAATGTTAAATTCAATACTTTCTCATCGTTATACTGTATGTGTAAAAATTTAATCTTGCATCGATAAATCTCATCAGTCTTATACTGTTATACATACATAAATACATTGTGTTGAATTTAGAATCTGGTTCAAGTTCACTTAGCAAATTATCTCATTTCTCAACAACAGATGTTATGTACAGTACAGAACTTAGAAGTTTATTGGTTAAGTAATTATGAACTTTTGTCCTGTTTCTTTTTGGAGCCGATGATTTAGCCTTCAACAAAGTTAAAAAGCTAATAAAGGTGACTTTTACGAGTGAATGAGTGATTTTTACAGACAACAGAACTCTATTATGGTGGAGGTTGCTGTTAATACCAAAGGTAAATATGGAAAGTTTCTTTTCGAATACAGTATAAAGTTATGAGGCTTTGACATGAAGGGGGTGTCAACTAACAATTTGTTAAATGTCTCAATTAAATAGCATCAGGTTGTAAAACTCTGCTTTCGTGTTTGATTGTTTGATGGTAATTCCTTTGCATTTGATAATTTCCTATTCTTTTCCTTTAGGTGGTCCTTAATTGTCTGCTGTTATAGTTTAAGAGCATGTAATATTCCATTAACTTTTTATAATCATGGTTTATTTCGACTCTTTTGTAGTCATTTGTGATTCTTATGTTGATTTTACAGACTAGGAGTATGTGTGGTATGCATACGAAATGGATGTACACTCAGCTTAGTTTGAAGGGTAAACTCTCATATTTTGATATTAAAGTGGATCTTTCTTTATTATGTGTTTGCTAATCTTTTGGGGAAGAAACGTAATGTTTCAATCATTTTCAATACTAAAAGAAAAATATGTGAGAAAGGACCTTTTAAAATGACTTGTTTGTGAAAAAAGATATATAAAATAATTGATCAGTTGGAACCTTATTTCAAAAAAAAGTTGTGAGATGGGACCTTATTTCAGAAAAACATTGTGAAATGGGACCTTTTGATGGATTTTGGTGTGATGGAGGTGGTTTTTGAGGTGGTATTCGGGGATTTGTGTGGGATTTTGGTGAGGTGGAGGTGGTTTTTGAGGCTCGGGGTGAGATTTGGGCTTGGTGGAGGTGTTTTTCGAGGGGTTCGGTGTGGGATTTCAGCGAGGTGGAGGTAGTTTTCGAGGGTTAGGGTGGGATTTCGGTGAGGTGGAGGGGGTTTTTGAGGGCCATCCCAATTTGCCACTTTTGTTATATAAGGTCCTTTCTTACAAACAATTCACTGTAAAAGGTCTTTTTTCGCAAATTTTCCTTACTTAAATGACTTTTATTGGTTTTGATTTGCTATACGCCTATACATACACCTTCAGACATGCTGTTTCCTGATAATTCCATTTGATGTCACTTTTTACATTTTTTAGATGTTGCAAATTGAAAGTAATTTAGAAAGATAAAAGGCATCCAGAAGCTGATAAAATCAGGTGTTCAGCAAGCTGCAAGTGGTCGTAATCTGTGTAAAGTTCTAGAAACACTTGAAATGGGAGTTGAGATCATAGTCAAGCTGTTAAGTAAAGAGGATTTGAATAGAGAATAATACCATCTTCAAAGATTCAGCATTTTGTAAAAGGAGACGCACTCTATATGCTTATGCTATATACCTTTATTCTAACTCTTTCATAAGGACTGGTGAAGAACATTTGATTTGATAATAGTGGAATCTCTACTTTCTGTAAATTTTTATCAATATTAACCACTAATTAGACCAATATGGATGGAGCATTACTTTTGCACTGTCACAAGTCACCCTGAAACAGGAAACCAGGTAGGTAAAGTGATATTTTGTGTCACTCGGACTCTTCATTTTACCTCAAGTATCCATGTCAACTCCTCGACATTCCAACATGTTTAAGGAAATATGACTGCTCATACAAGTACAAGGAGTAAAGGAAATTTTCAGAATATAATCAAGCCTAAAACTTGGACACATATCCCATGAACAAAAATGTACAGAAAGCTGATTTCGATTGCTAATCTATGTCAGTTTTAAGAAATTTGTACTTGATCTCAAACTGCAGGGAAAGTCTTAGCAATCGAAGCACTCTTAATTTACTTAGAGAACTACTAGATGTACTTTTTGGCTTTG
This sequence comes from Chenopodium album, assembly GCF_948465745.1. Classification (NCBI taxonomy): domain Eukaryota; kingdom Viridiplantae; phylum Streptophyta; class Magnoliopsida; order Caryophyllales; family Amaranthaceae; genus Chenopodium; species Chenopodium album. Next base: position 14,908,052 of record NC_137835.1, on the reverse strand, counting down.
TTTCTCCTGTGAGCAAGGGGGGAAAACGCTCTTTGCAATTAAGCAACCTCACAGTTTCTGCTTTTCAGTGTTTTCTTTCTGGCTAATCAATCCTTGTTCAGTTGTTTACCTTCCTACTGAGGTTGAAGCATTACAGAAGACTTTAGATGATGTTACTAGATCAAAATGTCTCAGTAAGGACATGTATTAAATTGGTGTCCTTAAAATCTTTTCTTGCTGTATGCCCTGCTTTTAGTCAGCGAAAGAGCACGTATTTGACTGTTTTTTTTACCTTTCCTGCTAGGTTTTTTTTTTTTTTTAGTGATATGGTCATCTGAAAGTATTGTGGGTACTAATACTACAACAGTACAGTTATCTAAGTATTCCCTAGTTCTGGATTTCAGGATTCTGTCATCTAAGTAAGCCGGTTTTTAGTATGTAAATGGCTAGAATACAGGTGTTTGCAACTTTGCATACAAATACGTACTTGAAACTTATTATGCTAATGCAAATTGTATTGCACATTCTTGGGCTATATGTAGTTTTTGACAGTTAAAACCTTCAAATATTCTCAAAAGTTAATAACTAATTGAATTCTCTACATATAATTGTGTTTAATTTTCCCATTCATCAGCTTTGCAGAAATGTTCTTCAATCTATCTTGAGAAGAACCTGATGGGCATAACAAAACACAATATCGAGAGAACGAACTAAAGACAGTAAATTAAACCTAGTTATTGTACAAAACAATAAAACTGAAGTAAGCCAAATTATCTCTTTCAAAAGTCACTTAACTTGGCTTAAAACAGACTACTAAATATCTCGGTCTTTTGCAGTTTCTATTGCTGTGTATATCCTTAGAACAGGTAGAATGAATCATCTTCCACATCGTTTCGATATCAGCATATCCTTCACATAGCTCCTTGTCTTTAGAAAGGCTCACAAGCCCTTTTCTTTTAGCAGCTGCCAAATCAATTATACCAAAGTAAATTATCAAAAACTGAACAAATTTATAAGCCTGCATTAAACCACTGTGACAATAATAACATAACTAGCATCACTCAGAAAAAAAGTTATACAGTTTTTTATATTTACCTTGTTTTGCTCCAAAAACAGCATATCCTGCTGATTTAAGCAGAAAAAACATTAGAATATGGTATCTTAATGATTGAACAAGATATATGAATATGATTTTACTTTTGAAATGAATCTAACGTAGTTTTGTGAACAAGAAAATATTCCATATCACAATGTTTTCAGATTGTTCCTAATGAATAAACGTGTCATTAGGCAAAGAAGGGGAAGGAGGAAGCTTACCTTTCGCCTTATGCCAAAATCGCGAAGGAAGCTTAGTTAAGAAGGTGGTTGTAATTGGAAAGACTATTGATGGTGGAGAGGTCTTGAAGCAGAGGAAACTCCTTAGACTATCCATATTTTACTTAGCTACAACTAACTATGTTTTCTTTCACTCCTTTTATATATTCTCTCAAAGTCAAATGTTGTTCTTTCTAGCTATTTGTAAAATAATTCCACAAAAATTAAATAAAATCCAAATTACCTAGAAAAATACAAAAGTTGTAAGAAAGATAGGTTTTTTCATATTAAATCAAGGCTTTTTCTTTACTAACTTTGCCCTTTACTTTTAATATAAGATTTCTTATTATATAGTCTTACATAAAAGAATATTAAGAGCATAAGCTTGAAGGTTCTAGGGTTAAACCTATTTCAACCAACAAATTATGATATGTACACATAATAATTATGATTAAAGTGGGGTTTTTAATCACCTTCATTAGTGGATACAGTTGGTTGAAAATTCAACTAATGAACAAGATTACATATTAGAATAGTATTTTTGTAAGAAGTAAAGTTATTAGTGGGGTTTTGTGATATTAGTAAATACATAAAGCATTGTACTAAGATTGTGAAATGATGACAAAGTATAAAGCACACCATGAAATTTTGAGTTCACTAGAAATGTGGTTAGAGGACTGTTTTGTAATTTTACAGTTTGAATTTCTCATATAAATTGGATTATGTAATGATGATTAAGGGTTCCATCAAAATTGAGTATATACTATCCTATACAATTTCTTATATATATTGTGGCTACAAGAAATTAGAATAGTGAACAAAAGTGATTTATATTGTACTCTTGGTGTGCTTTAAAAAATTGGAACAATTTTATTTCTAATCTTTTAGAAATAGTTGATCATTTTTAACTAAGAATTTTAAAGATTTTATTACATTGGTATTGCTAAATCTCACTATGGTACAAGCAGTGGCGGATCTAGGATTTTCGAACTGGTGAGTCACCATCAATAACTGATCACTTGTTTCAATCCAAAAATTACATATATGTATATATAAAAAATATATTTCACCAAAATGATTTCAATCAAAAAATAGGACATAAAAATACATACTACAATCAATTACATACTACTAAAAGCGAATCTATAGACACACTTGTCAACATATTATTAAAAAATTTTCCGCCAAAAGTACTTTCTCAAAACATCATTGTTGATTAAGGAAAAAATAAATTACATCTAAATTACGACATAATTTGTTTTATATAAAATATTTTAAATATTTTCTCTTGCATGGTTTTATTTTTGATATACTCTATATTTTTTAATATTCAAGTCATTATATTAAAAATTTTATCAATTACATACTACTAAAAGCGAATCTATGGACACACTTGTCAATATATTATTAAAAAATTTCCCGCCAAAAGTACTTTCTCAAAACATCATTGTTGATTAAGGAAAAAATAAATTACATCTAAATTACGACATAATTTGTTTTATATAAAATATTTTAAATATTGTCTCTTGCATGGTTTTATTTTTGATATACTCTATATTTTTTAATACTCAGATCAAGTCATTATATTAAAAATTTTATAATAAAATTATCAAAAATATTTAACAACCGTGCATTGCACGGGATTTAACCTAGTAGTACTTAAAAATTCAATCTTACAAGTCGAAAGTACGTACTCCAAATAAGTAACATGTTACAAACAAATAATACTATAAAATTATTACATTAAATTAACTTTATTGTACAAGAATTATTAAAAAAAAAATTATACGGAGTACACAAAAAAAAAAATAGTGAGATAACTTAAGAGACCTGTTATTAAATATAACAGGTCTCTTTAATGAAAAAAAGAAAGCAGCGCAACAAATATTCATATACAATCAGCAGAAAAGAGACATGTTATCTAAATAACCGGTCTCTTTGTTATTTTAAAAAATCTGACAAAGTGCTAGGCAGCAATAGCAGCAAAGAGATCGCCTATCTATAATAGAAGGTCTCTTTGATTTTTTATTTTTTTTTTTAAAAAATCATTTTTTTTTTTTTGCTGGTGAGTCACGTGACTCACCATGCACCTACATAGTTCCGCCCCTGGGTACAAGACAAAGAAAATTAACCTCAACTCCTTTCCTAGCCGCAATTGCTAAGTTGTGAGCCTTAGGGGGGGAAAAAGGAGCTTAATTAATTAAGTAAATGATCGAGGTTACAAAATTAGGGCTTCTAAGCACATAAACGCTTATCCCCTTCAGCTTATGATAGCTGATGATCATCAAAGCTACTGCAAGCAAACTAGTCCAGTTCATAAACATACCCCTCCTAAAGTACATTACATTAAAAAGAAATAAAAACTGATTCAAGTATCCTAGTTCATCATTAACCAGCAAGCAATCTTGGTTTCCTTCAGATGTTGTTAGTGAAATCATCTTCGTAGACTTCCTTTGCAAAGCTGGGGGGCTCATCATAGAATTTTGCTCCTGTCTCTACCCCCATAGCTATAGCCAAACTTCCTGTCTCAAGAGCGTTCTTTGCAATGTTATGAGCCACTCTATTGGCTTCTCTTGAAGTAAAGCTTGCATATCAACAAGTATCACTGCTAGCTCATGAGTTCCATACTTCTCAACACTTTCAATTGTTTTTTTGAGAGATAGAGCATCTGTTTCTATGACGGCTTCCTTGAGTTGAGCATCAACAGCCATCTGCATTCCCCCTTGCATTGCCATCAGTTCCACCTGTGCAGCTGTACTTGCAGCCACATTCCAGCCCTTTCCAAAGAACCAAGTTCCATCAGAAAGTCTTGCTACAGCACCAGCACCAGCTATATGTCCATTTTTTCGCAAGGCTCCATCTGTATTGATCTTTATGCAAGCTCCTCTTGGCCTGTGCCATTTTGTTTCACGAATGAGAGCAGCAGGGATCCTTCCTTTCCCCTGAAATATATGTAGAGTAGCATCCAAATCCTGCTTATATTTATAAAACAAGGTAACTGGGTGATAGATAGCTAGCTTAAAAACCGCATAATTGCGCCCCTTCCATATGTGCCACAAAGCAACTGAGAAGGTAACTCTCCAAGTAGTGCTCATGTTAAGATTGTAGCTCACCCAACCCTCCCAATTGATATTGAAAAAGGTATGATAGTTGAACTCCTTATCCATCCTATTTAAGGTGAGAATCCTAGACCATAGAGTCCTAGTGTTTATGCAATCCCTAAACAAGTGTAAATGAGTTTCCAAATCAAGATTACATCTAGTACAAATTGAGTCAAAGTTATCAATTTTAGCAGCCAAGACAAAGGTAGTGGGAAGGATTTGATGCCCAATGTTCCATACTAACATTTTGTACTTAAATGGGATGGGAATGTGCCAAAGCTTTTTCCAGTTAATACTTGGGAAAGAATGATGGGTGGAGAAGTTGGATGCAAGCTTATATGCACTCCTTATGGGGAATTGACCATTGGTCTCGATGCCCCAACATAGAGCATCTTTAACCTTAGTCACAGTGGGTAGGGGAATGCTTTCAATAAGCTTGCAAAGAAACTCCGGAATGATATGTTTTATTCTATTAGTGTTCCATTTTCCGTTGCTAATGATATGGTTAACACCCCAATGAGCCATATAATTCGGAATAGGTTTTTCAATGATTAAATAAATGGCTTTTTCCCCCACCCAATGGTGAAACCAAAGACAAATGTCTTCTCCATTTCCTATTCTATAAGATATTCCTTTCATTAGTAATTCCTTCCCTTTAAGAATGTCTCTCCATAAAGGAGAATCATTAGCACTAGGAATACTATTAAGGAACGTAGATCTTTTAAAATACCTAGCTCTAAGAATTTTAACCCACAATTTATCCGGTTCATGAATAATTCTCCAACCAAGTTTAGCCATAAACGCGAGGTTCCAATTTTTTAGATTACGCATACCAAGACCACCCAAACCCATAGGAAGACAAACCTTTTCCCAACTTGTTCTAGGGAGATAATGGGTTCTATCCACTTTGTTCCAAAGGAATCTCCTACAACTTCTCTCTAAATCATTAAGAATGGTATTAGGAAGAAGAGTAGTTTGCATAGTATAAAGAGGATAAGAATTAAGAACGGATTTAATTAAGGTGCATCTCCCGGCCATATTAAGAAGTTTAGCTTGCCAACCTTTTATTCTATTCTTGGTTTTATTTAGAAGATCAACATAATCCGAGATTTTAAGTCTATTAGGACTAATATTAACCCCTAGATACTTACCAAAGGAGGGAGCACCTTTAATATTAGCAACGTTGAGGATGGTTCTCTTAAAAGATAAGCTCATTTTAGGAGGAAAAATGACCTTAGACTTAGTGGGGCTAATGAACAAACCCGATTTGGTACCAAACTCCAAAAGGACTTCCTTAATAGCTTTCACATTCTCAACCGAAGCTTTAGCAAAAAGGAAGACATCATCGACATAGAAAAGATGAGACACCTTAGCATCATGATCAATTTTAATAGGATCCCAAAGTCCCTCCCCTACCTTGTTCTCAATCATTAAAGAGAGTCGTTCAAGACAAAGAACAAAAATGTAGGATGAGAGGGGGTCCCCTTGTCTAATCCCTCTTGAAGGAGTAAAACTATCCGTAATTTCTCCATTCCATAAAATTGAAATTCACGGGGTAGTGATACAGCTTAAGATGAGATTAACAAGATTGTTCGGAAAGTTTAATCCTATTAAAGTTTCTCTAATGAAACCCCATTCCAAACTATTATAGGCCTTAGAAATATCGATTTTGAAAGCCATAAGGTGTTTTTTGCTCGCTTTTTTGAAAAAATGAGCAATTTCCTTAATAACTAAAATATTCTCATCGATAGATCTACCCTCTATGAAGCTTGATTGAGCCGGATTGATTAATTCACCCAAAAGCGGCTTAATTCTATTAGCAATGATTTTAGTGATGATTTTGTAAATAGTGTTACACAACCCAATTGGTCTAAAATCATTCATGGTTTCCGGATGATCAATTTTAGGAATGAGACATATAAACGACTCATTAACATAAGCCGGTATTTTGCCATTCCTAAAACAGTTTGTAACAAGATTAAATATAGAATCTCCCACCACATCCCAATATTTTTGGAAAAATCTAGGTTGTATCCCATCCGGTCCCGGACTCTTCATGGGAGCCATCATAAACAAAGCATTTTTAGTCTCCATGTTAGTTACTTCACTATTTAGGAACACTAAGTCATCTTCTCTCACCACTGCTCTAGGGGTAAAAGACACATTTCTGGGTTGGGATAATTATTTGGATTCGAAAATCTTTTTGAAGTAATTGACACATAAACTCTTAAGTAGAAGTTGGTCCTTAACCCACGCCCCCGAATCATTTTTTAAACTAAGTATCTTTCCCCTACTATTTTTAACTTTGGCTAAAATGTGAAAATATTTGGTATTCCAATCCCCATACTTTCTCCAATCCACTCCTGCCTTTTGAACCCACTTAATTCTTTCCAATTTCAAGATGTCATTAAGCTGGGTTAATAAGGTTCTTTCCAGATTAATAAGGAAGTGAGAGTACCTTACACAGAGAGCTTTTTGTATGCCTAGAAGTCTAGCAATTATGCGGTCTTTATTCTGCATGTTTTCATTAAAGACAAATTTATTCCATTTCTTAACCTCGTTAGTAAAACAGATTTTGGACTCATAAAAATTGCTCCCTTTTCGCCAACTTTTATTAAAAAAATCCTCAAAATTAGGGTTCTCAATCCAAGCTTCTTTGCATCGGAAAGGGTAATTTTTATTAATGCTAATACTACCAGTATCAATCATGATAGGACAATGATCAGAATAAGTTCTAGCCAAGTGATATACCTGAGTTTGCGGATGCACCTTAAGCCATTCGGCATTTGCAAGCGCTCGATCTAGTCTTTCTCTAATCAGTTCTGTTCCCTCCCTACCATTATTCCAAGTAAAGGCAGGACCATTATACCTCATATCGATGAGACCCTCCGCATCAGTCATCTCAGTGAATGCTTTCCCTTGAGAATTAGTAACTGGCCGTCCACCCACTTTTTCAGATTGGGTGGTGATTTCGTTCATGTCACCCATGAGAAGCCACGGGGTAGACGAAGGAGGTGGGTTATCACCCATCTTTTTCCACAACTCCTTCTTGTCTTTAGCAGCAGATGGAGCATGGACTCCAGTAATGAGAACTTCAGGGTCGGCCGGGGAAAGTTTGAATAAAGCATGCATGACATGTGGTGCATCAACCGCCACATCCATCAGAATTGCCGGCTTCCTCCAGAACATCCATATCCCTCCCCTTAGGCCTTGGGCGGGAATGGATTTAAACTCTTCAAAACCTAGTCTTCTACACAATTTATGCGCCACTTCATCACTTGATTTTGTTTCCAAAAGGAAAAAAATATCTGGTTTGTGCATTCTCACAACTTCAATTGCGTGCGGAGCAAAATCTCTACTAGTAGCACCCCTAACATTCCACAAAATCAATTTCATATTCACCCACGGATGGGAAAAATCAGGGAAAATACCTTTCCTTTGTTCAAGGAAGTTGTTCTTGGTGGGAAATAATCTCCCCCAATCCTTCCATTGGTCTAACATCCCCATTGCCCATATGTCCTCCATCGACAATGGAGATGCTATCATTTGGATATTCTGCATTAGATTCCCCGTGTTCATGAATTGGAGATCCAATTCCACTCCTACAACATCCTTCCTTGTCTCCAATACTACCATCAGATTTTTGTTTTCCATGAGACTCAAAGCTTGGCTTGCTAATTGCAGGGGAAATATTGGGGGGTTTTTTGGTGGAATTTCTGTAGGGGTGAACATAATAGAGGAGGGTATTCAAATAATGATGAACCATCTTATTCCACCCGCTCAGTTGTGAGCCTTAGGCATGGCTATTTTAGGAACATAACAACATAATAAAATACGTAATACATAGGAATATGAAACGGAGCATGTAATATTAATATATTATCACAAACTTGTTAATTCATTAAGATCGAGTACTAATATTTAAAAAGTTTTCAACAGTTTTGTATGAGATTGTTTTTTCACGGTAATAAAATTTCTCAAAAATGCCTCTTATTACTGTAGTTGTTTACAAATCGCCCTTCAAAATACCTTAAAGTGACCAAAATACCCCCAACAGTCCAATAAGTTTTACCACTCCATTATATTCCTTGTAAGCTACCTACGTAGAACTTCGTATATGACAAGCCATGCAGGTAAGACCGAATTTCTCAAAGCAACAAAAAAAAAAAAAATACTCTAATGTTTATTTTGGTGCCAACCTTATCTTTCTTTTACCAAAGATTCCCAGTTGCAATGTTTTCAGGTAAGGGTAGGTCCGACTTAATATTGTATTTTGGTGCCTTAATATCATCCTTAAATAAACATCTCACACTCTAATGTTTATAAATAAAGCTAATTAGATTCCACTAAAATAATACTCTTTGTTATATATACTTCATACTTGTATCCTCAACCTTTACGGGTTTTTCGACTTGATAATTGCGGGTCAGACACTTTAAGAGTGAGGGGAGAGGTTAAGGGATTAGGTATACACCTTCAAAGTATGTCTGTGAGGATTGAACTTCCAGCCTTAAGGTTAGAAGGTACAATCCTTACCACTAGACCAAGCTTAGCTTGGTTATTTGTCACAAATTATATTATCAAATTTTATTTTTTTTGACAAATAATTTTATAATTATTAGATAATTGAGAGTTACAAATATTACAATACATTGACAGGTTTTAAAAAGTGATTTACTTTAACAGTTGAACTTACAAGTATTAAGAAACGGAGAAAATACGCTACTTCACTTAATGGTGTTGAATTGAATTTAATGAGTGGAGATTATATTGGAGCATGTAATTAAATCATAAGAGACATTTTGGGTAGCATCAACAACCTCAATGCTGGTTCCATGTGATATTTACCCACTATTTAGTGCTCATAAACCAGATAGTAGCAAGTGAAGAGGATAATGTTTCCTAGTCACTTCATTTCCACTAAAGCCACGGAAGTTTGTTGCACTTCTCTAACTTCTCCCTTTAAAGTTTTTTAATCACCAATTTTGTGAATTAAATATATTGAGAAGCAAAGTTATGAAGTATGTGTACATGGTTTATGACTCATTTTAGATATTCTTCTCGTGCAATGATAAGCGGTGACAATCAAGTCATTTGCATATGTGCAAATTGAGTCATTTTAGACGAGTTCTTCGAATTCAAACTAGTTTAGATCTATTCAATTCAAGTGCTTGTTAAGATAAAATAATCCAACAAACACGATAATTTGTTAGAGTCAAATCAATTTAAATCAGGTGAATAGCGTTTAGCGTTTAAGGTTAGTTTTACTAAAAACACATACTTGCGTAATGGTCAAAGTACTTCATGTATGAATCTCAATATAAGCAAATGTCAAAGGTCAAGTACAAACCGATACTCGATTGAGTTAATACACCTATTAAAACTTCCACCTCACAACTCAAAACACTATCACATAACTCAAGGCATACACCTTAATCAAAACATTTAAAGCAATAAAGCCTACAGAATAAGGGTTTGTTCTTTGTTCTCATTGACTGAACTCAGCTGAACTGAGCTGAGCTAAAATGCATATTTTATAAGAGAAGAAAATTAGGAGCTGAACTGAATTGAGCTGAAAATAAACATATGAGAACAGACCCTTAATCTTTGGGCATGGAGGGCAAAATCCATACATCAAACAACATTGAGCAACGCCGCCACCCTTGTGGCCTTGTCCACCATCTAAATTAAGCCATTCATTTCATACCAGCACTACCCAAATGTGCTAATCTCAACCATCAACTGCTCAAAAGTACCACCAGATATTCCCCATAGACAAACATCAGGCATTCAGGCGTCGGCTTGGCTAACAAACATTTTCACTAAAATCGCCCATTACCATTGCCAATACCAATTCACCATAGTATCAGGAAAAAATTGAGCAGATTTGTGATAATTGTAAGATGTAGAAGAGATTTTAATAGCCATATGTACTTGCGACCAACAGTAGCAACACAACAAAGTTTCAGGCTTTTGAATTCTATTAAACAAAATTGGGTTGCAGGCTTTTGAATTCGTAAACAAAGTTGGTTAACTCCAAAGTTTGGTATAATATGGCTAAAACACAAATGGAACTCAACTGTCAGGTTGTCAAATAAAACTACAGAAGTTTGGGGCATTGACGGTTTTACATGAGATAAAATCAGAACATGACAGTTAAAAATCCTTGATCTTTGCAATGCAGCAAACTCAAATACCAAACACTTCTAAACATCAAAATCCTTCTGCAAAGGAATCAAAACCTTGCAATAAACAAGAAGATTCAAGCTACAGTTACGTTCATCTCCAATAAGAACAAAGAGCATCTATCACAGCAAGTTTTAAAGCCAAAATTGTACTGACATAGGAGTAAAAAGGGGGGCATTCACCTTAGGGAAACTATGTGAAGCTGTCTAACTTCTAAGAGAAACTATCCTCAGTAGCATTACATAAATTATGCAGTAGCAGCTTCCTTTTGTAGCCTCTTCCTAGCCTCCTCGATAATTGACAACTTGATACCCTTACCCTTAGGAACAGATACCCATGGCTTGGTGCCCTTACCAATGATGAAAACGTTACCTTGTCGGGTTGCAAACTCATGGCCAGCAGCATCTTCGACATGGATGGTCTCAAAACTTCCCTTATGCTTCTCTCTGTTCTTGAGGATTCCAACACGCCCTCTGTTTCTACCACCAGTCACCATAACAACATTTCCGACATCAAACTTGATGAAGTCAACAATCTTGTTTGCTTCTAGGTCAAGCTTGATTGTGTCATTGGCCTTGATAAGTGGGTCGGGATAACGGATGGTACGACCATCATAGGTGTTCAGATAGGGAATGCCTTTCTGGCCAAACTGAATAGATCGAACCTTGCAGAGCTTGTACTGCAAAGCAAAAGGTCTTAGTATGGATGTACTAAACAAAACAGCATAAGAGGCTTAAGCCAACCAAACTATTCTCTCTGGAAAATTAGTAGGGAGGAGGAAGAATAAACGGTGGCAACATAGCAGAACAACAAGGCAAAAAACATTAGGCAGTCTCGTCCAACAATAATATCCCACACACACACATAAATGCTTGAAATATAGCAATCAGAGATATTAATAAAAAAACAAACGGATAAGAACTTAATGGGTTAAACTATGAAAGAAACACAGTATACCTTTGCCTCTTCATCTCTGATAGAGTGCAGGCGAAATCTTCCCTTTGTGTCATAAAGCAGACGGAAATTTTCATTTGTCTTGGGAATGGAGACAACATCTGAAAATAAATACATTTCACAGTTAACAGGTGCAAAATGAGTTTAAATATAGGAACTCAGGTATAAGTTATACTAACAAAGATCATTCTCATACCAATTGGACACTTACAAAACATATAATACTCTCTCTATCCCTCATAATTTGCCTTATTTTAATCTTAGGCCACCACTAAAAAAAATTTGCCATTCTATAAATGTCCACATACATTACATTTAGTCCCAACAATTTCTCTCATGAATTCCACTTAAAACTTAATAAAGTAAAAAAAAAAATTAGGGCAAATAACTGGGGACAGAAGACAACAGGAGTATCCGAGTATGTGACAAAACACTTATTATGGCATCCACTTAGGGAGAATGATGAACACATCATGTAATGTCTAAATGAATTTTACATCAACTGCTAATAAACATAAGCGGATACACAGATATCAAAAGAGAACATACCCATGAAACCAGCAGGGTAGGTCTTATCGGTCCTGACCTTGTTATCAACAAGGACATGTCGTTGCATCAAGATAGCTTGGACCTCTTGGTATGTAAGAGCATACTTTAACCTATTACGCAAAATAAGGATCAAGGGCAAGCATTCCCTTGCTTTGTGGGGACCAGATGATGGTTTAGGAGCCTGCATATCACATTGGAGCAAACATAAGAACAAATTACAGTGATGTAGCAGCTAGTTAAGCACGGCAAAAAGTCGTATCACTTACAAATGCACCACCAAGTTTGTCAAGCATCCAATGCTTGGGGGCATTGAGCCTCTTCAAATGCTTCTTCAATCCTCTCGCCTGCAATTCAAAACAACTAGCATTAGATGAAATGCTCATAAATTGGACGTAGAGATGCATAAGTTGATTACATAAATGATACGACGGCAGGTATGATAAGTCGATAACAAACAATCAAATTATAAAAACCATAATCCATTCTCTGTAATTAAGACACAACGTAACCATTTTAAAAGGAGGATAGCTATTGATCTTTTATTGAAAATTCATTCCACCTAGCAGTAACATCATCCTACACTGTGTGGCAGAAATGAAAATGACCAACGGACACAGTTTTTACACATTCCCCACCTGAATCTAATCTCTACAATAATACACTCCCCCCTACAAAAGAAGATACAATTGTAATACACCAACACCAATACCGGCAATATGTATTGGAAATTTTCATGTCAGCATTGCAATCAGTTACATATGCAATTTCATCGAAAACATAGATTAAAAAAGCCTACTTTGGCACAAAATGTAACTTAAATCATTCGGCGAAAAAATAGAAACATGCCCCTCAGCAAAGTCATTGAAACATCATCATTGTTGGTCGAATATATTAAAACAAGCGCTGACAAAACACTCTTCATCTACTTCCCCACCCGAGAGAACATCGTATATACCACATACTGTATACATATAAATTGGCAGACGGATGCTAGAGAAAACCATACACCATACAAACACGGCAATCGTTCAATTGATACCCTCGATTCAGAAGCAACACAAAATGTATCCAAAATTACAGACTTTAGGCCATTTTCCAACAACAATTTATCCAGAAAATCAAAAATCAATAGATCAAATTGATTATGCAAACGACCTTAAGAGTAAAGAAACTAATTAGCATTCTTATCAATTCACAGTTCATCAATATTCACCACCAAATCACCCACTAAAACTACCATATAAAACATACCCAGTTCACATTTTTCCATTAGAGAACCATGGAAATTAACAGGAATTACAAATAATCCAAATAAATTAAGAACCCAGATGAAATGCAGCAGATCCAATAACAACAATCAACAAAATAAAACATTGGAAAAAAAATCAGATTATACAATGAACAATAATCATATTATCATGTTCGATGAGCATAAAATGAATTGTATAGAATAGAGAGAGAAAGAGAGGACTAACCATGGTTGAAGATTTGGAAGGAGGAGAGAGATGAGTGTGTCTCTCTTAAGCTGCGCTTCTTCAACAACAAAGATAGTGAGAAAAAGAGGGGAGATCAGCCAAAACCCTAATTTCTGTCTGTTATTAAAAGCTTTGCTAGGGTTTCTGTAGTTGGGCCGTTTTATAAATTGAAATGTAATTCTATATTTTAGCCCAACTAACTTTCCTATGGACTTGCTCTTCGTTGTTGCTTTTATTTTTGGTTTTGATCTGTCCGTACATGAGTATCTGAATGGAGTCTAGGTTGACCCATGACGGGTCGGGTCTATTTGGGTCAAAATTACTTACTACTTCCGTTTCATATTTTTTGCAATCTTTGTTAAAAATGGATGTTACACATTATTTGCAACTAATATTTTCTTTCCATTTAAGGTTGTCATATGTCTCTATCTCTCTTTTCATCACGTTCATTCCATTTTTCTCTCTCTATCTTAAGGCATGTTTTCTTCATATTATTTTCAGTTCATTTCAGCTCCAATAAGTTAAGTTCAGTTCTTAATTTCCTTCTCTCATAAAATATTCAGTTCAACTCCAATAAGTTCAGCTCAAACTCAGTTCAATCTATCAGAACAGGCCCTTACACTCACAAACAAATTATGCCAAGGAGTTCATGCATCCTTCACAGTTGCAAAAAATGTTAAACAAAGGTAGTTTTTAACATGTCAAATCGAGTTTGGATCGTATTTCGGTCGAATTAACTTCAGATAATTTCATTTTAAGTTCATATAAATTCAAATCTAGTTCAAAACAAGCTTGATTCAGTATAGGGATTAAGGGTCTGTTCTCATACGTTGAAATTTAGTTCAGTTCAGTTCAGCTCAATTCAGTTCAGTTCAGTTCAGTTCAGCTCAATTCAGTTCAGTTCAGTTCAGTTCAGCTCAGCTCAATTCAGTTGAGTTGAGTTCAGTTCAGTTCAGTTCAGCTCGTATGCAATGATATTGCTAATGATATAAAGCCAATTTCATTCTTTTAAGCTGTTATTACAACGACGATAATAATAATAATAATAATGATGATGATGATGATAATAATAATAATAATAATAATGATCAATAAATAAGAATAATAATAATAATAATAATAATAATAATAATAATAATAATCAATAAATAATGATAATAATAATAATCAATAAATAATAATAATAATATTACAATAATCAATAAATAATAATAATAATAATAATAATAATAATCAATAAATAATAATCAATAAATAAATAAATAATAATAATCAATAAATAATAATAATAGTATATTTTTCTTAAATATTTTAATATGTATATTTGTATATACACATATGTATAATAATAAATAATCAAAGATCACTAATCCGTAGTTAAAAATCACTAATTAATAAGTTCTTATCAGTTCAGCTGAGTTCAGTCAATGAGAGCAAGCCCTAATTCCAATTCCTTTTTGAGTTTCGCTGAATTTGGGTCTTGACCCAAATTCAATATTCAAATAAGGTCATTTTTAAATTAGAATAATTATTAAGTTATAACCTTACTCGGTAATACCCGTACAATGCCCGGGATTTTAACAAAGTACATCTGTGTTAAAAATGATCGATATTATAAAAATTAGGGAGGTGATAAAAATAAATAAATTAATAGAACCACAAGAATTATAATTGAAATCATTAGTGTAAAAACTTTGATTGGATAAACTTGGATATCACTAACCAACCAAATGGTAGAAAAAAATAAGAGGTGATTAAAAAAAAAAAAAAAAAAAAAAAAAAATAAGGAAATAGACGGGATTACAATTCATTTGGAGGGAAAATACTTTTTTTCACCAAATACTGCTGAATTTTAACATAATTCATCAAATTCACCATATAACATTCAGTTTTATGAAAATCTACCAACATGCTATAATGAATGACTAACGGACGTTAACACCGTTAGTCATTAAGGCTAATAATGTCAGTTGGCAACATATAATTGGTTCCCTTCTAAATTATTTAATTTTATAAAATTTACTCCGTATTATTTAATTAATTATAAAAAAAAAATAAAAAAAATAAAAAAAAAACCCAACCACCACCAACGTCCCCCGATTAGAACCCCCGCTAGCGCTCCTCCCCTTCCTCTGAACCACTATGCCCACATTTCCCTCGAAAAATCCTCCCCTAACCACCGTACCCGCATCTCCCTCAAAAAACCCCCTATGTCCCTAAAAAAACGTCCCCTAACCACCACATGGCACCCAAACCCTTCCTCCCCGGCGTCGATAA
The DNA here is from genome assembly GCF_948465745.1 of Chenopodium album. NCBI lineage: Eukaryota > Viridiplantae > Streptophyta > Magnoliopsida > Caryophyllales > Amaranthaceae > Chenopodium > Chenopodium album. Next base: position 14,892,217 of record NC_137835.1, on the reverse strand, counting down.
ACAAATTCACCCATCCCAGTGTCATCTCCAACCCACTGAACCACCATGTATGTCGAAAACCTCTAAACTAAAATAATTTAGGGTTTCGATTGTGGTGTTTTAAGGTTTTGTGGTGGTGGTTTTCGGCAACTTGGGCGGTGGCGACATGTGGGAAAGAGTTTAGGCTGTTGTCAAAGGGGTTTCGGGGTGGTGACTAGGTTTTCGGCTAAGGTGGAAAGGCGGGGATAGATTGAATTCGACGAAGGTGATGGTTGGGGAATTTGGATAAGGTGGTGGTTGGGGTCGGGGTTGTCACCGGTGGGGGAGGGGGATGGTCACTGGCTAGCCGGTTGGGGTAGGGGTTATCGTCGACGGTGGCGGCTAATGGTTGTGTTTTATTTTTTTATTTTTAAAAATAATTTTTCTTAAGTTATTAACTAAATAAAAAATATTAATAAGAACCAATTGCAAGTTGTCACATGACACAATTAACGTTAATGACTAAGTGAGTTAATGGAAATGGCATGTTGTGACATTTTCATAAAACTAAATGTTATATGGTGAATTTGAAAAATATAAGTGGTATTTGGTGAATTATATTAAAACTCAGAGGTATTTGGCAAAAAAAACCAAGAAAAAAAAAAGTATCGCTTTAGTATAGTAATATAGATTATTAGTCACTATCAAGTCATTGAAGTATCAATTTTCATAACATTTCATTTACACTTAGGGCGTGTTCTCATTGACTGAAATGAGCTGAACTGAACTGAACAAAACTTATTAGAGCTAAACTGAACTGAACTTATTAGAGCTGAACTGAACTGAACTGAATTGAAATGAATATTTTATAAGAGAAGGAAATTAGGAGCTCAACTGAACTGAACTTATTAGAGCTGAACTGAACTGAACTGAACTTATTAGAGCTGATGAACTGAACTAAACTGAAAATAATCGTATGAGAACATACCCTTACTCTGTATTGTTTCTCATTAGATTAGTTCATGTATTAGATTTATATCTTTAAGCCAAATTAAAATCAAATTATCGAGAAGTAATCATAGCTATATAAGGGAAACGATATGTAATGAACTAATAAAAGTTTAACAGATATAGCCATATGGTCGAGTTATATTTAAGTAAAAAAAAGTTCTTAACAATTGATGAAAAAAACAATTAAATGCATCAAATTAAAGTAATTAAGTAAAAAAACAATGAAAGGCCAATTGCCTAGTCTTGATTTAAAATTAAGTTTAGTTTGAAATCGTATCAGGTTAAAAGGAGGTCAGGTTACAATCAGGTCGAGTTAGTGTCAGGTAGGTCAAAACAGGATCAGAGTGAATCGAATATTTGACGGGACAAAACAAATATCAAGTCAGTTAACTATATAACTTGACTGTATTTTATTACTAATATACAAAACAAGAATTTTATATGAGATGTTGTTAAATCAATTTGTTTCATGCAAATACTAGCCACAATACTATTTAGGCCATGTTCTTTATACAAATAATATTTAGTTAAAATAATTTAAGTTCAATAAAAATAATTTTAAGTTAACTAAAAATAAATTCAATCATGAAAAATAAGTTTTTATCCATAAAATTGATAACTTAAAAGAAGAAATATAATCAAAAATTAGTAAAAGTGTGTTTTAATCTGTAAAAATAATTTCAATTTAAAATATTATTTAAATTTAGCATATGTAAGGTGAAAAGAATATTATTTTAGTACATTATAGGGAATTGTTCATTAGTATAACAATAAAAGATAAAATGAAATTCTCGCACACAAATTTGATTTTTTTTTTTTGACAGTTTGATTGTTTTTAATTTAGTATTTAGAGAAGAAACACATAGGGTATATTACAACTAGTCACAATTTGAGAAAATCGTCTAGATTATTACCAATATATAAGAGAAAATATAATCATGAAGTTGCTTGTTTAATTCATCTCAATGAGTGCCTCAAGAATATAAAGTATTTTGACAAACATGAACAATCAAAAGTCAAAACAACAACATAAAGAAGCTAGAAAACAAGATAGAAAAAAAATGCAGGGTTAACAAATTCCTAAAATCATTAAACCAATCATGAAACAATGCCTAGCAATCTAGCATATTGTAGCCTTTTAGGTTGGTTCTTCTGTTGTCATGAGCTATGTTCACCGAACTCGGCTGAAATCCCAAAGTGTCCGTGTCGACACGACACGACGCGGACACGGACACGAAATCGTGTCGACACGGACACGAAATTCGTGTCAGATTCGGCTATTTGCACTCGGACACTTCAGAGAAATGAATCGCATGAAAAATTGCTTTAAATTCGCAAAATTTTCTTGACTCCATTAAAAACTAGAGAGTGAAAAGGAAAGAGGGGGAAGAGAGAGAGGGTCTGGAAGAGGAAATGGGCGCTATAATGCTATATCACTGCTATTTGAGTGGGGCGGCCAGAAAGGTTGGGTAGGGATATAGGACAGGTGTCATTTTCAATACCACATGTTTTGCTTTTGACCTTTTGACTACTTACTTTAACCAAAATTGTCTTTACTCTTTATGTGTACTGTTGTTAATCTTTACCCGTAGTTACAATTTCCTTTAGAGGAATTGTACCAATTATTAATAATAATTAAAATAATACCAAAATAATTATGATAATACTATATTCTAATTTCCTAAGTATTAGACAAAGAAAATTAATGAAATATTTAAATACTATGTAATATATGTTTGCAAAAAATGAAAGTGCCGTGTCCCCGCACCCGTGTCCAAATATAGGATAGAGTCCCCGTGTCCTAAAATTTTGAAAATTGGCAAATCGGACACTCGGACACGTGTCCGTGTCCGACCAAATACCCGAGTCCATGTAACATAGGTCATGAGTAATGCCTTATTATATTCAACTTATTTTGACACATCCAAACAAAATAAATACAGATAAGTTCCGATAAATCAAATGAGTTAAAATTATCACATATAACAATGAAAAAAAAAAACCCGAATAAAATATAGCCTAAATGAGTGATTGAGTGGTCATACTGGTCAAGTGGTCAACACAGTACAATCTAGGTTACATTAATCACATTTGCCAATTGCAATGAATTCTATTACAATGTTCCTTGGAAGTGATACATGCGTAGTTAAAAGAACAATAACCCAATCTTCTTACACTTTAGAGAATTAAATAATCTAAAATCCCATAACATCAACCAATGAAGATTAGAACACTAAGCAAAACTAAATTAAGATTGCTAAGGGAAAAAACAGAGAATGTAAAACTAGTCATGAACAATGGATTGAATTAGAATGGACGCTTCATCCCCTTCTGGAGCCGCAACATCTGCATAAACACAACCAATTCCCTTCGTTAGTCCTCTCTTTCAACTTATTATGTGTCGTGGACTCGTGGTTGCCATAATACAAGTGTAACAAAATAAATTTACCAATAACTTAGTTGAATTCGTCGTTATATCGAGGTATTTATTAAATGTACCATATTATTTGACACACTTGTAAAAACTTTGGAATTAGATTCCAAAGCTTGCAGTTCAAATATTATTGACACAAATCTATAGGAAGTGAGGTCTTTTTTACCTCCCCTATTATAAATTTGTAAGTACTTAGCTTGTAGAGATTTGATTAGACTCCTTCGGTATATGCATCGAGCTAGATTCTACTACCACTAATCTCTTATTTATAGGTAAATTAACTTATCCAAGTTGCAAAGACCTTGTAAATATAGTAGTAGTATAAAATTTCATCAAGTAAATTATATATACTCCAAATTAAAACACTCCCTTTTGAAACTTTCCAAACTTTTGTCTAAGATACCCTAATTTTAAAAACCATTTCCAAAACACTCCCTTTTTAAACTTTTGTCTATTTCATTCATTCATGCCTTGCAAATATGGAGGAACTTAAAAGTAATGCACTACATCTTACGTTTTAATAAAAAAAATAAGAGAGGTAGTAAAATATACCTTGAACAAGATTAGAGATTAGGCTTCCACCATTACTATTAATATTATTGCCACCTTCACTCTCTTCTTCAACCTTCTTAATCACCTCATTCTCCTCATTTTTACCCTCCAATCTTTCCTCACCACCATCATTTTTCACATCTTCACCCTCACTTCTTTTAGGAAACAGATTGGAGATTATATTATTAATCACACCACCACCACCTCCGCCTTCTCCATCACCACCACCTTCACGAGCATCGCCGTTCTCATGATGATCATTATTAGCCTCTAAGGCATGATCTTCATCAGTAGTAGGCCTAGGAGAGGTTAATTTAGACAAAAGATTATCTAATAACCCACCACCGCCACCTCCACCGCCGCCACCTTCAAGTTTCTGCCTCTTCTCCTTCTCTTGCTCGTCTTCATGGTTAGTCCCTTCATCTCTCCCTCTAACTTCAATCTTAGAAGGCCTAATGAAGGTCTCACTTTCTATAGCAATATCTTCCATTTTTATTTGTTCTTCTACTTTTAACACAAAATCTTCCGTAAACCGCATGCTAACTCTTTCCTTTATATACGTAAATAAAATGTATGGGGCTTAAAAGATAAGTATGTGTCCCTCTAAATATTTAAAAGAAAAAGAATAATAAAGGACACGTGTATCGAAGAAATTGTCTGATTTAGCTCGTTGAACCAAGACTGACCATTTATAACATTGCACGTGGTGCCCATTTACAGCTCCTGCTTCTATCCCATTTTCCCAAAATGGTCGGTTAATTTTCATATTTATTTCACTCTTTCCCGTTTTCAGAGAGATTAAACAATCAAAAAGAAAAGCTGGGTAATAGTGTTAGAGAAGATAACCCAGATTCCATACTACGCGGTAAAAAAAAATAAGTTCGGATAAAGATTAATAAGTTTAGATATGAGCGTAATAAGTAATCGTAAAAAATTGAGGAACGTGGCCATGCCATTGTCGGAAATCTAATGTTTGTTCATCTTAAAGAAGGGTGCTTGCTTTATTACATCCTTTTATTATGGAAAACAATGGACAAAGTTGTAAAAAATGAACATGGAATCATGTATTGGCCATTGAAGATGTAAGTTGTGCTGCAAACCCTGTCTAAATAATAGCAGAAATCGCGATGGACCAAATGATAAAATTAAATAGTAAAGTATGATATACAATGAGGGAAAGAGATGATTACAACACTACGTACAGGAAGATTTGATCAACGAACCCTTTACTACAAAAGAGACCACCGTTCTCAGCAGCAGCTAAAGCAAGAAATTTATCATCTTCAGCCAAATTCAAAATTAAGCTAGTATTGATTTGATATGATCTGCAAAATAATGCCAGGATAAGCACAGGTTAACTACTCCTCAAATCCAAAAGGATAAATCCAATGGACAGAAAATTATAGGTCAAGAACTGCAGGGTGGGAAGATACCTGTTAAGGGTTATTACGTTTATATCGCTCAATGTATGCTTCCGTCTCAGCTTCCTTCTCTGCTTTTCTCCTTTGCTTCCTGTTTTCTTCTCTTGCAGTAGCATCTTCTGCAACTTTCTTCATGACTTCTTCAAAACCAGGTATTGTACGATTTAATTTTTTGTATACCTGGAAACTCAGGTCCTCGAATACCTTGAAAATCCTCTGCACAATCACAATATCGAAATTAAATTACAGCTACAACAGAATGAACAGGAATAGCAGTCATAAAGAGGATACATTAGATAAAGTCAAAAACAGGCAACATGAAAGCCGAGTCTCAAAATTCAGGGTCAATATAGGATTATAGGGTAATTAAAATTGATTGCATAGCACAGAAGTAGTGAAGACTTCATAAATAACTTTCCTACCATTTTTAGCTTGATTTAGGTTGGATTTCAAAAGGGTAATTCAATCTTCAAATAGATGGAAAAACAATTTCCCTATATTACAACAGAAATTGCATTTTCAGTTCTAAGTTCCTCTCAAAAAAATGCTTTCTTTATTAGGCCTGCAATTGACAGCAAGACCAGCTTATCCTCATCAATGGAAGTAAAAGCCCAATGAGTAGATGACTGCATGCGCTAGGGCAATGATTTTTTGTCACCTTTTCCTTCGGGCCCAAAAAAATAAAAACAAGAGGGAGATGAACACCACAACAACCAAGCCAGTGGTTCCTCTTAAAAGCCACTCTTGTACTTCATCAATTTTTTAGAGATCTGCCCATTCTCAGTTTTGGCCTATTCAAGAGTCTGCTTAGCTATCATTGTTGCCGAGATTGAGAAGCTAGTGCCGATTATAATCCACCTTGAGGACAAGATGAAAGTTTGGGCGGCAGGTAATGCAAGGAATCAATATTTAAAGGAAGGGTATGTTAGTCTATAGTAGTAACTTGGGGAATAAGCTAGAGGTTTGTTAGGAGGTATTTTCTATCAATAGGTCTCATTAGGAGGGAAGAGAATATGTTGAGTATTGAGTGTTTTATAATTGGGAGAGAGTGAGCCTCTCAAAAGCTCATACTTAGAGAGAATCCACCTTTCAAAAGTGGAATTATCATTCTATTTATTGTAATTATCATCATATCAATATAATCATAATTTTCTTCTAAATATGCTGCCATTGTTAGTGCTGTAAGCTATGTCAATTCCTAGCACAAATGCACAATGCTCCACAGCTGACTCCAGGTTGAACGAAAAACAAGTACAAGTGAATTTTATCATAAGTCGTCACTATTTTGGGACGAGAAATTCTCATTGGTGGCCATGTAAATTGCACTTTCTCTTTGCTAAGTTGGGGGGAAAATGGAGAAAAAAAAAACTTAATATCAACTGTAACCCTCTATTTTTTTACTATTTTTATTCGTAGCATTAATAAGGGACAAAACTTAAACTTAATTTTTTAACTGTAGTTAACATTCCTGAAGTTAATTCTTCAATCAATCAATCAATCAAAGCCTTAATCCCAAAAGTGGGGTCGGCTAACATGAACCAAATTTGATTATTCCGTGTAGTCATCAACATAAATCTTTCTCCTCCATCCCTTACGATCCAAAACTTCATCCTCACGTAAATCCATGCACTTCATATCCTTCCTCACTCCTTCCAACCAAGTCATCTTTGGTCTCCCTCTTCCTCGTTTAATCCCTCCATGGTCCCACTCTTCCACTCTTCGCACCGGTGCACCCTCGGGTCTCCGTCTTACATGTCCAAACCAACGCAGACGATTTTCCCTTAATTTATCTACAATGCCCGCCACACCTACTTTCTTGCGAATAACCTCATTTCTGATTCTATCTCTTAAAGTGTTTCCACACATCCACCTGAAGTTAATTCTTCTCTTATCTTATTTATATCCTTTCTCAGTTGCTAATCCCTCCCCACCCACCACATTCAGGTCTGCAGTTGCTATCATGTTCCACTAGCTGCTCAAGTTTTATTGTTTTAGGCAGTAGCAAATGCTGAAACAAAGACTAGTCTCTTTATCTAGCCATTATAGTTAGATTACGAGATCTAGTCAGTGTGGTCACATGGACTCTAGGGACAACATTACTACAGAAATAGTCTAATTGTGAGATAATTAAGGACATATTTCTTGCCAAGCCACCCAATTCTCTTGGTGCATTTAGTGAATTTTTTACCCCTTCCAGGACAACTAGCTGTCATTGTTGAGGTCTATCATTGCCTCCGATCTAGAGTTGCTACTTGTGTGCCAGTGTCACTGCACTTATTATTCTCCAACTTATTGCTGGAAAAAGATATTAATGGAGGATAAATTGGGTTGAATATTAATGCATTTGGGAATTAATTGAAAGAAATGGAAGTTTAAAGGAAAACACAACCACCATTAGAGGGACTACTAACCATGTAAAAATGTAATTAGTATCATAGGGCATATATGTAATTGTACTATTAACGATGGTAAGAAAAGTAAGTTAATTTAAAACTTTTATCCTCATTGATGCTATAAATGATAATATTCAAGAACAAAGGGTTACCACAAATATTAAGTTTTTTTTTTTTTTATTATTAACAAAGGGTTTCCTTACTATTCATATTAGTCAACCCCAAATCATTTTGGGAGGCTTTGTTGTTGTTGTTGTAGTATAACCAAAGAGTGCAATTTTACAGGGTTACCAATGAGAATTTCCCTTTTGGGAAAAGAGATGACTTTTCTAGACCGCCTAAAAAAGTACTCCATATATGTGACTATAAGTACTCATTTACAACTATTAAAAAAAAAAGTACTCATTCACAAACTTAATGGAAACTCCACTGTAGCTGCTGAACCAATATTCTAGGGATAAAGGCTCTGACATTGATGCTGTATGCAAAACAAGTTCGAAATAGTTTGAACTACTGTATAATATGCTCAGGAAAAGAAGACATTGCACACAAAGGACATACCTTAACATCTCTGTTCCAACGCCTTATATATGGAGGACCAGTTGTGTAGGAGCCAAGAGGCTCACGATACCATTCTCTGCCATATGTTATTTGGTCCATGGCTTGTTCTACACTTATTACCTCCCAGGGCCTTAAACCAGGGATGGCTTTAGCCAATTGCAGCCTGCCTCACAAAAAAATTTATATCACACACCCATCAACACAGTGAACTAAAAATCAAATTACAAGGGTAAAGATTCAAAGGAAACTTTAATTTAAGAGCTAGGTAATCCGGCTATTGTAGGAGATTATCATCACCAAGATTATAAGTTGTCAATAGCGTAGTTCAGCAGTAAGATTCCGCTTACAATCGAATACTATCTAAACTTTGGTGCCTCAAATGTAAGAGAGTGTTCAGACAACATTTTATTAATAAAAAATTGTTCAGACAGCATACTTGAAAATGTTTGTCAATAACAATGAGATAAGAAATAAGGAAATAAACACCTTAGATGTTTTGGTATGTATTTGTTTGGCATGTGATCAGCTTCCAATATTGTTGTAAGCTCAGAACCACTAGCCCATAGAAAGAGAGCATGACTTGGGGTTCTTACTCCAGGCCAATAACCGTCATTAGCTTTAAGTACGGCTAGATCACGCTTCTTACTTTCCATAGCCTCCTCTTGCAGTTGCTTGTAGGTTTTCTTTTCAAACCCCTTTAATGGAACCAAAGGAGACATTCCTTTCTGAAGCTTATGGAGAAATGCTGTAGCAGCTGCTCCAAACCTGACTGAACAATGCAAAACAAGACATAGATCATTAAGTGGATACAACTAGAAACTCAAGAAGAAAAGCAGTACAACATAACAGACATCTTCTCTGTTGATATTTCATAATGGAGAAAATTTTTTCATCTTTAATTTAGATAATTTTGATGCTTATGAAGTATATCAGTAGTAGTGTAGCCAGTATATGTTCATGTATGACTTTGAGCCTGGAGACTTTAACAATCTGCATCTTTTGGGCTCTAATAAATAACTTTGCACTTGGTGTCTCTGTCTATATCCATTCCTCCTACCAGTAAAGTACAATGCTTTTTTCCTCTCAGCTGTATTCTTGGACATTTGAATTCTTATAAACCCTCTAAAAGTTATCTTTGCATTTATATTCTTATATTCTTCATACAGACCCTAAATTATAATTTCTAACCACCTTTACCTTTAAACTGCCAAGAAAATATCTTGGCAAACTTAATCATCTTAGTGTATAGAACAGCTTGCCAAGAAACTATATAAAGAAAAGGGAATGATAGAGATAACCAGTGGGTTATTTTGGCCATGACCAGAGATTAGAAAGGAAAAGTTCATGGTTACACTACATTCCTTTTCCCTAGAGTGGCACTACCAAGGTACCAAGTTAGTCAAAAGTAAGCTACAGTTGGACCTATTCATTGAGGAAAAAAGGCAGCCTTTTGACTACAGTCTCAACTCAAGTCCTGGACCAGCCAATTCCGGTTCAATGGGGCTTGATCAGCCCATGGCCAGCCCTAGGCAACAGAAGAACCACCACATAAGCACTTTTTAGCATTCCTTCAACTGGAATTATAATTGACTTGATGGAGCTAAGTAAACAGCCAATGTAGTTATTGTTACAGCTTCAGATGCCTATCTAGTAACTAATAGATTCATACCATCAATTAATATGCTTTACTAGTGGAGATGAATGCTGCATAAAGTTAAGAAGGGAAATAAATTTTGGGAGAAAACTGCAAAGAAACATCAGAGATGTTGAGAGAGAATAGAGAAAGAAGAGCAGTAAGGTCAATTTATAGTATCCTCGTTGAATGCTAACAAAAATGATGCTATCTGATTCCCAATACATGCTGGAGCTTTTTTTTTTTTTTTTTTTTTTGGGTGAATTTAAGTATCAGATTCTTTGAAAAAAAGATTATAAATGAGGATTGAAGAATACACAATCCTTCCCTTTCTAATCTATAAAAAAATTTACACCAAATTTTCATAAACAACGAGAGCATGTTATTGCAAAAAATGGTAAAAAGCAGCTACATGTAGCTGGAATAAACAGTGTCATCTATGATCTTGTGCCTTGATTTTTGCAGCCTGACTGCTTTCCTCTATACTTTATGCATGAGCCAGTTTCATGTTTCGCCTCTTATTAGTTCACTATAGTGTCACTACAGGCTAGGGGGGAAAGGGAGTTTGTGGAGAACCTATTTAGTTAACAGCTCGTCGTGTCTGTGGCTGGCCACACCGTTTGATCACTTATAAAAGAACAAAATAACCCCCATAACACTGACCGAGTAATCCCTGTAATACTGATTGTGTAATCCCTTTCACACTAACGAAGTAACCCCTTTAACACACTGACCAAGCCACATTTAGCTAATTAGCTATTAATCTATAAGACATAAACACACTTCTTTTTCTTCATATAAACCAAAGTATGCCATACAGCCTTTTATCTTAAGAAGTAAGTTGGTGGAAATGTGGAATGTCAAAGCAATGTGTCAGAAAGTCTCAGTTTAAGGCAGAATTTAATTCTAATGAGCAGTCGTAGAGTGTCAGCAATTAGCAGTTATGTTTAGTTGTTTTACAGCCTATGGTGGCATTGATTGAATATGGAATATCCTAAACTCAAGATGAAATGATGAATATCAAGCTTTATGTACTATAAGTGTCTATCAAAAAACAAATCCGGGATAAGCCTCCTAAGTTCAAGTCTGCCACTTCTAGTAATGATTTGAAGTAGACTAATATAATCTTTCATGGATCCAATGTTCCAATCATTAAACAATGCCAATGTAAAATAATGTTTTGCAGCAGTAAGCCTGCAGCAGGCATACCGCACGCCTGAATCCCATCAATATAGTCTGTAAGTTCATGTGTGTTAGAAACAAATAAACAAAAATAAATAGGTGTGAAAGCTGCTGTAACAGCCACACAACACCACTGAATCCCATGAATATAGTCTGCAACCGCCCAACATTATATGAACAAGATAGCTAACTGCATTTACTATTGAGATAATACTTAATATTTAAATGGCAATAAAATGGGTAATGCTATATGCAGCCCTTAGGGCTGCATATAAGCATTTAATATACTTCCTTTTTTAGTATTAAATTGGGAATTTATCGACAATTCACGAGTAAATCGGTGTAATAAATGGTTATTTATTGTCTTTCCTTTCCATTTTTAGCTTCTTATATGCAGCCCTTAGGGCTGCATATATCTTTTTCCAAAAAAGATAGACAGATAGTAGAATTGACAAGTAACAAACCTTCCCAAGTAGCAATTGCTCGCTCTAAGCCATAAATCATGCCTATAGGTGCCCACTCATCCAGGTCCTCTCCCCAAATGAAAGTATTTTTATCAATTATGCCTGCACCCCAAGCAGTCTTAAGTTGAATCAGCTCACATGGTCCTCGTGTACGACCCAATCGATCCTTGTAGAACCAGCCACCAGTCTTCATTATAACTATAAACATAAATATATAATAAGCATCTTCTGAAAAAAGTAATGAAAAAATAGTACATCAAATAAAGGACTATGGTTGGTCACGAAGAACATCACCAATTCTTCATACGAAAAAAAATAAATAATAAAGTATAATACAATATGCCACTTTTGTACTCTGAACCTATATCCATCTTCTGTTTGTGTTTGGGCCTTTCGTCATAACGTAATATATTAATCGTTTTCTTGTGTTAAGAAAAATAATAATTAAAAATGCAAATAATATAACGTTGAGCCTTCTGATACTTTCTTTAACTCACAACTAATACGGAGTAATTGCTAGCACTTGCTACAATATCCAGAAACTATTTTCCACCTTTCTTGATTTTATATTGTTCATTTGCTCAGGATTTTCTTCTTTCCAAAAAGATCAAACAATAACTGCAAAGAACTTCCAGTCAGTTGCAATATTGCTTGCACAGTATGCACACCTTACAAAACTACCCTGAGCTGATGAGCAATGAGACACATCCGTTTCAACTTTACTTTTCATCTGCATCAACATGTCACATATTTTCTTGCTTATGAAATATCATAAGGTCTGCTAAGTGCATACTCAAAACTCTCATTACACAAGAACACTATCAATTAGTGTATTTTATTTGCTTTTTGAAGGTTAACACCGGGTCTCCCAGGTTAATAGGAGACTGTAGGGAGCCCACAACATTTTAGAAGAGGCAAAGGAGAACATAATACTTCATAACACCTTAAAGAAACTAAATTTCTCATTGTGTTCAAAAACTTTTTTTTATTGACATTAATGTGGAAGGATTAGAGACCAATGAGGTCTTGGCCTAGTGGTTAAGACGAAGAGCCTGGTGGAAAGTTAATTTTTTTAGGACCTCCTGGAATCGGGAGGGAATCTCTAACCACTTGAGTTATCCCTCACTCTCGGAAAGTTACTAAAACTCTATCAAGGAAAGAAATCAACTAAAGACAACAAAACAAAGTCTCAAACTTCCGAATAACTTGCACTGATCGAACAAACAAAGCAACATTCAACAAACAATAATTGCAATGCAATTCAACTCAGCGCAGGAAAAAAAAAAGCACAATTCACACATTTAAGAGCATGTTAAGTGCCCAAATTCATAATATCAATTCAACTCAACACATGAACAAACAAAGCAACATTGAACAAGCAATACTCACAATCATAATACCGCTTTTCGAGCCGCTTATACCCAACAGCCTGAGCAACATCAATCGGTCTACTCGGCGGATACGGGCGCTGCCGGAAACCCCAGAGACCAAAGAAGAACTGCTTAGCAAAATCCCAAAACTTATCATCCGATTCATCTTTAGTTTTTATAGCTTTCCTAGGCATTGGCCTTCCATCTAACCCAATAACATTAGGAACTTCCTTCCAAAGCTTAGCATCCTCTCTTCTATAAGGCTTTTCATTCCTCTTAACCTCAAATTCATTATAAGCATCAGCAATTTCTTCAGCCCTAGCTAAAAATTGAACTAATGGGTTACTCCTAAATTCTTCCCACCATTTTTTATTCTCTTCAATTTCTTCTGGAGTTGGGTTTTCTTTGGTTTCAAAAACTGGGTCTTCATTCAAAATGTTATCAACTTCTGGGGTGTGTCGAACATCGGGTAAATTCTCACATTCCCACCAAAATTGTTCGAGCATTTGTTGGTATTTTCCTGGTTTTGAGGGTTCTTCATTTGGTTTTGATTTCTTTGGGTCGGAAAGAGAAAGGGAAGAAAAAAGGGGTTTAGGAGGGTTTTGGGAGATTGATAGAGAGAGAAAATTGGGGAATGAAATTGGGTGTGGAGGTTTTTCGAACCAGTGGAAGAAATGCTCACCAAATGGACCTAAGTTGATTGAAGCCATTTTTGGAGGTTTTGGTTATGGAGTTTTCTGGGTTTTTCTGGTTATGGTGTGAGTGTAAGAGGAGAGGAAGAAGAAGAGGGAGAAGATAGGCATAGGCTCGTGAGGAGGAAATGGAGTGGGCTTTGAAGGTTGAAGCTACATGACCAAGTTGACCCGTATCGTTAACCCAATTCTTTAAGGATGTTCAAATTTACTCAATCAGGTTGAGGCGTTTAACAAGTCGTTTTAATTTAGGCTTTGTTTTTTTCAACTTATTTTGATTAAAAAAATTAATTAAATGTAAGTTTGGCCAACATTTTATGCAAAAAAATGCAAATGATCAGGTGAGATCATGAGCCGATTTGTAGGACAAATGGAAAATTTGTTAAAGTAATTTGAGCAGTCGTTTTAATTTATGCTTTGTTTGGTTCATTTGTAGTCTCATTTTACTTTTCTCTCCTCTAGTCCTCTCTAGTTCTTACTCCCTCTTTTTTTTATCTGCATCAGTTTGACCGACACATTTGCTAAGACGCTACTTTGACCATTAATATCTTTAATTGTGCATTAGTATAATTGTAATAAAATTATATTATGAAACAAGACATTATGACAAATCTAATGATATACTTTCTCCGTCCCATAATATAGTTTTTGTTTGTGTTTTTTAACGGTATTTAAGAAATATGAGGAGAAAGTGGATGAAGTACATTAATAAAAGTGAAAAGTACAATTATAGATAAAAGTTAAGAGAGAGAAGGTGGATAAAAGTATAAAGCATGTGCAAAATTTTAGGGTAATGTAGGAAGGAGAATGAATAAAGTTAAAAAAGTGAATGTATAATGGTCTTTACATATTATCCAAAATAGAAACAGGAACAATATTTTGGCACTCCAAAATAGGAAAACAGAAACTATATAATGGGACTGAGGGAGTATTGTATAATAACATTTAGGAAATTTTGACATTTGCTACCACTAAAAACACCATGTTTAACATTTGCCACCTGTTTAATTTATTATTTTTTTTTTAACTTTACTACCACCTAAAACAAAGTCAACCATGTTATGTGAATAGTGCAATTGTCAAAGTGATGCATTTTTTAAAAAAAACGGAAGGAACACTGTACTCAAGCGCTTACGCACACCCAACCATAAATTCTCATCTCACAATTAATCCATTTTAATTTTGAATTGGATTTCATTTAGTGTTCATTCAATCATATGTAGAAAAAAGGGAATTTGGATGAAGAAGAACACTAATCGTTATCATTGTGTTCTTCAAAAAGTTGATATTTGGAATATTTATAATGAGGGAAATCTAATAAGATACCATACGCTAATTTATTTTTTGTATAAATCATAGAATGTGATCAAAATCATTTTACTTTAATTACCTTAACGACATGAATAGTGAGTTAAATTTTCAGAAAATAAAGATAGTATGTTAAATGAAATCACTAATGGCAAACTTGTGTTGGCAACTTGGCATCAATGTACTTTTCCATTCATTCCTTTTTTTTAGATCTATAGTAGTACGACATAAGTCATCAGTGGCAGAATGGTAGACCCACCCTTATGCATGGTAGATCACGTGACCTAGGCAGGGCCGTTGCAATGATTTTGGGGGCCCTGTTCTAAAATAAAAAAATAGGCCCTTTATAATTTGAAAATAATACTTCCTCCATTTTTTAAATATTGCACCACTTGCCTTTTAAGGAAGTATCACAAATATTGCACCATTTCTATTTTAGGAAAAGAAATACTTGTGTTCACACTACAAATACCAAATATACCCTTACTTTTCAACACTTAATTTTTTTTATGTATACAATCACATGGGCAATCTTGTATATTTACCTTTCTCTCTCATCCTTTTTTCCACTATCAAAAATCTTGTGTCAACCTCCTATGGTGCAATAAAAAAAGAACGGAGGAAGTATAATTTTTTGATTTTAACCTTTTTGTTTTACCTAATATATAAGTTGTAAACATTTTGTTTCATACTGATATTAGCAGAAATATACAACTCAAAACTTACATCTACTTAATTTGTATTGATTCTTAATCTTATGGAAAATTTGTAAATTACCACCTAAAAAGGGGTCATGTTTTGAAATTACCACCCATTAAAACTTTTATTTTAAATAATCATCCATTAAATTAAAAAAGTTTTCATATTACCACCTTTTTTTTAATTCCAGTGGTAAATCCGTTTGAGGGCCCCACATAACGGCTAAAAACGACAAATTTGACTCTTTTGAATGTTTCCCTCGATTTTTTTTTCTTTATAAATTATCCAACATCAATTCACAACTTTTGCCCCAAATTTCATCCAAATTTCCTCAAATTGTAGCTTTTACATGTCTGAAATTTTGGAATTAGGGTTCCTAGGGCAATAAAATTGGGGGTTTTCTGCAATTTTGGAATTTGGGTTCCTGGGGCTATAAAATTGGGGTTTTTTTTTTGCAATTAGGATACATGTCTGAAATTGTAAAGGGTCCCAATTGCTTACCTCAGACGTCGCCATTGACATCACCATTTGACAGGAGCTTCACCTACGCGCTTTTGGTCCCTAGAAAACACACCAAGATGACGACTTCAACAACAAATGCAAATACAAATAAAGTCCCAATTTGCAGGAAAAAAAATTTAGGGTTCTGATTCAACCCTTAAGGGGTAGTTGCAAAGTTGACAGAGAATTAAAGGAAGAAAAAGGGGAAAGATTGATGCTTTTGGATGAATTAATTGAAGAAATTGATGAGAGAAGATGTTTTTTTGAGTTTAATGTTTCAATTAGAAGGTTAGGTCGAGGGAAATGGAAAAAAAAGGAGGGAAGTTAATAAGGTGGGCCCTCAACCGGATTTTCCACCGGAATTCCAAAAAAGGCGGTAATATGAAATGTTTTTTAATTTAATGGGTGTTTATTTAAAATAAAAGTTTTAATGGGTGGTAATTTCAAAATAGGACTCTTTTACGGGTGGTAATTTACAAATTTTTCTAATCTTATTGACTTAAGAAAATTTTAACCTTAACAAAAAAAATGCTTGAGTGTAAGAAATAACACAATTATGGTAAACCTAACAATTTTTTTTTTTTAATTAAAGAATCTAATTGACATTAAAAAAACCCAAAAAAATGACCTTAAATCAAACCAAGGTTTTGTATTTTATTTCCAATTCATATTAGTTTAATTGTGTATCAACTGGGCATATGATTTAAGAAAGACCGAAGATAACCCATGTATATATTGGAAAAATAATTTCCCATTTGATATATATACTTATGGAAAATCAAAATTTATTGCTAATTGCTATAGTTACGGAAGAAGAATAATTTGAATTTGGCTGAAATTAACTTTCTTTTATCTATGGAATTGAAACTGAAATTGATGTACTTATGAAAATACTAATGTGATTTGAATTGATGGAAGAATATGAAAAGTTGTACTCCATAGAAATTATGAAGTATTTTGGAAGCTTAGTTAAGAGTGGAAAATGAGCTTGGGAATTGGTAAATGGTAAATTGGTGGTAAAATGAGCTTAGAAAAATGAGCTTGGAAATTAGTAAATTATTATGTAACCTTAGAAAAATACTTGCGTTAGAAACAAGAAGTTAGGCTCTTATTTAAAAAAAATTGGGCCCTTTTTAAAATGGGGGCCTTGTGCAAAAGGACACTTTGCACTCCCTCTTCTACGGCCATGGACCTAGAAAAACAAAAGGCTATAGATATTAAACATCGCACTAATTACTTGTATATGCTCATTGGTGTAGTGGTTGAGGCATTACATTTCTAAGCAATGATTTTGGGTTTGAAACCCACAAGCAACATTGCCTTTTTTTTTTGGCTAGTTTGTTTTTAAATTAATTAATTAACTTCATCCCACTCAAATAGTAACCTTAGAGCATCATCAATGGGAAGGAAGCTTATATCCTTTCCCAATTTCTCTCTCCTTTCCTCCACTTGACACATCACACTCTCTTTCTTCCATATCACTTCCCACTATCTCCATCCTTTTACTTATCCTATTTTTTAAATATTTCCAACATCAATGAGTATCCTTTCCCATATACTCTCTCCTATTTACATATACCCCACCATATATTCTCTCTCCTATTTACACACTTAATTATTATTTTAGTTTGTAAAATATGTTTATTATTATTATTATTATTATTATTATTATTATTATTAATCGAACAAAAATACGTCAACTAACACATTTTCACATTAATATAAAAGATTAGTAAAATACGAAATACATGAATTAAAAGACATAAATTAAAAATATGAAATACACGGATGAAAATAAGCAACGAAAATAACACACATAATTTAAAATTATTAAAATGCTAATTTTCAACCGAGCTCCTTGACCTTTCCCATAAATGCTCAACCAAGTCGTTCTTTAATGCCTCGTGAACTTGTCTATCGCGAATCTCCCCTCTTGAAGCTATCAATCTACTAAAATGATCAGGATCATACTGCCCAAGAGTTACGGTAAATGTTGTTGCATTTCTGGTTGAGGACGACCCTGACATATTTTCAGGCTGTTCTTGAGCGAATTCAAGTGTATCTTTATAGTTTAAATATGTATCACGCTTGTCTTCAACTATCATGTTGTGGATGATGATGCAAGTCATCATGATTTTCCACATCAACTCTACACTCCATGCCAAAGCAGGTTTCCTAATTATTGCAAACCGAGCTTGTAACACACCAAATGCACGCTCAACATCCTAGCACTCTCTTGACGTGTAGTGAACAATTTATCCTTTAAGGTTTGTGGGACTGCAATAGCGTCTATGAATGTCGACCATTTTGGATAAATCCCATCTGTGAGATAATATCCGTTGTTGTAATTATTTCCGTTAACAGTGAACATAACTTGTGGAGCACGATTATCTATCATATCATCAAACACCGGAGAACGCTGAAGTACATTAATCTCGTTGCAGGATCCAGGCGTGCCAAATCCATAAATCCCTGGAAGCAATCGCTTCTAAAATAACAGTCGTCGTTTTAGATCTTCCTTGATACATTCCTTTCCATCCAGCTGGACAATTTTTCCAGACCCAATGCATGTAATCAATGTTGCCCAACATGCCAGGGAAACCTCTATCCTCCCCTTCTCTAAGGAGGCATTGGATATCTTCCAATGTTGGCTTGCGAAGGTACTCAATTGCAAATTGAGCAATTACTCCGTCGACAAACTGTGTAAGACATTCTCTAGCAGTGCTTTCACCGAGCTTCAGATACTCATCTACTTGATCAGCAGAACAAACATAAGCTAACATACGTATGGCTACTGTGCATTTCTGAAGGGGTGAAGCACCAAGACGCATGGTAGCATCTGGGTGTTGTTGGAAGTAACGGTTAGTTGCACTTAATGTGTTGACAATGTGAAGGAAAAGGGGTCTTCGCATACGAAACCTTCGAAATGTGGTTTCATCGTATACTGGATGGTCACTAAAATAATCTGAAATTAAATTGTCGTGAGCTGCTTCACGATTTCTCGGCACAGTTATTCTTCGTTTTCTTTGACGTTTATGTTCATTTTGTTGTACTGAATTGTTTACAGCTACAAGTACTGCATTTTGCATTACTTGTAATCGATGACTCTCGTTGATAAAATTCATGACCATTTGATCATAGATATCATCAGTTGAACTTGAAGACGAAGAAGAAGAACTTGAAGAGTTTGAATCGAAATTCATATTATGTTTATTACCAAACAATATTTGAAATAGAAGGTTTTGGGTTTTTTTTTTTTTAAAAAAAATGCCAATGGAAAAATAAGGTTGATATTGAGAGGTGTAATGTTATTGGGAGTAATATTATGAATTTATAAATAAAAATAGGATAAGGTTAGTCAGATGATATGTGGTCATAAAACAAAGGATGTCATAAGATAAGATTTTGGTTAGATGAAATGTCATGGGAGCAATTTGATAAATTATCTAGACAAAAAACGATAAGGTTAGTCAGAAGATTAGATTTCAGATGATGATATGTGGTCATAAAACAAAGGATGTCAGAAGATAAGATTTTGGTTAGATGAAATGTCATGGGTAGCAATCTTATACATTATCACAATAATATAAAGTAACATTAACAGACTTGAACTTAATTTAGTAAACATAAAGTTCATATTAATACATAGAAATTACATTCATAATAAAAAAGGTACATTGACAATAATTCTGCAAAGTTACAATAATAATAAAACATACAACTCATAATCGTAATAACAAATCATGATTACTCGGTACAATCAGGTAAATTAAATCAAATTGAAAATCTACTACTGAATTCATCTCTAAGTTTCTTATACATTTCTAATTCAACTTCATCAAGAACGGGCTTCTGCATTAATCTTTCTAACATTCTAAACTTCATGGCCTCGTTCTTTTGCCTTTTCTTTTCTTCAA
Source organism: Chenopodium album (assembly GCF_948465745.1). Taxonomy (NCBI): domain Eukaryota; kingdom Viridiplantae; phylum Streptophyta; class Magnoliopsida; order Caryophyllales; family Amaranthaceae; genus Chenopodium; species Chenopodium album. The sequence goes on along the minus strand of NC_137835.1, from coordinate 14,872,121 downwards.
CTTGTGCTTTTTTAATTTCATCTCTTTCCTTCAACTGACCCAGAAGTCGTCCACCCAAATCATTCAACTTAGCACCAACTTCGTTAAAATTTGTGTTTAACACTTCAAGATTTATACTTGAAGTTGAAGTAGTAGATGTTTTACCTTTCATCTTTGTTTGTTTTATGCCAGCTGGTCTTTTACTTCTTCCTCCAACCTCGGATGGTGAATCAGGTTGTGATCTTTTACCGCTATCCCCACTTTCGGTTGACGTTTGTTGGCCACTGGGTAACATAGTCGATTGATCTTTGGCCAAAGATGGATCCCATTTCGGATATTTTCTCAACTCCTTAAAACAGTGCAATAAACAAAACATCTTGTTGTTAGTTGCGTAGTAATCTTTGTGAGCAAATTTCTCCAAATTTTGCTCGGACTCACCACTACCCTTGGTTCGATAATGATACCCATATGCATCTACCCATTTACTACAATGTGAATTTATATGATCCCTGCGATTTTGCATAGATTTAATGTTTCTTACCTTTATTTCATCGGGGTTTTCCATTCTAGAACGTTCGTAGTGGTTATAGATGTCAACCCATAACCCACTTCTCTTTGTCTTGGTTCCTCTCACTACGTCACCCCCTGCGTTTATGTAGGGCGATACAAGTGCTTTGTCTTCAGCTATGCTTCATGATTGGTTTTTCCTTTGCCCGGTGGTGTTGACATTTTGTTCGGAAACAATTTCAACATCAACATCGTTAATGTCTTCTAGATGTTGCGCCCCCACTAATTGTTTCACATGTTCATCACCACTCTCCTCTATTGGAGTTGCATTGCTACCACCAAAACCTCCCGGTGATTGATCCATGTTCTGAGTGAAATGTTCAGAAATGGGAAAACCCGCCATATTACCAAGAGATTGTTGAGATGACGAGCTACTTTGAGGAAAAGGGAAATGAGGTTGATATTGTGGAATATTATTGACATTTATTGGTCTTGATTGACTATTAAACCATTGCAAAGCAGCTTGAAAATTCGGATTACTCAATAAATTTGGGTCAAAAGGAGGATTATTTTGATTATATTGAAAGTTTGGATTATTTGGAAAATTCATATTATTCTCGTAATTTGAATTATTACGATCCATATGAAGGGTATTTGAAATTGGAAGTGAAATTTGTGGAAAAAAATTTGTTTGAGTGATATTAGATGTTTTCGACAATATATGAGATTAATGGGGAAAAATGCAAAAAAATGAAAGTGTGTGAAAATATGGGAAAATTATACTCATTTTATACAGAAAATTTTTTTATGACCGTTGGTGTTTTTGGTTTTCTGAAATAAGTTACTGTTAACAAGTTATAGCCGTTATAAATATTTAAGTCACAAAAATACGTGACCACTCTCGTTGTGACAAGTGTCACAAGATAACTTGTTCTTGGTTGCATTTGACCGTTGGATTATCATGTTGGTTTGGCATTTTTCCACCAACGGCTACTTTCCCCCTTTTTTTTCTTTTTCTGTTGTTTTCTTTTGCACACGGAACGAGGAAACATTTCCTTTCCACAGAAAGGAAATACTAATTTACTTCCCAAGAGAGTATCCTATTACATACTTCAGCATTCAAGAGGAACAATAAAAGTAGAAAAAAGGATGGCTAAAAGGAGATGCATCCTTCCCATTGCTGATGCTCTTTATTAGCTTTTTTCCCTCTTTTTACCTTCTTAGTTCTTACTAGGCAAACTTGTTGAAATCTATATCTATATTAATTATTAAATCTCATGGGATTAACATGTTAACGCCATGTGTACCCTTATTATTATTTGGTGCCACATGTGCCATGTGTCATCCTATGTGTAGCACCCATCACTCACTACATTGAAATGCAATAACGTGTAATTAATTTAAAAACTCTTCATTAGTATAACTTTAATTCTCTATATTAATGACATATTTACTTCAAAAACTATTCATATGTATAACCTTTATATTTATATTTGACATTTTTAATATAAATATTAATGAAAAATAATAGTTTAAATTATTATATTTTCACTTAATCAATTATAATTGTTCAACATTAACCTTTTTTTTTTATTAATTTTGATAAATTTATAAATTTACGTTACGTTATACCGGGGCATCGCCCGGGCCAATAACTACTTTATTTTTTATTTATTAACTTCATCCTTCAAATCTCACCTTCTTAGTTCTCACTTGGTAACTAGTTAAAGTTTATCATTCTAAATCTTTTTGGTAATTTAATTGGTTAGCTGTCATTATCTGTCACAAATCCTCCTTCTCCTCTCCCACAAGATATTTACTATTTTTGGAGTGACTTTTTTTTTTTTAATAAGCTTTTAGAATATTTATGTATTAATTATTGATTTGTATGCGATTGATGGGAGACGGTGACCCAACACCCGTAAAATCCTGGATCAGCCACTGTAAGTCATATAAAACTCAAAATTTAGTCAAACCTACACATATTTTCTCTTTCCAATTTTCAGTTAAAAGAAGAGAACTCCAACAGTGTAAAATTAGGACTAGCTTCCAATTTATGAAACTAATAAATAATTAGCTTAACCGTTGGGATTGCATTACGAAATTAGCTGGGCAAAGCTATTCGCTTAGCTAAGCGAATTCACTTAGCAAATTGTGCCAAACAGAACAAACAACAAAAAGATGCATCGTGCATCTCACGCTAGCAAGAAATAATGGGCGTGAATGTCAGACGCCAAATTTCTTTTCTCAAGTTGCATTTTTTATATAGATATATAATTTTAATTACATTTTTACATTTTAAATTATTTGTTTTTAGGTACTTCTTGTTGTAATACGCACCGTATTGCGTAATATGAACGGATTAAGAATACCACCAAACATCACCGTTTAGCTTCTCATGCAAATTAAATATCGCCGCTCAGAACCTCATGCTCGATTAGACATTTCACTACGTGTTTAACAAATCGAGTAAACATTGTTCATGCAAGGGTACTATAAATCCTCGCATAATCTGAAGGAAATATACACAACAATTATCGGAGTATCTAAAAGCTTTCTTTTGATCTCTTTGAAATCCTTTGTTGTGAAACATGTTATCAGCACCAATTTGCTCAAATTACTCAAAAGGTAGTTTTGCTTTTTTCAAATTTTAAATTTAACTATCAAATTATTCATTACTAAAAAATGGAACACCAATATAATGGCGTCAATACATTTTTGAATAATATATCACTTTCACATATATATTTCGTAGTAGAGCGTAATGCCATACCTTGTGGTACAATACAACCAGCCCAAGGAAGTACAAATCAAGCCTGAAACACTAACGCCGCCCAAGCCGTCGAAATTCCACAAGTTGTTCCTAACCTTAATGAAAATCCCCCAATACCACCAACCGAAACCGAACCCCCTCCTCCAGATACTAATAAGAGAGGAAGAGATGAAACAGATACCGCCACCACCGCTACTACTCGTAGTAAACGTCGCCAAGGCGACTAATAGGCCACTTTAAGCAAATTAGCCACCTTTATGGAGGGCAAGATTTGCATTTTAAGCTGCCTATATGGACGGGCCAAACTCTCAAAATGCCTCCTTGATGGTCGGCTTACGTTTTATTTTGAGAACAAGGCCACCTAAAATGGTAGGCAATTTATTGCCGGAAGTACGAAGACAAATTTTCCGTTTATTACATGAATTTAATTTTGCCTATTATTTCATGAAGCAAATTTATTTTTGACTATAAGCAATTTTCTTCTCCTAATTATTTTGTATGAATATTTCTTTAAGAAGGAGGAAGAAAGAGAATTAGGATATTAGTAAAAAGGAAGAAAAAAAGAATAGGATGACTATAGACGCAAAATATGAATGATACTTACCTTTTAGAGTTTACAGTTAAGAGATAAAGATGATATATATTACATGCATACTCATTTACATGTGGAAATTATATTAGAAGACAAGATATAAACAACTAATACATGTTACAAACCCCGGTTTTTGCATGTACATGCAAACCTACATGCAGACCTGACAAAATAAAATACTAAAACCAATAAAGACTTTGAAATGCATGTAATGGGATTATCAAGTTATGATAGATGTTGGAGGTTGGCTGCATGCCAACGGTCATATTACATATTGGGTTTTCTTTTGTTTTTAACAAAAGTAATAATCATGCTTATGGGGCATGTTTTGATAAGTATATTTATTAAACTTTAGTTTTTTTTTTTTTTTTTTTTTTTTTTTTTTTTTTTTTTTTTTTGGTTTTGAAATTTATTTTATTTATGTTTCAAGTATTATTCTTGTTCATTGTTTGGATATAATAAGTAATATAATAATTATAGTTTTTAATAATAATTAAAAATAAATAAAAAAAATATGCAGCCTTTATTAATTTTTGCAGGGTTTATGCTTTTACCAAGTTTCGAACCCCCAACCTCTTATTTGTAAGTTGGGTACTCAGACCACCACGGCTTGCATTCCATAGTGATATTTTCTAATATTTAAAACCTTATATATACAAAAATATTTGACTTCCCTTTTACCAATTTCTAAAATTCTCGTGTAATCAGAAATGGCTCGAATTGCAAACCGGGACTTTGAAATTTTAGACATTTCCGGAGGAAGATACCTGGAATGGCGGGTGGACGCAAAAGCCTACCTAAGGGCACAAAGCCTAGAACACGCTATCGCCGAAGAGGGAAACCCTACTCCTCTTAAACAAGCTAAAGCTTTGGTGTATATCAAACACCACATTCATGACGAATTAAAAACTTAGTATATTCTCATTGAGGATCCTAGAGAACTTTGGGTTTGCCTCCAAGACAGATTCGAACACTTATAGAGAATAATTGGGCCAAGGGCCCAACATGAATGGTCTACCTTAAGACTTCAAGATTTCAGCTCAGTACGTGAATATAACTCTGTTGTACTCCGCATAACTTCACAATTGAGATTATGTGGAGAACCAATCTCTGAAAGAGCCATGATCGAGAAAACTCTCACTACAATGCACGCAAATAATATGGTACAACAAGAACAGTACTGAGAGAGGCGTTGTGAAAGGTTTTGTGACTTAATTTCTATACTATTAGTCGCAGAACAAAATAGTCAAATCATGATGTCTAATCATAATCAGAGACCAGCAAGTACCAGTGCAATACCAGAAACAAATGCCACAAAAATAGGCAAGCGCTGGAATAATAATATTGTACGAGGAGGTTTTCAGGGCAGAAGTCAATACCCCAATAGGGGTAGAGGAAGGGGTAGAGGACGTCAAAATTGGCGTCAAAATACTTCCAATACTCCCACCCTGAGAGGTAGAGATAGAGGTAGATGCGGTAGAGGAAGGGGAAATTTTCAAAACCAAGGAAGGCCACAAGAAAAGTGTTTTAAATGCGGAATACAAGGTCATTGGGCTAAGGATTGTCGTACGACAAAACACCTTGTGGACCTATATGTTGCCTCAAGAGGAGGCTAAGGGAAACAAGCATAAACTAATTTTGTTACACAAAGTTCCCCTAACCCAGAACTCGATGTAGCCGATTATCTTGTTGATGACATAGAAAATGTCTAGACTACATCGATCATGTGCTTGTCTTGTGGTGTTTGCTTCATTGACATTGTCATATATTTTTCGAGTTGTTTGTCTGTTGTATTTGTTTTTCCCCTTTTCACCCTAAGTTTTCTTTAAGCATGTTTTCCTAGTATCAAGTGTGTTTTAATTGTAAAATATGCTATAATAAAGATGTGTTTTTCTCATACGTGTTTTTATAGATGATAGTTACTAATCCTTTCTTTATTCATGTGAAGACAATGGAAAATAACAACACAAATGCTGAAAAATGCCTGATTGATAGCGCAACCACACACAACATTTTGAGCAACAAGTCATACTTTACTCATATCAAGCCAATAAATACCAATCTCAACACAATTGCCGGCACTGTCAATATGGTTGAGGGCTCAGGAAAAGCTTGCGTAATATTACCAAAAGGTACAAAAGTAACAATAAAAAACGCATTATATTCTAGCAAAACACGACGTAATCTATTGAGCTTCAAAGATTTACGTCTGAATGGTTATCACATGGAAACCGTTGTGGTACCTGGTTTTTAGTGGACAAAAATTAGTCTATAAAAGGTTCCACTTAAGTGTCTGATAAGACTTATAAACAAAACTTAGAGTCGCCACCTTATTTTTATCCGAATAAGGACGAATTTTAAAACAGTCAATTTTAAGAAATTAAAACTTAATAAAAATCAACTGCTAACTCCATAAAATAAGGCACAGGGTTCGGGGTTTAGGTTAAGAGAATTGAACGTCTGGAACTCGTCTTCTCTTTTGTTCTAAGGAACGGGCTCTTACTATTGCGTTGTCAAAAATCAAGTTTTAAGACATATTAACCACATAAAAAAAATTAATACAAGGTAGGTTTGAGCACCAAAGTTGTACTACGTACCGATCATAGTGAGATTTTGAATTCACTTACGAATCAAAACCTTCGTAGTTCGGACAAATGCCATGTTTTAAATAACCAATTCCATTGGGTTTTAAATTTGGGTTGTTGACATAAACGTCATTTTTGTAAGTGGGATTTTAGTGATCTTTGACGGATTCACTCATAAAAGTAAAATGAACCACCTTGGTTGAGGAAAATCACCCCGATTAGTGATCACCAAAAATGTCTTTTGAACAAGACAATTCAACAATTGCGTCCCGATTGACGACTTTTAAGTGGGTCAAGGTATTTTTTGGAGTGAAACTGTAAGGGTTCACTATATAATCTCACTTTGGGTTTAAATTCACTCAAGGGTAATTTTGTAAGGTTTTAAGGGTTATGTGTTTAGGCTTAATGGAATTGGCCAAATAAAGCACGACACCTGTCAAGGCCTTACTTCCAAATAAAAGGGAACAATAAACTATTTAATCATATCCGATTGTCAATTAATCCATCGGGTAAATATGATAGGATATAAGTTTATTTTCATGGAGATGAATAATTGTTACAACCTTATACAACTAAATAATTAATCTTAACCTCATGTTTGGAAATGAGGCCATAACCTCATATTAACTATCATTACTTATTACTCCCTCCGTCCCTTTATTACATGCCTGTATTCCTTTTTGGGGTGACCAAAATTAAGTGCCTGTTTCTAATTATAGGTTGTACTTTTTGCCAATATTATTCTTGTTTTGATGAGTTGTCATCATTTTTCTTTTTCTTTTTTTGTACTTTACATCAATTCCCAATATTTTCTCTCTCCTAATTCTCAACCACCTTTTTCTTTCTCTCTATCTCTCTCTAACCCCACATGTATATTTTTACTCCCAATTTTTAGTTTTAAGGAATCTTTAGTTTTCTTAATTCCCGTGCAAAATGAGAAACAGACATGTAATAAAGGGACGGAGGGAGTAAAAACAAACAAGCAAAGTTATGATTCATTCTTGTGTCACAAAAGGATTTGAAATAAAAAGGTTCACGAAATTATAAAAGAAAATAGTCCTTGTTAAAACTTTTATTTCTGAAGTCATCTTTAAAAGAAAATTAAAGTTCTTAGGACATCAATTATTTCAAAAGTCATCTTAAAATAAAATTAAAGATTTTTAAAACAACAACATTTAGAATTAAAGACTCTTATTTCTGAAGCCATCTTTAAGGTAAGATTAAAACATTTTATTTAAAATTCCATAAGTTTAAAAGTATATATATATATATATATATATATATATATATATATATATATATATATATATATAATATAGTGTAATAGGTTTCATATCACCATTAGTTTCTTAAAAATAAATTAATACCATTTTAAAAAGCAATTAAGAGAAAAATGTGCATATTTCACCTCTTTGATAGCTTGAACTAAAAAATCATTAAAAATCATAGACAAATCGAAAAAATTATTGTGAGATATGGTTGGAAAGCTCTTGAAATTTTTTATCACTTGAGCTAAAGAACTGGAACTGATTCTGATCTTAAAGTTTCTTTCATAGGCCATCTTTGGGACGTGGTAAATAATTCCTTACTCTTGAACAACCTTTACATAAACGCTTAATTCATTAGGTCTTTAAGCTCACTTTAAGAAATAAATAATTCCTAAAAATATACTTTAGGCAGACATATGAATGTATTAACCTTCCATATTTAAAAATGCATTAGAAAGAGATGCAATGCAAAATGCAATTCCCCCCCTCTTTTATAACCTATCACCTTACCAATAGGCTTGGCTTTCTAATGTGGAGTAATGAAAGATTTAGGGCTAATTTAGCACTTAATATCATCATTACCCCTATTGGTAACATCACATAAAAACAAACACATTAGTTAGCATAATAATAATAATTAAGGAAATTAAGAAAAGATTGAAGATAATACCTTGAGCTAGATGTAGCAATTTTTTGGATAACCTCTTTGGTTTATCAAGGATGAAAATATGATCACTCCTTAGTTAAAATAAAATCAAAGAGTCTAAGTAATTTTTTTTGGAGTTTTGAGATATTAAAAGAAATTAATGCAAAATAAAGCTAATGAGCTCTTTTTTTTATATTTGATTATAGAAAATAAACTTGAAAAATAAAACTAAATCTTAAGAAATAAACTTTTTTTTTTGTTTTAAAAATAGAATAGGAATACTTAAGCAATTGAACTAATATTTTTAACAAAGATAATAATAACAACAATACTTAAACTTGAGATATCTTTATGTTTTTTTTATAGGAATTAAAGATAATAACAATACTTAAATAAAAATAAAAATAACAACTTAATTATAAGATGCTTTTTTAATAAGCTAATAACTTAAAAATAAAGCTAAATTAGAGAGATTTTAACTAAAACAAAGATTAGAGGAGAATTTTTAGAGAGAACTTTTAGAGAGAGAAGTTGTAAGAATTTTTGATGTGTTTAAAAATTGAGAATTAGGGGGTATTTTTAAGAAAATAAAGGGGTTAATTTGTAAATAAAAGAGAGTAAATAAATTAAAATTCAAGGATTATTTTGGTAAATATCAAGATTTTGGTAATAATGAGAATCTTGATATTAAATTCTCTTGTTTTACATGTAACAAACTTGCTAATCTGTTTTGCAACGCTTAAACTGATAAAATAAAGAAAACCGTAATAAAATCAACTCTAATATTCACATAAAAAAAAAAGTTCTAAAATTCCATGGTATATATATATATATATAAAAATATATGACCAAGTCGTGCCATAACTCAAAAAATAATACTCACATGGTATACAATAAAAGAGTGCCTAAATTTAATTAGTGACTATTATACTCACCAAGATGTTAAAATAACACTTATACAATAAAAAAAAAAATCAGCTCTGAGAGGTCAGCTCTAAAAGATACACAAAGACATCAGGTTACAATACTAATAGGGTTGGACAAAATATCTCAGAGTTATTAAAAAAAGTAAAAAGAGAAATAACCCCTGCCCTCATTAGATGGTACATATAAATTTACCCAAGAATATCTAAACATACAACAAAACCTTATACATACGAGCATTTCAAATAATAACCCTTACTAAAAAAGTAGATCATATAAAATCATAAGATTGACATGGTCAACGTGAAAATATATCATACAATATTAAGTCATACAATATAAATTTAAGGTGGTCAAGAGTAAAATATATTCCCTTGACCGAATGACCTTAAAAAAAAGGTGAACTCTTATCTTGCTTTACTCTACTAAAACACAAATTTATATTTATCATAGTCGTAAAAAAACAAAGACAAAAGATACAAAATTAGATCAAAACAACAGAAAAACAAATAAAACGGAAGCCAAATTCACGTTGGCAAAGTGAATTATCATAACAGAAATTACTATTTGGAATAGTGCCAAATAGTGTTTGCATAGTGTTTTGAATAGTGAAATACAATATATGACGCGTATGAAATTCAGCTGTCCCAATTAGCAACGGATAAATATTGATACAATTGGTCCAAATTGAAATTTATTGGATACAATATTAACCGCGGGGAATAAAAAAAAGGTAACGTTAATTCACTATTGACAATTGCTTATCAAAATTGAAGAAGGAATACACAAACTAGACTAAGTAAATAAATCAGAGAAAAAAAAATAAAAAAAATAAATAATAAAGAAAAAAAAAACAAAAAAAAAAGTGAAAGAAAAAAAAACAAAAAGGAAGTAACATGAATGTCAGAAAGTGATAAATTTTCATAATAGCAAAGACATGATCCTATTTTTTAGGTAATTTTACTATTCATACAATAATTATATGTACAACTATACATTTACACTCATACGTATCCCTCTTTTACTCATCCATACAATACTCAATTATTCTTAGATAAATATCGATGGGTTTGGTCCGAACTTATATCTATCGGATCAAGTATTAACTACAGAACAAAAAGACAAGGACATTATAACAAACGTACATAAAAGGAGGTCCCTTTAGCACTACAACATATAGTACCCATTTAGGTGTGGGAATGTTTGTCATTTCCCTATATTGGTTGGGCATGAGTCTTTTAGAGTAATGGACTTTATAGGTAAACTGGTCATATAATAGGGGAGTGCACAAATCACAAAAAAAAAAAAAAAAAAAAAAAAAAAAAAACTAGATAAAATAAAAAAAGCACTCTAACAGTCTAAGTGAACATATTAATATACTTACTATACTCTAAAGGGTTAAACGATACTTGTTTATAAGGAAAAAGATATATTCCCCTGGCGAGACAAAAAATATTGTACTTTATACTATACGATTATTATACATATACGTACAAAAATACGGTCTAAAATACTTACTTTTTACTATAAAAAGAAATTACCCTTATCCAAAATCTCCACTCACCACTTAATTCTTATCTTCTTCCATCTTCCTCCTTACCCGAAAAAATTAAACAAAAACCACCATTAAACTCAACCACCATGTTTCAAGAAAACCAAGAAGATCAGCCTGTCTTTACATTTGAGGAAGACATGAGGATGATAAGGGTGTATTTCATGTACATTGTGGGGCTAGTGGTCCTCCTAATGGCTGTATTAATTTACTTGTTAATCCACAAGTAAAAACCCGAAAATTACTTCGGTGGAGCAGGGTAAAAATGCATGTGGTGTTAGCTGTACTTCAATATTTTGTAATTTAGAAGTACAAATTGTAACATGTATTTTGGAAATTATGAATAAAAAACATTATTATTACTCGTTTCCTTCGTTTTAAATAATAAAACAAGCGTCATTTAGTTTATAAAAATAATTAGCAAAATAATAATAATTATTTGAAAAAAAAACAGTAATTATAGTAATAAAAGATAATTAATAGTGATTATTAAAAAGGTAGGATCAAAATTTGGTGTCTACAACCGTTAATGAAAATAAAAAGGAGTATATGTACCTCGTTAAAAGAAAATCTGGCAATAACGAGACTCTTGAAAAATTAGAAGCATATACTCCTCAGGATTGTACTTTACTTATATCAGTCCAATTGAAACATATTTGGTGTCTAACCACAAGGTAGACAACCAGGAAATGTTTAATATATGGCATGACCGCTTAGGTCATCCTGGAACAAGCATAATGATAAAAATCATTAAAAGTTCAAATGGACATCCGTTAAATAATATACGGATCCCACAATCAAATGAACTTCATTGTAAAGCTTGTTCACTTGGAAAACTGATCATTAGACCTTCAAAAGGTAAACTTGAAGGTGAAAATCTTGCATTCCTAGAAAGAATACAAGGAGACATTTGCGGGCCAATACACCCGGCATGTGGACCGTTAAGATATTTCCTCGTGTTAATTGATGCCTCAACACGTTGGTCACATGTTAGTCTTATCTCCACCAGGAATGTTGCATTTGCAAAACTTCTTGCGCAAATCACACGTTTAAGGGCTCAATTCCCGGATTATCCGAACAAAAGGATTAGGCTAGATAATGCCGGAGAATTTACATCCCAAACATTTAATGACTATTGTATGTCAATTGGGATAGACGTGGAACACCCAGTAGCCCATGTTCATACACAAAATGGCCTTGCAGAATCATTAATAAAGCGATTACAATTAGTCGCTAGGCCATTACTCATGAAATTAAGACTCCCATCTTCTGCATGGGGACATGCAATAATACATGCCGCTGCTCTACTACGACTAAGACCGAGCGCGACACATAAGTTATCTCCAATGCAACTAGTAGTTGGAAAGGAACCTAGCTTGGCACATCTAAAAACATTCGTATGTGCAGTCTATGTTCCCATAACACCGCCCCAACGTACTAAAATGGGCCCACAGAGAAGGTTGGGAATCTATGTTGGCTATGAATCACCTTCCATCACAAGATATCTCGAACCATTGACTGGTGATCTTTTCACAGCTCGGTTCGCAGATTGTCACTTTAATGAGACATTCTTCCCAACCTTAGGGGGGAGATAAAGAGGGCCCATGCTGGAAAGAAATATCATGGAATGCCCAAAATATATCATACCTTGATCCAAGGACAAATGCGTGCGAGCAAGAAGTGCAAAAAATAATACATTTGCAAAACATCGCAAACCAAAAGCCAGACGCATTCACTGATACAAAAGGAGTGACAAAGTCACATATACCTTCAGTGAATACCCCTGCTAGGGTTGAAATCCCAGTAAAGAAAATGGATAATCCACTTTCAGATAAAATTTCAGCACGCAAAAGACGTGGCAGACCCCTCGAAGCTAAAGACCTAAAGCCGAGAAAATCCAAAAGAGTGAAAATGAGGAATAAAAAGAGTGAAAACCCCTCAAATAAAGTGGATCAAATCCAAAATGATGAAAATACAATCAACCCCCAAGATGAATCTAAAGAGTCAGATGGTACATCTGAGGGGGAACGTGAAAATGAAATCGTCGACAATCATGAAATTTCAATAAATTACGTCCACACTAGAAAACAGTGGGATAGAGTAAAAACCTATGTCAATGATGTATTCGCATACTCAATTGCCACAGAAATCATCACTGATGTTGAGGACACCGAGCCATCATCTGTAGATGAATGTCGACGAAGGAATGATTGGCCAAAATGGAAAGAATCCATTTAGGTTGAATTAAAATCTCTCGCAAAACGCGAAGTTTTCAGTCATGTAGTCCAGACTCCAAAAGGAGTGAAACCCGTCGGGTATAGATGGGTGTTCATACGAAAAATAATGAAAAGGACGAAATTGTAAGATACAAGGCTAGACTTGTAGCCCAAGGTTTCTCTCAAAGACCGGGAATCGACTATGAGGAAACATATTCACCCGTGGTAGATGCCACGACACTAAGATTCCTCATAAGTGTATCAGCATGCAAAGGACTACAAATGCGTTTGATGGATGTTGTGACTGCATACCTTTATGGGTCACTTGATACCGACATCTATATGAGAGTCCCCGAAGGACTTGAGCTACCTGAACCTTTGAGGTCACAACCTCGAAAGCTACATTCCATAAAATTGAAAAAATCACTCTACGGTTTAAAGCAATCTGGGAGGATGTGGTTTAACCGTTTAAGTGAGTACCTATTCAAAGGAGGGTATAAGAACGACCAAATTTGTCCATGTGTCTTCATCAAAAGGTCCGAAAAGGGTTTTGTTATAATAGCGGTGTATGTTGATAATTTAAACATCATCGGAACACATAAGGAAATCGAAGAAACCGCTAAATGTATGATGAAAGAATTTGAAATGAAAGACCTTGGAAGAACAAAATTTTGTCTCGGGTTACAAATTAATCATCTGAAAGATGGTATCTTAATTCATCAATCCAATTATGCCGAGAAAGTATTAAAAAGATTCTATATGGACAAAGCACACCCATTGAATTCACCATTGATTGTTCGTGCTTTAAACATCAAAGATGATCCATTTAGACCCCGACAAGAAGGTGAAGCTGTACTTGGTCCAGAGGTGCCATACCTAAGTGCAATAGGAGCTTTGATGTACCTGGCCATCAACACTAGGCCAGACATTGCATTTTCGGTAAACTTATTAGCAAGGTAAAGCTCTGAACCTACAAGCAGACACTGGAATGGAGTGAAGCACCTACTTCGCTATATACGTGGAACAATTGATTTAGGGCTCTTCCATCCAAGAAATGGAAATCCTACTCTCGTGGGATATGCTGATGCAGGTTACCTATCAGATCTAGTAAAAGCAAAATCACAAACTGGTTTTCTTTTCAGCTATGGCAATACAACAATCTCTTGGAAGTCAACCAAGAAGACACTAACAGCAACTTCATCAAACCAAGCTGAATTGATTGCCCTTTATGAAGCTAGTAGGGAATGTATATGGTTGCGATCTATGACCCAACATATACTAAAAGAAAGCGGCATTAAAACAGTCGAAGAAGACCCAACTATAATATTTGAAGACAACACTGCTTGCATCTCACAAGTTAAAGGAGGCTACATCAAAGGTGATAGAACAAAACACATCGACCCCAAGTTCTTTTCTACTCATGACTTGGAAAAGAAGGTAAGATCGATGTCAAGCAGATTCAGTCATGCAACAACTTAGCCGATCTATTCACGAAGGCATTACCACCTAGCAAATTTCAAGAACTCGTGCATATGACCGGCATGCGTCGTCTTTGTGATCTGTGCTAACTTAGGGGGAGCCCTATATGTGTTGTACTCTTTTTCCTTCGTCGAAGTTTTTATCCCACAGGGTTTTTCTTGGCAAGGTTTTAATGAGGCAGATAAACATATAGGTACAATAGTGGTAGTATTTATTTTTACATACATGTAAATTAGGAGTCACCCTATAGAAATCCGTTCAAGGGGGAGTGTTGTAATACGCACCGTATTGCGTAATATGAACGGGTTAAGAATACCGCCAAACATTACCGTTTAGCTTCCCATGCAAATTAAATATTGTCGCTCAGAACCTCATGCTCGATTAGACATTTCACTGCGTGTTTAACATATCGAGTAAACACTGTTCATGCAAGGGTACTATAAATCCTCGCATAATATGAAGGAAATATACACAACAATTATCGGAGTATCTAAAAGCTTTCTTTTGATCTCTTTGAAATCCTTTGTTGTAAAACACTTCTGTCATTATCCTATACTAGTTGACTACTTTTGCAGCTTTTACACTATACACTCCATATATGTGAATTCATGTACTACTTTGTAGGTAAATGGTTAAATGTTTTATTAAACGAAATTATTAATTTGAAATTAGCAAAGTAATTGTTACAATACCCTACCTATTATATAAATGGTTAAATGTTTTATTAAACGAAATTATTAATTTGAAATTAGCAAAGTAATTGTTACGATACCCTACCTATTATGCCCAAAAAAAAAAAAAATTGTAGTATAAAACAAATTAGCTAGTCTGTATAAAAAAATTAATAAATAAATAATACTTGTAGGAATTAAAAAAAAAATTGAACAAAAAAAAAAATTATTGGAAATTAGCTTAACCATCATTATGGGATGAATAATAGCTAGAAGGTAAATTAGCTTTGAAATTCTAGGTGGCATGGAAAGCTAATTTCACAATTAGCTTGCCATTGGAGTTGCTCTAAAAACCAAAAAATGCAATAACCAAAAAGCTTGACATTAACAGTTTTATTAATGATTTACTATAACCATTGGTGGTTCTTTGGAAAAAAAAAAACCATTAGTGATTCTTTATATGGGACTGCTGACATCGGTAACGATTCTTTAAATAATAGCTAAAAGCTAGATGGGAAACTAACGTTAATGATGAACGTGTTTGTATGAGTTCGTTCCCCCAAATTATCACAACTTTGACGGAACATGATTTATCTTAATAAAATCTCGCCTACTTTGCCTCGAAAAAAAAAATAATAAAACCGCTAATATCATTTAGTGATTCTTTAAATAAGACCGCTAACATCATTAACGATTTAGCGGTTTTATTTTGAAAAATCACTAATTCGAAACCCGTGCTATGCACGGTTTTACAATAATATTTTACTATTTGTTCATTAGAAACTGCACGAAACGAATCATTAGAAGTACAAAAAAAAAAAAAGTACAATAAACATTGTGATATACTAGATTAATCTCAATGTCTACATTACATTACAATTTACAATTAATGTGGGATGGAAGAATAAATAAGATTTTAGTATCCGTAGGGAGTGTTCGGCGTTAGCTTTTGAGTAGCTTTTAGTGGTTTGACCAAGTCAAACCACTACTTAACAAAAAATGTGAGTGTTTGGTAAAGTTGTGGTTAGGGTAGCTTTTAGTGGTGGAGGTAGCTTTTGTGAAAAGTTAAAAAGAGAAATTAGAGGTAGCTTTTCAGGAAGCTGTTGAAAATTTAATCTATAGTTTTAAAAATAAAATATTGATTTTTATATGTAATAGCTAGTCAACCACTACTTTACCGAACACTCGTATCTAAATTATTTATCTTCACAGCTAACAACTTATTGACAGCTAACGGTTACCTCCATATCTACAACTACCTTCACAACTATATTTTGGCGAACACGCCCGTAATATAAAAGCTACTCTTTTCTTAATAAAAAAAAAGTACTCAATGTTATTCTGACCGATAACTGGAAAAAAAAAACATTTTGATGATATCCTTTTTTTTTTTTAGGCAAACATTTTGATGATATCCTAAATAAGTAAATAGTATTTTAATACGTAACATTTTATTCAATATGACTATATTTTTAAATTCTATTTAAATTATTATTGTTGGATATCACTCTCTAAATACAAGGCAAAGTAACAAAATTTTTGGCGGGAATTTTTTTTATGTGGTGATGACACGTGTACTTAGGAGATATCTACTGGAGTACTTTATTAGTATATATATATATATATATATATATAAAATAAAGTCCCGTTCAAAAAAAAAAAAAAAAAAAAATAAAGTAAAGAAGTATAGATACTCCGGTATTAGAAAAACCTCCCAGTCTCCCACCGATCCTGGACGGTTGAGTACTTGAGTGTTGTTTGGACTGTTCGGAGTGGACAGGGCGCCAACTTTTATTTTGAAATTACCAACCTTATCAATTCCTACTCTCTTGCTCCTTTCACAACTATAAACCCCATTTTCTTTCTTTCTGATAATTCTCTTCTCAATTGCTCAATTCCCTTGTTGATTTTTCTTCTTCAACCCCAAAACCCTAGAAAAATGGTCGACAATTCGCCACAAATCGATATCAATCAGCTATTTTCTTACTGTGACGACCTCGTTGGTGTTCTCCGAGATAAGAGAGACTTCAATTTGTTAACCCAATGCGTTCAACAATCCAAATCTCTTCAATCGTCTTCTGATTCTGATTTCAACACTACCCAGATCGCCATTTCAGGTTTCCCCCCCTTTTTTTTGGTTAAATTCTCAACTTTGTTTTTTATTTTTATGTACAATTGTATATGGGGTTGCATTTTGTTATTTTAAAGAATTGATTTTGAAAACAAAAGATGGATTTTGGGGTGCACTAATTATGCTTGAATTAGTGGGTTGTTTAAGTTGGGGTTGTTTGAACTGATAGGGTTAGGGAAGTTACTATATATATTGTAATTTGGTTGGAAAATTATATAAGATGATTGCTTGAGTATGGTGCTTATGGAAAGGTGTATAAACTACCAACTCAATGTAAATTGTTACACTTTGTACTGCTAAACTTGTGGGCGAGGCCAACTAATAACATAGTGGTCGTTTGGTTGCACATAAGAATAATGGGTTACGCTTTGTGGGAATTTTGATTCTCGTAACGAAAAATAATTTGGTTGACTGTAAGAAGTTGAATTTACTGTGAAAGGACTAGGTAATCGAATTCTCTCATTCTTGTAGGCAATAGAAAATCCTAGAATGAAACTTTTTATTTTTGTCAACCAAATGGCTCTCTAGAGAGTGGTATCTCCGGTGTAATTTGATCTTAACCAAACAGCATTACAGCTTTAGGGAATGTATAGGATGGACAGGAATTCAATGAGTGGTAATTATCACATAAAGCATTGTATGCAGTATTACATAAAACCAATTACATCAATATAGATTATGGTGTGAGTGAATTCTAAATTTTAAGGCCCAACGTCATTTCCCTCTCATTTGTGAGCAGCATTTTGCATTTCTGTCCCTATTTTGATTGTGACTAGAAAAAGACAATCGATTTTTTACTACATTGACTAATCACTGCTCGCAATACAACTGGACAAATGAGCTCGGAATTGTAACTTGCAAATTTCCTTAAGTTCGAGGGAGGTAATTTCTCTGGAATTTCAAGTAAAGAATTAGGGATAGCAGGTTTCAATATGAAAAGGATGTTCATGGTTGTACTGATCACTTGAATGGTGTCCAAAAAGGATGTAGGAGACAAGACAACATATTCAATCTTGTCCTATTAATCTTCCATCCAAGAAGGATGTAGGGTACCACACTAGCATTATTTGCCCGATTTTAGATATTATACAGTCCAGCCTTTTTTTGGTAACCATTTATTTGATTATTAGGCATGCTCTTTAAAAATATATGCTTCTTTTTTAAGTCATGTTAGAGGTGAATTTCTCATTGTCTAATGTTGGTGCCTTTCAATTTCTCTAATTGAGAAATTTTTCGGTGCTCTATCTACTTTTAGGGGGTGTTTGGTTCGGTTAATGGAAATGGAGTGGAAAGGGAACAAATAAGAGGGGGGAAAGGAATCAAATAATATTGCCTTTTCATTTGTTTGGTTTAAACCATGGAAAGGAGAAAAATAGGAATTTTGTGATTGGAGGAGGGTAAGGGTATTTGTTACCCTAATTTTTTTAGAGGTAACAAATGAAGGATAACCATTACCCTTAGGTAATGATAATTGTTACCATGTCTTCTAACCAAACACTCGGTAACAATATCGGTTTAATCGAATCCGTTTCCACTCCAAAAAATACACTAACCAAACCCCCCCTTAAGTGTACAAAGAAAGAAGTTTCCTTTAAGTATGGATATATGTGTGTATTACAGCGGGAAGTGTCATGTATTAGTGCATACTGCCACCTTGATGAAGTTGCTACTAAGTTACTTACTCTAATCACGTTCACATTTTAAATAGATTATCAGGACAAGATCGATGATTGCAAGCACAAGATAGAAGTGGCACGATCTGAAGTGGTTTCCAATGAAGAATTAGAGCGCCTGCAGAAAGAGCTTGATGAGGAACTCAAAAGAGAGAAGCTGCTTCGAGAGGATCTTAGATAAGTATTCTGTTTTGTCAGATATATGTGATGGTCATATGTTGGTTCTCTGTTCTTCAAACTGAGTTATTTGTTGTATGAACACAGTAATTGTTGACAAGATTAATGAGCTAGATCATCAACGACTTTTGTTAGAGGAGAAGAGTCAGAAGCTAAAGAAACTTGAAGAAGAACATGAGAAAGAACAGTAAGTATTATTGTTTTGTGACATAAGTGCAACACCCAATAATTCTCCCTTTCCCAAATAAATTCATTAAATAAAATGCAAGAGAATTTCTGATGTGTCACCAACTCACCACCATGTACCATGATTAAAGATTAAAACATGTAACATGCAATTATGTGATGGCTTAGTATGACATTTTTGGAATATTTGTTTTATTAATTGTATGCTAGTGTGCTTAACAAAGTTCTAGTTTGATTTTTATTGTAATGTATTCCCTTTTTGGAATCTTGTTTATTTGAGAAAGAGAGAATTGGGGTGTTACTACAAGTTTGCAACTGCTCTAAAAAATAACTCCATATGAGTAATTACAACATGCTTTGAAAATGAACATTGTGTATTTGCTATGCTTGCATTTCA
This sequence comes from Chenopodium album, assembly GCF_948465745.1. Taxonomy (NCBI): domain Eukaryota; kingdom Viridiplantae; phylum Streptophyta; class Magnoliopsida; order Caryophyllales; family Amaranthaceae; genus Chenopodium; species Chenopodium album. The sequence goes on along the minus strand of NC_137835.1, from coordinate 14,852,365 downwards.
TTTTCAAACTTTGTGGCAAAGGTTATTGAAGTCACATCTGACTGCTCACTACATTCACTATGGTCTACTGATGCATTTTGTTGAAAGTGAGGTTTAAACATTACACGAGAAGACACCTTTTTTCAATTGATTTTTGAAACCCTAAAGATCAACATATAGGTCATTAGAATTTTCATCATAGATAGTTTGTGTTTTATAGTTTTATTTGATCACTTTTGTCCATGCATGCTCTTTACTGCATATTCGAGTCTTTGTGTGATTTTCTTCTCTATCTAACTATTGAAAGTTTGAAGCTAGCAGAGAGGCTCTAGGTAATATAGGCTAAAAGTTACTGGGTCTTTCATGAGTGAAACTGTGAAAGAGATATTAGTTCATTTATCCTTTTAATTTTATAGGATTTGAGTAATCAGCTGTCTTTCATAGTTCTGATAAGTTGCTTGTTTTAAAGTTATTTTATTGGATATTTTTGTACATAGAGAGGTACAAAACTACAAACCCATCAAGTAGTTAGTTTTCATGGTTTTAGAAATAGACTTTGCTGGTTTTCTGTGGAGCTATTTTGAGTTTGGAGACTCAATTTCTAATACTGGGTAAGTGCTTCGCTTGGCTTTCTTGCATATGGTATTAATTAAAACAAAAGTTGGAACAGTAGTAGTCATACTGCTTCCAAGGAAGAGCAAATTAAAATGCGGATTACAACGTATGAACGCTAGTTCGAGAAGGTTTTGTTAATTGTACATATTCTTGTTTAACATGCTATAATTTTTTTGGCTGTTGAATTAATAATTTGCTTTATACGTCTTGATTGCAACTAGCTTACTCTGTTCCTAACATAATAATCATATGCTATTGCAGGAGGAAACTTTCATTTTATGCATCTGTCACAAAGATTATTCCAGATCTAGCGAGTCCATCGAAAATCTCTGGGCGTATCCTTTTTTCCCCTTTTAATAACAAAATACATCTTGAATATTTTTATTGCATACTTTCTGCATATTCCTCTCCTGGTGTTTTCTGTACTCAACACAGTTTTCTGCCTCTGTGTGTGTGTGTGTGTGCGCGCGCGGGCGCATGCTATCATGTATCTTATATTTTAGCAAATTTGTTACACCTTGATCTGGTTCCAGATATCGTAGATCGTGAAAAAAAGACAGTGGAGAAGTTTGAATTTGATCCACTGCAGGAAGATGCCTTTGACATATGCAACAAGACATGGAAGATGATAAACCTATGACTATTCATGTGACTGTGTGTTATATCACCTATATGTATGATTGTACCATTTTGCATTTTCAAAATTTGTTTTTCTTGTAGTGGGACAGTGGGACCAGCTTCTCTGTATATTGTTCTTGTAGTGGGACTGGCTTTACTAGTATGGATCTTATGCTGTATTTAATATATGCCTTAAAAAGGAGATTATTGATTAAGAGTTTCTTTTCAGGCTGCGATTTCATCATTAGCAATTTGATGTCGTTGACATGGAGGTTTGTTATCAAGGATTCAAGATTGGATGTAAACTGCTATTCTGTTAATTTTCTGTTCTTAGCCATTCTATAATGAAGCCAATTAATAGAACTTTTGATTAAAAATTTGCAATAGAATTCACAATCGTGCGCCTTTTCTGCACTCATACATTAGTTGATACTTCAAATCAGCAAGCTAACATATGGGATGTGTCACAAGCTAAGCTCACTACTAGGCCAGGCCTTAATGCCTTTTGCCTTGAAACTTAGTGCTTCATTTTGGCTTATCAGTTGAACACTTCTCTATTCTGCTGAAGAATTTCAGTTGGCATAAATGAGGTCAAGTTCTGCTGGCCTCCTACATAGCTCACCTGTTGAGATGTATCCATTGCCTTGTCACCAAACGAGCTGATCATGAACTCTGCCGTACTACAAGCTGCAGGAATTGACGTGCCTCTGTATGCTTTGCAGATGTATGCGATGAAATTTTGGTAGTCCTGCAACCACCCACATTAGATTACACATACTTGAGAGCTAGCGAGAAAGGGCATGCTAGAAAGAAAGGGAGAGAATTACACCTCACGGAGTGGCTGATTGTTGACAAGCACCCATGGCACGTACTCGTGGGGTGGGATTAGCTGACTAGTTTCATATGCATACTGTACTTCAAGCTGCAGAATCATTCAACATGCTAAATATTAGATTTTTGACAATTTATACCAATCAAACAGGAAGGAACTGTCGAGCTGAGTAACTAACCACTCGACCATTTCCTTGATTGTAGCAGTCGAAGATGGGCTTGGAATCAAGTGATACTTTATTGAAGCAACTTTGCCACTCCGCTTCTCTTTGCTGATAAGCTAGACTTTCTATGCATTGGATCAAGAAGTAGTGCTTGTTCTGCCACAGATGCAAATTTAATCATGTCATTATCTTGCTAATAAATTTTTCTTCCTACTCTTGACAGTTTATTTAATGAATTCTGCCTCCATCCTTTATATCATTGCAGTTCTAGTTTTGCACAATCTTGGAACCTTACTTCCACTTGATCTCTGACCTTAACTCTACGGAAACAATGACAACCAATATCTTGGCTCATGCAGTCTATGGAAAAACAAACACATGCCTTTTATGTCAGTGATTTCAACACTTGGACGGTGCAAATAGTGTGCGAGTGAGAATGCACTTCCCCGTTTAAACTTAATAGTTACATAGACTATTTTGAGACCTCTTGAAATACTTGCCATAGATTTACAGAATTGAAATTACAAACCCTTTTTATTTAATTTTATTTATTTTTTGTTTATTAATTATTTATAAGAGTAACAGAGGTCTTACAACATCAGGATAAGCATCAATGGTACAAGCTTCAACAGCATTCAGCAAACACTCTCCTGATCCATGCTGCAAAAAAGAAAAAAAAAATTATGCACAAATCCATAATAATGAATGTATGTCTTTTTTTACTATGATCTATTGATTCTATACGCGCATATGCCTAAATGAGGCTCGTTGAGTAGTTCCCCTACCTAGGCCCTCACAAGGATCGGAAGGTGTCATAACATGAATTTTCGATACGTAATACAACATAAACATCAAAACATACTCGTACCTGACATTGGAAATAGCCAGAAGGCTCAACAGCAGCATTACCCCAAGGAACCAACCTAAGATTGACTATGGAAATGAGGCCATTAGAGAAGAGTTTTACCAAATCATGGGCAATAAAGTACGAACAATACGGGCAAAGTGTCTCGTAATACAAAGTTAAATCAACCTTCTGATCATTAACTTCAGAAAATTGAGCATAACATGAACAAGAGTTATACTGAAAGAAAAATACGTGAAGAAGAAGAAATAAAAGAAATGTTTGATGATGATACACATGAAAAGCCATTGAATAACTCTTATTGAGTGTAAATGAAGCTAGCTAGTTTTAAGGGTAGCTTTGAGTATGACATTAATAAAACAGGGTTTTTAGGGAAGTAAAGAAGTAAAGAGCATAGATATGATATGAAGAAAAGAACAAAGTGTAACAAAAGAAGAAAGGGTGCTTTAAATAGACATGATGTATGTATTGATGTATAGTTCTGTAGATATCAGATTACTTACTAATGTTACTATCTTTATTTCATTTCAAGTTTTTTTTTATTTAAAAGGCATTTGTAAAGGAGACTTCATTCATCAGTTTTGCAGTTTTGACTGTATGAAAGTAGGGGTAGATGTAAATATTTATCCATACAAGATGTGTAAACTAACTAGTCTGAATTTTTGGATTCTGGAGTTGGTGTCACACATTGAAGTGTCATTAATTGATAACGTTTGAATGTCGTAGTCGGTCTTGACTCCTACGCATATTGTACTCCGTAATGAAATACGAGTATAATTTTGGTCTAAAATGAAGTGTGTATCAAGTATTCGTTGGATATAGTACACATCCACATCTATTAGAGGGTTACGACTTACGAGTTAAATTACTTCGTGTAGTATTACTTACAACTTGAGGAGAAAATTAGTTGTGCTTGAGGTAAATTATCATCAATTTAACACTAATTTAGTTAGTGTAAAAAAAAATTGTCAAGTAATAGTGTGAAATAAACTTTCAAAATATATTAGTTTAAAATAGAGTCAATTAGCTAAATATTTGCTACATATTTTAAATGTGCGGATCACAAAGAGAGTAATTTTTTCTTTTTTGAATAGACATAGATAATATTTTATATACAAATTTCAAGGACACATAGGTATTGTCTTTCATCCAACTATTGTGTAGAAGTATTGTGTAGAACGGACTCACGTGAGTCTGGTCATACAAACATATACAAGTATTTTTTATTCATTTAGTTTTATTTTCTTAGGGAAAAAATTTCTTAATTGTCAGAAATTAATTAATAATAGTCAGATTTTAGATTATAAATATCATATATTACATTATAAGTGTCAGAAATTAGATAATAATGGTCATATATTAGATTATACTTATTAGGTATTAGATTATAATTGTCAAATCTTAGGTCTTAATTGTCAGAAATTAGATTATAATGATCAGATATTAGATTATAATTGTCAAATAATAGGTTATATATATCAAATATTACACAATGGCGTCTCTGCCTCACCTTGGCATCATTTCCATGGTTATTTTCACCTCACTTTTAGTTGTCCTCCCTGCCGCCATTGATACTCAGTTATCAACATCAGTCTTCATATTGTCTTCATCTTCAACCTCACCTTCACCTTCCTCGACCGCCTCTCCTCCGCTGCCATTTCTGTACTCCTCCTTCGAAGCTCTGTGTGTGCCTGAGTTTCTCTATCATCTATACTCCATCACCAAAATCCTCGGCGAACTCGGCTTCGCTGACTTGCTATGGTGTCACACTTGCTCTCTTTGTCCTCCGCCTCGCACTCACCATGGCTCAGGGATGGGTGGGGGAGGGTCGTCGGCACCAGGGAATGGGAGGGAGAAGGTCGTCGGCCGCTGGAAGGGGCTGGCAGTGACAGTGGGTAAGGGATGAGAGTATGCATTATAAACCGAACTCACGTGAAACGGACTCACACAAAACCTTCTCTTCATCCAATTTATCAAAAGAGAGTTTTAAAATATGTATCTAGCCCCATGAATAAATTCCTTTTTTACACAATTTTAAAACACAAACTATTGGGTAAGTCAAGCCTGACCAAATAGTTTGTGCGGCGGAGGAGATGACGATGACGATAAAGACGAAGATGACGATGATGGGTGGATCTCCTTCTCTTCCTATAGGCAACGATGACGATGATGACATCAATTGCGAAGGAGAGAAGCGACGTCATTCATGGCGGAAGAGAGAGAAAGTTTAATTCTCGGATTTTTTGAAAAATGCCCAAAAAATTGAATTGGGGCTTTCTTATGTGATGTTTAATTGTTGAAATTGTTTGTCCCATATGACTGTATCTTGAATTGTAAGCATTTTGATGACAAATGCATGTATTTTGGTTGAGAAATGAGTAAGTTATGTTATACTCATGACCTTTATTAGTATAATGGAGGTTCCACCATTGTTATACATATCATCAAACAAGTTATACATATCCTCAAACAAGTTATATATATCCTCCAATCATTTATACATATCATCTAGTGGCTTGATGATATCCTCTATTAGTTATATGATATTATGGCTGGATGATATCCTTATTGGCTATATGATATCATTTATGATTGTCTATGATATTCTTTATTGGCCAAATGATATTCTCTATTGGTTGGGTGATATCCTCTTTTGGCTATATGATATCATGGCTGGATGATATCCTATACTGGCTATGTGATATCATTTATGATTGTGTCTATAATATCCTTTATTGGCTGGATGATATCCTCTATTGGCTATATGGTATCATGGGTGGATGATATCCTCTATTGGCTATATGATATTATCCAGTCATAATATTTTATAGTCAATAGAGGATATTATCCAGTCAGTACAAGATATCATCCAGCCAGTAGAGGATATCATTCAGCCAATATAAAATATCAAAAGTCTGTTTCGTCAGTTCGGACTGACGCAATATCTTCCCCTTTTAAAATTACTTGTAAATAAAGCTGCAATTATCCATATAGTTGGTTATATTTGTTACACAGTCACTACTTATAAATTAAGGAAAATTCACCTATATCTATCTATCTATCTATCTATTACTTGTATATAATTACAAGTTACTATGCATAACTTGTAACTTTAGAAGAAAATTAGTTGCACAGTGATTAATCTAGGGAGCCCCAGTTTATCTCATTGATAAACATGTTTCGTTTATTATCGGGAAGAATTATACGGAGTAATATCATAGGTAAAATTGCTACATGAGATAGCTGTTTTACCTTAAAATGGTTTCTTTAAAACGATATTTTCCATACATGGTATAAAATTATGTAGTTACTTAAGACATTTATAAACATCAATTATTATTTTTTTTTTTGAAAACTGATAAACAATAATTAATTAACTTTAATTTTCTATAAATGAATTTCATCAAAACATAAGGTAGTCAAGGTTAGAAAACATAAATTGACCAAAACAAGCGTACCCAAGCCCAATAAGATAAATATCCAGGGACTGAATTGGCTCTATCGCATCGGTTCGAATCCTACCATCAACGACATTTGTCTAATTTCCGAATTTCCAAGTGTAACTTTTCCCGCACGCTGCAACCTCTCAACATACAGTAAATTTTTTTTTCTCACACAAAACTTGTTCTGCAATAAAAACACCACAAATAAATTTACAGCACTAACCGTCTCCCATTTCAACCTCTCCATCCATAAATACCTAAACCACAGGTCCAGTCCAAACCTCAAACCCTCACTCCATTACCATTACTATACTATAAATATTTTAAACACAAAAAATATATCCCTAACCCAAGCAAACAAAACCAAACCCACCACCTCTTTCTCTCTCTTGGCTCCTTATTCTCTCTCCTCCATCTTCCACCTCCTCATCGCGCAGTCGGTACTTTCTCTCTCCTCTCTCACTTGCTTCTTTTTCAAGCTATTCTTCCATTAATTTTTCCACTTCTACGATTTTCGTCATTGTTGATTTTCGAATTCTTCATTTGATTCTTTGCTTTTCGTTGATTTTTCATGTTTTTTAAGCTTAATCGTCATTTTTCTTGAATTTCTCATTTCATTTTTTTTTTGTTGATTTTTGATTTTTTTTTTTAGCTCAATCGTCATTTTATGCTAGAATTTCTCAATCGATTTTATTATTTGTTGTTTATTTAGCTTAATCGTCAGTTCATTTTAGAATTTCTCAATTAATTTTTTGTTTGTTGTTTTTTAGCTCAATCGTCATTTTACTTTGAATTTTATCATTAGATTTTATTTTTTGCTAGTTAGTTTTGATGTTGTTTAACTAAATCGTCATCTTATTTTAGAATTTTCATCTGATTTTATTTTATGTTTGATTTGTTTAGCTAAATCGTCATTTTAATTCATAATTTTTCGATTGAATTTTTAAAAATTAATCAATTATTTTTGTTGATTTTTAACGTAATCGTCAATCGATTTTTGTTGTTCGATTATAATTTCGATAAAATTTTCTGACGTCTGATTATTGTTCAAATGTCAAAAAAATGGTGCAGAGAAGTTGAAAGCACTATATGCTTCCAGTTAAGAGAGCGGTGGCAGGAGAGGCTGACGACGAAGTTGTGGAGGTCACCGCCTTCAACGTTGCTCTCAAGAAGCCTTGTTTGATCTCTACTGCTACTGTTGCTTCTTCTTCTAATTCGTCTTCTGTTGATTTAACGGCGTCTGCCAACGGTCACAGCAAAGGATCGGAGAACGGTGAATCTGAGCGTTCCAATATGGGTTTCGGTGACGGAAATGGAAAAGGAACTAATAACAACAACAGCAATCCAAATGACATCGACGAGGACTTGCACAGTCGTCAGCTCGCCGTCTATGGCCGTGAGACGATGCGTCGTCTTTTCGCCTCTAATATCCTAGTTTCTGGTTTGCAAGGCCTCGGTGCTGAAATTGGTATACTTATTGTTTCTCTTTCTCTTCTGCTCTATCTACTGTAATTTTTTTTTTTAATTTAATTCATTTTATGACTTTTTTTTTTTTTTTTTTTTTTTTTTTCCATATATTGTTATTTGTATTATGTTATACATGCAAATATGCGATAATTTTAGGTTACTTGATTCATTTTAAAGATGGATAATCGTATTGTTTGAAAAGGGAAAGGGAAGGGTGTTTCACTGTTTCTTACTTTTATATGATTATACTATTCAAAGATAAATGTAAAGATAAGTAGAATTTAAAATAATAGCAAAGGAAAGATCAATGATCATTGTGAATATAGTTGCCTTATTTACCAGTGTTTCGAAGTGACCAGAACTTTGACTTATCTCATTTTGAATTGAGCATTTGGAGGTTGGTTTTTATGTGATTTAAATCTACAAGTGGTTTAAGAAGTTTTGGATTGGTACTTTGGTAGTAAATTTGAGTAAAATAATCTGCATGAATAGGCAAATTTTAGCAATGCCTTGAAATGTCTGTATGTGTGTTTAGAGTTCAACTAAATTGCGTTTGCAATATGTTGATATGACGATATATTGTGATTTAACATTTTATCTAATGTTGATATAATGATATGGTGTTTGCAATATGTGTTTTTGAGTAGCTAAAAACACAAACTGCATGGTTTTATTAGATTTGCACTTAAGTGATTGAATATTTGAAGTAGTGAAAAATAGTAGTGTTTTGTATTTTGTCTATAGTTGATGGAGTTGAGTGAGAGGTACATATGTTCATAAGTGGAGGTAATTTGAGTCCATTAGTAAATGAGTCTAATTTTCTCTCTCCACATCACATGAGTCTCTATCTTTATTCCTCTCTATCTCTGTCCTCTTCTTAAAATCCGTGTTCCATCCCCGTGTTGCATTATTTGGGGAACAGAGGAAGTACTAATTATCCAGTTTTTTTTTTTTTAGATAAGATACTAGTGTTGGTGCATGAATTATTCTTGCATGTATCATTGTCTAAAAGCTGAGCATCATTCATCATTTGTGATACTATATGCTATATAATTACGTAATAATGCTGTGAACATGGGTCTTGCAGCAAAGAATCTTATCCTTGCTGGTGTTAAGTCTGTGACATTGCATGATGAAGGAGTTGTGGAGTTGTGGGATCTGTCCAGCAATTTTATATTTTCAGAGGAAGATGTGGGAAAGAATCGTGCCCTTGTTTCTGTTCAGAAGTTGCAAGAACTGAATAATGCTGTGGTTGTTTCTACGTTAACCAATGAAATAACGAAGGAAAAGCTTTCTGAATTTCAGGTAAAATAGCTGACAGATTGAAATCGCCTACTTCATATTTATATCCATACAGCCTGACACTTAATTGCTGCATTATTAGTGTAGGGGTCTGCCCATTCATCATGTTTTAGATGATTAGAACTTTAGATTTTGCATGCGCCTTGTTTGTGTGCTATTTGCAGTACATTACTGTTTGGCTTGCAAATACTTTTAAAGCCATTTCATCATTAATGAGGGTCTGATTGAGCTGATTAGCATGGTTTGTAAGCACTCTGTACAATTCAATGCTTATTTAATTTTGTTAGTTCTTGATTATATTACTCCTGCAAAGGGTACTGTAGTACAGTATGACTAATAAGAATCTTAAGATTAAGGAGTGTGATATTGGTAAACCTCATTATGGATTTTCATTCAGGAAATTTAATTTTTGACCGCTCCAACTCTTGACATTTCTGATTTACTTGAGAAAAGGCGTAGCTGTATAAATCTCTTGTTGGAAAACATTGGTTAGGCAATTGATAATTTTGATGTAACATCTGAGAGGGTGGGTGTAGCTACCCTAGTTTTGGTATTGATAAAAGACTCCAAATGTGTGTTGATGTATCATTGAAGTGTTTTTGTTGGCAAGCAGATTTTCTTCCTCGCCAAACATGAACTTATTTTGGCATGAGCCATTGAGCCTTGAGAGATGAGAATGTTATTTGTGGAACAGTAGGTAAATATGGTTATGACAGTAAAGCAATTGGGTTTTACACTATATAGGATGGAATGCCATTTCCTAACGAATCATGATTTGCCAGAGCCACTTATTTGTCCACGACCTGAAAGTACATCATAATAACTGTGGGGGAAGGGTATTGTTAAGTTCTTTACAATTCTAGCAGAGTTTTTTTTTTCTCCTTCCTTGGGGTGCTAAGTGCACCATATTTGAAGTTTCATTGGTAGTATAGGCATTTGTTGCAAATTTATCACTACTATTAATCTCCAATTAAAAATTTTCCAAATTCTGTTTCTTCCAAAGTGTTTCTGTTTATCTATTGTAATTGCTATTTTTATTGTATAACAGTTGAACAGGTGTTACAAACTTACAACTCTGATGACAAAGTTCAATAAGTTGGCTTTCAATAAAATAAAAAGCAACATCTTGTAGATAGATTTTCTGTCTGTCCATCATGGCTAGATGACAGGGAATTATCAGGATTAAACTTACAATGCAACACCCACATGAAGTTGAAATCCTTGAAAATATAAACAACCTTAACTGTCAGTCTGCAAATTGATATGGCTATGTGATTCAAATAGTGCTTTAAAGCAATTTATTTCATTGAATATATGGATTGCCTATCTTCATGAATGCCCTTAAATCCTACACATAAGGTTGCCTTGTAAATTGTAATTTCTCTTATATTATTCATCCTTTTTGTCGCTCTTAGTTATTTTACTTTTCTGATATGATTTACAAGCATAAATATGCCTCTCATTACACAAATGGGTTTTTCCAAACATACCTTACATAATTTTTTTACCAATGCTATGTGTATCTATAAATAATTCTTCAATGTATTATTTAAAGCAAATGCAAGTTTTGGTTTTGGCCTTTTGGCTCTAATGTTATACTTAGGGTAGATGAGCTTGACATTGGGGCTAATCGTACTTTTGTTTCTGTTGGATGACTTGAACATTTGGTTTTCTGCTGCAGTTGATGTTACTGATGAGGTTGATGGTGATGCTGAAAATTTTGTCAGTTGCTTGTAGTTGTTGAACCGTCCCTTCTCTGATGTATACCCATTAGCTTTTCCTGGTTAAGCCTTGCTTCTACTAGCGCTACATTGCCTTCCTTCAAATATGGGTTTTGCATAGATAGATAACTGATTTGATGTTTTTGTGACAGATTGAATATTGACTAGTGATTTAAGTTTTTCTATTTAATATGTTAGTTTTGAAAACACAGCCAAGTTATTATAGAAATTGGTTTTGGGTAGGAAAAAACCAAGCAATGCTGGTGCAGACTTGCTTGAATCAGTGCACTAGTGCAGCACACAATTTTGTGCAAAAACAAAATTATCATCCTAGCAGTACTATATCTATGCAAAAGGATTACTAATACTGACTGACTGTATGTAGACTGATATGAATTAGCGTTGTATTGCAGAAAATGTATGGAAATCTAGTTAGTCTACTAGAAATTTTACTAATAGCTGCAAAAGAATTATTGACCGAGTGAGATATGTAGACTGAGAAATTAGTGTGTGTTGCAGATGATGTATGGAAATCTAGTTTTTTTAATTAGAAATTTTACTAATAGCTGTAAGAGAATTACTGACTGATTGGCCTTATGTAAATTGAGATGAATTTGTGAGAGTTGCAGATGAAGTCAACATCATCGATGTTGAGGGGCTGGTTTCTTATAATTGATTTATTATGCAAAGTTTGTAGATGGCATTTACTTCTTTCCCTCCAAAATACTGGTGCTTGAATAGTTTGCAATGCCAGAAATGCTCTTTTGTTGTGAATACTGGCTGTCCTGTTAGCTTCTTTATGGATGCTTTATTGAGTGTTTAGCTCCTGTTATGCATAATTATCATATCCAATTCCTTTGTATTATATCTTATTCCTCTGTGTATATATTGCAGGCTGTTGTGTTTACAAATATCAGTCTAGATAAAGCAGTTGAATTTGATGAGTATTGCCACAACCATCAGCCTCCTATTGCTTTCATCAAGTCAGAAGTATGTGGCCTCTTTGGCAGTGTCTTCTGTGACTTTGGACCTGAGTTTACTGTAGTTGATGTGGATGGAAATGATCCACACACCGGTATTATCGCATCTATCAGTAATGACAATCCTGCTCTGATTTCATGTGTGGACGATGAGAGGCTTGAATTTCAGGATGGGGATCTGGTTACGTTCTCAGAAGTCTATGGGATGACAGAATTAAATGATGGAAAGCCTAGGAAAATCAAGAATGCTAGGCCCTACTCATTCACTCTTGATGAAGATACCACAGGTTTTAGCCCATATGAGAAAGGCGGTATTGTGACGCAGGTGAAGCAGCCAAAGGTGTTGAATTTCAAACCACTCCGTGAAGCTCTTAAGGATCCCGGCGATTTCCTACTTAGCGATTTCTCAAAGTTTGATCGCCCACCGCTTCTTCATCTGGCGTTTCAAGGATTAGATAAGTTCATATCAGCATTTGGTCGGTTTCCTGTTGCTGGATCCGAGGAGGATGCTCACAAGCTTATATCTTTTGTTAAAGAAATTAATGTTAGTTTAACTGATGGTAAGCTTGATGATATCAATGAAGACTTGCTTAGGCAGTTCGCTTTCGGTTCAAAGGCTGTTTTGAATCCTATGGCTGCAATGTTTGGCGGCATTGTTGGGCAAGAAGTTATAAAAGCATGCTCTGGGAAGTTCCATCCACTCTTCCAAGTTTGTTTCTTCATTTCACCTGAATTGCTGCTCATGAACAAATATGAGATCATGTATGTATCTACTGTGACTAAATGGGACCTTATCCAAAAAATTACGAAGTTTTCGTTGTACTCTATGCTTTGTTCCTCGCATAACAATTTAATTACAATTTTCCGTTTTGCTTTCTTTATTTCTGTGCCCTCATCTCCACCCTCTCTTCTTGTGGCATGGTTTTCTGTTTCAGTGTTACTTTACCTAAATTTCCTACATATCGCATTAATGATCAAATCGACCTTTCCATTTTAAAATGGAATCAGTCAGATGCATGTTTAAATCTTGGAAGTTTTTGTACAAGTAGCCCTCCAAATTTGCTATTGTGAAACAAGAAAAATCACGTTGAGTTGCATGTGTTTAGTGTTGATGTTTAAATTATAGGCATCCCCGTCCTACCCTCCGATCACACACAAAATAAGTAAAATAGTTGGTTTTAATCTTTCTGCCACCTGGCCATGCATCTCTTCCTCAAAAATCTCTCTCTCCCCCCCCCCCCCCCCCCCCAAACAAAAAAAAAAAAAAAAAAAAAAAAGTTAAAGTTAAATCAAATCTCCCAAAATTGCTTGACTGGTTGGGTCTAACCTTTCTGCCACCTTGCCATGCATCTCTCTCTCTCACCAAACTCCAAATTTTCCGACCATTTCCAACGTATTGTTTTCTCTCTTCTTGGAAATCGCTGAATAGTTGTACCCATATCAATATTTTCCAGCATACCTTTCATTTGGATATTAATGCATTTATGTTTGCATTGTGCTTGTTTGCAGTTTTTCTACTTTGACTCTGTAGAATCTCTTCCCACTGAACCACTGGATCCAAGGGATCTGAAGCCCTTGAACAGTCGATATGATGCCCAAATTTCTGTTTTTGGAGCCAAGCTCCAGAAAAAGCTTGAGGATGTAAAAGTGTTTGTTGTTGGCTCTGGTGCTCTGGGTTGCGAGTTCCTGAAAAATCTGGCTTTAATGGGGGTGTCTTGTGGAAGCCAAGGGAAACTAACAATAACAGATGATGATGTTATAGAAAAGAGTAACCTCAGCAGACAATTTCTTTTCCGTGATTGGAACATTGGGCAGTCAAAATCCACAGTTGCTGCAACAGCAGCTGCTGCTATGAATCCACATCTTCGTATCGAAGCTCTTCAAAATCGTGCAAGCCCTGAGACAGAGAATGTCTTCGATGACAATTTTTGGGAAAATCTGAATGTGGTTATCAATGCTCTGGACAATGTCAATGCTAGGCTTTATGTTGATCAAAGGTGTGTGTATTTCCAGAAACCACTTCTCGAGTCAGGGACCCTTGGTGCCAGGTGCAATACACAGATGGTTATACCTCATCTGACAGAAAACTATGGTGCTTCTCGTGACCCACCTGAGAGACAGGCACCTATGTGTACTGTCCATTCTTTCCCCCACAACATTGACCATTGCTTGACTTGGGCACGCTCCGAGTTTGAAGGATTGCTTGAGAAGACACCTGCTGAAGTAAATGCCTTCCTGAATAACCCTGATGAATATGCATCTGCCATGAGGAAATCTGGTGATGCTCAGGCTAGGGAGACCCTAGAACGTGTGATTGAATGCCTTGACAAAGAGAAATGTGAAGACTTCCAGGACTGCATTACCTGGGCACGTTTGAGGTACTAGGGCTTGGCTCATTAGTGCTCTTTTACATTGTTGATATGTTGTCTCTCTAATGAATTAACATTCATGTATGCTATGTGTTATAGGTTTGAAGACTACTTCTCGGACCGCGTGAAGCAGTTGACATTTACATTCCCTGAAGATGCTGTAACCAGTACAGGTGCCCCATTCTGGTCTGCTCCCAAACGTTTTCCACGTCCTTTGCAGTTCTCCGTGGAGGATGCAGGCCACCTCAACTTTGTGGTGGCGGCATCTGTATTGCGTGCAGAGACTTTTGGTATCCCAATACCTGACTGGATCAGATCTACCCAAAAACTAGCAGATGCTGTCAGTAAAGTGATTGTTCCTGATTTTGAGCCAAAGAAGGATGCGAAGATTGTTACGGATGAGAAAGCTACAAGCCTTTCTAATGCTTCAATAGATGATGCTGAGGTGATTGAACAATTGGTCGCTAGGTTAGAGAACTGCAGGGGCCAGCTCTCTTCTAGTTTCAGGATGAACCCAGTGCAGTTTGAGAAGGTAAGCATCATTTATTACTACTGGCCATAGACATGCATAATATTTCTATTTCATACCTGTATAATTGTTTCTAGATGTTGAATCCATTACCATATTGTTGTCTTGAATTCACCAAAGTAGATCTAATAAGAAATGAGAATCAATTTGGCCCATTAGATATTTAGATCTTCATAATTACATGATCACGATGTTCATTAATGTCAGTTTCTTGATTTTGCAGCAACTTTGTTTCATGAGCTTTTTTATCCTCTACTATTAAATCAAATGAAGAACTCCTTATATATCAATTTACAGCAATAAGATTTAAGAAGTTTGTTCTCAATGTTTTCTTTTCATTACAAAACTAATTGATTTGGGTTACAGAAGTTCATCATTGGAGTTTGATTTTGTATTAATACAATTTACTTCTATGATCAATTGTTTTACTTTAGACTGTACTTCTATGGTCTATTGGTTTACTTTAGACAGAGGTAGTTGCTTCTTGATTCTTAATATAAAGGGTTAGAATTAAATTGCATAATTGAATTGTGGGGCTTAATTTTCCTTTCACTTTTAAAATACAAGTAGTTAGTCTTTCTCTCTTTATTTTATTTTTTTTAGTTTGCTATTATTATTACTTTTTTTTCCTTACGTGAAAACAAAGAACCTAAGTTTATCACCTTAATTTGGGTTTGGCATTGAATTTATTCTGACATTAATCTTAGTCTAGTTGACTATTTTTTCCCCCTGTTCTTCGCTGTAAACTTTGTTTTCTTTTTGGGCTAAGGTACATGTTAATGAGTAAAATTGTAGTGCAAGTGTTCATCTCTAATAATTACCAGTAGTGAATATCTGTTTGTACGAAGTTCTGAGAAGCTTCAAGATTACGGTGAGATAATATGCCAATGATGGAAAATTTGTTTATCGTTCCACACCAATTTTTGTCAATGCTTTATAAGTTATATGGCTTATATCAACCTTCTATTAGCTCTAGACTCTTTAGTCTTGTACTCTGCATTTTTTGAGGTTATTAATTCCCTGTATAAATATACTTTAGTTATGTATGTACTGAAAAGCTTACAAAACATTGGCAGGATGATGATACCAATTATCACATGGATATGATTGCTGGACTTGCTAACATGAGGGCAAGAAACTATGGTATTCCTGAGGTTGACAAGCTCAAGGCAAAGTTCATTGCTGGTAGGATTATCCCTGCTATTGCAACATCCACGGCCATGGCTACAGGTCTTGTCTGTCTGGAGCTCTACAAAGCCTTGGATGGAGGTCACAAAGTGGAGGACTACCGCAATACTTTTGCCAACCTCGCACTCCCTCTATTCTCAATGGCTGAACCGGTCCCACCAAAAGTGATCAAGCACCAGGACATGAGCTGGACAGTCTGGGACCGTTGGATTCTGAGGGATAATCCGACATTGAGACAGCTCCTTGACTGGCTTCAGAACAAGGGGCTTAGTGCTTACAGTGTATCCTATGGCAGTTGCTTGCTGTACAATAGTATGTTCCCGAGGCATAAAGATAGAATGGACAAGAAGATGGTTGATCTTGCCAGGGAGGTCGCCAAGGCTGAGCTACCTTTGAACCGTAAGCATTTTGATGTGGTGGTTGCTTGTGAAGATGAAGAAGACAACGATGTTGATATTCCCCAGGTCTCGATATATTTCGAGTAGTTCTCATATATGTTTTTTTTTCATGGCTGGTATGGGAAGTAGGATGTGGAACTTTTAACAGTACACTAGTATATCTGCAATGCTGAGAGGTTGTTGGAAGGCTTAGTTCTTGGTGATAAACAAAAAAAATGGTGCTGGAAATTATGATCTCTAGTCTTTAGACATTTTTTATGGTTTGATTCGGCTAATCTTTCTATTTTAACCTTGCCGACAAGTTTATCTTGTTGATCTTCGGAAGGCATTTACCCTTCTGTCTAGACTTTTATGATAGGTATTGAAAAATTCATCCAGGTTGAGATAATGTTGAAGATGGAAGAGCAGAATTCAGCCCTTTGATGTCATAGACATAATGGCCTTATTTGGCTATTAGCAAGGATATGGTCGATGGCCTTCTTGCTTGGCCTTTTTCTTTTGATGCCAATTGAAAGATTTAAGGTTAGGATAGATCAAGAGCACTTGAAAGAATAGTATTAAATCATAAACTGAAAGATTAGTACGCCTAATTAGGCTGAATAGATTAGCAGAATTTTGGAAGAATGCTGCTGTAATGCCTGTAATAGAGAAATCACAAGTTGCCGATGAAAGTAGTAACATGACAAAGGTCATCCGCAATTAGATTTCAAAAGTTTTAAGAACAATGATTTTTTCTCCTAAATAAATTTTGCTTATTACTGTTGTTAATTTGTTACTTATGGCTAGTTGAGTGTAAGGTGTGAGGATGGTTTACTATAGTGATTTTTTATTTTTTAGAGTAAAGATGAAATACCCTATTGAACCGACTCCTTTCACAGGTGAAGTCAGTCTAGCTCTACAGGTCAAAGATTAAAAGTAGAGGACTAGAGGGGGGAGGAAAAGGAATCTCATTATTCCTAAGCAATTGTAGTTGGTGGGGTTCGAACTTATGACCTCAAAGTCACAAGGTGAGTTTCCCACCAACTCTAACTCCTACATTCTCATAAATTAAGCCGGTTCAGCTCTGCAGGTCAAAGCTTGAAAAGAGCATTGTAAGTTTGTAACGAACATTAATATGAGCAATCAGAAAAGATGGAGATGGAGATGAAATAAAATCATGTTTGATTCTAGATGGGAGAAAAACAAAACAAAATATTGATGAAGGAGAAACTGAAAGAATGATTTTTTGTTTTTGCTTTTTCTTAAAAAAAATTCATTACTTTTTAAAAAAACTAAAAAGTCAACCTAAATTCCAAATCAACAGTTTATATAAATTAAAATAAATAAAGGGATAAAATTTGATATATTACAATAACTACAATTTTATTGTTACTCTCCACTAATTTTAATACTACCTCCGTTACAGGTTATGTGCAACGATTTGACATAAAGCAGAGGGGAAAAATGTCTAATCGTTGCACATAACCTGTAACAGAGGTAGTAACACTTTTCACTACTGTCAAAAAAAAAAAAAAAACACTTTTCACAGTACATTCTACAGTACACAAATTTTATTTTCATTGAACATTTTAAGATAAATGTGATGCCCACAGATCAAATCTCCGTTTGCTTGGTTTTTTCAGTAGTCTGCTTCCATTCTAGGTAATTACTTTGCTTTCTCCTCAATTCATGTCCTTTTTCAGTCCTTTTTTTCTTTGTTTAGTTCACTGTTGTTTTTAGCTCTTGTTTTCCTTCTCTGCTGAAGTTTGATGTTTTTTTTAATTATGTCTTTTTGTTCTTATTTTCTTTTTACTTTTTTAGGCTGTGTTACTTGTTATTACCTTGTTTTTTTGTTGGGTTTATTTTAGAGTTTTGATTTTAATGGTTTAGAGGTTCTTCAAGTTGTTTTCAGTTTTGTGTTTAATGGTTTAGAGTTTTGGGTTTTCCTTTGGATTTTCGTAGCTGGTGAGTTGGTAAGTTATGTGAGGTTTCCTTTCCCTAGGTTGTTGGTTGTTCTTGTGTAGGTTTTCTACCCTTAGTTTGGCTTTAGGGTCTTATTATGGATTTATTTCCTGCCTTCATTTCTTTTTATCATCCGGATGATTTTAATGATGATAATATTATCCATCTTCTTTCCTCTATGGATAATCCAAGTGATGTTGTAGTTTGTTCCTCGGAGGTCAAGGAGCAAGGGAACTCCTTCTTCAAGGTTGGCAAGTTTAAACTTGCCTTTTCTAAGTATGAGTGGGCTAGTAAATTGTTGTGTTTTACTATGCCGTGTTCTTCGGAAGCTTTTACATCGTTTCGATCTTTGGCTTTTGCTTTGCATCTCAATCTTGCGGCTTGTGCTTTGAAGCTTCTTGATTATTCTGCTGTTGTGCGATATAGTTCTTTTGTGTTACAGTTTGACTCCTATCATATTAAGGCTCTTTATAGGAGGGCTTCTGCATATCAAGAATTGGGCAAGTTTCGTTCCGCTAGAAAGGATTTGGTTAAGGCTGCTAAAAGTGAGCCAAATAATGTAGAAGTGTTATCAAAATTGCACCGTGTTGAGGATTTGTTACAAGATAAATCTTTGGCCGATCAGAAACAGAAGGGTAAGATGGCCCAGCCGCCTGTTACTCAACTTGAGTCGACTCTTCAAGTTCCCTATGACTGTGTAGGTAGTTGTCAGGTCAAAGAGGATAATTGTACTGCGGAAATAGTTGCTCCAATTGCTGACTTTCAAAGTAGTGCTTTAAGTTCAACTGATGTTTTGAAACCAGTTTTATTGCCTAATTCAATTGGTGATGTTAAACATTGTATTCTCTCTCCACCGGTTGCAGTGAGTGCTGATATGGAGTGTGATTTCCAATCAGATTCAGTTAATCAAGACAGGGATTGTAAGGTTTTTCCACTTGTTTCAGTGAGTGCTGATATGGAGTGTGATTTCCAGTCGGACTCGGTTAGTAAAGACAGGGATTGTAAGGTTTCTCCACTGGATTCAGTGAGTGTTGATATGGAGTGTGATTTCCATTCGAACTCGGTTAGTAAAGGCGAGGATTGTAAATTCTCAAATCCTTTTCGTCAAGAAGCTGAAGACTCTCGTACGCATAAGTTTGTTTCTCAACATGGCTCGAGTTCATCCCTTCGGCTTTCTTCTTCAAATTTACAGCAGGTTATGCAAGGCAAGGTCATTCAGTTCTACCATTCTAAGTCGATGTCGTTAATGTCAGTTCGGATTCGTCCAAGTAAACCTTCTATCCAGACAGAGGTCCCCCAAGATGTAACTTCTAGGGAAGCAGAGACCTCTATTTCTACTTCAGTTAAGTTCCTTTGTGGATTGGAGCGACAGGCAGTGCCCACTTCAGAGTTCCAGTCGACTCCCATTTCCCGGTCCATGTGTGTTCCGGTTTTGCAGTCTTATCCGGAGGAGGTGATCACCTCTATCACGATGGAAGTCTCCCACGATGTGTAGCCAAGTGTAGAGGGGTCATCTACCTTACCTACACTAAATGTATCCTGTGATGACAAACGGCAGATGGCGCCCATTCCAGAGTCTCAGCCGGTTCCCATTTTGCAGCAGTCCTTAGGTTCTCCAGTGGAGCTCAACAATTCGGAGTGCATGACTACTGCCCTTTCTAATGTTAATAGTTATGTGGGAGAAATGAGTTCACAGGAGATAGTGGGAAAAGTTTGTGATTTCAGTTTTCAGTTGTCCACTTTGCATTCCAGTGCCAGGTCTTTGGGTAAACTAATTCGCCATCACAATGCTATTTTTCATCCTCGGTTTAGGAGAAAAGGTTCTTCAGTGGATTGCCAGGTGGTTCGTGTTGGTGCAAAGCGTGATCGCGGGCCTAGTGTGGACTTCAAGTTTTCCAACTTAGCTCGAATAAAGTTTGCTCGCAAGCGTCTCTTTGGTGCTCTTGTGTAGTGTAGTTGGTTGTTTTCGCTTTTATTTGTATTTCTTTATTAGTACTCTTTGTCAAAAAAAAAAAAAAAAAAAAAACCTGATTAAAGATTACCAATTTACAAGGTTTTCTTAGTACAAACACAATGATAGACTACAAAATACAATTATTTACCAAAAATTGTCTCAAGTATTGACTTGATTGCTCTAAGCCAATCTAATGCCAGTGATCAAGCTAATCAATCAATCAATCAATCAATCAATCAATCAAAGCCTTAATCCCAAAAGTGGGGTCGGCTAACATGAACCAAATTTGATTATTCCGTGTAGAGTGATCAAGCTAATCAAGCCTAATAAAAACAAAGCGACCACACTGTATAAATACAGCCGCACAGGTTATTCAAACTAATAATTGTTTTAAAACAAAAAAAGAAACCCAAGGTTTACACAAGAAATAAGCCTTCCATCACGGTAACAGCTTCACCACTTATAAATACACTTTGTGATTCTTCATTTACATGTAACATTAAAGTTCCTCCTCTTGAAGATGCCTGCCATACATAGGTGAAAATCACAAATTAATACTACATATATATTTTGACATTGTGATTCGAGTTGTGTAGATATGATGGTGGAGACGTATATGTACAATGCTCATTTTGACTGTGCATACGTCTCCACTATCCAATTATTGATACGAGTAGTATGACTGTGTATGAAAAATAAAAGATGGTGTACGAACCATATAGGCCTTGAGATCAGATTTTCCGAGTTTTTTGCTCCAATAGGGCGCCAAAGCACAATGTATACTTCCACATGCATAATCCTGATCAAAATCCGTTGACTTTTAATATAGTATTTATAAACTATTTACACTTTTTTAATTAAAGCCGTGTTCTCTTCACCCTAATAAATATTAAGACCAAATAGCTTTAATTAGGACTAATCGAGTCCAATCTAGTGTAAGAATAAGGTTATCAACTATCAAATTCAATCAAATCTCTCAAGTCCAAATTCAAATAATGAAGAAAATGCACCCTTATAAATATTAAAGAATCCATTTTTTGTTTCTCTAAAAAAAAAAAAAACGTCCAATACATATTAAATGTTTACATTTAGTGAGTAATGAATGGTGGAAGAGCAATGGGAAAGTAATAAATTAAAGGCTTTAATTTACCTCCATAAATCCAACCCTAGGAGCAAATAGACGTGAAATAAAATCGAAACCAGAAAGAGGAGGAGCAATTGCTGTGATAGCAACTGTTCTACCAGGCCATTTACCAATATCATCCATATTTGGGTCAAAATTTGTAACATCTTTGCTAGACTTTAACTCAACCTGTACATCATAATACATAACCCGCTAATCAAATTAGTTATTAACATACTCATATGTAATTTAATTACGAGCATATTAATTATGAAACGGAGGGAGTACATACTATACCTAACAAAATCAAAGAAAGTTCTACTTACTATAAGATCATTTTCTCCTGATGACATTTTCGCGCAATTTACTGTAGATGGACCATTGAGGGATCTAGGGAAAAACAACATCTCAGGGGATTTAAGTTGCACCACTGGATATAAGGGAAAGTGCAACTGAATTAGAAATTTATGTGGATGAAGTTGATAATGAATTCATGATCTACTTCTAATGTTTCGCCATTTTGATTTTCCAAAATTTTCTTAGCCATAAAAACCCCAGATTTTGTGACAAATTGGACTTCGTTGCCTTGGACCATCCCTGTCGAAAATATTGCATGTGCACTTGCTAAGGTTCCATGCCCGCAAATTTTTATCTGGTGACATTAATATGATTATTAATAAGGAAGAAATTAACAAACGAAAACAGAATATGAGAGGGAAAAAAAAAAACAAAACATAAATTATTATACTCCCTCCATCCACAATTATATGCAACATTTGCCATAAATGGGTGCTCTCTATTATGTGCAACAATTTTTTTTTTCTTTCCTTTTTAGTAAATTTTAAAGAGTAAAAAGACATCTTACCAAATTTAAACATATGGAGCCACTTTCTCTCTCTTATTTCCCAATTCCCACTCACTTTAATATAATAAAGAGAGCGAAATTATATTACCAAAGGATGGCTAAAACAGCACCTTTGAAACCAAAGTTTGTAATCAAAAGAAATACGAGTAGCATGTAGCAATCAGGGGGAAAATGATGTTGGATATTTATGTTGTAAATATTTTGTATTAATGAAGAATTATGTAGAGTAGCGTCGTACGACAATTTGTATGACTATTGGATTATATATTTGGATAATTGTAACTTTTCATTGGTCATTGCTAATGTGGATAATTGTATTATTTCATTATTAACTATTCATTAGTTATAATGGTTAATTGAATCTTTTCATTACTTGCATCTTTTCATTCATGTTTCTTTGTCTATAAATAGTTGTTGGTTGTTTTGATTTATTTATTTTTTGTTTGTTTTTTGAAGAAAAGCGGTTAGTGCATTAATTTATAGAAAGAGTGTCCATAAGTACATACGGAGAAATCTCGTTAGGCACGAGATGATCCCAACATTGTTCACACCCTACGGGCACTAACCTAGCTAGATGATGGGCAACAAAATTCCCATCACGTCTAGCATGAGACCAACAAATGTAAGAAATAGTTGTTGGTTGTTTTGATTTAGGCATAGATAGAGAAGATAAGTTTTATTTACTCTCTCAAGATATACATGTATATAGTTGCGGTTACTCTAATCTAGTTTGTTCGCTAGTTTCTTATAATTACAATACCATTTTACAGAAACAAAACCCGTTCTATCCTGGGAGACAATTGCTTAATAACCTTGGGTATCGTAGAGGGAGCAAAATTGTCTCAAGGACACAACGCGATTTGTTGGGCTCGGGTTACAATAATTACATTTTCAATCAAGTATATATAAGGTATGTGTAATATTTAATTTGCTTTATATATATATATATATTATATATATATATATATATATATATATATATATATATATATATATATATATATATTATATATATATATATATATATATATATATATATATTATTTGATTTTTAATACTCCCTTCGTTTTTGAATACTTGCTCCATTTCTCCATGTGCGGAGTTTTAAGAGAAATTGGATAAAGTAATAAAATATGGAGGTAGTGGGGTAGTTGAGAAATAAAAAATTGTAAAAGCAAAATTAGTGGAAGAATAGGAGGAGAGAGAGTATTATATTGAGTTCACTAAGTGTGAGAAATAAATTAAATATTGTAAAAGTTTTTCATAAAAGGAAATAGAGCCAGTATTTAAAAATGGCCGGGAAAGAAAAGTGGAGTAAGTATTTAAAAACGGAAGGAGTACTAGTTTAGTGTGGTACCAACAACAAATGAAGATACATGCTATCCAAACTAGGCCAACCCCCAAAGGCGAGGGAAGGCAACCAAACTAAAAAAGGAAAAACAATGCTAAAATCGAAAGCCGCAACAGGAGCATAATTAGAGGACATATAAGACCACTTTCTCTCTCTTATTTCCCTCCTTTTTACAACTTAATTAAATTCACCTAAAATTAATTAAACTACACTAAAAGTTTTGTCTAAGAATCTGCAAAAAGGACGTTTGGTGCAAATAATCATAGGCGAAGGGAGTATTTGAATTTGGTATTGGTAGGATTAAAATGTACTCCCTCCCTCTCTTCCTAAATAATTGACATGTTTGACTTTTTTTCATTGTTCATATACTAAATTTTACCTTTTTTTTTTTTTTTTTTTTTTTTTTTTTTAATTTTTTAAGTAGGTATTAATTTTCTAGTAAAATTGAATTTCATATCCTATGTAACATGTAAATCATCATGTGCTATTCAAATTATTGCGATTATTTTTAAATGGGCGGAGTTTCAAAGATAAAAAGTTATACCTCTGAAGTAGGACCAAACCATCTCAAATTAAATCTAGGTCTCTTTAATGATATTTCCAGATCAGTCATCTTTGTCAAGTAACAGGTCAACCAATTAAACTCTTGAGCCATTGTTTGCAAGCATTCTTGATCCTTCTCTCTATCCAACAAGAACACCACCGCCGGATTTCCCTTTAGAGGAGAGCTTGTAAATGCATCTATCTGTAAATACGGTAACAAGCTACATGTTCAAATCATCGGTAGAATTCGTTACATACACCCGGATGTACCGTACGTACTCCCAATTAAATCAAGATTAATTTTTTCTCTTCATTTAGTGATTAAAAGAAAAACAATCATCAAAATAAGTACAAAATACCCAGGTTTACCGTACATCCAAGTGTATATAACAATCTCTCATGACTAGAATTTGTTACACTATTTTGTAATAAGGGTTATGTTTAAGCAATAAACATATAGTTACAAATTTTTCGAAATGGTATGACAAGATCATAAAAGCTTACTACATCTATTAACTTATTAACATTGATGACAACAAATGCACAAATTTGAGAAAGGCACAAGAAAATGTACCACGAAGTATTTGAAGGGTGCTTCTGATCCAGCCATTTGCCTTGTGCAATGAGATTATAAACTTAATGCAATGCAATTTAAGTTAAAGATATAATTTGCATTTATTCCAACTCACGAAGTTGAAGATATATACGTGCTTTCCAATTCTCTAACCTGATATTGGAGGCCTTGGAGCCTTGGAAGTTTAACATTAAAAATAATACAGAGTATTAACTATCTGTTTTTGAATTAAAGCATTGACTAATCATCATTAGTCATAAAAAATAAAGCAATTACTTCTTATTTTATTAGTTCGGTCACATAGTATTTTCTTAGCAATAATAGAGTTAATTACTCCATAATTTTTAGCTAGAGAGTTATATTAAGGCTACCAAACTGTTCCATTTTGAAACCAGGGTATATTAAGGCTAATTAATGATGCCTCTTTTGGGAAGAACTAAATCGTTTTTTTTTTTTTTTTTTTTTTTTTTTTTTACAAAGTGCAATGGCAGCAGGTAGAAGTTAGGAGCTCTGTCAAGCAGGACAGAGGACATTACAGCAGGGGGGCAATCCTCCATCCAAACAAGACTCGCCTTGAAGGAGAGAACACATTTGGCCATGGAGTGTGCCGGTTTATTACAACCTCTCTAATAACATGTGAAAACAAACAAATATTAAAAAGACTACTCATAGCACAAATATCGTTCACAATAATTTGCACTTCAGAAATTTCCTTTGAGCAGCCATTAACCAAGTGCACAAGGTTCAGGCAGTCTACTTCAACTTCAATCAAACGAAAACCGGCTTCATAGGCAAGTTGAAGACCAAACTTTAAAGCAAGGGCCTCAGCTTGGAGAGCAGGCATCACACCATAAATTAATCGACCTGCAGACATCAGCACGTCCCCCACCAAGTTCTTTACAAGCATCCCAGGCCTACAACATCATCTCATGCAGCTGCATCTGTATTCAATTTTGTCCTACGAGGGTGGGGAAAGAACTAAATCGTTGGAACACTAGGAAGTAAGCCAAATGTACCACTTAAAAAGTGAACACTAGAACTTCACATTTTAATACAGTATCGCACCTTATTAAGGCACAAGAAAAGTCAAATTATAGACATTCAATTTTATATACTTCAGCACAAAGCATTCCAATGACAGCATAGGTTCATAGCACAAGTTTAAAAAGAATTAACCACATGATTAATGCACTAAAAAATAATTGATGGAGAAATTATGAAGCAAACAGAATAGACTCAAACCACCAAAGTAGTGGATGCATTGAATTAATCAAAGTTTCACAAGGCCAATAGGAGGCCACCCCTTTTAATTCAGTGACCTTATATATAGATAAGGATCAACCCCTCCCCCCAAGTACCCCAACCCCTAACCCGACCCAGATCTTGACACCAAAACAACTTAGGTGACTGAAACCTTGCGAAGACCAAAATTTACGTCAGACACGACGTGAATACTGGACCTCAGACTCTTAAACCCTGACATAACCCATACCTGATACCCCCCCCCCCCCCCAACAAGGCTTAGAACAGAGGCAATGACGCATGCTGACAATTTTCCTGCAGCGATTTAAAATACTGCTTCTCATGAAACCATAACCTGACCAATCATCCCCTGAGTCCATAATGCGGTATCCTTAAGCTGCTCATCACCAGATTCGAGACACTCGTGGATGAAATCAACACAAAATGAGCAGTCCTTCAAGAATATCTTTGCATTTTGACCAAGTGCATCTGCAAGATCTCCCAGGACTGCAATTGCAGCTTTTGTCACGCTCTCATCTCTGCACCACAACCAGAACATAATTAAGATTAGATGAGAACAAAATATGAAAGAAAGTGATATGACACCAAGAATGGGTAGGGTTCAGACATACCTATTTTTGTCTCTAAAGACAAATTCTAGGAACTGCAGAAGATGTTTTGCATGCGGAACAAGGAGCTCAGGCTTAGCATCCTTCAAACCCTGCAGTATCCCAGAGTAAGCCTCAAAGATGCTGCGCCGGAGAAGGTTGCCGTATTCCATAATCTCATCATCATCTGTGTCCATCTGAGCACACACCTCAGATGCACTCTGTAGCATGGGTATAGCATAGCCAAGGTACTTCTCAAACTGTGCTCCAATTGAAAGAGCAATATCACCAAAGCAAGAGAATATTGGTGGTTTGACAGAACGATGTAGGTCACCACTGGAGAGATCCTTAAGAAGGAGGGCCATAATTCCATCACAATAAGGTAATATCTTATCATCCAGGGCACGGCAAATATCACCAACTACACCAACTGTAATGCTACAGACCTGGTACTCTTCAAAATTCTGTAAACCCATCTCCAAATACTTATAGAACTCCGGCATGTACTTCCCAAAGCCTGGTCCAGTTGCATAAGCTAATGCACCAATTGCAAGCATAGCCTCTTCATGCACTGTAGAACTGCGACAAGCAAATATTCTGAGGAACAAGATCATGATCTGATCGGCAAACGTTGTTATGATCTTTTTTGTCTCATCAGAATTAAGTTTTTGGATGATGACCTGTAGGACAGCACAGAGTAGGGCTTGCAGATCCCCTTGTTTTTCTTTATCAATTGGAAGCTCAAAAGACAGTGATAATTTGTTCATTATAACATGAAGCAACTGTTCAATAATTTGAGCTGTTTCTGGCACATTAGCACACCTAACCACCTCATTTAATGTTTCATACGCAGCAGACCGTAGTTTAGAGTCATTGCTGTCTGTTCTATCAGCAGCTGCGATGAGAGAAGCTATAATCTGTGGGAGATAAGGTGTGAGGGTAGATGAGCTTGCTCCATCCTCCTCAAAACCTTGTGCAAGGTAATAGATAGCACCACAAATCTTCTCTGCCACATGTGGGGTATCCTTAATGCCCTCCAGTAGAACACCCAGAATAGGTTGGAGGTTGGCAGCATTAATGACTGAAAATCCAGAAGCTGGGCAATGTAGCAGCTCAAATATGCGGCTCAATGTCCAAGCAGTTGTGTCCTTTACATGATCGTTTTGGTCATTCATTGCCTTAAGCAGGAATTCCAGACCCGCATGAACTAGTGGCGAGAGCTTCTCAATGCTAGGGCCCTCGAGGATTGAACCAAATGCATATGTAGCTGCTTCACGGGCACGCCATTCTGGGCTAGATATGTTACTCTCGACAAAAGGCATCACAAGCGGCACGACAGCATCACCAACTGTCCGCGCCACAAGACCCAAACATGTCCCACCAGCCATAGACAGATTCCAAGTGCTGTCATCCTGGTCTTGATCCTCCTCTTGCTTCAATAAAGTTTCCAATAACATTGGTACCAAAAACTGTAAAGCTTTCTCAATGAAGCGAGAATGAGAGGGATCAGACTGGTCACTCTGCCCTTCATAAGATTCTTGAATATCGATTTCTTCATCACATATGGAGCTCCAAAATTCAATTGCTTGAAGAGCAACAATCTCCTCATCCCCTTTTACTGCTTTTGATGTAAGCTCAAAGAGAGTCTGCATGTAGGGTTCAAGCACTATGTAGTACATTGATGCAATTGCCACAAGACATTCGTAAGCAGCCTGCCTAATCTCTACTTCCTGAGATGTTGCAGTTTCACAAACCACCTTCATGATGTAACTCCGTTCCATCTCATTCTTAAAGTTAGTTTCTGCAAAAGCAAGAGCATTATATAGTGCCTTTGTTGCTGCAAGGCGAATTTCTGCACTATGTTGAGCAAAGTTCATTCCCTGAACAACAGCTGTCAGAATAGCATTCACTTCACTTTGCTCCAGCTGTTCATGGGATGTCTCCTCACAAACATATCCAAGGGTCTCTAGTGTTGCTTGCTTTAATGAAGCTGGAGCATCTGGTTGAGTCATGTTATTAAGCAAAGATCCAATCAGATCAGGCCACTCCTTCCTTGGAATTTCAATGGAAGCAATTTTGGCAATTACTTGAGATGAAGTGTGCCATGCTTCCTGTGTCACAGACATTAATGTCCTCAAAAGTGACTCCTTGATTTGCACCTTCACAGAAGCATCAATAGCCACCCACTGTTGCACAAGATGATCCTTCCGAGAAGCATCCTTAGCATCTAATGAATTTTTCAGCACTATACCAGCCAACCTACGAGATTCCATTGGCTTTCCATCATTTGAAAGCTCAGCTGACAATGCATGCAGAAAACCAGAAGGGTTCTGTTCCTGGAACTGCCTGAGGCTAGCCTCGGCCTCTGTGCGGGTTTTAGTATCAGGTGATTGTGCTGCCAGCAGATATGAAGTAATATCCATCGACATTTTCTCTTAACACTGCATGTAAAAGGAAAATTTTGATCACATATCAAGAAAAATGATTATGCCAAGAACACAGTATGCTAAGGTATAATAACTTTAGATAAGCATATTAAAAATTCAACAGCTAAAGGAGCAGAACACCAAATTAAAAAAATAAAAAATAAATAACAAAAAACATGACACCATAAAAATTCAAAACACCAACATCATAAAATATTAATCAAGAACAAACCGAGACAACAGACACTTGAACAAGTCCTAATTTGAAAAAAAGGGAAAAGCTCCTTATGACCCTAAAATACTACTCCATCCGTCACGGAATAAAAGCACGCTGTATTTTTTTCACTATTTACATACTAATTTTGATCATAGTTATTTAGCATCATGTTAAAAACAAATTTTTTTTCTTGAAATATGTTGTTAAATAGGAGTTAATTTAAAGTTTCATAATATCAACTTTTTAATATTTTTACTAATAATTAACTGCATATATCTTGGGTTGTTGCTTTGGCATGTATGTCAAGTTTGATGTTGTAAATTATTTTGGTATAGAAAGAGTGTTTTTTTTCACCTTATTATCTAATGTTTTCCTTCCTCAGTCTGTAATTAGGTGACATGCCCAATGTATGGTTTTTTTGCTACCATCAATTCAACAATAAAACATATGTGTATTTCATTTCTCATCTAAAATCATTGGGATGACAAAAGCAATTAAAATTGTTTGAACCGGAATCATAAATACCATTACACATTGCTGAACAAACATTCACACTATTTGCTAAACGCCTAAAAATCCAGCAGAAAAGGCAGTAATAGTATCAGTATCAAACATATATTCGTCAAATTTTCTTCCAAGATAATCAACTAAAAGAAACATCAAACCCTGCACTCGACATTGAACGCTGTAACAACTAATGTCCAAATTTCAAAATTTGCAGCAGAATCAAATGCTAATCAAATATATCATCGCAATTTCAAAATATCATATAAAATCACTGACCTTTATAATTTCAAAACTATCATTTGGAAGCAATTTCTTTTTATCAACTATAAAACAAAAAGGCACAAAATTCAATCCTCAACATCAAAACACACCTAAACATAACAAGAACCCTAAAAAACCGCTAAAATCAACAAAATCAAATGAAACAGTGAAATCCACTCCTAAAATTGAAAAATTCAAAAACCCTAAATAAAACACCAAAAATCCAATCAATCAACCAAACACACAGCAGATCTATCACAAATTACATCCAAAATCAAATTCCACAACCAAAAAAAAAAAAAATACAAAAAAAAAAAATCATAACAAAAGAGAGAAAAAAGTTAGTTACCTCAACACAACACAAAGTGTTCCTGTATAAAATGACGAGAAATTAGGGTTGATAACAACAGCACCTTAGAAAGCAAAAACCTAAACCCTGAAAACCCTAATTGAGTGGTATTATGAAGATTTTGAGAGGAGAGAAAGAATCGAAGAAGGTGAAGGAGGAGAGAGAAAATGAAGGGGCAGAGAAGAGAGAGAAAGAGAAGGAGGAAGAAGACGATGAAAATATATAAAGAGGAGAGAGAAAAAGAGGGTATTTCGAATGTGTCGAAGAAGCGGGAGGAGGTGGTTGTTTGTGGTTTTGTGGGAACAACGAGAGGTATTGCTGCCCGTTCTGCCCGTTTTACCCCAATAAACCCTAGAATTTCAAATTTAGCACGGGTCATATTCTTTTTTTTTTTTTTTTTTTTTTTTTTTTTTTTGAGTAGGGCTATTTTAGGTATTTGGGTCCAATTTTTAGGGGTTTTGATGAGATGGTTCAAATCTTTTGACTTTAAAATTTGTTTTTGAATTATCTATGAGACTATGAGGATCAATAATGACATTTTTTTTTTCTAAATATGTGGTGTAATAGAAGTACTATAAAGATTATTAGATGAAATAAACTTATTTATTATTTTATTATTATTATTATTATTTTTTTTTTAAAGAAACATGCCGGAGAAACTTATATAGATGACAATGTATCAAGAAGTACATACAGAGAGATTTCTGGGGGGCAACATTCAACCCACACTTGTTCAACCCCTAACGGAATAAACTTAGCAAGGTGATGTGCAACGAAGTTGCCATCCCTTTTAACATGAGACCAAATTACATTATCAAAGACACTACAAAGTTCAAGAATCTCCCCAAATGCAGTATCCAGCTCTGAAAGAAAAACAACTCCTTGTTCAAGTTGTTTGGAAAGAGACGGGCAATCCGTTTCGAGGATGATCTTCATGAAACCTTGCTGCTTACTCAGTCTAGCCATATGAATAAAAGAGGAGTTAGTTGGGCAATGCTCAACTAACAAGTGAATAATTGTTTCCGAATCAATGGACAATTATTAGTCACGTCTATGTCCACCATTCCAAGCCAGTCCTTGAAGCACACCTAGCTAACAGCTTGATGCGGTTCCAAGGCATCAATATTGTTATTATTAGGATATTTTTGTTAGTTTAATTCGGTTAGTATAAGATAAGCTTAACTTTAAAGATCATATTTGCAAAATATTATCTTTACAAGTTAGAGTTAGTTTCCTAGTTAGATTAGAATTTGTTTTACCGATTTTTAGGCTAATTATTTAGCTTATAAATACGTGATGGTGTTCAACGAAAAGTATGATTGATTGATTTGAAATTTATAAAGTTTTACGTAAGCTTGTGCTTGTGTATTCTTGGCCTAGTTTAGGTTTTAAGCTCGTGTTGCTTAGCGTTTCTTGACCGAGACTCAAGATTCCAAACCTTTCAACTGCGATTGAAGGTTATATCCATCAAAATTCATATCAAATTGGTGTGACTGCTGTTTGACGAGGGTCGAGTTTGACAATTTGTGTCAAAAAACTCAGTTTCGAATGTCATATTGATCGACTTGGTTCTCCTTCGTTTCTAAAGATTTTGAGGTGATTCTTTTTTTCAAATTGGTTAATTTTTTGTCTAGTTTTCACCTGCAAAATTTGAGAACTTTTCGAGAAGCATAGCTATTCAACTGGGTTCGTTCTTTACACCTGGTCAAAAATCAAATTAATCTGCCATTGTTGAGAAAAAAATAAACTGCGATTACTTGGCTGGGAATTTTTTTTCTGAATTTTTGGTCGAGTATTTTAGACAGATAGGGCTAGCAGTATACAAAATTTCAGAATTTTTCGAGGTGTTTTCATTGGGTTTTGGTCCTCGTACTTTCGATCAATTTCTGGACTGGTTTTGTGTGTTTTCTCATCCACATAAACATGGAAAATAAAAGTTGGTTTGAAGCATTTATGATGGAAATCAAGAAAATGAATGAATGTTTGGATAGAATTGATGCTCGTTTTCAAATTCGTGACGTGAGATGTGGTGTACAAGATATGTGTTATGAGAAAGAGAAACTAGAGCAACCAATTGTTGAGGCTATATACGAGGAAAAGATTGTATCTTTACCGAGTGATAATCTTACAAATCCAATTTTAGAGCAATCTCATGAACAACTAGTAGAAGAAAAAGAAATTATGGAGCACAAAAGTGTATATTTGTCTAGTTTTGTTGACGAGGAGGTTACATTTGAACTATCTAAGTTGGTAGCAAAAAGTCAAATTTCTACAACTTCCTTTTATGGTGATAATTGGGATACAAATATTTTCACGTATTATTTCCATTATATTGATTGCATTGACAAAGGTGTGTCATCAATTAAAATTTTGGAGCATTCAATTGAAGTTTGTGGTGCATTCATTGGTGTAAAATATAAGCATGACGTGGTTGGATGGAGACATATTCTTTTACCTCATGTTCGTTTAATTTGGTTGATATCTTGGTTCCATGATTTGCTAAAACTTGGGACAAGTTTTTTTCAAGAGGGGGAGTATGATGCGGTTCCAAGGCATCAATATTGTTATTATTAGGATATTTTTGTTAGTTTAATTCGGTTAGTATAAGATAAGCTTAACTTTAAAGATCATATTTGCAAAATATTATCTTTACAAGTTAGAGTTAGTTTCCTAGTTAGATTAGAATTTGTTTTACCGATTTTTAGGCTAATTATTTAGCTTATAAATACGTGATGGTGTTCAACGAAAAGTATGATTGATTGATTTGAAATTTATAAAGTTTTACGTAAGCTTGTGCTTGTGTATTCTTGGCCTAGTTTAGGTTTTAAGCTCGTGTTGCTTAGCGTTTCTTGACCGAGACTCAAGATTCCAAACCTTTCAACTGCGATTGAAGGTTATATCCATCAAAATTCATATCACAGCTCTGCCTTGTTTTTCAAAAAAAAAAAAAAAAAAGGCTCTGCCTTGGTGTTGGAGCACACATCACAATTTGTGGCAAAGACGACTTTATAAAGAACATTCGTAATGTTAATAAAGAACATAATAATAATACTTCCTCCGTTTTCTTTTACTTGCAACACAGCCTTGTGGCACGTGTTTTGAGGTCGGGTTTATGTAATGTAAACGGACAAATTTTTCATTATAATTTTTACAAATGATACTTAACCCTATTCTAATTTTCGCGTAAAAATTAAATTGATGAAATCGCTCGTTTACCCTCACTAATCATCTCCTAAAACTGCGTGCTTAAAAGGTGTGTTGCAAGTAAAAGAAAACGGAGGAAGTTTAATATAATGAACATTATTTTTTTATTACCTCGCATGATCCAAAGCAAAATTTTATTGAACATTACAAAATAAATGAACATTATGTGGTAGCTAAAGTATACGGACGCGACCCCCAACCCACGGGGGGAGCACTGAAGTGGGTCAACCTCTTTTTGGCTTCGGCCAAGGCTATTGCATCCTTTGCCTTAATGAAAATGATCAGCCTGAAAAAGAGCCCCCTGTCTTTCTTGACTATAAAGCAATGTGGTGTCAAACTTCTGAAAAGTCATCGCTGGACCAGCTATTTCATCTTTCATTTTTGGTTAGCTTTCTCGTCTTTTAAGCAAATAAAAGGAATCTTGTAAGATAATATATGAGTATGGATTCTTTCGATTTCTAAAGGCCTAGTTGGAACAAAGGCAGGACCGTGGGCATTCCTCTACAATCGACGGACCGACCAATGAATAACATAGAAAAAGAAGATACATTTCAGTAGTTCATTCACCCCCTTTTCTCGCCGCCAGGCGAAGGGCAGACGGAAGAAGGTCTCCAAAAGCCCTGTATCCAGCTTTAAGAAGATATTACAATTACAATCAAATAACATGGATCTTTAAAATAGTTTATCAAAAGATCTAATAAACCTACGGAGTATATCATTATATTAAATAATAAAGGGACATAAAGAAAGAACATAACGTAAATAATTAATTATTGTACAACATTAAATCATATAATACATTATTTTTTTGATAAATAATTAACATCATTAAATCATATAAAGAACATTTCAAGAAATAAGATGACCATAAGATAAATATTATAACTAAACATAACAAATTTAAAATAAATGACGAAAAATATAATTGATTTTTAAGAGTTTTTTTTTAAAAAAAAGGAAATAATTAAAATAAAATAATTTGAAAATTGAAATTGTGAGAATGAAATCTAAATTTTGAATTTGAAAATGAAAACTTAGAATATTTTTGGGAGAAATAATTGTAAATAGAGAAATTATGAAAACTTGAATATTCTGAAATCCGACATAAGGTGTGTTTTCGCCAAAAAAAAAATAAAATAAAAAATAAATAAAAAATAAAAGTTAAGGTGTGTTCTAGCAAACAAAAAATTTATAAGACGATTTCTTTAAAAAAATTGTGTTTTGCATGGAGGTTTTTGATAAATTTTCCTTTATTTTACTATAGTGATTATTTCTATGGTACACTAAGCATATATGGATTAATTATCTAATCAACTTAATATATGGTGTAGGATTAATATTGAGAACATATGGTTATGATTAAAAATACTAATGCGTCAATGACTAGAATGTCATTATATGTACTTCGTATAAAAGATTAATTATATCTATCTTTAGTAATATATAAAGAGAAAAGACTTTTTGGGTGATAAATTTCACTATTCCCAAATTGTCCTTCTCAATTTTCAATATTACCTCTTTTATTGATGATTAAAATAAAAAATTAAGTATCAAATATTATTTGTTATAAAAAAAATAAAAAAATAAAAAAAACTACCTTATCATAACTGCTCCCACACATCCTTAAAAAAAAAATAAAAAAAAAACTGCTCCTACCCCTATAAAAAGGAAAATTGGAAAAGAATAATCTCACCTTTGTCCAGTCTTCCAAAAACAATCCCAGCTTTAATTATTCTAGAAATAATCTCACCTTCAACCCTCATCTTCTTTTAACGGTCCTTTTGAGCTACAACTTGTTTTACAGGTTAAGTTTTTTTTTAAAAAAAAAAAATTAATTTTGTTTTGCTCTTTATTCTTAATTCCCCCTCCTCTCCACAACCACCGTACCACTGACACCACCAACATCCCCACCGTCGCCACCTTGAATTAGAACATTCACGTCACTTATCTTTTTCCTACCACTCCACATTCAAACCCACACATAATCCCACCCTTTAAAGTTTAAACACCATAACCCCCCAAAAAGCTCATGTCTAGCCAACTACAATAACCCCACCCATCAATTCTGCAACACATATTAACTCTCCCTCATCGCTAATACCAATCAAGCAGCCCTAAATTGTTGTTGCAACTCTACTCATCACTCTATCAAATCACACAAAAACAAATAAATTATACAATTCATACAATTAAATACATTTTTTTTTTAGTTATTGAGGAGATAGTTTATAATAATTGAAGGCAAAAGCTTCAAAATTAAACTGTTTTTTTCTTAATTGGGGTCAACTTGCTCATGTTGGGGGGTGTTTTAGGGATTTTGTTGTTGTTGGTTTGTTGTTGTCGTGAGACGGGGTGGTTGGATGGTGGTTGTCAATATTAGAGTCAGTTTTGGTGTATTTATGTTAATATTGTACTTATGTTAAGTTTATCTTGTTAGGTTTCCTATTGTATTGTATATATATGTGTGTGTGTGTAGACACCCATTTGTGTCTCCCCAAAACCAAACCCAGTGATGAGTGTCTTTCACGTCGAATCATAATCGAATGAAGTGAAAGTGTGAAAAGTCTAGCGTTGCGGATAGTTTTAATTTCTTTTCTTTTCTCTCTGTTTTTGAAAACTTTATTTTAAGAAACCAGCCAATCCAGTTTGGTTGGTCCATGATATGGGTCCAATAGTGGTGTAGTTGGATGGGGCTTGCAAAGACTTTTCCAATGATATATTATAAGCCCAATTCCGATGAATATTGAGGAAGTTATGGCCAATTTACCAAACTGGGCCCGGTTTGAGCTTTATGTGCGGCCCAATGATCTAGGGGAGGGCCTAATATGGTTTATCATTCCTAATGCAATTAGGAATGGTTTTAGTCTTCTAGAATCTTCTAGAAGGTTCTTTTCATTCCTAATTCAATTAGCATTGATAAGTTGACTTTGTTGACTTTTCAGAGTTTTAATCAAAATCAAATAGCATTTTCGAAGGAATTATATTATTTTATCCTCCAGTACGGTGAACTTATCGGATTTTCGAAAACGCGTTAAAATCAAGACTGGCGTCCAACCCCAGGCCTTGGCGCCTGGAACCAGGCTTGGCGCCAGGCGCTAGCCACTGGTGTCTGGCGCCAGCTAGCCAGGGTTGGCGCCAACCTTGTTTCCTGAGCGTCAGACTCTGTTTTGTTAAATTATCTTTTTTGGCTAATTTTCTCTATAAATATCGTATCAAAAACTCCGTTTTCATTCACTAATTCTCTTCATTCTCAAGCTTTCATCAACAATCATTAATTCTAGCATTCTTTCTTTCAATTCTTTCTTACTTTGTTTTCATACAAAATTCCGCATTCACAAGATCTAGAAACACCTAGCCATATTCGAAGTTGCCTTCGCCCTATACGTGAAAGGTTTAATTTCTGAGGGTTTGGTCCCAAATCTCTATTTTAATTATTTAACTTGATTGTTGTTTATTATTTTCCTTGAAGTTACTAACGTGTGTATTTTGTAATTAGAAAGAGGTACGAGGCATCAAAGTAAGTACTTTAATTGATTAATTGATATTATGATGTAGATATCATGTTTATATTATTATTATGATATTCCTAGTATTATGTCTAGGGTATTTTTAATATTAAATATGCTTATTATGATTCCTATGATGCCTTTTATGTTCTTCCTAATATTTATGATTGTTAGTATTATGTTAGGGTTAAAGACTTGATTTTTATTGCTTAGTGACATGCTAGGGTTTGTTATTAATCTTGTTAGTATCATGCCTAGGATCTTGCTATTATTATTATGCTTTAATATTAACATGAACATGATTATGATTATAATTGTTTTGATTTATGATGATATTATTATTTTGATTATTTTATTTATGATGGTATTATGATTATTATTAATTATGATTGCTATGATTATGATATTCGTTATTGTTCATGGTTATTATTAATTATAATTTGATATTCATAATTGTTCATGATTATTATTTATGATTGTTGCTTGATATTATTTATTGCTTGATCACCCTTTTATTGCATGTTTAAAGGGAATTTGGTACTTGTAATCACGCTTAATAAGATAATTAATAATTTTGTTAGGGTTAATTTGATTATAATTCAAGTGATCGCCAATAACAGTTTTGTTTGTGCATTAATATTCAACCAACATAGATTAAACAGGTTTAGGGTTGATCCTATTGATTGTATGTTAGTCAAAAAGCGCACATGAATACGATCAGAATAAAGTAGAGGCCTATTATTAGGGCAGGTTCAATCTCTTTTAGGTTAGATTTGTACCTTCATCCCCGAACCTTTATTTGGTTCTAGACCTTATGGAGTTGACGATCTCTTGGATCGTTAAGGGGTGTAACCTTCACCTCGTGAACGGTTTACAAGTTCCTAAAAAACTTGTTGGCGACTCTTTTGCTCTATCTTCTTCCCTTTTGGACGCCACCGTACTTTAGTGTATGATCACAGTGGGGTTCGAGCTAGTGGGATTTTAAAGGCTTGAAATTATTCTCTACAGTTTTTGGCGACTCCACTGGGGAGGATTTCTATTTTAATTCCTGAATTTGTTTCGGCATGATTTAGAATGAGTGGATGAGACTCGAAAAGTTCTAAGTATTTCATGTGCGTAATTTTGATTAACATTATTGTCATATGCATAAAAAGGTTCTCATTGGAAAGACCATCCGTAATGAGTCAAAAACATAGGATTTTACACGTAGGAAATTTGAGAAATATCTTTCACAACTAGGACTGAAATAACATCGCGCGAAACTGGAAGATTTTATCGAGCACAGAAAGCTGCTGAGGCATGTGGGAAGTAGCGTCAGGGGCCAGAGGTTGGCGCCAGACTTTTTGCCGTAGCGCCAGACGCTAGCATTGGCGCCAGGCGCTACAGTTAAAATCTGGCGCCAATCTCTGTTTGCTGGCGCCAATTTCCCCCAATACCGAGCCAGAAATATGCGTTCTAATTTCGACCAATTTTTCGTATTGTTTGCTCGATCCTATTTCCCGATTGAATTTTTTCTCACTTTTCTGAAACCCATATGTGTTCTACATATGGACATAACCCTCTGGGAATTCATGCTCCATCTACCCGATTGAACGCTCCGTGCAACAAAGGGTACATCCGAGAATGTTGAATTCACCAAACCATGGAAGCGAGTTTTTTTTCTAAAACTCGCGGTGTCCCATCTACTCGCGCCAGCCCTTCACGGTTAGGCTTCCGCGCGGTGCATCCGGACAATTAACCATGGACCCTCTATTGACTAAACCATATCCCGAACTTTAGAGAACTAGAGCCATGGTTAGGTTGCAAACTCATTGCATCATATTGTGCCTACTTGACTAATTGTGCATTATTTGTTGTGCATACTCTATGTGATTTTTCCTAACCGTTTGTTTGACTTGTGTTAACACTAAATAAACTTATTAATGACTAAAGGACTTTGTTTAATTAATTAATTAATTAATTTGAGCTAATAAATAAACATAAAATCGAGTCATAGTTCCTTTAAGTCAACCCGGATTTTTATTCCCGTATACTGCACAAACGTCAACTTGTTTTGGTCATAGCTGGAGTTCTAGAAAGAACTACGAGTCGTACAACCTATGGATCTGAACCCCAAGTTTTATCTTTAATTTGGCGTTGGTTTCATCTAAATCAGAGTCACAGATAAAAAGTTATGACTAAAATACCACAGTCTGTCCAGTTTAATGCATATACGTGAAGTCTTAACTTAGTCTTTGCTTGAGTCTAGTCACATAGTCTAGCCACATGGTCATGACACGAGTCTTAACGTACCATCTACACTCACTAGTCTTAGCACACACTTTGAGTATATGTCACCATGACCATGTCTTAGGTTCATGCATGAGTCGGTATTTTCCGTCGTTTAAGTTGGGGGTACATTTTATTCCTAATTCTTCATATCCCTCCATCTACATCACTTTTCTTCACATTCTATTCCGATCTTTCTTCACTTCCTCCATCCATTGCATGTTGAATAAAGTTTGAGTCAAATAATTAACAATGAATATCTCCAAATTCCTTTTCCACAGTACTTGGTCGAGGAGAAAAGGGCGATTAATCAAGGACAACCTCTTTATTCAGGTCTCGCTTTTTGATAAACCGATTCGTCAAAAGAGGAAGGCTAAGAAGATAATGGCAACTCAAGAAGAAGTCAATGATCTTAAGAACCAACTGGCTACTGTGACTAAGACACTGAAACTTCTCGCACTTAGGGTCGATGACCCCGTGAAGCAACAACAGATGAACCTCATGCAAGAGAGTCTAAGCAAGCTATCTAGTGACTATAAATTTTAGGGCATGAGTTCACAAGGGGTCTCGCTGGACAAGGAACTTCTTCCGCATAAGTTCAACGCCACTGACATCCCTAAATTCAAGGCAACAGATAACCCTTACTTCCATCTAAGAGCTTTCGAAACTATAATGAACATTAAGGGTATCGATAAGAAGGTACAAGTGCAATATCCAAGTTGAAACCGACCATAGACAACTTGAGATGCTAAGACAAAAAGAGAATGAAGGCTTTACTTCTTTCTTTAATAAGTGGAGAGAAACTTCCGCCAAGATGATTGAAGTCCCCACCGAAAAGGAGTCTGTGAAGATGTTTATCAAGAATCTCCAAGAAAAGTATTCAAAGCACTTAAAATATCAACACAACTTGAATACTTTCAAGGCCGTCTATGACATAGGTATCAAGATCGAAGACGACCTCGCAAAGCAAAAAGCTACTAACAATAGTAACCACGGTGGCTGGAAAGGAAAGAAGAACGACAATCCTTCTTCTTCCGAAAACGCCCACTCTAGTAATAATGTTAGTACCTTCGACCATAACGGTGTCTTAGCCATGGACAATCAAGGATCTAAAAGGAAACCCAGGCGAGAGTTCACGCCCATTGGAATGACCTACGATGCTGCTTTCGATCGTCTCTATGATCGAGGATTAATCAAACCTATTGGCCCTACCGAGGATCCAACACCAGAAAATCGATCTTCAAGATGGAATCCAAATTCCTATTGCAAGTACCATCGAGGAAACGGTCATACCACTAATGAATGCTACAGGTGTCAAAATCTCATTCAAGACCTCATAGAAGCAAACAAGGTTCCATTGCCTCTAGCTAGCGAGAAGACTGGGTGATGATGAAGCGAATAACACAAGACAAAAGGCGAGCTGCAACGACAAGATTTCATGGCCTCTTTTTCTATTTCTTTTTCATTTTTTCCTTTCCCCTATAAGTCTAGCGTAGGCACCTTTTTCTTTTCCTTTAGATTAATTTTTATAATTTATTCCTTTTCCCCTTTTTAATAAAATGAGCATTTATTTCCTTGCATATGATCATCACATTAGATTGCAAAAAAAAAA
The DNA here is from genome assembly GCF_948465745.1 of Chenopodium album. Taxonomy (NCBI): domain Eukaryota; kingdom Viridiplantae; phylum Streptophyta; class Magnoliopsida; order Caryophyllales; family Amaranthaceae; genus Chenopodium; species Chenopodium album. The sequence goes on along the minus strand of NC_137835.1, from coordinate 14,811,345 downwards.
AATAAAAAAATAAAAAAAAAAATCCATGTCGAATTAAGCACAAGGTATACCAATGATTTAAGGCACCCCTTTGTAGCCACATCATATCTCCTTTCACCTTTCAAATATACATCCTTTTCTCATAAACCACTTTGAGCCTCGTCTAACGATAGACCTTCCTTTTTTTCAACCTACATCTACCTAACCTTGGGATGGGATGGTGTGCAACTTTTGCAATTCTAAAGAAAACTTGAGTGAATTCAAAAGATTAAAATAGCAAAAATAAATAAATAAGTGTACAAAAGGGAAAGTGTTCCAATGTCTTTGATATGAAAATATCTTCGATAAGAACACGTCTCAGATTGCGTCTCTTATCGAGTGTTCGGTACCGTGCCTGAGAAACATGAATGCCAAGCGAGTGATAGACCGCATGATCGGGATTGCCCACACTTATAAAAATAAAATAGATGCTAAAACAAAAGAAAGGGCTAAAAAAGAATAGAAATTCAAGCATAAAAATATAAAGATTCAAAAGCGAGGTTGCACACCTTGGGGGCTAATCGAGGGTCTTGAGCCTTTTATCCTCTTCTTCTATAACCTTTAGCCTAACCACGTCACAACCCTTAAAAAGACCTTTTGAGGTATACACACACTTGTGCGAGGTTCGGCTAGAGCTACGTTCGGCCTGATTCCTAACGGATACGTAGGCAACTTCACATCGAGGTGCGGCCGTAATAAAAATGCATTCATATTCACATTCACACACTTGCACCATGATCATATCAAGGGATATCCAATGCTCATCCCTATTCATTTAGAGCTAGACTTGGGGGCTTGATCCCTACATCATTATCTTACCTAGCCTAAGAGTCACTACCATTTGACTCCTTTAAAAAAAAATTAATATTTTCCCACACACTTAGCCTTTACGGCCTAGCTTTAGTGTCAATTCCACACACTGCACAGATACATGACCAAATATGCTTCCCTTAGGAACCCTTTGTCATGAAATCTTAACATAACGATGAAGCATGCCTTGTCACATCACTCATCACTCATAATTGTCATTACATAGAAGTATGAAGTGCTTAGCCTCCGTGCCTAAGTTACCCAAATACTTTCATCATTGAGTCAACCATTGAGATAGCCTAGGATGGATTAATCCTTGCACCTTGAGAGACAGTATCAAACAACATCTGACTAAGCTCATTCAACATGCATCTTCAAACTTCGCTTCTTCCTTTTCACGTCTTTCTTTTTCGGGAGAAAGTCGGTACCCTCCACAAAATTGACGGAAAATTTTTGCTTTTTGCATTTTTCGAGTCGCACGATCACATTACAATGCACACACGAGTCATGTACACATTGAGTCATGTCGTGCCATATCACTTTGATTTGAGTCCAACACATGTGTCATTACACTTCGAGTCGAGTCAACCTCGAGCCAGTCAAACATATCGAGTCAAGTTTATACCTTGAGTCGTGTCAAGTCGATGAGTCAAGCAATACTAAACCTTAGGTCAACCCTAAGATAATTAAAAAGATTGGCAAAGTTCTATAGTATAAAATAAATACAGGTGCGGAAGAACAGGGAAGACCCTACTCCAGCGCCTGGCGTCAGAGATATTTCAGTAGCGACAGAGCTCGAAGCCTCTCAAAAAGGTGATTTCGACTTCATACAGCAATTTCGGGTTCCTTGGTACGCCAGTTAGCCCCTATAAGCAATTTGACATGATTAAGTAGTCGGTTTGATTACAGTCTAAGTGATCGACCTGACGAAAGATCGTCTCACTTAGCTTAAGCGCCTAAGTATTGGCTCATCACAAGCGCCAAAGCATCGGTTCAAAAGCAAGCACTTAAACGACAATATTTCCAAATATGGATTGTCGCGCATTCTTATTAAACGACAAAGTTTTCCAAAAATTGGATTGTCATCCCCAACTGACAATATTTCCAAAAATGGATTGTCGTGCATCTTCTTCAACGACAATTTTTCCAAGATTTGATTGTCATCTCTGGCAAAGTTTCCAAGCATGGATTGTCGTGCTCCTTCTTTGTTTGGCAAGTTTTTCCAAATTCGGATTGTCATACATTCATCGGCTCGTTGGCAAGTTTTCCGAGATTGGATTGTCATACACCCAATTCCCTATAGCAAAATTTCCCAAAGGATTGTTGTAGGTTTCTATTCATCATAAATTTCGGCAAAAGTTCCTCAACGTGGATTGTCTTCAGCAAGTGGCAAATTTTCCCGAAGTGGATTGTCGGTCGACTCTTTTTGCAAATGTTCCAAGACGCGGATTGTCAATTGTGGCAATAATTTCCTAAAAGGATTGTCGCATAGCGTTGGCAAATTTTCAAGGTGGATTGCTTTCAAGAGTTATATTCCAAGATGTGGATTGTCGATCGTAGTAAAGTTCTTATGAAGGATTGTTACGAAGCATTGGCAACTTTTCCCAAAAATTGGATTTTGGCAAATTTTCCGAGATACGGATTGTCGCTTCATCGTGGCAACATTTCCAAGGATGGATTGTTACGAAGCACTGACAACTTTCCCTAAATCGGATTGTCATACATCATACAAGAGTTGTGTTGGCAACTATTCCCAAAGAAAAGAGGATTGTCATCACAGCAAAAGCACCGTCATACTGGTTCACAAGCAGCAAAGTACCGACGTACTGGCATAGCAAACATTAAGAACCAGTGATCTTTTCGAAGACTATCACAGCGGAAATTAGAGTCATATCAAAAAGAAGCTCTTTGTTCAGAGACGAGTGAACATCGAAACAACAAGGTGGCGTTCCCTAGATTGTGGAGAGTTGTCACAAACAACTGAGGATTGTTTCAAGAGAAGCAATCTTCGATAGTATTCCCTTGGACGTGGAATGTTATCAATGCGGATGAGGATTGTTTCAAGAGAAGCAATCTTCGATAGTATTCCCTTGGATGTGGAATATTATCATAGCGGAGGAAGGTCGTTTCAGGCGAAGCAATTTTCCAAATTGGAAGCAGTTACGGGCGTAGCGGTTTTCAAGCGAGATGGCATTCTCTAGCTTGTAGAAGGTCATCAAAACAACAGTAAAGCGGCAGCAAATCGGTTACTTTCAGAGACGTGTGCTCGACGGTGCAAGATACGCGTTTCTTAACTCTTTTATCTGTTTAACTAACGCTAGTTTTGCAGGTATCGGCGTTATAAGATTGATTTAGGATCTCAGAACGTTCTGAATCATTCTCCGTCCCTATCGATACTTTGACTTTCGTTTTCGAAACTTGCGTTTCTCCAAACTCAGTCAAAGTGGGGGCTTCTGTAGACATCCATTTGTGTCTCCCCAAAACCAAACCCAGTGATGAGTGCCTTTCACGTCGAATCATAATCGAATGAAGTGAAAGTGTGGAAAGTCTAGCGTTGCGGATAGTTTTAATTTCTTTTCTTTTCTCTCTGTTTTTGAAAACTTTATTTTAAGAAAACAGCCAATCCAGTTTGTTTGGTCCATGATATGGGTCCATTAGTGGTTTAGTTGGATGGGGCTTGCAAAGACCTTTCCAATGATATATTATAAGCCCAATTCCGATGAATATTGAGGAAGTTATGGCCAATTTACCAAACTGGGCCCGGTTTGAGCTTTATGTGCGGCCCAATGATCTAGGGGAGGGCCTAATATGGTTTATCATTCCTAATGCAATTAGGAATGGTTTTAGTTTTCTAGAATCTTCTAGAAGGTTCTTTTCATTCCTAATTCAATTAGCATTGATAAGTTGACTTTGTTGACTTTTCAGAGTTTTAATCAAAATCAAATAGCATTTTCGAAGGAATTATATTATTTTATCCTCCAGTACGGTGAACTTATCGGATTTTCGAAAACGCGTTAAAATCAAGACTGGCGTCCAACCCCAGGCCTTGGCGCCTGGAACCAGGCTTGGCGCCAGGCGCTAGCCACTGGTGTCTGGCGCCAGCTAGCCAGGGTTGGCGCCAACCTTGTTTCCTGAGCGTCAGACTCTGTTTTGTTAAATTATCTTTTTTGGCTAATTTTCTCTATAAATATCGTATCAAAAACTCCGTTTTCATTCACCAATTCTCTTCATTCTCAAGCTTTCATCAACAATCATTAATTCTTTAGCATTCTTTCTTTCAATTCTTTCTTACTTTGTTTTCATACAAAATTCCGCATTCACAAGATCTAGAAACACCTAGCCATATTCGAAGTTGCCTTCGCCCTATACGTGAAAGGTTTAATTTCTGAGGGTTTAGTCCCAAATCTCTATTTCAATTATTTAACTTGATTGTTGTTTATTATTTTCCTTGAAGTTACTAACGTGTGTATTTTGTAATTAGAAAGAGGTACGAGGCATCAAAGTAAGTACTTTAATTGATTAATTGATATTATGATGTAGATATCATGTTTATATTATTATTATGATATTCCTAGTATTATGTCTAGGGTATTTTTAATATTAAATATGCTTATTATGATTCCTATGATGCCTTTTATGTTCTTCCTAATATTTATGATTGTTAGTATCATGTTAGGGTTAAAGACTTGATTTTTATTGCTTAGTGACATGCTAGGGTTTGTTATTAATCTTGTTAGTATCATGCCTAGGATCTTGCTATTATTATTATGCTTTAATATTAACATGAACATGATTATGATTATAATTGTTTTGATTTATGATGATATTATTATTTTGATTATTTTATTTATGATGGTATTATGATTATTATTAATTATGATTGCTATGATTATGATATTCGTTATTGTTCATGGTTATTATTAATTATAATTTGATATTCATAATTGTTCATGATTATTATTTATGATTGTTGCTTGATATTATTTATTGCTTGATCACCCTTTTATTGCATGTTTAAAGGGAATTTGGTACTTGTAATCACGCTTAATAAGATAATTAATAATTTTGTTAGGGTTAATTTGATTATAATTCAAGTGATCGCCAATAACAGTTTTGTTTGTGCATTAATATTCAACCAACATAGATTAAACAGGTTTAGGGTTGATCCTATTGATTGTATGTTAGTCAAAAAGCGCACATGAATACGATCAGAATAAAGTAGAGGCCTATTATTAGGGCAGGTTCAATCTCTTTTAGGTTAGATTTGTACCTTCATCCCCGAACCCTTATTTGGTTCTAGACCTTATGGAGTTGACGATCTCTTGGATCGTTAAGGGGTGTAACCTTCACCTCGTGAACGGTTTACAAGTTCCTAAAAAACTTGTTGGCGACTCTTTTGCTCTATCTTCTTCCCTTTTGGACGCCACCGTACTTTAGTGTATGATCACAGTGGGGTTCGAGCTAGTGGGATTTTAAAGGCTTGAAATTATTCTCTACAGTGTGTGTGTGTGTGTGTTAATTAATGCAAAGGCTAAGCCGTTTTCTCCAAGATTTCTCTACTTTAACATAGTATCACAGCCTCCTTAATTTCTAGAGATTTTTTTTCGATCCTTGGTTTGTTTTCAAATCAATTCCGCAAATTAATTTGTTTGTGAGATTAGGCTTCGATTTTTTTAAGAATTAATTCTATAATTTTTTATTTTAATTTGGACGATATTATGGTTTTAAAATTCCCTAATTTTTTGTTCGTTGACTGTGGTTAAGTTTTGGTTCGTTTAGGTGCTGCGTTTGTGGTGCTCGGTGTATGTGTGTGTGGTGCGCATCTACTTGCGTGCTTCTGTTCATTTTGTGCGGTGTGTTGCGCGCTGCTGTTTTGTAGTGCATGTGTGCGTGGTTATGTTGTTGCGTGATGTGGGTGTGTTTGGTGTGTTTTTGCTTCTTGTGTGGTGCGGTGGTGCAGTCTGTGTAGTGCTGCAGTTTGTTGCAAGTTGCGAGTGTGTGCGGTCTGCTATTGTGTGGTCCGTGCCCGTGTGTGTGGTGCGTGCTAATGCAGTCTGTGTGTGTTGGTGTTGTTGTTGTCTTGTTGTTGCACAACAGTGAGTGTGTGTGTGTGTTGCGTTTGTCGTGTACGTGGTGCGTGTCTCTTGTTTCGTGTTGTGTGGTTATGTGCTCCTAATTTGGTGTGATGGTTGGCGACGATTTAACTCCTCTTCCTCCAAAGTACGAGCCGTTAACTGATTATTACCTTCATCCGAGTGAGGGTTCTCAATTGGCGATTTGTCCTGTGTTGCATACCGTCGACAACTATGAAAAGTGGTCGATATCGATTCGCAACAACCTTCGTTCCAAGAGCAAGCTTAGGTTTGTAGATGGCTCTATTGTCATGCCAGACGTTAAACATCCCGAGTATCGTTAGTGGGGTATTGTTAATTCTACTGTTGTTGCTTGGATTTATAATACTCTTGATGTTAGTATTTGTTCTACTGTCATTATTCCTGATGATGCTAAAACTTTATGGGATGATTTACGTGATCGTTATTCTCTTAATGGCCCTCGTATTTTTGAATTGAAACATGATATTAATGATTGCAAGCAACGAGATCGTTCTGTTGTAGTTTATTATGGTGAATTGAATAAATTGCAGAATTTGATGTCTAGTTATGTGAAATTTCCTGATTGTACTTGTTCCGCTGCGAAAGAATATACTAAGTTGCATGAGAATGAGTCGTTGCATCAGTTTTGTCTTGGTTGGGAACCTAAGAAGTTTGATTCTGTTGTGTCTACTTTGTGTGATGAGTGATCCTTTGCCTTCTATGAATGCTGCTTATGCTAAGGTTATTGCTGATGAGCGTAAGCAATCTGTGTCTGAGGCACATGAGACCTCTTCTTCTTTTGCGACTGTTGGTTTCAATGCCACAGGTATGGCTTCCGGTCGAACTTCCGAATGGATAAAGTGTACTTATTTTAAGAATTCTGGTGATGATAAGGACCACTGTTTTGAGCTTCATGGCTTCCCGAGTGGGGGGCGTGGAGGTCATGGTGGTCGTGGAGGTCGAGGTGGTCAGTCATCTGGTAAGGGCAAGGTTCAATTTGCTAGTGATGCCGGTAGCTCTCGTGGTAATAACGTCTCAAGGCTCGTTTGGTTGTTCATGGAAACCGACAAGTTGAAGGTGTTGATTATAATGAGACGTTTGCTCCTGTTGCAAAGACGAGTATGGTACAATTTTATTAGTTGTTGCTGTGTCATTGAATTGGGAGTTACATCAAATGGATGTCCATAATGCATTTCTTCATGGTGATTTGGATAAAAAAGTATATATGCAGTTTCCTCCAGGGTACGGTACTCCAAAACCTAACAAAGTTTGTAGGTTGCGGAAGTCTTTATATGGCTTGAAACAGGTCCCGAGATAGTGGTTTTCGAAGTTGTCTAGTGCTCTACGAGGTTTTGGTTTTAAAAACTCATATGCTAATTACTCTCTATTTAGCTATGTTCAAGGCAGTGTTTCTTTGCATGTTCTTGTCTATGTCAATGATTTGATCATTGCAGGCTCTTCTTATGATGTTATTGTTCGATTTGAAGCCTATTTGTACAAATGCTTCTATATGAAGGATTTGGGTCTGCTTAAGTATTTCTTAGGCATTATGGTTGCTCAAAGTTCTGATCCGAGGGCATCTTTCTTTCTCAACAAAAGTATGCTCTAGATATTTTGACTGAAGCAAGGATGTTGGGTTGTAAACCCATTGACACTCCGATGGAGCAGAATCATCGTCTTGCACATGCTTCCGGTGAGTCGTTTGCTAAATCGGAGCAGTATCGTCGTTTGGTCGGACGATTGGTGTATTTATCGGTCACTCGACCAGAGTTGAGTTATTCAGTGCATGTTTTGGCACAATGTTTGAGTACTCCACAGGTTTCTCATTGGGATGAGGCCATTCGTGTCTAGCGCTATCTTAAGGGTAGTTCGGGATAAGGTATTTTGTTGCGACCTATGAAGGATTTACGCTTGACGGCGTTTTGTGACAGTGATTGGGCGGCGTGGTCGTTGACTCCGCGTTCCTTGTCAAGTTATTTTGTTTTCTTAGGTCGTTCCCCTGTTTCTTGGAAGACTAAGAAACAACCTACCATATCCACGTCATCGACTGAAGCCGAATACTGGTCTATGGAATTCACTACTCGTGAGTTGAAATGGTTGAAGTAGTTGTTGTTTGTTCTCGGCGTTAATCATTCTAAGCCTATGTAGTTGTTTGTGGTAATTAGTCAGCCCTGCATATAGCTAAGAATCTGGTATTTCATGAGCGTACGAAGCATATTGAGGTAGATTGTCATTTTGTTCGTGATAAGTTGATAAACGGTCATATTTCTACCTCATATGTTTCGACTGGTCATCAATTGTACTACTAGAAAACAGGCCATTTCCGACGGAAAAATTCCGTCGGAAACACTCTAAAATTCGTCGGAAAACTTTTTTCCGACGAAATTTCATCGGATTGGTCGTCGGAAAACACTTTGTAGGAAAAAAGACCTTTTCCGTCGGAAATTCCTTCGGAAACGTGTTTTCGACGGACTTTTCCCTCGAAAGAACTACTCCGGCACCGGAATAGTCCGTTGTAAATTTCCGACGGAAAACAACTCCGTCGCAAATTTCCGACGGAATTTTTCGTCAGAAAGGTCAAAAAATAAAATAAATAAAAAAAAACCCACCCCTCAACCGTACCTATTCTCCGCCCACCACCACCATTAATATTAAACCCACCACCACCGGAATTCACCCCCACCACAACTGCAATTCTCCCACCACGACATAACTCCCCCCCCCCCCACAACGAACCCAGATCCACCACCGAAATCACCCCAGCCCACCACAACCGAAACCACCACCACCGATAACCCTAACCCACAGCGAAACCACCCCAACCAAACCCCACTACACTAAACCGAAACAACCAATTTAACCAAAATGAATTAAATTAACCAAAGCTTACACAAAAATTACCAGAAAAAATTGGCAACTAAAATTAGGCAAAAAAATCGAAAATTACCAAAACAAAACAACGAAATTACCCAATAAATTTAAAGAAATAAAAAAATATACAATTATTTAACAAAATTTATAAACTAAAATTACAATGAAATAAAAAAAAAAACTATTTTTAAACTTAAAAAAAACAACTAGATCTGGATGTTGTTGAGTCGTTGTTGTTGTTGTCGTCCATTGTTGTTGTAAGGATGTTATGGTTGTGCGTTGTTGTTGTAGCTGTGTTGTTGTAGTTTCCGATATTGTTGTTGTTGTTGCGCCGGTGTTGTGGGCAGGTGTGGTTAGAGATAGGAGGGGAAGAAAGAAAGATGTGGTGGTGGTGGTTTGAGATCGAAGGGAAAGAAGAACAAAAGATAGGAGAGAAGGAAGAGGCCAAAAAGAGAAGAGGAAAGATTGAGAAAAGAGGAAAGAGGAAAGATGGAGAAAAGAAACAGAGAATAGGAGAGAGAAAGGAGGAGTCGGAAAGAGAGGGGAAGGAGAGATAGGAGGCGGAAAGAGAAAGTGGGTAGGGATGCATTCGGGATTTAGGGTTTTATTATTTTAAATGATTTTTTTTTAAATACATTCCGAGTCAGAAATTTCCGACGGATTTAAATTCCGTCGGAAATAGTAATTTGCGATGGAAATAGTGATTTGCGACGGAAATATCCATTGGAAAGTGCATATTTTCCGACGGATTTATATTCCGTCGGAAATTACCGATGGATTTCCGACCGAATTATTAAATTTGTCGGAAATATCCGACAAAGTATAAATCCGTCAGAAATTTTGGTTTTTTCGACGAAATAACGTGTCCGTCGGAACTCGTCCGTCGGAAATGACCTGCTTTCTAATAGTGTTGGCAGATGTTCTCACCAAGGCTCTTGGACGACAGCAGTTTGGTTTTCTGTTACGCAAGTTGGGCATTCGCGATTTGCATGCTCCAACTTGAAGGGGAGTATTAGAGTCGGTTTTGGTGTATTTATGTTAATATTGTATTTATGTTAAGTTTATCTTGTTAGGTTTCCTATTGTATTGTATGTATATATATATATATATATGTGTGTGTCAATTATCAATGCAAAGGCTAAGCCGTTTTCTCCAAGATTTCTCTACTTTAACAATCAATTTGTGGGGCAGCAATGGTACGGTGTTTCTATGGAAGAGGGAGGGGAAGGTGGTTGGGAAGCCATGGAAGGAGGAAATGGAACAAGGCTAGGAGGGAAGGAGTTTTTTTTTTTCTTCAATATTTCGACCAATAGAAAATCGACACGTGGTATGTTACCTTCTCCAATAGGTTACTAACCCATCAAAACTAGTCATAGCCTGTTAATAGAATATTGATGTCAAAGGTGGGATTGTTTTGGGAATATTCAAAGGTGGGATTGTTTTGAGAAGACCGGGCAAAGGTGGGATTTTTAGTTTCAATTTTCCCCCTATAAAATTTGAAATTACTCTTAATTTTTTTTGTTGGAAAACTACTCTTGATTTTATTTTTTTTATTTTTTTTCTTTTAGAGAATTGGCTTCAAAGGTTCAAACTTAAGCCAAACTGATAGAAGGCTTTAATTTTATTTTTTATTTTAAATGAAACGAATAATAAAATCTACTCCATAAGTTCATCAACATTTTTTTTATATAATTTTTTACTAATATATATATTTTTCTCATTGGCTTTTTAATTTACACCAACAAATATTTATCGTTTTTTTTTTATCGTTTATTATTAGAATAAAGATGAGAATATAGTCTAATTAGTTTTTTATATTTCATATACACGCTTGTGTTTTTCTTACCTTATAGGGATTAATTTTAAGCATATAGGGATTAATTATATGTATTATTATAAATGCTAATTTTGAAAACAAGAACCACATATGAACCTACTTCGTATAAGAGATTTTTTTTTTTGAAACAACTTCGTATAAGAGATTTTGCACAACGTTGATGTGCATTAGTTGAAATTAGATTTAAAATTTCATCTCAAATTGCTCAATATAGTGTAAATACATTATATTTTCCATTAATATGGACATCTTACATTTCTTGACACTACAATGGTTACATACAATAATCTATTACATATGATTACTTATTTCTATCCCTGAGATAGGAGAACCTTTAAATTCCTGTATCTTGCCAGTTAAAATTTCTTTTTACTTCTTTCTTGGGCTAATTTGACGTTTCATGTTGGCATGAACGCGTCGCACTGGACTCTTAACACCACATAGTCTGTGTTTAGCGCGCCATGGAAAAAAGATTTGAAACCCACAACCTTTAGTTGAAGAGTATGCTTCCCCTGCTACTCTAGGAACACATGATCCATCCCTAAAATGATTGCTGTTCGAAAGCACCCCCATATATTTCTTATCACAACTAGGATGATTGTTTTTATCTTTGTTAGCTGCTAAAGCTGACAATGATGATGCAGCCAATGCAGTTGCTGCGGGAAGAAATCTTTGGATCATGAAATTTGGTGACAATGATCCATTATCTCCATTAAAATCACTCTCTAAATCGAGTCTTTCGCTAGTAGTTAATGACTCTGCTAGGGAGAACAAGTCTATGGCATCCGAAAAACTACCCCCATCATCATTGTTGTCGTTGTTGTTCTTCTTCTTAGCAACGTTGTCAGCTATACCTTCACCATAGTCTCCTTTGTCACCGGCTTTGTGGTTGGTTAATGTTGGCTCGTCTTCTTGCCAACGGATTGGAGGTGGTTTAGGAAGAGGCAAGACTTTATTACCTTCTTCCACACCATTATGATCACTTGTTATAGCGTCTTTAGGCTTGCCAGGACTCTGCTCCCATGAGAAGGGCACCCTATTAGACAAACCGCGTAGGGAGCCTGTACGCGATAGTTCTAAGCTAGATCTCATATCTCTAATAGTCGCCGGAGTAAAGTTAGATCTTCTCGTTGACAAGAGTGGAGCATTGAGATCTAACCTCCTCGGGCGTTTTGTATCAATGTCTTTCATATCTACTCTCTAAACTTACAGGATATATGTTGGGTTATGAACAAGTGATACTTTTGTTTGATCATGTTAAGTTTGTAGTATGATTTTTTGGGAGATATGAGAAATGGTAATGGTTGTTGGATGGATTTATTGTAAAGGAGTTTAAGCTGTAATTTCTCGTGCATTCAACTAAGTCTTTTTTAATTTTGTGTTTTTTGCTTTTCGTAAGTCACAGGTGGCTCAACAGGACCTCTACAAAAAAAATGTGGTTCAGAACTAAGCTGCTAATAATTTTGAGGTAGTGATGAAACCTTTTTAATACTAGTTTATATTGCCATGTTTTTCTAAAGATTATTAATGAATTTACAATAATTACAAGAAAATAAATAAATAAATAAATAAAATAAAAGAGATGACTTTATAAATTCTTTGTAAGTTTTACCAGTAAGGCAGTAACAATAGCTTCAGGTTAATAATAACTTTCTCAAAGGCTTGACTCTTTGAGTCTTGACTATGAAATAAGTCCGATCCGGAACTATGACAGCAAAGGAGTTGGTGTTAAAGTCTGATTATAGACAGACTGAAGGTGGAGCAGAGCTAGGTACGATTACGAGAAGAATGTTCAATGTAAGCAACACAGTTTATATGAAGTACAAACCTCCTTGTGTCATTCAAGGGGAGGAAAATCACCAATTCTCCAATTCAAAACAATACAAAGAGGATATTCATAATGTTACAACATGACAGAAACCCTGTGTACAGCTGCCATCTACACAAAATCAAAATCCTCAGCTGCAGCATAAAACAAGCTGCAGCAGTGGGTTAAGTCGCTGCTATTCTCACAGCAACCAAGTCGATATAATATTTACATTTCGACTTGCCTCTTTCATCCTGTTTCCTCGAATTCAGATGTTCATTTCTCTTTTGAACATCTTATACATGAAGCCGGTAACCAATCTTTTAACATATTTGCAAATGCCAATTGGTAGTGGTGGCCCAATTTCTTATCATTGAAATGCTCTTGAAGCATAGTTGAGGGTGCCAGGAATGTCAGGTGCATCTTTTCTGTTCATGGAATCACATCTGCTAAGTTGTTCATCAGAAATTCGTTCTCGGGCCTCACTATAAAGCTTTAGTGTATCTACATGGGTGGGATCAAGAGAAAGAGCTGCTTCACAATCTCGAAGTGTGGCAGCATTGTTGCCCATAGAGTCATGAAATGCAGCTCGAAGATGGAGTAGCTGCAAGTCTGGTTTGAAGAAAATAGCTTTTGATAATTCTGCTATTGCCTCCTCTTCTTTGTGGTCATCCATTAGTACTGCAGGTAATTAAACAGTTAATAAAAGAACAAAACAGGTTTTTAAAGCATCCAAGCAATGATGACACAGTTGATCAATTTCTCCCTCCACAATGAAATTCACTTTTTTTTTCCCTATTTCACTTTCAATAGTAGAATTACAATGGAGTAAAATAAATGCAGAACTATGAGTCCACCACAAATGGTAAGGTAAAGCTTTGCTGAGCTACTTCTACACAACTGCAATGCAAACTAATCCAAGTTGAATTTCCCAACATTGAGAGTTTTATAATGCAGGTCACTATATCGACAAAAAACATCATACAAGCCTGACCAGACAATAAAGAAGTATAGATGTGCTATTTGAAAATTTGAAATCTTTCCAAGCTCCAAGAATTTTTTCAATAAAACATATTGACATGTTGAAATGACATGGTGCTTTAATCAAGATTCTAGAGGCTTGAACAGATTATTGTGTTCAGAACTCTGGTTATATGATATTGTGATGGGTATTCAATACCAAGAAAGTTTAACAATGTTCACGTAATTTTGGTGCTTATACATGCCTACATGGATATTTTTCTTACAAAAATGATGTAAAAAAGGGTTGACATGCAGTGTTATCAACTTATCAACTATTTACAGCACTGTAGTATCTGGTACTCAAACATTGGCTCAATCTATCACTTCTTATCCTTAAATTAGGGAGAGGCGGATAGCCAGTGCCTTTGATGGATAAACATTCAGCTATCTGGCCTCCTTTCCTCTCAAACAATTGGGGGAATTACAATGTCATGTATGGAGCTGCACTTCTGTCTTTGTATGATACAAAGTACAAAACAAAATTGATAATTATAAATTAAGAACAAGATGTAGTAAATGATAAAGTCAGGACTCAGGAGGGGAAAAAAACAAATCATTTGAAGTGGATGTAATGGAATGGCTGATGAAGTGTGAATTTTTCACACACACAAGCCAAAAAAAGAAAAGAAAAGAAAAAAACACATAAATCGGCTTTCAATCATGTACATGCATAACAAAAAATGCACCACCTATCATGATGTGAACGTGTTTAATACTATTAATCTACATCAGCTCGCAAGCCCAATATTTTAGTGCAATTATTTAGAAGAAACAAGGATGGCCCCTTCCCCAAATTAATAAACATTAACACAATTATTGTAGAATAGCTCGACATTAATGCCCAATCCACATTCTTCTCTCTACTTTGTCATGCAAATACTTCTCTCTTTGTTTGTTTGGTCCTTTTCTACATATTGTGACCTTGTGGGAGGACCAATTATAGCAAAGAAAGGGGATGCAATGGAAGGGATACATTCTAACGCAGTGAGTCATTGTACGCGACGGACTAACAGATAATGTCACAAGAACAACATTATTTCAATTGCACCTATATATATTAGTTGGAATAGTTGAGTTTTAATCGCTATCAACAAAATTTCACTTTGATAGTTGCAAACTTCAATGAGTTCAATTAAGGTGATTATTTAAGAAGAAAATATGAAGAGACCAAAAGATATAACCTTTAAATATTAGGAAAAAAACAGAGAAAAGAAAGAATAAGATAATTAGTAAACGCACCAGCTGCCCTGTATCTATATGGATATGTCCTCAGGGGGTCAAGTTGTGTTGCCATGGTAAGATCTCTCTTTGCCATTTCACGGTCACAATATTCTGAACGTTTCTCGTAAGCTGATGCGTTGTTCCTGGCTTTTTCTATCAACTTTGTCATCTCATCATATGCAGCTTTTCGCTGATTTTTGACATGATAGACCCTTGCTAGACCTTGATGTGCTCTGGTGTGCTTAATGTTAAGAGCATTCATGTAGCAATCAGCAGCAAGATCCAGCTTTTCACAGTCTACATAGACACTACCTAAATTATTTAAAGCCTGCAGAAAAGCAGATCTGGGTGAATAACAGCATTATGGATTAAATCATAAGACCAACAGGTGTTTCAATAATATACATACTTGTCCTTTACGTAAACCATCTGAAGGACATCTAAGAGCTTCCTCCAGGAGATGGATAACATAAGATGAAGACTCCTCATCAAGGTTTGAATCTGCCAAAGCATATGCTTTCAAGAAAAATGCTTCAAATGATCTTTGGATGGTGATGGACTCTTCAGCCTTTGCTAAAGCTTCTTCACGATGGCCTGTATCATATAAGATCCACCCTTCATAAACGAGCCTTTCATGGTCAGAAGTGGAACAGTTCCGTGCCAATCGTAAACTACGCATTGCAGCCTTCTGGCAATTTAACCTGTCAATTATGTTTCAGGAAATAGGGAAAAGACTCGTCAGGGTACATTTAGCAGCAATAGAGGGTGTAAGAGTAAAATTTAGAACAAAATTCACATAAATTCAGTAAAATTTAGAACAAATTCACATAATTTCACAATTTTGCAGTAATACTTGGCATAATTTCAATCGCATAATCCCTTTGGTCCTTAAGACAATTTTACTCTTCACTGTCTTCAGGAGTTCAGGATGGTAAGCACAGAATTCTATCAGGGTTTTCCTTTCCTGGAATACAAGATACCTCTAACTGAGAGAACCAGTCTAATTGAGAGATAAAAATAAATCATGTACCTCACATCTAAACAAAAAACAATAACAGATTCCACCAACAAAAGCAGTGACATCCAGAACACTGAATACTGGAGTATTTAATTAACAAAACCAGCAGCATGACATGTAAATAAGAACTTTGCTTCAACAATCAGAGGCAGAGCAAGATAGATGAAAACACTAACTAAAGGTTATCAAAAGGAAGTGGCAAAATTCGCACAGGGAACCTTTAGCAGCAATAAAGGATGTCGGTTTGCATGGTAGTTTGGGTAAGTCATAAACACACAATACTAGAAGATGGTGTAGAAGGACAAGAGAATGTAAGGGAAAAGTCAAAGGATGAAACGACCAAAACAAAAGCTATAAATCACGAGGTGTAAATATGGATTAACATGGCACCAATGTGGAGGTTACCAGAGCAGACAAGATATGAAACTCCATATAGAGCTTAGATAATTCCAGGTCAAAATTTTGAAAGGATTCCACTTCAGAAAGTCCCTTATGTTATAGTTCCTAAAATAAACTATTATCTATCTACCTATGTTCCCCTGTGATTTCTCTCTACGCTTACAGCAATAGGAAAAAATATATTAGAAAACAGAAATGTTAAACGAATGTAAAGCAGTCTTCAGAATTGAGCACTTGCAAAAGAGATTGTGATTCACAACATTGGCCACAAGGTTAACAGATGTCTAAAATGGCTAATGAGTAGACAAATCACAAAGAAGATTTATATTAATATCTGCAGAAAACTTTACTAAGCTTAACTTCCTCTTATAAAAACAGAAAATAGTGGACAAACTTTCAAGGTATGTAGTATGTACTCACCGCAGGAGAAGGAGAGATTGTCGAAATCGAAGGAGACTTTTCCCTGGATCATTTGCTAGCATATGGTGCACAACAGCTAGAGATCCAATATCATCAACGGAGGACCATCTATCATACAATTGCATCCAGCAATCAGCCTGACTCCACTGCTGGACATGAGAGCGAAGGAGCTCTACCAACTGCTCTCCAGGCATTTTTCCATGGAACATCATGTAGTCTGGATCCAAAGTCAAAAGTGCACGGAGGTCTCTGAGAGCACCTTCATAATCTTCAAAAGCAATAGAAAACCAAGCCCGCAACTCAAGGCAGTCTGGAGTGACCTTGAAACCGATAATTTTGTTAATTTCAGAGATGGCTGCTCCTAATTTATTATCTTCTAAAAGTGCAATCGCTCTGTATTTGTAAGGAAATGATAAGGTTGGATCCAATTCCGACGCCTTCTCAAGATCTGCCAGTCTCTCCTTCCCTACACAATATAACGACCGTTCCTGATACATCCACCCAGAGGGCTTGTTATCAGAGATTAATGAGTTCATCAGTTTGTATGCTGTGTACTTGTGTCCACGTTTATACTTTGTCCTAGCTATACCAGCTATCGAATAAACATGACCTGCTTCAGCAGCTGCTTCAAACGAATTCTGGGCATCCTTATATTCTTTCCTCTCGTAAAATACACAACCTAGTAGATGAAATGCAAGTTGTTTCTGCCACGACACACTTGCAGTTTCCACCAGACGCTCCAACAACATTACCATTATATTAGACTTCATGTCCTCTTCAATAGCAGTTTGACTAAGAAAATAATACAACAGGAAGGAAGAATGCCCGGTCGAAGCTAATTTTTCCCTAGCCTCCGGAGTGCAGAAGTATTTCATCACATTCTGGTCGTGCAACGAACCAGGAAGATCTCTCAGAAACACCTGCAAACACGCAGCCACTAAAAGAGATGCTGCCTCCTCCAACCCGTAATCCATTAACGTCAAAGCACTTTCTTTATCAATAACCAATGATGATAAATAAACATCACAAGCAGATTTTAATTCATCACAACAAAACATGTTTGCCAAAGACAGTAGCTCTAAAACCAGTGGCGGATCCAGGGAATCGACTTTCTTCTTCCTACTATACAACTCCAAGGCTCTAATAACCTGGACAGATATCCCATTCTGAGTAAAATTAATCTTCTCCCTCCTTGATTCTGCAAAGCTCCCATACAACAATGTCTTAAACGCCCTAGAAAGCGAGGCGATATTATACCGAATGCACCTCACCTCCTCCTCTCCCACAACGAATGCCATATCGAAATCCTCCTCAGACGTCGAACATTCCTCATCCTCAACCCTAGTAACACCACCCAAACCCTCTTCCCCAACCACAACCCCATCAACACAACCCTCATTACCATTCCCACCACCCGAATCCCTCCTACGATGATGATGACAAACACACTCATCAAACGCAGACTCGGGATCATACCCAGAAATCATACTAGCCTTAGGACATTCAGTAATCCTTCCACAACAATCCAATGGAGACGAACCCGTTAACTCATCTTCCCTCCTCTCAAACCTCAACCACGCTGCTAACACAATCTTTGTATGGACATCAACAGCATGTTGCCTAGCTGATCTGAGACTACGCCGAAACAATTTGGAGTCAGCCAATCCTCGAAAAATCGCACATTGCTCAACATAAACCAACGATTTCTCAAATTGTGGACAACCCTCAATTCTTCTATAAACATCAGCTAGGGTTTCAACAAAATTAACAAATTTAAGACAAGTTTCTACCTGGGGTTCTACTAGATCTGTTGAAGGTAAATCAAAGGGTAACAAAGCTTCTTGAACAAGATTCGCTTGTAAGATCTTTGCATCTAAATTCGATGATGTTCGAGTTTTGGATCGAACCGAGTTGACTCGAAGATGATCTTGGAGTTGATGAAGAAGCTTCTCACCCGTGCCGATACCACCAACACCACCACCGCCGCCGCCATTGCCGGCGCCGCTGTTGGCGCCGCCATTGGTGGCGGAGTTAGGATTAATGGCGTAAACTTGTGAGCTTTTGCAACCATCTATAAGCTTCAAACTTCGCATCGTTGACAAAATGTTATTCTGCATTTCGATTGATTTTTATTTATTTTTGTAGAAGGGGGAAAAAAATAATAATAACCCCACAAATTTAAATTTAAAAAAAAAAAGGGAAATTTGGAGGAAAGAACAAAAATGGAGATGTGGGTAATCAATCAATTAATCAAATTAAATTAAATTTGATGAATTGATTGACTAATTCTATCTGGGAAATTTCCAGGAAATTAAAAAAATTAAATAAATAAATAAAATGAAGGATTTTATTTATTATTAATTAAAAGAAAATGAAAACTAAAATTGGGTTGGAAAAAGGGAGGAAGAGTGATCGGAGCACGTAGGCCGGCCAAGGGGAGAAGAAGGGAGAGTGGGGGGTGGCCGTTGGGAACGGCCACTCTGTCTATATTTTCTCTCTCTTATTCTCTGCTTTTCAGGTTTTTTTTTTTTTGGAAATTAAATTAAATTAAATTTAAATTGAATTAAATTGAAATTTTGAAAAATGTACTTGTATAAATTAATTTATTTACTGTCTGAATTTTGCAAATTTTTTGGATTATTTTGGCTCTCATTTGGGGTTTTGTTTGTAGGAAGAAGTGGTGATGTCGTGTGCGTAAAAAACGGTTGGAATTGGAGAGCCGTAGGCACCTTCTATACCTCTTCCACTATTATAAAAATTAAAATAAACCTCTACTCCAAATCATTTGATTAATAAATTATTGTTTTCTAGAATTTTCATTTCTAATCAATTTCATTATTTTAGATGTATGAAGATTCCAAGAGAAAACGTTGTACTCCATAGTTGATTTTGATGATAATTTAAAGAAAATGTATTGCGTGAGTCCGGACTTATAAAATGTTTCGTAATTATACATCATTTAAGAAAGCCCCAATTCGATTTTTTGGGTAATTATACATCATTTAAGAAAGCCCCAATTCAATTTTTTTGTGTATTTTTCGAAAAATCCGAGAATCTCAAGCAATTAAACTCTCTCTCTATTCTGTCGTGGATAACGTCGCTCCTCTCCTTCGCCATAACCACCACCAACTTGTCATCAGGCGGAAACTTGTTTTTCTTCGCAAGAAGATGACGATACCTTCTCGACCGACGAAACATTGTGTGCGGCTCACCTAATACTTTGTGTAATATAAATAATACATTAAATACGTTGTTTGTTTTAGAGATATTACATGTAAAAGGTGATAATAATTAAACAAAATATTATTTTTTACCGTTAAAATTTTTTAGACTAATTTTGTATTATATTTATTTAAAAGTATATTGATTTTTGCTAATTAAAACTTATTTTTAAATAACCTAACCTATTTCTTTTAGCCTGAAAACTTAAATTAATTTACTGGACATTACTTCGTATTTCTTTAACGTGAAAAGAACACGGTAGGTCGAAGCATTTCCAATGGTAAGTCGTAAGTTACCTTGTAGATTGGTTTACTACATCAATTTTTAAGCTACAACACTTTTTAGATACATACAAAGTGTTCAAATAGTGAGTTACTATAATTTTGTAGTTTGCAACAACTAAAATAATTTTTTTAAAAAAAATAGATAGTTCTACACATGTCACAATATGAATGGAGTTTAGCTTGTTTGAGCAAAAGCACCTTGCTCCCTATAACATTGACCAAATAACCCTTGTAATACTGAATTACCGACTGAGTAAACCTTTAATTATAACACTACTGAAGTAGCCCCCATAATTGTTAGTTACACTGTGTGGCTGGCCACATAAAAAAAATTTGTGTAGGAATTAACACTAGTATAGACATATTAGGTATTTACGATGTTAGATTTCCTTTTATGGAAAAATTATGCAATAATTGCGAACACTTAAAATGTAGTAGTTCTTATTGTATTTGAATCCTACTATATTCAACTTATTTTCACTTATTCCAAGTAAATAAGTTCAAATTGATTGGAGAAGTTCATACTTCGTATAAGATAAATTATTAAAATTTAAGCTCAAATAAATTCAAATAAGAATTACCCAATTAAGTTCAACTTGCAAAATTACAACTAGAAAATATATAGTTCCAATAAGTTTCAATAAATTTAATTTTAGGTATATGGACTTCTGTATATAGTGGAAGATATATACGAGTATTTATTCTTTATGGTGAGCATCAACTCGTAATTTTTATCTCTTGGATTCAAGGTGAAGAATTGTTATGTGTGACTCGTATTTACTTGAGGGAGTGCACGTTCGCACTAACTTGTTCAAGCAAATCGTGTCACTACAAATTAAAGATTACGAACTTTAGAAAACATAAGGTTTTGCGCAGCCACACATCACGAAGGGAGCATTTGCACAACAAAAAAGAAAAGCTTGCCGAGAATTATTGTCCACGCAATTAGACCATTGCACATCTACGCAAGGTGGAGCAACGGTGGTGCATCCGCGTATGAATATGGTGACACATCGATGCGTGGAGCCTGGTTGCATACATGATTTGTCATGCTTTTTTTCTTCTCCGGTGTCATTTTTGTTAGTTGGAATTAAAGAAAGGGAATTCAAAGGGTTAAACATGATCGTCAGATTGGGCTAGCATCGCCCGAGCGCGAGAAGAGTCGAAAAATTTTGGAGTTTTGTCGTCCGACCGGGAGCGAGAGCAGCTTGGTTTTTGGCTGGGTGCTCGCCCGACCGGGTGCGAGGAGATGTCTGGAAATTCGCTGGTAGTTCGCCCGACCGAGCACGAACTTGCCCATTGGACTTCAACAATTATTTCCTTCTTGATTTCATGTTTTGATTCTTTGTAACCCCCCATTTAAGAGGTTATTATGGTGATTAAATCACTATGTTTATTCTGATCTTATTCCTCCTTTGATGAAAATATTCCTCTATGATCTTCTATCTTCCTCCATCCATATAAATTGAAGGATGATTTTTCTGATTTTATAAACTTTAATATACATACAAATCAAACACAATAGCTTAAACACAATTCCATCTGGCATAAGATATTTGATTTCAACCTTCCACCCAAAAATGTCTTTGTGTGGAAGTGGTGTGTTATCCTTAGGGAACGTGCCGACATATACAATTGAGCACCGTAGTTGCGCCAGAATTTCATTTTCAAGTCAGTGATTTGCATCACAACACACCGATATTTTTCACTTGTTTGTAAGATCACCTTTTCAATCTTGCTTGATTTTTCTATACTATTTATAATAGACTACTCCATTATTACAACAATTTTAACTATTGTACGGAATACAATAAAAGAATATAGCAATGATAATCGAAGTGGTACTACATATAATGCTAAAAGGTATTAATGAGTTATATACTTCCTCCGTGTTTATTTTATTACACCATTAGGACTTTTACACTATTCACTTAATCTTCTTTGACCATCATTTGTGAATCCATTCGGAAAAATATAGTCATGTGGGATCTAGTTAGATTTGTCTTGAAATGTTCTTTTCAAATATCAAAAAAAAATTTATAATTTTTACAAAAGTATAATTGAAGATATTCATAGCTAAAAAAATGCATTGGCAAGCGTGAAATCTCTCATGGTGCAATAAAAAAGAACGGAGGAAGTATACCAATTGCAAAGGTTCTTATAAATTAGAAATTTCCTTGTGAGGTGGACATTATAATGTTCCTTTATATCTTTTAAAAAGTCTATATGGTTAATAATCCTTTTTATCGCTGCTAGTTCTTAATTTGGACATTTTATCCTCCTAATCAACGAGATAAGTAATTAAAAAGATTTAGTTTCTTGATAATTATGAGTATTTTGTTTTTTTTTTTAAAAAAAAACATACCCTGTCCAATTTTTTTTTCATTTGTCTCTGTTTACTTGTTTAGAGTTCGTTTGACATCATTGTGGTTTTCTTTTTTTGATTTTTTGTTTTTTGATTTCATATGATATATGTCATATAATGAATTAAAAATTAGTCAAACTTATTAAAATCATGATAATTTTGAAAACTGACAACAGAAAAGTGGAAACATCTTTTGCTTGTTTCCTGTTTTTGGTTTTTGCTTTTCAAAAAAATAAAAAAAATAAAAACAAAAAACGATCAAACAAGCCCTTAGTTTGTCTAATATGCTTTTCCGTTTCCCACCCTTTTTTTTTAAACACATTTCTCCTTATTACATCCGTTCCCTTTTCTTTTTACTTTCATGTAAGACTCACTTTTTTAAAAAAAATAAATTAAATAAATACTAAAAACTAAAAATTAAGGCTTCACAAGTTACACACATGCACTCTCATTCACTTTCCAAAAAAAATTACTTCTCTCATTAATTGATTCATTGCACTTAAGGGTCTGTTCTTTTCAGCTTAATTCCAGTTCATCAGTTCGGTTCAGCTTCAATAAGTTCAGTTTAGTTCCTAATTTTCTTCTCTCATAAACAATTCATTTTAGCTCTATTCAGCTCGGTTCAGTTCAGTTTAGTTCACTTAAGTTGTTTTCAGGTAATTAGAATAAGCCCTTGTTGGTAAGTCACAAATAAAATTCACAAAACTTTGACCACAAATCACTAATATTAGAGATATTGTAACTAATTGTATGGGATCTAATTAGATTTCATTTTATGTTTATTACTTTTAAAATATCAAATTACTAGATCAAAATTTGTGGAATACATAATTTTGAATATATATATTTTTAAAAAAATGTCAACAAAAAAGAGTATAGAATAATTCATTCACAAAATGAGGAATTTTTGAAGAGAAGAATAATTTTTTTATAAAAAAAAATCAACAAAATAGAGTATAAAAAATTGATTCACGTTAAGAGGGTTTTTTTAGAAGAGAAGAATCCTTAATGCGTTTTAAGTTGAATGGTATTCACAATTTTATGTCTTTAGAGCAAGATTAGAGTAGTCTTGTCTTAAAACTTTAATCCATTGTGACATCAATTATTAGGTTTTTTTTTTTTAAAATTTATAATTATTTTAATACTCTTTAAGACTTGATTAGATTTAACTCTTCATCCTTCAGACTCATTTTTTATTTTATATAAAAAAACTATATTAATGTTTTTTTTAAAATAAAAAAGTTAATTGATTGTTAAGTTGGTTCTTGAATGGGCAAAATAATAAAATTTCTCTCCTCTCTCTTCCTTGCTCTCTCCAAAACCCTAGCCCCCATTGTTGAATTTTGAAGGGGCTTCCATCGTTTTTAACTGGTGGGAAGCCCCAATCCTTGCTTCTTTAAAGTTTTTGCAGGTTTATTGATAATGCTTCCTCCTTTTACCACTACAAGAAAATAAACTTTTTGTAGCGATTATTTTTATCTTTAGTATCGATTGTAATTGCAACAAAAAGCTTTCCCAACGAATGGTCATTCGATACAATATCCCCCGTTGCCTTAGCCTTTAGTAGTGGTTTTCAATATCGCTGGGGTTGGCCTCAATAATCGATACAAAAAACTATGTCCAATCGTGGTGATTATTGTAGCGATTACAATCGCTATAAATGTTTAACTCATTTTCTTAAAAAAAAAAAAACATGCGTATGATCTTTACAAGATTCGAACATGCAACCTCAAACTCTTATATTAAACGTTTCACCAATAAGGTATGACATATTTTATGTATTCTTTGTCAAACAATATTTATATATCTAGTGTTGAAAAGGCTTTACGTATCGATTTTTAGGATTTAGTGGCAATTGTAAATGATACAATTTCTCAAAATTATATAAATGTGTAAAAATAGTGTGGATATGTATTATTATGTTTTCCGTATCGATTTTATATGGGAAAACCATGGAGATTGTAAAATGATACGACTTCCTTAATTAATTCACAAACAGACTTGCATATTGTAGCGAATGTACAATCACTACGAAAAGACATTTTTCTTGTCGTGTACGGGGAACTTTTCTTCCTTCAAAGAAAGAGTTTTCGATCTCCTTCGAAAGACAAAGTTTATCTCCTCTTTTCGGAGGAGAAATTTCTTAGTTCTGAATCCATGATGTTAGATCTAATAGATTGTCGTGAAATTATTTTGTTGGTGAAAAAGTTATCAAGTTTTCGAATACAGACAGATAAATCAGAAGACATCTTCACGGTTATAAAGGATCGTTAGATTGTCTCTCCAACAAGACTGTATTTCCCAGTGATATAAGCGGGAGATGTTCCACGGTACAAGATCTACTCGACGATTATATTGTAGTTTTTATGAAGGGAAATTTTATTTGATTCAATATCTTATGTATTTGTTGACGTCGAATCTTTATTGTAGATGTCATATGACTTATAATTAATGAAATATTCTTGTTTTTCAAAAAAAAAAAAAAAAAAAAAAAGAGTCTTGAATTTTCAAGACTCCACTTCAAATTTTGTTAAGATCAAACTGTTGGGGTTTGGTGAGTCCGACTCACCGCGGAAACAACCCAGACCCAAGGAACCACTCGTAATTAATAAATCCATAAAGCATAAATAAATAAACACAAGAAAAAGGAAGAACGAATCATACCCTTGAAGCGAGCTTCGCCCTCTCAAAACGGGCTCTTACTTGAAAGCCTTGAGCACCGCAAATGCCGTGCCTCCAACGGTATCCACCCACAAAGGACGAACACGACTTTTTAGGTCCGCTATCTTGGAGTTAGCAAGGTCCGACCAAAACCCAAGTGTTAATGGAGTTTAAGAGTTTTTCCCAAAATATGGAATGCTCTTTCTAACTCCCACTCAAGCCCTTTACTCCAAATCCCAAGGTTGGTATTTATAGAGGAAAGTATGAGTGAGAATTTCTATCCCATCAATGTGGGATCATGAAATTCCACAAATTAATTTAAAGCTAAATTAAATTAAAATTGCAAACTAATAATAAATCTACAAGTGGCATTACCATGTGAAATGGGTTGGTGAGGACCACATGGAGAGTAGGGGACCATACTTGCTCCCCACTCAATACTCTCCTTGTGCCACATGTCCTTACCCACTTGCTCCCATATTCCTCAAGCTTCCCCATAGTGACCGGCCCTATGGCCCAGCCACAAGCCCAGCCACGAGCCCAGCCCCGCACCAAGATGCGGGCTGCTGTTGTGCGTGGCTGCTAGCACGGTGCGCTAGCACGCACCTAGCCAGCCATGCTAGGCTCGGCTTGGTGCGCTTTCTAGCCACCTATGCTTGGACATTTTTGCCCCTAGCATTCGGATGCTCGGGGCACTCTGATGCTAGGGGTATTTTGGGAATATGGTCGATTTATTATTATTTTGCGCGTCTCGTCTTTTTATTATTTTTGACTCGACTTCCGACTATCGGTTTCGACGCTCCAAGCTCGAATTACCGACGTCTAAATATTTAACACTCGGGCGACGAATTAATTTCTTCCGAATTAATTCGTCAAGTCGGTTCGTATATTTTGCTTGGGTGTGACCCGAAGGGTTCAGTCAAGATTAAGCTGTAATATTAATTATATTAATATTACTGATCGGAAGCGGCCTCCACCCAGGCATTCCGATCACTTGACCTTGCTGAATATATTAGCTTTCTAATAGTTCTGAACCCGCTATCAGAATAATATACTTGTTCGAAGGACACCATTCCTTTCACAAACTTCATAAATGCATAAAAAAAAGGTTTTATCTTAAAACCACAAACTTAAAAATTAAAGATATCGCCTATTGTCTTAAGACATAGGGCTATATTTGCTCTTATTTAGAATTGTGTTCTCCAATCTTGAATTTGGAAGGGCAAAATATAGGAAAGAAAAGAGATAAGTCATAAGCAATTTTGGTGGGATATTTTTTATTTCATGAGATTATAACATGTGTATAAAGATGATAACCTTGTTTGGCAAATGGCTGTTGGCGGTTGGCTGGTTCACTTGGCTTGTTTGACTAGCTGGAATGTTTGGCTGTTTATAATGGCTTTTGAAATTGGTTGTTTATAAAAGTGTTTGGTAAATTAATTGTTGGTTGTTGGCTGTTTATTAGATAATTTATGGGCCAACAAGCCAAAAGCCAACAAAAAAGCTACTCAAAGCAGCTTTTTCATTTTGGCTTAAAAGCCAGCTTTTTCGCTGACTAAAAAGCCAATTACCAAACACATTTTTTGGCTATTTGACCACCTAAAAAGCCAAAAGCCAAAAGCTAACCAAAAAGCCATTAAAAAGCCAATTACCAAACATGGCCGATATAAGCAGTTTTTACTTTAGTTATACTTATAGAGTATATTTAAGAGCATATTTAGCCATTAACCATTTATGATGGTTATTAGGAGAGAGAATGTGGAAGAATAATTTAAAAATGAAGGAGAGAGAAAAAAAAAAAGCAATAACCCGATTGGGAAAATAACCAGGTTATCAAGCTTGGTTATTGTGTGAAATAGAAATATCAAGCTTGGTTATTGTATGATGGGGTTGGGTAAAATTAGGAGAGAGAAAATTGTGTAACCATGGTCAACCATTGGGGTAAATTGGTTAGTAAGTGGGTATAAGAGTGGTTATAAGTGAAGTGCAAGATAGAGACATTAATAAATAAGTGATAACCACAATGATTGTAGGCAACCATTATGTTTACTTTTATATTTTAACACGTGTCTTGGAGATTGAAAAAAGTTCAATATAGCAATCTTTAAGGCGATGAAGGATATCTCAATTCTCAATTGATTAGAGCCCTCCTTCTGGTTCCAGGTGATACTGAGATCGAATCTTATCACTTGCCCTTGTTAGCTGTGGCCTTGTGACTCTCTAAACACACAAAAAAAGAAAAGGATATCTCCCTAACTCTCGTTCAGATCACATCCATCTTTTTACTCCTACCATTCAACTTAAATTCAACAATTTGATTCGAGCAAAAATTTATGAATTTGAGTTAATTGGTTAAAATATGGAATTTGCATTGTTACGGAATAAAAAATGACTTCCTATGTTTTTTTTTTTTAAAATGCATCAGTTTGACCGACACATTTGTCGAGACGTAACTTTGACTATTAATATCTTTAATCGTGCTTTAGTAAAAAAAAATTTGTAACAAAATTATATTATGAAACTAGACATTATGACTAATCTAATGATATATTATATAATAACATTTATGTATTTTATAGAGGTGAATAAATTAAGTCAACCATGGTATGCGAATAGTGCCAAAATAAAAATAATGCATATAAAAAAACGAAGGGAGTATAAAAAAATGCTCTCTCAGTTTCATAATGATTAACATGTATGCGTATAGCGATGCAAATTTTTCATCGCAAGCAAATACATTTAATCTCATATCAGCAAAAATTTATAAAAATTAAAAATTAATAATGTATTTATCGAGACGAATCAAATAGGATTCCGTATGAAGATATTTGTTCTTATATATAGAGAAGAATTTAATAACCTCCTCTTATTTTTTTATAGTAAAAAAATTCCAAATGAGAAAGAATATTGTAATGGATAGAGTTCGAGTATAAATTAATTACGAGTACATGCTAAAATAAAAGATGTGAAACTAATTAAATTGACCTATACAAAAAAAAAAAAAAAAAAAAAAAAAAAAAAAAAAAAAAAAAAAAAAAAACCACTAATTAAATTGACAGATGGAATATGTTTCTAGCTACTTTCCTCTTCTTTTTGGTATGGCTAGTAGCGCAGCTGTCGCTTTTAATTGCACTCCATGTATTTTAGTTGCTACTTTAGTTTTCATGCAAAGAAAACTTTGAATAGAATCTCATACGGAGTAGTTGATTCCATCAAGAATTTATGGTGGAACATTTTTGGCATTTGTTAAACACCTGACCTAAATAAGGTACCCACGGTTTGTTTTATGTGGTAGCACTTTATTTGGAGAAAATCCCATTTTTGATAAGGAGATTGTTGATACTAATACAAAAATATCTCCATACCAAGATTATAACATCCAGTACTATAATTTAATACCAACAAACATTATTAAAGTCATAATGACTAATTAAAGACATTTGCGGTATATATATTTCAATATTCTATGGCCCCCGTTCTTTAGAGCTGCTCTGCTCTGCTCAAATCAAATCTGCTCTACTCTGCTCAAAAGAAATCTGCTCGACTCTGCTCTGCTTAATTTTCAAATAATAATTAATAATAACAACAATAATAATAATTAATATTCAATAATAATAATTAATATTGTATTGATGATAATAATTTATTATTTTGAATACTTATAATAATTATTAATATTAAAAATAATTTTAATAATAAATAATAATAATAATAATAACAATTAATAATAATAATAATAATTTTAATAATTAATAATAATAATAATTTTAATATTTAATATTTAATAATTATTATTATTATTATTATTATTATCAATAATAATAATAATTTTAATAATTAATAATAATTATTATTATTAATTAATAATATTAATAATAATTAATAATAATAATTATTATAATTATTAATTATTATTATTAATTATTATTATTAATTATTAATTATTATTATTAATTATAATAATTAATAATAATAATAATAATAATAACAACAACAACAACAACAACAACAACAACAACAACAACAACAACAACAAAAACATTAATAATAATAACATTAATAATAGTATTAATAATAATGTTGAAATCTGCTCTGTTCGGCTCTGCTCTGCTCTGCTATCCTGAAATCTGCTTTACTCTGCTCTGCTCTGCTGACCCCTGCTCTGCTCTTCCCAGAAGCTCAAAAGAACAGGGCCTATATGTTGCATTTAATAAGGTGAAAAGAATACATCCTTATGCAAATATGTTTGAAAATCTATAGTTATGTTGGATTATTATGTTAGATTCGTCTTGGTATATACTTTTAAAACATCAATTTTTTTCTATTCTTTAGTGAATACTTTATATAATTAAAGGTATTGATGATATAACATGTGCTCCAATCGATACTCCCTCCATTTCATAAGGTTAGTCCCATATACTATTTTGGGTGTTTCAAAAAGATATACCCATATTGAATATATTTCATTTATAACTTGATTTTTTTTTGGAATATAATTAATAAGTTATGGATTGATGACATGACTCTAAGTAAGGAAATCATTACCTTAAATTATGCAATTATGACTTATGCTTTCCTAATAAAAAATTTAAAAAGTTAAATAAGGTAAATTAATTATGAATTATGTTGTACTTTAATATTAGATTCCAAATATATTTCTTTTTTTTTATTTTATGTGATTGGTTCCATATGAGACTAACATTATGAAACGGAGGGAGTATTATTTATAAACACGATTTAAAATATGTCTATGTTTTGCTTAAAAATGACTGTATGAGTTATTAGAATAATGCCATAATGGTAATCTAACAAGTTTTGGCCTTGCCGTTTAATTTACTTTTGTTGTAAGATCTGTGAGCCCATTATCAATTTATCATATTAAAGTCAACTTGGCAAGTCTTATATGGCAATAAAGGCACACACATCTTGGAGACGTTGGACCTTGGACCTTTATATATCAGTCGGATTTACGTAATTATGAATTTATGATCAGATTTATGGTGGTGTTGTACACTCCCTTAACACTATTTGACCGTTGTAATAATTAAACAACATTGGTAGTAGTTAAAATGTTAAGGAAGTTGATGAATCATCCTTAATTCCTTATTACTACGTACAAATAAAGTTTATTTATTAGAGTCAACTATAATATTACGAGTATATATAAAGTCAATCTTGTGTAAGATGTTTGAACATTCCTTTTAGGCTTTTTATTGTTAAGTTACTTGTGATTGTGGTGAATTAATGAGTGAAAAGTGCTACATGAATTACTACATTATGTACTCCTTTTACAAAATAAAAATTTCAAGAGATCCTAGGATGAATTCTCATATATATATATATATATATATATATATATATATATATATATATATATATATATATATATATATATATATATATATATATATATATATATATATATATATATATATATATATAATAAAATAATAATAAAAAATTATTATGTACTCCTTTTTACAAAATAAAAATTCATTTCATCCAAAAATTAAGCCCATTAGCAAGTCTTCTTTCTACTGTTAAAGAGTAAATTTCGCAAACAACACATGTAAGTATCCCACATTGAGAATAGAAGAGAGGATTTAACATTGTATAAGGTTAAAGGACTACTCCATGATTTTAGGATGGAACCTCTAAACCTCATTTGGTCTTGTAAAGTTGTAAAATGTACTCTCTATCTTCATATCTCGGTGTCGCATGCAAGATATAACCTAGATTTGTATTTAATATCTACCACATTCCGGTTCACATTACTCACAACAAAGAAATATTTTATGTCTCACAATAATATCCCTTTATTGCGAGTAATGCCAACCGGAGTTACTATAATTTTTAAATTCATCTCTAATCAATCAAACCTCTATAACTTCTTTTTGTTTCCCACTTTTGCATTTTGAGAATTTACTTCATTCATTTGTTTAAAGATGTTCTTCACTTTTGTATTTTGCATGCTCTCCAATACACTTCAGTAACTATTTAATTACATTTTATAACTCAATCAAAACCATATGATATAGTGGAAATAACTTTTTCTAATTTCCTGTTTTGGTTTTTTGTTTTCAAAAACAAAAAATAATTACGAACAAAACTCTTAACTTGATGGTTGAGACCTAAGAATATGTTTTATTAGATTCCATCACGTCCCTCATATGAAAGCCCCATAATATAATGTTCTTTTTGATAAGAGCCCTTTAACTCTAACTCAAACCCTATAAACATTAAACTATCCTATCCAATAATTAGGTCTAGTTGCGGGTCACATGCATACCCGATCCTCGGGGTTGATTATGGATACTATATCGAGTAGGGTCCGATTTTGACAAATGACAATCGTGGAAGTTGTACATGACTACATGTGTTTGATAAATGCGTGCGTGGGATGGACACAAGAAGCTGTCCCTATCGGATAGTGTATCATCAATCCATTAAAATAGTACATGCCAGATACGGATGACTTCCCAAAATATAAAGTGGGTCCAATTCTTAGCAAACCCATACATAAGCCCAGAAGAGTTGGAGACCCAACCTCAGACACTAGTCTCTCTTGTGGGGCTACGTTGGTCCCTTAATTTGCAACTTTAGAAAGTCAAGACAAACAATTAAGTTAACTCCATAAATTCTTTTACAAAGAATAGGTTGGAATTCTTTGGCATTTGATAGATATGAGAAAACTTATTACTCCGTATTTTAGAAGATTATCGAATAGAGTATATATAGATTATCTGATGATAAGGGTGGAGAATGGAGAGAGGAGGCAAAAGTTATCCTTCGCCATTATGGACATGATGTAACTATGTTGATGGGCCAACTCAACCAAAAATTTAAGCTGATGGTTGAGGTCCAAGAATACATTTTATACTCAATCACTCCTCCTCACACGAAAGCCCGTCAGACCTGAAGTGTGGATGCAACATGAGCCCTCCTCATACCCATCATTCACTTAAAGGTGAGAGTGGATGAGATTCGAACCGTGACCTCTATGTCACGTTGACTCTGATACCATGTTAGTGGACCAACTATTCAACCAAAAGTTTAACCTGATGGCTGAGACCTAGGGATATGTTTTATACTCTATCAAACTATGATCATATTGGTGAATTTTGAGTAGAGACTCAACTCAAGACTATAAGTTTTATGGAATAAAGTAGTACAAGACTAGATGAGTTTGGATTCCAAAACTCATGTTAATTCTATATAAAATGAAGCTTATTTTTGTTGTTGGCCAAAGATGAGATGCCATCTCATTAGCTAAAATAAGTAGTTAATATTTATCAAAGATCTAAATAAAAGAGTGTTAATTATTTTTTAGGAGGATAAGTGAGCCTGGCCTGGAGTGAATCTTAGAATAATGCATGAAAGTGGAAAGTGTCTTATATAAAATTATTAAAAATTAGTGAAAAATTGACGTGGATTTTGAGATAAACTTACCTTTATTTACCGATCTATATGCAATATATAATATGTAATTTATATGTAAGAATGAAAAATGAGCATGGTGGGTGCAGATTGTTCTCCGTTGGACGTTAAACATCATGTGACAATGAAAAAAAAGCCCTTTATCCTAATTTTTCCTTTTTTTAACAAAAAAAATTACCACCATTTATATCACATATGTTGCATGAGCTATACTCCATATCTATTTTAAGTTCCACTAAGAACTTGATAACATGTTATCATCACATAAAAACATTAGTACTTCGTATTAAAGTTTGTTTGTCATCGTCAAAGCATTATAGAGTCAACCAATTGTCACGGATAAAATCAAGAGCAAGTTTCATGATACAATAGGTTAAGCTTTGTGAACAAAATTAGGCCCAAAGGTTTAATGAATAATGATTGGGCCTGTTTAGAGTACAAGACTTGCTTTCAGTAACTTTACTATCTTCTAAATTTTATTTACATAAAAAATGGGCTCATTACCAGAAAGACTTGCGTGGACCTCCCGAGATTTATACACATGCAATTGACATTGTATTGAACACTCATACACCTAGAAATAGGTGTAACAACAGCACAATATGAACATTAGCTTTTGACAAAGTGAACATTAGCTTTCTTCTCCTCTATTTTTCTCCTTCGTTTTTTAATT
This sequence comes from Chenopodium album, assembly GCF_948465745.1. Taxonomy (NCBI): domain Eukaryota; kingdom Viridiplantae; phylum Streptophyta; class Magnoliopsida; order Caryophyllales; family Amaranthaceae; genus Chenopodium; species Chenopodium album. The sequence goes on along the minus strand of NC_137835.1, from coordinate 14,778,186 downwards.
TTCTCTTTCCTCTGTTTTTTTTTTTAAATTTAATTTTCCCCTTTTTTACACTTTTTTGATTGAATTTGTTTCTTACAACATGAAAGTAGTTATTAAGTATGAATTTTTGTGTGAATTTCGATTTTGTGCTTTAATTTCGATTGATTAAGGTTTATATGAATCTTTGAATTCAAAATTTTATACTTTTTTTTTCTCCTTCCTTCTTTAATTCCTTTTTACTCTATTTTTTTCTTCTATTTTCTTGTTTTTTCGATTTAATAATTGAATCTATCCCTTACAATGTGGAATTGGTTGTTTATCTGATTTTTTGAATTCAAATGAATTGAATGTTTTTAGCTTCGATCAATTTCATCTGATTTTCTGCATTTTTTTTTATCAATGAACATAATCATGCAAAATATGAACATATGCATAGGTTCCCTTAAATGTGAACATTAATTTTTTAGAAAATGAACATAGGCATAAAACATATGAACATATGCATTTCAGAAAGTAAACATAACAATTCAAAATATGAACGTAAGCATTGGTTTCCATAAAAGTGAATATAACCATTTAAAAGGTGAACATATGCGTAAAAAATATGAACATATGCATTTAAGAAAGAGAACATGTGCATAAACAGACTTAATGAGAATACTTATGAACAACATAAATTTACTATGAATATTTACAATATGAACATATAAAATATTATTATGAATATAAGGCATTTAATTATGAATATAAAAAATTGAAGAAATAAAAAATAATATGATTATGAAACATATGCATCATAAGTATTAAAAAATATGAACATATGCATTCAAAATAAAAACATATGCATTGGTTCATTTTTGAATACGTATGAACATAATTAAGCATTACAGAAGGTGAACATATACATAAAAAATATGAACATATGAATTTAGAAAGTGAATATAAGCATTTCATAAAGTTTACAAAAGGATTCAAAATATGAACATAAGAATTCAAAATATGAACATATGCATTTTGAAATGTGAACATAAGGTATCAGTTTGATTTTACTAATTTTTTTTGACAATTCCAATAAAAAATTTCGAATAATATTCAAACAAAACTAAGTGATAATCATATAAATTCAAACAAAATTAAGTGAAATTTACATTAAATTGCCTTTTTTTAGGGAGGATCCTTTTGATTTTGCATCTCTTCTCTAATGTCCATTGATGTTTTTGCAGTTTTTTAGTGAGAGAAAATGAAATTGAGGACAGAAAAAGTGAAAAAGAGAGAGAAAATCATATAAGAAAAAGAGTTTTGAGTTTGGAGGTGACGATATATTTATTGGGTGAGGGTGGGTGTATTGGGTGTGGCCGGGTGGGTGTATTGCAGTTTCTGTGTTTTTTAGTTTTAGGGCTTTTTTTTAATTGAGTTGTGTGTAATTGGGCTTCTGAGCTGCTTGTTACACCTATCTAAGGTGCACAAGGGTGCACCTTAGACTAATTGAACATAGTGACCCTTATTTTTAACATATTAACCTTATTTTTAACATAGTAACCTTTATTAAAACTTGTATAATGTTTAATATTATTGTGAACTTGAATACGATGTTATGACCCTATTTTAATATAGTGACCTTTATTATTCATATTGACCAGTATATAAAATATTTCATTAAAAAATTTAACCTCTTATAGCCTATATATTAGCAAAATGACTTTTATTTCAAAATAGTGACCTTATTTTTATTATAGTGACCCTTTTTTTTTTATTAATAAAACAACCATAGCTTCTCTAATATTAGTGGTCCACAATAAATTAGTGTGAACCAGGTTCATGTAAGAATCTGGGAGTGAACAAATTCACGTAGAATATAATTATAAAAATATGGTAATTACAGTTATACATCATACCAAAAACGTAGTAACATGTTCAAGGGAGAGAATTGCAATATGAATAGATGATAAGTGTAATGGATTGAATGTTCTAGAATGTTTTTATGCGAAAAGAGTTGTAGGTTAAGGCTGTATTGAAATTTATTAGACCTGATTAAACTTGTTAGAGCTTATTAAACATGATGAAAAAACTTATTAGACTTTATTATCATTATTATTATATGTTACAATAGTTGTCTTTTTAAGAAAGAGGGATACCCAGTCAATTCCCTAGATAAATAAAATTTGTTTATCTGGGGGTATAATTGTCTTTTTAAGTACCAGTGGAGGGGTACATGCGTCTTTTCATGTACTAGTTGAGGGGTACATGTGTAATTTCCTCACCAAACAGTAAAAGCAAAAAGCAAACAGTAATTGGACAACTCACCAAAAGGGCTGAATAAATGACCCTGCTTTTTCTATATATTTACAAAAATGCCATCAGATTAACAAAAATTCGTTTATCTGTCAGATTAACTTGTATTTCCCCTTTAAGAAAACCATTATAGAATATTCTAATTAACAATAAATTATTAATAATTTTAAAGTATAATAATAGTATTAATTAAATAATATACATAATAATATTGTAATACTAAAATAATAATTTTGGTATAATTAATTTTATATATAATATACAATATAATTAAATTATATGATTGAAACTTGTTTAGAGTTGGTTAGAACTTATTGAAACTTATTATTAAACCTCAGTTGTATTTATTTGACCAAATTGAAACTTATTGGAATTTATTTGAATATTATGGAACTCATTTGAATTTATTAAACCGAAAACCTATTTTTTTAAAGGTGAATAGAACACTCCCTATAACCTCATACCCGATTGGGCATATCACAACGTATTTGATACATCACTTTACCTTGACATTATAAATCCCACACTATTATGGAGAATTATTATTATATAGCTCAGATTAATTGTGCAAAGCATGCATATATATACTTGTATCATTTTGGTATCTTTGAAATCCTTTATATAATTAAATAAAACATACTATTATTAGATTATGGTAGTTTTATAATGAATACTCTTCTCATATATGATTCCTAACCCTGAAATAAAGGACCATAGATATATAATTATATATGTCATTGATAATAATAATAATCCAAAACATCATGTTGTTCATGCCATGGGCATTAGCTAGGCATCCGATCATACATGCATGAATGCATAATGCATCTATCATAATATGCATGTACATGTAACTAGACATGCATATAGCACATGCATTGATGCATGCATGATGCATATACTATATTACTATGTACTAGTAAATTATTTTCTTATCTTTATTTTGATCAGTTAGGTTTATGTCTTGAGAGAGGACATATCTAATTATAATTCGTGTATCTTTTCTTAAAAACATAAAAAACATGCATGTTTTTACCATCTTTCATCTTTCTCTAGCTAGGTAATTTCACCAATTTTGAGAACTGACATGGGATATATGCAGGGAAATTAACGAGGCCAAAACTAGAGATGAGCAATCGTGGATTCATATAAAAAGACAGACATACTCATTCTCAAATAATGGTTAGATCCGTATTAATAGGCAAGCACATTTTCCCATTTAACCTTATTCTAAAAGGTTGGCAATTTCCAAAATTTTATATCAATTTATCATTTAGGATTATCAGAAAACAGACAACAGTCCTTTTGGGAGTTGACTTCACAGCTTGGATGATGGGATTGTTGTGAATCTTCTCTGCCAAAATAATATTTTTAATTAAACTCGAAACTTTTTATTTCCACTAATTAAGTCATATAAATTGTTTGTATAGGAGATTAGGGGAATAGTTTACTGTATCAAGGAGAAACAAGGTTTTATTTAATTACTTATTAGCTTTGTCTTGTGTCTTTTATATGTGTGATGACCCTTAGCCTTTTGAAATTCTATCGTAATTATTGATCTATTTTATGGATCGCGATATACTAAAAAGAATGGTGTATCCCTTAAAGCTGCATATATAATTTTAAGAAGTGAAAGACAATATATGCAATAAACTTTAATGTTATACACCACTATGTACTACAAGAAATGATATATTTAACTATTGAGTAATTTACCGATTAAGATATATTCACCGATTATTATATCCTGAATAACAATTTTAGATACTAGCTAGGTAAATTATATTTTGCGGTCACATACACATGCATACAAGCTAATGTCTATCTCTTGATGTAGTTATGTTTATTCCTTTTTAATTGTGTTTTTTTTTTTGTTATCAAATCAAAGTAAACTTGTGAACTTGGCAAATCAATAGAGAATAATATAATAAAATGAAATGCATGTAATGCACAACATTTTGGGGTTTCACAATTGTATGCCGTGAATTTCGTGCAAAAAGACAAAATAATGAAAGAAAATTTACAAATTAAATGAATAATATAATCAAGGCTACGTTATCTTCATCAAGTGTAAAAGAATGAGCTAAGATTGAAAACTTGTAAATATTCAGCGATCTGACAGTGATTTAGCTTCAGTTGTTTTAACGTCGTACAAATAATTTTACTGTCATTTTTCTTGGAGTAGAACGATCTTGTATTATGCTTTTACGTTAATATTCTATAACTATGTGTATAGATATATACAAATTAATCATAGTGATAGTTGAGACGATTAATACAAGAGGGGGGTGAATTGTATAGAGTTCCTAATGACTACTTTTTGCGGATAAATAAACAATGCGTATATGAACTTAATAAAACACACAGATTTTACGAGGAAACCTTCCAGGGCCCAACTGGAAGTAAAACCTCGACCCTACCTTAGGGATTTCAAACACAAAACACTTCACTATAATAGGGCAAACACCAAGTTACAACCTATTAGACACAGACCTTTATTTCACAAGTTTCTCACTGGACTTGCTACTTGATAGGACCCTATCCTACCCAATCTAAGCACCACACTTAGATTCACTCGTACCACCAAAGTACTACACATACTACCAAAGCACAACTACTCGTACTACCCCAGTACAAAACTCACAGCCTCACCTAGAAGCTAAAACAAAACTGTATGTAACACAAACTACAAATTCACCCAAATAACCCAACCAATACAAATATAAGACACCTAGTATGATAGGTAAGCAATGCACGAAATCCGAAACTAATATGACAAGTTAGAAGCTTGGTAAACTTACTCAATTAAAGCACTATGATTTCTCCACGCATAAACTCACAAAAACCTAAATCATTTTGCTCTCTACTATTTATACAAGTAACACTCGTATAGAAAGTAGGTTTTCTAAAAAAGATAAATATGTTAACTTAACTTATCTTTTAAACACGGTTTTAGCAAATCAAGTGGAATAAAATCTTTTTCGAAAATAAGTTTAAAAAGATATTTATTAAGAAGACTTATCTTTTTAACAAATCGACTTTAGAGAAAATAATCTTTATAGAAAATCTTTTCCTAAAATCTATCTTTTATTATTTTTCATATTTATTTTATTTACCAAGCAAACTTATCACGTTTCTAATAAATTTCGTGCACTAACCTACTTACCATATTAACAATAACTTCTAAGATAAAACCTTAACTATTATTGCTGCGCCGCACTTTGATCAGGTAAATTACTTGGGCTCCAAGCATATCAAGTTCCACCAAAGAACTTAAACTGCTTGTCTTCAAGTTCCTGGTAGGGAACGTTCCTGTTAGGGAACTTAGTTCTTGTTAGAGAACTCTTCCTCTGATTTGTTTAACTTCTTCAATAAAGATCTTCTTCAAGTCTTCTTAGTTTCAGATGGTTCTTCAATCACCTAGATCAATCTGCATCTTGACTAATCACACACTAGAAAATCTTTATTAGTTGAGTATGCTTTTAGTTCAAGTTCCTCATCATCAAAACCATTATGCTTCAACAATTTCCCCCTTTTTGATGATGACAAACTTAAGCAAACTCTAAAACAAGTTAAACAGAGTAGAAGGTCGTATTTTTGATTTTTTTTTTTTATTAACAAAAAAATAAACACTCACAGAACAAAAATTAAACTAAAAGCAATAAAAAACAAAAATAAGCAAAAACAGAAATAATAAAAAAAAAACAAAACTAAACTACTTCAGCATCATATCAGAGAAATTTCTGATACTTTATTAACTAGAACCCAGAACAACTATAGCCTCCAAGTTTGCTTCTTCTTTTTCCCCTTTTGGCATTATCAAAAAGTCCTATTTTTCAAGGTATTAAGCATCTAGCCACAACCCCACAAGCAATTCATCGAGTGTGGGAAACTGAAGGCAGCGCTGTTAAGTTACCTTAAGCAAGTTCTACCATTCTGCATAAGTGTTCAGTACATACATAAACACACAAGTATAAGCAAAGTTCCAATTAGTCATTGAAAACCAAAAGATATGTCATCCAGTTGAACAATTTAAGAAAATTTACAACCAAAATTAATTGTTCAAAATGAAATTGTTCATGATTGAAATAGAGAAAATAGGCTAGGCTGAAAAGGGAATAAGATAGGCTAGGTTTCAAGAAATTCCAGAATTTTCTTGTAATCCTCCTTTGTCTATTGTGCAGAAGCTTCTAGATTCTCTTCAAGACTCTTGAGTTTCACAAGGAACTCCTCCTTTTGTTCCTGTTGATCCTTGAGCAGGTCTTGCTGAGACTTCTTTTGCTCTTGAAGTTCCTTGTCTTGTTTCAGCAACAGCCTCTTGAGTTCTTTTAACTCCTTCCCCTGCTCCTGCACCTGTTTTTCCAGAGTTAACATCTGAAGTTTTCCAGCAGAATCCTTCATCTGATTCTCAACCCTTTCCATCATGTCTGCCAGTTCTGCAACTTGCCCATTGAGGAGAGTGTCCTCAACATCCAACTCCAGAGGCTGTTCCATGCTTGTTTGAGGAACTGAACTGGCAGAAACCCTCCTGCTCTTCCTTACAGGCTGCTCAGACACCTCCTTTTCCTTTATTTTTCCTGTCACTTTTTCTCTCTTTTTCTCTCCCTTCTCTATTTTTTGAATTTTTCCTTTCACAACCTCCAAACTCAGTCCAGCCAGTGTTTCCTCATTGATCACATTTTCAGGCTTCTCATCCAAAGCACCATACTTACCTTTCAGAACCACTCCAGCATTCTCAAACACAGTAGACAAAATGGCTCCATATCCTACTTTTGTCCTACTTGGAACACAATGTGCTAAATGCTGGTACATTAAGGAAGGAAAATTAACCTTAATTTTCTTAGAAATGCAGAAGATCACTGCCATATCCATCAAACATGCTTCCCCTTTCTTAGCAGTTCTAGGCAGAATGGTTTTCTTAACAAGATTAAACAACAATTTGTTCATGGGACTTAAATCATTATGACTCATGACCATCTTCCCCCTTTGACCACCTAGGGCTTCAACAATATCACCTGTCAAGTAGTTTCCTACTTTGACACTGGCCTTCCCTTTGATATATGACTCATAACCCTCAGTAGGCGTTTTTAGAATTTTACCTAGGGTTTCAATATTTAATTCAATTTTGACTCCATCAACTACACTCGAAATTACCCCTAATTTTCTTGAAAGTTTTGACAGAACTCAGTCATAGTAACAGGGTACAGATAATTTGCTGAAACTCTTGACAGCAAGAATTCCCAGCCTTGGAACTTAATTAAATCAAGAAATTCTAAAAATCTTGCTTTCCTACACCAAACTAAATCAATGCGATGTCCTACAACATACCTCCCTACCTGTGACTTAAGTTCCGCTTGATTAGTCACCTCCTCTTCTTCATCTTCCTTTTCAGATTCTTCCTTTTATGAATTGTTCTCATCTTCTTTATCTTCTTCTCCCTCATTCATCTCTTCTTCTTCTTCGTCCTCCTCTTTTGTCTCTTTTGAGTTTTTTCCTTGAGCAAACTCGTCAACTTCTTCGATTTGCTCTTCAAGAGACTTCTCCCTTTGTTTCTTCTCTTTCCACTCTTTTAACTGTTGAAGAACACTTGAGACAGAAGATTCTCCTTGATCACTCTTACTGTCTACTTCTTTAGGTTTCGGAGAAGAGTTTTTAGGGTTTTCAGGAGTTTTGTTTGAGGTAGAAGACGATTTGTAGTTCACCATGGCTAAAGGAGATGTTTCTTCTTGAATGGTGTTTTCGGAGTGTTGAGAGTTTTCTGATGATACAATTTCAGCAATGATTACCATTGTTGTTCTGGAGAAGGTTTTAAAGTTCAAGAGGGTTTTTTTACTGAGAAGGAGTTAATTGATTTGACAGTGAGGTGAAAGAGGTGGGTGAAATCAGCCTTTTATAATAAATGAAGCGGTGTGAGGTATTTTAAGGGATTTCACTATTCAGTCATTAATTGAACAAGTTCAATTAATTTTTCAAAATTCACTGGATGGATTTTACCAAAAACTTTTCTTTTCAAATTCATTTAATTTAAAAGAAACATTCTATAAATACACAATTGGAACACGCCTTTTACATATGTGCAATGTACATATTTAATAACTTACATAGTTTAGCAATTTAATGAACTTACCTTTGGTAGCCAACAACGGTGACACTTCAGCTATGCTTAGCACACCAAAATTGTACTAAATGCTCTTTTTGCTCTATTTCCATTATTTATGACTTTGCCATATCTAGGAACTTCAGAAGCAATCAATTCAGCTTGATCATTCCAAGTTCCAGTCTCAATTTCTCAAATCTTTCTCTGTTCAAGGGTTTGGTCAAAATATTTGCAAGTTGATATTCCGTATTACAAAATTCCAATTTAATATTCCCTTGCTCCACATTATCTTTTAGAAAGTGATGCCTAATGTGGATGTGTTTTACCTTAGAGTGCTGAACTGGATCTTTAGAAATACATATAGCACTTGTGTTGTCACAGTAGATAGGTACACATTCAAAAATAAGACCAAAATCTCTAACCTGTTGTTTTATCCAAAGTACTTGTGAACAACATGCTGCTGCTGCCACGTATTCAGCTTTAGCTGTAGATAAAGCAACTGTGTTTTGCTTCTTGGAACCCCAAGAAACTAAACAAGGTCCTAAGAACTGTACCATACCTGAAGTGCTTTTTCTATTCACCAAATCACCTGCATAGTCAGCATCAGTAAATCCATGTAAACCAAATGAGTCACTTCTAGGATAGAAGAGACACAAGTCATCAGTTCCTTTCAAGTATCTAAGGATTCTCTTTACTGCTTTCAGGTGAGACTCCTTTGGGTTTGCTTGGAACCTGGCACACAAACCTACACTGAAAGATATGTCAGGTCTACTAGCTGTTAAATAAAGTAAAGATCCTATCATACCTCTGTACATAGGTTGATCAACACAAGTTCCAGATGGATCATCATCTAATCTGGTTGCAATGCTCATTGGAGTATCATTTGTCTTAGCATTTTCAAGTTTGTATTTCTTGATCAGTTCCTTGATATACTTTTGTTGATGGATCATGATTCCTTTCTTAGATTGCTTTATTTGCAGTCCGAGGAAGAAATTTAGTTCTCCCATCATGCTCATTTCAAATTCTCCACTCATAAGGTCAGCAAAATACTTACACAAAGATTCATTAGTTGCACCAAACAAAATATCATCAACATAAATTTGTACAACTAATATGTCAGTTCCATTTGATTTTAAAAACAAAGTTTTATCTATTTTGCCACGTTTAAAATCATTTTGAAGTAGGAACTTTGACAATCTTTCATACCATGCTCTAGGAGCTTGCTTTAGCCCATAGAGAGCTTTGTCAAGCTTGTAGACATGGTTTGGGAACTCTGGATTTTCAAATCCAGGAGGTTGTTCCACATAGACTTCTTCATTTAGAAAACCATTTAGAAATGCACATTTTACATCCATCTGGAACAACGTGAATCCCATATAAGCAGCAAAAGCAATAAGTAAATGTATAGCCTCTAACCTGGCTACTGGAGCAAATGTTTCTTCATAATCTATTCCTTCTTGTTGATTGAAACCTTGTACCACCAGTCTTGCTTTATTTCTGACAATAATACCATGCTCATCCAGCTTGTTCCTAAACACCCACTTTAAGCCTATTGTCTTCTTATCTTTGGGTCTAGGTTCCAGATGCCATACTTTATTTCTTTCAAACTCATTTAGTTCAGCTTGCATAGCATTAATCCAGTCTGCGTCAGTTAAAGCTTCAACATAATTCTTAGGTTCCATAGAAGAAAGGAATGCATATAATGCACAGAAGTTCCTAAGCTGAGATCTAGTCTGAGTTCCTTTTGTAATATCACTCATGATTGCATCTACAGGATGTGACTTCTGATGTTTCCATCGTGTAGGTGTAAAGTCCTTCACTGGATACAATCTTTCCTGATCGTTGATGACTGGTTCTTCTGTAGGAACTTGTTCTTGAGCCTCAGTTGGAGCCTCAATAGGATTCTCCTCATTCTGATTTTGATTTTGTTCTTGAGCAGGAGTTCCTGGAGCATTCTCCGTTTCTGGTTCTTCATTTGCTTCCAGATTTGTCTGCTCACCGATTTCCACTTGCTGCTTCTGCAATGATGTTGATTTTTCATCTGGATCTGTCTTGCGGACAAGTCCAATTTCGAAATCATTATCACACTCCTGTACATCATTTAGAGACTGTTCAGTTTCATCAAATATAATATGTACAGATTCCTCAACACACATTGTCCTTTTATTATAAACTCTATATGCTTTACTATTAGAGGCATATCCTAAGAATACAGCCTCATCACTACGTTCATCAAACTTTCCCAAGTTCCTTTTACCATTGTTATGAACAAAACATTTACAACCAAAAGATCTAAAGTAAGAAATATTAGGTTTTCTCCCTTTGATCAACTCATAAGGGGTTTTGTTGATGATGGCTCTAACTGATACTCTGTTAAGAATATAGCATGATGTATTCACTGCTTCAGCCCAGAAGTTCCTAGGCAAACCACTTGAGATTAGCATTGTTCTAGCCATGTCTTCAAGGCTTCTGTTCTTGCGTTCCACTACTCCATTTTGTTGAGGAGTCCTTGGGGCAGAGAAGTTGTGATCCATTCCATGCTCAGTGCAAAATTCATCAAATTTTGAATTTTCAAATTCAGTACCATGATCTGATCTGAGGTGTATCAATGGATTACCTGTTCTTCTCTGTTCTTTCTTTACAAAAGCTACAAATTCATCAAACGTTTCATATTTACTAACAAGAAAGAAAACCCAAGTAAACCTTGAAAAGTCATCAACAATAACCATAACATATCTCTTACCACTTCTACTTTGGATTCTCATGGGACCACATAGATCCATATGAACAAGTTCCAAAGGTCTTTTGGTACTTACCATTTTCTTGGACTTAAAAGAAACTCGAGTCTGTTTTCCTCTAACAGAAGCATCACACACTTTGTCATACATGAACTTAATACATGGAAGTCCTTCCACTAGTTCCTTATATCTCAATTTATCAAGTAGAGTAAAGCTTGCATGTCCAAATCTCTTGTGCCACAATAAAGGATCATTCTCAATGACACTAAGACATGTTAAACTGCTATTAGGAACTTCGTTAAGATCAACTACATATGTGTTACCTTTACGAGTTCCTTCTAAGATGATGTTCCCAGTGTCATTGTGAATGATTCTGCACTTATTAGAAGTAAAGCTTACGGAGTTACCTTTGTCACAAAATTGTGAAATACTCAACAAGGTGTGTTTGAGACCCTCGACCAAAAATACATTATCAATAGCATGGGAACTTGACCTTCCTACTTTGCCAATAGCAACTATATCTCCTGTCATGTTATCACCAAAGGTCACAGTTCCCCCATAGTAGGTATCCAGTGAGAGAAATCTAGATTTGTCTCCAGTCATGTGCTTAGAACAACCACTTTCGAGGTACCAAGTGTTGTTCCCCCTCACTGGAACCTGCATGAGAAATCAAACATTAGGTTCAGGAACCCAGGTTTCTTTGGGTTCCTGTGTAACAACAGTAGGTTTATTCTTTTCGATCCAAATCTGTTCTACATGTTTTTTATTTTTCTGTGTACTCTTTTCTTTCTTAGGACACTTAACTTGTTTGTGTCCAGTATTGCCACAGAAATAACAAACTATACTACTAGGCAGGTCAACATATTTCTTTTCTTTTTGGAACTTCTTTTTGAAACCCAAACCTTCTTGTAGACACCCATTTGTGTCTCCCCAAAGCCAAACCCAGTGATGAGTACCTTTCACGTCGAATCATAATCGAATGAAATGAAAGTGTGGAAAGGTCTAGTGTTGCGGAAAGTTTTATTTCTTTTCTTTTCTCTTCTCTCTGTTTTTGAAAACTTTATTTTAAGAAAACAGCCAATCCAGTTTGGTTGGTCCATGATATGGGTCCAATAGTGGTGTAGTTGGATGGGGTTTGCAAAGACCTTTCCAACGATATATTATAAGCCCAATTCTGATGAATATTGAGGAATTTATGGCTAATTTACTAAACTGGGCCCGGTTTGAGTTTTAAGTACGGCCCAATGATCTAGGGGAGGGCCTAATATGATTTATCATTCCTAATGTAATTAGGAATGGCTTTAGTCTTCTAGAACATTCTAGAAGGTCTTATCATTCTTAATTTAATTAGGACTCTTCAGAGTTTTAATTAGATAAAATAGCATTTTCGACTGAAATTATATTATTTTATCTTCCAGTACGGTAAAATTATCAGAATTTCGAAAACGCGTTGAAATCCGAATTGGCGTCCAACCCCAGGCCTTGGCGCCTGGAACCAGGATTGGCGCCAGACGCCAGCATTGGCGCCTGGCGCTAGCCACTGGTCCTGGCGCCAATGAGCCAGGGCTGGCGCCAATGTGTTTTTGCGATCTTCAGACTCTGTTTTGATAAATTATCTTTTTTGGATGATTTTCTCTATAAATATCGTATCGAAAATTCCGTTTTCAAAAGGGGGAAGAGTCACCAATTCTCTTTATTCTTAAGTTTTCATCAATTCTTTTCATCATCTTCACTTCTTTCATCAATAATTCACCGTTCATTCATTCTTTCTTTAATACTTTGTTTTCACACAAAATTCCGCATTCACAAGATCTAGAAACACCTAGCCGTATTCGAAGTTGCCTTCGCCCTAGACGTGAAAGGTTTTAATTTCTGAGGGTTTGGTCCCAAATCTCTCTTTCAATTATTTAATTTAATTGTTTTGATTATTATTTTCCTTGAAGTTACTAACGTGTGTATTTTGTAATTAGAAAGAGGTACGAGGCATCCAAGTAAGTGCTTTATTGGTTTAATTGATATTATGATGTAGATATCATGCTTAGATGGTTATTTATGATTCCTAGTATCATGTCTAGGGTATCTTTAATATTAAGTATGATTAAAAGTATGATGCTTCCTATGTTCTTCCTAATATTTATGATTATGATTATGATTGATTATTATTATTCATGATATTATTTTTATGTTGCTTGATATGTATCATATTTTATATTGTTATTGCTTGATCACCTTTTATTGCAGGTTAAAGGGAATTGGTACTTGCAATCACGCTTAATAAGATAATTTAATAATCTTGTTAGGTTAATTGTGATTATAATTTCAAGTGATCGCCAATAATAGTTTATTTGTGCATTATATTCAACCAACGTAGATTAAACAGGTTTAGGGTTAATCCTATTGATTGCATGTTAGTCAGAAAGCGCACATGAATACGATCAGAATAAAGTAGAGGCCTATTATTAGGGCAGGTTCAATCTCTTTTAGGTTGGATTTGTACCTTCATCCCCGAACCCTTATTTGGTTCTAGACGTTATGGAGTTGACGATCTCTTGGATCGTTAAGGGGTGTAACCTTCACCTCGTGATGGTTTACAAGTTCCTTAAAAACTTGTTGGCGACTCTTTTGCTCTATCTTCTTCCCTTTTGGACGCCACCGTACTTTAGTGTATGATCACAGTGGGGTTCAAGCTAGTGGGATTTTAAAGGCTTGAAATTATTCCATACACTTCTGTTCTTTTGGTTTGAGCTTTGGTGATCCAGTCTGGAACTCTGTAATCTACAGGTTGTTTGCCTTTCCTGGCTTTCTCAAGTTCCCCCTCAAGTCTTACTTTATCCACTTTTATATCTTCCAAGTCAGATTTTTGTTTTTCAAAATTCAGTTATTGAGCAAGTGGAGGAACTTCAGAATCAGGGGCATTAAGATAGAGTTTCATCAAGGATAGTTCCACATTCAACATTATGTTATCATGTTTCAACCTGTCTATAGTTTCTTTTAAATAATTATTATCATCAAACAGACTAAAGAATCTATATTGAATATCAAATTTGAAATTATCAACCCACTCATTGTTTTCTTTAAAAGTAACCAAAGTTTCATCACTTTTATGTTTAGCTTTATGCAATTCTTTAAGTTCTTCTTGAATGTCTAAAACAACTAATATTAGGTTTTCTTTAGAGAAATGTCTAAGTTCTTTTTGAGAAAACCATACCTCAGACTCTAGTTCCTTCAGCTTTGCCTTTTCATCAATTTTAGCCATCAAGCACAGATGGGCAGTTTCTTCTGGAGGTTGGTCTTCCTCTTCCTCTGAATCTGAATCTCCCCAAGCAGCCAGCATGACTTTCTGTTGAAGCATAATGGTTTTGATGATGAGGAACTTGAACTAAAAGCAAACTCAACTAATAAAGATTTTCTAGTGTGTGATTAGTCAAGATGCAGATTGATCTAGGTGATTGAAGAACCATCTGAAACTAAGAAGACTTGAAGAAGATCTTTATTGAAGAAGTTAAACAAATTAGAGGAAGAGTTCTCTAACAAGAACTAAGTTCCCTAACAAGAACGTTCCCTAACAGGAACTTGAAGACAAGCAGTTTAAGTTCTTTGGTGGAACTTGATATGCTTGGAGCCTAAGTAATTTACCTGATCAAAGTGCGGCGTAGAAATAATAGTTAAGATTTTATCTTAGCAGTTATTGTTAATATGGTAAGTAGGTTAGTGCACGAAATTTATTAGAAACGTGATAAGTTTGCTTGGTAAATAAAATAAATATGGAAAAATAAAAGATAGATTTTAGGAAAAGATTTTCTATAAAGATTATTTTCTCTAAAGTCGATTTGTTAAAAAGATAAGTCTTCTTAATAAATATCTTTTTAAACTTGTTTTCGGAAAAGATTTTATTCCACTCGATTTGCTAAAACCGTGTTTAAAAGATAAGTTAAGTTAACATATTTATCTTTTTAGAAAACCTACTTTCTATACGAGTGTTACTTGTATAAATAGTAGAGAGCAAAATGATTTAGGTTTTTGTGAGTTTATGCGTGGAGAAATCATAGTGATTTAATTGAGTAAGTTTACCAAGCTTCTAACTTGTCATATTAGTTTCGGATTTCGTGCATTGCTTACCTATCATAATAGGTGTCTTATATTTGTATTGGTTGGGTTATTTGGGTGAATTTGTAGTTTGTGTTACATACAGTTTTGTTTTAGCTTCTAGGTGAGGCTGTGAGTTTTGTACTGGGGTAGTACGAGTAGTTGTGCTTTGGTAGTACGTGTAGTACTTTGGTGGTACGAGTGAATCTAAGTGTGGTGCTTAGATTGGGTAGGATAGGGTCCTATCAAGTAGCAAGTCCAGTGAGGAACTTGTGAAATAAAGGTCTGTGTCTAATAGGTTGTAACTTGGTGTTTGCCCTATTATAGTGAAGTGTTTTGTATTTGAAATCCCTAAGGTAGGGTCGAGGTTTTACTTCCAGTTGGGCCATGGAAGGTTTCCTCGTAAAATCTGTGTGTTTTATTAAGTTCCTATACGCATTGTTTATTTATCCGCAAAAAGTAGTCATTAGGAACTCTTTACAATTCACCCCCCCTCTTGTATTAATCGTCTCAACTATCACTTTCTTCACATTGTCCTTGGTGAAGTAAGGTTTA
This sequence comes from Chenopodium album, assembly GCF_948465745.1. Lineage (NCBI taxonomy): Eukaryota > Viridiplantae > Streptophyta > Magnoliopsida > Caryophyllales > Amaranthaceae > Chenopodium > Chenopodium album. Next base: position 14,762,439 of record NC_137835.1, on the reverse strand, counting down.
TAGACTCTTGACTCTTTGGATTGCTCCTTGCCCTTTGTTTTTCCTTTCTCACCATCTGGTAACGGACAATCTTTAATGAAGTAATCTTTCGAGCCACACTTGAAGCAAGTTGTGTTTCTGGTACTCGCATATTTCTTGTTCCTATCAAACTTCTTGTAGTTCATCATCCTTTTGAACTTTTTAACTAGCATTGCCATTTCCTCTTCATCGGCTTCTGATTCCTCTGAGTCTTGAGCCTTAAGAGCAAGACTCTTGTTTTTGGAACTTTCAGAGTTGGAACTCATATGTAGTTCATGAGTCATCAATGATCCAGCTAGTTGTTCCATGTTGAACTTTGTGAAGTCCTTAGCTTCCTGCATGGCAGTAACCTTTGATCTCCATCGTTCATCTTGTGGCAGACTCCTCAAGATTTTCCTAGCCTGTTCATCAATAGGAATGTGTCTGCCAAGGGAATTCAGTTCATTAATAATATCATTGAACCTAGTAAACATTTCCTCTATAGTTTACTTTGATTGCATTTAAAACCTTTCATATCTAGACATCAGCAAATCAATCTTAGAACGTTTTACCTCATTTGTACCTTCATGAGTTACTTCTAGTAGATCTCAAATATGTTTAGCAGACTTGCATCTCATGATACGATTATGTTCATGAGGTCCAAGTCCACAGTGCAAATACTTTATTGCTAAAGCATTCAGTTCAAGTTTCTGATAGTCTTCTTTATCATAATCAGAAATAGGTTTAGGAACTACCACTTTCTTTTCATTGGTTATGGTAATTTCAAAATCACCAGCTTCAATAACACGCCAAACCTGGTAATTTTCTGCCTTAATAAAGATCTCCATCCTGTTCTTCCAGTAGGTGTAAAACTTACCATTGAACATGGGTGGACGTTGAGTAGAGTACCCTTCTTCAAGTTTCTCCTTGTAATTCATCTCTCCAGGAACTTACTCAGCAAAGTTATTTGCTTATACGAGAGTACCTTGCTCTGATACCAATTGATAGTTGAGACGATTAATACAAGAGGGGGGTGAATTGTATAGAGTTCCTAATGACTACTTTTTACGGATAAATAAACAATGCGTATAGGAACTTAATAAAACACACATATTTTACGAGGAAACCTTCCATGGCCCAACTGGAAGTAAAACCTCGACCCTACCATAGGGATTTCAAACACAAAAAACTTCACTATAATAGGGCAAACACCAAGTTACAACCTATTAGACACAAACCTTTATTTCACAAGTTCCTCACTGGACTTGCTACTTGATAGGACCCTATCCTACCCAATCTAAGCACCACATTTAGATTCACTCGTACCACCAAAGTACTACACGTACTACCAAAGCATAACTACTCATACTATCCCATTACAAAACTCACAGCCTCACCTAGAAGCTAAAACAAAACTGTATGTAACACAAACTACAAATTCAACCAAATAACCCAACCAATACAAATATAAGACACCTAGTATGATCGGTAAGCAATGCACGAAATCCGAAACTAATATGACAAGTTAGAAGCTTGGTAAACTTACTCAATTAAAGCACTATGATTTCTCCACGCATAAACTCACAAAAACCTAAATCATTTTGCTCTCTACTATTTATACAAGTAACACTCGTATAGAAAGTAGATTTTCTAAAAAGATAAATATGTTAACTTAACTTATCTTTTAAACACGGTTTTAGCAAATCAAGTGGAATAAAATCTTTTTCGAAAATAAGTTTAAAAAGATATTTATTAAGAAGACTTATCTTTTTAACAAATCGACTTTAGAGAAAATAATCTTTATAGAAAATCTTTTCCTAAAACTAGTTGGATCGCCGCGTGCTACGCACGCGCCAACCAACTTTAAATGTAAATATCAAATGACTTTAAAATTAATAAAATGACTAATCACTTGAAAAAGATTTTAGACAACATTAGAATATAATACTACCTCCGTTAATTATTATGTGCAACTCTGGGTTATTATTGGTGAGATATAAAATATTTTAAAGTTACATATAATAATTAACGGAGGGAGTAACATTTTATAAAGACAAATTAGAGTTTTGTTAATGACGGTAAAAGTTTTCAAAGAAAGGCTCTATTTTGTTCATTATAGTTTTCACTAATTTTTTAAAAATAAGCTCTATTAGAATTAATAGGTTATGTTTTCTTTACATTCTATGTACGAAAACCTAAACTATTTTGGCTGAATTTAAATGTTTTGTTTGTTGCTAAAATTAAAATATTTTTATTGGACATGAATTTATTTTCACTAAACTATAATTATTTTCACTATAAAAAATTATGTTTCACTAATTTGCTATTGGATATGCTCTTTGAAATCAATGAGTTTTACTGTTTAAAATATTTATTAAATCTTACTGATTTAAGGTGGAGTTATCGTAATTGAACATAACTAAATATATTGTACTCAATATTATAAAAGTTTGTTTATTCACTTTATTTTTACTTATTTCAAGTCTAATAAATTCAGACAAGTTTAATTACTTATGGGTATGTTTTATTTACCTGATTTTACTTATTTGAAGTTAAGTGAACTTATTATATTACCTAAATTATTATGAACTTATTAAAACTTATTTTACTATCTCTGTTTCATATTTTTTGCAACTTTTGCCAAAAATGGATGCTGCACATTATTTGCAACTAAGGTTTTATTTCCTTTTTAAGTTGTCATTTCTCTCTATCTTTCTCCTCATCACCTGCATTCCTATTTTTCTCTCTCTATTTACACTCAAAAACAAATTTTTCATAGGAGTTTGTGCACCCTTCAAAGTTGTAAAAAATGTGAAATAGAGGTAGTAGTTGTAATTTGTACTTGAATAACTGTATCCTATTAAAACTTTTTTTTCTTAACTTAACTTATCTAATATATTAGACCTGAAACACGTGAAAACAAGGTGAATAGGACAGGGCCTAAGTTTATATATGATAAGTGCAGGAAAATTAAGTTTTAATAAGTTTAGATGTGTTGTTTCCAAAACAAATAAATATCATCATTCCACTTTAAAAAAAATCCCCTAAATGAAAGTCTTAATTTTTTACAACTAATTTTTCTTGATCACCTTTAATCAATCATATCCCCAAATTGAAAGAATTACACTTCGTCCAATTTGTTTTATTTAAAATATCTAAAAATTATGCATAATACCATCTTTATTTACCACCTTTTAAAAAATTATACATAAGTAAAATGTGATTATTCATCTCAATATTTAAATTAAACGTAGCTTATAATAATATATACCAAAATATTATACTCTCTTCGTTTCACAATGATATTTCCATATGAATTTTTTTTACCATTAAAAATGGCAGATTATCTTCAATAATCTTCTGTATATATAAGAGCAAATATAGTCATATGGGGTCTAGTTTAATTCATCACGCTTAGTGCTTTATTAATAACTTAAATTCATAAACCTTGCTAATATATTGAAGATATTTGCGATCAAATATTTACACCTTATTAAAATCTTTAATTCTTTCCAAAATGTAAGATAAAACATCATCAACTAAATTAATCAATCTCAATATGTACTTTTATAAATTTTATTAACTTACTTTTTTTAGTGTTTATAGAGCCACTGGGGCAGGTGATGAGAATCTATCTTAAGCCATGGAGGGAAGCTCTAACCACTTGAGCTATATCCCTTGTTCTTAGTTTATTAACATGTGTTTAAGATATAAACAAGTTAATAGAGAATGTGTATTAATAAATGTGTCAAAAGAAACAAAAAAATAACCGGATGGAATAGAAAGAATACTGAAGTATATAAATAAACGCCAAGTAAATTAATTACAAAAATGCTAACTAATGTTTTTTTTTTATATAAAAACTAATGATTTTATAATTGGAAGGGATGCAAATACAAGCTTGTAAGTGATTTTTCCATAAAATAAACGTAGTCCTTACTATTATCGTCTTACTTAGTGCTTTAAATTTTAATTGTATGAAAGTCTTTATATCTTACAAGCAATTAGATAAGAATATTACACTCTCAGTTTCTTCTTCTTCTTTTTTTTTAAATATTATCGCAACATTTACAAAACATACTTTTGCACACACTCTTTTGACCGTCTTTTGTAATTTATACACTAAAAATAAAACATTAAAATCGTGTGGGATCTTGTTCGAATTTCCAGGAATATATTTTCATAATATCAAAATTTGTAATTTAGATTTTCTTGAAAATATTTTTGGCAATTCAATTGACTTAATTAAATAAGGGGTAAGTGGGGTGGTTAGAGTATTAAACAATTATAAAAAAAAAAATATAGTAGGTTTAAAAGTTTATTAAAAAGTAGCGAATCTGAGGGGGGGAAGTAGTAGTGAATTTGAGTGGGGATCATGATAGGAGAGATAATTACATTATTAAAATGTAACACTTATTAAACATTAAAAAAAATGTAACACTTATTAAACAAGTCCACATTTAATAAGTGTACTAATTAAAATACGGAGGGGTACTAATTAAATTAAAATACGGAGGGGGTAATATGTAAAGGCAAAAAATGGAAGGGAAAAAAAAAGAAAAAAAAATGTGCATGATAAACAAAATAATGTTCCCTTCAGTTCATAATGATCTTTCTATTTACAATCATATGATTATTAAAAATGAAATAGAATCCTTTAAATTTGTCTTTAAGTATAAGAAAATAATACATAGGCAAATGAGGTCTGGTTTTACTCATATCGGTGGGTACAATATTAATATTAAATTTTTATAATTTATGCTAATGTGAAATTAAAATAATTAGTGATACAAAAATTAAAATCGAAATACGAAATAGGAAGATTGTTGTAAAACAAATGGTGTAATATAAAGTATTAAAAATAAAATTAAAAAAGAAATAAAATTTTTTTAAAAAAAATTGGTAAGGTGTCCTATAGTCTATACGGTTATACCTATTGGATATAATATCTACATACTACAATAGCTATCCATGTAACTATAGAGGAGAATACTTCCAAAAAAATGAAGTTTATCACATCATATTAGTAGGACATGTTTGGTATTTTGATAAAACAATAAACTGTAGTAATACCCTTTTCAACAAAATATATTATTATTATTATACTTACATTTTGGAAGGAATTAAAGATTTTAATAAGGTGTAAATATTTGATCGCAAATATCTTCAATATATTATCAAGATTTATGAATTTAAGTTAAAATTTTGGTACTAATAATAAAACATTAAACTTGTGTTAAAAAAGGTTAATATTAAAAAAAATAGCAAAAAGGATAAAGTTTTTTAAATAAAAAAAGTTAAAAAAAAAAGGAAACAACCTGATGCAGGCAAAGTTCCACGTGAATACAATTCCAGTGGGACGTGGGGTCTATTTTTCTCACCCACCAAAATTTTATATGCAAACAAACTTGTAGGATATATATGGTATTTTGAAGAAACAATCTACTGTAGCAATGCCCTTTTTCACCAAACCAAGTATTCTCTTTTTAGAATGTTATAGATCTATCTTTTATTATTTTCCATATTTATTTTATTTACCAAGCAAACTTATCACGTTTCTAATAAATTTCGTGCACTAACCTACTTACCATATTAACAATAACTTCTAATATAAAACTTTAACTATTATTGCTGCGCTGCACTTTGATCAGGTAAATTACTTGGGCTCCAAGCATATCAAGTTCCACCAAAGAACTTAAACTGCTTGTCTTCAAGTTCCTGTTAGGGAACTTAGTTCTTGTTAGAGAACTCTTCCTCTGATTTGTTTAACTTCTTCAATAAAGATCTTCTTCAAGTCTTCTTAGTTTCAGATGGTTCTTCAATCACCTAGATCAATCTGCATCTTGACTAATCACACACTAGAAAATATTTATTAGTTGAGTTTGCTTTTAGTTCAAGTTCCTCATCATCAAAACCATTATGCTTCAACACATACATTTGGTTTTTGTTTTGTTTTGGGTTAAATTCAAGAAATATTGAAGAAAACGGCTTAATCTATACATACATACATATATATATATATATATATATATATATATATATATATATATATATATATATATATATATATATATATATATATATATATATATATATATATATATATATACCCACACACACGCACACACACACAATACACACTAGTACATAATTGAGTTTATGTAACACGTGTTTGTAACACTTATTAAAGTGCAAAATTAATAGATTTATAAGTATCACTTTGGTAACATTTTTGTAGATTGTAACATTTAATGTAACACTTTTAAAAATAAGTAACATTACAAAGTATCACTTTTCACATAGGTAACATTATAGAGTAACACTTTTAAATAGATAACATTTTATAGTAACACCTAAGAAGTGTTAACTTATTTTATAACATCCCTAACCTATAAAGCTCTAACATGGCATTACTCCTCTTCTCGTTTGCTAATTGATTAACTAAAATTAGTTTTGTTCGCTAATAAGGACAACTATGTAGATTACCCTCGTTGCCTTTAGCCTTCTCTAAGGCTTTGTTCTTTTGAGTTACTCTGCTCTACTCTGCCTTGCTCTGTTCTACTGTGTTGAAATCTACTCTACTCTACTGAAAATCGCTCTGCTGTTCTGCTCTGTTATGTTCTGTAGTGTGTGGAAGCCATGCTCTGCTCTTCTTTGCTCTGTTCTACTGAAATCTGCTCTGCCTAAAAGCTCAAAAAATTCGAGCCTAAGTTGTAAGTACTACAACTCTTTTTTTTTTCTCTTTTTTTTTTTATTTGAGGGGAAAAGTATTACAACTCTATGAGTAATAAAATTCCTCAAAGTATTTTACTTTAAAAAAAGAAAAAAAAACTCTACAAGTGACAAAATAAAAACTTGTTTCAAAAAAAAAAAAAACAAAATAAAAACTTTACAGGTTTATATTGCTCGATTCTTTCTCCCACTTAGAAATGATGAACCCTAACATACCTCCAATTGATTGATCGAAACTCCCAAATTGATTGCTCGAATCTCCCAAATTGATTGCTCGAATCTTTTATTACTCGATTACTCATTTCTGCTTGATTCTCTTTCGCCTGAAGTGCTTCCAATTGATACGATAGAATTGCTGGATACAATTCTCTCTACTGCTCAATTTTCGTTTGAGTAATCGCCCAAATCGAAAGTTTCAGGTATCAATGTTATTATTGTATGTTGTGTTTTTGATAGAAGTGGAGAAATTGTGTGATAATTTGTTGAGTTCATGCGATTTGAAAGTCACTTTCAGTTTTGCCATATCAATTTTGTAATTACTGATCGAATTTTCTCTTTTCGCTCGAATTTGATGCAAGTTAGATATCGCTAATTTGTGATGTTTTTGTTAGATTCTTAATTATATGAGCTAATTTTGTTTATTGTCCTGATTTATGTTGAAATGCAGTTAATTGATTATTCCATTAAACTTTAAGTTAAATATTACTTTTTTTTTCCTCGCTAATCCACAGTTTATAATTAACTTTGATGAATGATTATTGATATTTTTGAACTGATTTGCTTCTGTTTGATTGTCTGAATGGATGGTTGAAAAGGATGGAAGGATTGAGGGGGGTTAAGAAGAGGGTTTTTGTTGCTAGGTTTTGACTTGTTGATGTGTATATTTCGATATTCATTCTACTAAAACTAATGGTATAAATATTTATGAACAATTGGATAGAACTTAATTGGCAGACTATGTATTGATCCCTTGCCTTTAAGACAATCATGTACGAAGTGCTGGGAGTATGATCAGGTATGCCGCATTGTGACAATTAGGTAATCCATTAAGATGCAAACAGGTCTGAACACTCTAGTAAATTTCAAAGAACTAACCTCACTCCTATAATACATTTGGTATAGTTTAGAATTTCTCCAATTTTAGAGACCCGCCAAAACTCTACTCACCCATCCCAGTTTAAGCACTGATATAGTGACTGTAGACACCCATTTGTGTCTCCCCAAAACCAAACCCAGTGATGAGTACCTTTCATATCGAATCATAATCGAATGAAGCGAAAGTGTGAAAAGTCTAGTGTTGCGGATAGTTTTATTTTCTTTTCTCTTCTCTCTGTTTTTGAAAACTTATTTTAAGAAAATAGCCAATCTAGTTTGGTTGGTCCATGATATGGGTCCAATAGTAGTGTAGTTGGATGGGGCTTGCAAAGACCTTTCCAACGATATATTATAAGTCCAATTCCGATGAATATTGAGGAAGTTATGGCCAATTTACTAAACTGGGCCCGGTTTGAGCTTTATATACGGCCCAATAATCTAGGGGAGGGCCTAATATGATTTATCATTCCTAATGCAATTAGGAATGGTTTTAGTCTTCTAGAATCTTCTAGAAGATTCTTTTCATTACTAATTCAATTAGCATTGATAAATTGACTTTTGTTGACTTTTCCGAGTTTTTAACCAAAATCAAATAGCATTTTCGAGGAAATTATATGATTTTATCCTCCCGTACGGCAAAATTATCTGATTTTCGAAAACGCGTTAAAATCAGGCTTGGCGCCTGTCCCCAGGCCTTGGCGCCTGGAACCAGGCCTGGTGCCTGGCGCTAGCCATTGGCGCCTGACGCTAGTGTTGGCGCCTAGCGCCAGTTAGCCAAGGGAGGCGCCAGCTCTGTTTTTTATGCGTCAGACTCTATTTTGTTTATTTTATCTTTTTGGCTGATTTTCTCTATAAATATCGTATTAAAAACTCCGTTTTCATTAACCAATTCTCCTGATTCATCATCTACATCCATCATTCACCAATTCTCACGATCATTCATCTACAATCAGTTTTCTAATTCTCTCATCTTTCTCTTTTTCTTTTTCTAAACTTGCTTTTCAAATACAAAATTCCGCATTCACAAGATCTAGAAACACCTAGCCATATTCGAAGTTGCCTTCGCCCTAGACGTGAAAGGTTTAATTTCTGAGGGTTTGGTCCCAAATCTCTCTTTCAATTATTTAATTTAATTGTTTGTTTATTATTTTCCTTGAAGTTACTAACGTGTGTATTTTGTTATTAGAAAGAGGTATGAGGCATCAAAGTAAGTACTTTAATTGTTTTTATTGATGTTATGATGTAGACATCATGTTTATATTGTTATTATGATATTCCTAGTATCATGTCTAGGGTAACTTTAATATTAAATATGATTGCTATGATGCCTTTTATGTTCTTCCTAATATTTATGATTGTTAGTATCATGTTAGGGCTAAAGATTTGATTTTTATTGCTTAGTGACATGCTAGGGTTTGTTATTAATCTTGTTAGTATCATGCCTAGGATCTTGCTATTATTATGTTTTAATGTTAACATGAACATGATTATTATTATAATTGTTATAATTTATGATGATGATGAATACTATTATTATTATTTTGATGATGATTATTATTATTCATGTTTATTCTAATGATTGATTATTTATTATTATGTTGCTTTATATTTATTGTTATTGCTTGATCACACCTTTTATGCATGCTTAAAGGGAATCTATACTTGTAATCACGCTTAATAAGATAATTAATAATCTTGTTAGGGTTAATGTGATTATATTTCAAGTGATCGCCAATAATAGATTTATTTGTGCATTTAAATTCAACCAACATAGGTAAGCAGGTTTAGGGTTAATCCTATTGATTGCATGTTAATCAGAAAGCGCACATGAATACGATCAGAATAAAGTAGAGGCCTATTATTAGGGCAGGTTCAATCTCTTTTAGGTTGGATTTGTACCTTCATCCCCGAACCCTTATTTGGTTCTAGACCTTATGGAGTTGACGATCTCTTGGATCGTTAAGGGGTGTAACCTTCACCTCGTGAACGGTTTACAAGTTCCTAAAACTTGTTGGCGACTCTTTTGCTCTATCTTCTTCCCTTTTGGACGCCACCGTACTTTAGTGTATGATCACAGTGGGGTTCAAGCTAGTGGGATTAAAGCTTGAAATTTATTCCCTATAGTTTTTGGCGACTCCACTGGGGAGGATTTCTATTTTAATTCCTGAGTTTGTTTCGGCAATGATTTAGAATGAGTGGATGAGACTCGAAAAGTTCTAAGTATTTCATGTGCGTAATTTTGATTAACATTATTGTCATATGCATAAAAAAGATCTCATTGGAAAGACCATCCGTAATGAGTTAAAAACATAGGATTTTACACGTAGGAAATTTGAGAAATATCTTTCACAACTAGGACCGAAATAACACCGCGCGAAACTGGAAAATTTTATCGAGCACAGAAAGCTGCTGAGGCATGTGGGAAGTAGCGTCAGGGGCCAGAGCATTGGCGCCAGTATTTTAACTGTAGCGCCAGACGCTAGCATTGGCGCCAGGCGCTACAGTTAAAAGCTGGCGCCAATCTCTGATTGCTGGCGCCAATTTCTCCCAATACCGAGCCAGAAATATGCGTTCTAATTTCGACCGGTTTTTCGTATTGTTGCTCGATCCTACTTCCTGATTGAATTTTTTCTCACTTTTCTGAAACCCATATGTGTTCTACATATGGACATAACCCTATGGGAATTCATGCTCCATCTACCCGATTGAACGCTCTGTGCAACAAAGGGTACATCCGAGATGTTGAATTCACCAAACCATGGAAGCGAGTTTTTTCTAAAACTCGCGGTGTCCCATCCACTCGCGCCAACCCTTCACGGTTAGGCTTCCGCGCGGTGCATCCGAACAATTAACCATGGACCCTTTATTGACTAAACCATATCTCGAACTTTAGAGAACTAGAGCCATGGTTAGGTTGCGAACTCATTGCATCATATTGTGCCTACTTGATTAATTGTGCATTATTTGTTGTGCATATATATTCTATGTTTCTCTTAACCGTTTGTTGACTTGTGTTGAGACTACATAAATGACTGACTTAAAGAACTTTGCCTAATTAATTAATTAATTAATTAATTAATTAGAGTCATTAAAGTCTAATATTTTAATCGGAATTGACCTAGTACGACTTTAGGCATACCCCAGTTGACTAATAATGCCGAAAACAGTCCCAGACCGAAGCTCCAATATTGGCGCCAAGGTCTGAGCTGTAGCGCCACATTATGGAGTGTAGCGCCTGACGACAGTTCTGTCGCCTGGCGCCAAGCTCCACAGTGCGACGCCAGTTCTGTTGCTTGGCTGACAGTTCGGATTATTGGTCGAGTCATCACCTAGGGTCTAATTAATCAGTCTTCTGTTTAATTCGATTAATTTTTGCTGTCAATAATATTTAATTGAATCATTAATCGAGTCCTAGTCACATAGTCTAGCCACATGGTCATGACACGAGTCTCAATATGTCACCTACACTCACTAGTCTTAGCACACACTTTGAGTATATGTCACCTTGACCATGTCTTAGGGTCATGCATGAGTCGGTCTTTCCGTCATTTGAGTTGGGGGTACATTCTACTCCTAATTCTTCATATCCCTCCATCTAAATCTTCTTCACATTCTATTCCAATCTTTCTTCACTTCCTCCATCCATTGCATGTTGAATAAAGTTTGAGTCAAATAATTAACAATAAGTATCCCCAAATTCCTTTTCCACAGTACTTGGTTGAGAAGAGAAGGGCGATTAATCAAGGACAACCTCTTTATTCAAGTCTCACTGTTTGATAAACCGATTCGTCAAAAGAGGAAGGCTAAGAAGATAATGGCAACTCAAGAAGAAGTCAATGATCTCAAGAACCAGCTGGCTACCGTGACTGAGACACTGAAGCTTCTCGCACTCAAGATCGATGACCCCGTGAAGCAACAACAGATGGACCTCATGCAAGAGAGCCTAAGCAAGTTGTCTAGCGATTACAAGTTTCAAGAGCTTACATCACAAGGGGTCTCGGTGGACAAAGAGCTTCTTCCGCAGAAGTTCAATGCCAACGACATCCCAAAATTAAAAGCAACGGATAATCCTTACTTTCATCTAAGAGCTTTTGAAACCATAATGAGTATTAAGGGTATCGATAAGAAGGTTTTCCCCTCTCTGTTCGCACTATCTCTTGAAACCGTTTGCCAACAATGGTACTTCTCCCTTGACAAAGAGAAAACCTCTACTTGGGAGTCGATAGTAAACGCTTTCATTGATAGGTACAAGTGTAATATTCAAGTTGAAACCGACCATAGACAACTTGAGATGCTAAGACAAAAAGAGAATGAAGGCTTTACTTCTTTCTTTAATAAATGGAGGGAAACTTCCGCCAAGATGATTGAGGTCCCCACCGAAAAGAAGTCTGTGAGGATGTTTGTCAAGAATCTCTAAGAAAAGTATTCAAAGCACTTAAAATATCAACACAATTTGAATACTTTCAAGGCCGTTTATGACATCGGAATTGAAATCGAAGACGACCTCGCAAAGCAAAAAGCTACTAACAATAGTAACCACGGTGGCTGGAAAGGAAAGAAGAACGACAATCCTTCTTCTTCCGAAAACGCCCACTCTAGTAATAATGTTAGTATCTTTGACCATAGTGGTGTCTTAGCCATGGACAATCAAGGATCTAAAAGGAAACCCAGGCGAGAGTTCACACCCATTGGAATGACCTACGATGCTGCTTTCGACCGTCTTTACGATCGAGGATTAATCAAACCTATTGGCCCTACCGAGGATCCAACACTAGAAAATCAATCTTCGAGATGGAATCCAAACTCCTATTGCAAGTACCATCGAGGAAACGGTCATACCACTGATGAATGCTACAGGTTTCAAAATCTCATAGAAGCAAACAAGGTCTCATTGCCTCTAGCTAGCGAGAAGACTAGGTGATGATGAAGCGAATGACACCAGACAAGAGGCGAGCTTTAACGACAAGATTTTGTGACCTCTTTTTTCTATTTCTTTTTTATTCACTCTTTCCCCAATAAGTCTAGCATAGGCACCTTTTCTTTTCCCTTAGATAAATTTTGTAGATTCTTTTCCCTTTTCTTTTTTAATAAAAATGAGCATTTATTTCCTTATATATGATCATTGCATTGAATTAAAAAAAAAAATCCATGTCGAATTAAGCACAAGGTATACCAATGATTTGAGGCACCCCTTGTAGCCACATCATATCTCATTTCACCCTTCAATTATACATCCTTTCTTCATAAACCACTTTGAGCCTCATCTAACGATAGACCTTTCTTTTTTTTCAACCTACATCTACCTAACCTTGGGATGGGATGGTGTGCAACTTATGCAATTTTTCAAAGAATAAAAGCTTGAGTGACTTCAAAAAAAATTAAAATAGCAAAAATAAGCAAAAAAAATAAATAAATAAAAGTGTACAAAAGGGCAAGTGTTCCAATGTCTTTGATATGAAAATATCTTTGATATGAACACGTCTCAGATTGCGTCTCTTATCGAGTGCTCAGTACCGTGCCTGAGAAACATGAATGCCAAGTGAGTGATAGACCGCATGATCAGTGACTGCCCACACTTATTAAAATAAAATAAATGCTAAAGCAAAAGAAAGAGCTAAAAAAAAAAAAAAGAGCGAGAAACTCAAGCATGAAAAGGTTGCACACCTTGGGGGTTTATCTAGGGTCTTGAGCCTTTATCCCCTTCTTTTTCAGCCTTTAGTCTAACCACGTTACAACCCTTAAAAATACCTTTTTGAGGTATACACACTTGTGCGAGGTTCGGCTAGAGCTACGTTCGGCCTGATTCCTAATGGATACGTAGGCAACTTCACATCGAGGTGCGGCCGTAATAAACATGCATTCATATTCACATTAACACACTTACACCATGATCGTATCAAGGGTTATCATATGCTCATCCCTATCCATTTAGAGCTAGACTTGGGGGCTTGATCCTTATATCATTAGCTTACCTAGCCTAAGAGTCACCACCATTTGACTCTTTTAACAAATAATATTTTTTCCACACACTTAGCTTCTTGTGGCTTAGCTTTAGTGTCACTTTCACACACTGCACAGATACATGACCAAATATATCTTCCATTAGGAACCCTTTGTCATGAAATCATAACGTTGAAGTATGCCTTGTCATATCAAAATCGCTCATCAATCATAAATTGTCATTGCATCACGAAGTATGAAGTGCTTAGTCTTTGTGCCTAAGTTACCCAAATACTTTCATCATTGAGTTAACCATTGAGATAGCCTAGGATGGATTAATCCTTGAACCTTGAGAGATAGTATCAAATAACATTTGACTAAGCTCATTCAACATGCATCTTCAAATTTTCGATTTTCTTTTTCGCGTCTTTCTTTTTCGGGAGAAAGTCGGTACCCTCCACAAAAATGACGGAAAATTTTTGCTTTTTTGCATTTTTTCGAGTCAATACAATGCACACACGAGTCATGTACACATTGAGTCATGTCGTGTCATATCACTTTGATTTGAGTTTAACACATATGTCAAACAGTTTGAGTCGAGTCAACCTCGAGTCAGTCGATCACATCGAATCAAGTTTATACCTTGAGTCGTGTCAAGTCGATGAGTCAAGCAATGCTAAACCTTAGGTCAACCCTAAGATAATTAAAGAAATTGGAAAAGTTCTATAGTCAAAAATAAATACAGGAGTAGCAGAACAGGGAAGACCCGATCACAACATTCGGCGACAGAGTCAATTCTTGGCGCCAGAGATATTTCAGCAGCGACAGAGCTCGAAGCCTCTCCGAAAGGTGATTTCGACCTCATACAACAATTTCGGGTTCCTTGGTACGCCAGTTAGCCCCTATAAGCAATTTGACATGATTGATTAGTCGATTTGATTACAGTCTAAGTGATCGACCTGACAAAAGATCGTCTCACTTAGCTTAAGCGCCTAAGTATTGGCTCATTACAAGCACCAAACATCGGTTTAAAAGCAAGCACTTAAACGAAAATGTTTCCAAATATGGATTGTCGCGCATTCTTATTAAACGACAAAGTTTTCCAAAAATTGGATTGTCATCCCCAACTGACAATATTTCCAAAAATGGATTGTCGTGCATCTTCTTCAACGACAATTTTTCCAAGATTGGATTGTCATCTCTGGCAAAGTTTCCAAGCGTGGATTGTCGTGCTCCTTCTTTGTTTGGCAAGTTTTTCCAAGTTTGGATTGTCATACATTCATAGCTCGTTGGCAAGTTTTCCGAGATTGGATTGTCATACACCCAGTTCCCTATGGCAAAATTTCCCAAAGGATTGTTGTAGGTCTCTATTCATCATAAATTTCGGCAAAGGTTCCTCAACGTGGATTGTCATTCATTTCAATAAGTGGCAAATTTTCCCGAAGTGGATTGTCGGTCAACTCTTTTTGCAAATGTTCCAAGACGCGGATTGTCAATTGTGGCAATATTTTCCTTAAAAGGATTGTCGCATAAGCGTTGGCAAATTTCCAAGGTGGATTGCTTTCAAGAGTTATATTCCAAGATGTGGATTGTCGATCGTAGCAAAGTTCTTATGAAAGATTGTTACGAAGCATTGGCAACTTTTCCAAAAATTGGATTTTGGCAAATTTTCTGAGATACGGATTGTCGCTTCATCGTGGCAACGTTTCCAAGGATGGATTGTTACGAATCATTGACAACTTTCCCTAAATCGGATTGTCATACATTATACAAGAGTTGTGTTGGCAACTATTCCCAAAGAAAAGAGGATTGTCATCATAACAAAAGCACCGACGTACAGGTTCAAAGCAATAGAAGCGCCGACGTACAGGCATAGCGGAAGCAAAGTTCAGGCGAACTTTTAAGGATCGACAGACGTGGATCTTCGGTAATTTCCTTTGGAAAATTATCGCATCAAATGAGGATGACTTCAAGAGAAGATATCTTCGACAGCATTCCCTAGATTGTGGAGAGTTGTCACAAACAACTGAGGATTGTTTCAAGAGAAATAATCTTCGATAGTATTCCCTTGAACGTGGAATATTATCAATGCGGATGAGGATTGTTTCAAGAGAAATAATCTTCAATGGTATTCCCTTGGATGTGGAATATTATCATAGTGGAGGAGGATCGTTTCAGGCGAAGCAATCTTCTATATTGGAAGCAGTTACGGGCGTAGCGGTTTTCAAGCGGGATGGCATTCTCTAGCTTGTAGGAGGTCATCAAAACAACAAGGATACAGCAAATCGGTTACTTTCAGAGACGTGTGCTCGACGGTGCTAGATACGCGTTTCTTAACTCTTTTATCTGTTTAACTAACGCTAGTTTGCAGGTATCGGCGTTACAAGGATGATTTAGGATCGCAGAACGTTCTGAATCATTCTCCGTCCCTATCGCTACTTTGACTTTTGTTTTCGAAACTTGCGTTTCTCCAAACTCAGTCAAAGTGGGGGCTTCAGTAGACACCCATTTGTGTCTCCCCAAAACCAAACCCAGTGATGAGTACCTTTCACGTCGAATCATAATCGAATGAAGCGAAAGTGTGGAAAGTCTAGTGTTACGAATAGTTTTATTTTCTTTTCTCTTCTCTCTGTTTTTGAAAACTTATTTTAAGAAAACAGCCAATCCAGTTTGGTTGGTCCATGATATGGGTCCAATAGTAGTGTAGTTGGATGGGGCTTGCAAAGACCTTTCCAACGATATATTATAAGTCCAATTCCGATGAATATTGAGGAAGTTATGGCCAATTTACTAAACTGGGCCCGATTTGAGCTTTATATACGGCCCAATGATCTAGGGGAGGGCCTAATATGATTTATCATTCCTAATGCAATTAGGAATGGTTTTAGTCTTCTAGAATCTTCTAGAAGGTTCTTTTCATTCCTAATTCAATTAGTATTGATAAATTGACTTTTGTTGACTTTTCAGAGTTTTAACCAAAATCAAATAGCATTTTCGGGGAAATTATACGATTTTATCCTCCAGTATGGCAAACTTATCTGATTTTCGAAAACGCGTTAAAATCAGGCTTGGCGCCTGGAACCAGGCCTGGCGCCTGGCGCTAGTGTTGGCGCCTGGCGCCAGTTAGCCAAGGGTGGCGCCAGCTCTGTTTTTTATGCGTCAGATTCTGTTTTGTTTATTTTATCTTTTTGGCTGATTTTCTCTATAAATATCGTATTAAAAACTCCGTTTTCATTAACCAATTCTCCTGATTCATCATCTACATCCATCATTCACCAATTCTCACGATCATTCATCTACAATCAGTTTTCTAATTCTCTCATCTTTATCTTTTTCTTTTTCTAAACTTGCTTTTCAAATACAAAATTCCGCATTCACAAGATCTAGAAACACCTAGCCATATTCGAAGTTGCCTTCGCCCTAGACGTGAAAGGTTTAATTTCTGAGGGTTTGGTCCCAAATCTCTCTTTCAATTATTTAATTTAATTGTTTGTTTATTATTTTCCTTGAAGTTACTAACGTGTGTATTTTGTTATTAGAAAGAGGTACGAGGCATCAAAGTAAGTACTTTAATTGTTTTTATTGATGTTATGATGTAGACATCATGTTTATATTGTTATTATGATATTCCTAGTATCATGTCTAGGGTAACTTTAATATTAAATATGATTGCTATGATGCCTTTTATGTTCTTCCTAATATTTATGATTGTTAGTATCATGTTAGGGCTAAAGATTTGATTTTTATTGCTTAGTGACATGCTAGGGTTTGTTATTAATCTTGTTAGTATCATGCCTAGGATCTTGCTATTATTATGTTTTAATGTTAACATGAACATGATTATTATTATAATTGTTATAATTTATGATGATTATGAATACTATTATTATTATTTTGATGATGATTATTATTATTCATGTTTATTCTAATGATTGATTATTTATTATTATGTTGCTTTATATTTATTGTTATTGCTTGATCACACCTTTTATGCATGCTTAAAGAGAATCTATACTTGTAATCACGCTTAATAAGATAATTAATAATCTTGTTAGGGTTAATGTGATTATATTTTAAGTGATCGCCAATAATATATTTATTTGTGCATTTAAATTCAACCAACATAGATAAGCAGGTTTAGGGTTAATCCTATTGATTGCATGTTAATCAGAAAGCGCACATGAATACGATCAGAATAAAGTAGAGGCCTATTATTAGGGCAGGTTCAATCTCTTTTAGGTTGGATTTGTACCTTCATCCCCGAACCCTTATTTGGTTCTAGACCTTATGGAGTTGACGATCTCTTGGATCGTTAAGGGGTGTAACCTTTACCTCGTGAACGGTTTACAAGTTCCTAAAACTTGTTGGCGACTCTTTTGCTCTATCTTCTTCCCTTTTGGACGCCACCGTACTTTAGTGTATGATCACATTAGGGTTCAAGCTAGTGGGATTAAAGCTTGAAATTTATTCCCTACAGTGACATATTAACTTGTAGATTGAAGTATACCCTGATAATTGCAAGCAAAAATCCTTTATGTATTCAGAGCCTTATATTATCTCCTGTATATGTTTGATAACAACTACTCTATAGTAGAAGCTACTAAAATTATCTGACACCAAAACCCATCAAAAAAATAACTTTTGGCAAGACTTATGCTTCCTTGGCTGGGACTACATCTTTATCAGTTGTGTCAAGCAAAACTGTTTCTTTTGCTGGTTCAGTGCCATCTCCCACTACAGCCGCCTCTGTTGAATGTAGTAGTTTTTCTCTAAGCTTTGTTTTAAGCTCGTCTTTTTCTCTTACATTTTCAATGAGAAACTTTCTAACTGATCTTTCCCACGGAAATTATAGCAGTTGAATATCACCCTGATTATTTATTAGCTTGTTCTTGACACCCAAACTTATGAGCTCTGCATCCCTACGTATGCCCTTGCCATAGCCCTTGCCATACTTGATTTAAAATTCAGTAGTTCTAAAAGGGGGGTGCATGCTTGTTCTTTAGGATTTTCACAAGGACCTGACTTCCGACAATCTGCAGAATGAAATAGTACATATAGTTAAGGGGAGTCATAAACTATTTCAAACGATATTTTTATTAGTTCTTAATGGTTATCCTACCCCTAATTCAATGATTCAATCACTTAATTGTTTCTGCATCCCCTAGCCAGATTCATTTTGCTAATAGCTTTGAAGATAGCTAGGGTCAAGAGTCTACTAAAATTTGTTTACAACAATTAAAAAGTAATGAACTAGAATTAGCAATGTAAACTCTGATAACCAAGCTAATATTTCTAGGGGTCTGACACTCTAAAAATCTATTTGTGATCAATGATGTCCGTCAACTAACTGTCTTGTGTGTTCTTTGTAGGAATCAAGATCTAGATGGACATTATGAGAAAGCTAGACAAGCTAAGCAAGGATAGAACAAAATAGAATCAGAATAAGGGATTTGGGGGTTACGTTCATGTTTTATACACTGAAACAGTCGATGAAGGGATCAAAATAAACAAAAAAAAGTAAGAAGGTGACTAAAGATTCCCACTGAAACAGTGGATGAAGGGATCGAAACAAACAAAAAAAAAGTAAGAAGGTGACTAAAGATACTGACGAGTATACACCCGATGAAAAGGGAGAATTGAACCACTCAAGTGAAGAGGATTAAAATCAGATAAGGAAAAACAGTGTAAACTTGAGGTCTCGTTAAAAAAAGGTCGTTCTTCTTTTTTTTTTTTTTCTTTTTTTTTTCTTTCTTTAATCCTGACATCTAAATTTTTTGAATCACAATTGTAAAAAAATCATGTAATACTTTCATTGTTTTTTAATGAATACTTTATAGCAAGAGATGACGCCATAAGAAGTGTGCATGCTTGCATATATGTATGTGGTTGATGTTTAGGGAGATACAGAAAAGAAGTTTTTTATCCCCAGGATTGAAAAGATTGGAGCTGTCCGCTAAGCTTATTGTTACTGCTGTTGCAGTCTCTTATTGTTAGCGTTGTTTTTCTGCTGCTGTCACTTACGGTTACTGCTGTTTTGCAGCTGCTACTGTTGTTTTTTGCTGTTGCTTCTGCTACTTTTTGGTGCTACTGCTGTTTTTTTTGCTGCTACTGCTCTTTGTTGCTGACTCTTGCTGGTGCTGTTTGCTGCCACTGCTTCCTGCCACTTTTATTTGCTGCTACATGATGTCTTCTAGAAGCTCTGTTGCTGGTGCTGCAATTATTCTAGCATTTGTTTCTTTTAATTTTTTTTTTTTCACTTTTTTTAGATAGAGATCGAAGTTAATTTTCTTTTTGTTTTGATTATCATCTTGTTTGGCCAAACATTAAAATTGGTGTGTATGGATTTTTTTTTTGAAAGAATTATGAAATTATTTCAATTCAAATTATTATCTATCATATATGTTAGTTTCTCATTCTTTATTGTTAATTTTATTTTATATTTAATAATAATAATAATAATAATAATAATAATAATAATAATAATAATAATAATCTTAATAATAATAATAATAATAATAATAATAATAATAATAATAATAATAATAATAATAATAATAATAATAATAATAATAATAATAATAATAATAATAATAATAATAATAATAATAATAATAATAAATGTTACCTATTAATGAATAAGTGATACATAATGTCGAATACAGTGCTTACTATATGTCAAAAGATGATCGAAAAATGTTACCTTATAATAAACAAAACTGTTACATTAGTTTAAAAAGTGATACATAATGTCGGATAAAGTGATACTATATGATTGAAAAATGTTACTAAAGATAAGTAAGTGTTACGTAAGAAATAAAAAGTAACACTTTAAAAATGATACTAAAAATGTAAAAAGTGTTACATAAAGAGGGTTTATAGTATCACTATTGAAAGTGTTACCATATATTACCCAAAGTGTTACATAAGACCTTAGGTAACATGGGCGGAAGTATCACCCAATAAAGTGTTACATATTGTCTATAATAACACTTTTACCACTTTATGTAACACTTTTTGGGTGTTACTTGAAGTTAGTTTTGTACTAGTGACAATAGGATACCTAACTTACCTAAAATTCCTAACAAGATAAACTTAACAAATATACAAACTTCACATAAATACACCAAACCAACTCTAATATTTTTTTTTGGACGGGATTAATCATATATTTGGAAGGTACAATTGAATTTGAATTTGTATTTAAATACGTTGAAAATTAGACTACTGCATATAGAGCAACTTCAATGGTTGGGAAAAGGGACTAGCTTGTAAATATCAAAAATCTTAAGCTAGTAGCTACACCATTGTTGCACATCTTGATGATTAGCTTTGGCAAGCAAATTAGCTTTGTAGAGCTAATTAGCTTGGCAAATATTTGTTAGATTAAAAATATTATTAATTTAAAAATAAATTAATTTACAACTAGCTTAACCATTGGAGCAATAAATAGCTTGAATTGTTGAAGCTTAAGAAGATGATGTGGCATGCCAAGCTATTAAATAAATTAGCCAACCATTGTAGTTGAGCTAGCTTGATAAAAATTTCAATATATGGTTGGCTAGCTATGATCTTCAATATTGGGTTAGAACTATAAATGTCTAATGTAAAAATACATATAGGTTATATTTAGTTTAACTAATTATATATATTGTATAACAGGATTGCTTATTTAATACAAGTAAATGATTTGATCTGATCAAATTAAACAATTGAATTTGATTTTTTAGTATCTCTAACTTAGTATTATTATGAAAAAGTAAACAATAATAACAAAACAAGGGTACCTTATTTGTTTGTTTTGTTTTTGTTTTTGTTTTTGTTTTTTTTTTTTTTTTAAATAAAAAGACTAGTGTATGAGCAGATCAAATAATAATTAAATTAATTAGAAAATCAAATACTTCAAGATTAAAATAGTTTAAATTAGATTAGCCTAGATTAGATAAGGTGAATTGAACACAACCTTAGATTCGCATAATTTTTTTTTTTAATATATATTTGATTTCATAAGTATATATAATTGCCTAGTTTTTACACTTTCATTGAGTGCACATGCAAAACTCTCGACTCCACACACCTCTAGTAAGCTAGTAAGACATTACATGCCACTTAATTAATTATTAATTGTGTGAACTAATGCCAATTTATTAATTAAGTGTATGTGTGAACTAAGCCCTTGATCACTCTAAAATTTCCAACATTTCTCTCATTTTATTTTCTACTCACCATCAATTGATTTAATATTTTGGTTGTTACTATATTATAATTAGTTGGTTTGAAATAAAACATAGATTGACAACCAACCTTCTCCAAAATTCTCTTGTTCAGACTTTATCTGAAATCAAATTCATGCAGAATGTCTTTAGGTGCATGGGACCATGGGTTCACCAAGATTATTCAACGGGTGGGGACACTAAAAGTTTTAAAAACTTTGGATCAACAACCAAGTTATATACTTACGTATACAAAGATGTGACATTATATTTTAGGGATAAATTTTTGTAAAACTTTAAATTAAACATAGTAAAGTTAATTAATATCTACAATCTACCCCCTTGATCCCTCATCCCTTGAGATATTATCCTATTAGATTAGGGCACGTAGAGCTTAGTATGTTAGGGACAAAAAAATAAGCAAAATAAGGAACAATTTTTTATAGCTAAAGGAAAAAGATTCAAAATCTTTTGTGTTTCTCAAATAGTCATGAATGATTTTAACTTGTTTTGATTATGTTTGTCATTAATAGGGATGGCAATCTAGTCCAAATCCGACCCTACTCCGTCCCGATCCGAGGTAAAATATCCGCTTCGAGTCCGAGAAAAAAGTAATCCGAGTTCGACTCCGTTAAAATAATCCGACTCCGAGTCGGAGGAGGGTCGGAGTCGGATCCTACAAAAAATCCGAGAAAATAATCTGAATCCGACAAATGTCCGACTTTAACGGATTATTCGACTCCGACTCCAATAGATAGTGGATTTTTGTGTGGGTCATGGTGGCATTGGGTGTGGGTTGTAAAGGCCCAAATAGCCCAACATCTCAAAGTATATTGAATAATGAAAAAAAAAAAACTCGGAGTCGGAGATCGGATATTAAAGTCGGAGTTGGAGTCGGATTTAACCTCCGACTTCCTGTCGGGTCGGAGTCGAATTTAGCAAAATCCGCTCCGAGTCCAACCCGTTGCCATCCCTAGTCATTAAGAATGATGTGATAATTCCTAAGTTAACGGGGCTACTCCTTTTGCAAACATATGATTTAGGATGAATCTTGAATGCAATTATGAAGTAGATTCTTTATCTTGATAACGAGTGCGGCTTTTATGCTATATCAAAGTAAATTTTAATCATGTTTATTTTCTTAGGACAACTTGACAATTGTCTTATTAATATTTCAAGAGTTTACACGTACATTTTAATTACTCTATTAATCGGTAGTTACCTATCATGTAAATTATATATTAAGCTTATGCTTAAATCTATATAATTCTTGATTGGGGAGTCTACTTGTTGTTGTCTACGGGAAGCTAAATGCTTTGCTGTGGAAATTGGACCATACAAGATTTGGACATATGCCGTATATTTTATAAACCAAACTTCAATTCTTCCGAAGAAAATTATATAAATTATTTCTATGTTGAATATGTCAAAAGGAGATTCCCTTTTTGATGGCTTAATATTCCGTCACGAGTATTGTTGGACTCGAGAAATTATTGTGTGTTCGATATTTTTACTGCCTATTACTTACTCTAATTTAAGGATCAAAAGACTAACATAGATTCAATGATATGATAATAGGAGTGTACGTATATATATGAAAAGTGTTTGGTACAATTGATTTTCAATGAGCTTTAGATGTAAGAGCTTAATTTCTTTTAAATGAAGTATTAATGCAACATAATTAACTTCATCTAGAGGGCATAAGCTTATTTGATTAAGATTGTCTTGTGATTAAAAGAGTAAATAAACATACTTATTAAAGTTAACAGTCGAGAAGAAGTTGGTTACAATTTAGCTTAATCGTTTGTTGAGTAAATGTATAAGCATGAATAAATTGGTGTATTGGGAACTTTTAAACTCTATAATTCAAAAATCACGACATATAGTGTATAAAATAATGCTACTGATCATGCAAATAGCCTTTGTGTAGAAATGAAAGCTATCTTATTGAGAAAAATTGAGGTTTCATATATCGTCGAACAATTGTGAACAATCAAGTATAAACAAAGCTTCCTTTTTTCATAGGAGGGTGTGGGGGGGGGGGGGGGGGAATTCATTAAGAGGCCTAAACATGTTGAATTTTCAACAATTCCTGGAAAAAAAATTGTTAGGCAACAAGGTTTCAATATAAAATAATTAACAATTAATATAACATTAATTTAAGCAACTAATATAAAATTAATATTTAACACCTAATATACTATTGGTTTCTATTAAACAACTATTTTGTTATTTTGTAATTGATCACACTATATCTGAGAAAAAACAACCCTAAGGGTCTGTTCACATTTAGTGAATTGAGCTGAACTGAACTGAACTGATTGGAGCTAAACTAAACTAATGGTCTGTTCTCTTACGTTGAAATTCAGTTCAGTTCAGTTCAGTTTAGTTCAGCTCAGTTCAGTACAATTCAGTTCAGTTCAGTTCAGCTCAGCTCAGTTCAGTTCAGTTCAGTTCAGCTCCTAATTTCCTTCTCTTATAAAATATTCATTTCAGTTCAGTTCAGTTCAGCTCAGCTCAGTTCAGTTCAGGTGAGTTCAGTTAATGAGAACATGCCTTAAACTGAACTGAACTGAGCTAAGCTGAGCTGAGCTGAACTGAACTGAGCTGAAATGAATATTTTATGAGAGAAGGAAATTTAGAGCTGAACTGAATTGAACTGAACTGAACTGATTGGAGCTGAACAGAACAGAAATGAAATTAAGCTGAAGTAAACAGACCCTAATTCTTACAATGAAAAAAAAATCACAATATTATTATACACTAAACCTAATAAGGAATGAATATTAGTGAAAGTAGCACAAAAGGCTTTCCACGGTAAAAATTGATGATAACTCAATGACAGGATAAACAAAGCAAGAGAATAACAAAGTTTTAGGAATTACTTGTATATATTTTTTTAACATTCGATTAATATTTAAATTATGTATACTCCCTCTGCATTTTATTTGTTTTTCCTATTTGCATAAAGGTGTTTAGTACAGATTCAATCTTAACTCAAACTTAAATCGACGTGATCCAAACCTGACTAGTGACTTGAATAGACACCTATCCAAGACGTGAATGGACCAAGACAAGATATTTATTTTGGGATTCCCTACGTACACACGCAAGTAAAATGAATCCCCGAGGAAAGAACATTGGTCCATTTAACCCCTCTAGTCATCCTATGCATGATTTCAAATATGTATGTGTCACATATAATTCTTCTACATTCATCATACGTAACCCCATATATATTTAAGTACAGCACACATTAATTATTCCATGGAATATATGCCTTTCATTATCAACTTTTTATATTTTATTTAAATATTATTTTACTCCTATGTAAGGCCTAGGGTTCCAGTTGCCATTTTGTTTTGTACATAACAAACAGTTAAAACTTTAAATTCCATTTATATTATCTCTTGCCAAGTTGGGGCCATAGAATTTTCAGTGAATTCTTATATTATATGATCAACAAACATTTTTGTCTCCTAAATAAATATTTTTCTTAATAATTTTATTGTCTTGGAGTTGATAAAAAAAAAAAATGGGGAAAGAACTGATCAAAGAGGTCGTCTCTTAGCTACTAGTCATCAATCACACTTTCTTATTCTTATTATTCTTTTCTCTACTAATTAATATAATTTCATCCTTACATATATTTTCTTTTTAGTCCAACAAAAATAATGTTCTCATTCACCTAACTTATTAGAATTATAGTCTTGGAAGCAAAAAACTAGGAGATCAAGAAATTAAAACAAAATAATAATGCAAGAAAGGAATGATGATCAAAGCGAGTGCTCCAAAACGAATCGTTGTGATCAAGAAGGTGAGGAGGAACAAGACGATGAAGAAGAGAGCGACGAAAATGATGATGAAGGAACATTTAACATTAGCAAAAATAATGGAGGGTGTTCAAGCAATAGCACGGTTGAAGAAACAAGTGATGAGTTAAAGAAATCGAGTTCATCTACCGTTAGGCCTTATGTTCGATCTAAAACGCCTAGGCTTCGATGGACACCCGATCTCCACCTTCGATTCATCCACGCCGTTGAAAGGCTTGGTGGACAAGATAGTGAGTTGTTCATTTATGAAATGATTTTTAGTTAGTTCATAGGGTTTTATAATTTCTTACTTGAAATCACTAGTGAAAGTTTTGTAGTTTTATATTCGATTATTTTCGAGTGCAGAAGCAACACCTAAGTTAGTTCTTCAGCTTATGAACATCAAAGGACTAAGTATAGCTCATGTCAAGAGTCATCTACAGGTAATTAATATAGTGATAACATTTATGTTAATCTTATATATGCATATTGAATAGTGATAATATATGATTAGTACTAGTATTATTGTTGTAAACCAACCATTTTGTTTATTTTTGTGATATGAAATTTTAATTTTGTTTTGACTTGTGGATATTTTGTATGATTAGATGTATAGGAGCAAAAAGGTTGAGGATGAAAGTCAAGGTATATACAGTTTACCTTACAGTACAGATAGGCCCCCTTAATTTATAAAATTATTTTTATTCACTTAAAATAAATATTTTCAATTAATTCATGTAATTTAGGGTTTTGTGGGTGATTAAACTAAAGTATGGTTTTTTTATGCAGCAGGATCATGTGACCAAAGACATCTTTTTGAAGTTGGAGATTGCAACATCTTCAATCTTAGCCAGATTCCTCTGCTTCAAGGCTATTGCCAAGCTTCAAGTTCCAGTTTCAGGTAAAAATATATACGAGTAATTGAAAATTTGAATCGAATTACTTCTGAATCTCATAAGAAATAGAAAGAAATAACTTCTAAAAGTTATGGGATTATTTCATTTTGCTAGTCTATCATGTTGAGTGATAATGATTTTTCCAAGACAATATTCAGTGACGCCATTTAAGAGAGGTTGACAGCACGATTTTAGTTGAGACAATATTTTTCAACCAATTTTGTCTTAGTGGAGGTGACTAGAAATGCCTTGGAAAAATTATTGCCCTATACATATTCAATGTGTTCATTTTATCCCCACTAACATGTATAATCAATCAATTCAATTTTGAAGAAACGTAGACCCTACAAAGACTACACATCAAAATTGGATGCATGATTTGTATACAATAGACATGGATTCGAGGGTGAATAACAATGTACGGGCAAGATTTGGAAATGAGCCATATCCTCGGCAAATCATTGAGCAAGCTCATCAAGAGACAAGGCCAATGCATTACCGCGATCAAACAAGGCAAAACCCGAGCACACGGCCAATAACAAGGGATATAAGTCCAAGGGTGCTACACCCTCTACACCAAGAGATACTAGAGGAGAAGTTCATTATTAGTAGTAGTAAAGATAGTCTTCAAAATCGAATGTCGCTTAAGAGGAAAAGAGTAGATTGGGATGGTAATATTGACTTGGATTTGTCACTAAAACCACCAAGAAGAGAAAGTGAAGCAATTAATCTTGATGATGAGGAAGTTGATAAAAGTATTAGCTTATCTTTGTTGCTCCATCACACGTCTTCATCGTCCTCATCGAAGCTCGATAGCAAGGTTACGGAAGGAGGTGATAGTAATAATAAGGAGGAATGTTGTGCAAGAGGGACAAGTACCCTAGATCTGACTTTGTGAATGAGACATTTTTATTCTAAGTGAGATCTTGATAAGGTACTTGTTCTAGAGTTATGCATCAATTTTCCTTCACTCAAATGTCATTGTTAGTAGTAACTATCTTCAAAAAGGTAATAACGACTTATCACTTTTTGGGTGTGTGTTACTACTTCTTCAATCCTATCCATTTGCACCATTTTTCTCCTTAATTCGAGAATTTTTGACTTTTTAATTTAATTTGTATAAAGTCTAAAAAATATTAATTAGCTCTAATGTGTGTGATTTAACGTGTATTAAATGTCCCAAATATTGAAAAACATTTGTTAATTATACAACATTATTATTATTGTTACTTGCTTCATGATTAGGCTATATAATTCGTACACCATATGTAATTACTTGCCTAAACCTAATAATGTAATGCAAATGGATTACGAGATAAAACATCACTTTAATCCCTAATCCCTATAACTAGAGACCTATACTAACAATAAGATATCTCAGAATTTATGCTTTTTTTTATTTATTTAATGTTTAGATATTAACGAGGAAGCCCCAGTTAATCTCTGGGATAAACAAAATTTGTTTATCACATGACATTTTGGTAAATAAATCAACAACTTTATCCAGTCATCATCACTGTAGGACCCACTTTTATGGAAAAAGTTGTTGATTTATTTACAAAATTGCCATGTGATAAACAAATTTTGTGAATATCAGAGATTAACTTGTATTTACCCGATATTAATTGCATGTTATCAGTTTTAGTATGAAGTAATCATTCCTTTAATTTATACTCCGTATTTTATTTTCACAATAATAATTTTTTTTTTTCACGTTTTTCTCTATACCTTGATAGTTAGACATTTGGCAACGTAAATTGGTATATATAGTATAATTTTTTAAGTGTTGGTGATGTGTATATCGGTTCTAATATTTATGACATACTATTATGTTGTATGGAAGGATGGAAATGACCATAGATGTATGGTAAAACTTATACTACTATGTATTTACAAAATTAAAACTATGTACTGTATTCAAAGTATATACTTCGTATTTCGTATATTGGATATCCTCATAATTAACTTGTCAAACATATAAGCTAGCAAACCAAAGTGTTTATATTATGACACTAATAATAACCTACTAATTAATTGAGTTTTTGATTATTAGCTTACTTGAATTTATGTTTAAAGATAAACTGTGTCTCGATTACTTTTAGTTAAATCCGTATAAAGATCAGACCATATGTTTCTATCTTATACAATTTGTTGGCATAAAAGATAGTTTTGCAGGGACTTATTTCGTTTGATGAATGGTTTGATTAAATAAAAATGTGACTGCTTATAAATTTTGGTTGTAAATTATAATTTATAATAATTTGTGTATGGTATAAGTTAATCACTAATTAATTCACTATATAGATCCATTTGATAGCATATTTGTTACATGACTTACATCACGATATTATAGGTTGAGCATCAGTTTCTGCTTCCACTTTAATAGGTTGGTGTGATTAATTAATTAACAATATGACAATATGATATAGATTGGTAAGTCATATTTTTTTCTTTCAATGGAAAGTCCTGGGTTCAAATATATACAAACACCTACCTTTTATACTTCTTACAAAGTATAACGTATTGTAGAGATTCTTATTGAACATTTGAATGATGTTACGATGTCAAGGATGTGGTGCTATATCATCTTTGAAGAGGTCAGGGGGTGCAGTGAGCAGTGACATATGTCGTGATATAAAATGTATTATTTGGATTTTGAAAATAATTTGACAGATTTTAGGAGTACGTACTTTTTAAAAGTAATTATTAATAGTGACAGGATTTATCAAAGATGTACTTTCTATAGTTCTCAAATAGGAAGATAAGTGTATGAGAAAGAGAACAAGAGAAGTGTATAGGCTTATTGGTGAAGTGGACCTCTCTAGATCAAAAAAGAGTGTATGTTAGAATGTTTAAGAAATGAAGAGAAGAAAACTTCTTTTAATGTTCTTCAATTCAGAAAGTGATATTGAATTGGAATATGCAATATGAACAAAATAAGAAGGAAATCGGACAAATTATGTCAATCCAAAAGAGTTGAGCCCCGCTAAATAACATGGAAGACTTTTACCATGGAAAACTTCGGTAAAAAATTAAAAGGCCTTCCTTTGTTTTCTTGCATTTGTCAAATTGTCAGTTTAATTTTATGATACTTAATTCATTAGTTAGTGTAGTCTTTATATTTTTATTTACTCCCTTAGAAAGCAACAAAATTACATAAAAATGTGGGGTTATATGGATATATTATGTATGTATGAATTTGGAGCCACTTTGTTGTCTTTTCCTCTGTGGCTCTGTCCATTTAATCCCACTATATATACTAAGGGTATGTTCCGATTGATTGAACTGAACTGAGCTGAACTGAACTGAACTTATTAACTAGTGATTTTTAACTACGGATTAATGATCTTTGATTATTTATTGATTATTTATTACTATACATATGTGTATATACAAATGTACATATTATTATTATTATTATTAATTATTGATGATGATTATTATTATTATTATTATTTATTGATTATTATTATTAGTAGTATTATTATTATTATTGTTATTATTATTATTAGTTATTGATGATTATTATTATTATTGTTATTATTATTATTGTTATTATTATTATTATTTATTGATTATTATTATTATTATTATTTTTATTATTTATTACTTATTGATTATTATTATTATTATTGTTAATATTATTATTATTATTATTGTTGTTGTTGTTGTTGTTGTTGTTGTTGTTGTTGTTGTTGTCGTCGTCGTCGTTGTAATAAGAGCTTAAAATAATGAAATTTGGCTTTATATCATTAGCAATATCATTAGACGTAAATTAAGAGCTGAACTGAACTGAATTGAGCTGAACTGAACTGAGCTGAGCTGAACTGAACTGAACTGAATTTCAACGGAAGAGAACAGGCCCTAAGTTGTTTCTCATACCTTGTGGAGTATTAAAAGTATTTTTCTTTAGTAAACTAATTAATTCAATAATATTTTGGAAGATTCATATTATTAATTTTATTTATTCCTTTTGCTATAATCTACACATTATAATACATGTAACTTTGGAAACGAATGCTAATTCAATGATCGAAAACAATCTATTGATATATAGTTAATATAATTTAATTTTTTTTTAGAACAAGTTCACACAACTTAATTCAAATAATAAATATTCAAGCAAAATAAGTAACAAATAAAAAAATAATCTTAATGTACCATATACTATATTTTTCCTTAACAAAAAAAAAAAAAAAATCAAAATATATGTACTTATTAACAACGTTCATTGTGAATAATTTACATATATAATCCCTAAATATAGGCACGTACTAAGTGAAGATATTTACACATTTTACATTAGTTCCTTTTAGGTTTGGAGTTTCATATAGTCTCCAAGTAGTAACTCCGATTTCAGTGAATGTTTGGAGTTCAAATTTAGTTTCATAGACATTGTCCAATCATACTTTCATAACAATATAGTACTATAGGCGTCGTTTGAAACGCGCTTACGTTAAACATGTTGTGAATATGTTTGGCACTCATAGGAAGTGGGAATTGACATATACGATTAGGAACAACAATTAGGGACCAGGAAAGTAGGGAGCCGCTAACAAGTTTTTAAGAAACTTGTAAACCGTTCACGAATCATTTATGGCAACCACGATTAAGGGACAACGAAAGGTAACAACGATTAATCAGTGAAGGTTACACCCCATTCATAATCCATGAGATCTCCATACTGTTCGGAACCACGAAAGGAGGATCAGGGATCGATGATGTGGTACGAAGTGAGTCATGGAGTCACATGCGCCCGTATTGGCCTCTACTCGACTCTTATAGCAAAAAGTGATTCCTACGATCTTAAAGGCATGCAAACAAAGATACAATTTTCTCCAAACTATAATTAGGCTAAATTGGTTAAATATTTATGCAACATATAATTCTAAAATATTTGCGATCACTTTAATTAAACAACAAGATTAAAAAGAAACCTAAACCGGTTGTCCAAATTATCTTATAAGGCGTAATATTCAATTACATATTCCTTTTAAAACATGAAATATAGTGATCAACAATAAACAATAGAATCTTGTTGAAAACATATTTTATTTTGTTAATTGAAGTGGCTAGCTTACGTTGCGCATATACATTGGATGATGACATGGAATTGTGACATAGGCACACGTACTTTGAAGAGTGCCACGTGGCACCGTACCTTTAAAAGGAACGCCTTTTAATAGATAGTATAGATAGATATGAGGGGTGAAGCACGGAACCCTAAAGTTAAAGGTGTCGCAAAGAAAAGCCCAGAAATCACCGTGTAACGGCATGTGCGCCGCGACATGCAAAAAAGGCCGTATCACGGTGTTTCTACCGGGGCACGCTATTTTTCTGTTTTCACTCGTTTTAAAAACTATTTTTCTGAAAAAATAAATAAATAAAGAGTTAAAGATACTTAAAGGAACTCTAACTCAAAACATTACAAACTAAAGTAAAAAGACTCCTATATAAACTACACATACATGACATAGAATCGAAAGTCCTAGAAAAACTATAGTAAAAAGACTCCTATATAAACTACTTAACTACACATACATACATGACACATGTTTGCAAAGAATACTTACCTTATGAGGTTAAGTTATGCAAACGCTTTGTTGTCTTTTCATTCCTCTCTGTCCATCTGATCCCACTATAATACTAAGTTGTTTCTCATACCTTGTATTAAAAGTATTTCCTTTTAGTAAACTAATTAATTCAATAAAATATTTGAAGCTTCATATTATTTTATTTATTCCTTTTGGTTCGTAAAATTTAGAAATTATAATACTTGCAACTTTAGAAACCGATGGTATTACTATTGCACACATGTCAATGCACTAGTTTGATTTTTTTTGGCAAGTAGTTTGATTTTATTTATACATAATTAAATCTAATAAAGATTATTTTAATACTATATTATAAAACTTTATATAAAAATCTATTTAACAACATATTTTATGATATAATATGTTTTTTATTATGTTAATAAAAAATTATGGCCAAAACTAATACTACATCCGGTCCAAATTACTCGTAACTTTGGGGTATTACTTGTGAGATATAAAATATTCCAAAGTTGCGAGTAATTTGGACCAGAGGTAGTACATAAAATCCCTACTTCCCTACCTTTATAAGAGTATAAGTAAACTCTTATGAATAGTGTTGAGACTATTATACCCTTAAAAATGTTTATTTACATATTAACCTATTTTAAGAGAATGACCACACTTTATGAATAATGTTGAGACTATTATATCCCTAAAATGTTTATTGACAGATTTTCCCTCATTAACTAATGTTAATTGTTTTTCTTTTTTGAACTCTTAAAAATGGTGTGTGGACATATACTCTTAAAGATATTTATTTACATATTTTTTTTCTAATTAATGCTACTAACAATGCCACACAGAAAAAACTTAATAACTTTCAGACATGGCTAGCTATGACGCTTGCATCGTGCGCATTAGCCGTCCTAATAGTGAAAGAATTAAAGTCCAACGTCTCATGTATTTTGAGACGGAGGGAGTATTCAATACTTAATTCTCTTCGAAGAATTAAATCCTCAATAGAAGCTAAGTATTAAACACTTCTAAACTAATCAGGAATAACGGTAGATGTATGTCTTTGCATCTTCTTTATTTATTTACTAGGTTAACCCCGTGCGATGCACAGTTTTATAATAAGAATTGAATTATACACTTTTAACACATATTGAAAGAAAATAACTATTTCCTCCGTGTTCTTAATTAATTTTTAATTAAATATGAATGCACAATTCCCAAAAGTGCATAATTTTCATATTTAATTAGGAAATTTCAATTAAATTATAATATTAACTATTGTTAACAACTCATAAATAAAAATAGCATAATATGTGTAGAAAACCCAAAATTTAAAAATTCAAATGGAATTTAATTTTCAAAGCAATGTTAAATAGGGTAACTTAAAAAGGAAAAAAAATATGACATCATTTTTGCATTTGGAGGGAAAAAATTAAATAAAAAGTGACATGTAAGCAATGATGACGACAACGGTTGTTATTTTAGTATATATACTAGAATAGTCTCGTGCGATGCACGATTGAAACAAATAAATTTTTAAAAAATTTGTTTATTTTTTCATACTAAAATTAAAAGCAAAAAAAATAAAAAAAATATAAAACTCCCGAAATAAATAATGCATCAAATATTAAAATTAAAAATAAAATTTAGAGTTCATATAAAAATTGAAAAATAAAAGGGCTACATGAGGAAGAAAAATTAAATTATTATTATTATTAGATGGATAGACTATTTTTGAAAATTGATACTAATAATAAAATAGTGAGTTGATCAGAATTTTAATTAAATCAAATAAAAAATCATGATGACATCATTTATAGTTTTGGAGGGAAATTTTTTAATAACAATCTGACACGTGTCTAGTTTTAGGAAAGTATGATGTATGCGGTTGCTACTTTAGTATTAGTTATAGATAGATATATTTTTTTTTTTTATAGAGATATCCATTTATATATATAATCGCAAAAGTGATAATAAATCTTTGACTGCATAGATATATATCACCCTAAGAGAGAATGGTTTGGAGGCTAGGGCTTATTTTTTTTCACAAAACCTTATCTAGAAACTTAAAGAGTAAAAAAAATTAAGACTTCATCAATAATAAAATAAGCCCAAAATTCTACCGTTTAAAATGGTAGAACTACCCATGCATGTCCATGCTAGCCCTACACATACAACAATACAAACATATATACATGCATGAATTTGTATAATACTTCGTAATAAATTTATGATTTAGCACTAGACATTACCATGTGAATGAGAATAGATTTGCAGAGATTTGAAATGATACGAAAAGAAATTCAATATCCTCAAAATATTGTCTATGCTCTTCAAATTGAGTCAATTATTCACATGTTTTTGCAGATATATACGAAGTATAGGATACATCATACATATAATAATAATAATTTAATTTAATTTAATTTAATTTAACTTAATACTATTATAATAAGATAAGTGCAAATTTTATTTAAGGCCATCGTTTGGCCCATCCTTATTGCTAGTTGGGCCAATTGGGCGCCTTGTATATAATCTTCAAATACAACATGCTTTTTTCTACCTTCAAGTTATGAAGATCAGCTTAATCAAGAAAATTAATCAATTAACTCTCTAAGGGAAAAGAAATCAGTCCAAACAAGCCAAAAAAAAAAAACCCTTATTTTTTTTTACTACTTCCTTCGTTTTTAAATATTTGTTTCACTTTTCACTTGCGAAGTTGATAGGATTTTTTTTAAAATTTTTTTTTTATTGATTTGCGCATTAAAAAATGTTCTATTTAAGGTTTTGGGGGGATATTTTAGTCTTTTAATGGTCCAAATCGAGTTCAAATTTGGAAAAAAAAAAAACCTAAATGTCTCGTTTTGCTTATAAAGCAAGGTCTCGATTTACGTGTTTACATTTTAATACGCAAAACGAGGTATTTACGTTTTTGTGAAATCTGAGTTTAATTTGGTCCCTTAAGAACCAAAATGGCCCCCAAAAACTTTAACGGAACATTTTGCAACGCACAAATCGATAAAAAAATTATTAATAAATTGAGTGTGGGCCACACTAACGGAATTTTTAACGGCGGGATAATGACAGAGTTGCCGTATGGAAACAAAATGTATCTTAGAGTTACACTGTAGAAAGTGATATATGTTGGGGCACAACGTAGAAAAGTGAAATTAACAGGGTTATTATATACTAACTACGTTTCTTTTTAGTTGACACATATTCCTTTTTAGGATTTTTTTTTTAGTTGACACGTTTCCTTTTGGGGTAAATTTTTTACCTTGCATTTACAAGCTGCTCCACTTGTTTTATTATTCTCTCCCACTCTTTCTCCTCTCCTTAATATATGTGCCTAAATCAAACGCGTCAACTAAATAGAAACGGAGGAAGTAAAAACCTTTTTTTTTTTTTATGAAAGATTCTCTAAAAGATAACTGATAAGCTTGTATTTTCTCATTTTAAAAAAAGTCAATATTGGATATTTGGTTCACTTACGGTGTGTTTGGATTGAAGGAAATGGAGGAAAATGAAGGGAAGAGAAATTGAGAGATGAAGTATCTTTCATCCGGATAGCAAATGAGGAAGAAAGGGAATTGGAGGGGAGAGAAATGAAATGATTAAATTGTAGGAAATTGATCCCTCTAACATTTGAGAGATTTGGAAGGAAAACTCACCATTCTCCCCCTCCCTTTCCCTCCCCTCCTCTTCTCTTCCCTCCCCTTCTTTTCCTTCCCCTTTCTTTATCCAAACAAACTGTTAATTAAGGTATAAGGTATGGGTTTAAACCCATACCTTACGTTTGTCAAACTCATATCTCAAACTCTCATGGTACGGGGTTTAGAAATCTAGGGGGGGGGGTGGGTTTGCCTCATTCTCATACTTTAAGGTATCAACTGAAAGAAAAAAAATTACATTCCATAATCATACCAAACATATGGTATTAAGAATCAAGTTTCCAAACTCATACCTCTATGGTTTCATTCCTGATTTCAACCCATACCAGTTTGCGAACCGAACTCCCCCTTAATTATTAATTATTTAATAGGACTTGATTCTTATATAAGGATTTTTGAAGCTTAAAGGTTTTGATGATGATGAACTTAAACTAAAGCAAACTCATCTAATAAAGGTTTTCAAGTGTTTGATTAGTTTAGGTGAAGTTGATCGTGGTGATGGAAGAAGTAACTGGAACTAAGAAGACATGAAGAGATATTTATACAAAAAGTTAAACAGAAAAGAAGAAGAGTTCTCTAACAAGAACTGAGTTCCTTAACAGGAACGTTCCCTAACAGGAACTTGAAGACAACAAGCTGAGGTGTCAGTTTGAGGACAGTAAGTTCCTAAAGGAACTTAGTCTGCATGAAGCCCAAGTAACTTACCTGTACAGAAGCGCGGCGCAACAATATAATTTAGTTAAGGTTTTTATCTTCTAGATTTATTGTTAATATGTTAAGTAGGTTAATGCATGAGATTTATTAGAAGCGTGGCAAGTTAGCTTGGTAAATAAATTAAAAGGGAAAAGATAAAAAATAGATTTTAGAAAAAGATTTTCTAAAAGGTTTTATTTCTTAAAATCAGTTTGTTAAAAAGATATTATTCTTTTTAACATAATCTTTCTATCGGAAAAGATTTTCTTCAAATAAGATTTACTTAAAACTGTGTTTTAAAGATAAGTTAAGTTAACTTATTTATGTTTTAGAAAACCTACTTGCTATACAAGTCATACTTGTATAAATAGTAGAGATCGAAAGGATTTAAGGTTTTTGTGAGTTTTATGTGTGAAGAAATCACAGAGCATTAATTGAGTAAGTTTACCAAGCTTTTAACCTTGTAATATTAGCTTCGGATTTCATGCATAGCTTGCCTATCATATACTAGGTGTCATACACATGTATTGGTTTGGGTTATTTGGGTGAGTTTGTTATTTTTACATCGCATACAGATTGTGTAAGCTTCTAGTGTGAAGCTGAGAGTTTTGTACTTTGGTAGTACGAGTGAATCTAAGTGTGGGACTTAGATTGGGTAGGATAGGGTCCTATTGAGTAGCAAGTTTTGTTTGGAACTTCTGAGTAAAGGTCTGTGTATAATAGGTTGTAACTTGGTGTTTGCCCTATTATAGTGAAGTGGTTTGTGTTTGAAATCCCTAAGGTAGGGTCGAGGTTTTACTTCCAGTTGGGCCCTGGAAGGTTTCCTCGTAAAATCTGTGTGTCTTTGCAAGTTCCTATATGCATGGTTTTATTATTCCGCAAAAGTAGTCAATAGGAACTCAATACAATTCACCCCCCTTTTGTATTAATCGTCTCAACTAACAAGGATCCCTACAAGTACTAAGTATGGGAGGAGTTTAATGTTTTAATGCTTAATCTCCTACTTGTAATTATAGTGTGAGACGTTGCACTACTGTTATGAGTGGAATTCCCAATGTTTTGGTTTAATGTGGGGGTGAAGTGCATGCATATAATTTACTTACGTGTTTAATTCATCCCATGATTCTCATGCATATAATTAGAGTTATGTCAAGTCAAGTTAAGTTATGTGTTTATTGTTTTTTTAAGATAAGGAAAAGGACCCTCACTGTTATTTAATTTAAACTGTTTAATTTAATAATGGGCCTTAAACGGTTCTAAGCTGTAAGGCTATTTAATTTTGTGTAAAAAAAAAAAAGGCTATTTAATTTTATCAATTTTCGAACTAAGTTATAAGTGCAAAGTTTTAATTAATTAAAGTCTTCCGCTATCATATGTTGATAAATGTCTTAATATTCGATCAATATAATTGGTTGGATATGGCGTTAATGCACTACTGGTTCTCAATTTTATGATGTCATGCAACAAACTAAGTATTTTATACCTTTTTTTTTTTTTTTTTTTTTTTTTTTTTTTTACCATATACTCCCGATCTAGTTTTTTTGTTTATTCATCATCTACCCCTTGACTTTTTGAAATACCCTATATACTCATGAGTTTTTACTATAATGTACTATATACCCTTAATAACAACAAGATAAGTGGAGTTTGTTAAACTTAAGAAATATTGGAGAAAACGGCTAGGCCTTTGTATTCTATTAATCACAAATATATACTCAATACAATAGAATACCTAACTTGCCTAAAACTCCTAAACAAGATAAACTTTCCAAATATACAATATTAACATAATAAACCCAACCAAACTCTAATACCCCCCCCTCAAGTTGAAGCATGTAAATCACGAATGCCCAACTTGCGTAAGAGAAAACCAAACTGTTGACGTCCAAGAGCCTTGGTAAGAATATCTGCCAACTGATGACCTGTCGGAACATATGAGGTAGAAATATTACCGTTTATCAACTCATCACGAACAAAATGACAGTCTACCTCAATATGCTTCGTACGTTCATGAAACACCGGATTCTTAGCTATATGCAAAGCCGACTGATTATCACAAAACAATTGAATAGGCTTTGAATGCTTAATACCAAGAACAAATAACAACATTTTCAACCATTTCAACTCACGAGAAGTGAATGACATAGACCTGTATTCGGCTTTAGATGAAGATGTGGCTACAGTAGGCTGTTTCTTAGTCTTCCAAGAAACAGGAGAACGACCTAAAAAAACAAAATAATCTGACAAGGAACGCCGACTCAACGGGCATGCCGCCCAATCACTATCACAAAACGCTGTCAAGCGTAAATCCGTCGTAGGTCACAACAAAATACCTTAGTCATCTTTGCAACTGGAGCGAACGTCTCATTATAATCAACACCTTTAACCCGACGGTTGCCACGAACAACCAAACGAGCCTTGAGACGTTCCACCTTTGACTTGTCTGTGTACTTGATTTTGTACACCCAACCACAACCAATAGCCCTGTTGCCTGGAGGAAGATCCACAATGGTCCATGTGCCATTGCGTTCTAAAGCATCAATCTCATCTTGCATAGCCTTACGCCAACCGACGTCTTTAACCGCCTCTTTGAATGAAGACGATTCCTTTCCCTTAGTGATCGTCGCCAAAAAACACCTGTGTCTGTTAGAAAAACGATTATATTCAACATGACAAGTTATAGGGAAAGGTTTACTTGAGGAATGTGATTGAGGAGGGTCGATAGTTGATGTAGAGGGGTTTATATTTTCAGTGATGATAGTATGAGTAACATAATTCCGATGCCACGAAGGTGGTTGCTTTTCACGATGACCACGACCCAAATTTTCCGACGAACTCCCCCTTAAATATTCCGGGTTAATGAAAATATCTTCATCAAAAATTTCTCGTTCAATAATATTTTGCGGTTGCTCTACACCACCGGCACCTCCAGCGCCACCCTCCGGCACCACCGGCTGTCCGGCGCCGGCGTTCTGCACTGTTTGGCCGGCGACAATGGGCTGCCTAGCCGTACCAGGTTGGGGTGGCGGCTGCCCAACACTGGCAGGCTGGGATGTGCTGCCTCGCTGCTGCCCGCAGCTGCTACTAGACCGCTGGGCAGTAGAGTCCGCAGCTAGGTTGCGGTTTGAGGCATTGTGCCGCGGCCTAGCTGCGGGACACTCTGCCTGGGACTGCTGCTGTTGTTGCGGGGCAGAGCAGTCCGTAGGTGGGCTGCGGCGTGGAGTGTCCTCCCGTGGCCGGGCTACGGTCCCCACTTCTTCAATAGTGACACCCCGATTTTGCACACCATTGCCCAAAAATTCGTCGTCCTCGTAATCCCACACGGGTGGGGTCGCAAAATATTTTTCCCACAACAAACGTCGGTCATCCGGAAGTGACTCTAAATAAGGGAATTTATCTTCGAAAAATTGGACATCCCGACTCACAAAAAATTCATTCGTCTCCATGTCAAAGAGACGCCAACCCTTTTTCCCGCGAGGATAACCGACAAAAATACACTTACGACTCCGAGAATCAAACTTATCTTTAACACGAGGACGATTTGCAGCATAAGCAAGACAACCAAAAACCCGCAAACTATCATATGAAGGTAACTGACCAAATAAGAGCTCATGAGGGGTTTTACCTTTCAAAATCGGAGTAGGAGTGCGATTAATGAGATGCACCGCAGTCATGACGCACTCACCCCAAAAATACTTTGGCAACTTTTCCTGAAACCGAAGAGCACGGGCCACATTTAAAATGTGACGATGTTTACGCTAAACTCTACCATTCTGTTGATCCGTGTCAACACACGATGTTTGATGCAGAATGTTCTTCTGAGCAAAGAATGACCCCAAACTAAAAAATTCTTGACCATTATCACTTCGAACCACCTTCACTTTCTTTCCAAACTAAGTCTTTTTTATAGCACAAAACTCACGAACCAACTGAGAAGCCTGATATTTACAAACCATCAAAAACACCCAAGTAGAACGAGAAAAATCATCAACAATGGTTAGGAAATAATGAGCATCACAACTAGAAACAATCTTATTCGGACCCCTAATATCACAATGAACTAAATCAAAAATTTCAGATGCTTTATTCATACTTAACGGAAAAGAGTTTCGGGGTTGCTTCCCCATAAAACAAATGTCACAATCAAAAGAAAAAATTGAGTTACTACTATGAGTACTATGACTACTAGAAACTCCCGGAAGAGAGCTCACAACTTGCATTGACGGATGCCCGAGACGCCTATGCCATAACAAACTTGCATCTAAAATAACCACTTTGTTCGGCTGCAGATTCCGAGCATGAACCAGATGAAAAATATAGACCCCATCACATTGGACCCCCGCTCCAATCAGGTTCCTCAAACTGCGGTCCTGAATAATGCATAGCTTGTCAGTGAACATAATAAAATAGCATTGTTTTTCTAACAATTGAGACACAGATAACAAGTTGCATTTAAGAGCAGGAACATATTAAACATTATCAAGAGTTAAATTATCAGACAAAATAACTCTTCCTTCCTTCGTTGCTGTCGTGCTCTTCGCATTGGGCAAACCAACAGGCGAAGAGATGTCATGTAAATCAGTGAAAAGATCAATATTACTAGACATATGATTTGAAGCTCTAGTGTCAATGAGCCAATCAATGGAATTATACGTACCAAGTTTGTTGCCATCTGACGCAGGACCAGACTTGGCACCCTTTACCGCAGACATGAGTTCCTTCCATTGAGCATAAGAAATAGTTGGAACACTCCTACGATCAGAATCAGAAACTGGCTCCTTGTTACCACAAGAATTTCCAGCAGCACCAGCAAACTCACCCTTGCCCTTACCAGACGACCGACCACCAGTACCTCCTCGTCCACCACGACCACCACGCCCTCCACGCCCCCCACCCGGGAAGCCATGAAGCTGATAACAGTGGTCCTTATCATGACCAGACCGCTTACAATAAGTACACTCAATCCGCTCAGAAGTACGACCGGAAGCTGTACCTGTTGCATTAAAACCAACAGTCGCAGAAGAAGAAGAGGTCTCATGTGCCTCAGACACAGATTGATTACGCTCATCAGCAATAACCTTAGCATAAGCAGCATTCATGCTGGGCAAAGGATCACTCATCAACAAAGTAGACACCACAGAACCAAACTTCTTAGGTTCCAAACCAAGACAAAATTGATGCAATAACTCATTCTCATGTAACTTAGCATATTCTTTCGCAGCGGAACAAGTACAAGCAGGAAATTTCACATAACTAGATAATAAATTTTGCAATTTATTTTATTCACCATAATAAACTGCAACAGAACGACCTCTTTGCTTACAATCAGCAATATCATGTTTCAATTCAAAAATACGAGGACCGTTACCAAGAGAATAACGATCACGCAAATCATCCCATAAAGTTTTAGCATCATCAGGAATAATAACAGTAGAAGAAATACTAACATCAAGAGTATTATAAATCCAAGCAACAACAGTAGAATTAATAATACCCCACTGACGATAATCTATCTGGATGCTTAGGATTGGGTTGAACTATAGAACCATCAACAAACCCGAGCTTGCTCTTAGATCGAAGGTTGTTGCGAATAGACCTCGACCACTCTTCATAGTTGTCGACAGTAAGCAACACCAGACAAATCACCAATTGAGAACCATCACTTGGATGAAGATAATAATCGGTGAAAGGCTCATACTTAGTAGGAGGAGGAGGAGATGTATTGTCATCGCCCGCCATTGCACCAAATTACGAGACAAAAACAAATAAAACACGCCACACATTGGCACACAACGCACAACAACAACACGCAACACAAACGCACCACACGGCTAGCGCACAGCACACACCACACCCTCCTTACGCACAACGCACTCGCACAGCACACAAGAACCAACGCACAACTCCACCACGCACTACTAGCGCGCAACAACACCACGCCAAAAGCAGCACTCAAGCACGAGCACCACCAAAACAAAGTACACAAGCAGTAACTTGCGCACCAAACCAGAAACACAGCAAACGAATTTAGGTTCTTGGAGCCTAAATTCGAAAACTAAACCAGAAAATTAGGGAAAACAAAAACCCTAATTCATCCAAAAGAAAATCGGTCCAAATAAAAAAAAAATAATTTTGTGGAATGTAAAAAAATTGAAGCCTAATCTCACAAACTAATCAATTTTCGGAATTTAAAAAAAAACAAACCAAGGATCTAAAAATCTCTAGAAATTAGAGAGGTTGTGATACCATGTTAAACTCAAGAAATATTGGAGAAAACAGCTTGGCCTTTGTATTATATTAATCACAAATATATACTCAATACAATAGAATACCTAACTTGCCTAAAACTCCTAAACAAGATAAACTTTTCAAATATACAATATTAACATAATAAACCCAACCAAACTCTAATAGAGTTTTATTAATTATGCCATAGGTAAGAGATTTTATAAATAAAGACACTATCTTCTTAGAAACAGTCTCTTCATTAATCATTATTGAGAACAATGGCAGATTTAAAATTTTCGATTAGGGTAACACCAATCATTAAGTAACAAAATATATAATAATAGACATAATAAAAATCTTTTTAACTTAATTAACCTATTTTTATTGAATTGAAATTATTTTTTTACAGATTTTACAATATTTTTAACAATTATTATTGCTCCCACTTAAAAGTTTTAGAATTGATGAAACCTTTTTCTCTCAACAGTTACAAA
Organism: Chenopodium album; assembly: GCF_948465745.1. NCBI lineage: Eukaryota > Viridiplantae > Streptophyta > Magnoliopsida > Caryophyllales > Amaranthaceae > Chenopodium > Chenopodium album. Next base: position 14,719,122 of record NC_137835.1, on the reverse strand, counting down.
CCTCTCTCGCTAAAAACAATGCCAATAAAGAAAATAGATTAAAATAGTATCAAGTTATGAATTTTTTGGCACAAAAATATTATCTTTTGAATAATAGCTGCAATAGTTGGTAAAAGTTCCAAGTCATAAACTAAAAATATATTGTTAATACAGTATATTGATAAAATAAGAAGCCTTATAATTAAGGGATTAGAAAACTATGTAAATTACTCGTCTTTTTCATTATATACTCTTGAGTTTTTTTTTCACCATCTAATCCCTAGAATACAAGCTTGCTTCACTCACCACTGCACTGTTTCATTTGGTATAGTGTAACTATACACAATCAATTGTCCCCCCCGCCCTCCCTTGCTGGCCTGGCTCCGCCGTGACAACAATCGTATATTAAAGTACAAGTATAATTATAATTTTCCAACAGGAATTTGTGTGAATATTATTCAAAATTTTGCAATTAAAAAAAAAGGAAAAAGGATGCATAGTATATAATTATTCTTTTTGGGCAACAATCGTGTATAGTAGAGGTTGCATTGGTGATGAAAGGATTAAAGTATTTTTGGCTAATAATCATTTATTCTATCAAGTAACAAAAATCATTAGTGAAATTTAAAATTTCATCGAACTAATTAGGGGGAGCTAGTAGAACCTAGTTCAAGTATAGCGGAAACAATCAAACAATAATTAAAGCGATAAGAACACTAAGATTTACCAAGGTTCTATTAACTCAGAGCTTATGTCATCCCCACCCTAATTACTCTTAGGGGGCGTTTGGTTTGTGTAGACACCCATTTGTGTTTCCCCAAAACCAAACCCAGTGATGAGTACCTTTCGCGTCGAATCATAATCGAATGAAGCGAAAGTGTGGAAAGTCTAGTGTTGCGGATAATTTTAATTTCTTTTCTCTTCTCTTTGTTTTTGAAAACTTATTTTAAGAAAACAGCCAATCCAGTTTGGTTGGTCCATGATATGGGTCCAATAATAGTGTAGTTGGATGGGGCTTGACAAAAGCTTTCCAACGATATATTATAAGCCCAATTCCGATAAATATTGAGGAAGTTATGGCCAATTTACTAAACTGGGCCCGGTTTGAGCCTTATGTACGACCCAATGATCTAGGGGAGGGCCTAATATGATTTGTCATTCCTAATGCAATTAGGAATGGTTTTAGTCTTCTAGATTATTCTAGAAGGTTATTTTCATTCCTAATTCAATTAGCATTGATAAATTGACTTTTGTTGACTTTTCAGAGTTTTAATTAAGATCAAAGAGCATTTTTGAGGAAAATATACGATTTTATCCTCCTGTACGGCAAAACTTATCTGATTTTCGAAAACGCGTCAAAAACAAGCCTGGCGCTTGACTCCAGGCATTGGCGCCTGGAGCTAGGCCTGACGCTAGTGTTGGCGCCTGACGCCAATTAGCTGGTGCTGGCGCCAGCTCTGTTTCAGTTGCGCCAGGACTCTGTTCTGTTAATTTATCTTTTTGGCTGATTTTCTCTATAAATAACGTATTAAAAACTCCGTTTTCATTCATCAACAATCAGTTTTAATTAATATTCACCTACAATATGTTTTCATTCGCTAATTCTCATCAAGATTTCCTTAATCAATTCATCCATCTTTCTCTCTTCTAAAAATTGCTTTTTTCATACAAAATTCCGCATTCACAAGATCTAGAAACACCTAGCCTTATTCGAAGTTGCCTTCGCCCTAGACGTGAAAGGTTTAATTTCTGAGGGTTTGGTCCCAAATCTCTATTTCAATTATTTGATTTAATTGTTTTGTTTATTATTTTCCTTGAAGTTACTAACGTGTGTATTTTGTTATTAGAAAGAGGTACGAGGCATCAAAGTAAGTGCTTTAATTGTTTTTATTGATATTATGATGTAGAAATCATGTTTAAATTGTTATTATGATATTCCTAGTATCATGTCTAGGGTAATTTTAATATTAAATATGATTGTTACGATGCTTCCTATGTTCTTCCTAATATTTATGATTGTTAGTATCATGTTAAGGCTAAAGATTTGATTTTTATTGCTTAGTGACATGCTAGGGTTTGTTATTAATCTTGTTAGTATCATGCCTAGGATCTTGCTATTTTTATTATGCTTTAACATGATTTATGATTATTTTTATAATTGTTTTGATTATGATTATAATTTTATAATTATTATTATTTTGATGATGATTATTATTATTGTTATGATTATTATTTATGATGATTATATTTTTATTGTCATGATATTTATTAATTAATTTATTATGTTGCTTGATATTTTATTGTCATTGCTTGATCACGCCTTTTATGCATGTTTAAAGGGAATTGGTACTTGTAATCACGCTTATATAAGATAATTAATAATCATGTTTAGGGTTAATGTGATTATAATTTCAAGTGATCGCCAATAATAGATTTGTTTGTGCATTAATATTCAACCAACATAGATAAACATGTTTAGGGTTAATCCTATTGATTGTATGTTAGTCAGAAAGCGCACATGAATACGATCTGAATAAAGTAGAGGCCTATTATTAGGGCAGGTTCAATCTCTTTTAGGTTGGATTTGTACCTTCATCCCCGAACCCTTATTTGGTTCTAGACCTTATGGAGTTGACGATCTCTTGGATCGTTAAGGGGTGTAACCTTCACCCTGTGAATGGTTTACAAGTTCCTAAAACTTGTTGGCGACTCTTTTACTCTATCTTCTTCCCTTTTGGACGCCACCGTACTTTAGTGTATGATCACAGTGGGGTTCAAGCTAAGGGTTAACGCTTGAAATTATTCCCTACAGTTTGCAAACTGGTATGGGGTTGGAATCAAGAATGAAACCATAGTGGTATGGGTTTGGAACTTGATTCTTAATACCATATGTTTGGTATGCTTATGGAATGCAAATTTTTTCTTTTATTAGATATCTAAAATTATGGGAATGAGCTAAACCCACCTCCCCCCAAGGTTTCTAAACTACCTTAGGGGTTTGAGGTATGGGTTTGAAACTCTTAAAGTCATAAAACAAACATAAGGTATGAGTTTAAACCATTCTAAACACATACCTTATACCTTAATTATGTGAACCAAACGCCCCCTTATTAATATCCTTTGAAAAATTAAAGGCAATTACAAGTGACTTTTTATCAACTCGAGTCAAACAATTCAATCCCTTACACCAAACTCTTGTACGTGCAATACGTACTTGACCTCTCAAGCAATCGCATTTGGCTTTAAAATATAACTCAATCACTAATCCTTAGTGGTTCAATTACCAACACACAAGCTCTCTCAACAATGCTTTCTCACAAAGCTAAGGTAAGAGACAATGAAAAACATAACAATGTGTACATTACAAGTTGATAAACTGGCGATCTGTTCCATGAGTATTTGAGGTTTCCAAATGATTCTCTCATACGTCTGAAAAGCTTAAGCTTAAATTGAAAATATAACGTGTATGTTAAATAGTCTTTAGGAGTTGAAACATTTTGTGACCTAAAAAGATCATATCGATCTTAGGCAAGATTTTATTCTTCACAATACATCACTCGTATAATGGAAAACATACTTCATATTATTTCTGTTTTCGTTAATATATAGCACCAGAATATATATGTGAAATAATACATCTCATTAAATCACAATTACGAATTTACAATATCTCTTAGTGTTGCCCTTGATGTTTTGATGATAACACAAGTCAAATAAATGGACTAATGCCTTGATGAGTTTTGTAGTTTATTTATTACAAGTTGCAGGGATAAATTGAGGCAAGGGAACTAGAGCTAAAAGAATAAAGAGATTAGCTGCAGTGTTCCTGTAAAGAAACCGAAGCTTCGGAGCTGAGGCTGAGGAAAGAAGACTCGGAGAAGAGACTTCTTAGAGAAAATAAAGTCTGGAATATTTTATATATTTTAGGTTTTATGTAAGTGAGTTTAATTAGGAAGTGATGCTTAGTGGAATGCGTTTTGAATTTGTCAAAAAAGATAGAATTTGCTAGACTGCTAGAAAATAGGGAAAACGGTTTTGGAAAATATCTTTTCTGTTTTATTCTTTAGATAATATATTTTGATTTCAGAAAAATATCTTTGAAAACTAACTCCCTAAACTTGCGCAACTAATTGTTGAATCCGTCTTCACCACTTGCGTACAAGCTACTTCTAAGAGGATCAACATGTCCTGGTTTTAAGGACATGATTGAAAAACTAGAAGTGGTGCAAAGTAGTGGCGTTGATATGCAGCTGTGGTGGCTAGTGGTAGGAGTGGTGGCGTTTTTTCCCAAGCAATATTTTCCTATAAATACTGAAGTTATTCTTGGGGTAACTTCACCTTGCTCAATGATATTTATATTTCTTTCTTGTTTTCAAAAGAGTCAAGTGTCGTATTCCACTTAAGTGTTTTTCTTAATTAATTTCACTAGAGTTTTATTTACTTGAGTTTTAATTTGGGAATTGGGAGTTTGAGTGAACTCTAAGAGAAATTAGTTGAGAAAGAGAGAGAAGAGAATAGAGAAGAGAAGAGTGGCAAGTAGAGGAACTTGTTGCTGGGAACTTCAAGTTCATAGAGGAACTTGAAGATTGATTCTTTAGTTTGTAATAGGTTGTTTGCCCTGTTATAGTGAAAAATCTTTCCTAAAATCCCAAGAGGTCGTGGTTTTTCCTCTTGTTAGGGCCAAGAGGTTTTCCACGTAAAATCTCTCTGTGTTAACTTAAAGTTCCTTTAGCTTTATTTTATCAATTTCGCAAAAAGGTAGCTAAATTCCTCCAAACTACAATTCACCCCCCTCTTGTAGTATTCTTATAAAGCAACAATTAGTATCAGATCCTAATCCACTCAAAATCAGGACATCCTGAAGAGGAGAATCTTGGCACAAAATAAATACTCACGAGAAGCTTGAAGAAGGGTACTGTAGGTGTCATTAGAAGTGCGCCTACGTTAAAAGCATGTGTGAATATGCTTGGCACTCATAGGAAGTGGGAATTGACATATATGATTAGGGACAAAGAAAAGTAAGGAGCCACCAACAAGTTTTTAAGGAACTTGTAAACCGTTCACGGATCATAAAAGGCAACCACGATAAAGGGACAACGATAGGCAACAACGATTGACCCGTGAAGGTTACACCCCATTCATAATCCATGAGATTACTAACTCCATATGGTTCGGAACCACGAAAGGAGGATCGGGGATGATGGTACGAAGTGAGTCATGGAGTCACATTCGCCCGTATTGGCCTCTACTCGATTCTTATAGTGAAAAGTGATTCCTGTGATCTCAAAGGCGTACAAACAAAATATTCAATTCGCTCCAAACTATTATTATGCTAAATTGGTTGAATATTAATGCAACACATAATTCTAAAATATCGTGATCACTTGAATTAATAACAAGATTAAAAAGGAACCTAAACCGGTCGTCCAAATTATCTTATTAGGCGTGATTTTCAATTACATATTCCCTTTAACATGCAATGTGGTGATCATAAATAATAATAGAATAAACATTAATATTGGAAGCAATTTAATAATAATAGTGTTAGTCAAATCAAAAATAAAATAACCTAATCATGATACTAGCAATATTAAAATAAAATAAGAGTAATTAAATTAATTAATTACTCACATTCCGCACGTTCCTTTAAATTGCTACATCATGAATAAACTGTTAGTAACTTCAATTAAAATATAAATCAAATGAAAATTAAATTAAATTAAAATTAGATTTGATTTGTTCCAAACCCTCAGTTAATTATACCTTTCACGCCTTGGTTAAAGTATATAACTTCAGGTATTGTATGGACTCCTTGGAGTGCTTAAAGGAAGGAATAGTAAAAGAATGGGGAGGCTAGTGTTTAGGCTAAAGAGGGAGAAGAGAATTATTTGATGATCAAAATTGTTGATGATTGAAAAAGGGGTGATATGACCTCTATTTATAGAGAAAAAAGAGGGGTCGAAAAACAAGATAAGATACGAATTAAATCGGAATAAAATTCGATAGATTGCAGTTTTTGCGGTTTTTGTTTTTATCATATCTTTTGATCCAGAAATTGGAATAAGATGAATAAGATATCGTAGGAAAGCTCTTGAAGTCTAAATTTTAACCCAATTAGAATCAAATTAAAATATTTTATAGAATAAAAGGTATGGCTGAAATAGTGAGTCGATGTCAGTTTTAGATATTCATATCTTTTTCGTTATAGCTCGGAATTGATATTATAATGTATCATTGGAAAGATAATTTCAAGGACTATCCAACCATATAAGATTTGGATAAAAACTATGAGGCACGAAAATAATATTTGATTATCTTTGAATGACTTTCAATTCGAATAAAATTAGGACTTTAAAAAAAAGGAGTTTTATTCAATTTCAAACTCTTTAATCTTATCTTTTCAAAAAGGATAATTAGGATCTTTTAGAAACTTATAGAAGTTTCTAATTAATCCTAATTGGTTTAGGAATTGGATTAAATCATTTGGACCCTCCACATGATCATTGGGTCGTAGGTAAGGTGGGCTTAGGTTCGGTTTGGGCTCAGTTTAATATTTTGGCCATAACTTATTCGTTATAACTCGGATTTGTGCTTATAATATATCGTTGGAAAGCTGTTTTAAATCCCCATCCAAATATTCAATCATTAGACCCATATTATGGACCAAAATAAACTGGAATAAACGTTTTTAAATAAAGGACACGAAATGAATGATTTTAAAGGATTCGAAATGAATTATTTTGGGTTTAAAGGCACGAAAAGAGGAAAATAAGTTATGGTTTGGGGAAATGGGCTAGGAATTGTATTGGTTTATGAAATGTATTGGGAATTAACATGGATTTAAGCACTCCAAAGATTACATACTCAACCCGACCAATAATGGCGGTGAAAGGTTGTTCATCATCGGGTTTGGTTTTGGGGAGACATTTTTAGGTGTCTACAGAAGCCCCCACTTTGACTGAGTTTTTAGAAACATTAGTTTCAAATACGATAGTCAAAGTAGTCGATAGGGACGAAGAATGATTTAAGACGTTCTGCGATTCTAAATCACTCTTTATACGCCGATACCTGCAAAAAATGTTAATTCCACAGATAAAAGAGGAAAGGGATAGAACGCTTATCTGACACCAGTGTATCGGTGAAAAATGAGTTTGGTATTTTCCTATGCTTGAAGAAATCCACCGGATGACGTTTGTTGAAATGCTTTCCATGCTTGAGGAAAGCCGATAGATGAGTTTGGTAGCTTTCTAAGACTGAAGAAACCTACCGTATGACACTTTCCATGCTTGAGGAAAGTCGACATATGATTTTGGCGTTTTTCTATGCTTGAAGAAATCCACCGATAATGCTTTCCATGCTTGAGGAAAGTCGACAGATGATGAGATTGCAAGTCTCTGTGTATCGAGAACCTTGCGTCGTGAAATGATGGTGGTTCGATTGTCCCCAAACGTGGGCTAAAGATGGTCCGCTTGTCCCCGGACGTGGGCTGTACTTGGTTCGCTTGTCCCCGAACGTGGGCTGTAAATGGTTCGCTTGTCCCCGAACGTGGGATGTAGATGGTCCGCTTGTCCCCGAACGTGGGCTGTAGATGGTCCGCTTGTCCCTGGACGTGGGCTGTAGATGGTCCGCTTGTCCCCGGACGTGGGTTGTAGATGGTCCGCTTGTCCCCGGACGTGGGCTGTAGATGAGACCTGCAAAAATAAATTTGCCAATGGACTCGTATATATTGTGATTGACTTGACCACTAACTTGACCAAGTTTGACTTGATGTGACATTACATGTGTATGACTTGTGAGTGTGTCTGTGTAGTGGCGGATCCAGGATTTTGTGGGTGGTGGGTCACTAATGTGGCTCGAGAGCATACCAATCATCAATAATGCATTGTTTACAAAAATAAAAAAATTAAAAGTACTTCTTATTAAATATTACTCCTCCTGTTATTTTTGTTATTTACATTTGGTATTATTCATGATGATTAAGAAAGAATTATAGCGAAGATAATTTTATTTTTTAATTAATAAATAAAATACTTCGTAAGTAAGTGTCTGTTCTTTTCAGCTTAATTTTCATTTCATTTCAGTTCAGTTTGGTTCACTTCCAATCAATTCAGTTCGGCTCCAATCAGTTCAGTTCAGCTCCAATAAGTTCATTTAGTTTAATTCAGTTCAATTTAGTTCCTAATTTCCTTATCTCATAAAATATTCAGTTCAGCTCCAATCAGTTCATTTCATTTTAGCTCAATAAATGAGAACATGCCCTAAATACGAAGTACCACTTTTATGATTATCTTAAGTAAATGAAGACAAGGTAAAGTGTGGGATATATAACTAGATGAAAATATGTAAAATAATAATGACATTTTTTAGGGAAAGTTTTTCTCGTAAGGTTGGAGTATTATGTAAAGTATTATAAAAGGAATAGTAAAATAAAAAATGCTCAAAACCGAAAACGTAAAAGGAACCAAAAATTTACATATTACAACCAATTTAATAGATTGAACAATCCAATTTAACATATTAATAGATTCTATACTCCATAGTAACAATTTGAATTAGATTAAATAATCAAGTTTAGTGATTAATGATTATTGATTATCATATCTACTTATATAGTATTAGATTAAGTATTTTTTTTTAAAAAATCAAAAATATATTTTTTTGTAAAAAAATGGTAGGTCCTGTGACCCACCATGACCAAGCTTGCATCCGCCAATGTGTCTGTGTATATGTGTGTGTGCAGACACAAGCAAACGAAGATGCAAAAGCAAAAATTTTCCGTCAATTTTTGTAATGAGTGGAGGGTATCGACTTTCTCCCAAAAAAGAAAGACGTGAAAAATGAAGTTTTGTTTTTAAACTTCCCCAAAATAAAAGTCATGATAAAAAAGGGAAGAAGTTTTGAACTTCCTTGTAGAGCAAGATGAAATGAATCACATGGATTAAATTGCTTGTCTTGAAAATAATTTATGCATGATGCATGTTCTTAGGCCAGGAGGCTAAGGGAAATTACTTCATGTGACACGATAGGTTAATGAACTTAGGTCATGGAGCTAAGCATCATATATGGTGTAAAGAAACGATCTTGAACGTCTTTTAGGTCTTGAAGCTAAGCACGTATATAGATGAAGTGATTATTGCATAATGAACGTTGCTTAGGTCAAGGAGCTAAGAACGATATGCTTTGTATGATTACAAATCATTGATATAGAAATGTTACTCAGCACATTATGCGATGCATGAAACAATGAACATTGCTCAGGTCAGGAAGCTAAGCAAGTATACAACGTTTCTTCTAATGAATGTTGTCTTGAAAATGATGAAGCATGCGCGGTAGGGAAACAAGATTTCATGATAAAAGGTTCCTAAGGGAAAGCTGATATGGCTATGTATGTGTGAAAGACGTGTGTGAAAGTGATACTAAGGTTGGCTGAAAGGGTTTTGATGATGAAAATATATGTGAGAAGAGTCAAAGATGATTACTCTTTAGGCTGTGTTGGCTAAATGATGTGGGTTCAAGCCCCCAAGTCTAGCTCTAAATGGGTAAAGGGTAAGCATTGGATATTCTTTGACTCGATCAAGCATATGAATGTTAATATGAACATGGATATGAATGTGGTCGCATCTCGATGTGAGGTTGCCTACGTATCCGTTTGGAATCAAGCCAACGTAGATCTATCCAAACTCTGCACAAGTGTATGTATACCTCAAAGAGGTCTTTCAAGGGTTGTAATGTGGTTACAATAGTCGGGTTCTCACCAACAATCTCACGTGCTGTATTTACAATAGGCGGTGCACGTTCAGCTGAAATTTCAAAATCGTCAAGCCTACGCTCGAACTCATCTTGAGCCCGATCCTCTGGCTCACCCAAGTCATCCTCCTTATTCACATCATAAGGCTCATCATCATCGTCCTCGTCCTCATCCTCGTACTCGTCCTCATACTCATCATCGTCAATGTCCTCTCCCAAATGAGGATCATGATCGTCCGCCATGAGATATAAGCACCTGTCAAAGCAATCATAAAACAATATTAGTGTATAGTAAAGTATATGCATGATAGTTATTATGATTAAGTAGTAGCTATTTAAGCCATTTTCACCTACTTATTATGGTCCTATAACCTTGTATATGCATGATAATTAGTACAAAATGGCAATTTCAATCTACAAACATGTTAAATATAATGAAAATAGGTTGTTAGAATGAATAAATGTTAGTTCATACACAAAACAAAGGAGTTGGGTTAAGTAGAAGATATTTAAGCCATTTTCACCTACTTATTATGGTCCTATAACCTTGTATATGCATGATAATGAGTACAAAATGACAATTTCAATCTACAAACATGTTAAATATAATGAAAATAGGTTGTTAGAATGAATAAATGTTAGTTCATACACAAAACAAAGGAGTTGGGTTAAGTAGAAGCTATTTAAGCCATTTTCACCTACTTATGGTCCTATAACCTTGTATATGCATGATAATGAGTACACTTAGGCAATTTCAAACTACAAACATGTTAAATATATTGAATATAGGTTGTTAGAATGAATAAATGTTAGTTCATACACAAAACAAAGGAGTTGGGTTAAGTAGAAGCTATTTAAGCCATTTTCACCTACTTATGGTCCTATAACCTTGTATATGCATGATAATGAGTACACTTAGGCAATTTCAAACTACAAACATGTTAAATATATTGAATATAGGTTGTTAGAATGAATAAATGTTAGTTCATACACAAAACAAAAGAATTGGGTTAAGTAAAAGCTATTTAAGCCATTTTCACCTACTTATGGTCCTATAACCTTGTATATGCATGATAATGAGTACACTTAGGCAATTTCAAACTACAAATATGTCATTTTCTCCTACTTATGCTCCTATATACATGATAACTAAACTATATTTGCAATGAAACCATTACTAACTTTTAATCAAACTACCTCATTCTGAAATTCCTTTGTTCTGGTCTGATCGCATATAACCTGCTTCGTTGTCTATGTCATTTAGTACAACAGGTCTAGGAACAGTGAAAGGTGCTGAATCATCAAACGCATCATATTCTTCCTCATCCTCAACATCTCCAATGCCTAGGATTCTTCTTTTGCCAGCTAGCACTATAGACCATTTTGAATCCATTGGGTCAGTTACGTAGAACACTTGCGTAGCTTGAGATGCAAGGATAAATGGTTCCGCACTATCATTCAAGTGGCCAAGATCTACAAGAGTAAAGTCCTCATATTTGACGTTACGCCTGATATTATCAACCCACTTACACTTGAAAAGAGCAACCGTGAAGTCACAATAATCAAGCTCCCATATTTCTTGAATTCGACCACAGTATGACAACTCTGCATCGACAGGTGATTTATCCTTAGAACTTGCAAACTCCCTTGACGATGCCATAAGAGTTACACCACTGTTTTGGGTGGAGGAAGATTTCAAATCACGACCCTCGGTCCAAAAAGTGTACCCATTGATGTCATATCCCTCAAATGAACGGACATCATCCCTAGGACCGTACGCAAGCCACCGTACTGTATCGGTCATTTTAGTATCATTCAATCCACTCATTACTCGATCACGAAACTAATCAACAAACCTCTTATTATGAAACTGCATAAGTGCCCTTTCACCTTTGGATGGAAATTCGTCACGCAAACTAGCCATGTGCTCGTCTAAATATGGGTGCACATCTGAAACATGGTGCAACACATAAAGGTGTGCTTGTAAGAACTGATCTCGGTCTGGTGACATTCGTTTCGACCCAATTGTGCCATGACCATCAAGTCTACCTTCATGTCGAGAAGTAGGAAGACCAATAGGTTGAGCAAGGGCTATGTAGTCCGCCACAAAGTTACCTATCTCCTCACCCACGGTCCCTTGCATCATACTTCCTTCAGGGTGAGCCCGGTTCCGTACTTTATCTTGTAATGTACCCATGTGTCTTTAAAAAGGGTAGCACCACCTCATGAACACTGGACCGCACAACTTAATCTCACGCACCAAATGAAGAACCAGATGAACCATTATGTCAAAAAATGAGGGTGGGAAATACATCTCAAATTTGCACAAAGTCACAACCACATCTGCTTGCAAAGCATCTAGTGTACAAGGATCAAGAACTTTGCTACAAATTGTATTGAAAAACGAACAAAGGCTTGTAATCGCTTCCCTCACGTGTTTCGGTAGAATACCACATATTGCAATCGGTAGGAATACTTGCATCATAATGTGACAATCATGGGATTTCATACTTGTCAGCTTCAATTCTCCATTTAAGGTTACAAATCTTTTCATGTTAGATGAGTACCCTGATGGAACCTTAATGCCGTACAGACATGCACAAAACATACGTTTCTCTACCCTTGACAATGTATAGCAAGCCGGGGGTAAATAATTATTTTCATCCTTCCCTTTACCCTTAACTTTCTTCTTTGACGCATCTTTGGCCTTTCCCTTTCCTTTGCTCTTCTCCTTCCCTTTTTTCGAAACATTTTCATCTTCTATTCTCGGCTCCTTCCCCTTTCTAACCTTTTCTTGAGGCCACAATTCTGGACGAATCCCCATCTCTTTCAAATCTAACCATGCACCCTTTCCGTCCTTTGTTTTGCCTGGGATATTCATAAGCGTCCCCAAAAGAGCATCACACACATTCTTCTCTATATGCATCACATCAAGATAATGCCTAACGTCATGTTCTCTCCAGTACGGAAGCTTCCAAAAGATTGATTCTTTCTTAAACAGAGCAGTTGAGACCACAATTTTTTCTGATTTTCCAAACACCGTTCGTATCCCTTTCACCCGAGCACTAATCTCAGCACCAGTCAATGGTCTAGGCGCAGTATCCTCTTCCACGGTTCCATCGAAAGCCTTTTTCTGCCTACGGTACGGGTGATCACGCCTAAGGAACCTTCGAGTCCGTAGGTAGACATCTTTGTGAGAATGAGTCAGGTATACGCTTGATGTGTCATCAATACATATGGGGCATGCTTTTTTCCCTTTGACCTTGTACCCACAGAAGTTGCCATATGCAGGTAAGTCATTCATGGTCCACATAAGGGCTGCACGCAATGTGAACATCTCGTTCTGATGAGCATCGAAAACGGAAACCCCTTCGTCCCACATCTTTCTCAAGTCGTCAATAAGCGGCGCAAGGTAAACATCTATGTCGTTTCCAAGTTGCTTAGGACCAATTATTAGCAATGAAAGCATTACATACTTACGTTTCATGCACAGCCAAGGAGGCAAATTATAAATCACTAAAAGTACCGGCCATGTGCTGTGTTGGGTACTAAGAGTGCCAAATGGATTCATCCCGTCCATGCACAACCCAAGCCTTAAATTTCTGACTTCATTACCAAATTCCTCAAACTTCAAATCAATGTTCTTCCACTGTGGAGAGTCAGCTGGATGCTTCAGCATTCTGTTTTTCTTTCTTCCCTCTGCATGCCACCTCAAGTTTTTAGCGTCTTTTGGTATTGAGAACAGACGCTTAAACCTTGGAATAATGGGAAGATACCACAACACCTTAGCAGGAGGTCCCTCCGTGCCAGGATTGCAACTCATGCGCTTGTACCGCGACCGCTTGCATCGTGGACACTCCTGCAGCTGTTCATACTCATTTCGATACAAAATACAGTCATTAGGACATGCATGTATCTTCTTATACTCCAAACCAAAGGGACACATGAGCTTCTTTGCGTAATAGTAAGACTTAGGAATTTCATTCCCATCAGGCAACATATCACTTAATGCGGTCAACAAAGAAGTAAAACTGATGTCCGTCCACCCATGCTTCGACTTAATGTTGAAAAGTGTTAGCACGGCCGATAGTTTGGAGTATTTTTTGCACCCGAGATACAAAGGCTTTTTGGAAGCCTCCGATAATAACTCAAACACTTCACCTTCAACACCATGCAACATCTCATCCACTTGTTCATCCTTGACCTCATCCGCCTGATCATCATCGGCTCCATCCTCACCATTATCAACAATATAGTCATCATTCTCGTATTCCTCGTCCACATGAATCTCATTGCTTCTAACACGCATATCATTCCGATCAAGATCCCCACTGTACTCTCCACTTTCTTCGTGCCAAATCCACACATGGTATAATTGTCTAAACCCACGACATAATACATGATCTCTAATGATTTCAACACTGTCGACCACATTCACATTGTTACAATCAACACAAGGACAATAAAGGCCTTTGCCACCCAGTTTGCGTTGATAAGCTAAAGCCCTCTTGCAAAACTCTTGAACCCCATTCCAAAATTCCAATGTATCGCGTCTACCATACATCCAACCACGATCCTTCTCCATTTAGTAAATTGTCTCTAAACATATATAGCACCATATAATTTATAATGTGTAAGTGCTACATATTTTATGTAAATCAAATTCAAGTACAAAACGTGAATTTACCATTCATATGGTGAAAACATGCATGTTTCCAAAGGGTCCTTATCACTCCAACCTAATCCATCCTTGAATGTCTACTCTCACTAGTGAATGTATGTCAACTTTCCAATTTTAAGGAAAATCCGGCAGCATTTCCCCCTAGTTCTCCAAGTACACGATGTAGATAAATAATTACCCACATATGTACCCAGAGAACATAGTGAGGAAATGGTAAGCCAAGATGTTCCTTAAAATCGAAAAGAAAACATCCATTCACCACCTAAGTGAGAGTACACATTCAAGAACAGTCCCAACCAAGGACTATTCAAGACTTTCTCCTAATGAGAAAGCCTTGAACGGGTATCAAGGCATATGATGATGCAAGTATTCTATATATTGTTGTATTTATTTGCAATTAAACAATACACAAGTTGCAATTTCATGAATAAACTTTTATTAAATGGATAAATAGAAAGAAATATAGCTAAGTAAAGTTTATAAGTCATACCAATATAGCAACTACCCACTTGAGCTCAATATGTAGTTGTAGGGAATAATTTCAAGCCTTTAAAATCCCACTAGCTTGAACCCTACTGTGATCATACACTAAAGTACGGTGGCGTCCAAAAGGGAAGAAGATAGAGCAAAAGAGTCGCCAACAAGTTTTTTTAGGAACTTGTAAACCGTTCACGAGGTGAAGGTTACACCCCTTAACGATCCAAGAGATCGTCAACTCCATAAGGTCATGAACCAAATAAGGGTTCGGGGATGAAGGTACAAATCCAACCTAAAAGAGATTGAACCTGCCCTAATAATAGGCCTCTACTTTATTCTGATCGTATTCATATGCGCTTTCTGATTAACATACAATCAATAGGATTACCCCTAAACCTGTTTATCTATGTTGGTTGAATTTAATGCACAAACAAAATATTATTGGCGATCACTTGAATTATAATCACAATTAAACCTAACAAGATTATTAATTATCTTATTAAGCGTGATTACAAGTACCAATTCCCTTTAAGCATGGAATAAAAGGTGATCAAGCAATAATAATAAATAAGCGTCAAGCAACAATAATAATCATAATAATAATAATAATCATAAATAAAATAATCATCATTAAAATAATAATAATAATAACAATTAAAATCATGTTCATGTTAATATTAAAGTATAATAATAGCAAGATCCTAGGCATGATACTAACAAGATTAATAACAAACCCTAGCATGTCACTAAGCAATAAAAATCAAATCTTTAGCCCTAACATGATACTAACATGAATTAATATTAGAAAGAACATAGGAAGCATCGTAGGAATCATACTTAATATTAAAAATACCCTAGACATGATACTAGGAATATTATAATAACAATGTAAACATGAATTCTACATCATAATATCAATAAATCAATTAAAGTACTTACTTTGATGCCTCGTACCTCTTTCTAATAACAAAATACACACGTTAGTAACTTCAAGAAAAAATAATAATAACAATTAAATTAAATAATTGAAAGAGAGATTTGGGACCAAACCCTCAGAAATTAAAACCTTTCAAGTCTAGGGCGAAGACAACTTCGAATATGACTAGGTGTTTCTAGATCTTGTGAATGCGGAATTTTGTATGAGAAAAGCAAAGTTTAGAAAGAATGCTAAAGAAAACTTGTGAATGAGGAGAATTGGTTGTAGGGGAATGTAGATGATGAATTGGTCCATGAAAACGGAGTTTTTGATACGATATTTATAGAGAAAATCAGCCAAAAAAGATAATTTAACAAAACAGAGTCTGACGCACGCAAAACAAGGTTGGCGCCAACCCTGGCTAGCTGGCGCCAGGCACAAGTGGGTAGCGCCAGGCGCCAATGGCTAGCATCTAGCGCGAAGCCTTGTTCCAGGCGCCAATGCCTGGGGTTGGACGCCAAACTGGATTTCAACGCGTTTTCGAAAATCTGATAGATTTACCGTACTGGAAGATAAAATAATATAATTTCTTCGAAAATGCTATTTGATTTTGATTAAAACTCTGAAAAGTCAACAAAGTCAACTTATCAATGCTAATTGAATTAGGAATGAAAAGAACCTTCTAGAAGATTCTAGAAGACTAAAACCATTCCTAATTGCATTAGGAATGATAAATCATATTAGGCCCTCCCCTAGATCATTGGGCCGTACATAAAGCTCAAACCGGGCCCAATTTAGTAAATTGACCATAATTTCCTCAATATTCATCGGAATTGAGCTTATAATATATCGTTGGAAAGGTCTTTGCAAGCCCCATCCAACTACACTACTATTGGACCCATATCATGGACCAACCAAACTGGATTGGTTGTTTTCTTAAAATAAAGTTTTCAAAAACAGAGAGAAGAGAAAAGAAATAAAAACTTTTCGCAACACTAGACCTTTCCACACTTTCGTTTCATTCGATTATGATTCGACGTGAAAGGTACTCATCACTGGGTTTGGTTTTGGGGAGACACAAATGGGTGTCTACAGTAGTCCTCAAGCTAAAAAAACTCGTGCTTCAATTCAGAAATCTATTAAAAAAAACATTAAACAAAAATTAGGTTAAATATTAGGTATGTACGATTTCTTTCTCATAAAATGTCAATTCACTAATTTAATTATAAGTTAAAACACATCATTCATCGAACTAACAATTGCTAAACAATGTATTCACTACTTTAATTCATCTAATTTATTCAAAATTAACTAACAAGGTTACTAGTCTCTAATTTTTTCAAAATTACCCATCAAAACAACTTAAAAGTAACTATTCACCCATTTCAAAATTCATCTACTTTAGCAACAAGCAAGGTTACTAATCTCAGATTTATTCAAATATACCCATCAAAACAACTTAATATTAACCATTTAAACATTCCAAAATTCAACTAATAATTTAATAACAAAGTTCACTAATCTGTAACTTATTCAAAATAATCCATCAAAACAACTTCAAATTAACCATTAAAAGTAACATACCAAATTTCACCTATTTAAGTACCAAGGTTAATATATTTTATATAATTATTTCAAAATTATCCACCAAAACACATTAAATTAACCATTAAAACATAATAAAATCCAACTAATTGAGTTTCAAACTTGACTAATTTGTAATAATTTCATAATTTCCCAATAAAAAAACCAAAAATTGCTAAAAATTGAAGTAAAATTATTTTTAAACCTAAATTTTAATTTGCTTAACAATTCTTCAACAAGCAAAAGAAATTAATAAAAGTACATAAATGATAAAATAATTGTGAATAAAGAAAAAAAATTAAACCTAGAACAGCCGTGGAAGGTGGTGCAGCCGTGGAAGGTGGTGCGGTGGAAGGTGGCGCGGCGGCGACGTTCAGGGCTGCGGTATGGCGTCTTCGAATAGCCCCAGAGGACACGAGCAAAGAAGAGAAGAGAAGAGGAGAAGAGAAGAGGAGAAGAGAAGAGGAGAAGAGAAGAGGAGAACAGCAGAGGACGGAGGCTAGGTCTGGAGGCGCGGCTTCTTCAATTCGAACAACAGAGATGGAGGGAAAAGGAGGGGATGACGGAGGCTAGGTTCGGGTTTTCTGGTGGTGTTCAAGGTGGCAGCAGTGGTGGAGGGAAAAGGAGGGGACGGAGGAAGAAATGTTCAGGAAAGGTGGCAGCAGTGGGTTTTTCTGGGTTTGAGTCGTGAAACAGTAAAAGAAATGTTAAGGAAAGGAGGAAGAAAGAAGGGGGAAGAAAGGAGAGAAAAGCTAAGGGCCTTTTTTTTTTTTTTTTTAAAAAAAAAAGCACCGGTTCACTAAGGCACCGGTTCAAACCGGTGCTTTTTATTATTTTTGGCACCGGTTTGAGTTGAACCGGTGCCTTTTATCAATGTATAAATCCCGCCCAATTTTGGGCCGGTTTATGGCACCGGTTTGGCTTGAACCGGTGCCATTAGGGGGTTGCCTTTTGTATTTTTCTACTAGTGTTAGCATTTATGTTTCTCAGGTACGGTACCAAGCACTCGATGAGAGACGCAATTTGAGACGTGTTCATATCAAAGACATTGGAACACTTGCTTTTAGACATTGTTTTTTTTTGTTGCTTTTTTTTTACTTATCTTTGAATGTTATACAATTACACATCTTCCTATCCCAGGTTTGAGTGAATGTGGGTTGAAGAAATGAAGGCCAAACGTTAGACGAGGCTCAAAGTGGTTGATGAAGAAATGGAATGTGTGCTTGAATGGTTTATGGGAAATGACAGGGTTGGAAAGGTGCCCCAAATCATTGGTGTACCTTGTGTTTAGTTCGGCAATTGATTTTTTTTTTTTTTTTTTTTTTTTTTTTTTTTTTTTTTGGGCGAATGACATGATCGAATGCGAAGGAAAGAAATGATCATTGATGGAACATGGCATATAGACATAAGGATAAGGAGAACCTATGTTAGACTTATTAGGGGAAAAGGGTTAAAACGAAAGAAAAAAGCATGAAATCTTGGTAAGAAGCTTGCATCGTGCTTTGTCTTCATGGCTGTTTATGAGTTACTTCTAGCTGCTTGCTGAGGAAAATAGTTTCTTGTTGTTGATGCTTTGATTGGAAGGAAAGAAGGAACGAGTGACGTTCCCCTTATTCTTCCAACTATTTCCTATTGATTTTAGACTCAAGTAATGTGTAAGGATGAACTCACTTAATGGATTTACTCAATACTCGGATTGGAAAGGAAGAGTGTATGAAAGAATTTTGAAAACCAATGGGGAATTCTCCACCCATTCCTATTACGACGGAAAATGACGCATGCATGGTCCTAGTATAGTGCATTACTCGAAGACAAAGTGTGTGCAACGACTCAGCATGTGCGATTAGGTGAGTTTATTAAGACTCGTGGTATGATCGCATGACTAGACATGAGGCCGTTGTGAAAAACAAAGGACCTAATGACCAAATAGCACGGAAGACTAAAAGACAAACTAACTTGATTAATTTTGTCAAATTTTAATGTTTATGCTATTTACTAGGTGAAAACGGTGCATTGGCAATCGTTAGTCATAAATAAGATCAACCACAATCAAACAAAGAACACATTTTAAGGTTAGCACAAAAATTGATCACAAGAAACTAGGAAGATGACTAGAATTCTAGAAGAGTTATGACTCATGGGTATAAAAAATAAATAAATAAAAATCTATAATCCTATGTTATTTGAGTTGACACGGATTAAAGGACTTGGCTAAGACTAGCTTGACACAAATTTTTATTTTTAAAAATAAAAAAAGGTAACGCTAAAAAGACACCTAAACTGGACAGGCTGTACTATATCGGTTATAACTTTTAATTTGTGACTCTGATTGGGACGAAACCAACAACAATTTAAAGATAAAACTCGGGGCTACAGATCCATAGGTTTCACGACATGTAACTCTTTCTAGAACTCCAGATATAACCAAAACAAGTTGACACTTGTGCAGGATATGGGAATAAAAATTCGGGTTGACTCAAATTTAAAAAAATCTATGACTCGACTCTAAAAATGAAAAATAAAAAAATAAAAAGGGGTTGATAAGAGAAAAAAAAAATAATATAAAAAATGTCAATAAAAATGCACATATAAACACATCGTCAAGCATGATGCAATGAAGTTCGCAACCTAAAGTCAAGTTCTATGTTCGAATATGGTCAAGCTTTTGGGTGTCAAAGGGTACCATGGTTAAGAGTTTGGACGCGTTAGCAAGGCAGCCTCCCTTGAGGGTGTATGCCAACGGGCGGCTCCGCTAGTTCGTGATGAAATCGAACTCGACTCCATGGTTTGGGTGGATTTAAAAACTCGGATGAACCCTTATTGCCATTAGCTTTTTCGGGTTGATAGAGCGTAAATCCCCCGGGCTAGCCACATACGTAGAACACGTAATATTGTGGCAAAATAGGTAAGCAAAAATCCATATGCATATGTGACAATGCCAACTAAATCACAGGAATACAATTCAAGAATCTTTCAAGTCTCATCCACTCATCTCAATCAAATACCGATCACCCGAATCGATAAATAACCAAGAATCGTCTCCAGTGGAGTCGCCAAATTGTAGGCGTCGTGCGAAGTGCGCCTACGTTAAAAGCATGTTGGAATATGCTTGGCACTCATAGGAAGTGGGAATTGACATATACGATTAGGGACAACGATTAGGGACAAAGCAAAGTAGGGAGCCGCCAAAAAGTTTTTAAGGAACTTGTAAACCGTTCACGGATAATAAAAGGCAACCACGATAAAGGGACAACGATAGGCAACAACGATTGACCCGTGAAGGTTACACCCCATTCATAATCCATGAGATTACTAACTCCATATGCTTCGGAACCACAAAAGGAGGATCGGGGATAATGGTACGAAGTGAGTCATGGAGTCACATTCGCCCGTATTGGCCTCTACTCGATTCTTATAGTGAAAAGTAATTCCTGTGATCTCAAAGGCATACAAACAAAATATTCAATTCGCTCTAAACTATTATTATGCTAAATTGGTTGAATATTAATGCAACACATAATTCTAAAATATCGTGATCACTTGAATTAATAACAAGATTAAAAAGGAACCTAAACCGGTCGTCCAAATTATCTTATTAGGCGTGATTTTCAATTACATATTCCCTTTAACATGCAATGTAGTGATCATAAATAATAATAGAATAAACATTAATATTGGAAGAAATTTAACAATAATAGCATTAGTCAAATCAAATATAAAATAACCTAATCATGATACTAGCAATATTAAAATAAAATAAGAGTAATTAAATTAATTAATTACTCACATTCCGCACGTTCCTTTAAATTGCTACATCATGAATAAACTGTTAGTAACTTCAATTAAAATATAAATAAAATGAAAATTAAATTAATTTAAAAGTAGAGTTTATTTGGTCCAAACCCTCAGTTAATTATACCTTTCACGCCTTGGTTAAAGTATAGAACTTCAGGTATTGTATGGTCTCCTTGGAGTGCTTAAAGGAAGGAATAGTAAAAGAATGGGGAGGCTAGTGTTTAGGCTAAAGAAGGAGAAGAGAATTATTTGATGATCAAAATTGTTGATGATTGAAAAAGGGGTGATATGACCTCTATTTATAGAGAAAAAAGTGGGGTTGAAAAAACAAGATAAGATCCGAATTAATTCGGAATAAAACTCGATAGACTGCAGTTTTTGCGGGTTTTGTTTTTATCATATCTTTTGATCCAGAAATTGGAATAAGATGAATAAGATATAGTTGGAAAGATCTTGAAGTGCACTTTCTAAAAAAATTAGAATCAGATTAAAATATTTTTTAGAATAAATGATATGGCCGAAATAGTGAGACAGTGTCAGTTTTGGATAGAGTTTGATATTTTATTCATATTTTTTCCGTTATAGCTCGGAATTGATATTATAATATATCATTGGAAAGATAATTTCAAGGGATATCCAACCATATAATATTTGGATAAAAACTATGAGGCACAAAAATAATATTTGATTATCTTTGAATGACTTTTAATTCGAATAAAATAAGGACTTTCAAAAAAACGAATTTTATTCAATTTCAAACTCTTTAATCTTATCTTTTCAAAAAGGATAATTAGGATATTTTAGAAACTTATAGAAGTTTCTAATTAATACTAATTGGTTTAGGAATTGGATTAAATCATTTGGACCCTCCACATGATCATTGGGTCGTAGATAAGGTGGGCTTAGGTTCGGTTTTGGCTCAGTTTAATATTTTGGCCATAACTTATTCGTTATAACTTGGATTTGGGCTTGTAATATATCATTGGAAAGATATTTTAAAGCCCCATCCAAATATTTAATTATTGGACCCATATTATGGACCAAAATAAATTAAAATAAACGTTTTTATATAAAAGACACGAAATGAATGATTTTAAAGGATACGAAATGAATTATTTTTGGTTTAAAGGCATGAAAAGTGGAAAATAAGTTATGGTTTGGGAAAATGGGCTAGGAATTGTATTGGTTTATGAAATGTATTGGTAATGAACATGGATTTAAGCACTCCAAAGATTACATAGTCAACCCGACCAATAATGGCGGTGAAAGGTTATTCATCATCGGGTTTGGTTTTGGGGAGACATTTTTAGGTGTCTACAGGTACTCAACTCAACGTCCTCCTATGTTCAACGGGACTTTCTATACATATTGGAAGAATAGAATGGAAATCTTCATCAAAGCAGAAAATTATCAAGTCTGGAGAGTCATCAAAGTAGGAGATTTTGAGGTGACCAAAACCAACGCTCAAAACGAGGTAATTCCTAAACCAATGTCTGAATATGAGAAGGAAGACTTTGATAAAATGGAAATCAATGCTATGGCTGTTAAACTGCTTTATTGTGGACTTGGAACACATGAATACAATCGTGTTATAGGGTGCAAGAACGCTAAGGAAATTTGGGATCTACTTCAAGTTACCCATGAGGGAACTAATGAAGTGAAACGTTCAAAAATTGATTTTCTTATGTCTAAGTATGAACGTTTTGAGATGCAACCCAAAGAATCTATCCAGGAAATTCTTACTAGATTCACTAACATTATTAATGAGCTAGTTTTTCTTGGTAGAAAAATTCCTACTGATGAGCAGGTGAGGAAAGTGCTAAGAAGTCTACCTCAGGATGAACGTTGGAGAGCTAAGGTGACTGCCCTTCAGGAAACAAAGGACTTCACAACGTTCAATATTGAACAAATTGCTGGTTCACTAATGACACATGAGCTCCATCTAGGAACTAGCAGCAGTGAAGGAAAAAGGAATAAGGGACTGGCTCTTAAGGCTGATCAAGAGGAGACTAAAGTGGATGAAGAAGAGGCTGCAATGTTGGTCAGGAGTTTCAAACGAATGTTCAACAGAAACAACAGAAACGCCAGAAACTTTCAGAAGAAATCCTCTAACTCCAAACCAGACTATAGCTGTCACAAATGTGGATCAACAGATCACTTCATTAGAGACTATCCTCAATGGGACATTGAGAAAGGAAAAGGGAAAATCAAGGATCAAGGAAAAGAGAAATACAAGACTCCCTTTTCAAAGACTGATGTCAAGAAAGCCATGATAGCTGCATGGGGAGATTCTGATAGTGAAGAAGATGAAGAACAACCAGAAGAGGTGGTAGCAAATCTCTGTCTAATGGTCAAATCAGATGACAGGCGTGTATACCTCAAGGAACTGGAAAAGGAGGTAAGTGAAAGTAAATTTGATAATGCTCGACTTAGATCCTTATCCAAAGATGCTTTAATTGATTTAATTGTTGAAATGGAAATTAATCTGAATGATGAATGCATGAAAAGGAATGAATGTCAAAAGGCTCTACAAATCTGGAAGGATCACAGTGCTTGGCTAGAAATGCACGAAATGATATTCAAACCAGATTTGGAGAATTACATGATAAATATCTTCTTATGACTGAGATGCTTGAAAGAGTCAAAAAGGAAAATGTCATGATAAATATGGAACTTTCATAGTACAAACTGATTAATACTAATATTGGCTCTAGTAGTTCCTCTAATGATTCCATGTTAAAATTTAATGCTGATTTTGAAAAACTCAAGCTTAATCTTGATAATTTAAAGTCTCACAAAGATAAACTAGAAAAGAAACTGCAGGATAGAAAGAATAGAAGTATTGATCCTACTGCTACTCCTAAATGGATTAGAGATGCTCAAGTCAAGAGAACTGAAGGACTTGGGTATGAATCTAAAAGGAAAGGTAAACAGAAAAAATATGTAGACCTTCCTAGTAGCAAAGTTTGCACTTTCTGTGGAAAAACTGGACATTTGCATTTTGAGTGTAGGAAGAAAATGGAACATGATAAAAGAAATGTTAAGCAAGTATGTGTGTAACACCCTAGAAATTCCTTTCCTTTAAATATCCATTCTACTCTTTGAAATACGATTTAGGAATAACTAAGACATTACCGCCACCGTGAAAACGGCTAAGGAAATTATCAAAGATACACAACGGAAGACTCAAAATTAAAAACCGTTTAAACAAGTCAACTCAAAAGTCAACCAAACGAAAATAAAGTTTAAAACCAAACAAACAAAGTCAAATAAAATCAAACTACAACTTGGAACCATTAAAGGCCCTTATTCAAAACCGTTCCAAAACTAAACCTTTGTGTTAGTCCACATAAAATATGTTATAAATAAATAAAGCATAAAACACCTCGTAACCTAATGAAAACTAGTAAGATTCACTCTTCTCTCATGCCCCATCATGATTATGCTTCAATACCTGAAAAGTTTATCTCTACTTGTTTCCACTACTCTCCATTAAAAATGGGTCATCATAGGGCCAAGGTAAAGACATGGCCAAACACACAAACACACACAATCAGCAAAGCTGAGTACATAAGCGTAAATTAACCACACTAACATGCTTTCACCTATCAACACACTTACCTCATTGAACCTGTTTACAAGCACACACATCAATCAACAAAACACAATGACTAGACACCAAATAATTCATTTAGCGTTGATTACGCATCGAACGGGTTTCCTCCTACTAACCTCCCCCAAACAAATTGAGGTTAACTAACACGGGAGCTAACTGTGCCAGCGACAAAACCACTCAAAGGTGGCGGAATTTCTGCGCATAATAATAAATAAAAAGGAATGTACAACGTCCTGTACTCCATTAGAAGTTATGGTTAAATATAAAACCCCATAACTCCCCCCATTGTTCATACTCAAGGTATAGACGTTCCAAGAGTTTTGGTGCGTAATCTCTTTCACTTTACGTTATTTACCTTTTATTGGACTTGGTGATTACTCTCAAAGCATCAGAAAACAATCAACAATAATTATTCAATCAACCAAACATACCAAATTAATTCTTGAACACTTAGTGACCACATATTATTTAATGTTGAACCCTTTTTAATTCTACCTCAGTGTCAAAGACACCTTAAACGCATAATGCGCCAAAAATCCTATTCCTCAGTGTTAAAAACACCTTAAGTGCACAAAGGCACCGACATACAATTTCTTCCTTGTGTACATAGACACTTATATAGCTCCTTCCTCATGCTTAAAGCATCAATAAAAATTATTTCACTACTACCAAATTAGCCAAAGAGACCTGTCCAAATCGGCCAAAGAGACTGCCTTAGAGGCGGTCTCTAGCTAAGCGGTCTCTTTGGCAAAGAGACTGCTTTATTAGAAGCGGTCTCTAGAATTAAAAAACTGAGACCGCTTATCTAAGATAGGAAGTCTCGTTTTTTTAGAAAAGTGAGACCATTTATTGAAGACAAGCAGTCTCTTTTTTCAAAAAAAATGAGACCGCTTTTCTAACTAAACGGGTCTCTTGAGCCTCATTTAAAATAAAAAAAAATTAATTATTAATTCATCAATATAGCTTACTGCTTTTATTTTTTTTTACTGTATACAAAATCAAATATGGAGTACAAATAATTCATAAATTTCATATATACCTCAAAATTACAAACATGATACAAATATCAATGAAATCCAATACAAAAAAAACTATGTAACTTATAACTTCAACTCTTCAAGCTTCAAAGATCTTCAATTATAATTTCTTTACTTCAAACTTGAAACTCTTATATCTTTACCTACACCCACAAATACAAACACGTAAAAAAATTAAAAAAAAAACTAGAAATTAACCTGTAGAACAATAAATTAAAACAATTATATAGAATTTAAAATTAAAAAGAAAAAAATTAACAAAAAATAAAAGAAGAAATTAAACTATATGAAAAACCGAAAAAAACGAAGAGAAAATCAAAGCAGAGTATACCTACTTGATACTCCCATGTCACAGATCTAATCCAAAGAACCTTAAGACCAAAAAAAAAAAAATTAAAAACGAAATAAGACTGAAAAATTAAATAAATCGTATTATCAACTACGAGTAATAAAGTAAAATCTAGCAGCAAAATGTAAAAAAATATCATAATAAAATTTCAATTAAATGACGAAATTGAGAAAATAAAAAAGCAAGATGTTAGTTAATTTTTATAGATCTTGAAATTAGCGTGAAAATTCATAAACACTAATAAGATCGAAAAAAAAGAAGAGGATTAACCAACCGTCTCTTTGGCCTTGCATGCTCGATCTAAGAAATCGAGTTTTTCGAACAAAATCATACCGAAGCGAATTGATTATTTTCGAACAAAAGAAAACCGAATAGAAGCTAAGAGATTGAGTTTTTGAAGCAAAATCAAACTAAATCGGACAAATTCAAACCAAATTATAGTAGAAATTGGGGGATAATCAAATGAGATTAGAAAAAAAATCATCCACAAAAAAAAAAAAAAAAAAACCCTAAAAATCTATTGGAAGTGCTATGAGTTTACAGGAATTAAATCCTTAAAGAAGAAAGAAGAGAGGAAAGATAAGGCGAGAAGCCGAGGATGAAGAAGAGAGGAGAGAGAGGGAGAAATGGAGGAAGGGAGGAGAGAGAAGAGATGGAGGCGTTGAAATGAATAGAAGATAGGTGAGCATTTAGGGTTTTATTATTTAATTTTGTAAAAAAGGGAGACCTGTTAAGTGGTATAACAGGTCTCTCCAAAAAAAAAAAAAAAAAAAACTTTTTTAAGAAAGAGAGACCGGTTTTCTTAAATCACAGGTCTCAACTTTTTGAGCAAGAGACCGGTTATCTTGGATAACAGGTCTTTCGAATATTTTTACTATTTAATTTTGAAGTTTAAGACCTGTTATTAATAATAGACGGTCTCTTGGACCAAAGAGACCAGTTATGTAGATAACAGGTCTTTTATATTGGGTCTCTTTGGCCAATTTTGTAGTAGTGTTTGAACCATAATAAAATTCCTTTTCAATATTCCAAACATAATTAAACATGTAGTTTAATTAATCATGTCTTCTAACATGCCATAAATAAAAATGTGGTTCAAACACAACAGGCCCAAAATATAATTTTCCAATCCATAACCATCACAAATAATTCATGCTTCACAATTTAATCACAAAAACCCTAAATTCACAATTCCATACATAAACCTTAGCATGATACTACTTGTAATTGATTGAAATCAAACCTAGCATGATTCTACATCATCAAAATATGCTAAGTACGCGTACGTACCTTGATTACGATTTTAAAATTGCCACGACTAGTAGAAATTGCTTAATTCAAAGTCTCCTACACATTAAATTCATAATAGAGTATTAATATCCACTCTAAACAAATTTCCAGCAATATATACTATTTTAAAACCCCTCATAATTTAATTAAAGTAAGCTAAAATTATATTTAAAACACCATAATTAAGTCCCAATTAATGGGTAATTAAAATTTCTTCAAGAAACATAATATTAAGTGTTCTACATAAAGTTCCAGCACTTTATTATAATTAAAACTTGCAGTAATTAATCTTTAAAACACTTAAAACAAAGGCCTACCCTATTATACATCATACTTCTTCAATAACTCATGAATCAAGAACCTAGGGTTTCAAAAATTGGGGCTTTTTAATTAAAAATCAAATCTGAAAATTAATTAACATAATTACAATAACCAAACATCAAAATTAAATCTCCAAACTCATAATTTACAATTAGATTAAAGCCTAGATTAGATTTGGGTAATAAAGATTTGATTTTTTTTAAAAAAAAACCCTTTTTTTTCGAAATATGCGGCTGCCGACAGCAGGCCGGCGCCACTGCCGGTGGTCACCGCTGCTGCCGGCTGGTGTTGGTGGTCGGCGGCCCACGGGTGGTGGTGGCTGCCGGTGCTGGTGGTGCGCAACAAGAAGGGGAAGGGAAGGAGAGAGAAAAAGAAAAAAAAGAAAGAAGAAAATAAAAAGAAAAGGGAGAGAAGTTTACCTTGGGTTTTCTCCACTATGGGCAAAGTTGAATTGCCTCCTAAGAGGGATATTTATACCCCTTCTCTATCACCCCTTTTACCCTAAACTTTCCTCCTTTAGTTTTTTCCTAATCCCTTCCCTACTAAAACTTGTTAAAAATCATAATTTCTTAAAATAAAACCCCAACTTTTATTAAATAATTAATTAAACAAACTTTCCGTTAGTTAAATATTCCCAACTTACATGGGATAAATAATTAAAAACATCATAATTAAAATGCTAAAATTATTTAAATACCCTTATAAAATATATATTTTAAATAAAATACGTATAAAAATACGGGGTATTACAGTCTACCCCCCTTAAAACAAGTTTCGTCCCGAAACTTGGGAAACGAATTTCAAAACTTTTTCTTTTTATGTATAGTATTGATGTACTTTTTGTCATTATTTTACTCCTTTGTGTCTCTTTGAGAGCACTAATACTTAAAACACTTAATAGAATTTGTGCAAAAAGCACCAAAAATAAGTAAAATATAGGAAAAAAGCGCGAAATTCTATCGCATTCTACCCCCCTTAAAGAAAACGAGTTACGCCCCCGTAACTCAACATACCTGAAAAAACTCTGGGTATTTCTTTTTCATTTCATCTTCTGCCTCCCAAGTGGCTTCCTCATATTCTTGGTTAGACCAAAGTACTTTCACAATGTTAACGTTCTTTATTGCGTGTACTACGCACTTTACTGTCAAGAATCTTGACAGGTCTCTCTTCATAAGTTAAGCTTTGATCTAACTCAATGGTTTCGGGTTGTAGCACATGGGATTTATCAGGGATGTACCTTCGCAGTTGGGACACATGAAATACATCATGTACTTTACTAAGCTCCATAGGTAAGGCTAACCTATAAGCTACTTTGCCTATTCTTTGCAGTATTTCATATGGACCAATGTATTTTGGACTGAGCTTTCCTTTCTTTCCAAATCTCATTACTCCTTTCATTGGTGACACATTCAACAACACTTTATCACCAATTTCGAACTCTTCTTCCCTTCGCTTCGAGTCTGCATAGCTCTTTTGGCGATCTTGAGCTGCTTGAATTTTAGCTTGAATTTCCCTTACTTGTTTAACTGTGTCTTCAATCATTTGAGGCCTTAGGATCATAGTTTCACTAATGTCGTTCCAACAAATTGGACTACGACATTTCCTCCCATACAAAGCCTCAAATGGTGCCATTCCTATGCTTGCGTGGTAACTATTATTGTAGGAAAATTCAATTAAATCCAAACTATCTTCCCAACCTCCCTGGAAGTCTATTACACAAGCTCTCAACATGTCCTCCAAGGTTTGAATGGTTCTCTCAGTTTGTCCATCTGTGGTAGGGTGAAATGCCGTACTCATCTTAAGTATTGTACCAAAATTTTCTTGTACACTTTTCAAGAATTTTGAGAGAAACCTGGAATCTCTGTCAGATACAATATCTTTTGGAACCGCATGTAACCTCACAACATGTTTGATGTAAATTTTTGCAAGTTGCTCCATCTTCCAAGTTTCTTTCATTGGTATAAACACTGCTGATTTCGTAAGTATATCCACCACTACCCAAATGGTATCATTTCCACTCTTTGACTTAGGTAGGCAAGTCACAAAATCCATTGAAATGCAATCCCACTTCCATCCTGGAATTTCTAGTTACTGCACCGTCCCTTGAGGCCTCCTGTGCTCTATCTTCACCTTTTGACTTGTTAAACACTTTGCCACAAACTCAGCAACCTCATTTTTCATTCTAGGCCACCAAAACATCTTCTTCAAATCCTTATATAGCTTGTCTCCTCCCGGGTGTACAGAGTAAGGTGTGTTGTGGCCTTCTTCCATCAACTTTCTCTTCACCTCCTCACATTTATGTGGTACGCACCATCTATCTTTGTACCTCAAACTCCCATCTTCGTGAATCTTGAAATCTGTAGTCCTTCCCTGCTTAATTTTCTCACGAATCCTATCCAACTTTACATCTCCCTCTTGGTTGGCTCGAATCTCGTCAAATATTGTTGGTTGGATGCTTAGATTCGCAAGAATACCCGCTGGTACTCCCCATTCTACAACCTCTAGATTAAATTTCATCATTTCTCTACATAATTCATTAGCCACTACTAACGAGTTGATTCCATGACTAGTCTTACGACTTAGAGTGTCCGCAACCACATTCGCTTTCCCTTCGTGGTATTGTATGTCTAAATCATAATCTGTCGTATACTCTAACCATCTTCGCTGATGAGAGTTCAAGTCCTTTTGGGTGAAAATGTACTTTAAGCTTTTATGATCTGTGTAAATTCTACATTTCACTCCATACAAATAATGACACCAAATTTTAGTGCAAAAATGATTGCAGCTAATTCCAAATCATGGGTTGGATAGTTTACTTCGTGGGTCTTTAACTGCCTCGATGCATATGCAATCACCTTCCCATTTTGCATAAGCACGCACCCTAAACCATTCTTTGATGCATCGCTGTACACATCATACAGTCCACTATCATCCGGGAGTGTAAGTACTGGTGTTGTAATTAGTTTTTGTTTCAAGAGTTGGAACGCTTCTTCACATTTATCGTCCCACTCAAACTTCTTGTCCTTCTTCATCAAGGTGGTCATAGGTTTAGCAATCTTGGAAAAATCCTTGACAAAACGCCTATAATACCCTGCTAAACCTAAGAAACTTGGCACATCAGATACTATCTTGGGTGTAGGCCAACTCTTAACAGCTTCTATTTTGGTTGGATCTACCTCTACTCCATCTTTGGACACGTAATGTCCCAAGAAGGCTACCTTTTCCAACCAAAACTTACACTTAGAGAATTTTGCGTAGCTAGAGGTGGTTTTCTCTTAGTGTTTGCAGAATTGCCCTTAGGTGTTCTGCGTGCTCTTCCTTACTCTTTGAGTACACCAGTATGTCATCTATGAACACAACTACAAACTTATCCATAAATTGATGAAATACCCTATTCATCAAATCCATAAATATTGTTGGAGCATTAGTGAATCCAAAAGGCATAAATGTAAACTCGTAGTGTCCATATCTTGTCCTAAATGCGGTTTTTGGAATGTCTTCGTCGGCAATCCTCAATTGGTGATACCCAGATCTCAAGTCGATCTTTGAAAACACTGTGGCACCCTTTAGTTGGTCAAACAAATCATCGATTCTTGGTAAGGGATACTTATTCTTTATGGTTACTTTATTTAGTTCCCTGTAGTCAATGCACAACCTCATACTTCCATCCTTCTTTTTCACGAATAGAACTGGTGCTCCCCAAGGAGAAGCACTTGGTCTGATGTACCCCTTGTCCAATAAATCTTGTAATTGCTCCTTTAATTCACTCATTTCTGCAGGTTCCATTCGATATGGTGCCTTTGATATTGGGGCTGTTTCGGGAACTAAATCTATGGTAAAGTCGATTGCCCTCTTAGGTGGCATTCCAGGGATCTCCTCCGAAAATACATCCAGGAATTCGTTGACCACTTCTATATTTTCTGGATTTGTCACTTGTTCTTGGTTCATATTCCTAACACTATAGAAATATACTGGATGTCCCTTCTTCATGTATTTTGCAAATTTTAGCACTGATATTACCCTTGGGCACTTGGTTTTACCATTCATCCAGTAAGTCACTGATTCATTTCCGCTTGTGACCATCTTCACTTTCTGTGATCTACAACTAATCTCAGCATTATACTTACTCAGTCAGTCCATTCCCAAAATAAGATCAAAGTCGCTCAACCCAAACTCAATAAGTTCAGACGAGAATATCTTTCCTTCTATTTCTAAAGGCACATTTCTAAAAGTTTTGGTACAATTCACTACCCCACCCGTCGGAATGGTTATGGGTAAATCTACTACCTCTACTGTCTTTAAACAGTCTTTAAGTTTTGAAACAACCCCCTTAGAAACAAAAGAAAAAGTTGCACCAGAATCAAACAATACTTTAACAGGAATAGAGTTAATAGAAAAAGTATCAGTGATAACATCTTTCGTGGCATCCGCCTCATGCTTACTCAGAACATTCAGTTTCCCTGCAGTTCCACCCTTCTGTTGGCTATTCCCACTGGTGGTGTTACTGTTCTTTGCCCCATTCTGTTGCACTCCCTTGTTCTCAGTAAAGTAGTTGTTGTTCCCTTGGAAATTCCTCTGGTTTCCTCCTGAATTATTGTTGTTTTGCCTGTTCCTATTGCTATTCTTGGAGAAACACTCATATTCTGTATGCCCAAGTTTATTACAAACACGACAAGCAACCAAATTGCCCTCGCAATCCTTTCCAGGGTGGTTATTCCTACACCTCTTGCAATAATAAATTCTCCCATTCTTGTTATTCCCCTGGTTATTGTTTCTAGCCCCTCCATTGTTGTTACGGTTTCCTTGACGGTTATTACCCTGGAAGTTATTATTGTTGTGAAAGTTATTGTTATGGTGGTACTTCTGCTTCTTAAAACCATTCTGGGTTCCCTGTTGGTTTCCAGAAACTTGCCCCACTTCCTTCCTCTTCTCTCTCCCTTCTATTTCAGCTAACTCTTTCTTCTTCTTTTCTTCCAAAGCATAAAGGTGCGCGACCCTTCCATATACTTCATCTAGGGTCTCAAATACTTTCCCGCACAGCTTTAACTACAAATCAGTAGTTAAGCCACTCTCAAACTTCCTAGCTTTTGCTTTCTCCGTAGAGACAGACCCTTCAGCAAAACGGGACAATTCAATAAACTTGGTGTAGTATTCCGTAACTGAGTCCATCTTAAGGTTTGAGAATTCCTCAGCTTTCTGCTTTTGCAAAAAGCTAGGATAAAACTTGGCTCTCACTTTCTCTTGGAATTTGGTCCAGTTGAACCCAGGTAGCGCTCTAATGGTAGTCTCATTCAAAATAAAATTTAACAAGGAAATAAATAAGGTCTTATTCATTAAAATAGACTGAAATTACTAAAATAAAAATTGTTTTCTAGAAACTTGCGTGGTCATGCCACTTATTGCTTTAAAACTGAAATAACAATAACTAAAATAAAGGCTACTAATTCGTGACGAGGAAAGTTATAAGATCTAATCCTTTCGAACGTTGTCCCTTTTGTCGGTGGATTGTTTGTATCTTGAAAGATCGAAATTAGAATCATTTAACTCCTCCATTGATTCAGGTGACTCAGGTTCAGGTTCTACTTGTACAAACTCCCCTTCTTCCTCCTCATCCGATGAAAAGTCTATTATTATTATTGGAGTTGGAGGTGGATTAGGAACAAAAATCTCCATAAGTGAACTATCTCCCTCTTGTTGTTCTCCATTCTCTGCTTGACCACCCCCTGACGAAGAAGAAGAAGAATTTCCTGATTGTTGATTAGGAGGAGGATTGTTCTCTACTGGGTTATCGTAGTAGTAGTCAGGGTAGGGAAGATTTAAATGCTGACAATGAGCTTTCTCCACTCTTACGAAATATTTAGTTAAGAAAATATAATCTGGATACCACTGGCCATAACAGTCTTTGTATTTATGGTAATTCGGAACGTCTCCTGGAAGGTAAAAATCAGAAAATCTCTATTTGACAGCAATGTAAGGGGGCTCTTCAGGAAGACAGTGGACAATCATCGCCGAAATACGATCAGGGGTGTCATAAACTCTTTCTCGTAAGACATTGCTCGTGTAGGAACAAAAGTATCTGATCTTTTCTACAAAGTCATAGGGGTGTTCATTATGTTTCTTTACAAGAGATCCCATTTGAGTAAATTTGCTAGGAAAGATTGGCATTCTGTAGAGAAAAGGCTTAGAAAAGATTTCCCTTCCCAAAAAGAAATAAAATAAAATAAAATAAAATAAAATAAATAATACAGTCTTGTAGGAGATTAAGTTCGGTGTTCAATCATACAATCTCAAAGGATCACGTAGAACAATACACATATTTCATGCTTTCATCAACAAACATCTAGTCAAACAACATGTTTGAACACTCAAAATAAAATTATGCACATAGGGAATAAATTAAATTCTAGCCTATATGCCCTTTCTTTTTCCTACCCAAGCTCACCAACATGTTAATAAAAGCTTTTAACACATAATAGTTACCTCAATCCTTGCTTCTTGCAATACATTAAAAAAAAAAAATACATATTTACCCTAAAAAAAAAAATTTGAATTTAATGAGAAGAGGGCCAAAATTTCGGCCCTAAAAAAAAATTTAATTTCCGACACTAAAAAAAAATTCGAGTGTCCCATAAAAAAAATCGGACAAAAATAAAATAAATAAATAATTTTTAAAAAAAATTTTCGGCCCCTTGTTATTTTTTTTTATAAAAAAAATATATATATGTATATAAATAAGATAAATTCGGAACAATTAACCTTATATAATTAAATTAACACTTGGCCAAGTTTAAATCACAGTAAGAAAAATGTTTTCGGGTAAGTGGTAATTTAAAATCTCAACCTGGCTCTGATACCACTTTGTAGCACCCTAGAAATTCCTTTCCTTTAAATATCCATTCTACTCTTTAAAATACGATTTAGGAATAACTAAGACATTACCGCCACCGTGAAAACGGCTAAGGCAATTACCAAAGATACACAGCGGAAGACTTAAAATTAAAAACCGTTTAAACAAGTCAACTCAAAAGTCAACCAAACGAAAATAAAGTTTAAAACCAAACAAACAAAGTCAAATAAAATCAAACTACAACTTGGAACCATTAAAGGCCCTTATTCAAAACCATTCCAAAACCAAACCTTTGTGTTAGGCCACATAAAATATGTCATAAATAAATAAAGCATAAAACACCTCGTAACCTAATGAAAACTAGTAAGATTCACTCTTCTCTCATGCCCCATCATGATTATGCTTCAATACCTGAAAAGTTTATCTCTACTTGTTTCCACTACTCTCCATTAAAAATGGGTCATCATAGGGCCAAGGTAAAGACATGGCCAAACACACAAACACACACAATCAGCAAAGCTGAGTACATAAGCGTAAATTAACCACACTAACATGCTTTCACCTATCAATACACTTACCTCATTGAACCTGTTTACAAGCACACACATCAATCAACAAAACACAATGACTAGACACCAAATAATTCATTTAGCGTTGATTACGCATCGAACGGGTTTCCTCCTACTAACCTCCCCCAAACAAATTGAGGTTAACTAACACGGGAGCTAACTGTGCCAGCGACAAAACCACTCAAAGGTGGCGGAATTTCTGCGCATAATAATAAATAAAAAGGAATGTACAGCATCCTGTACTCCATTAGAAGTTATGGTTAAATATAAAACCCCATAACTCCCCCCATTGTTCATACTCAAGGTATAGACGTTCCAAGAGTTTTGGTGCGTAATCTCTTTCACTTTACGTTATTTACCTTTTATTGGACTTGGTGACCACATATTATTTAATGTTGAACCCTTAGTGACCACATAATTATTCAATCAACAATAATTATTATTCAATCAAAGCATACCAAATTAAGTCTCAAAGCATCAGAAAACAATCAACAATAATTATTCAATCAACAAAGCATACCAAATTAATTCTTGAACACTTAGTGACCACATATTATTTAATGTTGAACCCTTTTTAATTCTACCTCAGTGTCAAAGACACCTTAAACGCATAATGCGCCAAAAATCCTATTCCTCGGTGTTAAAAACACCTTAAGTGCACAAAGGCACCAACATACAATTTCTTCCTTGTGTACATAGACACTTATTGTGGGGAATAAATTTCAAGCGTTAAACCCCTAGCTTGAACCCCACTGTGATCATACACTAAAGTACGGTGGCGTCCAAAAGGGAAGAAGATAGAGCAAAAGAGTCGCCAACAAGTTTTAGGAACTTGTAAACCATTCACAGGGTGAAGGTTACGCCCCTTAACGATCCAAGAGATCGTCAAATCCATAAAGTCTAGAACCAAATAAGGGTTCGGGGATGAAGGTACAAATCCAACCTAAAAGATATTGAACCTGCCCTAATAGTAGGCCTCTACTTTATTCTGATCGTATTCATGTGCGCTTTCTGACTAACATGCAATCAATAGGTTTAACCCTAAACCTGTTTATCTATGTTGGTTGAATATTAATGCACAAATAAACTATTATTGGCGATCACTTGAATTATAATCAAATTAACCCTAAACAAGATTATTAATTATCTTATTAAGCGTGATTACAAGTACCAAATTCTCTTTAAACATGCATAAAAGGTGTGATCAAGCAATAAAAATAAATATCAAGCAACACAATAAATAATCAATAAATATCATGACAATAAAATTATAAAAATAAATTATAATTGAAACAATCATGATAATAGAAATAATCATCATATTAATAATAATTGAAATAGTTATCATAAATAAAATAATCATCAAAATAATAAAATTCTTAATATTCATAATCATTATGACAATTATAATCATAATCATGTTCATGTCAATATTGAAGCATAAAAATAGCAAGATCCTAGGCATGATACTAATAAGATTAATAACAAATCCTAGCATGTCACTAAGCAATAAAAATCAAATCTTTAGCCCTAACATGATACTAACAAACATAAATATTAGGAAGAACATAGGAACCATCGTAACAATCATATTTAATATTAAAATTACCCTAGACATGATACTAGGAATATCATAATAACAATGTAAACATGATTTCTACATCATAAAACCAATAAATCAATTAAAGTACTTACTTTGATGCTTCGTACCTCTTTCTAATAACAAAATACACACGTTAGTAACTTCAAGGAAAATAATAAACAAACAATTAAATTAAATAATTGAAAGAGAGATTTGGGACCAAATCCTCAGAAATTAAACCTTTCGCGTCTAGGGCGAAGGCAACTTCGAATATGGCTAGGTGTTTCTAGATCTAATGAATGCGGAATTTTGTATTGTATAAACAAGGCTTAGAAAAAGAAAGAGAGAAAGATGAATGAATTAAAAAAACTTGATGAGAATTGGTGAATGATTAAAGAGAGAATTAGAGAATTAATGATTGCGAATGAAAACTGATTGTAGGTGAATATAGATGAATGTTGATGAGAATTCGTGAATGAAAACGGAGTTTTTATGACGTTATTTACAGAAAGCAGACAAAAAGATAAAATATCAAAACAGAGCACTTGGCGCACGAAAAACAGAGTTGGAGCACCTAAAACAGAGCTGGCGCCAGCACCAGCTAACTGGCGCCAAGCGCCTATGGCTGGCGCCAGGCGCCAATGCCTTGAGTCAGACGCCAGACCTGTTTTTGACGCGTTTTCGAAAATCAGATAAGTTTGCCGTACTGGAGGATAAAATCGTATATTTTCCTCAAAAATGCTATTTGATTTTGATTAAAACTCTGAAAAGTCAACAAAAGTCAATTTATCAATGCTAATTGAATTAGGAATGAAAAGAACCTTCTAGAAGAATCTAGAAGACTAAAACCATTCCTAATTGCATTAGGAATGATAAATCATATTAGGCCCTCCCCTAGATCATTGGGCCGCATATAAGGCTCAAACCGGGCACAGTTTAGTAAATTGGCCATAACTGCCTCAATATTCATCGGAATCAGGCTTATAATATATCGTTGGAAAGCTCTTGTGAAGCCCCATCCAACTACACTACTATTGGACCCATATCATGGACCAACCAAACTGTATTGGCTGTTTTCTTAAAATAAGTTTTCAAAAACAGAGAGAAGAGAAAAGATATTAAAACTATCCGCAACACTAAACTTTCCACACTTTCGCTTCATTTGATTAAGATTCGACGTGAAAGGTACTTATCACTGGGTTTGGTTTTGGGGAGACACAAATGGGTGTCTGCAGAAGCCCCCACTTAAACTGAGTTTGTAGAAACGCGAGTTTCGAAAACAAAAGTCAAAGTATCGATAGGGACGGAGAATGATTCAGAACGTTCTGCGATCCTAAATCACTCTTGTAACGCCGATACCTGCAAAACTAGCGTTAGTTTAACAGATAAAAGAGTTAAGTAATGGTATCTTGCACCGTCGAGCACACGTCTCTAAAAGTAACCGATTTGCTGTATCATGTTGTTTTGATGACCTCCTGCAAGCTAGAGAATGCCATCCCGCTTGAAAACCGCTACGCCTGTAACTGCTTCCAAATTGGAAGATTGCTTCGCCTGAAACAATCCTCCTCCGCTATGATAATACCCCACAAGCCAGGGAACACTATCGAAGATTGCTTCTCTTGAAACAAATCCTCATCCGCATTGATAATATTCCACAAGCCAGGGAACACTATCAAAGATTGCTTCTCTTGAAACAAATCCGCATCCTCATTGATAATATTCCACAAGCCAGGGAACACTATCGAAGATTATTTCTCTGGAAAAAATCTCCAGTTGTTTGTGACAACTCTCCACAAGCTAGGGAATGTTGCTGAAGATTTCCTCGCCCGAAGCTATCCTCATTCGATGCTAATTTTCCAAAGGAAATTAGCAAAGATCTCCGCCTGTCGATCTTTAAAAGCTCGCCTGAACTTTGCTTCTGCTATGCCTGTACGTCGGCGCTTCCGTTGCTTTGAACCTGTACGTCGGTGCCTTTGCTGCTTTTGAACCTATATGTCGGTGCTTTTTGCAAATGAGCCAATGCTTAGGCGCTTTAAGCTAAGTGAGACGATCTTTCATCAAGTCGATCACTTTACGTAATCAAACCGATTACTAAAAATCATGTCAAATTGCTTAGAGGGGCTAACTGGCGTACCAAGGAACCCAAAATATATCGCAAAAAGATAGAACAACTCGACCGAGTGGCTGAGTGTCCAGGCACCGCGAAATTGTTGAGTATGTCAAAGGGAACTAATTCCCCTTGGTGATCTTGCACGATCCCTGGTAGATGTTGTGCAGAGGAGTTACTGCCTGTTGTTAGCTCCAGTTCTTGAGAATGTTGCGGTACGATTTTAGCTCTTATCTTTCGTTAAGTAGCCCCCAAGTAATGTTTCACAGACTTGGTTTTGCTTTGTCCGGATGATGCTGCTGAGTTCGTGCCATCCCATATGTCTATCCATTATATGGGTTCTTTGACAGCTCTTGCGCGAGGTGATTTGTACCTGTGCTTATTATTTTTTGACTTTGTATAGAACTTTGCCTTTTAGTTAAAACTCATTTTTTAGAAATATTTTGTACATACATACTATTGCGAGTTTATTGATGTTTGCTATTATTATGTGCATGTTTGTGTGTGCAAGAAAAAAGTGTGAAAAACAATTTTGCGCAAAAATTCCGTCATCTTTATTATTGATGGAGGGTATCCGACTCTCTCCCCCAAAAAGAAAAATGAAAAAAAGGAAAAATCAACTAAAAGCTTGTGTGTATAAAAACTTGGAAATTATTCTAAATAAAATCCAAAAAAGAATAATATAATTAATATAATAGCTATATTAATTAATAAAAAAAGGATAAAAAGATGTTTAGAAAAGAATAATCAGAGCCGTAAAGTCATTAGCCGACTCGAGTTTAAGGTAAAAAACACAATTCAAGCAGGCGCGCCTGATGTGGCAACTTGGCGCCACGCAATGGTGTGTAGCGCCAGGCGCTACACTTGGCGTGTGGCGCGAAGTACTGGCGGCTGGCGCCAATTACGGAGTCTTACACCAATTGGCGCTGATTCCGTATTTCATCCTGATTAAAACTTCTCGCAAGTTGTGTATA
Source organism: Chenopodium album (assembly GCF_948465745.1). NCBI lineage: Eukaryota > Viridiplantae > Streptophyta > Magnoliopsida > Caryophyllales > Amaranthaceae > Chenopodium > Chenopodium album. The sequence continues at coordinate 14,679,251 of NC_137835.1, read as the reverse complement.
AATAGCCCCCTGCCAAGCCGATTCTTCTCATAATTCCAGCAAATAAAATGATTCTTTGCCTTTGGAAAATAATACCATGTCTCTAGTCACCAAAACTTTCACCCAATACACTCATGAATGGTGTCGATCTCTTAATGCTAGAGAAAGAAAAGAATTAGATTTGTTCCACTTGGGGGGAATATATGGCATAAAAGGGGTAGATCTTGACTTAGACTTCATTCATACCGCTCTAGAATTTTGGAATGTTGATACTCATTGCTTTAGAATAGGGTATGATGAGATTAGCCCTTTGTCAGAAGAATTTGGTGCTATTTTAGGCTTCCCTGCAATAGACCTCATAGTAATCCCTAGAGTAGATGCATATTATTATAAGGATTTTGAGCGCTTCTTTAATTTAAAAGAAAGGGATTTATCAAAAATAGTAGATGGCAACACAGTTAATTTGAAAAAATTTGCACGCCATTATTTTGATGAACCTCTTTCTGAATCTTTTCATATATATAGAAGAAGGGCTTTCTTATTTTGCATGCTTAATCAATTTTTTCTTAGTAGTGGTAAAAATAATGAAGGCCAATCAATTATAACCACCGTTCTAGAACAAATTGAATCAGGGAGAAATCCAATGCCATTGATAGTTGGAGAGACTATGATTAGTCTTGATGAATTGAAAAGGAATCCAAAAGCACCTTTTCGCGGCTCTCCAATTTTATTACAGGTAGAAAAATAACATTTTTAATTACAGAAATAAAAAAATATATTTTTGTATTGTAATAATAATTTATTTGCATTGCAATTTTTTACAGACGTGGCTAATGGAAAGGCTAGAATTAATTAGCCCTCCGGACAATATTGAGAAGTACACTCCCAATTTCTTCGTGAGGAGGAAGAAACGCTTCCCTAAAATTGGGCGCCACGGGTGGAGAAAGGTTTTCGAATCTCGCAATTTTGCTATCAAGTGGGTCGTCCCATGGTGGAAAATAAAAAGGATGGTTGGTGTGAACAAGCAACCTTTCTGCCGTCTTCCAAGTTTGTCTCGTATGACTTATTATTATCCTTGCAGGGTAAAAAGACAATACGGCTTGCTTCAGAATATTCCTTCCGGGGATCTTCGTCCTCCCTATGAGTACCCTGTTTCTCAAGAAGTAGACAGATTTGATGCTTACTGGAGTGCTAGACCTTTATGGGAAGTGATTACCCAAAAGGTTCCTCCTTCTTTGCCCAATGATGTGAAGAAGTGGTTGCTGAAGAAACCTTCGAAGGATTCGAAGAAAGATCAGGGTAAAACTGATGTGAAGAGTCCTCTAGGTGACAGGGTGATTCCTGCCAAGGAACGCTTAGGTGCAAGAGTTGAATTCAAAACACCTGCAACGCCTAGGAAGAAAAGTACTACAAAAGATAAAGGAAAAAGGAAAGCTGGCACCACAGAGAAAAAAGCTTGGGTAGAAAAGAAGCATGAAGTCCTAGCCGAAGGGGAGACTATCTACTCTAAGATTGAATGTAGGTCCTCTAAAGGATGCCTACTAGCTAAGGTTATGGATGACGAGGAGGAAGCAGACAAAAATTGGAAAAGGGCTAGGAAAGAAAAGAAAGATTAGGAGCATTGCTTAACTTCAAATTATTAGACTTAATTTATATATTTCATTTAAAGTTAATTTATTTCAGCCTTTTTTAAATTCCATCAATAATGTAATTTTATTTTATTAATGAAATTTTAGCTTTTAATTAAATTATTTACTTTAAATTTATTTTATTAAAGCAATGAAAACCGAAAAAAATTAATTTTCCAGAAATCCTTCGAGTACGGAAGTCGAAAGTTTTCCGAAAAACACCGAAATTCGCCCAGAATTTATTTTCAGATTGGCGCCGCTTATTTGCGATTGGCGCCTGCCAGGGAAGTCTGGCGCCAGGCGCCAATTTCATCGGCTGGGGCTGATGGTTGTTGACTGGCGCCAGGTTCTTCTCTGCGACGCCGATATTTCGCCGATCTTCTGTCGAATTTTTAATTAATTCTGGGACGCGAGAATGTCGAAAAGTAAGGTGGCAACACCCGTAAAGGGTTTCCTACGTATCCTTTCTTAAGGAATCAGGCCAAACGTAGCTCTCTTGAGTATCCTACTCAAGTAATTATGGGTAGTATTTCTTAAGTTGGTCAAGATTTGTCATGTTCGAGAATTATTGCCATCCATATCAGTTAGTTTTGCTGCACCTCCTGACAGGATTGTTTTGACAATGTAGGGTCCAGACCAATTAGGTCTAAATTTTCCCCGTGGATCTAAAACATTTTTCCTTAGTGCTTTTAACACCAAGTCTCCTACTTTGATGTTTCTTGTCTTGATCTTCTTATTGAAATGCCTAGCCATGCGAGTCTGATAACACTGAGTGTGATGTAGAGCTTCTAGTCGTTTCTCATCGAGTATAATTAATTCTTCATATCTTGCCCTAATCCATTCAACTTCATCGAGTTTACTTTCTAACGCAATGTGTAGAGATGGTATTTCTAGTTCGACAGGTTGTACGGCATCCATTTCATATACCAAGGAAAATGGCGCATTTCCTGTTGATGTGCGAATTGACGTGCGGTAACCCCACAATGCGAAGTGAAGTTTGTCAGGCCAATCCTTGTAATTTTCTGTCATTTTCTCAATGACAGTTTTTAGGTTTTTTTTAGCTGCCTCAACTGCTCCATTTGCTTGAGGCCTATAAGGGGAAGAATGATGATGTTGAATGCCGTATTTTTGTAGCAATTCTTCACATTTGGCTTGAAAGTGAGTTCCATTGTCACTTATCATTTCATGTGGGACTCCGTATCGACAAATAATATTTCTCTCGATAAAGAGTGCTACATGTTTTGTAGTGAGTTTAGCGTATGATTGCGCTTCGACCCACTTTATGAAGTATGCGATTGCTACTAAGATATATTCATGGCCTCCTGTTCCTGGGGGAGTGATTTTGCCAATGATGTCGATTCCCTATGTAGAGAATGACCATGGCGATGTATAGGTGTAGAGCAAGGATGGTGGAACATGTTGTAAATTGGCATAAATTTGGCATTTAGGGCATCTTTTTACGTATTGATGACAATCCCTATTCATTGTAGTCCAATAATATCCTTCTCGCATTATTTTTTGGACTAGCATTTTACCGTTTATATGAGTGCCACAGATTCCTTCGTGGATTATTCTCATTGCTCTTTGTGCATCCTTTTTTCCTACACATAAGAGAGCTCGACCCTTAGGTACCCTTTTATGTAGCTCGTTGTCTATGAGTACATATTGGGAAGCCAAAAGCCTTAATGCTCGTTTTGCTCTTTTGTCAGCATGAGGAGGGTATTCTCCTTTGGTGACATAATTGAGTATGTCCGTGTACCACGGTTCTTCTTCTTCTTCTTCGCCTTGGACTACCTCGTCGTCTTCTACAGCCTGGATGTATGCCGGTTTGTGCCTTTTTTCTATAGTTAGAGGCATTTAATTTGCTCGATTTCCGTGGGAATCCTAACCATTGAGGCTAGTCTTGCCAAGGCATCAGCAAATTGATTTTCTTCCCTAGGTAGATATGTGTATTCTACCTTATCTAACTGATCGGTAAGAGTTTCCAGATAGGTTTGGTAAGGGGCTAGACTTTCGCTCCTTACTTTCCACCTTTTAGATATCTGATTGATAATCAAAGAAGAGTCTCCGAATATTCTTAAATTTTTTACTCCCAATGCCAAAGCTGTTTCAAGGCCTCCAACGCATGCTTCATATTCAGCAGCATTGTTGGTAACGTCGAAATCAAGCTTTATGGAGATTGGAACATGCTCTTCTTTAGGTGATACTAGTAACATTCCAACGCCACATCCCTTTTGGTTTGAGGCTCCGTCGAAATATAAGGTCCAAGTATCATCTTCAGTAACCATTAAGTCTTCGTCTGGAAATTCGTTGTCTTGTATTGGCGTCGAGTCTTCTATTGGAAAATCTGCTAGAAAGTCTGACACCACAGATCCTTTGATAGCTTTTTGTGGGATGAACCTTACATCAAACTGGGCTAGATTGACTATCCATCTTGATATGCGTCCATTGAGTGTAGATTTCTCGAATAGATACTTGAGTGGATCTAATCGGGAGACTACGAAGACGGTATGCACTAGCATGTAATGTCTTAATTTGGTTGTGGCCCACACCAAGGCGAGGCACAACTTCTCGAGTGGTGTATAGCGTGCTTCGTATTCGAGCATCTTTTTGCTTAGATAGTAGATTGCATTCTCTTTGCCTTCTACTTCTTGTGCTAGCATAGCTCCCATTGTCTCTTTGTTAACCGTCAAATATAACCTAAGAGGTATTCCGGGAAGTGCTGGTGCTAATACGGGAGGATTTGCGAGATAGGCTTTGATCTTTTCAAAGGATTTTTGACACTCGTCATCCCATATCACTGGTCCATTCTTCTTGAGCTTCTTGAAGATTGGTTCACATATTGTCGTCAATTTTAATATGAACCTACTTATGTATTGCAACCGGCCAATAAATCCTCGAATCTGTTTCTCCGTCTTGGGCGGTGGCATTGATATGATTGCTTTGATCTTGGTTGGGTCTACCTCTATTCCTCTAGAGCTTATGACGTATCCCAAAAGCTTGCCTGAGGTGACTCCGAAAGCACACTTAGATGGATTCAACCTCATATTATATTTCCTTAACCTTTCGAAAAATTTCCCTAAGGCTACTTGATGGCCTGGACGGTCTTTTGATTTTACAATCATGTCGTCGACATATACCTCGACTTCTTTATGCATCATGTCATGGAGTAAGGCAGTCGCTGCACGTGGGTAAGTAGCACCCGCGTTTTTCAACCCGAATGGCATTACTGTGTAGCAGTAAGTGCCCCATGGTGTTATAAAAGTTGTTTTCTCCATGTCTTCTTCTGCCATGAGAATCTGGTTGTAACCTGCGTACCCATCCATGAACGAGAGGAGCGCGTGATTTGCCGTGTTATCTACCAGAATATCGATGTGTGGCAAAGGGAAGTCGTCCTTTGGACTTGCCTTATTTAGATCTCGATAGTCGACACACATTCTTACCCTTCCGTCTTTCTTCGGAACTGGGACGACGTTGGCGACCCATTCGGGGTATTTGGATACCTTGATGAAACCTGCAGTTATTTGTTTTTGAACTTCTTCTTTTATTTTAAGAGCTACGTCGGGTTTCATTCGACGTAACTTTTGTTTTACGGGTTTCATTCCTGGAATTAGTGGTATAGTGTGTTGAGCTATTTCTCTATTAATGCCTGGCATATCTTCGTATGACTAAGCAAATACATCGATAAATTCTTTAAGTAAGTTAATTAAATCGGTTCTTTCTTGTTTATTCAGTGTTAATCCGATTTTAACTTCTCTTTTATGGGTTGAATCATTTGAGATATCAACCGTTTCAGTTTCTTCAATTATCGGTGTTTTCTTTTCGAGTGTTTCCATTGCTTTAATAATTTCTTTGTCTTTTTCATTGTTAGTTAAGCAATGCTCGTCATCTTGGGTTAGAGAAGAACACGAGAAATAAGGAGAAGGAGAAATATTATTATACTCTGAGATCATTACATCAAAGAGTGATATGTCCTCAGGGACTTGATCACTAACTATTCTAGGAGAAGAAATAGGAGGGGAAGGTGCTACTACTAAAGACTTAGAATACTCTTGGGGGAAAGACTCTGACTCTGAATCTGACTCAGACGACTCTTCAAACATCGGTCCTTGCCCTGTCGTGATGGATATCTTCCTTCTACTTGGAGTAGTCACTTTGATAGTCTTGCGCCACCCATGTAGTGATCCTTCAGCTGGAGTGATTAGCTTCGAGGGATCGAAGCTTTTACTTTGTAGGACTGTTTGAATGAGCGAGGAGTTATCCTCTTTATAAGTTGGCTCATTATTTTCTCGCCCAAACAGTAATCCCATGATGTTAAAGTCAAAGCATGGGGGTGCTTTCTCCTTGTGGACAGGAGTTGGGATTTCATCAGTGAAGTAGAAATCCAAGAAGATCTCGAATCCCGGTTGTCTTATTCCATTTACAACAAATGGCTCGGGAAATTCATGGCATGGATAGTCCTCCCCTTCTTTTATAAACTGACCATTAAGCGTGAGAGGGTACTGATCCATTGGGATTGCTTTCTTTTGAATGCGAGCATCCTTACGTGCCTTTGATTTTTCCTAGGCTCGCTTGAGATCTTTCCGAGTCGGTTCGAAACTGTAGACACCCTTTTGTGTCTCCCCAAAACCAAACTAAGTGATGAATACATTTCACGTCGAACCATAATCGAATGAGGTGAAAGTGTGAAAAGTCTAGTGTTGCGGTTAGTTTTTGTTAAAATTCTTTCTTTCTGTTTTCGAAAACCCACTCTATTTTATAAAAACGTCCATTCCAGTTTATTTTGGTCCATGATAAGGGTCCAATAATGGTGTAGTTGGGTGGGTCTTGAAAAGGTCTTTCCAACGATATATTATAAGCCCAATTTCGATGGATAATGAGGAAGTTATGGCCAAAATACTAAACTGGGCCCAAACCGGATTTTACCTACGACCCAATGATCATGAGGAGGGTCCAAAGGTTTAATCCTATTCCTAAACTAATTAGGATTGATTAGAATCTTATATAAGTTTCTAAAATATCTTAATTATCCTTTTTTGAAAAGATAAGATTAAGGAATTTGGTTTAAATAAAAACTTTCCTTTTTTATAAAACTTTCCTTTTTTTAAAGTCCTAATTCTATTCGGATTTAAACATGTTCAAAGACAGTCAGATATTATTTTCGTACCTCATATTTTTATCCAAATTTTATATGGTTGGATAGATCTTGAAATTATCTTTCCAATGATATATTATAATATTAAATCCGAGCTATAACGAAAAAGATATGAATAAGATATCAAACTCTATCCAAAACTGATACCGTCCTACTATTTCGTTCATATCTTTTATTCTACAACATATTTTAATCTTATTCCAATTGGGTTTGAAAGTATACTTCAAGATCTTTCCAACGACATCTTATTCATCTTATTCCAATTCCTGGATCAAAAGATATGATAAAAACAAAATCCGCAAAAACTGCTGTCTACGAGTTTTATTTCGATTCGAATTTGGATTCTTTTCTTAATTCTTCGACCCTCTTTTTTCCTATAAATAGAGGTCATATCATCTACATCTTTCAATCATCAACTCTCTTTATTCACCAACTCTCATCAAGATTTTCTTGATTATTCTCTCTCTCTCTCTTTTTCTAAACTAGCCTTTTCTTAAATACAAAATTCCGCATTCATTAGATCTAGAAACACCTAGCCATATTCGAAGTTGCCTTCGCCCTAGACGTGAAAGGTTTAATTTCTGAGGGTTTGGTCCCAAATCTCTATTTCAATTATTTAATTTAATTGTTTTGATTATTATTTTCCTTGAAGTTACTAACGTGTGTATTTTGTTATTAGAAAGAGGTACGAGGCATCCAAGTAAGTACTTAAATTGATTTTATTGATATTATGATGTAGATATCGTGTCTATATTGTTATTATGATATTCCTAGTATCATGTCTAGGGTATCTTTAATATTAAATATGATTGCTATGATGCCTTTTATTCTCTTCCTAATATTTATTCATGTTAGTATCATGTTAGGGCTAAAGATTTGATTTTTATTGCTTAGTGACATGCTAGGGTTTGTTATTAATCTTGTTAGTATCATGCCTAGGATCTTGCTATTTTTATTATGCTTTAATTTTAATATGAGCATGATTTTGATTATGATTATGATTTATGATGATGATTATTATTATTATTATTTTCATGATGATTATTATAATTATTATAATTCATGTTTATTCATGATATTGATTATTTATTTATTATGTTGCTTGATTATATTTATTCTTTATTGCTTGATCACACCTTTTATTGCATGTTTAAAGGGAATTGGTACTTGTAACCACGCTTAATAAGATATTAATAATCTTGTTTAGGGTTAATTGTGATTATAATTTCAAGTGATCGCCAATAATAGATTTGTTTGTGCATTAATGTTCAACCAACATAGATTAAACAGGTTTAGGGTTAATCCTATTGATTGTATGTTAATCAGAAAGCGCACATGAATACGAGCAGAATAAAGTAGAGGCCTATTATTAGGGCAGGTTCAATCTCTTTTAGGTTGGATTTGTACCATCATCCCCGAACCCTTATTTGGTTCATGACCTTATGGAGTTGACGATCTCTTGGATCGTTAAGGGGTGTAACCTTCACCTCGTGAACGGTTTACAAGTTCCTTAAAAACTTGTTGGCGACTCTTTTGCTCTATCTTCTTCCGTTTTGGACGCCACCGTACTTTATTGTATGATCACAGTGGGGTTCAAGCTAGTGGGATTTTAAAGGCTTGAAATTATTCCCTACAGTTTTTGGCGACTTCACTGGGGAGGATTTCTATTTTAATTCCTGAATTTGTTTCGGCAATGATTTAGAATGAGTGGATGAGACTCGAAAAGTTCTAAGTATTTCATGTGCGTAATTTTGATTAACATTATTGTCATATGCATAAAAAGGTTCTCATTGGAAAGACCATCCGTAATGAGTCAAAAACATAGGATTTTACACGTAGGAAATTTGAGAAATGTCTTTCACAATTAGGACTGAAATAACATGGCGCGAAACTGGATGATTTTATTGAGCACAGAAAGCTGCTGAGGCATGTGGGAAGTAGCGTCAGGGGCCAGAGCTTGGCGCCACACTTTTAGCCGTAGCGCCAGACGCTAGTATTGGCGCCAGGCGCTACAGTTAAAAGTTGGCGCCAGTCTCTGTTTGCTGGCGCCAATTTCCCCCAATACCGAGCCAGAAATATGCGTTCTAATTTCGACCGGTTTTTCGTATTGTTTGCTCGATCCTACTTCCTGATTGAATTTTTTCTCATTTTTCTGAAAACCATATGTGTTCTACATATGGACATAACCCTCTGGGAATTCATGCTCTATCTACCCGATTGAACGCTCCTGGCAACAAAGGGTACATCTGAGAGGTTGAATTCACCAAACCATGGAAGTGAGTTTTTTCTAAAAACTCGCGGTGTCCTATCCACACGCGTTAACCCTTCACGGTTAGGCTTATACGCGGTGCATCTAGACAATTAACCATGGACCCTATTTGACTAAACCATATCCCGAACTTTAGAGAACTAGAGCCATGATTAGGTTGCGAACTCATTGCATCATATTGTGCCTACTTGACTAATTGTGCATTATTTGTTGTGCATATATATCCTATGCTCCTCTTAACCGTTTGTTGATTTGTGTTGAGATTATAATTGATGACTTAAAGAACTTTGCCTAATTAATTAATTAATTAATTTGAATCAACAAAATTTTTTCTTTTAATCGGAATTGACCTAGTACGACTTTAGGCATACCCCAGTTGACTAATAATACCGAAAACAGTCCCAGACCGAGGCTCCAATATTGGTGCCAAAATCTGAGCTGTAGCGCCACTGTATGGTGTGTAGCGCCAGACATTTACTAAAAAGTCTGGCGCCAACCACCATATTGTGACGCCAGTCCTGTCGCTTGGCCGACAGTTCGGATTATTTGTCGAGTCATCACCTAATGTCTAATTACTCAGTTTCCTGTTTAATTCGGTTAATTTTGCTGACAATAATGCTTAATTGAATCAATGATCGAGTTTAAGCACTAAGTCCCATGGTCTTACACACGAGTCTTAACATGTCACCTACACTCACTAGTCTTAGCACACACTTTGAGTATACATCACCATGACCATGTCGTAGGTCCATGCATGAGTCGATCTTTCCGTCATTTGAGTTGGGGTACATTCTACTCCTAATCCTTCATATCTCTTCATCACTTTTCTTCACATTCTATTCCAATTTTTCTTCACTTCTTCCATCCATGTATGTTGAATCGAGTTTGAGTCATGTGATTGACAAACAAAAAATGAGGGTAATGGTGAAACAATACAAGACAAGAGGCGAGCTTCAATGACAAGATTTCATGACCTCTTTTTCTATTTCTGTTTTCATCTTTTCTTTCCCCAATAAGTCTAGCATAGACACCTTTTCCTTTCCTTAGATTAACTTTGTAGATTCTTTATTTTCTTTTAATAAAAATGAGCGTTTATTTCCTTGCATATGATCATTTCATTACATTGCATTCAAAAAAAAAAAAAAAAAAAAAAAAAACATGTTGAATTAAGTACAAGGTATACCAATGATTTGAGGCACCCTTGTAGCCACATCATATCTCCTTTCACCTTTCTAATTTTCAAATCCTTTCTTCATAAACCACTTTGAGCCTCGTCTAACGATAGACCTTTCTTTTTTCAACCTACATCTATCTAACCTTGGGATGGGATGGTGTGCAACTTATGCAATTTTCAAAGAACAAAGCTTGAGTGATTTCAGAAAATCAAAATAGCAAAAATAAGCAAAAAAAAAAAATAAATAAAAGTGTACAAAAGGGCAAGTGTTCCAATGTCTTTGATATGAAAATATCTTCGATAAGAACACGTCTCAGATTGCGTCTCTTATCGAGTGCTCGGTACCGTGCCTGAGAAACATGAATGCCAAGTGAGTGATAGACCGCATGATCGGGATTGCCCACACTTATAAAAATAAAATAAATGCTAAAGCAAAAGAAAGAGCGAAAAAAAGAGTAGAAAACCTCAAGCATAAAAATACAAATATTCAAAAGCAAGGTTGCACACCTTGGGGGCTTATCTAGGGTCTTGTGCCTTTATCCCCTTCTTCTTTAAACCTTTAGCCTAACCACGTTACAACCCTTAAAAGACCTTTTTGAGGTATACACACACTTGTGCGAGGTTTGGCTAGAGCTACGTTTGGCCTGATTCCTAACGGATACGTAGGCAACCTCACATCAAGGTGCGGCCGTAATAAACATGCATTCATATTCACATTCACACACTTACACCATGATCATATCAAGGGATCTCCAATGCTCATCCCTATTCACTTAGAGCTAGACTTGGGGGCTTGATCCCTACATCATTAGCTTATCTAGCCTAAGAGTCACCACCATTTGACTCTTTTCAATAATATATTTTTCCACACACTTAGCTATTGCGGCCTAACTTTAGTGTCACTATCACACACTGCACAGATACATGACCAAATATACTTCCCTTAGGAACCCTTTGTCATGAAATCTTAATACAACGCTGAAGCATGCCTTGTCATATCAAAATCGCTCATCAATCGTAATCATCATTGCATCACGAAGTATGAAGTGCTTAGCCTCCGTGCCTAAGTTACCCAAATACTTTCATCATGGAGTCAACAGTTGAGATAGCCTAGGATGGATTAATCCTTGCACCTTGAGAGATAGTATCAAACAACATTTGACTAAGCTCATTCAACATGCATCTTCAAACTTTTGATTTTCTTTTTCACGTCTTTCTTTTCCGGGAGAAAGTCGGTACCCTCCACAAAATTGACGGAAAATTTTTGCTTTTTTGCATTTTCGAGTCGCACGATGACATTACAATGCACACACGGGTCACAAGTCACATGTGTCATGTTACTTCGAGTCGAGTCAACCTCGAGTCAGTCAAACATATCGAGTCAAGTTTATACCTTGAGTCGTGTCAAGTCGATGAGTCAAGCAACATTAAACCTTAAGTCAACCCTAAGATAATATTAAGCCTTAGGTCAACCCTAAGATGGTTAAATAAATTGGCAAAGTTCTATAGTCAAAAATAAATACAGGTGCAGTAGAACAGGGAAGACCCTACTCCAGCGCCTGGCGCCAGAGATATCTCAGCAACGACAGAGCTCGAAGCCTCTCAGAAAGGTGATTTCGACTTCATACAACTATTTCGGGTTCCTTGGTACGCCAGTTAGCCCCTATAAGCAATTTGACATGATTAAGTAGTCAGTTTGATTACAATTGCAATAAGTGATCGACCTGATGAAAGATCGTCTCACTTAGCTTAAAGCGCCTAATCACGGAGACACCGACATACTGGTTTTAGAGAAAGCAAAGTTCAGGCGAGCTTTAGATATCGACAAACGTTGGTCTTCGGAAATTTTTTCTTCAGAACATTATCGCAACAAACATTCAAGCACCAAAGCTCTATTGTTCAGAGACGCGTGAACATTTCCATCAGAAGCTCTTTTGCTTCAGAGACGCGTGGACATTTCATTCAAGCTCTTTTGTTCAGAGACGCGTGGACATTTCATTCAAGCTCTTTTGTTCAGAGACGCGTGGACATTTCCTATCATCAAAGCTCTTTTGTTCAGAGACGCGTGGACATTTCCTATTTTCAAGCTCTTTTGTTCAGAGACGCGTGGACATTTCCTACAAGCTCTTTTGCTCAGAGACGCGTGGGCATCCTATTATCAAGCTCTTCGTTCAGAGACGCGTGGACACCTCATTTCAGAAGATCATATCAAAAAGAAGCTCTTTGTTCAGAGACGAGTGAACATCGAAACAGCAAGGTGGCGTTCCCTAGATTATGGAGAGTTGTCACAAACATCTGAGGATTGTTTCAAGAGAAGCAATCTTCGATAGTATTCCCTTGGACGTGGAATATTATCAATGCGGATGAGGATTGTTTCAAGAAAAATAATCTTCGATGATGTTCCCTAGGATGTGGAATATTATCATTACGGAGAGGATAGTTTCAGGCGAAACAATCTTCTAATTTGGAAGCAGTTACGGGCATAGCGGTTTTCAAGCGGGAAGGAATTCTCTAGCTTGCAGGAGGTCATCAAAACAACAAAGCAGCAACAATCGGTTACTTTCAGAGACGTGTGCTCGACGGTGCAAGATACGCGTTTCTTAACTCTTTTATCTGTTTAACTAACGATAGTTTTGCAGGTATTGGAGTTACAAGAATGATTTAGGATCGCAGAATGTTCTGAATCATACTCCGTCCCTATCGATACTTTGACTTTTGTTTTCGAAGCTTGCGTTTCTCCAAACTCAGTCAAAGTGGGGGCTTCTGTAGACACCCATTTGTGTCTCCCCAAAACCAAACTTAGTGATGAATACATTTCACGTCGAACCATAATAGAATGAGGTGAAAGTGTGAAAAGTCTAGTGTTGCGGTTAGTTTTTGTTAAAATTCTTTCTTTCTGTTTTCGAAAACCCACTCTATTTTATGAAAACGTCCATTCCAGTTTATTTGGTCCATGATAAGGGTCCAATAATGGTTTAGTTGGATGGGTCTTGAAAAGATCTTTCCAACGATATATTATAAGCCCAATTCCGATGGATAATGAGGAAGTTATGGCCAAAATACTAAACTGGGCCCAAACCGGATTTTACCTACGACCCAATGATCATGAGGAGGGTCCAAAGGTTTAATCCTATTCCTAAACTAATTAGGATTGATTAGAATCTTCTATAAGTTTCTAAAATATCTTAATTATCCTTTTTTGAAAAGATAAGATTAAGGAATTTGGTTTAAATAAAAACTTTCCTTTTTTATAAAACTTTCCTTTTTTTAAAGTCCTAATTCCATTCGGATTTAAACATGTTCAAAGACAGTCAGATATTATTTTCGTACCTCATATTTTTATCCAAATTTTATATGGTTGGATAGATCTTGAAATTATCTTTCCAATGATATATTATAATATTAAATCCGAGCTATAACGAAAAAGATATGAATAAGATATCAAACTCTATCCAAAACTGATACCGTCCTACTATTTCATTCATATCTTTTATTCTACAACATATTTTAATCTGATTCTAATTGGGTTAGAAAGTAGACTTCAAGATCTTTCCAACGACATCTTATTCATCTTATTCCGATTCTTGGATCAAAAGATATGATAAAAACAAAATCCGCAAAAACTGCTGTCTACGAGTTTTATTTCGATTCGAATTTGGATTCTTTTCTTAATTCTTCGACCCTCTTTTTTCCTATAAATAGAGGTCATATAATCTACATCTTTCAATCATCAACTCTCTTTATTCACCAACTCTCATCAAGATTTTCTTGATTATTCTCTCTCTCTCTCTTTTTCTAAACTAGCCTTTTCTCAAATACAAAATTCCGCATTCATTAGATCTAGAAACACCTAGCCATATTCGAAGTTGCCTTCGCCCTAGACGTGAAAGGTTTAATTTCTGAGGGTTTGGTCCCAAATCTCTATTTCAATTATTTAATTTAATTGTTTTGATTATTATTTTCCTTGAAGTTACTAACGTGTGTATTTTGTTATTAGAAAGAGGTACGAGGCATCCAAGTAAGTACTTAAATTGATTTTATTGATATTATGATGTAGATATCGTGTCTATATTGTTATTATGATATTCCTAGTATCATGTCTAGGGTATCTTTAATATTAAATATGATTGCTATGATGCCTTTTATTTTCTTCCTAATATTTATTCATGTTAGTATCATGTTAGGGCTAAAGATTTGATTTTTATTGCTTAGTGACATGCTAGGGTTTGTTATTAATCTTGTTAGTATCATGCCTAGGATCTTGCTATTTTTATTATGCTTTGATTTTAATATGAGCATGATTTTTATTATGATTATGATTTATGATGATGATTATTATTATTATTATTTTCATGATGATTATTATAATTATTATAATTCATGTTTATTCATGATATTGATTATTTATTTATTATGTTGCTTGATTATATTTATTCTTTATTGCTTGATCACACCTTTTATTGCATGTTTAAAGGGAATTGGTACTTGTAACCACGCTTAATAAGATATTAATAATCTTGTTTAGGGTTAATTGTGATTATAATTTCAAGTGATCGCCAATAATAGATTTGTTTGTGCATTAATGTTCAACCAACATAGATTAAACAGGTTTAGGGTTAATCCTATTGATTGTATGTTAATCAGAAAGCGCACATGAATACGAGCAGAATAAAGTAGAGGCCTATTATTAGGGCAGGTTCAATCTCTTTTAGGTTGGATTTGTACCATCATCCCCGAACCCTTATTTGGTTCATGACCTTATGGAGTTGACGATCTCTTGGATCGTTAAGGGGTGTAACCTTCACCTCGTGAACGGTTTACAAGTTCCTTAAAAAATTGTTGGCGACTCTTTTGCTCTATCTTCTTCCCTTTTGGACGCCACCGTACTTTAGTGTATGATCACAGTGGGGTTCAAGCTAGTGGGATTTTAAAGGCTTGAAATTATTCCCTACAGAAACCAATTCCGAAAGTTTCTAACTTAGGGAGGCCAGGTGACTCCAGCGGTTTTGCCATTCCTTTCTTCTTTCCTAGGGTCATCTCGGGAAAATGTCCTTGTTTCTTCAGCATGGCATTTACAATCATGTTGGAATGGGGGTCGTGGCAAAGAGGGGTCCTTTTATCCTCCTGGATTAAGGAAAATTCTTCGTTAAAGCCCCATAAATCTTCATCATCCTCGTCGTGCTCCACATTAATGATCGGATTCTCTATAGATTTGATCCTCATAGGCGAAGCATCGATGGTGATAGGGATTCCGCCAACTATGGCTTTTACTTGTTGGTGGAGAGATGAAGGGACAACCTTTAGGTCATGAAGCCAAGGGCGTCCCAACAACAAGTTGAACGAAGCTTTAATGTCTACTACTTGGAAAGTAGTAGCATGTTCTATTGCTCCTGCTGTTACATTCAGGGTAATTTTGCCAAGAGCTTGACGACGAGTGTTGTCATAGGCCCTTATTCCTTGTGTAGACGGAGTTAAATCTTCGTCCCTTATGCCTAGCATCCTCGCAGTTCTAAGTGGACAGACGTTGATGGCCGATCCATTGTCTACAAGAGTCATAGGAACGTTCATCCTCTTGCAAACTACTGTGAGGTTTAATGCCTTGTAGTGTTTGTCACCTTCCGGGGGTAAATCCTTGTCAAAAAAGGTGATCAAATTAATTAGACTAGGAAGATCACTTGTGAGGAAGTTGGCTAATCCCTCAGGAGTAGTGTCAGAATCTATCCCAATTTTGTCTAAGGCATTCATTACAGCCAACCTATGTTCTCGAGATGTTGCCAAAAGTTTCCATGCATTCATCTCAACTTTTGTCTTCTTAAATTGTTTAACAATATCATTGTCTTCAATGATAGGTATGGGAACTTGTTGTGTGGTTGGCATAGGTTGTGTTGAAACGGGAGGTTGCATTCTCCCGGACCTTGTGAGGACATCTATTGATGGATCTTCTTCAACCCAAAAATCATCCATGGCATATGACACCGAAGGTGGAGGTCCTACCATGTCTTTTAAGTAGACGTCTTCTTCATCGCTGTCCCAAACTCCATTAATAGTTGCATCGTCTTCTTGTGGAACTTGGACTAGTTTCTTTTCATCAATCATTTTCTGAACCAAATCCTTCAATTTGAAACAGTTTTCTATAGTGTGACCCCCTGATTGATGATACTGACAGTAATATCTATCTATTCTTTTCAACGATTCGAATGGTATTGGTTCGAGAGGTTTGATCTCGCCACTCTCGGAGAGCATTTCGAACATTTGTGTATATGGGATCCCAATTGGAGTGTAGATTCTTTTACTCCTCTTGGGTTTTTCAGTGACTTGTAAAGGAAAATGCTTTGCCTCATAAGTCGTTCTCACTGGTGTGCATTCCCTTTTAGGTTCATCTTTAGGAAGTGGAACCTCATCATGTTTCTCTTGGGGTTCCTTTATAGCCTTGAGAGCTTCACGTAGTAGATGTGATACCTCCACCATAGACAGTGTAAGCAATTGTATATCTTCATGTTTCTCTTGGGGTTCTGGAAGGTTATCCTTGACATCGAAAAAGGTTTCCTCTTCCTTTTCTGTGGCGTAGATTTCTTTGACAGGTCTAATGAGAGATGAGGGGTCAACCTCGTTTTCCTCATCAGAGATAACCAGGGTTTGAGCTAGAGGTGAATTGTCAATGCTTGGCTTCTTACTGGCAGGGGGCAACGACAGCTTGTTGTTGTCAATTAAGTATTGGATAGCTTCCTTAAGCTTCCAACAGTTTTCGGTGAGATGACCCCTACCTTGGTGATACTTGCAGTGTGCATTGGGGTTCCAATTAGCCGACCTCTTCTCGATTGGTGGGTCCCCAAATGGTCCAATAGGAGTTATAAGACCTTTTGCATTTAATCGATCAAATGCGGTGTCATAACTCATGCCAATAGGAGTAAAGTTCCTCCTAAATGGTTTCTTCTGTCCTTGATTGTTCATAGTAAGGACTTCTCCTAAATTAAAAGTGCTAACGTTGTGTTGAGTGGGTGGTTTTGGAAGAAGAAGGATTGTCGTTCTTCTTTCCTTTCCAGCCACTGTTGGAGTTATTATTGGCAGCTTTTAACTTAGCCAGATCGTCTTCAATGTTAATTCTAATGTCATAGACGGCCTTGAAGGTGTGGAGATTATTTTGATACTTGAGATGCTTGGAATATTTTTCTTGAAGGTTCTTGATGAACAACCTCACATACTCTTTTTCGCTTGGCACCTCAATCATCTTAGCTGAGGTTTCTCTCCATTTGTTAAAGAAAGAGGTGAAGCCTTCATTCTCTTTCTGTTTGAGGATTTCAAGTTCCCTATGGTCAGTCTCAACTTGAATGTTGCACTTGTACCTATCAACGAAAGCGTTTGCTATGGACTCCCAGGTAGAGGTATTTTCTTTCTCGAGAGAAAAGAACCATTGTTGGCAAACGGTCTCGAGAGATAGTGAGAACAGAGAGGGGAAAACTTTCTTATCGATACCCTTAATACTCATGATTGTTTCGAAAGCTCTTAGATGGAAATAAGGGTTATCAATTGCTCTGAATTTTGGGATGTCGTTGGCATTGAACTTTTGTGGAAGAAGATCTTTGTCCACCGAGACCCCTTGTGATGTAAGCCCTTGAAACTTGTAGTCGCTAGACAACTTGCTTAGACTCTCTTGTATAAGGTCCATCTGTTGTTGCTTCACGGGATCATCGATCTTAAGTGCGAGAAGCTTCAGTGTCTCAGTCACGGTAACCAGTTGGTTCCTAAGATCATTGACTTCTTCTTGTGTTGCCATTATAGTCTTAGCTTTCCTCTTACGAGCTATAGGTTTGGCGAAAAGTTGAACTTGTACAAAAAGGTTGTCTTTGATTAACCTTCCTTCCTTTCTTGACCACGCGCTGTAAATTAAACCATTTTGCGTTTTAATTACTTGACTCGAATCAACTTGACTTTACGGTTTATTTTAAAGAGGAAAGAATGAAAAAAAAAAACAATGGGTGCATATTTTTAGGGAACTAAGTATAGTTTTTTTTTTAATTGGAGGATTAATATCCGACTTACCCCCCTAAAAAAATGACGGAAAAAACACGCACACAATACCCTCTTAGACATGGTCAAAGTATGTGTATTGGTGTGTGCGTTGAGTGTAAGTGACATGCTTGGACTCTTGTGTAAGACCATGGGACTTAGTGCCTAAACTCGATTATCGACTCAAACAAGTACTATTGACAGCAAAACTTAACCGAATTAATTAGCAAACTGATTAATTATATACTAGGTGATGACTCGACCGATAATCCAAACTGTCGGCCAAGCGACAAAACTGGCGTCACAATGTGGAGCTTGGCGCAAGACGACAGAGTTGTCGCCAGGCACCACACTCCACAGTGTGGCGCTACAGCTCAGACCTTGGCGCCAATATTGGAGCTTCGATCTGGGACTGTTTTCGGTGTTATTAGTCAATTGGGGTATGCCTAAAGTTGTACTAGGTCAATTCCGATTAAAATATTAGACTTTATTGACTCAAATTAATTAATTAATTAATTTAGGCAAAGTTCTTTAAGTCATTAATTTATTTAATCTCAACACAAGTCAACAAACGGTTAAGAGAAATCATAATATATATGCACAACAAATGATGCACAATTAGTCAAGTAGGCACAATATGATGCAATGCGTTTGCAACCTAACCATGGCTCTAGTTTTCTAAAGTTCGGGATATGGTTTAGTCAATAGAGGGTCCATGGTTAATTGTCCGGATGCACCGCGCGGAAGCCTAACCGTGAAGGGTTGGCGCGAGTGGATGGGACACCGCGAGTTTTAGAAAAAACTCGCTTCCATTGTTTGGTGAATTCAACATCTCGGATGTACCCTTTGTTGCACGGAGCGTTCAATCGGGTAGATGAAGAATGAATTCCAAGACGGTTATGTCCATATGTAGAACACATATGGGTTTAAGAAAAGTGAGAAAAAATTCAATCAGGAAGTAGGATCGAGCAAACAATACGAAAAACCGGTCGAAATTAGAACGCATATTTCTGGCTCGGTATTGGGGGAAATTTGCGCCAGCAATCAGAGACTGCCTTTAACTGTAGCGCCTGGCGCCAATGCTGGCGTATGGCGCTACGGCTAAAATGATGGCGCCAATACTCTGGTCATTGGCGCTACTTCCCACATGCCTCAGCAGCTTTCTGTGCTCGATAAAATTTTCCAGTTTCGCGCGGTGTTATTTCGGTCCTAGTTGTGAAAGATATTTCTCAAATTTCCTACGTGTAAAATCCTATGTTTTAAACTCATTACGGATGGTCTTTCCAATGAGATCTTTTTTTATGCATATGACAATAATGTTAATCAAAATTACGCACATGAAACACTTAGAACGTTTCGAGTCTCATCCACTCATTCTAAATCATTGCCGAAACAAATTCAGGAATTAAAATAGAAATCCTCCCCAGCAGAGTCGCCAAAAACTGTGGGGAATAAATTTCAAGCGTTAAACCCCTAGCTTGAACCCCACTGTGATCATACACTAAAGTACGGTGGCGTCCAAAAGGGAAGAAGATAGAGCAAAAGAGTCGCCAACAAGTTTTAGGAACTTGTAAACCATTCACAGGGTGAAGGTTACACCCCTTAACGATCCAAGAGATCGTCAACTCCATAAAGTCTAGAACCAAAAAAGGGTTCGGGGATGAAGGTACAAATCCAACCTAAAAGAGATTGAACCTGCCCTAATAATAGGCCTCTACTTTATTCTGATCGTATTCATGTGCGCTTTCTGACTAACATGCAATCAATAGGTTTAACCCTACACCTGTTTATCTATGTTGGTTGAATATTAATGCACAAAGAAACTATTATTGGCGATCACTTGAATTATAATCAAATTAATCCTAAACAAGATTATTAATTATCTTATTAAGCGTGATTCATGTGCGCTTTCTGACTAACATGCATAAAAGGCGTGATCAAGCAATAAAAATAAATATCAAGCAACACAATAAATAATCAATAAATATCATGACAATAAAATTATAAAAATAAATTATAATTGAAACAATAATGATAATAGAAATAATCATCATATTAATAATAATTGAAATAATTATCCTAAATAAAATAATCATCAAAATAATAATATTCTTAATATTCATAATCATTATAACAATTATAATCATAATCATGTTCATGTCAATATTAAAGCATAAAAATAGCAAGATCCTAGGCATGATACTAATAAGATTAATAACAAATCCTAGCATGTCACTAAGCAATAAAAATCAAATCTTTATCCCTAACATGATACTAACAAACATAAATATTAGGAAGAACATAGGAAGCATCGTAACAATCATATTTAATATTAAAATTACCCTAGACATGATACTAGGAATATCATAATAACAATGTAAACATGATTTCTACATCATAAAACCAATAAATCAATTAAAGTACTTGATTTGATGCTTCGTACCTCTTTCTAATAACGAAATACACACGTTAGTAACTTCAAGGAAAATAATAAACAAACAATTAAATTAAATAATTGAAATAGAGATTTGGGACCAAACCCTCAGAAATTAAACCTTTCACGTCTAGGGCGAAGGCAACTTCGAATATGGCTAGGTGTTTCCAGATCTAATGAATGCGGAATTTTGTATTGTATAAACAAGGTTTAGAAAAAGAAAGAGAGAAAGATGAATGAATTAAAAAAACTTAATGAGAATTGGTGAATGATTAAAGAGAGAATTAGAGAATTAATGATTGCGAATGAAAACTAATTGTAGGTGAATATAGATGAATGTTGATGAAAATTCGTGAATGAAAACGGAGTTTTTACGACGTTATTTATAGAGAAAATCAGACAAAAAGATAAAATATCAAAACATAGCACTTGGCGCACGAAAAGCAGAGCTGGCGCACCTAAAACAGAGCTGGCGCCAGCACCAGCTAATTGGCGCCAGGCGCCAATGGCTAGCACCAGGCGCCAATGGCTGGCGCCAGGCGCCAATGGCTGGCGCCAGGCGCCAATGGCTGGCGCCAGGCGCCAATGCCTGGAGTCCAGCGCCAGGCCTGTTTTTGACGCGTTTTCGAAAATCTGATAAGTTTGTCGTACTGGAGGATAAAATCGTATATTTTCCTCAAAAATGCTATTTGATTTTAATTAAAACTATGAAAAGTCAACAAAAGTCAATTTATCAATGCTAATTGAATTAGGAATGAAAAGAACCTTCTAGAAGAATCTAGAAGACTAAAACCATTCCTAATTGCATTAGGAATGATAAATCATATTTGGCCCTCCCCTAGATCATTGGGCCGCATATAAGGCTCAAATCGGGCCCAGTTTAGTAAATTGGCCATAACTTCCTCAATACTCATCGGAATTGGGCTTATAATATATTGTTGGAAAGCTCTTGTCAAGCCCCATCCAACTACACTACTATTGGACCCATATAATGGACCACCAAACTGGATTGGCTGTTTTCTTAAAATAAGTTTTCAAAACAGAGAGAAGAGAAAAGAAATTAAAACAATCCGCAACACTAAACTTTCCACACTTTCGCTTCATTCGATTATGATTCGACGTGAAAGGTACTCATCACTGGGTTTGGTTTTGGGGAGACACAAATGGGTGTCTACACTTATATAGCTCATTCCTCATGCTTAAAGCATCAATAAAAATTATTTGAACCACAATAAAATTCCTTTTCAATATTCCAAACATAATTAAACATGTAGTTTAATTAATCATGCCTTCTAACATGCCATAAATAAAAATGTGGTTCAAACACAACATGCCCAAAATATAATTTTCCAATCCATAACCATCACAAATAATTCATGCTTCACAATTCAATCACAAACACCATAAATTCACAATTCCATACATAAACCTTAGCATGATACTACTTGTAATTGATTGAAATCAAACCTAGCATGATTATGAAATTCTAGCTTGAGAGGCGGATTAGGTACATCCTCAAAATATGCTAAGTACGCGTACGTACCTTGAGTACGATTTTAAAATTGCCACGACTAGTAGAAATTGTTTACTTCAAAGTCTCCTACACATTCAATTCATAATAGAGTATTAATATCCACTCTAAACAAATTTCTAGAAATATATACTATTTTAAAATCCCTCATAATTTAATTAAAGTAAGCTGAAATTATATTTAAAACACCATAATTAAGTCCCAATTAATGGGTAATTAAAATTTCTTCAAGAAACATAATATTAAGTGTTCTACATAAAGTTCCAGCACTTTATTATAATTAAAACTTGTAGTAATTAAGCTTTAAAACACTTAAAACAAAGGCCTACCCTATTATACATCATAATCCTTCAATAACTCATGAATCAAGAACCTAGGGTTTCAAAAATTGGGGCTTTTTAATTAAAAACCAAATCTGAAAATTAATTAACATAATTACAATAACCAAACATCAAAATTAAATCTCCAAACTCATAATTTACAATTAGATTAAATCCTAGATTAGATTTGGGTAATAAAGATTTGATTTTTTTTAAAAAAAACCCATTTTTTTCGAAATATGCGGCTGCCGACAGCAGGCCGGCGCCACTGCCGGTGGTCGCCGCTGCTGCCGGCTCGTGTTGGTGGTCGGCAGCCCACGGGTGGTGGTGGCTGCCGGTGCTGGTGGTGCGCAACAAGAAGGGGAAGGGAAGGAGAGAGAAAAAGAAAAAAAAGAAAGAAGAAAATAAAGAGAAAAGGGAGAGAAGTTTACCTTGGGTTTTCTCCACTCTGGGTGTAGACACCCATTTGTGTCTCCCAAAAACCAAACCCAGTGATGAGTACCTTTCACGTCGAATCATAATCGAATGAAACGAAAGTGTGGAAAGTCTAGTGTTGCGGAAAGTTTTTATCTCTTTTCTCTTCTTTCTGTTTTTGAAAACTTATTTTAAGAAAACAGCCAATCCAGTTTGGTTGGTCCATGATATGGGTCCAATAGTAGTGTAGTTGTATATGGCTTGCAAAGACCTTTCCAACGATATGTTATAAGCCCAATTCCGATGAATATTGAGGAAGTTATGGCCAATTTACTAAACTGGGCCCGGTTTGAGCTTTATGTATGGCCCAATGATCTAGGGGAGGGCCTAATGTGATTTATCATTCCTAATGCAATTAGGAATGGTTTTAGTCTTCTAGATTCTTCTAGAAGGTTCTTTTCATTCCTAATTCAATTAGCATTGATAAATTGACTTTTGTTGACTTTTCAGAGTTTTAATCAAAATCAAATAGCATTTTCGAAGAAATTATATGATTTTATCCTTCAGTACGGTAAACTTATTGGATTTTCGAAAACGCGTTAAAATCAGGCTTGGCGCCCAACCCCAGGCCTTGGCGCTTGAAACCAGGCCTGGCGCTAGTGCTGGTGCCTGGCGCCAGCTCTGTTTTTGAGCGTCAGACTCTGTTTTGTTTAATTTATCTTTTTGGCTGATTTTCTCTATAAATATCGTATTAAAAACTCCGTTTTCATTCACCAATTGATTTCATTCATCACCTATTCTCCTCATTCACAAGTTTTCATCTACAATCATTAATTCTTTAGCATTCTCTTAATCATTCAATTCTTTCTTCAAACTTTGCTTTTTCATACAAAATTCCGCATTCACAAGATCTAGAAACACCTAGCCATATTCGAAGTTGCCTTCGCCCTAGACGTGAAAGGTTTAATTTCTGAGGGTTTGGTCTCAAATCTCTCTTTCAATTATTTAATTTGATTGTTTATTTATTATTTTCCTTGAAGTTACTAACGTGTGTATTTTGTTATTAGAAAGAGGTACGAAGCATCAAAGTAAGTACTTTAATGATTTATTGATTTATTGATGTAGAAATCATGTTTATATTGTTATTAAGATATTCCTAGTATCATGTCTAGGGTAATTTTAATATCAAATATGATTGTTGCGATGCTTCCTATGTTCTTCCTAATATTTATTCATGTTAGTATCATGTTAGGGTTAAAGATTTGATTTTTATTGCTTAGTGACATGCTAGGGTTTTTATTAATCTTGTTAGTATCATTCCTAGGATCTTGCTATTTTTATTATGCTTTAATATTAACATGAACATGATTATGATTATAATTGTTATAATTCATGATGATTATTATTCATTATTTATCATGATATTGATTATTTATTATGTTGCTTGATGCTATTTATTATTTATTGCTTGATCACCTTTATTGCATGTTTAAAGGGAATTGGTACTTGTAATCACGCTTAATAAGATATTTAATAATCTTGTTTAGGGTTAATTTGATTATAATTCAAGTGATCGCCAATAATAGATTTATTTGTGCATTAAATTCAACCAACATAGATAAACAGGTTTAGGGTTAATCCTATTGATTGCATGTTAATTAAAAAGCGCACATGAATACGATCAGAATAAAGTAGAGGCCTATTATTAGGGCAGGTTCAATCTCTTTTAGGTTGGATTTGTACCTTCATCCCCGAACCCTTATTTGGTTCTAGACCTTATGGAGTTGACGATCTCTTGGATCGTTAAGGGGTGTAACCTTCACCTCGTGAATGGTTTACAAGTTCCTAAAAAACTTGTTGGCGACTCTTTTGCTTTATCTTCTTCCCTTTTGGACGCCACCGTACTTTAGTGTATGATCACAGTGGGGTTCAAGCTAGTGGGATTTTAAAGGCTTGAAATTATTCCCTACACTGGGCAAAGTTGAATTGCCTCCTAAGAGGGATATTTATACCCCTTCTCTATCACCCCTTTTACCCTAAACTTTCCTCCTTTAGTTTTTTCCTAATCCCTTCCCTACTAAAACTTGTTAAAAATCATAACTTCTTAAAATAAAACCCCAAATTCTATTAAATAATTAATTAAACAAACTTTCCTTTAGTTAAATATTCCCAACTTACATGGGATAAATAATTAAAACATCATAATTAAAATGCTAAAATTATTTAAATACCCTTATAAAATATATATTTAAAATAAAATACGTATAAAAATACGGGGTATTACAATGTGTAAGGAAAACTAATATTGCCTCAACATCAAAGGAACCCAAGAATTCCGGAGTTCCTGATGCTAACACTTAAGTTTTCTTGCAGGTTCTAGTGAGGGGGAACAACCTATGGTACCTCGACAGTGGTTATTCAAAGTATATAATTGAAGACAAATCAAAGTTCCTTTCACTAGACACCTACCCAGGAGGAACAATGACTTTCGGAGATAATAAGAAAGGAGAAATTATTGCTAAAGGAAAAATTGGAAAGTCATCTTCCCATGCAATAGAGAATGTGTTCCTTGTCGAGGGCTTGATGCATAATCTGTTAAGCATATCACAATTTTGTGATAAAGGTAATTCGGTAAGCTTTAATTCTGATGAATGCCATATCATCAATAACAAGTCAGGAAAGGTTATTCTACGAGGAAAGAGAAGAGGAAATACCCATGTGGTAGACCTTGACTCAATCCCAAAGAGTAACCTTACATGCTTCAGTGTTATTGAAGATGACTCTCTACTTTGGCACAAAAGATTTAGTCATGCTAGCTATTCCTTAATTGATAAACTCGGGTCAAAGGACTTGGTAGTTGGATTACCCGCTGTCAAGTTCCTAAATGATAAAATCTGTGATGCCTGTGTAAAAGGAAAGCATGTCCGAAATTCCTTCAGAGTTAAGAAGACGGTGAGCACTACAAATCCATTAGAATTGATTCATATGGATTTGTGTGGTCCCATGAGAGTTCAAAGTAGGAGTGGCAAGAAATATGTGTTGGTTATTGTAGATGATTACTCTATATATACTTGGGTAATATTTCTACCTAGTAAAGATGAAACCTTTGATGAACTTGTATCTTTTGCCAAACATGTGCAGAAAACAAGTGAATTCTCCATAATCCACCTAAGATCTGACCATGGTACAGAATTCGAAAATTCAAAGTTTGATGAGTTTTGCAGGGAACAGGGTATAAATCACAATTTCTTTGCTCCTAGAACTCCCCAACAGAATGGAGTAGTTGAAAGGAAAAATCGAACTCTGGAAGACATGGCAAGAACAATGTTAACTGCAAGCTCAGTACAAAGGAACTTATGGGCTGAGGCAGTTAATACTGCATGCTACATAATCAATAGGGTAACTATAAGAGCAATCTCCAACAAGACTCCCTACGAGCTATTTAAAGGGAGGAAACCTAATATCTCTCATCTCAGATCCTTTGGTTGTAAGTGTTTTGTGCATAATAATTGTAAGAGGAACCTAGGAAAATTTGATGAGAGAAGTGAAGAGGTTGTATTTATTGGTTACACCTCTAATAGTAAAGCTTATAGAGTTTATAATAAGAACTCATTATGTGTTGAAGAAAGCATTCATATTATTTTTGATGAATCTAACCTGTTTATGAATGCTCAGGAACAAGAAGAAAATGATTTTGAAATTGGATTAGTAAGAAACAAGACTGAAGATGAAGAAGAAATCAATCAAAATCAAACCAAAGAAGAGCCAGAAGTAGCAGATGATCCTCATCAAGAAAATGGAGAAGCTTCTCAATGAGGAAACTCTAGAAGAGCAAGTAAATGAAGAACAGGTCAATGAGGATAAGGTTAATGAATCTGATAGTGAAAGAACTGAGAAAGAAACTCCTCAAATTGGAGTTCCAGCAAGGAAATTTCATCCTAAACCTTTCAAATATCAAGGATCCCATCCCACTGATCTTATAATCAGTGACATTGGTAGAGAAACTCAAACCAGATCTCAGATGAGGAACTTCTGTGCATTCAATTCGTTTTTATCCATTCCGGAACCTTGAAATCATCAGGAAGCTTTGGAAGATGTTGACTGGATTGTAGCCATGCAAAAGGAACTAAACGAGTTTGAAAGAAACAAAGTCTGGCATCTTGAAGCAAAGCCCAAAGACAAAAAGATTATTGGACTAAAATGGGTCTTCAGGAACAAGCTAGATGAATATGGTACAATAGTAAGGAACAAAGCTCGTTTGGTCGTGAAAGGATACAATCAGCAGAAAGGTATTGATTTCGAAGAAACCTTTGCTCCTGTAGCTAGGCTAGAAGCTATTCAAATACTCATTGCTTTTGCCTCTTTTATGGGTTTCAAACTTTACCAAATGGATGTGAAATGTGCTTTTCTGAATGGTTATTTAATGGAAAATGTGTTTGTAGAACAACCTCTAGGTTTCGAAAATCCAAAATTTCCTAATCATGTCTTCAAGCTTGATAAGACCCTCTATGGTCTAAAGCAAGCACCAAGAGCCTGGTATGAAAGGCTCTCCAAGTTCCTTTTGCAAAATGATTTTAAAAGAGGAAAAGTAGACAGAACTTTGTTCTTAAAATCACAAGGAACTGATCTTTTAGTTGTACAGATTTATGTTGATGATATTATCTTTGGTGAAACTAACGATGTTTTGTACAAGTACTTCGCTGATCTCATGAGTGGTGAGTTTGAAATGAGCATGATGGGAGAATTTAACTTCTTCCTTGGACTTCAATTCAAGCAAACAGAGAAAGGAATTTCAATTCACCAACAAAATTATATCAAGGAACTTTTGAAAAAAAGTACAATCTTGATCAAGCAAAGACAAGTCACACACCCATGGGAACAGGCACAAGAATAGATGATGATCCAACAGGAATCAGTGTGGATCAAAAGATGTACAGAGGTATGATAGGTTCCTTATTGTATTTAACTGCTAGTAGACCTGACATTGCTTTCAGTGTTGGATTATGTTCCAGGTTTCAATCAAATCCTAAGGAATCTCACTTAACTACTGTAAAGAGAATACTCAGATACTTGAAGGGAACTGATGAGCTATGCATCTTTTATCCTAGAAGTGATTCTTTTGAACTAAATTTTTTTTGCAGATGCAGATTATGCAGGAGATTTAGTCAATCGGAAAAGTACATCAGGTATGGTCCAGTTCCTTGGACCATGCTTAGTCTCTTGGGGTTCTAAGAAATAGAATACAGTAGCTTTATCCACAACTGAAGCATAATATGTTGTTGCAGCTGCTTGTTGTTCTCAAGTATTATGGATAGAACAACAACTCAGAGACTTTGGTATGAAATTCGATTGCATTCCTATTTTCTGTTATAACACAAGTGCTATATGTATCTCTAAAGATCCAGTGTATCACTCTCGTTTTAAGCATATTTATATTAGACATCACTTTCTAAAGGATAATACTGAGAAAGACTTAATTAAATTAGAATTTTGTGAAACAACTAATCAAATTGCTGACATTTTAACTAAGCCTTTAAACAGAGAAAGACATGAGATGATGAGGATGGAGCTTGGAATGATTAATTTGTGTTAAGGAAAATCCTTGATGTTCCCTCAGGTAAAGTCTCTAAACTAATGTACATTTTATCTCACACAAATATGATATGTTTAGTTACATAGATTTGGCAAGAGCTTTAAACATATATGTCCATTGTGGTGCATAAGAGAAATGATAATTCTTGAATTCCTTGACTGATGGCATGAACTATGTTGACTTGTTCCGTGTACCAATTTGCATTCACAAGTTTATCTTTTCAACAAATATAATCGTTTTTTATTTAATTTTATCTCATTTATATTTATCTCATCAAACACGGTTTATCCGATGAATACATTTAATATTCGTCTAATTTTGTTGAAGTGATCCCTTCACATGCAAAATACAATTCACATTCTAGAATTGTCTTTTTAGTTTCCCAAAGCTATAAATGCAAAGTTCAAATCATCATAATTCACCTCACCTAATCTCTGCCCTGAAGCGACACATCTCATTTACTCCATTATAAAAGGTGATGGGAAATTCCAGCATAATTACACATCTCATTAATCATACCCCTCCTTTACAAAGAACCTCACTCATACTCTCCCATGGATATCTCACCAAAAGACCAAACCCTAACACTACTACAAAGTTGGCCTAATGTAACACCTTGTGGTAACACTTTATAAGTCAAGATATAAAAAGATATATAAGTAACACTTTGGTAACACTTAGATAATCGGTAGCACTTGTATGTAACACATATGTAATTTGTAACACTTCAAAGTATCACTTTACATAGAGTAACACATTTATGTAACACTTTGATTATGGGTAGCAGTTATATACCTCAAAAAATAAGACCCTAATTGTTTAACTCTCCTTTCACTTTTTCTATTAGCTCTTTCTCTCTCATCTCTTTCACATTTCCCTCTTTTCCCCATCCATCTTTGCGATTCACACTTACCATTTTCTTCATCAATGGAGATTGGAGAAGCTCAAAATCTCTCTGAAATTTTACCCCAATCTTAACCTCCTCACCAAACTCTAGCTTCTTAACAAGAACTTAACGAAAAAACTGTAACCCTAGGTCCGACTCAATTTAACCATCAAACCACGAGAAGATGACCGCTACGGTTGAAGGAGATCAATTCAGCGGCAAAGAAGAGATGACGAGTCGCAGAAAACGTCGTCTTCAGTCAATAGAGCTGCTGCTGCCAGAAATCCCTCATCTCTACTCATTTTTCGCTTAATTGATCCTAATTTTCATTCTCACTCTTCAATTTCCACAATTAGTAGCAAAATTATTGTCTGAACAACATTATTTCTTCTAGTAAGCTCAAATCCGTCGAATTTTATCGGTTAGATGTCTTCTCTTGCTCTAATTGTGTTTGGAATTTGATAATTTTTGACGTTTTTGATTAATTGTTCTGCGATTCGCATTTTTGAAATAAACTAATTTGTAATGTGTTTGATTGTAATTTCTCAGCATTCAATGTTGTTCTTTGTGCTCTGTATTGCGACATTTCCTAGCTCAATCGAGCTTGAATTTTTTATTTTATTTTATTTTTGTTTTTATTTTGTAGCATTATGAGTATTGTAGAGGAAATTGTTTAAGAATGTTTAATATTTGAGCATTTGAGTGGATGTATTCTTGATTTCATCATAATACAACTACTAAATGATATGATGAGGCTGTGAAATTTTGTTTGAATTTGGTTTGTGAAATAAAAGGCAGATTACTTTTTATATGTTTATTGTTGTTGTTAATTGGATATTTTTGTTTGTGTAGTTGAATTGAAAATTACTATATGACTACTACTATGGGATTTGGGGAAAGATGACTAGATAAGAACAAAAAGAAGCTAAGCTATTTAGTACGAAGTATTGTTTGCTTGTTTTTTGAGAGTATCCGAAGCAGCTTGTTGCTCTTCGTGTCCGTTAGTTTAATGGACAATTATCCTTCTAGCGAAGAACTGATCATCAAGGTGCTTTTGTTTTGCCCCTCTTATTTTTAAATTTGCTTATTTTTATTTATTTTCTTAGTTCAAGTCTTTTTACATTTATTTAAGAGCTCAATTTTTGTTCAGATTGCGTTGGAGTAGTGATTATATTGATATTATAGTATGACTTTTAACGCTACAATCAATAGTCATGATGTATCTTTGCCAAATATCTTATGTTAAGTGCTATTTTTCTAATTTATGCATTATGTATTATGGAGAACTTATGTATTTCTTTTGAGTGTGTACTGTATTGGTCATGAAACTTGCATGCTCGGGCATAAATGTTCTTAGAAGCACTAGTCACATATTTATTTTAGTTTAAAATGTTTTGTGTTGCTGTTGAACTTAACAATTTTCTTTGCCAATAGATCAAATCTATTAAACCAAAATCTACTGAAGCACTTTTTGCTAGAAGATAGCAGTGAACCACCCTCTTGTTGAGAATAGTGAGGCTCCAGCTTATGAAAGCTCCGAAAATCCGACGATTTAGCAAGGTTGACGATTATTGAAGGTACATGACTCTCCACCAAAATCAATTATTATACTTCAGATTTTGTAGAATTAATAAAAAAAATTTAGAGTTGATGATTTATGTAATTTAATTGATGCATGTGTAAGCTTGTACTGATTTAATTCAGAACCTTAATTAGGATAAATAGTTGTTGAATTTTGGCTGTAGGTTGTATGTTGGTTGCCGGTTCGATGTCGAGTTTGACTGGGCTTGGTTTTGGATAAATGTTTATTGAATGAGTTTGGCTCTGTTTTTTGGGGGGGGGGGATACAAAATAATATCAGCTAGAATCAGTTAAACTTTGTAAAATGCGGTTATCAGCAAATAAAAAAAATCAAATTTTAGTGTGTGAAATTTGTTTTAATCTATAAAATTATAATATAGAAGAACAAGGCCATAATGCCACATGCCATGATGATGACCTTTAACTATGAATGAATCGAATTAAATATTTTGCTCTTGTACTCTACAGGATCAGGAAAAAATCAGGAGGAAGAAAGTTGTAGCTGCAAATACAGAAGATATTGTTCGTGTTCAATCCTGGTTTGTGGACATGAAAATGGTCTTAAAACACCGAAAACAACACTTAAATCAAGGATTGCAAGGGAGAGAATCAACAAAAAGAAAATTCCAATTGGGAATGGATTTGGATATGATGCTGACGACACAACAATAGATTGGAACACGTGTCGACCAACATCAAGTTAAAGTAGGACAACAATCTAAGAGGAAGTTAGTCTCTTCTATATCTAAAAAATCCCAAGTGAGATTAGGCAAGTCTACTGCACAGAAAAAATATCAATCCAGTCTGCAAGAGATTGGGAATGGTGTCCAAACTAAGAGAGGGTAGAGTAAGGCAATGGTGTTTTGCTGTTGTTACTGCTTTTTTTTTTTGCTTATTCTGCTGTTTCTGCTGCTGCTATTTGCTGGTGCTACTACTGTATGCTGCTGATCCTCTGTCTTTTTCTATTGCTGTAATCTGGTATTAATGTCTGCTTTTATCGGTAGCCGCTGTGTTCGCTAGCTATGCTGCTATTATAACTGTTGTTTCCTACAACCGCGCTGACTTTTATAGAAATTGGAGGTCTAGAAGAGACCGAAGTTCACTTTCTTTTTATTTTGATTATTAGACTGTTTAGCCAATCAAAAAAATTGGTGTTTATGGATATTTTTTGTAAGAACTATGAAATTAATTATTGTACTTATATATATATATGTTAATTTCTTATAGTTGTTGTTGTACTTATATATATATATATATATATATATTAAAAAATATCAAAATAATAATAATAATAAATGTTACTTATTAATTAATAAGGTGTTACAATAGTTTGCAAAAGGTGATACATATGTCAAATAAAATGCTACTAAATGTCAAATGATAATTGAAAAAATATTACATAATAATCAACAAAGTGTTATATTAGTTCTAAAAAGTGATACATAATGTCGAATAAAGTGATACCATATGATTAAAAAATGTTACTTAAGACAAGTAAGTGATACATAAGGTTTAAAAAGTAACACTTTAAAAATGATACTAATAATATTAAAAGTGTTACATAAGAGGGTTTATAGTAACACTTTCAAAAGTGTTACCATACATTACCTAAAGTGTTACATAAGACCTTAGGTAGCATGGGCGGAAGTATCACCCAGTAAAGTGTTACCTATTGTCTATAATAACACTTTTACCATTTTATGTAACATTTTTTGGGTGTTACTTGAGGTTAGTTTTGTACTAGTGTAACCAAAGACCAAACCCCTGCTGTAAAAATCCAAGAGATTTCTACAGACGAAACCACAAATACTCTCAAACAACTCCTTGAATATCCTCTATCACCAAAATCAAATAAAATGGAAGAGGAACCTGAACTGCCCAAAGAAGAAGTAATTGAAGAATTGGGGGTTTCGTATAAGAGCAAGACTCCAGCGATGAAGCGCCTTGAGGATAATGCAAAGCACTTTGTCTCGGGTTTGAGTATCAATCTTCCATGGTGTAAGTCCTGTAAGTTTGATGAATTTCTTGAGCTTGTTGAATTTCAAAATTGGACTACTTGTTGATTGAATGTTTTAATAAGCCTTTATATGGTGATGCTTTGAAAGAATTTCATGCTACTTTCAAATGTGAGAAAGGAAAAATTACATGCATAATTCAGGAGAAAACAATTGAATTTGATGCTGAGTATTTGGGTGAATTGTTTGATGTTCCTAATGCTGGTTACGAGTTGTATTTTAAAGGATCTATGCAGAAACCCCTTCCTAATACCCCAATTGATACAGTTGTTGAACACTTCCAAGGAAACCCTAAAATCACATATGTCAATCACAACAAATTCACCCCTCTCCAAATACTGCTCTTTGAAATAGTTCACAATGACATCGTACCCAGAACTCATAAAAGAGATTCAGTCAACAAGCTTGATTGTATCTTCATGTACTCTCTTGAACATAAAATTCCAATCAACTTTCCCTCCATAATGATTCAACACCTTGACCATTGTGTACCCCGCAACTGGAAAATTGGCTATGGAAATCTTTTAACCACCATCTTTGAAAGCTTTGACATTGATCTCTCTTCTTATGAACCCCTGCCTCTGAAAAACAATGAGTTTATTCAGAAAACCTTTCTTGAAAATCGAGGTCTGCACATATTTAATGGTTGTTTAGAGGAGATGCCTATAGTTTTTGAGGAAGAAGATGAGCCTAAAGCTGAGGGGGAAGCAGTGGAAAACAAGAATGCTGAAGGAGGAAAGATTGAGGAAGAAGATAAGAAAGAGAAAACACGATAGAGGGAGAAGGTTGGAGAACATGAGGAAGCAGGAGTCATGGAAACGGGGGGAAGAAAGAGAAAGAGCTTGAGATTGTCTAAGAAAAATGCTCCAAAAGAAGTGACCCCTGTTCCTATTGACATGGAGGAACAGGACATGAAGGATTCTACAGTTCCTATCCCTCCTGAGTCCCCTCCTAAGTCTGCTTCTAAGGATGCAGGGTTTGCAGAAATCAGTTCACCAGCCATGCTTAATGAAGCAGTTTCCATAGAGTTACAGGAGTTAAAGAAAATGCTCAAGGAGATCACATCCACCCTCAAGACAAATACTAACAGGATAGATGCTCTTGAAAAAGTTGTGTCAAGCTGTGCAGGTGATGCAAAGTCTTTGCTTCTCCAGGTGGCTCAAGCAAGAAATGAAGCCATCAAGCAGGTGGTGGAGAAGATTGCAGCAAAGCTTGATGATCTCACTGCAGAGGAAGTTTGAATCTGTTTCCTGTCCCTCCAGTTTATGTTGATGATTTTCTTTGTTTTAATGAACAATTTACTTTTTATTTTGGGTTTATAACTAAATCAGGGATTACTTGCTGTTTTTTGTTGAACTTGTGGATTTGGTGCACTTTTGGCCGATGTTTAACATTGGTTTTGGATGGATGCTTTATTATTATCTTGTGCATATTTTCTGCTTGGATTGTTTTTATGCTCTCTGCCTTATCATTGAACCATGTTATGGTGCTGTGCTTGAGATATTTTGCTATATACATTGTGTTTTTGATAATGCCAAAAGGGAGAAAGTATACAGGCAAACTAGTTACACACTTATCATCCATCTCTACTTCAAAGTTGAGTGTCTCTCTGATTCTCATTTAGGTATAAAACTTGTTCTAAAATTCCTTTTCATCTTTTGTGTTTTTTTACAGTAGTTTACTAATCTCTTAATCTATTTTTTGCTCTAACATGTTTGCCTTGTTTGTCATCATCAAAAAGGGGGAATATTGTTGCCCTTGATGTTTTGATGATAACACAAGTCAAATAAATGGACTAATGCCTTGATGAGTTTTGTAGTTTATTTTTTACAAGTTGTAGGGATAAATTGAGGCAAGGGAACTAGAGCTAAAAGAATAAAGAGATTAGCAGCAGTGTTCCTATAAAGGAACTTAAGCTTCGGAGCTGAGGCTGAGGAAAAAAGACTCGGAGAAGAGAATTCTTAGAGAAAATAAAGTCTGGAATATTTTATATATTTTAGGTTTTATGTAAATGAGTTTAATTAGGAAGTGATGCTTAGTGGAATGCGTTTTGAATTTGTCAAAAAAGATAGAATTTGCTAGACTGCTAGAAAATAGGGAAAACGGTTTTAGAAAATATCTTTTTTGTTTTATTCTTTAGATAATATATTTTGATTTCGGAAAAATATCTTTGAAAAACTAACTCCCTAAACTTCTGCAACTAATTGTTGAATCAGTCTTCACCACTTGCGTACATGCTGCTTATAAGAGGATCAACATGTCCTGGTTTTTAGACATGATTGAAAAACTGGAAGTGGTGCAAAGTAGTGGCGTTGATATGCAGCAGTGGTGGCCCAAGTGGTAGGAGTGGTGGTTTTTTTCCCAAGCAATGTTTTCCTATAAATACTGAAGTTATTCTTGGGATAACTTCACCTTGCTCAATGATATTTATCTATCTTTCTTGTTTTCAAAAGAGTCAAGTGTCGCATTCCAGTTAAGTGTTTTTCTTAATTACTTTCACTAGAGTT
Organism: Chenopodium album; assembly: GCF_948465745.1. Classification (NCBI taxonomy): domain Eukaryota; kingdom Viridiplantae; phylum Streptophyta; class Magnoliopsida; order Caryophyllales; family Amaranthaceae; genus Chenopodium; species Chenopodium album. Next base: position 14,643,758 of record NC_137835.1, on the reverse strand, counting down.
TTATATACTTGAGTTGTAATTTGGTAATTGGGAGTTTGAGTGAACTCTAATAGTAATTAGTTGAGAAAGAGAGAGAAGAGAAGAGTGGCAAGTAGAGGGACTTGCTTCTGGGAACTTCAAGTTCATAGAGGAACTTGAAGATTGATTCTTTAGTTTGTAATAGGTTGTTTGCCCTGTTATAGTGAAGAATCTTTCCTAAAATCCCAAGTGGTCGTGGTTTTTCCTCTTGTTAGGGCCAAGAGGTTTTCCACGTAAAATCTCTTTGTGTTAACTTAAAGTTCCTTTAGCTTTATTTTATCAATTCCAAAAAAATTTAGCTAAATTCCTCCAAACTACAATTCACCCCCCCCCCCTCTTGTAGTATTCTTATAAAGCAACACTTAATAAATGAATATTCCTTTGCTTAAAATGCATTGAGGAAATATCCTCAACTTTTAGAAAAATACTTATACTAGCCAACTAATAGACCCTGCTCAACAAGAAAACTTTTTATTCTGTTGTCTGAATTAGATAGTGTCCTGAGTAACAGCCCTGTTCTTGAAATTTAGGACATGACTCTTCTATGAAAAAGAATTCTCCAATCTGAACAACTATTCATACACTTTCAAGAACCCAACAATAGTTAGCTTTTTCTGCCTCCAAGACCACTTGTACTACCTCAATAATCTATATAATTAACAACCCCTCAAAATAAATCTCTAAATTTATTTATATTATTTCATTATTAGAAAATTTGAAAAATACCACTATCTATTGTTCACATTTAGTGCAATACCACCTCAAGAATCCAGCATCAGAAGATCTTTATCGGCCAATAGGGTAGGTTATTATATTGTATATTACCACCTAGTTTTCTCAAAAGCCAAAAAAATCTCCCATCACTTTTGCCTAACTCTCCTATATGACGTCACGGTGGGTCCCACTACTAATTGTACCTCTATTTTCACTCAGTTCACACCTCTATTCTTCTTTCTTCTTCCTCTTTGTCTAATTTTAAAATCAATATAGTACTCCATAATATATAAGTATCATCTTATGAAGGAATAGGTTCGAGAAAATAGATTTGCAAAAAATTTCAAATGGAGTTGCATTTGACAAGGTTTGCAAACACAGTATAAGTATGTTAAGTTTGATAATTATTTGTAACACTAAAATTAGAAATTATAAGAGCATTTTAAATCTATATCTTGTTTATGGCTCATTGTTAGAGTCATCCCCATTGCCTGGTGGTGGTGTCTGATAATTAATCTTCATGTATGTGCTTATCAGTATGCTTTTTTCCATCAGCAAGCTTTCATATTCAGCTGTGTTAGTTGAGACAAACACTACAAGAGGGGTACTGAATTGTATGTGAGTTCCTACTACTACTTTTTACGGAAAATAAATAATCTTTAAAGGACTTTATAAATGCACACAGATTTTACGAGGAAACCTTCCAAGGCCCAACTGGAAGTAAAACCTCGACCCTTCCTAAGAGATTTCCAAAACCAAGTTACTCCACTATAATAGGGTAATACCGAATTACAACCTATTATGCACGGACCATTACTCACAAGTTTCACACTGAACTTGCTACACAGTAGGACCCTATCCTACCCAATCTAAGTCTCAAACTCAGATTCACTCGTAGTCCCAAAGTACACTCTCAGCCTCACACTAGAAGCTTACACACTGCATGCAAAATATAAATTACACACTCACCTAAGAACTCAACCAGTACAAAATATATGACCTGGAATATGCTAGGCAAGTTATGCACAATACCCGAAACTAATATGACAAAATGATAAGTTTGGCAAACTTACACAATTAAGCACGAATGATTTCTTCAAGCATAAATTCATAAAAACTATGGAATGAGATCTCTACTATTTGTACAAGATTAACTCGTATAGCTAGGAGGGTTTTCAAAAAGATAATTATGTTAATGCCAACCCAAATCTCAAAAACACGGTTTTAAGTAAATTTAATTTAAAGAAAATCTTTTCGGAAAAATAAGATAAAGAAAGATTATTAAAAAGAATAATATATTTTTAAAATTCTGATTTTAAGAAATATCTTTTTAGAAAATCTTTTCCTAAAATTTATCTTTGTATATTTTCCCTTTTTATTAGATTTGTCAAGCTCTTTGTCACGCTTCTAATAAGTTTTGTGCAAACCCTATTTAACATATTTAACAACAAATATAGAAGATAAAATCTTAACTAAAATAAGTTGATGCACCGTTTTATTGTGCACTCGAAGATTGCTTGGGGTTCACGCACACCAGGACCAAGTTCTTGATGTCTTCATGTTCCTGTTAGGGAACTTAAATAGTTCTTGTTAGAGAACTAAGTTTTTGTTAGGGAACTCTTCTTCTTCTTGTTTAACCTTCTTAAAGTATTCCCTTCATGTTCTTCTTAGTCAAGGTTACTCTTCCACCACCAAGGTCCACTTCACTATTCTTAGTTAAACACTTAAGGAAATCTTTACTTAAGTTTGCTTGAGTTTTAGTCTATCATCATCAAAACCTTTAAGCTTCAATAAGCTGTTTCAAAGACATTTATTAATAAATTAGTCCTTTATTATATTATTTTTAAGCAAAAATTCTTTTTTGGGGAAAAAAAAAGAGAAATCATAATATTCATAACATTAAATAATGGAAATTAAAGTATTAAAACATCTTCTTATTTTAGATATTTACTTTATTTTCTATGCGATCCTCTTAATCAAAATAGAAAGAACAAAAAGGATCATAAGGTCTTGTAAAAAAACAAAAACAGATAAGGAGTAGTTGTTATACGCGATTTTTGTTGCAATCTCAACTCATTATAAATTTATAATGTTATCGAATTGATCACAAACTATATATGTAACTATAGATTATTTCTATGATACTTATTACTTACCATTAGCAACAAAGGCTTGATAGTCAAGGACTACTATCTTGCTCCTCAATTTAGCATTCTCGTCAGTCGTCAATTAATGCTGCATTTTGTGCTTGGTGTGATGCTGCTGCTGCTTGGGAAGACAAAAGTGCTATATTCTCCTTTATTTGAATAAAAATTAAAATGATTAGACAAATTAGAGGATAAATTGAATTAAAAACCTCAATATAAAAAGGATAAGAAACTTGTGGTGAACCCTAAACTTACTACCATTACGACATAATTTTTTTTACAATATTCCATTTGAAAGTATATACAATTATTCATCAATTAATACGAGAAGAAGTACAATTTTTTGTTTTTTTTATTTTTTTATTTTTTTTGACAAAAGAACTTACAAAAAACAACCAACTAACAAACTAAAAACAAAAACAAAGTAAATCACGCCGACGCGCCATCCCTGCCAAACAATGAGCTTGATTAAGCGTAGATCTGGGAACCTTCTGAACATGACACACAACCAAAGCCCTAATAATTTCTAAAAGCTCCTGCTGAATCCAATAGACAGAAATATCCTTGGGACCCGGAGACCAAAGCGAATCCACCACCAAAGAACAATCAGTAAGAATCTGTAAAGAGGAATACCCACGTTGCCTGGCATGGCATAAAGCAAACAGACAAACAATCATTTCAGACTGGAACGCAGAATTAGAGCTACAAGCCTGCGCCCCACCCCCGAGTTAGCATTAGAAGCTACATCCTAGAATACCCATCCAGTCCCCGCATTATGACTGTCAGATTTCCAGGCCCCATCAAAAGTAAGACTGACAGTACAAACATCTGAAGCATTCCCTCTAAGAACTGCAGAAGACATAGTACAAGAAAACCCTGGAGGAAACGTAGGCATAATATCATATCTGAACGACCTAGCCTCGGAACACCTATCAACCCAACTAGAAGCTAAATCCATAATAGAATCAGGAGAATAGACCGTAGAATGAAACCTCATAGAGTTCCGAGTAAGCCAGAGGGCCCATAATAGACTTTAAAATCGATCTAGCATTAGCTAATCCTTATCATGAAGAAACTTAAAAAGAACCTCAGGAAACCACTTCTCAAAAGGCTGATCCTGGGACATGTTCAAGGCTGATCCACAAGGACGATCCTCCCATAATGCACATCTAAAAATGTCTCCCCAAAACCAAACCCGATGATGAACAACCTTTCACCGCCATTATTGGTCGGGTTGAGTATTTTATCTTCGAGTGCTTAAATCCATATTTCCATTTCATAAACCAACCCAATTACTAGCCCATTTCCACAAACCATAACTTATTTTCCTCTTTTCGTGCCTTTAAACCCAAAATAATTCATTTCGTGTCTTTTAAAATAATTCATTTCGTGTCCTTTTATAAAAATGTTTAATCCAATTTATTTTGGTCCATAATTTGGGTCCAATGATTTAATAATTGTATGGGGCTTTAGCTTTCCAATGATATATTATAAGCCCAAATCCGAGTTACAACGAATAAGTTATGGCCAAAATATTAAACTGAGCCCAAATCGAACCTAAGCCCACCTTACCTACGACCCAATGATCATGTGGAGGGTCCAAATTATTTAATCACATTCATAAACAAATTAGGATTAATTGGAAGCTTCTATAAGTTTCTAAAATATTCTTAATTATCCGTTTTGAAAAGATAAGATTAAAGAGTTTGAAATTGAATAAAACTCCTTTTTTTGAAAGTCCTAATTTTATTCGAATTGAAAGACGTTTAAAGATAGACAGATAATATTTTCGTGCCTCATATTTTTTATCCAAATTTAATATGGTTGGATAGCCCTTGAAATTATCTTTCCAATGATATATTATAATATCAATTCCGAGTTATAACGGAAAAGATATGAATAAAATGTCAAACTCTATCCAAAACTGACACCGTCTCACTATTTCGGCCATATCTTTTATTCTAAAAAATATTTTGATCTGATTCTAATTGGGTTAGAAATTAGACTTCAATAGCTTTCCAACTATTTCTTATTCATCTTATTCCAATTTTTGGATCAAAAGATATGATAAAAACAAAAACTGCAAAAACTGTTGTCTATCGAGTTTTATTCCGATTTAATTCGGATCTTATCTTGTTTTTTCAACCCTTCTTTTTTCTCTATAAAAAGAGGTCATATCACCCCTTTTTCAATCATCAACAAGCTTGATCATTAAATCCTTCTCTCTTTCTCTCTTTGACACCAAAAATCATTCTCTTCTCTCTCTCCCATATTCTAAGCCTTAAACCTATATTCCTAATTACACCATACTTCCCCTAAGTACTCCAAGGAGTTCATACAATACCAAAAGTTCTATACTTAAACCAAGGTTTGAAAGGTATAATTGACTGAGGATTTGGACCAAATCAAATCTACAATTATTTAATTTAATTTTCATTTGATTTATATTTTTATTGAAGTTACTAACAGTTTATTCATGATGTAGCAATTCAAGAAAACGCGGAAAGTGAGTAATTAATCACTTAATTACTCTTATTTTTATTCTTGTTGCTAGTATCATGATTAGGGTTATTATTATTATTTGATTTGACTAACGTTATTATTGTTAAATTGTTTCCAATAATAATGTTTATTCTATTATTTTTATTAATCACTATTTTGCATGTTTAAAGGGAATATGTAATTGAAAATCACGCCTAATAAGATAATTTGGACAACCGGTTTAAGATCATTTTTAATCTTGTTATTTAATCAAGTGATCACAAATATTTTAGAATTATATGTTGCAATAATATTTAACCAATTTAGCTTTATAATAGTTTGGAGCAAATTGAATTTTTGTTTGTATGCCTTTGAGATCGCAGGAATCACTTTTCACTATAAGAATCGAGTAGAGGCCAATACGGGCGAATGTGACTCCATGACTCACTTCGTACCATCATCCCCGATCCTCCTTTTGTGGTTCCGAACCATATGGAGTTAGTAATCTAATGGATTATGAATGGGGTGTAACCTTCACGGGTCAATCGTTGTTGCCTATCGTTGTCCCTTTATCGTGGTTGCCTTTTATGATCCGTGAACGGTTTACAAGTTCCTTAAAAACTTGTTGGTGGTTCCCTACTTTCCTTGTCCCTAATCGTATTATGTTAATTCCCACATCCTATGAGTTCCAAGCATATTCACAACACGCTTTTACGTAGGCGCACTTCAAACGACGCCTACACATAAACTCCAAGTAAATGGACAATCTCGAAAAAGGTGAGAAAGAGTCTCCACATCCTCATGACAGAACCCACATCTAGAATCCACAGGCAAACCCTTTTGAGCAAGCAACGAAGCAGAAGGCAACGCATTATGAATAATCTTCCAAGCAAATATTTTCCACTTCGGAAGTAAAGGCGAAGCCCAAAAATGCCTCCACCAACTTGAGTCAAGAACCAAAGGTGACTGCTGGTCACCATTCTCATAACACAATGAGCACACATACTCAGTCTTCGTGGAGAACCTCCCATCCCTAGTAAATTTCCAGTAAACAAAATCATTGATTCTTTCCTTGGGTCGTTCAAGGCCCAAAATAAGGCCAGCCGTACAAGTAGGAAATAACCGATGAATCATACCCGTATTCCATGCGTTCGAACAAACAATAATTAGATCAGAAAAAAAGGATGGGGCACCCATCCTGCTCATAGAATCCTTCAACTGAACCTGAACCTCAGGCACCTAGCTGTCATCAAGAATCCGAATGTTGGACCCAGACCCCACCTTCTACACCAAACCATGACGAAGGGTCTGAAAACCCTGTAACTTACTACGACAACCCCTAGACGGCCTGACCAGCTTGGAAGTACCATGAGAAGCCAGCAAAGACGGATACTTTGCTCGGTACACCCTAGAAACAAGAAGCTGAGAATTATGCATAAGCCGCCAAGACTGCTTAGCAAGGAGAGCAACATTAAAGCAACTAAATTTCCGAATACCCAAACCTCCCAGCCCTCAAGGCAAATAAAGAGCAGATGAAGGAGATAACGCTACTCCCTAAGAGGAAGGAGAAGAGCGCCACCAAAAACAAGCTAGTAGATTATCAAGCTGGTTACAAAACGTAGCAGGCACTTTAAACACTGAGAGGATATGGTTGAAGGAAGCGACACATATAGAATTGATAATAACCAACTTTGCAGCCGCTGAAAGACGCAAAGAAGCAAAGGATGAAAGGCGTTGAACAAGTTTATGAACCATAGGTTGGAAAACCTGACACTTCCCCTTGCCCATATCAACAGGCATACCCTGATAAGAACCTAAAGAGCTCGGAGAATCCATACGCAACGCAAAAGCCAAATAATCCCTATAATCCGACAGAGTATTAGAACTGAACTTCACAAACGATTTTTGGAGATTAACCATTTGGCCTGAGATAGAGAAAAATTTATTAATGACGACCATCAAGTTGTCGTAAGCAGAAGGCAAAACTCGGAAGAAAAGCAAGGCATCATCAACAAAGAAGAGATGGGAAACTGGCGGAGCCTTACGGGAAATCTGAAGTCTTCGAACTAACCCAGAAGCCTCAGCACGACTTATCATTAAAGAAAAAATCTCCATGCAAAGAACAAAAAGATACGGGGAAAGAGTGTCCCTCTGTCTGAGCCCGCAACGAGGAAATAAAGTCTTGGAAGGATAACCATTAACCAAGACCTGATAGAAAACCGTTGTAACACACTACTGAATTATATGAACCCAGTATGGAGGAAAACCAAAAGCTCTTAAAACTTGCCACAAGAAATCCCAATTAACCCTATCATAAGCCTTATTCATGTCTAACTTAAGGGCCGCTGAGAAAAGTTTAGAAGTTGAGGAATTCATGTAGGAAAGAAGCTCATGAGCAAGCAGACTACTGTCCGACATTAACCAACCAGGATCAAAGGCACTCTGACATCCTGAAATTAAAGATGGTAAAAATCTTCGAAGACGATTCGTTAAGTATTTAGCAATACACTTATAAAGGACGTTGTAGAGACCAATAGGACGGAACTGAGAAGGCTCCTCTGGATGGTCCACCTTAGGCAGTAAAATAAAGAAGGTACAGTTCCATTCCTTAAGAAGATAACCATGGGCAAAGAAGAACTGAATGGCCTCCGTCACCGAGGCACTAACCACTGACCAATTGGACTTAAAGAAGGTTACAGTGTACCCATCCGGACCTGGAGATTTGTCATCACCAATATGGAATATAACATCTTTGATATCCATATATGAAAAAGGTAACATAAGTTCTTGGCAAGCAGAGGAAGAAAGAGTGGGATGCCGTAGATCTTCCAAGTCCAGGACTGGAATTCCAGGGGAAGGAGCATGCCATTGGTAAAGGTTTGAGAATTGATCAATAAACATCTCCGAAATCCCAGCCGAATCTGACACCCAATTACCCAAAACATCTTTCAAGCTGATTATCTTGTTGTGATGTTTACGAGCCTACACCAAAGCAAACAAAAATCGAGTCGGAGTCTCACCCAGAGCATCCCATTTAACCTTAGCTCGTTGTTTTCAATAAAGAAATTCAACTTGGGCTTGATCTAGAACCTCCTTCCTTGTTGAAATAAATCTCATACGATCTGACTCAGTAGTAAAATTACTGGATAATGAGCAAATGGAAGTCTCTATCTTTCTCCAGTCTATACCCCACGCTTTCTTATGAGTAACAAACCAAGCCAATAATAAACGGCGAATATAATCTAATTGACGACAAACCGAAAACATCTTAGACCCCTGGGCATTAGCTTGCCAATTGGTACCAATAAGCAAGGAAACTTCCCGAAATAACAAACACCAATTCTCAATCCTATAAGGACGTTTCCTATTTGAAGTAACTGGACTGTCACGCAAAATAATTGCCCCATGATCAGAGAATAAAATATGTTGATGGATAAGCTCAGTCTCAGGAAGAGACTCTAACTATTTCCTAGATGCATAAGCCTTGTCAAGACGCTCATAAATCGGGTTATCTAATTGGCCATTAGTCCAGGTATAAGGAGGTCCCGAAAAGGTACATCCATTAATTCCTCATTTAATTTCCAATTCACAAATTCCTGACGACCAGAAATATTAAATGACCCACCAACTTTGTCTGATAAGTATTAAACTTGGTTAAAGTCTCCTATTAGAACGACATTGTCAACTACCCAAAGAATAGTAGAAACCTCATCCCAAACAGTACCACGAGCAGAAATGTGAGGTGATCCATACACAAAAAACTACATTCTTTAATACTTGACCAGGAACATGGATTTCACAAAAGATGACATTAGGTGAAACTGAAATAGGAACTACCTTAAGGGGTGCAAACCAAAAAACAACTAAACCCCCACTAATCCCATTAGCATCCATACAACAATACCCACTAAAAGCTAAAGAGGACAACTTTTGTACAGCAACGGTAACAGTAGATATGCTGAAAAGACATGTGAGACCATAGATACTAGGACCGAATTTATCAAAACTAGTTTCTGAACCTGTGATAGGAAAACTGAGTTCCATGATATAATTTTCTCCATAACCTTGTCGACCAAGTACGTAAAATGCGTACTTTTCTTCCCTGACATGTCGATTGGAACGCCTAAATGATGACCAAAAACCTCAACCTGTGTCATTCCAAACACGTTCTTAAATTCACACTGATTTCCCTCTGATGTATTTGGACTGAACTTAATGAAGGATTTGTTTAGGTTCAAATGTTGGCCCGATACCAAACAAAACCTAGCTACAATGTGATTGATAGATATATAAGAAGCCCGATCTGATTTAAAGAAAATCATTGCATTATCTGCAAAGAAAAGATGAGACACAGTTGGTGCCCGTCTGACAACTCGGATTCCATGAAAACTACCAATATCTTCCCCTATTTGTAGCATCCTACTTAGGATATCCATACAGAACAAATCAAAACATGCCCTTAGTTCCTTGAATTAATTGTGCTTCTTTAAAGATTGAAAACTAACTTTTGTAGAAAAGGAAAATTCATACTAAGTACATATTATAATCTAAAACAATTTGTACAAAAATATAGCTTCTAAACAAATTGTGATTAAAATAGATACCATCTGAATTCTAATCTTACTAAATGAATATATGTTTAATTAAACTAATATTTCATTTGTCTTATTTAATAAGAACCATTAAATTTCTACTACTTACCAAAATTTTGCGGACTTATTAGACAGGAATAATGTTGCACGTTAAACTCTCGAACTAGTCTTTGCATCATTCGTAATCATTTTTCCGTCTATATCCTCTAGAGTCTTGACTTTGTACCTATATCCACAATACATAGAATTTTTTTTTTTTTTTTTTTTTTGACAAGAAGACCTAAAAAAGAAAATACACACTAAAACTAGAAGGTCCAACTAAGTAATTGTCGACGACGAGCTGAGCAGCCAACCAGTGAGCAGGGGCAACCCACTGACGAGGAACCTTGCGAAGTTTGCAGATAGAGAACTGCAAGACAGAAATCCGAATCTCGTAAAGCAACCAGTGGCAAGAAATATCTCCGTCACCATCATCTCGCAGAAGAGAAAAAAGATTCGAACAATCAGAGTAGATAAGAAGGCGACGAAAGCCCCGACGACCGGCAGCCCGAAGAGCCCACAAACATGCCTGTAACTCAGACTGAAGGGCCGAAGAGGAGTGACAGGCTCTCGAGCCACCTCCCAACACGGAATCTGAAAACACTTCCCTAAAAATCCAACCTGCTCCTGCACTAAGATTCTGAACATTCCAGGTCCCATCAAAAAGAAGGCAAACATCAAAGGTAGAGGAAAAATCACCCTGTATATAACATGAATCAGAAGCTACCGAACTAGTGAGAGATGAATTCCTTAACGAGCGAATAAGGGACCTGAACCCTTGCGCTAAAACACTCTTACAGATCCAGTCGTGCATCAAATGGAAAATCACGCCAGGAGACAAAACTGCTTGTCTAAAAATTTTGTGGTTACGTGCAATCCAAACTGTTCAACAAAAGGATACAAAGGAGACCAAACCGTCCCAATTTTGAAAGGAACGAAGCTCAGAGATCGTATCAACAAACCAATCAGTAAAAGGCTTTTCATGCAAAAGTGGAGATGAAAAGGCAATCGGAGCACTGGCCCAAAGATGAGAAGTGAATGAACAATCACGAAATAGGTGGTCTGTTGTTTCACGTTCTTGGTAACAAAACACGCAAGTTGGATGAATCGGAATCCCTCGGAGCTGCAGAGTCCCAGAGAGAGGCAGTGCATTGTAAAGTAATTTCCAACAAAAACACTGGAATTTTGGCAGTAGAGGCAACCCCCAGAAGTGCTTCCACCAAGAGGCCGGAATTGTACTCGAGACCCTGGAAGACACTGATTGACTTAGCAACATTGCGTAAGCAACCTTAGTAGTGAAAGATCCATTCTTAGAAAACTTCCAGTAAACGAAATCGTCTATTGGCTGAAGAGGGCGATCCAAAGCCATGACGCGAAGAGCTGTAGAAGTATCAAAAAGCCGATGAACTAAAGTCGAATCCCACGCGTAAGAACGCAGATTAATAATAGAAGAAACATGTGTCGGAGGATCCGACACACCAGAACCATCACGAAAAACAACAGGCCCCCTTGGGACCCAATCATCCTGAAGTATCCGAACCTTAGAACCCGAACCAACCTTCCAAGCAATACCCTGATCAAGAGTGGACATGCCCGTTAAAAGGCTGCGACAACCCCAAGAAGACCGAGGAATCGTCCGAGTCTTAAAAGAACGAAGGGAAGGATACTTAGCAGTAAGCAACCTCGAAACCAAAAGCTGGGGATGTTGATGAATGCGCCAACATTGCCGAGCGAGGAGCGCAGAGTTAAAGCTTTCCAATTGACGTATACCTAAACCTCCAAGCCCTTTAGGCAAATGAAGAAGAGATTTCGAACGCATCGCTAAACCTCGAGATTGTGAATCTAATTTCCACCAAAATCGAGCCAACAAGTTATCAATGCAAGAACAGATTGAAGGAGGAACTTTAAACACCGATAAAATATGATTGAAAGAAGCGACCAAAATCGAATTAATGATTACTAATTTAGCAGCAGAAGACAAACCAACATCCGCAAAAACAGAAAGTCGCTTAACCACTTTGTCAATCAGAAAGCCAAAGTCAGCCACCTTACTGCGACCGAACTCAACCGGTAACCCCAAATAAGAACCAAGAGAGGGCTTGCAATGAAGTTTCAGGCTACTAGAAAGATAATCCCGATAATCTTCCGGCGTATTCGGGCTAAACTTAACGAACGACTTTTGTAAGTTAATCACCTTCCCCGATAACCCGCGAAACTCAGTTAGGAGAGCCATAAGATTGTCACATGCTGTAGGAGACACCTGTAAAAACAACAAGGAATCATCCGCAAAAAATAAATGAGAAATTGAGGGGGCACCGTTGGAAATACGGACTCCCTGAATAAGAGAATCTCTTTCGGCCTTCCCAAGCATTGTAGAAAGGACTTCCATACAGAGGACAAACAAATAGGATGAAAGCGGATCCCCCTGACGAAGCCCACACTGAGGCTGGAAAGCTGGGGAAGGATTGCCATTGACTAGCACCTGATAAGAAACTGTCGAAACACATTGACTAATTATATGAATCCAATAAGGTGGGAAGCCGTAAGCCTGTAGAACCCGAAGTAAAAAATCCCACCTAACCTGATCATAAGCTTTATTCATAGCCAACTTGAGAGATGCATAGAACCTCTTCTTGGCCTTTGAATTGTTCATAAAAGAAATTACCTCATGAGCAATCAACGCGTTATCCGATAAAAGACGACCTGGAACAAACGCGTTCTGGTAATCAGCCACCAAACTAGGCAAGATCAAGCGAAGCCGACCTGTGAAACACTTAGCAACACACTTATAAATCACATTGCAGAGACCAATCTGCCGAAACTGAGAAATTAGTTCTGGATTTTCTACTTTCGAAAGCAGAACAAGGAAGGTACGATTCCATTCTTTTAACATATACCCATGAGAAAAGAAGTGCTGAACCGCCAAAACAACAGACGAACCAACGTCAGACCAGTGGGCTTTAAAGAAAGCTGAAGAAAATCCATCAAGTGCTGGAGATTTGTTGTCATCTATACCAAAAATAGCACTCTGTATTTCCTGAGCAGAAAAAGGAGCCATAAGAAGCTGTTGCTGAGCTGAAGAGAGAGATGGTAATTGCAACTGATCCCACCAATCAGAATCTTGGGTAGAAGCATCGCTTGAGACTGAATAAAGACCTTTATTAAAATTCAATGATATAGAGGCGATGCACTCTGAATCTTTTTGCCAGACACCAGCCGAATCTCTCAAACCACAAATCTTATTTTGACGACGTCGAGATTGCACCAAGGAAAAAAGGAGACCAGAATGAGAATCCCCTAATGCATCCCATTTCACTTTCGCACGCTGACGCTAGAAGAGAAAAGCTGCTTGTGCCTCTGCAACTTTCTCATCCTTAGTAGTGATAAAAAGACAACGATCAATGCGGGAGGAATTTGCCAAAGAATCTTGTTGAACTTCCGAAACCAGAGTCTTCCAATTAATCCCCCACGCCTTCTTATGAGAAATGCACCAAGCTAGCAATCGTTCTCTAACAACTGATAATTTCCGAGATAGAGAAAACATTGGAGAGCCCGGGAAGAACAAGGTGATAGCAGTGTGTACTATTTCACGAACCTCAGAGGCCAACAAACAACAGTTTTCCACCCTGTAAGGACGCTTTACATATCCTGATTCCACTTTATCCGAGAGAATAATAAAGTGTGATCCGAAAACAAAATAGGTTGGTGTAAAACTCTTGTGTCGGGATAATCTAGCAACCAAGCGGAAGAGGCGTAGGCCCTATCTAGCCTTTCAAAAATCGGATCTGAATCAGTCCTATTATTAGTCCAGGTAAACTTTAGTCCAGAAAACGGAACATCAACCAAATTCAGCCCCATGCGCCAACTAATAAAATCCATCTGTCCTGGAATAGATGAGCTACCCCCCAATTTATCCGAAAGGTATTCGACTTGGTTAAAGTCGCCAATCAAGACGACATTAGGAATGGTTTCAAGAATATTTGTAATCAAATTCCAAACCTCCGAGCGAAAAGAAATTTGAGGCGAACCATACACAAACATTATATGCTTAATTTCATCTCCTTGCTCCAATTTACATAGAAACACATTCTGAGAAATATACACAGGAACCAAACCCAACGGAGTAAACCAAAACACAAACAGGCCACCACTAAGGCCAACAACATCCACACCACTACAACCCAAAAAGGACAAAGGAGCTAACTTTTGTGCAAAATTATCAACAAACACCATAGTTTCTAAAAGACAAACAATATCCAAACCATGAGAGCGGACTAGAGAAGAAATATAAGGAATTTTAGGGGAGTCCGCTGATCCCAAGCCCCTACAATTCCAAACACCGACTTTCATTTAGACTTTGGTGACCCAATACGGGAGGTCATCGATCCCTCAGAAGTTGTTGTAAATTCTAAAACCGAAACTCCTTTGCATTTCTTACAAGGTAGTAAGCACGAAAAACAACCACTTTCCTGCAAATTCTGAAGTTGTAACTCAGCTAAAAGTGGTGTAGAAGGTTCAACCTCACTACTTAACCGTTTCTTGGTACCGTGATGCGTAACCCATTCCCACATCTTGTCTCCTCTCCTCCGCTTCTTCAAACCATAACATGCTATTTTCCTAAAAGGAGGTTTTGGTTGTTTGAGAGGTTATGATTTGTGTGAGGAAGTGGACACATTAAACACCCTAGACTTAAAATTAGGTAGGAATTTTCTAGTAGGTGAGAAAGTAGGAAGAGTTGGTGTGTCGCTAGTTGTTGTAGGAATATGATGGGTTTAAGCTGTGGAGTCGGAGCACAATTTCCTCTTTTTCAAAGGGGAGAAAGATTGAGTAGCAAACATAAGGGGCCTTGTAGAGAATAGTTTCAAGCCTTTAATCCCACTAGCTTGAACCCCACTGTGATCATACACTAAAGTACGGTGGCGTCCAAAAGGGAAGAAGATAGAGCAAAAGAGTCGCCAACAAGTTTTTAAGGAACTTGTAAACCGTTCACGAGGTGAAGGTTACACCGCTTAACGATCCAAGAGATCGTCAACTCCATAAGGTCATGAACCAAATAAGGGTTCGGGGATGATGGTACAAATCCAACCTAAAAGAGATTGAACCTGCCCTAATAATAGGCCTCTACTTTATTCAGCTCGTATTCATGTGCGCTTTCTGACTAACATGCAATCAATAGGATTAATCCTAAACCTGTTTAATCTATGTTGGTTGAACATTAATGCACAAATAAACTATTATTGGCGATCACTTGAATTTATAATCACAATTAACCTAACAAGATTATTAATTATCTTATTAAGCGTGGTTACAAGTACAAATTCCCTTTAAACATTCAATAAAGGTGATCAAGCAATAAAGAATAAAATAATATATCAAGCAACATAATAAATAATCAACATCATTAATAATAATAATATCAATCATAATCATAATCATATTAAAGCATAGCAAGATCCTAGGCATGATACTAACATGAATAAATATTAGGAAGAGAATAAAAGGCATCATAGCAATCATATTTAATATTAAAATTACCCTAGACATGATACTAGGAATATCATAATAACAATATAAACATGATATCTACATCATAAATCAATTAATCAATTAAAGTACTTACTTGGATGCCTCGTACCTCTTTCTAATAACAAAATACACACGTTAGTAACTTCAAGGAAAATAATAAACAAACAATTAAATTAAATAATTGAAAGAGAGATTTGGGACCAAACCCTCAGAAATTAAAACCTTTCACGCCTAGGGCGAAGGCAACTTCGAATATGGCTAGGTGTATCAAGATCTTGTGAATGCGGAATTTTGTGTGAAAAAGCAAGAAAGAACTAAAGAATGCTAAAGAATTAATATTATTGAAAATTGATGAATAAATAATGAAGATGAATGAATTGCGAATGAAAACTATGGAAACTTGTGAATGAAAAGAGTTGATGAATGAAAGAATTGATAGATGTAGATGATGAATGAAAACAGAGTTTTTAATACGATATTTATAGAGAAAATCATCCAAAAAAGATAATTTAACAAAACAGAGTCTGAAGATCGCAAAACAACATTGGCGCCAGCCCTGGCTAGTTGGCGCCAGGCACCAGTGGCTAGCGCCAGGCGCCAATGGCTAGCGCCTGGCGCCAATCCTGGTTCCAGGCGCCAAGGCCTGGGGTTGGACGCCAAAGTGGTTTTCAACGCGTTTTCGAAAATCTGATAAATTTCCCGTACTGGAAGATAAAATAATATAATTCCATCGAAAATGCTATTTGATCTTGATTAAAACTCTGAAGAGTCCTAATTGAATTAGGAATGATAAAGAACCTTCTAGAATGTTCTAGAAGACTAAAACCATTCCTAATTGTATTAGGAATGATAAATCATATTAAGCCCTCCCCTAGATCATTGGGCCGTACATAAAGCTCAAACCGGACCCAGTTTAGTAAATTGGCCATAACTTCCTCAATATTAATCGGAATTGGGCTTATAATATATCGTTGGAAAGGTCTTTGCAAGCCCCATCCAACTACACCACTATTGGACCCATATTTGGTTCATGAACTTATGGAGTTGACGATCTCTTGGATCGTTAAGGGGTGTAACCTTCACCTCGTGAACGGTTTACAAGTTCCTAAAAAAACTTGTTGGCGACTCTTTTGCTCTATCTTCTTCCCTTTTGGACGCCACCGTACTTTAGTGTATGATCACAGTGGGGTTCAAGCTAGTGGGATATTAAAGGCTTGAAATTATTCCCTACAAGCCCAAATAATAATAAATCAGAAAAAGGCCCGAAATTATCAATCGGCATTTAAAATGCTGAACGAAATTAGGGTTAAAAATGTATTTAGATGGAAAAGCGGGGTTGGAATTCTCGCGCCACGGCAGGTACTCACCGTGTCACGGGAATCATTCCCGTATGACGGTGGGATTTCCCGTGACACGGAAAATCTGCTGTGACACGGGAATTTCCATGTCCTTTCCGCGTAAACCCTTAACGCGTTTTCTTCTCCGTTTACTAAAAATTTCCCGCGTCACATTAAAACTGCACCGTGTCACGGGAATGTTTCCCGTGTGACGGTGGGACTTCCCGTGTCACGGTACAGTTTGCAGTGTCGCGGGATACTTTTTTAGGGTTTTTATCATTTTAGGGTTCCGTGTGCTCCCTCAGCACATTTTCTCTATAATTACCCCCTCAATTCTGATGTACGGGGCATCAATTATTTTCTAGTTTTTCCTATCTTCTATGCTTTAGCCTAAACACTAGCCTACCCCTTTATTCTTTCAAAATTTCTTCTTCAAGTACTCAAAGGAGTCCATACTTTACTCGAGGTTCTGTCCTTAAGCCAAGGCGTGAAAGGTAGAACAGTTCGAGGGTTTGGCCCCAAATCAACTCTACTTTATTTAATTTAATTTAGTTATTGTTTTAGTATTATTTCCTTGAAGTTACTAACTCGTTTATTATTTTGTAGTTGCAAACAAACAGAATCAAAGTAAGAATTATGTTCCTTTTATTTCTATTATTTTTCTAACGATTTTATATTGTTGGAATTATGGTTAAATTGCTTCCAATATTAATGGTAATTCTATTATTTTTATTGATCACTATATTGCATGTTTAAAAGGAATATGTCATTGAAAATCACGCCTAATAAGATAATTTGGACAACCGGTTTAGGTTCCTTTTTAATCTAGTTATTTAATTCAAGTGATCACAAATATTTCAGAATTATATGTTGCATTAATATTAAACCAATTTAGTTTAATAATAGTTTGGAGCGAATTAAATATTTTGTTTGTATGCCTTTGAGATCGCAGGAATGTTTTTTGCACTATAAGAATCGAGTAGAGGCCAATACGGGCGAATGTGACTCCATGACACACTTCATACCATCATTTTCGATCCTCCTTTCGTGGTTCTGAACCATATGGAGTTAGTAATCTCATGGATTATGAATGAGTTGTAACCTTCATGGGTCAATCGTTGTTGCCTTCGTTGTCCCTTTATCATGGTTGCCTTTTATGATCCGTGAACGGTTTACAAGTTCCTTAAAAACTTGTTGGCGGCTCCCTACTTTCCTTGTCCCTAATCTTATTATGTCAATTCCCACTTCCTATGAGTGCCAAACATATTCACACATGCTTTAACGTAGGCGCACTTCGAACGACGCCTACAGTAGTCAATTAAAAAAAAATTAGGCTGCACTGCCTAACCCTTTTTCTATTTGTAGCATTTATTAGAAAAAAAATTATTTGTTAATTTACCATCTCAAATCTTCTCCAAAGTTGCATGCCCAAGAGGTAAGTTGCAAGTAGGTAAAGATCGACTATTCCCTTTGTCCCAGAAAAATTAACACATTTGATCGACTCTATTATCAACTTTACCCAACTTCTATTACTATTATATAAAAAAAGGCTCATAAGTAATTTGTTGGGTTTATATATCTTAGTGAATAGCATTGGAATTTCAATTTTATTAAAATATGTTTTATATAATAGCAAATTGTCAAAGTTGATAATAAAAAGTCAGGTGTGAAAAAAACTTTGGAATGGAGGGAGTGTATAGTTGTAGACGCCCAAATGTGTCTCCCCAAAACCAAACCCAGTGATGAATACCTTTCATGTCATTTGATTATCGAACAAAGAAAAAGTGTGAAAAGTCTAGTGATGAGGATGTTTTTATCAAAATATCTTTTCTTTCTGTTTTTGAAAATATTTCTTTTCTTACCTTATTTATGAAAAACGTGCATTCCAGTTTAGTTTGATCCATGATAAGGGTCAAATAATGGTGTAGTTGGATGGGGGTTGAAAAGAACTTCCAACGATATATTATAAGCCCAATTCCGATGACTAATGAGGAAGTTATGGCCAAAATACTAAAATGGGTCCGATTTGGTTTTTATATGCAGCCCAATGATCTAGAGGAGAGCCTATTATTAAGTATCATTCCTAAATCTATTAGGATTGATTATAGTCTTCTAGAATACTATAGAAGGTTCTTTTAAATCCTAATGGAGTTAGGATTGATAATAATGTTTCAAAGAGTTTGAAATTGAATAAAACTACTCCTTTTTAGAATCCTTATTTTGTACGAAGTAGAATATATTCAGATTTTATATTCGTACCTGTAGACACCCATTTGTGTCTCCCCAAAACCAAACCCAGTGATGAGTACCTTTCGCGTCAAATCATAATCGAATGAAGTGAAAGTGTGGAAAGTCTAGTGTTGCGGATAGTTTTAATTTCTTTTCTCTTCTCTTTGTTTTTGAAAAATTATTTTAAGAAAACAGCCAATCCAGTTTGTTTCGTCCATGCTATGGGTCCAATAGTAGTGTAGTTTGATGGGGCTTGACAAGAGCTTTCCAACGATATATTATAAGCCCAATTCCGATGAATATTGAGGAAGTTATGACCAATTTACTAAACTGGGCCCGGTTTGAGCCTTATATGCGGCCCAATGATCTAGGGGAGGGCCTAATATGATTTATCATTCCTAATGCAATTAGGAATGGTTTTAGTCTTCTAGATTCTTCTAGAAGGTTCTTTTCATTCCTAATTCAATTAGCATTGATAAACTGACTTTTGTTGACTTTTCAGAGTTTTAATTAAAATCAAAGAGCATTTTTGAGGAAAAGATACGATTTTATGCTCCTGTACGACAATTTTTATCTAACTTTGAGAAAACGCGTGATTTTCCAAGATCATCGCCAAATGCCAGCTGTAGCGCCTAGCGCTACGCTTGGCGCCTGGCTCCAGCATTGGCGCCTGGCGCTAGTGTTGGCGCCTGGCGCCAACAGCCAGCGTTGGCGTTGGTTTAGTTTCACGTGCACCAGACGCTGTTTTGATGATTTTATCTTTTTGGCTGATTTTTTCTATAAATAACGTATTAAAAACTCCGTTTTCGATAACCAGATTTCATCTAAAAACCTACAACCAGTTTTCATCAATATTCATCTACAATTAGTTTTCTCTTCTAATCATTCGCCAACTCTCATCAAGATTCTCTTGATTACTTTCCATCTTTCTCTCTCTTTTCTAAACTATCTTTTTACATACAAAATTCCGCATTCATTAGATCTAGAAACACCTAGCCATATTCGAAGTTGCCTTCTTCCTAGACATGAAAGGTTTAATTTCTGAGGGTTTGGTCCCAAATCTCTCTTTCAATTATCTAATTTAATTGTTGTTTATTATTTTCCTTGAAGTTACTAATGTGTGTATTTTGTTATTAGAAAAAGGTACGAGGCATCCAAGTAAGTACTTTAATGGTTTTTATTGATGTTATGATGTAGAGTTCATGCTTAGATTGTTATTTTGATTCCTAGTATCATGTCTAGGGTAATTTTAATATTAAATGTGATTGGTATGATGCCTTTTATGTTCTTCCTAATATATATGATTATTAGTATCATGTTAGGGTTAAAGATTTGATTTTTAATGCTTAGTGACATGCTAGGATTTGTTATTAATCTTGTTAGTATCATGCCTAGGATCTTGCTACTATTGTGCTTTAACATTATTATGATTATTTTTATGATTTATGATTATAATTGTTATAATTATTATTATGATGATTATGGTTTGATTATTATTATGATAATAATTTTATGATTATTATTATTTTGATGATTATTTTGATTGTTATTATGTTGCTTGATATATATATTGTTATTGCTTGATCACACCTTTTTATGCATGTTTAAAGGGAATTTGTACTTGTAATCACGCTTAATAAGATAATTAATAATCTTGTTTAGGGTTAATTTGATTATAATTAAAGTGATCGCCAATAATAGTTTATTTGTGCATTGAATTCAACCAACATAGATAAACAGGTTTAGGGTTAATCCTATTGATTGCATGTTAGTCAAAAAGCGCACATGAATACGATCTGAATAAAGTATAGGCCTATTATTAGGGCAGGTTTGTAGGGAATATTTTCAAGCTTTAATCCCACTAGCTTGAACCCCACTGTGATCATACACTAAAGTACGGTGGCGTCCAAAAGGGAAGAAGATAGAGAAAAAGAGTCGCCAACAAGTTTTAGGAACTTGTAAACCGTTCACGAGGTGAAGGTTACACCCCTTAACGATCCAAGAGATCGTCAACTCCATAAGGTCTAGAACCAAATAAGGGTTCGGGGATGACGGTACAAATCCAACCTAGAACCAAATAATGGCTAGCGCCAGGCGCCAGGCCTGGTTCCAGGCGCCAAGGCCTGGGGTTGGGCGCCAAGCCTATTTCCAACGCATTTTCGAAAATCCGATAAGTTTGCCGTACTGGAGGATAAAATCATATAATTTCCTCGAAAATGCTATTTGATTTTGATTAAAACTCTTAAAAGTCAACAAAAAGTCAATTTATCAATGCTAATTGAATTTGGAACGAAAAGAACCTTCTAGAAGATTATAGAAGACTAAAACCATTCCTAATTGCATTAGGAATGATAAATCATATTAGGCCCTCCCCAAGATCATTGGGCCGTATATAAAGCTCAAATCGGGCCCAATTTGGTAAATTGGCCATAACTTCCTCAATATTCATCGGAATTGGGCTTATAATATATCGTTGGAAAGGTCTTTGCAAGCCCCATCCAACTACACTACTATTAGACCCATATCATGGACCAACCAAACTGGATTGCCTGTTTTCTGAAAATAAGTTTTCAGAAACAGAGAGAAGAGAAAAGAAATTAAAACTATCTGTAACACTAGACTGTCCACACTTTCACTTCATTCGATTATGATTCGACGTGAAAGGCACTCATCACCTGGTTTGGTTTTGGGGAGACACAAATGGGTGTCTACAGAAGCCCCCACTATGACTGAGTTTGGAGAAACGCGAGTTTCGAAAACAAAAGTCAAAGTATCGATAGGGACGGAGAATGATTCAGAACGTTCTGCGATCCTAAATCAATCTTGTAACGCCGATACCTGCAAAACTATCGTTAGTTAAACAGATAAAAGAGTTAAGAAACGCGTATCTTGCACCGTCAAGCACACGTCTCTGAAAGTAACCGATTTGTTTTGATGACCTCCTGCAAACTAGAGAATGCCATTCCGCTTGAAAACCGCTACGCCCCTAACTGCTTCCAGTTTGGAAGATTGCTTTGCCCGAAACGATCCTCCTCTGCATTGATAATATTCCACGTCCAAGGGAACACCATCAAAGATTATTTCTCTTGAAACAATTCTCATCCGCATTGATAATATTCCACGTCCAAGGGAATACTATCGAAGATTATTTCTCTCGAAACGATCTCCATCCGCATTATGACCATCTTCCATGCCTAAGGGAATATGATCGAAGACAACTTTGCCCGAAATTACCTCCAGTTGTTTGTGACAACTCTCCGCAAGCTAGGGAATGCTGTCGAAGATATCCTCACTTGAAGCCATCCTCATTTGATGCGATAATTTTCCAAAGGAAATTACCGAAGACCCACTCCTGTCGATCTTTAAAAGTTCGCCTGAACTTTGCTCCTGCTATGCCTGTACGTCGGCGCTTCAGTTTCTTTGAACCTGTACGTCGGTGCCCTTTTGCTTTTGAACCTATATGTCGGTGCTTTTGTTAATGAGCCAATGTTTAGGCGCTTTAAGCTAAGTGAGACGATCTTTCATCAGGTCGATCACTTTAGGTAATCAAGCCGATTACTCAATCATGTCAAATTGCTTAGAGGGGCTAACTGGCGTACCAAGGAACCCAAAAATATGTTGGAGAAGGGTAGAACAACCCCACTAGGTGGCTGGATGCTCTGGCGCCACTGAAAAACCATCAGCGCCATCCATTTAGCCTTAACGCCAGGCGCTGAGATTGGTGCCAGACGCAAGCCGAATTTGTGATGCCAATGCATAGGGCTTGGCGCCAGCACTGGGATTTCCTTAAATACCCCTTTCCTCTTCATTTTGCAAGCTGCTCATCGCGAATTTGCTCGAAAAAAGTTCGAAAACTTCAATTGCTCGGTTCTTGCTCGTTTCTCAACCGAATTTGCTCAAATTTGTTGCAAATCAACACTCTTTTCATCTATTTTCCCGATCTATGTAAGTTTTCTTCAAACTCACATCGGTTTTCATTAAGTTTTGGCATGTTTATTCACGAATTTCATGAAAATTCGATATTTATAATGCTCAATTTGCTTTGTTTGTCAAGTTTTATGCCATGAAATTGCTTGATTATGTTTATATATTGCCTTGGGAGTCATTTGAGACTTGTTTGACTCAATTTGGTGAAGAAATGAGCAATTTGCCATTGTTGGACCTCTTAAGGTCGTGAAGAACAATGTGGCTTGTTCTTGATTTTTTTGCTAGCAATTCTTGTCCAATTTGTCACAATAATTACTATAGTGTTGCAAGAAATTGTGTGATTGCTTGAAAAATGTTGTTATGCTCAATTTGAATTTGTGCTTTGTTTTAGTACTACGTACTCTGTTTTTGCGAACATAGTATCATGCGGCTAGGCGAACCTTAGATACTATAGAACCTTAATTTATGATGTTTTTGCACAATGTAGCATGGCTCGACAGCGAGGCTCGGGTTCACGGTCCCGAAATACTCGACAGGAGCATGAGACCGTAGAGGATGACACCACACCTTCCACTTCGCTTGGTCGACTTCCCGAATGGGATGAGCGGACCTTGTTCTTCGCCCCTGTCCACCACATTTCTGAGAGGGTGAGACGGGGCATCACGCCCGGGAGGACGCGACATCATGGCTCCGGCTGTGATGGTTTGGGCGATTTGTACAGGATGTACATCGCCAGGGATCTTGAGACGAGACTCCTATGGGAGTCTTGCGGGCTAACTACTCTGTTCGAGACCTCTGAGGCTATGGTCGCCTCCAGCGAGGGGGAATCATGTAGTGCGCGCTTTGGTGGAGTTCTTCTGGGACACCACCAACAATTTCCATTTCCCTTGGGGCGAGATGATGGTCACTCCTACGGACTTCAGTCTCATCACAGGACTGGAGTTCACCTCTGTGCCACTGCCGTTTAACAGTGGAATCGACGTCTTTTTTTTGGAGGTCGAGGAGCTATTGGGGCCGTTGCTATTCGGGCCTGAGCTGAGGTCGAGACGACTCAGTTTAGCGCTAGAGGAATTCGCCGCTCGACGCTGGTAGCGGCTCTTGATGACGATGCGACCACCCGAGAGCAGCGGGTGCGCATCTTTGCGGTGATGTTGTTGTCAGGGACATTCTCCCCTGAAAAAGGTAGTAGGGCGTTGCTTTACTATCTCCCTGCTGTCTGTGATCTTCACCGGATCGGGACTTATGACTGGGCCATCTTGGCCTACGCTGACTTCGTTCGTGCACTTAGGGACTCGTGTCGACACCGGTCTTTTGGGACGAACGTCGCTTTGTCTGCTTTTTGGAAGGTCGTAGAGGTAAACATTATTTCCTATAAAGTTTAGCTCTACATATTAGCTAGCTTTTACTCACACTTTTAACCCTTTGTAGATTTGGTTCTACGAGCACTTCCCTTCTGCTGCACCGGCGAGACCATCGCCGCGGGGATTTCCAGTGAGCGCCTTTTGGGGCGGCCGCCATGTGGATATGTCTACTACACATGTCCGGAACTGGATCATTGCGGTACGACTTTTATTGTTTATTTGTTTTTCCGCGATGCTTTAGGTATACTCTCGCCTGATTGATGTTCGTTGTAGGGTCCTGAGGTGGTGTACCGGCCGTGGGGCTGTTGGACAGTCCCTGGGTTAGCCGCACAGTATTCTGCTGAGCGTCGCTATTTCTTGGGGACTTATGGAGTGATCGCGTACTTAGGAGAGAGGGTTGCTAGACAGGAATCCTCTGATGTCTTCGTCGTTCCTGCTGCTCCACCACGTCATATGTTCGATGACGCTCGTTTGTCGAGCATGTCTGAGGGAGCTGGTACCCCTTGGCGGTCCTATGTGATCCTCGGGCGGTGCTATGTTGAGGAGCTACTACCTTTGTTAGCTCCAGCCCCCGTACCGGCTGAGGATGTGAGGGTAAGATTTTTTCTAATTTTTACTTTCCATGAAGTAGCCCCCAAGTAATGTTTTACTGACTTTTTTGTCTTATCAGGACGGTGCTGATGAGTTCGTGCCACCCCGTATGTCCATCCACTACTAGGGGATGTACGGGCCGATTGAGGAGATGATTTCTCCTGCTCCCGAGGGCGAGCGCTTCGTAGAGCGGTCGATTCCTCGCCACCAGACTCGAGTGAGCCTAGTTACCCACAATTTTTGTTTTTTGTCCATATATCATGCATGTTTTACTGACTTATTTCTCTGACAGTTTTCACGCGAGGTGGTTTCGGCGATGGCACGATGTATAGATGCCTTCCGGAGTCAGCTCGTCCAGATGAGGAATGCGGCCACTTGCCGTCGGAATGACACCACCCGAGAGGTAGTCTTTCTTTATATATTTCCTTGCATTACCGTTTGGATTTTGCCTTGTTTCTGATTTAATTCTTTTTGCAAGGCCAACCTATTGCTTCTTACACCCACGCGAGACCTGAGGGGCGGAGGGTGTAGGGAATTATAGGTACTACGCAGCGGAAAAAAACATGAATCATATTCATACAGTACCTAATCCTAAGATCTAATGCATAACACATAAAGAACATATAATCGTACCTTTGAAGCGTGATTCCACGTGCGATCGAGCAAGAACATTGGGAGATAAAGAACCTCAAGCGTGATTCCTATACTTGGTCCACGGGCACAGATTAAGACCTCCACTAATGCTAATTAGTTGCAATTGAACCCTTCAATTGACCTTCTATGGAGAAGTGCGAGCAACAAACCACCATAAACCACCACGAACCACCACACGCGCCACCAAGGGTGGCCGGCCGTGAGTCCAAAGGGGAAGGAGAGGGAGCCGTGAATTAGAGAGGGAATAAGGGTTTTGGGATTGGTTGCCTTGATGTCAAAATTCACTGTGTGTGAATTATGACTGCTTGCTTGCAACCCTAGGCATGGATCTTATTTATAGATCTCATCTCTAAATAAGAGCCCATGTCAAAAGCCCAAAACTTATTTCCAATCTAACTATGCTAGCCCAATCCATTTCATGATTAGTTAATTGCTCATGAGGCCCATTAATGGGCCTCTAACTTGCTTAACCCAATACCCTTGTGTGTGACCTCATAGGATCCATTCTAGCGGGCTTTGGACCATTCGACTAGCCCAAAGATCATCTCTCATAGTCTAGCAACAGATGATGACACCCTAAGAGAACGAACTTATTATCTCCATAATAGTGATCCTTGATATATCTAGTAATTGCACTTATCGAAGACACAACTCCTTCAATCTCCCACTTGTCTGAGACAAGTGCGCAATATTCAAATTCCTTAAGTCATTTTGTGTCGATTTGATAATATGATTGCATCTTATGTAATCATTATTAATCTACAAATCATTTCCTGAAATCTGAGTTAGAATTACAAAACAAATGGTTACTATAACACATTTGAGCACGGCCATGCATTTTCTGAATTCTCCCTCTTTAAGAGGCCAAAATAAGACACACTCCTAATTAAATAGGAAGACTCTATCCAATCTTGTGGAAACCAAAGCTCCCACTCAACTTCTGAAATAACCAGGAAACACCCTTTATAATCTCCAGTTACGGGCAGACGTTTGAATGTACCACAGTTATATCATCCATTGAATGAGATCAATGTTCCACTCATGTCAAAGGAATCCACTAATATATCCGGAAGCTCTATACTTGAACTTCAAAGTAGGTCTATAGTTCGATCATGCATCATTCATGCATATCCATGTGATTGACCGAGCATCACTACGCTCCTATAGCCCATGAAACTGCGCTATCCAATCAATCTTAACATGGTAGTCCAAATCGAAATCATTTATGTCCAGTTTAATGACTTCGAACTAGGAACTTAAATAATGTATGAATTTTGTTCACCTGTGGGGTTTCATTCAAAAGGTCATCAACCTAGTGAGCCCATCAATTCATAATTATTTTGGACATTTTATTTAATCTTGAAACCACGATTAAATAAGATTTAAACTTTGTTTCAATTGATAAACATAATTCTGCAAATGAATGTATTACACATGTAACTTGTTTTTCCCCAAAAACAAATACAACTTCTAATTACATTATTTGCCTCAATCCAGTTTCATTAGCATGTTTCCCACGCTTTGGAAATGGAAGGGGTTTACTAAGTAGAGTTCATGAGACATTCTCATAAACATGAATTTCGCAATTTCTAAATCTTATAATCATTTTCATCTCCAAACACTAAGAATTTTCCTTCGCCCTTTCGCAAGGAACTCTGGAATTTCTAATTTGTATTCCAACGTTATATTGGATTTTGATTGAAATCTATCATCACTTGTTCTAAAACGTGTGAATCAAATAGATGAGTATAGTCCACGACATGCATGATGCATCCTTTGCATATTGCATGAGGATCATCACTCAACCCCTTAATTTCATCAATCTTTCTCAAAGTATTGAATCATTAAGCAATGTGCCATGTTACATGGGATTGAAACTCCTTTCACTATAATGTTGAACCTTATAAGAATCTTATCAATATAAGCTTCTTAACCAAACTCAAACATCAATCAAAACCTATCTCTATAGATTTTGAATCCCAAATGTACTCATCTTCTTCTTCAAGATTTTCATACAAAATGCATAAGCCATCACTTGACCCTTCAAGAAATGAATAATTGCTCTTTGTACTAGAACAAGAAGACTTCATAGCTCCCACTAAACATCTTGTACACACAAGACCTTTTCTTCATTTTACGAGAACATCAAACGATTTGATTTACTCACAAAATTAAGAACACTAACTCCATGATGCTATACATCCCTAGGATTATTGGATCTTCAAACTTTTGATTGTATCATATACAAATCTTCTTTCATGAACAATTTCAAGAAAGTATTTTGAAATCCATCTACCAAATCTTATAAGGTAGAAATCACTGAAACATCTTTAATAGATCTTTGCAACGCGACTAATGTAAAGGTTTCATCGTAATCATAGTCATACTATGAATTAGTTGAATCCTTTAACAAGTCTTTGCTTAATTAGAAAACATTTTTCTTTCTTGTCTGTTTTTCTTATAATGGGTCTCACCCAATTAGGCAAATTATTCAAGTGTCATACACTTGCTTACAAACTTAGAATCTATTTCAGATTTCCTGGTTTTTAAACCACTTGGAGTTATAACTTGTCAAATAATCTTTGTTACTTGCATAATCATCATGTTCCAAAATGAATATTTTAGAACTCTTAATCAATATGAAATCATATTTCTTAGACTAAGTTTTACATATGCTAGTCATCATTGTGGGTTTTGATGCAACAATTGAAACTTATACAACAACTTTGTTTAGTTTCAATGAGAAACGACAATTGAGGATGTGCACTTGGAATGTACTACCTTTTACACATGGTTATTATTCCCATTACACTTAATGAGACCACGCGTTGTCATTTGTAACATGAGGTGAATCATGCTCATATTGTTGCTTTTATTCGATTACTTCTTGAATTTCTTCAAGATTTTTGAAATCATTTTTCTTGAACTCTTTCAAGGCTCTCGAACTTTTCGAGATTCTTGTACTCCCACTTGCCTTTTCAGGAGACACTTTTTAGCATAGTATGAACCAATCATGGTTTGAACCATGTTTGTTTGTTGCTTTTCTCAAACTCTTTTAATATTTATACTACTCCCACTTGACCTTTTGGAACAATTTCCATAAGGGCATCTACTTGAGCAACAAACATTTTGTGCTAAGTATGATTTGTGTAGTAGTACCCCGTGCTCTGTGTAGGAATTGATCGTGCATTAAATGCTTAAATACAATATTTATTCCTTGCTTTGTAGAAAGACTTTATGAGAATTCTTCTTATCCATATCATATGTGGAGTCTTTGCTACACTTGATTTGACATATATAGTTTGTTTAGTTTTGTAGCTTATCTTAAAAGTATGTCCCTTGAACAATGGTTGGAAGATAGGTAATTTTCATCCATTATCAAAATATATCTCATATAGATTGATAGCTCCCTTCATAAACACTTCACAAGGTTTTCTTTCGGAGTTTGTCGTAAAACGATTTCACAACTCTTGGATGTTCATCAATGTCTTGGCTTAAATTCTTATTATTACGATCATATCGCAATACTTTGAATGTGTTGCCAAGTATATGTCTTGACTTAAATTTTCACAATTACAATCATATTGTAATGTAATCATTATGTTGTCAAGTATCACTGAACTTCATACTGAACATTTTGAACTTTTTAAAATTTTCACTCTTATGCTTCAACTAAGCACATGTTATCATATCACAAATGAAGTTTTATTGTGCATCTCTAGTCTTTGAACCTTTGGTTTTCTTACATCAATATGTATTCGACCTTGAGTTCACATCATCATTTCTCTAAATGGTGATATTGTCAAAATTTCAAATTAGAATGATAATTACATATATCAATGGATTCATAATCTAATGATATTGAAAGTCCATCCCTTTGGATCTTTCGCATGCAATGTTCATTTTGTTCGAATTATTTGACATTTTAGAGACAAATCATTTATAGAAATGGTTCAATTATTTCTATCATAAGGAACTTTGAACCTATTTAGCAACTCAAAACACATTATGACTCAATGAAGCATAGAATAACATTTATTCCACGTTTTTGAATCTTCGATGCGTAGTCATTACTAACATTGAATGGTTTTTTGATAATGGCAAGAATGAATAACATTTATTTAATTCTAGCCAATAACAAGGTAAGGTGAAATATAGGTTCTACTTGTAAAGTTGAAACTTTTACTTCCAGACTCGTAGATTCTACTTGTGAAGTAGCAACATTTGCTTCTAAACTTGTAGATTTATTTCTCCTTTAGCCATACTTCTTCATTTAGTTCAACCTCATTCTCAATGAGAGAGAACTAAACAAGACATCATATGTCCAAGAAGTAGTAGCAATGTGCTAAATCAATTTCTATAATATACTTCTTAAATTGGAACATTTCCATTATTTTACCTTCCAACTATATGAGGTAGTTTCTAATCAATTGGAATTGGTCCATTTAATTTGAAACATTTGTTGTTCATAACAACTTTTAGCATGTAAGTAGTTCTAGGTTTGAGAAGTAGCAACTTGTTTGCATTTCTTGGCCTATAACTTCTTAATGCAATCCTCATATATTCCTAAACATTTCCCATTTGAGCCACTTAGAACACTTCTCTTAGGTTCAAAATGATGCTTTGCTTAACTACTTTAAGCACATTTCATGATTTTACTAAGTCTATTCAATAATCATTCATATTAGAGTTTAATCAACTATTTAACTCTTATATAAAGTGGATGAAGAATAGCGTCATTTGATCAACTTTTGATCATAGAGATTTCCAATCACTTTCTTATATTCAATCATATTGAAGATAAGAGATTTTATTGGACTTTTATACTTGTCTTTTAGAGGGTTTGTACCTCCCATCTCATTATATCCCTTGAAACGCTTTTCAAAATGAAGATGTGTTGGCATTTTACTCAAACATTTTGAATAAAACCAACTCTAGACATGTGACATGGATTTCTAAAACTTGCCTTTTAGAAACATCTTAGCAAAATTTGAATATAGGTTTATGGATTATCTTTTAAACTTTTGAGAACGTTTCTCAACTTTATTTTCAATCGAGGAGATTATATATAATAATAAAATTAGAACGACATGTTACTTGTAAGTAAACGCAAAATTCAATTAAGTTTAATAAAATTTAAAGTACCATAATCAATTTAAAATTTATTGGTAGCTTTAAAGCATTTTATTCAATTTTAAATGATCCCCATTGAATAAAATGATTCCAAGATCCTTTATTTGTACAATAATTAACCAGAGTGAGGCCCTGCCATCAACTATTATATTTTCAAGGTGAGTAAACTCTTTACTGATTACAACTCTTGTAATTCTTGGTTGAATAATTAACCATCACATGTTTAATTATTACCCTTAGCTTCAAGGTTCTAAACGCTTTAGGTAACCTTGTTGAATATAACCAATTAAAAGTGTAGAATGAGGTCCTACCCCCACTTCCCCAAGATATAATATGACACTCTACTGAAGGACGACCCATCATAAACGATCGAAGGTTTCGTCGGGTTTTCAATTGGAAAAGCTGCATCAATATTACTGGTCTAGATTTATTATGTTGTGATTATTTAGTGAACTCTAGCGCATCATCAAGCAACATAAATAAACCTAAACATGCATAATCTACTAATGCATAAATAAAACATGACATAGTATGGCCCCTTAATCCTAAGAAAACTAATAAAGCAAAAATGCTCCCACTTGAACCTTCATGGATCTCATCCATCTTGCTCCTTTGGGCCTTCACTTCATTGGCTTTTAGATCAACTGCAATCTGTAATACTATTCTATTCTATCTACTACTTAAATAAAATAAAATAAATTACAAAAATACTTAACGGCACGCAGACCGTATTTAGATTACAAAAATACATCACGATGCACATATCGTATTTAGAATCTATGGGCCATACTAGTCTATATATAGCAATAAACAATATCATATATTATAAAGTGCCATATAATAAATCACTCATCATGCTTTCCTAAACTACAACATCGAATGTTCACAATAAAGGAAACATGGCTTCTAAATATCTCATATTATAATTAATTACTGTAATTAGATAATATCATATATTATTCATGACCATCAATAAAATATCATATATTCTAAATTATTCATGAGATAGAATCAAATCTTATCTTAAAAGATAAATCATATTTATCCTCAAAGAATATCCTAACAAAGTTACGAAATTCCATCCTAATTACTAGCCAATCACAAAATTTTAAATCAATTATATCCAATATTAATTATGGGATAATCACATTATTTAAATCAATTATTATCCTTTTGGAATATGCTCAGAATATCCTAACAAATCTTATCCAAAACTAACCACTTTAATTATGGATAATTACCAATTTAACAACTTTAAATATGGATAATATCAAATATAACAACTTTTGAACATTTGATTTTATCCTAAAATAAAAGATTTTATCCAAATAAAACCAATTTTATCTTTTAAAAATAAAAGATCATATTTTCAAAATATTTTATTTTATCCAAAATAAAACTGATTTTATCCCAAAATAATTCATAATTATCTTGAAATAATTTTTCAAAACAGTTTTTTTTTGTTTTTTGTTTTTTTTTGTTTCTTTGAAAAGTCGCGTCAGCCACCGTGGTGTGGCCAGCCGAAGCCGGCCACGGTGGTCGTACACCTTGCGGTGTACGCTGTCCCTGCAGCGACGCAAGGACAGCAGCAGCAGCACACACAACGGGGGTGGTGCACTGTTGCGCTGCCCCTTGACCGACCCGAGCCCAGCCCACCCTCCCTCCTAGACCACCACCGGTGCGGCAGTCGCCGTGGCTGTGCCACCCAGCCGCGGCTGCCGCACCTCAATCCCCTTTTTTTTTTTATTGATTTTTAATTTAAAACAAAACATTTTTATTAAAATTAAAATTAATGTGGTCCATCTAATTAAATCATATTCAATTTCAAAATTAGGGTTCTTCATGAATTTAATCCCAATTTAATTCTAACTTTTAAAATTAAATTGATCATCATACATAAAACATTTTTATGCATAAATCAATCCGATTAAAATTATGAATCATAAAATAAACCGAATTAAATCAAAATCAAGCACAAAAAATCATATTTTAGGGCTAGGATTTTCGAAAAATTCGAAATTTAGGGTTAGGGGGTTCGAAATCTTTGAACATATTAGGGCTAAAAACGGTCATATTCATGGCTATTTGAGCATAATTAAATCACATTTAATCGATTCCAAAAGTTTAATCACATTAAAATAATAATTGAACCATAATTAAATTAATCTCCCTCTTAATTGAATTAAAATTGTGGACTATCAAAGAATTATAGTCAATATGCGTAAATGCAATAGGCTAACTGATACCACTGTAGGAAATTATAGGTACTACGCAGCGGAAAAAAACATGAATCATATTCATACATTACCTAATCCCAAGATCTAATGCATAACACATAAAGAACATATAATCGTACCTTTGAAGCGTGATTCCACGTGCGATCGAGCAAGAACATTGGGAGATAAAGAACCTCAAGCGTGATTCCTCTACTTGGTCCACGGGCACAGATTAAGACCTCCACTAATGCTAGTAGTTGCAATTGAACCCTTCAATTGACCTTCTATGGAGAAGTGCGAGCAACGAACCACCATAAACCACCACGAACCACCACACGCGCCACCAAGGGTGGCCGGCCGTGAGTCCAAAGGGGAAGGAGAGGGAGCCGTGAATTAGAGAGGGAATAAGGGTTTTGGGATTGGTTGCCTTGATGTCAAAATTCACTGTGTGTGAATTATGACTGCTTGCTTGCAACCCTAGGCATGGATCTTATTTATAGATCTCATCTCTAAATAAGAGCCCATGTCAAAAGCCCAAAACTTATTTCCAATCTAACTATGCTAGCCCAATCCATTTCATGATTAGTTAATTGCTCATGAGGCCCATTAATGGGCCTCTAACTTGCTTAACCCAATACCCTTGTGTGTGACCTCATAGGATCCATTCTAGCGGGCTTTGGACCATTCGACTAGCCCAAAGATCATCTCTCATAGTCTAGCAACAGATGATGACGCCCCAAGAGAACGAACTTATTATCTCCATAATAGTGATCCTTGATATATCTAGTAATTGCACTTATTGAAGACACAACTCCTTCAGAGGGATCCGGCGAGGTCCAGCTCGAGACGTCGTTGTACTTCGTCAGGGGGTAGAAGTGGTCGCTCCGAGGCTGCCCGTGCTGACGTTGCAGAGGGCTCGGGATCTTCTTTTGAGGGTGCTCATGCTGCACCGGTAGGAGAGGCTACCTCGACTTTCAGAGGTGGTGGGATGTACGAGGTAGGCTCGTCATCGCGGCAGCCTGCGCAGCTTGTGCAGCCTGTGCAGCTTGCGCAGCCTCAGCCTCAGGTTGATCCTGGGTGGAGTGGTCCTATATTGAGTCTTCCTCCTCCTACGGAGATTGGAGATGGAGCTGGTGGAGAGGTGACTCCTCGTACAACGCAATTTCATGATATGATGGGCATACGTCCTCTTGCGCCGTAGTTTGTTCCTGTGTATATTTTATTTTGACTTTTTATAGAACTTTGTCTTAGACTCATTATTTATAGACACATTTTGTATATTTATGCTATTATGAGTTTATTTATTATTATGTGTATGTTTGTGTGTGCAAGAGAAGTGTGACAACAATTTTGCCCAAAAAATTCCTTCATTTTTATTATTGATGGAGGGTATCCGACTCTCTCCCCCAAAAAGAAAAAAATAAAAAAGGAAAAAGGTCAAATAAAATGTCGGGTGTTTGGAATTTAAATAAAATCCAAAAAAAGAATAATATAATAAAAAATAATAGCTATTTTAATTAATTAAGAAAAAGGATAAAAAAAAAAGATGCTTAGGAAAGATAATCGGAGCCATAAAGTCATTAGTCGACTCGAGTTTAGTATTAAAAACGCAGGTTAATCACGCGCGCCTGCTGTGACAACTTGGCGCCAGCTGGCGCCACAATATGGTGCGTGGCGCCAGGCGCTACACTTAGCGTGTGGCGCCAAGCGTTGGCGGCTGGCGCCAATTACGGGATTTTGACGCCAATTGACGCTGATACCGTATTTCATTCTGATTAAAACTTCTCGCAATTTGTGCATAAATAGCCCCCTGCCCAGCCGATTCTTCTCATAATTCCAGCGAATAAAATAATTCTTTGCTTTAGAGAAAAAAGAATAATAATCATGTCTTTAGTCACCAAAACCTTCACCCAATATACTCATGAATGGTGTCGATCTCTTAATGCTAGGGAGAGAAAAAAATTAGATTTATTTCACTTGGGGGGAATTTATGGCATCAAAGGGGTAGATCTTGACTTAGATTTCATACATACCGCTCTAGAATTTTGGAATATTGATACTCATTGCTTCAGAATAGGGTATGATGAGATTAGCCCTTTGCCAGAGGAATTTGGTGCTATCTTAGGCTTCCCTGCAATAGACCTTATAGCAATCCCTAGAGTAGATGCATATTATTATAAGGATTTTGAGCGCTTCTTTAATTTAAAAGAAAGGGATTTATCAAAAATAGTAGATGGCAACATAGTAAATTTGAAAGAATTTGCACGCTATTATTTTGATAAACCTCTTTCTGAATCTTTTCATATATATAGGAGAGGGGCGTTCCTATTTTGCATGCTTAATCAATTTTTCCTTAGTAGTGGTAAAAATAATGAAGGCCAATCAATTATAACCACTGTTTTAGAACAAATTGAATCAGGGAGAAATCCAATGCCATTGATAGTTGGAGAGACTATGATTAGTCTTGATGAACTAAAAAGGGACCCAAAAGCACCTTTTCGCGGCTCTCCAATTTTATTACAGGTAGAAAAATAATATTTTAATTACAGAAATCAAAAAATATATTTTTGTATTGTAATAATAACTTATTTGCATTGCAATTTTTTTACAGATGTGGCTAATGAAAAGGCTAGGATTAATTATCCCTCCGGACGATATTGAGAAGTATACTCCCAATTGCTTCGTGAGAAGGAAGAAACGCATCCCTAAAATTGGGCGCCATGGGTGGAGAAAAGTCTTCGAATCACGTGATTTTGCTATCAAGTGGGTCGTCCCATGGTGGAAAATAGAAAGGATCGTTGGTGTTAACAAGCAACCTTTCTGTCGTCTTCCAAGCCTGTCTCGTGTGACTTATTATTACCCCTGCAGGGTAAAAAGACAATACGGCTTGCTTCAGAATATTCCTTCCGGGGATCTTCGTCCTCCCTACGAGTACCCTGTATCTCAAGAAGTAAACAAATTTGATGCTTACTGGAGTGCAAGACCTTTGTGGGAAGTGATTACCCAAAAGGTTCCTCCTTCTTTGCCCAATGATGTGAAGAAGTGGTTGCTGAAGAAATTTTCGAAGGATCAGGGTAGAACTGATGTGAAGAATCGTCTAGGTGACAGGGTGATTCCCGCCAAGGAACGCTTAGGTGCAAGAATTGAATTCAAAACACCTGCAATGTCTAGGAAGAAAAATGCTACCAAAGATAAAGGGAAAAGGAAAGCTAACACCACAGATAAAAAGGCTTGGGTGGAAAAGAAGCATGGAGTGTTAGCTGAAGGAGAGACTATCTATTCTAAAATTGAATGTATGTCCTCTAAAGGATGCCTACTAGCTAAAGTTATGGATGAGGAGGAGGAAGCAGACAAAAATTGGAAAAGGGCTAGGAAGGAAAAAAAAAGATTAGGAGCATTGCTTGACCTTCAATTTATTAGACTTAGTTTATTATTTTTTATTAAAGTTAATTTATTTCGGCTTTATTTAAGTTCCATCAATAATGTAATTTTATTTTATTAATGAAATTTGAGCTTTCAATTAAATTATTTACTTTAAATTTATCTTATTAAAGTAATGAAAACCGAAAAAAATTAATTTTCCAGAAATTCTTCGAGTACGGAAGTCGAAAATTTTCCGAAAAACACCGAACTTCGCCCAGAATTATTTCCAAATTGGCGCCACTTATTGGCAATTGGCGCCTATCATTGGAGTCTGGCGCCAGGCGCTAATTTCATTGGCTGGCGCTGATGATCACTGGCTGGCGCCAGGTTCTTCTCTGCGACGCCGATGGTTCGCCGATCTTCTGTTGAATTTTTTATTAATTCTGGAACGCGGGGATGTCGAAAAATAAAGTGGCCGCACCTGTAAAGGGTTGCCTACGTATCCTTTCTTAAGGAATCAGGCCGAACGTAGCTCTCTTGAGTATCCTACTCAAGTAATTATGGGTAGTATTTCTTAAGTTGGTCAAGATTTATCATGTTTGAGAATTCATTGCCATCCATATCAGTTAATTTTGCTGCACCTCCTAACAGGATTGTTTTGACAATGTAGGGGCCAGACCAATTAGGTCTAAATTTACCCCTTGGATCTAAAACATTTTTCCTTAGTGCTTTTAACACCAAGTCCCCTACTTTGATATTTCTTGTCTTGACCTTCTTATTAAAATGCCTAGCCATTCGAGTCTGGTAACACTGAGTGTGATGTAGAGCTTCTAGTCGTTTCTCATCGAGTAGAATCAATTCTTCATATCTTGCCCTAGTCCATTCAACTTCATCGAGTTTACTCTCTAGCGCAATGCGTAGAGATGGTATTTCTAGTTCGACAGGTTGTACGACATCCATTCCATATACCAAGGAAAATGACGTAGTTCCTGTTGATGTACGAATTGACGTGCGGTAACCCCACAATGCGAAGTGAAGCTTGTCAGGCCAATCCTTATAATTCTCCGTCATTTTTTCGATGATAGTCTTTAAATTTTTATTAGCTGCCTCGACTGCTCCATTTGCTTGAGGTCTATAAGGGGAAGAATGATGATGTTGAATGCCGTATTTTTGTAGCAATTCTTCACATTCGGCCTGAAAGTGAGTTCCATTGTCACTTATCATTTCATGTGGGACTCCTATCGACAAATAATATTTCTCTCGATAAAGAGTGCTACATGTTTTGCAGTGAGTTTAGCGTATGATTGCGCTTCGACCCACTTTGTGAAGTAATCAATTGCTACTAGAATAAATTTGTGGCCTCCTGTTCCTGGGGGAGTGATTTTGCCAATGATGTAAATTCCCCATGTAGAGAATGGCCATGGCGATGTGTAGGTGTAGAGAAAATATGGAGGAACATGTTGTAAATTGGCATAAATTTGGCACTTAGGGCATCTTTTTACGTATTGATGGCAATCCCTATTCATTGTAGTCCAATAATACCCTTCTCGCATTATTTTCTAGACTAACATTTTGCCATTTATATGTGTTCCACAGATTCCTTCGTGGACTATTCTCATTGCTCTTTGTGCATCCTTCTTTCCTACACATAGGAGAGCTCGACCTTTAGGTACCCTTTTATGTAGCTCGTTGTCTATGAGTACATATTGAGAAGCCAAATGTCTTAATGCTCGTTTTGCTCTTTTGTCAGCATGAGGAGGGTATTCTCCATTGGTGACATAATTGAGTATGTCCGTGTACCATGGTTCTTCTTCTTCTTCTTCTTCTTCTTCTTCTTCTTCTTCTTCTTCTTCTTCTTCTTCTTCTTCTTCTTCTTCTTCTTCTTCTTCTTCTTCTTCTTCTTCTTCTTCTTCTTCTTCTTCTTCTTCTTCTTCTTCTTCTTCTTCTTCTTCTTCTTCTTCTTCTTCTTCTTCTTCTTCTTCTTCTTCTTCTTCTTCTTCTTCTTCTTCTTCTTCTTCTTCTTCTTCTTCTTCTTCTTCTTCTTCTTCTTCTTCTTCTTCTTCTTCTTCTTCTTCTTCTTCTTCTTCTTCTTCGCCTTGGACTACTTCGTCGTCTTCTATGGCATAGATGTATGCTGGTTTATGCCTTTTTTCAATAGTTAGAGGCATTTGCTCGATTTCCGTGGGAATCCTAACCATTGAGGCTAATCTAGCCAAGGCATCAGCAAATTGGTTTTCTTCTCTAGGTAGATATGTGTATTCTACCTTCTCTAACTGATCGGTAAGAGTTTCCAAATAGGTTTGGTAAGGGGATAGACTTTCGCTCCTTACTTTCCACCTCTTAGATATCTGATTGATGATTAAAGAAGAGTCTCCGAATATTCTTAACTTTTTTACTCCCAATGCCAAAGCTGTTTCAAAGCCTACCACGCACGCTTCATATTCAGCAGCATTGTTGGTAACGTCGAAATCAAGATTTATGGAGATTGGAACATGCTCTTCTTTGGGTGATACAAGTAACACACCAACGCCACATCCCTTTTGGTTTGAGGCTCCGTCGAAGTACAAGGTCCAAGTATCATCTTTAGTAACCATTAGGTCTTCATCTGGAAATTCATTATCTTGTATTGGTGTCGAGTCTTCTATTGGAAAATCTGCTAGAAAGTCTGACACCACGGACCCTTTGATAGCTTTTTGTGGCATAAACCTTATATCAAACTGGGCTAGATTGACTATCCATCTTGAAATGCGTCCATTGAGTGTAGATTTCTCGAATAGATACTTGAGTGGATCTAATCGGGAGACTACGAAGACGATATGCACCAGCATGTAATGTCTTAACTTAGTTGTGGCCCACACCAAGGCGAGGCACAAATTTTCGAGTGGTGTATAGCGTGCTTCGTATTCGAGCATCTTTTTGCTTAGGTAATATATTGCGTTCTCTTTGCCTTCTACCTCTTGTGCTAGCATAGCTCCCATTGTCTCTTTGGTAACCGTCAAATATAACCTAAGAGGTATTCCGGGGAGTGCTGGTGCTAATACGGGAGGATTTGCGAGATAGGCTTTGATCTTTTCAAAGGCTTTTTGACACTCATCATCCCATATTACTGGTACATTCTTCTTGAGCTTCTTGAAGATTGGCTCACATATCGTCGTCAGTTTTGATATGAACCTACTTATGTATTGCAACCGACCAATAAACCCTCGAATCTGTTTCTTAGTCTTGGGCGGTGGCATGGACATGATTACTTTGATCTTGGTTGGGTCTACCTCTATTCCTCTAGAGCTTATGACGTAACCCAAAAGCTTGCCTGAGGTGACTCCAAAAGCACACTTAGATGGATTATTGAACCTCATATTATATTTCCTTAGCCTTTCGAAAAATTTTCTTAAGGCTACTTGATGGCCTGGACGGTCTTTTGATTTTACAATCATGTCGTCGACGTATACTTCGACTTCTTTGTGCATCATGTCATGGAGTAAAGCAGTTGCTGCACGTTGGTAAGTAGCACCCGCGTTTTTCAACCCGAATGGCATTACCGTGTAGCAGTAAGTGCCCCATGGCGTTATGAAGGTTGTTTTCTCCATGTCTTCTTCTGCCATGAGAATCTGGTTGTAACCTGCGTATCCATCCATAAACGAAAGAAGCGCGTAATTTGCCGTGTTATCTACCAGAATATCAATGTGTGGCAAAGGGAAGTCGTCCTTTGGACTTGCCTTATTTAGATCTCGATAGTCGACACACATCCTTACCCTTCCGTCTTTCTTCAGAACTGGGACGACGTTGGCCACCCATTCGGGGTATTTGGATACCTTGATGAAACCTACAGTTATCTGTTTTTGAACTTCTTCTTTTATTTTAAGTGCTACGTCGGGTTTCATTCGACGTAACTTTTGTTTTACAGGTTTCATTCCTGGAATTAGTGGTATAGTGTGTTGAGCTATTTCTCTATTAATGTCTGGCGCATATCTTCATATGACCAAGCAAATACATCGATGAATTCTTTAAGTAAGTTAATTAAATCGGTTCTTTCTTGCTTATTCAATGTTAATCCGACTTTAACTTCTCTTTTATGAGTTGAATCATTTGAGATATCAACTATTTCAGTTTCTTCAATTACCGGTGTTTTCTTTTCGAGTGTTTCCATTGCTTTAATAATTTCATTGTCTTTTTCATCGTTAGCTAAGCAATGCTCGTCATTTTGGGTTAGAGAAGAACAGAAGAAGTAAGGATAATGAGAAATATTATTATACTCTGAGATCATTACATCAAAAAGTGATATGTCCTCAGGGACCGGATCACTAACTATCCTAGGAGAAGAAATAAGAGGGGGAAGTGTTACTGCTAAAGACTTAGAAAACTCTAGAGGGAGAGACTCCGACTCAGACTTTGACTCAGACGACTCCTCAAACATCGGCCCTTGCCCTGTTGTGATGGATATCTTCCTTCCGCTTGGAGTAGTCACCTTGATAGTC
Organism: Chenopodium album; assembly: GCF_948465745.1. NCBI lineage: Eukaryota > Viridiplantae > Streptophyta > Magnoliopsida > Caryophyllales > Amaranthaceae > Chenopodium > Chenopodium album. Next base: position 14,602,955 of record NC_137835.1, on the reverse strand, counting down.
TTGCGCCACCCTTGTAGTGATCCTTCAGCTAGAGTAATTAGCTTCGAGGGGTCAAAGCTTTCACTTTGTAGGACTGTTTGAATGAGCGAGGAGTTATCCTCTTTATAAGTTTGCTCATTCTTTTCTTGCCCAAACAGTAATACCATGACGTTAAAGTCAAAGCATGGGGGTGCTTTCTCCTTGTGGACGGAAGTTGGGATTTCATCAGCGAAGTAGCAATCCAAGAAAATCTCAAATTCCGGTTGTCGTATGCCGTTTACAACAAATGGCTCGGGAAATTCATGGCATGGATAGTGCTCTCCTTCTTTTATGAACTGGCCATTAAGCGTAAGAGGATACTGATCCATTGGAATTGCTTTCTTTCGAATGCGAGCGTCCTTACGTGCCTTTGACTTTTCCTGGGCTCGCTTGAGATCTTTCCGAGTCGGTTCGAAACCAAGTCCGAAAGTGTCTAACTTAGGGAGGACAGGTGACTCCAGCGGTTTTGCTATTCCTTTTTTCTTCCCTAGGGTCATCCCGGGAAAATGTCCTTGTTTCTTCAGCATGGTGTTGACAATCATGTTGGAATGGGGGTCATGGCAAAGAGGGGTCCTTTCATCCTCCTGGATTAAGGAGACTTCTTCGTTAAAGCCCCATAAATCTTCATCACCCTCGTCGTGCTCCACATTAATAATTGGATTCTCTATGGATTTGATTCTCATAGGCGAAGCATCTATGGTGATTGGAATTCCCCCAACTATAGCTTTTACTTGTTGGTGGAGAGATGAAGGGACGACCTTTAGGTCATGAAGCCAAGGGCGTCCCAACAATAAGTTGAATGAAGCTTTGATGTCCACTACTTGGAAAGTAGTAGCATGTTCTATTGCTCCTGCCGTTACATTTAGGGTAATCTTGCCAAGAGCTTGACGACGAGTGTTATCGTAGGCCCTTATTCCTTGTGTGGACGGAGTTAAAGCTTCGTCCCTTATGCCGAGCATCCTCGCAGTTCTAAGTGGACAGACATTGATAGTCGATCCATTGTCTACAAGAGTCACAGGGACATTCATCCTCTTGCAAACTACTGTGAGGTTTAATGCCTTGTAATGTTTGTCACCTTCTGGGGGTAAATCTTTGTCAGAAAAGGTGATCAAATTAATCGGACTAGGAAGGTCACTTGTGAGGAAGTTGGCTAGTCCCTCAGGAGTAGTGTCAGAATCTATCCCGATTTTGTCCAAGGCATTCATTACAACCAACCTATGTTCTCGAGATGTTGCCAGAAGTTTCCATACATTCATCTCAACCTTTGTCTTCTTAAACTGCTTAACAATATCATTGTCTTCAATGATAGGAACGGGAACTTGTTGTGTGGTTGGCATAGGTTGTGTTGAAATGGGAGGTTGCATTCTCCCAGATCTTGTGAGGACGTCTATTGATGAGTCTTCTTCACCCCTAATGTCATCTGTGGTGTATGACACAAAAGGCGAAGGTCCTACTATGTCCTTTAGATAGACATCTTCTTCATCACTGTCCCAAACTCCATTAATGGTTGCATCCTCTTCTTGTTTAATTTGGACTAGTTTCTTTTCATTAATCATTTTCTGTACCAAATCCTTGAATTTGAAACAGTTTTCTATGGTGTGACCTCCTGATTGATGATACTGACAGTAATATCTATCTGTCCTTTTTAATGATTCGAATGGTCTCGGTTCGAGAGGTTTGACCTCGCCACTCTCGGAGAGCATTTCGAACATTTGCGCATATGGGATCCCAATTGGAGTGTAGATTCTATTGCTCTTCTTGGGTTTTTCAGTGACTTGTAAGGGAAAATGCTTTGCCTCATAAGTCGTTCCCACTGGTGTGAATTCTCTTTTAGGTTCATCTTTCGGAAGTGGAAGCTCATCATATTTCTTATGGAGCTCGTTCATAACTTTGAGAGCTTCGCGTAGTAGTTGCGATACCTCCCTCATGGACAGTGTGAGCAATTGTATATCTTCCTTATTTTCCGGTTCTGGAAGGTAATCCTTGGCATTGAAAAAGATTTCCTCTTCTTTTTCTTTGACATGGATTTCTTTGACAGGTTTAATGAGAGATGAGGGGTCAAATTCGTTTTCCTCATTGGAGATAGCGAGGGTATGAGCGAGAGGTGCATTGTCAATGCTTGGCTTTTTACTGGCAGGGGGCAACGACAACTTGTTGTTGTCGATTAAATCTTGGATAGCTTCCTTAAGCTTCCAACAGTTTTCAGTGAGATGGCCCCTACCTTGGTGATACTTGCAGTGTGCATTGGGGTTCCAATTAACCGACCTCTTCTCAACTGGTGGGTCCCCAAATGGTCCAATAGGAGTTATAAGACCTTTTGCATTGAATCGATCAAATGCGGTGTCATAACTCATGCCAATAGGAGTGAAGTTCCTCCTAAATGGTTTCTTTTGTCCTTGATTGTTCATACCAAGGACTTCTCCTAAATTAAAGGTGCTAACATTGTTTGAGTGGGCGGTTTTGGAAGAAGAAGGATTGTCGTTCTTCTTTCCTTTCCAGCCACTGTTGGAGTTATTGTTGGCAGGTTTTAACTTAGCCAAGTCATCTTCAATATTGATCCCAATGTCATAAACGGCTTTGAAGGTATGGAGGTTATTTTGATATTTGAGATGCTTGGAATATTTTTCTTCGAGACTTACCAGGTGAAAAAGAAAGAGGTATCAATATTGGACATTCAAGTCGACTACAAGGTATGGAGGTTATTCTGTTTGGTCAGTCTCGACTTGAATGTTGCACTTGTACCTATCAACGAAAGCGTTTGCTATGGACTCTTAGGTGGAGGTCTTTTCTTTCTCGAGAGAAAAGAACCATTGTTGGCAAACGGTCTCGAGAGATAGTGAGAACAGAGAAGGGAACACTTTCTTATCAATACCCTTGATACTCATTATTGTTTCAAATGCTCTTAAATGAAAGTAAGGGTTGTCAATTGCTCTGAATTTTGGGATGTCGTTGGCGTTGAACTTCTGCGGAAGAAGCTCTTTGTCCACCGAGACCCCTTGTGATGTAAGCTCTTGAAACTTGTAGTCGCTAGACAACTTGCTTAAACTCTCTTGCATGAGGTCCATCTGTTGTTGCTTCATGGGATCATCGATCTTGAGTGCGAGAAGCTTCAGTGTCTCAGTTACGGTAGCCAGTTGGTTCTTAAGATCATTGACTTCTTCTTGTGTTGCCATTATAGTCTTAGCTTTTCTCTTGCGAGCTATGGGTTTTTCAAAAAGTTGGACTTGTACGAAGAGGTTATCTTTGATTAATCGTCCTTCCTTTCTTGACCACGCGCTGTAAATTAAACCATTTTGCGTTTTAATTACTCGACTCGAATCAACTTGACTTTACGGTTTATTTTAAGGAGGAAAAAGAAAGAGAAAGGGGTGCATATTTTTGGCAAAAATAACGTACATATTTTTAGGGAGTACATATTTTTAAGGAACTAAGTATAGTTTTTTTTTTATTGGAGGATTAATATCCGACTTAACCCCTTAAAAAAAATGACGGAAAAAACGCGCACACAAGACTCTCTCAAACATGGTCAAAGTATGTGGATTGGTGTGTGCGTTGAGTGTAAGTGGTATGTTTGGACTCTTGTGTAAGACCATGGGACTTAGTGCCTAAACTCAATCATTGACTCAATTAAATACTATTGACAGCAAAATTTTAGCCGACTTAAATAGAAAACTGATTAACTAGACCCTAGGTGATGACTCGACCAATAATCCGAACTGTCGGCCAAGCGACAGGGCTGGCGTCGCACTGTGAAGCTTGGCGCCAGACGACATAGCTGTCGTCAAGAGCTACACTCCAGGATGTGGCGCTACAACTCAGACCTTGGCGCTAATATTGGAGCTTCGGTCTAGGACTGTTTTCGGTGTTATTAGTCAATCGGGGTATGCCTAAAGTTGTACTAGGTCAATTCCGATTGAAATATTAGACTGTAGGGAATATTTTCAATCCCCAGTCGCCAAAAACTGTAGGGAATATTTTCAAGCTTTAATCCCACTAGCTTGAACCCCACTGTGATCATACACTAAAGTACGGTGGCGTCCAAAAGGGAAGAAGATAGAGCAAAAGAGTCGCCAACAAGTTTTAGGAACTTGTAAACCGTTCATGAGGTGAAGGTTACACCTCATAACGATCCAAGAGATCGTCAACTCCATAAGGTCTAGAACAAAATAAGGGTTCGGGGATGAAGGTACAAATCCAACCTAAAAGAGATTGAACCTGACCTAATAATAGGCCTCTACTTTATTCTGATCGTATTCATGTGCGCTTTTTAATTAACATACAATCAATAGGATTAACCCTAAACCTGTTTATCTATGTTGGTTGAATATTAATGCACAAATAAATCTATTATTGGCGATCACTTGAAATTATAATCATATTAACCCTAACAAGATTATTAATATCTTATTAAGCGTGATTACAAGTACAAATTCCCATTTAAACATGCAATAAAAAGGTGATCAAGCAATAAATAAGCAGCAAGCAACATAATAAAAATAATCAATCATGAATAATAATTATAATAATCATAATAATCATCATTAAAAAATTATAGTCATAATCAAGACAATAATAATCATGATCATCAAAATAATAACAATAATAATATTCATAATCATCATAAATTATAACAATTATAATCATAATCATGTTCATGTTAATATTAAAGCATAATAATAGCAAGATCTTAGGCATGATACTAACAAGATTAATAACAAACCCTAGCATGTCACTAAGTAATAAAAATCAAATCTTTAACCCTAACATGATACTAGCAATCATAAATATTAGGAAGAACATAGGAAGCATCGTAACAATCATATTTAATACTAAAATTACCCTAGACATGATACTAGGAATATCACAATAACAATATAAACATGATGTCTACATCATAATATCAATTAAAACCATTAAAGCACTTACTTTGATGCCTCGTACCTCTTTCTAATAACAAAATACACACGTTAGTAACTTCAAGGAAAACAATAATCAAACAATCAAATTAAATAATTGAAATAGAGATTTGGGACCAAACCCTCAGAAATTAAACCTTTCACGTCTAGGGCGAAGGCAACTTTGAATATGGCTAGATGTTTCTAGATCTTGTGAATGCGGAATTTTGTATGTAAAAACAAAGTTTAGAAAAACAGAGAGTTGAAAGATTAAAGTATGCTAATTAAAACTGATTGTAGATAAGAACTTGTGAATGAGGAGAATTGGTGAATGAAAACAAAGTTTTTAATACGATATTTATAGAGAAAATCAGCCAAAAAGATAAAATAAAAAAAACAGAGTCAGACGCACAAAAAACAGAGTTGGCGCCAACCCTGGCAAGCTGGCGCCAGGCACCAACACTAGCGCCAGGCGCCAGGCCTGGTTCCAGGCGCCAAGGCCTGGGGTTGGGCGCCAAGCCTATTTCCAACGCGTTTTCGAAAATCCGATAAGTTTGCCGTACTGGAGGATAAAATCATATAATTTCCTCGAAAATGCTATTTGATTTTGATTAAAACTCTGAAAAGTCAATAAAAATTCAATTTATCAATGCTAATTGAATTAGGAACGAAAAGAACCTTCTAGAAGATTCTAGAAGACTAAAACCATTCCTAATTGCATTAGGAATGATAAATCATATTAGGCCCTCCCCAAGATCATTGGGCCGTATATAAAGCTCAAACCGGGCCCAGCTTAGTAAATTGGCCATAACTTCCTCAATATTCATCGGAATTGGGCTTATAATATATCGTTAGAAAGGTCTTTGCAAGCCCCATCCAACTACACTACTATTGGAACCATATCATGGACCAACCAAACTGGATTTCCTGTTTTCTTAAAATAAGTTTTCAAAACCAGAGAGAAGAGAAAAGAAATTAAAACTATCCGCAACACTAGACTTTCCACACTTTCACTTCATTCGATTATGATTCGACGTAAAAGGCACTCATCACCGGGTTTGGTTTTGGGGAGACACAAATGGGTGTCTACAAGGTTCAATCTCTTTTAGGTTGTATTTGTACCTTAATCCCCGAACCCTTATTTGGTTCAAGACCTTATGGAGTTGACGATCTCTTGGATCGTTAAGGGGTGTAACCTTCACCCAGTGAACGGTTTACAAGTTCCTAAAACTTGTTGGCGACTCTTTTGCTCTATCTTCTTCCCTTTTGGACGCCACCGTACTTTAGTGTATGATCACATTGGGGTTCAAGCAAAGGGGATTAACGCTTGAAATTATTCCCTACAGTTTTTGGCAAATCCACTGGGTAGGATTTCTATTTTAATTCCTAAATTTGTTTCGGTAATGATTTAGAATGAGTGGATGAGACTCGAAACGTTCTAAGTATTTCATGTGCGTAATTTTGATTAACATTATTGTCATATGCATAAAAAAGATCTCATTGGAAAGACCATCCGTAATGAGTTAAAAACATAGGATTTTATACGTAGGAAATTTGAGAAATATCTTTCACAACTAGGACCGAAATAACACCGCACAAAACTAGAAAATTTTATCGAGCACAGAAAGCTGCTGAGGCATGTAGGAATTAGCGCCAGGGGCCAGAGCATTGGCGCCAGAATTTTAGCCGTAGCGCCAGACACCAGCATTGGCGCCAGGCGCTACAGCTAAAACCTGGCGCCAGTCTCTGTTTGCTGGCGCCAAATTCCTCCAATACCGAGCCAGAAATATGCGTTCTAATTTCGACTAGTTTTTCGTATTGTTTGCTCGATCCTACTTCCTAATTGAGTTTTTCTCACTTTTCTGAAACCCATATGTGTTCTACATATGGACATAACCCTATGGGAATTCATGTTCCATCTACCTGATTGAACGCTCTGAGCAACAAAGGGTACATCCGAGAATGTTGAATTCACCAAACCATGGAAGCAATTTTTTCTAAAACTCGCGGTGTCCCATCCACTCGCGCCAACCCTTCACGGTTAGGCTTCCGCGCGGTGCATCCGGACAATTAACCATGAACCCTCTTTGACTAAAACCATATCCTGAACTTTAGAGAACTAGAGCCATGGTTAGGTTGCAAACTCATTGCATCATGTTTTGCCTACTTGACTGATTGTGCATTATTTGTTGTGCATATATATGTTTTCTTAACCGTTTGTTTGACTTGTGTTGAGATTAAATAAATTAATGACTTAAATAACTTTGCCTAATTAATTAATTTGAGTAAATAAAGTCTAATATTTTAATCAGAATTGACTTAGTACGACTTTAGGCATACCCCTATTGATTAATAACACCGAAAACAGTCTCAGATTGAAGCTCCACCATTGGCGCCAAAATCTGAGCTGTAGCGCCACTCTATGGAGTGTGGCGCTTGGCGACAGCTCTGTCGTCTGGCGCTACACTACACAGTGCGACGCCAAACCTGTCGTTTTGCCGACAGTTCGGATTATTGGTCGAGTCATCACCTAGGGTCTAATTAACCAGTTTGCTAATTAATTCGGTTAAATTTCGCTGTCAATAACACCTTGTTAAGTCATTAATTGAGTCTAGTCACATAGTCTAGCCACATGGTCATGACACGGGTCTTAACATGTCACCTACACTCACTAGTCTTAGCACACACTTTGAGTATATGTCACCATGACCATGTCTTAGGTTCATGCATCAGTCGGTTTTTCCGTCATTTGAGTTGGGGGTACGTTCTACTCCTAATTCTCCATATTCCTCCATCTACATCATTTTTCTTCACATTCTATTCCAATCTTTCTTCACTTCCTCAATCCATTGCATGTTGAATAAAGTTTGAGTCAAATAATTAACAATGAATATCCCCAAATTCCTTTTCCACAGTACTTGGTCGCGGAGAGAAGGGCGATTAATCAAGGACAACCTCTTTATTTAAGTCTCACTTTTTGATAAACCAATTCGTCAAAAGAGGAAGGCTAAAAAGATAATGGCAAGTCAAGAAGAAGTCAATGAGCTTAGGAACTAACTGGTTACCGTGACTGAGACACTAAAGCTCCTAACTCTCAAAATTGATGACCCTGTGAAGCAACAACAAATGAACTTTATGCAAGAAAGTTTGAGAAAGCTATCTGGTGACTATAAATTTCAGGTCATGAGTTCACAAGGGGTCTCGTTGGATAAGGAACTTCTTCCACATAAGTTCAATGCCACTGACATCCCTAAATTCAAGGCAACAGATAACCCTTACTTTCATCTAAGAGCTTTCAAAATTAAACCATAATGAGTATTAAGGGTATCGATAAGAAGGTTTTCCCCTCTCTGTTCTCACTATCTCTTGAAATCGTTTGCCAACAATGGTTCTTCTCCCTTGACAAAGAGAAAACCTCTACCTGGGAATCGATAGTAAACGCTTTCGTTGATAGGTACAAGTGCAATATTCAAGTTGAAACCGACTATAGACAACTTGAGACGCTAGGAAAAAAAGAGAATGAAGGCTTTACTTCTTTCTTTAATAAATGGAGGGAAATTTCCGCCAAGATGTTTGAGGCGCCCACTAAAAAAGAATCTGTGAGGATGTTTAACAAGAATCTCCAAGAGAAGTATTCGAAGCATTTAAAATATCAACACAATCTGAATACTTTCAAGGCCGTTTATGACATCGGAATTGAAATCGAAGACGACCTCCCAAAGCAAAAAGCTACTAACAATAGTCACCAATGTGGCTGGAAAGGAAAGAAGAACGACAATCCTTCTTCTTCCAAAAACGCCCACTTTAGTAACAATGTTAGTACCTTCGATCTCAGTGAAGTTTTAGCCATGGATAACCAAGGATCTAAGAAGCAACTAAGGAAAGACTTCACCCCCATTGGGATGAGCTACGATACTGCCTTCGATCGAATCCATGCCAAAGGACTCATTACTCCCATTGGACCTATTCAAGATCCCGCACCTGAAAAGAGATTGCCTAGTTGGAATCCAGACGAACACTGTAAGTACCATCAAGGTAGGGGTCATGCTACTGAGAGCTGTTGGAAGCTAAAGGAGGCTATCCAACATTTGATTGATAATAACAAGCTTCCCATGCCTCCAGTTAACAAGAAGAGCGAGTGATGATAATGCAAACAACACAAGACAAGAGGCGAGCTTTAACGACAAGATTTCGTGACCTCTTTTTTCTATTTCTTTTCTATATACCCTTTCCCCAATAAGTCTAGCATAGGCACCTTTTTATTCTCCTTAGATTTATTTTATAGAATTTTTCGTTTTCCCTTTTAATAAAATGAGTATTTATTTCCTTATATATGATCATTTCATTATATTTCATTAAAAAAAAATCATTGTCGAATTAAGCACAAGGTATACCAATGACTTGAGGCACCACATGTAGCCACATCATATCTCCTTTCACCTTTCAAATTTACAATCCTTTCTTCATAAACCACTTTGAGCCTCGTCTAACGATAGACCTTTCTTTTTTCAACCTACATCTATCTAACCTTGGGATGGGATGGTGTGTAACTTATGCAATTCTAAAAAAGCTTGAGTGATTTCAAAAGATCAAAATAAAAATAAAAGCAAAAAAATAAATAAAGGTGTACAAAAGGGCAAATGTTCCAATGTCTTTGATATGAAAATGTCTTTGATAAGAACACGTCTCAGATTGCGTGTTTGACGATGTGATCGTGTTTTATTCTTTTCGAAACTCTGATTCGTGTTTTATCACATCCGGCTGATATTCTCTATAAATAGCCTACTAAAATTCTTTTTTCATCATCAATCAATTCTCATCTAATTCTCATCAACTCTCATCAAGAATCTCTTGATTATTCTCTCTCTCTTTCTAAACCAACCCTTTTACAAACACAATTCCTCATACATAAGCACTAGACACACCTAGCCAAATTCGAAGTTGTCTTCGCACAAGACGTGAAAGGTTTTAATTTATGAGGGTTTGGTCCCAAATCTCTCTTTCAATTATTATTTGATTTAATTTAATTTTTTGTTTATTATTTTCCTTGAAGTTACTAACGCGTGTATTTTGTTATTAGAAAGAGATACGAGGCATCCAAGTAAGTGCTTTAATTGATTTTATTGATGTTATGATATAGAAATCATGTCTAGGTTGTTATTATGATTCCTAGTGTCATGTTAGGGTGTTTTGATCTTCCTAGTATCATGTTTAGGGTAATAACTAAAATTTCTAATATCAAATATGTTTATTATGATTCATGCGGTGCTTCTTATTCTTTTCTTAATATTCATGTTAGTATCATGTTAGGGCTATATATTTGATCTTTATTGTTTAGTGACATGCTAGGGTTTGTTATTAATCTTGTTAGTATCATGCCTATGATCTTGCTATTATTATGCTTTAACATGATTATGATTATTTTTAATTATGATTGTTATGATTATTTTTAATTATGATTATGTTGCTTGATATATATTTATTGTTATTTCTTGATCACACCTTTTATGCATGTTTAAAGGGAATTGGTACTAGTAATCACGCTTAATAAGATAATTAATAATCTTGTTTAGGGTTAATATGATTATAATTCAAGTAATCGCCAATAATAGTTTGTTTGTGCATTAAATTCAACCAACATAGATAAACAGGTTTAGAGTTAACCTAATGATTGCATGTTAATCAGAAAGCGCACATGAATACGATCAGAATAAAGTAGAGGCCTATTATTAGGGCAGGTTCAATCTCTTTTAGGTTGGATTTGTACCTTCATCCCCGAACTACCAGTCATGGTTCCAGACCTATTGGAGTTGACGATCTTCTGGATCATTAAGGGGTGTAACCTTCACCTTATGAACGGTTTACAAGTTCCTAAAACTTGTTGGCGACTCTTTTGCTCTATCTTCTTTCCCTTTGGACGTCACCATACTTTAGTGTATGATCACAGTGGGGTTCAAGTTTGGGGTAATGCTTGAAATATTCCCTACAGTTTTTGGCGACTCCACTGGGGAGGATTTATATTTCAATTCCTAAAATTTATTTTGGCAATGATTTAGAATGAGTGGATGAGACTCAAAAAGTTCTAAGTATTTCATGTGCGTAATTTTGGTTAACATTATTGTCATATGCATAATAAAGATCTCATTGGAAAGACCATCCGTAATGAGTTAAAAACATAGGATTTTTACACGTAGGAAATTTGAGGAATATCTTTCGCAACTAAGATCGAAATAATGTTGCGCGAAACTGGAAAATTTTATCGAGCACAAAAAGCTGCTGAGGCATGTAGTAACTAGCGTCGGAAAACAGAATCTAGCGCCGAGGATTTAACACTAGCGCCAGGCGCTACACTTGGCGCTAGGCGCTAGAGCCAAATAGCGGCGTCGGCCTCTGTTTGCTGGCGCCAAGTTCTTCCAATATCGAGCCAGAATTATGCGTTCTAATTTTGACCAGTTTTTAGCACTGTTTGCTCGATCCTACTTCCTGATTGAGTTTTTCTCACTTTTCTGAAACCCATATGTGTTCAACATATGGACATAACCCTATGAGAATTCATGCTTCATCTACCTGATTGAACGCTCTGTGCAACAAAGGGTACATCTGAGAATGTTGAATTAATTAAACCATGGAAGCGAGTTTTTTTTTAACTCGCGGTGTCCCATCCACTCGCGCCAACCCTTCAAAAGGTAAGGCTTTCGCGTGGTGCATCTGGACAATTAACCATGGACCCTCTTTGACTAACCCATATCCCGAACTTAAGAGAAATAGAGCCCCGGTTAGGTTGCAAACTCATTGCATCATGTTGTGACTACTTGTGCATCTCTTACTTGTGCATACTTATTATGTAACTAAACTAACCGTTTGGTTTGACTTGTGTTTGTAAATAAGTCTTAATAAACTAATTAATGACTAAAGGAATTTGTTTAATTAATTAATTAATTTGAGCTAAAAAAAATAAACTTAAAATCGAGTCATAGTACCTTTGAGTCAACTCGGATTTTTATTCCCGTATATTGCACAAGCGTCAACTTGTTTTGATTATAGATGGGATTATAGGAAGAACTACAAGTCGTACAACCTATGGATCTGTAGCCCTGAGTTTTATCTTTAATTTGGCGTCGGTTTCATCCCAATCAGAGTCACAGATCAAAAGTTATGACTGAAATATTACAACCTGTCCATTTTAATGCATATACGTGAGGTCTTAATTTAGTCTTTGCTTGAGTCTAGTCACATGGTCTAGCCATATGGTCATGACACGAGTCTTAACATGTCACCTACACTCACTAAACCCACTAGTTTTAGCACACACTTTGAGTATATGTCACCATGACCATGTCTTAGGTTCATGCATGAGTCGGTTTTTTCCGTCATTTGAGTTAGGGGTACATTCTATTCCTAATTTCTCATATCTCCCCATCTACATGCTTTCTCCATATCACAACCTTCATTCTTCCTACCTTCTTTCATCTATTGCATGTTAAATAGAGTTTGAGTAGAATAATGAATATCCCTAATTTCCCTTTCCACAGTACTTGGTCAAGGAGAGAAGGACGATTAATCAAGGACAACATATTTGTTCAAGTTTTACTTTTTGATAAACCAGTGAGTCGGAAAAGAAAAGCTAAGAAGATAATGGCAAGTCAAGAAGAAGTCTATGAACTTAGGAATCAATTGACTAATGTAACCGAGGTGTTGAAGACTTTAACCCTTCAAATCAATGATCCCGTGAAGCAACAACAAATGGAGCTCATGCAAGAAAGCTTGAGCAAGCTATCTAGTGAATACAAGTTTCAGGGCATTAGTTCACAAGGGGTCTTGGTGGAAAAGGAGCTTCTTCCGCAGAAGTTCAATGCCACTAACATCCCTAAATTCAAGGCAACAGATAATCCTTATCTTCACATAAGAGCCTTTGAAACTATAATGAACATTAAGGGGATTGATAGGAAAGTCTTTCATTCCTTGTTTTCTTTATCTCTTGAAACCGTTTGTCAACAATGGTTCTTTTCTCTTGATAAAGAGAAAACTTCTACTTGGGATGCTATTGTAAACGCTTTCATTAATAGGTATAAATGTAATATTCAAGTTGAAACCGATTATAGACAACTTGGGATGCTAAGACAAAAAGAGAATGAAGGCTTTACTTCTTTCTTTAATAAGTGGAGGGAAACCTCCGCTAAAATGATTGAGGTGCCCACTGAAAAAGAATATGTGAGGATGTTTATCAAGAATCTCCAAGAGAAGTATTCGAAGCATTTAAAGTATCAACATAATTTAAATACTTTCAAGATCGTCTATGATATCGGTATTGAAATCGAAGATAACCTCGCAAAGGAAAAAGCTACTAACAATAGTAACCACAGTGGCTGGAAAGGAAAGAAGAACGACAATCCTTCTTCTTCCGAAAACGCCCACTCTAGTAATAATGTTAGTACCTTTGACCATGACGGTGTCTTATCTATGAATAATCAAGGATATAAAAAGAAACCCAAGAGAGAACTCACACCCAATCAAATGACCCACGATGCTGCTTTCGACCGTCTCTAAGATCGAGGATTAATCAAACCTATTGGCCCTACCGAGGATCCAACGCCAAAAAATCGATCTTCGAGATGGAATCCCAACTCTTATTGCAAGTACCATCGAGGAAACGGTCATACCACTGATGAATGCTACAGGTTTCAAAATCTCATTCAAGATCTCATAGAAGCAAATAAGATCCCATTGCCTCTAGCTAGAGAGAAGACTGGGTGATGATGAAGCTAACAACACAAGACAGGAGGCGAGCTGCAACGACTAGATTTCTTGACCTCTTTTTCTATTTCTTTTTTCCTTTCCCCAATAAGTCTAGCATAGACCCCTTCCGTTTCCCTTAGAGTAATTTTGTAGATTCTTTCTTTTTCCCCTTTTAATAAAATGAGCATTTACTTTTTTGCATATGATCATTGCATTGCATTAAAAAAAATCCATGTCAAATTAAGCAAAAGGTATACCAATGATTTGAGGCATCCCTTGTAGACACATCATATCACCTTTCATCTTTCAAATATACAATCCTTTCTTGATACACAACTTTGAGCCTTGTCTAATGATAGACCTTTCTTTTTTCAACCCATATCTACCTAACTTTGGGATGGGATGGTGTGCAACTTATGCAATTTTCAATTTCACAAAAAGCTTGAGTGACTTCAAAATATTAAAATAGCAAAAAATAATCAATAAAAAAATAATAATAAAAGTGTACAAAAGGGCAAGTGTTCCAATGTCTTTGATATGAAAATGTCTTTGATAAGAACACGTCTCGGATTGCGTCTCTTATCTAGTGCTCGGTACCGTGCCTGAGAAACATGAATGCCAAGTGAGTGATAGACCGCATGATCAGGATTGCCCACACTTATAAAAAAAGGTTCAAAATAAAAAAAAAATGAAAAAGTAAAAAATGTAGAACAAAAAATAAAGAGCTAAAAAAGAGTAAAAACTCAAGAATAAAAAATACAAAGATTCAAAACCAAAGTTGCACACCTTGGGGGCTTATCCAGGGTCTTGAGCCTTTTATCCCTTTCTTCTTCAACCTTTAGCCTAACCAAGTTACAACCCTTAAAAAGACCTTTTTGAGGTATACACACTTGTGCGAGGTTCGGCTAGAGCTACGTTCGGCCTGATTCCTAACGGATACGTAGGCAACCTCACATCGAGGTGCGACCGTAATAAAAATGCATTCATATTCATATTCACACACTCACACAATGATCATATCAAGGGATCTTCTATGCTCATCCTTATTCATTTAGAGATAGATTTGGGGGCTTGATCCCTACATTATTAACTTACCTAGCCTAAAGAGTCACCATCATTTGACTCTTCTTTCAATATATTTTTTCAACACACTTAGCCCTTGCGGCCTAACTTTAGTGTCACTATCACACATATCACATTTGTCATGAAATCTTAACATAACGTTGAAGCATGCCTTGTCATGTCAAAATCGCTCATCACTCATCATTACATCACAAAGTATGAAGTGCTTAGCCTCCACGCCTAAGTTACCTAAATAATTTCAACATGGAGTCAACAACTGAGATAGCCTTGGATGAATTAACCCATTGCAAAACATTTGACTAAGCTCATTAAACATGCACCTTCAAAAAACTTCACTTCGATTCTTTTTTTTTCTTTTTCGCGTCTTTCTTTTTCAGGAGAAAGTCGGTACCCTCCACAAAAATAACAAAATTTTTTTTCTTTTTTGCAATTTTGAGTCGCACGATCCATTACAATGCACACACGAGTCATGTACACATTGAGTCATGTTGTGGTATCACATTGAGTCAACACTAAGTCTTAGGTCAACCCTAAAGAAAGATAAGCAAAGTCCTATAGTAAAAGATATAAATGCAGGTGCATCCCAGAAAGCGAGGACATTCCCGGATTTTTTTCGAAAAAAACCGCGAATATGACACAGGAGATTCCTCCAAGATAAGAGGAGTTACATAGATCAGTAAATCAGAGATGAGGAACTTTAATTTACAAAATATTTGACCGGATTTGGTTGAAAGGAAACAACCAAGCTCAAAGTTCGGAGCAAAACCAAGCAACAGCGGCAGTAAGAGCAGAATAGGGAAGACCCGACTCCAGCGCCAGAAGACAAGGTTGTCGCCTGGTGTAGGGAATAATTTCAAGCCTTTAAAATCCCACTAGCTTGAACCCCACAGTGATCATACACTAAAGTATGGTGGCGTCCAAAAGGGAAGAAGATAGAGCAAAAGAGTCGCCAACAAGTTTTTAAGGAACTTGTAAACCGTTCACGAGGTGAAGATTACACCCCTTAACGATCCAAGAGATCGTCAACTCCATAAGGTCATGAACCAAATAAGGGTTCGAGGATGAAGGTACAAATCCAACCTAAAAGAGATTGAACCTGCCCTAATAATAGGCCTCTACTTTATTCTGCTCGTATTTATGTGCGCTTTCTGACTAACATACAATCAATAGGATTAACCCTAAACCTGTTTATCTATGTTGGTTGAATATTAATGCACAAATAAACTATTATTGGCGATCACTTGAATTATAATCACAATTAACCCTAACAAGATTATTAATTATCTTATTAAGCGCGGTTGCAAGTACAAATTCCCTTTAAACATGCAATAAAAGGTGATCAAGCAATAAAGAGATAAAGTATATCAAGCAACATAATAAATAATCAACAATAATAATTATATCAATCATAATCATAATCATCATAATCATGTTAAAGCATAGCAAGATCCTAGGCATGATACTAACAAGATTAATAACAAACCCTAGCATGTCACTAAACAATAAAAATCAAATCTTTAACCCTAACATGATACTAACATGAATAAATATTAGGAAGAGAATAGGAAGCATCATACTTTTAATCATACTTAATATTAAAGTTACCCTAGACATGATACTAGGAATCAAAATAACAATCTAAGCATAATATCTATATCATAATATCAATTAAACCATTAAAATACTTACTTGGATGCCTCGTACCTCTTTCTAATAACAAAATACACACGTTAGTAACTTCAAGGAAAAATAATAACCAAAACAATTAAATTAAATAATGGAAAGAGAGATTTGGGACCAAACCCTCAGAAATTAAAACCTTTCACGTCTAGGGCGAAGGCAACTTCGAATATGGCTAGGTGTATCTAAATCTAATGAATGCGGAATTATGTATTAAAAAGCAAGAAAGAAAGAATGCTAAAGAATTAATATTATTGAGAATTGATGAATGAAAGAGATGAAGATGATGAATGAATTGTTAAGAATGAGGAGAATTAGATGAATGGTAATTGAAAACTTGAGAGTTGATGAAGATTGATGATAATTGGTGAATCGTCCATGAAAACGGGGTTTTTTATACGATATTTATAGAGAAAATCATCCAAAAAAGATAATTTAACAAAACAGAGTCTGAAGATCGCAAAACAGCATTGGCGCCAGCCTTGGCTAGTTGGCGCCAGCACCAGTGGCTAGCGCCAGGCGCCAATGGCTAGCGTCTGGCGCCAAGCCTGGTTCCAGGCGCCAAGGCCTGGGGTTGGACGCCAAACTGTTTTTCAACGCGTTTTCGAAAATCTGATAAATTTCCCGTACTGGAAGATAAAATAATATAATTCCATCGAAAATGCTATTTGATCTTGATTAAAACTCTGAAGAGTCCTAATTGAATTAGGAATGAAAAGAACCTTCTAGGATGTTCTAGAAGACTAAAACCATCCCTAATTGCATTAGGAATGATAAATTATATTAGGCCCTCCCCTAGATCATTGGGCCGTACATAAAGCTCAAACCGGACCCAGTTTAGTAAATTGGCCATAATTTCCTCAATATTCATCAGAATTGGGCTTATAATATATCATTAGAAAGGTCTTTGCAAGCCCCATCCAACTACACTACTATTGGACCCATATCATGGACCAACCAAACTGGATTGGCTGTTTTCTTAAAATAAAGTTTTCAAAATTAGGGAGAAGAGAAAAGAAATAATACTTTCCGCAACACTAGACCTTTCCACACTTCGTTTCATTCGATTATGATTCGACGTGAAAGGCACTCATCACTGGGTTTGGTTTTGGGGAGACACAAATGGGTGTCTACAGAAGCCCCCACTTTGACTGAGTTTGGAGAAACGCAAGTTTCGAAAACGAAAGTCAAAGTAACGATAGGGACGGAGAATGATTCAGAACGTTCTGCGATCCTAAATCAATCTTATAACGCCGATACCTGCAAAACTAGCATTAGTTAAACAGATAAAAGAGTTAAGAAACGCGTATCTTGCACCGTCGAGCACACGTCTCTGAAAGTAACCGATTGTTGCTGTACTGTCGTTTTGATGACCTCCTGCAAGCTAGAGAATGTCATCCCGCTTGAAAACCGCTACGCCTGTAACTGCTTCCAAATTAAAAGATTGCTTCGCCCAAAACTATCCTCCCCGCTATGATAACATTCCACGTCCAAGGGAACATCATCGAAAATTATTTCTCTTGAAATAATTCTCATCCGCATTGATAATATTCCACGTCCAAGGGAATACTATCGAAAATTATTTCTCTCGAAATAATTCTTATCCGCATTATGATCATCTTCCATGCCTAAGGAACTATGATCGAAGACAACTTCGCCCGAAATTACTTTCAGTTGTTCATGACAACTTTCCGCAAGCTAGGGAATGATGTCGAAGACATCTTCTCTTGAAGTCATCCTCATTTGATGCGATAATTTTCCAAAGGAAATTACCGAAGATCCACGCCTGTTGATCTTTAAAAGTTCGCCTGAACTTTGCCTTTGTTATGCCTGTACATCGGCGCTCTTTTGCTTTGAACCTGTATGTCGGTGCTCTTTACTCTTGAACCTATATGTCGGTGCCTTTTGCCAATGAGCCAATGCTTAGGCGCTTTAAGCTAAGTGAGAAGATCTTTTCATCAGGTCGATCACTTTACGTAATCAAGCCGATTACTTAATCATGTAAAATTGCTTGAAGGGGCTAACTGGCGTACCCAGGAACCCAAAAATATATTGCAGAAGGCTAGCACAACCTCATCAGGTGGCTAGTTGCTTTGGCATCGCTGAAAATCCATCAGCGCCAGCCTAATGGCATTAGCGCCAGGCGCTGGCGTTGGCGTCAGGCACCAAGCCCAGAAAGTGACGCCAATGCCTAGGGACTGGCGCCAGCACGGGAATCTCTTTAAATTCCCATTTTCAGTTCATTTCGTGACTCTGTTTGTCGCGAACGCTGCTCGAAGAAACCGAAAGCTTCAATTGATCGTTGCTCACTCGTTTCTCAACCGAATTCGCTCAAATTTGTTGCAAATCAAAGCTCTTTTCATCTATATTCCCGATCTATGTAAGTTTTCCTCAAACCCACGCCGGTTTTTTTGAATTCTTGGCATGTTTATTCACGAATTTCATGAAAATTCGAAATTTATAACGCTCAATTTGCTTTGTTTATCAAACTTTATGCCATGAAATTGCTTGATTATGTTTGTATATTGCTTTGGGAGTAATTTGAGACTTGTTTGACTCAATTTGGTGAAGAAATAAGCAATCTGCCATTTTTGGACCTCTCAAGGTCATGAAGAACAATGTGGCTTGCTCTTGACATTTTTGCTAGCAATTCTTGTTCAATTTGTCACAATAATCACTATAGTGTTGCAAGAAATTGTTTGATTGCTTGAAAAATGTTGTCATGCTCAATTTGAATTTGTGCTCTGTTTTAGTACTACGTACTCTGTTTTTGTGAACATAGTATCATGCGGCTAGGCGAACCTTAGATACTACAGAACCTTAATTTATGATGATTCTGCACAATGTAGCATGGCTAGACAACGAGGCTCGGGTTCACGGTCCTGAAACACTAGACGGGAGCATGAGCCCGTGGAGGACGACACCACACCGTCCACTTCGCTTGGTCGGTTCCCAGAGTGGGATGAGCAGACTTTGTTCTTTGCCCCTGTCCACCACATTTCTGAGAGGGTGAGACGGGGAACCGAGCCCGGGAGGACACGGCATCACGGCTCTGGCTGCGATGGTGTAGGCGATTTGTACAGGATGCACATCGCCAGAGACCGCGAGACAAGACTCCTATGGGAGTCCTGCGGGCTAGTTGCTCTGTTCGAGACCTCCGAGGCTATGGTCGCCTCCAGCGGGGGTCACCACGTAGTACGCGCTTTGGTGGAGTTCTTCTGGGATGCCACCAACACCTTTCATTTTCCCTGGGGCGAGATGATGGTCACCCCTACTGTAGGCGTCATTCGAAGTGCGCCTACGTTAAAAGCATTTTGTGAATATGCTTGGCACTCATGGGAAGTGGGAATTGACATATACGATTAGGGACAAGGAAAGTAGGGAGCCGCCAACAGCTTTTTAAGGAACTTGTAAACCGTTCACGGATCATAAAAGGCAACCACGATAAAGGGACAACGATTGACCCGTGAAGGTTACACCCCATTCATAATCCATGAGATTACTAACTCCATATGGTTCGGAACCACGAAAGGAGGATCGGGGATGATGGTACGAAGTGAGTCATGGAGTCACATTCGCCCGTATTGGCCTCTACTCGATTCTTATAGTGAAAAATGATTCCTGCGATCTCAAAGGCATACAAACAAAGATTCAATTTGCTCCAATCTATTATTATGCTAAATTGGTTAAATATTAATGCAACACATAATTCTAAAATATTTATGATCACTTGAATTAATAACAAGATTAAAAAGGATCCTAAACCGGTTATCCCAATTATCTTACTAGGCGTGATTTTCAATTACATATTCCCTTTAAACATGCAATATAGTGATCATAAAAATAATAGAATAAACATCAATATTGGAAGAAATTTAACCATAATATCGTTAGTAAAATTAAATATAAAATAACCTAATCATGATGCTAGCAATATTAAAATAAAATAAGAGTAATTAAATTAATTAATTACTCACATTCCGCGCGTTCCTTTAAATTGCTACATCATGAATAAACTATTAGTAACTTCAATAAAAATATAAATCAAATGAAAATTAAATTAAATAAATATAGATTTGATTTGGTCCAAACCCTCAGTTATTTATACCTTTCACGCTTTGGTTTAAGTATAGAACTTTGGGTATTGTATGAACTCCTTGGAGTGCTTAATTAGGGGAAGTATTTTGAGAGAATAGGGTGGCTAGTGTTTAGGCTAAAGAGAGAGAAGAGAATTATTTGATGATCAAGCTTGTTGATGTTTGAAAAAAGGGGAGATATGACCTCTATTTATAGAGAAAAAAGAAGGTCGAAGAATCAAGAAAAGATAAGAATTCGAATCGGATAAAACTCTTGCGATAGACAGCAGTTTTTGCGGTTTTTGTTTTTATCATATCTTTTGATCCTGAAATTGGAATAAGATGAATAAGATATGGTTGGAAAGATCTTGAAGTCTACTTTCTAACCCAATTAGAATCAGATTAAAATATTATATATAATAAAAGATATGGCCGAAATAGTGAGACAGTGTCAATTTTGGATAGAGTTTTTTATTTAATTCATATTTTTTTCGTTATAGCTTGGAATTGATATTATAATATATCATTGGAAAGATAATTTCAAGGGCTATCCAACCATATAAAATTTGGATATAAAATATGATTCAAGAAAATAATATCTGTCTATCTTTGAACGTCTTTCAATTCGGATATAAATAGGATTTTCAAAAAAAGGAGTTTTATTCAATTTCAAACTATTTAATCTTATCTTTTCAAAAAGGATAATTAGGATCTTCTAGAAACTTATAGAAGCTTATAATTAATCTTAATTTTTTTAGGAATGGGATTAAGTAATTTGGACCCTCCACATGATCATTGGGTCGTAGGTAAGGTGGACTTAGGTTCGGTTTGGGCTCGGTTTAATATTTTGGCCATAACTTATTCGTTATAACATGGATTTGGGATTATAATATATCGTTGGAAAGCTCTTTTCAATACCCATCCAACTATTCAATCATTGGACCCAGATTATGGACCAAAATAAATTAGATCAAACATTTTTATAAAAAGGACACGAAATGAATTATTTTGGGTTTAAAGGCACGAAAAGAGGAAAATAAGTTATGGTTTGGAGAAATGGGCTAGGATTTGGGTTGGTTTATGAAATGGAAATATGGATTTAAGCACTCCAAAAATTAAATACTCAACCCGACCAATAATGGCGGTGAAAGGTTGTTCATCATCGGGTTTGGTTTTGGGGAGACATTTTTAGGTGTCTACACCTACAGACTTCAGTCTCATCACAGGACTGGAGTTCACTTTTGTGCCGCTGCCGTTCGACGGCGGGATCGACGTCTTTTCTCTAGAGGTCGAGGAGTTGTTGGGGCCGATTGCTGTTCGGGCCCGAGCTGAGGTCGAGACGACTCAGTTCAGTGCTAGAGGGATTCGCCGCTCGACGCTGGCAGTGGCTCTCGATGATGATGCGACCACTCGAGAGCAGCGGGTGTGCATCTTTGTGCTGATGTTGTTGTCAGGGACATTCTCCCCTGACAGGGGTAGTAGGGCATTGCTTTACTACCTCCCTGTTGTCCGTGATCTCCAGCGGATCGGGACTTATGACTGGGCCAGCTTGGCCTACACTGATTTCGTTCGCGCGCTGAGGGACTCGTGTCGTCACCGGTCCTTTAGGACGAACGTCGCTTTGTCTGCTTTCTGGAAGGTCGTAGAGGTAAACATCATTCCTTATAAAGTTTAGCCCTACATGTTAGTTAGCATTTACTCATGCTTTTAACCTTTTGTAGATCTGGTTCTACGAGTACTTTCCTTCCGTTGCACCGGCGAGACCATCGCCGAGGGAATATCCGGTGAGCGCCTCTTGGGGCGGCCACCATGTGGACATGTCTACTGCATGTGTCTGGAGTCGAATCATCTCGGTACGATTTTAGTGCTTATCTTGCTCTCCTGTGGTGTTTTAGACATATTCTTGCCTGATTGGTGCTTTTTATAGGGACCTGAGGTAGTATACCGACCGTGGGGCGGTTGGACAGTCCTTGGATTAGCTGCGCAGTACTCTGCTGAGCGTCGCTATTTTCTAGGGACTTACGGAGTAGTTGTGGACTTAGGAGAGAGAGTTGCTAGACAGCACTCTTCTGATGTTTTCGTCGTTCCTGTTCCTCCGCCACGTCATATGTTCGACGAGAGACAGTTGTCGAGCATGGCCGAGGGATCTGGTTCCCTCTGGCGGTCCCATGTGATCCTTGGGCGGTGTTACACTGAGGAGCTACTACCTTTATTAGCTCCAGCCCCTGTACCGGCTGAGGATGTGAGGGTAAGATTCTTAGCTTTTTATTTTTCGCTAAGTAGCCCCCAAGTGATACCTTACTGATTTCTTTCTGTTTTATCAGGATGGTCCCACTGAGTTTGTGCCGCCCCATATGTCCATTCACTACCAGGGGATATACGGGCCGATTGAGGAGATGATTTCTCCGGCTCCCGAGGGCGAGCGCTTCGTGGAGCGGTCGATTTCCTCGCCACCAGACCAGGGTAAGCCTAGTTTTAATTCAGAATATTGTATTCATTTATCATGTATTTTCACTGACTTATTTTCTTGGCAGTTCTCACGTGAGGTGGTTTCGGCTATAGCACGATGCATAGATGCCTTTCGGAGCCAGCTCGTCCGGATGAGGAACGCGGCTACCTGTCGTCGGGACGACGTTGTCCGAGAGGTAACTTTTCTTCACTTATTATTTCTGCATTATGGCTTCAGTTTTACCTTGTTTCTGATTTAATTCTTTTTACAGGGTCAGCCGATCGCTTCTCACACCTGTACGAGGCCTGAGGGGCGGAGAGATCCGGCGAGGTCTAGCTCGAGACGTCGTCGTACTTCGTCAGGAGGTAGAGGTGGTCGTTCCAAGGTTGCTCGGGCCGATGTTGCTGAGGGCTCGGGATCTTCTTCTGAGGGTGCTCCTGCTGCACCGGTAGGAGAGGCTACCTCGGCTTTCAGAGGTGGTGGGATGTACGAGGTTGGCTCGTCATCGCAGCAGCCTTCGCGGTCTCAGCCTCAGGTTGACCTTGGCTGGAGCAGTCCTGTGTTGAGTTTTCCTCCTCCTACGGAGTCTGGAGCTGGTGCTGAGACCGGAGCTGGTGAAGAGGTGACTCCTCGGACGGCGCAGTTTTATGGCATGATGGGCCTACGTCCTCCAGCGCCGTAGTTTGTTTCTGTATATGTATTTTATTTTGACTTTTTATAGAACTTTGCCTTTGACTCATTATTTAGACACTTTGTATTTTTATGTTATCGTAAATTTATTTAATTGTTTATATTAGTGTATGTTAGTGTGTGCAAAAGAAGTGTGATAACAATTTTTGCGCAAAAATTCCGTCATTTTTATTATTGATGGAGGATATTATCCGACTCTCTCCCCCAAAAAGAAAAATAAAACGGGAAAATAAAACGGAAAAAATGCTGGTTTTTTGAAAATTAATATAAAATCCAAAAAAAAAAAATAATTAAAAATAATGGCTATATTTAATTAATTAATTAAGAAAAGGATAGAAAAAATATTTAGAAAAAATAAACGGGGCCATAAAGTCATTAACCGACTCAAGTTTAATATCAAAACGCAAACTGAGCACGCGCGGCTTCTCTACTGACTTGGCGCCAGCTGGCGCCACTTTATGGCGCGTGGCGCCAGGCGCTACACTTAGCGTGTGGCGCCAAGCACTGATGGGTGGCGCCAATGTCGGGGCTGTGATGCCAATTGACGCTAACTCTGTATTTCATTCAGATTGAAATTCTTCGCAATTTGTACATAAATAGCCCCTGTTCAGCCGATTCTTCTCATAATTCCAGCGAAAAAAAAAATTATTCTCCTCCTTAGAAAAAACAATAATCATGTCTTTAGCCACTAAAACCTTCACCCAATACTTGATAAGCGACTCTGATGTCACTTTTAGGGTGTTTATTGAGTCGTATTCCGGCTTATTTTCCAATAATTTCACCTTTTTTATCCTTTATTTCTATTATTTTATTATTATTGTCTTTTATCTTTATTTTGTGTAATTTTGCCCTTTTTATTAGTTTTTAGTTTATTTTTGTAGTTTTAGTTAATAATTTCCCTCTTCTCTCGTTTTATTTATTTTCTTTTAGTTTCTAGTTTGTTTTATTTCATTTTATTTTATTTCATTTCATTTTATTTTATTATTTCTTTAGTTTTAGCATTTTATTTTATTTTATTTTACTTTATTTATCTTATTTTATTTTACTTTATTTATCTTATTTTATTTTACTTTATTTTTCTTATTTTATTTTATTTTATCTTCCGATTTCCCCTCGTGTTGTTTTTTGCTGTAGGCGTTCCGGGTTTCAAAGTCAAGTTTGTGTTCGGGGTCCAAGGTTCGAGCACAATTCACAATGCACAAGCACCACTGCTGCCAGCCTTAACCTTCACCCCACAAACACCTTATCCTCCACCACACCAGCCAAACACCACAAACCAACCTCCCCTGCTCCTCTAATTCACCCACAACACCAACAACAATAGCAGCAAATCGACACCACCCATCACCCCACCTCAGAAACACAACTCCACTCACTATACCACCAAACCACTCACCCACACACTCTTCGCAACTCCCCTATTTCAACCAAACAGAGCAGCCACGCAGCTCACCACTTACCACCACACACCTTCAATCACACCAATACACCAGCCACCGCCAAAACCACCATCAATCACCACCAAACCACTCACCCACACACTCTCCGCATCCACCGCAACCAACACCAACAGCAACAGCAATTTACAACAACCAGCAGCGCCACCACGCAAACCCCAACATGCCTCCTTCACCAATTCGCACCAATTAAACCACCAACACCACCGTCACCTCCCATTTCGCCACCAAACCGCCAGCAATTACCACCTCAATTCGACCCCCGCAACACCAATTAAACCACCAGCCCTTCACCCACAATTAACCACCCAAATATCCAACCCAATTACTCACCAATTACAGCCGCATTTCGCCCAACACCCAAACTCACAGAGCAGCTACTCGCGGCCGCGCAACCCTGTCAGAAAGCGCACACAATTGGAGTCCAAAACAGAATGGTACAGTAGCTTTGCGCGACTTGCTGTGCGACCTCTGTGCGGGCGCGCAATTGTGGGTCAATCACGAGCTTCTCACGTGGTTGTTTAAAAAAATCGAATGGCCTTGATCGATGCTCAATGAGATGCGATGATGATAATGCTGATGATTGCGATGAACGGTGATGATGCGTGAATGGTGAAGATCAAAGAGCTGAGAAGTCATGAAAGGGAGTGGGATATTGGTCTGATGGAATTCGTGGGGTTGGAGAATATTGGGGATTTTTGGTTAACTTTTTCCTTTTTATTTTCTTTTTAGTTTTGTTACTTAATTATTTTGTTTAGTTTTATTTTCTTTTATTTATTTAGCTTGTATATAAATACCCCTTTTGGGGGTTATTTTCTAACAACTCTTAACATTTTTATTTTACCCTAGATTAGATTAGTTTAGCCTTTATTTTCTCTCTCTTAGGGTTAGGAGTAGTTTAGAGAGAGAAAGCTTGGATTTTTCATGGAGTTTTTGGGATTTTGAAGAAGCAAATTTGTGGATTTTTCCTCTCATAAATTCAATGAGTTTTCCTAACTTTCTCTCACCTTTATTGCTTTCATTTATTATTGTTTTTTATTATTTATTTGTTGATTTGAGTAGTTTAATTAGTTTAGTTATTTGATTCTTGCTTTTATTATTATTTTACCTTGTTTTCCATATTTTTGTTCATTATGTTAGCTTAAGTTTTGTTCTAGGGAAATGGATGAAGGTCATGTTAATAAATTGAATGATCGATTGTAATTAGTATGGAATTGTTTCTTGATTATTGTGTATGGATGATGCTTTTATGTATTAGAATCTTTCTAGCTAATTGATTCTATGCTTTTAATTGTTCTTTCAATCGATTGTGCGAGAGTGAGTTGGTTGAGAGCCCTAAATTCTTCCATACCTTTGCTAGGCTAGTTGCACGAGAGTGAATTAGTTTAGTAGGATAATTAACATGCTTAATTGTGCGAGAGTGAGTTAAATGTGTTGATTGTTCCTAATCAAGGTCATTTTCATCTAATTGTATGATGTTGTTGAATGCATTGATGTAATTGGATTCCACTTTCCCTAGTTTTAGTTGTTTGTTCTTAGTTGTGTTTATTTTAACCTCTCTTTACCTCACAAGCTTTCCTAATAGTCTAATTAGCATGAATTGATACACTTAGTCCTTTTGGGTTTGACCCTTTACTTACCCCTATACTCGTATTAGGGTAGTTTAGGTATTATAAATTGTTAATTTGATTAGGGTTAGTAGTTTAACGACCTATCTAATTCTCGATCAAATTTTGGCACCGTTGCCGGGGACTAAGGCGTTCATTAGTTTGTGTTGATTAGATTAGCTAGGTTCTTGTATATAATTTGATTTGTGTTTGCTTTTCTTTGTTCTTTGTATAAAAATGGCATGCTTATCTTTTCCTCAATTTGATGGTGAACCCTTCTATGCTTACTTTGAAAGACTAGATGGTTTTCTTAGTTACCATGGGTGTTCTCTTAATGATGCTTGTGGTATAGCTTATTGGGGAATGAATGAGTATACTAGGGGAATGGTTGAGGACATGAATAATGGTAGATTTTGTCATTTGTCTATGCATGATGCGTGGGATTTCTTCACATGGCTTGCTAAGGATTCTTTAGATAGAGAATCTCATGTTTCTTACTTTGATTCTCAATGCCAAGATTCTTTTAATTTTTGCATGAATTCTCTTGATACTTCTTATGTGCCTAGTGATAATCCAAGTATGCAAATTGACACCTTTCCCCCTTATGCTCATTTTGATGAGGTTTGTGCTAATTTTGATGATGCGCAATTTGACTTTGATCATGAACCTCAACCCAATAACATTGATGCCCAAATTCTTTCTCAAATGCAATATCTCACCCAACAACTCCAAGAGCTTCAAGAGGAACAAAAATTGAAAGAAGTGAGGCTTGCCCAAGTGATGAGTGCTTTGGTTGATGTAAATGGATGTGAGGCGCCTCATTTGGAGTGTGAGAGTGTTTTTGAGAATGATGTGGGCCAAGGGTGTGAAGTTGAGGGGAGATTTTCTTGTGATGAGGGGATTTTTGAGGATTTTGATCCTTTTCATTCCCCATTTGAGCTTGAATGCCATCCTTCCCCTTATTTACCCCCTTTGAGAGCTTCCCTTGGTGAGGATGTGAGTGAGCCATCTTCAATTTTGAATGAGGGATTTCATGAGGATGATGATGATGAGTTTGAGCAATCAAGAGAGATTGAAAGTCCCTTGAGTGATGGTGGAAGAGTTGTGAATGAAGAAAATATCGATTTTGAGGTTTCCAACCCCCTTCCCCATCTTGATGAGTCTACTTTGCATGTTGGTGATCCTTCTATTCATGAGTCTTTGGACTCATTTGAGGTTATGGCTAGTATGTTCATTGAAGGTGTAACAAATCATCATAGCCTCTTGAAAGAGTTCATTGGCAATGCTTCATGGGAAAGGGATGAATTTGAGAGAAACCTTTATCCTTTCATGCATGGTTTAGAGACTCTAAGCTTTGAGGATCTTGAGGGAGTTGTTGTTCATCGTTGTGATAGAGAGGAGGATGAGGTTGTTTCTATTGGAGAGTTTTTGTTTGAGGGAGATGTGAGTCATGAGTGTTCTTTTGAGGATTCTATGATTGATTTTCATGCCCTCGTTGATGATGTGAGGCTTTGTGAGACCATTGTTTCTCCTCCCCTTCCTCATGTCCCTTTCTCAAGGAAATTTGACCACATCTCCTACTATCCCATGTTCCTCCCTTCTTTTGTCAAAGAGCCTATTGAGGACCCTCTCTTGTTTGATGAGACTTTTCCATTTCATCCTCCTATTATTGAGGAAATAGGTGATTGTGCCACCCAAAAAGATTTTGAGGAGGTTTTGCCTTTTTATTCTTTTCCTTATTTTTCTTCTTCTTTCTCTTCTTATTTTCTTGATTTCTCTTTTGATTTTTCTTCTTTCTTTTGGCATCTTCCTCCTCATTTACGTGCAATAATCTTGTTGCACGTCCTCCTCCCTTCATTTGCCTACTTGTTATCATATGAATTGTGTAGTAGTGCATTTTATAAGCTCTTGCGTTCGTTGCAATATTATTTATTAGAGCGGTCTCGCTTGGACGTTAAACAAGCCTTTCTCGGGAAGTAACCCAAGGATTTTATTGCTTTCATTTTCTTTTCTTTTTAGATTAGATTTTCTCTCATGGAAATGTTTGTGTGTCCCTTTCTAGGTACATAACTTGATATACACTTATGCATTGGTTTGGATCAAGAATCAAGGAAGTTTAATACCTATTTTTGCTAGCATATGGAAATCGAGATTCAATTCCAAAGGAAATCGGCTTTGAAAGGTTAAATTGGTTCATTTGCGGGTATTTACACACACCAATATCCGGTAATATCTTTCCTAACTCTTTCTCTAATGGTTGGTGACTCGTTGGACATGTGTTGGTTTGTTGGGTTGATTTCTTTCTTTTCCCCTCCCATGGTTTATTTGGTTTATGTTTGAGTATATTGTCTCATTCAAGCTTGGGGGGAGGGTATTCTATCATGTTGGGTAGGATGTTGATTCATTTATACCATGCACTTGAGTATATGCATTTCCATGTCTTTTCTTATATTTTGAAAAATCCAAAAAGATTTTTATTTACTGTCAAGGTAATTTTGGCAAAATGTGTTTTGTTTGTTCTTATTTTTTTACATTTTGTTTTGGGACTTGAATCCTTGAATGTTTTTCTTCCTAAGTGGTAAATGTATGCACGGTTTGAGAGTGTCATTGGTTGACTCTAGGATACTATATGCTAAGGTAGTCGGTTTAAGAACTTTTAGGGGTCCATGAAGCCTTAGTTCACGGGAATGTGGTAAGATGGAGTTGCTCTCTATAGTGGATTTGAAACCCTTGGTTGGTATTTGTTTGGTTGTAATCCCTTGTGAGCTTCATTTGTTCTATCCTTCATCACCTTGTTGAGCGGCTATTTAGGATCCTTGACTATGCATGTCTTAATCCTTGTTTTGACCTCTAGCTCCCAAGATCGTGACCGAGCCACTCTAGGGGAGGAAAATGGCACCTTTTCTCATTTTTCTTTATCTTCTTTTTATTTTGTTACAAATTTGATTTTCTATTTTGCATCAACCTACTTATTAACCAATTTGAGCCTAATGTTTCCCGCTCTTGTTTAAACCGCATTACAAACCCAATGGCCTATGTTTACCAACCCTCTTAGTTAGTGAAGCATAGGCATGTGAGGTTTGAGTTTTGAGAGTGTTGTTCATGAGCAAGAAAACTTTGTGAATTGGTTTAAGTACGGTATTGAAAGTTGAGCTTGAAAAGAAAATGCAAGAAAAGTTTGAGAAGAAAGATGCAATTCAAGAAAATCAAAGGAAGTTTCAAGAAAAAGCCGTCCATAGTTAAAAAAAAGGCGAGGACATCAAATAAGAGCTAAAAAAAAAAAAAAAAAAAAAACACAAATATATTTTAGTTTGGTTTCGTTTTCTACCCTAGTTTAAGCATTGAGGACAATGCTTCGTTCAAGCTTGGGGGGGGGGGGAGCGTTCTTTCTTTTTTTTGTATATATTGTGTGTTAGTGTTGAGTAAGCTTGGGGGAGATGGCATTATTGGTATATTTGTTTGATATTTTGTGACTTCTTGAGTTTGTTTTTGAGAGTAGGCCACTCTTTTGCTTCACTTAGGAAATATCACCAAAATTTTCAAATTTGTACCCCGCCTTAACCCTTAGCCTTATGTTACAACCAAATAAAAGACCCTTAGACTTTAGTGGGGTTAAGTCAAAGAACGGTGGAGGGAGATAGACTTCAAACCTATGGAGAGAGTATGCATAGTAGAGATGTCGGGATTACCTTCTCAAAGTTTTTCATTTCTTTATCTTTTTCCGGTTCCTTCGAGGAATCATGAGAAGCTAGCTTAAGGGTTGATTTGAAGCTAGTGGAGAGAACGCGGCCCGTTTGGTTGGGGCTAGGGTGGATTGAGTCCTCACTAGTTCTTTATGCTTAGCATATGTTATGTTTCAATCAACCATTGACATCTTGGAACGTGCATACATTTGTCTATTTAGAAAGGTTTGCATTCATTGGTGTTTGTTCCTATCTCTTGTCCAAATATGAACTTGTGTTTTTCTTTCTCATTTTATGTTTCTTTTTCTTTTCTTTTTATTGCCTTGCCTTGGTTTTTATTTAGAGTTGTGGGTTAAACTCTTAGGACACCCTCACGAGTCACCCTCGTCCTCAAGGGCGATCTAGGGGTTTAAAGGGCTTGTCTTTAGTTGCTAAAATTGACCGTGATTCCTACGAAAGTGAGTTAGTGTACATTCTTGTCTCCTTTAGTGTTCTAGCTTTGCTTGAATAAATCATTTTCCTTCTCCCGTGTTTCATGTTAATTTGCTCGAGGACGAGCAAAAAGTTAGCTTGGGGGAGTTTGATAAGCGACTTTGATGTCACTTTTAGGGTGTTTATTGAGTCGTATTCCGGCTTATTTTCCAATAATTTCACCTTTTTTATCCTTTATTTCTATTATTTTATTATTCTCGTCTTTTATCTTTATTTTGTGTAATTTTGCCCTTTTTATTAGTTTTTAGTTTATTTTGTAGTTTTAGTTAATAATTTCCCTCTTCTCTCGTTTTATTTATTTTCTTTTAGTTTCTAGTTTGTTTTATTTCATTTTATTTTATTTTATTTCATTTTATTTTATTATTTCTTTAGTTTTAGCATTTTATTTTATTTTATTTTACTTTATTTATCTTATTTTATTTTACTTTATTTATCTTATTTTATTTTACTTTATTTTTCTTATTTTATTTTATTTTATCTTCCGATTTCCCCTCGTGTTGTTTTTTGCTGTAGGCGTTCCGGGTTTCAAAGTCAAGTTTGTGTTCGGGGTCCAAGGTTCGAGCACAATTCACAATGCACAAGCACCACTGCTGCCAGCCTTAACCTTCACCCCACAAACACCTTATCCTCCACCACACCAGCCAAACACCACAAACCAACCTCCCCTGCTCCTCTAATTCACCCACAACACCAACAACAATAGCAGCAAATCGACACCACCCATCACCCCACCTCAGAAACACAACTCCACTCACTATACCACCAAACCACTCACCCACACACTCTTCGCAACTCCCCTATTTCAACCAAACAGAGCAGCCACGCAGCTCACCACTTACCACCACACACCTTCAATCACACCAATACACCAGCCACCGCCAAAACCACCATCAATCACCACCAAACCACTCACCCACACACTCTCCGCATCCACCGCAACCAACACCAACAGCAACAGCAATTTACAACAACCAGCAGCGCCACCACGCAAACCCCAACATGCCTCCTTCACCAATTCGCACCAATTAAACCACCAACACCACCGTCACCTCCCATTTCGCCACCAAACCGCCAGCAATTACCACCTCAATTCGACCCCCGCAACACCAATTAAACCACCAGCCCTTCACCCACAATTAACCACCCAAATATCCAACCCAATTACTCACCAATTACAGCCGCATTTCGCCCAACACCCAAACTCACAGAGCAGCTACTCG
Source organism: Chenopodium album (assembly GCF_948465745.1). Lineage (NCBI taxonomy): Eukaryota > Viridiplantae > Streptophyta > Magnoliopsida > Caryophyllales > Amaranthaceae > Chenopodium > Chenopodium album. The sequence continues at coordinate 14,570,869 of NC_137835.1, read as the reverse complement.
CGGCCGCGCAACCCTGTCAGAAAGCGCACACAATTGGAGTCCAAAACAGAATGGTACAGTAGCTTTGCGCGACTTGCTGTGCGACCTCTGTGCGGGCGCGCAATTGTGGGTCAATCACGAGCTTCTCACGTGGTTGTTTAAAAAAATCGAATGGCCTTGATCGATGCTCAATGAGATGCGATGATGATAATGCTGATGATTGCGATGAACGGTGATGATGCGTGAATGGTGAAGATCAAAGAGCTGAGAAGTCATGAAAGGGAGTGGGATATTGGTCTGATGGAATTCGTGGGGTTGGAGAATATTGGGGATTTTTGGTTAACTTTTTCCTTTTTATTTTCTTTTTAGTTTTGTTACTTAATTATTTTGTTTAGTTTTATTTTCTTTTATTTATTTAGCTTGTATATAAATACCCCTTTTGGGGGTTATTTTCTAACAACTCTTAACATTTTTATTTTACCCTAGATTAGATTAGTTTAGCCTTTATTTTCTCTCTCTTAGGGTTAGGAGTAGTTTAGAGAGAGAAAGCTTGGATTTTTCATGGAGTTTTTGGGATTTTGAAGAAGCAAATTTGTGGATTTTTCCTCTCATAAATTCAATGAGTTTTCCTAACTTTCTCTCACCTTTATTGCTTTCATTTATTATTGTTTTTTATTATTTATTTGTTGATTTGAGTAGTTTAATTAGTTTAGTTATTTGATTCTTGCTTTTATTATTATTTTACCTTGTTTTCCATATTTTTGTTCATTATGTTAGCTTAAGTTTTGTTCTAGGGAAATGGATGAAGGTCATGTTAATAAATTGAATGATCGATTGTAATTAGTATGGAATTGTTTCTTGATTATTGTGTATGGATGATGCTTTTATGTATTAGAATCTTTCTAGCTAATTGATTCTATGCTTTTAATTGTTCTTTCAATCGATTGTGCGAGAGTGAGTTGGTTGAGAGCCCTAAATTCTTCCATACCTTTGCTAGGCTAGTTGCACGAGAGTGAATTAGTTTAGTAGGATAATTAACATGCTTAATTGTGCGAGAGTGAGTTAAATGTGTTGATTGTTCCTAATCAAGGTCATTTTCATCTAATTGTATGATGTTGTTGAATGCATTGATGTAATTGGATTCCACTTTCCCTAGTTTTAGTTGTTTGTTCTTAGTTGTGTTTATTTTAACCTCTCTTTACCTCACAAGCTTTCCTAATAGTCTAATTAGCATGAATTGATACACTTAGTCCTTTTGGGTTTGACCCTTTACTTACCCCTATACTCGTATTAGGGTAGTTTAGGTATTATAAATTGTTAATTTGATTAGGGTTAGTAGTTTAACGACCTATCTAATTCTGGATCAATACTCTCATGAATGGTGTCGATCTCTTAATGCTAGAGAAAGAAAAGAATTGGATTTATTTCACTCGGGGGGAATTCATGGCATCAAAGGGGTAGATTTAGACATAGACTTCATACATACCGCTTTAGAATTTTGGAATACCGATACACATTGTTTCATAATAGGGTATGATGAAATTAGCCCTTTGCCAGAGGAATTTGGTGCTATCTTAGGCTTCCCTGCAATAGACCTGGTAGTAATCCCTAGAGTAGATGCATATTACTATAAGGATTTTGAGCGCTTCTTTAATTTGAAGGAAAGGGATTTATCAAGAATTCGCACGCTATTATTTTGATAAACCGCTTTCTGAGTCTTTTCATATATATAGAAGAAGGGCGTTCTTATTTTGCATGCTTAATCAATATTGTCTTAGTAGTGGTAAAAATAACGAGGGTCAATCAATTATAACCACTGTACTAGAACAAATTGAATCAGGGAGAAATCCAATGCCATTGATAGTTGGAGAGACCATGATTAGTCTAGATGAATTGAAAAGGGACCCAAAAGCGCCTCTTCGCGGCTCTCCAATTTTATTACAGGTAGAAAAATAATATTTTTAATTACAGAAATCAAAAAATATATTTTTATATTGTAATAATAATTTATTTGCATTGCAATTTTTTACAGATGTGGCTAATGGAGAGGCTAGGATTAATTAGCCCTCCGGACGACATTGAAAATTATACTCCCACTTGCTTCGTGAGAAGGAAGAAGCGCATCCCTAAAATTGGGCGCCATGGGTGGAGAAAAGTCTTTGAATCACGTGATTTTGCTATCAAGTGGGTCATCCCATGGTGGAAAATAGAAAGGATGGTTGGTGTTAACAAACAACCTTTCTGTCGTCTCCCAAGCTTGTCTCATGTAACATATTATTATCCCTGCAGGGTAAAAAGACAATATGGCTTGCTTCAAAATATTCCTTCCGGGGATCTTCGTCCTCCCTATGAGTACCCCGTGTCTCAAGAAGTAGATAGATTTGACACTTACTGGAGCGCTAGGCCTTTATGGAAAGTGATTACCCAAAAGGTTCCCCCTTCTTTACCTAATGATGTAAAGAAGTGGTTGTTGAAGAAGTCTTCAATTGATCAGGGTAGAACCGATGTGAAGAATCGTCTAGGTGACAGGGTGACACCGGCTAAAGAACGCTTAGGTGCAAGAATTGAATTTTAAAACACCTACGATGCCTAGGAAGAAGAATACTACTAAAGACAAAGGGAAAAGGAAAGCTAACACCACGGACAAAAAGGCTTGGGTGGAAAAGAAACATGGGGTGCTAGCTGAAGGGGAAACAATCTATTCCAAAATTGAATGTAGGTCCTCTAAAGGATGCCTACTAGCTAAAGTAATGGATGAAGAGGAGGAAACAGAAAAGAATTGGAAAAGAGCTAAAAAGGAGAAGAAAGATTAAAACATTGCTTAGCTTTAGATTTATTAGATTGTTAATTTTTATTTAAAGTTAATTTATTTCAGCCTTGTTTAAATTCCATTAACAATGTAATTTTATTTTATTAATGAAATTTCAGCTTTCAATTAAATTGTTACTTTAAATTTATTTTATTAAAGCAATGAAAATCAAAAAAATTAATTTTCAAGAAATTTTTCGAGTACGGAAGTCGAAAATTTTCCGAAAAAACACCGAAATTCGCCCAGATTTTATTACTGAATTGGCGCAAGTAATTGCAGATTGGCGCCAGATATTGAGGTCTGGCGCCAGGCGCCAATACCATCGTCTGGCGCTAATGGCTTGTGGCTGGCGCCAGACTCTGTTCTGCGACGCCAATAGCTTTCCGACTTCTTGTTGACTTTTAGTTGATTCTGGAACGCGGAGATGTCGAAAAATAAAGTGGCCGCACCCGTAAAGGGTTGCCTACGTATCCTTTCCTAAGGAATCAGGCCGAACGTAGCTCTCTTGAGTGTCCTACTCAAGCAATTATGGGTAGTATTTTTTAAGTTGGTCAAGATTGGTCATGTTTGAGAATTCATTGCCATCCATATCAGTTAATTTTGCTGCACCACCTGACAGGATTGTTTTGACAATGTAGGGGCCAGACTAATTAGGTCTAAACTTTCCCCTTGGATCTAAAACATTTTTCCTTAGTGCTTTTAATACCAAATCTCCTACTTTGATATTTCTTGTCTTGACCTTCTTATTAAAATGTCTAGCCATACGAGTTTGATAGCACTGAGTGTGGTGTAGAGCTTCTAGTCGTTTTTCGTCGAGTAGGATCAATTCTTCATATTGTGCCCTAGTCCATTCAACTTCATCAAGTTTACTCTCTAGCGCAATGCGTAGAGATGGTATTTCTAGTTCGACAGGTTGTACGACATCCATTCCATATACCAAAGAAAATGGTGTATTTCCTGTTGACGTACGGATTGACGTGCGATAACCCCACATTGCAAAGTGGAGCTTGTCAGGCCAATCCTTATAATTTTCTGTCATTTTCTCAATGATAGTCTTTAAATTCTTATTGGCTGCCTCAACTGCTCCGTTTGCTTGAGGTCTATAAGGGGACGAATGATGATGTTGGATAACATATTTATGTAGCAATTCTTCACATTCGGCTTGAAAGTGAGTTCCATTGTCACTTATCATTTCATGTGGGACTCCATATCGACAAATGATATTTCTCTCGATAAAGAGTGCTACATGTTTTGCAGTGAGTTTAGCGTATGATTGCGCTTCAACCCACTTTGTAAAGTAATCAATTGCTACTAGAATAAATTCGTGGCCTCATGTCCCTGGGGGAGTGATTTTGCCAATTATGTCAATCCCCCATGTAGAGAATGGCCATGGTGATGTGTAGGTGTAGAGAAAAGATGGAGGAACATGTTGTAAATTGGCGTAAATTTGACACTTAGGGCATCTTTTCACATATTGATGGCAGTCCCTATTCATGGTAGTCCAATAATACCCTTCTCGCATTATTTTCTAGACTTACATTTTGCCATTCACATGAGTTCTACAGATTCCTTCGTGCACCATTCTCATTATTCTTTGTGCATCCACCTTTCCTACGCATAGGAGAGCTCGACCTTTAGGTACCCTTTTATGTAGCTCGTTGTCTATGAGTACATATTGAGAAGCCAAAAGTCTCAATGCTCATTTTGCTCTTTTGTCAGCATGAGGAGGGTATTCTCCATTGGTGACATAGTTGAGTATGTCTGTGTACCATGGTTCTTCTTCTTGTTCTTCTTCTTCGTCTTGGACTGAGTCGTCATCTTCTATAGCCTGTATATATGCTGGTTTATGCCTTTTTTCGATAGTTAGAGGCATTTGCTCGATATACGTGGAAATCCTAACCATTGAGGCTAATCTTGCCAAGGCATCAGCAAATTGGTTTTCTTCTCTAGGTAGATATGTGTATTCTACCTTCTCTAACTGATCGGTAAGAGTTTCCAGATAAGTTTGGTAAGGGGCTAGGCTTTCGCTCCTTACTTTCCACCCTTTATATATTTGATTGATAATCAAAGAAGAGTCTCCGAATATCCTTAACTCCTTTACTCCCAATGTCAGGGCTGTTTCAAGGCCTACGACGCATGCTTCATATTCAGCAGCGTTGTTGGTAACGTCGAAATCAAGCTTTATTGAGATTGGGACGTGTTCTTCTTTAGGTGACACTAGTAGAACTCCGACGCCACATCCCTTTTGGTTTGAGGCTCCGTCGAAATACAAGGTCCAAGTATCATCTTCGGTGACCATCAAACCTTCATCTGGAAATTCATTGTCCTGTATTGGTGTCGAGTCTTCTATTGGAAAGTCTGCCAGAAAGTCTGACACCACAGATCCTTTAATAGCTTTTTGTGGCATAAACCGCACATCAAACTGGGCTAAGTTGACTATCCATCTTGAAATACGTCCATTGAGTGTTGATTTCTCGAACAAATATTTGAGTGGATCCAATCGGGATACTACGAAAACGGTATGCACCAACATGTAATGTCTCAACTTAGTTGTGGCCCACACCAAAGCGAGGCACAACTTCTCGAGTGGTGTATAGCGTGTTTCGTATTCGAGCATCTTCTTACTTAAGTAATAGATTGCATTCTCTTTGTTTTCTACCTCTTGTGCTAGCATGGCTCCCATTGTCTCTTTGGTAACCGTCAAGTATAACCTAAGAGGTATTCCGGGAAGTGTCGGCGCTAATATGGGAGGGTTTGTGAGATAGGCTTTGATCCTGTCAAAGGCTTTTTGACACTCATCATCCCATATTACTAGTACATTCTTCTTGAGCTTCTTGAAGATTGGTTCACATATCCTTGTCAGTTTTGATATGAACCTACTTATGTATTGCAACCGGCCAATAAATCCTCGAATCTGTTTCTCGGTCTTGGAAGGTGGCATCGACATGATTGCTTTAATCTTGGTTGGATCTATCTCTATTCCTCTAGAGCTTATGACATATCCCAAGAGCTTGCCTGAGGTGACTCCAAAAGCACATTTTGATGGATTCAACCTCATATTATATTTTCTTAGCCTTTCGAAAAATTTCCTTAGGGCTACTTGATGGCTTGGACGGTCCTTTGATTTTACAATCATGTCGTCAACATATACTTCGACTTCTTTGTGCATCATGTCATGGAGTAAGGCAGTTGCTGCACGTTGGTAAGTAGCACCTGCGTTTTTCAGCCCAAATGGCATTACCGTGTAACAGTAAGTGCCCCACGGTGTGATAAAGGTTGTTTTCTCCATGTCTTCTTCTGCCATGAGAATCTGATTGTACCCTGCATATCCGTCCATGAATGAGAGAAGCGCGTGATTTGCCGTGTTGTCTACCAGAATATCGATGTGTGGCAAAGGGAAGTCGTCCTTTGGACTTGCCTTATTTAGATCTCGATAGTCGACACACATCCTTACCCTTCCGTCTTTCTTTGGAACTGGAACGACGTTGGCGACCCATTCGGGGTATTTGGATACCTTGATGAAACCTGCAGTTATTTGTTTTTGAACTTCTTCTTTTATTTTAAGTGCTACGTCGGGTTTCATTCGACGCAACTTTTGTTTTACAGGTTTCATTCCTGGGATTAATGGTATAGTGTGTTGAGCTATTTCTCTGTTAATTCCTGGCATATCTTCATATGAACAAGCAAATACATCGATAAATTCTTTAAGCAAGTTAATTAAATAGGTTCTTTATTTTTTATTCAATGTTAGTCCGATTTTAACTTCTCTTTTATGAATTGAATCATTCGAGATGTCAACTGTTTCAGTCTCTTCAATTACTGGTGTTTTCTTTTCAAGTGTTTCCATTGCTTTAATAATTTCTTTATCTTTTTCATCGTTAGCTAAGCAATATTCGTCATCTTAGGTTAGGGAAGAACACGAGAAGTAAGGAGAATGAGAAATATTATTATACTCTGAGATCATTACATCAAAGAGTGATATGTCCTTAGGGACTGGATTACTAACTATCCTAGGAGAAGAAATAGGAAGGGGAGGCATTATTGCTAGAGACTTAGAGGATTCTAAAGGGAAAGACTCTGACTCAGACTCTGACTCCGACGACTCTTCGAACATCGGCCCTTGCCCTGTCGTGATTGATATCTTCCTTCCACTCGGAGTAGTCACCTTGATAGTCTTGCGCCACCCTTGCAGTGTTCCTTCGGCTGGAGTAATTAGCTTTGAGGGGTCGAAGTTTTCGCTTTGTAGGACCGTTTGAATGAGTGAAGAGTTATCTTCCTCATAAGCTGGCTCATTCTTTTCTCGCCCAAACAGTAATCCCATGACGTTAAAGTCAAAGCATGGGGGTGCTTTCTCCTTATAGACGGGAGTTGGGATTTTGTCAGTGAACTAGCAATCCAAGAAAATCTTGAATCCCGGTTGTGGTATGCCATTTACGACAAATGGCTCGGGAAATTCATAGCATGGATAGTCCTCTCCTTCTTTTATAAACTGACCATTAAGCGTAAGAGGGTACTGATCCATTGGAATTGCTTTCTTTTGAATGCGAGCGTCCCTACGTGCTTTCAACTTGTCCTGGGCTCGCTTGAGATCTTTCCGAGTCGGTTCGAAACCAAGTCCGAAAGTATCTAGTTTAGGGAGGCCAGGTGACTCCATTGATTTTGCTATCCCCTTATTCTTTCCTAAGGTCATCCCAGGGAAATGTCCTTGTTTCTTCAGCATGGTATTGATAATCATGTTAGAATGGGGGTCGTGGCAAAGAGATGTCCTTTCATCCTCTTGGATTAAGGAGACTTCTTCGTTAAAGCCCCATAGGTCTTCGTCATCTTCGTCGTGCTCCACATTGATGATTGGATTTTCTATCGATTTGATCCTCATCGGCGAAGCGTCAATAGTGATTGGAATTCCTCCAACTATGGCTTTCACTTGTTGGTGGAGAGATGAAGGGACGGCCTTTAGATCATGAAGCCAAGGGCGTCCTAACAACAGATTGAATGAGGCTTTGATGTCTACCACTTGAAAAGTAGTAGCATGTTCTATTGCTCTTGCCGTCACATTTAGGGTTATTTTGCCAAGAGCTTGACGGCGAGTATTATCGTAAGCTCTTATTCCTTGTGTGGACGGAGTTAAATCCTCATCCCTTATGCCGAGCATCCTCGCAGTCCTAAGTGGGCAGACATTGATAGCTGATCCATTGTCTACAAGAGTCATGGGAACATTCATCCTTTTGCAGACTACCGTGAGGTTTAACGCCTTGTAGTGTTTGTCACCTTCTGGGGGTAAATCTTTATCGGAGAAGGTGATTAGATTAATCGGACTAGGGAGGTCACTCGTGAGGAAGTTAGCTAGTCCCTCAGGAGTGGTGTCAGAATCTATCCCGATTTTATCCAAGGCATTCATCACAGCCAACCTATGTTCTCGAGATGTTGCCAGGAGCTTCCATACATTCATCTCAACTTTTGTCTTCTTAAATTGTTTAACGATGTCATTGTCTTCGATGATAGGTATGGGAACTTGTTGTACAGTAGGCATAGGTTGTGTTGAAACGGTAGGTTGCATTCTCCCGGATCTTGTGAGGACGTCTATTGATGAATCTTCTTCAGCCCAAATGTCGTCTGTGGTGTATGATACGGAAGGTGAAGGCCCTACTATGTCCTTTAGGTAGACATATTCTTCATCACTGTCCCATACTCCATTAACAGTTATGTCCTCTTCTTGTTGAACTTGGATTAATTCCTTTTTATCAATCATTTTCTGCACCAAATCCTTGAATTTGAAGCAGTTTTCTAGGGTGTGCCCCCCTGACTGATGGTACTAACAGTAATATCTATCTATCTTTTTTAATGATTCAAATGGTCTCGGTTCGAGAGGTTTGACCTTGCCACTCTCGGAGAGCATTTCGAACATTTGTGCATATGGGATCCCAATTGGAGTGTAAACTTTATTGCTCTTCTTGGGTCTTTCGGTGACTTGTAAGGGAAAATGCTTTGCCTCATAAGTCGTTTTCACTGGTGTGAATTCTCTTTTAGGTTCTTCCTTTGGACATGGAAGTTCATCATATTTCTTGTGAAATTCGTTCACAATTTTAAGAGTTTCACGTAATAATTGCGATGTCTCCCTCATAAACAGTGTGAGCAATTGTATGTCTTCCTTGTTTGCTGGTTCTGGAAGGTTATCTCTGACATCGAAAAAGATCTCTTCTCCTCCTTCCTCGACATTGGTTGCTTTGACAGGCTTAATGAGAGATGAGGGGTCAACTTCGCTTTCTTCATCGGAGATAGCCAAAGTATGAGCTAGAGGTGCATTGTCAATACTCGGCTTCTTACTGGCAGGGGGCAATGGCAGCTTGTTACTGTCAATTAGGTCTTAAATAGCTTCCTTAAGCTTCCAACAGCTTTCAGTGGAATGGCCCCTACCTTGGTGATATTTACAATGTGCATTGGGGTTCCGGTTAGGCGATCTCTTCTCAACTGGCGGATCCCCGAATGGTCCAATGGGAGTTATAAGACCTTTTGCATTTAATCTATCAAATGCGGTGTCATAACTCATGCCAATAGGAGTGAAGTTCCTCCTAAATGGTTTCTTTTGTCCTTGGTTGTTCATGGCGAGGACTTCTCCTAGATTAAAGGTGCTAACATTATTTGAGTGGGCGGTTTTGGAAGAAGAAGGATTGTCGTTCTTCTTTCCTTTCCAGCCACTGTTGGAACTATTGTTGGCAGCTTTAGATTTAACCAAGTCATCTTCAATATTGATCCCAATATCATAAACGACCTTAAAAGTATGAAGGTTATTTTGATATTTAAGATGTTTGAAATATTTTTCTTGAAGATTTTTAATGAATAGTCTCACGGACTCTTTTTCACTTGGTACCTCGATCATTTTAGCTGAGGTTTCTCTCCACTTGTTAAAGAAAGCAGTGAAGCCTTCATTCTCCTTCTGTTTGAGGATTTCAAGTTCTCTATGGTCAGTTTCGACTTGAATGTTGCACTTGTACCTATCAACGAAAGCGTTTGCTATGGATTCCCAGGTAGAGGTCTTTTCTTTTTCAAGAGAAAAGAACCATTGTTGGCAAACGGTCTCGAGAGATAGTGAGAACAGAGAAGGGAAGACTTTCTTATCGATACCCTTGATACTCATTATTGTTTCAAATGCTCTTAAATGGAAGTAAGGGTTGTCAATTGCCCTAAATTTTGGGATGTCGTTGGCACTGAACATCTGCGGAAGAAGATCTTTATCCACCGAGACCCCTTGAGATGTGAGTTCTTGAAACTTGTAGTCGCTGGACAACTTACTTAGGCTCTCTTGCATGAGGTCCATTTGTTGTTGCTTCACGGGATCATCGATCTTAAGTGCGAGAAGCTTCAGTGTCTCAGTTAAAGACGCAAGTTGGTTCTTGAGATCGTTGACTTCTTCTTGAGTTGCCATTATGACTCTTGCTTTCCTCTTGCGGGCTATAGGTTTGTCGAAAAGTTGGACTTGTACGAAGAGGTTAACTTTGATTAATAGTCCTTCCTTTCTTGACCACGCGCTGTAAATTAAGCCAATTTGCGTTTTAATTACTTGACTCGAATCATCTTGACTTTATGGTTTTTATTTTTTTTAAAAAGTATATGCATATATATGCATATTTTTGGCAACAATAATGTACATATTTTTAGGGAACTAAGTATTATTATTTATTGGAGGATTAATATCCGACTTACCCCCCTAAAAAAAATGACGGAAAAAAGCGCGCGCACAAGACTCTCTTGATCATGGTCAAGACATGTGTATTGGTGTGTGTATTGAGTGTAAGTGGCATGTTTGAACTCTTGTGTAAGACCATGGGACTTAGTGCCTAAACTCGAACATTCATTCAATTAAGCATCATTGTCGGCAAAATTAACCGATTTAAACAGAAAACTGACTAATTAGACATTAGGGGATGACTTAACAAATAATCTGAACTGTCGGCCAAGCGACAGGACTGGCGTCGCAATATGGTGATTGGCGCCAGACGTTTTAGTTAATGTCTGGCGCTACACACTATACTTTGGCGCTATAGCCTAGACTTTGGCGCCAATATTGGAGCTTTGGTCTGGGACTGTTTTCGGTATTATTAGTCAACTAGGGTATGCCTAAAGTCGTACTAGGTCAATTCTGATTAAAAAACAAAACTTTATTGACTCAAATTAATTAATTAATTAGTTAAATAGGCAAAAGTTCTTTAAGTCATTAATTTTAGTCTCAACACAAATCAACAAACGGTTAGGAGAAACATAGAATATATATAAACAAATAATGCACATTTAGTCAAGTAGGCACAATATGATGCAATGACTTCGCAACCTAACCATGGCTCTAGTTCTCTAAAGTTCGGGATATGGTTTAGTCAAATAGGGTCCATGGTTAATTGTCCGGATGCACCGCGCAGAAGCCTAACCGTGAAGGGTTAGCGCGTGTGGATGGGACACCGCGAGTTTTTAGAAAAAACTCACTTCCATGGTTTGGTGAATTCAACATCTCAGATGTACCCTTTGTTGCCAGGAGCGTTTAATCGGGTAGATAGAGCATGAATTCCCAGAGGGTTATATCCATATGTAGAACACATATGGGTTTCAGAAAAGTGAGAAAAAAATTCAATCAGGAAGCAGGATCGAGCAAACAATACGAAAAACCGGTCGAAATTAGAACGCATATTTCTGGCTCGGTATTGGGGGAAATTGGCGCCAGCAAACAGAGACTGGCGCCAACTTTTAACTGTAGCGCCTGGCGCCAATACTGGCGTCTGGCGCTACGGCTAAAAGTGTGGCGCCAAGCTCTGGCCCTTGACGCTACTTCCTACATGCCTCAGCAGCTTTCTGTGCTCAATAAAATCATCCAGTTTCGCGCGGTGTTATTTCAGTCCTAGTTGTGAAAGACATTTCTCAAATTTCCTACGTGTAAAATCCTATGTTTTTGACTCATTACGGATGGTCTTTCCAATGAGAACCTTTTTATGCATATGACAATAATGTTAATCAAAATTACGCACATGAAATACTTAGAACTTTTCGAGTCTCATCCACTCATTCTAAATCATTGCCGAAACAAATTCAGGAATTAAAATAGAAATCCTCCCCAGTAGAGTCGCCAAAAACTGTAGGGAATAATTTCAAGCCTTTAAAATCCCACTAGCTTGAACCCCACTGTGATCATACACTAAAGTACGATGGCGTCCAAAAGGGAAGAAGATAGAGCAAAAGAGTCGCCAACAAGTTTTTAAGGAACTTGTAAACCGTTCACGAGGTGAAGGTTACACCCCTTAACGATCCAAGAGATCGTCAACTCCATAAGGTCATGAACCAAATAAGGGTTCGGGGATGAAGGTACAAATCCAACCTAAAAGAGATTGAACCTGCCCTAATAATAGGCCTCTACTTTATTCTGCTCGTATTTATGTGCGCTTTCTGACTAACATACAATCAATAGGATTAACCCTAAACCTGTTTATCTATGTTGGTTGAATATTAATGCACAAATAAACTATTATTGGCGATCACTTGAATTATAATCACAATTAACCCTAACAAGATTATTAATTATCTTATTAAGCGCGGTTGCAAGTACAAATTCCCTTTAAACATGCATTAAAAGGTGATCAAGCAATAAAGAGATAAAGTATATCAAGCAAAATAATAAATAATCAACAATAATAATTATATCAATCATAATCATAATCATCATAATCATGTTAAAGCATAGCAAGATCCTAGGCATGATACTAACAAGATTAATAACAAACCCTAGCATGTCACTAAACAATAAAAATCAAATCTTTAACCCTAACATGATACTAACATGAATAAATATTAGGAAGAGAATAGGAAGCATCATACTTTTAATCATACTTAATATTAAAGTTACCCTAGACATGATACTAGGAATCAAAATAACAATCTAAGCATAATATCTATATCATAATATCAATTAAACCATTAAAATACTTACTTGGATGCCTCGTACCTCTTTCTAATAACAAAATACACACGTTAGTAACTTCAAGGAAAAATAATAACCAAAACAATTAAATTAAATAATGGAAAGAGAGATTTGGGACCAAACCCTCAGAAATTAAAACCTTTCACGTCTAGGGCGAAGGCAACTTCGAATATGGCTAGGTGTATCTAGATCTAATGAATGCGGAATTATGTATTAAAAAGCAAGAAAGAAAGAATGCTAAAGAATTAATATTATTGAGAATTGATGAATGAAAGAGATGAAGATGATGAATGAATTGTTAAGAATGAGGAGAATTAGATGAATGGTAATTGAAAACTTGAGAGTTGATGAAGATTGATGATAATTGGTGAATCGTCCATGAAAACGGGGTTTTTTATACGATATTTATAGAGAAAATCATCCAAAAAAGATAATTTAACAAAACAGAGTCTGAAGATCGCAAAACAGCATTGGCGCCAGCCCTGGCTAGTTGGCGCCACCAGTGGCTAGCGCCAGGCGCCAATGGCTAGCGTCTGGCGCCAAGCCTGGTTCCAGGCGCCAAGGCCTGGGGTTGGACGCCAAACTGTTTTTCAACGCGTTTTCGAAAATCTGATAAATTTCCCGTACTGGAAGATAAAATAATATAATTCCATCGAAAATGCTATTTGATCTTGATTAAAACTCTGAAGAGTCCTAATTGAATTAGGAATGAAAAGAACCTTCTAGGATGTTCTAGAAGACTAAAACCATTCCTAATTGCATTAGGAATGATAAATTATATTAGGCCCTCCCCTAGATCATTGGGTCGTACATAAAGCTCAAACCGGACCCAGTTTAGTAAATTGGCCATAATTTCCTCAATATTCATCGGAATTCGGCTTATAATATATCATTGGAAAGGTCTTTGCAAGCCCCATCCAACTACACTACTATTGGACCCATATCATGGACCAACCAAACTGTATTGGCTGTTTTCTTAAAGTAAAGTTTTCAAAATCAGGGAGAAGAGAAAAGAAATAAAACTTTCCGCAACACTAGACCTTTCCACACTTCGTTTCATTCGATTATGATTCGACGTGAAAGGCACTCATCACTGGGTTTGGTTTTGGGGAGACACAAATGGGTGTCTACACCTGGCGAAAACATCTGTCGTCTGGCGACAGAGTTCAGCGCCAGGCGCTAGATCCCAGCGTTTGGCGACATAGCCAATTCTTGGCGCCAGCGATATTTCAGCAGCGACAGAGCTCGAAGCCTCTCAGAATGGTTATTTCGACCTCGTACATCAATTTCGGGTTCCTTGGTACGCCAGTTAGCCTCAATAAGCAAATTGACATGATTAGTAGTCGGCTCGATTACAATCGTAGTAAGTGATTGACTTGACATAAAATCATCTCACTTAGCTTAAGCGCCTAAAACACTGGCGCATTACAAGCACCAAGGCATCGGTTCAAAAGCAAGCGCATCACTTATACGACAATTTTTTCCAAGATTGGATTTTCATCTCCAACTGACAATATTTCCAAAATATGGATTGTCGCGCATTCTTCTTATACGACAATTTTTCCAAGATTGCATTGTCATCTCCAACTGACAATATTTCCAAAATATGGATTGTCGCGCATCTTCTTCAACGACAATTTTTCCAAGATTGGATAGTCATCTCTGGCAAAGTTTCCAAGTGTGGATTGTCGTGCTCCTTATTTGTTTGGCAAGTCTTTACAAGTTTGGATTGTCATACATTCATTGATCTTTGGCAAGTTTTCCGAGATTGGATTGTCATACATATAGTTCCTATGGAAAAATTTCCCAAAGGATTGTCGTAGGTCTCTACTCATCATAAATTTCGACAAAGGTTCCTCAACGTGGATTGTCATTCATTTCAGTAAGTGGCAAATTTTCCGGAAGTGGATTATCGGTCGACTCTTTTTTGCAAATGTTCCAAGACGCGGATTCTCAATAGTGGCAATATTTTCCTAAAAGGATTGTCGCATAGCATTGAAAAATTTCCAAGGTGGATTGCTTTTAAGAGTTATATTCCAAGATGTGGATTGTCGATCATAGCAAGGTTCTTATAACAGATTGTTACGAAGCATTGGCAACTTTTCCCAAAAATGGATTTTGGCAAATTTTCCGAGATACGGATTGTCGCTTCATCGTGGCAACATTTCCAAGGATGGATTGTTACGAAGCATTGACAACTTTTCCTAAATCGGATTGTCATACATCATACAAGAGTTGTGTTGGCAACTATTCCCAAAGAAAAGAGGATTGTCATCACAGCAAAAGTACCGACATACTAGTTCACAAGCAGCAAAGCGCAGATGCACTAGCATAACAACATTAAGGATTAACAAGTAGTGGTCTTTTCGAAGACTATCACGGAGGAATTGGAGGCAGTTACAGGCGTAGCAGCCTTCAGGCGGTATTCTCTTGCTTGCGGAAGATCGTCAAAACAAACAGAAGGATGTCATTCCCTAGCTTGCGGAAAGTTGTCACAACAACAGCAAATGCAACAACAACTTGGTTACCTCCAGAGACGTGTGCTCGACGGTGCAAGATACGTGTTTCTTAACTCTTTTATCTGTTTAACTAACGCTAGTTTACAGGTATCGGCGCTACAAGAATGATTTAGGATCACAGAACGTTTTGAATCATTCTCCGTCCCTATCGATACTTTGACTTTTGTTTTCGAAACTTGTGTTTCTCTAAACTCAGTCAAAGTGGGGGCTTCTGTAGACACCCAAATGTGTCTTCCCAAAATCAAACCCAGTGATGAATACCTTTCATGTCATTTGATTATCTAACAAAGAGAAAGTGTGAAAATTCTAGTGATGAGGATGTTTTTATTAAAATATCTCTTCTTTCTATTTTTGAAAATATTTCTTTTCTTACCTTATTTATGAAAAACGTGCATTTCAGTTTAGTTTGGTCCATAATAAGGGTGCAATAATGGTTTAGTTGGATGGGGCTTGAAAATACCTTTCCAACGATATATTATAAGCCCAATTCCGATAAATAATTAGGAATCTATAGCCAAAATACTAAACTGAGCCCGATTTGGTTTTTATATGCGGCCCAATGATCTAGAGGAGGGCCTATTATTAATTATCATTCCTAAATATATTAGGATTGATTATAGTCTTCTAGAATACTCTAGAAGGTTCTTTTAAATCCTAATGGAGTTAGGATTGATAATTATGTTTCAAAGAGTTTGAAATTGAATAAAACTACTCCTTTTTAGAATCCTTATTTTGTACGAAGTGGAATATATTCAGATTTATTTTCTTGCCTCATAATCTTCATCCAAATTTTATATGGTTGGATAGATCTTGAAATTATTATCTTTCCAATGATATATTATAATATTAAATCCGAGCTATAACGAAAAAGATATGAATGGGATATGAAACTTTATCCAAAACTGACACCCTTCCACTATTTCGGCCATATCTTTTATCTACAAAAGATTTTAATCTGATTTTAATTGGGTTTGAAAGCAGACTTCAAGAGCATTCCAACGACATATTATATGACTTATTTGGACTTCAGGATCAAAAGATATGATAAAAACAAAATCCGCAAAAATTGTTTTCCAGCGTCTGACGACAGAAGCAGTACCTGGCGCCAGACCTGGCGTCTGGCGCTAAAGTCCGGCGTTTGGCGCCACGCACGTGTTTGACGCTGCGATCGTGTTTTATTCTTTTTGAAACTCTTATTCTTTTTTATCACATCCGACTAATTTTCTCTATAAATAGCCTCCTAAAATTATGTTTTCATCATCAATCAATTCTCATCTAATTCTCATCAACTCTCATCAAGAATCTCTTGATTATTCTCTCTCTCTTTCTAAACCAACCCTTTTACATACACAATTCCTCATACATCAGCACTAGACACACCTAGCCAAATTTACTAACGCGTGTTTTATTTTCCTTGAAGTTACTAACGCGTGTATTTTGTTATTAGAAAGAGATACGAGGCATCCAAGTAAGTGCTTTAATTGATTTTATTGATGTTATGATATAAAAATCATGTCTAGGTTGTTATTATGATTCTTAGTGTCATATTATGGTGTTTTGATCTTCCTAGTATCATGGTTAGGGTAATAACTAAAATTTCTAATATCAAATATGTTTATTACGATTTCTGCGATGCTTCCTATTCTTTTCTTAATGTTCATGTTAGTATCATGTTAGGGCTATATATTTGATCTTTATTGTTTAGTGACATGCTAGGGTTTGTTATTAATCTTGTTAATATCATGCCTAGGATCTTGCTATTATTATGCTGTAACATGATTATGATTATTTTTAATTATTATTGTTATGATTATTTTTAATTATGATTATTATTGTTTATGATTATGTTGCTTGATATATATTTATTGTTATTGCTTGATCACACCTTTTATGCATGTTTAAAGGGAATTGGTACTTGTAATCACGCTTAATAAGATAATTAATAATCTTGTTTAGGGTTAATATGATTATAATTCAAGTGATCGCCAATAATAGTTTGTTTGTGCATTAAATTCAACCAACATTGATAAACAGGTTTAGGGTTAACCTAATGATTGCATGATAGTCAGAAAGCGCACATGAATACGATCAGATTAAAGTGGAGGCCTATTATTAGGGCAGGTTCAATC
The DNA here is from genome assembly GCF_948465745.1 of Chenopodium album. Taxonomy (NCBI): domain Eukaryota; kingdom Viridiplantae; phylum Streptophyta; class Magnoliopsida; order Caryophyllales; family Amaranthaceae; genus Chenopodium; species Chenopodium album. The sequence continues at coordinate 14,553,475 of NC_137835.1, read as the reverse complement.
TCTTTTAGGTTGGATTTGTACATTCATCCCCGAACTACCAGTCATGGTTCCAGACCTATTGGATTTGACGATCTTCTGGATCGTTAAGGGGTGTAACCTTCACCCTGTGAACGGTTTACAAGTTCCTAAAACTTGTTGGCGAAACTTTTGCTCTATCTTCTTTCCCTTTGGATGCCACCGTACTTTAGTGTATGATCTCAGTGGGGTTCAAGTTTGGGGTAATGCTTGAAATATTCCCTACAATAGTTAAGAAAATTTAATAAATAAAATAAAAGAATCTTTCTTAATTAACTAAAAAATTACTACCTCCGTTAAGTATAATCTGCAACTTTTACCAAAAACACATGGTTCACATTATCCACAATTTTCCAAAAATTTTCTCATTAATTTAAAAAATTACTAACATGCCCTTTTTGAATATTTCTGATATACAATTACATACAAATTTGATTTTTTTAACTTTGTTAACAATAATTTCACCCAATTTAATTCCCCCTAATCAACCCAATCTAATTCATCTACTCTTCTATTTCCCAGTTCAATTAAACATAACATATATAATTCATGATATCTTTCTCTCTCATCTTTCCCCATATCTTTCTTTCTCGCTCACCTTTCAATCTCACTATATCACATCATCTTCATTCTCTATCTTCAACTTTAAAAGATTAAACCCGATTATAGTACAAGGCCGAATTTTGGTTGGTTGATATATTTTATATGGACGTGGTTTCGATCGTTTTTTTTTGGGGGGGGGGGGGGCGGGATTTGTGGGTTTGTGAGGTATGATGATTTTAGGTTTGTAGGGTAGGTGTTGGTGGGTTGGAAGGGTTTTTTTGGAGAGGGTGGGGTGGTTTTGGTGAGTTTCCTAGGGGTGTGTGTTATTGATGGGTTTCTTTATTGTTAGGGTGGTTTTTATGGGTGCGGTTTTGGTGGGTTTCCTACAGGTAATTTTCAAGAATATTAGGGTTGCGGTGGTAGGTTTTGTAGGTAAGTTATTGTAGGTTTCCTAGAGGTGGTTTTCAAGAATATTAGGATTTGTTGAGGTGGTGGGTGGTTCATATGTTGTAGATCTGGGTGGGGTAGGTTTTGTAGGTAGGTCATTGTAGATTTGGTGGGTACATAATGCATATGATGGGTTTGGGTGAGGTGATCATATGGTGGGTGGATTAATTGTGCGGTAGAAATTAATCACCCCTTAACTACACATTGGTTAAATTCAAACGACGTCATTTAGAAATTTAACCTAGAAGTCTGGTCCACCCCAAAAGTTGCAAATAAAATTAAATGGAGGTAGTACGAATGAATAAAAAAAAATGATGTTAGGAATTAAGAAAGAAAGGAGAAAAGTTTAAATAATAAATGAGGAAAAAAAATTTGGACAAAGGGATTGAACTAATTAAATGATCATGGAGACATGCATGGAAGCCCTTTCACTGCCGAACGATCTTCTTTCATAATTAACATAATATTATAGACATTTATAATAGTTCTTCTCTAAAGTGAGGGGGATAGTTGCATCTCCTCATCCGTAATGGCTCCTCAAGTGCTACCTTATTATCCAAAAACAACCCTTATGTCTCATCATTGCACCCAACCCAATTAAAACCACCACCATACAACCACTGTAGAATCCTTCCCACCAAAGAAACACCCCACACTACTACGTACTGAAACTTCCATCCCCATACAACCACCATTGTATCCTACCCTCCAAACTCTCGCCCCCTTGACAAAAAAAAAGATTTAGTACAAGATAGATAAATAGTAAAATATAGTTTTTCTAATTATCATCAATTTTGTGGCTTTGGATGATTAAATTTGTCCATAAAACTAAAAAAAAAAGGAATTTTATGGTCGAATTTAATCACTTCTTTTAAATCTCGTTTCATTGGAGGTAAATATAATAAACAAAAGAAATAAATGGACGATGGGGAAGATGGTATGTTTTCAATGAAAAAACATACTACCATTTTTTTGTTTTTAGGAAATATACTCTTTAATAATCTCAACTTTATTTGCTCAATTTATTATGAATAATCCCATATTTTGATTATTCTAGAATAATCCCAACTTTAATTTTACCTCCATTTTTTTTCTTTAATCTCAAAAACCGGCAACCTGCTAAAAAGGTTAATTTTTTTTTTCTAATATTTCACGTGTCGCTCAATTACTAGTCCAAAAAATGAAAAGAAAAAATTAAAATTGACAAACACCTCCCTCTCTTCCAGCCCGCTAGGAAAAATTCCCCCTTCTCAACCCGTCGGAAAAACTCTCCCTCCCAACTCGCCGGAAAAACTCTCCCATTCCCAGAATACTAGAAAATTTCCCTTCCCAGCACCATCCCCTCCAAATTAAGCCTACTGCAAAAATCCGTCACCTTCCCCTTTATTGTTTTCTTTCACTCTATCTCTTTCATATCATGAATCTGGTGCTCCTCCACCACTTAAACCCTGGTTTTGATGGGTGGGAGGAAATCTTCAGGTAGGGAAATCTTTCATTTAGGGTGGAAGCTTTCGTTTGGATTTTTGAGGTTTGAGTTTAGGGCAGTTTCGGGGCATGGGGTTCTAGTTTTGGTGGTGGGGATAGGGAGAAGGGTATGTTAATATGTTACAGTCATGTGGTTATGGAAAGAGCGAGGGTGCTTTAGGCGATGGGGCAGGGGTAGGAGGTGGTTATTAGGGCTGAGGCCTAGGTAAGTAGGTGGTTGTGGCTGTCGGGCTGGGTAATGGGCTGTTTATTTTTTCTATTTTAAGGTTTTTTTTATTTTTAATTTATTTTTTTATTGAACCACTCACATGACAACACATGGTAAATAACCTACAATAATAGGTTGTTGAATTTTATTGATCGATTTGGGATCGTTAGATAAAAACAGGTTAAAGTTGGAATTGTTGCGGAATAATCAAAAGTTGGGATAATTCAAAGTAATTGAGCAAAGTTTTGGAATTATTAAGTGAATTTTTCCTTCTTTTAATTTCTAACATTTACTAAATATAGAACCTACATATACTTCCTCCGTTCTTTTATTATTGCACCACTTGCCATTTTAGGAAGTTTTATAAATATTGCACCATTTCCTCTTTAGGAAAAAAATTATTTGTGTTCACACTACAAATACCCAACATACCCTTGGATTTTCACATTTACTTTTTAGTTTATTAATATGTCACATGGGCAAATTTGTATTTTTACCTTTCTCTCTCTTACTTTTTTCCACTACCAAAATATTTGTACCCAACCCCTATGGTGCAATAATAAAAAAACGGATGAAGTATATTATTTGCAATAATCATTCACAAAATATAATATTTACATGAAATTTACTTAGGGCCTGTTCTCATTGATTGACTGAACTCAGCTGAACTAAACTGAGCTGAACTGAACTGAGCTAAAATTGCACTGAATTGAAATGAACTGAACTTATTAATTAATGATTTTTAACTACATTAGTGATCTTTGATTATTTATTATTATACGTATGTGTATATACAAATATACATATTAAAATATTTAATAAAAATATACTATATAATTAAAATAATTATGAAAAATGTAATAATAACATGAAACCCCAAAACATTTTAAAAACATATACTATTTAATTACAAAATAAAATTAGTTTAAGTTTTATAGTACTCTCATTTTGTCAATGAGTTTAACATCATCATTATTATTATTATTATTATTATTATTATTATTATTATTATTATTATTATTATTATTATTATTATTATTATTATTATTATTACTATTATAATTATAATTATTATTATTATTATTATTATTATTATTATTATTATTATTATTATTATTGTCGTTGTTGTAATAAGAGTTTAAAAGAATAAATTTGCTTTATATCATTAGCAATATCATTAGACATAAAATGAACTGATTGGACCTGTACTGAACTGAACTGATTAGAGCTGAACTGAACTGAACTGAATTAAAAATAAATGAATGAGAACAGGCCCTTATTTTTCATAAATGCATTTTTTTTAACAATAAAATTACCAACATACGCTTACTTTAATTTAATTTATACATTAAATCAAATTAATCTAACTGAACTCATCCTCATCAATATCCATATCTTTATTTTAGTATTTGAAAACTCAAACCATGACACACACGTCCCCATCCTATATTCTCTTTTCCAATCCAATGCGCTAAATGTTCACTATTTCAATCCAATGTGCCAAGTGGTTGCTAACTTGCTATTCCAATCTAATGTGCCACGTGTGCACTATTCTCTTTTTAATTCAAAGGAAAAGTAATTAATTAATTAACAATTATAAAAATATAATTAAAAACTTATAAAGCTAAGTATGTAGTAATTGTATATTATTACACAAAATAAATAAAGAAATAATTATTGTTACAGACTTTTGCATAGTTCATCTTCTATCTCATTGAGGTGATTCTTCTACTCCCTTTACAACAATTAATTCCTAAATAAATGTGCCATTCAACCTTTAATTTACAATAACCATTCATTTTCCCTTCAAATTCAATACCTAGGTCTTTTCCCTTCTTTAGTACGTAGCCTACTATATTCCAATTCAATAATACTCCTCAAAAAAATACACTTTGTAATCATATTAATTACAATTTTAATTCCCAATTACTTAATGGGATTTCCTCTCTCATCTCTCTTCATAAAATTTTGACTCTATAAAATAAAGACCTATCATCGTATTCATATGCATGTTCTGATTGGTGAGTTACTTTGATCTTTTGAGTTTGTTTATTTATATGTTGATTTTGATATTGATTTTCTTATCTATTTATGTATTGCTTCTTTTTACTTAATTTGAATTCAGTCAACTTTAATTTTGATTTTTCAAAGTATTTCCTTGGTTGTTCACGTTGTTGAGATTGTTTATACAATTTTTGCATGTTTAATTTAGATTATTTTCCTTAATTTTATGTTTTACTCGACTTTATATGTTATTTGAGGCTTTGGGTAGAGACGTAGAGTACTCAATTATTAAAGCACGATTTTTACTATTGTTTATGAAGTAGATTCCAATTGGAATGGTTTACTTTAGATTTGCCATTGTAATGTAGATAATGTAATGTGAGAGGTTTCAAGTTTGCCCCATTAAAATGGATGGCGATTTTGACCAGAAATGGACAAAGAGACGTTTAGCAAAAAATAAACTACCCCCCCCCCCCCCACCCACCCACCCACCCACACACACACACACACACACACAAATCTTATACGAAGCACATTGAACTTTGTGATGAGAATAGAAGATAATCTCTAAAGTACAGTACAAATTTAGTCCCTTTAGATCCAAAATGGCCTCCAAAGCCTTTAATGTAACATTTTAGTATTTTACAACGCGCAAAAATATTTAAAATTGGAGAGTGGGTCCCACTAACGGAATTAATTAACAGTGAGATAACGGCAAGGTTACTATATAGTCACTAAATGAACTTGCGGGTTACTATATAGAAGTTTTAAAAAGTAAGGGCACAGCGTAGGAATTCTAAATGTAGCGGGTTATATTGTAGAATTTCCTAATATTATATCTCTGTCCTCTCATGGTCCCCATCTAAACTCAATACTATTTTTTTTTTAATTATATCTTTCCTCTCACATTCATTATTTTTCAATAAATTATTAACCCCATTATCTTTGTTTTACAATTTTTTAATACTCCAACTACCCCACTTACTGCATATTTTATTTAATTCAAATAAATTGCCCAAAACTATATGCTGGTCAAAGTGTAACACTTAAAAAAACACGGAGGGTGTATAGATGTTGCTCACAGCCTCAAACAATTAATTATTATCTAACAACATCATTTTCGAATGTTATGTAAGCTTGATATCTTAAGGTATACAAATCTTTATAAATTTTACATATAATAAGCCCGTTCAATAAACAGGTCCAAAACTAGTCTATCTATATCTATCTATATTTCTATACTTAGTATTTAAAAACAAAAACTATCGTCTTCATTATGCAACATGTAAATTAATTTTTTCACCAATGTCACATGTTAATTCATCATTTAACCTTTCTTTTTTTTATTCCCCTTTCTCATATTTAAAAAAAAAAAAATTAGCTTTAAATCAAAACATGTATGAATGTTGTTTGGTTCACTTTCCTTAAATTAAATATGTTCTATAATTACATTCAATTTTCACCCCTTCTTCTCCTTTATAAATTATTTATTTTTCAATAAAAACATATTATAAAATTAACATTTATATTGTATACCTATAAAAAAATCCGTCCTTTCCACCAAAAAAAAATAAAAATGGCTAGTTAAAAGTTTTAAAATCTAACCCACCTTCTCTTTCCAGCCTCATTCCCAGTGACGACAAAAACTACCATCAATACCACTTATTATTTTCTCTATCCTCCTCCTTATTAGCCATTACCACCACCTCTCTTTCTTATTTTTTTTTCTATCACATCAACCACCACTACCACCACCATACTATCACCAGCACCCTCACGAAGTTACCTTCTTGCTATCACCGCTCCTCCTCACTTATCACTCTTTTTTTTGGAAATCTTTTAGATTTAAGCTATTTTAGGTTAGGTGTTCTAGGTTTTGAGAATATGGGTTGTTAGAGTGGCTTTTAACTAGTTTAGGGGTTTAAACGGTGTGGAGTTGGGTTATTAGGTGAATGGTTAGGATTACGACAATGTGGTGGGGGTGGGTTATTGGGTTTGTGGTTTTGTTTTTATAGGGTGGGTGTGGTTAATACTAAGAAGAAGAAGAAGATAGGAGATCTTTGATGGGGTAAGTTAGCGATTGTTTTGGGGGGTGGGTTAGTGATTGTGGGTGGTTTGAAGGTGGGTTTTTGGTCATGGGTCGGGGTTGGTTTTGAGGGTTGATTTATGGTTGCTGTTAATTAAATGGGCGTGTTGAGAGAAAACATCAACATATTTTGAATGTTGCTAGGGCTTTACAGTTTTAAGCAAATTTACTTTTAAAATTTTGGGGGGATTGTGTGGAAGCCGCTTGTCATTTGATCTATAGAACCCCATCTCGATTGCTTAATTTTAAAACCCCCATTGAAATATTATTTGGCAAACAACCTACATATCAGCATATTAGGGTGTTTGGGTGCTTATGCTATGCATATAATCAAAGGAGTAAAGGTTACAAATTTGCTAGCCGTAGTCGGAAATGTGTGTTTATAGGATATCCTTTTGGGAAGAAGAGATGGAAGGTGCATGACTTGGAAACTCGGGAAATTTTTGTGTCAAGGGATGTTCAATTTCATGCAACGAAATACCCCTACATAACCCCTATACTTGATGAGAAAAGAGTAAGTGATGACCATTTTGTGGATGCGGGGGTGAGTGATGATGAGTGGGGCGTGGAAGTTGAAAGGGAGTGTGCGAGTGCAGGGGCAGTGAGGAGACTGTGAGTGAGAGGGAGGTAGGGAGTACTATGGGGGAAGCGACAGTGAGAAACAAGGAGGCAGAGATAATTGAGGGGGAGGCAGTGAGGTCCGTGACCCCCCCCCCCCCCCCCCGGTGACCTGCAGACACAGCCCGCGACCAGGCCATGGAGTCCCCTACCAGGCCATCAGATCAAGCCGCAGGATCTCCAGCGAGCACTGATGTTGCTGTCCTTATTGGCAGCTCGCAAAAGCCCCCTGCCCACACTGATCAGCCCCTTCGAGACACCCACACTTAGGGATGTTCATAAATACCCGACCTGTTGACCCGCCGGGTAATTTTGAATTTTTCCAATTTTGCGGGTCGGGTACCTGACCCGCTAAAATACCAGATTTGCGGGTCGAGTAATGGGCCGACCTTTAAGTGTTGCGGGTACCCGTTAAATACCCGGGGTTTTTTGTTTAAATTTTCTTGGCTGGAACTCAAATTAGGGTTACTTACTCATCTCTCTCCTCAGACAATTAGTAGACGCATCTCAATTCTCAAGCTTACCCCTCTTCTCTCTCCTTTCTCCTCTCTCCTCGCTCACTCTCAATTCTCAAACACACACTCTCAGGCGACCCTCCTTCCTTCCTCTCAGGCGACCGACGTCCTACCTCTCAGGCGAACCTTCGTCGACCGTTAGTCCCTCACCGACCATCGTCGGTCGCGTAAGGTTGGTGTTTTTCTCGAATTGTTTTGGTTAATTTTTCTTTGCTTATGTTAAATTCTAGTCAAGCTGTTTTCAATTACATTTTTTTGGGTTTTTCGTCGAATTTTCTTGGTTAATTTCTTTGCTTATGTTGGATTATACTCAAGTTGTTTTCAATTACATTTTTTAGGGCTTTTTGTCAAATTTTCTTGGGCAAATTTCGTTGCTTATGTTTAATTATACTCAAGTTATTTTCCATTACATTTTTAGGGATATTTTTTGAATTTTTTTGGGTTAATTTGCTGATAATGTGTGATTATACTCCAGTTATTTTAAATTACATTTTTTAGGGTTTTATTCGAATTTTTTGGGGTTAATTTGTTGATTAAGTGTGATTATGTTTGATAAGTTATTTTCATGTTTGCTTGCATTTTGTATTATTTCGCTGCTTATGTTTGATAAGTTATTTTCATGTTTTCTTGTTAATTCTTTGTGATATTCTACAATTGATATATGTTTTTTTTTGGAATGATTTATTTTGTGCAGGGGTTAAGACTTGGTTTCGGAGCAACCAACAATTATCATTAATGAGGCAATTGAAGCTTCGGATGTCACAAGTGTCTGAAATGATCCTCTCTCCCATTTAGTTTGATTTGTGGCTTTGAAATATTATTTGGACTTTGTAATTTATTTGGTTGTTTTGTTGTTTTAATTTGATGTAAACTCCTTAAACTCTCTGAACTCTCTCTAGCTAGACACCTTGAACTTTGAACTTTAACAGCAGTTTTATAATTCCATATTAACAGCATGTGTGTGTGTGTGTGTTTTTTTTTTTTTTTTTTTTAAAAAAAAGCATACATATTAAAATTTCGGGTACCCGATCAGCGGGCAGGTACCTGCTTTTACCGGGTCGGGTAATGGGCCGTCAAAATTACTAACTGCACTTCCGGGTACCCGAAATCCCGGGTACCCGGTGATGAACACCCCTACCCACACAGCAGCTAGCCAGCAGTAAGACCACAAAAGCCAACAGTGTGAACGAGGCCTTGGGTAAAGCCATGCGACCTAAAATTCCGTCTGTGAAGCTACGTGATTATGTAACTCACACGATCCGAAATAATAGTCCATCTACATCTTAGAGTTCACCTGCGACGTCACTTCCCTCATCTATTGTTTACCTTTTAACGAATTGTATTGACTCTCACCGGTTTTCTGTGAAACATAGAAAATATATTGCTGCTATTACAGAAGGAAATGAACCTAAAAGTTTCAGGGAGGCCATGAAACATGAGGGTTGGAGGAAAGCAATGGCAGATGAGATCCAAGCACTAGAAGAGCAGGGTACTTGGGTGCTAGAAAAACTACCACCTGGTAAAAAAGGCACTAGGAAGCAAGTGGGTGTACAAAGAAAAATATGATGAGCATGGGAATTTGCAGAGATTGAAAGCGAGATTAGTCATATTTTGCCATCATCAGGTTGAAGGGTTAGACTACAACGAGACATTTGCTCCTGTAGCAAAAATGGTGACGGTTCGAACATTTCTTGCAGTAGCGGCGGTGAAGAATCGGGAAGTCCATCAAATGGATGTTCATAATGGGTTTCTTCATGGTGATTTGGAAGAAGAGGTATATATGAAAATTCCCCCTGGTTTTGAGAAAGATACATCTGACAAAGTTTGCAGGATGAAGAAATCTCTGTACGGGCTTAAACAAGCTCCAAGATGCTGATTTGCAAAGCTTGCTACAGCTTTGAAAAATGATGGCTTTAAACAGTCATATTATGATTATTCTTTATTTACTATGACAAAGGATAAAATGCAGCTCAATGTGTTAGTATATGTCGATGATTTAATTGTTGCAGGCAATGATAAAAATGATATGCTCAGTTTTAAACCATATCTGGGAAATTGTTTCAAGATGAAAGATCTTGGAGTGTTGGAATATTTTTTGGGGCAAAAGGTAGCCCGGAATAAACAGAGAATTTTTATTTTCCAGAGGAGGTATGCATTGGATATTATTATTGAGGCCGGTTTACTTGATGCTAACCCTGTAGATTCCCTATGGAACAAAATCACAAGTTAGCTTTATCTCAAGGAGAATATTTTCATGATTTTGAGAAATATCGTCACCTCATAGGTCGGCTGGTTTATTTATCTGTTACGAGACCCGATTTAGCATACTCTGTGCACATTTTATCACAGTTTATGCAAAATCTCGGGATTTATCATTGGGAAGCAGCTGTGCGAGTTGTTAGATATTTGAAGAAGAGTCCGGGACAGGGAATTTTATTGAGATCTGATAATGCTTCACAGTTGGAAGGTTGGTGTGATTCAGATTGGGCAGGTTGTATTCTCTCCAGACGATCCTTAACTGGTTGGTTTGTGCTTCTTGGTTTGTCCCTAGTGTCATGGAAAATCAAGAAGCAACCTACTGTTGCTCTTTCTTCATCGGAAGCAGAATATCGTTGTATGAATGCAACGACTTGGGAATTCAAGTGGTTGAAGCGACTTCTTGGTGACTTAGGTGTTAAACATGAGAATGGGATGCACCTTTATTGTGATAGTCAGTCTGCGTTATACATTGCGCATAATCCAGTGTTTCATGAACGAACAAAACATATTGAGTCAGATTGTCATTTTGTTCGGGATGCGATTACAAATGGGACGATTATACACTACTACAAAATTGGCCAAAGAGACCTAACATAAAATACATGTTATCTACATAACGTGTCTCTATGGTCCAAGAGACCTGGTATATACCTTCGTATGTTCCCACGACAGTTGAGTTGGCTGACATTTTTACTAAGGCTTTGGGAAAAGCTAAATTCGAGTTTCTTCTTCGCAAGTTGGGTGTCCTAGATTCGTACTCTCCAACTTGGAGGAGGGGTATTAGGAAATATAAATATTGTGAAATATTGTGAATATTATATATGAAAGATATCTTAGAATATCTTGTGATTATCTTTAGGTTATTTGGTCTTGCCCTCCAAGTATCCTAGTCTATATATTTGTATATGGCCGTTTATGTTGAATGAGATTGACAGAGAATACAATTCATTATATTTTAGCATGGTGTCAAAGGGGTGGTTAGTGGTAAGGTGCGTGGGTGTTCACGTACTGTTGTGAATGGTGGTTTATTAACCATCATCAATTTAATATACGTAGTACAATTTAATAATTTATTAATCATGCTTTAAAAATTATCGCCTAGGAGTCCGTGAGTTGCAAATAAAAGTTAACAGCGGTACTAGGTAATATTATTTTTAAAAGGTGGTAAAAGTCAAATAAGCTTAAGTAAATGTGGTAAAAGTCAAAACATCCTTTGATATTCACTAGAAAGCTAGCATTAACTATACAAAAATAGTTGATGTCGTCGAGCCTACGAAAGATAGTCCTATATATCCTGGTCTCATCAACTTATAAGAAAGGGAAAAACCCAAGAGAGGCGTTTGATCGATCATCCACCAAAATACTACCGTTTAAATAAGCTAAATCAAGTCAAATTTTGTTTGGTTTTAAGTAACTTCTACTAGTTCAACTCAAATAAACGCTAAGAGGATATTAACGATATTAAGAGGATGGGATCTAGGGCTCAGGTTACACACTTACACCACTCAACTTCATCACAATTAGCATGCAATGATAAGGTGAATTAGGGGATACATCAGGGGAAGTCATTTAAAGCACCCAACTACTCTCTCAAGCTAGAGGGATTACTTGAATTATGAACACATGCAACCTAATCTTTTGGTTACAAAGCATAAAACAAGTGTTAAAGCATACATAATCACGATGACATAAACATTCCCTTGACTAGAAATTCCTAATCTTATGGCATTTCATGTCTATTAAACAAAAGGGAGCTAAATCAAGTTCATCCCTTGATCCTTCGTTGAGAAAGTTTATTTAGATAAATAATCCTAACATTAATTAGCCAAGTGCAAGAACTAACAATGAAACTGCTTAAGCTCAACAAATTAACACCTTCACAATAACCAAATTAAATTACCACATGCAACAAGTTTTAGTGACTACATTGAGGGTTTTACCCAAACCTTAGAAATTAGACTACTTACAATTCATGGTAGGAAAATTCAATCAACAATTCTAAGTAGTTCATCAACACATTCAAGATTAATATTAATCTATTTGAAAATCTAAGCATACAAGAATTAAGAAAGCAATAAGCAATTAAAGTAAAGAAGATTGAAGAAAAGAGTGAGAAATAGCTACTACAAGCTTCAAATTTAAATAACAATGGTGGAACTTTTCTTATATAATGATTTGGATTGAGATTTCCAAGTTAAGAATTTAAAGCTAACTAATATTTTAAGAGTTTTTGGATTTCAAAGACTACAAACTAAGAGAAAGCTCTAAAAACTTGGATGTCCGTACAAAAGAACCCCAAGAACTACTTATATCCTCAAATTACATAGTAAATTCTACTATACATAAATAAGTGTGCAAGAATAGTCAGGCGAGGCATGCTGGAGAGTTTTCGAGTCAGTTTTTGATTTTAAAATAACAGATTATTTTTCATTCCTTTCAAAACAATTCTAAAATGTTTGGTTCGGTTTTTAACGGCTCTAGCCAGCTCAAGTTTATTATAATTTTTTAAAAAAGGTTTTCAATGGTTTAGTACCCTTTCGACTTTGTTCAAAACAATCAGGTTTATGGGTTAGAAATTGACAATTCTAGAGAGAATATATTTGCAAAAAATTATTCAAACGATATATGAAATTAAACTCTAAATTTTCAAATGAAGTTCCATCTTAATAAGTTTTGCAAACAGTACAATACATAATAAGTATCGAAACTATTTGCAACGCTAAAACTAGAAATTATAAGAACTATTGAAATCCCTATCGGGTTTATAGCCCATTGTTTATGTCATCCCCATTGCCTGGCGGTGTCTGATAAAAACTTTCCATGTGCAATGTACTCAGTATGTTTTTTTCCATCCTCAATCTTTCATATTTAGCTGAAATTAAAAAAAAATAACTAAATTAGTTAGTCTTCTATTTTATTATTCTTGAGCAACAATTCAGTTTAGAACAAAGAAACTATAACATTAAATAAGGGAAAGTATTACAAGTGTTTACCTATTTTCTACTCCCTCCTATCCTCTTAATCCAAGTTGAAAGAACAAAAAGGATCAGAGGGAGTAGTAATAATTATATCGTGAATTTTGTTTCAACTTCAAATTAACTTAATATTGTAATCAAATAGATCGCAAACTCGTAACTAGATTATTTCTATTACACATTTATACTTACCATTAGCAACACGGGCTTGATGATCAAGCACAGCTAACTGGCTCCTCAATTCATTATTCTCGTAAGTTAGTATTGCATTTTGTGCTCGGCATGATGCAACTTGGGTGGACAAAAATACTATATTCTCCTATATTTGAATGAAAATTCAAATTATTAGACAAACTAAAAGGATAAATAATAATATAACTTCAATATAAATGGGAGAAACAGCTTGTGGTGTGTATTAAAATTAATACCTTACTTGTTCTCTTTTATCAAATCATTTTCCATATTAATCTGTTGTATTTGGTTCTACTCATTTTACTTTACTCCACATTTTATGTTTGATTTACTTCGATCCTTACCATCTTTCCCCGTTAATTATTCAATGATTATACTTTTTGTATGCACCCCTCTTTATTTAACTTTTCTTACATGAACTCACCTTTATTAGAAAAGTGATGCATCTAATTTTTTTTTTTTAAAAAAAAACAGAGGAAATATTTAGCAAAAATCATATATGCAAGTTTCAGAAAAAACAATTTCATTTCTTGTGTAAAAAAAAAAAAAAAAAAAAAAATTCATCAACAAAAACAAGTTTAGTGTAGTAAAATAAAGTTTTAAATATTAAAAATTGAAAATTTTAGAGAGCAAATATCGTAAGAAGATTAATATGGAACTTGCATATATAATTTTTGCTAATTAATTATAAGTTTAATCATTACTAAAAATAATTTAAGTTCATCGAAGATAATTTAATTTTTGTTCAAGTACTAATTTTGCATAAATTATTTTAGTAAATATTAGACGAAGAGAACAAGGTTCAACTTTGTAGTACCCAATTACATTTTCTATGACACTTCATCGTTCTCTATTACTAATTGACCATTAGTCAAACTTTATTTTAATCACAATCTTAAAATTTTCATGAGTCACTAAGTTTGAAATGGTATTATTGTGTAACTACATCTATTTACTACGAGTATTTATGATTACTCGCGATAAATATTTTACCTTTAGAACATTTATGGTAATAATAATTATTAACTATTAAGTGCATTACATATGACTAATGATGCAATCAATTCTTCTACTTAAATGTAATAAAGAATGTGAAAATGCCTCAAATTATTATAATTAAGGTCACATTTAATATAAATATTTCATATTTATTCATAAAGATTTTGCATAAATAATTATGGTGACAACCCTAATTACTCTCACATTGAACACAATACCATGCATAAAAACTTTAAGACGTCAATTAATTTCTATTTGACCTAAGAATTATATGTTGACTTTGTTTAAAAAAAAAATAGAATTATATTTTGACTTTATGGATTTCCATTTTCTTTATATTTTAATTAGTGCTAAAGATAAGAAGAGAGAAAACCTGAATTTCATTTGCTGCTATTTGTAACTCCTGTATGCGCTCTTGCTTCTTATAGTAACATTTTTTAGCGTACAATCTGTTTAATAACAATCTGAAATGCATGTATATATACATACATAAGATAAAAGAACATAAGAAGCCTTAGTATGGATGTTCTTATTAAACTTATGATGTAAATAATTCTCATGTAAATTCGTCGAATAATTTAGGATTAACTAGTAGAAGATGCAAAATTAAATTTAACCTTCTAAGCCTTTCAGGGTCAGAGTTGGCTGCATCCTTAGGGAGGCTTTGCCCTTCTTGGTTGTTTGCGGTGCCAGACTTCTTGTTGGATGCATCCATTTTTTTGCTATAGAAACATATGTAATCACAAGAAATATAAAAGTTTGTAAATTTATAAATAAAAATAATTTCATTAAATATAGAGCATATATGTTTATAAAAGTTATTGCGAACTTGTAATCATTTAAATATAATATTATTGTAAATCACTATTCGAGTCAATCCAATTTAATTATATTAGCGATCATCAATATCTTAATAAGTGACCCATTATCAATAAAACACAATTATTACATACAAAATTACCCAAAATTTGACTAAAGATAAATGGAAAAATATACCTCCAGTAATGAATCAAAATTAATACAAAATGAATCCCTAATCTTTTCAATATTAATGATACATATATGACTTAATAGTTACTACTCTATAAAACGACAAAAAGGAACAAAAAATAAAATAAAATAAAAACCAAAATGAGCAACAAAAAAACAATGTATGACATAATATAGATTACAATAAGAAACTCGATATACTTACATTTTCAGAAATGAATATGTACTTCAAGGTTGAGAAATGTAATATACTCTTATTAATTTATGCAAGTGATGAATTTATAAGTATAATGTTCTCTGATATTGTCACATTATCTATTTATAATATGGCTGTATATGTTACACTAATTATGATAATTTAATTACTTACCTATTTTTGTATTTATAGCTACGTTATATGTACTATTCACATTATTTACAATGAAACTTAATAATGACAGTCTTCACCTTTAATTAAATAACCTAACCAAGTAATGTATAATAATAAAGATATTCTTAATTGGTTATGAATACATATTAATGGTGATACTTATGCATTGCATGTGAATAATTATACTACTTCCTTCCACAAATATTGCAACAATTATTATTTTAAAAAGTTTCATAAATATTGCAATAATTTCCTATTTGTTCAAGCTAAGTTTTCTCTCTTTAATTTCTAGCTTTTTCATAATCACATGGCTCCCTATCTTAATTTCTCTCTATCTATCTCATCTTCCTTAAAAATTTGTCTCCTTCCCATGTTACAATATTAGAGAAGTGGATGAAGTTTAAGTGTATAACATAAGTTTTGTGTAACATAATAATGTTGTAATATAAATTTCCGATAAATCAATAATTTAGGTTTAACAAACCAATTTAATTTCATTGTAACACATACATCATGAGACTCATATGTCAAATTACGAATCTAATGATATAAATAATTTTAGGGAAAAATTTCCAAAAATAATACAACCTTTGGCTCATTCTTTTTTAATAATACAACTTTTGGATTATTTTATAGTAATATAACTTTTAGGAGGTGTTACTTTTAAACAAGACAAAATCGAATTTTTGTTAGAGTTTGAGGGGGGGGGGGGGGGGGAGGGGAGGGGATATTCCCCTTTTCCCCGTCCCCACCACTAAAAACTCACTCCTTTCTCTTTCCTAAACTCAAAATCCACCGAAAATTCAATTTTGTCTTATTTAAAATTAACACCCCTAAAAGTTGTATTATTACAAAATTATCCAAAAGTTGTATTATTAAAAAAGAACCGGTCAAAGGTTGTATTATTTTTGGCAATTTTTCCTAATTTTAGTTTGTTTAATTATTGGAAAAAATTTCTAGTATCCTAGTTTAATGATATGATACAATCAATCAATCAATCAAAGCCTTAATCCCAAAAGTGGGGTCGGCTAACATGAACCAAATTTGATTATTCCGTGTAGTCATCAACATAAATCTTTCTCCTCCATCCCTTACGATCCAAAACTTCATCCTCACGTAAATCCATGCACTTCATATCCTTCCTCACTCCTTCCAACCAAGTCATCTTTGGTCTCCCTCTTCCTCGTTTAATCCCTCCATGGTCCCACTCTTCCACTCTTCGCACCGGTGCACCCTCGGGTCTCCGTCTTACATGTCCAAACCAACGCAGACGATTTTCCCTTAATTTATCTACAATGCCCGCCACACCTACTTTCTTGCGAATAACCTCATTTCTGATTCTATCTCTTAAAGTGTTTCCACACATCCACCTTAACATGCGCATTTCCGTAACCTCCATCTTTTTAATATGCTCTTTCTTAGAAGCCCAACATTCTGTACCATAGAGCAACACTGGTCTTATGGCAGTCCTGTAGAATTTTTCCTTCAACTTTAAGGGAATGCTGCGGTCGCATAACACTCCCGTGGCCGCTCTCCATTTAAGCCACCCTGACTTAATCCTGTGGGTCACGTCTTGATCAATGTCACCATTCTTCTGGATGATCGACCCTAGGTACTTAAAACATTCACTCATGGTCAAATCCTTTCCATCCAAACTCACCACTTCATTGCTTGTCCCCCTCTGAGTGCCAAAACGACATACCAAATATTCAGTCTTACTCCGACTTAGCTTAAACCCTCTAGATTCCAACCTTTGCCTCCATTGCTCCAACTTGACATTAACCCCATCCTTAGTCTCATCCACCAAAACGATATCATCTGCGAACAGCATACACCATGGAACCTCATCTTGAATTGGTCTAGTTAATTCATCTAGAACCGTTGCAAAAAGAAAAGGGCTTAATGCAGACCCTTGATGCAATCCGATTGTAATAGGGAAATCTTTTGTCAACCCTCCGCATGTCCTCACATTTGTTGACACATCCCGATACATATCCTTAACTAGGTCTACATACCTTCGTGGGATACCTTTCTTCAACATTGCCCACCAAAGTATCTCTCTTGGCACCTTGTCATATGCCTTCTCTAAATCAATAAAGACCATATGAAGATCTTTCTTCTTTACCCTATAAAACTCCATCATTTGTCTTATCAAATGGATTGCCTCCATAGTAGATCTCCCAGGCATAAAACCAAATTGGTTATCTGAAATGCTTGTGCATGCCCTCAACCTTTGTTCAATCACCCTTTCCCACAACTTCATAGTATGGCTCATAAGCTTAATTCCTCGATAGTTAGAACAATCTTGAGCGTCTCCTTTGTTTTTATAAACCGGGACCAAGGTGCTCTTCCTCCAATCTTGTGGGATCCTTGTAGCCGTCCATATCTTGTTGAAAAGGTTTGTTAACCAATCAATACCAATCTTACCCAAACACCTCCACACCTCTATCGGTACCCCATCAGGGCCAACCGCCTTCTTAGGTTTCATCTTCCTCAGTGCAATCTCCACCTCTACTCTCCTAATCCTTCGCACATACTCCATGTTGATTTCTTCATCACTCATAGAGGTATCTCCTATCACAACTCCATTACTTCCATTAAATAATTCATCGAAGTACCCCTTCCACCTGTCCTTGATGCCCTCCTCTTGCACTAGGACCATTTGGTTCTTATCTTTGACACACTTCACCATGCCAATATCCTTCCTTGCCTCTTGTCTTCTCTTTGCCATCTTATAAATGATCTTTTCTCCCTCCTTGGAATCAAGCTTTTCATAAACCTCCTGATATGCCTTTTCTTTTGCTTGGCGAACAGCTGCCTTTGCCTTACTCTTAGCCTCCTTATACGCTGCAAAGGTTTCATCACTCCTACATTTTCCTAAGGCTTGATAGCATTCCCTTTTTTGCTTAATTACTGCTTTCACCTCTTCATTCCACCACGAAGTATCTCTCTGTACCGAAGTTCTTCCCCTTACTTCCCCTAAGACCTCTTTGGCCACTCTTAGGAAACAGTTCTTCATTCGTAACCAAGTCATGTCCGGATCCACCTCTCCATCCCAATCCGCTTCTTCAATTACCTTTTCTGTAAAAACCTTAGCTTTTGCATCCCTTAGGGTCCACCATCTTATCCTTGGTTCTTCTTGTCTAACTTTTTTCTTCGCCTTCTCTTTCAGACGAATAGTCATTACCAATAGCCGGTGTTGGGTGACCACACTCTCCCCTGGGATAACCTTACAGTTTATGCAACTTTGTCTATCTATGCTCCTTGTGAGCAGGAAGTCTATTTGAGTTGCATTTGCTCCATTCCGAAAAGTTATCAAGTGTGAATCCCTCTTCTTAAACCAAGTATTAGCCAAAATTAAATCATATGATTGGGCAAAATCCATAATAGCTTCACCACCGGCGTCCCTCTGCCCATACCCAAAGCCTCCATGGACACTCTCATAGCCATCTCGGCTCGCCCCAACGTGCCCATTTAGATCCCCTCCAATATATAACTTCTCTGAGTGGTGGACACCCTGCACCACCTCGTCTAGGTCCTCCCAAAATTGTCGTTTCTCTTCTGCATCTAAACCCACTTGGGGAGCATAAGCACTGATAACATTCACAATCTCCTTGCCACATAGCAACTTCAGCCTTATCAACCTATCGTTCTTCCGATAGACCTCGATCACCTCTTTTGCCAACCTCTCATCGAGAACCACACCAACTCCGTTCCTAGCTCCACCATTCCTTGTTCTGTGGCTCGTTTCTTGCCCAACATACCATACCTTATACCCCAAAACCAAGCCTCGAGCTCCTTCTCCTGTCCATCTTGTCTCTTGGAGGCACATGATGTTCACGCGTCGTCTTTTCATTACTTCTACCAATTCTGCTGATTTTCCCGTAAGAGACCCCACATTCCAAGAACCAATCCGCAAACTAAATTCTTTTCTCCCACGCTCCCTCCTGATCCCAACTCCAAGCCCTTGATTATTTGACACCACAATTGGGCAATATGGCGCGTCGCTTCTGGGCGACGACCTAGCAACCCTTACATACTTATCACTGCACCCGGGTCTGGGAAGTGCAGCGCGTCGCTCAGTAGGGAACGCCCCAATGGCACGCCCTTGCTCATTTGACACCACACTCGGGCAATGTGGCGCGTCGCTTCTGGGCGACGACCTAGCAACCCTTGCATACTTATCACTACACCCGGGTCTAGGAAGTGCAGCGCGTCGCTGAGTAGGGAACGCCCCCACGAAAATATCTGTTTGGCTCATGTCATGGGATGTGACGAAGTTTTATACTGGCTGTCACTGGCCTACCGTAACCCTCCTCCTTTATCCAGGCTTGGGACTGGCAGCGGGAAACCCACTGGCGGAGTTAATGATATGATACACCACTAAAAAAATATATATGTATCCCGAGTTCAAGGTGCGCCCAAGGGTATTTTTCTTCTCATTTACGATTTTTGCTAATTATAAAATCTTAATTCTTTAACATATATATATAAAAGTCCCAAGCACCAAGACTATTCCAAATTTATTGTTCCGTATGTATAGTGAATTACCCATTTTGCCCTTTACTCTCTTGGTTAAACTCCCCAATTTACCTAGACTTGTTTTGTCTTTTTGGCTTGTTCCTGCTTTTCTTCCATCGTTATTTCCCTCTTTGCCCTATTTTCTCTCCTTTTCATTTTTTTCTCATTTACCCCAATCTTCTTCCTCACATCGCCAAAAATGGTATCGATAACTCTGCAGAAACCCTATTCCAAACGATCGCTTCCTTCTTCTTCTTAGCAAATCCATTTCTACTCCAACAGTTGTCGATCTCTTCTCTTTCATACCTCATCTATATTTGCAATTGTTGAACAAGCTTCCAGAAATGAGTCTTGCTTCTCCCTCCTCTTGAATTTTTGTGCAATTTCAACAAAAAATCTCGGTTTTGATCTTCTATTTGGATAATTTTTTAAGAATTAGGGCTTTTCGATTTTTTTTTTATTTATAGCGCATAATTAATGTTTTTCAATTTTCTTTGCTCAAAATTGTCAACATTATGAATAGAGAGAGAAGTTAGGTGTTTAAATTCAAAGTAGTAGTTGATTCACAACATCACAAGAAATCGAGTAGTCAAATTCTTTCTGTAATTGATTTTCAATCAAATTTTCCTTCTTTAAAGGTAATTAACTTAATTAAATCTTCGCTAAGCTGTTATTTTCATAAAAAAAGGTAGAATTTTTTAAGTAATAATATTTATTGTTTCCAAAATTTGATTGTCTTTTACAACAATATTCAAGCTCAATTTATGTAAAATTATGTATCTTTAGCTAGAAATTGCATAATTTTACCTCTTAATTTCACAGATTTTATAGAATTTGGTAGAAAAATTCACTACCAAAGTTGTATTTTCACATAATTTGCGTGAAATTGTAGAGAAGAGAAGTATTAGAAGAATTCAAACTGGGACTAATTAACCGAGTTGACTGATAATAGACTCGGATAATGACTTGGGAGGAAAGTCGAACAATTTCAATCGCGGAGATTCATATCGGAAAGAGCATGACCGGTTCCATGGCCTCACTCCCACTGTCTATACTCTATTGCTGAAGGTGAAGCTCCACACCCACACATTTATTTCCTTGCGTGTGTTTTCCTTTTGCTCTCTTTAACCTGCAATCTTGAGCTGTCAGCAAAAAGCGGATTTTCTGAAAAAGGTTGGCTATTTGCATAGTTCTTATATCTGGCAGCTAATATGCTAGACTTAATGCTTTTTAAAATAAAATCTTGTTGAGATCTTGTTACCTGAAAACGCATGAGTAATAAATTGACCGTCAAATGAAAATTGGACATTTGTTTCTAAATATTTTGAAATAAATCAGAATTTTTCGGTACAATTAATGTTCTTTTCACATTTCTGAGTAATTTCACTATATTTCAATTATGTTGATGAATAATGATTTTATTAATTTTAGCCAATATTTAATATCAATGTGTATTATTGCAGATGTATTTTCATGTCGTGTTAGGTTTCTTTGTCTGGGAATCATGGGTTCTCCAATGGCCAAAAATCTCATTAAGGCTGGGTGAAAATTGTATGAGCTATTCCTGTATAAATTTGTCAGGGTAAAATGAAGTATTTTGTTCCAGATCTCGAGTTTTATGAATCAAAATGATGGGTTTTATTCTTAAGTATGTAGTTATTAAAGTGATCTGTTATTTTTCAAACCTAGATGTTCAATTGTTAACCTCAGCCCTTGGTTACACCCTTCAATCGGTTATTTATGTATTTGAATCACCTCGTGTGTATCAGAGTGTCTTTTAACTTCTACTGTAAATTACTAAATGCTCATGATGCACTGCTCATTCTGTTTAAGAATTGTATTCCTATTTTTAAAGAAAGGCTTTTTTGCTGATTGAAATAATCTTTATTTGTCTTTCCATGAATAATCTGCTGGATTTTCGAATGATTTTAATCATTAAAGAGCTTAAAGGATACTTGAAATGTACTACTTAGTGCTTTTATCTTCTATTTCTGTGACATTGTGATCTTCATGGTGTAGATGTGATATGACTATCTGTAATACGTTAAAGAAATGTGATCTTGTCATCAGCCTAGGTTTTATATGATGATACTATAACTTTATTGATCTCTTGATTTGAATGGCATGTTAGTTTTATATATTTATCTACATTGGAACCTTAGGTGCATTGTTCTGAATACAGGTTCAGATTGTCCGTTTTATCTCTGGTGGTCAATTGATATTATAGATTTCTCATCTAATTACTATGAAGGCTTAAGAATATGAGCATGTGATAGTGTGATATTGCAGGTTCCTTTATCTTCTACCATTGAACGTGGTTTTTAGATTATCCCAAATAAGTGGAAATGATTTATTTCGTATATTTTCAGGTTTTGTTACTATTTGATAAGTTGAAATCGAATAATCTCCTGATAATCGCTCATCAGTACACTTTGTATATTTCCTCTATAAAATTGTAAATATTTTGTTTAATTACAGTTGTATTGTATACAATCGGATCGATAACATGCTTTACATGCCTTCATCAACCAAGATGAATCTCCCTCTCTACTCCTTTGATCACCGGTCTACTATTGCTCACCTTCATATTAACCTGTTTTATCTGACTGTTTTTATTTTATTTTAATGGTGTTGCATTGTTCGCTAAATTATAATAATTGTATTTGCGATTATTGTTATTAAATTTTGAGAAAATTAAATTATTGCGGAGGTTGAGGAATTTGAAGCTTTGGTTGTAATGATCGTTATTGGGTTTTTGTTTGGAATTTTGATAATTGAGCTGTATTTTTTTTTGTTAACTTTTTTTTTTTTATAATAATGAAGACAGTATGATAAATAAATTAGTAATTAAATTCCTTGTTTAGACTAGGAGTTCTTTAACTGTGATGCAAGTAGTATATCTAAAGATTAGTTAATCAATCAGTAATATCTTGACGAGCAACATGAATTGTGATAGGCATGGGATTATTGGGGGAAGCGTTGAGCTGATTTAATATTGAATAAAATGAATGTGAAGTTATCAAATCGATATTGCTATATTGATTGAGGTACTATAAGCAGTGACAATAACAACGAGAAGGGTTCTTTATTCAGGATGAAGTGGGATAATTTAAATAAGTGCAGGAAAGTGGAAGGATTAATTCTCTATGATTTATGAGCTAAGGGATGTTTACTTTATTCAGTTAATACTTCTTTAGCTTCCATTATGTCAAAAATCTGATCAAGTGTGAATAGAGGTCAGTTATCCGTATATAGCTTTAGCATGTTAGTGTTGACTTAATATCACAACAATTAGGATTTGAAACACTGGGAATCCTTTACTTAATTCTTAATATATATATAGAGAGAGGGGGGCTGGGTGAAAAAGGGATAGCTTAGGGAGGAGAGAGAGATATATAGAAGGGTCATAAGAGAAGGATATAGAGTAATAAAGAGAAAGCATGGCTGACAGAGATAGAGAGAGAGAAAGAGATACAGTGATAAAGCGAGAGATGGGTCGGAGGAAAACGAAAGAAAGTGAGGTTTTAAAAAAAAGGAAGATAGAGAGAAGCCAAAAGATATAAAGGGGCAAGGGGGAGAGGGAGAGTGTCATACTTAGTCTGAGAAAGAGGGAGAAGGAGCAGGATGATAATTCTAAGATTGTATGGATCATATTGTCTGAGAGATTTCGACGAGAATAAAATAACTTTAATTAGTAGTAGCTAGTTCTGAAGAAAGGAAGGATGTGCATTTTGTATAGAATTCGAGTGAATAGAAGAAATCCTTACAAGGAACTAAGATTCTCCTTGCAGAAGACAAATATTCAGAGAGTGGCTACAATAATGTTGGACAAAGTAGGAGTTGGACTGATGGTTGTCGGATATGGATTACATGTAGAAAACACTCTCAAATCCTCTAAAAAAGCAGAAGGATTGTATTAAATAGAAGAAATTTTGTAGATTTTAATTGAGGAAAAATCGTAAATAACATGTGCCATCAGTAATGTAAACAACTTTTATAATTTTTCCTTAGCTGCTCAATTCAATAAATTCTTGATTAAAAAAAATTATTATGTAAGTTGTTAAAAATTAATTATTTTTCTCATTTGTTGAACATTTAAATAAAATTCTTAATATAAGAAGATATTTTAATTTTAAAATGACAAAAGTTTGAAGAAAAAAAATACATATATAGACAATCAATCAGTTTTAAGTTTCTACTAATTACTCATGTTTTAATACAAGTGAAAATGAGGTAAAGTGACATCAAAAGACGACAACACTATTAAGAATATATAATAGAATCATGCTTAATGTTTTTATGAGAGATAGAGAGAGGGGGAGAGGGAGAGAGAGAGAGAAAGAGGGAGAGGGAGAGGGAGAGGGAGGGAGGGGGGGAGGAGATGGAGTAAAACTTGTAACAATAAAATTTAGATAGATAAATTTCTTATAATCATGAATCTAATTGAATAAGCAAGTAGGACTTAGCTATAAACTCTACAGTTTGTTAAAACAAATAAAAAGAGATAGAGACCACTTAAAAAGAGATTACTAAATAAAAGATATTATTAAAGAAGGTAAATATAGTAAGAGTAAATAAATAGGATAAATAGAAGATTTTTACCGCACTGGTAATATCCCTAATACTTATTTAGTAAAATAACACAATAACAAGACATCAATGTTATAATACGTGAAAAATCTTTTAGATAACTGTTTAACAACTGAAACTGATAATTATGATAAACTTATTGATTATCTCGTAGTCAGCATGAATTATATGTAAGAACTTTTTAAAAAGATATTGTAGTAGATTGGGGTAGGGGGAGAAACAGAGAAAGAGAGAGAGGGAGCTAAGAGAAAAGAAAGAAGGAAACTAAACCCTCTATTACCCCCGGGTACTCTCTATCTCTATATTTCTTATTTATGACCTCCCTCTCTTGATTTTAACTTTCAAATTTTATGTTATTCACTTATCTTAAAGTGTTTATACTATATAAAAAATATTCATCCTAAAATTAGGATACTAACACCTACTTGTCTTTATTCATTTTAATTTGAGTAAGAGTTAGAATTATAAATTAAAATGATGCAAGCAGCTTGCCTATTACAAAAGAATTCGAGTGAATAGAAGAAATCCTTAGAAGGAACTAAGATCCTCCTTGCAGAAGACAGATATTCAGAGAGTGGCTACAATAATGTTGGACAAATTAGGAGTTGGACTGATGGCTGTCGGATATGGATTACATAGTAAACACTCTCAAATCCTCTCTAACTGCGGAAGGATGTTGCACAACATCTCCCTAGATAGTTTACCAGAAGGAGTAGCAAGTATAACTCCAACTCTAAGCCAGAAGTTCCCTCCATTTGACTTTATTCTCATTGACTGTCAGGTACTACACTTTATTAAATTATACTGATTATCCAATGTAGTCAAAGTAGTTAATAAGTTCCTTATTTCGTACAACATACTATCTTGTGACTGCAGATGACACAGATTGGTTAGCTATGAAGCAAAAAAAGAGATTCGAAGATTGGAATAAGGAACAAGAGTATTGTTTCTCTAACAGAACAAATAATGTCGTAAAATAGACAAATATATAGGGTTGTTGTCTAAGTTCTCAAGATCAAGTGCTTGTGTGCTTGAAAATGTGTATAAGTGGATCCAAGTGTTAGTAAGAGTCAAAAGGCTAACTTTTATTTGTGGTGAATATATAACCAGGCTTTGGGGTGTAAAAAAAATAGAGAGAAAAAGGTAACACCTTACTAAACTTAATGTTCTTATAATTATTAACTGGTTTACAAGTTCTAGACTCTAGATATTTTTCTTACTTCAGCTGATAGTTTTTTTTTGGTAAAAAAATATGATTATGTGCGTGGATGCTTCTTTCCGAAACTTGCTTTTATTTTGGAATTTTGAGCAGCAATATCTTACTTGCTTTATGGAAACGAATAAGGACAATCAATTCTAGTTATCTAGCTGTAGTAAACGCTAACAACGTATCTTAATTGTTTTTTTTAAGAAGATTGATATATTAATTGTTCAGCGAAAACTTAGTGGTTGTTAAAGTATGATTTAAGCCATTCTTAAGGTGATTGATTGGAGCTTCCTAATTTATAATGTGGCTACGTAAAGACTAATTGCCTCTTTGCAATATTTCAGGTTTTCTACTCACATTCTTCTACCGATTTGATTGAGCAACAATGAGATGTCAATGGCAGAAAGTTTGTTATTTATTTGGAGATTGATGGGGTCTTGTTAGATTGTATTGAATAGAAGAAATTTTATAGATTTTAATTGAGGAAAAATCATAAATAACATGTGCCATCAGTAATGCAAACAACTTTTATAATTTTTCCTTAGCTGTTCAATTCAATAAATTCTTGATTAAAAAAAAAAACTATTATGTAAGCTGTTAAAAATAAATTATTTTTCTCATTCGTTGAACATTTAAATAAAATTCTTAATATTAGAAGATATTTTATTTTTAAAATGACGAAAGTTTGAAGAAAAAAATACGTATATAGACAATCAATCAGTTTTAAGTTTCTACTAATTACTCATGTTTTAATACAAGTGAAAATGAGGTAAAGTGACATCAAAAGACGAAAACACTATTAAGAATATATAATATATTCATGCTAGATTTGTACATTAATGTTTTTATGAGAGAAAGAGAGAGGAGGAGAGAGATTTGTACATTAATGTTTTTATCAGAGGAAGAGAGAGGGAGAGAGAGAGAGAGAGAGAGAGAGGGAGGAGGGGGGGGGGGAGGGGGAGTAAAACCTGTAACAATAAAATTTAGATAGATAAATTTCTTATAAACATGAATCTAAATGAATAAGCAAGTTGGACTTAGCTATAAACTCTCCAGTTTGTTAAAACAAATAGAAAGAGATAGAGACCACTTAAAAAGAGATTACTAAATAAAAGATATTATTAAAGAAGGTAAATATAGTACAAGTATATAAATAAAATAAATAGAAGATTTTTACCTCACTGGTAATAGCCCTAATACTTATTTCGTAAAATAACACAATAACAAGACATCAATGTTATAATACGTGAAAAATATTTAGATAATTGTTTAACAACTGAAACTTATAATTATGATAAACTTATTAATTATCTCGTAGTCAACATGAATTATATATAAAAACTTTTTAAAAAGATAGTGTGGTAGATTAGGGTAGGGGGAGAATCAAAAAAAGAGGGAGAGGGAGCTAAGAGAAAAGAAAGAAGGAAACTAAACCCTCTATTACTCCCGGCTACTCTCTATCTCTATCTTTCTTATTTATGACCTCCCTCTCTTGATTTTAACTTTCAAATTTTATGCTATACACTTATCTCAATAAGTATTTATACTATATACAAAAATATTTATCCTAAAATTAGGATAATAACACCTACTTGTCTTTATTCATTTTAATTTGAGTAAGGGTTGGTATTTTACAATAAAATAATGCAAGCAGCTTGCCTATTACAAAAGAATTCGAGTGAATAGAAGAAATCCTTAGAAGGAGCTAAGATTATCCTTGCAGAATACAGATATTCAGAGAGTGGTTACAATAATGTTGGACAAAGTAGGAGTTGGACTGATGGCTGTCGTATATGGATTACATGCAGTAAACACTCTGAAATCCTCTCTAAATGCGGAAGGATGCTGCACAACATCTCCCTAGATAGCTTACTAGAAGGCGTAGCAAGTATAACTCCAACACTAAGCCGGAAGTTCCCTCCATTTGACTTTATTCTCATTGACTGTCAGGTACTACACTTTATTAAATTATACTGATTATCCAATGTATTCAGAGTAGTTAATAAGTTCCTTATTTCCTACAACATACTATCTTGTGACTGCAGATGACACAGATGGGTTAGCTATGAAGCAAAAAAAGAGATTTGAAGATTGGAATCAGGAACAAGAGTAATGTTTCTCAAACAACACACACAATGTTGTAAAATAGACAAATATACAGGGTTGTTGTCTAAGTTCTCAAGATCCAGTGTTTGTGTGCTTGAAAATGTGTATAAGTGGATCCAAGTGTCTGAAAGTGTCAAAAGGCTAACTTTTATTTGTGGTGATGATATAACCAGGCTTTAGGGTGTAAAAAAATAGAGAGAAAAAGGTAACACCCTACTAAACTTAATGTTTTTATAACTATTAACTGGTTTACAAGTTCTAGACTCTAGAGCTTTTTCTTACTTCAGCTGATAGTTTTTTTTTTAGTAAAAAAATATGTTTATGTGCGTGGATGCTTCTTTCCGAAACTTGCTTTCATTTTTGAATTTTGCAAGCAGTAATGTCTTACTTCCTTTATGGAAACGAATAAGGACAATCAATTCTAGTTATCTAGCTGTAGTAAACGCTAACAACGTATCTTAATTGTTTTTTTTAAGAAGACTGATATATTAATTGTTCTGCGAAAACCTAGTGATTGTTAAAGTATGTCTTAAGCCATTCTTAAGGTGATTGATTAGAGCTTCCTAATTTATGTTGTGGCTACGTAAAGATTAATTTCCTCTTTGTAATATTTCAGGTTTTTCTACTCACATTCTTCTGCCTATTTGATTGAGCAACCACGAGATGTCAATGGAAAAAAGTTGGTTATTTATTTTGAGATTGATGGGGTCTTGTAAGATTTTATTGAATAGAAGAAATTTTGTAGATTTTAATTGAGGAAAAATCGTAAATAACATGTGCCATCAATAATGTAAAAAACTTTTATAATTTTTCCTTAGCTGTTCAATTCAATAAATTATTAATTTTTTAAAAAAAACTATCATGTAAGTTGTTAAAAATTAATTATTTTTCTCATTTGTTGAACATTTAAAAAAAGTTTAATATTAGAAGATATTTTTGTTTTTAAAATGACGAAAGTTTGAAGAAAAAAATACATATATAGACAATCAATCAGTTTTAAGTTTCAACTAATTACTCATGTTTTAATACAAATGAAAATGAGGTAAGGTGGCGTCAGAAGACGACAACACTATAAAGAATCTATAATAGAATCATGCTAGATTTGTACATTAATGTTTTTATGAGTGAGAGAGAGAGAGAGAGAGAGAGAGAGAGAGAGAGAGAGAGAGAGAAGGGGGGGGGGGGGAGGAGAGGGAGTACAACCTGTAATCAATAAAATTTAGATAGATAAATTTCTTATAAACATGAATCCAAATGAATAAGGTACATATTCAAGTGGAACTTAGCTATAAACTCTGCAGTTTGTTAAAACAAGTAAAAAGAGATAGAAACCTCTTAAAAAGAGATTACTAAATAAACGATATTATTAAAGAAGGTAAATATAGTACAAGTAAATAAATAGGATAAATAGAAGATTTTTACCTCACTGGTTATAGCCCTAATACTTATTTCGTAAAATAACACAATAACAAGACATCAATGTTATAATACGTGAAAACCCTTTTAGATAGTTGTTTAACAACTAAAACTTATAATTATGATAAACTTATTGATTATCTCGTAGTCAACATGAATTATATATAAGAAATTTTTAAAAAGATATTGTGGTAGATTGGGGTAGGGGGGGAAATAGAGAAAGGGGGGGGGGGAGCTAAGAGAAAAGAAAGAAGGAAACTAATCCCTCTATCACTCCCGCCTTCTCTCTATCTCCATTCTTATGACATCCCTCTCTTGCTTTTAACTTTCAAATTTTATGCTATACACTAATCTCAATAAGTATTTGTAATATATAAAAAATACTTATCCTAATATTAGGATACTAAAACCTACTTGTCTTTATTCATTTTAATTTGAGTAAGGGTTGATATTTTACATTAAAATGATGCAAGCAGCTTGCCTATTACTAATCCTCTAATTGCCATGATCGCACCACCTAGTTTGTCAATCCCCTAATCGCTTTGATCGCACCACCCAGTGTGCCGATTCTCCACTCAATCCTCTAATCGCCTTGATCGCAGCATCCATTTTGTTAAGACCCCAATTACCTTAATCGCACCACCCAGTGTGCCAATCCTCCACTCAATCTTCCAATCGCCTTGATCACACCATCCATTTCTTAAATCCACAAATCACCTTGATCGCACCGCCCAGTTTTTCAATCCTCACATCGCCTTGATTGCACCACCTAATTTGTCAATCCTCCAATCGTCCTAATCGCACCTAGCCCCATTAATCATATGTATACATGTAGGGAATAAATTTTAAGCCTTTAAAATCCCACTAGGTTGAACTCCACTGTGATCATACACTAAAGTACGGTGGCGTCCAAAAGGGAAGAAGATAGAGAAAAAGAGTCGCCAACAAGTTTTTTAGGGAACTTGTAAACCGTTCACGGGATGAAGGTTACACCCCTTAACGATCCAAGAGATCGTCAACTCCATAAGGTCTAGAACCAAATAAGGGTTCGGGGATGAAGGTACAAATCCAACCTAAAAGAGATTGAACCTGCCCTAATAATAGGACTCTACTTTATTCTGATCGTATTCATGTGCGCTTTCTAATTAACATGCAATCAATAGGATTAACCCTAAACCTGTTTATCTATGTTGGTTGAATTTAATGCACAAACAAATCTATTATTGGCGATCACTTGAATTTATAATCATATTAAACCTAACAAGATTATTAATTATCTTATTAAGCATGATTACAAGTACAAAATTCCCTTTAAACATGCATAAAAGGTGACCAAGCAATAAATATAAAATATCAAGCAACACAATAATAATCAATATCATGAATAATAATTATAATCATAACAATAAAATAATCATCATCAAAATAATAATAATCATAAATTATAATAATAATAATCATAATCATGTTCATGTTAATATTAAAGCATAATAATAATACCAAGATCCTAGGCATGATACTAACAAGATTAATAACAAACCCTAGCATGTCACTAAGCAATAAAAATCAAATCTTTAGCCCTAACATGATACTAACATTCATAAATATTAGGAAGAATATAGGAAGCATCGTAACAATCATATTTAATATTAAAATTACCCTAGACATGATACTAGGAATATCATAATAACAATGTAAACATGATGTCTACATCATAATATCAATAAAATCAATAAAGTACTTACTTTGATGCCTCGTACCTCTTTCTAATTACAAAATACACACGTTAGTAACTTCAAGGAAAATAATAAAAACAAATTAAATTAAATAATTGAAAGAGAGATTTGGGACCAAACCCTCAGAAATTAAAACCTTTCACGTCTAGGGCGAAGGCAACTTCGAATATGGCTAGGTGTTTCTAGATCTTGCGAATGCGGAATTTTTGTATGAGAAAAGCAAAGTTTAGAGGAAAGATGAATGAAAGAGAGATGAATGATTCAATTGGTGAATGAATGAATGTAGATGATGATAATTGGTGATGATTGGTGAATGATAGATGTAGATGATGATTGGTGAATGAAAACGGAGTTTTTAATACAATATTTATAGAGAAAATCAGCCAAAAAAGATAAATTAACAAAACAGAGTCTCACGCTTAGGAAACAGAGCTGGCGCCAACCCTGGCTAGCTGGCGCCAGGCACCAGCCTTAGCGTCAGGCGCCAGGCCTGGGGTTGGACGCCAAGCTTGATTTTAACGCGTTTTCGAAAATCCGATAAGTTTACCGTACTGGAGGATAAAATAATATAATTTCTTCGAAAATGCTATTTGATTTTGATTGAAACTCTGAAAAGTCAACAAAGTCAACTTATCAATGCTAATTGAATTAGGAATGAAAAGAACCTTCTAGAAGATTCTATGAGACTAAAACCATTCCTAATTACATTAGGAATGATAAATCATATTAGGCCCTCCCCAAGATCATTGAGCCGTGCATAAAGCTCAAACCGGGCCCAGTTTGGTAATTTGGCCATAACTTCCTCAATATTCATCGGAATTGGGCTTATAATATATCGTTGAAAAGGTCTTTGCAAGCCCCATCCAACTACACTACTATTGGACCCATATCATGGACCAACCAAACTGGATTGGCTGTTTTCTTAAAATAAAGTTTTCAAAAACAGAGAGAAGAGAAAAGAAATTAAAACTTTCCGCAACACTAGACCTTTCCACACTTTCGTTTCATTCGATTATGATTCGACGTGAAAGACACTCATCACTGGGTTTGGTTTTGGGGAGACACAAATGGGTGTCTACAATACATTAAATACAAATGCAACCATCACAAATCATTCAATTTTTATTTCCCGTCAAATTTCATGAAATAGAAGGAGCACTAGCTACTAAAAATTACTAACACAAATCGTGAGTAATTTGTTGAAGCTACCTTACTAATCACATATAAGGGGATTAAACAATCCAATAATAACTAACACAAATGTTTACAATTGATAAATCAATATATAATAAAAAAGTTTACAAAATAATAAAATATTAAGATCACCAAAATTAAAATAATGCAATAAATTCAATTCAATCAACACACCCATATATTACATTACTTCCTTAGCAGCATAATTGATGTGTCTATTTTATATAGTATTTTACCCCCGTCCCTTGGTCATAGTTAGTAGTGTTTTTGGCTCTTTAGAGCCACTTTTATTACTAATTGGTGTTTTCTAGTGTTTTCGTAGATTTGGTTGACTTTTGCAGGGATTTATGCTTTTGGAGTATTTTCCCGAGATATTTTAGAGCAATCACGAACACTGGAGAAGCACGACCAGATTCTATAGCCCAGGGCCGGTTAGAGCCATCGAACCGATGATTAAGGGCTCGGTATAGGTGATACCGGGGCATTTGGACCGAGTATTCAAGACCGGAAGAGGAAACTCAGATTGGCCCGAAGAATTGGAGCCCAATCGTAGTCCAAATAGTGGCCCAAATGAGCCGCCCGGCTAAAGAGGCTGGCGCCCGAAGGCGCGCCCGGCCGAGCGGGAGAAGATTAGGCTGGTGCCCGGTGACGCGCCCGGCCGGGCGCGAGATTATTATTATGAGCAAAAAAGGCGCGCCCGATCGGGCGGTGCCTCGCCCGATCGGGCGCGTGTATTTATTAGTGGATGCTTAACGTCGTTTTAATTTGTTTTAGTTTAGGATTTTTGTACGGAGTATAAATACTCCTCCGTAATACGATTTTAGGATCTCTTCTTCTCCTTTATACTCTTTCTTTACTATCTTAATTATTCTCTTAGATTTCTTTTCTCTTAAATCTTTGTTCTTAATTCTACTCTTAATTCCAGATTTATTTTGGTAACGATTTCTCTTCTCTTAATCTCAGTTATTTACTTTATTCTTTTTATTATGATTTATTTTATTGCTTTGATTAGTTTAGTTTTTAATATGTGTGAGTAGTTTTATTTCTAGGGTTATGGGGGTCCATAAATAATATGAAGGGGCAATTTGTTGTTGTTAATTATCAATGCTAGATTAATTTCCTATTGATTGATTTAATGCTCTATGACTAGATTTGCGCAGATCTTTCATGCATGAGTTTGACAACATTGATTCGAGATTCGAAAGATGAGAATTAATGTTTAGGTCTAGTTTCAATAGGTTAATTAATTTATAAATGGTTAAGTCGAGATTCGAGAGATGAGATTTAATACCGGTAAATTAATTGTGTGATTGTAATACGTAGCGAAAGCCCTTTACAATCTGGTTAATTGATGCATTGATGATTGACTATTATTGATTATTGGTATTGCATGATAATTTCTTATTGAATTGTTTTAACGTTTTACAATTGCGGCTTGTAAAAGTATAGCAATATTAAATTGATGAATCGAG
Organism: Chenopodium album; assembly: GCF_948465745.1. Lineage (NCBI taxonomy): Eukaryota > Viridiplantae > Streptophyta > Magnoliopsida > Caryophyllales > Amaranthaceae > Chenopodium > Chenopodium album. Next base: position 14,519,527 of record NC_137835.1, on the reverse strand, counting down.
CAGATGTTAATTTGATATTAAAGGCTATTTTCAATAAGAACTTAGATCTAGTAAATTGCGAAAGCCTGTTAGATCTATGTTGATTAATAAATTGCGAGAGCCTGTTAATCGTGTTATTTATGCAATGTCAATGATTGATTACTATGTTTTACCCTGGAGTATTATTTATTGGTGAACCTATGCCCTAGATCCTTTTATATATTGTTTTCTCCCTATTCTCAATCTTAGTAGTTTAGTTTCTCATTTGAATATAAATATTGGTTACTTAGATAATTTAGATTATAATAATTAATTAGGAGTAAAAAGACTTGTTTCCCTGTGGAGATCGACCCTACTTCCCTATCTACTTTAGTTAGAGACTTAGGTAATTATTTTTGATTAGGGGATACGACTTTACCCTGTCAATAATCGATCTATTCCGTCAGATTTCAACTTTGATCAATGCTAACAACTATTACCTAACCTCGTCACAAATAAAACATTAGCGATAATCTAACATATAAGATCGCATAATTACACATTAATCACCAATCAGAGATCACCAAATTTGGGGATTGTGCGTGTTGCGTGCGAGCCAACAACTAGTGAGCATAAAAATATAAAATAAGAAAAAAAAAAAGAAGCTACCATGCCATTGGATGCACCTACCACGCTGTAGACACCTGATTGTCTCTCCCCAAAAACCAAACTCGGTGATGAATATATTTAACGTCATTGATTATCAAATGAGGTTAAATGTGAAAGAGTCTCGTGAATCCCTCTGTTTTTAATAAAAACAATTTTTTCTGTTTTTGAAAATCTGTCTCTTCATACCATGTTTATGAAAAACATCCATTCCATTTTAGTTTAGTCCATTATATGGGTTCAATAATTGTGTAATTGGATGGGGCTTAAAAACCCTTTCCAACGATATATTATAAGCTCAATTCCGAGTTATAACAAGGAAGTTATGGCCAAGATACTAAATTGGGTCCAAACCGGATTTTATGTACGGACCGATGATTAAGTGGAGGGTCTATTAATTATTATTTCTAAAGTCATTAGGATTTAATTTAATTTGTAGAATAATCTAGAAGGTTATTTTAAGTTCTAATGGGATTAGGATAATTAATTATATTTTTTATTGATTTTGAAAAGATAAAGGATTTTATTTTGAATAAAACAAGTGTTTTTAAAAGATTAAATCTGATTTTAAACAAAGATAAGTACAGACTCTAATTAACCCAATTATTTTGGAAAACAAACTCCGTACAAAAGATTATCATACAACGTTTTCGCAATGTGACAAAGCTTGTCGCTGTGCGACATATCCTATTTTACTCCGAGTGAAATCCTGATTCTTTTCTATCGTTTTCGGACGATTTCTCTCTATAAATAGGGTTGATATTCCCCGTTTTTAAATTATCAACAATCTCCAATCTGTTCTTTCTCTCTTTAAGCAAGAAGCTTATTTTTTCTCTCTCTTTCTAAGCCAAGCCTTTTCAATATACACCATACGTCCATCACGAGATTCAGACACACCTAGCCAAGCTTAAAGTTGCTTCCGCCCTATACGTGAAAGGTTGGTAATTTCTGAAGGTTTGGTCCCAAATCTAATATTAATTATTATTTTGATTTAATATTTTCATTGAAGTTACTAACGTGTGTATTGTTTTGATAGAAAGAGATGCGAGGCAACAAAGTGGGTAATTCAATTGCTCTATCTTTTTAGAAAGCATGCTTAGATTATATTATTTTCTAGTATCATGTTAGGATGCCTTTATTTCTTTCTAGTATAATATTTATGTTGCTTCCTATTTCATATATATCATGTTAGGATTAAAGCTTTAATCTTCATTGTTTAGTGACATGCTAGGATTTGTTATTAATCATGTTAGTATCATGTCTAAGATCTTACTTATATTATGCTTTGATGAGAATATTATGCTGATGATGATGGTTATTTGTTGTATCAATATTGTTATAATTGCTAAATATATTTATTGTTATTGCTTGATCACGCCCTCTCTTGCAGGTTTAAAGGAAATTTGTACTTGAAATCACGCCTAATAAGATAATTAATAATTTGAATTAGGCTAACATGATTATAATTCAAGTGATCGTCGATAATAGATTTATTTGTGCATTAATAATCAACCGGTGTAGACACCCATTTGTGTCTCCCCAAAACCAAACCCAGTGATGAGTACCTTTCACGTCGAATCATGATCGAATGAAGTGAAAGTGTGGAAAGTCTAGTGTTGCTGTTGGTTTTTAATTCTTTTCTTTCTCTCTGTTTTTGAAAACCTTTTTCAAGAAAACAGTCAATCCAGTTTAGTTTGGTCCATGACAAGGGTTTAATAATGGTGTAGTTGGATCGGGTCCGAAAAGAGCTTTCCAACGATATATTATAAGCCCAATTCCGATGAATAATGAGGAAGTTATGGCTAGATAACTAAACTGGGTTTGGTTTGATTTTATTATGCGGCCCAATGATCTAGAGGAGGGCCTATTATGATTTATCATTCCTAATGCAATTAGGGTTGATTATAGTACTCTAGAATCTTCTAGAAGGTTCTTTTGAATCCTAATTTGATTAGCATTGATAAATGGACTTTTAAGAATTTTAATTAGAATAAAAGAAGTGTTTTAAGGAAATTACAGTTTTACCCTCTCGTACGCTTAAATTTTATCAAAATAAGAAAACGTGTGGAAAACTGATTGCAGCGTTGTACGACACGTCTGTCGCCTGGCGACAGACTTGGCGTCTAGTGACACGTGCAGTGTCTGGCGACAGCCCTGTCGTCTAGCGACATGCGTGTGTTTGGCGACAATGTCGTGTTTTATTCTTTTCGAAACTCTAATTCGTTTTTTATCATATCCGGCCGAGTTTCTCTATAAATAGCCTCCTAAAATTCGATTTTCAATCATCAATTTCCATCAATTATTACCAACTCTTATCAAGAAATTCTTGATACTCTTTCTCTCTTTTCTAAACTAGCTTTTCTAAAACAAAATTCCGCATTCACAAGATCTAGACACACCTAGCATAATTTGAAGTCGCCTTCGACCTAGACGTGAAAGGTTTGATATTTTTGAGGGTTTGGTCCCAAATCTAGTCTAAAATTTCTTAAATCTCTATTTCATATATTTAATTTAATTGTTTTTTTATTTTCCTTGAAGTTACTAACGTGTGTGTTTTGTTATTAGAAAGAGGTACGAGGCATCCAAGTAAGTACTTTAATTGATATTATAATATAGAAATCATTTCTAGGTTGTTATTATGATTCCTAGTATCATGTTAGGATGCTTGATGTTTTGAATGACAACAATGATTCCTAGTATCATGTTTAGGGAAAAGGTTATAACATTAAATATGCTTATTATGATTTCTACGATGCCTTTTATTGTCTGTTCTAATATTCATGTTAGTATCATGTTAGGGATTAAAGCTTTGATTTTTGATGTTTAGTGACATGCTAGGCCGGGTTTGTTATTGTAGACACCCATTTGTGTCTCCCCAAAACCAAACCCAGTGATAAATACCTTTCACGTCGAATCATAATCGAATGAAGTGAAAGTGTGGAAAGTCTAGTGTTGCAGATAGTTTTAATTTTCTTTTCTCTTCTCTCTGTTTTTGAAAACTTATTTTAAGAAAATAGCCAATCCAGTTTGGTTGGTCCATGATATGGGTCCAATAGTAGTGTAGTGGAATGGGGCTTGACAAGAGCTTTCCGACGATATATTATAATCCCAATTCCGATGAATATTGAGGAAGTTATGGCCAATTTACCAAACTGGGCCCGGTTTGAGCCTTATATACGGCCCAATGATCTAGGGGAGGGCCTAATATGATTTATCATTCCTAATGCAATTAGGAATGGTTTTAGTCTTCTAGAATCTTCTAGAAGGTTCTTTTCATTCCTAATTCAATTAGCATTGATAAATTGACTTTTGACTTTTCAGAGTTTTAATCAAAATCAAATAGCATTTTCGAGGAAATTATATGATTTTATCCTCCAGTATGACAAACTTATCTGATTTTCGAAAACGCGTTGGAAATAGGCTTGGCGCCTTAACCCAGGCTTTGGCGCCTTGAACCAGGCCTGGCGCTAGCCATTGGCGCCTAGCGCTAGTGTTGGTGCCTGGCGCCAGTTAGCCAGGGTGTGCGCCAACTCTGTTTTTTGTGCGTCAGACTCTATTTTGTTTATTTTATCTTTTTGGCTGATTTTCTCTATAAATATCATTTTAAAAACTCCGTTTTCAAGAATCTACATTCACCAATTCTCCTCATTCACAAGTTCTCATCTACAATCAGTTTTAATTAGCATTCTTTAATCTTTCAATTCTTTCTTTCTTTCTTTCTTCTAAACTTTGTTCTCACATACAAAATTCCGCATTCACAAGATCTAGAAACACCTAGCCATATTCGAAGTTGCCTTCGCCCTAGACGTGAAAGGTTTAATTTCTGAGGGTTTGGTCCCAAATCTCTATTTCAATTATTTAATTTAATTGTTTGTTTATTATTTTCTTTGAAGTTACTAAAGTGTGTATTTTGTTATTAGAAAGAGGTACGAAGAATCAAAGTAAGTACTTTAATTGATTTTATTGATATTATGATGTAGAAATCATGTTTTTATTGTTATTATGATATTCCTAGTATCATGTTTAGGGAAACGGTTATAATATCAAATATGCTTAATATGATTGTTACGATGCTTCCTGTGTTCTTCCTAATATTTATGATTGTTAGTATCATGTTAGGGTTAAAGATTTGATCTTTATTGCTTAGTGACATGCTAGGGTTTGTTATTAATCTTGTTAGTATCATGCCTAAGATCTTGCTATTTTTATTATGCTTTAATATTAACATGAACATGATTATGATTATAATTGTTATGATGATTATGAATATTATTATTATTATTTTGATGATGATTATTTTATTTATGATGATATTATTATTTTTATGATTATAATTATTCATGATTATTATTATGTTGCTTGATATTTATTGTTATTGCTTGATCACACCTTTATGCATGTTTAAAGGGAATTTGTACTTGTAATCACGCTTAATAAGATATTTATTAATCTTGTTTAGGGTTAATTTTGATTATAATTCAAGTGATCGCCAATAATAGATTTGTTTGTGCATTATATTCAACCAACATAGATAAACAGGTTTAGGGTAATTCTATTGATTGCATGTTAGTCAGAAAGCGCACATGAATACGATATGAATAAAGTAGAGGCCTATTATTAGGGAAGGTTCAATCTCTTTTAGGTTGGATTTGTAACTTCATCCCCGAACCCTTATTTGGTTCTAGACCTTATGGAGTTGACGATCTCTTGGATCGTTAAGGGGTGTAACCTTCACCCTGTGAACGGTTTACAAGTTCCTAAAATACTTGTTGGCGACTCTTTTGCTCTATCTTCTTCCCTTTTGGACGCCACCGTACTTTAGTGTATGATCACAGTGGGGTTCAAGCTAGTGGGATTTAAGGCTTGAAACTATTCCCCACAGTTTTTGGCAAATCCACTGGGAGGATTCCTATTTTAATTCCTGAATTTGTTTCGGCAATGATTTAGAATGAGTGGATGAGACTCGAAACGTTCTAAGTATTTCATGTGCGTAATTTTGATTAACATTATTGTCATATGCATAAAAAAGATCTCATTGGAAAGACCATCCGTAATGAGTTAAAAACATAGGATTTTACACGTAGGAAATTTGAGAAATATCTTTCACAACTAGGACCGAAATAACACCGCGCGAAACTGTAAAATTTTATCGAGCACAGAAAGCTGCTGAGGCATGTGGGAAGTAGCGTCAGGGGCTAGAGCATTGGCGCCAGCATTTAAACCGTAGCGCCAGACGCCAGTATTGGCGCCAGGCGCTCAGCTAAAAGCTGGCGCCAGTCTCTGATTGCTGGCGCCAATTTCCCCCAATACCGAGCCAGAAATATGAGTTCTAATTTCGATCGGTTTTTCGTATTGTTTGCTCGATCCTACTTCCTGATTGAATTTTTTCTCACTTTTCTGAAACCCATATGTGTTCTACATATGGACATAAACCTCTGGGAATTCATGCTCCATCTACCCGATTGAACGCTCCGTGCAACAAAGGGTACATCCGAGATGTTGAATTCACCAAACCATGGAAGCGAGTTTTTGTTCTAAAGCTCGCGGTGTCCCATCCACTCGCGCCAACCCTTCACGGTTAGGCTTCCGCGCGGTGCATTTGGACAATTAACCATGAACCCTCTATTGACTAAACCATATCCTGAACTATAGAGAACTAGAGCCATGGTTAGGTTGCAAATGCATTGCATCATATTGTGCCTACTTGACTAATTGTGCATTATTTGTTGTGCATATATATTCTATGTTTCTCTTAACCGTTTGTTGACTTGTGTTGAGACTAAATAAATTAATGACTTAAAGAACTTTGCCTAATTAATTAAATAATTAATTAATTTGAGTCAATAAAGTCTAATATTTTAATCTGAATTGACCTAATACGACTTTAGGCATACCCCGATTGACTAATAACACCGAAAACAGTCCCAGATCGAAGCTTCAATATTGGCGCCAAGGTCTGAGCTGTAGCGCCACATTATGGAGTGTAGCGCCTGACGACAGCTATGTCGTCTGGCGCCAAGCTCCACAGTGCGACGCCAGTCCTGTCGCTTGGCCGACAGTTCGGATTATTGGTCGAGTCATCACCTAGAGTCTAATTAATCAGTTTTCTATTTAATTCGGTTAAATTTTGTTGTCAATAGTACTTATTTGAGTCAATGATCGAGTTTAGGCACTAAGTCCCATGTCACTTACACTCAACGCACACACCAATACACATAATTTGACTATATTTAAGAGAGTCTTGTGTGCGCGTTTTTCTGTCATTTTTTTAGGGGGGTAAGTCGAATATTAATCCTCCAATAAAAAAAAACTATACTTACTTTCCTAAAAATATGTACATTATTTTTGCCAGAAAATATGCACCCGTTTTCCTTCTTTTTCTCTTTTCCTCCTTAAAATAAACCGTAAAGTCAAGTTGATTCGAGTCAAGTAATTAAAACGCAAAATGGTTTAATTTACAGCGCGTGGTCAAGAAAGGAAGGACGGTTAATCAAAGACAACCTCTTCGTACAAGTCCAACTTTTAGACAAACCCATAGCTCGTAAGAGGAAAGCTAAGACTATAATGGCAACACAAGAAGAAGTCAACGATCTTAAGAACCAACTGGCTACCGTGACTGAGACACTGAAGCTTCTCGCACTCAAGATTGATGATCCCGTGAAGCAACAACAGATGGACCTCATGCAAGAGAGTTTAAGCAAGTTGTCTAGCGACTACAAGTTTCAAGAGCTTACATCACTAGGGGTCTCGGTGGACAAAGAGCTTCTTACGCAGAAGTTCAACGCCAACGACATCCCAAAATTCAGAGCAATTGACAACCCTTACTTTCATTTAAGAGCATTTGAAACAATCATGAGTATCAAGGGTATTGATAAGAAGGTCTTCCCTTCTCTGGTCTCACTATCTCTCGAGACCGTTTGCCAACAATGGTTCTTTTCTCTTGAGAAAGAAAAGACCTCCACCTGGGAGTCCATAGCAAATGCTTTCGTTGATAGGTACAAGTGCAACATTCAAGTCAAGACTGATCATAGGGAACTTGAAATCCTCAAGCAGAAAGAGAATGAAGGCTTCACCTCTTTCTTTAACAAGTGGAGAGAAACCTCAGAAAAAATGATTGAGGTGCCAAGTGAAAAAGAGTCTGTGAGACTGTTCATCAAAAATCTCCAAGAAAAATATTCCAAGCATCTCAAGTATCAAAATAACCTCCATACCTTCAAAGCCGTTTATGACATTGGGATCAATATTGAAGATGACTTGGCTAAGTTAAAAGCTGCTAACAATAACTCCAACAGTGGGTGGAAAGGAAAGAAGAACGACAATCCTTCTTCTTCCAAAACCGCCCACTCAAACAATGTTAGAACCTTTAATTTAGGAGAAGTCCTTGCCATGAACAATCAAGGACAGAAGAAACCATTTAGGAGGAACTTCACTCCTATTGGTATGAGTTATGACACCGCATTTGATCGATTAAATGCAAAAGGTCTTATAACTCCTATTGGACCATTTGGGGACCCACCAGTTGAGAAGAGGTCGGCTAATTGGAACCCTAATGCACACTGCAAGTATCACCAAGGTAGGGGCCATCTCACTGAAAACTGTTGGAAGCTTAAGGAAGCTATCCAAGACCTAATCGACAACAACAAGATGCCGTTGCCCCCTGCCAGTAAGAAGCCGAGCATTGACAATGCACCTTTCGCTCATACCCTGGCTATCTGTGATGAGGAAAACGAGGTTGACCCCTCATATCTCATTAGACCTATCAAAGAAATCCGTGCCATAGAAAAAGAAGAGGAAATCTTTTTCGATGTCAAGGATAACCTTCCAGAACCAGCAGATAAGGAAGATATACAATTGCTCACACTATCTATGAGGGAGGTATCGCAGCTATTACGCGAAGCTCTCAAAGTTATAAACGAACTCCATAAGAAATATGATGAGCTTCCACTTCCGAAAGATGAACCTAAAAGAGAATTCACACCAGTGGGAACGACTTATGAGGCAAAGAATTTTCCCTTACAAGTCACGGAAAAACCCAAGAAGAGTAACAGATTTTACACTCCAATTGGGATCCCATATGCACAAATGTTCGAAATGCTCTCCGAGAGTGGCGAGGTCAAACCTCTCGAACCATGATCATTCGAATCATTGAAAAGGACGGATAGATATTACTGTCAGTATCATCAATCAGGGGGTCACACTATAGAAAACTGTTTTAAATTCAAGGATTTGGTTCAGAAAATGATTGATGAAAAGAAACTAGTCCAAGTTCAACAAGAAGAAGATGCAACCATTAATGGAGTTTGGGACAGTGATGAAGAAGATGTCTATCTAAAGGATGTAGTAGGACCTACACCTTCTGTGTCATATACCACAGATGACATTTGGGGTGAAGAAGACTCATCAATAGACGTCCTCACAAGATTTTGGAGAATGCAACCTCCCGTTTCAACACAACCTATGCCAACCACACAACAAGTTCCCATACCTATCATTGAAGATAATGACATTGTTAAGCAGTTTAAGAAGACAAAGGTTGAGATGAATGTATGGAAACTTCTGGCAACATCTCGAGAACATAGGTTGGCTGTAATGAATGCCTTGGACAAAATCGGGATAGATTCTGACACTACTCCTGAGGGACTAGCCAACTTCCTCACAAGTGACCTTCCTAGTCCGATTAACTTGATTACCTTTTCTGACAAAGATTTACCCCCAGAAGGTGATAAACATTACAAGGCATTAAACCTCACAGTAGTTTGTAAGAGGATGAATGTTTCTATGACTCTTGTAGACAATGGATCGGCTTTCAATGTCTGTCCACTTAGAACTGCGAGGATGCTCGGCATAAGGGACGAAGATTTAACTCCGTCCACACAAGGAATAAGGGCCTACGATAACACTCATCGTCATGCTCTTGGCAAGATTACCATAAATGAAACGGCAGGAGCAATAGAACATGCTACTACTTTCCAAGTAGTAGACATCAAAGCTTCATTCAACTTATTGTTGGGACTCCCTTGGCTTCATGATCTAAAGGTCGTCCCTTCATCTCTCCACCAACAAGTAAAAGCTATAGTTGAGGGAATTCCAATCACCATAGATGCTTCGCATATGAGGATCAAATCCATAGAGAATCCAATTATTAATGTGGAGCACGACGAGGATGATGAAGATTTATGGGGCTTTAACGAAGAAGACTCCTTAATCCAGGAGGATGAAAGAACCCCTCTTTGCCATGACCCCCATTCCAACATGATTGTCAACGCCATGCTGAAGAAACAAGGACACTTTCCTGGGATGACCCTAGGGAAGAAGAAAGGAATGGCAAAACCGCTGGAGTCACCTGGCCTCCCTAAGTTAGACACTTTCGGACTTGGTTTCGAACCGACTTGGAAATATCTCAAGCGAGCCCAGGAAAAGTCGAAAGCACGTAGGGACGCTCGCATTCAAAAGAAAGCAATTCCAATGGATCAGTACCCTCTTACGCTTAATGGTCAGTTCTTAAAAGAAGGAGAGGACTATCCATGCCATGAATTTCCCGAGCCATTTGTTGTAAACGGCATACGACAACCGGGATTCGAGATTTTCTTGGATTGCTACTTCACTGATGAAATCCCAACCCCCGTCCACAAGGAGAAAGCACCCCCATGCTTTGACTTTAACGTCATGGGATTACTGTTCTGGCAAGAAAAGAATGAGCCAACTTATAAAGAAGATAACTCCTCGCTCATTCAAACAGTCCTACAAAGTGAAAGCTTCGATCCCTCGAAGCTAATTACTCCAGCTGAAGGATCATTACAAGGGTGGCGCAAGACTATCAAGGTGACTACTCCAAGCGGAAGGAAGATATCCATCACGACAGGACAAGGACCGATGTTTGAGGAGTCGTCTGAGTCAGAGTCTCTCCCTCTAGAGTTTTCTAAGTCTTTAGTAGTAACACCTCCCCCTCTTATTTCTTCTCCTAGGATAGTTAGCGATCCTGACGAGAATTGCTTAGCTAACAATGAAAAAGACAAAAAAATTATTAAAGCAATGGAAACACTCGAAAAGAAAACACCGATAATTGATGAAACTGAAACAGTTGATATCTCAAATGATTCAACTCATAAAAGAGAAGTTAAAATCGAATTAACATTGAATAAGCAAGAACGAACCGATTTAATTAACTTACTTAAAGAATTTATCGATGTATTTGCTTGGTCATATGAAGATATGACAGGAATTAACAGAGAAATAGCTCAACACACTATACCATTAATTCCAGGAATGAAACCTGTAAAACAAAAGTTACGTCGAATGAAACCCGACGTAGCTCTTAAAATAAAAGAAGAAGTTCAAAAACAAATAACTGCAGGTTTTATCAAGGTATCCAAATACCGCGAATGGGTCGCCAACGTCGTCCCAGTTCCGAAGAAAGACGGAAGGGTAAGGATGTGTGTCGACTATCGAGATCTAAATAAGGAAAGTCCAAAGGACGACTTTCCTTTGCCACACATCGATATTCTGGTAGATAACACGACAAATCACGCGCTTCTTTCGTTTATGGATGGATACGCAGGTTACAACCAGATTCTCGTGGCAGAAGAAGACATGGAGAAAACAACCTTTATAACGCCATGGGGCACTTATTGCTACACGGTAATGCCATTCGGGTTGAAAAACGCGGGTGCTACTTACCAACGTGCAGCAACTGCTCTACTCCATGACATGATGCATAAAGAAGTCGAAGTATATGTCGACGACATGATTGTAAAATCAAAAGACCGTCTAGGCCATCAAGTAGCCTTAAGGAAATTTTTCGAAAAGCTAAGAAAATATAATATGAGGTTGAATCCATCTAAGTGTGATTTTGGAGTCACCTCAGGCAAGCTCTTGGGTTACATCATAAGCTCTAGAGGAATAGAGGTAGACCCAACCAAGATCAAAGCAATCATGTCCATGCCACCGCCCAAGACTGAGAAACAGATTCGAGGATTTATTGGCCGGTTGCAATACAAAAGTAGGTTCATATCAAAACTGACGACGATATGTGAACCAATCTTCAAAAAGCTTAAGAAGAATGTACCGGTAATATGGGATGACGAGTGTCAAAAAGCCTTTAAAAATATCAAAGCCTATCTCGCAAATCCTCCCGTATTAGTACCAACACTCCTCGGAGTACCTCTTAGGTTATAGTTGACGGTTACCAAAGAGACAATGGGAGCTATGCTAGCACAAGAGGTAGAAGGCAAGGAGAACGCAATCTACTACCTAAGCAAAATGATGCTCGAATACGAAGCACGCTATACACCGCTTGAGAAGTTGTGCCTCGCCTTGGTGTGGGCCACAACTAAGTTAAGACATTACATGCTGGTGCATACCGTCTTCGTAGTCTCCTGATTAGATCCACTCAAGTATCTATTCGAGAAATCTACACTCAATGGACGCATTTCAAGATGGATAGTCAATCTAGCTCAGTTTGATGTAAGGTTCATGCCACAAAAAGCTATCAAAGGATCCGTGGTGTCAGATTTTCTAGCAGATTTTCTAATTGAAGACTCGACGCCAATACAAGACAATGAATTTCCAGATGAAGATTTAATGGTCACTGAAGATGATACTTGGACCTTATACTTCGACGGAGCCTCAAACCAAAAGGGATGTGGCGTTGGATTGTTATTTGTATCACCCAAAGAAGAGCATGTTCCAATCTCCATAAAGCTTGATTTCGATGTTACCAACAATGCTGCTGAATATAAAGCATGCGTGGTAGGCCTTGAAACAGCTTTGGCATTGGGAGTAAAAAAGTTAAGGATATTCGGAGACTCTTCTTTGATCATCAATCAGATAACTAAAAGGTGGAAAGTAAGGAGCGAAAGCCTAGCCCCTTACCAAACCTGTCTGGAAACTCTTACCAATCAGCTAGACAAGGTAGAATATACATATCTACCTAGAGAGGAAAATCAATTTGCTGATGCCTTGGCAAGATTAGCCTCAATGGTTAGGATTCCCACGGAAATCGAGCAAATGCCTCTAACTATTGAAAAAAGGCACAAACCAGCATACATACAAGCTATAGAAGACGACGAAGTAGTCCAAGGCGAAGAAGAAGAAGAAGAAGAAGAAGAAGAAGAAGAGCCGTGGTACACGGCCTTAAGACTCTTGGCTTCCCAATATGTACTCATAGACAACGAGCTACATAAAAGGGTACCTAAAGGTCGAGCTCTCCTATGTGTAGGAAAGAAAGATGCACAAAGAGCAATGAGGATAGTCCACGAAGGAATCTGTGGCACTCATATAAATGGCAAAATGTTAGTCCAAAAGATAATGCGAGAAGGATATTATTGGACTACGATGAATAGGGATTGCCATCAGTACGTAAAAAGATTCCCTAAATGCCAAATTTATGCCAATTTACAACATGTTCCTCCATCTTTGCTCTACACCTACACATCGCCATGGCCATTCTCTACATGGGGAATTGATATCATTGGCAAAATCACTCCCCCAGGAACTGGAGGCCACAAATATTTCCTAGTAGCAATCGATTACGTCACAAAGTGGGTCGAAGCGCAATCATACGCTAAACTCACTGCAAAACATGTAGCACTCTTTATCGAGAGAAATATTATTTGTCGATACGAAGTCCCACATGAAATGATAAGTGACAATGGAACTCACTTTCAGGCCGAATGTGAAGAATTGCTACAAAAATACGGCATTCAACATCATCATTCTTCCCCTTATAGATCTCAAGCAAATGGAGCAGTCGAGGCAACTAATAAGAATCTAAAGACTATCATCGAAAAAATGACGGAGAATTATAAGGATTGGCCTGACAAACTTCACTTCGCATTGTGGGGTTACCGTACATCAATTCGCACATCAACAGGAAATACGCCATTTTCATTGGTATATGGAATGGATGCCGTACAACCTGTCGAACTACAAATACCATCTCTACGCATTGCGTTGGAGAGTGAACTCGATGAAGTTGAATGGACTAGGGCAAGATATGAAGAATTAATTCTACTCGACGAGAAACGACTAGAAGCTCTACATCACACTCAGTGTTACCAAACTCGTATGGCTAGGCATTTTAATAAGAAGGTCAAGACGAGAAATATTAAAGTAGGAGACTTGGTGTTAAAAGCACTAAGGAAAAATGTTTTAGATCCAAGGGGTAAATTTAGACCTAATTGGTCTGGACCCTACATTGTCAAAACAATCCTGTCAGGAGGTGCAGCAAAATTAACTGATATGGATGGCAATGAATTCTCAAACATGACAAATCTTGACCAACTTAAGAAATACTACCCATAGTCACTTGAGTAGGATTCTCAAGAGAGCTACGTTCGGCCTAATTCCTTAAGAAAGGATACGTAGGCAACCCTTTACGGGTGCAGCCAGTTTGTTTTTCGACATCTCCTCGTTCCAGAATTAATTAAAAATTCAACAGAAGATCGGCGAATTATCGGCGTCGCAGAGAAGAGCTTGGCGCCAGCCAGAAATCATCAGTGCCAGCCGATGAAATTGGCGCCTGGCGCCAAACTCCAATGATTGGCGCCAATTGCAAATAAGTAGCGCCAATTTGAAAATAAATTCTGGGCAAATTTCGGTGTTTTCCGGAAATTTTTCGACTTCCGTACTCGAAGAATTTCCGTAAAATTAATTTTTTTCGGTTTTCATTGCTTTAATAAAATAAATTTAAAGTACATAATTTAATTAAAAGCTAAAATTTTGTTAATAAAATAAACTTACATTATTGATGGAATTTAAATAAAGCTGAAATAAATTTTAAATAAAAAATAATAAACTAAGTCTAATAATTTAAAGCTAAGCAATGCTCCTAATCTTTCTTTTCCTTTCTAGCCCTTTTCCAATTTTTGTCTGCTTCCTCCTCCTCATCCATAACTTTAGCTAGTAGGCATCCTTTAGAGGACCTACATTCAATTTTGGAGTAGATAGTCTCCCCTTCAGCTAACACTCCATGCTTCTTTTCCACCCAAGCCTTTTTATCTGTGGTGTTAGCTTTCCTTTTCCCTTTATCTTTGGTAGCATTTTTCTTCCTAGGCATTGTAGGTGTTTTGAATTCAATTCTTGCACCTAAGCGTTCCTTGGCAGGAATCACCCTGTCACCTAGACGATTCTTCACATCAGTTCTACCCTGATCCTTCGAAGACTTCTTCAGCAACCACTTCTTCACATCATTGGGCAAAGAAGGAGGAACCTTTTGGGTAACCACTTCCCACAAAGGTCTAGCACTCCAGTAAGCATCAAATCTGTCCACTTCTTGAGAAACAGAGTACTCGTAGGGAGGACGAAGATCCCCGGAAGGAATATTCTGAAGCAAGTCGTATTGTCTTTTTACCCTGCAGGGGTAATAATAAGTCACACGAGACAAGCTTGGAAGACGGCAGAAAGGTTGCTTGTTAACACCAACCATCCTTTCTATCTTCCACCATGGGACGACCCACTTAATAGCAAAATCACGTGATTCGAAGACTTTTCTCCACCCATGGCGCCCAATCTTAGGGAAGCGTTTCTTCCTCCTCACGAAGCAATTAGGAGTATACTTCTCAATATCGTCCGGAGGGCTAATTAATCCTAGCCTTTCCATTAGCCACATCTGTAAAAAAATTGCAATGCAAATAAATTATTATTACAATACTAAAATATATTTTTTGATTTCTGTAATTAAAAATATTATTTTTCTACCTGTAATAAAATTGGAGAGCCACGAAAAGGTGCTTTTGGGTCCCTTTTTAATTCATCAAGACTAATCATAGTCTCTCCAACTATCAATGGCATTGGATTTCTCCCTGATTCAATTTGTTCTAAAACAGTGGTTATAATTGATTGACCTTCATTATTTTTACTACTACTAAGGAAAAATTGATTAAGCATGTAAAGTAGGAACGCCCTTCTTCTATATATATCAAAAGATTCAGAAAGAGGTTTATCAAAATAATGGCGTGCAAATTCTTTCAAATTAACTATATTGTCATCTACTATTTTTGATAAATCCCTTTCTTTTAAATTAAAGAAGCGCTCAAAATCCTTATAATAGTATGCATCTACTCTAGGGATTACTATGAGGTCTATTGCAGGGAAGCCTAAGATAGCACCAAATTCCTCTGGCAAAGGGCTAATCTCATCATACCCTATTCTGAAACAATGAATATCAACATTCCAAAATTCTAGAGCGGTATGTATGAAATCTAAGTCAAGATCTACCCCTTTGATGCCATAAATTCCCCCCAAGTGAAATAAATCTAATTCTTTTCTCTCCCTAGCATTAAGAGATCGACACCATTCATGAGTATATTGGGTGAAGGTTTTGGTGACTAAAGACATGGTTATTATTATTTTTTCTAAAGCAAAGAATAATTTTATTCGCTGGAATTATGAGAAGAATCGGCTGGGCAGGGGGCTATTTATACACAAATTGCGAGAAGTTTTAATCAGAATGAAATACGGCATCAGCGTCAATTGGCGTCAAAACCCCGTAATTGGCGCCAGCCGCCAGCGTTTGGCGCCACACGCCAGGTGTAGCGCCTGGCGCCACGCGCCATATTGTGGCGCCAGCTGGCGCCAAGTTGTCACAACAGACGCGCGTGCTTAACTTGCGTTTTTAATCCTAAACTCGAGTCGACTAATGACTTTATGGCTCTGATTATCTTTCCTAAACATCTTTTTTTTTTATCCTCTTTCTTAATTAATTAATAGCTATTATATTAATTATATTATTCTTTTATTTGGATTTTATCTAGATTAATTTCCAAGTTTTTTCTTTTTATAAACACCCGACATTTTATTTGATTTTTTCCTTTTTATTTTTTCTTTTTGGGGGAGAGTGTCGGATACCCTCCATCAATAATAAAAATGACGGAATTTTTTGCGCAAAATTGTTTGTCACACTTCTCTTGCACACACAAACATACACATAATAATAACAAACAAATAAACTCATAATAGCATAAATATACAAAATGTGTCTATAAATAAAGAGTTTAAGGCAAAGTTCTATAAAAGTCAAAATAAAAATATACACAGGAACAAACTACGGCGCTGGAGGACGTAGGCCCATCATTTCATAAAACTGCGCCGTACGAGGAGTCACCTCTCCACCAGCTCCAGCTCCAGCTCTAGTCTCCGTAGGAGGAGGAAGACTCAATGTAGGACCACTCCACCCAGGATCAACCTGAGGCTGAGGCTGCGCAGGTTGCCGCGATGACTAGCCTACCTCGTACATCCCACCACCTCTGAAAGCCGAGGTAGCCTCTCCTACTGGCGCAGCATGAGCACCCTCAAAAGAAGATCCTGAGCCCTCTGCAACGTCAGCACGAGCAGCCTCAGAGCGACCACCTCTACCCCCTGATGAAGTACGACGACGTCTCAAACTGGACCTCGCCGGATCCCTCCGCCCCTCAGGTCTCGTGCGGGTGTGAGAAGCAATAGGCTGGCCCTGCAAAAAGAATTAAATCGGAAACAAGGCAAAATTGAAGCGGTAATGCAAAAAAAAAATAAAAAGAAAGATTACCTCTCGGGTGACGTCATCCCGACGGCAAGTGGCCGCATTCCGTATCCGGATGAGCTGGCTCCGAAAGACATCTATACATCGTGCCATCGCCGAAACCACCTCGCGCGAAAACTGTCAGAAAAATAAGTCAGTAAACATGCATGATATATGAACACAAAATTGTGAATAACTAGGCTTACTCGAGTCTGGTGGCGAGGAATTGACCGCTCTACGAAGCGCTCACCCTCGGGAGCAGGAGAAATCATCTCCTCAATCGGCCCGTACATCCCCTAGTAGTGAATGGACATACAGGGTGGCACGAACTTAGCAGCACCGTCATGATGAAACAAAAAAGTCAGTAAAACATTACTTGGGGGCTACTTCATGGAAAGTAAAAACTGAAAAAAGCTTACCCTCACATCCTCGGCTGGTACGGGGGCTGGAGCTAACAACGGTAGTAGCTCCTCCGCATAGCACTGCCCAGGGATCACATAGGACCGCCAAGGGGTACCAGCTCCCTCAGACATGCTCGACAATCGCGCCTCGTCGAACATATGACGTGGTGGAGCAGCAGGAACGACGAAGACATTAGAGGAATGCTGTCTAGCAACCCTCTCTCCTAAGTATACGATCGCTCCATAAGTCCCCAAGAAATAGCGACGCTCAGCAGAATACTGTGCGGCTAATCCAGGGACTGTCCAACCGCCCCACGGCCGGTACACCACCTCAGGACCCTACAACGAACATCAATCAGGCGAAATTATACCTAAAGCATCGCGAAAAAGCAAATAAACAATAAAAGTCGTACCGCGATGATCCAGTTCCGGACATGTGTAGTAGACATATCCACATGGTGGCCGCCCCAAGAGGCGCTCACTGGAAATCCCCGCGGAGATGGTCTCGCCGGCGCAGCAGAAGGGAAGTGCTCGTAGAACCAGATCTACAAAGAGTTAAAAGTGTGAGTAAATGCTAGCTAATATGTAGAGCTAAACTTTATAGGGAATAATGTTTACCTCTACTACCTTCCAAAAGGCAGACAAAGCAACATTCGTCCCAAAGGACCAGTGTCAACACGAGTCCCTCAGCGCACGAACAAAGTCAGCATAGGTCAAGCTGGCCCAGTCATAAGTCCCGATCCGGTGAAGATCACGGACAGCAGGAAGATAGTAAAGCAACGCCCTACTACCTTTGTCAGGGGAGAATGTCCCTGACAACAACATCAACGCAAAGATGCGCACCCGTTGCTCTCGGGTGGTCGCATCGTCATCAAGGGTCGCTCCCAGCGTCGAGAGGCGAATTCCCCTAGCACTAAACTGAGTCGTCTCGACCTCAGCTCTGGCCCGAATAGCGAGCGGCCCCAACAGCTCCTCGACCTCCGAAGAAAAGACGTCGATTCCACTGTCAAACGACAGTGACACAGAGGTGAACTCCAGTCCTGTGATGAGAATGAAGTCCATAGGGGTGACCATCATCTCCCCCCAAGGGAAATGGAAGGTGTTGGTGGTGTCCCAATAGAACTCCACCAAAGCGCGCACTACATAATGACCCCCGCTGGAGGCAACCATAGCCTCGGAGGTCTTGAACAGAGTAGCTAGCCCGCAAGACTCCCATAGGAGTCTCGTCTCGAGATCCCTGGCGATGTACATCCTGTACAAATCCCCCAAACCATCACAGCCGGAGCCATGATGCCGCGTCCTCCCGGGCGTGATGCCCCGTCTCACCCTCTCAGAATGTGGTGGACGGGGGCGAAGAACAGGGTCCGCTCATCCCACTCCGGAAGTCGACCAAGCGAAGTGGAAGGCGTGACGTCATCCTCTACGGGCTCATGCTCCCGTCTGGTATTTCGGGACCGTGAACCCAAACCTCGTTGTCTAGCCATGCTACATTGTGCAAAAACATCATAAATTGAGGTTCTATAATGTCTAAGGTTCGCCTAGCCGCATGATACTATGTTCGCAAAAAACAGAGTACGTAGTACTAAAACAGAGCACAAATTCAAATTGAGCATAACGACATTTTTCAAGCAATCAAACAATTTCTTGCAATACTATAGTAATTATTGTGACAAATTGGACAAGAATTGCTAGCAAAAACATCAAGAACAAGTCACATTGTTCTTCACGACCTTAAGAGGTCCAACAATGGCAAATTGCTGATTTCTTCGCCAAATTTAGTCGAACAAGTCTCAAATTACTCCCAAGGCAATATACAAACATAATCAAGCAATTTCATGGCATAAAACTTGACAAACAAAGCAAATTGAGCATTATAAATTTCGAATTTTCATGAAATTCGTGAATAAACATGCCAAAAATTCATAAAAACCGATGTGAGTTTGAAGAAAACTTACATAGATCGGGAAAATAGATGAAAGGAGTTTTGATTTGAAACAAATTTGAGCAAATTCGGTTGAGAAACGAGCAAGAACCAAGCAATTGAAGTTTTCGGATTTTTTTTTCGAGCAAATTCGCGACGAGCAGCCAGCAAAATGAAGAGGAAATGGGTATTTAAGGAAATCCCCGTGCTGGAGCCAAGCCCTATGCATTGGCGTCACGAATTTGGCTTGGCGCCTGGCGCCAATCTCAGCGCCTGGCACTAAGACTAGTTAACTGGGGCTGATAGATTTTTCAGTGGCGCCAGATCACCCAGCCACCTGACGAGGTTGTTCTACCTTTTTGCAACATATTTTTGGGTTCCTTGGTACGCCAGTTAGCCCCTTTGAGAAATTTGACATGATTTAGTAATCGGCTTGATTACATAAAGTGATCGACCTGATGATAGATTGTCTCACTTAGCTTAAAGCGCCTAAGCATTGGCTAATTAACAAAAGGCACCAACATACTGGTTCATTGGCAAAGAGGCACTGACATAATGGTTCATTCGCAAAAGGGCACCGACGTACAGGTTCAAAGCAGCAGAAATGTCGACGTACAGGCATAGCAGAAGCAAAGTTCAGGCGAACTTTTAAAGATCGACAGGCGTGGATCTTCGGTAATTTCCTTTGGAAAATTATCGCATCAAATGAGGATGACTTCAAGTGAGGATATCTTCGACGACATTCCCTAGATTGCGGAGAGTTGTCACAAACAACTGAAGGTAATTTCGGGCGAAGTTGTCTTCGATCATATTCCCTTAGGCATGGAAGATAGTCATAATGCGGATGGAGATTGTTTCGAGAGAAATAATCTTCGATAGTATTCCCTTGGACGTGGAATATTATCAATGCGGATGGAGATTGTTTCGAGAGAAATAATCTTCGATAGTATTCCCCTAGACGTGGAATATTATCAATGCGGATGGAGATTTGTTTCAAGAGAAGCAATCTTCGATGGTATTCCCTTGGACGTGGAATATTATCAATGCGGTGGAGGATCGTTTCAGGCGAAGCAATCTTCTATATTGGAAGCAGTTACGGGCTTAGCGGTTTTCAAGCGGGATGACATTCTCTAGTTTGTAGGAGGTCATCAAAACAAATCGGTTACTTTCAGAGACGTGTGCTCGACGGTGCAAGATACGCGTTTCTTCACTCACTTATCTGTTTAACTAACGTTAGTTTGCAGGTATCGGCGTTACAAGAGTGATTTAGGATCGCAGAACGTTCTGAATCATTCTCCGTCCCTATCGCTACTTTGACTTTTGTTTTCGAAACCTGCGTTTCTCCAAACTCAGTCAAAGTGGGGGCTTCTGTAGACACCCATTTGTGTCTCCCCAAAACCAAACCCAGTGATGAGTACCTTTCATGTCGAATCATAATCGAATGAAGTGAAAGTGTGGAAAGTCTAGTGTTGCGGATAGTTTTAATTTTCTTTTCTCTTCTCTCTGTTTTTGAAAACTTATTTTAAGAAAATAGCCAATCCAGTTTGGTTGGTCCATGATATGGGTCCAATAGTAGTGTAGTTGGATGGGGCTTGACAAGAGCTTACAACCGATATATTATAAGCCCAATTCCGATGAATATTGAGGAATTTATGGCCAATTTACCAAACAAGGCCCGGTTTGAGCCTTATATACGGCCCAATGATCTAGGGGAGGGCCTAATATGATTTATCATTCCTAATTCAATTAGGAATGGTTTTAGTCTTCTAGAATCTTCTAGAAGGTTCTTTTCATTTCTAATTCAATTAGCATTGATAAATTGACTTTTGACTTTTCAGAGTTTTAATCAAAATCAAATAGCATTTTTGAGGAAATTATATGATTTTATCATCCAGTACGGCAAACTTATCTGATTTTCGAAAACGCGTTGGAAATAGGCTTGGCGCCTGACCCCAGGCTTTGGCGCCTGGAACTAGGCCTGGCGCCTGGCGCTAGCCATTGGCGCCTGGCGCTAGTGTTGGTGCCTGGTGCCAGTTAGCCAGGGTGTGCGCCAACTTTGTTTTTTGCGTCGACTCTGTTTTGTTTATTTTATCTTTTTGGATGATTTTCTCTATAAATATCGTATTAAAAACTCCGTTTTCAAGAATCTACATTCACTAATTCTCCTCATTCACAAGTTCTCATCTACAATCAGTTTTAATTAGCATTCTTTAATCTTTTAATTCTTTCTTTCTTTCTTCTAAATTTTGTTCTCACATACAAAATTCCGCATTCACAAGATCTAGAAACACCTAGCCATATTTGAAGTTGCCTTCGCCCTAGACGTGAAAGGTTTAATTTCTGAGGGTTTGGTCCCAAATCTCTATTTCAATTATTTAATTTAATTGTTTGTTTATTATTTTCCTTGAAGTTACTAACGTGTGTATTTTGTTATTAGAAAGAGGTACGAAGCATCAAAGTAAGTACTTTAATTGATTTTATTGATATTATGATGTAGAAATCATGTTTTTATTGTTATTATGATATTCCTAGTATAATGTTTAGGGAAAAGGTTATAATATCAAATATGCTTAATATGATTGTTACGATGCTTCCTGTGTTCTTCCTAATATTTATGATTGTTAGTATCATGTTAGGATTAAAGATTTGATTTTTATTGCTTAGTGACATGCTAGGGTTTGTTATTAATCTTGTTAGTATCATGCCTAGGATCTTGCTATTTTTATTATGCTTTAATATTAACATGAACATGATTATGATTATAATTGTTATGACGATTATGAATATTATTATTATTATTTTGATGATGATTATTTTATTTATGATGATATTATTATAATTATTCATGATTATTATTATGTTGTTTGATATTTATTGTTATTGCTTGATCACACCTTTATGCATGTTTAAAGGGAATTTGTACTTGTAATCACGCTTAATAAGATATTTATTAATCTTGTTTAGGGTTAATTTTGATTATAATTCAAGTGATCGCCAATAATAGATTTATTTGTGCATTATATTCAACCGACATAGATAAACAGGTTTAGGGTAATTCTATTGATTGCATGTTAGTCAGAAAGCGCACATGAATACGATCTGAATAAAGTAGAGGCCTATTATTAAGGCAGGTTCAATCTCTTTTAGGTTGGATTTGTACCTTCATCCCCGAACCCTTATTTGGTTCTAGACCTTATGGAGTTGACGATCTCTTGGATCGTTACGGGGTGTAACCTTCACCCTGTGAACCGTTTACAAGTTCCTAAAAAACTTGTTGGCTACTCTTTTGCTCTATCTTCTTCCCTTTTGGACGCCACCGTACTTTAGTGTATGATCACAGTGGGGTTAAAGCTAGTGGGATTTAAGGCTTGAAACTATTCCCCACAGTTATTAATCTTGTTAGTATCATGCCTAGGATCTTGCTATTATTATGCTTTAAAATGATTATAATTATTATAGTTATGATTATGATTGTTATAATTATTATTATTATGTTGCTTGATTTATCATATTGTTATTGCTTGATCACACCTTTTATGCATGTTTGAAGGAAATTTGTACTTGTAATCACGCTTAGTAAGATAATTAATAATCTTGTTTAGGGTTAATATGATTATAATTCAAGTGATCGCCAATAATAGTTTTGTTTGTGCATTAATATTCAACCAACATAGATTAAACAGGTTTAGGGTAAACCTATTGATTGCATGTTAGTCAGATGGCGCACATGAATACGAGAAGAATAAAGTAAAGGCCTATTATTAGGGAAGGTTCAATCCCTTTTAGGTTGGATTTGTACCTTCATCCCCGAACTTCCAGTCATGGTTCCAGACTTATTGGAGTTAACGATCTCTTGGATCGTTAAGGGGTGTAACCTTCACCTTGTGAACGGTTTACAAGTTCCTAAAACTTGTTGGCGACTCTTTTGCTCTAGCTTATTTCCCTTTGGACACCACCATGCTTAAGTGTATGATCACAGTGGGGTTCTGGGGTGATGCTTGAAATATTCCCTACAGTTTACTCCACTGGGAAGGATTTCTTTTTAATTCCTTAAATTTATTTCGGCAATGATTTAGAATGAGTGGATGAGACTCGTAAAGTTCTAAGTATTTCATATGTGTAATTTTGATTAACATTATTGTCATATGCATAAAAAAGATCTCATTGGAAAGACCATCTGTAATGAGTTAAAAACATAGGATTTTTTACACATAGGAAATTTGAGGAATATCTTTCACAACTAGGATCAAAATAATGTTGCGAAAAACTGGAAAATTTTATCGAACACAGAAAGCTATTGAGGCATGTAGGAACTGGCGTCAAGCAAACAGAGCTTGTCGCCGATGATATGGCTCTGTCACCGAGTGACATTTCTGTCGCCAGGCGACAGGGCTATATTGCGACGACGGTCTCTGTTGGCTAGCGCTGCGTTCTTCCAATACCGAGCTAGAAATATGAGTTCTAATTTCGACCAGTTCTAGCACTGTTGGCTCGATTCTACTTCCTTATTGAGTTTTTCTCACTTTTCTGAAACCCATATGTGTTCTACATATGGACATAACCCTCTGGGAATTCATGCTCCATCTACCTGATTGAACGCTCTGTGCAACAAAGGGTACGGTACATCCGAGAATGTTGAATTCACCAAACCATGGAAGCGAGTTTCTAACTCGTGGGATCCCATCCACTCGCGCCAACCCTTACAAAGGTAAGGCTTCCGCACGGTTCATCTGGACTCATAACCATGGACCCTCTTTGACTAACCCATATCCAAAACTTTAGAGAACTAGAGCCATGGTTAGGTTGCAAACTCATTGCATCATATTGTGCCTACTTGACTACTTGTGCATTATTTGTCGTGTATACTCTATGTGTTTTTCCTAACCGTTTGTTTGACTTGTGATTAAGTATAAATAAACTAATTAAGGACTAAAGGACTTTGCTTAATTAATTGATTAATTAATTTGAGCTAATAAATATGTCTAAAATCGAGTCATAGTTCCTTTGAGTCAACCCAGATTTTTATTCCCGTATACTGCACAAGCGTCAACTTAATTTGGTCATATTCGGAGTTCTAGAAAGAGTTACGAGTTGTATAACCTATGGATCTGTAGCACCAAGTTTTATATTTAATTTGGCATTGGTTTCATCCCAATCAGAGTCACAGATCAAAAGTATGACTAAAATACCACAGCTTGTTCAGTTCAATGCATATACGTGAGGTCTTAATTTATTCTTTGCTTGAGTCTATTCATATGGTCTAGCCACATGGTCATGACACGAGTCTTAAAATGTCACATACACTCACTAGTCTTAGCACACGCTTTGTGTATATGTCACCATGACCATGTCTTAGGTTCATGCATGAGTCGATTTTTTCCGTCATTTGAGTTGGGGGTACATTCTATTATTCCTAATTTTTTCATATCTCTCCATCTACATCATCTTTCTATTCTCTACATGCTTTCCCCATATCACAATAATTCTTCCAACCTCCTTCCATCTATTGCATGTTGAATAGAGTTTGATTCAAATAATTAATAGTGAATATCCTTAATTTCCCTTTCCACAGTACTTGGTAAGGAGAGAAGGGCGATTAATCAAGGACAACACCTTCGTTCAAGTTCAACTTTTTGATAAACCGATTCGTCAAAAGAGAAAATCTAAGAAGATAATGGCAAGTCAAGAAGAAGTCAATTAAGAAGCAAATGGCTGACGTGACTGAGGTGTTGAAGACTTTAACCCTCCAAATTAATGACCTTGTGAAGCAACAACAAATGGAGCCCATGCAAGAGAGCTTGAGAAAAATATCCAATGACTATAGCTTACAGGGCATTAGCTCACAAGGGGTCTCAGTGGACAAGGAACTTCTTCCGCATAAGTTCAATGCCAATGACATCCCTAAGTTTAAGCCAACTGACAATCCTTACTTTCTGTAGACACCTAAAAATGTCTCCCCAAAACCAAACCCGATGATGAACAACCTTTCACCGCCACTATTGGTCGGGTTTAGTATTTAATCCCGAGAGTGCTTAAAAAATCATATTTTCATATTTTTGAACAGTCCATGGATTAGTCTTGATGTTTGGTAAAAGCATAGTTTTAATTTCAGCCCAAACTTATTAATTAATTTTTAGCCCAAACCTTTTTTTTATTTTATTATTTATTTTTGGCCCAAATTCTTTATTTATTTTTATTTAATTATTTTCTTATTTTAGCCCTAATAATAAAAAGTCAGAAAAGGCCCGATATTATCAATTGGCACTTAAAATGCCGAAGGAAATTAGGGTTAAAAATGTATTTACACAAAAAAACGGACTGGAAATTCCCGCGCCACGGAAAACTGCCACCGTGTCACGGGAATCCTTCCCGTCTGACGGTGGGATTTCCCATGACACGGGAGGTCTGCCGTGACACGGGACAGTCCGTGTCTTTTCCGCGTAAACCTTTAACGCGTTTTTTATCCCGTTTTCTGAAAATTTCCCGCGTCACACCAAAAATGTACCGTGACACGGGATTGTGTACCGTCTGACGGTGGAACTTCCCGTGTCACGGTACAGTTTGACCGTGTCACGGGATACTTTTTTAGGGTTTTTATCATTTTAGGGTTCTGTGAGCTCCCTCAGCATATTTTCCCTATAAATATCCCCTCATTTCTGATGAACGGGGCACCGAGTAATTCGATTATTTTATTTTCTCTCTTCTATGCTTTAGCCTAAACACTAGCCTACCCCTTTTCACTTCAAAATTCCTTCTTCAAGCACTCAAAGGTGTCCATATTTTACTCGAGGTTCTGTCCTTAAGCCAAGGCGTGAAAGGTAGAACTGTTTGAGGGTTTGGCCCCAAAATCAACTTTATTTTATTTAATTTAATTTAGTTATTGTTTTATTATTTCCTTGAATTTATTAACTCGTTTATTATTTTGTAGTTGCAAACAAACAGAATCAAAGTAAGGATCATGCTCCATTTCTTTTTATTATTTTTCTAACGATTTTATGTTGTTGGAATTGTGATTAAATTGGTTTTAATATTAATGTTGTTCTATAATTGTTATTGATCACCATATTACATGTTTAAAGGGAATATGTAATTGAAAATCACGCCTAATAAGATAATTTGGACAACCGGTTTAGGATCCTTTTAATCTTATTATTAATTGAAGTGATCACCAATATTTTAGAATTATGTGTGCATTAATCTTAAACCAATTTGGTTAAATACTAGTTTGGAGCGAATTGAATTATTGTTTGTATGCCTTTGAGATCACAGGAATGCTTTTCAATATAAGAATCGAGTAGAGGCCAATACGGGCGAATGTGACTCCATGACTCACTTCGTACCATCATCCCCGATCCTCCTTTCGTGGTTCCGAACCATATGGAGTTAGTAATCTCATGGATTATGAATGGGGTGTAATCTTCACGGGTCAATCGTTGTTGCCTTTGTTGTCCCTTATTCGTGGTTGCCTTTTTATGATCCGTGAACGGTTTACAAGTTCCTTAAAAACTTGTTGGCGGCTCCCTACTTTATTTGTCCCTAATCGTTGTCCCTAATCGTAATGTCAATTCCCACTTCCTATGAGTGCCAAGAATATTCACAACATGCTTTTACGTAGGCGCACTTCGAACGACGCCTACAATTTGGCGACTCCACTGGGGAGGATTCTTAATTATTTATCGATTTGAGTGATCGGTATTTAATTAAGATGAGTGGATGAGACTTGAAAGATTCTTGAAAAAATATTCCTGTGAAAAATTTGGCATTTTTGCATCTGCATAGATGTTTTAACGTCGCATTCAGGTTTGTCCCGTAGGAAAATTTGGATAACTTGGTTGCGCGCGAAGGAAAATAGGGCACCAGTCAGATCTTCTGACTGCCGTGCCACGGCAGAATCTGCCGTGTCACGGTACAGTGCACCGTCTGACAGTGCACAATACCGTGACACGGGAATTTTTGCCGTGTCACGGCAGTCCTAAAATCAGTCTGGTGGCTTATTTTCTTTCCTCACAGTCGACTTCCTTTGATTTTTCTGAAAAAACGTATGTGTTCTACATACGTCTTAGCCCCGGGGGATTTAAGCTCTATCAACCCAAAAACGCTCATGGCAATAAGGGTTCATCCGAGTTATTAAATTCACCCAAACCATGGAGTCGAGTTCGATTTCATCACGAACTCGCGGAGCCGCCCGTTGGCATACACCCTCAAGGGAGGCTGCCTTGCTAACGCGTCCAAACTCTTAACCATGGTACCCTTTTGACACCCAAAGCTTGACCAATAGTTGAACATAGATCTTGACTCTAGGTTGCGAACTTTTTTTACATCATCGTGCCTAAATGCTATATGGTTGTTTGGTGCTAACCTTTATATGTTTGCTCTTTTGTTTAACCCATGACCGAGGGTTTTTTATTTTCACATAGTAATTAGTACGGACCTAAAATCGGTTAAAATCTGGAAAAATCACAAAACTAACCTGGAACTGCGTGCCACGGTACAGATTGTCGTGCCACGGTGAACAGTGCCGTGACACGGGGTTGTCTGCCGTCTGACGGTAGACTGCACCGTGTCACGACAATCTGTACCGTGACACGGTGCCCAGGAAAGTGTCCTGTCAGTCCTTTTTTCGATTTTTGTGCGAATGCTGTGTCCAGTTTTGTGTCGTGTCTAGCTATACGGTCAAAACAAGCGTATATAACCTCACTTAATCACTCACACATTATGTTCACACACTTTTTTTTAAGTCGCGCACCACCTTTTGACTGTATTTTAGGGAAGACTTGTTTTTTTGTGTCGTTTTTTTTTCGGAGTAAGTCGGATGGTATCCTCCCATATGTTTTTTTAAAAAAATAAAAAATAAATAAACAAGTAGAATTTCAAAATTATAGATTTTTAATAAAAAAAAATTTATTTTTTTTTCCGGATGGGTGAAGGTTAAGTTTGGTCATTAAAGGTGTGTTTGTTTCGGTGTCACAGCACTTGGTCAAGAAGCAGGGGTAGATTGTTACGGTTCGAGTCCATACCTCAACAACCTCTTATACCAAAGAGGCGTACAAGGAAACCACCTCAATCATCTTCACAAGATTCATCTTCAGTCTACTTTCAACCAATGGCCACTAAGGAAGACATTGAGAACCTCAACAGGACAATTGAAAGATTGTCTGACATGATGCAGACACTCACCACTAGAGTCAGCACTGTAGAACAAGACAATCGAAACAATGTCACTACTGCCGCAATGGACAAGATTAAGGAACAGATGAGCAAGATTTCTGAAGAGTTCACTTATGTGGAACAGCCCATCACCTCTTCGTCCATAAGAGAGAAGCTTCCTGAGAAGTTTTCCACTGCTGACATCCCCAAATTCAAGCCTACTGATAATCCGCTTTTCCACTTGAAGGCTTTTTCTACAACAATGGCTCTTAAGGGAGTAGATGTGACACTCTTCCCTACGGTGTTCCCTCTTTCCTTAGAGCATGCCTGTCAACAGTGGTTCTATTCTTTGGAATCCAAGCATGTCGCGACCTGGGAGGATGTTGCTGAAAGCTTTATGAATCGTTACAAGTGTAACATCCAGGCCAAGACTTCTGAACGTGAACTCTCCATTCTCAAACAGAAAGAGAATGAAGGCTTCACCACTTACTTAAGCAGGTGGAGGGAAACAGCTGCGCTCTTGGTGGATCCCCCCAAGGAGAAAGAAATAGTTCGCTTGTTCATTGCCAATCTGACTCATAAGTACAAGCAACACTTGAAGTTTCTGCCTCTGAGTACCTTTAAAGCTGTATACGATATTGGAATCAATATCGAAGATGAACTGATGAAGTCTGTTGGTAGCAACAATAGCAACAGCACTTGGAAAAACAAGAAGAACGACACTCCTTCTTCTTCGTCTTCTAAGCCCAATAATGCTACCAATAATATCAATATTAATGATGTGCTGGCCCTTAATGCTCCTCCCCAAAGATTTCAAAGGCAAATGAGGGTTTACACGCCTTTGGGAATGACTTATGATGCTGCTTATGACCGTTTGCGTGGTCAAGGACTGATTATGCCAATCGGACCATTTCCAGAACCTCGGCCAGAGAATAAAACTGCTAGCTATGATCCCAATGCTTATTGCAAGTTTCATCAAGGCAAGGGTCATAATACTGAGAAGTATTGGAGGCTGAAAGATGCAATCCAAGACCTGATCGATGCTAATCAACTTCCTGTCCCTCCAGGGGGCAAGAAGCCTAACATTCAAACTGGTCCTCTTTCTGATGCTTTGGCTATCATGGGAGATGAAGTCTCCTTTGATCCGTCAATACTCATTCGACTTGTGAATGAACCTCTGCCGGAAGTTGTATTTATCTCAAGTACTGAAGAAGTGAATGGGATCTGGGATAGTGATGATGAAGACGTCTATCTCAAGGATATAGCATGTTCATCTCTTGGCACCAGTGAAGATGTTTGGGGGGACTTTGAGGTCAAGGTCCTCACCAGAAGTGGACGGTTACAACAACCTAACCCACCTCCACCTCCACCACAATCACATCCCATAGTTGATCCCATCGACCCTGTGAACAGCGATGTGGTCAAACAACTGCAAAAGACCAAGGCGGAGATGAATGTATGGAAGCTTTTGGCCACTTCCCACGAGCATCGAAAGGCTGTGATGAATGCTCTGATGAAAATAGGAGTTGATGATGACATGACTCCTCAACGATTGGTCAACTTTCTCACTACTGAGCTTCCAAGTACTAGCAATCTGATTTCGTTTTCTGATAAGGATCTACCCCCGGAAGGGGACCAACATAATAAGGCCTTACACCTCACTGTGGTGTGTAGGCAGATGAATGTTCCCATGAGCCTGGTTGATAACGGCTCTGCAATCAATGTGTGCCCACTCCGTACTGCAAAGAAGTTGGGCATAAAGAATGAAGAATTGACTCCCTCCACTCAAGGGATTCGCGCTTATGATAATACTCGCCGTCAAGCCGTGGGTACTATCATACTGAATATAACTACTGGGGCCATTGAACGTCGCACCAAATTTCAGGTTGTGGACATTAAGGCCTCTTTCAATCTGTTGTTCGGACGCCCTTGGCTTCATGAGCTAAAGGCGATTCCATCATCGCTTCACCAGAAAGTGAAAGCCATAGTTGGAGGGGTTCCGATTACTATCGATGCTTCTCCTATGCGCATTCAAGTTATTGATACTCCTATCGTCCATGTTGAACATGATGAAGAAGATGAAGATCTTTGGGGGTTTTCACTAGATGATGTTCTCGTGATCAAAGAGGAAGAAAAGTGCCATCTCGACTTCGATCTCTATTCAAACACCAGTATCAATGCCATTCTGAAGAAGCAAGGTCATTTCCCTGGAATGACCCTTGGACTCAAGAAGAAAATGGCTGAATCTTGGGGCCATCCTAGTGCACTCAAGAAGGATACTTTTAGCTTGGGATTCAAGCCAACAAAAGAAGATCTGAAACGAGCTGCATTGAAGATGAAGGCTCGCAATAATGCTCGAATCACGAAGACGGAAATGGCCATGGATCCATATCCGTTAACCCTCAATGGCCAGTACATCAAAGAAGGGGAAGACTTCCCATGCTATGAATTCCCTGAGCCATTCGTCCATGATGGGATCCGTGAACCGGGATTCGAGGTGTTCCTTGATTATAACTTCGTTGATGAAGACGAAGAGCTCTCCACAGCCGAGAAGCCAGCTAGCCTGAACTATGATGATCTAGGAATCAACCTTCTTTTTGGAATGGAGAAAAATGAGTCCAAGCCGGTCCGCAATGATAACTCCGAGCTCGTTCAAGTTGTCATAGCGAACAAGGATTTTGACCCCTCCGAGTTAATCGTCCAAGCTGACAACATTTCAAGGGGATGGCGCAAGACATTGAGGATCACTACGCCGAGTGGAGAGAAGTTGGAAATAACCGCTGGCGAGGGTCCTATGTTTGATGAGTCTGAGTCGTCTGGGTCCGAGCCCGAGTTTGAGTCTAAGTTTGTAGACGAGTCCTTAGAGTCTGAGGCCGACCCTCTTTCTGCAATGGAGTTCAACCCTGAGTCTCTTGTTGAGTCCTCTCTTTCTAGTCCTAATAATTCTGGTGAGGTCGCAGCCGACCTTGCCTCTCTTGATGTATTAGCCAATGAATTCAATAAAATGAGTGTCTTTGCTTACGATGTGTGCCATTCCCCTAGCCCTGATCAATATTGCTTTGCTAATGATAAAAATGACAAAGAAATAATAAAAGCAATGGAAGAACACAAAAATAAAACAGCAGTTATTGAAGATACAGAAACAGTTAACATTTCCAATGATACGACCGTTAAAGAAGTAAAAATTGGATTAACACTAAGTCAAGATGAACGCAAGGAGCTAATTAACTTGCTTAGTGAATTTGTTGATGTATTTGCTTGGTCATACCAAGATATGCCAGGAATTGACAGGGATATAGCTCAGCATACAATACAACTCATTCCAGGTATGAAGCCTGTCAAACAAAAGCTGCGCCGTATGAAACCGGATGTGGCTCTCAAAATCAAAGAAGAAATCAGGAAGCAGTTGGCCGCAGGTTTCATCAAAGTATCCAAGTATCCGGAATGGATAGCAAATGTGGTTCCAGTTCCAAAGAAGGATGGAAGAGTCAGAATGTGTGTTGATTACAGGGATCTCAATAAAGCAAGCCCAAAAGATAGGTTCCCTCTACCTCACATTGACATTCTGGTCGATAATACAGCAAACCAGGCACTCCTGTCATTCATGGATGGTTACGCCTGATATAATCAGGTATTCATGGCTGAAGAAGACATGGAGAAAACCACATTCATCACGCAATGGGGTACATATTGCTATACGGTAATGCCATTCGGGTTGAAAAACGCGGGTGCCACCTACCAAAGAGCAGCTACAGCATTGTTACATGACATGATGCACAAAGAGGTGGAGGTATATGTCGATGATATGATCGTTAAGTCTAAAGATTGCCCAGGTTATATTGTTGCACTTCGCAAGTTATTTGAAAGACTCCGCAAGTACAACATGAGATTAAATCCAGCAAAATGTGCATTCAGAGTCACGTCAGGCAAATTACTTGGATACGTGATCAGTTCTCGAGGGATTGAAATAGATCCTACAAAAGTAAAGGCGATCATGGCCATGCCACCACCCAAAAATGAAAAGGAGATTCGAGATTTCATTGGAAGGTTGCAGTATATAAGTAGGTTCATATCAAAGCTCACAGCGATATGTGAACCTATATTCAAGAAGCTCAAGAAAAATGTCCCAGTCACATGGGATGACGATTGCCAAAAGGCTTTCGACAAAATCAAAGAGTATTTGGCAAACCCACCCGTGCTAGCGCCAGCAATACCTGACTTTCCTCTTCGACTCTACCTTACGGTCACAAGAGAAACGATGGGGGCAGTGCTAGCACAAGAGATCGACAGCAAGGAGAATGCAATCTATTACTTGAGCAAGAAACTTCAGGGATATGAGACGCGATACACACCACTTGAGAAGTTGTGTCTCGCACTTGTATGGGCCGCACAGAAACTAAGACATTACATGCTCACTCATACAGTGCATGTCGTGTCCAAGATGGATCCTCTCAAATACTTGTTCGAAAAAGCAACACTCAATGGCAGATTATCAAGGTGGATAGTCAATCTTGCTCAGTTTGACTTGAGATTTGTGCCACAAAAAGCCATCAAAGGTTCTGCGGTTTCTGACTTCTTAGCAGACTTTCCGCTAGAAGAAGCTGAAAAAGAAGAAGATGAGTACGATTTCCCTAACGAAGATTTACTCGTGACTGAAGATGATAGCTGGACGCTCTATTTCGATGGAGCTTCAAACCAGAAAGGATGTGGTGTAGGAGTCTTGCTCGTATCACCCAATGAGGAGCACATCCAAATTTCCATGAAGCTCGACTTTGATGTCACCAACAATGCCGTTGAATATGAATCATGCATTTTGGGGTTAGAAACAGCTGTCGCCTTGGGAATTAAGAAACTCAGAATCTATGGTGATTCTTCACTAATCATTAATCAAATCTCCAAGAGATGGAAAGTGAGAAGTGAAAGTCTCGCTACGTATCAAGCTCATTTAGAAACTCTCACGGAGCAACTAGATGAAGTGGAATATACGTATTTGCCAAGAGAAGAAAACCAATTCGCCGACGCACTAGCTAAATTAGCATCAATGGTGCGTATTCCAACTGATACGATCAAAATGCCACTGACCATAGAAAGAAGATATGAGCCAGCTTATGTCCACGCACTCGACGATGAACAAGAACCACAAGAAGAAGATGAAGAGCCATGGTATACATATATCCTCAATTATGTGACAAGAGGAGAATACCCTCCTAATACTGATAAAACGGCACGCCGTGCTTTGAGGCTCCTGGCCTCACATTATGTGCTCATCAGGGGAGAACTCCACAAGAGAACTGCAATGGGAAGAAATCTCTTATGCATAGCCAAAAGAGAAGCACATAAAACCATGGAAAACCTTCATGCCGGTATATGTGGAACACACATGAATGCAAAAATGTTAGTCCAAAAGATTCAACGACAAGGTTACTATTGGACTACTATGGAGAGAGATTATCACGAATACGTCAAGAAATGTATGAAGTGTCAAGTCTACGCAAATTTACAGCATGTTCCACCTTCGCTTCTCTACACATATACTTCTCCATGGCCTTTCTCCGCTTGGGGCATTGACATCATTGGAAAAATAACACCACCAGGACAAGGGGGGCATGAATTTATTCTAGTAGCAATCGACTATTTCACCAAATGGGTCGAAGCTGCCTCATATGCTAAGCTGACGGCAAAACATGTAGCTCAATTCATTGAGAAAAATATCATATGCCGCTATGGGGTACCACATGAGATGATCAGTGATAATGGAACACATTTTCAAGCTGAATGCGCGGAATTATTACAGAAATATCATATCAAGCATCACCGATCATCACCTTACAGACCACAAACAAACGGAGCAGTCGAATCGGCCAACAAAAATGTGAAAACTATCATAAAAAAGATGACAGAAAATTACAAGGATTGGCCAAGTAAGCTACATTTCGCCCTTTGGGGTTATCGAACCTCTGTTCGTACATCAACGGGGGCTACCCCTTTCTCTTTGGTCTATGGAGTTGAAGTTGTACAACCAATCGAGCGCGAAATCTCTTCTCTTCGAATCGTATTGGAAAGCCAACTAGATGAAGTCGACTGGATTAGAGCAAGATACGACGAACTGGTCTTGCTTGATGAAAAACGCTTGGCAGCTTTGCATCATGTCCAAACCTACCAACAGCGTATGGCACGACATTTTAATAAAAAAGTCAAGACAAGAAATATCAAAGAGGGTGACCTAGTGCTTAAGGCACTTCGTAAAAATGTGTTAGATCCAAGAGGAAAATTCAGACCGAACTGGTCAAGCCCGTATATTGTTAAAGCCATCCTGTCTGGCGGAGTGGCACAATTGGTAGACATGGACGGTAACGGCTTCAATAATTTAACCAACTTGGATCAACTCAAGAAATTCTATGCCTAGTCGCATGGGTTCATGACCCAATAGAGCTACGTTTGGCCTGATTCCTTTTTAGGATACGTAGGCAACCCCTCAAGGGGGCCTGGCTAGGGGTGTACATAAGATAGACCGGACCTGAAACCCGACCTGATCCGGACCTGTTTGGACCGGACCGGAACCGGACTGGTAAATTCAAGTCCGGTCCCGGTCTGTAAAAAACATGGATTTCGGTTTTCAGGTCCGATCCGGGTTAAAATCGGGGGTTTCAGGTCCGGACCTGAAGACCGGTTTGGAGCTCTATTTTTTAAAAAGAGTTCAAACCCTAAATGCAACACTCATAGCCGTCACTTCTAATTTCTCATTCCTTCCTCCTTTCTCTCTCTCTCCCTTAATTCTCAATCATTCTCCATAATCTCTCTCCACCCACACAAACTGCCAAGGTTGCTGCCGCCGGGCTGCACCTCCGTCAACCCACTGTGACGTCAAGCACCAAAGTCGTCACTGCTGCACCATCGACCCACCAGTCCAACACGTGACCCAGGCCCACCTCTTCACACTCGGCCACCAAGGACACTACCCACTGCGGTCAGTCGGTCACCAGAAGCTCCAACGCGTGACCGTCCAAGGGTCCATTACGAGAGGCGAGAACAACATCAGTCCCGAAACTGATTCCAATTTTAGATTCTTCAATTTTTTTTTTATTTGTTCATTTTAATTAGAATTAAAGTTTAGGCTTATATGCTTAGTCTTCTGACTGTAAGTTTCAAATTAGATTTGTAATTTAAATTTTATTCTCTTAATTTGGGTTCAAATTTTACTGAATTTTGATTGTAGATACTATAGTAATATTTACAAGTATTAAATGTATAATAGAATACATTGATATTTATTCAATTTGTGAATTTGGATTTTTTTTTTAAAAAAAAACATTTTAAATCTATAAGGTGATTCAGGTCTATCTGGTCCAAAACCGGAACCTGACCTGATTGTTCAGGTCTGACCCGGAACCGGACCTGTCAAATCAGGTCCGGTCTCCGGTCCTCAAAAAATCCTGATTCAGGTCCCGGTCCCAACAGGTCCGGTCCAGGTCCGGTCCGGTTTTGGACCGGTGTACAGCCCTAGGCCCGGCCACTTTAAAATAAAAATCCTCCCTTTGTTAATCAAATATGCGCGTCAGTTCAGCATTGCGTCACGACAAAAAAAAAAAAAAAAAAAGGAAAAAAAAAATAAAGAAAAATTGTCGCGACACGGGACATCTAACCGTGTCACGGTACTGTTCACCGTGACACGGTGGGCCTGAGCAAAAAAAAAAAAAAAAAAAAAAAGGGAAATTGCTGCGACACGGGACATCCCACCATGTCACGGTACTGTTCACCGTGACACGATGGCCCTGAGAAAAACAAAAAAAAAAAAAAGGAAAAATTGCCGTGACGCGGGAATTTGTAACGTGTCACGGGACCTTTTCACCGTGACACGGTGGAATTTCAGGTTTTCCGTTTTATTTTTTTTAGTGGCGCATTCGTTGCGGATTCATTGTTCGAGTTTTTATTTTCATTCTTCCATTGCGTCCGACTCCTTGACTCGGATAAATAAATACTAAATAAAAGTCTTTGTAATTTTTATTTTTAAGGCTGAAATAAATGTGCTATTATTATTAAAATAAATGCGACTACAAGTATTGGCATCATATGCCTTATTTTAAATAAAAATTATAAATCATAAAAAGCAAAGCACTATTGATCTAATCTCTCTTCTCTTTAGGAACATCCTTCTCTTGGTCAATTAGGTCGGCCTTCACCATTAATGTGTCTTTCGTAGCCCGAACCGTCACACCCCTAGTCGAACTTTCACCCCTTTCACCTTTCTTGAATTTTTTCGATTGTTTCTCCCTATAGATCATCTTTTCTTTACCCTTCCCTTTCACATAATTCTTCTTTCTTGGCATTATAGGAGTCTTAAACTCAATCCCTTGTGTTCTCGGACCTAGACGATCTTTAGGAGGAGCTTTCTTATTTCCAAGACGACTCTTCACATCAGACTTGCGTGATCCAAATCCTTCCCTCCTACTTCTAGGGTTCAACCATGCCTTGTATGCACTAGATAAAGGAGGAGGAGCTTGGTCACTTGCAGAAACGGTCCACAAAGGTCTTCCAATCCAATAAGCCTCGTACTTGTGAACGTTACTTTCATGCAACGATACTTCACGAGGACTATCGTTATAGCGTGGAATTACTTGTTCAAGTCCATACTGCCGCATCAGTCGAGAAGGGCAATAAAAGGTCAGTTTTGAGATACTAGGAACACGGCAATATGGAGTATCATTCGTGTCAACCATCCTAGTAAGCCTCCACCAAGGCACCACCCAACGAATGGAAAATTCTCTCTTTGCAAAGAAATTTTTCCAATCTTCATACGACATGTTCGCAGAGTAATTCTTTTTCCTGCCGACTAGGTCGTTAGGGCCATATTTTTCAACATCGTCGGGGGCTTCGAATAGTTCCAAACGCTCCATCAACCAAATCTGCAAAAAAAAAAAAAAAAAAAAAAAAAAAGAAAATGAAAAAATCAGTCGGAAAAAAAAAATAAAATAAAAAAAAAACATGTAAAATATTCCCGTGACACGGGATTTTATCCCGTCTGACGAGAGAAGTTCCCGTGTCACGGCAGCAAAAAAAAAAAAAAAATAAATAAAAATTATCAAGCAGATTCCCGTGACACGGCAGGTTTTGCCGTGTCACGACAGACACCCACCGTGACACGGTGCTTGTTTTGTGTCACGGGGGCTACTCGGAGCGTATTTTTACCTGCAGTAGTACCAGAGAGCCCTTCCTGATGGCTTTCCGGTCAGCTTTTGCCTTGTCAAGGCCACGAAATGTCTCTCCAAGGCACGTCGGCATAGGAGATCTTCCAGATTCGACATGTTCAAGCACAGACGCTAGACAAGCATGTCCTACCCTACCGTTTGCAATTAAGAGCTTGCTAAACATGAAAAAAATATATGCCCTTCTACGATATACATGATAAGACTCAGAGATAGGGCGATTAAAATATAAATTAGCAAGTTATTCTAAGTCTACTCCATTACCACAAACAATTCTATTCAAATCTGGATCTGTTAGATTCAGATAGCGTTCAAAATCTTGGTAATAATATTCACATAGGGTAGGCATGGCAATAAGATTTCTAGCAGGGAATCCAAAGATTGCGCCGAATTCCTCCGGCAAGGGACAGATTTCATCATAATCAAATTTGAAACAGTGTGTTTCTGGACTCCAATAATCTAATGCTGCCCTAAGAAAATCATGTTCAATAGCTACGTGTCGCAGGGCTAGCAAACCCCTGACATGAAATAATTCTAACTCTCTTTTTTCAGCATTGGTCAAAGAATAAGACCAGTCGCGCAATGTATTATCAAAATTCTGAGACATGATTATTGAAATATGAAATTCTAAATTATTTTGTGTTTCGTAATTATGCATATCATGAATAAACTGGTCTTATTTTATAGCAAAAGCGCTCGAAACTGCCCAGAATTTATCTTTTCATACGCGTAAAACACACTGCTGAGTAATACGCGTCCCGTGACACGGGAAGTTCCACCGTGTCACGGGAACTTTTGCCGTGACACAGCAAGTTCTGCCGTGACACGGTACACAGTGCCGAGTCACGTCACTTCACGCGTTTTCTTTTTTCATCTTTTCCCGTATCTATCCGGATATTTATAGTATTTTATCTTCACCGTCTATTTTTCAGTTTTTCTGAGAGTTTTATTTCTAATAAAATTCTCACTTTTTTTTATCTATATTCTTGTTATTATTATTATCTTTATTTTATTTATTTATTTATTCATCACTTTAAGATTTTATTTCTTTATCACTTTATTTATTTTTTGTCTTTTTATTTCTTTTTATTTTGGGGAAGGTAATTTCATTTATTTTATTTCTTTATCATTTTATTTTTTGTCTTGGGGAAGGTAATTTCATTTATTTTATTTCTTTATCATTTTATTTTTATTTCTTTTTCTTTTGGGGAAGGTAATTTTATTTTGCTTGTCTTTTTATTTCTTTTTCTTTTGGGGAAGGTCGGTACCCTCCATTACTCCACTTATGTTTTTTTTCGTCGCGTCGTTAATAAATACACAATCACACACAAGGAGTTTCAAGCACACACTAACACACAATAATAAATACATAAACCGTGAATAATGTACAAAGAGTCGTAATAAATAAACATGTCAAGTGTCATCATAGTATGTACAAATGAAAACCCTCGGTCAAAAGTCCCTAGAGCTAGAATCAGTATCGTCTCCACCCTGCGCATATGGGAACGGTGAGCCGAAGAGTCCCTCCACCATCCGAGTACGGGGAGTAGTGTCCCTACTAGTCCCTGTAACTCCAGCAGTAGTCAAGCTCAAGGCAGGACCCGTCCAGCCGGAAAACGGTGTAGACTGGCCCAAAGACACTAGAATCGTCGGTGAAGGCATCGTCCCATACATCGGAACTGAGAACAAGCCCGACACCGGTGGAGGAATCCCGGACAATGGAGCTGAAAATGAACTAGGATCCAAGGGAGTCAAAACAGACCCAAGCTCAGGCTGCGGAGGCTGTGAAAACGACTATCGCTACCCCTGACTCTGGCCCGGAAAGCGCTGGGAAGACTGAGGCTGCTGCCACTGAGCCTCCTGAAATGGCTGAGTAGTCTGAGGCTCTCGCTGAGAATGAGAACGCCGGCGAATCTCAGGAGATCGTCTACCACGACCAAGCTCCTCCTCGTCCGAGCCTCTAGGCCTCGAGCGCGAGCGGGACCTCCGTCGCTCCTGAAAGATACAAAATCAAAAGGTGTCAACAATGCAAAATAAAACAAATGGTAGAAGTGAAAAAATGAATGATACCTCAAGAACGTCGCTAGAGCTCCGACAACTCGCACCATGCCGAAGCTTGATGATGCAATACTTCAGGGCGTCAACCAGCTTCATGAATCCCATCATCTCCGGGCGGTTAGGCTGAGGATAAAACAAAGAAAAGTCAGTAACAAGCGGCGTTAAAAAGATGAATAACGCATCAAAGAAAACTCACCGGCTGAAAGACCTCGGGCAGAGACTCCTGCGCCTGTCTGTAACCCTCTGGCGCGTCAGCAATATGATCCTCAGTGATACCAATCGGCCCTGGATAGCGGACAGACTGAGGAGGAATCTTGATCCTCCCCACAGGGTGGATGGTCGTCTGAAAATATGATCGAATAATCAAGTTATTCGACTATTTAAAACAGAGACTAGTAAAGAAGATCCTCAAAAGAAATCATACCTCAGGAAGATGGGGTGGAGGAGCCAGAGAGGGAAGCAAGTCCCGCGCATAGTCACTCTCCATGTGAACAAGCTCCTGCCATGGAAAAGTATAGCGCTCTCCCCTGTTGATCAACTCTCTGATCAAGCGGGAGTCCAGCATCGACTCTGGTGGAGATGAGGGCACCACAAAACGATTGCCGCTATGCTGACGGACGACTCGCTCCCCCAAATACCATACAAAGCGTCCGGTACCAACCAAAATGGTACGGTACGCTGAAAGACGCAGGGCCTCAGGTAGATCAGTCATCCCGGCCCAAGGACGATACTGGACATCAATGACAACCTGGAAACCATAAAAAGTTGGCGTGAAACAACGGAAACAACGCCAGAAGGAAAAGCGCAACAAATTTAATCCTTACGCCAACAGAAGAGGTGCCTCGGCGTAGTAGCCCACGCAGTGCAGGGACGGACTCCGCCCGCGACTCTCCTCGATCACGCCAGCTGGCCCCGACAGGGAAATCATGGACCGCTCCACGATGCCGACGAGGAGCCAAGCCTGGGAAGTACTCGTAGAACCACAGCTGCAATGAAAAGTAATCTTTAGCACATGAGTCGAACAAGCTAAAGTGAAATAAAAAGGGGAAAGATCATCACCTCTACGACTCTCCATAGTCCATAGACGGTGATGGGAGACTCGTCATTCAGCTGCCGACAGCCATGACGTAGCGATAAGAGGAGATCGGCGTATCCAAGGCTGGCCCAGCTATAGGATCATATCTCATGGATCCTTACCAGAGTGGGGAGGTAGCAAAGGAGTACACGTGAACTCCTATCGGGAGAAAGGGTCATAAAGATCAGGATCAGGATGAAGATCCGCACTCGCTGCTCAGCCGTATTATCCTCCATGTCGAAGCCACGAGCTAAAACTGAAGCCAGCTCCGATCGTCCGCTCCTAGGACCACCTCGAGACACTGGTCGAGTCCTGATGTGCTGAACGATCGGACCCAACAAATCAGCTGTCTCAGCCGATCCCCAAGACAGATCAGACATCTGAGCTACAGCCCGGTCGGTGAAGCGCAACCCGCTGATCATACTGAAGTCTAGGGGGGTCACCGTCATCTCCCCCCAAGCAAAATGAAAAGTGTTGGTAGTATCCCAGAAATACTCAAACAATGCGCGAACGACCATCGCACCGCAACCCCGGGGGCTGTGAAACCCTACAACCACCGTATAGACTATGCGCGAAGCGTGCCATCGACTATGCCGGAGAGTGGCAATGAGAGACATGGTTTTCACGGCAGAAAACCAACTGGTCTGGAGTCCACGGAGGTGGAACCCACCTACCTCTACTCGCGGATGCCCGAGGCTCGGACTCTAAGGCATCGTCGTCTATGCCCTCAGGAACAGTGGGAGTGTCCTCCCGAAAAGCCCGACGCCGGCTGTGGGTAGAAAGATCGCAATCTCGTCGCCTAGGCATGCTGTTATAAAAATCTAAATGATTAGCATCATTTCCTAAGACATTTAATTCAAGTTGCATATTTATAAAAATAAAAATCTAAATACTTAGCATCATTTCCTAAGTTATTTAGTTATTTATTGAATTATATGCTAAATTTTTACCTCCAGGCTAAAAATTGGCAAAATTATGGTATTTAGTTTCTCCATGACAAACTAATACTATAGTTCTCCTAGCCACATGATACTATTTTCTCCATGACAATATAGTACATATGCAAAATATGAATCAACACATCATTTCACAAGGTTCACCACCATTTTTTCACCATGAACATCATTTCACAAACTGGTACCCAAAAATGTGATTTGCTCAATTCTTCAACAAATCATGTAATTTTTGTCTCAAATTTCTCACAAACACACATACAAGTAAAATCATGGCAAGAATTTCAACATAAAACCTCAAAATCAAAAATCCCCAAATTGATTTTTAAGGGTTTTTCATGAAATTA
The DNA here is from genome assembly GCF_948465745.1 of Chenopodium album. Taxonomy (NCBI): domain Eukaryota; kingdom Viridiplantae; phylum Streptophyta; class Magnoliopsida; order Caryophyllales; family Amaranthaceae; genus Chenopodium; species Chenopodium album. The sequence continues at coordinate 14,477,303 of NC_137835.1, read as the reverse complement.
CTTTTGAAGCAAATTTGAGGCACAAAATAAGAAGGACTTACATAGATCCTTGTAGAGGGTCGAAAATGAGGAAGATAGCAAGAAATTAGAGCAAAATTGGTGGAAATTTGAGCTCCAAAAGCTGAAGAACTTCGAAGAGCTGCGCGGCCGCCGTGACGCGGTTAAGTTTCGCCGTGGCTCGGTGGAAGACCGACGTGTCACAGGGACCAAGTAGGGTGTCGGAGCCCTGTTGTGCAGCAGCAGCACCAACGAACAACAGCAACAACAGCAGCGAATAACAATAGCAGCGGCTCGCAGCAGAAGAATAAAAAAAAAAAAAAAAAGAATGCAGAACCGCCGTGTCACGGTGAGCCCGGACGGCCGCCGGTTTCTCTTAGACGTGGCGCGGCGATTTGTGTGAGCAAGAAGGTAAAATGGAGATGATAGAGAGAGGAGATGGGCAAGGAAATGGTGAAATGATGAAGCAAAAGCGTGAATTTAAAGACAAAAAAGTAATCGTTACACTCCCCGTTCACCGTGCCACGGTTACCGTTATCGTGTAACGGTACACTGATGACGTGGCGCGCTGGTATTCGTCGATAAAAAGCGCAATGATTCATGCGTTGACCGATTCAAACAGCGAGAAAAAAAAGGGGGAAAAAATATTCCCGTGACACGGGATTTTATCCCGTCTAACGGGAGAAGTTCCCGTGTCACGGCAAAATGGTGACGTGGCACGGCAGCTCTGCACATTGTCAGCGAATATTCCTGGCGTTTTTGACTAGTTTGACTGATTTTTCGAGGTTATTGGGCGGTTATTTTTCGCTACAATTACGCGGAAAATTCTAACTGATACTTAAGGGGGACTAAAATTACCATTTTACCCCCGGCAAGCATCAAAGTCTATTTTTCGGCATTTTAAGTACTTAATATGGTCGGATAATCGGCTTTAAATTGTGAATCATCTGCGGCCCACGTTCGGGGATAACCGAACCATCATGCACTTACCGATTTCAGCAATCGTCGGCTTTCCTCGGGCTTGGAAAGCGTTATTGGTGGATTTTTCTTCAAGTATAGAAAACTGCCAAGTCGGCTTTCCTCAGGCATGGAAAGCGTTATCGGTGGATTTTTCTTCAAGTATAGAAAACCGCCAAGTCGGCTTTCCTTAGGCATGGAAAGCGTTATCGGTGGATTTTTCTTCAAGTATAGAAAACCGCCAAGTCGGCTTTCCTCAGGCATGGAAAGCGTTATCGGTGGATTTTTCTTCAAGTATAGAAAACCGCCTAGTCGGCTTTCCTCAGGCATGGAAAGCGTTATCGGTGGATTTTTCTTCAAGTATAGAAAACCACCAAATTCCTTTGTCGGCTTTCCTCAAGCATGGAAGGCATTATCGGTGGATTTCTTCAAGCATAGAATGACACCAAATTCGTTCGTCGACTTTCCTCAGGCATGGAAAGTATTATCCGGTAGCTTTCTTCAGGCTTAGAAAGGTACCAAACTCTTCAGTCGGCTTTCCTCAAGCATGGAAAGCGTTTCAACAAATGTCACTCGGTGGATTCCTTCAAGCTTAGGAAGCTGCCAAATTCGTTTGTCACCAATACACTGGTGCCAGATACGTATTCTACCCCTTTACTCTTTTATCTGTGGAATTAACATTTTTTCAGCAGGTATCGGCGTATACAGAGTGATTTAGGATCGCAGAACGTCTTAAATCATTCTCCGTCCCTATCGGCTACTTTGACTATCGTTTTCGAAACTGACGTTTCTACAAACTCAGTCAAAGTGGGGGCTTCTGTAGACACCTAAAAATGTCTCCCCAAAACCAAACCCGATGATGAACAACCTTTCACCGCCACTATTGGTCGGGTTTAGTATTTAATCCCGAGAGTGCTTAAAAAATCATATTTTCATATTTTTGAATAGTTCATGGGTTAGTCTTGATCTTTGGTAAAAGCATAGTTTTAATTTCAGCCCAAACTTATTAATTAATTTTTAGCCCAAACCTTTTTTTTATTTTATTGTTTTATTATTTATTTTTGGCCCAAACCCTTTATTTATTTTTATTTAATTATTTTCTTATTTTAGCCCGAATAATAAAAAGTCAGAAAAGGCCCGATATTATCAATCGGCACTTAATTAAAATGCCGAAGGAAATTAGGGTTAAAAATGTATTTAGACGAAAAAACGGACTGGAAATTCCCGAGCCACGGCAGACTGCCACCGTGTCACGGGAATCCTTCCCGTCTGACGGTGGGATTTCCCGTGACACGGGACAGTCCGTGTCTTTTCCGCGTAAACCCTTAACGCGTTTTTTATCCTGTTTTCTGAAAATTTCCCGCGTCACACCAAAAATGTACCGTGTCACGGGATTGTGTACTGTCTAACGATGGAACTTCCCGTGTCACGGTACAGTTTGACCGTGTCACGGGATACTTTTTTAGGGTTTTTATCATTTTAGGGTTCCGTGTGCTCCCTCAGCACATTTTCCCTATAAATATCTCCTCATTTCTAATGAACGGGGCACCGAGTAATTCGATTATTTTATTTTCTCTCTTCTATGCTTTAGCCTAAACACTAGCCTACCCCTTTTCACTTCAAAATTCCTTCTTCAAGCACTCAAAGGTGTCCATATTTTACTCGAGGTTCTGTCCTTAAGCCAAGGCGTGAAAGGTAGAACTGTTTGAGGGTTTGGCCCCAAAATCAACTTTATTTAATTTAATTTAATTTAATTATTATTTTATTATTTCCTTGAAGTTATTAACTCGTTTATTATTTTGTAGTTGCAAACAAACAGAATCAAAGTAAGGATCATGCTCCATTTCTTTTTATTATTTTTCTAACGATTTTATGTTGTTGGAATTGTGATTAAATTGGTTTTAATATTAATGTTGTTCTATAATTGTTATTGATCACCATATTACATGTTTAAAGGGAATATGTAATTGAAAATCACGCCTAATAAGATAATTTGGACAACCGTTTTAGGATCCTTTTAATCTTATTATTAATTGAAGTGATCACCAATATTTTAGAATTATGTGTGCATTAATCTTAAACCAATTTAGTTAAATACTAGTTTGGAGCGAATTGAATTATTGTTTGTATGCCTTTGAGATCACAGGAATGCTTTTCAATATAAGAATCGAGTAGAGGCCAATACGGGCGAATGTGACTCCATGACTCACTTCGTACCATCATCCCCGATCCTCCTTTCGTGGTTCCGAACCATATGGAGTTAGTAATCTCATGGATTATGAATGGGGTGTAATCTTCACGGGTCAATCGTTGTTGCCTTTGTTGTCCCTTATTCGTGGTTGCCTTTTTATGATCCGTGAAAGGTTTACAAGTTCCTTAAAAACTTGTTGGCGGCTCCCTACTTTATTTGTCCCTAATCGTTGTCCCTAATCGTAATGTCAATTCCCACTTCCTATGAGTGCCAAGCATATTCACAACATGCTTTTACGTAGGCGCACTTCGAACGACGCCTACACTTTCATTTAAGGTCCTTTGAAACTGTAATGAACATTAAAGGGATTGATAAGAATATTTTTCACTCTTTATTCTCACTATCTCTTGAAACCATTTGTCAACATTGGTTCTTCTCCCTTGATAAAGAGAAGACCTCTACTTGGGATGGAAAGAAAAATGCTTTCATTTATAGATATAAGTGTAATATTCAAATTGAAACTGACCATAGGCAAATTGAGATGCTGAAACAAAAACAAAACGAAGGGTTCACCTTCTTCTTCAACAAGTGGATGGAAACTTCCGCTAACATGATCAAAGTCCCTACTGAAATAGAATCTGTGAGGATGTTCATAAAAAATTTACAAGAAAAGTATTCAAAGCACTTAAAATATCAACACAACTTGAATACTTTCAAAGTCGTCTATGACATAGGCATCGAGATCGAAGATGACCTCGCAAAGCAAAAAGATACTAACAATAGTAACCACAGTGGCTGGAAAGGAAAGAAGAACGACAATCCTTGTTCTTGCGAAAACGCCCACTCTAGTAACAATGTTAGTACCTTTGATCTTAGTGAAGTTTTAGTCATGGATAACCAAGGATCTAAGAAGCAACTAAGGAAAGACTTCACCCCCATTGGGATGAGCTACGATACTGCATTCGATTGACTCCAAGCCAAGGGACTCATTACTCCCATTGGACCTATTCAAGATCCCGGACCTGAAAAGAGATTGCCTAGTTGGAATCCAGATGCACATTGCAAATATCATCAAGGTAGGGGTCATACTACTGAGAGCTGTTGGAAGCTAAAGGAGGCTATCCAACATTTGATCGATAATAACAAGCTTCTCATGCCTCCAACTAGCAAGAAGAGCGAGTGATGATAAATCAAACGACACAAGACAAGAGGCAAGCTTCAACGACGAGATTTCGTGACCTCCTCTTTTCTATTTCTTTTATTTACCCTTTCCCTAATAAGTCTAGCATAGGCACCTTTTTATTCTCCTTAGATTTATTTTGTAGGATCATTATTTCTTCTTCTTTAATAAAAATGAGCATTTATTTTCTTGCATTTGATCATTTCACTACATCGCTATACCAATGATTTGAGGCACCCCTTGTAGCCACATCATATCACCTTTCACCCGTCAAATATGCAATCCTATTTTGATAAACAACTTTGAGCCTCATCTAACGATTGACCTTTCATTTTTCAACCCATATCTACCTAACCTTGGGATGGGATGGTGTGCAACTTATGAAATTTTCTATTTCATAAAAATCTTGAGTGATTTTAAAAGATTAAAATAGCAAAAAAAAATAAATAAACATAAGTGTACAAAATGGCAAGTGTTCCAATGTCTTTGACATGAACATGTCTTTGATATGAACATGTCTCATATTGTGTCTCTTATCGAGTGCTCGGTACCGTGCCTGAGAAACATGAATGCCAAGTGAGTGATAGACCTCATGATCGGGATTTCCCACACTTATAAAAATAAAATAAATGCAAAAGCAAAAAAAGAGAGAAAAAAAAAAAGAGCTCAAAAGTGAGAAAACTCAAGAATACAAAGATTCAAAAGCAAGGTTGCACACCTAGGGGGCTTATCTAGGGTCTTGAGCCTTTATTCCTTTCTTCTTCAACCTTTAGCCTAACCACGTTACAGCCCTTTCCAAGACCTCTTTGAGGTATACACACTTGTGCGAGGTTCGGCTAGAGCTACGTTCGGCCTGATTCCTAACGGATACGTAGGCAACCTCACATTGGGGTGCAGCCGTAATAAACATGCATTCATATTCACATTCATACACTCACACCTTGATCATATCAAGGGATCCCCTGTGCTCATCCCTATTCATTTAGAGCTAGACTTGGGGGCTTGATCCTTACATTATTAGCCTACCCAACCTAAAGAGTCACCATCATTTGACTCTCCTTGAAATAATATTTTCCCACACACTTAGCCATTGCGGCCTAACCTTAGTGTCACTTTCACACACTGCACAGATACATGACCAAATATACTTCCCTTAGGAACCCTTTGTCATGAAATCTTAACACAACGCTGAAGCATGCCTTGACATATCAAGATCAATCATCAGTGCATCACAAAATATGAAGTGCTTAGTGTAGGGAATAATTTCATGCCTTAAAAATCCCACTAGCTTGAACCCCACTATGATCATACACTAAAGTACGGTGGCGTCCAAAAGGGAAGAAGATAGAGCAAAAGAGTCGCCAACAAGTTTTTAAGGAACTTGTAAACCGTTCACGAGGTGAAGGTTACACCCCTTAACGATCCAAGAGATCGTCAACTCCATAAGGTCATGAACCAAATAAGGGTTCGGGGATGAAGGTACAAATCCAACCTAAAAGAGATTGAACCTGCCCTAATAATAGGCCTCTACTTTATTCTGATCGTATTCATGTGCGCTTTCTGATTAACATACAATCAATAGGATTAACCCTAAACCTGTTTAATCTATGTTGGTTGAATTTAATGCACAAATAAACTATCATTGGCGATCACTTGAATTATAATCAAAGTTAACCTAACAAGATTATTAGTTATCTTATTAAGCGTGATTACAAGTACCAAATTCCCTTTAAGCATGCAATAAAAGGAATGATCAAGCAATAAAGAATATAAAATGTGATACATATCAAGCAACATAATAAATAATCAATATCATGAATAATAATTATAATAATAATAATATCAATCATAATCATGTTAAAGCATAGCAAGATCCTAGGCATGATACTAACAAGATTAATAACAAACCCTAGCATATCACTAAACAATAAAAATCAAAGCTTTAGCCCTAACATGATACTAAAAATCATAAATATTAGGAAGAATATAGGGAGCATCGTACTTTTAATCATACTTGATATTAAAGTTACCCTAGACATGATACTAGGAATCAAAATAACAATCTAAGCATGATATCTACATCATAATATCAATTAATCAATTAAAGCACTTACTTGGATGCCTCGTACCTCTTTCTAATAACAAAATACACGCGTTAGTAACTTTAAGGAAAAAATAATAATCAAAACAATTAAATTAAATAATTGAAATAGAGATTTGGGACCAAACCCTCGGAAATTAATACCTTTCACGTCTAGGGCGAAGGCAACTTCGAATATAGCTAGGTGTTTCTAAATCTAATGAATGCGGAATTTTGTATTAAAAAGCAAAAGAATATTTATTCTAAAGAATGAAAGCTTGATGAATGAAGAGAATTGATGAATACTAATTAAAACTAATTGTTGATGAGAATTAGTGAATGAAGAGAGTTGATGATCGATGATGCTTGTTGATGAATGATGAAGATAGTTGGTGAATGAAAACGGAGTTTTTGATACGATATTTATAGAGAAAATCATCCAAAAAAGATAATTTAACAAAACAGAGTCTGAAAATCAAAAAAACACATTGGCGCCAGCCCTGGCTAATTGGCGCCAGCACCAGTGGCTAGCGCCAGGCGCCAATGGCTAGCGCCTGGCGCCAATCCTGGTTCCAGGCGCCAAGGCCTGGGGTTGGACGCCAAAGTGGTTTTCCACGCGTTTTCGAAAATCTGATAAATTTCCTGTACTGGAAGATAAAATAGTATAATTCCAATCGAAAATGCTATTTGATCTTGATTAAAACTCTGAAGAATCCTAACTGAATTAGGAATGAAAAGAACCTTCTAGAATGTTCTAGAAGACTAAAACCATTCCTAATTACATTAGGAATGATAAATTATATTAGTCCCTCCCCTAGATCATTAGGCCGTACTTAAAGCTCAAACCGGGCCCAGTTTAGTAAATTGGCCATAATTTCCTCAATATTCATTGGAATTGGGCTTATAATATATCGTTGGAAAGGTCTTTGCAAGCCCCATCCAACTATACCACTATTGGACCCATATCATGGACCAACCAAACTGGATTGGCTGTTTTCTTAAAATAAAGTTTTCAAAATCAGGGAGAAGAGAAAAGAAATAAAACTTTCCGCAACACTAGACCTTTCCACACTTTCGTTTCATTCGATTATGATTCGACGTGAAAGGCACTCATCACTGGGTTTGGTTTTGGGGAGACACAAATAGGTGTCTACACTTAGCCTCCTTGCCCGAGTTACCTAAATATTTTCATCAAAGATAGCCTAAGATGAATTAATACTTGCACCTTGAAAGATAGTATCAAACGACATTTGGCTAAGCTCATTCAACATGCACCATCAAAAAACTTCTTCCTTTTTGTGTCTTTCTTTTTCGGGAGAAAGTCGGTACCCTCCACAAAAATAACGGAAATTTTTTTATTTCTTTGCATTTTCGAGTCGCACGATCACATTACAATGCACACACGAGTCATGTACACATTAAGTCATGTTGTGCTATCACATTGAGTCAACACTATGCACACACGAGTCGTCATACCTTGAGTCATGTCAAGTCAATGAGTCAAGTTTATACCTTGAGCCATAATGAGTTAAGTAACACTAAGTCTTAGGTCAACCCTAAAGAAGGATGAGCAAAGTCCTATAGTCAACAATATAAATTCAGGTACATCCCAGCAAGCAAGAACATTCCCGGATTTTTTCAATAAATCGTGAATATGACACAAGAGATTCTTCCAAGATGAGAGGAGTTTGAGCAAAATTACATGGATCAGTAAATTAAAGATGAAGAGCTTTAATGTACAAAAGATTTGAGCAGATTTAGTTGAAAGGAAACGACCAAGTTCAAAGTTCGGAGCAAAACTGAGCAACAAACAGCAGCAGCAAGGGCAAAATAGAGAAGACCCGACTCCAGCGCCAGACGACAAGGCTGTCGCCTGGCGACAGAAGCAAAGTGCGGCGCCAGAGTCTTCTAGTAGGCGCTGGTGCGGCGACACAATACGTGGCCCCCATATTGGATTATGCGGACCTCATATAGGAATTTTGGGTTCCTTGGTACGCCAGTTAGCCCCTATAAGAAAATTGACATGATTAGTAGTCAGCTCGATTACAATCGCAGTAAGTGATTGACCTGATGAAGATCATCTCACTTAGCTTAAGCTCCTAAGCATTGGCTCATTACTAACACCAAGGGATCGATTCTAAAGCAAGCACTTATACGACAATTTTTCGAAGATTGGATTGTCATCCCCAACTGACAATATTTCCAAAAATGGATTGTCGCGCATTCTTCTTAAACGACAATTTTTCCAAGATTGAATTGTTTTCTCTGGCAAAGTTTCCAAGCGTGGATTGTCGTGCTCTTGCTCTGTTTGGCAATTTTTTCCAATTTCGGATTGTCATCTTTAGCAAGTTTTCCGAGATTGGATTGTCATACACATGGTTCCCTATAGCAAAATTTCCTAAAGGATTGTCGTAGGTCTCTACTCATCATAAATTTCGGCAAAGTTTCCTGAACGTGGATTGTCATTCATTTCAATAAGTAGCAAATTTTCCGAAAGTGGATTGTCGATCGACTCTTTTTTGCAAATGTTCCAAGACGCGGATTGTCAATTGTGGCAATATTTTCCTAAAAGGATTGTTGCATAGCATTGGCAAATTTCCAAGGTGGATTGCTTTCAAGAGTTATATTCCAAGATATGGATTGTCGATCGTATCAAAGTTCTTAAGACAGATTGTTACGAAGCATTGGCAAATTTTCCCAAAATTGGATTTTGGCAAATTTTCGGAGATACGGATTGTCGCTTCATCGTGGCAACATTTCCAAGGATGGATTGTTACGAATCATTGACAACTTTCCCTAAATCGGATTGTCATACATCATATAAGAGTTGTGTTGGCAACTATTCCCAAAGAAAAGAGGATTGTCATCACCCGAGATAACGCAAGCAACTGAGGATCGTTTCAGGCGAAACAATCTTCGATAGGGTTCTCTAGCTTATAGAAGACTATCGCAGCGGAAAATTTGAGGCAGTTATAGGCATAGCAGTCTTCAGGTGGTATCCCCTAGCTTGAGGAAGATCGTCAAAACAACAGCAGGATGGCGTTCCCTAGCTTGTGGTAGGTTGTTAGAACAGCAAATGCAGTATCAAATTGGTTACCTTCATAGACGTGTGCTTGACAGGGCAAGATACGCGTTTCTTAACTCATTTATCTGTTTAAACTAACGCTAGTTTGCATGTATCGGCGTTCCAAGAATGATTTAAGATCGCAGAACGTTCTGAATCATTCTCCGTCCCTATCGCTACTTTGACTTTTATTTTCGAAACTTGCGTTTCTCCAAACTCGGTCAAAGTAGGGGCTTCTGTAGACACCCATTTGTGTCTCCCTAAAACCAAACCCAGTGATGACTACCTTTCACGTCGAATCATGATCGAATGAAGTGAAAGTGTGGAAAGTCTAGTGTTGCGGTTGGTTTTTAATTCTTTTCTTTCTCTCTGTTTTTGAAAACCTATTTTAAGAAAAAAGTTAATCCAGTTTAGTTTGGTCCATGGCAAGGGTCCAATAATGGTGTAGTTGGATTGGGTCCGAAAAGAGCTTTCCAACGATATATTATAAGCCCAATTCCGATGAATAATGAGGAAGTTATGGCCAAATAACTAAACTGGCCCCGGTTTGATTTTTATATGCGGCCCAATGATCTAGAGGAGGGCCTTTTATGATCTAGCATTCCTAATGCAATTAGGATTGATTATAGTCTTCTAGAATCTTCTAAAAGGTTCTTTTGAATCCTAATTTGATTAGCATCAATAAATTGACTTTTAAGAGTTTTAATTAGAATAAAAGAAGTGTTTTAAGGAAATTGTAGTTTTACCATCTCGTACGCTTAAATTTTATCAAACTGAAAACGCGTGGAAAACTGATTGCAGCACCGTACGACACGTCTGTCGCCTGGCGACAGACTTGGCGTCTAGAGACATGTGCAACGTCTGGCGACAGGCGCGTGTTTGGCGACAGCGTCGTGTTTTATTCTTTTCGAAACTCTGATTCTTTTTTATCATATCCGGCTGATTTTCTCTATAAATAGCCTCCTAAAATTCGATTTTCAATCATCAATTTCCATCAATTACTACCAACTCTTATCAAGATTTCTTGATACTCTCTTTCTCTTTTCTAAACTAGCTTTTCTCAAACAAAATTCTGCATTCACAAGATCTAGACACACCTAGCATAATTTGAAGTTGCCTTCGCCCTAGACGTGAAAGGTTTGATATTTCTAAGGGTTTGGTCCCAAATCTAGTCTAAACTTTCTTAAATCTCTATTTTAATTATTTAATTTAATTGTTTTTTTATTTTCCTTGAAGTTACTAACGTGTGTATTTTGTTATTAGAATGAGGTACGAGGCATCCAAGTAAGTACTTTAATCGTTTAATTGATATTATAATATAGAAATCATGTCTAGGTTGTTATTATGATTCCTAGTATCATGTTAGGATGCTTGATGTTTTGAATGACCACAATGAATCCTAGTATCATGTTTAGGGAAAATGTTATAATATTAAATATGCTTATTATGATTTCTAAGATGCCTTTTATTGTCTGTTCTAATATTCATGTTAGTATCATGTTAGGGTTTAAAGATTTGATTTTTGATGTTTAGTGACATGCTAGGGTTTGTTATTAATTTTGTTAGTATCATGCCTAGGATCTTGCTATTATTATGCTTTAACATGATTATAATTATTATAGTTATGATTATGATTGTTATGATTATTATTATGTTGCTTGATTTATCATATTGTTATTGCTTGATCACACCTTTTATGCATGTTTAAAGGAAATTTGTACTTGTAATCACGCTTAATAAGATAATTAATAATCTTGTTTAGGGTTAATATGATTATAATTCAAGTGATCGCCAATAATAGTTTTGTTTGTGGATTAATCTTCAACCAACATAGATTAAACAGGTTTAGGGTAATGCGCACATGAATACGAGAAAAATAAAGTAGAGGCCTATTATTAGGGCAGGTTCAATCTCTTTTAGGTTGGATTTGTACCTTCATCCCCGAGCTTCCAGTCATGGTTCCAGACCTATTGGAGTTAACGATCTCTTGGATCGTTAAGGGGTGTAACCTTCACCCTGTGAACGGTTTACAAGTTCCTAAAACTTGTTGGCGACTCTTTTGCTCTAGCTTCTTTCCCTTTGGACGCTACCACGCTTAAGTGTATGATCACAGTGGGGTTCAAGTTTGGGGTAATGTTTGAAATATTCCCTACAACCGGCATAGATTAAGCAAGTTTAGGATTAGTTTAATGATTGTATGTTTGTCGGAAAGTGCACATGAATATGAGAAGAATGAAGTAGAGGCCTATTTTTAGGGCAAGTTCAATCTCTTTTAGGTTGGATTTTTACCTTCATCCCCAAATATCCAGTCATGGTTCAGGACCACTATGGAATTAGCGATCTCTAGGATCTTGAAGCGGTGTAACCTTCACCATGTGAATGGTTTACAAGTACCTAAAACTTGTTAGCGACTCTTTTACTCTATTTTCCTTCCCTTTAGACGTCACCATGATTAAGTGTATGATCACAGTGGGGCTCAAGTGAAGGATGCTTAAAATTATTCCCTACAGTTTTTGGAGACTCCACTGGGGAGGATTTCTATTTTAATTCCTAAAATTTATTTTGGCAATAATTTAGAATTAGTGAATGATACTTGAAAAGTTCTAAATATTCATTTGCATAATTTTGATTAACATTGTGGCATAAGCATAAAAAGGTCCTCATTGGAAAGACCATCCGTAATACGCCAAAAAATAGGCTTTTTACACATAGGAAATTTGGGAAATATCTTTCACTACTAGAATCAAAAGAATACTGCGAAAAATCGAAAAATTCTAAGAACACAGAAAGCTGCCGAGGCATGTAGGAACTGTCGTGAGAAAACAGTGCCCATTGCAGTACGGTGGCTCTATCGCGGTGCGACAACTTTATGCGTCGCGACAGGGCCATCTCCTCGCGATGGTTCCTGTTCTCTCGCGACAAGTTCTTCTAATACCGAGCCAGAAATCTTCCTTCTTGCTTCGACCAATTCTAGTACTGTTTGGCCGATTCTACTTCCTGATTGAGTTTTTTTTCCTTCTTTTCTAAAACCCATATGTGTTCTACTTATGGCCATAACCCTATGGGAATTCATGCTCCATCTACCCAAGCGAACGCTCATTGCAAGGAAGGGTACATCCAAGTTTGTGAATTCACCAAACCATAGAAACAATTTTAACTTGTGGGGTTCCATCCATACGCTTCAACCCTTCCAAAGGTAAGGCTTCCGCATGATTCATTCAAACTCATAACCATGGACCCTATTTTGACTACCCTAATTCTTGAACTATAGAGAACTAGAGACATGGTTAGGTTGCAAACTCATTGCATCATATTGTGACTACTTATGCATTATTGCTTGTGCATAGTACGCTTAATTAATTAATATGAATAATTAAATTCTAGTCTTATATATATATATATATATATATATATATATATATATATATATATATATATATATATATATATATATATATATATATATATATATATATATATATATATAGGAAAGTTTTTGACCCGAGTTTTTAGAGAGCCACGTAGGATCTAATTTTCTTAGTGCACCAGGTAGGATTTTAAATTTTAGTAGTAGCCAATTATATAAGAGATTATTAAAATCTTTTATAATCAAATAATTCAATTACCACATAAGCTAAATTGGCGAATTAGATTTTTTTAATTTACATTAATTAAATATAAAATATTATATTTTCATATTAGGAATTTTATCTAAATATATAACTAATTATAACACATAAATTAAAAAATATATATTTTAAAAAATTCAAACAAACCGTGCATTGCACGGGCTTCATCTAGTACTTAACCAAACATGATTTAGTACGACTATAGGGTTATTCCTTTTGAGGTAGAACACTGGCTAAAGGTTCAAACTGATGGTTCAGTAATGACGTGGAGGTTTAGCATGTGGCACGACATGATAGTGTCCATCGCGACGCGAAAATGATGGTGCGCCGCGATAGCTCTGTCGCGACGCGACAATGTTGTTGTTTGCGCGATGGTCCTGTTTTCAACTTGAGTCTTCACGACGAGTCTAATTGATTAATTAATTAATAAACTAAGGTTGTTTTTAGTCCTTAATCGAGTCTAGTCACAGAGTCTCATGGTCTTACACAAGTGTCAAACATGCCACTTTCACTCATTATTTAAAAGCACACATTTTGTACATATGTTTCACTATGACCATGTCTAGGAGTATTGTGTGCGCGTGTTTTCCGTCATTCTTTTTAGGGGGGATAAGTCGAATATTAATCCTCCCAACATAACCATGTTGTTTGAACCATAAACTTGATTATCATGCTTGATTTCCAAAATATGTACCCCATTTTTTACTTTTTTGCCTTTTAAAACCAATAAAAGTCAAAGTCAACTTAAATCAAGTCATAAAGTCAATGGTTTAATACTACAGCAATTGGTCAAGAAGGGAAGGACGATTAATCAAGGACAACACTTTCGTTCAAGTCCTACTCTTCGAAAAACCCATCAGACACCGAAGGAAGTTCATAATAATGGCTTCCCAACAAGAAGTTGATGAGTTAAGACAAAACCTCAATAGTCTAACTGAAATGATGAAGACTATTGCTTTTCAAGTCAACGATTCTAGCAAGCAACATACAACAACTGCAGCGTGTGGAAGAAAGCCTTAGAAAAATTTTAAATGACTACAAGTTTTAGGGAATTAGCTCACAAGGGGTCTTAGTGAACAAGGAATTTCTTCCGCAGTAGTTCAACACCAATGACATCCCTAAATTCAAGCCTACCGAAACGCCAATGCATTGTTCCCGATGAAAATGATTTTGTCGTAACAATTCCGACAAAAATGACCTCAGAACACTGTCATTCTGTCGCTATATTGCGACGAAACTTATTCAGTCGGAAATTTTGAAATTTGCGATGGAAATATAGGTCCGTCGGAAGAGTTTCGTCGCTACTTAGCCTATTTCTAGAAGTGCAAGTGTATTACCAAGTGTATGGTCAACCAAATGAAGGGTTCTCTGCCGTCTCTTATTATGGAATTTCAATACGCTTTCGTGCAAGGAAGATACATGGAGGATAGTATCCTCTTGAGTCACGAGTTGCCACATGTGATATACAGTACAAAAATTAGGGAGCCTTTGGTGGCTAAAAAAATCGACATGTCAAAAGCCTATGATTGAGTCAACTGGATTTTTACTCTAAAAATTTTGAGAGCTTATGGTTTCCCTGAAATATGGGTGACCTGAAATATGGGTGAAATTGGTTGAATAGTGTATCACTACCGTATCTTATAATTGATTAGTAAATGGTAGGGTCACATATGCCTTCAAGTCGGAGTGTGGGCTGCAACAAGGAGATCTCCTATCTCCTTACCTCTTTCTCTTTTGTATGGATATCTAATCCCGTATGCTCTTGCTGGTAGAGGATATTGAGCTCATCAACGGTGTTAAAGTTATGAGACAGTCCCCCTCCATCTGTCACCTTTTCTTTGCATACGATGCTATGATCTTCTCAAAGCCTCTCTTTCCTCCTATCAGCAAATTGTTTCTCGGTTCAAAAAAGATTCTGGACATCAACTAATTCTTCATAAATCCTTCGTACGTTAAATAATTCTGCCCATCCACCAGTTGCCTTTGTTGTCCCTTATTCGTGGTTGCCTTTTTATGATCCGTGAAAGGTTTACAAGTTCCTTAAAAACTTGTTGGCGGCTCCCTACTTTATTTGTCCCTAATCGTTGTCCCTAATCGTAATGTCAATTCCCACTTCCTATGAGTGCCAAGCATATTCACAACATGCTTTTACGTAGGCGCACTTCGAACGACGCCTACACTTTCATTTAAGGTCCTTTGAAACTGTAATGAACATTAAAGGGATTGATAAGAATATTTTTCACTCTTTATTCTCACTATCTCTTGAAACCATTTGTCAACATTGGTTCTTCTCCCTTGATAAAGAGAAGACCTCTACTTGGGATGGAAAGAAAAATGCTTTCATTTATAGATATAAGTGTAATATTCAAATTGAAACTGACCATAGGCAAATTGAGATGCTGAAACAAAAACAAAACGAAGGGTTCACCTTCTTCTTCAACAAGTGGATGGAAACTTCCGCTAACATGATCAAAGTCCCTACTGAAATAGAATCTGTGAGGATGTTCATAAAAAATTTACAAGAAAAGTATTCAAAGCACTTAAAATATCAACACAACTTGAATACTTTCAAAGTCGTCTATGACATAGGCATCGAGATCGAAGATGACCTCGCAAAGCAAAAAGATACTAACAATAGTAACCACAGTGGCTGGAAAGGAAAGAAGAACGACAATCCTTGTTCTTGCGAAAACGCCCACTCTAGTAACAATGTTAGTACCTTTGATCTTAGTGAAGTTTTAGTCATGGATAACCAAGGATCTAAGAAGCAACTAAGGAAAGACTTCACCCCCATTGGGATGAGCTACGATACTGCATTCGATTGACTCCAAGCCAAGGGACTCATTACTCCCATTGGACCTATTCAAGATCCCGGACCTGAAAAGAGATTGCCTAGTTGGAATCCAGATGCACATTGCAAATATCATCAAGGTAGGGGTCATACTACTGAGAGCTGTTGGAAGCTAAAGGAGGCTATCCAACATTTGATCGATAATAACAAGCTTCTCATGCCTCCAACTAGCAAGAAGAGCGAGTGATGATAAATCAAACGACACAAGACAAGAGGCAAGCTTCAACGACGAGATTTCGTGACCTCCTCTTTTCTATTTCTTTTATTTACCCTTTCCCTAATAAGTCTAGCATAGGCACCTTTTTATTCTCCTTAGATTTATTTTGTAGGATCATTATTTCTTCTTCTTTAATAAAAATGAGCATTTATTTTCTTGCATTTGATCATTTCACTACATCGCTATACCAATGATTTGAGGCACCCCTTGTAGCCACATCATATCACCTTTCACCCGTCAAATATGCAATCCTATTTTGATAAACAACTTTGAGCCTCATCTAACGATTGACCTTTCATTTTTCAACCCATATCTACCTAACCTTGGGATGGGATGGTGTGCAACTTATGAAATTTTCTATTTCATAAAAATCTTGAGTGATTTTAAAAGATTAAAATAGCAAAAAAAAATAAATAAACATAAGTGTACAAAATGGCAAGTGTTCCAATGTCTTTGACATGAACATGTCTTTGATATGAACATGTCTCATATTGTGTCTCTTATCGAGTGCTCGGTACCGTGCCTGAGAAACATGAATGCCAAGTGAGTGATAGACCTCATGATCGGGATTTCCCACACTTATAAAAATAAAATAAATGCAAAAGCAAAAAAAGAGAGAAAAAAAAAAAGAGCTCAAAAGTGAGAAAACTCAAGAATACAAAGATTCAAAAGCAAGGTTGCACACCTAGGGGGCTTATCTAGGGTCTTGAGCCTTTATTCCTTTCTTCTTCAACCTTTAGCCTAACCACGTTACAGCCCTTTCCAAGACCTCTTTGAGGTATACACACTTGTGCGAGGTTCGGCTAGAGCTACGTTCGGCCTGATTCCTAACGGATACGTAGGCAACCTCACATTGGGGTGCAGCCGTAATAAACATGCATTCATATTCACATTCATACACTCACACCTTGATCATATCAAGGGATCCCCTGTGCTCATCCCTATTCATTTAGAGCTAGACTTGGGGGCTTGATCCTTACATTATTAGCCTACCCAACCTAAAGAGTCACCATCATTTGACTCTCCTTGAAATAATATTTTCCCACACACTTAGCCATTGCGGCCTAACCTTAGTGTCACTTTCACACACTGCACAGATACATGACCAAATATACTTCCCTTAGGAACCCTTTGTCATGAAATCTTAACACAACGCTGAAGCATGCCTTGACATATCAAGATCAATCATCAGTGCATCACAAAATATGAAGTGCTTAGTGTAGGGAATAATTTCATGCCTTAAAAATCCCACTAGCTTGAACCCCACTATGATCATACACTAAAGTACGGTGGCGTCCAAAAGGGAAGAAGATAGAGCAAAAGAGTCGCCAACAAGTTTTTAAGGAACTTGTAAACCGTTCACGAGGTGAAGGTTACACCCCTTAACGATCCAAGAGATCGTCAACTCCATAAGGTCATGAACCAAATAAGGGTTCGGGGATGAAGGTACAAATCCAACCTAAAAGAGATTGAACCTGCCCTAATAATAGGCCTCTACTTTATTCTGATCGTATTCATGTGCGCTTTCTGATTAACATACAATCAATAGGATTAACCCTAAACCTGTTTAATCTATGTTGGTTGAATTTAATGCACAAATAAACTATCATTGGCGATCACTTGAATTATAATCAAAGTTAACCTAACAAGATTATTAGTTATCTTATTAAGCGTGATTACAAGTACCAAATTCCCTTTAAGCATGCAATAAAAGGAATGATCAAGCAATAAAGAATATAAAATATGATACATATCAAGCAACATAATAAATAATCAATATCATGAATAATAATTATAATAATAATAATATCAATCATAATCATGTTAAAGCATAGCAAGATCCTAGGCATGATACTAACAAGATTAATAACAAACCCTAGCATATCACTAAACAATAAAAATCAAAGCTTTAGCCCTAACATGATACTAAAAATCATAAATATTAGGAAGAATATAGGGAGCATCGTACTTTTAATCATACTTGATATTAAAGTTACCCTAGACATGATACTAGGAATCAAAATAACAATCTAAGCATGATATCTACATCATAATATCAATTAATCAATTAAAGCACTTACTTGGATGCCTCGTACCTCTTTCTAATAACAAAATACACGCGTTAGTAACTTTAAGGAAAAAATAATAATCAAAACAATTAAATTAAATAATTGAAATAGAGATTTGGGACCAAACCCTCGGAAATTAATACCTTTCACGTCTAGGGCGAAGGCAACTTCGAATATAGCTAGGTGTTTCTAAATCTAATGAATGCGGAATTTTGTATTAAAAAGCAAAAGAATATTTATTCTAAAGAATGAAAGCTTGATGAATGAAGAGAATTGATGAATACTAATTAAAACTAATTGTTGATGAGAATTAGTGAATGAAGAGAGTTGATGATCGATGATGCTTGTTGATGAATGATGAAGATAGTTGGTGAATGAAAACGGAGTTTTTGATACGATATTTATAGAGAAAATCATCCAAAAAAGATAATTTAACAAAACAAAGTCTGAAAATCAAAAAAACACATTGGCGCCAGCCCTGGCTAATTGGCGCCAGCACCAGTGGCTAGCGCCAGGCGCCAATGGCTAGCGCCTGGCGCCAATCCTGGTTCCAGGCGCCAAGGCCTGGGGTTGGACGCCAAAGTGGTTTTCCACGCGTTTTCGAAAATCTGATAAATTTCCTGTACTGGAAGATAAAATAGTATAATTCCAATCGAAAATGCTATTTGATCTTGATTAAAACTCTGAAGAATCCTAACTGAATTAGGAATGAAAAGAACCTTCTAGAATGTTCTAGAAGACTAAAACCATTCCTAATTACATTAGGAATGATAAATTATATTAGTCCCTCCCCTAGATCATTAGGCCGTACTTAAAGCTCAAACCGGGCCCAGTTTAGTAAATTGGCCATAATTTCCTCAATATTCATTGGAATTGGGCTTATAATATATCGTTGGAAAGGTCTTTGCAAGCCCCATCCAACTATACCACTATTGGACCCATATCATGGACCAACCAAACTGGATTGGCTGTTTTCTTAAAATAAAGTTTTCAAAATCAGGGAGAAGAGAAAAGAAATAAAACTTTCCGCAACACTAGACCTTTCCACACTTTCGTTTCATTCGATTATGATTCGACGTGAAAGGCACTCATCACTGGGTTTGGTTTTGGGGAGACACAAATAGGTGTCTACACTTAGCCTCCTTGCCCGAGTTACCTAAATATTTTCATCAAAGATAGCCTAAGATGAATTAATACTTGCACCTTGAAAGATAGTATCAAACGACATTTGGCTAAGCTCATTCAACATGCACCATCAAAAAACTTCTTCCTTTTTGTGTCTTTCTTTTTCGGGAGAAAGTCGGTACCCTCCACAAAAATAACGGAAATTTTTTTATTTCTTTGCATTTTCGAGTCGCACGATCACATTACAATGCACACACGAGTCATGTACACATTAAGTCATGTTGTGCTATCACATTGAGTCAACACTATGCACACACGAGTCGTCATACCTTGAGTCATGTCAAGTCAATGAGTCAAGTTTATACCTTGAGCCATAATGAGTTAAGTAACACTAAGTCTTAGGTCAACCCTAAAGAAGGATGAGCAAAGTCCTATAGTCAACAATATAAATTCAGGTACATCCCAGCAAGCAAGAACATTCCCGGATTTTTTCAATAAATCGTGAATATGACACAAGAGATTCTTCCAAGATGAGAGGAGTTTGAGCAAAATTACATGGATCAGTAAATTAAAGATGAAGAGCTTTAATGTACAAAAGATTTGAGCAGATTTAGTTGAAAGGAAACGACCAAGTTCAAAGTTCGGAGCAAAACCGAGCAACAAACAGCAGCAGCAAGGGCAAAATAGAGAAGACCCGACTCCAGCGCCAGACGACAAGGCTGTCGCCTGGCGACAGAAGCAAAGTGCGGCGCCAGAGTCTTCTAGTAGGCGCTGGTGCGGCGACACAATACGTGGCCCCCATATTGGATTATGCGGACCTCATATAGGAATTTTGGGTTCCTTGGTACGCCAGTTAGCCCCTATAAGAAAATTGACATGATTAGTAGTCAGCTCGATTACAATCGCAGTAAGTGATTGACCTGATGAAGATCATCTCACTTAGCTTAAGCTCCTAAGCATTGGCTCATTACTAACACCAAGGGATCGATTCTAAAGCAAGCACTTATACGACAATTTTTCGAAGATTGGATTGTCATCCCCAACTGACAATATTTCCAAAAATGGATTGTCGCGCATTCTTCTTAAACGACAATTTTTCCAAGATTGAATTGTTTTCTCTGGCAAAGTTTCCAAGCGTGGATTGTCGTGCTCTTGCTCTGTTTGGCAATTTTTTCCAATTTCGGATTGTCATCTTTAGCAAGTTTTCCGAGATTGGATTGTCATACACATGGTTCCCTATAGCAAAATTTCCTAAAGGATTGTCGTAGGTCTCTACTCATCATAAATTTCGGCAAAGTTTCCTGAACGTGGATTGTCATTCATTTCAATAAGTAGCAAATTTTCCGAAAGTGGATTGTCGATCGACTCTTTTTTGCAAATGTTCCAAGACGCGGATTGTCAATTGTGGCAATATTTTCCTAAAAGGATTGTTGCATAGCATTGGCAAATTTCCAAGGTGGATTGCTTTCAAGAGTTATATTCCAAGATATGGATTGTCGATCGTATCAAAGTTCTTAAGACAGATTGTTACGAAGCATTGGCAAATTTTCCCAAAATTGGATTTTGGCAAATTTTCGGAGATACGGATTGTCGCTTCATCGTGGCAACATTTCCAAGGATGGATTGTTACGAATCATTGACAACTTTCCCTAAATCGGATTGTCATACATCATATAAGAGTTGTGTTGGCAACTATTCCCAAAGAAAAGAGGATTGTCATCACCCGAGATAACGCAAGCAACTGAGGATCGTTTCAGGCGAAACAATCTTCGATAGGGTTCTCTAGCTTATAGAAGACTATCGCAGCGGAAAATTTGAGGCAGTTATAGGCATAGCAGTCTTCAGGTGGTATCCCCTAGCTTGAGGAAGATCGTCAAAACAACAGCAGGATGGCGTTCCCTAGCTTGTGGTAGGTTGTTAGAACAGCAAATGCAGTATCAAATTGGTTACCTTCATAGACGTGTGCTTGACAGGGCAAGATACGCGTTTCTTAACTCATTTATCTGTTTAAACTAACGCTAGTTTGCATGTATCGGCGTTCCAAGAATGATTTAAGATCGCAGAACGTTCTGAATCATTCTCCGTCCCTATCGCTACTTTGACTTTTATTTTCGAAACTTGCGTTTCTCCAAACTCGGTCAAAGTAGGGGCTTCTGTAGACACCCATTTGTGTCTCCCTAAAACCAAACCCAGTGATGACTACCTTTCACGTCGAATCATGATCGAATGAAGTGAAAGTGTGGAAAGTCTAGTGTTGCGGTTGGTTTTTAATTCTTTTCTTTCTCTCTGTTTTTGAAAACCTATTTTAAGAAAAAAGTTAATCCAGTTTAGTTTGGTCCATGGCAAGGGTCCAATAATGGTGTAGTTGGATTGGGTCCGAAAAGAGCTTTCCAACGATATATTATAAGCCCAATTCCGATGAATAATGAGGAAGTTATGGCCAAATAACTAAACTGGCCCCGGTTTGATTTTTATATGCGGCCCAATGATCTAGAGGAGGGCCTTTTATGATCTAGCATTCCTAATGCAATTAGGATTGATTATAGTCTTCTAGAATCTTCTAAAAGGTTCTTTTGAATCCTAATTTGATTAGCATCAATAAATTGACTTTTAAGAGTTTTAATTAGAATAAAAGAAGTGTTTTAAGGAAATTGTAGTTTTACCATCTCGTACGCTTAAATTTTATCAAACTGAAAACGCGTGGAAAACTGATTGCAGCACCGTACGACACGTCTGTCGCCTGGCGACAGACTTGGCGTCTAGAGACATGTGCAACGTCTGGCGACAGGCGCGTGTTTGGCGACAGCGTCGTGTTTTATTCTTTTCGAAACTCTGATTCTTTTTTATCATATCCGGCTGATTTTCTCTATAAATAGCCTCCTAAAATTCGATTTTCAATCATCAATTTCCATCAATTACTACCAACTCTTATCAAGATTTCTTGATACTCTCTTTCTCTTTTCTAAACTAGCTTTTCTCAAACAAAATTCTGCATTCACAAGATCTAGACACACCTAGCATAATTTGAAGTTGCCTTCGCCCTAGACGTGAAAGGTTTGATATTTCTAAGGGTTTGGTCCCAAATCTAGTCTAAACTTTCTTAAATCTCTATTTTAATTATTTAATTTAATTGTTTTTTTATTTTCCTTGAAGTTACTAACGTGTGTATTTTGTTATTAGAATGAGGTACGAGGCATCCAAGTAAGTACTTTAATCGTTTAATTGATATTATAATATAGAAATCATGTCTAGGTTGTTATTATGATTCCTAGTATCATGTTAGGATGCTTGATGTTTTGAATGACCACAATGAATCCTAGTATCATGTTTAGGGAAAATGTTATAATATTAAATATGCTTATTATGATTTCTAAGATGCCTTTTATTGTCTGTTCTAATATTCATGTTAGTATCATGTTAGGGTTTAAAGATTTGATTTTTGATGTTTAGTGACATGCTAGGGTTTGTTATTAATTTTGTTAGTATCATGCCTAGGATCTTGCTATTATTATGCTTTAACATGATTATAATTATTATAGTTATGATTATGATTGTTATGATTATTATTATGTTGCTTGATTTATCATATTGTTATTGCTTGATCACACCTTTTATGCATGTTTAAAGGAAATTTGTACTTGTAATCACGCTTAATAAGATAATTAATAATCTTGTTTAGGGTTAATATGATTATAATTCAAGTGATCGCCAATAATAGTTTTGTTTGTGGATTAATCTTCAACCAACATAGATTAAACAGGTTTAGGGTAATGCGCACATGAATACGAGAAAAATAAAGTAGAGGCCTATTATTAGGGCAGGTTCAATCTCTTTTAGGTTGGATTTGTACCTTCATCCCCGAGCTTCCAGTCATGGTTCCAGACCTATTGGAGTTAACGATCTCTTGGATCGTTAAGGGGTGTAACCTTCACCCTGTGAACGGTTTACAAGTTCCTAAAACTTGTTGGCGACTCTTTTGCTCTAGCTTCTTTCCCTTTGGACGCTACCACGCTTAAGTGTATGATCACAGTGGGGTTCAAGTTTGGGGTAATGTTTGAAATATTCCCTACAACCGGCATAGATTAAGCAAGTTTAGGATTAGTTTAATGATTGTATGTTTGTCGGAAAGTGCACATGAATATGAGAAGAATGAAGTAGAGGCCTATTTTTAGGGCAAGTTCAATCTCTTTTAGGTTGGATTTTTACCTTCATCCCCAAATATCCAGTCATGGTTCAGGACCACTATGGAATTAGCGATCTCTAGGATCTTGAAGCGGTGTAACCTTCACCATGTGAATGGTTTACAAGTACCTAAAACTTGTTAGCGACTCTTTTACTCTATTTTCCTTCCCTTTAGACGTCACCATGATTAAGTGTATGATCACAGTGGGGCTCAAGTGAAGGATGCTTAAAATTATTCCCTACAGTTTTTGGAGACTCCACTGGGGAGGATTTCTATTTTAATTCCTAAAATTTATTTTGGCAATAATTTAGAATTAGTGAATGATACTTGAAAAGTTCTAAATATTCATTTGCATAATTTTGATTAACATTGTGGCATAAGCATAAAAAGGTCCTCATTGGAAAGACCATCCGTAATACGCCAAAAAATAGGCTTTTTACACATAGGAAATTTGGGAAATATCTTTCACTACTAGAATCAAAAGAATACTGCGAAAAATCGAAAAATTCTAAGAACACAGAAAGCTGCCGAGGCATGTAGGAACTGTCGTGAGAAAACAGTGCCCATTGCAGTACGGTGGCTCTATCGCGGTGCGACAACTTTATGCGTCGCGACAGGGCCATCTCCTCGCGATGGTTCCTGTTCTCTCGCGACAAGTTCTTCTAATACCGAGCCAGAAATCTTCCTTCTTGCTTCGACCAATTCTAGTACTGTTTGGCCGATTCTACTTCCTGATTGAGTTTTTTTTCCTTCTTTTCTAAAACCCATATGTGTTCTACTTATGGCCATAACCCTATGGGAATTCATGCTCCATCTACCCAAGCGAACGCTCATTGCAACGAAGGGTACATCCAAGTTTGTGAATTCACCAAACCATAGAAACAATTTTAACTTGTGGGGTTCCATCCATACGCTTCAACCCTTCCAAAGGTAAGGCTTCCGCATGATTCATTCAAACTCATAACCATGGACCCTATTTTGACTACCCTAATTCTTGAACTATAGAGAACTAGAGACATGGTTAGGTTGCAAACTCATTGCATCATATTGTGACTACTTATGCATTATTGCTTGTGCATAGTACGCTTAATTAATTAATATGAATAATTAAATTCTAGTCTTATATATATATATATATATATATATATATATATATATATATATATATATATATATATATATATATATATATATATATATATATATATATATAGGAAAGTTTTTGACCCGAGTTTTTAGAGAGCCACGTAGGATCTAATTTTCTTAGTGCACCAGGTAGGATTTTAAATTTTAGTAGTAGCCAATTATATAAGAGATTATTAAAATCTTTTATAATCAAATAATTCAATTACCACATAAGCTAAATTGGCGAATTAGATTTTTTTAATTTACATTAATTAAATATAAAATATTATATTTTCATATTAGGAATTTTATCTAAATATATAACTAATTATAACACATAAATTAAAAAATATATATTTTAAAAAATTCAAACAAACCGTGCATTGCACGGGCTTCATCTAGTACTTAACCAAACATGATTTAGTACGACTATAGGGTTATTCCTTTTGAGGTAGAACACTGGCTAAAGGTTCAAACTGATGGTTCAGTAATGACGTGGAGGTTTAGCATGTGGCACGACATGATAGTGTCCATCGCGACGCGAAAATGATGGTGCGCCGCGATAGCTCTGTCGCGACGCGACAATGTTGTTGTTTGCGCGATGGTCCTGTTTTCAACTTGAGTCTTCACGACGAGTCTAATTGATTAATTAATTAATAAACTAAGGTTGTTTTTAGTCCTTAATCGAGTCTAGTCACAGAGTCTCATGGTCTTACACAAGTGTCAAACATGCCACTTTCACTCATTATTTAAAAGCACACATTTTGTACATATGTTTCACTATGACCATGTCTAGGAGTATTGTGTGCGCGTGTTTTCCGTCATTCTTTTTAGGGGGGATAAGTCGAATATTAATCCTCCCAACATAACCATGTTGTTTGAACCATAAACTTGATTATCATGCTTGATTTCCAAAATATGTACCCCATTTTTTACTTTTTTGCCTTTTAAAACCAATAAAAGTCAAAGTCAACTTAAATCAAGTCATAAAGTCAATGGTTTAATACTACAGCAATTGGTCAAGAAGGGAAGGACGATTAATCAAGGACAACACTTTCGTTCAAGTCCTACTCTTCGAAAAACCCATCAGACACCGAAGGAAGTTCATAATAATGGCTTCCCAACAAGAAGTTGATGAGTTAAGACAAAACCTCAATAGTCTAACTGAAATGATGAAGACTATTGCTTTTCAAGTCAACGATTCTAGCAAGCAACATACAACAACTGCAGCGTGTGGAAGAAAGCCTTAGAAAAATTTTAAATGACTACAAGTTTTAGGGAATTAGCTCACAAGGGGTCTTAGTGAACAAGGAATTTCTTCCGCAGTAGTTCAACACCAATGACATCCCTAAATTCAAGCCTACCGAAACGCCAATGCATTGTTCCCGATGAAAATGATTTTGTCGTAACAATTCCGACAAAAATGACCTCAGAACACTGTCATTCTGTCGCTATATTGCGACGAAACTTATTCAGTCGGAAATTTTGAAATTTGCGATGGAAATATAGGTCCGTCGGAAGAGTTTCGTCGCTACTTAGCCTATTTCTAGAAGTGCAAGTGTATTACCAAGTGTATGGTCAACCAAATGAAGGGTTCTCTGCCGTCTCTTATTATGGAATTTCAATACGCTTTCGTGCAAGGAAGATACATGGAGGATAGTATCCTCTTGAGTCACGAGTTGCCACATGTGATATACAGTACAAAAATTAGGGAGCCTTTGGTGGCTAAAAAAATCGACATGTCAAAAGCCTATGATTGAGTCAACTGGATTTTTACTCTAAAAATTTTGAGAGCTTATGGTTTCCCTGAAATATGGGTGAAATTGGTTGAATAGTGTATCACTACCGTATCTTATAATTGATTAGTAAATGGTAGGGTCACATATGCCTTCAAGTCGGAGTGTGGGCTGCAACAAGGAGATCTCCTATCTCCTTACCTCTTTCTCTTTTGTATGGATATCTAATCCCGTATGCTCTTGCTGGTAGAGGATATTGAGCTCATCAACGGTGTTAAAGTTATGAGACAGTCCCCCTCCATCTGTCACCTTTTCTTTGCATACGATGCTATGATCTTCTCAAAGCCTCTCTTTCCTCCTATCAGCAAATTGTTTCTCGGTTCAAAAAAGATTCTGGACATCAACTAATTCTTCATAAATCCTTCGTACGTTAAATAATTCTGCCCATCCACCAGTCCTCATGAAAAGGAAAGTTTTAGAAATATTTTTAGGATGGAGCAGAAGGAGAATTTGGGTATGCATTAGGGTGCTCCAGTTGATCTCTAAAGGAAAAAATCAGACTCCTTCAAATATCTGGTTGATAAACTAGCTACAAAAGTAATAAATTGGAGCTTCTTAAGACTTTCACAGTCAGCAAAGCTAGTCCTAATCATTATCTCCTCTCATGTGATGAAGTGTTTTAAACTGTCGGTCTCTATTATTAACGCTTTTTTTGTGCTTCAAAAAGGAGATAAGGTCATGCATTCGGTCAAAAAGGATATAATTCACCTTCTAAAAGGGGTGGGAGGGTTGGGAATTCGCTTAGCGCCTACTTTAAATGATGCAATGTTATTTAGGCAAGTTCAGAGAATGCATTGCAATCCTCAATTATTAGTTTCCAAAGTGCTTTATAATAAACTCTCTACCCCTCTGACTACAAGAAAAAGGTTCCCCATGACAAGACCTAATGTTTCATGGGGGAAAAGAGGATTGCATAAGGTTGCTAATGCCTTTATTGAGGGTTATGGATAGAAAGTGGGCTCAGGGGCAAAAATTAAATTAGCAAACATGAATTGGGTTAGTGACAAGTCTAGTTAGTGACCTTATTCTACAAGGGCCAAAAAGGTGGAACATCCAACAACTTAGAAATCGTTTTAAGTAGGATAGTGCCGAAGATATCCTGGATTTGGAACTTTCAGATAGGCGGGAGTAATTTGTTTTGTATTGGCTGCACCATGAGATGGGTATTTATACAACAAAGACTAGGTATGCTTTCCTTCAAAAGAAAAAAGACTCGGAATTGGAAGCTTGGTTAAAACCAGATTTCTGCAAATTTTTATGGCACCTTGACATACCACCAAAATGGAGTCTTTTCCTTTGGAAATTGGACGCGAATGGTCTAGCAGCGAATGCAAAATTTACACCACAGGGGAATTCCAGTGCAGCCAGTTTGTGACTATTGTGGGGAGGACGATGAAGACACTACGCATCTTAGGGGTTGTGCTTTAATTTGGCTCGTTCGTTAGGGAGAACAATTTTTTGGTTACTAATTTAGAATTTATAGAATCTACTCCATTTAGACACTGGATTAAGAGATATATATCCTATTGTGTTATTGCGAGGATGGAATCTATAGTGATAGAATCACTACCTCATAGTGAATCTATGATTCTATGGTGCTTATGGATTAATAGAAAAGGAAGGGTCTTTAGAGCAGATGATAGTGATATGGATGCTTTACTTCGTCATATTGGTAAAGTGAAAGAAGAGCTCACTACCTTTAGGTTAGGATGAAAATGGTGACTACCCTGGGATTTGTTTTTAACACCGACCCTCTGTGCTTTTATTATGCCTCTTTGGGAAGGGAAGTTTTTCAGCTCCAATAGAGTGAGGTAAGCTCATAAGGGGCTACTATACTTATTGATGGGTCTTGGCAGAAGCACACAGGAAATGCAGGGTTGGATGAGGGGGTGGCGATGCACTATTGTAGGGTCGTATCGGCCATCCATGTGGAAGCTCTAGCATGTCTAATGGCAATTAGATGGGCCTACACCAAGAACATGCAGAAGATCATCCTATTTACGGATTCTACTATTCTGGTTAGCATATTGAGCAATCGACAGGATCTAGACATTGATATATTATGAGACAATCAAGGACACCAGAGGGAGGCTCTTGGGCTATAGGTTTGTGTGGTTTGGAAGGTTTCTAGGGACCAATTATACAAGGCTCATTTAATATATAATGGGTGCAAGACTAATTTATTTAGCTTTGTTATATAGTTCTCTTTCTTGCATTTGCTGTTGTAAAAAGAAAAGTAATAATCAGACTAATCAACATAAAGTCTTATCATAAATATCTTTACGTTTCTCAAGTCTTGAGTTCTCCCTTGATTAAAACACTTCATATATAGCACCTTTTCCTTGCACATCTTTAAGAGTACTATAATACTTCAAGTACTTGGATAATTGTTACCGCACATAGAAAACAGTTGATGATACAAAGCAAGCAACACCCAGCTAAGTATGTTTGCTTTATCTTATTGGACCTAAATTAATATGAACTAATTAATACTAAACTTATCTGAAGTTATTAAAATGATTGAAACATATTGAATCTAATTGAACTTTTTATTATTAGGAAAAATTACAAATAATAATACAACCTTTGGCCCGTTCTTTTTAATAATACAACCTTTGAAATATTATTTAATATTAGGAAAAATTGATTTTTGCTACCTGTCAAACACATCAAATTGAATTTTGCTACCTATCAAAACTTTTATTTTATTTTGCTACCTAACATATGCCCTTTTTTTAAATTTTGCTACCACCGTTAAGGAATCTGTTAAGGAATCCGTTAAGTGGGTCCATAACGACACGTGTCGTGTTATTATTGGCCAAAAAAATTAAAAAAATAAATAAATTAATTTAAAAAAATAAAAAGAAAAACCTATAAACTACCCAGCCACCACCCCCGTGCCACCCCCACGCCACCACCCCCTTCCCCACAACTCACCGCACCCCTCCCCGAAACCACCAGCCCCAACCCACCTGAACCCTCCCACTCCCTTTCCCGCAACCGCGTCGTCCCCAAAAACCACCAAAACTAAAACCTTAGATCCCACCACGGCCACGAATCTGGCCACAAATGGCCGAAATCGGCCGGTTTTGGGGCTCAGTGGCCTTAACCGGCTGATTTCGGTCTTTTAAGGCCAGATTTTTGCCCGTTTTTGGGGACGAGGGTTTTGGGTTTTGGGTTTAGCGGTTTTGGGGGCGACGCGGTTGCGGGAAAGGGAGGGGGAGGGTTCAGGTGGGTTGGGGCTGGTGGTGCGACGCGGGTGGTGGTTTCGACGAGGGGTGCGGTGAGTTGGGGGGAAGGGGGTGGTGGCGCGGGGGTGGTGGCTGGGTAGTTTAGGTTTTTCTTTTTATTTTTTTTATTTATTTTTTTAATTTTTTTGGCCAATAATAACACGACACGTGTCGTTATGGATCCACTTAACGGATTCCGTTCAGTGGTAGCAAAATTTAAAAAAAGGGCATATGTTATGTAGCAAAATTCAATAAAAGTTTTGATAGGTAGCAAAATTCAATTTGATGTGTTTGATAGGTAGCAAAAATCAATTTTTCCTTAATATTACAAACTTTGGGGGTGTCAATTTTAAACAAGACAAAAAACCTATAACCTACTAATCCGGTTACCCGTGACGTACACATGTCAGTATGTATTTGGTCTAAGTAATAAATTTTACGTTTTTTTATGATTAATTTTAGATGTAATTAAAAATATATATATAAACCCCTCTTAACCCAACAACCACCACAACATCCCCCTTCCTCGTCGAACAAACCATCCCAACCTAAAGCGACAGTGCCGACCAGTCCCTCTCTAGTGAACTACACAACATTCCCCGTTTCCCAAACACGCGAACCACCACCCTGACGCGAGTTGAAAGGGTGCTTTGGTGGTTTTTTGGTGGCTATAAGGGCTGGAATGTTTAGGTGGTGGTGGTTGAAAGAGTGGTGGTGGTTGAACACCATTGATATAGGGAAGGAGGAAGAGAAAAGTTGAAAAAAAAAAAAAAAAAAAACCCTCAATAAATGATAAAGCAACATGTGTCCCATTAACTTGTAAAAACAGGTTACCAATCGGCTTTTGCTTATTAAAATTATCGTCCATATTTTAGTCAAGTTTAGATTAAAGTTTTGTTAATTAATGATATTATTGATAATATAGATTATCAATCATATATCATTCAAATATACTAATTTATATAACGTGTGGTCAAAATAAGAAATAAGTGCATTTCCATATTTTTCATTTACTCGAATTTGATCATTTAATTTTACATATTTATACACTTATAAAAATTGTATATACTCATTTATAGAAGGTGATATGATTATTTTTTGCAAATCTTAGTCTAAAAACATGTAACATTAAAATAAATAAATAAATAAAAGGATATTACACTAAAAATCAATTAAAAAAAATTGACTAAAACCTATTATCAGAATAACTATACGTAAAAATTATAGACTGCTAAAGTATTATTCCAATGAATTATTATTGTCGCATATCACCCTTACAATTCTATTTACAAGGACCCTATCTAATTTTTGGTTCGTCTTAGGCTTCTTCTGTTTTGTAGTTTTAACATCTTTCATACTGCGAGTATGATCGCTTCAAGAAGTAGGCTCTGTTTTTTTTTTTTTTTTTTTTTTTACATGTTGATCCAAGCCTTAAATATCATTAATAAACCCGACACAATTCATGTTGTGAACCCAACCCGTCGTATTATAAAGGATTTCAATCGACCAAACTAATCTCGTCAGAATCCTAATTTTCAACTCCAAATCATACCACATTGAATGTAACATCTCGTGCTTCACTTAAAAGTTACTTCCTTTTCGAAAATATAGACACAGATTCCCCATGTCTCCTTATGAATAATAGCTCTTACCTCTACTTCTATATATGTACTCTAACTATTCAATTATTGTACAGCTACTATAAAATGCCTAAAAAATACATTAGAATCAAATTTGTGTTTTGACAATCACGAGTTCATGACACTAAGTGATTTGATGCCTCTAATTAACCTTACAAGTGACCTCAATATTGTATTAAGAAACAGTTACTCCTACAATGCCACGAATGCTGAAAAGGGAGCATATCTGTCAACAAAGTAACATATTCAATACCTTAAGCCAATTGACCATATTGGTATAAAAAGTTAACACCCTTATGACATATTGGTATATAAATTATTGCCGGCGACATATTGGTATAAAAATTAACATGTGGCGACATATTGATATATAAATTAACAAATTGTGACATTTACCCCTATTTTTTCTTCGGATGAAAGAGCGTGTTGTATACTTCAAAAATTTGTTTTAATTACTTTTGCAATTTTATTTATTATCATAATATACTTATTCAGCACCAAATAATAATTTTTCCCTCTTCCCTTCCAATACAATAACTTTGATAAATCAATCAAACGATAAAACCCCAAAGAACTAATAAACAATAGACAAAATCTCAATATTAGTTATTTAATTTCAAAACCAATTACTAGTAGACGCTAACTTTCATTATTACTTCATTTGTATTATACCCACAACTTTGTAAATCAACAATATAATAAGAAAAAAAGAATCTACCCTTGTGATGCTTCAATGACCAACGGCTCCAACACCCTCAATACATTCAAGCTTATATACCTTTGCTCAAGTTTTCCTATTCGTTTTCTCCTAGCTTCTTTCTCATCACTTTGGGCTTTCAACTTTTTTTTTTTTTGGATGTTTACTTCATAATTTTTTTAAATTAATATAAAACGTAGAAAAAAGTACAAAAAAACAAAATGTCAAATAAAAGTTATTAGCACTAAAATTAAGCGTGTGTATCATACGCATATCCTCCGACGAGAAAATAGGGGTAAATGTCGCAATTTGTTGACTTATATACCAATATGTCGCCACATGTTAATTTTTATTTTTATACAAATATGTCGCCGGCAATAACTTTTATACCAATCTGTCATAAGGGTGTTAACTTTTATACCAATATATGGTCAATTGGCCCAATACCTTACTTCACTTGAAGCTCTTATCATTCAACATTGCAACAACTTGGAAACTCTCCCGTAGTTCAAGTCTTTGCGATCACTAAACATTCATTATTATCCAAAACTAAAGTCGCTGCCAGAATCGATCCTCCCCTCCCTCAAAAGTCTTCGTTTAGAATGAAATTAATTTGAGAAGTTGCATAGGCTGCCTATATAGTATATATATACAACAAATTTTAATGTAAATGCTTTAAACAATTCAATTTCCGGACCAATAATTCTTGTGATGGCAAATTGTCTAATAATAGTGATGTTTTTCTATCAGCTAGAAAGTCGCTTGTTTTCATAGTTTCAGTGCTCGGCTCACCTGATTAAAGTACCAATTGAGAGAAGCTATCCTCCACCACTAAAGAAATAATGTAGATGAAGTAACCATTCTAGTAAAAAATATAATAACACTGCAATACATCCTCTTTCATTTAAGATAATGCAAGATAAAGTAGCCAAATAAATCAAATGTAATCTCCTTGACGTTTACTTTGACACATCGTTTCTGATCTTTTTGTACACTCAGCACTATTACATGCAAACCTTTAATAACCTTGTACACTATATACAAATTAAAACACAATCAAATGATGCATTAATAAGTGAGAGTGAGGGATAGCTCAAGTGGTCAGAGTTTCCCTCCCGATTCTAGGAGATCCTGGGATCGATTCTCACCCCCGCCCTTGTGGCTCTCTAAACACCAAAAAAAAAAAAATGATGCATTAATAATTTTAATCTCAGCTATTATTAGCACCTTAATGGATGATCCTTACAAGATTCGAACATGCAACCTCAAACTCTTATATTAAATGTTTCACCAATAAGCTATGACATATTTTATGTATTCTTTGTCAAACAATATTTATATATCTAGTGTTGAAAAGGCTTTTCGTATCGATTTTTAGGATTTAGTGGCGATTGTAAATGATACGATTTCTCAAAATTATATACATGTGTAAAAATAGTGTTAATATGTATTATTATGTTTTCCGTATCGATTTTATATGGGAAAACCATGGCGATTGTAAAAATGATACAACATCCTTAATTATTTGACAAACATACTTGCATATTGTAGCGAATGTACAATCGCTACGAAATAATCGCTACGAAAAGAGATTTTTCTTGTAGTGGTTTTTGCAAGAAACCACCTTATAAATTTTTTTTTTGCAAAGACACACCTTAATCAATTTTTTTTTGCAAAACTACACCTTTATGCCGAAAAATAGAGTCAAACCCTATTTTTCGGCGTTGACTACGCCATTTGCACCCACGAAACTAACACTGGAGGGGAGAAAGGTGGCTAGGGCTATAAAGGAGGGTTTATAGTGGTCAACGTCGTTAAAGGGGTATGTTTAGGGTGGTCAAAGCCGTAAAAAGGGGTGTGTTTATGGTGGCCTACGCCGTGAAAGGGTGGTTTTGTGGGTGGGGCTTAGGAGGGAGGTGGTTTTGTGGGTGGGGCTGGGGAGAGAGGTGGTTTCGTGGGTAGATTGGGGTAGTCAACGCCGGAAAATGGGGTCAAACCTCATTTTCCGACATAAAGGTATTGATTTTCAAAAAAAAATTTGATTAAGGTGTGTTATTGAAAAAAAAAAAAAAAATATAAGGTGGTTTCTTGTAAAAAATTGCTTATAAAAGGTGGTTTTTTGCAAAATTTCCTAGTTTTTATTATTATTCATAAACATGTTCCACCAATAAACTGTGAAATTTAATCTACGTGCTACTTTATTATTCATAAATGTAAATTTTATATATTTGATATTTGAAAATTATATATTAAGCAACTCTAATATTCTCTAAACATGTTCCACCAATAACATTGGTGATGAAAATAATGTGAAATTGTAAACAGTTAAATTAAGGCACTTGGAAAAAA
This sequence comes from Chenopodium album, assembly GCF_948465745.1. Classification (NCBI taxonomy): domain Eukaryota; kingdom Viridiplantae; phylum Streptophyta; class Magnoliopsida; order Caryophyllales; family Amaranthaceae; genus Chenopodium; species Chenopodium album. The sequence goes on along the minus strand of NC_137835.1, from coordinate 14,442,923 downwards.
AAAAAGGAAAGGAATAACAATATTCAATTTTATCTCCTTCAAAACCAAGAGGCAAGTACGGAGTAGTAAGAAGACAAGTCAATCAAAGGAGGAAAAGAATAGAGGGCACATGGAGTAAGGAACAGAGATGGACCCTTCACTTTAAATTTCATTTTCATTTATGGATTACCACTACTTTTTTATCTGAATATTAGATCAATTATTGTACTTGATGGTAGAGAAATTCATAAATAGTACGTCCTTTAAGAAATAATGGAGTTGGGGCTCTAGTTTTACACCATTTCATAACTATCCTCATCTTTACTTTGTCTCAAAAAAAAAAAAAAAAAAAAAAAAAAAAAAAAAAAAAAAAAATCAAGAAAATGGCGACGGGTATGGCGTTGAGTGTTGCACAAACTCTAGTTGCAGCAATACAATGCCAGGAACTGAGAGAGTTATGCTCTTATTTCAAGTATGAATCAAAACTTGAGACTCTCCGAGGAACCGTTGAAACCATCCAGAATGTCCTCCTTGATGCGGAGTCAGGGCAGCAGGAGCTCAACAATCAAGGGTTGAATTGGGTAAACAAGCTCAAAGATGCTGTCTATGTTAGAAAAATTATAATTACAGAAAATTAGAAAACTAATTACAATAATAATACAAACAAAATAGGACGAGATTAATCTCTGTCCTTAGGATAATATTAGCCCCCACTACGATGCTGATGGGAATTCCTACGCTAATTTACCCCCAGGATTATCCTATTTCTAAGAATGAAAACACAACATAATTTTCACTCTCCATGGACATAGTGCTAAGTGCTAGTCTATGATTAGTAAATATTCTGATAAATATACTACCAATCATCTACTAACAAGCCCATGATCAAGCCCACACAAAAAGGCTTACAAATCATAATACACATAGTACACACTAGTTAATAAACAAGACCAACCTTTCATATTCTTTCTATGTGGGACAATGCTCCCACAAAAACTTACTTGTTGAAGACTACATACAACAATCCCCCACTTAGTCTTCAATCCAACAAAAGTGTATAATGAAAGTATCTTTCGATTTGAACTTTCACTTAGTGAAAACAACTCAAGACCCTGACAAAATTAATGGCAGCTAAAAAGCTTTTGAGCCACAACTTCTAATGTTAAAGTTGGAGTTACCTCACACACAATTGTTTTAACACAACATGTCCAAAACAAGGTAGCACTATTATGGCCATGTGCTCTCCTGGTTTCATAGATATTTCTAAAAGATTAAACACATACTTTTGGTAGAAGCGGCACCACTTCTTATATCTTTATAGGTGAATTCTATTACCATAGAAACCATTAAGAGTATATTACTCACCCTAAAACATGCACTAAATAAATAAATATCTTAGTGCGAACCAATCAGTTATCAACCATTTGTTATTACCACGTTGAACCTTTTAATCACGGGTACTCGCAAAAATAAGGTTGGGTTTCCATTGTTGCCGATTTAATTATATGGTCTCAATCCCATTTCACGACTTGTTCCATGAACCATATCCCTTGGAAGACCCTTTGTGAAAGGATCTGTCAAATTGTTACAAGATCTCACATAAACTACAGTTATAATCCCGTCGGATATTAACTGTCTTATGTAAGAATGTCTCAAACTGATATGTCTAGATTTTCCATTATAGATTTTATTATAGGCTCTAGACAATGTTGCCTCACTGTCACAATGCAAAGAAATGGTTGGCATAGGTTGTGGCCACAACTTTATATCCAATAGCATATTTCTCAGCCATTCTGCTTCTTTACCTGCTGCTGCTAAGGCTAAAAATTCAGCCTCCATGGTGGAATGAGTAATACAAGTTTGTTTCTTTGAGGCCCAAGAAACAGCACCACCACCGAGCATAAAAATCCAACCACTTGTGGATTTGTTATCTCCATCATTTGATATCCAACTAGCATCAGTGTATCCCTCAAGTACAGCTGGAAAATTTCCATAATGCAAAGCAAAATTTTTAGCTCTTTTCAAGTAACCAAATACTCTACCAATTGCTTGCCAATGATCTGTACTAGGATTGCTAGTAAATCTTGAGAGTTTGCAAACAGCAAATGCAATATCCGGTCTAGTACAATGAGTAGCATACATCAAGCTACCTATTGCACTAGCATATTCCAATTGCGCAACAGCTCTTCCATCATTCTTACTAAGTTTACATGATGTATCATATGGAGTATTAAATTCTCTAAAGCTTAGATGCTCAAATTTCTTAAGCATCTTATCAACATAATGAGACTGACTAAGAGAATAACCCCCACTATTTCTTTTAACTTTGATACCCAATATTGTATCAACTTCATTCAAGTCTTTCATCTTAAAGCATGAACTCAAACAATCCTTGGTTTCATTTATGCCTTTCATGTTTGTTCCAAAAATCAGCATATCATCAACATAAAGACATAAAATGATACCATAATCCTTTGTAAACTTAGAATATATACATCTATCTGCAGAATTATGCACAAAACCATGAGATAAAACTACAGAATCAAATTTTTCATGCCATTGCTTTGGAGCCTGTTTTAAACCATACAATGATTTAAGCAATTTGCAAACTTTGTTCTCATTTCCAGGAAGTACAAACCCTTCAGGTTGTTTCATGTACACCTCCTCATCTAAATCTCCATTTAAAAATGTTGTTTTAACATCCATTTGGTGAACATGCAAATCAAACAAAGAAGCTAAAGCTAATAGCACTCTAATAGATGAAATTCTAGCCACGGGTGCATATGTATCAAAATAGTCTATCCCTTCTCTTTGTGAAAATCCTTGTCCAACAAGTCTAGCTTTGAAAATCTGTATTGACTCATCATCAACATTCTTCTTTACCTTAAAAATCCATTTGCAACCAATAGGTTTGGAACCAGGAGGCAAATCTGACAAGACCCAAGTTTTATTAGCCATTAAAGACTCCATCTCATCATTAATTGCCTCCTTCCAAAATGCAGCATTTCTAGAAGTAATTGCTTCTTGAAATGTTTTTGGTTCATCATTCTCAATTTCCACATTAAGAATCAAAGGAATTTTATTGGTAACAACATCTCTATTTCCTTCCACTAGAAAAGAAATTGCTTGAGAGTTAATGAAATCCGGTCCTAAATTCTTCTCCTTTCTAGCTCTAACACTTCTTCTTGGTTCATTTGAATTACTAGGATTTACTCTTGTATTCCCACTAGAAGGAGTAGAATTTGTTTGTGGCAATTGCAATGACTCACTAATACTTTTGGAATCACCTTTAAATTTATTTTCAAAAAATTCAACATCTCTTGATTCCACTATAACATTTGAGTCTAAATCCAAAAGCCTATATGCTTTTGAATTTTCAGCATATCCCACAAATACACTTTTCAAAGCTCTTGGACCTAATTTAGTTTTCTTAGGGTCCGGGACTTTGTAATAAGCCAAACATCCCCAAACTCTAAAATAACTAATGTTAGGCTTTCTTCCTCTCCAAATTTCGTATGGAGACATTTTCATTTTCTTTGAAGGAATTCTATTAAGTACATGACAAGCTGTTAGCAAAGCCTCACCCCATAGATTCATAGGTAAATTGGAGTTAACAATCATAGCATTCACCATATCACCTAAAACTCCATTTTCCTTTCAGCCACCCCATTTTGTTGAGGTCTATAAGGTGCACTAACTTGATGTAAAATTCCATTATCTTCACAAAAAGAAGTAAATTCAGTAGGAAAATATTCCCCACCTCTATCACTTCGCAAGATCTTCAATTTCTTGCCCTTTTGTGTTTCAACCATGGCTTTGTAAATCAAGAACTTGTCATAAGCTTGATCTTTTGATTTCAGCAAATACACATAGGTAAATTTAGAACAATCATCAATAAAAGTAATAAAATACCTATTTCCACCTCTAGTTAAAACACCATTTAACTCACAAATGTCAGAATGTACAAGCTCTAAAATTTCAGAATTTCTGTCCACCTTTGGAAAAGGTTTTTTCTTCATTTTCGATTGGACACAAACTTCACATTTATTTTTATGCTCATCATTATATGAAATCAGTCCATTTTTATTCATAAATTTCATTGTTTGATAATTAACATGTCTCAATCGATTATGCCAAAGATTAAAACTTGAACATTCAACAACATTAAAACTGAAATAAAAAGATTGCACACAAGAATAATTAGAACTTGCAACTTTATTGATACTGAGTTTAAACATACCATCACTTACATAACCTTTGCCTACAAAGGTTCCTGCCTTAGAAATAATAAGCTTATCGGACTCTATAACAACTTTGAGTCCTTTCTTACATAAAACAAAACCAGAAACCAGATTCTTTCTAATATCCAGTGGCGATTCTAGTATGGGTTCAGTGGGTTCAGCTGAACCCATACTAGATCCGGAAAAAAACGAATAGATTTTCTGTAAAAAAATAATAATTTATAAAGGGTTAAATATTAAATTATGCGCATAAGTACAATACACAACATGTGGACTGCTGGTTAGAGCATTACTTTTAAGGAGAAAAGTCAGGGGTTCAAAACCCACAAACCCCAAATCTCGGTTTTTTTTTTCCTTTTTGTTTTTTTTTTTTTTTTGTTTTTTTTTTATTTACAAAAAAACTTATCTCAAAATCTCCAATTCCCCCCAAATCCCAATTATACGAAGCATCACCCTCACAGTCTAACACCCTTCAATTCGTTAACTTCTTTTCATATCTTGAAAGTTTGTATCTGTTCTTCAATTTAAGTTTAGCTTTTAATTTTTAATTTTATTTTTAAGTTTTAAATTGTTATTGAATTCAAAATTTGTTATATAATTATATTTTTAGTTATACTGTTAATTGAAGATTTGAAGTTGTGTTAATTGGAATTGTAAAGTTGTTAATTAATAAATGGGTATTTGGGTAAATGATGTGAATTGTGAAAATGTGATATCAGAATTCGTGAAGTAGAAAGTAGAATGTTAATGTGTATATATTTTGGAATTGTGTTTTATAGTTTGGAGATGAAAGGATTAGAGTATTTTTGGAAAGAACGTGTGTCAAAATCGCAAAAATCGTAGAAAGTCGAGTTTAATTGTAATTTTGTTAAACTTTTTATTGTGTTTTTTTTTTTTTTTATTGTTGTTGTACATGACATATATTGTGCACACCCGAATTAACAAATGCAAATTTTATTTTGAATTATATGATACTATTTGATATCCGGTATTTGCTTGGAGAGTCCGAACCCATAACAAGCAATTCCTGGAATCGCCACTGCTAATATCTGGAACATGTAAAACATTAGTCAGTACAACTTTCTTTCCAGAAGTAAATTGGAGTTCTACACTTCCTGTTCCAAGGACTTTGTTTGTGCGATGATCACCCAACAGAATTTCATGTCCTTCAACAGCTTCAACATAATCCTTGAAAAGTGAACGGTTGTTGCATACATGAGTGGTTGCACCGGAGTCATACCACCAATCATCATTCAAAGGGACAGCAGCAGCCATGTGCAACTCTTGGATCATTCCAATGTGCAAATCAGAAATCATGGCAATAATATCATTGTCCCTTTCCTCAACAACATTAGCAGAAGTCACGTTTTCATCATTTTTCTTCTGATTTTGATTTTTGTTCTGTTCCTTCTTAGAAGGATTTCTGCAGAAACGTTTCATATGGCCTTTTTTCCCACACTTGTAACAATCAACATTAGACAGATCCCTTTTACCCTTTTTATTCGGATTAGAGGATTTGTTGGTGTTATCATTATTATTGGAATCATCATTAGCCTTTCTCTTTTTACCCTTCTTATTATTCTTCTGACTTACAGTATTCACTTTAGAACTAGATGCAATATTCATATCCTTCTCACGATTTCGAGTTTCCTCTTCAATTCGTAAGTGATTTTGAATCTGTTCTAAAGTGAATTCCTCAGAAGTATGCAACAATTTTTTCCTGTAATCATTCCAGGAAGATGGTAATTTGGCTATGATCCCCCCAACAATTAACTTCTCGGGAATGGTTATGTTAAGGTCTTTAAACTTAGATATCAGAATCAGAAATTCATGAACTTGATCTAAGATAGAAGTACCATCGACCATAGTAAACTCAAAGAATTTAAAAGTTATGAACTTATCTGCCCCTTGTTTCTCTACATCATATTTGTACTCAAGGGAATGCCACATCTCCTTCGCAGACTTCATAGGAGTATAGAGATCATATAGGCGATCAGACAACGAATTCAGAATGTACCCTCTGCACAGCATCTCGTCTTCAGCACGATTCTTGCGTTGGACAACTTCCTCTTCAGTGTCTTTGTCTGATGGTTCTGGTAAGGCTTCCAGTTTAGGATCAAGAACATAGAATATCTTCAAAGTGGTGAGTAGAAACGACATCTTCTCCTTCCAACGAAGGAAATTAGTTCCATCAAAACGGTCCAATTTGACAGCATCATTGCCGAAAATCTTCATTGCTGCATCCATATTCTAATAATAATATTATCCTAAGATTGTTAGAAAAATTATAATTACAGAAAATTAGAAAACTAATTACAATAATAATACAAACAAAATAGGACGAGATTAATCTCTGTCCTTAGGATAATATTAGCCCCCACTACGATGCTGATGGGAATTCCTACGCTAATTTACCCCCAGGATTATCCTATTTCTAAGAATGAAAACACAGCATAATTTTCACTCTCCATGGACATGTTTTTGAGAAGAACGTTTATCAGAATGAATATGAAAAACTGATCATTTTTTTACTGCCAATGAAACAATTATATAGAGATAAGTATGGCAGTTATTTTATCCCAAAAATAACTGCCTCCCTATATTATCCGAAAATTAAAAAAAAATATTAATTAATTAATAGGCACATGTTAGTTATAATTAATTAACCGTCGCGCGCGTGCCACGTGCCTAAGTGCTAAGTTCTAGTCTATGATTAGTAAATATTCTGATAAATATACTACCAATCATCTACTAACAAGCCCATGATCAAGCCCACACAAAAAGGCTTACAAATCATAATACACATAGTACACACTAGTTAATAAACAAGACCAACCTTTCATATTCTTTCCATGTGGGACAATGCTCCCACAAAAACTTACTTGTTGAAGACTACATACAACAGCCTATGATGCTGATGATTTGTTCGATGAATTTGTTACAATTGCTCAACGACAGAAAATGATGCCTGGTGGTAAGATCTCCAAAAAGGTACGCGCTTTTTTCTCTAGTGAAAATCAGTTGCTTTTTACTGTTAGGACATCTAAAAAGATTAAGGAGATTAGAGAGAAGTTGGATAATGTTGCTAAAGATCGTATTCAGTTTGGGTTTAGTGATGTGAATAGGCCTATCAAGAGAAAACTGGACACGGGCTCTTACGTCCATGAACATAGTATTATTGGGAGAGATGCTGAAAGGAGGTTATTATGGGTATGCTGAGACTGAGAGAGTCGGACTCTTCTGTTGATAATGTTTCTTTTGTGAGTATTGTCGGAATGGGAGGACTAGGGAAAACTGCTCTTGCTCAACTTGTGTACAATGATGTTAGAATAAAATATGAATTTGATTTGAAGTTGTGGGTTTGTGTCTCTGATGAGTTTATCACATAACAAATCCTTGGTAAGATGTTGAAGTCGGCTACTCAACAAGGTCATGGTGATATCGGAGTTGATGGGGTGCAAAATAAGGTGAGACAACATATACAAGGGAAAAAATATTTCCTTGTTCTAGATGATGTGTGGAGCGAAAGTCGGATTGAATGGCTTACGTTGAGGGGGTTCTTGCAAGTAGGTGCAAGAGGAAGCCGAGTTGTGGTGACTACACGCTCAATAAAGGTGGCTGAAGCAGTAGGAAAAGATCCAATGCACACATTAAAAGGTTTGAAAGATGATGATTGTTGGCATTTGTTTGAGATTGTAGCATTTAACCAAGGGAGTGGAGAGGTTGATGATGATCTTGTGGACATTGGTAAAAACATTGTGAAAAAATGTGCAAATGTTCCTTTGGCTATAAGGGTTGTAGGGAGCTTGTTGTACGGTGAAGATAAAAGCAAGTGGCAATTATTTCAAAAAATTAAGTTGTCTGAAATGTGCCAAGGTGAGGAGAGCATAATGCCAATATTGAAGTTTAGTTATCATCAACTTAAACCACAGTTAAAGAGTTGTTTTAGTTACTGTGCACTCTTCCCTAAGGATTACCTGATTAAGAAAGAGTTATTGATCCGTCTATGGTCTGCACAAGGCTATCTTGACAATGATATGCGAAACAGAGAAGATGTTGGTGAGGAGTATTTTTCTATTTTATTGCAGAGATGTTTTCTCCAAGATATTAGACATGGTGAATATGGTGAAATATCTTCTTGTAAAATTCATGATTTGATTCATGATCTTGCACAAGAAGTTGCAGGAAAGGAAGCGTACTTGATGGAGAACACTAGCAAAGGCCCTTTTGTAGGAAAAAGTCGTCATCTCGCTGTTTTTGGTTGGAGCTGGAGAACACTGAATTCGAATGAGAGGTTCACCACCACATCATTGCACGCAAGTGATACTTTTGGGAATTTGAGTGGATTGCGTACATATCTTTGGAATTCATATTCTCTAGATTGTGAATCACAAGTGTCCACTATATTAGCAAAATCCAAGCGTTTGAGGGTGTTGGACTTGCACAACCTTAGGATAGAAGGTTTACCAAGTACAATAAAGAACCTTTTGCATTTAAGGTATCTTGATCTCTCTCACAATGAGCAATTGAAGATGCTTCCTGAGTCAATCACTAGACTATATAATTTGCAAGTATTGAACTTAACTCGGTGTTCAAAACTAGAAGAGTTGCCCAAGGACATAAGGGAACTAGTCAATCTCAGGCATTTGGGCATAACAGGTTGTTATGGGTTGACTCATATGCCTGCTGGAATGGATAGTATGACTTGTTTGTGTACCCTTCCAAGGTTTGTATTGGGTTCAGAAAGTTCAAAAAAAGCCCAGATCGGTCAACTTAGAGATTTAATGCCTCTAATTAATCTTAGAGGTACCCTTGAAATTATATTTGAAGATAGTTGTGCATATGATTCAACCAGTGGTCAGGATGAAGCATATCTTTTGAACAAGGAGCATATCAAGATTTTGGGAATTTACGAAAATGGTGTCCGTTGGAGAGACGGAGTAGCAGAAATTATAGATGAAAGATTGCTAGAAAAACTGGAACCGCACTGTGATCTTAGAGAAATGAATATATGTGGATATAAAGGCGTGACTTTGCCAAGATGGGCAGCCACAATGGAAATATCTTTCCCATGGCTTGTGAAAATCATCCTGTGGGGTTTTCACGATTTGCAACATCTGCCAGCATTGAGTCAACTTGAGCATCTCAAACATCTTACACTCGTGAACATGCCCAATGCAGAGTCCATGAAGAATGATAATAATGGTGCACCTTCGTTTCCTTCACTTGAGACGTTGTACTTTTCTAATTGCCCAATCTTGAAGTTTTTTCCATCATGTCCACATGTAAAAGAATTTGATCTGTGGCGCTTGAATGAAGCACTGACATTTTGTGAACAAAGAGATGTTGAAGCAAATACAATAGCCGCCTCCACTTCACGCAACAACGACAATAAATCAGCTGTCGGTGATGTTTTCCATTTGAGGAAATTAAATATAAGCAGTTTTCAATTACTTAAGTCCCTCTTTGGGGAATCTATACGAAGCATTGACAAGCTCGAATTACGTGCAATGGAGGTTGAAAGTTTGTCGAGTGTTGTACAAGAGTATCATCATTACGCATTTTCCATTGATAGTCTTGTGTTTGAAAGTTGTGGAAACTTAAAGAGTTTGTCGGGAGCAGGAACATTGCATCTCACCAAGTTGAAAACGCTCTCGATTCGGAATTGTCGTAAACTGGAACTGGAAGAAGAGAAAGGGTTTCCATGGAAACACCTTCACGCCCTCTCTGCCTTGATCTTACAAGGACTTCCACAAATGATAGATATACCAAAGGGCATTCAATACTTGACTTCCCTTCAAAGTCTCTCTATTCAATATTGTGATATGAAAACACACCCGGAGTGGGTTCATTGCCCTATGTCTTTGCGATCACTTACGATAACTAATTGTCCGAAGGTGAAAACGCTACCAGAAGCAGTCCTCCCCTCCCTCACAGAACTTTATATATCGTCATGCGATGGATTAAAGGAAAGATACAGTGAACCACATGGGACTCACTTTTTTCAAATAAGAAACATCCCCAATTTATACCTACCACATACTTTTTTTCAGGTAAATACAAGTTTATCTTCCAGATAAACGAATTTTTGTTAATCTTATGGCATTTTTGTAAATATATTGAAAAAGCGTGGTCATTTATTCAGTATTTTTGGTGAGCTGTCCAATTACTGTTTGCAACTTGTTTTTACTGTTTGGTGAGGAAATTACACATGTACCCCTCAACTAGTACATGAAAAGACACATATACCCCTCCACTGATACTTGAAAAGACGATTATACCCCCAGATAAACAAATTTGTTTATCTAGGGAATTAACTGGGTACAACCCCTTTTTTTCATATAAGCCACATCCCCAATTTATACCTACCTTACCTTTGAGTTATTTCGCAAAGCAAACTGTCTCCACCACATTCCGTAACTAATATTTTATGTTGTGCTACATTTTAATTATGTTTTCTCTATTAATTTCCCATTCATTATTATGATTATTTTTTTTATAACTTTCTATTCATGATTATGTTATCGAACCTTTTCACAATTTGCTTATCTACATTATACAATAAAATTCAAAATCTTTAGGGAAATTATGTACTACTGTACTACCTTAAGTTTTAGGGTACTCCATATGTTTTTACTTTTTACTGATTTGGTACATGATATAATTGTTATTGTACATTAAAATGTGTTTTGAAGGGTTAAGTTTTATTAAGGACAATTTTATACCTTTAATTATTTTTACATGCTTAATTTCTTTTGATGAAACCAAATTTATCGATAATGACTTAGTATCTTTTATTTTTATTGTTGTAACTTTTATTCTCAAAAAAAAATATTAAGGTAACTTTTAATTATTTTATAGTAATTGATTTACGAACTTACTTTTTTTTTTTTTTTGAGACAAATTCACGAACTTACTTAAAACTTGATTAATTTATTTCTGAAATTTAATATATTATAAATATTTGTGAAACAGTCAAAACAGGAAATATATTAAAAGATGGCACATTAATATTAACAAAAGGAAGTATTTAATTGTATTTCACATAAACTCAAGGCGTCAAAAACTACAAGATCGCTAACTTTTTGAGTATCTTATAGCACTTTGTTATTCTCTATGCATGTTATTAGCTCAGTTTGAACGATATTTGATTGTATTGGTGGTGTTGTAATGGTGTACTCCAGGTAGCCACAAATTCAACGTGATGTTGTTGTAGAAGTGTGAAGTGAGTTCATTTGAAAGGATCGTGCTCTTTTGACTGGAAAATATTGCTGCTTGTTTGGTCGTTGCTGCTCAGATGAATACTTAATCTAGCGTTGCTCTGTGCTAAGGAACTCGTCGATATAATGTAACTAGGCCTTTGCCTATGATGTGTTGGGTGCATGGAGATACCCTTCCAACCTTCCTAGAAGGTGAGCTTCATGGCCCTCTGATGCTCTTTGACAGTGGCGGACCTAGCCTTGGTCCTGCTAGGTCACGTGACCTAGCAAAAAAAAAAAAAAAAAAAAAAAAAAAAAAAAAATTAATTTTTTTTTTAAAATGACATCCATTTGAAAATAAGATATAAATATTATTTTTTGTTATACCTTAACAATACAAACTTGTAGCATAGTGGTTGGAGGGATTGAGACAAAGCCCAATAAAAGCCACTCAGGACTTGAGTTTGAGCAAATTCATACTTGCAATTTTTGTATTCCTTATTTTATTTTATTTTTTTCCTTCCTATGGTTATGTGATTTATTGATTTTCATGTGATTATTTGATTTTTTTTTTCCCCTTCTTTATTCATTTAATTCATTGTAGCAGTATTAGCTAGTAATAGATTTTTTTTTTTTTTTGGTTTTCCTTTGGAAATGATTATGAACTAATGACTATTTGATTATCATGTGATTAATTTGATTATCCTTCAATGTTGTTATGTTTTGTGTTGTTAAGACATTACATTAAGGGCCTGTTCTCATTGACTGAACTCAGCTGAACTGAACTGAACTGAACTGAGCTGAGCTGAGCTGAGCTGAGCTGAACTGAACTGAACCGAACTGAATATTTTATAAGAGAAGGAAATTAGGAGCTGAGCTGAACTGAACTGAACTGAACTGAACTGAGCTGAACTAAACTGAACTGAACTGAACTGAATTTCAACGTAAGAGAACAGGCCCTAAGTTGTTTTTCTAATTTGTGTTGTATATATTATGTTTGTATAATTAAATTGGGTATTTTTTTTTATTTTTGTAAAAAAAAAATATTAACTCATTGGGTACATAATAGACAAGTTGTAAGAAGATTGAATTAATCTATTTTTGACAATATTGGATTTAGTAATTAAATTGAAATTGTGACTTAATTTTCTTAAAAAAACATATGATATAACAAGTTTCTTTACTCCCAAAATATGCATCCTCCTCCTCCACAAATTCATCCCCGATCACAAAATTCATCCACCTTCAGTATGCAGTCGATGGGTGATGATCGATAGGTGACAGTGACCCAGCACCTTAAAAATCCTGGATCCGCCACTGCTCTTTGAGGTCTTGGCTAGTGGTCAATGTAAATGCCTAAAACAGTTAGATATCAAGGCCAAATTAGTGTGATGGCAAGTAATGCAAACAATAAATTGGGGAATCAATTATGTTTTTATGATAAAGTCGGCTTATTAACATTGTTTTCGTGCTCGGCTATGCCTGATTGAAGTATCAATTGAAAGTTTTATTTACAAAAATCTCCACTATAGCCTGCAGATAATATTTCCTACCCCTCTGATAAGACGGTCCGTACCTTTGTAATGTATGATGAAGTAACCACTTTAGAGAAAAATAACTCTGCATTAAATCTGCAATCCTCGATGATAATGCAAGATAAAGTAGCCAAAGCAAATGCTATTTCCTTGACATTTACAAAAGGGAATTTCTCTCCCAAAAAATCTAACTTACGTCGCCCTAATCTACACTCAACTTTATTACATGCAAACTTTGAATCACCTTGTGCATTGTATACAAATTAACACAGAATGAAAGGATACACTAATATTTCTAATCTCAGCTACCATTAGCACCTTTGATAAATCAAAAAGGACTTATTGAACTGAATATAGGGGCAAGATTAAAGGCAAATATTCCGTACCACAATAAAAACGTAGTAATCTGTATACAATCTTAATTCTTGTAATCAGGATTGTCACGGAGGCCAAGTTTCGAAAGAACAAAGCAATAGGACTCCCAGTTAGTTCTCCTCAGATATTTCAACAACTTCTTCCTTTGTTGCACCTTTGCTTGCAATCCTCGACGAGAATGCTTATCCTAGAACAAAATAACAACATAATTGTTGGCTGTCAAATATATTCCACATCAAGTGAAAGATTACGTCCTGAGTGCCGATCATGCGGAGCCCAAATATCAGTTTCGAAATCGACATAGGAGGCAGGGTTCCTTTTTATCGATCTCCAAAAAGGATTACAAAATGATGGATCAAGGAAAACCTATCCATTACTATGATGTGAGGTCGGGCTCTTACCTGGTTGTGAAGGCAGTGAACCACCCAAAAGAGAAAACTACAAGAAAAATTAGTGTAAGCCTGGAAGAAAGCAAGAGAGATCAAGAAGAGGTGCATGATGGGGTGTGTTCGAAGGAGGAGGATTACTGTTCGGAAGTAGGTTCAACCGTAACCTCAGGAATTGATAGCTCGAGTGAAGAAGGAGGAACTTTCTCCTCCACAAAAGACTTTTCCACCAATCCTATCATCTCAGCCACCAGTAGACTCAGAGTTCCTTCCACAACTGAGATCAGTACGAGGAGAAAGAGCCAGAAAATAGGAAGAAGAAGCCAAACAATCCACTAGAAGGATAAGAGAAGAAGGAAGACAAGTAGACCGACGACGGCTATTCATAGGGAGACTCCCAACCCCCGAGTTTCCCTTGCTAATTTTGCTTATGTTTGCAGGTCCCAAGTTGGTAAGAAGAGGAAGTTCGTTAACCACCCTATGTTTGACTCCCCAAGCCACCCAAGAAAGAAATCTGCGTCTTTTAGTAGTTATTATTGTAATTCTATGTCCACGACGTCGAGTCATTATTATGTGTCTAACTCTATGTTTCAATGTTGTAAGCCGTCTAGTATCGAGTCCACTCCCACAAACTGGAAGTACATACCGGATGTAGTGGGGGTGTAAGGGTCTTTTATTAATAAGACTTGTTTCTCAGCTGTCAAACAAAAAAAAAAAAAAAAAGGTGAAAGATTAAGTCACTTGTTTATTTTTTCATATCAAACTGTCAAAAACTACAGTGGTGATTAAGAAAGCCAAATAAATTAGAAATCATTCCTAATGTTCTTTCTGGGTGCACAATGCGCATGGTGCACCAACCACACATTAATGAATTCATCCTTCAATACATAACACTTCAAAATAACAATCCCAAAACCAAGCAAAGTTCATTAGCAATTTTTTTTCCATAAGAACATTACAGACTTAACCCGTTTGTGATTATTATACCCCTGATGATAGAAATCCTGGGATTCACACCAACTTAATTATCATGTAAGATTATAGACAAAACATTTAACTCGAAAATCGCAATTACAATACAAATAAGTGAAAAGCACAATTCTTCAGAGAATAAAATTATTATCAATTATTATCAATGAAAGAAAGTGACTCACTGAGAGCATTGTTGAGCCTATTATCCTTGCTACTATTGTCAAGAGACGAAAGACTCTTCCTCAACTCTGTAAAATACTTTCCACTCTGATTGGTCTGGATTGATTCTCCTCGTCCTTCTTAAGCTTCTTCAACCTCTCACCCAATTCCGAAATTGAAAACCAACTTTCCTCCTCTCCATCCTTGTTCTTCCCCTTCACCTCAGCCTCAGCTCCCTCAGCTTCTTCCCCAACTCATCAAGAGTGTACATATTAAACAACTCAAAACCCAACTCATCGTCGCCTTTGCCATCCCCAACTTTCCATGTATTCATCTCCTTCTCCTTCATCTCCTTCCCAAACACCTCCATTGGCAAATTCTCACTCGACCTACCAATCACCTTACCAACACTACCACCTCCGCAACTTCTACCGCCATTGTCGGCAGCAAATTCAACGACATCTTATCAGTTGTATTACACCAATCTACCCCTACTATTCCCTTCAATTTTCCCAGCATTATCATTAGGGTTTCCGGCAATTCCGGTCTGAAACATCGTCTACTTCTGCTGCTGCTCCAAACCCTGCGGCGGAACTGTCGATCGACAGCAAAACTCCGACAAATTCAATGTGAAACGACGAATTGAAGCTGGTAAACCTATCAATTTGACTTTAATCTCCTCTGCTTCAATTGGTAAAATTGTTACTGAGTATAATTAATTGCCTGGCAACTTTCAAGCTTTTCTTCAAACCGAAACTCCACAATGTTTAGAACCAGACTAAAAATTAATACATGGAAATTGATGAACTTGAATTCCCAACTTGACCCTAAGTGATCTTCGACAACTGATAAATCTACCAAAGGGCATTCGTTATTTTTCGAGACTGAAATCACTACTATAATCAATTTGAGGAAAAAAAAAGGGACCTTTCTACAATTTGCCTAACATCAGATGTTTAATTGTTTATTGGACAAGTCTCAAGGACCTGTCTCTTACGTTGAAATTCAATTCAATTTAGTTCAGCTCAGTTCAGTTCAGTTCAGTTCAGTTCAGCTCCTAATTTTCTTCTCTTATAAAATATTTAGTTCAGTTCAGTTCAGCTGAGAATAGGCCCTTAATGTCTTATAAAGACTAAGGGTCTATTCTCAAACGGTTATTTTCAGCTCAGCTCAGTTCAGTTCAGTTTAGCTCCTAATTTCCTTCTCTTATAAAATATTCATTTCAGTTCAGTTCAGCTGAGTTTAGCCAATGAGAACATGCCCTAATATAGTGAACTTTTAAGTCTTTAAGCAATATTTACATGGTAAAATTCTTGTAGAAAGAGAAAATCTAATGGGGTAGATAAATTTTTACTACATATTATTTTGAGTAACTTTACTGTAAACCCGTTTATTTTTCACTATTGCTTAGAATTAAACACTTGTCAATTTTTTTTTCGAGATTGTAAGGCCATTTTTGGTTGAAGGGAATTGGAAGGGAATCCAAATAACATGATACAACAAAGTCAAAAAATCCTACATATGAAACTTAGTGAAGGTATCAAAAAGTTGGTGCAATAAAGTTGAAGGGAAATTTGAGACAAGGGAGAACCACTGAACAATATAGTCAAGGTAACAAATTTTACAGATAGTTATATTCAGAAATCAAGCTAACAAAGAATTTCAAAATTTTTGGTGTTTGCTGCACACTACTAGCATTTTTCAGTGTACTTACCTACTTGATAACTTAATTTTCTACCAGATAGACTATCATAAACTCATTTAGAATGAGTAGCTAATGTTTCGGATGAAAACAATGGGGCCTTGCCGAAGGCCCGCTGAAGTGGCTAAAGACTGGTCCGGTCCAATTGGTGCTGGGCCGAAGGTTTCCTGCACAACTAAAACACGTAAACTGGCCTCGGGGGTGGATCCGAGGAAGACCCCTCCGATGCCGAAGTCAAACAGTGTTTAGAGAGAGAAAGCTATGCAAGAGATTTGATGCTTGAGGCTTTGTTGTGTTGTTCTGTACAAATGAACGAATTGAAGGCTTTTATACCTTTGCACATGATGAGAGGAGAGCAATTGGGCCTTGAAATAGTCATGGGCTGACCATGGCAATTCGGACCAGAGGGCTCTTGGTTGACTTGGCTTGATTGGAGGCTCGGGCCTTGACCTTGGAATAAGAAGTCATTTAGTGACCAGGCCCGATAAGATAATTGGACCCAAATACATGACTAGGCCCAATTAGATAAATTGGACCCAAACAACTTGCCCCCCAGACCCGATTTGGAAAGATGACGGGTCGGGTTTGAATCCAATAAGAAATGGAGGGAAGTAAATGATTTAATTAAATCAAAAGATTTAAATTTTTAAACAGTTATTAATTAAATAACTGTAATTTGGATAATTAACAGGAAGTGGAGTGGATAGTGGGCGGTTAATCAAGAGAGAGAGTGTTTAACGGTTAATTAAGGAGGCATTTAAGAGGAATTTGAACTTTTCGACCTTTGGGATTCTCCTTCCTGGAATTATAAGGTCTGATTCGCATTTCATCCTCATTTCTTCACCAACTTACACTCAAATTCTCGCGCAAACCCATTCTCGCTCTGAATTTCCAGCGTACCATTTTCGAATCCAAGTTCGAGACTCAAATCCATCGCTTCCACTGATTTGACCGGAGTATTCCGGCCAATTTGAAGGTAATTTTCTCCGAGCTTTTTCGATTTTCTTACCCTTTTTTAGGGAAATTCTTCTTCTCCCTTCTTTCCTTCTCTGAATTCGATTATGGCTGGAGAAAGGAGGCGTCAGCCGGGTCGACGGGGTCAGGCTAGGGATCCCCGTGACCGCGCCGACGTTTGGAACGGGGAACGAGCCGGTGAAGACCCGAAAAGGGGGATTCCGACAGTTCCTTTAAACGCCGCGCCGCCTCAGCAGGACGCCGAGGCCGGCGAGGTGGAGCAACCTGAGCAGAGAGAATAGGCTGGGCAGGCTGAAGATTTGCCCCCTGTGCTCTGGGACCTGCTTCCTGGGCATGCTGAATGGCAGGACGCCGAGGCCCAGGACGTCATGGTGAGAAATACCCCATACTCATGGTGGGTTCGGCATGCCGAAACCTACCGATTCGCCGAGCAAATTGAGTTGCACTACGGCATTTTTGAAGAGGATGGGAATTGGTGCCGAATGCCCTCGCCGACTGACAAGATTCACCGTCCCCCTCCTGGGTATGTAGGGGTGTACACTCGGCAATTGCAATACGGGCTTCGGTTTCCTTTGGATCCCTTCGTCAGGGACATTTTAATAAAGTACAGGATCTCCCTGTGCCAATTAACACCCGTTAGCATTCGGCGGGTGATGACTTATCTCTGGGTGTGTCGGTTTTTTGCTGTTGAGCCGAATTTGCACTGCTTCCGAAAGATGCATCAGCTAGTGCAGAACCTCCAGAGCGTGTACGGCCAACACGGGTCTTCAGGCTGGTGGCGAATAGAGAGTCGCCCCCAATATCTGACTATGTGGCCGAACGACTCCTCGGATAAGGATTGGAGGGGTCAATGGGTCTGGGTGAGAGTTCCCGCTGATCCGGAGCATCCATATTTTTTCGGGGCTCCCCGATACCTCTCCAGGCCTGATCCGAACATGCAAGACTTGGGTCCTGAGGACCCTGATGCCACTAGCCACCCGAGTTATGAGCAAATGAGCTTCTTCGGGAAGCAGAATAACCCCGGGGGAGTTGGCCGAATGAGAACTCTCCCGGCCAGATGGCTTCCGGATAACCATTACATCTTCCAAGAGAAGATGTTGGCAGTTGTCGGCCTCAGCCGAAAGTACAGGGGTGGTAAGTATGTTCGGCTGGGGCCGAGGACTTTAACTTAAATCAATTTTGATTTGTCTTTGATGCTTATTCACTTAGTCTAACCTTCGTCTGTTCTTTTCAGAGCTGAGCGAAGCTACCTCGGGAATTGACTATAACCGGCTCGGGGTGAACGCTGAAAGGGTCATTCTAGACCGGGCTCCGGCAATTACAGCTCCGAAGAACCGTCCGCTGCATCTGCACGAAACGGGTCTTCAAATTGAAGCCGCTGCCGAATACACCAAGCAGAAGCCTTGGTGGGAGAAGCGAGATCCCCTTCGGCCTTTATTACCTGAGGAAGCACAGGCTGCTCAGACAGCAGCTGACGTGTCCCGAGTAATCAACTCCTTGGAAGGAGGTGTTGGGACGTCTGGTGCTGCTGAGAGGGATATCCCTGCACCTGGAGTTCAGCCGAGGGTTCCAGTAAGTTCTTGACTTGCTTGGTATTTTTTATTTTTTTTTACTCATACTTTGCTGCCCCCCCCTTTCTGCAGTCTGAGGAAGGGAGCGGAAGAAGAGAAGGAAAGGCGCCTGCTCGTTCTGAAGATCCATCTTCGTCAGAATCTGAAGAAATGGACGAGCAGCCCTTAGCAAAGAGAAGGAGGAGGTTGGCCGTGCTGGGGCCTTGGCAGTTTCAGATGGGGATGAGGCCTACTGGGGGCATCCTCATACGGGAGCCTGATGAAGGTAGACGCTCGCCGAGGGCTCCCCCTCCGCCGGAAGCTCCGCGTCCTCAAACCCCCCCTCTACCTCCCGAAAATCAAGAGATGGAGGTGGACCAAAGAACTCCTGATCCGAAGGGGGGGTTCAGGGACACCCTGCTGAAGAATCTGAGAAGCCGATTGCTGAAGGCTTCTCAGATGATATTGATAGGGAGGTTGACGCTTTTCTTCGTCAACCTGATCTGGGGGAGGAAGCAGAGAAGGTCGTTGCTGCTGACCCTGGTGGAGACTAACTGGGCTCCGCCGAAGGAGAAGGTCATGCTGAGCCTGAGAAGATTCAGGAGGTTCCCTCTTCTTCCTTCCCCTCATTCCAGACGCTGAACTCTGGAGATTTGGATTTCTCGGCCCCCCGTATCACAGTCCCAGAACCTGTTTGGGAACAAATTTGGGGTCAGAACCGTGAAGGGGCTGCAGGCTACTTCGGCGACTTGACTAGCATGTCCGAAGTGGACCGAGCAAGGGTGTGGTCGCTGAAGGCCACGGCTGGGATGGGAGAATCCAGCCGAAGGGTCCCTGACCCTGCAAGAGACAACCAGCGTTTGCTGATGCAGGTACTTAACCTTTTAGCTGCTTTGCTTTCACTCAGCTCTTCTTTATTACTTTATTTATTTCAACTGATGTGCCCCTGCAAACAGGTTGTGCACAATCAGACTCTTACTGTAGAGTTGATTGACACCCTCCAAGACAAGCTGGAGCATGCCTGGGAGGAGGCAAAAATTGCCCGGGAGGAGGCGAAGCTTGCTGAGCTGAAGCAGCAGGCTGCTGAAGAGAAGCAGCAGCAGAGCGAAGAGTATGAAAACAGGGCTGCTGAAGCCATTCAAACCTTCTGCTCGGCTATGGAGAAGGAAGTTTTTCCCCCGCTGATGGAAGGGGAGAAATTCCTTCAGGAGCAAATGGGAGTGGACATCTCCAAATTTAAAGCTGCCATCGAGATCCGAATTCAAGAAGGAGCTGCTGCCCAAGCTGAAGTGCAGCGGAAGCTGGAAGCTCTTGAAGCCAGCAGGATGGCTGCTGAAGAGGCTCTACAGGCTAGGGATGTTCACCTTTCTGCTGCCCAAGCTGCTGATGAGAGCCAAGACCAGAAGCTGAAGGAGTTGGAAGGTCAGTTGAAAGTCAAAGGATATGAGCTGACCCAGGCCAAAACCGAAGCTTCCAACGTCCAGCTGGAGCTTAATGAGCAGAAGACTTCTTCCTCCAAACTCTCAGAAGAGTTAGAAAAATCTAAAAAGGATTTGGAGGAGAGTCAAAAGAAGTTGGCTGATGCTGAAGCCCTACTCCAAGTCCGCCTATACACCCAAGAAGAATATGAGATGGGCTACATTAATGGGTTTAAGGTGGCTCGGAGGTTGGCTCTCCATGCTGAGCCTTCGCTGGATTGGTCCAAGTGTGCGCTTTGGGCTCAGGACCCCGATGATCCGCACATGCTGTATGCCACTCCTGCTGAGCATGAGATCCTTCAGGCTGAACAAGCCGAGGAGGAAGCTGAGCGGCAGGAGTTGGAGGCTGAACAGCGAGCCGCTGAAGCTCAGGCAAGGGCCCAACCTGCCTCCTCTGCTGCTGGAACCGAGACTGCCCCAAGGCTTGGCCCGGCTGATCAGCCTGATCCTCCAACTGAAGCATAGGAAATCGGGCAGTCGTCTTCAGAATCTTGCGGATCAACATGCGCTTAATTTCAGACTCGCCGCTTTCTGAATCTCTTTTTGCCTTATCTTTTTGCTTCAGCTTGCCTTGATGTACAAACAGTTTATTTTTGTTTCTGTACGTATTTCGGCAGCTGTTATTTTCCGCTTGTGGGCGGCTGCCGATATAGTATTTAATTTATTTGAACTTGTAGCTCACTTTTTGAGCATGAGTCATTAATCTGATGTTCCTTTCTTCAACTGCTTTGTCTTATTTTGAATGCTTTACTGTTTCTGAGCTTGAGAAATTTTCGCAAAAATTTGCTTAAGTACAAAGCTTCCGGCTTGAAGAATTCTGCTGAACATAAACTTGCACTGGTAGTGCCTCTTGCCCCCCCCCCCCCAAAAAAAATCTGAAGATTCAAGTCTTTGGATTACTGAGCTGGGTTTTGTTTCTCTATCTTTTAAAAATGGATATCCGAAACACAGGGCCAACTGAAGGCAATGCTTCGGATAATGGCTTTCTGGGATACAAGGCTCAGTTAAGGCAATATCCCAAACTGAAGAACAAGTCTTTGGAGAACAAGTCTTACTGAAGTTTGACTTCAGCTGAAAGACCGGAGTTCTTTAAAAAGACGAGTTTGTCAGCAATCCGAAACCCAGTTACCCGGAGGCGAAGGTTTCAGACGGGGCTGAATAAAAAATTTCCAACAGTTGCTGTTATTTTTGATTTTCTGTCTATCTTTAAAAAATGGATATCCGAAACACAGGGCCAACTGAAGGCAATGTTTCGGATGATGGCTTTCTGGGATACAAGGCTCAGTTAAGGCAATATCCTAGACTTGTCCATGGACTCATGTCTTTGGAGAACAAGTCTTACTGAAGTTTGACTTCAGCTGAAAGACCAGTGTTCTTTAAAAAGACGAGTTTGTCAGCAATCCGAAACCCAGTTACCCGGAGGCGAAGGTTTCAGACGGGGCTTAATAAAAACCCTTAAAGAGTAGATAGAACAAAGAAAACTTTGAAAGAATAAAAAGTTGCAAATATTTATATAAATGGTGGCTCCAAGGCCTTTCATTAATTCAAAATGTACTTACAAAGATTGTTCTGCCCCGAAGGGTTTACACATGATATTTCTTCAGTACATCAGCGTTCCAGTGATTTTTCAACTCAGTTCCATCCAACTGCCGAAGTCGGTATGTCCCTGGCTGAAGCTCATCACAGATTTCGTAGGGCCCTTCCCATGCAGCTGAGAGTTTCCCATGGATTCGGCCTTTCTGAACTGCAGCAGCATTCCGAAGGACAAGGTCTCCAATTTTGAGAGGCCTTGCATGGACCCTTCGGTTGTAAAATTTGCTGATTCTCTGCTTATAAGCAGCCATTCTGTCTCGGGCTGAGTCTCTTACTTCGTCGAGGAAATCGAGAGATTCCTTCATCAGTTGCTCATTCTCAGCCGAGAAGTGGTGCACTCGTAAACTCTCAGAGCCGATTTCCACTGGAAGGACGGCTTCGGCACCATACACCAGTTCAAAAGGTGAATAGCCTGTTGCCTCTTTTTCAGTTGTCCGAAGGGACCAAAGGGTTCCTGGGAGCTCCTCCAGCCACTTGGACTTTTGATCTTCCACCCTCTTTTTGAGGGCATTTAGGATCTGTTTATTTGCAGCTTCGGCTTGTCCGTTACTTTGCGGGTGGCATACCGCTGAATATGCCAGTTTGATGCCGAACTGATCTGTATACCGCTTCAGCGGTAAGTTATCGAATTGCCTCCCATGATCGAAGACAAATACTCTCGGGATGCCGAAACGAGTGATGATATTCTGCCAGATAAATTTTCTGACAGTTTGCTCTGTAATGTTCGAGGCTGCTTCGGCCTCGATCCATTTACTGAAGTAGTCAACACCGACTATCAGCCATTTTTTCTGGTACACAGCATCTGGAAATGGTCCCAGTATATCTAGTCCCCATTGGGCAAACGGGAGTGGATTAAGGATCGGCTGAAGATCCCTAGCTAGCTGATGGATAACTGGTGCGAATTTTTGACATTTTTCGCATTTCCGAACCAGCTCCTTAGCATCTGAGATCGTGGTGGGCCAGTAATATCCGGCCCTCAATGCCTTGTGGGCTAAGGTCCTTCCCCCGATGTGGTTCCCGCAGATGCCGAGGTGAATCTCCCGTAGGATATAATCTGCATCTGTTGGTCCCACGCATTTCAGCAATGGGGCTGAGAAGGACTTTTTCAGAAGCTCCCCCCTGAAGACAATGAACCTTGAGCTGGTTCTCTTCAGCTTGGAGGCCAAAATTCTATCTTCGGGAATCTCTCCCCGAAGCTTGAAAGCTAGGATGGGGTCCATCCAGCTAGGCTCTGGGTCAGCGCAGCACACTTCAGGTGCTTCGTCGACACTTCTTTCTCGACGCACTTCCACATATACAGATCTGTTCAGCTCAGTGAGAGTTGAACTGGCAAGTTTGGAGAGTGCATCGGCCTGAGTATTCTGACCCCTTGGGATCAGCTGAACCTCAAAAGTTCTCAGCTTTGCAATGACTGATTTGATCTTGGCAAGATAGGCTATCATGGAGGGCTCTTTGGCCTCGTAGCTGCCACTGATCTGATATGCAACTAGCTGAGAGTCTGTTTTCAGGCAGACATGCTCGGCTTCCAGGGAGATGCACAATTCTAGGCTAGCAATTGCTGCCTCATATTCAGCTTCGTTGTTCGAAGCCTTAAAAGAAAATTTTAGTGCATACTCAAAGGATTTGCCTTCGGGAGAGGTTATCACTACCCCTGCCCCCGAACCATTTACGGTGGAGGATCCATCCGTAAACACGGTCCAGACCTTCCTTTCATTGTCTAGCGTTTCTTGGTACGAGCATTCGGCCAAGAAATCCGCTAGAGCTTGAGCCTTGATGGCAGCCCTCGGCTGGTAGCTGATGCTGAATTCGGTGAGCTCGAAAGCCCACTTGGCCAGCCTACCAGATTTTTCAACTTTGCCGAGAACTTTTTCCAGCGGCTGATCAGTTAAGACCACTATCTGATGGCAATCAAAATAGGGCCTCAGCTTCCGAGCAGCTACCACTACCGCAAAAGCGACTTTCTCGAGTAGAGGGTAGCGAGTCTCGGCATCCGTCAGGGTGTGACTGACGAAATAGATCGGTTGCTGAATTTTGCTTTCTTCCTTCAGCAGCACTACACTGATGGTGGCTGGGCTAACAGCCACAAACAGATACAAAGTTTCTCCCTCTGCTGGGCTAGCCAGCGTTGGGAGTTGAGCCAGATGCTCCCGAAGCTGCTTGAAGGCTTCTTTTTGCTCTTCCTCCCAAACGAGCTCTTTTGTTTTCGGGAGTTTCAGGGCTTTGAAGAAAGGTAACCCCTTATCCGAAGCTCTGGAAATGAACCTCGAGAGGGCTGCCATTCTTCCGGTGAGCCGCTGAACATCCCGCTTTGTTTTCGGCTCAGGAAGGTCAAGCGCTGCTTTGACTTTGGAGGGATTGGCATCAATCCCCCTCTTGCTGACCATGAACCCAAGGAATTTCCCTGACTTCACGCCGAAGACACACTTCTTCGGATTCAGCTTCATTTGATGCTTTCTTAAGGTGGCGAAGGTTTCAGCCAGGTCCTTAACATGGTCCTCAGATTTTTTGCTTTTGACGATCGAATCGTCAACATAGACTTCCATGTTTCGGCCCTTTTGATCGGCGAAAACTTGATCCACCAGCCTTTGATAGGTTGCCCCCGCATTTTTCAATCCGAAGGGCATCATTTTATAATTGTACACCCCGGCGTTCGTGACGAATGCCGTCTTTGCTCGATCGTCGGGGTGCATGAAGATCTGATGATACCCCGAGAATGCGTCCATGAAACTAAGCAAGGCATGGCCACTTGTCGAATCGACTAGCTGATCGATCCTCGGCAAGGGATAGAAATCCTTCGGACAAGCCTTATTTAGGTCCGTGAAGTCAACGCACATCCTCCAGGTACCATTGGCCTTCTGAACCATCACCACATTTGCCAGCCATTCTGGATATTGACAAGGCTCGATGAAGCCTGCCTCCAGCAACTTTTTGACCTCGGCTGCGATGTCTCGGTTCTTATTAGCAGAGTAATTCCGCTTCTTTTGCTTAATTGGTCGACACGTTGGGTCAACGTTAAGCTTATGGGAGATGAGGTTTGGACTTATCCCGGGCATATCAGCTGCCGAGAAAGCAAACACATCTCTGTTGTCCCGAAGGAGCTGAATAAGTTCACAACGGGTGTTCGGATCAAGGTCCATCCCGATTTTTACACATTTCTCAGCGTCTCCTTCGGTCAACTCGACCAATTCAGTCTGCTGGTCCATGTCCATTGCTGATGGACTGGACTCTTCACAATCTGGCCTGCTGTCTATGTCGGCAGGCGTCCCAAACTTTTTGTTCTTCGGCTGGCTCTCTGAGTCTTTCGGCTTAGATGAAGAGCTAGCCTTTTCCCTTTCTGGCCCTTTTTCTCTGGGCATAGATCCTTGGGCCGAAGCACTTAGGCCTTTCGGCTTTTTTATGCTTGGCTCTCTTTCTTTTTCTTTCTCCTCCTCATCCTTGTCGTCGTCATCTGGGCGACTAGTGGATGGCTTGAGGTAGTTGCACCTTCGGGCGTCCTTTTGGCTGCCCTGGATCCTTTCGGGGAAGCCGGCGTCTGAGACGTAAATCATCAGCTGATGATAAGTTGAGACGACCCCTTGGATCTCGTGAATTATGGGTCTCCCCAAAATCACGTTGTACACTGAAGGAGCGTCAATGACCAAAAATTCAGTCATGACATTCCTGGCTGCCTCATCGCAGCCGATGGTGACAGGAAGTGTCACCTTCCCATCTGGGTAAGTTGAAGCCCCGTTGAATCCGGATACCGGGTAGGGTACCGGCGTAAGGTGCTTGGGCTTCAGCTTGATTTGATTGTAGGCCTTTCGGAACAGAATGTTTGCTCCGCTGCCACCGTCAACAAGGACCTTGCTGACGTCGTGGTTGGCCACCGTGGCGATGATCACCAACGGATCCTCGTGAGGGAACGTTACCCCCCGGCAGTCGGCGGCTGTGAACGTCATGTTCGGCACCGGCGACTGGGGAGGCTGAATGTCAGCGTTGTTCACTTGGTGGGTCAGAGCCCTAAGGTGTCGCTTGTGTTCCCTCCGAGAGCATATTCCTCCCGAGATAACATTGATCGGAGAGAATTTTCCCTCCGCATTTTTATTGTTCTTCCGGGGGAAGTCGAGGTCTTGCCGAGAGTCCTTTGCTGACTTCTCGGCCTCCTTTTTCTCGCGGTGATCCGCGATGTATTTTTTCAAGTATCCCTTCCGGACCATGTCCTCGATCTGGTCCTTCAGTTGGATACACTCCTCAGTGTTATGTCCCGGAGATTCGTGGAACTCGCACCACTGATTTTTATTTTTTCGCTGATACCACTCTGGGAGTGGTCTCGGCTTTCGGTAACTCTGCTCTTCCTTCGTCACGCTGTAAATTTTGGCGCGTGGAAGAGAGAGTGGAGTGTAGGACTCGTATCTGCCTGTGTATGAGGCAGATTTTTCCTCCTTCGGCTCATTGGCCGAAGATTGTTCCGAGGCCTTGGCCTTTCCCTTTGTCCTCTGGCCTTGGCCTTCAGACAAGGGTGTTTGTTTTTGCTTCCCTCCCCCAGATTGAGGTTGGGTTTTTGTTTTGTTCCACTCTTCGGCTCGGATGAATTTATCCGAGGCGTTCAGAGCTTCCTCCAAGGTCTGCGGGGTATGCATGACCATGAAGTCTAGGAACTTCCCGGGCTGAAGGCCATTCTGCATTGCAAAAACGGCTAGCCCTTGGTCCAGCTGAGAGACGCTGGATGACTCGTTGCTGAAACGGGTCAGATAGTCTCGGAGGCTTTCGGCCTCCCCTTGTTGCAAACCCATGAGTTCTGCAGTAGTCTTTTCTCGGCGGTTTGCCGTGGAAAACTTGCTCCTAAATTTGGAGGACAGATCGTCCCACCCTGTTATAGAGCCTTGTTTCACTCCCTTGGAGATCCATGCTTGCGCGACCCCCTTGAGAGTGGTTGGAAAATATTTGCACCAAGTCGCTTCGGATCTGGGGCAAAGATGCATATGAGCCTCATACGAGGCAATGTGGTCCTTCGGATCCGAAGTCCCATCATATGTGATGTGCGACGGTATTTTAACCGTGGGCACGTGCTCTTCCAGTATCCATTGCTCGAATGGGGAACTGGTGGGTAGCATAACGGCCTTGCCCTTGTTCCTGGCCGAAGGGACCGCGCTCCGCCCTCTTAGAGAGGTAGGAGTGGTTTTCGTCCCTGGCTGGGAAGTTTGGGCCTCGGCTGCAGGGAACGAGAGGCGACTGTGCACGCTCGGTTCCTTGCCGCCAAGTCGGTCGAGGACGCTTCGGCGAAAAGTCTCAGGTTGTTCTCGGCGAGCAGATTCTGGCCGAGAAGCTGAGCTGCTGCTCTTATGCGTTTCTGGTCGGGAGGTTGAGGATCCTCTGAAAAATTGAGGGTTCTTTTTCCTCTCTCTTTCAGTTCTCCAGGTATCCTCTTCCCACTTTTCCAGTTCCCGGAAGGAAGGAGGTTTCCCACCATCATGGTCTAGCTTCCTCCGCTGATGCCGGGTATGCGGAGGAGTTCGATCGCGAGGTGGAGGCATATTTTGTGCCCTCATTGCCTCCATGAGCACTGCCAGCGCTCTCACCACCTCCTCCGAGCTGGGCCCCGTCAAAGGGGTCCTCGGCTGAGTGTGGGAATGAGAGCGGACGGTCGATGGTTGGCTTTGGGGCACGGAATGAGTCCTATGATCGGACTAACCTCTGCTAGACCGAGAGGGACTCGGCCTATGATGAGAGTTGTGAATTACGGGAGAAAGGGAATCCTCCCTGTATGATCCTCCTCCCGAACTGGCACCCTTGGGAGAGTTCCGGTCCGGTGAGGGTGATGGTGTAGGAGTTTTAGGCTTTTCGCCTGCTCCTTGACGGAGGCTTTTGCTCTTGCGGTTCTTAGCCATCGCTGCTAAGATGATTGCAAGATGATTTTGATTAGAAATTTGGCTTAAAGATTTTTGAAAGTCTTCCCCCACAGACGGCGCCAAATTGTTTCGGATGAAAACAATGGGGCCTTGCCGAAGGCCCGCTGAAGTGGCTGAAGACTGGTCCGGTCCAATTGGTGCTGGGCCGAAGGTTTCCTGCACAACTAAAACACGTAAACTGGCCTCGGGGGTGGATCCGAGGAAGACCCCTCCGATGCCGAAGTCAAACAGTGTTTAGAGAGAGAAAGCTATGCAAGAGATTTGATGCTTGAGGCTTTGTTGTGTTGTTCTGTACAAATGAACGAATTGAAGGCTTTTATACCTTTGCACATGATGAGAGGAGAGCAATTGGGCCTTGAAATAGTCATGGGCTGACCATGGCAATTCGGACCAGAGGGCTCTTGGTTGACTTGGCTTGATTGGAGGCTCGGGCCTTGACCTTGGAATAAGAAGTCATTTAGTGACCAGGCCCGATAAGATAATTGGACCCAAATACATGACTAGGCCCAATTAGATAAATTGGACCCAAACAGCTAATAATAACAGTTTGCTATTTTGTATGCATGGCATTGGCACAGGAGGCAGTTATTGTAGTACTCTCAGCTCAGGGGTGTTATTCCTGTCAATAAAGATGGTTATCCATGTAACAAAAGACGTTGCTGTAATGCTGATGTGCTTCGGGTAGCCACGCAGAGTTTTGATGTTGATGGTGTACATTCTACTTTACATTGAAATAGAAGTTTTAGCTATCACTTCTAGGGAAAGGACCGCGCTTTCTTGACAAGAAAATGTACTCCGTTGTTGTGTTTGGTCTGTGCTGCTGGGACGACTACATCTACATTCATATAATTTGCAGCTAAGATTCCTAGTTATAGGGTGATATAATGGTTTAATGTATGTAACTAGGCTGTCTAGGCCTTTGCATATGATGTGTGGGGTACATGAAGAATAGAAGATGAGAGTGATGGATAGCTCAAGTGGTTAGAGCTTCCCTCCCGATTCCTAGAGATTTTGGGATCGATTCTCACCCCCGCCCAGCATACAACATACTCCCCTCTTTAAATGACTTTACAACTTTCGCGCTATGAGTACTGATTGTGTCAAGAAGTAGATTCTTATTTTTCTACACTGACCCATGCCTTAATCATCATAATCTATCAATGAGTAAGCAAATGATTCAATGTTAATCAAAAACCGAATTCAAGCTGGTTAACCTATCAGCATGGCTATTTAGTCTCCACTACTTGTATTGGTGTAATTGTTTCCTACTGTATAATTTATTGACCAGGCCAGCAACTTTCAAGCTTTACTTTATAATGAAATTCCACAATGTTTAGATTAAATTATTCAAAAAAAAAAATGGTTAGAACTAGACAGTAAATAATTATGTAAATTGATGAATTGATGAATTCCAAGTTAACTAATGTATGATATACAAATCACAAGTCCTAATTAAATTGAAAATTTTGTCATAAGTTGTGACAAAGGATCTTTTTTATCGCATAAGTTGTGACAAAGGATCTTTTAAGGGGTTTGAGTTTGTGAATTGGGACATTGGGTCACCTTGGCCCACTTTTCAGTAAGTACGTCAATGCCGAAGACTAGGGTTGACCATAATGTGACCTTTGACAAAAAAACTGTATCAAGTTCGGATTGTGAAGTCAACGGGCTCAACTAAAAAATATTTTAAGGAGATTTGAACACCCAACCTCTTATAAAAAAAATGATTATTTAATTATTTAAGCCAATTTTAAATACGAAAAAAAATTATTTAACCATCTAAGCCAATTATAAATCATATTATAAATACAAAATAAATGTATATAATTGCAAATAACTAATTAAAAAAGGAAAAAAAAAAAACTAATGTTACAAATAATAATGTATGCCCATTATAGCTTGTAATTATCTATTTTATGACTATCTTAAGTATAGATGACTCATGAAATGGATGAATAGATACAATACAATTACCTCTCTCTCTCTCTCTCTCTCTCTCTTTCTCTCTCTTATATTCTCCCTTTCCCCTTACTTTATAATAATTAAGTACATATAAATATATAATCACAATGTTAAATTAAATTAGCAATCCAGTGCAATTAGGGGTGAGCATAACATTAGTTTCACAATTAATTAGTTACTCCCAGTTTATTTTACTATTAGTAATATGAATTAAGAGAGGCTTATACGGAGTAATAAATATACTTGTCGCACATTCGCTAGAGTAGTTCCATAAAATATTCCAGGTAATTAATTAAACTCTCTCAGCAATAGCAGCGAAGATTGTGGGCAAACTCCCGTATATATGATGATTGGGTGATGGTGAAACCGGTTGGGCTATCTGGAGGAATCGTGGTTCTGTGGAGATCGGGTTTTGTGTCCTTTGAACCCACCAGAACTACGAGTCAGGGCATCCATGGTATCCTTCAGGTACTCTCCCCCCCCCCCCCCCCCCCCCCCTAAGTCTTTTTTCTAATCTAGTATTTATGCTCATCCTAAGTTTCGTGTAAGAAAGTTGCTATGGGCTGATTTAGATTTGATGAATTCTTTTATGGATTTGCCATGGATTATGTTAGGTGATTTCAATGATGTGTGTTATTCTCATGAAAAATTTGGTGGTAGACCTATTAAGGCTCATAAAGAAAATGTGTTCCTGTCTTGTATGCATTCCTGTAACTTAATTGATTTGGGTTTTACTGGGCAAAAATTCACTCGGACAAATAAAAGAAAGATTGGGCCTATTTTCGAAAGACTTGACAGGGTGTTGGCAAATGTTGATTGGTGTTCTCTTTTTCCTTCTGGTCATTTAAAAACTCTTCCCCGTTTGACTTCTGACCATTGTCCCATCCTTCTTTGTTTTGCAAACAGAAATGGCTTTCAAGCCCCTAAGCCCTTCTGTTTTGAACCTATGTGGTGCTTGGATCCCTCCCTTGAACCCCTTATTAACTCTGAATGGTTCCTTAGTAACAAAGATATTTTTGGAAAACTTCATGACTTGTCTTCTAGTTTAGTGACTTGGAATAAAATTGTGTTTGGCAATGTTTTCAAGAAAAAAACTCGCTTAATGGTGAGATTGGAGGGTATTCAAAAATCCCAAGGTTTAAATGGTTTTTCAAATTACTTGTTTAAGTTGGAGAAAAATCTTCAAGGGGAACTCTTGGAGATTCTTCACCAAGAGGAACGTTTTTGGATGATGAAGTCTAGAGACAATTGTCTAGTGGATGGAGATAGGAATACCTCTTTTTTCAATAAGTCGATTCTCATCAAGAGGAACAAGAATAGAAACATTTCCTTGTGTTCAGATGTGGGTGAGTGCATCTCTGATCCTCCTGATCTTAGGGCCCATATTAGGACTTATTTTGTGAATCTTTTCTCATCCTCCTTTGTTGTCCCCCCTGACCCTAATGTCTTCCCTTTGCCCTTTGGTGATTCTGGATCCAGAATTTCCATCTCCCACCTTCCTGACCATCATGAGATTTGGAGTGTTGTTTCCAAGTTAAGGTCCTTTAAGGCTCCTGGGCCAGATGGTTATCACCCTTTCTTCTATAAGAAATGTTGGGATACCCTTAGTCATGACCTCATCTCCTTTTTTAGAAAGATCTTTGAGGATAAGTCCATTCCTAAGAGGATTAATGAGACTTAGATTGCAATCATTCCTAAGGTGTCTGACCCCTCTTCAATTTCTCAATTTAGACCCATTGGTATTTGTAATACGGTCTATAAGATTGTCCCCAAGCTCATTTCTAATAGAAGGAGAGCCTTTATTCTCTCTAGAATTTCTCCTAATCAAAATAGCTTCCTCCCGAGTAGAGGTACGGAAACCAATGTGATTGTGCTTAATGAGATCCTTCACTCTATGAAGCTTAGGAAGGGTAAAAGGGGTTGTGTAGGGAATATTTCAAGCATTAACCCTAGCTGGAACCCCACTGTGATCATACACTAAAGTACGGTGGCGTCCAAAGGGAAAGAAGATAGAGCAAAAGAGTCGCCAACAAGTTTTTGAGGAACTTGTAAACCATTCACGAGGTGAAGGTTACACCCCTTAACGATCCAAGAGATCGTCAACTCCATAAGGTCTTGAACCAAATAGGGTTCGGGGATGAAGGTACAAATCCAACCTAAAAGAGATTGAACCTGCCGTAATAATAGGTCTCTACTTTATTCAGATCGTATTCATGTGCGCTTTCTGACTAACATACAATCAATAGGATTAACCCTAAACCTGTTTATCTATGTTGGTTGAATTTAATGCACAAATAAAACTATTATTGGCGATCACTTGAATTATAATCAAATTAACCCTAAACAAGATTATTAATTATCTTATTAAGCGTGATTACAAGTACCAATTCCCTTTAAACATGCATAAAAGGTGTGATCAAGCAATAGAAATAAATATCAAGCAACATAATAATAATAATAATAATAATAATAATAATAATAATAATAATAATAATAATAATAATAATAATAATAATAATAATAATAATAATAATAATAATCATAATAATAATAATAATAATAATAATAATAATAATAATAATAATAATAATAATAATAATAATAAATTATAATTAAAATAATCATGTTAAAGCATAACAATAGCAAGATCCTAGGCATGATACTAACAAGTTTAATAACAAACCCTAGCATGTCACTAAATAATAAAAATCAAAGCTTTAACCCTAACATGATACTAACAATCATAAATATTAGGAAGAACATAGGAAGCATCATACTTTTAATCATACTTAATATTAAAGTTACCCTAGACATGATACTAGGAATATCATAATAACAACCTAAGCATGAACTCTATATCATAACATCAATTAAACCATTAAAGTACTTACTTGGATGCCTCGTACCTCTTTCTAATAACAAAATACACACGTTAGTAACTTCAAGGAAAATAATAAACAAACAGTTAAATTAAATAATGGAAATAGAGATTTGGGACCAAACCCTCAGAAATTAAACCTTTCACGTCTACAGCAAAGGCAACTTCGAATATGTCTAGGTGTATCTAAATCTAATGAGTGCGGAATTTTTATATTTGAGAAAAGGCTAGTTTAGAAAAGAGAGAGAGAGAGAGAATAATCAAGAGAATCTTGATGAGAGTTGGTGAATCAAAACGGAGTTTTTAGAACGCTATTTATAGAGAAAATCAGCTAAAAAGACAAAAAAATCAAAACAGAGTTCTGACGCAAAAAGTCAGGTTAGCGCCAAACGCTGACCTTAGCGCCAGGCGCTAAGGCTAGCGCCAGGCGCCAAGCGTAGCGTCAGGCGCTACAGCTGGCGTTTGGCGCTGACTAAGAATTTGGCGCGTTTTCTTAAAATAAGATAGAAATTGCCGTACAGGAGGATAAAATCGTATTTTCTTCAAAAAACGTTCTTTTATTCTGATTAAAATTCTAAAAAGTCAACAAAAGTCAATTTATCAATGCTAATTAAATTAGGAATGAAAAGAACCTTCTAGAAGAATCTAGAAAACTAAAACCATTCCTAATTGCATTAGGAATGATAAATCCATATTAGGCCCTCCTCTAGATCATTGGGCCGCATATAAGGCTCAAACCGGGCCTAGTTCAGTAATTTGGCCATAACTTCCTCAATATTCATCGGAATTGGGCTTATAATATATCGTTGGAAAGCTCTTTTCAAGCCCCATACAACTACACTATTATTGGACCCATATCATGGACCAACCAAACTGGATTGGCTGTTTTCTTAAAATAGGTTTTCAAAAACAGAGAGTAGAGAAAAGAAATTAAAACTTTCCGCAACACTCTAAACCTTCCACACTTTTACTTCATTCGATTATGATTTGACGTGAAAGGTACTCATCACTGGGTTTGGTTTTGGGGAGACACAAATGGGTGTCAACAGAAGCCCCCACTTTGACTGAGTTTGGAGAAACGCAAGTTTCGAAAACAAAAGTCAAAGTATCGATAGGGACGGAAACTGATTCAGAACGTTATGCGATCCTAAATCACTCTTGTAACGTCGATACCTACAAAACTAGAATTAGTTAAACAGATAAAAGAGTTAAGAAACGCGTATCTTGCACCGTCGAGCACACGTCTCTAAAAGTAACCGATTTGCTGCCGCTTTATTGTTTTGATGACCTCCTGCCAAGATAATGCCATCCCGCTTGAAAACTGCTATGCTTGTAACTGTCTCCAATTTAGAAGATTGCTTCGCTTGAAACGATCCTATTATGCTTTGTGAACATCTTCCACGTCTAAGGGAACATGATCGAAGACAACTTCTCTTTAAATCACCTTCAGTTGTTTTTTACCACTTTCCACAATCTAGGGAACGCTGTCGAAGATATCCTCGCTTGAAGGTATCCTCATTTGTTGCGATAATTTTCCAAAGGAAATTACCGAAGATATTCGCTTGTCGATCTTTAAAAGTTCGCTTGAACTTGCTTTCCGCTATGCCTGTACGTCGACGCTTTTGCTGCTTTGAACCTTTATGTCGGTGCCTTTTGCTGAATGAATGAACCAATATGTCGGTTCCTTTTGCGAATGAACCAGTATGTCGGTGCCTTTTGCGATGAGCCAATGTTTAGGCGCTTTAATCTAATTTAAGTGAGACGATCCTTCATTAGGTCGATCACTTTATGCAATCAAGCCCATTACTAAAAATCGTGTCAAATTGCTTAGAGGGGCTAACTGGCGAACCAAGGAACCCAAAATATATTGCAAAAGGTTAGAACAACCGTATTAAGTGGCTGAACATTCTGGCACCGCTAAAATAACATTAGCGCCAGACGCTGGAGCTAGCGCCAGGCGCCAAGCCTATCTGCTGACGCCAAGGTCTGGGGCTTGGCGCTAGAGTCAGGTTTTCCTTAAATACCCTTCTCTTCTTCATTTTCGCTGCTGCTCTTCGCATTTTGGCTTCGAAAATTTCCAGAACTTCATTTGCTTCGTTCTTGCTCGTTTTTCAACCAAATTTGCTCAAATTTGTTGCAAATCAAAACTTATTCCATCCATTTTCCCGATCTATGTAAGTTTTCTTCAAACTCACACCGGTTTTAATGAAATTTGCATGTGTTTATTCTCGAATTTCATGAAAATTCGAAACTTAGAATGCTTAATTCTCTTTGTTTATCAAATTTTATGCCATGAAATTGCTTGATTATGTTTATATATTGCATTGGGAGTAATTTGAGACTTGTTTGACTCAATTTGGTGAAGAAATGAACAAATTGCCATTGTTGAACCTCTTAAGGTCGGGAATACAATGTGGCTTGTTCTTGATGTTTTTGCTAGCAATTCTTGTCCAATTTGTCACAATAATTACTATAGTATTGCAAGAAATTGTTTGATTGCTTGAAAAATGCCGTTATGCTCAATTTGAATTTGTGCTTTGTTTTAGTACTACGTACTCTGTTTTTTTCGCGAACATAGTATCATGTGGCTAGGCGAACCTTAGATACTATAGAACCCTAATTTATGATGATTCTGCACAATGTAGCATGGCTAGACAGCGAGGTTCCGGTTCACGGTCCCGACTCCCGAGACGTTCGACGGGAGCATGAGCCCGTAGAGGACGATGTCGAGCCGTCCACTTCGCTTGGTCGACTCCCCGAGTGGGATGAGCGGACCTTGTACTTTTCCCCCGTCCACCATATTTCTGAGAGGGTGAGATGGGGCATCACAGTTGGGAGGACGCGCTGTCATGGTTCCGGCTGTGACGGCTTGGGCGATCTATACAAGATGTACATCGCCAGAGATGATCAGACGAGACTTCTATGGGAGTCTTGCGGTCTTACTGCGCAGTTTGAGACCTCCGAGGCAATGGTTGCCTCCAGCGGGGGTCACCTATGTAGTTCGTGCTCTGGTGGAGTTCTTTTGGGACACCACCAACACTTTCCACTTTCCCTAGGGTGAGATGATGGTCACTCCTATCGACTTTAGTCTCATCACAGGACTGGAGTTCAGCTCCGTGCCACTGCCGTTCGACATCGGGATCGATGTCTTTTCCCCTGAGGTCGAGGAGCTGTTGGGTCCGATTGCTATTCGGGCTCGAGCAGAGGTAGAGTCGACTCAGTTCAGTGCTAGAAGGATTCGCCGCTCGACTCTAGCAGCGGCTCTTGACGATGGTGCGACTACCCGAGAGCAGCGGGTGCGCATCTTTGCACTTATCTTGCTGTCAGGGACGTTCTCGCCTGACAAGGGTAGTAGGGCGCTGCTTTACTACCTTCCTGCCGTCCGCGATCTACACCGGATTGGGACTTATGACTGGGCCAGCTTGGCCTACGCTAATTTTATTCGAGCTCTGAGGGACTCGTGTCGACATCGGTCCTTTGGGTCGAATGTTGCTTTGTCTAGCTTTTGGAGGGTCGTAGAGGTAAACCTTATTCCCTATAATGTTTAGCCCTACATTTTAGCTATTATTTATTGATAACTTTAGCTTCTTGTAGATCTGGTTCTACGAGTACTTTCCTTCAGCTGCGCCGACGAGACCGTCGCCGCGCAGGTTTCCAGTTAGCGCTTCCTGGGGCAGCCGCCGTGTGGGGATGTCCATTGCCTATGTCCGAGATTGGCTCATCTCGGTATGATTCCTTTCTTATTTGACATTTTGTGATGTCTTAGATAGACTCTTGCCTGATTGACGCTCTTTGCAGGAGCCTGAGGTGTTGTACCGACCGTGGGTCGACCTGGCCGTCCTTGGGTTAGCCGCGCAGTATTCTGCTGAGCTTCGCTATTTCTTGGGGACCTATGGAGCGACTGCATACCTTGGAGAGAGGGTTGCTATTCAGCATTCTTCCGATACTTTTGTCGTTCCTGCTCCTCCACCACGCCACATCTTTAACGCCACGAGGTTGTTGAGCATGTCAGAGGGAGCTGGTACCCCTTGGCGATCTTACACGATCCCTGAGCGATGTTATGCGGAGGAGCTACTGCCGTTGTTAGCTCCAGTTCCTGTATCGGCTGAGGATGTGGCGGTACTATTTTTCAGCTTTTACTTTTCGTTAAGTAGCCCCCAAGTAATGCTTCACTGATTTTGCTTTGCCTTGTCAGGACGATATTGTTGAGTTCGTGCCACCTCGTATGTCTATCCATTATCAGGGGACATATGGGCCAATTAAGGAGATGATTCCTCCGGCTCTTGAGGACGAGCGCTTCGTCGAGCGGTCGATTCCTCGCCACCAGACTCGGGTAAGCTTGTTTATTTGCAACTTTTGTCCATATACATTATGCATGTTTACTAACTTATTTCTTTAACAGTTCTCACGTGAGGTGGTTTCGGCGATGGCACGATGCATCGATGCCTTCCGGAGCCAGCTTGTCCGGATGAGGAATGTAGCTACCTGCCGTCGGGACGACGCCGTTCAGGAGGTAGTCTTCCTTTCAAATATTTTTGTATTACTGTTTCTATTCTGCATATTTCTGATTTTAATTTCTTCTGCAGGGTCAGCCCATTCCTTCTCGTACCCGCACGAGACCTGAGGTGTGGAGGGATCCGGCGAGGTCTAGCTCAAGACGTCGCTGTACTACTTCGGGAGGTAGGGGTGGCCGTTCTGAGGCTGCCCGTACTGAGGCGATAGAGGGCTCAAGTTCTTCCTCTAAGGGTGCACATGCTGCGCCGGTAGGCCAGGGAGAGGCTACCTCGGCTCTTAGAGGTGGTGGGATGTACGAGGTCGACTCGTCATCGCAACAATCTCCGCAGCCTCAGCCTCAGGTTGATCTTGGGTGGACGGGTCCTACGTTGAGCTTTCCTCCTCCCGCGGAGACTGGAGCTGATGCTGGAGCTGGAGCCGGAGCTGGTGGAGAGGTTACTCCACGTACAACGGAGTTTTATGCGATGATGGGTTTACGTCCCTCGGCGCTGTAGTTTGTTCCTGTACTTTTTTATTATTTATTTTGACTTTGTATAGAACTTTGCCTTTTAATTAGACTCATTTTTTAGACATATTTTGTATATACATACTATTATGAGTTTATTTTATTTATCATTTTTTTTTATTATTATTATTATGTGCATGTTTGTGTGTGCAAGGAAATGTGACAAATAATTTCGCCCAAAAATTCCGTCATTTTTATTATTAATGGAGGGTATCCGACTTTCTCCCCCAAAAAAGAAAAAATGAAAAAAGGAAAAGTCAAATAAAATATTGGATTTATAAAAACTTGGAAATTAGTCTAAATAAAATCCAAAAATATAATTAATATGATAGCTATATTAATAAAATAAAAGGAATAAATGAATATTTAGAAAAGATAAGGAAACCGTAAAGTCATTAGCAGACTCGAATTAAGTTAAAAACGCGGTATTTAGAAAGCGCGTACGATGAGGCAAATTGGCGCCTGCTGGCGCCACTAGTTTTGGTGTAGCGCCAGGCGCTACACTTAGCGTTTGGCGCCAGGCTCTGGCGTCAGACGCCAATAGTAGCGTCTAGCGCTAAATAGCGCTGACCCCGAATCCTTCCCAGATTAAAACTGCTCCGATTTCGTGCATAAATAGCCCCCTGCCCAGCCGATTCTCTTCATAATTTCAGCAAATAAAATAATTCTTAGCTTTAGAAAAATAATATCATGTCTCTAGTCACCAAAACTTTTACCAATTACACCCATGAATGGTGTCGGTCTCATAATGCCAAAGAAAGAAAAGAATTAGATGTGTTTCACTTGGGGGGTATTTATGGTATCAAAGGGGTAGATCTTGACCCAGATTTTATTCATACCGCTCTAGAATATTGGGATGTAGATACACATTGCTTTAGAATAGGGTATGATGAAATTAGTCCTTTGCCGGAAGAATTTGGTACTATTTTAGGTTTCCCTGCAATAGATCTTGTAGTAATCCCCAGAATAGATGCATATTATTATAAGGATTTTGAACGCTTCTTCAATTTAAAAGACAGGGATCTATCAAAAATAGTAGACGGTAACATAGTTAATTTGAAAGAATTTGCTCGCCATTATTTTGATAAACCTTACTCCGAGTCTTTTCATGTTTATAGAAGAAGGGCTTTCTTATTTTGTATGCTTAATCAATTTTTTCTTACTAGTGGTAAAAATAATGAGGGTGAATCAATTATAACCACTGTATTAGAATAAATTGAATCAGGGAGAAATCCAATGCCTTTAATAGTTGGAGAGACTATGATTAGTCTTGATGAATTAAAGAGGAATCCAAAAGCACCTTTTCGGGGCTCTCCAATTTTATTACAGGTAGAAAAATAATATTTTTAATTACAGAAATCAAAAATATATTTTTGTATAGTAATAATAATTTATTTGCATTGCAATTTTTTTACAGATGTGGCTAATGGAGAGACTGGAATTAATTAGCCCTCTAGACAACATTGAGAAGTACACTCCAAATTGCTTCGTGAGGAGGAAGAAACACTTCTCTAAGATGGGGCGTCATAAATGGAAGAAAGTCTTCGAATCCTGCAATTTTGCCATCAAGTGGGTCATCCCTTGGTGGAAAGTAGAAAAGATGGTTGGTGTCAACAAGCAACCTTTCTGCCGTCTTCCAAGCTTGTCCCATATGACTTTTTACTATCCCTGCAGGGTAAAAAGACAATACGGCCTACTTCAGACTATTCCTTCCGGAGATCTTCGTCCTCCCTACGAGTTCCCTGTCTCCCAGGAAGTAGACAAGTTTGATGCTTATTGGAGCGCTAGACCTTTATGGGAGGTAATTACCCAAAAGGTTCCTCCTTCCTTGCCTAATGATGTGAAAAAATGGCTTCTGAAGAAACCTTCAAAGGATGTGAAGAAAAATCAGAGCAAAATTGATGTGAAGAGTCGTCTAGGTGACAAAGTGATTCCTGTTAAGGAACGCTTAGGTGAAAGAATTGAGTTCAAAACACCTACAATGCCTAGGAAGAAAAGTACTGCAAAAGATAAGGGAAAAAGGAAAGCAGACACCACAGAAAAGAAAGATTGGGTAGAAAAGAAGCATGGAGTCTTAGCTGAAGGGGAAACTATTTACTCCAAGATTAAACGTAGGTCCTCTAAAGGATGTCTACTAGCTAAGGTTATGGATGAAGAGGAAGAAGCAGACAAAAATTGGAAAAGGGCTAAGAAAGAAAAGGAAGATTAGGAGCATTGCTTAATTTCCAATTATTAGACTTAGTTTTTTTTTTATTTAAAGTTAATTTATTTAAGCTTTGTTTAAATTCCTTCAATAATGTAATTTATTTTATCAATGAAATTCCAGCTTTTTTAATTAAATTATTTACTTTAAATTTATTTTATTAAAGCAATGAAAACCGAAAAATATTAATTTTCCAGAAATTTTTCGAGTACGGAAGTCGAAAATTTCCGAAAAACACCGAAATATTCCCAGAATTTTAACTATGAATTGGCGCCACGATTTCGAGGCTGGCGCCGGCTGCTGTAGTCTGGCGCCGGCTGCTGTAGTCTGGCACTAACGATAATCGGCTGGCGCCAGGACTTTTTCTGGGACGCCGATGTTCTGTCGATCTTCTGTCGAATTTTTTAATTATTTCTGGGATGCGAGATTTTTTTTTTAAAAATAAAGTGGCCACACCCGTTAAGGGTTGCCTACGTATCCTTTCTTAAGGAATCAGGCCAAACGTAGCTCTCTTGAGTGTCCTACTCAAGTAATTATGGGTAGTATTTCTTAAGTTGGTCAATATTTGTCATGTTCGAGAACTCATTGCCATCCATATCAGTTAATTTTTCTGCGCCTCCTGATAGGATTGTTTTGACAATTTAGGGTCCAAACCAATTAGGTCTAAATTTTCCCCTTGGATCTAAAACATTTTTCCTTAATGCTTTTAACACCAAGTCTCCTACTTTGATGTTTCTTGTCTTGACCTTCTTATTAAAATGCCTAGCCATACGAGTTTGGTAACACTGAGTGTGATGCAGAGCTTCTAGTCGTTTTTCATCGAGTAGAATTAACTCTTCATATCTTGCCCTAGTCCATTCAACTTCATCGAGTTTGCTATCTAATGTAATGCGTAGAGATGGAATTTCTAGTTCGACAGGTTGTACGACATCCATTCCATATACCAAGGAAAATGGCGTATTCCCTGTTGATGTGCGAATTGACGTGCGGTAACCCCACAATGCGAAGTGAAGTTTGTCAAGCCAATCCTTATAATTTTCCGTCATTTTCTCGATAATAGCCTTTAGATTCTTATTAGCTGCCTCGACTACTTCATTTCCTTGAGGCCTATAAGGGGAAGAATGATGATGTTGAATGCCATATTTTTATAGCAATTCTTCACATTTGGCTTGAAAGTGAGTTCCATTGTCACTTATCATTTCATGTGGGACTCCGTATCGACAAATAATATTTTTCTCGATAAAGAGTGTTACATGTTTTGCAGTGAGTTTAGCGTATGATTGCGTTTCGACCCACTTTGTGAAGTAATCAATTGCTACTAGGATATATTCATGGCCTCCTGTTCCTGGGGGAGTGATTTTGCCGATGATGTCAATTCCCCATGTAGAGAATGGTCATGGCGACGCGTAGGTGTAGAGCAAGGATGGAGGAACATGTTGTAAATTGGCATAGATTTGGCACTTAGGGCATCTTTTTACGTATTGATGGCAATCCCTATTCATTGTAGTCCAATAATATCCTTCTCGCATTATCTTTTGGACTAACATTTTGCCATTTATGTGAGTGCCACAAATTCCTTTGTGGACTATTCTCATTGCTCTTTGGGCATCCTTTTTTCCTACACATAAGAGAGCTCGACACTTAGGTACCCTTTTATGTAGCTCGTTGTCTATGAGTACATATTGGGAAGCCAAGAGTCTTAAGGCTCGTTTTGCTCTTTTGTCAGCATGGGGAGGGTATTCTCATTTGGTGACATAATTGAGTATATCTGTGTACCATGGTTCTTCTTCTTC
The DNA here is from genome assembly GCF_948465745.1 of Chenopodium album. Lineage (NCBI taxonomy): Eukaryota > Viridiplantae > Streptophyta > Magnoliopsida > Caryophyllales > Amaranthaceae > Chenopodium > Chenopodium album. Next base: position 14,401,035 of record NC_137835.1, on the reverse strand, counting down.
TTCTTCGTCTTGGACTACCTCATCATCTTCTATAGCCTGAATGTATGCTGGTTTGTGCCTTTTTTCTATAGTTAGAGGCATTTCCTCGATTTCCATGGGAATCCTAACCATCGAGTCTAGTCTTGCCAAGGCATCAGCAAATTGATTTTCTTCTCTAGGTAGATATGTGTATTCTACCTTCTCTAACTGATTAGTAAGAGATTCCAGATAAATTTGGTAAGGGGCTAGACTTTCACTCCTTACTTTCCACCTTTTAGATATTTGATTGATGATTAATGAAGAGTCTCCAAATATCCTTAACTTTTTTACTGCCAAAGCTGTTTCAAGGCCTACCACGCATGCTTCGTATTCAGCAGCGTTGTTGGTAACGTCGAAATCAAGCTTTATGGAGATTGGGACATGCTCTTCTTTAGGTGATACTAGTAATACTCCAACGCCACATACCTTTTCTTTTGAGGCTCCGACGAAGTATAAGGTCCAAGTATCATCTTCAGTGACCATCAAGTCTCATCTGGAAATTCATTGTCTTGTATCGGCGTCAAGTCTTCTATTGGAAAGTCCGCTAGAAAGTCTGACACCACAGATCCTTTGATAGCTTTTTACGGCATAAACCTTACGTCAAACTGGGCTAAATTGACTATCCATCTCGATATGCGATCATTGAGTGTAGATTTCTCGAATAGATACTTGAGTGGATCTAATCGGGAGACTACGAAGACGGTATGCACTAGCATGTAATGTCTTAGCTTGGTTGTGGCCCACACAAAGGCGAGGCATAACTTCTCAAGTGGTGTATAGCGTGTTTCATATTCGAGCATTTTCTTACCTAAATAGTATATTGCGTTTTCTTTGCCTTCTACTTCTTGTGCTAGCATATATCCCATTGTCTCTTTGGTAACTATTAAGTACAACCTAAGAGGTATTCCGGGAAGTGCTGGTGCTAATACGGGAGGATTTGCGAGATAGGCTTTGATCTTTTCAAAGGCTTATTGACACTCGTCATCCCATATCGCTGGTACATTCTTCTTAAGCTTTTTGAAGATTGGTTCAAATATCGTCGTCAATTTTGATATGAACCTACTTATGTATTGCAACCGGCCAATAAATCCTCGAATCTGTTTCTCGGTTTGGGCGGTGGCATTGACATGATTTCTTTGATCTTGGTTGGGTCTATCTTTATTCCTCTAGAGCTTATGACATAACCCAAAAGCTTGCCTGAGGGTGACTCCAAAAGCACACTTAGATGGGTTCAACCTCATGTTGTATTTTCTTAGCCTTTCGAAAAATTTCCTTAAGGCTACTTGATGGCCTGCGCGGTCTTTTGATTTTAAAATCATGTCGTCGACATATACTTTGACTTCTTTATGCATCATGTCATGGAGTAAAGCAGTCGCTGCACGTTGGTAAGTGGCACCCGCGTTTTTCAACCCGAATGGCATTACCGTGTAGCAGTAAGTGCCCCATGGTGTTATGAAAGTTGTTTTCTCCATGACTTCTTCTGCCATGAGAATCTGATTGTAACATGCGTATCCGTCCATGAACGAGAGAATTGCGTGATTTTCCGTGTTATCTACCAGAATATCGATGTGTGGTAAAGGGAAGTCGTCCTTTGGACTTGCCTTATTTAGATCTCGATAGTCAACACACATTCTTACCCTTCCATCTTTTTTCAGAACTAGGACGACGTTGGCAACCCATTCAGGGTATTTAGATACCTTGATGAAACCTGCAGTTATCTGTTTTTGGACCTCTTCTTTTATTTTAAGAGCTACGTCGGGTTTCATTCGACGTAACTTTTGTTTTACAGATTTCATTCCTGGAATTAGTGGTATAGTGTGTTGAGCTATTTCTCTATTAATGCCTGGCATATCTTCGTATGACCAAGCAAATCATCGATAAACTCTTTAAGTAAGTTAATTAAATCGGTTCTTTCTTGTTCGTTAAGTGTTATTCCGATTTTAACTTCTCTTTTATTGGTTGAATCATTTGAGATATCAACCGTCTCAGTTTCTTCAATTACCGGTGTTTTCTTTTCAAGTGTTTCCATTGCTTTAATAAGTTCTTTGTCTTTTTCATTGTTAGTTAAGAAATGTTCGTCATCTTGGGTTAGAGAAGAACACAAGAAATAAGGAGAAGAAGATATATTATTGTACTCTGAGATCATTAAATCAAAGAGTGATATGTCCTCAGGGACTTGATCACTAACTATTCTAGGAGAAGAGATAGAGGGGGAATGTGCTACTACTAAAGACCTAGATGACTCTATAGGGAGAGACTCTGACTCTGACTCTGACTCAGACGACTCTTCAAACATCGGTCCTTGTCCTGTTGTGATAGATATTTTCCTTCCACTTGGAGTAGTCACCTTAACGGTCTTGCGCCACCCTTGTAGTGATCCTTCCGCTAGAATGATTAGCTTCGAGGGATCGAAGCTTTCGCTTTGTAGGACTGTTTGAATGAGCAAGGAGTTATCCTCTTTGTAAGTTGGCTCATCCTTTTCTCGCCCAAATAATAATCCCATGGTGTTAAAGTCAAAGCATGGGGGTGCTTTCTCCTTATGGACAGGAGTTGGGATTTCATCTGTGAAATAACAATCCAAGAAAATCTCAAACCCTGGTTGCCTTATGTCGTTTACAACAAATGGCTCGGGAAATTCATGGCATGGATAGTCCTCTCCTTCTTTTATAAATTGACCATTAAGTGTAAGAGGGTACTGATCCATTGGGATTGCTTTCATTTGAATGCGAGCATCCCTACGTGCCTTTAATTTTTCCTGGGCTCGCTTAAGATCTTTCCGAGTCAATTCGAAACCAAGTCCGAAAGTGTCTAATTTAGGGAGGCCAGGTGACTCCAGCGGTTTTGCTATTCCGTTATTCTTTCCTAGGGCCATCCCATGAAAATGTCCTTGTTTCTTCAGAATAGCATTTACAATCATGTTGGAATGGGGGTCGTGGCAAAGAGGGGTCCTTTCATCCTCCTGAATTAAGGAGAGCTCTACGTTAAAGCCCCATAAATCTTCATCATCCTCATCGTGCTCCACATTATTTATGGGATTTTCTAGAGACTTGATTCTCATGGGTGAAGCATCGATGGTGATAGGAATTCCCCCAACTATGGCTTTTACTTGTTGGTGGAGAGATGAGGGGACGGCCTTTAGGTCATGAAGCCAAGGGCGTCCCAACAGTAGATTGAATGAAGCTTTAATGTCTACTACTTGGAAAGTAGTAGCATGTTCTATTGCTCCCGCCGTTACATTCATGGTAATTTTGCCAAGAGCTTGAGGACGAGTGTTGTCGTAGGCTCTTATTCCTTGTGTTGACGGAGTTAAATCTTCATCCCTTATGCCTAGCATCCTCGTAGTTTTAAGTGGACAAACGTTGATGGCCGATCCATTGTCTACAAGAGTCATAGGGACGTTCATTCTCTTGCAAACTACCGTGAGGTTTAATGCTTTATAGTGTTTGTCACCTTCTGGAGGTAAATCCTTGTTAGTTTAGGTGATCAAATTGATGGGACTAGGAAGATCCCTCGTGAGGAAGTTAGCCAACCCCTCAGGAGTGGTGTCAGAATCTATCCCTATTTTTTCCAAGGCATTCATTACAGCCAACCTATGTTCTCGGGACGTCGCCAAAAGTTTCCATACGTTCATTTCAACTTTTGTTTTCTTAAACTGCTTGACTATATCATTGTCTTCAATGATAGGTGTGGGAACTTGTTGTGTGGTTGGCATGGGTTGTGTTGAAACGGGAGGTTGCATTCTCCCGGATCTTGTGAGGACGTCTATCGATGAGTCTTCTTCAGCCCAAAAGTCATCCATGGCGTATAACACTGAAGGTGGAGGTCCTACCATGTCTTTTAAGTAGACGTCTTCTTCATCACTGTCCCAAACACCATTAATACTTGCATCCTCTTCTTGTGGAACTTGGACTAGTTTCTTTTCATCAATCATTTTCTGAATTAAATCCTTAAATTTAAAACAGTTTTCGATAGTGTGACCCCCTGATTGATGATATTGACAGTGTAATACCCCGTATTTTTTTATGTATTTTTATAAAGTATTTAAGTATTAATAAAATGTATTGTTAAGGGCTTAATTAAATATTTTAAAGGGTTAAATTATTTTAAATATAAACTTTTATAAAAGTAAAATAAGTTTTGGGCCAAACGTTTATTAATTATTGGGCAATGTAAATTATTCCTACATACTCTTATTGGAATAACCCATTCCAAAACCCATAACTTAAGCCCTATCCCATAACTCAAGCCCACATTTTTATAAGCCCAAACTTAACCCTACACTTTTTACTCTATAAATACCCCATGAATCCCCAAAAATTTCCCACACAAAAAGGTTAGTCTTATTTCTTCTCTCCTTTGTTTTATTAATTTGTGTAATTATAATTATTGATTTATGGGTTTTGATTTTATTGTTTGAAATTAATTTAACTAGTATCAAATTGTATTTTGATGATTGAACTTTATAATTTTCAGATTTTGTAAATTTTATAACCTAGGGTTTTTAATTATTAAAAATCATGATTTTAGGGTTTTTATGAATAATTGATTTAGGGCTTTTATAGTAATGATGTTTTGAAATTTTGGTGATTAGAACTACTTATTAGTTTAACTTAATTCCAGATTTATTTTGAACACGCAAATTCATGTTTTAATAATTAGATTTCCGTTCGTTATTATTAATCTCGTTTTAATCCCGATCAGGTTCTAAACTCCTCCGATTTTGATTAAAAAAAGTAGTGTTTTGTGAGTGTAAACAACGTTTTAAAAAAGACTCACTACCTTTGGTAGTAAGCACTACCCTCTCGTAGCCAAATTCAGCCTCTAAATACGATTTTCAAGCAGTTTTTGATTTTTAACGAAGTTTTTTTTTATGCTTTAAATTTTATCTTTGAGTTTAAAAGGGGTAAGAGATAATTTAATGTTTCTATGGATAATTTAAGTATAAAGATGTATTTTGATGAAGTTTTAAAAGATTTTTGATTAGTTTAAAATGTTGGAATTTTATTTAAAGTAGTATAATTGTGATTTTTAATAAAAGGGTGTGATTATCCATTAAAAAGGAGTTTAATTAGGGGTTTTTAAATAATTTTCAGATTATTATAAGTTATTTAAAGTGAGTTTAAGTTGCTGGAAATTGTGTATACAAGGGTAATTAATATAGTATTATTGTCCCTTTATGTAGGAGACTTGGTTCGAGAATTGTTGTAGAGTACTCGATTATTTTAAGAGCTTATTTGAGGTACGTTCACGTACTTAGCATAGTTATGTTGATGAAGTAGCATGCTAAATGTGTTTGATTAATTTAAAATAGTATCATGCTAGGTTTGGAATGGAAATTTGTGATTTGGATGTTATTAGTGATTGAATTGAGAAGCATGATTTACTTGTGATGAGTTATTGAATGGAAATTTATAGTTTGGAATATTATTTATGAACCACATGTTTATTTATGGCTTGATAGAGAGCATGTTTAATCAAACTAATTGTTTAATTATGTTTGGAATATTGAAAAGGAATTTTATTATGGTTCATATAATTTTTATTGATGCTTTAAGCATGAGGAAGGAGCTATATAAGTGTCTATGTACACGAGGAATAAATTGTATGTTGGTGCCTTTGTGCACTTAAGGTGTTTTTAACACCGAGGGATAGGATTTTTGGCGCATTATGCGTTTAAGGTGTCTTTGACACTAAGGTAGAATTAAAAAGGGTTCAACAATAAATAATATGTGGTCACTAATTATTCAAGAATTAAATTGGTATGTTTGTTTGATTGTATAATTATTGTTGATTGACTTATTATGCTTTGAGAGTCATCACCAAGTCTAATAATATGTAAATAACGTTAAGTGAAAGAGATTACGCACCAAAACTCTTGGAACGTATATACCTTGAGTATGAACATATGGGGGGAGTTATGTGACTTTATATTTGATCATAACTTCTAACGGAGTACAGGACGCTGTATATTCCTTTTTATTATTATGCGCTGGAATTCCGCCACCTATGTGCGGCACAGGTTTGTTGCTGGCACGGTTAGCTCCCGTGTCAGTTAACCCCAATTTATTGGGATAGGTATAGTTGGAAACCCGTTCGATGCGTAATCAACGCAAAATGAATTATTTAGTGTCTAGTCATTGTGTCTCGTTGATTGGTGTGTGTGCTTGTGAACAGGTGCAATGAAGTAAGTGTGTGTTGATAGGTGAAAGCATGTTAGTGTGTTTAATTACGCTTATGTACTCAGCTTTGCTGATTGTGTGTGTTTGTGTGTTTTGGCCATGTCTTTATCTTGGCCCTATGATGACCCATTTTTAATGGAGAGTAGTGGAGACAAATAGAGATAAGCTTTTAAGGTATTGAGGCATATTCATGATGGGGCACGAGTGAAGAGCGAATCATGCTAGTTTATATTAGTTACAATGTGTTTCTGCTTTAATAATTTATGCTAATATTTATATGTGGAACTAATATCAAGTTTGGATTTGGTTTGGTTTTTAATTAGGGCCTTTAATGGTTCCAAGTTGTAGGTTGATTTTCATTTTACTTCGCTCATTTTGGTTTTAACTTTACTTTTGTTTGGTTAGCTTTTCAAGTTGGTTTGTTTTGGAAAGGTTTTTTAAATTAGTCTTCCGCTGTGTATCTTTGATATTTGCCTTAACCGTTTTCACGGTGGCGGTAATGTCTTAGATATTCCTATTTAAAGTTTTATACAGGGAAAAACAGATATTTTAAAATAAAGGAATTTCTAGGGTGTTACAGACAGTAATATCTATCTGTCCTTTTCAATGATTCGAACGGTCTCGGTTCGAGAGGTTTGATCTCGCCACTCTCGGAGAGCATTTCGAACATTTGTATATATGGGATCCCAATTGGAGTGTAGAGTCTATTACTCTTCTTGGGTTTTTCGGTGACTTGTAAAGGAAAACGCTTTGCCTCATAAGTCGTTCCCATGGGTGTGAATTCTCTCTTAGGTTCATCTTTCGGGAGTGGAACCTCGTCATATTTCTTCTGAAGTTCTTTTATAGCCTTGAGAGTTTCACGTAGCAAATGCGATCCTTCCATCATAGACAGTGTGAGCGATTGTATGTCTTCTTTACTTCCTGATTCTGGAAGGTTATCCATGGCGTCGAAAAAGATTTCCTCCTCTTGTTCGATGGCATGGTGTCTTTGACAGGTTTGATGAGAGACGAGGGGTCGACCTCGTTTTCCTCATCAGAGATAGCCAAGGAATGAGCGAGAGGCGCATTATCAATACTTGGCTTCTTACTAGCAGGGGCAATGGTAGCTTGTTGTTATTGATTAAGTCTTGGATAGCTTCTTTAAGCTTCCAACAGTTCTCGATGAGATGGCCCCTACCTTGGTGATACTTGCAGTGTGCATTGGGGTTCCAGTTAGTCGACTTCTTTTCGACTGGTGGGTCCCCAAATGGTCCAATAGGAGTTATAAGACCTTTTGCATTTAATCGATCAAATGTGGTGTCATAACTCATGCCAATAGGAGTAAAGTTCCTCCTAAATGGTTTCTTTTGTCTTTGATTATTCATAGCAAGGACTTCCCCTAGGTTAAAGGTACCAACATTATTTGTGAGGGTGGTTTTGGAAGAAGAAGGATTGTCATTCTTCTTTCCTTTCCAGCCACTGTTGGAGTTATTGTTGGCAGCTTTCAACTTAGCCAGGTCGTCTTCAATGTTGATTCTGATGTCGTAGACGGCCTTGAAGGTATGGAGATTATTTTGATACTTGAGATGCTTGGAGTTTTTTTCTTGAAGGTTTTTTATGAATAACCTTACAGACTCCTTTTCACTTGGCACCTCAATCATTTTAGCTGAGGTTTCTCTCCATTTGTTAAAGAAGGAGGTGAAGCCTTCGTTCTTCTTCTGTTTGAGGATTTCAAGTTCCCTATGGTCAGTCTCAACTTGAATGTTGCATTTGTATCTATCAACGAAAGCGATTGCTAAACGGTCTCGAGAGATAGTGAGAACAGAGAGGGGAACACCTTCTTATCGATACCCTTAATACTCATTATTGTTTTGAAGGCTCTTAAATGAAAATAAGGGTTATCGGTTGCTTTGAATTTTGGGATGTCGTTGGCATTGAACTTCTACGGAAGAAGATCTTTGTCCACCGAGACCCCTTGTGAACTAATCCCTTGAAACTTGTTGTCGCTAGATAGCTTGCTTAGACTCTCTTGCATGAGGTCCATCTGTTGTTGTTTCACGGGATCATCGATCTTAAGTGTTAGGAGCTTCAGTGCCTCAGTCACGATAACCAGTTGGTTCCTAAGATCATTGACTTCTTCTTGTGTTACCATTATTGTCCTAGCTTTCCTCTTACGAGCAATGGGTTTGTCGAAAAGTTGGACTTGTACGAAAAGGTTGTCTTTGATTAACCGTCCTTCCTTTCTTGACCACGCGCTGTAATTTAAACCATTTTGCGTTTTAATTACTTGACTCAAATCGACCTTGACTTTATGGTTTTAAAGGAGAAAAAAAAATGGGTGTATATTTTTGGCAAAAATAATGTATATAGTTTTTTAGAACTAAGTATGGTTTTTAAATTGGAGGATTAATATCCGACTTACCCCCTAAAAAAATGACGGGAAAAAACACGCATACAAGACTCCCTTAAACATGGTCAAAGTGTGTGTGTCGGTGTGTGCGTGGAGTGTAAGTGACATGCTTGGACTCTTGTGTAAGACCATGGGACTTAGTGCCTAGACTCAATTAATGACTTAATAAGGTATTATTGACAGCGAAATTTAACCGAATTAATTAGTAAACTAGTTAATTAGACATAAGGTGATGACTCGATCAATAATCCGAACCGTCGTCAAAACGACAGGACTGGCGCCTCTCTTTGTAGTGTAGCGCCAGACGACAGAGCTGTCTCCAGGCGCCACACTCCACAGAGTGGCGCTACAGTTCAGATTTTGGCGCCATTACTGGAGCTTCAATATGAGACTGTTTTCGGTGTTATTAATCAACAGGGGTATGCCTAAAGTCGTACTAGGTCAATTCTGGTTAAGATATTAGACTTTATTTACTCAAATTAATTAATTAATTAACTAACTAATTAGACAAAGTTCTTTTAGTCATTAATTTATTTAATCTCAACACAAGTCAACAAACCGTTAAGAAAAACGTATATCATATGCACAACAAATAATGCACAATTAGTCAAGTAGGCACGATATGATGCAATGAGTTTGCAACCTAACCATGGCTCTAGTTCTCTAAAGTTTGGGATATGGGTTAGTCAATAGAGGGTCCATGGTTAATTGTCCGGATGCACCGCGCGGAAGCCTAACCGTGAAGGGTTGGCGCGAGTGGATGGGACACCGCGAGTTTTAGAAAAAACTCACTTCCATGGTTTGGTGAATTCAACAATCTCGGATGTACCCTTTGTTGCTCAGAGCGTTCAATCAGGTATATGGAGCATGAATTCCCAAAGGGTTATGTCCATATGTAGAACACATATGGGTTTCAGAAAAGTGAGAAAAACTCAATCAGGAAGTAGGATCGAGCAAACAATGCGAAAAAAAACTGGTCGAAATTAGAACGCATATTTCTGGCTCGGTATTGGAAGAATTTGGCGCCAGCAAACAGAGATTGGCGCCAGATTTTGGCTGTAGCACCTGACGACAGAGTTGTCGTCTGGCGCTACGGTCAAAAGTCTAGCGCTAATATTCTGTTTGCTGACGCTAATTCCTACATGCCTCAGCAGCTTTCTGTGCTCGATAAAATTTTCCAGTTTCGCGCAGTGTTATTTCGATCCTAGTTGTGAAAAATATTCCTCAAATTTCCTACGTGTAAAATCCTATGTTTTAACTCATTACGGATGGTCTTTCCAATGAGATCTTTTTTATGCATATGACAATAATGTTAATCAAAATTACGCACATGAAATACTTAGAACTTTTCGAGTCTCATCCACTCATTCTAAATCATTGCCGAAATAAATTTCAGGAATTAAAATAGAAATCCTCCCCAGTGAAGTCGCCAAAAACTGTAGGGAATATTTCAAGCATTAACCCTTAGCTTAAACCCCACTGTGATCATACACTAAAGTACGGTGGCGTCCAAAGGGAAAGAAGATATAGAGCAAAAGAGTCGCCAACAAGTTTTTTAGGAACTTGTAAACCGTTCACGAGGTGAAGGTTACACCCCTTAATGATCCAAGAGATCGTCAACTCCATAAGGTCTTGAACCAAATAGGGTTCGGGGATGAAGGTACAAATTCAACCTAAAAGAGATTGAACCTGCCCTAATAATAGGCCTCTACTTTATTCAGATCGTATTCATGTGCGCTTTCTGACTAACATACAATCAATAGGATTAACCCTAAACCTGTTTATCTATGTTGGTTGAATTTAATGCACAAATAAATCTATTATTGGTGATCACTTGAATTATAATCAAATTAACCCTAAACAAGATTATTAATTATCTTATTAAGCGTGATTAAAAGTACCAATTCCCTTTAAACATGCATAAAAGGTGTGATCAAGCAATAGAAATAAATATCAAGCAACATAATAATAATCAAAAATAATAATAATCATAATAACAAATTATAATTAAAATAATCATGTTAAAGCATAATAATAGCAAGATACTAGGCATGATACTAACAAGATTAATAACAAATCCTAGCATGTCACTAAACAATAAAAATCAAAGCTTTAACCCTAACATGATACTAACAATCATAAATATTAGGAAGAACATAGGAAGCATCATACTTTTAATCATACTTAATATTAAAGTTATCCTAGACATGATACTAGGAATATCATAATCACAACCTAAGCATGAACTCTATATCATAACATCAATTAAACCATTAAAGTACTTACTTGGATGTCTCGTACCTCTTTCTAATAACAAAATACACACGTTAGTAACTTCAAGTAAAATAATAAACAAACAATTAAATTAAATAATAGAAATAGAGATTTGGGACCAAACCCTCAGAAATTAAACCTTTCACGTCTAGGGCGAAGGCAACTTCGAATATGGCTAGGTGTGTCTAAATCTAATGAGTGCGGAATTTTTATATTTGAGAAAAGGCTAGTTTAGAAAAGAGAGAGAGAGATAGAATAATCAAGAGAATCTTGATGAGAGTTGGTGAATCAAAACGGAGTTTTTAGAACGCTATTTATAGAGAAAATCAGCTAAAAAGATTAAAAAAAAAAAATCAAAACAGAGTTCTGAGCAAAAAGCCAGGTTAGCGCCCAACGCTGACCTTAGCGCCAAACGCCAGTTGTAGCCCCATCCAACTACACTATTGTTGGACCCATATCATGGACCAACCAAACTGGATTGGCTATTTTCTTAAAATAGGTTTTCAAAAATAGAGAGAAGAGAAAAGAAATAAAAACTTTCCGCAACACTAAACCTTCCACACTTTTACTTCATTCGATTATTATTCGACGTGAAAGGTACTCATCACTGGGTTTGGTTTTGGGGAGACACAAATGGGTGTCTACAGGTTGGTTTGTGCTTAAGTTAGATCTTGAGAAATCTTATGATAATCTTGAATGGGTTTTTGTGAGAAATGCTTTAGATTTCTTTGGTCTTGACCCCTCTTCTATTGATCTTATCATGTCTTGTGTCTCCTCGGTTTCTTCTTCTGTGCTAGTCAATGGGATCCCATCTGATAGCTTCAAGCCCTCAAGGGGTATCTGTCAAGGTGACCCCCTCTCACCCTACATTTTTATCATTTTTATGGAAATTCTTTCCCAACTCATTCATAAGGAAGTGGAGAAAGGGGTTTGGGTTCCCTTTAGCATGGGTAGGAAACAAGTGTCAATTTCTTATCTCCTTTTTGCCGATGATATCTTTCTCTTTGGTGAAACCTCCATTGAGAATGTCCTTTCCCTCAAGGAATCCCTTAATACTTTTTGCTCTTTCTCGGGTCAATCCATAAGTGCTTCCAAGAGTAAGGTGTTTTTCTCTAGGAACACCTCTGAAGGTGATAGGAACTTGTGTTTGTGAGGCTTTGGGTTTTAGTGAAACTGATGATCTCATTCCCTATCTAGGTTTTCCTATCTCTGCTAGTAGGCCTTCCAAAAATAAGGTGGGATTCATTTCTGATAAAATCACTAAGAAATTAGAGCTTTGGAAATCTTCTATGTTATCTAAAGCTGGTAGATTATGCCTTGTGACCTCTACTCTTAACACCCTCCCTAACTACTATTTCCAATGCATGATGCTTCCTATGTCTACTCTAGATAAGTTGAATAGCCATTTAGCAAAGTTTCTTTGGGGTAAGAGGGATGACACTAGAGGTTTACACCTTGTGGGATGGGAGAAACTGGTCACCCCTAAGAGTGAGAGTGGGCTTGGGTTAAGGTGTTTTAAATCTCTGAACAAAGCTCACATGTTAAAATTGTGGTGGAGAATGCTTAACCATGAGCACAATCTGGATGTTCAAGTTTTAAAGGACAAGTATTCTAAGCCAAATAACTTGTTTAGGTCATTTTCTGTTGGTTCCCATCTTTGGAAGAGCTTAGGAAGGGTCTGGGACCTTTTTAAGGAAAATATTCAGTGGGGGTAGGGAATGGTGTTGATATTTGCACTTGGGGTGATAATTGGTCGGGTTTAGGACCCATTAGAAGTTTAATCCATGGCCCTTTACAGAGGGAGGAGGAGAACATCATGCTTGAGGATTGTGTGTCAAATTGCAAATGGGATTTTTCAAAGCTTTCTTTTGAGCTGCCTGAGCATATTATTAATGCTTGCTTGAGTGTTCCTATTCCTAAAGCTAGCAGTAACTGTCAAGACTTCATCTTCTCTACCCTTAGTTCAAATGGTAAATTTGATTTTTCAAAAACTGTGTTCTTGATGGGGTGTGCTAATGGTATGAGCTCTTATCATTCTGTAAATTTGAATTAGATTTGGAATGTTAAGACAGCCCCTAAAATTAAGCTTTTTACTTTGTTACTTGGATAGACTCCCTCACAAAGTCACTTTGTGTAGGAGGAATATCATCAACTCAGAGTTTTGTGCTTCCTGTCACAATGTTCCTGAAAATGCTCTTCACATTCTCAAGGACTGTGACTAAGCTAAAGAGGATTGGGATCTGCTCCATATGCCTAGTTCTTTCTACTCTCAAGACCTTAAATCTTGGCTCTTCACTAATTTATCCCTTAATCCAACTGCTACATCTCACATCCAACTTCCTTGGCAGACCCTTTTTTCTTTTGTTATCTGGAAGTTATGTCTAAGGAGAAATGACCTAATTTTTAACCAAACAAAGCAACCCCCTGATACATCCCTCAGAGAATCCCTAGCTTTAGCTTGGGAATTTGAAACCTCTCTTAAGATTTCTTCGAGTTTGATCTCCCCTGTCACCCCCCACCTGTCTGCTGGTGTCCTCCTACTGCCCTTTCTCTTAAGTTGAACTGTGATGCCTCAATCAGTGCTGCTGATTCTTGGGCTGGGATAGCTGGTGTTGTTAGAGATTATGCAGGTAATTGGGTGTTGGGCTTCTATAAGAAGTGCAGAGTTAAATCTGCTTGCCTGGGTGAGTAAGCTGCCATTTCTGCTGGCCTGGAGCTGATTAGAGAAAGAGGCTGGGAGAGAGTGGATGTGTGCTCAGATTCGAAGCAAGCTATTGACCTCATCTCATATGCCGACTGTCAAGGATGTCAATACTAATATTCTAAAATGTTGCAGGGTCCAGCTTGAGGGTATGCAGAATGTCAAGCTCTATTATGAAGGTAGGAATGCAAACAAGGCAGCTGATCTTTTAGCAAAATATTGTAGGACTTCTCCGAATCAAGATGTAACTCTTGTACTTTTAAATGATCCACCAAACTTTATTCGGGATGTAATTTTGGAGGATAAATCTCCCTAACTCTCTTGTAGCTTTTGATACTCTTTTAATCTAATCTAATGCCCCCGACTTTGCATCAAAAAAAAATACTATTACTCCCTCCGTTTTTAAATACTTGCTCCATTTCCTTATATGGAAAGTTTTTACAATATTTAATTCATTTCTACCACCTAGTGGATCCAACAAATATCATATTTTATTCATTTCATTTTCTCTCACCTCCAATTTTTCCACTACTTTTGTTTTTTACAATTTTTTTTATCTTCCACCAACCCCACTACCTCCATATTTTATTACTTTCTCCAATTTCTCCTAAAACTCTGCGCATGAAGAAATGAAGCAAGTATTTAAAAACAGATGGAGTATAAAGTAGTCGTGCATGTACAACTAGGCATTAGAAATATCAGCTTGGTATGGGGGTTTGTAAACAGGTTGTTAGACAATTTAAATTCAAGTTTAGTTCATTGGGAGGTTAGGTTCACTTTTGGCGTTACCAAGAAACTGGAGTACTCCGTCATTTAAAAAAGTCAAGCTGCTCAATATATAAAAGGAAGTAAAGCACCAGAGTGTACTTGCATTTTGACAAATTAGGGGGAAGAGTGAATAGAATGGCTTGATGAATAGGTATAGTATTTATACAAAACCTAAGCTCATAAGATAGGAAATATTATTCCTAAAAGATATACTAAATACTATCTTAATATAAAATAAACCTAAATATATTATTCTATTAATGATATCTGCGGAAAATTTATCACATATATTTTCCGATATCTAATATCTCTAATACCCTCCCGCAATCGTAACGGCTGTAACACGAACGTTGCAATTGGAAATTCTTTACTTTATTGAAGTCGATCGAGTTGCACTACTCTGTCGATGTCGCCTTCAAATTTATTTATTTTTTTTCTTCAATGATGAGAATGTTCATCTTTTTCGAACTCATCAATCATCAAGCAGGAACGTCATTCTTTTTGAACCTGCAAAAATAACAATTTTGGTTTTTTCAAGCAAAACTGAGCTCCAATCAAATATTGGTTTTTCAGAGTAAACCACACTCAAATCTCTTTTTGGTCTTTCAGAGCAAACTACACTCAAATCTCGTTTTGATCTTTCAGAGTAGGCCACACTCAAATCTCTTATTGGTTTTTTTTAGAGTAAACCACACTCAAATCTCTTATTGGTCTTTCACAGCAAACAACACTCAAATCTTTTTTTTTTTTTTTGTTTTTTTTTTTTTTTAGCAAAATCATGCTCCAATCAACTCTCACAAAAAAAAATTCATCCCATTCTCAAAGAGTGACAAAAGTCACGCATGCTGATATAATTACATAATGATATCATGGTGAGCATGGTGTCCAACTTTTAAAATACAGGACTTAGAGCTTGTTCTCATTGACTGAAATGAACTGAATTGAACTGAGCTGAGCTGAGCTGAGCTGAATAGAACTGAACTGAAATGAATATTTTATAAGAGAAGGAAATTAGGAGCTGAACTGAACTGAGCTGAGCTGAATTTCAACGTAAGAGAACAGGCCCTTGGTGTATATATTTAGAATGATATGCACACATCAAGTGCATATAGATCTTATTTTATTTAGGCATGGAAACCAACTTGGTCCTTCTTGCGCCCATTGAGGGAATTTTATTTTATGTGATAGAAAAGGAAACCTCAAAAAATAGTCAAATAATGTGCATAATGATATCATATTTTAGCAACAAAATTAAAAG
The DNA here is from genome assembly GCF_948465745.1 of Chenopodium album. Classification (NCBI taxonomy): domain Eukaryota; kingdom Viridiplantae; phylum Streptophyta; class Magnoliopsida; order Caryophyllales; family Amaranthaceae; genus Chenopodium; species Chenopodium album. The sequence goes on along the minus strand of NC_137835.1, from coordinate 14,385,448 downwards.
CTTAAGCAAAGAAGTACTTTAATATTGATTAGCCTGAACCGTATCTTTATCTCTTGGCTTGCTCTGCATAATAGATAATACACTTATGTCAATGACATCTTGTAATGTCTTGTGTTTACAGTGTTCGCTACAGTTGTCAAGTGCAAGTGCAACTTTCACTAGATGATGCTGTTTCTCTTATTCCTGTTATTTTAGTCAAAATGTTAGTCATCAGGGCACAATCTAACCCCTGACTACAGCTAAATTATTCCTCCAAGTGCATCAAGCCTTCAATGATCCACAGGTACAAGATCACAAACAGAGATGTCTGCATCGTTTATGGCATGCATCCCCACACGAACACGCAGACAAGGGCAAAGACAAAGAGGTTTCAACTGACCACAACAGATTCAGTGAAATCAGAAACTCAACTGTCATAACTAGAATAACGAACTTGAAATCATGAATTCATATAAATAACTGAAATATGTGAATAAACAGCACCACCAGAAGGATTCTTGTCTAAAGAAGGAAAAACGAGGAAAGATGGGAGTAATAGGCAAAGTAGTGAACATGGGTATTAGAACTTGGTAAGTGATCATATACATAGATGAATATGTCTTCAAAAATTTTAGGCAACAACTTCATATGCAACTTTCATACTCCAAACTTCAAAGAGTTAAATACAGCTTTGAATTGATGAGGAGCCATCACAGGCAAAAAAATCATAATCACACAAGTCCCCTAATGGGTTGTACAAGCAATAATGACATTATAAGTTGCACCAAAAAAATATGACGATATTAAGCTATTCAAACCGTTCCCAGTCTTCTGTTACTTTTGAAGATGATGAAACCGAAGGTGGAGTCAAGCTCCCAACTCCAGAATCAAATGTCTCCCAGTTGGTGGTCACTGCTACAGTATTGCTGCAATTATCATGTGGATGCGAGTTTCTTGCCTTCATGGCATCCAGAGTATCCACAAAGCCTTGCACACGACGAACCTGTTCAATCATGCAGAACCTATTGTCAGGGACTCACATGAAGAAATAAACTAGGTAAACAAACTGCACAACTCTAATTGAAGAGAAAATAATCAGTGAAAAAGAAAATGGTATGCCACACATAAGTCATTATTCGCTAGCGCAGTTCCATACTCCATCATATATTAGACCAACAAAATTAATAACTGCTTCTAGGAATGTATGGTTGTGTAATCTGACTAACAAGGACAAGTAAACCAGGCACTCAAGAGCCAAGAATGAAGACTAAATCAGAATGATTAGGTTATTGGTTTGTGAGAAACGGATTAAATTATGTCTGGATGTTATACTTTTGTTACTCCAGTTCCTAATTCAACCAAAAAATTAACGTGTTAAATTTTAGCCAAAATTTGATGCCTACGACACTTCTTAACTATGCAAAATCTTCTTAATGATTCATGAGACTCATTTGTGTTGCTTCCTACATCGTTGTTTCAAAATCTTCTTAATGATTTGGGGTCGGCTAACATGAATTGTCATAGGGAATCATACAATATAAAGATACAGATATAACAAAACCATCATTTTAAAGAGTTTGGAAAAAGGCGAGTATTAGTATTATGGTGTGGAATTATGAATGGGAGGATAGCTTCTATCATAATTGTTGATACATGGCAAAGATAAGTACAACGGTAAGCAACACTTAACAACCGAAACCCCAAGTAAAAATCGAAACTAAGAGGAATTGCTACAGCACCATGCAACCTGACTTAATCTACAAGAGAAATTGCATGTAATATTGTAACTCACAGATTCACATTCCCGGCTGCTCCCTTGACATCTTAACTTGTGATGGGGTAATGGAGAGAAGCCAATATGATAGTAGAAGAGCCTTCTCAGAGTAATAGGTTACTGTTATGAGCTATATACTATGAATAGTTTAACACAGTACTTGTGATGCAATTCACTCAGTTTATTCTAGTATTGGACCTTATATAACAAAGTTGAACACATAGCAGCAAGAAGCTAGCGGCATAAATTCGTAACAAGAAATTATTGATATGTATTTTTCTACTAAATCATTGATATTTGGGTCTTAGAGCTCTTTTTGAAAATAACCATTTTCCATTCTCTCAAATGAAGTAAAAGTGTAAAACAACTGTAATCTCCTTAGGCAAGCTAAGATCTCCACTTCAATTGAAAAGTTGAATAAAACTTAATTCTACAAATTTGTTGCTCTTTAGCTTCAAAAGACAAGCATCCAGTGTTTTCTTGGGAATACAAGCACTAAAAAAAAATTTACAAATAAAAAAAGGGATCCTTCTTGAGCACAAACAAAACCAACTCACCTCATTCTTCCGCTGGGTTTTTGCTTCTCCTTCGGCCTCAATGCTATCCAATTTCAGTAATTGAACCATAAACAACTCTGTTAAGATGATATATTCCTTTTCATCTACCTTTGTTCCATTATAAAGAGATGCTTCCAAGGATGAGACCTGCATATAAGAAGGAAATTAACAAAGACATCACCTTTCTAGTTTCTACTCGCCAAAAAGAATTTCCGTGCCAGAAAACTAGTATAGAAAAAACCTTTCCAAGAAAGAAATGAAATTACCCTTTGAGAAAGCTTATCCACCTCTGCCCGAACTCCAGCAATTGCAGCAAATGCCTTTGATATTTCTTCTTTCTTTTTTGCCTCCTCCATTTTTTTCTCCTTGCTAGCAGGACGCTCCATAAGCAACAACTTTGAGTGGTCCTTTAAACCTGCCATATGTAAAGTCTCACCATCTTCCTTCTCCCTCCCACGGAAGAAAAGCCTTTGGTCCTCAGGCTCTAACCCAGTTTCTTGAACAAGAAGTTTCTTCAACTCACCTTTTGCCATTAATATAAAAAAAATTAGAAATTAAACATCTCTGTCTCAAAACCCATTTGGACACAAGCACTACCTAAGGTCGACTTCTACCATGATGTTTCAGAATCTAAGAGGGAAGGCATACAAGGGAGGAGTTTTTTAGATGATGTAAATAGGAGGTGAGGTGAATATTTATCACTCCTTCCATCTTTAAAAACTACTCTTGTTTTGACAGTATACATCTTTGACAATTAAATACTCTACATATTGGGAAGAAAGTAAAAGTTTTAATAAAAATTTAAAAAAAAAAAAAAAAAATGATATTCTTAACGCAACCATTGAGACAAATCAAACAAGACCTCCCACATAAGTTTAATTTTTCTTATATATTGGGAATAATTCAGTAGACTCCCTCAAAATATGAATAGTAGCATGATTCTTTAAGAAACGAAGGGTTAATTACGCGACATGTCCATCTATCACATAGCAAACTACTATTGTAAGCATTTAGTATGCCTAGAAAGGTCAGGATGGACACAGCCAAGTACCTCATCTCTGGCCACTCAAATAGGTAATTATAAACTCTTTTGTATAGTTGTATGTACTCTCTCCAACCGGAATTATTCGTCACATTGATTCAACCACCAATATTTAAGGATTCACTTAGATTTGACAAAAATATCTCCAACCCACCTCTCACCAACATTTTATTTAACTAAGGATATGTTTAGAAACATAATCTTAATAACAATTTTTAACTAAGAAAACCAAAGTGAATTCAACCACAAAAACATGGGACTTTCTTACAAACATTCTAAACTAATTTATATATGACTACAATTCCCATATGGGGAAGTATTACACTCACATCAAACCACTTCAATTCTGCTTTTAGAAGCAAAAGAGTTAAAAGATGGACCTTTCCTTTAATCCAAAATTCAGCCTGGATTTCGATTAGGAAAACTAATCAATACTCATCATTGAAAAGTGGGGAAACCTCGACAAAACCCCAAGTTTTTCCCAATTCATAATTTCACCAAAGCTTCCAACGAAAATCAATCATAAACATTGAATAAAACCCAACAATTCTCTGATATAACATCACTACATAAACACCCATTACATCAGAGCAGTAATCCCCTCTCTCTAACCCTTAATTCTTCACATTTCAGCCACTTTAAAACAAAGAAACAAGCTCATAACTTAAGTTCAAAATTTTTGAGCTCACATAACAAAATTTCTCAATAAAATCAACCCTAAACATCAAACAAAACCCAACTATACACAAACATAATACTTGTACTAAACATAAACTCTAAGGATGCCAACTAGCTTACGGGTATAACCCGAGACCTGAAATCGAATCCCGTCTACGTAACCACCATTTGTGTGGCTCTATTCACACCAAAAATAACAAAAACCCCACAATCAAACAAATCAACTACTGTATCATTATACTACAGAAAATCCCCAGAAAATATTAATAAAGAAAATTGAAGAAGAAAATACCAAAAGTGAATTTGCAAGGAAGGGCGAATTCGTAGGAAGAAGAGCCATAAACAACCTTGATCTTGTAAAAAGGAAGATTATTATTATCATCAGCATCATCATCAAAACCATTCTCTCTCTTCTGAACCAACATACCACCAGGCCTCATCTCCCACTCTCTCTCTTTATCCATGGCTTCTTCAGTTGGGTTCATCTTTGATTTTCTCTCTCTAGATTTGGGAATTGGAGGAAATTCAGATTATGGCGGAAAATATTTGTGGGGTTTATTTGATTTTGTGATTGGGTGTGATTTTGATTTTGATTTTGATTTGAGTGTTTGGGTTCAATTTTGAAGGGAGGTGGGTCGGTTGTTTACGTCAGGCTATCGTGCAATTACGGATTTATGGGGATGGTGAGGAGTAGAGTTTCAGGGTTAATTGACGTTTAATAGGAGGTGGGAAATGTTTTGCCTATGTTACGTTTTGTGGGTTCTAGAACTAGCTCTTGTGTTGAGTGAGTTGTGACTCTTGGTTCTTGGAAACTGAGCTTAGGTCTTGTTTGGTAATTAACTGATAGATAGATAGTAATCGGTTGATATAAATCGGTTGATTATCTCTTTAAATTATCTACTCTGTATTTTATCAGAGTTCAAGATAATTTATTAAAATGATTGTTTGCAGTAATTACACGAATAACTTTTATGAAAAGTTGGGTTAAATGGTTTTTCAAGATCAACTTATTGAATTCTAATAAAGATCTTGTTTGCCAATTGGTTATTGGCTACTAGTTGTTTAACTTGGCTTGTTTGACTGACTATTAGTATTGGTTGTTTACAGTGGTTGTTTAGCCATTTGTTATACTCTATTCGTTTTTTAATAAGTGTTACACTTTCACAGTTTGACTGGCACAAAGTGTTTTGGGTATTTTTTGTGATTTCCCCTGGACACTGGTCGCGCTATTTGGATAGACGGCCCGAACACCTGTAAAATAACGAATATCTAGTTACCGGAATATTCGTCTCCGACGGTCAAGTTAGTAATCGGAAAACGAAAAGGCTATAGAGAGAAAGTAGAGAGACGTTTGAGCTATTTTAATGCTCTATTGAATATTATGTCACAATCCACCCTTCCCGTCATAAATCATTGGGGTATTTATAGGGATGGGGAATTGTGCCCCCTTTAGGGTTATTACTAGGGTTGAGTATGGGACGAGTACCCACACCGTTAGTACTAACGATTCGGGTACTCGATAACCAATATCACTAAAAGTGATATTCATAAACCGAACCGATAAGTTCGGGTACCCGGACTTCGGGTACCCGGATTTTCGGATTGATTATCGGTTACCCAATAAGGTATCCAATAGTGATAGTTAAACTTAATAAATTAGTTTTTATGATTTTTTTCACACTAATTAACAACAATATTACATGATATTTACCAAATTATTAATAATATTACTAATCATTGTTATTATATAGTGATTATGAAGTAAAGTTAGAATTTAAATATTGGAAAAATAGATTTAAGTATGAAAAAAAAAATACAAAACTTGCTTAGCGGATCGAAACGGGTAACCGTTAATTTTAAAATGATACCCAAAAACCATACCCGATAACAAATTATCGGAACGGGTACCCGAACCGTTATGATTATCGGATCGGGTACCCTAATTTTCAGGACGATAACGGAACGGGTTTTCGATTTTTCAGGTAGTTTTAATTTGCTCCGCCAATTACCCTAGAATGACATGCTCTGATTGGCGGCGCAATCAGGTTTGGACACATGTCCTGATAGGGGCGCCGTTTTTGCGGATTTCTCGTGATTTCACTAGTACATAATTAACCTTAAGTAACACCTAAATAGTGTTATATAAAGTGGTAAAAGTGTTATTATAGAAAATAGGTAACACTTTAGTCGGTGATACATCCGCCCATGTTCCCTAAGATCTTATGTAACACTTTGGTTAACGTAGGGTAACACTTTTTAAAGTGTTACTATAAACCCTTTTACGTAACACTTTTTTTATATTATCAGTATCATTTTTAAAGTGTTACTTTTTATTTCTTATGTAACACTTTCTTATCTTTAGTGACATTTTTCAATCATATAGTAGCACTTTCTCTTATATTGTGTATCACTTTTGTGAACTTATATATCACCTTATTGATTATTAGGTAACATTTTTCAATCGTTAGTAACACTTTATTCGACATTATGTATCACTTTTTACAGACTAATGTAACACCTAATTAACCAATAAGTAACAATAATAATAATAATAATAATAATAATAATAATAATAATAATAATAATAATAATAATAATTATTATTATTATTATTATTATTATTATTATTATTATTATTATTATTATTATTATTATTATTATTATTATTACTATTACTATTACTATTAATATTATTATTATTTAAAATATTCAACTTTTTAATTTTTTTTAATATAGAAATAATATTAACATGTACAACAACCACGAATGAGAAATAATTAACATATACGATAAACAATAATTTCAATTGATATAGCTTCCTAGTTCTTACTAAAAACATCCATAAACACCAATTTGTTTGTTTGATCTAATTAGTGCTGTCAAATTTCAAACCGAAACCGTTTAACTGCCTGAAACCGACCGACCCAAATGAGAACCGAACCGATTAAAAATCGATTTTTTTGAAACCAAAAACCGACCCGAATCGTATTTTAGTAAACCCGAAACCGAATCGACCCGAATAATGTTAAACTGTATAAGAACCGAACCCGTTAACAAACCGAACCGAATATAAACCGAACTGAAAGAAAACTGAACCGAAAAAGAACCGAACCGTATCTAACCCGAAACCGGTTCCAACCTGTAGGCGTCGCTCGAAGTGCGCCTACGTTAAAAGCATGTGGTGAATATGCTTGGCACTCATAGGAAGTGGGAATTTACATAATACAATTAGGGACAAATAAAGTAGGGAGCCGCCAACAAGTTTTTAAGGAACTTGTAAACCGTTCACAGATCATAAAAAGGCAACCACGATAAGGGACAACGATAGGCAACAACGATTGACCCGTGAAGGTTACACCCCATTCATAATCCATGAGATTACTAACTCCATATGGTTCGGAACCACGAAAGGAGGATCGGGGATGATGGTACGAAGTGAGTCATGGAGTCATATTCTCCCGTATTGGCCTCTACTCGATTCTTATAGTGAAAAGCATTCCTGTGATCTCAAAGGCATACAAACAATAATTCAATTCGCTCCAAACTATTATTTAACTAAATTGGTTTAATATTAATGCACACATAATTCTAAAATATTGGTGATCACTTCAATTAATAATAAGATTAAAAGGATCCTAAACCGGTTGTCCAAATTATCTTATTAGGCGTGATTTTCAATTACATATTCCCTTTAAACATGCAATATGGTGATCAATAATAGAATAACATTATATTAAAACCAATTTAATCACAATTCCAACAACATAAAATCGTTAGAAAAATAATAAAAATAAAAGGAGCATGACTCTTACTTTGATTCTGTTTGTTTGCAACTACAAAATAATAAACGAGTTAGTAACTTCAAGGAAATAATAAAACGACAATTAAATTAAATTAAATAAAGTAAACTTGATTTTGGGGCCAAACCCTCAAACAATTCTACCTTTCACGCCTTGGCTTAAGGATAGAACCACGAGTAAAGTATGGACTCCTTTGAGTACTTGAAGAAGGAATTTTGAAGTGAAAAGGGTAGGCTAGTGTTTAGGCTAAAGCTAGGAATGGCAACGGATCGGATGTGGCTAAATCTGAATCCGATCCGTTTAGTAAACGGACCCTGGGCTTGGATCCGAATCCGAGTCCGAATCTGAAAAATCCGAGTCCGAATCCGATCCGACTCGTAATTTTCGGATTCGAATCCGGACCGTTTATTCGGACCTCCGAAATGGTCCGAATATTTATTTTTTATTTTTATTTTTTGTAATAATATATACTTATAATTGCTTGTATTGTCATACCAATTAAAGTATAAACATAACATATTTAAATTATAAACTACGTTACATAACAAAATTTTGCTACAAAATAAGCAAATAATTGTCCCAAGTTATAGAGCATATGCTTATACTCTCGGATTCGGACTCGGATCGGACTCCGTCGGACTTTGCGTAGGGTCCAAGTCCGATCCACCTCCTATTCGGATTCGGATCTATTTTATCGGATTCGAATTCGGATCTATTTTATCGGATTCGGATTCGGACTAATTTTAAACGGATTCGAATCGGATTTTTTCCTTCGGATCGGATCGAATTCGAATCGAACTCGGATTAAATTGCCATCCCTAGCTAAAGCATAGAAGAGAGAAAATTAAATCAGAGAATTACTCGGTGCCCCGTTCATCAGAAATGAGGGGGGTATTTATAGGGAAAATGTGCTGAGGGAGCACACGGAACCCTAAAATGATAAAAACCCTAAAAAAGTATCCCGTGACAAGGTCAAACTGTACCGTGACACGGGAAGCCCCACCGTCAGATGGTACACTTTCCCGTGACACGGTACACTTTTGGCGTGACGCGGGAAATTTTCAGAAAACAGGATAAAAAACGCGTCAAGGGTTTACGCGGAAAAGACACAGAATGTCCCGTGTCACGGCAGACCTCCCGTGTCACGGGAAATCCCACCGTCAGACGGGAAGGATTCCCGTGACACGGTAGGTACCTGCCGTGGCGCGGGAAATTCCTGCCTGTTTTTCCATCTAAATACATTTTTAACCCTAATTTCCTTCGGCATTTTAAGTGTCGATTGACAATTTTGGACCTTTTCTGACTTTTTATTATTCGGGCTAAAATAAGAAAATAATTAAATAAAAATAAATAAAGGGTTTGGGCCAAAAATAAATAATAAAACAATAAAATAAAAAAGGTTTGGGCTAGAATTAATTAATAAGTTTGGGCTGAAATTAAAACTAGGCTTTTACCAAACATCAAGACTAATCCATGGACTGTTCAAAAATATGAATTTAATAAAATACGATTTTTTAAGCACTCTCGGGATTAAATACTAAACCCGACCAATAGTGGCGGTGAAAGGTTGTTCATCATCGGGTTTGGTTTTGGGGAGACATTTTTAGGTGTCTATAGAAGCCCCCACTTTGACTGAGTTTGTAGAAACGTCAGTTTCGAAAACGATAGTCAAAGTAGCCGATAGGGACGGAGAATGATTTAAGACGTTCTGCGATCCTAAATCACTCTATATACGCCGATACCTGCAGAAAAATGTTAATTCTACAGATAAAAGAGTAAAGGGATAGAATACGTATCTGGCACCAGTGTATTGGTGATGAACGAATTTGGCAGCTTCCTAAGCTTGAAGGAATCCACCGAGTGACATTTGTTGAAACGCTTTCCATGCTTGAGGAAAGCCGACTAAAGAGTTTGGTACCTTTCTAAGCCTGAAGAAAGCTACCGGATAATACTTTCCATGCCTGAGGAAAGTCGACGAACGAATTTGGTGTCATTCTATACTTGAAGAAATCCACCGATAATGCCTTCCATGCTTGAGGAAAGCCGACAAAGGAATTTGGCGGTTTTCTATGCTTGAAGAAAAATCCACCGATAACGCTTTCCAAGCTTGAGGAAAGCCGACTTGACGGTTTTCTATACTTGAAGAAAAATCCATCGATAACGCTTACCAAGCCTGAGGAAAGCCGACTTGGCGGTTTTCTATACTTGAAGAAAAATCCACCGATAACGCTTTCCAAGCCTGAGGAAAGCCGACTTGGCGGTTTTCTATACTTGAAGAAAAATCCACCGATAACGCTTTCCAAGCCTGAGGAAAGCCGACTTGGTGGTTTTCTTTACTTGAAGAAAAATCCACCGATAACGCTTTCCAAGCCTGAGGAAAGCCGACTGATGAATATGGTGTCATTCTATGCTTGAAGAATTTCACCGATAATGCCTTCCATGCTTGAGGAAAGCCGATTTGGCGGTTTTCTATACTTGAAGAAAAATCCACCGGATAATACTTTCCATGCTTGAGGAAAGTCGAAAGATGATGAGATTGCAAGTCTCTGTTTATCGAGAACCTTGCGTCATGAAATGATGGTGGTCCGCTTGTCCCCGGACGTGGGCTGTAGATAAGACCTGCAAAAATAAATTTGCCAATGGACTCGTATATACTGTGATTGACTTGACCACTAACTTGACCAAGTTTGACTTGATGTGACATGACATGTGTATGACTTGTGAGTGTGTGTGTGTGTATATGTGTGTGTGCAGACACAAGCAAACGAAGATGCAAAAGCAAAAATTTTCCGTCAATTTTTGTCATGAGTGGAGGGTACCGACTTTCTCCCGAAAAAGAAAGATGTGAAAACTGAACTTTTATTTTCGAACTTCCTTCGATGAAAACTTGGAAAAAGTTTTTTGAACTTCCCCAAAATAAAATAATGAAAAGGGAGAGAAGTTTTGAACTTCCTCCTTGAGCAAGACGAAATGATTCGTATGGATTGAATTGTTTGTCCTGAAAATAATGTATGCATGATGCATGTTCTTAGGCCAGGAAGCTAAGGACAATTACATCATGTGACACGATAGATGAATGAACTTAAGTCATGGAGCTAAGCATCATATATGGTGTAAAGAAGCGATTTTGAACGTCACTTAGGTTTGGAAGCTAAGCACGTATAGTGATTATTGCATAATGAACATTGCTTAGGTCAAGGAGCTAAGCACGATATGCTTTGTATGATTAAAAATCATTGATATATAAATGTTTCTTAGCACATTATGCGAAACAATGAACATTGCTCAGGTCAGGAAGCTAAGCAAGAATACAATGTTTCTTCTACTGAATGTTGTCTTTAAATATGATGAAACATGGACAGTGTTGAAACAAGATTTCATGATAAAGGGCTCTTAAAGGGAAGGATAATTGATATGGATATGGATGTGTGAGTGAAGTGTGTGAATGTGTGACAAGGGAATAAACGCGTCGTCAATTGTCTATCCCTAGATCAAATACAATTTATACAACCTAAACAAACCTAATACGAGTATAAGGCAAGTATAGGGGTCGAACCACAGAGAACGGTAAACACCACCAAATGTTATCAACAATTAAGCTAGTCCGGAATAGGGGATAAATAAACTAAAGTCTAAAAATGCTAAAACAAGAAATAAAACATTAAGGGAAATGGTTTAGGTATAGCATTCACTTGAACATAAACAAAGGCATAGAAATTGAATTAATTATGAACTAAACATGCTCGAATATCGAAATTAAGAATCCAATCTAGCCGCCTTCCGGGGTCAATTGGCTTCTCCTAACATAGCCTCTATGTTTCCACATTAGAACCATATACTAGGAGGTACTATTAAATAACAATCGATAGTAATGAACCTTAACTAAGTCAACTTCCGTTTCTTGTTAGCAAAGATTCACCTTTAATCAACCAACAATGTGCACTTGCAAGAAGATTAAAGAATATCAAGCATATAAAGACTTTAATCACAAATAAATCAATTCTAAACCCTAGAACATGCTCAAGGTCCAACTACACCACAACCATCCCCTTAATGGGGAAATTACTCACTAATCATGATAATAACAAGATTAATCAACAAATAATCAAGAATCAACATGATCAACAAGCAATACCAACAACTAAAATAATAATCAAAATAAACAAATAAAAATAGAGGAGAGAGAGTAAGAAATTGCTCATTAATTGAAGATGAAGGTCTACAAAGGATTGAACAAGCTCCTTCTTCAAAATCCAAGTTCATTAATGAAGAAAACCTCACTTTCTCTCTCTACCAAAGAAGACTAATCCTAACCTAACCTAAAACTAATTAGAGAGAAGAATAGATAGTTATTCAATTCCTTCTAATTACCCCAAAATTGGGTATTTATACTAAGCTAATAAAACTAGGAAAAGAAAATAAAAATAAAAAGGAAAAATAAAATAAGAAAACTAAAATAAAAGTAAAGGAAAGAAAATAAGAAAAAGTTAAAAGAAAAGAAAGAAATAAAAATAAAAAGAAAAGAAAAATAATAAAAACAAATACAATTCCCACCCAAAACAAATCAGACCCACGATTTCCTTCTTCTTCTCCTTTACATTGGCTGCTCTATCTCCATTGATCACCATCACCACGCATCAAAATAATCAATCATCACCGCTTATCATCATCATCTTCATCAAGCATCCAAGATCGTGGCCGTCCAATTTTCATTAAAACTCGCGTGCATAGCTCGTGAAGCGGTTTGGTCGAACCATGGGTTGATTCGGTCGAACTACGGGGTTGGTTCGGTCGAACCATGGGTATGTTCGACCACTCCTCTTCGATTAACGAAACCCACAAAGTCTCTGACTCGAACTTCGACCGAACCACAAACGGTATGCTCGAACTTGATTAAAATCAAATTTTAATCTGATTTTTGCTTAATTGAGGGCCGAAATGCTTGATTGGTGGTTTGAGTAGTTGCGGGTCAGGTGTGGTGAAGGGCTGCCGTTTTGGGTGGCTAAAAGAGGTTTATTGCGGTGGTGGTAGGCGTCGTGGTTGAGGTGCGGCTACTGTTGCTGCTGCAGCTGGGGTTGCGGGTTGGTTAGGTTGGTTGAATGGTGGTGTATTGGTTGCGGCAGTGGAGGTGTATTATGGAGGCAGCAGGGGAGTTACGTTCAGGGGTTAAATTGGTGGTGTATTGGTGTGGGTTTGGTTGATGTGGGGTGAAGCAGGCTGGGTTGCGGTTTGTTTGTGTTGGTGCTGCTGCAGTGGGTTGTTGGTGGTGTGGGCTGGTGCGTTGATTAGGTTGCAGCAGGGCAGTAGCAGAGGATTGTGTGTTTTGGTGTGGTGGAGGATAAGGGAGGGGTGTGGTGTAGTTTAAGCTGGCAGCAACAGGGCAGCAGCTTTAGAACAAATTTGCACCTCAAATCCCGGACTTTGAACTCGAACACGACTTTAAAACCCGAAACACCAAACTCGACCTACAACAAAAACACGAGGCATTATCAAAAGACAAAATAAAAATAAAATAAATAAAATAGAGATAAATAAAATAAAATAGAAAATAAGGGACATAAAACTAAACTAATAAAAATAAAACAAAAACTATACAAGCAAACAAAGTAAAATAAAATACGAAAATAGACTAAAACTAATAAAATAAAGAAAATAAACTAAAACGCTCCAAAATTACCAAATAAACAAGAAACTTTATTAAAAAGAAAACAAGAGAAAGAAAGGGAAAATAAGATAAAATAAACACGAAAATGACTCTAAAACTACTCCCTAAGAAAAAATAAACACGAAAATAAACATTTATGTCACTCATCAAATTCCCCCAAGCTAAACCTTTGCTCGTCCTCGAGCAAAGCTAAGGCAAAAGAGAACAAGATGGAATTATTAAAGGCAAATGAAACAAAAAATAGAAACAAAGAGAAAGAATGTACACTAACTCACTGTCGTAGGAATCACGGATGCATTTAGCGTATGCATCAAGCCCTTTAAACCCCTATGTCGCCAAAGAGGACGAGTAAGCTCTCGTGAGGGTTTCCTAAGAGGTTTAACCCACAACTCTCGACAAAAACCAAGGCAAGGCAACAAAAGGAAAAAGGAAAAGGAACACTAAGAGAAAAAGCGAAACACAAGCTCATGTATGGACAAGAAATAAGGACGAGTACTAATGAATGCAAACCTTTCTAAATGGACAAATGTATGCAAGTTCCAAGATGTCAATGGTTGATTGAAACATAACACATGCTAAGCATAGAGAACTACTTAGGACTCAATCCACCCTAGCCCCAACCAATCGGGCCACGTTCTCTCCACTAGCTTCAAATCAACCCTTAAACTAGCTTCTCAAGATTCCACGAAGGAACCGGAAAAAGATAAAGAAATGAAAAACTTTGAGAAGGTAATCCCGACGTCTCAACTATGCATACTCTTTCCATAGGTTTGAAGTCTATCTCCCTCCACCGTTATTTTGACCTAAACCACTAGAGTCTAAGGGTCTTTTTATTGGTTGTAACGTAAGGCTAAGGGTTAAGGCGGGGTTAAAATTTAAAATTTGGTGATAATTCCTTAGTGAAGCAAAAAGTGCGGCCGACACTCAAAAATAACTCAAGAATTCACTAAATATCAAGCAAAAATACCACTAATGCCATTCCCCCAAGCTTATTCAACACAAACACACAAAATATACAAAATGAAGGAACGATCCCCCAAGCTTGAACAAAGCATTGTCCTCAATGCTTAAACTAGGGAAGAAAACGAAACCATCGAAAATATTTTTGTTGTTTTTGTTTCTTTTCCAATTTTTTTTCTTTTTTTTTTTTAACTTTATTCACTGTCCTTGCCCCTTTTTTTTTAATTTTGGACGGCTTTTTCTTGAAACTTCACTTGATTTTCAAAAATTTGCATATTTCTTTACAAGCTCAACTCTAACCAAATCTCAAAATGCATCTTGTTTATGATCAACAACTCAAAACTCAAACCTCACATGCCAATGCTTCACTAACTAAAAGGGTTGGTAAACATAGGCCATTAGGTTTGTAACATGGTTTAAACAAGAGCGGGAAACATAAGCTCAAATTGGTTAGCAAGTAGGTTTATGCACAATAGAAAATCAAATTTGTAACAAAACAAAAAGAAGATAAAGAGAAAAAAAAATGAGAAAGAAGTGCCCTTTTCCTCCCCTAGAGTGCTTCGGTCATGATCTTGGGAGCTATAATCAAAACAAGGATCAAGACATGCATAGCTAAGGATCCAAATGCGCCACACAACAAAGTGATGAAGGCTAGAACAATGTTACCTCACACGGGATTATAACTAAGAAAATACTAACTAAGGGTGCCAAATCCACTATAGAGAGCAACACCATCTTACCACATACCCGTGAACTAGGGCTTTATGGATTCCTAAAAGTTCTCAACCCGGCTACCTTAGCATGTAATATCCTAGAGTCAACCAATGACACTCTCAAATCGTGCACACATTAACCACTTAGGAAGAAAGGCATTCAAGAGTAAACAAATCCAAAAGATATAATGTCCAATTAAGAACAGACAAAACACAACTTTGCTAAAATTGCCTAGAAGTAAACAAAAATCTTTTTGGATTTTCCAAAAGCATGAAAAACATGGAAATGCATATACTCACGTGCATGGCATATATAAATCAACATCCCACCAAACATGATAGAATACCCTCCCCCAAGCTTGAATGAAACCAAGCTTTCAAATCATAAACAATGAAACCAAGGAGGGGAATACAAGGAAAAATTAATCCAACATTACCAACACATGATCTTCAAGTCACAATAAGTAAGAGAGAGAGGGAAAAGAAGGATATTACCGGATATGGGGTAAATGCAAAATCACACAAAAAACCCGAAATAACCTCATATGAGCCATAATCTCTACAAATAAGGCTTGAATTCCACATGATAGGTAAGTTGAGGCACATTTCCTTGATTCTTGATCATCACCAATGCGCAAGAGTATATCAAGTTGTGTACCTAGCAAGGAACACAAACACGTCCATGTGAGAAAATCTAGTCTAAAAACAAAAGAAAATGAAAGCAATAAAACACGGGTTACTTCCCGCAAAGGCTTGTTTAACGTCCAAGCGAGACCGCTCTAGGAAATAAAAATTCAACGCACGCAAGAGCTTGTCAAATGCACTACTACACATTTCATGGGGGTGTAAATAGGCAAATGACGGAATAAGAACGTGCAACAAAATCATTGCACGCAAGTGAAGAGGGAGATGCCAAAAGAAAGAAGAAGAAGGATCGAAAGGAAACTCAAGAAAGTAAGAAGTAGAAGAAGGAAAAGAATAGTGGAAAGAAAAGGAAAAAGGCAAATCCTCATCACATAATTTTTGGTTGACAAAATTCCTCTCTTCCTCAATGATGATGGAATGAGGGACATGAAAATCATCCATAGAGGGCGGCTTCCCAATAGGTTGTTTGAGATAGGAAGGGAGAGAAGTAGGGTAAGGAAGGATGTGGTCGAACCTTAGAGAAAAAGGGGTATGAGAAACGGGAAAAGGGGTAGCTACTCCCTCACCACAAGGTCTCACATCGCCAATGAGGGCATGAAAATCAATCATAGCATCCTCAAATAAATGGCACTCACGATCTACACCTCCCTCAAGCTCAAAAACTCCAAGGGAGTCAACCTTATCCTCCTTTTCACCACAATAGACAACCTTTCCTTCAACTATCTCAAAACCCAAGGTCCCAAAATCGTGCATGAATGGAGGTAGATTCATCTCAAACTCATCTAAGTCCCAAGCGTTCTCGATGAAATCATCCAATAATCTATAAGTCCTCAAATGACTCTCGAAAAATATGTGGGACATTACCTCAAAAGAGTCTATATACTCATAGATTGAAGGGTCACAAACATACACTTGAGACTCATCAAGATGGGAAGAAGGATTAGGATTTTCAAAATCAACACTCTTTTCATTTTCAACTCCTTCACCATCACTCGAATGCTCTCTAATGGGATCCTCACTCATATGGGGAAGAGAAGAAGAAGGAAGGGCATTTTCTTGAGAGTTGGCTAGTTGGAGAATTTGGCTCTCAAGCATCTTCATTCTAGCTTCCGTCTCCCTATTCTCAACTTCCCTCATCTCGTTATACTTCTCCATCATCTCCATTATCCTCATTATCTTCTCTTCCTTCAAACTTTCCATAGAATTACCCTCATTAAAGGACTCATTAGAAGCATAAGGGAAATCATTTGAAGCCATGTAAGAACAAGAAGATGAGGAGGGAGGATCATTCACATTATAAACATGAGCATCATCATATTGGGGAGAGGGGGCATAATCAAGCAAATGAGATTCATTATTAACAATACGAGAAAAAGAGTTGAAATCACTTGTACTAGGTTCACAAATAGGATCACAAGACAAATCATGGGGATGCATGCCACTAATAAAACTATTATCACATTGAGAATCAAAATTAGCAACATTACATGCCCTATTGCGTACTTCCTTAGCAAACCGTACAAAAAAGCTCCAAGCACTATGAACCGATAATGCTTGAAATTCGCCATTAAACCTACTTTCAACCTCATATCTCGTTTGTTCATTCATGCCATAGTAACAAATCTCACTAGCTTCACAAGGACTACAACCATTATAGATCAAAAACCCCACAAGTTTATGGAAGTAGACACAAAAAGGCTCATCATCATATTGAGGAAAAGAAAAATGTGTCATTTTTCAAAAAAAAAGCAAAGAGAACTAAAATAAATCAAAAGAAAATGTATACAATGGACTAGTCTCAATAAGATAACATAACGGTAATGGAAGCCGTTCCCCGGCAACGGCGCCAATTTGACAAGGGAATAAATGCGTCGTCAATTGTCTATCCCTAGATCAAATACAATTTATACAACCTAAACAAACCTAATACGAGTATAAGGCAAGCATAGGGGTCGAACCACAGAGAACGGTAAACACCACCAAATGTTATCAACAATTAAGCTAGTCCGGAATAGGGGATAAATAAACTAAAGTCTAAAAATGCTAAAACAAGAAATAAAACATTAAGGGAAATGGTTTAGGTATAGCATTCACTTGAACATAAACAAAGGCATAGAAATTGAATTAATTATGAACTAAAAACATGCTCGAATATCGAAATTAAGAATCCAATCTAGCCGCCTTCCGGGGTCAATTGGCTTCTCCTAACATAGCCTCTATGTTTCCACATTAGAACCATATACTAGGAGGTACTATTAAATAACAATCGATAGTAATGAACCTTAACTAAGTCAACTTCCGTTTCTTGTTAGCAAAGATTCACCTTTAATCAACCAACAATGTGCACTTGCAAGAAGATTAAAGAATATCAAGCATATAAAGACTTTAATCACAAATAAATCAATTCTAAACCCTAGAACATGCTCAAGGTCCAACTACACCACAACCATCCCCTTAATGGGGAAATTACTCACTAATCATGATAATAACAAGATTAATCAACAAATAATCAAGAATCAACTTGATCAACAAGCAATACCAACAACTAAAATAATAATCAAAATAAACAAATAAAAATAGAGGAGAGAGAGTAAGAAATTGCTCATTAATTAAAGATGAAGGTCTACAAAGGATTGAACAAGCTCCTTCTTCAAAATCCAAGTTCATTAATGAAGAAAACCTCACTTTCTCTCTCTACCAAAGAAGACTAATCCTAACCTAACCTAAAACTAATTAGAGAGAAGAATAGATAGTTATTCAATTCCTTCTAATTACCCCAAAATTGGGTATTTATACTAAGCTAATAAAACTAGGAAAAGAAAATAAAAATAAAAAGGAAAAATAAAATAAGAAAACTAAAATAAAAGTAAAGGAAAGAAAATAAGAAAAAGTTAAAAGAAAAGAAAGAAATAAAAATAAAAAGAAAAGAAAAATAATAAAAACAAATACAATTCCCACCCAAAACAAATCAGACCCACGATTTCCTTCTTCTTCTCCTTTACATTGGCTGCTCTATCTCCATTGATCACCATCACCACGCATCAAAATAATCAATCATCACCGCTTATCATCATCATCTTCATCAAGCATCCAAGATCGTGGCCGTCCAATTTTCATTAAAACTCGCGTGCATAGCTCGTGAAGCGGTTTGGTCGAACCATGGGTTGATTCGGTCGAACTACGGGGTTGGTTCGGTCGAACCATGGGTATGTTCGACCACTCCTCTTCGATTAACGAAACCCACAAAGTCTCTGACTCGAACTTCGACCGAACCACAAACGGTATGCTCGAACTTGATTAAAATCAAATTTTAATCTGATTTTTGCTTAATTGAGGGCCGAAATGCTTGATTGGTGGTTTGAGTAGTTGCGGGTCAGGTGTGGTGAAGGGCTGCCGTTTTGGGTGGCTAAAAGAGGTTTATTGCGGTGGTGGTAGGCGTCGTGGTTGAGGTGCGGCTACTGTTGCTGCTGCAGTTGGGGTTGCGGGTTGGTTAGGTTGGTTGAATGGTGGTGTATTGGTTGCGGCAGTGGAGGTGTATTATGGAGGCAGCAGGGGAGTTGCGTTCAGGGGTTAAATTGGTGGTGTATTGGTGTGGGTTTGGTTGATGTGGGGTGAAGCAGGCTGGGTTGCGGTTTGTTTGTGTTGGTGCTGCTGCAGTGGGTTGTTGGTGGTGTGGGCTGGTGCGTTGATTAGGTTGCAGCAGGGCAGTAGCAGAGGATTGTGTGTTTTGGTGTGGTGGAGGATAAGGGAGGGGTGTGGTGTAGTTTAAGCTGGCAGCAACAGGGCAGCAGCTTTAGAACAAATTTGCACCTCAAATCCCGGACTTTGAACTCGAACACGACTTTAAAACCCGAAACACCAAACTCGACCTACAACAAAAACACGAGGCATTATCAAAAGACAAAATAAAAATAAAATAAATAAAATAGAGATAAATAAAATAAAATAGAAAATAAGGGACATAAAACTAAACTAATAAAAATAAAACAAAAACTATACAAGCAAACAAAGTAAAATAAAATACGAAAATAGACTAAAACTAATAAAATAAAGAAAATAAACTAAAACGCTCCAAAATTACCAAATAAACAAGAAACTTTATTAAAAAGAAAACAAGAGAAAGAAAGGGAAAATAAGATAAAATAAACACGAAAATGACTCTAAAACTACTCCCTAAGAGTGACATAAATGTCACTCATCAATGTGATACTAAGGTTGGCTGCAAGGGTTATAGCGATGGAAAGAGATGTGAGAAGAGTTAAAGATGATGACTCTTCAGGCTGGGTAAGCTAATGTGATTTGGGTTCAAGCCCCCAAGTCTAGCTCTAAATGGGTAGGGATAAGCGTTGGATATTCTTTGACTCGATCATGTATGAATATGAATGTGAATGTGGATATGAATGTGAATGTGGCCGCACCTCGATGTGAGGTTGCCTACGTATCCGTTAGGAATCAGGCCAACGTAGCTCTAACCGAACTTGCACAAGTGTATGTACACCTCAAAGAGGTCTTTCAAGGGTTGTAATGTGGTTAAGTTGATGGTTTAAGGAAGAAAGGGGTAAAAGGCTCAAGACCCGAGAGAAGCCCCCAAGATGTGTAATTGTGAATTTGAAAATTTTGAATTTTGCAAGTTTATTTTCAACACTTTTTTTTTTCATTCTTTTGAATCAACGTAGGCAATCTCAGATCATGCGGTCCATCACTCACTTAGCATTCATGTTTCTCAGGCACGGTACCGAGCACTCGATGAGAGACGCAATTTGAGACGTGTTCATATCAAAGACATTGGAACACTTGCCTTTAGACATTGTTTTATTGTTGCTTTGCTGCTTTCTTTTTTTTTTTTTACTTGCTTTTTGAATGTTATACAATTACACATCTTCCAATCCCAGGGTTAAGTGAATGTGGGTTGAAGAAATGAAGGCCAAACGTTAGACCAGGCTCAAAATGGTTGATGAAGAAATGGAATGTGATTGAACGGTTAACAGGGAATGACATGGTTGCAAAGGTGCCTCAAGTCATTGGTGTACCTTGGGTTTAGTTCAGTAATTGATTTTTTTTTTTATTTTGCAAATGAATTCGATGATCGATTGCAAAGGAAAGAAATGCTCATTCATGGAAAAGGTAAGAAATATGACACATAGACAGTACACATGGATAACGGGAATCTATGCTAGACTTATTGGGGGAGAGGGTTGAAACAAAAGAATAAAAAAAAGCATGAAATCTTGCACGAAGGATCTGTGTGCCTTGTATTCATTACTTCTTGCCGCCTGGAGGGACAGGAAGTTTATTTGCATCCATCAAGTCTTGAATGACGTCCTTCAAATTCCAACATTGCTCCGTAGTGTGGCCCCTTCCTTGATGGTACTTGCAATGGGCATTGGGATTGCATTTGGCGCTCCTTTCTTCAGGTTTTGGCTCTGGAAATGGCCCAATAGGTGTGATCAATCCTTAACTGTAAAGGCGATCAAAGGCCGCATCATAAGTCATTCCTAAAGGAGTGTAAGTTCTTTTCTTCTTGGGCAATGGAGTATCAAGAGCTAACACTTCATTGAGATCAACTTGGCTTATATTGTTGGTAGTAATTTCGTGCTTAGAAGACGAAGAAGAAGGATGGTCGTTCTTCTTGTTTTTTCAAGTGTTATTATTGTTACTACCAGCAGTCTTTATTAGCTCATCCTCGATATTGATGCCGACGTCGTATACAGCTTTGAAAGTGTTCAGTGGAAGAAATTTGAGATGTTCCCTATATTTATGAGTCAGATTTTGAATAAAGAGGCGAACCATCTCTCTTTCTTTGGGGGGATCTACCAAGAGTGAAGCTGTTTCCCTCCACCTGTTCAGGTAAGCGGTGAAGCCTTCATTCTCTTTTTGTTTGAGAATGGAGAGTTCACGTTTAGAAGTTTTAATTTGAATGTTACACTTGTAACGATTCATGAAACTTTCGGTGACATCTTGCCAAGTCGCAGTATGCTTGGCATCTAAGGAATAAAACCATTGTTGGCAAGCATGTTCTAAGGAGAGAGGGAACACCATAGGGAAGAGTGTTACGTCCAATCCCTTAAGAGCCATGGTTGCAGAGAATGCCTTCAAATGGAATATTGGATTGTCAGTAGGCTTGAACTTTGGAATATCAGTAGTGGAGAACTTTTCAGGGAGTCTGTCCTTCACATTCAAAGGAGTGGGAGGCCGTTCCACATAAGTGAAATCCTCATAAATCTTACTCATTTGTTCCTTCAGTTGGTCAAGGGTGGAAACAGTGACCTTGTTTTGTTCCATGGTAGTGACCCTAGTGGTAAGGGTTTGCATCATGGAAGACAGTGCCTCAATGGATTTGTTGATGTTCTCAATGTCTTCTTTAGTGGCCATTTAAAGGTGATAAGTAACGGAGATGACAAAGTTCTCTTTGAACGCCTATTAGATCTGAGAGATTGTTGCGGTAATGGCTCGAACCGTATTGATCTATCCCTGTTCCTTGACCAAGTACTGTGAAATAAAATAATTCACTTAATTGTTTGACTCATTGCTCAAGATAGGAAAGGAAGGAAAAAAAATAGACATTTGAAAACAGGTGAGAAAACTCCACTCATTTTTTATTATGACGAAAAAAGGGTGCATGAACCTAATATACGATCATAAACGACCTGGTGCACGACTCGAGTCGGAACATAAAGAAAGTGTGTGGAATATACATGACTCGTGAGTGACTAAGTGATGTTATAAGACTCGTGGTATGATCGTATGGCTAGACATGTGAACAATAACCAAAATGACTGACGCAAGGACCAAATTAACACGGAAGACTTGACTGACGCTTTCTTTTTTTTTTTTTTTTTTTTTGAAAATTCCATTTGCCGTGACACGGTAGAGTTTCCCGTGACGCGACAGTCATTTCCGTGCCACGGTAGATGCTGACGTGGCACGGGATTTTTTTTTTTTTTGTTGCCGTGACACGGGAGCTTCTCCCGTCAGACGGGATAAAATCCCGTGTCACGGGAATATTTTACATGTTTTTTTTTTCCCGTGACACGGGAACTTCTCCCGTCAGACGGGATAAAATCCCGTGTCACGGGAATATTTTACATGTTTTTTTTTTTACAGGTCCACCGTGCCACGGTGGACTGTGCCGTGACACGGTGGACAGTCCCGTGTCGCGGCAACCATTCCCGTGCCACGGTGGATGCTGACGTGGCACGTGATTTTTTTTTTTTTTTTTTAAAAAAAAAAAAAAACTATAATTTTGAAATTCTACTTGTTTATTTTTAAAGGGAGGATACCATCCGACTTACTCTAAAAAAAAAAAAACGACACCAAAACAAGACTTCCCTAAAATACGGTCAAAAAAGTGGTGCACGACTTAAAGCAAAAAAGTGTGTGAACACGACATGTGAGTGATTAAGTGAGGTTATGGACGCGTGTTTTGACCGTAAAACTAGACACAACACAAAACTAGACACAACATTCGCACAAAAATCGAAAAAAGGACTGACATGACACTTTTCTGGGCACCGTGTCACGGTACAGCCTGTCGTGACACGGTGCAGTCTGCCGTCAGACGGTAAACAGCCCCGTGTCACGGTACTGTTCACCGTGGCGCGGCAGAACATGCCGTGACACGGTGCGCAGTTCCAGGTCAGTTTTGTGATTTTTTCAGATTTTAACCGATTTTAGATCCGTACTAATTACTATGTGAGAATAAGAACCCTCGGTCATGGGTTAAACAAAAGAGCAAACACATGAAGGTTAGCACCAAACAACCACATAGCATTTAGGCACGATGATGTAAAAAAGTTCGCAACCTAGAGTTAAGATATATGTTCAACTATTGGTCAAGCTTTGGGTGTCAAAAGGGTACCATGGTTAAGAGTTTGGACGCGTTAGCAAGGCAGCCTCCCTTGAGGGTGTATGCCAACGGGCGGCTCCGCGAGTTCGTGATGAAATCGAACTCGACTCCATGGTTTGGGTGGATTTAATAATTCGGATGAACCCTTATTGCCATGAGCGTTTTTGGGTCGATAGAGCTTAAATCCCTCGGGGCTAAGACGCATGTAGAACACATACGTTTTTTCAGAAAAATCGAAGGAAGTCGACTGTGAGGAAAGAAAATAAGCCACCGGACTGATTTTAGGACTGCCGTGACACGGCAAAAATTCCCGTGTCACGGTACTCTGCACCGTCAGACGGTGCACTGTACCGTGACACGGCAGATTCTGCCGTGGCACGGCAGTCAGAAGATCTGATTGGTGCCCTGTTTTCCTTCGCGCGCAACCAAGTTATCCAATTTTTCTTACGGGACAGACCTGAATGCGACATTAAAACGTCTATGCAGATGCAAAAATGCCAAATTAATCACAGGAATATTTTTCAAGAATCTTTCAAGTCTCATCCACTCATCTTAATTAAATACCGATCACTCAAATCGATAAATACTTAAGAATCCTCCCCAGTGGAGTCGCCAAATTGTAGGCGTCGCTCGAAGTGCGCCTACGTTAAAAGCATGTGGTGAATATGCTTGGCACTCATAGGAAGTGGGAATTTACATAATACAATTAGGGACAAATAAAGTAGGGAGCCGCCAACAAGTTTTTAAGGAACTTGTAAACGTTCACAGATCATAAAAAGGCAACCACGATAAGGGACAACGATAGGCAACAACGATTGACCCGTGAAGGTTACACCCCATTCATAATCCATGAGATTACTAACTCCATATGGTTCGGAACCACGAAAGGAGGATCGGGGATGATGGTACGAAGTGAGTCATGGAGTCACATTCGCCCGTATTGGCCTCTACTCGATTCTTATAGTGAAAAGCATTCCTGTGATCTCAAAGGCATACAAACAATAATTCAATTCGCTCCAAACTATTATTTAACTAAATTGGTTTAATATTAATGCACACATAATTCTAAAATATTGGTGATCACTTCAATTAATAATAAGATTAAAAGGATCCTAAACCGGTTGTTCAAATTATCTTATTAGGCGTGATTTTCAATTACATATTCCCTTTAAACATGCAATATGGTGATCAATAATAGAATAACATTAATATTATAACCAATTTAATCACAATTCCAACAACATAAAATCGTTAGAAAAATAATAAAAATAAAAGGAGCATGACTCTTACTTTGATTCTGTTTGTTTGCAACTACAAAATAATAAACGAGTTAGTAACTTCAAGGAAATAATAAAACGACGATTAAATTAAATTAAATAAAGTAAAGTTGATTTTGGGGCCAAACCCTCAAACAATTCTACCTTTCACGCCTTGGCTTAAGGATAGAACCACGAGTAAAGTATGGACTCCTTTGTGTACTTGAAGAAGGAATTTTGAAGTGAAAAGGGTAGCTAGTGTTTAGGCTAAAGCATAGAAGAGAGAAAATTAAATTAGAGAATTACTCGGTGCCCCGTTCATCATAAATGAGGGGGGTATTTATAGGGAAAATGTGCTGAGGGAGCACACGGAACCCTAAAATGATAAAAACCCTAAAAAAGTATCCGTTGACACGGTCAAACTGTACCGTGACACGGGAAGCCCCACCGTCAGACGGTACACTTTCCCATGACACGGTACACTTTTGGCGTGACGCGGGAAATTTTCAGAAAACGGGATAGAAAACGCGTCAAGGGTTTACGCGGAAAAGACACGGAATGTCCCGTGTCACGGCAGACCTCCCGTGTCACGGGAAATCCCACCGTCAGACGGGAAGGATTCCCGTGACACGGTAGGTACCTGCCGTGGCGCGGGAAATTCCTGCCTGTTTTTCCGTCTAAATACATTTTTAACCCTAATTTCCTTCGGCATTTTAAGTGCCGATTGACAATTTCGAGCCTTTCTGACTTTTTATTATTCGGGCTAAAATAAGAAAATAATTAAATAAAAATAAATAAAGGGTTTGGGGGAAAAATAAATAATAAAACAATAAAATAAAAAAGGTTTGGGCTAGAATTAATTAATAAGTTTGGGCTGAAATTAAAACTATGCTTTTACCAAACATCAAGACTAATCCATGGACTGTTCAAAAATATGAATTTAATAAAATACGATTTTTTAAGCACTCTCGGGATTAAATACTAAACCCGACCTATAGTGACGGTGAAAGGTTGTTCATCATCGGGTTTGGTTTTGGGGAGACATTTTTAGGTGTCTACACAACCCGAAACCGTTTAAACTGGCAAAAAAACCGCTTACACCTAACTGTTAGCAAACTGCTACCCGTTTGCACCGAACCATTTAAAAACCGAACTGATTGTAAACCGAACTGGTTATAAATCGAACCGTTTATGAACCAAACCGCTTCTAAATCGAACCGTTTACAAACTTTTTTATATAATTAAATGGATTTTTTTTTTTTTTACGGGAATATAATTAAATGGATTAAATATTAGAAATCTTAGAATATTTTTTTTTTTAAAATAGCAAGGCAAATCATTCATTAAGGTCTTAAGGATATTCAGTGTTCACAAACAAGAGCAAAACAAGTAGGCTCAGGCCCTGCCTCAAACTATTAGCAACACTACTGCCTCTAGTCATGTATAAATTTGAGGTGATGAAACTAAATGAACAAAAAGCTTGTAATATTAAGTACCAAGGCTTGGCTAGAGGCGTAATAAATAAAATTAATTCATAGAGACTATTAAGCATATGATTACATTGATTCTGTGAGTAATAATGAAATAAAGATGGGAGTGGGCTTGTGACATGAATATACTATTAGGCTATGTTTTAATTCAGATTCAACTATAATTTAGTAAACTTGAAATGGAACCGATATGAATAACGTTAAAGTGGTTAAACAATCAAAGAACCGAACCAGTTATAAACTGAACCGAAAAAGAACCAAACCAGTTATAAACTGAACCGAAAAAGAACCAATCCAGTTAAAAACTGAACCGAAAAAGAACCGAACTGTTTCTAACCCAAAACCGTTTCCAACCCGAAAATGTTTGAACCGGGATAAAAACCGTTTACACCGCACCGTTAACAAACCGCAACCCGTCTGCACCGAACCGTTTACTACCCGGACTGTTTACAACCCGAACCGAATTAAAACCTCTTAAGAATAAACCGAAACCGAATCGAACCGATAACTATTTAAACCGAACCAAAACCGACCCGTGAGACAATTAAACCGATTCCAAACCGACCCGATTAAATACTGAACCGATTTCAAACCGAACCGAAACCAAACTGTCAAACCGTTTTGACAGTGCTAGATCTAATAATTAAAACAAAAGAAAGTCAACTTTAGTTTATAGATCAGACCACCAAATTCTAAAATAGAAAAGGCAAAATGAGTCTGTGTAGTTAGCAAATAGACAACAGTAATAACAACAGCTAGTAGTAATAGCACGCAGATAGCAGCTAGCAGTTATATTTTTTTTTTTTTTTTAATTTTTATTTTTTTTGGAAAAAAGGGCAGAAATGCCTAATTCATTGGCCATATCTAGGTTGAAACGCCTAGATCTTTTGAATAATCGCATGGAAGATCGAAATTTCTAGGCGTTTCACCCCAACTGCCCAGAAGTT
The DNA here is from genome assembly GCF_948465745.1 of Chenopodium album. NCBI lineage: Eukaryota > Viridiplantae > Streptophyta > Magnoliopsida > Caryophyllales > Amaranthaceae > Chenopodium > Chenopodium album. The sequence continues at coordinate 14,358,096 of NC_137835.1, read as the reverse complement.
TCGATTAACCACCCGATATTTCGAAAGATCTAGGCGTTTCTGGCAAAATAATTGGGCATTTCTGCCATTTCCAGGGGAAAAAAAACCAACCATGTCTCCGGCGACTCCAATGACGACAACTTTCCCCTTGTCCCTCAGCATTTCCAAGCAAAATTATATTGAGCTAGTATAAGGAGGTTGTGTGGGTGGTAAATGGTGGTGGTGGTGGTTTAGAGAGAGAATTTTTAAAGAAACAGTGTAAAGGTAAATTCTGATTGTAAATTGATAAGTGGTAAATAATGGTAGTGGTTGTGGGTTAAAATTATGATTGTAAAGGTAAATTCTTTGTTTATATCTATATGAGGGTAAATTCGTAATACATCTTTATTTTGCGGGCGTTAATTAGACATTTGAGAGCGGTATTTAACAAACCAAATTACAAACCGTTAATTATTAATTACTACTCCGTAATTACTAAATTACAATATACTAGTTATTAAGTACTCATTATTAATTATTAATTGTTAATTGATAACTGTTAATTATTAAGTACTAATTAAAAATTATTATTGAGTAGGTAATCAATAATTACTAATAATAATTAATCGATTAAGGATAAAGGTTCTCAAAAAAAATGATTTAAGAAGTAGTTTCTTTAATGAAAAGCCAAAAGTCAAAACTAAAAAGCTAGCTAGTAAGACTAGAGGGTTGTTTGGCGATCGACGGTTGGTTGTTGGCTTGTTTGCTTGGCTTGTTTGACTAGCTAAAAGTATTAGTTATGTGGATTGACTTTTTAAGTTAGTTGTTTAGGCCACTTATTTACAAAAGTGTGTGGTAAATTTATTTATGGTTCTTAGTGGTTTATTAAAGTGGGTCAATAATCCAAAAGTCAATAGAAAAAGCTACTCAGCTCCTATTAGATTTTGGCGGAAAAGATACCATAAAAGCCAACAAAAAAAGTAACTACCAAACAGATACTTGTATTTTGGCTGTTTGACCAAACTAAAAAGCCAAAAGCCAAAAGCTTGGCAAAAAAGCCAATTGCCAAACACTCCCTAGCCTTTTGTTTTTGGAGGTAAAATCGGCTTTATTGATATATCATAAAAAATAATTCAAATTATTAGTTAAATTAAATTCAAATAGGTGAGAGAATTTATAATTGTAATTTGGATTAAGTTTATTAACAGGACAAGTGTATTTAATTTCCAAAAAGAAGACGAAAAAGAAAGACAGAGTAATAGGGTAAAGATGAACTTCACATTTTTCACAAGACATACAATAAAGATCAAATGACAATAGTCGCTGTCATCTTCACCGTTGTCATGGTGAGAAAAATTGTCATCATAAACAGCCATAATAAAAAAAATATAATATTAGTGGTCATTTGGAAAAAGAAAAGGACTATACACTATAGATTTCAACAATTTATCCAAAAGTAAAAATTCAATCAAAACAAAATTTCAAATGAACTTCTAGAATGCTCAAACAAAATCGTATCTGTATTTGAGGATGCCAAATTTGATTGGCTTTGTTACTTTTTCCTTGTCGTAACTCCACATTAATAAATTTCATTACTTTTTCAACAAATAAGGGTCTGTTCTCTTACACTGAAATTCAATTCAGTTCAATTCAGTTCAATTCAGTTCAGCTAGTTCAGTTCAGTTCAGTTCAGCTCCTAATTTCATTCTCTTATAAAATATTCATTTCAGTTCAGTTCAGTTCAGCTTAGTTCAATTCAGCTCAGCTCAGCTCAGCTCAATTCAGTTCAATTCAGTTCAGTTCAGTTCAGCTGAGTTCGGTCAATGAGAACAGGCCCTAAAAAGTTTTCAATTTCAAAGTGTACCATGTATTTGTTTGGTTTCGATCTACTACTGTATCATTAAAAATATGAATTTAAATAAAGCAAATCACCAATTATTTTCTACTTGATTTGAAAGAACTTTGTTACTCTAACTTTAGATTTGTTAGTTCCAATCGACTTAATTTCGGAATAAAAATCGTTTCAAAAAGTGATAACATATGTTTGTTGCTACCCGTAAAAAAAAATAAAATAAATAAAATAAAATAAAATAAAATAAAAAAACATATGTTTGTTGCTAATAATCATTCTTTTGCTTATCTTCATTCCATCAATAAAAGGTTTGATGTAAATTTAAGTGTGAGAAAGTAGGGTTGTCAATCCCTGATCCGATAACCTAACCCAAAGTTACTAAGAGAAACCCGAACCCAAATAACCTGGATTCGACCCGATTTGACCAAAATTTCATACTTTTAATAATGTAAAGTTCTAGACTATTTTTGATAGTTTCTAAGCATAACCCGAAATCTGATCCGAACCTGACCCGAATTGCCACCTCTAGTGAGAGCTGAGAAGAGGATGTAAAAAAGTATCTTAATACTAATTCAACAACAAAATTTAAGCTACTAGATGAAGTTTAAATTAGTTTTATATTTTAACATGATCCTTCATGCATAACTCTTTTAGGTTGAAATATAGATGCAACATGATATACTCCTAAATCCATGTCTTATGACCCGCTTTCCATATCATCATTAGATCAACTCTAATGGTTGGAAATAAGGACTACCTTGCAAATATTAAAATCTTAAGCTAGTAGCTATACCATTGTGCACATATTGTTGATGAGCTTTAGCAAGCAAATTAGCTTTGTAGAGCTAATTAGCTTGATAATTATTATTTATTAGATAAAATTTATTATTATTTTAAAAATAAATTAATTTATAACTAGCTTAATCAAGGAGCAACAAATAGATAGAATTGTTGTAACTTAAAAAGATAACGCGGCATGTGAAGGCGACAAGCTATTAAATGAATTAGCTAACCATTGTAGTTACTTTATTAATTTTACCATTTTTTCATAATATAGTACTCCGTATCAAACTTCTAATATAATCAATTTGTGAAAGTGGGAATGACGGATTGCTCAGTTATTTAAACCTTTTCTTTTGGTTCAAGAGGATCTTGAGATCGATAATGACCGTTAAATTTAAATACAAGTATAAGTTTTTGTACAATTTTTATTAAATTTTAAAAATTTATTTAAATTATTAAGACGTACTTCCTTCGTTTCTTTTTAGTTGACACGTTTCTTTAGTCACTTTTGTCAATGCACAAATTAAATCATTAATATCCTTAATTGACAATAATAAAAAAATATAAAAAGTTAATATTTTAAAAATAGACATTGTGGCGAATCTAACAAGATCCAACTTGACTATATTTTTCGTAACATATAAATCACAAAATATGGTCAAAGGGAGATGTGTAAATAGTGCTAAGTCAAAACGTGTCAACTAATAAAAAACGAAGGTTATTACAAGGTAGATTATAAAATGGACTCACCCAGTAATTTGTGAATTAATATATCTAATCTAGTGTATTAACACAAGTACTTGGTATTACACCAAAGATTTTGTAAAAATAAGAAAAAAAAAAAAACATTTAGGAAACTATTCTTACAAGAGGAATTTCTAATTCTATGCATCAAAAGAAAGAACGGGAATCAAACTAAAGTTATTACAAGGAATATTATGGAATATTCAAGTTAGGATCTTGCTAACGAACGTCCCCTGGGCGTCGGATAAGTATTTAATATATTGCCTAAAATTGTACCAATTTGAAAAAGCATGACAAAATTACGCGTCGATCGGTGTAATTAATATTTAATTTAATCTTTTTACTTTTAATTAGTTTATCCAATGTTCTCAGGACGATCGTAAGCTTTAGACTTCAAGTTATTGCTAACCAAATAATCCCCATTTGCTAATTGCTATTACATCTGCCATTTAATTTGTCTCTCAATACATATATGAATATATGATGAATGTTTCAATTGTGAAACTGAAAAAGAAGTGCTTCGGAGTACTTATTTAAATTTAATTCACGAGTCGATTAGTCGGTGATTTGCGATGCTAGTAGAAAGTTCGAAGACGGAAATGTTCGTAGCCAAACACATCACAAATATCCCATTTACTTTTACTAATTTCTTGGTAGAAAAAAATAAAAATAAATAAAATACACATCACAAACACCCAAACACGTGTCTAATTCACCTAAATCTTCTCCCACCAGCTAGAAACTCTTCCAGCACGTGTCATATCCTTTCACTCTATAAAAACATATCCAAACACCTACGACATTATCCAACCTAAATTTTTGTTACATCTTACAAGTGTTACATTTTATCAACACATTCTCTTTATATTTTCCAAGCCTAACAAAAATAAATCAACAACATTGTACTAGGAAAAATGGCAGGTGTAACACACGACTCCGATGATTTCCGGATAGTCTGCCCGCCGGTGAACAAGGAAGACGGGCGGCTACCACGTAAGTACACCGACGAAGGTCAAGGTGCTAAGTCCGGTATATCCCCTCCGATCGAGTGGTATAATGTTCCGGAGGAGACGAAACATTTGGCCTTGGTGGTAGAGGATATTGATGCCCCAGACCCAGATAGTCCACTTGTTCCGTGGACTATTTGGGTCGTGGCACATATCCCTCCTACCTTAAAAGGCTTGCCCGAGGGATTCTCGGGCAAGCAAGAGGAATTAGGTGGTGATTATGTGAATGTTGCTGAAGGGAATAATGATGAAAAGGTACCTGGTTGGCGAGTCCCTACTATGCCTAGTCATGGGCATAGGATTGAGTTTAAGTTGTATGCACTTGATGATGAGCTTCGCCTCGGCAAGACGGTATGTTACTTTTTTTTTTTTTTTTTTTCATTAGCTAAACTAAAAGCTTAAACCGATGGTTAAAGCTAAGATTGATTTTATGTACTTTATCTGAAAGAATGGATGTAAATTACAATTAATAATACCGATTAATTAATTTATGGTATTAAAAAGAGGATGATGATGTAGACGTGATTTGTTGATCGTGATCTCTCGAGTATAGTTACATGGTTGTATAATGTAACGTTTGATGATTGAATTGCAGGTGACGAAGGAGAAGTTGTTGGATGCAACTGAAGGTCACATAATTGGAGAAGCATCTATGATTGCCGTATTTTAAGTTATAATGATCTAAAAATTAATCTTGTTAAATCAAGTTTTGGTTGTTTAACTTCCCAATTGTAATCATCAAGCTGATCTTTTTTTCTTTTCTTATTATTTTTTTTTTTCAATTTCCCATTTTCTGAATAATGCATGTAATTGACTGGCTTGAATGATTGAAAGGATTTTGTAAATTTGTTGACGATCTATCTATTGCGTGCTTCTGGGCAGACAAGATAGCTACAATAAGTGAGGCCCAAAACGCGCGGTCCAAATAAAAAATGAACATTTAGTTAAAAAATATGAACATGAAAAAAAAGAACATTTAATAACAAAAAATTGAATGCGTTAAAAAAATGAACATTTAATACTAAAAAGTGAACATGTTATAAGGAAATGAGCATTTATTAAAAATGAATCTGATTATCATATAATCATAAATTTGCTGGACCACGACCTTAAAAATGAACATTTAGTTAGAAAAATGAACACATATAAAAAAAAAAATAAAAAAAAAAAATAAATAAAAATATAAATAAAAAAAAAAATTCAGTAATAAAAATGGACACGTAAAAAAATGAACATTCAGTAATAAAAAGTGAACATCTCAAAAAAAAAATGAACATTTAGTATATTAAAAATGAACCTTTATCATACAACCATAAAATTGGGATCATATACATCGGAAATTCTCCAACTTAAGGGCAAATTCATTGTACATATCATATACTTCTATATCACTTCTTACTTGTTTCTTCACTAATTCAGAGTCTTTATCTTCTACAAATACAATTAATCTGTACTCACTAAAATATACCAAATAATCAGAATTTTCATAATCATCACAACACATGTTCATAATAATTCATATGCTTCTTCATCACTTCTTACTTGTTTCTTCACTAATTCAGATTCTTTGTCTTCCACGAATACAATTGATCTGTACTCACTAAAATATAACAAATAACAACAAATAATCAGAATTTTCAATCATAATCATTACAACATATGTTCATAATCATCACATTATATGTTCAAAATGATTATTTAGAATGTTCATAATGTATAATCATTAATATAATAGTTAAAAAATATCAATTATCACTCTATATGTCATTTGCGTTCATAATCAATAACAAATATGTTCGTAAATAAAAAATAACGAAACATATATGTTCATAATAAATATGGAAATTGTTCATAGTTTCAACACTAAATGTTCAAATAATTCAACTTTCAACCTAATGAAATGAACATTTCATAAAAATATATACACTTTAAAAAATGAACAATTAGTACTAAAAAATAAAAAATGTATAAAAATGAACATGTAAAAAAAAGTTATGAACATTTAGGATATTAAAAATGAACATGATTTTCATATAGGTTCAAATTCATTGTATATAATTATTAACGAAAAAAATAAAGACATAGTAAATTGTTGAAATATGTTCAATTTTTATGTACTAAATGTTCATTTTCAATGTACTAAAAGTTCATTTTCTACTAGATGTTCATTTTTAAATTACTACGTGTTCATTTTTTTACAGAAATTATACTCAAGTTCGATCGTAATTATTTTAACTCCAAAAAAGTTGAATATAATCAAATTAATCCTGATTCATCATAGAGAAAATAATTATTGATTTTTTCTTCAAAATCAATAATAATTATTTATTTTCCATAGAAAAAATAGTTATTGATTTGTAACATGATTGAGAATCTAAAAACCACCAACAAAAGAGAGAAAAAGAATACCAAGAATTTAATTATTTTCAAAAAAAAAAAAAAAAAAAAAAAAAAAGCAATTCAATTACTATTCACATCAAAATCAGAATACCAAGAATTAAAATTAAATCATAAAATCAAAAACCAATTTATCAAGAGTATATTGAAACTCATCAAATTATAAATTCAAAAACAATTACAAACTCATCCAAAGTCTAACTTAATTAAACTAATTGTAAACAACACAAAAACTAACCTTCATTGATGATCTCATCTATACTTTATTAGTATTTAAAAACACAAACCATCATCCCCATCATGCCACATGTAATTAAAATTTATTTTTCACCAATGCCACATGTCACCTCCCTTCATTAATTAATCCCCTTTCTTATTATTTTAAAAAAGAACTAGCTTTAATTCAATACATGTATGAATGTTCCCTTAAAAAAAAAAATACATATATGAATGTTATTTGATTCATTTTCCCCCAACTTAATATCTCTACAATTACATTCAATTATCACCCCTTCTTCTCCTTTATAAACTATTTATTTTCCAATTAAAACATATTATAAAACAAAAGTTACTATTGTACCCCTTATAAACATCCCGTGCATTGCACGGGTCAGAAGGCTAGTTAAGATTAACAACCAAATCCATAGTGTTGCATATAACAGAGGAGAGAGAAAATGTCAAATGAAAGAGAAGAAAGAGGAGAGAGAGAATTTCGAATGGAAGATGGGAGAGAGGAGAGAGAAAATTGAGATCAAAATTATTATTATGAAAGTGAAGAAAGAGAATCATAAAAAATGAAACTTGAAGAAGAAGATGAATTAAGTTTGTGTTTCATTCAGTGGAGGCTGCGTTTTGCCTTGATGCAGCTATCTTGGATGCATTAGAATGCAGCCAAGAATTTGTATGCTTCTGGTTTGAATGGAAATTTATTTGTGAATTTGCAATGAAGATTTTTGTCACTTAATTCCTTATAATCTTTGTGGATTTATGAAAGGCCTAGAAGTAGGGGTGAACAACTGAACAATGTGATAGGTTTTGGGCCTTTTAGCCCATGTTTGTCAAGGTGAGCAAAATGTTGGACCTCAAAGCCTCAAGGGAAGAGAATTTGAGTGAATAACTAGAATATGGATCGGACATTGTCTCAGGTTATACTTAATAATTAGTATACACTAGACCCTAGTGTAGGTACCATAACCTACACCCCCTACAAAACGCAGCGTTTTGCGTTTTTCCCCTACCCCCACAAACTACAGTAACTACCCCCACTCACCCCCACTAACCACAGTAACTGCTGTAAATTATAAATAACTTCCCCTACCCCACATATATATATATTAAAAAAAAAAAAACTATCCATATCAAATTATTCTCTCTCTAAAAACCATCTTCTTCATTTCTCTAGAATTTCTCTCTCATCAACACCGTCGAATCGGAACGAAATTCTCTTCAAATTATTGCAAAATTGCTTCAAAACACTTCATAATTGCTTCAAATGTCTGATATTCGAGATGAAATTAAACAATCGCAGCAACATTTTGATAAAGAGTAAGTAATTTTGTTCATTTGATTACGATTTTAGTACAATTTTTGTATGAAGCATAATTTTGGTTCTTTTTCTTGTGATTGTAGAGTGATTTTGCAAAAAAACGCTTTAGAGAAGAACATGCAAGATGAAACTGGAAAATCAGAGCAAAATGTTACCAAAGAGTAAGTAATTTTGTTCATATTCTTGCGATGAAAATTATAGAGCGAATTTATTTGTAAAACCTAATTTTTGTTAAAAATTTTTGCGATTGTAGTAATTGTTCTAAGATTTTACTGAAAATAACTAAAACATTAACAATTTATTAAATAAAACAGAGACGATGATGATGATGTACCTCTTCAGTCAAGAGTAGACAAATTGAAAAAAAACCGCCAAAATGATCCAATTGTAGATCCTGAACTTTTAAAAGATATTGACAAGTCAATTGGTACGGATTTAACAATGTCTCCACTACCAAGGTAATTAGTCATTTACAGAATATATTATGTTCATGTCTAATATGCTAGTTGTATTTGATAAAAATTGGTTTTATCTTTGTTTAATATGTTATTTGTATATGATCATATTTGATACTCATAATGTTCATTTATAGATATAGTTATGATCATATATTTATATTTGTTCATATGAGTATTTATTGAGATTTAAGAACAAAAGTACATTTCATTGAAACATCATTGTATATGATCATATTTGATACTCATAATGTTCATTTATAGATATAATTATGATCATATATGTATATTTGTTCATTTGAGTATTCATTCAGATTTAAATAACAAATGTACATTTCATTAAATCATCATGCACATATATAAATATGATAATAATCATTTCAGTGATATGCATTCAAACTAATGTCATGTAATTAATTTATAATGTAGTGATGTGCAATTTAGAGTGATACACTTGCTTCAATTTAGAGATGGGAAATCTGAACCATTAACTCTAAAGAAGGTTATAGAACAAAATGAATATGGTAATAGTTATGAAAGATACACTTTAAACAAGTAAGTTTATATGTATAAAATAATTGTTTTTACATTCAATTATTGTACATTGTATATATATACCAAACTTATTAGGTAATTCTTAAAATTTTAGTGAAAAAAAAAAGGTTCGAGTGAAATTTGTTATGTCAAAATCAAGACCACTAGAGACAAATCAAACAATAAGGTATAAAAGCTTTATACCAAAATAACTAATTATCTTCTTCATTGTATAAATTAGTTCATACTTTAATATCATATTATATAAAATAATTCTGTTTTTTTTAAGTGAACAAAGTGAGAACATTCCTGCTACTAATGCAACAACTAAGAGTGTGTCTGCTACACATAACACAACTGACAAAGAGAGTAGGGATGAAAGGTATACTAATGATCAATTTTATATAAACAAATGTTCATTTTTATAACAGTATATTTTGTGTACAATTTATGTGCATTTTTTATTAAAAGTATTTCTTAAAATTGATTTCAGCAAGCAAAAACAAGTTCAGCCAGAAGAGCAGAGCAATCCAGACAGGAATACTCCTGAGAAAAAGGACAAAAATGAAATTGATAAAAGGTATAAATATATAATGTTCATTTCATTTTTGATAACTATCTATTTTGTGTACCATTTATTTCATTTTTATTTAAAGTATTTCTTAATATTGATTTCAGCAAGCAAGAAGAAGTTCAACCAAAAGTGCAAAGCAATCCAGTAAAGAATAGTCTTGGCCAAAAGTAAGAAAACTTAAATGTTCAATTTAGATAGACTATATGTTCATTTGAAAATCAGTACAAAAAAGTTTGCTCATGGCCAATAGTAATATAAGTTATATGTTCATTTTTTTATTTACTAATCAAAATTGTAAATTCAAACATATTTTTAATGAAATATCAGAAAACCCAAAGATGATGCAAGAATAACAACATTAAAGGACAAGATGCAAGAAATACATTTAGACATAGAGAGAAACCCAAAGTATGTTTAAATTTAAATAATTGAATTAATTTAATCAATTAATGAATATATTTCAAAGTTATATAACAGTATCATACATTTACAGGAAGTACAAAGAATCGACAATCAGAATTATGAGAAATCTCAAAAGAATGGAAAAGGCAAGCAAGGAAATCAGGAGAGGTAAATGATCATATTTATTGAATATTTTTGTTTAATAGTCATAAATATCAATTTTAACAATACTATTACTTTTGAAGGTGAAGCAAAAAAGAAAGAAAAAGGGCCAGTAGAAGAGAAAACTGTGGAAAAAGGTAAAAATTTTAAAATGTACATTTTTATTACAAAAAATGTTCATATTGGAAAAGCATAATATTAAATATTCAATAAGATTAAAAAAAATTAAATTTTAACTAAATAAATTTTAATAGAAGGACAAGAAGGAAAAAAAGGGACTGAAAAAGAGAAAAGCCCTAAAGACAAAACTGTGGAAGATGTATTTCCAAAGACAACAAATGTAGAAGGTAAAAATTTATAAATGTACATTTTTATTACATAAAATGTTCATATTGGATCTACATAATATTGAATGTTCAATAAGATTAAAAAAAATATAAATATTAACTAATTAAATTTTCATAGAAGGACAAGAGGGAAAAAAAGAGCCTGAAAAGGAGAAAATCCCTAAAGAGAAAACTGTGGAAGATGAGTCTACAAAGACAACAGATCCGAAAGGTAAATAGTGGAAAATGTACATATTCATTATCTGAAATGTTCATTTATATTGTATATAGTAAACATTTGTCATCCAATTTACATAAATGTTTATTTAATCTTTTATATTTGATCATTTCATATGCAGCACAAATTGCACCTGATTTTGTTCAAATTGAGGATGAAACTCATCTTCTAGATCAAGATGATGATAAAGTTTCCACAAAACTTAGTGAGGAGACAGCTCCATCATCACAAAAAAGTGATCAGTCAACCAAAATGAAAACAAGATATAAAATGGTTGCAAGGAAAAACAAAAACAAAAGCCCTGTTGTTGTGCCAAGTGGTAGAATTACAAGGAGCCAAGGTAATCATAATACTTTTCTGTTTCACAATAAATATTACACTTTCAAATATACTAACATAAATTTTTTTTAAAACAATAGATGTTCTGTTAGATGAATCTGAAAAGGGAAGACAGAAGAAGGATGTTGAACCTGCTAAAGAAACCGCAAAAATAGGACAGAAGAGAAGAATGTCTACAAGGACTTCTCCTATTCAAAAGGAAGCTGATGCACCACCTCCAGCACCTACTCCAATAAAAAAAAATGGCAGGTGCTCCTGCTGAATATCCTCCAGACCATGGCAAAAAGGGTAAATGTTCAATCTTAATGTATAGAATGATCATTTATGATGGTATATCATTAATGTTCAATTTCAATATATAGGTGGGAAAAAGAAAACTCCAGCACCTACTCCAATCAGAAAAATGGCAGGTGCTCCTGCTGAATATCCTCCAGACCAAGGCAAAAAGGGTAAATGTTCAATCTTAATGTATAGAATGATCATTTATGATGGTATATCATTAATGTTCAATTTCAATATAAATGTGGGAAAAAGAAAACTCCAGAAGAAGTGAAGAAAACTTCTAAGGTTGCTGGCAAAAGAAAAGCAGGTATATAATGATATATTATAAATGTTCAATTTCTATATATAGAATGATCATTTGAGAAAACAATTTTGTTCATTTTATCATTTGCTTACTGTACATTTTCAATACTTAAACAAAATTATATATTTAATTTTCAGATGTCAGTCCTGCCAAGAGAAATGCTGGAAAGAGAAAAAAAATACAAGAAGTACCATCAGATGAACCATCTCAAGATCCTACTGATGAAAGTTCTACTGACAGTGATGATGATAGTGAAGAGTCAGTTTATAGAGCAGAAGCAGAGCCTGTCAGTGAGGATGATTATGAGGTGGAGGAAGAGGAGGAAGAGGAAGAAGTAAAGCCAAGGAAGAAACAGGAAAAGAAAGGGAATTCAGTGAAGGCAAAGGCTGAAAAGGAGGAGCAAAAGATGGTACTGTATGATGAAGGAAAGATTGAAGGTAGGGGAAAAAAGAAAATGAAAACTGAAATGGTTCAAGCAATGGAAACTGATGAAGTTGAGGAAATTCAGGAAGATGAATTTGAGGAAGAGAAATCTTCAAAGAGAGGAGGAAATGTGAAGTTCATTGCATGGATAAAAAAGATGACACCTACCCAAAAACAACAAGTTGTTGATATAGGGTTAGGATCACTTCTTGACATTAGTTTACCTCAACTTGATCAAAAGTTCTGTAATTGGTTATTGGGAAGTTTTGAAGAAAATAGCCAGTGTTTTGAACTACCAAAGAATGAAAAAATAGAAATTGAGGTAGAGGATGTTAGGGTAGTTTATGGCTTGCCTACAGGAGAAATTCCAATTGTTGAGCCAAAGTCTGATAAAATTAGTGAGGAGTATGCAGAATTTCTGAAGAAATGGAGAAAATCATGGTCAGGAAAAACTCCATCAGTGAGTCAGGTATGATCAGTTTTAAATGTTCATTTTAAATACATTAAATGATCAAAAGTATAAATGTTTTGTTCATTTTGTTTGCAGATTGTGAATGGATACATAAATGATAAATTCACCAACAACAGACCACCAAGTGAACATTTCATTACTAACTTTTTAGCAGTGGCTGTGAACTGCTTGATGAAATGTGTATCAAACAATCAATGCCATTTCAAATTTCTTTATTCTATGATGGACAAAGAAAACATAAAAAATTTGAACTAATGTCAGTTTGTATATGACTCACTTATCAAATGTCATGTTGATTGGAGAAAGCAGCAAGGCAAGGGGTTCTACAAAGGCCCTCTTCAATTTCTGATGGTATATTCTTAGATACAAAATGTTCATTTAAATTTAAATAAATGCACTTTTTTTTATTGTTTATGTTCTGTTCCATGTTTTCTTTTTTCTTGTAGTTGTTCTATTTTGATAGAGTTCAGAGGTTAGACAAAAGGCCTCCAAGAACAATTCCTATCATATCTGCATGGAATAGAGACATGGTTCTTGAGAGGTTGAAGATTGAATTAGAATTGGGATTTGGGAGAGGGAAAATTCTACCAAGGATTGTTGCAGAAGTTGAAGAAAGTCCCGAGGTTATAAAATTATCACTTTTGTTAACATAAATGTTCATTTGTATAATCTGAAATGTTCAACTGCATAATTTTTAATATTCATTCATATAGGTTTTTATGGATGATTTTGTTTCCCTGGTAAAAACAACTTGTTCAAACCTGTCAAAGCTTTCTTCAAAATTGGTGAAGGCAAAGGATATCTTCCCTGGAAATGACTTGGTGAAAAAAGTTGATGAAGTTTTAGGAAAGGTGGCAGCTAGGGAACCATCAATTCTAAGCCAAGATGAAGAATTCTTTGGCAGTGAGGATTTCCTAAATGCACTTGCACAAGCTGAGAAGAATCTGATGCAAGGGTCTGAAAAGCAAACAACTGAGAAGCAAATGACTGGGAAGAAATTAACCAAAAAGGGAAAGGAAAAAGAACAAGAATATGACATCAGAAAAGCTTTCAGCTTGGGGTTGACTCCACCTTCTCCAGCCATTGGTAAATTCTAACTAAAAGAGACTATATATCCTAATTTTTATATGAAAAATTCTAAATTTGTGGTCTAAATTGTCCTAAACAGAAACAGGGCCCACCTCTTCAACACTTGGTGATATAATTGAACAACCAATAATTTCAACAAATGGTAATATGTTCATATATTTAATAATAATGTACATAAACTTAAGTAGAAATGTTCATTTCTAATTATTATGTGTAAATACTATTAACTTAGTGTATCTCCAAAATGATGATTTATAATACAGCTGGAGAAAAGGATGTGGGTAAAACTTCAGCAGCTTCAGAACAAAGAATTGAAGAATTTTCTAGAACTGGTATAATGTTCAATTAAAAAGTGTAAAATGTTCATTTACAAACAAGAAATATTCATTATTAATTGTATTTTTTTGTTAGATGCAGCAACTGGTTCAAAATTTGATGCTGACACTAGGTCAGATAATGAAGGATTGCCTAGAACAGGTATAATGTTCAATTATAATTACTCAAATGTTCATTTACAAAGAAATAATATTATATCTAATTAAATTTTTTCTTAGATGCAGGATCTGGTTCAGTGGTTGATGCTGACCCTAGGTCAGATGGTGGTGAAAAAAGTGATGATCCAAAAAACACAGTTGGAGGTGGAAAACAAAACAAGGAAGATGTTTTTGAAAAAACAAAAAATGATGAAAAAGTGGAGGGGTAAAATCCTGAAGACATGTCTTACTATTAGGGTTATGTAATTAGTAAGGATAAAATATCTAGATGGAACAATTTAACTTATGTTACTATCGTGTTGTAACTTGAAACTAGAGTTTCTCAAACTATTGTATGTGTGTACATTATTTTGTTGAATATGTAATATGAATGTGTGGTTTATGTTAAATCAATATCTTTCATTTTATGAATTGAAAATGATTTAGGGTGTTACATAAGAAGCTTATATTTTATTAATATGTACTGACATTGTTTGACTTTTCAGTGAAAACAAGAAGATTGTTGCTTCATCCTCAAAAGTCACAAAAAGGTACATTATTTATATTAAGTAAATGTTCAAAAATAATAATGAACATTTTCATATACCTAAATGTACATTTGTGTTATGTAATATGACCAGGAATGATGATAAGAAAAAGTCAATTGCAGAAAAGAAGAAAAAAACTGAAAAGGAAAAGGTTGAAAGGTATAATTTCAAATTTATTTATATACACTCAAATGTTCATTTATGTTCCTCATAATTTTCTTAATTTAACAATATTTTATATTGAACAACAAGACCAAAACGCGAAAAGCAAACAATTCCTCCTGCTTTCCGATCTCCTTACTTGGTCAAGTACAAGGATCTGTTTAAAGATGAGAAAGCCATGAACCAAATTGCAGTAGACTTTGCTCTTGGTGGAAAAGATGAAAGGTAATTACTTACACTAATTAAACTTAAGGTTTAATATCTTTTATAAAAATATGTTCACATTCATATTATTAAATGTTCATAATGCAGTGCACTCTTATACTATGATGGCTTGAATCTCATCAATAGAAATGAAATGAAAACTCTTGGAGATGATGTTGAAGTGACAAATTGTGTCATAGATGGATGGGCAAGGTTTCTTAATCATAAAAAGCCGAGAAACAAGATTTATTTCTCAACAGTGCTTCATGTTAGTCTTTCTTCTTTTTTTATATTATTGATTCTATTTTCCTATGATAAATAATTGCTAAAAATTCATTTAACTTCTATATGTTTGTTTCTATTTCAACAGCACATTATGTGCACAAATAGAGTTTGTCGAGAAGGATCATCAATGAAGACAAGAATTAATGCCTTCATAGAAAGAATTGACAATGAACTGAAGTTGAATAAAATTGATAGCATTGTTGGATATAAACAGGTATTAATTCTTGTTTAATACAAATGTTCAATTACATTCAATATATTGTCCAATAACATTATATAATTTGTTCAGGTCTTCTTCCCAGTATCAACTTCTCAACATTTTTTTCTGTTGTGCGTCAATCATATAGAAGACAAAATTCATATAATTGACAATAGAAAACTACCAAAACATGTATCAGTCCAAGCAAAATATGAAGAACAACCAAAAATGATGGTGAGATAATATGTTCATTTATATTTGGCTACATGATCAATTATATTTTATTAATTGTTCATGTCTTCATCACAATACAAACTTCTAAACAATTTTTACTCTTTTTTCTATCAGTTAAAAGGATTGGAAGAGTACATGAAACACCTTGGATATGAAGATGCAAAAAGAATTGAAGACTACACAGTTGTTTTGGAAAAGATGAAATGACGTAGCAACAATGACTATACAAACTGTGGAGTTTACATTATGAAGCATATGGAAACCTTCACTGCTGATCCTAATGAGAGCTGGATTTGTGATTTAAAACCAAACAATGTAAGAGTTATAAATGATCAATTATTTAAGATATAATATTCATTTATGAAACAGTAAAGATTGTTTAATTAAAATTTGACAATTCATTTTGTTCAACAGGTGGAACAAATTAGAAAGCTAAGGCTCCAATACACAGCAGAACTGATGTTATTTGAAGAAAACACTGAATCAAGAGCAAATAGAAGGAAAGCTAGAAAATTTGCAACTTTGTAGTTTTAAATGTTCATTTACAACTATGTATATGTTCATTTCTTATATATGACTATTTTTTTTTTTTTTTTAAGAAATAGACTTATGGATTTTATTTTAATATTATTGTAATTGATATTTCATTTTAATCTTTGAATGAAAGTTTTTTATATTTTATTTTAATATTATTGTAATTGATATTTCATTTTAATCTTTGAATGAAAGTTTTTTATAAGTTTTATAAATTGGATGTTGGTTCTTACTTTTGTTCATATACAAATGACTAAATAATCATTGATAAATGTAGAATTTTAAAACATATAAAATTCTAATGACTAAATAATCATTGATAAATGTATAATTTTAAAAACATATAAAATTCTAATATAAAGTTCAAATATACTAAAAATAGTACTATATAAAATATAATATTTATGTCTTTTACATAATAGATCGAAAATTCAAAATTACAAAATAGTAATTAAATCAACATTACAAAAAAAGTCTAATGTTTATAAAGTTCTGGAATACTAATTATTTATCTTTATTAGCCAAACGTTTAGCTACACTTGTATCAAAAAAGGCTAACAACCTATCATACTTAGAAGAAATCTTTTTAGAACCTAATTGAACATTTCTTGATTGAAGAATTGGAACACGAGCACCTTGATCATTTCTTTGAACTGTGGGAGGAGTAACTTGAACATTCTGAACACGAAATCCTTGATCATTTATTTGAACCGTAGGAGAAATAACTTGAACATTTGTTGATTGAACATTCCTGGAGTTGGATATGATCATTTCTGGATTGGTGTTTGAACAATTCTGAGTTTGATTTTGAACATTCCTGGGAACAGTAGGTTGAATAACAACAGGAGATTTTGTTGACGCACTAGTATGAATTGGAACTCTTGGATTAATTTGAGAGTAAGTTTTAACACCAGAAGCACCTTTATTTGCACCAACATTAGAACGAGCTTGAACAGCAGAAACACCTTCAAGATTTAAATCCTTCGCCTTTAAAAAAAATTAAATTGATCATTAATAAACCAGTATATGATCAGTTACAAACACTTATACAAACAAATATGGAAAAAAAAAAACCTTAGCAATAGATGAAATATCAACATCAATAGATATACTGGATGAAAGAGAGCTTTCACCAGTAGCCTACAAAAAAACCAAAAAAAAATATAAAAAATAAAAAATTAAATAAAAAAAATTATAATATAGATCATAAATGCCAAAAAATAAAATAAATTTATAATCAATAACAAACAAACATACCTGATCAAAATCATTGGAAATACTATGATCTGATTCCTTAGAACTAGAAGGAATTTCTTCTACAACAGCTGATTTTAAGCCGACCTATATTTTTAAATTATAAAAATCAATATTAATAAAATATAAATAAAATGTTTTTTTTGGCACATTTGAATTTACCTGAGCCCGTTTATTGCTCAAAACAATCAATTCAATGGGATCACTAATAGAATTAGCATAATAAGTAACAGCACAACCGTTCTCATCAAGTTCCTATTTAAAAAAAAAAACATAAATGATCATTTACGAAAACTGAAATGATCAATTTGAAAATATGAAATGATCATATACCTGTACAACTGCTTGCCCTATACCCCTTTTGTAAGGAGTGTACAGAGACTTTTTCCTCTTGAAATTACCCTTTGCCTTGTTACACTGCTTCTCCAAGGTACTCTTAGGCCTTACATTCCTCTCACCTTTAGGCCTAGCTTTTGGAGGATTCTTGATCTCAAGATCAACAATTTCATTCAACCTCTTTAACAGGTTCACTAAAGTCAATTACACCTGATACACTCTCAACCTTTTCTTTTAGCATATTGAAATAACACTCAACCTCTGCCCTTGCATTCAAAGAATTCTGACAACTTGTTATCAACTTAACAAACTTTCTGATTGTTTGTGACCTCCAAACACTAGTAGCCACAACATTTGTCCTCAAAGTAGGTTCTTCAATACCATGACTACACATGGCAGCCTTTGTCCATCGTTTCATTATATACTCTTGTGGAATATTACGCACACAATGCAAATGATATACTCGAAGAGAATGAGAACAAAGTAAACCAGTCTCACTAAAGTACATGCATGTGCAACAAATTGCATGTGTTTCCTTATTAAAAACAACTTCATGCTTAATTATATCCTTCCCAGGCCTCCAAAGAAGATATGAATATTCTGGAAAACGCAAACCATTATCAACATGATCATAAGTTGTCCCCCTAATGAACTCCTCTTCAAAAAGCACATAAGCTTGAATAGTGTACAATGATCTTGCATGAACTAATATACCAATATTAGCAAAAGCTAGGTGCCTATTACCCCTCAGAGTATTGTAATCTCTTGCACCTTCCTTACTTCTCCACTCAGAAATGACATCAAGAAAAACATGATAAAAATCACATAAACCTTGAGTCTTATTAAGACGTTGTGAAACTGACTTATTAGTAGTTTCACTACGTTGAGAAGACAATATACCACCAGACCAATACTTCTTAGAATAAGCAGGACACCACATTTCCTTTATTTTATACAAATCACATAACCAATCATCATTTTCACATTTGTATTTATCACACATCCTGTATAACAGAAATGATCATATATTAATTGAAAAATGAACAAAATATAAATTAAAATATGTACATTTGTATAAAGAATAATGATCATAAACAATATGGACACTAATAATATTATGATAACATACATAACAAAGTAAATTGTATGATCATATGTAAAACACTAAATGTTCATATATATATCACATAATAATCAAATATATCACATAATAAAAATAAAAAATAAATACAAAAAACAATAATTTACCTTTTCCAGAAATATTCAAATTCAGCAGGAGTTTCACAATACTTCAAAAGATATCCAAACAAATCTGTAAAGCCTTCCAAAGCTCTCAATGCTCCAATGTGTTTCTTAGAATTTTGTTCAAGATGCCATACACATAAACGATGATGAACAGTTGAAGGAAAAATGTTTCTTATACCCGCTGCAATCGCTTGTGCTTGATCAGTCATAATTGTAATGGGACTTTTCCTCCCCATTGAGTGCAAAAATGTATCAAACAACCAATCAAAAGACTCGGTGCGCTCATTAAGAATAAAACCCATACCAAACATGACATTGTTACCATGATGGTTCATCCCAACAAATGGAGCACATATCATTCCATATTTATTAGTTCTATAAGTTGTATAAAAAACCAACAAATCTCCAAAGTAATGATAATCTCTCATCATCCTACCATCATGCCAAAAAAAACTAACTAAAGCACCACTATCATCTTGTTCAAAATCATAATAAAAATCTGCCTCATCCACATGTCTCTTGGCAAAATATTTAATCAATTGGTTACTATCACATCCTTCAATTTGGGCAGCTTTTTCAGATGACAATGCATTATAAGCATCAGAAGCAGTAAAACAAAGATTAGGAGATCCCCCAACCTCCTTCTTTAGAACCCTCAAAGAATCAGTAACTTTGACTCCACTCAATTTCATTGTTGAAATGAAAAGAAGCTGCTCTTTATTCACATCTCTTTGAGACTTTATCAAATGCCTTTTTTCAGGAGGAATCATAGCATGATTATGAACCATTTCATGTCTTGTACATGTATAGACCCCTAAATGATCAATATGAAACTGCACAAAAGCTAAACAACCAGTTCGATGATCCAACTTCTCATAAATCTTTTTATTCTTACACTTATTATCTTTGAATCCCTCATTACAACAAACAAATCTTTTCATCAAAAAAGAATCATCTCTTCTTCTCTTACTCTTCCCAATTCGAATTCCAAAACCTTTCCTAAAAGCATATTCATTATACGCTTCGAAAGCTTCATCTTCAGATTTAAATTCTTTATCCTTTAATTCAGACTGTTCTGCTTCTAAATACATAATATCATCATTTTTTTCCACTGCACAATATACAATTATAAATGATCATAAAGAGTTTCATGAATGAACAATAACAAATAAGTAAAATGTTCAATATCAAAACAGCACATGATCAATTGCAAAAAGAATTTCAGCACATAATATTTTGAACAATATTTTCATTATTACCACTACACATAATATCGATATAAAAATGTAAAAATAAATGATCATAAATGACTTTAAGACTGAACATAAACACATTAGTAAGTATGAATAAGAAAACATAAACGATTAATTGAAAGTATAATCTACAAAATATACAACAAAAACACACAATTCTAAAACACAGAGAAAACAACAAAAGAAACAACAAATGAAGCAACAAAATGTTCATACAAAGTATAACAATCCAAAAACGTTCATCATAATGTAATCAAAGTAGTAAATTCAAAAATCGAAAGTGAATAATAATACATCAATTAAGTTCAAATTAACAGAGCATTATAACAGAACAAATTAGAGATAATTAAAAATTGCAAAATTATGATCACAATTACTCACATTGTTGCACAAACGAATCAACCAAACGAACTCTAGAAGGAAACACACGCTCGCAATCACGATCAAAATCAACGCAATCTCCAGATGCAGAATTCGCCATTGATGATCGGTAACAATTAACGAGTTCGTTCAAAAAATCAAATGAAGAAGATGAATTAACGAGAGAAAAATGTAGATCAAAAATGGAGGTTGATCAATTGAAGAGAGAGAAAAAATAGGGTTTAAAATCATATATATACATAGCTTGAATAATAAGAAACAAAGAAAAAAGGAAAAAAGAGGAAGAAAAGAAAAAAAGAAAGAAAGGAAAAAAAAAAAAAAAAGGAAAGAAGCTGCACATGAGAACTCAATACCAGCTACAAAACGACGTAGCATAGGGGGGTGTAGGGAACACACCCTACACTAGGGTGTAGGGTAAAATTTTCATATACTTAATTATAATTAAGGGTCTATTTTGTTCACCTTATTTATACTAGTTTAGATAAGTTCAGTTTAGGTTTAATAAGTTCTAATAAGGATTATCCAAGTACAAATTACAACTAAAATAAGTTTTAATAATATCTAATGAGTTTAGGTAAGTTCAGATAAGTGAAAATCAGGTGAATAGAACACACCATATGTTGGGTGTTTGCATTTGCAATCAATAGCAGTGTAAATTAGTAGAATAGCAAATGTCTTTCCCGATTTTATAAAATCTTGGGATCGATTCTCACACTGCCCCTTGTGGCTCTCTTTAACACAAAAAAAAAAATAATAAATAAATAAATAAAAATAAAAGGTATTTTATTAATTGAAAAGGAATTGATAACATCATTGCAAAACAAATACTCAGGAGTCAGGACTCAGGTGTATATATGGAGTACTGTGTTTTGTATATTAACGTGGAGCAAAGAGAATAATATTATAGATATAAGATATCAACTTTAGTACTTGCACTTGGTAGTTACTGCCTTACTGGTCAATAATAGAATATAGAACAATATAAGACCAAAGGGGTTCTACGAACTGAAAGTAATTGTAACTAGCATAAAGCATAACTCCCTCTCAAATCACAAAGGTGGAATGGTGAAAGACATCTTCACATCTCATTATCTCAAGATAATAAGGATTAAACTTCGGGTCTAAATCATCTATTCCACTATTTGTCCACTTTATGTACCACTCAATCTCATTAGCTCACCTAATTTCTTTTTTTTTTTTTTTTTAATTTTTTTTTCTTTTTTGTTCAATTTTTAATAGCAAATAGAATTCACATAATTTATATTCTAATCCTCTCTTTAATTTCTCTTCTGTCACACAAACTATTAGGCCAGTCAAGTCTAACCAAACATTTCGTCAGTCCAACTATTATTTGTACGGCAATACAAACTTCTTACACCCTCATTTCCACTTACCATCAACAACAATACTCTCACTCAATCCTATTTCACTTAATTTTTCCTTCTTCACCTTTAACTCACCCTTGTTTTCTCTCTCCTCAACTTTTTGCTAAATTTCTCTATTTTATTTGTTCATGATTTATGCTTGAATTGAAGAGGATGGAGAGGAGAGAGAAAATAAAGATTGTTGATTATATTTATCCATGATTTATGCTTGAATTGACTTAATAATTGATTGAGATTCTCGGAGTTTTTGAAAAATGTCCAAAAATATCGATTTGGGGCTTTCATATGTGATGTATAATTGTTGAAATTTATTGTTCTATGTGATTGTATGTTGAATTATAAGTGTTTTAATAACAAATGCATGTATTTTGGTTGAAAAATATAATGAGCATGTTATGTTATAACCATGAGCTTAGTACGTGACCATCAATGGTGGTTCCGCTATTGTTGACCTTTTAATTATGTTTATAAAATAAATTCTGTTAAGTAGATTACATCATCTATAAGTCGGATGATATCCTCCATAAGTTAAATGATATCATGTATTGTGTCTATAATATTATTTATAAGATGAATGATATCTCCCCTATTATCACGGCGATAAATCAAATGAAAAATGTTGCAACTTCACCAGGTGAATTGCGTGGGAGAGGTAAGAGGGGGAACCCAACAAGATATGCCACACATACATACCTTCGTCAAGGTTAAGAGTATATGTGCCCAACGGCATGTCCCTGTCAAGGGATCAAGAAACCTTTTTTATTAATTAAAAAAAAGTGATATATCAATTCTCCTTCAAAATTTGTTTATAAGAGTAATTACTATTCAATTATTCATTAATGAGTCACCTTAATTATTTATATCGGTAGCATCAATTTGTTAATATAATAACCCCAAATTATTAAAAAGTAACATCAATTTTTTTTCTTAGAAGTACCCCATGCATTCAATGATAATTATAAACATTACTCGTGTCTCATATTGTAGGATTATATCCCTACCTTTTAAAAGTTAAAAAATAACTTGAGAAAAAATTAAATAGGTGTAAAGTGGGCCCCACTAACGGCAACATGTAACGGAGAGATAACTATATGGGTACAGCTTAATCACTTTTGGAACCTTGAGGTTACAATGTGGAACTTTTCAAAGGGAGGGGCACAACGTGAAATAGTCAATACCTCATGGGTATTATGTAGAATTTCCCAAGAATATTTAACGTAAAAACATGGAGATTGTCCGGGCTAAATACCAGTTTACTTAATTAAATGACGTAAGGAGTACTAATACAAGTAATAGATTAAGGGATGTTTAACCCCTACTTGGAAGTTTTTTAAGCATAGGTTGATGTCACCCATTTGAAGCAATACTAACAGCATGTTGATCATAAAAGAATCGGCAGCAGCCAGCAAGTTGAAGCTTTAATCTCCGTTGGACTCTGACCAATTCGTAATTGAAATCTGCAGCAAACCCAAATCTTTGTGTCCAAAAGGTACATCAATTCACTCAATTTTAACCTATGTTGTCTTAATTTTGTTTGTTTGTTTGTTCTTAGTGATTTTATAAACTTATAGTTAAAGAATAGATTATGATGTTAAAATTCAACACATCTGCTTGTTTTTTATTTAGTACATTACATATTTTGATCTGATAGAGTTGGACTTTGTTAGGAATCTTTTAGAAACAGGGGAAAAAAGAGAATTCTTCTGTTATACAGTTACTGTATCAAACGTTTGATAATCTGCAAAACTTATGAAATTTTGGTGCTTTTTTACATAATTGATTGTTGGGTATTGTTCCTAAATTCTGTAGATTAATGTATTAAAAGTCACAACTCTTGTTTTTGTTATGACCCATTTGGTAGGCATTAATGTTGATAATGGGAATTAATTTACATGTAATTTTGTGAGAAAATTCTCATATTCATGGTAATGCTAGACTCTCTCCTTGTTTAAGTAGTCTCGACTCTCGAGTCAGTTGGGAGTTAGTCTCCTTTTTTGCCCGTGGTCAAAATTATATACTACCTCCGATTTTTGTAGTTGCAACTTTGGAATATTTTATATCTCACAAATGATACCCCCAAGTTGCAACTAAAAAATCGGAGGTAGAATTTTTTTTTGTCCATTTCTGTGTATTTCTTTGGGTAATAATGAAGATTTTGCAAGAGAAACCGAGTTCAGGGATGGAATTGCTTATATTTGGACATTGACGTCTAATTAACTTACGTAAAATTATATAAATACAGTTTCATAACCACAATTTATGTTTACACCAACTGAACGAACTGTTATAAGTTTTGGAATATGATTCAGAATTTACTGGTGTCTCATTTTCTGCATTCTATCAGTATTAGGTTGTTGTCATGGCATTGATTCTAAAGAATTGGATGATTGGTAGTACTGATGTGGATGAAGAGTTGCAGCTTATGAGAAGTAAAAATGAAGCACTATGTGCTCGAGCAGCTGATGTTAACACTCAGCTAGAGGCTGAAGAAATGCAGCCTGGCAGGAAAAGGAAGCGTCAAGTTGAAAATTGGTTAAAAAACGTTGAAGAATTAGAGGCTGAGGTGGGATATGTTGAGAAAGATGTTAAAAGGGGCCAATTTTCTTCACATAAGATGTTGAAGAGAGATATTGTTAGCCTAACTCAAGAGATGGATGACCTGATGGAGCAGGGGAATTTTCCTGGTGGACTAACATTAGATGATCATGCATCATCGAGTGTGCCATTGGTCACATCGAAACTTAAAGGTAGATTGTTTGAAGAAAATTTGAGAATGATTTTGTCATGGTTAGTAGATGAAGATGTGTGCAGAATCGGGGTGTACGGTTTAGGAGGCATTGGGAAAACAACATTAGCAATGCACATCCATAACAAGCTCCATGAAGATGTCAAAACTTCATCAGTGCATGTTTATTGGGTGACCGTGTCACAAGAAAATACAATAGTCACATTGCAGAGCAAAATTGCTAAAGCTGCAAAGGTGGATCATCTTTTAGAAGGAGAAACTGATCAGATTAAGAGGGCAGCGGTGTTGTCTAATGCTTTGAAGAAAAGGAAGAAGGTTGTGTTGTTTCTTGACGACATGTGGAAGCACTTTGAGGTAGAGAAGGTTGGAGTTCCTGTGGGAAAAGATGAATGTATGTTGATAATTACTAGTCGCTCTTTAGATGTTTGTAGAAGAATGTTGTGTCAACGACGAGTCAAAATTGAAACTCTTTCCAAAAAGGAAAGCTGGGAGTTATTCTTGGAAAAGCTCAACAATTTTGATGATCTTTCACTGGAAGTTAGAGATGTGGCAAAGTTGGTTGCCAAAAAATGTGCCGGCTTACCACTTGGAATTCTAACTATAGCTGGAAGTATGAGAGGGGTAACTGATATTCATGAGTGGAAGGATACTTTGGAGGAACTAAATGATCCTACGAGGCATCATGGTGACATGGAGACTGATGTTTTCCCACTCTTAGAGCTAAGTTATAATCGTCTGAATGATGTAAAGCTGCAAAAGTGTTTTCTTGGTTGTGCTTTTTTTCCTGAGGACTCCAAATTAAGCAGATATGAGATCATAAATTTCTGGGTTTCAGACAGTTTGTTAGAGGATATAGAGTCAAGGGAGAAACAATTAGATAAAGGGCACACCATCCTTAATAGACTAATCAATGCAAGCTTGTTGGAATCATTGGATTCTCAAGGAAATTATGTGAAGATGCATGACTTGATCAGAGATATGGCCATCAAAATTGGAAATAATACTAGTCGTTTCCTGATAAGATCTGGATTACAACTTACTAGAGTACCGAATGCAATAGAGTGGACGGAAGACCTGGTGAAGGTTTCGTTGATAAGCAATCACATTGCTGATATTCCATCCAATATTTCTCCGGCGTGCCCTTATCTTTCAACCCTGTTGCTTACTGATAACCCCTTGAAAACTATCCCTGATTCATTCTTTTTGCACATGATGGGCCTTCGATTTCTCAGTTTAACTCAAGCACCAATTAAGAAGTTGCCAGATAGTATTTCCGAGTTGAAGAATCTCTCAGCTTTGGAAGTGGCCGGCTGTATGGGTTTAAATTATGTGCCCCCTTTATCAAAGCTCGTAAAGTTAAGGGTGCTGAATCTGAATAGTAATGGGTCATTAGTGGACGTACCTAAAGGGATTGAAGTGTTACCCAACTTGAGATTCCTTGGTTTGCAAAGCTGTGACAAACTTTGTGTGCCATTCCACAGATTACTAACTGGGCTTTCCTACGTCGAACACTTGGAAATTGGGTATGGAATCAAGAGCGTTTTGGGGACGGATTTGATGAAGCTGCAACATTTGAGGAGACTTAAAGGTTGCTGGATGTCAGATGTCAGCGATTTTAATAGCTATTTCAAGTCTCAACATTTCCATCAACTAAAATATTATCAAATTTACATAGCAATGATAGGATCAACTCACTATTATAGCTTCATTGACAATGTGCTTGATAAAAATGTTGTTGTTTATGAATACGGCAAGGACCAAGAAGGTCAAATCAAACCCATAGCCCTCCCAGACAATATTCAGTTTCTGCAACTAATCTGTGTTGATTCGAGCAACCTTCTGGATGTTATACCATCAATGCATGGTCTGTCAAGATTATCAAGGATCTGGATTGGTTACTGTGACAGCCTGGAGCATGTATGGTCATCTGCAGCATGCTCTGATCTTGAACTCGAAAGCCTCGAGGAGCTGAACCTTACAGAATTGGTAAATTTCAGAGGGATAACAGTAGATGGAAAGCTTATGAGTGGTGCCCTCCGCAATCTTAAGAAATTAACAATAGAGTACTGCTGGAATATTGAGGCTCTCTTCACACAGAGTGTTCTTAACCAACTGCAAAACTTAGAGGTTCTTGAAGTACAAGTATGTTCGGTTTTGAGGGAGCTCGTTTCACTATCTGACAATCTTGAAGATGCAGAAACTGCTGATAACAATGATAATACTAATAAGATTTACCTCCCGAAGTTGAGGATCTTACAGCTAATTTATCTCCCCAATCTGGTTACTATATGTTTAAAGGGGCTTTTAAGCTATGATCACATTGAGAATATAACAATTATAATGTGTCCTTTGGTCAAGAAACTCCCTCTCTCTTTCCCACTCCTCGACGATGGACAGCCAGCTGCTGCTCCCTTATCACTTAAAATGATTATGGTTGAAAAAGAGTGGTGGGAGAAACTTGAATGGGATAATCCTGATTCTGCATACTTGCTTCAGCCTCTTGTTACGTTCTCAGGTTCACGGTGAACATTCCTTTGGTCACTTATATTATTGAGTAAAATCGCAGCTCTGAACAATGCTTCGGCCACTTATAGTTTTCACTGCAGTATTGCTAAAATATTGTTCTTTGGTTTCTGATGCATAGCGTTCGACATACGTAGTACTTAACTTATAATAGTATATGGTGATAGTTTAATATGCTTTGTATTCCAACCAGGTTAGTTTGGAGTTTTAAAGAGTGAAAAATATAGTACTTGTATTGTATTGTATTGTATCAATACTCAATAGAGAAAAATTAAACACTGGTGCGTAGAGGGCTGGACATGGGCTAGATGTTGAATAAATTACAGAATAAATCGGGACACTTATAAGGGCTAGGCCCTAATTCAAGGATGCACTTTCTCAAAATTATAAGGCGATGGTTACCATGTTTGGTGTTACACCTGTTTTTAAATATTTACTCTACTTTCCTTTTTCAGCCGTTATTAAATACTTGTTCTATTTCTTATTTGAAAATCTTTTAAAATACTACCTCCGGTCCAAATTACTCGCAATTTTAGGGTATTATTTATAAGATATAAAATATTCCAAAGTTGCGAGTAATTTGGACTGGAGGTAGTATTTAATTCATTTCTCGCACCGAGTGGATCCAACATTAATTATATATTACTAATTTTATATTCTCTCTCCTCCAATTTTAACTACTTTTACTTTTTACAACTTTTTATTCATCCTCCTACTTCACCGCCTTCATATTTAATTACTTTCTTCAATTTCTCTTAAAACTCTGCGCATGAAGAAATGGAGCAAGTATTTAAAAACGGAGGGTGTATCTTTCAACCAACATCCAATGACATACTTGGTATATATATATTTACTTGCCTTATTTTCTACCGAGTATGTATTGTGGATGTCTCGATTAAATCAATTGCTCCAGCTATTTTGTTAAATAAGAGTTTAGGCCGCACCCGCATACTAAGAGAGAGACTACTTTACAAGACTAAAGGAGGTTCCATCCCAAAATTATATGCCAATAGAAGGAGTAACTTATTAGCCTTATAAAGTGTTTTAACACTCTCTTATTATTTCAATATGAGACACTTAAGGCCTGTTCATATTTACTTATTTTCAGTTCAGTTCAGTTCAGCTCCAATCAGTTCAGTTCAGTTCAGTTCCAATCAGTTCAGTTCAGTTCAACTCTTAATTTCCCTCTCTCATAAAATATTCATTTCAGCTTAGTTCAGTTCAGTTCAGTTCCAATCAGTTCAGTTCAGTTCAGTTCAGCTCAGTTTAGTAAATATGAACAGACCCTTACCTGTGTTGTTTGGTAGGAAATACTTCAACATATTTAAAATTAAATTTTTCACTCCATGTTTTTATACTTTTGAAAAATATTCGTGTAACATCTTCTTACTATTATCATATGACCATCTGTGTTGATCACTGTAATTCTAACCCTATCTCATTTTAGGTGGTCTTATAATGATAAATTGATTTTATTTAATAATCTGATTAATTTTTACAACATTAGCGTGCGCAAAAAAAAAAAAAAAAAAAAAAGGACTTTCATGACCTCAAGATGAAGGGAACAAATATCATTAGAATCAACTAATACTAGAGGAATTCCAGGGGTGTGATTCTTGTAACTTTCCGGTCCTTCCCCACACTCAAGATTACGTAGGCCCAAAGCAAATTGAATAGAGTGACGAAGTCTAAATTTGGGTATCAAATAGGTTGTTTTATGTGGGGTATATTAGTACGTATATGGTACTCCGTAGTATATTTTTAAAGTATATTTCATATTTCGTAATGTGTATATCATTCAGATCAATTCTACTTATTTTAGAATATTATAACAATAAGGATAATTTTGTCAATTACTACCGCAAGTTAATAGCACTTTGTAAATTACTACCGCAAATGAAAAAAGTTGTGAATTACTACCGCAAAAAATTTTAAGATGTTGCGATTACTACCAAACCCCCATTAAACCCAACTATGACGTTATTATATCCCTTTAACCCGTGTTTGACCATGGTTAAGGGCTTTAACCACCACACCCCCCCCCCCCAAAAAAAAATGGTTTAGGGATATAATGACGTCATGGTTAAGGGTTTTAACCATGGATTAAAGTGATATAATGACGTTATAGTTGGGTTTAATGGGGGTTTGGTAGTAATCGCAACATCTTAAAATTTTTTGAGGTAGTAATTCACAACTTTTTTAATTTGCGGTAGTAATTTACAAAGTAGTATTAACTTGCGGTAGTAATTGGCAATTTTTCCTAACAATAATTATTTTTTGTTAGGATTAGATTAAATCAAATTAGGTTGATATTCAATTAGTTCACATTGTAACTTTTAAACTTTGTTTACTTATTATTGAATATCATTAATTGCTTGTAATGTGATCCTTTAGCTTTGTAGCAACCCTACATCTAGGGATGACAATTTAATCCGAGTTCGATTCGAATTCGATCCGATCCGATCCAAAGGAAAAAAAATCCGATTCGAATCCGTTTAAAATTAGTCCGAATCCAAATTCGATAAAATAGATCCGAATCCGAATAGGAGGTGAACCAGACTTGGACCCTACGCAAAGTCCGACGGAGTCCGATCCGAGTCCGAATCCGAGAGTATAAGCATATGCTCAATAACCTGGGACAATTATTTGCTTGTTTTGTTGCAAAATTTTGTTATGTAACTTAGTTTATAATTTAAATATTTTATGTTTATACTTTAATTGGTATGACAATACAAGCAATTATAGGTATATGACATTACAAAAAAAATAAAATAAAATATTCAGATCATTTCGGAGGTCCGTGTAAATGGACCGAATTCGGATTCGAAAATTATGAGTCGGATCAGATTCGGACTCGGATTTTTCGGATTCGGATCCGAGTCCAGGGTCCGTTTACTTAACAGATCGGTTTGGATTTAGCCACATCCGACCCGAATCCGATCCGTTTCCATTCCTACCTACATCATTATGAGGAGGGCTTGTCAAACTTATGAAAATTATGGAGAGCTTGAGTTTTTTTTTTTTTTTTTTTTTTTTTTTTCGTTTTTTTTTTTAAATGTGAAAAAAAAAAATTAGGAAGATCTCCTCACGGGAAAATGTAGTACTTGAATATGTATTTATAAAGTACACAGTAAGACAAAGCTAAGTAGCTAACACAGTCACACTAGACTGTATTTATTTCATATACATTAGTGTAAATAAAGGTCAAATTAGATTTAGTCATACTAGATTAGTCCATCTTAGATTTGTTAAAATCAGAGTAAAGCACAATATTTCATGTGAAAAGAGCAAAATTATTGGTGACATAACAAATAATTAAAAAAAAAATCTAATATATACAAATTAAACGAGGTAAGTGGAAACTAGAAACAAATATTTGTAATTAGTATTGAGTCTCTATCAAATAAAAGATAACTAGATAAAGCCCGTGCGATGCACAGTTTGTTTGAAATTTTTAAATAATATATATATATATATGCGCTAAAATTTGTTATATATTTAGATAAAATTCCTAATATCATATAATAATATTTTATATTTAATTAATTTAAATTGAAAAATCTCATTCGCCAATTTTGCTTACGTGTCATTTAAATTGTTTAATTCTACAATAAACTAATAATCTCGTTTTTTTTTTTTTTTTTTTTTTTTTTTTTTGACATATGCTTAATGATCAAAGAAAAGGATTACAAACGATGGAATAAGTTCGCTATGCTACTTAGAAGAGCTTTACTAGCTCCAAGATTACATAGAGTACAAATAAAACATAAGTACAACTTCCTCACAAGAACACGCCGGCTTGAGCACCCAAGTTGCCTTCGAACATGCTGTAGAAGATTCCCAACTAATCCTGTGTTGGCTTTGGATCTCCATTTCTGTTGATATTGGGAAAAGTACGGAAAGGCAGAGAACACGCGGTTGTTGGCATACATTAACTCGGGCTCAAAAAGACACAAAGAATCTTTAGCATTAGATAAAACAGGTAGTAATAAAAGACGACCAAGGCTTAACAACACAATTTGAGTCCCTTTTACAAGAGGCTCGGTACCCTTAACTATGGGTACCTTTGATCCCTTCTCTAAAGAAGAGACCATTACCATACTAAAAACCCCCAAAAGAAACTTTTGGGAGCCCCCATGTTGGAGAGCAGGGTTGGGATAAAGGTTTTCAAAGCAATAGATTAACAATCTATTGCTAAGCTGAAACGGTGAGTACCAAGTGATAACCCACCATTACTCAGTCGACCGGACATGTAAAAAAGAGTAACAAAATAAAAAACACAAGCCAAGACCACCTTCAAGAACCAAAACAGACCACAACAAGGACCATCCCTGAAATTACTGAAACCCGAAAACCAAACCACTTAACGAGAGGCTTAACACACCCCCTTAGCCCCCCAAACATCATGTAAAACCACTTGATCAAACACAAATAAACCCAAATCAAACAACAAAAGCATCGAAGAACAACTACTTCCCGGCAAATTACCCAAAAACTAAGGAAGTTATATAACCAAAACATTAACAAACTTAACTCCGTAGGAAAGAAACTAAAACTGACCAAACCAACAAGCAAGGCAAGAAGAGGACTTACAAACCAAAGGAAAGGCATAAAACGGAAATCAAACCGAGATTTCGAAGTCAATACCAAGAGACCCATGAAACCGTAACCCTAACTTCACCGTATAAATGTCGCGATGACCTTTTCTGGTAATCCCCTAACGACGACGTTAGAGCTAGCCCAATATCCCTAAAAACATCAACCTCGTCTCTGAAATGACAGATCCGAACACAACTCGAAATAGAGCCTTCCTAGTCCTCGTCTCAGCCGCGAAAAACACTCTCAAACACCAGATAACGGCCGCCCAAGAAGTGGAACCCGACCACGTGAAGACCCGGACTGAAACCCACCTGAGAAGAGAGGAACTAACTTGCTAGAACTAGCCTTATCCTCAAGAAACAATTAAAGAAAAAACCCCCAAATTTGAAACCCTAACCCTAACTTTACTCCAGAAAACAACCAAAGCGTTAGAATTAATCTTGGGAGATTGAAAAAACCAAAATAAACCTTTAAAGGATGCTCGCCGACGACCGTTGATGAGCAAGGGAAGCTCTGGTCGCCGGCGGCAAGGGGAACAGGGGAATGGGTTTTTTTGGTTTTTAGAGAGAAGGAGGAGCGTAGGTTTTTAGAGAGAATATATTCCTTTTTAACAACAAATGTCCTCGTATTTAATTGGCTATCATTAAAATTTATTATCCTACGTGGCGCGTTAGAAAAATTAAGTCCTACGTGGCTTTCAAAAAACTCGAGAAAAAACTCCCCTTTATATATATATATATATATATATATATATATATATATATATATATATATATATATATAACATATTCCTGGGCCTCAACCATTAGTTAGTTTAAGCTTTTGGTTAAGATGGTCCTTTAACATGGTATCAGAGCCAACGTGACATAGAGGTCACGGGTTCGAATCTCATCCACCCCTCCTTTTAAGTGGAATTAATTCGCGCCGGGTATGAGAGGGTCTGTGCTGCATCCACATTTCAAGCCCAAAGGGCCTTTCATGTGAGGGGGAGTGATAGAGTATATAACATATTCCTAGATTTCAACCATTAGTTTAAGCTTTTGGTTGAAATGGTCCTTTAATATATATATATATATATATATATATATATATATATAAAGGTTATTTTCATTAGCATTTTCTCCGGAAAAGAGGGGAAAATACCCAACAACAACAACATTAATTTAACATGGGATTGATGGATAGATAATTGTTTTTCACCAACTTGGATGGTTGGTTTGATGCAAACCCTAAAAATTAGAGACAATTCAAATGCTGTTTATCATAATGTACGAAGTTCAATTAATTTAGCTCGAAGATTCTCATTAATAAATAGTAGATGCTTATTGATTAGACCTTAATTAAACGGGCTCTAAGCAAAACAACATAAATCGTACAATTTAATTGACCAACAACATCCATATATTTTCAGACAACTAGTACTTAAATTCTATGCCATTTTTGCCAGGCCCTCCCATCCACTTGGCTTCGATTCCGCTAATGTAAGTCAATTTGTAGAGGAATAGTTTGAAAATGTAATTATTTTCAGTCAATTATAAGCATAATTAAAATTTGAGAGAGTAAATGGTGGAGTAATTAGCAAATAAGAGGACACTCAGATTTTATGCATTATATTCAAAAAATATGCACTCAAGTATTTTCAGCTGCAAGGATATATTTTCTTCGAGAAGGTATTGTGTCAGTCCGGACTGACGAAATGTCTGAACAAACTAAATGCAAATTTTTGATATCCTCAATTAGCGGGATGATATCATATATTGGCGGGATGATATCCTCTATTGACTGAATGATATTCTCTACTAATTGGATGATATCTTTTATTAGTTACTCCCTCTGTCCCTAAATTACATTCCTCGTTTTTATTTTGGGTATTCCAAAATTACATTCCACCTTTCTATTTTTAGTAAGTTTTTTTCTTCTTCTAAATATCCCAAATACACTCTCTTTTTTAGTTGTACTTTTAATGTATAAATAATGTATTTACATTCCACTTTTAATGTTTGGTTTGCTAATGTACTTTTTCAGCCTTTAATTTTTCAGAATCCTTGTGCCAAATTACAATGAATATGATTGGTTAAAAATTTTCAAATAGGAGCATGTGATTGTTCTTTTTTTTGCAAAGGATTGATG
Source organism: Chenopodium album (assembly GCF_948465745.1). Classification (NCBI taxonomy): domain Eukaryota; kingdom Viridiplantae; phylum Streptophyta; class Magnoliopsida; order Caryophyllales; family Amaranthaceae; genus Chenopodium; species Chenopodium album. The sequence goes on along the minus strand of NC_137835.1, from coordinate 14,323,718 downwards.
ACATGTCATGAGTAATCACTAATTTATCTTTGTTTTACTCAAAAATATTATTTAATGTTTATTTTGTACTTCCTATTGCATTATCTAATTATTGTTATTTGTCTTATTCTTTCTTCCTTAATTCCAGTGTAAATTTCCTAACAGGAATGTAATTTAGGGACGGAGGGAGTATATGATATCCTTTATTGACAGGATGATATTTCTACTGGCTAGATAACATCCTCTATTAGGTGGATAATATCCTCTATTGGCTAGATGATATCCTCTACTAACTGGATGATATCCTCTATTAGGTAGATATCATCCAACAAACTAATAGAGGATATCATCCAACCTACAAATGATATCATATATCATAGAACTAATAAAGAATACCATGGAACTAATATAGGATATCATCTGGACAATGGATGATATCATCCAACTTATAGAGGATATCATCCAACTTATTATAGATGATATAATCAAGAAAACAGAATTTATTTTATAAAAATAGTTAAAAGATGAACAATAGTGGAACCATTGAAGGTCCCGTACTAAACTCATGAGTATAACATAACATGGTCATTTAATTTCTCAACCAAAATACATGCATTTGTCATCAAAACGTTCACAATTCAACATACAATATAATCATATAGAACAATCAATTTCAACATTTATACATCACACAAGAAAGCCCCAAACCGATTTTTTGGTCTTTTTTTGAAAAATCCGATAATCTCAATCAATTATCAAGTCAATTCAAGCATAAATCATGAATAAATATAATCAACAATATTTATCCTTACCATCCTCTTCCATTCAAGTATGAATTATGAACAAATAAAATGGAGTAATTTAGCAGAAGTTGAGGAGAGAGAAAATAGGGGTGGGTAAAAGGTGAGGGAGGAGAGAGAAAGTGAAGTAGGACTGTAGGATTGAGTGGGAGTATTGTTGGTGGTGGTGAGTGGAAATGAGGTTGTGAGAAGTTTTTAATATCATACAAAAAACAATAGCCTGACTGACAAACTATTTGGTCAGGTTGGACTGACCCAATAGTTTGTGATTTTCTTCACCTATCTATAAAAATAATAACTAAGTAAAAAAATAAAAATTAATTAAGTAATTGGCATCATTTTTGGTTTTCAGTTTCTTGTTTTTTTGAAAACTAAAAAGCAAAAACAGGAAACAAGAAAAAGGTTTTTCCACTTTTTGGTTGTCAGTTTTCAAAATTATTATGATTTTATTAAGTTTAAATAATTTTTGATTCATTATGTGACATATATCATATACTTTTATACAACAAAAAACCAAAAACCAGAAAACCACAACAATGCCAAACGAACCCGAGCAACAAGTTTTTTCTTTTGGTAATTGTTTATGTATATTATTAGTTGTATTTTACTAATGTATCCTTCTTATCCCTAACCCTTGGGTAAAGTGTAGACTCTAGTATACTACCTCCGTTACATATTATTTGCAACGATTAGACATTTTTCCTCTCTACTTTATGTCAAATCGTTGCAAATAATATGTAACGGAGGTAGTATATTTGATCTTTTTTTTTTTACAAGAAGAAAAAGGGATTTCATTAATAAAATATCGTCAAACGGCACTTACATATAATTCTTAAGAAATCAAGAATTTCAGCACAAATACACACCTTAAAACTAAATATATCGTAGAATTGATTAACAATCGCCTTTATAAAAAACTTCATCTGAAGCAATGCAATTGTGAGTTCGCACTGTTTCGGCTTGAAATCCAAGAATGCGTAGTCGTTTGAGTGAAAATATTCATGTGGTCCTCTGAATTCTTGTAGACAATATGAAACCCTAGATCTTCAACTCTTAATAAAGAAACATAAAAGGAAAATAAACACAAGAGAAAAATCATCATCTCAAGGATGAGATCTGTTTATTGAAAGCAATTTAAAGGTTTTTGGGGCTTACCACCGGCAAGAACACCAGTGGAGGCCCCTACAAAGGTTCACAACTGAGATCAAGAGGAAAAGAGATTGTAGAGATGAAGAGAAAAGGAAGAGGAGTGAAGGAAAACCTTCAAAAGAACTGAAAAAACCTAGTAATGAAGGCTAGGAAAACCCTTCCAAGGGAAAAACCCTAGAGGGAACAAAAGACCCTCCCAACACTTGGTACTAATATATATATATTTGATCTTTGATCAATGACAAAGACACTACAAATATTCTTTCAGCAATCAACCACATAGAGTGACCGCATTAATTTATAATGATGACTCTTATTCATTTACATTTACAATTTTTAATTAGTGAGGGTAATTTTGTTTAAGAGTACCCTCAATTCATTTTTTTAAAAGGCAACCTCATCTGTTCATTCGAGTACAGTTCTGTTTATGTTTTGACTATTAAAAGAATAACTCTTGTTGTTTAATCACACTTATAAGAGTAATCTCCTTTTTTTTTTTTTTTTTCCATTGGAGTAATTCTGTCCCCATCTGTTAAGGTTATACACCAACAAATTATTGGAACTAATCAGGGCAGTCAAGATAAGTTTCAATCAAGTCCAATTAATTCTAATAATTGTCAAGTTTTTTTTTTATTTTTTATTTTTTATTTTTTTTATTTTTAATCAAAGTAATCTAATTGGTAAAAGTATTACAAATTGGTCAATTATGTAAGTAATAAATACTAGAAATAGACATCTAATAAAGAGACGGAGGGAGTATAGATTTAAATAAGATAGTTATTTAAGATAACATAGTTCTTATTTATGAGTTTTTGACGAATTAATACATTCGATTCAATTTAGATATTTTCGAACTGGACATATTCAAAACTCGACAATTGACTTAAATAAAACTTGAAAAATATAATACTCCCTATATGTCCCATAATATAGTTCCTGTTTGTGGTTTTTTCACGATATTTAAGAAATAAGAGGAGAAAGTGGATGAAGTGCATTAATAAAAGTGAAAAAAATACAATTATAGACAAAAGTTAGAGAGCGAAATAAAGTAGAGAAAAGTACAAGGCATATGCAAAATTAAGGGCAATGTAGGAATTAGAAGGAATAAACATAAAAAAGTGATGGTATAATAATCTTGATATATTATCTAAAAATAGAAATAGGAACAACATTTTGAGTTTTTGACACTCCAAAATAGAAAAACAAGAATTATATCATGAGACGGAGAGAGTAATAAAAAAAGCATGTAAACAAAATGGGAAATGATATTGACACATCTCTAATTGATTTTGGCACAGTCGTGAGAGCACTGTTTTCTATGCTCTTCTCACATAGGGGTGTGCCAAAATCAATTAAGGATATGCCAAAATCAATTTTTAAAACAGACTAGAGGTAAAAACAAGAAGACAAGTTGACTGTAATTGATGTAAGTAATGTGATAGAATATCAAGTTGAGTATGATTTGGTTTGTAATTTGTAAAGTTCAACTACCCTAAGCTAGCAAGCAAATCTTGAGTAGGAGTCTGTCTATTAAACAGTACAACTGATTTTATTTTGTCAAGTTAACCAATCTCTTTTTCTCTCTCTTTCATGAGCAGGTGTCAAGCTGGGGGGGTCCTGTCCCTAAGACTAGGTAGCTCGAACCAAACCCAGTAATGGCGGAACAAATTTAACACATTATTGCATCACCACTTTTCATATCTATATTTTGATTGGACTTTGCGTGGAGCAGGGATTTTACAAAGTTTTTATGCTACCTTAGACTCGAATGATGAGAAAAGAAAAGTCCTAGTACATTGCAATGTTTTTAGTGTCAATTCGGGTTGATGGTTTGATTTTGGATGGTGTTGAACAAATTAATTTGAAACGAGTTTGTTTAGTAGGTTATGAAAATTAGAGGTCAATTTAATTCAATGAATTTTTGCAAGCTTTCAAATTTGGTTGGGTCATTAGGGATGGATTTTAATCAAAGCAACAGGTATTTGGTTCCGATTTAAATTAGGTGTGCTAGAAATAGTCACTCTAGTTAAAGTGAGTTTGGGTTCATATCGAGTTAAGCTGTAACAAATTGGGGCAGATCATATTTGATTTTGACTGAAGCGAGCTAGGTTGGAAACGTTAGGCTAAAATAAAGCAGGCTCAGGCTCATTTTAGCTTAGGTTGTGGCATAATAGAATTGGTGGTAAATTGGATAAGAATGCAAATGAGCTTATACTCTTGCGAACAACTCCTAATAACAAGTTTTGAAACATGTGTTAGACTTTTTTTTATTGTTTGCAATCATATATTCATATATTTCGTTAATAATTTGTTTGGAATAAAACAATCTTATTTATTTTGATGGAACAATGTAAAAGATTACAAATTCTTATATGTGGCTGGCCACACCATGTGATCAACTATCATGAAGTTATTTCATTAATATTATAGGGGTTACTTGGTAAGTGTAACAGAAGTTACTCGATCAATGTTATAGGGGTTACTTGGCCGGTGTTATAAGGGGTTACTTTGTTCTTTTATAAGTGGTACACGGTGTGGCCAGCTGCACACAAGATGGGTTGGTAAAAGATATGTTTATACTTTATACGGTATCGGTAAAATGGATTTACTTGGGTTTTCCCTAGGTTGAAAAGATTTCAAGCCTTCAAGGCAAATATGATTTAAACTAAATGGATTATGAATTGTAAACGGTCCTGGTATGATGGCTATAGGTTATTTCATTCTACTTTTTATGTTTTATTTGTTTGAAATAGTTTTGGGTTGTAAACTTGTAATGAAATCAAATTAAATAGGTCACCATTTTATTGTAATTTGAATGTAACTAGATATGGGTTAAGTGGTTAAACCATATTAGTTTATACTTTATAGTCGGATACAGGTCATATTCTGTTCAATAAAAAATAACAACAACTTTTAGCCAAGTCGATTCTCGCGCAGTCAGGGCAACAACGGGTAATTTGGGTTAAAAATTAACATGATTTTGTTTAATAAGGTTAATATCTCCATGTGTTACAAATTTCACTCTCAAGTTTAATGTATGCAGCACTTTTGTTTTATGCAACACTTTACATTATACACCCCTGAGTCCCTGACCCCTTTATATACATCAAACTATTATTATTATACATCAAACTATTATTATTATATGATAGTGTGATAAAATAAACAATAAGAACTTGTTCTCTTCAACTTATTTCAGATACTTATTACTTATTTCTTAATAAATTCAGATCAGATCGACCAGATCAGAACTTTTTATTATCATTTACTTGTCGTTAAATTAAAAAAAAAAAAAAAAAAAAAAAAAAACTTCTTATACTAACCCGTATGTTTATTGATTTGTGTACAAGATATTACTGGATCATTATGAACTTTAATCCTTCAAATTCTTCTACTTTCCATTATGTAATTAAACTTCACTATATTATTTGTTTTAACTCACCATTAATCATGAGAACCACTAGGTTTTTTTTTTTATTATCCACCTATAACTAACCAAAATTCACTTAGCGTGTTTAAGGGTCTGTCTTGATTTACTAAACTGAACTGAGCTGAACTAATTGGAGCTGAAATGAAATGAACTAAATTGTTTATGAGAGAAGAAAATTAGGAATTGAATTGAATTGAACTGAACTGATTGGAGTTGAACTGAACTGAACTGAACTGAAATTAAGATAAAGAGAACATTAACATACCCTAAATCCACTTTAAATAATCATCTAAATTTCATTGTATATTCTTTATTCTAGCTCTTCTCTTAGTTTATTATTAAATTAGAATATGTATACTTCTTTAGTTCCTTGTCTCATTTATTCTACTTAATAAGTAAAAATTGTTTATATCTCTCTATAGACAATTTTTTTTTTTTTTTTTTTTTTTTTTTTTTTTTTTTTTTGTTTTACAATTCCTAGAAACAATTGAAATACCTTATTAAACACCACTTTAGCATTATTTTGAGAATCAAGGTTGACCTAGTATGTGGTTGGAGGCCCTTCTTCCAGGGGTGATTCTGAGCATGTGCAGGGTGGCCTGCACAAGTGTTGTGATATGCACTCGAGATTGAAGAGAGTAAGACCCTATTTTTTCAGACTTATTTTCAGTTCAATTCAGTTCAGTTCAATTCAATTCAAAAAAACATGGCCTAATTTATACGGATACCTTAATTCCTCCTATCAGCTATATTGCCTATATATATACCACAAGAAATGTAACTTTCAATTTAACTAAAAACTGCAAAAAAAAAAAAAATTAGAGAAACACATATAGTTTACCCTCCCCCTCCCTGTCTATGGACTACAGTACTTTTTACAACCCTAATAACAATTCTTCCACATCATCAACCCCAATATTGATACCCTCTTCTTGTACAAGAAGGGCTAATAATAATAATAATTCTAGAAATGCTAAGAATAACAAGGGCAACAACAACAACAAGGCGGCCGGCGGGGTGAGGCTATCGACCGACCCACAAAGCGTAGCGGCGAGAGAAAGAAGGCATAGAATAAGCGACCGGTTCAAGATGCTACAGAGTTTAATCCCTGGTGGTGCTAAGCTTGACACTGTCTCCATGTTGGAACAAGCCATTCAATATGTCAAGTTTTTGAAAACTCAAATTTGGTTGCATGAAACCCTCATTAACAACAACAACGTTACTACTACTACTAATAATAGTAATAATATTAATATCCAAGATCAATATGATCATAGTTTTATTATTAACACTAGTAGTAGTACTAGTACTACTATTCATAATGATGCATACTATTATGAACAATATTGTTACGCACTAATGTATGATTGTAATAACATGATTGAAAATCATGTAGGTGACGGTGGTGGTTGTAGTGTAGGTGAAATCGAAGGTGGTTTCGATGGCGGTATTTGCAACCCTCAAGAGATCAACATGGTGGCCGCGACTAATAACTACCGTGCAATACAACTTTCAGATGGGTGTAGTTTCCATGTTCATGGTCAACAAAGTATGTAACTATTAGTAATTTCAATCAATTAAACAGTGATTATATATGTATGTGGGGGTAATTAGCTAGAGTAAAATTTAGTGCATGTGATGTGTCTGTACTTTTATTTTTATGCTACATTATTTACATGTTTGTTTATCTTGGTAGGGGGTCGATTTATGAAGTTGTTTCATCAATCGATTGTAAACGTTTGATGTTATTTAATGAATAATGAAGAACTGTTATTCCTATTTAACAAGTGAAGTATATATAAGTAATTATTTAAATTTATTAATTTGCACTGAAAATAACATTCTGGTCCTGTAGCTCAGTTGGTTAGAGCGTTGGTCTTATGAGCCGAAGGTCGCGAGTTCGAGCCTCGCCAGGACCATAAATTTCTATATAATTGTTTTTTTTTAATTTTTTTTTTTCCTTTTTTAAAATTAAAGGATTGAACAATATGGATGAATTTCCCATTATAATAAACATTTAATAAACATTTTGGTATCAAAATCAATAGGAAAAAAAGGAAAAGACAACTAGACAAGGACTAAAATTGGGAATGAGAAAGAAACTTATGTCAGTTGTAGTAACATTTTGAGTCATGTCAAAGAAAAACATATTGAATCTCATATTTGTGATGATTACTGTCCTTGAAATTAATAAGAAAATGAGCAGAAATGTGTCATTTCTGTGAAAGAAAGGGATTAGGACAAAAATAAACAGTTGCCATGAATCAGTTCCAGAGTGAAGCAAATCTTATTCCCACATACATACAGATATACTCTAGCTAACTCCATATATAAAATACAAATATTACTAGCTACTACTCCGTAGTATTAAAAAATATATGTTACCTCTCATTTATCAGTCATATCTCACAAAGTCATTAGTCACCAAAATAACACAAGAAAATGTGATTGTAGATCACTACAAATGGGGGGTGTGGATTTTATACATTTGGCTGTATTGTATTTAAAGACTTACAAGTATTAATTAACATACCTGTTTTCCAAAAAGGAAAAAAAGCCAAAAACAACGGCTGTCAACCCAAAAAACTAAAACCGAAGATACAACAATTGACGACGTCTAGTACAACCAGCCAACTAGTGAGCAGGATTGACTCACAAACGAGGAACCTTTAGAACCTGGCAAACCAAAAGAGACTAAACTGAAGCCCGCAACCCCTAAATGAGCCGCCAAGCAAAGATTTCCATTGAACCAAAAGGAGGAAGAAGAGCAAGGAGGACAGGACAATCTGTATAAATTCGGATTTTCAAACAAACCTTTACGATTATCTAACCCCAAACCCCATATACAAGCCTGAAGCTCAAACTGCAATGCTGAACTTGCCATAAAAGCCCGACAACCGACTCCCAGGACCTCAGAAGAATCAAGATCACGAACTACCCAGTCTGTTCCCGCCCTGTAAGTAGAACAATCCCAGATTCCCATGCCCCGTACTCTATCAAACAAGCCATTGGAGAAATATAAGGTAACCCTCGCAAACATAGCCACTTGACATCCTACTTGGCCTCTAAATGAGTATAGGTGATCGAGTGAGTTTGTATTGTGTGTAAGATAATTACAATCAAACAACCATTTTGGATGATTGTAAATTAGCAAATGAGTATAAGTGATCGATTGATTTTGTATTGTGTGTAAGATAATTACAATCGACGAGTGCATAGTGTTATTTACCCGTTTGGTTTGATGTAAAATGTTTTCGGGAAGCCTCATTATCCTCGTCCTTTCATACTTCCTCTTTACTTTTCTTTCGTCTATCTCACATTTTCACTCCTATTTTTCATTTCTCTATATTATTTTTTGTAAGGAACCAAACAATGAAAAATTAATTTGTAATTGTGATTTTTCTTAAAAATATGATTCGATGATACCTTACCTATCATTGAAAAAGTTTTACATCAAACTAAACAGAGCATATAAGGACAAAGGTTGCGAAAGTAATGCATATTGATTTTTAGCACATTTTGAATTTCTTATTAAAACAAATGGAGTATTACGTAACTAAGGAGCTAGACCCAGTTGATAACCGATATCAACAAAAATTTGTTAATATCACAAATTTTTCTCTCTCCTCCCCTCACATGACCAAATTTTCTTTCTCTCTCCTCCATTCCCATGGCCACTACTTCCTTCTCTCTCCTCCATTCCCATGCACAAGGTCGACGACATTCGCGGATCAAAAGCGGCCATTTATGAAAACTGGGGCCATACAAACCCTTTAGGGAAAGGGATTTGCTCGTATTAGTGGTGTTATGGCGGTCGAATGTTGGTGCAGCGCCCTGTGGTGGTTGGCTGGGGTCGATTCGCGAAGGTAGAGGATAGTGAAGCTAAAGGTGGTGCCGTGGGTGGTAGTTAGTGGTGTTGCGGCGGTCGTGTGGTGGTTGGCTAGGGTCGATTGGTGATCGACTGGGGTCGATTCGTGAAGGTAAAGGTGGTGCTGTGGGTGGTAGTAGAGTTTGCACGGTGGTGATAGAGGGGAGAGAAAGGGGGTGTGGTTGCTAAAATTACAAAATTACCTTGGTGTGGTAGCTAAATTTACAAAATTAAACTTGATATTAACAAGTTTTGTTGATATCTTATATCAACTTGTATTTCCTCCGTAACTAAGATGATGTTGGATTTATCTCTTAATGTATCTTGAATAAGTTAATACACAAATAAAGATACTGGTAGTAAAAGTTAGGAGGAAAACAAAAAAACGAAAACATATATTTTTTAATCCTGTGATTTTATTTTTAGAGTTTAAATTATTTAGTTTAAGATTTTTTTAGTTAGGGCCTATATATATTGTGTATATTGTATAGCTAATGAGGCCTAATCTCTTGTTAGGTTGTATAAATACGCTACTCATACTCTATTAGAAACTACGAAAAATTATTTCATGACACATGGTATCGGAGTCTCTACCACACTAAACCCTAAAACACTAATTTTTTTTTCTATTTCTACTCTACTCTACCGATTCATCAACGATGGTGGATGATAGAAAAATCGATCCCTCTTCTCCTTTCTGCCTTGGCTCAAGCGATCAACCCGGAAACTTGATTACTCATGTGATTTTGAAAGGTGAAAATTATTTGGCGTGGTCTAGGGTTATTAGATTGTCCTTGAAATCTATATGGAAATTCGGTTTCGTTGATATAGCACTATCTCTAGGCCGATTGAGAAAAAGAAACTACTTGAATGGAAAACAGTTAATCCGATGTTAGTCTCGTGGGTTTTGTGTTGTTTTATAAATTTATTATCATTAAACAATTTTTTGAATAGTTTTCTTTGAACATTAAGACAATTTCATGGAAATAGGATATTTAAAGCAAGATTTAGAGTATTGTGGCTTGCTTTTGGAAAATGTTGAAAGTGAATTATTTGATAGTCAAAGTATATTCCTTATAATTAGCTAACGTACCAAGTCATATATTCTATCTAGTCATAGTTTAAGTCAAAGTATATTCCTTGTAATTAGCTAACGTACCTGGTCATATGTTCTATCTAGTCATAGTTTACTATGTTCAATATAATGTTCTAATCTTGTACTATGAAAACTCTTGTATACTTTTCAATATAATCAAGCTTTCCAACCTTCTCTTTCTCATAACTCATGGTATCATGAGCAATTGATCCTTTTTTTCCCGCTTCCGCTACTACACCATTATCATATCCATGGCTACACTATTAAAACCCTTTGCCAACGCCGACAAATGGTAGTGACCATACTCGCGCTCCCTTTAAAAAGCTTCAATCCCAAGTCAAACTTTCCCTAAACTCTTTTGGCACCCCTGTATTTCATATACCAAAAGATGTCAATCATCATTTTTTTTTTCTCCAAACCATTTACAAGGAGAAACAATCCCCTTTTTTGGTATCCCATAGTTTACCTACCATGTGTTACCAAATATGAAATTCTCTTTCCAAAACCATTATGGAAAAACATAACATTGCATTCTAAACCACCATCACCACCATTATGATTTTCTAACGTCTGTCTTGCGGGGACATATAAAGGATAAAGATGATTATATCATCATTATAATTATTTGTTACAATATGTAAATCCCTTGATTTACTCCTTATTTGATAGTTAAAGTACATTCCTTATAATTAGCTAGTGTACCTAGTCATATGTTTTATCTAGTCATAGTTTACTATGTTCAATGTTCTAATCTTGTACTATGAATACTCTAGCATACTTTTCAATAAAATATCAGGATTTTAAAGTTATGCTCGTTTGTGGGTATTTTAGTCTTTTATTATTTTTTATATTAATAATAAATTTCTGCATTTAGATTATTTTTTACTCTTATATCAACAAGATTAAAAGCAATAAAATATAGGAAAAATTGGTCGCAACAACACCAACTATGACAAATGTGTGTTGCAGCATAACCTTTTGAGGGTGCACTCAACATCACAAACTATACACTTGGGTGCACATAACAACATAAATGACATTGGCAAAATTTAGATTTCTTATGAAAGTGAAATCTTAAATATTTTTAATGCTTTTTTGTTTAAATATATATATATTTTTAATTCTATTCTACATCATTTTCATCTCATGTAATTAATTAACCATTAAATTGAGTTTTTTTTAAAAAATTCGCCATTATTTTCTATCGTTTGTTTCTTCAATTACTTTTTTTTTTACATCTCTTGTGATGATTGACTTAGTTTCTCTTCCGTTATAATTAATTTTTTCCCTTTAAATTATTCTCTCTCAACCTCCATAATTTAAGTGTTGTACATCAAAAACAAGAAAATCAATTTGGCATATCCTAAAATCCAATTCTAAAATTATTTTTTGAATTAAGTATTTTAAATCATTTTGTGGGGTTTGGTATTAGAAAGTTACCTATGTATCCATAAATCTTTTGAAATAAAGGTATTCAAATGATTTTTTTTTGGAAAATTTGCTGAGAATAACACCACCTTTCAGTGGTCTTCCAAAAATAGTATAACCTTTAGATTATTTCAAAATGGAACAACCTTTGACACACATCTGCCATAAATGGAACAAAAAACCAGTAACCTGTTTTACAGGTTACATTTGCCACGTGTTGCGTCGTCATTTGTTAATATTGTATTTTTTTAACATTTTTTGATTTAAATATTAATGGTTTAATTAAAAAAACTTTAAAACTAAAAAAAAAATAAAAAAATTCCCTTTACCCAGCCCCTCCCCCTTTGACCGGAATACACCCGCTCCCTCCACCAAACTCCTCACTGGAAACCCCATTCCCCTTTCCATCCCAATTTTTGGTTCCCCCTCCCCTTCTCGCCATTGTTTCCGACCCCCCATCCCCTTCCCATTTTCACTTCTGGCCACCCCTCCCTTTCCCGTCCTTGATTTTGACACCCCCTTCCCTCCCTGTCCGCGATTTCGGCCCTCCTCCCTTCCTTGTCCTCAATCACGGCCCAACTTCTACCTCGTCCTCAATTTGCGCAACCTCTATCCTTTCCCGATAGGTTAGGGTTTCGGGGAAATGGGTTTCGATAAGGTGGTTGTGCGGCAATAGGGAAGAAGAAAAATGGTTTTGAGGTCATTTCTGGCAAGGGTTGCGGGGTTGTTTTCGATAAGAAGATAGGTCCGAAATTGGGGAAGGGAAGGGGATGTGGCGCCGGGAATGGGGACAGGAAAGGGAAGGGCTTTGGAACAGGGTTGTGGGCTGGTGGAAACCGATGAAAGGGAAGGGGAGGGGGGTTAGTTTTGTTTATAATTTAATTTAAAGATTTTTTTTTCATTTTTTTAAACAAAATTATAAAAAATTAAATTGGCCAATGATATTGTGACACGTGTCATAGGTGACCTATTAAACAAGTTACTAGCAGGTTATGTTCCATTTACAGCAAATGTATGTTAAAGGTCGTTCTATTTCGAAATAATCAAAAGGTCGTTCTATTTTGGGAAGACCGCGTAAAGGTGGTATTATTCATGACAAATTTTCCTTATTTTTTTTAATTTATCAATTTAGTATTTAACTAAGTGGTAAGGGAAAGGAAACTAATTCAATCATGTGAGATCGATATTCGAAAAAGTAATTGGAGAAGTGAACAAAGGAAAATAGTAGCACAATTTTTTTTTGAAGGAATCCGCTTCATAAAATGGTGGAAGTTAAGAAATGCTTAAATGGAAAAAAAAAAAAAAATAGAAGGTAAGGCTAATTTAGTCACGCATGATGAAAAATCATATAATTTTAAATAATGTTTAAACAATTATATAAAATAATAAAGATTCCACTTTTTCCATGGAACTTTAGTTCAAAGTGTCATTTATGCTAATATGTGCACCCAATTACATAGTTTGTGTTATAGACCGCACCCTTAAAAGGTTGTGCTGCTACACGCACGTTTATCATAGTTGGTGTTCTTGTGGCCAATTTTTCCTAAAATATAAATGGATTTTGTTTTGTGTACCCTTGTATATCACTAAAAAATTTCAAATACAATATGTATCCTTGAGATGTTAATTTTGTTAGACTGACACCCCTAAACATCAAATTTTAATAAATTATTATAGTGTAATGCTACTTTAATGCTAAAACATTTAGTTATCAACTAAACTTATTAATAAATCAAATTGTAACACTCAAATATATAAGATGGTCGATGAATTTCAAATTTTGATGTAATTTATGCTTTTAGGCGTTTTAATGCATAAATATAAAATACTTGTAAAAAGGAGTTGTATGTGGACATAATTTAATTTGATACGTCAATCATACATGTATTTGTCATATCATGGTTTTTAGCGCATTCTTTTTAATCAACCTCTGGTACACGAATATACAATGCATTAGCAATTCACTTTAAAAGTTTGCACTTTGGGAGGTGATACACATAGACTTACTCTATGTGTTTCCCCGCATAATAAACAACCATTAATATGATATGATGACAGCAAATCATTCATGAAAAAGTAGATCGGGAGTTTAAAGCGGTAAAATTTGATAGTAAAGCCCGCCTTTGTAATGGAAAGAGAGGGAAATTTAGCGCTCAATGGTACTGAAAAACTTTGACGCTAAAAATTCATGTAAATAATTACTCCTTAGCAAACCATTGATAAAAATTTAAGGTGAAAATATTTCCAAAGAACTTAGATTTGAAGGCAGGTGTAGACACCCATTTGTGTCTCCCCAAAACCAAACCCAGTGATGAGTACTTTTCACGTCGAATCATAATCGAATGAAGTGAAAGTGTGGAAGGTCTAGTGTTGCGGATAGTTTTTAATTCTTTTCTTTCCCACTGTTTTTGAAAACCTATTTTAAGAAAACAGCCAATCCAGTTTGGTTTGGTCCATGGCAAGGGTCCAATAATGGTGTAGTTGGATGGGGTTTGAAAAGAGCTTTCCAACGATATATTATAAGCCCAATTCCGATGAATAATGAGGAAGTTATGGCCAAATTACTAAACTGGGCCCGGTTTGATCTTTATGTGCGGCCCAATGATCTAGAGGAGGGCCTAATATTGATTTATCATTCCTAATGCAATTAGAATTGATTTTAGTCTTCTAGATTCTTCTAGAAGGTTCTTTTCATTCCTAATTTAATTAGCATTGATAAATTGACTTTAGTTGACTTTTTAGAGTTTTAATCAGAATAAGAGAAGTGTTTTTGAGGAAAATACGATTTTGCCCTTCTGTACGGCTAAATTTTATCAAAATTAAGAAAACGCGTGGAAATTATTTCTAGCGTCTGACGACAGAATTTAGCGCCTGGCGCTAACCTTTAGCGCATAGCGCTAATGTCTAGCGTCTGGCGCTAATCTATTTTTATTCTTTTCAAAACTCTGATTTGTTTTTCTATCCGTCCGGCTGATTTTCTCTATAAATAGCCTCCTAAAACCTCCGTTTTCAATCATCAACTCTCTAGTTTTCTAATTCTCTTCTCTCTCTAAGCTAAAGCTTACTCTCTCTCACTTTTCTAAACCAACCCTTTTGCATACAAAATTCCGCATTCACAAGATCTAGAAACACCTAGCCAAGTTCGAAGTTGCTTTCGCCTTAGATGTGAAAAGTTTTAATTTCTGAGGGTTTGGTCCCAAATCTCTCTTTCAATTATTTAATTTAATTGTTTGATTTTATTATTTTCCTTGAAGTTACTAACGCGTGTATTTTGTTATTAGAAAGAGATACGAGGCATCCAAGTAAGTACTTTAATTGTTTTATTGATATTTTGATTCTTAGTATCATGTTTAGGATGTTCCTAGTATCATGTTAGGATGCTTTCTTTAGTATGATATTTAGGGTGATTTGCTTATATCAATTATGATTTCTGAGATGCTTTCTATTTTCTTTCCTAATATTCATGTTAGTATCATGTTAGGGCTAAAGCTTTGATTTTTGATAATTAGTGACATGCTAGGGTTTGTTATTAATCTTGTTAGTATCGTGCCTAGGATCTTGCTATTATTATGATTTAACATGATTATGATTATTTTTGTGATTTATGATTGTTATTTGTTAATATCATGTTGCTTGATATATTATTATTGTTATTGCTTGATCACGTCTTTTATGCATGTTTAAAGGGAATTGGTAGTTGTAATCACTCTTAATAAGATAATTAATAATCTTGTTTAGGGTTAATATGATTATAATTCAAGTGATCGCCGATAATAGATTTGTTTATGCATTAATATTCAACCAACATATATTAAACAGGTTTAGGGTAAACCTATTGATTGCATGTTAGTCAGAAAGCGCACATGAATACGATCAGAGTAAAGTAGAGGCATATTATTAGGGCAGGTTCAATCTCTTTTAGGTTGGATTTGTACCTTCATTCCCGAACTACCAGTCATGGTTCCAGACCTATTGGAGTTAACGATCTCTTGGATCGTTAAGGGGTGTAACCTTCACCTCGTGAACGGTTTACAAGTTCCTAAAACTTGTTGGCGACTCTTTTGCTCTATCTTCTTTCCCTTTGGACGCCACCATGCTTAAGTGTATGATCACAGTGGGATTCAAGTTTGGGATAATGCTTGAAATATTCCCTACAGCAGACAATAGTCATCTTCTGGTTTTACACTACAAATTGACTTAGTTGACAAACTAAGGTTTTAATTTGCAATTAAGTGTTGTTACGGGTGATTGAAAAATAAATTAAATGCATAATTGTTGAGGATATAATGATTTACAGGGTGTCGATTGACGATGATGGGTTACAAATTTGGATTAATATAATTTAGCTTATCAATTTGTGTAATTTTAAAAAGTGTTGCATTGTATTTAGTTTAGTCTGACATGAAATATTTTAGTATCAATTTGGTTAATGTTGGTATCATTGTATTTAAATTGGGGATGTTAAGTGTTTTTTGTTAATTACATAGTATTTATATCTAATGGAAAACCTGGAAACACAATTTAAAAAGAATCATTGATCTTAGTGTCTTAGTGAATGAGGTTGTTATGGATTATGGAGTATGATGAGGATGGTACTCGTACAAGAAACGCTCCACAAGTGGGAATGACCTTATTATCAAGACAAGGAGGAGTTTAATTTTAGGAATTGTAGCGCCGAGCCAAAATTTGATGGTGATGGCGGTGATGGAAGATTGAAAGGATTGTTGAAGGTTGATAATTGACGATGGGGTTGGGTTTTCGGTGTAGATAGGTAGTTTTCCGGCGTGGGTAGGGGTTTTTTGGGGTCGAGGTTGGGATTTCAGAGTGTTTTTATAGTGTTTTTGGCACGTCAAACGATAGAGGAGGCGAGAGGAAGAAAGATCAAGAAGGAAGGTCTGGTGCTGGTCATTTTCAGGGGTAATGGGAGATGGTCGGCGGGCTGGGGGTTGGGGGTTGGGCTGGGTATGGGCTTCTCGATGGCGAAAAAGGATGGGTGGTGGCTAGGAGGTTTCTTAGGTTTTTTTTCCCTTTTTTATTTTTCTTTTTTTTTAATTTTAGACCAATCATGTGTTGACACGTAGATAGGTTACTTGCTACAACAAGTATTGCTCTGTGGGACCGAATGTTGGGATTCCAAGAAAAAGCACATTAAAAAGATGGAGATTACGACAATGCGCATGTTAAGGTGGATCAGACATGCGGGAACACTCTAAGAAATAGAATCAGAAGTGAGGTTATTAACAATGTAAGAAATCAAAGTAGGTGTGGCATGCATTGTAGGGGAAATCGTTTGTGTTGCTTTAAGCATGTAAACTAGAGATCCGACGGTGCACCGGTACAAAGAGTGGAAGAGAGGGACCGTGGAGGGATTAAACAAGGAAGAGGGTCGGGAGACCGAAAATGACTTGGTTGAAAGGAGTTAGGAATGATATGAAATATATGGATTTGAATGAGGATGACACATTGGATAGTAAAAGATGGAGGAGGAATATTTTTGTCAATGATTACACGGAATTGTAGGCGTCGTTCGAAGTGCGCCTACATAAAAGCATGTTGTGAATATGCTTGGCACTCATAGGAAGTGGGAATTGACATTACGATTAGGGACAACGATTAGGGACAAATAAAGTAGGGAGCCGCCAACAAGTTTTTAAGGAACTTGTAAACTGTTCACGGATCATTTAAGGCAACCACGAATAAAGGGACAACGATAGGCAACAACGATTGACCCGTGAAGGTTACACCCCATTCATAATCCATGAGATTACTAAGTCCATATGGTTCGGAACCACGAAAGGAGGATCGGGGATGATGGTACGAAGTGAGTCATGGAGTCACATTCGCCCGTATTGGCCTCTACTCGATTCTTATATTGAAAAGCATTCCTGTGATCTCAAAGACATACAAACAATAATTCAATTCGCTCCAAACTATTATTTAACTAAATTGGTTTAATATTAATGCACACATAATTCTAAAATATTGGTGATCACTTCAATTAATAATAAGATTAAAAGGATCCTAAACCGGTTGTCCAAATTATCTTATTAGGCGTGATTTTCAATTGAATATTCCCTTTAAACATGCAATATGGTGATCAATAATAGAATAACATTAATATTAAAACCAATTAATCACAATTCCAACAACATAAAATCGTTAGAAAAATAATAAAAATAAAAGGAGCATGATCCTTACTTTGATTCTGTTTGTTTGCAACTACAAAATAATAAACGAGTTAGTAACTTCAAGGAAATAATAAAACGACGATTAAATTAAATTAAATAAAGTAAAGTTGATTTTGGGGCCAAACCCTCAAACAATTCTACCTTTCACGCCTTGGCTTAAGGATAGAACCACGAGTAAAGTATGGACTCCTTTGAGTACTTGAAGAAGGAATTTTGAAGTGAAAAGGGTAGGCTAGTGTTTAGGCTAAAGCATAGAAGAGAGAAAATTAAATCAGAGAATTACTCGGTGCCCCGTACATCAGAAATGAGGAGGTATTTATAGGGAAAATGTGCTGAGGGAGCACACGGAACCCTAAAATTATAAAAACCCTAAAAAAGTATCCCGTGACACGGTCAAACTGTACCGTGACACGGGAAGCTCCACCGTCAGACGGTACACTTTCCCGTGACACGGTACATTTTTGATGTGACGCGGGAAATTTTCAGAAAACGGGATAGAAAACGCGTCAAGGGTTTACGCGGAAAAGACACGAAATGTCCCGTGTCACGGCAGACCTCTCGTGTCACGGAAAATCCCACCGTCAGACGGGAAGGATTCCCGTGACACGGTAGGTACCTGCCGTGGCGCGGGAAATTCCTGCCTGTTTTTCCGTTTAAATACATTTTTAACCCTAATTTCCTTCGGCATTTTAAGTGCCGATTGACAATTTCGGGCCTTTTCTGACTTTTTATTATTCGGGCTAAAATAAGAAAATAATTAAATAAAAGGTTTGGGCCAAAAATAAATAATAAGACAATAAAATAAAAAAAGGTTTGGGCTTAAAATTAATTAATAAGTTTGGGCTGAAATTAAAACTATGCTTTTACCAAACATCAAGACTAATCCATGGAATGTTCAAAAATATGAATTTAATAAAATACGATTTTTTAAGCACTCTCGGGATTAAATACTAAACCCGACCAATAGTGGCGGTGAAAGGTTGTTCATCATCGGGTTTGGTTTTGGGGAGACATTTTTAGGTGTCTACAGAAGCCCCCACTTTGACTGAGTTTGTAGAAACGTCAGTTTCGAAAACGATAGTCAAAGTAGCCGATAGGGACGGAGAATGATTTAAGACGTTCTGTGATCCTAAATCACTCTGTATACGCCGATACCTGCAGAAAAATGTTAATTCCACAGATAAAAGAGTAAAGGGATAGAATACGTATCTGGCACCAGTGTATTGGTGACAAACGAATTTGGAAGCTTCCTAAGCTTGAAGGAATCCACCGAGTGACATTTGTTGAAACGCTTTCCATGCTTGAAGAAAGTCGACTGAAGAGTTTGGTACCTTTCTAAGCCTGAAGAAAGCTACCGGATAATACTTTCCATGCCTAAGGAAAGTCGACGAACGAATTTGGTGTCATTCTATGCTTGAAGAAATCCACCGATAATGCCTTCCATGCTTGAGGAAAGCCGACAAAGGAATTTGGCGGTTTTCTATGCTTGAAGAAAAATCCACCGATAACGCTTTCCAAGCTTGAGGAAAGCCGACTTGGCGGTTTTCTATACTTGAAGAAAAATCCACCGATAACGCTTTCCAAGCCCGAGGAAAGCCGACTTGGCGGTTTTCTATACTTGAAGAAAAATCCACCGATAACGCTTTCCAAGCCTGAGGAAAGCCGACTTGGCGGTTTTCTATACTTGAAGAAAAATCCACCGATAACGCTTTCCAAGCC
Organism: Chenopodium album; assembly: GCF_948465745.1. Lineage (NCBI taxonomy): Eukaryota > Viridiplantae > Streptophyta > Magnoliopsida > Caryophyllales > Amaranthaceae > Chenopodium > Chenopodium album. Next base: position 14,304,061 of record NC_137835.1, on the reverse strand, counting down.
TGAGGAAAGCCGACTGATGAATATGGTGTCATTCTATGCTTGAAGAATTCCACCGATAATGCCTTCCATGCTTGAGGAAAGCCGATTTGGCGGTTTTCTATACTTGAAGAAAAATCCACCGGATAATACTTTCCATGCTTGAGGAAAGTCGAAAGATGATGAGATTGCAAGTCTCTGTGTATCGAGAACCTTGCGTCATGAAATGATGGTGGTCCGCTTGTCCCCGGACGTGGGCTGTAGATGGTCCGCTTGTCCCCGGACGTGGGCTGTAGATGGACCTGCAAAAATAAATTTGCCAATGGACTCGTATATACTGTGATTGACTTGACCACTAACTTGACCAAGTTTGACTTGATGTGACATGACACGTGTATGACTTGTGAGTGTGTGTGTGTGTGTATATGTGTGTGTGTGCAGACACAAGCAAACGAAGATGCAAAAGCAAAAATTTTCCGTCAATTTTTGTCATGAGTGGAGGGTACCGACTTTCTCTCGAAAAAGAAAGATGTGAAAACTGAACTTTTATTTTCGAACTTCCTTCGATGAAAACTTGGAAAAAGTTTTTTGAACTTCCCCAAAATAAAATAATGAAAAGGGAGAGAAGTTTTGAACTTCCTCCTTGAGCAAGACGAAATGAATCGTATGGATTGAATTGTTTGTCCTGAAAATAATGTATGCATGATGTATGTTCTTAGGCCAGGAGGCTAAGGACAATTACATCATGTGACACGATAGATGAATGAACTTAAGTCATGGAGCTAAGCATCATATATGGTGTAAAGAAGCGATTTTGAACGTTACTTAGGTCTGGAAGCTAAGCACGTATAGTGATTATTGCATAATGAACGTTGCTTAGGTCAAGGAGCTAAGCACGATATGCTTTGTATGATTAAAAATCATTGATATATAAATGTTTCTTAGCACATTATGCGAAACAATGAACATTGCTCAGGTCAGGAAGCTAAGCAAGTATACAATGTTTCTTCTACTGAATGTTGTCTTTAAATATGATGAAACATGCACAGTGTTGAAACAAGATTTCATGATAAAGGGCTCTTAAAGGGAAGGATGATTGATATGGATATGGATGTGTGAGTGAAGTGTGTGAATGTGATACTAAGGCTGGCTGCAAAGGCTATGGTGATGGAAATTTATGTGAGAAGAGTCAAAATGGTGACTCTTTAGGCTGGGTAAGCTAATGTGATTTGGGTTCAAGCCCCCAAGTCTAGCTCTAAATGGGTAGGGATAAGCATTGGATATTCTTTGACTCGATCATGCATGGATATGAATATGAATGTGGCCGCACCTCGATGTGAGGTTGCCTACGTATCCGTTAGGAATCAGGCCGAACGTAGCTCTAACCGAACTTTGCACAAGTGTATGTACACCTCAAAGAGGTCTTTCAAGGGTTGTAATGTGGTTAAGTTGATGGTTTAAGGAAGAAAGGGGTAAAAGGCTCAAGACCCGAGAGAATCCCCAAGATATGCAATTGTGTATTTGAAAATTTTGAATTTTGCAAGTTTATTTTCAACATATTTTTTTTTTTTTTTGCTTTGAACTTTTTTTTTTAATTCTTTTGAATCAATGTAGGCAATCTCAGATCATGCGGTCCATCACTCACTTAGCATTCATGTTTCTCAGGCACGGTACCGAGCACTCGATGAGAGACGCAATTTGAGACGTGTTCATATCAAAGACATTGGAACACTTGCCTTTAGACATTGTTTTATTGTTGCTTTGCTGCTTTCTTTTTTTTTTTTTACTTGCTTTTTGAATGTTATACAATTACACATCTTCCAATCCCGGGGTTAAGTGAATGTGGGTTGAAGAAATGAAGGCCAAACGTTAGACGAGGCTCAAAATGGTTGATGAAGAAATGGAATGTGATTGAACGGTTAATAGGGAATGACATGGTTGCAAAGGTGCCTCAAGTCATTGGTGTACCTTGGGTTTAGTTCGGTAATTGATTTTTTTTTATTGAGAATGAATGAATGAATGGAAAATTCTATGATCGAGATGTAAAGGAAAATTGCTCATTTTATTAATGGAAAAGGTGAACGAAACACATGAAACATATAAAAAAATTCAAAGTGGAAAACCTATGCTAGACATGAATGGGGGAATGGAGAAGAATGATAAAGAAAGAAATCATGAAATCTTGCACGAAGGATCTGTGTGCCTTGTATTCATTACTTCTTGCCGCCTGGAGGGACAGGAAGTTTGTTTGCATCCATCAAGTCTTGAATGGCGTCCTTCAAATTCCAACATTGCTCCGTAGTGTGGCCCCTTCCTTGATGGTACTTGCAATAGGCATTGGGATTCCATTTGGCGCTCCTTTCTTCAGGTTTTGGCTCTGGAAATGGCCCAATAGGTGTGATCAAGCCTTGACTGTAAAGGCGATCAAAGGCCGCATCATAAGTCATTCCTAAAGGAGTGTAAGTTCTTTTCTTCTTGGGCAATGGAGTATCAAGAGCTAACACTTCATTGAGATCAACTTGGCTTATATTGTTGGTAGTATTTTCGTGCTTAGAAGACGAAGAAGAAGGATGGTCGTTCTTCTTGTTTTTCCAAGTGTTATTATTGTTACTACCAGCAGTCTTTATTAGCTCATCCTCGATATTGATGCCGATGTCGTATACAGCTTCGAAAGTGTTCAGTGGAAGAAATTTGAGATGTTCCCTATATTTATGAGTCAGATTTTGAATAAAGAGGCGAACCATCTCTCTTTCTTTGGGGGGATCTACCAAGAGTGAAGCTGTTTCTCTCCACCTGTTCAGGTAAGCGGTGAAGCCTTCATTCTCTTTCTGTTTGAGAATGGAGAGTTCACGTTCAGAAGTTTTAGTTTGAATGTTACACTTGTAACGATTCATGAAACTTTCGGTGACATCTTGCCAAGTCGTAGTATGCTTGGCATCTAAAGAATAAAACCATTGTTGGCAAGCATGTTCTAAGGAGAGAGGGAACACCGTAGGGAAGAGTGTTACGTCCAATCCCTTAAGAGCCATGGTTGCAGAGAACGCCTTCAAATGGAATATTGGATTGTCAGTAGGCTTGAACTTTGGAATATCAGCAGTGGAGAACTTTCCAGGGAGTCTATCCTTCACATCCAAAGGAGTGGGAGGCCGTTCCACATAAGTGAAATCCTCAGAGATCTTACTCATTTGTTCCTTCAGTTTGTCAAGGGTGGAAACAGTGACCTTGTTTTGTTCCATGGTAGTGACCCTAGTGGTAAGGGTTTGCATCATGGAAGACAGTGCCTCAATGGATTTGTTGATGTTCTCAATGTCTTCTTTAGTGGCCATTGAAAGGTGATGAGTAACGGAGATGACAAAGTTCTCTTTGAACGCCTATTAGATCTGAGAGATTGTTGCGGTAATGGCTCGAACCGTATTGATCTATCCCTGTAACCTTGACCAAGTACTGTGAAATAAAATAATTCACTTAATTGTTTAACTCATTGCTCAAGATAGGAAAGGAAGGAAAAAAATAGACATTTGAAAACAGGTGAGAAAACTCCACTCATTTTTTATTATGACGAAAAAAGGGTGCATGAACCTAATATACGATCATAAACGACCTGATGCACGACTCGAGTCGGAACATAAAGAAAGTGTGTGGACTATACTTGACTCGTGAGTGACTAAGTGATGTTATAAGACTCGTGGTATGATCGTATGGCTAGACATGTGAACAATAACCAAAATGACTGACGCGAGGACCAAATTAACACGGAAGACTTGACTGACGCTTTCTTTTTTTTTTTTTTTTGAAAATTCCACCGTGTCACGGTGGAAATTTGCCGTGACACGGTAGAGTTTCCCGTGGCGCGGCAGCCATTCCCGTGCCATGGTAGATGCTGACGTGGCACGAGATTTTTTTTTTTTTTTTTTTGTTGTTGTCGTGACACGGGAACTTCTCCCGTCAGACGGGATAAAATCCCGTGTCACGGGAATATTTTACATGTTTTTTTTTTTGGCCGTGACACGGGAACTTCTCCCGTCAGACGGGATAAAATCCCGTGTCACGAGAATATTTTACATTTTTTTTTTGTTGTCGTGACACGGGAACTTCTCCCGTCAGACGGGATAAAATCCCGTGTCACGGGAATATTTTACATGTTTTTTTTTTTTTTTTTAGAACTATAATTTTGAAATTCTACTTGTTTACTTTTAAAGGGAGGATACCATCCGACTTACTCTAAAAAAACGACACAAAAACAAGACTTCCCTAAAATACGGTCAAAAAAGTGGTGCACGACTTAAAGCAAAAAAGTGTGTGAACACGACATGTGAGTGATTAAGTGAGTTTATGGATGCGTGTTTTGACTGTAAAACTAGACACGACACAAAACTAGACACAGCATTCGCACAAAAATCGAAAAAAGGACTGACAGGACACTTTTCTGGGCACCGTGTCACGGTACAGCCTGTCGTGACACGGTGCAGTCTGCCGTCAGACGGTAGACAGCCCCGTGTCACGATACTGTTCGCCGTGGCGCGGCAGAACATGCCGTGACACGGTGCGCAATTCCAGGTCAGTTTTGTGACTTTAACCGATTTTAGATCCGTACTAATTACTATGTGAGAATAAAAACCCTCGGTCATGGGTTAAACAAAAGAGCAAACACATGAAGGTTATCACCAAACAACCACATAGCATTTAGGCACGATGATGTAAAAAAGTTCGCAACCTAGAGTCAGGATCTATGTTCAACTATTGGTCAAGCTTTGGGTGTCAAAAGGGTACCATGGTTAAGAGTTTGGACGCGTTAGCAAGGCAGCCTCCCTTGAGGGTGTATGCCAACGGGCGGCTCCGCGAGTTCGTGATGAAATCGAACTCGACTCCATGGTTTGGGTGGATTTAATAACTCGGATGAACCCTTATTGCCATGAGCGTTTTTGGGTCGATAGAGCTTAAATCCCCCGGGGCTAAGACGCATGTAGAACACATACGTTTTTTCAGAAAAATCAAAGGAAGTCGACTGTGAGGAAAGAAAATAAGCCACCGGACTGATTTTAGGACTGCCGTGACACGACAAAAATTCCCGTGTCACGATGCTGTGCACTGTGACACGGCAAAAATTCCCGTGTCACGGTACTGTGCACCGTCAGACGGTGCACTGTACCGTGACATGGCAGATTCTGCCGTGGCACGGCAGTCAGAAGATCTGATTGGTGCCCTATTTTCCTTCGCGCGCAACCAAGTTATCCAATTTTTCTTACGGGACAGACCTGAATGCGACGTTAAAACGTCTATGCAGATGCAAAAATGCCAAATTAATCACATGAATATTTTTTTCAAGAATCTTTCAAGTCTCATCCACTCATCTTAATTAAATACCGATCACTCAAATCGATAAATAATTAAGAATCCTCCCCAGTGGAGTCGCCAAATTGTAGGCGTCGTTCGAAGTGCGCCTACATAAAAGCATGTTGTGAATATGCTTGGCACTCATAGGAAGTGGGAATTGACATTACGATTAGGGACAACGATTAGGGACAAATAAAGTAGGGAGCCGCCAACAAGTTTTTAAGGAACTTGTAAACCGTTCACGGATCATTTAAGGCAACCACGAATAAAGGGACAACGATAGGCAACAACGATTGACCCGTGAAGGTTACACCCCATTCATAATCCATGAGATTACTAACTCCATATGGTTCGGAACCACGAAAAGAGGATCGGGGATGATGGTACGAAGTGAGTCATGGAGTCACATTCGCCCGTATTGGCCTCTACTCGATTCTTATATTGAAAAGCATTCCTGTAATCTCAAAGGCATACAAACAATAATTCAATTCGCTCCAAACTATTATTTAACTAAATTGGTTTAATATTAATGCACACATAATTCTAAAATATTGGTGATCACTTCAATTAATAATAAGATTAAAAGGATCCTAAAACGGTTGTCCAAATTATCTTATTAGGCGTGATTTTCAATAACATATTCCCTTTAAACATGCATTATGGTGATCAATAATAGAATAACATTAATATTAAAACCAATTAATCACAATTCCAACAACATAAAATCGTTAGAAAAATAATAAAAATAAAAGGAGCATGATCCTTACTTTGATTCTGTTTGTTTGCAACTACAAAATAATAAACGAGTTAGTAACTTCAAGGAAATAATAAAACGACGATTAAATTAAATTAAATAAAGTAAAGTTGATTTTGGGGCCAAACCCTCAAACAATTCTACCTTTCACGCCTTGGCTTAAGGATAGAACCACGAGTAAAGTATGGAATCCTTTGAGTACTTGAAGAAGGAATTTTGAAGTGAAAAGGGTAGGCTAGTGTTTAGGCTAAAGCATAGAAGAGAGAAAATTAAATCAGAGAATTACTCGGTGCCCCGTACATCAGAAATGAGGGGGTATTTATAGGGAAAATGTGCTGAGGGAGCACACGGAACCCTAAAATTATAAAAACCCTAAAAAAGTATCCCGTGACACGGTCAAACTGTACCGTGACACAGGAAGCTCCACCGTCAGACGGTACACTTTCCCGTGACACGGTACATTTTTGATGTGACGCGGGAAATTTTCAGAAAACGGGATAGAAAACGCGTCAAGGGTTTACGCGGAAAAGACACGGAATGTCCCGTTTCACGGCAGACCTCCCGTGTCACGGAAAATCCCACCGTCAGACGGGAAGGATTCCCGTGACACGGTAGGTACCTGCCGTGGCGCGGGAAATTCCTGCCTGTTTTTCCGTTTAAATACATTTTTAACCCTAATTTCCTTCGGCATTTTAAGTGCCGATTGACAATTTCGGGCCTTTTCTGACTTTTTATTATTCGGGCTAAAATAAGAAAATAATTAAATAAAAGGTTTGGGCCAAAAATAAATAATAAAACAATAAAATAAAAAAAGGTTTGGGCTTAAAATTAATTAATAAGTTTGGGCTGAAATTAAAACTATGTTTTTACCAAACATCAAGACTAATCCATGGACTGTTCAAAAATATGAATTTAATAAAATACGATTTTTTAAGCACTCTCGGGATTAAATACTAAACCCGACCAATAGTGGCGGTGAAAGGTTGTTCATCATCGGGTTTGGTTTTGGGGAGACATTTTTAGGTGTCTACAGGAATACATAGCCTCTTTCTAGCATTTATTACTCACATAATAAAGAGAAAGAGGCTTTTAATTTAGGAACGGAGGGAGTACATAATAAATCAAAATTGATCGAAGAAAATTAAAATTATAATAATAATTTACGACACATTATTTAATTGGACTAAAATTTATTAGAAGTTATTAAATTCAATATATGAATTTATTAGACCTAAAACTTATTTAATAACTAGATAAGTCCCGTGCAATGCACAACATAAAAAAATTTATTGAAATAAATACTTCCTCCGTTTTTTTTTATTATTGCATCATAGGGGTTGGGTGCAAATATTTTGGTAGTGGAAAAAAGTAAGAGAGAGAAAGGTAAAAATACAAAATTGCCCATGTGATATATTGATAAACTAAAAAGTAAGTGTAAAAAGTAAGGGTATGTTGGGTATTTGTAGTGTAAACACAAATAATTTTTTTCCTAAAAAGGAAATGGTGCAATATTTGTGAAACTTCCTAAAAAGGCAAGTGGTGCAATAATAATAGAACGGAGGAAGTATATATTTTATATATGTCCCTCATATAAAATAAACTATAAAAACATAACCATTAATTGTCATTTGTAATGATATTTAGATCTTATTAATTTTGAATAAGAGTAAAAACTTAAGCAAATTATGTATTACAGAGTACTCTTTAACCAAGAGTAATTATATTTTGAAGTCAGATAGTCACTCATAAATTCATAATATAAAATATGGAGTATAATAATAATAATAATAATAATAATAATAATAATAATAATAATAATAATAATAATAATAATAATAATAATAATAATAATAATAATAATAATAATAATAATAATAATAATAATAATAATAATAATAATTGTCTTAAAAAAATTGTAATAATTAAGGTAAAAAAAAATAAACAAACATATGATGTTAGCAATGATTTAGGCGGGAAAAATTTTAACAACAGCTTGACACGTGTACAATTTTAAAAGTGATGATGTCAGCGATTGTTATTTTAGTATATTTATAGAAGGTGAACAAAACGCAACGTAAATTGGTAAATTACTTTAATAAATCACAGTTGTCCAATAATCAATTCTACTTTACATTGTAATTATTGCCTCGATTTTCGTGCTCAAAATCTTTTCAATGTGTGCCAAGAAAATTGCTCAGATTTTTGGGGTCATTTTAGGTCTTAAGATTCAAAGTTAGAGAAATAACTAGCTTAAATCTCGTGCAATGCATAGTTTTATTACCAAATTTTATACTCCTTCCATTTTTAAGCGGTATCCCTATACAATTTATCTTTCATTTGCTAATCTAATTTTATAAGAACTTAATTTTTCATATCTAATCAGATGTAATTGTCTGGTTTGTCCAAACATTGACCTTATATGTACATTAATCTAGGTAATTTCATTATCGTTAACATATTGAGATTTAAGTGAGGGTATAAGTATTACACTTTGACCGGCACATACATTTAAATTGAATTGAATATAATACGAAGTATAAAAATATGTAAGCAGAATAGGGATTATTAAATAATTATAAGATAGGTATCATAGGATAAAATTTATATGATAGGTATCATAAGATGAATTTTATAAAGTATAGTTAGTGGAGATATATTTAATTGTTATGAGGAAAGAGAAAAATAATAATAAAAGTTAAAAAAGAAGTATAAGTGAGAAAAAACCCGTGTGGACATAATTCACAATAAAATTATTGTGGACCAAAGTCCATACATGCTCTACTGACATATTGTTGAACATAGTGACCCTAAATTTAACATGGTAACCATTATTAAAACTTATGTGACTTTATATTATTGTTAACCTAAAATATGCACGTATAAGCCCACGTTATGTTTGTTAGTTGAAACGAACACTACAAGAGGGGGGTGAATTGTAGGTGAGTTCCTAGTGCGTGGCTACTTTTGCAAATTATAAAACAAAATAAATAGGAACTTAGCGACACACACAGGATTTTACGAGGAAACCTTCCAGGGCCCAACTGGAAGTAAAACCTCGACCCTTCTAATTAAGGGATTTCCAGATAAAAACCAATCCACTATAATAGGGCAAACACCAAGTTACTACAAACCTATTATATGACAGACCTTTACTCACAAGTTCCAAATTGAACCTGCTACACAATAGGTCTCTATCCTACCCAACTCAAGTTCCCAACTTGAATTCTCTCGTACTCTCACAGTACTCTTTCACAGCTTTTTCACTCAAAGCTATCTTACCCGTACGCAATATAAATTTCAAACACACACACACACACACCCAATAACCTAACCAATTACAGAAAATATAACACCTAGAATATGTTAGGCAAGCAATGTACGAAACCCGAAACTAATATGACAAGATTAAAGCTTGGCAAACTTACACAAATTAAGCTCAGAGATTTCTTCACGCAAAACTCACAAAAACTTATGAAAATGTGATCTCTACTATTTATACAAGATTAACTCATATAGCAAGTAGGGTTTTTCAAAAGATAAATAAGTTAATTTAGCATAAATCACAAAATGAACTTTTATGTAAATCTTCTAAGAGGAAATCTTTTCGAAAAATAAGATAAGATAAGTCATAGCAAGACGAATAAAATCTTTTGTTAAAACCAGATTTTAAGAAACAAATTATCTCGAAAATCTTTTCTTAAAATCTTTCTTTTATCTTTCTCCGTTTAATTAAATTTGCCAATTATCTTGTCATGCTTCTAATAAGTTTCGTGCATATCTACTTAACATAATTAACAATAAATATAGAAGATAAAATCTTAACAAAATTGATATTGATGTGCCGCGTTTCTGTAATACTGAATTACTTGGGCTTCACGCAGACCAAGACCAAGTTCCTGCTGTCATTCGTTCTTCAGTCTTCAACTGGAACTTCGCAGACTAAGTTCCTTCCAGAACTTACTGTCTTTAGCTCGCATCCTCAAAGTTCCTGTTAGAAACCATTCCTGTTAAGGAACTCAGTTCTTGTTAGAGAACTCTTCTTCTATATTGTTTGACTTTTCTTCAAAGGTCTCTTCATGTCTTCTTAGCTTAAGTTACTCTTGCACCTCCAAGGTCAACTTCACCTGTACTAATCAAACACTTATAAACCTTTATTAATTGAGTTTGCTTTAGTTTAAGTTCATCATCATCAAAACCTTTAAGCTTCAACAATGTTGGACAGTACATAGTTTTCCTAGTTTAATATGGTGACCTTTATTATTCATAATGACATACACACACACACGCACATATACGTTTGTATATTTATATGTATATGTATATATCATAACATAGTGACCAACTTTCTATTTATAAAATGGTTATAGTGTCTTTAATATTAGTGGTCCATAATAAACTAATGCGAACTAGATGCTTTTAAAAATTTGTTGTATCAGTGAAGATAATAAGCTAAGGAACAAAAATTATAAAATATTTATTTAAGTGGGGATAGTGAGAGTGTGAAACAATAAAATAATAGTGATCTGAGTCTTTATCTTTACTAAAACAGAAAGTGTTGCAATTATTATTAAACAGGTGTAAAAGAAAAGTGGTGCGATCATTACTACGAAATGTAGGGAATATTTCATGATAAGGCCATGTTTAGTTCATTTTATTTTTACTTATTTCAAATATGATTAAAAATTAAGGCCAAATCAAATGAGATAAAGAAAAATATTAAGGTTATATTTAGTTAAATTTGAGGTCACGAATAAATTGGGAAAAAATTATTTTAAAAACACATCGATTTGCTTGATAGTAAACAAACATGCTTGTACCAAGACATATTTTGTCACACAAAATGAGTCGTTTAAGATATAACTTTACTTTACAAATTTCACCTCAAATTGGATTATTAAGGGCCAAAATATTCACCAACATCTTAACCGAGCAATATATCGACACACAAATTTAGACATTAATCATGGTTTTTTTTTTTTTTTTTTTTTTTTTTCACCACATACCCCTGAGTTTTTTGTTTATTCACCATATACCCATGAATATTTTTAAATTCACCTTATACCCCTAAGTTGATACAGAAATTCACTATATACCCTTCATAAAAAAAGATGAGTGGAATTTGGTTAATTATATCTCGAATCCACCTTAGATCTCCTCCCCTCATCCCAAAATAACTCTTCTCCTTTTTTCAAGCCCCTAAAACCACTACATATCTCCATAACCATATCTGCATGATTGATTTTGAGGACGAAAAAAGAAAATTTAGGGTGGTTTTGGGGGTGGGAAAAGGAATGTTGTGGTTTCAGGAGTTAGTGAATGTATTTAGGGTGGTTTGATTCATAATTAACTGTAATAATTGACAAAATTAACAATCATTAGTCATCAAGGGTATATGGTGTATTTTTGTGAAAACTCAAGGGTATATGATGAATTTTAAAAAGTTTAGGGGTATATGGTGAATAAACAAAAAACTCAAGGACATATGGTGAAAACCCTTTTTTTTTTTTTTTTTTTTTTTTTTTTTTTTTTTTTTTAAAAATTTTACAAATAATGTTTAGCTTAGATTTCTCCATTAGAGTTTAAGACAACACTTAAATAACTTAACTAAACAATTTTCCTTGCTAGATAATAGAGTCATGCAAAATTGATATTTATTCATAATAATGTGCAACCGCAGTCTTCTTAGTAATTAATTTTGTAAATATTTTCAGCAATAAGCTAAATTTTGAAAATACTTATATTCAAATAAATCAGATGACATACAACACACTTAATTGTACTTATTATTAATTAATTGTATTTAAATATTATTATAAACTTAAATGACCACCCACCCCCACTACATGGAAGCCCTCATCCACCGCCAACCACCAAACTGACCACCTCCCTTACCCTTGACCCTTTAATATTCCTCCATACCGGTGGTCGAGCACTACACACGCCTTTTTTCCCACAACCCCTTTATCAACCCTTCATAAACGCCACCCGAGACCCACCCAAACCGACATCAACAACCCATTTGCAAATTCGTATTTACCTTATAATATTCATGTTTTCATACTAATTTTTCTATCTAACATCAATAATACAAGTTTTGAAACCATCATAATGGTAACACTTCTTCCATTTATATGTACTACATCAACTCACTTCACCAATTCACCAACAATCACATACCCACTATTTCTTCTCAAATGTTTTCAATTACTATAGTTATGAGAACTCATCTTCTAAAAGTTCTACAACAATTAACTTATCTAAATTCACAAACTCTTTTCAAGTTGAAAATCACATATTATGTAACCACAACTAAGAATTTCAGGGAAATATTCACCAACAAACATGTTTTTCATATTTATAACATTTTGTGATATTTATGTCCATACTATACCACAAGTCCACAACTAAGAATTTGATATGAATTGTTAACAAAACACTCATTTTTAATATTAATATTATACAAATAATACTAAAACAATTATTGTTGAAACTAAAATAATACGGATGATGAATTACAAAATATTTACGTAACAATTTCAATACTACAACAATGGTCTCCGGTGTCTCTTTCGCTCACTCACCTGACGCAGTTTGCCTTTGATTTCAGCCTTCATTGTTTTCGACCATCGTATGGACCACATAACCCTCTGATTTTGCCAACCGTTGTTTCATACTCTAAACAACATCACTCTCTGAATATGCCGACCATCGGCCCTTCCTTTCCCCAACCACTTACTCAACCATCAATCCTTCCTTTCCCCAACCACCTTACTCATCAGTTAATCACCTTAAAGCCACCATCATAAACTCTCACCTTAAAGCCACCGTCCTTGCTAGGAGTGAGTAAACCGGGTACCCGGTTAAAATTTTAGGACCCGGACTTGGAATTGGTTGGAACCGGGTCCTAAAATTCAAATCCGGAATTGGAATTGGTTCAACCGGGTCCTAAAATTTAGGAATTGGTATTGGAACCACCGGGTACCGGTTCCGATTCCGGGTACCCACTTATGTATGTAATTGTTAAAATATAATACAAATTATAATTCTTATTTTAGTTAGGTTCAATTTTAGCGTTTAATACTTATATTTATATGTGCATTAATCAATTTGTATTTATGTTAGGTATTAATAATACTTGTTTAAGGCATAAATTAGATACATTCAACATATTTTTATTACTTAAAATTTATTTAGTTTAGCATATATAAGGTAACCGGGTACCCAACCGGTTCCGGTTCCAAAAAGTTGAGAAATAGAATTGGAATTGGTAATAACCGGGTTCTTAATTTATTACCCGGAATTGGAACCACCGGGTCCAATTCCGGTTCCGGACCCGCCGGTCCTTAACCGGTTCAGGTTCCAATTCCGGGTACCCGAAATTTTTGCTCACCCCTAGTCCTTGCCCCTCCCCTTAAAGCCGCCGTCCTCGCCCCTCACCTTAAAGCCGCCGTTGTTGGCCCTCTGTGATGTATTCTTGCAAATACTCCAACGTCATTCACCAAAAAAAGCACAATTAAAGTCAAATTTACAATTCAAAATTCAAAATCTCTTTTTAGCAAAATTTTCAAAGGAATTTTCAAAACTATTCACGTGGAATCAAGTGGGTCAACTTCTTTTAACCAATAGAAATCTTTGTCTATGTGGGGAGTCCATGGGTACCCTTTTCGTTGCACTTTTCTAAACCAGGGATACATGGAACAATTTTCAATAGAAAAAAAAAAAAATTAAAGGCAAAAGAAAACTGAAGAACATTTATCGATGTCTCCATTAATTAAGTTAAAGGAGTTCTAAGTTACAACTTACAACAATGGAGAAAGAAATGGAAGTTGATGATTTCAACCCTGACCCGAGTAAAGGTAATCCCCAATTTTTGTCTTCTTTTATTCTAATTATTTTGTCGAAAATTTGTTTATATAATTAGCTTATACAATTACCCTACCAATGAATAATTTTGTTAATTTTTGCACTGACATTCAATTCTTCAATTTTGTGGATGAAATTGAAATGGGGTTTTAATGGTTCAGCAAATGAAGCAGAAAATGGAAAGGTTTTGATCGTATTAATGGTGGGTGCACCAGGCAGCGGCAAGTCCACCTTCTGTGACCTTGTCATGGGCGCCTCTTCTCGTCGCTGGGCCCGAATCTGCCAGGTTTATTTTTTCTCTAATTGAAACTACAAATTGCAAGAATTCTTTGCTTATTCTTATGTTATGTTGGTTCAATATTTTTAAGGGTTTTTGGTGTTTTAGATATATTTTTAATTGCAACGTTGAAATTTTACACTATGCACACATACGCCTGTGACAGCTTGATGTTATAAGATGTGTATTGACAGACGTGAAACTATTATCGTCGATGATATTGAAATGTTAGTTATTGCCTTGTGTTTAATAGCATGATTTGTTAGTTCTACAATATAGTTTTGACAATATGCTACCAAGTAGTATGCTACTAATCTACTATGTGTTTGCTAAACAACCTTCTACCCGTGTGTTTGCTGCCGAGTTTCGTCCATATATTTAAAGTGTAGGTTGTAATGATGGATACTGGCACCTTATGCTCCAAGAGCATCAGTAATTCAACATAGTAAATATATCATGTATTCATACTGACTTTTTATTATTGAATTAAAATTTTGAATGAGTTGTTAGTTGATACTTTGTAGTTTATACCAACTCGCAATTACCTTCACTGATGTATATCCTGTAATTTGACTAAAATCTCTGATATCTATCTTAGGATATGCTCTTTCCCCTTTAAAATCACGAACTTATCAGATCTAATTTGAAACTTATTTGAACTATTTAAGGTTTGGATTGAACTTACTAGCTTGTATCAGAATTTATATGAACTTAGTAGCCCATCAGAACGTAACTTACCAAGAAGTTATCATACATTTTTTTAGGTTGGAAGAACATTGCTTTGGCTGTGACTGACTTCTGAATAAGAAGTTCTGCTGTTTGGTTGATCTCATTTGCAGGACAATATTAATAAGGGTAAAGCTGGAACCAAAGCTCAGTGTATAAGCACTGCAGTTGTTGCTCTGAAAGACAAAAAAAGTGTATTCATCGACAGATGCAACCTGGATAAAGAACAGCGTGCTGAATTTGTGAAGCTTGGCAGTCATGAAGTAGATGTGCATGCTGTGGTGCTAGATTTGCCTGCTAAGCTCTGTATCTCACGGTCTGTCAAACGCTCAGGGCATGAAGGGAATTTGCAGGGTGGAAGAGCTGCTGCAGTTGTGAATAGAATGCTTCAGAAGAAGGAATTGCCACAGCTGAGTGAAGGATTTTCTCGGATCACCATCTGCCACAGTGAGAGTGATGTAGATGATGCTTTTACAACCTATAGCAGACTTAGTGCACAGGATACTCTCCCCTCAGGCTGCTTTGGTCAGAAGAACCCAGATGCTAAGGTCCAGGTTGGTATAATGAAGTTTTTGAAAAAAGCTGACCCTCCTAGTTTGGGTTCTGTTTCAAGTATGACCCAGAGCTCTTTCTCTAGTAAATCAGTGAAAGAATCACAAATCTGTAGTGAAGGATCCAAACCTGATGCCTTTGAAGGGGCCAGTAATGAGGAGCACAAACATCATTTGGCACTGGAGTCTGTTTCTGATCCTGCGGATTTGACAAATGCCAAGGAGGAATCTTCTTCCTTGGACATATCTGCCACCCTGGCTTTCCCTTCAATTTCAACCGCAGACTTTCAGTTTGACCAAGATAAGGCATCTGATATTATTCTTGATAAAGTAGAGGAATATATGAATAAGTTGAAGAATGCTAGACTTGTCTTGGTGGATTTGACTCATAGATCAAAGATTTTGTCTTTGGTCAAGTCTAAAGCTGTACAAAGAAACATCAATCCTGAAAAATTCTCCACATTTGTGGGAGATATTACTTGTCTGTATTCTAAAGGAGGCTTACGCTGCAATGTCATTGCCAATGCTGCTAATTGGTAAGCATCTTTATCTTAGTTGTTCACCATTTGTGAGCTTTATGTTGACCAAACTGTCAATATTGTTGAAGATGCCATCTCTGGAAACATTATTCCTGATAAGTTCTAAGAATAAGTTCTGAATTTGGGGTAAAAAGGATCAAACACACTATTTTCATGCAAGTGCTCTGCAACCTGCAGGGTTCAAGGGTATGGAATCTAAAGGCTGTTTGAATAATGCTGTGTGTAGTGAGATATATGGTGCTCCTATTTATACCTTTACAATAGTGCTTACTTTGGATTTGTATCTTTAAAATGTAAAGCTTGAGCAAGCTTTGTCTTTGTGTATGCTTGCATCTTGCTGCTGCTACATATAGTCAAGCGTTACTTCTCTAGCATAGTATTATCAGCGATATTAGGATGGGCATACTTCTCTCAATCTAGCAGCATTTCCCAGACTTGCTTGTATTAGCAAGTATGAGTGTATGAACCTATGACCCTCAATTTCTAGCTATATGGAAAAAGATTGATAAAGTACAAAGAGTTGAAAGCCATAGATGTATGTTAAGCACTATTATCTTTAATAACGTGTTATTTACATAATTACATCTAGCCTCCCCCACCCCTGTGTCATGACCATCCTTTACTTGGTTTTAAGTTTTGGCTTAGCTTTTTTCTTAATTCTATCTGTAGCATACTAGCATAATTCAGCATCTTAGGCTTGAAATTTTGTAGCTTGTCAATGTATTGGTTACTTAGGATGACAATTTCGACAGTTTTTAGGTTATGACTTATGATAATCTCTTGGAGGTTAGGAGCTCAAGTCGTGGGAATTCTCTCTGTACAAAGGTTGGAGTCAGGCTGGATACATATGATTCCCTCATGTTGTCCTGGGTTGCCTGGAGCCTTGTATGCTGACTGTCCAATAAGGAATGAAGTTCCATTTATTTGGATTCAAAAGATTGCTCTTGTATTTCAATATGATTTTTTCTAGATATTTTGAGTCTTGCACCATGTGACTATTGCATTTTTGTTAGATATCCCATCCTTTGTGGTCCAAAAACATTCTCTCTTTGTCCCCTATTCATTTCCCTAGAATAGGATTTTCCAAGGTAGTTTGTAGCTAGCTTGATGCAATTACAGCTTTCCTACGTGGATATCTTTTGTTGCTATGGCTGAAAAGACTCTGTACTCGATAATCTGTACCCAAGTGCTTGTCTGATTACTTGTTCTTATATTTTTGAAATCCATGGATGTGATGTTCATGATAGACACAAAGGTGATTAATATTAATTTGGAAAATAATTGATGGCTTGACTATTTTGGTTGACATTCATATTGCTATCTTAGACTTGCTTCTGAAGATGACTGAGATTGTGTTTTGGTTTTTAATGCTCATGTCATCATGTGAGATGGAGTACCTATGTAGTACAGTTATATATATGAGACCAGTCTGACTTGTTATGTTGTTTGAGGGTTGACTTTATATGTATTTGTGCAAAGGTGACTTTTTATATAGTCAGAGGGTTACTTGCTGTGCCTCACCCACAAATTGGTTGATTCGGACTTATCTAGTCGTTCACTTGGTATCTATATGTGTTATTCATATTCAAGGAAAGAGTTGCGTACTTTTTTTAATTGATTTTCTTGGCTAGATGCTGTGATAGTAATTATTTAATGAGTATACATTGGTGAATTTGGTCACTTTGTATTTTCTTATCATTTCCTTGCGTGTTTTGTTTTTATGTTTTTTTGTTTTTTTTTTTACGTTTTAATTTTATTATTATTATTATTATTATTATTATTTTTTTTTAATAGATATATTGACATTCTTAATCAGTTATCATACTGTTGAGCTCATACCTTATTTATGTTAAACTTTCATGTGAGTTATCTCACATCAGAGAAGCAAAGTGACTGTGAGAGTAACCATAAGTTTTTGTTAGTTGTCCATCTCTTCTCTAGTCCTCTTCATCCAGGGTCTAAGCCAATTCCATGCCCTTTCTAAAAATGTTATTGCAAATGTCACTGACTACATTAATATTTTCATGTGCCTAATCACTTAACATTTATGTTACAGGCGACTCAAGCCCGGAGGTGGGGGTGTGAACGCTGCCATATTTAGTGCTGCAGGCCCAAGTCTAGAGGTTGCAACCAAAAAAAGAGCCAATTCTCTTGCTCCAGGAAAGGCTGTAGTCATTCCTGTCCCCGCTGATTCACCTTTGTTTATTAGGGAAGGAGTGACACATGTCATTCATGTTGTTGGACCAAATATGAATCCCCAAAGACCAAATTGTCTGAAAAATGACTATGATGAGGGCTGTAAAATCCTTCGTGAGGCTTACTCATCACTCTTTGAAGGTTTTGCATCCATTCTTAAGAGGTCTGAACTGCAGGACCACAGAGGGCAGAGAAATGAGAATGCTTCTGAGCAAAAGATGAAGAGAGAGATTGTACACGATGAAGAAAGAAGCAAGAAAAACAAGGGACTGGAGCATGAAGTTGGATCTGGTATCAATGTTTTGGGGAAGGAGAAGGAGAAACAGAACAAGTCAAAGAGTGCATCTAAAGCTTGGTCATCTTGGGCTCAAGCATTGTACAATATAGCAATGAATCCTGAGAAGCATAAGAGCACTGTTATAGATACGACGACTGACGTCGTTGTACTAAATGATGCTTACCCAAAGGTAAGAATCTCTCTTCATAATTTCTTCTTGGCCCCTGTTTTTCGTACTCATTGTCTTCAATTTGTTAATGGACACCAAATTATTAACAGGCAAAAATACACATTCTTGTGCTTGCTCGTTTGGATGGTCTGGATGGCCTTGGAGATGTGTGCCAAGAACACCTTCAGTTATTGAGAACAATGCAGGAAGTGGGCATGAAATGGACTGAGAGGTTCTTACAGGAGGATGAATCGCTAATTTTCCGCCTTGGATTTCACTCAGTATGTTGTCTCCTGTGCTCATTAATGTTCTATATTCCTGTTCCATGATGTTTGTGATAATGAAAACAAAGTGCTGCTATACTTAGAGTTGTCCTTGAAATTATTCATGATGTGATATTCTGTACCTATCTATATGAAAATTTGCCTCTCATGAGCTAACTGAAGTGTGAAAGTAATTAAGAACTAAATCTAGCCCTATATTATTAAGCAGCGGAGAAAATGGGCCTCTTGGTCAAACCTGTTACAAGGCTCATTCTTGCTTTATTGTATAAGGTTTTGTGTTGTAAAAGGTGGGGTACATTTTATTTCAATGGTCCCAAGATCTATTTGTACCTAGCTAATAGCTATCATGTTAATACAAGCATTATTGCTTCCCGAAAAAAGGGGGGGGGGGGGGGGGGAAACATTTTTTGCAATTCTTGTTTTGGAGTAGTTGCTTTACATACTGTTATACAGGTACTCTCATGAGAAAAAGAGAACATCAAATTGGTAAAAAGAAGACCAAGCTAAGCTTGGTCTAGTGGTAAGATTGTCACCTTCCAACCTTGAGGTTGGGGGTTCAATCCCCACTAGAGACACTTTGAGGTGGGGATCCCTTACCCCTCACTCTCAAAGTGTCTGACCCGCAAATACCAGGCTAATAAGTTCTATATTCTGTTGTGCACACCAGGTTCCATCAATGAGGCAACTGCATCTTCATGTCATCAGTCAGGACTTCAACTCGCAGCATTTGAAGAACAAGAAGCATTGGAACTCTTTTAACACTGAATTCTTCCGAGATGTAGTTGATGTGATTGAGGACGTTGAGAAATTTGGGAAACCCTCAATACAAGATGAGGGTCTTCTATCAAAAGAGCTGCGGTGCCATCGCTGTAAGAGCGCTCACCCTAATATACCTCGTCTAAAATCACACATAAGCAATTGTCAAGCTCCCTTCCCTGCCACCCTACTTCAAAACGGCCGCCTTGTACAAGGACTAACTAAAGTAGATGCAGACTCATAGATAATGCAGTTTTGGTACATTAGTTTTGGTTTTGTTGTGTAAATTAGTTAGTTATTCAAAGTAATACGCTGTCAGACTTAAGTGAATTGAAAATAGCTGCACACATGAAGTGTGATTTTGTTGCGTATATGGGCTAGTCACGGATTTCTCACTCTCATTTTGTACATCTTTTTCTTTAAGGGAAATCTTACATGAAAACTTGGAAGTTTAAACATTTTCTTTCAAGAAAAATCTTACTTCTGTTTGGTGAATTGAATTTGGCTATAAATTTATAAATCTTGCACAGGTTTTACTTCCCTTTAAACTTTTCTTCTATCTATATTCGAAGTAATTGACAAGTTCTTGGAGGTAGCATGTGGCCGAGGGTAGTGCATGTAGAGTAGAAAGGCTGCAGTAGAAGCAGTGGTCACTAGTCAGGGACAATTCTTTGATTTTCGATACTTGTGATGGTGGCTTTGGATGATCCACATGGTGCTCTGAGCAGGCTGTAGTGGCAGCTGTGTTCGTAGCGGATGAGGAGGCCTGCAATTTTGGGGCTATCTACGAGTCCTTGATTTGCTGTAATTCAAGAAAGTTTGTAGTTTTGGTTAATGCTACCCATTGTTACATAAAAAGGATGTTATGGTCTTATGGATATCATTATCTTACCATTTCTGGAAATTATTCGAGCTGGTAGCGCCACATTAAATGAAAGGCCACATCTGGAGGAGGGAGAGAAGGAAATGGCATGAGAGGATCTGAGCAATCTTTCTACAGTTCCTGAACAACACCCCTGCACAGTCAGATACAACACATTTGAATTAAATCACAAAATAATCTAATATCCTCAACCTGAAAAAAAAAAAAAAAAAAAAAAGGGAGTAATAATCAAACACGGTGTAACAAGTAACAACATAAAATGATGTTTATCAGTAGAAAACTTCTTTGATGCAACAACACGAGAAATACACAAACCGAAATATTAATAAAAATGAAGCTTTAACTAGGAACAAAAATTATGTGAATTTGAATATCAAAAGCGAAGAAATTTTATTTTTATTAATGTTAAAATATTATATATAGACATTCAGTATATCTATTAACTATTATTAAAATAGAAGTTGCTGACATCAACATTACCCACGTGTTGCAATCTCAATAAAAAAATTTCCACCTAAATGCAATGATTGATGTCAGGGTTTTTTTTTTTTTTTTTTTTTTTTTGGAGAGTTATCATATTTAACATTTTTTAAATTTAAATATTACAACTAAAACCTATCAATTTATTGTACAACATAAATAGATACTATATAATAATTTTGATGAAAATAAAATATTTTAAAATTACAAAATATACGTAATATGTATTTATATTCATGCATAATAGCGATTTATTTCTTCTTTCAAAAAAAAAAAATAGCGATTTATTTTTAAAGTGTACAAATTAAAAATAGGTTTTATATAAATGGTGAATTGCATGGGTTTTAACCTAGAATATACTAAATGTTTTTTTTTTTTTTTTTTTATTTTTTTTTTTTTTTTGTGTGGTTAACAGGGCTAACTAAACCGACTAAAAAAGAATTACTATGTGCATATCTCACAAATAATACCCCAAAGTTGCACATAAAAATTAACAGAGGTTGTATTATTTATTACTAGCCGATTATTAACGATGCATTATATAAATTTAAATTCCATAATGTTAATATTATTGGTTAGTAGAGAACTAGGTTAAATCCCGTGCAATGCACGGTTGTTAAATATTTTTGACAATTTTATTATAAATTTTTTAATATAATGACTTGAGTATTAAAAAATATAGAGTATATTAAAAATAAAAGCATGCAAGAGAAAATATTTAAAAAACATTAATCTTTTAGGAAAAGATTTATATTTTATATAAAACAAATTATGTCATAATTTAGATATAATTTTTATTTTCCTTAAGTAACAATAATTTTTTTAGAAGGTATTTTTGGCGGGAA
Source organism: Chenopodium album (assembly GCF_948465745.1). Taxonomy (NCBI): domain Eukaryota; kingdom Viridiplantae; phylum Streptophyta; class Magnoliopsida; order Caryophyllales; family Amaranthaceae; genus Chenopodium; species Chenopodium album. The sequence continues at coordinate 14,282,151 of NC_137835.1, read as the reverse complement.
ATTTTTTAATAATACATTGACACGTGTGTCTTTAGATTCGCTTTTAGTAGTATGTAATTGATTGATAGTGATAGATTATTACTTGATTATAAAAAGATAGCCGTTTGGATTTGGTACCATGGATGTTTACGCGCAAAATCTATTACTCGTAGTAATTTCTTTTGGTAAGTTAATTTTGGAAAGTACTTGTACATCAAGTTCATTAACTCTATCTTAAACATCAAATTTTCCTAATCCTATTCTAATTAGTGCATGCTAAGCTATTCATTCCCCCTATATATACTCTACGTACACATTATTCAGCATTCGTTCATTATCTCTACTCCAAACCCATCCTTAAACCCTCATTATCCCTTCCTCCTACTTCCTTTACCTCAATCAAGTATGATTCCCAACAATCTTCTTCCTCCTAAAAAACGAACCTACGCCTCGGCTTTTTCGTCTACTAATCAACAAACTCCTATTCTTAATCAACCCGACGACACTTTGAAGGCTCACAAACCCCTTCCTAAAAAGCGAATTTATGCCTCGAAACGTCCTAGAGTTAACCGTAATCAACCTATTATTGGTGGTAATAGTAGTGCATTGCTACAACTATTGCGCCAACATATCAAGAACAATAATATAGATTTCCAAGACATCAGTGACGCTAAAATAATATTGGATAGGCAGCTTACATCATCCGATTTGAATGGTACACAATCGCGATTGTCACTCCCTAAGAACCAAATAGTCCCGGTGGTATTCCTAAGCCGTGATGAGGAGGCTTTTCTTGAAAAGAAAGTTGGTGTTAACAAGAATGCTCACATTGAGGTCAAGGTCATCATGGGGTCGTCCGTATACAATATGCATCTTAGTCGATGGAACTACGACAAGGGCGGTTCATATAGATACGCATTGACACACCAGTGGAACAAATTGAGAGCGGACAAGGGGTTGAAGCTAGGGGATACCATTCGAGTCGTTTCGTTTCGATCGGAGAATCGTATTGATTTTGTCATTCTTGGTCCTAAACGTACCCTCACATTGTTTGGGAATAGAGTAGAAGATTATCCTTGGTACTAAATTAACTACTTGGTGTGATGTATGAAAGCTAAGAGTGCTTGGAAGTAAAAAGAAGTAGAGTATATGTTAAAGACTTAATGTTGATCTTGTTTAATTAGTTGGTGAAATGTATGTTTATATGTTGAGAAACGTTAATTGGTGTATGTAATATTTTGCTATTCCTTAGTTTATTGTTATAATGGTTATATAATGTTATTATTAAACTTTGCACTAAAACTTTCTGATTCTAAAATGTTTTGATATGCCCTCCATTTTTATTTTCCCATTATTCTTATTTGGATTCTTCAAGATTCCAATGCGAATGGGATCTATAATTAATTGATTTTTCTTCATTTAAACACAAACAAGTGAGTTTTTGTTAGATTATTCTTTTCGATTTTTAGTTTTGAAAACTTCTTAAATAATTTTTATATTATGATAGTATATGTTGAGATATCTTAATTATCCAATACAATTTTGCATTGAAAAGTGACTAAAGGAAAAAAACACAAGCACTAGAACAAATGAAATGATCAATAAGGATGTTAGAATACTCCCTCCTCCTTTGAATAATTGATACACTTGACTTATCTTTTTTTCTCAACTTTAACCTTTTTTTTTTTTTAAAATATATTATATAAAGTAAAATGTTATAAACAAATAGGTTGGATTTAACCTAAATGTATATTATTGGATTGGAACATCAAGTTTTTATAAAAAATTACTACGCATTACATATAATATATTTTGATGGTCAAACTTAATGATAAAAAACAACCAACGGTATCAATTATTTTGGGACGGAGAAAACAATTTGCAAACAAAAATCCTTCGACCAAACAAATTCATTTGCAAGATATGATAAGAAATGAAAAAGATTAATACTATTGCTTCCAATTTTTGAAAAAATAAAATAAAATTATACTCAAGCCGTCTCCGACAATTGGTGGCCCTGTTCTAACTAATAAAATTGGGCCCTTTAATTTTTAGAGGACTATTTTAAAAGGTTAAAAATATTATTATTATAAAATGGTTTTTTTTTTTTTTTTTTTTTTTAAGTACAGTACTACAAATTACTATAGGGCTAAAATATTCATATTACTAATAAGTTTAATAGTAATTCAATAAAACAACAAATAAAAACATTTTATTTAAAAAGTGTCATCCTTCTAATATTTTTTGACGCAAAATCCTCAATTATATCTTCATAATCAATTTAATTTTGTTTTGAAAATTAAAAGGCAAAGTCAAAGATTTAGGATGAATTTTTAGGTTTTAGTTTGGAAATGGTGGTAGGTTATGATTTTTTTAGAAAAAATTATGGGCCCCTGATATTTGGGGGCCCTACTCTGTTTGTGAAGAAAAACATGTCCAAAGACGGGCCTGATTATACTTGTATATTACTAGCCGACATGTCGTAAATTAAAACTGCTTTTGGTTTTGTAGGTTAATATGGATTGATTATTTACTTGTTACTTGATTTAAAAAAAAAAAAAAAAATTCGTAAGAACAATAATGGTGCATTGTTAGAGTTATTGCGTCAACACATCAAGAGCAATAATATGGATTTTAAAGACATTAGTGATGCTAAAATACTCTTGGACAAGAAGCTTACAAAATCCGACATGAATGGTAAACAAGCGCGATTATCACTCCCTAAGAAGCAAGTTGTCCCAGTGTTTCTAAGCCGTGGTGAAGATTTATTTCTTGAACAGAAAGTTGGTGTTAAAAAGAACGCTCACATCGACGTGAAGGTGATCATTGGGTCGTCCGTGTACAATATGCATCTAAGTCGATGGAACTACAACAAGGGTTCATATAGATACGTTTTGAAGCACAATTGGAACAAATTGAGATTGGATAAGGGGTTGAAGATAGGGGATAACATTTGAGTCGCGTCGTTTCGATCGGAGAATCGTATTAATTTTGCCATTCTTGGTCCTAAACGTACCCTCACATTGTTTGGTACTAGAGTAGAAGATTATCCTTGGTACTAATTAATTATAGTTGATCTTGTTTAGGAGTACACTTAATTAGTTGGTATGATTTATGTAAGATTGATTTTATGTAGCGATACGTTAATTGATGTGTTATATTACAATCATTGTTTCTTGATTAAATGATCTATCATATTATAATTTGTTATTTTATCTTTTTTGCATTACTTATTTCCTTAATAACTACTTCGTACAACATGTATGAAGTACATTTCATTACCAGTGTTTTAAAACTAATGCGTAATTTATAGTTCAATAAGGATTGTTAAATTAGGTCTTCTTTTGTGCCAAATTATTGATCCACCCAAACAAATCATACCGCGATTAAGGGTGTATTCCGATTTACTGAAAACAACTAAACTGAACTGATTGGAACTGAACTGAACTAAACTGATCTGAAATGAATTGTCTGTGAGAGAAGGAAATTAGGAACTTAACTGAACTTAAGTGAAATTAAGCTGAATAGAACAAAGGCTAAGACCCTAAAACATAGGTTGCTTAAAACACTAATTGATTTGTTGTTCAATCAATACAAGTTTTGTTTGTGTTTGTTTATTTTATTAAGTTTTTGGGATATACGCATGAGTTGTTAATTTTATTGAGTTAATAATATTAGTCTAGCTAAAATTGATTTGTCGATATGGATTTATTTGACTTAGATGGTTTGGAGAATTGTCGGATTGATAATACAACACTTGTATATACTCAGATATTCTTAAATATGAAATTTTATTTGATTTTATATAATATGTATTTTGTATTTGTTAATTTCAACTCAATTATAATATGGGTGTTGTATGACTAGATGCAATATATTTTGTAATAAAAACTTAATTAATACAGTAAATATTCCATTATGAAATTGTCTTCAATTAATTTAATTTATAAAGCTTAATCCGTAGTTGATTATTGGTTCATTAACATACTTTACCAGTGCATTAACATATTATCAAATTTGAATATGTTAACTATTGTGGAACGAAATGATGTATAACTATAAGGGAGATTGATTTCATGCTTTGTGAATACGGAGTGCTAGCTTATACTTACTTGCTTTGTTTTTTATTAGTTGACACAAACATTCGCCAATATGCTATTTTAATTTTAATGATTATTATACCTAGTTAATTATTAATAAGTCAAAAATTATAAAAAATTATTATTATGAAAATATATTTTAAGACGGTTTTATCAAAATCCCTCACAACTATGTTTTATTGTAACTATAAATGACAAAATCTAATCTTACGAAGTACGAAATAGTAGATTTAAATTAATGAATAGGGTCAAAGTCAAAATGTGAAAAAGATAAAATATTTCTTAATTGGTAGGATTGTAGGAGTAGTCAAAATGTGAACTAATTTTATTGTAATCTTCAAAATTATTTTGTGCTTTTTGTTCTTTGACTTTTGTATCTTCCTATTAACAAAAGAAATACTTTGTACGAGTACAATTCAAGGAACTTTATTACTGTATTACGTCAACACCTCAAACCACCATTACGTACAGTTGACTTAAGCAAATTAATTAACCACACACATAATACCACTTAAGGCTTGAAATTTTGGTGGGGTTTGTCTCTTGTAAATCCAAGAATTCATACTCTGACACTAATCCATTAAATTTCCTTACTAGAATTAAGGGCCTATTCTCTTTAGACTTATTTCAGTTCAGTTCAGTTCTAATAAGTTCAGTTCAATTCAATTCTTAATTTCCTTCTCTCATAAAATATTCAGTTTAGCTCAATTTAGTCAATCAGAACAGGTCCTGAATAGTGTAGCCGATTAACATATATATCAGAGAAAGCACTTCCAATATATTCCACACCGAACACAAACAAGATCCATCTTGATTTTGATCGCAAGAGAAATAAATAAACTTATTGTATAAACTTATGATGAGTCTTCCTCCATAGATTTCATCCGATTTGCAGAGAATACATAAATTATAATCTGCCGACTATACTAAAGTCTCATAATAAAATTAGGGTTCTTGAATATATATCGTCAAATTCGCTTGCTTCAAATTCAAGATATCAACAGTATAATAAAATACTATTTCACTTCTAAATTGTTGGAAAAATAATTGTTGATCCCATGAATGATAATACACAAATCAAGAACTAACTTCCCTAGAACAAATTTGATCGCCATACTTGAATCATATACATGTCCTCAACTCCTTCTGTTGTGCAGTGGTTTGGAACTTACTGACTTAGAAGCGAAATTCGCCACAATCGGTACAGGTGTCCAGTGACGCACACCCCCCAAGTTTTACACAACTACATTTGTAATTCGTGTATCCGAATCAAAGGTTGGAATTGCTCAAGAATTATTCAGATCTCAAAAGGGTAGGTTTGTATTTAATGTTTTTAGGGTTTTTCGAAAAGTTGTTTTTATTGAAGAGGCTCTTGTTTGTATTTATAAAGTTCCAATATATGGAAACCAATAAATCTAAACAACCTATCAGTTTATGATGTGATCAAATAGACCCAACTGATAGTCACTCCAAACAATATTTGACACACATGGTCATGTAGAAGAGGATACATGGTTGTGTAGACAGGTTCGTCTGCAAAACCACACAACTGTGTAGAGTAAGGTATACGACCATGTATGTCACACGGTCATGTAGTACAAGGTACACAACAATGTAGCGGATAGTTGTACAATAATGAGTTTTCAACCAAGGAGTTACGTTCACCTGCTCGGTTAGACAAACCAACCCAATTCAGTCTGAGACAAAACCTTTCTGGTTGCATTACTTACTCCATCAACATGTTAGAAAGAACCGAAGTTATTACATATTCATAATACATCGTACGTCACTCTCACTAGTGTCTTACGAGCCGTCTTTGACATGTTTTACCTAGTTCGGTAGGTGATTTTCAAAATGATTTTGTCCCGGGTCGTCTTCTTTCGGATAACGCGCTGATTGCTCATGAGGTTATTTCCTATATGAATAAGACAAAAGCAAAAAAAAAAAACGTTCTTTGCAGCCATCAAATTAGATATGAACAAAGCTTATGATAGGGTCAATTGGGAGTTTTTGTTTCGATTACTTCAAGCGTATGGTTTCCCTCCTTATTTGATCCATATTATTCGTCAATGTGTGTCTATGGTTTCTTACCAGGTTTTGCTGAATGGTGACTCTCTCCCAGCCTTTCTGCCTCAGTGTTGTCTTCGTCAGGGCGACCTTCTTTCCTCCTATCTGTTTGTTCTTTGTATGGAGGTCCTATCCTCTTTGCTTCAAAAGGCAGAAAGAGCCTCTCTCTTTAAAGGGATTAGCATCCCTCGAGGAGCTCTTGCGATTTCTCACTTGTTCTTTGTTGATGATTCCCTCTTATTCTTGCACGTAACTCCTGAAGCCTGCGAGAATCTTACGGCCTTTTTATCCGAGTTTTGCTCTTTGTCAGGTCAGATGATCAATCTTCAAAAATCGTTTGTAAAGTTCAGCCCCAACACTCCGAAAGACTATTGAGATTTTCTTGCCCAAAGTTTGAAACTTCAAAGCAAATCATCCCTGGGTTCTTATTTGGGCTTTCTTGTACTGTGGAGCTTGGACGTAGTAAAGTTTCTGAGTTTAGCTTCTTAATTGACAAGGTGGTTCAGCGACTGTCGGGTATCTCTGGGTCTTTGCTCAGCAGCGAAATTAGTTATTATAAATTCAGTTGGTTGCCTCTTTTAATCATGTGCTCTCTATATTTAAGACTCCTTTTTCGATTTGTTCAAAGGTGGAAAACCTTTTGGGCCGCTTCTGGTGGAATTTTGATTCTCACTCTAGACTCTAGTGGTCTAGTCTTACGGTCTAATTCCCTGCTGCATTTACCTAAGGGTTTAGGAGGTCTCGGTATTCATCGGTTGGGCTCCTTCAACTCCGTTCTTTTGGCTCGTCAATGTTGGTCGTGGATTCATCATCATCCTCAACTTCTTGTGTCAAGACTTCTAAATGCAAGGTATCCTTCCCTTCGTCTTTTTCAGACAAGGAAGATTCCAGGTTCCTCTTGGGGTTGTCGTGGGTTGTTGCAAGGTCTGTCAGTTTTGTTCGATGGTATCGCCTGGAAGGTTGGCTTTGGGTCTCAGGTGCGTATTCAAGAGGACTCTTGGGTTCCCAGATAACCTCTGACTTTTCCTGATCATGGTGAGACACCTCTTCTGTCTCATGTTTCTTCTATCATTAATCCGCGTTCTAACGCGTGGGACTCGACTTCGGTCCATAGGATGTTCGATTCTTTGACAGCCAGTCGCATTTTGGCTCTGGAACGTCCCAGTAGGCCGATGGATGATTTTGTCTACTGGAAATTTTCAAGGGATGATAATTTCACTACTAAGTCAGCTTATGTTATGTTGCTTCGTCAATCCGCTATTTCAGATGAAGCGAACTCTTTTCCCTTTTCATGGTGGAAGTCTTTTTGGGGTGTGCCTCTTTTACCGAAGATGCGGTGTTTTTGTTGGAAACTTCTTCACAACGCTCTTCCTCTCAAAGGAATTCTGCAGTTTCGAGGAATTCCAGTGGATCCAACTTGTGTCCTTTGTCTTGGTGGTCAGGAAACTATAGAACATCTTTTTTGCGACTGTTCTTTTGTTTCCACCATTTGGAAGTCTGCTCCAACTGAACTTTCGTCACTTGAAGATCGTCGAGACAAGCCTTTCACTGATTGGTTTACAGCTTTGGTGTTATCTTTAAGGCATTCCAAGTCTTGGGAGGTTTTAGTAAGTTTGGTTTCCTTCTTTTGGGCTGTCTGGATTGCTCGAAATCATAAGGTATTTTGACAGGCTGTGATTTCTCCTTGATTAGTTCTTCATCACATGCAGGAATGAGTTTCTAGAAGTTTTGCAGTTCAGGATTACAGGGTTATGATTCGTTCGTCAAATGTTGAGTCGTGTAATAGGCCTAAATCCTCAATTCCCCCCTGCTATCTTCAGGGTCCCTCCTTCTCTTCATTTGATATTTGCATTGTCTTTGATGGTGCTTATAGTGCTCAAGATCATATTGCTGGTGCTGGTTGGATTTTCCGAGATCCTGATTCGGATTTGGTTTTGGGTGGTGCCTCAAGAGATTTTATGTCATCTTCTCCCTTACACTCGGAATTACAATCTTGTCTCTGGACTCTTAAGGCAGCTGATCGTCGTGGGTATAGGCGCTTGTTGATTACACTGACTGCTCGAACTTCTTTACTCTTCTTCATCATAAAAGTGGTCGAGAAATTTCCTGTCTCTGGTTACTTAGGATATCAGGGATATTATCCTCCAGTTCTCAGCTTGTGAACTTTGGAAGGTCCCTCGTCAATGGGTGGCTCCGGCTCATTGGTTTGCATTTCATGCTCGTCAGCGCCGTTTGCTTTTTTGGTCCTTTTACTTTTTTTATTCTTTTCTTCTAGTCGTGTTGTTTTTTCTTAGTTCGTCTTGTATAAAAAAAAAAAAAAAAAAAAGGGTACCAATCATGCACTAATAGGTTTACTTATAATATTATAGAAGGATAATTATTATGATGTTTCAATAAAGTTATTTATAGTGTCACAACATCAATTGAGCTTGCCGCATGTCACATAGTCACATTCATACACATGGCGAACAATTTTTAATTTTGTTTTTTATGTTGTTAAGTAATAACTTGATTTTTTCAATTATATTTAGAGATATTTATATGAAGTAATGATAAGTTCTAATCTAATATATATAAATAAAATAGGTATTTTTGGAGAGCATTGGGAGCGCCACATAAGAAAAGGCATATTTTTGACCAATTAAAAATTAGATTTCTATTTTATTTTAGAATTAAAAAAATTACTCGCCACCTAAACAAAAGTGACGAATGAAATTTTAAATTTTTGCCACGTAGGTAAAAACAACGAATAGTAATTTATTAGGATTTTAATTATTTAAGAACACTAAATTTTATCATTTTTATTTGTTACAAAACTAAAAATTATCTTTAGACATTAGGGTTTATATTATTTAAAAAACTAAAAATTATATTTTGATATTTAAAAAAATATAAATTATCATTTGATGTTAATTAAGAGATCACCAAAAAAATTATTTATATACAAAATGTATATAAAAATTCGTGCATCGCACGCCACATAAGCAAAAGTAATATTAAAAATTATATTTATATATTAATTTAGTATTTTAATTTTCAGTCGCCATTTAAGAAAAAATTAACAAATGAAATTTGAGAATTAAAAACAAAAATTAGTAATTTAAGATTTAAATTATGAATAAAAAATATATCTTTTATATTATATTTTACATTAGGATTTATATTATTTTAACAAATAATTAGAAATTAAAAAATATATTTTGATTTAATGATTTTATCTAACTACCCGATGAATGAGATAATATTTATTTCAATTTATAAATTCAAGTTCTATATATGTAAAATTTGAATAAGAATAATTTAAACAAAATATTTTACCTTAAATTAATGTTAAAATAATAGAATAGAAAATAAAAACAAAAAAAAATTAAGAAATTACAAAAAAAAAATATATATATATATACAAAATGAAATATTTAAAAACCGTGCATCGCACGGGCTTACATCTAGTAATAATTAAAATTCACCAACACTCTATTAGTTTAAATCAACATAAATAAAAAAATATTTAGTTTTGACTATAAATAATAATTAAGTCATTGTTTATATAATTAAATATCATGTAAGCTTCATTATATGTAAGGATTATTCATACTTCCGAGCAGCAAATTAAACATTCATTTCATTCATTACTTTCTGAATTATCATGAAACTTATATCATGGTTAGAACCCTCCAAAATTCTTTCATTCATTTCATTATTATACATCCTCTATAAATTATGGCTCAAAAATAGAACTGTTTCTAAAAGAAATTTACCTCCTTTTCTACCAAAGCTTCCAATTTTGGGCAATATTCATCAGCTAGGCACTCATCCTCACCGTTCTCTCCAATCCCTGTCCAAGCAACACGGAGAGCTTATGATGCTTCGCATTGGCAGTCAGCCAACACTCATTGTCTCGTCTGCTCGAGCAGCTCGAGAGGTACTGATAACCCATGATATAGTTTTTGCTAGTAGGCTCATAACAAAGAGAGCCAACAAGCTTCTATATAGTTTCAAGGATGTAGCTGCAGCACCTTACGGCGAACACTGGAGGCAGACGAGGAGTATATGCGCGCTACACCTCTTGAACAACAACAAGGTTCGCTCTCTGAGTACTGCAAGAGTAGAAGAAACCGCTCTTCTGGTTGAGAAGATAAGGCTAGCAGGATCATCGCCTGTGAATTTGAGTGAGATGTTTAAGGATTACACCAAGGATGTGCTCGGTAGGCTGGTCATAGGAAGGAAGCTTAGTGATGGTGCCGTCTTTAATAAGCTTGTTAATGAGGTTGTAAGGTTACTAGGTGATTTTAACATAGGTGATTTTATTCCTTGGCTTGCTTGGATTAGTCGCCTTAATGGGTGGGACTCGAAGGCAGATAAGGTATCTAAAGAGTTGGACCAATTTTTTGAAAAGATGATCAGTGAACACCAAGATCAATTAGTTGAAGATGATAGCAATGAAAGAGTGAAGGACTTCGTCGATGTTTTACTTAACATTCATGAAGCTCCAAATCGTTTTCGTTCCCATAGACACAGATACTGTAAAAGCCATTGTATTGGTAAGTGTTAAGTGTGCATATATGCTTTGATTTAGCTAGATATAATTAACTCGCTAAGCATGTTATCCTTATGCCCAGCCTTAATTGTTAAATAACTGACTCTGTGAAGTAATCGTGTGTCGTCTAATGCAGAATATGATCATAGCTGGGACAGATACAAGTGCAATCCTGCTAGAATGGGCAATGTCAGAACTTCTGAGGCATCCTCAGGTTATGCAACAGCTGCAAAATGAAGTTAGAAAAATTATGGGAGAAAATGTACATGTAAGTGATAGTGATTTGGAGCAAATGAAGTATTTGAAAGCGGTAATCAAGGAGACCCTTCGCCTACATCCTCCAATTCCGCTGCTGATATTCCGACAACCAACCCGAGATACAGAAATACTCGGATATGATGTTCCTGCAGGGACAGCCGTTACCATCAATTGTTGGGCAATCCACAGAGATCCTATTTCTTGGGATGAACCAGAGAAGTTCAAACCCGAAAGGTTCTTGAATTCCTCAACAGATTTCAGAGGACAAGACTTGCAGTTTATTCCATTTTCAGCAGGAAGAAGGATGTGCCCGGGAATATCACTTGCCATGGCAAACATTGAGTTTTTATTAGCTAATCTTTTGCTTAAGTTCGATTGGACATTGCCAGGTGGTGTAGATTGTGATACTTTGGACATGAGTGAGCGTTTTGGGATTAGTCTGTCCGGGAATACTCCTCTCTTTGCTGTTGCAAAAACTTGTAATTAAGGATATATTTCTATGGATGAAATTTTGTTCATTCCATTAGTAATTTTACTACAAGGTTTCCGAAAAACAGTTCATGTTGACTAGGTTACGCTATAGGGAGGAAATAAAGAACATATAAGAGGATAAAACCCTGATATTTTCTTCACCAAAAACGAATACACATTGCTGTAGCAGCAAGAGGAACATAATCATACATCGCCGTACCTAAGGCCAAAAAGGCAGTCTTTTCATTCATATTTGACAAGAGATTTTACAAACATAACTCCGATTTGACCTTGCAAGCCAGAAAACACTACTCAATCCAATCAGCAGCCCCCCAAAAATCAATGACATGATTAAAGAAAACAGGTCCAAATATATGCAAAATGACCAAGTATTAGGTCGTGTAGGAGGGGACAAACACAAACCTAAACCTGTAATCACTCGGCTCCCAATTTCAAAGAACCATCCTTCAAAAGCTTCATGCTTAAGTTGTTAAATCTTCCTCTCGAATAATGCCGAGAGGCCTTTCTCCAGTCAGTTCCAGTTTTCATCATTGCAGCAAACTCATCAAAGCTTATTTTTCCATCCTGCAATTATGAATCTCATATTAGGTATTTCAGATATATTATTGGACATGCGAATAATTAATCAGTCAGAAAGGTATTTCAAATATAATATTGAATATGCGAATGATTAATCAGTCATAAAGGTCATTACCTTATCTGTGTCAACCTCCTGGAAGATGTCATTGGCAACATTAATGCAATCCTCAACTCCATCTTCCATCAAGGCATTCTGGAGCTCTTCTGGTTCAATATAGCCATCTCCATCCTTGTCAAAGTAGGAAAACGCTTTTCTAAGGTGCTCGTCATTGCCCATTCTCTGTAAATGAAGGGAAACAGCAAGAAATTCTCCATAGTCTAGCGTTCCTTTTCCGAAAGTGTCAACCTGCAGCAATAATAATACATTGCTCAACAAACCATTGACTGACTGGAGATTTATACAAATCACCAAAAGAATTCAATTAGAAGGGTAGAGATGGGATGTGATGAAGAGGCAAATTTTTAGCAATATTTCAACTTCTTACAACAGGAAGAGCAGTCATTTATCAATAAATTTCATTGTCCTTGATTGTGATCTATCTTGCTTCTTAACAATTTAATCCAACTAAGGTTATTTTGGACTAGCCATAGTTCCACTTAAGGCTAGAGTGCCCTTTAAAGGGTCGAGCCATAGGTGGTTACAACTCCAGTAGAGATATCTTTACTAGAGAACAGCATTAGAGTTAACCAATCAATATTGAACACAAGAATTGCAGCTTGATCAAACTAGAAACCTACCCTACTAATCAAATATCTCTCAGCCTCAAGGATCCAATTCTCATCTAAACAATCTCCCAAGGGTGATTACCCATTATTTAGGCACACTCCATGTGACCAATCCCAATAGAGAGAAGTAGGGAATGAAGAAAAAGGAGAAAAAATTCCAGTATATATTAACACTAGATATTTAAACCTTGCGAGCATATAGATACAGCTTGAGCAAAAGCCAAAAAAATTACAAAGTTACAGAGTCTAATCACCCCATAAAAGTATAAACCCCTTCCAATAGATTTAATAGTTATACATGTAGAAAAAGATCAATCAAACATCCAAACCTTGTACTTTTATTATAGTAGACAATATACGCAGGAAACAGGTTTCTAAATGTTATGCAGCTCCATTCAAAATTTTCCCTAAATTGTGCATTGCATTTCCACAACTATCTGAAGGCAAAGATGGTGATCATAAAATACTATAGTTATTTACAATTTTACACTATTTACATGGCTACAGAGCCCATGTCAGCACAAACTAGCTTGTCCAAATCATCTTGCCTCCACTGAGAATTATAAAGTATAAAGGACACATGATCATATAAGCAAAAGGAAGGATCATAGATGAAACATGGATCTTACCTATTTAGGGAATCGGGGGGGGGGGGGGGGGGGGGGGGGGGGGGGGTAGGGGAAGAGTTTGAGATGAGTGCTTACAGCTTCAATAAGCAGCTGTACTTCAGACTCTCCAAGCTGAGAGCCATGTTTAAGAAGCCCAACTTTCAGTTCCTCAACAGAAACGATTCCATCCTCATCTGTGTCTATCTTTTTAAACATTTCCTTTATATCTTCAACTTCTTCAGCAGACAAGAACTCGGCTATGACCTAAAATAGTGTCATTCAAAATGTCAATATCACAACTAGATTCTAGAAATAAAGAATCCAATCAGTCGCAGAAGCAGGAAACCAACCCTCAAAGCCTTCCTCTTGAATCTGTTCATCATGGCAAACTGCTTTAGCCTTGATTTTACAACATCTCCAAGGGGTACATTTGGAGCCTTTTTGGCATTTTGTAGCCATGAATGCTCTGCAAAGCAAGGAAATAATATACACAAAATGAGGATGACATGCATCCAACAAAGATATCCAAGAAACTCATCAAAAGGAGCCAACACAATATACATGCATTGCCTTATAACGAATAACTCTCACCCAGAGAAAGCCTTTAAAATGTACTATTTATTATCAGAACTGGTTCCAACTTTAAAAGTCATGAATAGCACTTTTTCCCTCATTATAATAGCAAACCATATGTAAAGCTGTACACAGACAAATGGAATAACATATAGGCTGTGAGCCAACAAATAAGTCAACAAACTGCCTCATCATTAAGTAATTAGAACATTAAGCAAAATTTTAACTCTCAAATATAATTAAACAAGCCCACTCCAACAGAAACTTGAGAGAAAAATCATAAGCAACCTTAGGGATTCATTATGTTAGATAATAGATATGTGCACCATGTAAAACAGTTCTATAATTTGGTAATTTCTTTTTTTTTTGACAAAATATAATTTGGTAATTTCATCTTAGCATTCAGGATTTCAGCTTCAAGTGTCACAACTCACAAGTAAACATCCAGTTTTTGACATTGGCTGGTGCAAGGCTGCTGGTTCTAGTTGAATCTACCAATGGTGCCAAAAATTGTTATTTCCAACCACTCAAGGACAAGCCAAAGTCAAATGGAACAAATTAACTATATTAAGACGTTGAATCAACAACTTATTTGATGGTAGTGGTGCACAAGAACCAACGTGATTGTAAAGAGCTTGCAAGCAAAGACTGCAAATATAGCAAGCTAGCAACATAGATTGACTACCCAAATACTCAAGAGTGTATTAAATGTTAATCACATTATCACTGATGGACATCACTAGTGAATTTATATTTTAAACCATGCTCTGCTCCTATAGAAGAGGATATAGGGCTTCTAAGTGAAGGGGCAAAGGGGGTTGCAATTATGTAATTCCAATCCTTCTTATCAGCAAAGCTAGTCCACTCAAGTAAACAAGAAGACTTTCCTACATTTAACTTTCATTGACAATTGAAGTGTTAGCTACTCCCAGGTTCTAATATAGTCCTCTTCAAGTAATTGGTTCTTAGATTGAATAAGGTCAATAAATAGATTAGTTGTGACAAGACAGTTCATTTAAAAAATAAATATGAATTGATACTTGCAATTGCATATCTTCCTTGTACTTTTTGTTATACTGGCAATGCCTGGTATGAGTTTAGTCTTGCCTCAGGCAGTTTCCAGGTTCTCGTAGATCAACTAGAGGTTTCTACAACATCAGGCTACCAAGAAGGATAGAGCACCTCATTGTTGGCTATGTTACAATGTACACCTTTCCAATAACATCCATTTACTCCAATAAACTGAGTGTCGGTTCCCCTATATTTGGTAGTGCCCCATAATCCAATAAGTGATGCCTAATCAAATGTAGTGGAGATAAGAGAGCACAGAAGAAGATATGTGGAGAATACACCCAAAATTAATGAGGTAGGGGAGAAGAAAAGAATCAGAAAGCATCAGCATATGTCTCTCTTCCACCTGCTGAAGAAGGTTCGAGGTTAGTACTAAATTGAAGCTTTTCGACATACTTTTTGCAAAAGAGTATATCCTGCACCAGGAACATAATTCCTTAATGAAATGTCAATGGAATAGCCTGCACACTAAACAGTACTTTGAAAGGCGCAGGCACAACAATATCCAATCTGCATCAGATGTTCATTACTTTCAGTCCCTTGTATCTGTCAAACAAATGATTTTTTTGCATACAAAATGTGCTGAGCTTATAATACCCCATCTAGTACTTTAAGTACTAGGAGTGGTTAAGTAAATTCTGACATATCATGGGGCATGTATAACAAATTCTATAAGAAGTAACTGAATGGCATTCTATGAGAAGGAGAAAAAGAAGACGAATACAAAAGGTTATTGGAGATTTGGAGCCGACTCAATAGCTGATGTCTGGGACTAAGACATTTGTACATGGCTTTTGCCTTTCAGCTAAAGCGTGTTTATTTTTCCTCTTCCAAATCCATGCTTTTTCTAGATTTTAAATTTAGTCAGAGGGGGTTTCCAGAAGTGTTTGCCACTTTGCCCTGAAAAGATTATAGCAAAGCCATCTGCCTGTTTCTGTCCATGTCGAATGAGCAAGATATGTGGAAGATTGGGGAATTAGGGTGGGAGGACTGCTCCTCAATCCCTTTTATCACGTCAATCTTCCTTTTAATTAAACAACACTAATAGAAGGCTAATTACCATTAAAAAAAAAATTAGCCAGAACATCAACTGCAAATTGAGGATGGCCAAGCCCATTCCCAGGATTATACTATTTGCTATACCCAACCACAAAGCTGAAGAGATAAATTGGCCTCAGATTACTAGTTCTAACAAAGTCACCAAATAGCCTAATGAGAGGTCCAAAATAATAAAGTCAAAAGGCTTGATGCCTTGATCACCCTCCATCATCATAACACAACTGTAATATGCTTTTAACTAACAATGAAGCTTATGCTAGCAGCTGGAGCACTGCAAACAATCCTAGAGAAACAAAATCAAAATGACAACTGACTTTATTAACATAAAGAATATGGATAGTACAAAACTTATTGATTCTTTCACTGCATAGAACTTTTCATAGTCCTAAAGTCCCATCTCCAAACAATTAATTCATTTTTATGTGTACAAGCTGTAAATAACTACTTTTATAGGTAAGCTTAGTTTTGTCCTTCCTCCGTTCTTTTTTACTTGACCCGCTTTGACTTTTACGATATTCACCACCTTTTGTGAATAATATGCAAGGAAAAACATATTCTTGTGGGGTCTTTTTAAATTCGTCTCAATAAGTACTATCATAATATATAACTTTTATAATTTTTACTTAAGAAGAATTAAAGTTATTGTTCATTAAAGTTTTGCATTGGCAAGCGTGATAAAAAAAAAACAGGTCAAGTAAAAAGGAACAGGGAAAGTATAAATTAGGTAATTACAAGGGATAAAGGCCTAAGGATAAATACTTGGTGAGACTTTGACACATCTTCCAGTTAAAAATAAGAGCTTCTTAGTGCATATGCATATAAGAAACTTAAATGTTAAAACAATTTAGATATAATAAATTTTTCTACTTATAGATCCCTTTATAACCTTTAAGTTTTCCAAAGTAAATCCCGGACAAAAGTAGAATCTTTATAAGCACAAAAGGACAGAAATTCCCTAAATTATGGCCAATATCAACAAAGGATATTTTGGATGGAAGGGTTTGGTAGGAAGGGAAAAGAATAAAAGGGGATTTATTTTCCATTGCTTGGATAACAAACCATTGTTGAGAGGATTGTTTGCCTTCAACCTTTTATGAACAAACCTCGCTTCTTTCCTACCATCCCCTCGGCCCTGCCTTGCTGAAGTGTTATATAGACAAGCTGAAAGTTGATAATGTCTTCAATAGCATTTTTATTTCTTTAGAAAGGTGATAATGTCTTCAACATAAAATTGAAGCTCAGTTTCTAATGCTTTCCATAGTGCATGAAGGTGAGTTCTAAGGATTTGAAGACAAGTTAACAGTCTAGTTTCACACGCATGCATTAGTGCAATGTTTTCCGATTTCCAAGTAAGACTTAAAGCAGAAAACAATATTACTGTACAAGAACTAAATGATAATCAAAGAATGGATATTCGTGAGAGAAATTCTAGGCATGGAATTACCAAGTACTTGTTTTGCTGTTAGTCTTTTCTTTGGGTCAGGTTCCAACATTTGTCTAACCAAACTCTTTGCACACTCTGAAATGTTAGGCCATGGATCTCGTTTGAAATCTATAGCACCACGTAGAATGGCCTGTGCCACACCTTGCTCAGACTCTGCAAAATGTTCACAACAGTAAATAAAATATAACAACACAATGGAAACATCGAGGTCATACAGAAATATGCAGCTTCCAACATGAAAGATATATAGGGTACATTAGTACAACAAAATGGCCAGGGGAATGATATAAAAGCTACAACTTTTACTCAAAGCAAAGAAAAGACAACAATGAAGGGAGACAATAACAAAAGATAACTACCTGCCCAAAATGGAGGAACTCCACACAATAATATATACAGAATAACCCCTGCACTCCATATATCAATTTCAGGACCATAATTTCGCTTGAGCACCTCAGGAGCCATGTAATAGGGACTTCCAACAATTTCAGAGAACCGTTCACCTAAAAAGCATAAGAACATATGGAAAAATGGGCAACACGAATAATATTATTATACAACCAAAATCTAGGACTCACGACTAAGCAACATTAAACAGACATTACATGAACGATCATTTGTAATAACAAAGAAGTGATATCAAAAACAGACACAAAAGGCTACAAATGTGTAAAGAACAAAAATTTTAGACATATGATCAATATATGCCTGCATTCTAATGCTTGTGTAACATTAATGCTCTGTGCAGGTACTAGTGCAGCAAGACCTTCAATCAGAATGGTATGGCAGCATTGGTATATAACATCATAAGCAACATATACTGTTCCAAACTTGAACAAAAGAGACTAAACATTACAACTCAATCAGAATGAACATAGAGTAGCTGTCCTACTCAAATAAAATTCATTAAGCTTGTGCAAGAAAAGTCCACTTTATGTTATAATCAGACTCACGAAAATGGTAGCAGGACATTTTAAGCCAGTAGTTCATGCATAGATTTTAAGTCTTTGAAATGTTTTGATGGATTACAATAAACAATTTTCTACAAAACCTTGTTTAAAGGATGAAAATAATATATGATAGCTTCCAACTTCCTCATCTCAATGATATGAGTGAAGATAAGAGTATAATCAAAATGATCAGTGTTGCCCAATTTGCCCATCCCCAATCAAAAGATGGAAACACGATTTAGGAACATTGAAATTATTGTGTGGACTACATTTAAACTCAAGGTCGGAAATCAGTTCAACAGAACTATCTAGTGAATTACATTTGTACCTATCTTATGGTGAAAACAAAGCCACAGCATATTTTCCAGGTGTAACAAGATCCGACGACGACAGGGTTTGGATATAAGACTATGCAGGATCAATAATATAACAGAAAATTAATTCTGCATAATCCATCCATGAACATAGTGAAAATGTACTTAAAGAGACAACAAGATGTTTGTCGGAGGCCAGAGGTAATCAAACCATAATACGACTTTTAATGCTTCACTTGACTTCTGTGTTCAATTTTCACCTCCCTTTCAAAGTTAGACTTTATCATAGGCTATTGATGTAGTACCATTGGAGTTTAGCACACTTTCAACCATCATCTCTATAATTTCATTTTGCAATAGAATCAATCAAGTCTTCAAGTACACAGCACAACAACTCGGTCTCTTGATAACATCAAAGGAAAGATTACAAAGATTGATCCATAGAACATAGGTTCGTTATCATCAGCCGCCCACTATGAAAGATGAAAATTGAGTGACATACATAGCATTTTCGAAACCTGTTATAGTCTTAAACCCCTAACCTCTTTACCTCCACAATCTACATATTACGCTTTAAACCTAATGTACCTTCCTTAAATTCACTATAAAAACCCCAAATTTCACCAAAAAAATGTGCCAAAGTCCCTTTAATTCAGATGTCATATTACACAATTCTTGACAAACATCACACTGACCGCAATCGAAAACTCCGTATAAACACTAACAAAACAGAACATTCCACTCCAGAGCAGTTAATTATAGTAAAACACAAAAATAGAAAACGAAAACTACATTTTCATGACCAATTAAAGAAAAGAAAACCAATATACCTGGCTGAAAGAATATTGAGAGGCCAAAATCAATAGCCTTCAACGGCGAATTTTCTTTCTTATTAGCAAACAAAAAGTTCTCCGGCTTCAAGTCTCTATGAATAACACCATGCTTATGACAAAGCTGCACCACCTCCACAATCGTTCTAGTGACGGCCGCCGCGGCTCGCTCCGTATAATGCCCCCTCGCAACGATCCGATCGAAAAGCTCGCCGCCTTCGCAAAGCTCCATCACCAAATGCACCGCATTATCATCCTCACAAGCCTCCTTCAACGTCACAATACTCGAACTCTTAGGCAAATGCTTCATAATCGCAACTTCTCTCCTAACATCATCAATGTCGACTGCAGTTCGGAGCTTCCGCTTAGAAATCGACTTACAAGCAAGCAATTCACGCGAACCTCGATCGATACACAAGTAAGTAACGCCGAATTCACCTCGCCCTAACTCTCTATCAACTAAATACCTCTCGTCGATCGATTCCTTGGGAACGTCGGGCAAAACAGTGATCGAAGAAGAAGAAGACGACTTCTTGGCGGAAGAATGTTGGTTGTTTTTCTCTCTCCTCTTGTTGTCGGATTGCTTGGATTTTACATCCTCCCTTGCAACAGCAGCCGGAGATCTGCAGCAATTTCCCATGGATTTGGGGCCAGATTTGAAGGAATTAGGAAAATGTAAACCCTAACCCTAACTCACATTATCGGGAAATTGGGGGAATCCATAAACCCTAGATTGTAGCAGAGGAGAGAGAAAGGGGGAGGTAGTAGAGTAGAGTAGAGTAGTAGTCTGAGAGAAGAGAAGAGTGAAAATGGAGGAGAGAGAAAGTGGAGTGAAGTGATAGTGAGAAAGTGAGTGAGGTGGTAACGGTTCAGAGTTTTCAGATGCTTTTGCTTTCCTCTTTTTGAATTTTTATCTTTCTTTCTTTACCTGCTTTCTCTGTACAATTTATTACAAGTAATTTTTTTACCTTTTTTTCTATTACAGTCTTCCATATTTTAATGCTCCGTAATTATCTGTGAAATACTACGGAGTAAAATGTATGGAGTTGGAGTGTTGGACTGCATATTACTATTGTAAGAAAATAGAAAACATTAGAAAACTCTAATCTTCTATAAATATACTAAAGTAATAACCACTGATGTCAACTTTCCTCCAAAACTATACACGTGTCAACATTTAAAAAAAAAAAAAATTCCCGCCCAAAAGTTTATAGCATGTTACAAAAAAAATAAAATAAAAAAATTACGTGATAATTTACATACATTTTACATAATTAAATAAGTTAGGAAAACTTTTGTATACACCCGGTTTTCAGTAATTTACTGAACATCAGGTACACTTTTGTCAGATTTAGTGTCACTTTTGTCAAATTTAGTGTCACTTTTGTCAAATTTATCAATGAAGCATAAATAACTTTTATATATGTCAGGGTAACTTTTGTGCGTTTTATTGTAACTTTTGCACATTTTATTGTCACTTTATACCGGATGTTCAGTAATTTACTTAACATCCGTTTTATTTAAAAGTTTGTCAATAAGTTATTACTTACTGTACTTATCACAATTAACTAATACTCCTATTTCCATGTTATATTATCATTGTCATTCAGGCTTACTAAGAATATTACTCTTTTCGATTTATATAGTTCTTCCTACTTTTAAATTTTTTTTGTGAGACAAATTGCCCAAGTAAAAAAGAACAATATAAAACGGCTAAAGTAATAATTATTTGGGACAGTCAATTTGAATTCAATAAAACAAACAAAATTAGCAAATTTTATTTATTTAAACCAGTGCATCGCACGAGAGATAAGCTAGTTAAAAAAAACAAAGAAATTCTAATGCGAAATGAGAAAGAACTAGAAAATAAAAGTCAGCCGGAGTTGAACAGTATGTTGTAACAACTCATGTAGTGTGCTAGTAATGTAGCAGATTAAAGAAAAGGCCCTTAGAACTTGTTCTCTTCAGCTTAATTTCATTTCAATTTAGTTCAGTTTCTAATTTCATTCTCTCATAAATAATTCAATTCAGGTCAGTTTAGTATAATTCAGTTCAATTTAGCTCAGTAAATTAGAACATGCCCTTAGCCTTAGTTGATGATGAGTTTATTTCGTACACCGTATAAACTATAAATGAATAAAATACTTGTAAAAGTTAAAAAAAAAAAAAAAAAACAACTAAAAAACCCCTTATAAGCAAAGGGTAGATATATTAGAATTACATGGAGTGATAAATAATAAGTATAAATTGTACTCCGTGATTAATTAGTAATTAGCTAATATGGCAAAAATATTTTATTAGACAATAACATTCCCTCTTCTTATATAAATATAAGAAGTATTTTTCATTTTCTAAATTTTTGGGGTTTATTTTGTTTGTTGGGGTGTGATGTTTACACCTTAAATGTGGGGAAATGGGGACAAAGAAATATTGATATTTTTGTGTTTTCATGGAAATCTTGTACTGTACTAGTGAAAAAAAAAATGGACGACATTGTATTTAGACAAAAATAAACTCGTATAATACAAGTTAAAATAATTAATTGAGCATAGATAATAGGGAAAAAATCACCTAGAGACAAGAGCTGAGAGTGGAGACCATGTTGCAATCATGTCCTTAATCACAACAACTTTATCCATATTTTACTACTCTTACCCCAAAATTTAATTTTATTTTTCATTTTAGTTTTCTTACAATTCACATGTAAGTTAGGTGCTTTTGTCTAAAATAATTTGGAATTTTGTTTTTTCCTTAATTTTTTGTAAATGCACTTTAATCAGGATGTTTATGACTTTTTAATGCTAGAATAAGACCATAAGAGTATGCTTTTAGTAAAAAATAATTAGAGGTTAGAGCTATGTAAAATGACATAATGATAATGGTAGCTGACTAATTGGAGGCCTAATCTGACCCATATTTGACCCTAATAACAGAGTATCTTAAACACTTCATCTTATCTCCTATGCTAAATTGTCAATAATGTAGGACAAAGTTCCTTTAAAAATGTTCACCACAATCAAATCTACAAACATATTAAGATATTGCCAACGAGATATTATTTGATAATTGATTATAACTTGAGACTAAAGTACATTCATGTTGAATAAAACTATTTTGTGATTAGGTTGGATGAGGGTGGGTTAGGTTTTAAATCTATTGATAGACATTTCAATGTTAGCTGATTAACTATGCCTTATTCATATAGGTATCACACACTTTTTTTTGTAATCTTAAAATTAGAAATTCTTTAAAAAATCATTTTTATATTAGGATGACAATACTAAATAGGTATATGTTATGTTTATCTTGTTCACCCGGCCTGCTTTAAATAAATGAATGAAAATTCAAATAAAATGATCGAATGAAAGGGAAGCGGGTGACAAATTAAATCTAGGTGATGCTCCCTTCCATCCATTAACCATTCACCCAACTGGTTAACACACATCACTTAAAAAACATGTTTGTGAGCTTGATTAATATTCGTATACTACGGGCCTGTTTTCATTGACTGAACTCAGCTGAACTGAACTGAGCTGAACTGAACTGAACTGAACTGAAATGAAATGAATATTTTATAAGAGAAGGAAATTAGGAGCTGAACTGAACTGAACTGAATTTCAACGTAAGAGAACATGCCCTACTTGTGATGAGTTGTGACTATTATTTTATATTTATTTTTTTTTTGAAAATATATTTTGCGATTTTAAGTATGTGGATTATACGTTGCTAATGTCTTTCGAATACATAACGTTGTCAAGACTTAAAATACTATCTAATGAGTATAGGAGTTCTTATCAATTAGTATGTGTCTTCGTCTTGCAAAATTATTGTAGATTTTAGTGTGACTTCATTAGTTATCTCCATATTGGGTCAAATTAAACTTAGGTTTACCATCACGCTTCAATATGTAATATATCCAATGATCGGCCTGCAATGCACCAACACAATATAGTTGTTGTTAATAATGATTGGTCCTTTGAGGTCTCTACACACATAGTGCAACTCAATAATGTAATTAACATTATTTTACCCCGGCCATTATTCTTAATCCTTGTGTTTTAGAGCTTGGATTTTCCTTGCTTTACCACTAGACATGCACACATTAGGAGTATTATTAGCTGTTTTATAGGAGCAAAATTATGAAGATTCTTGACATTGTATAATTTGATAATGCTTGTAAGAAGTAAAGTAAATAAAGTATAAAACTAAGAAGAAAAGACAAAGAAGAAGGCAACATAATAAGAGTGACGAATGAATAACTCTATAAACTCTAATACTTGTATAGTAGTGTTAAACAAACAATGAACCATGACAAAGTAAAGAAGATGAATAAGTTAAGTCATGTGTTGTCTCTACATTAGCGACCAATATAAAAGAAAAACTAGCTAAATTTCAATCTTTCAATTCTTGTTCATTTTTACAACCCAAAAAGTGGAATTCATGTATATGATGGTTATTGGCTTTGTGTTTTTTGTTGCAATTAGAAGAACAAATTGATGAAATCTAAAAGGCAATACTAACACTAGTATAGTATGGACTACTATTCTACTAAAGGAGGAATCATATAAACGTTGTTTGATTGTTATCATATTACCTAGACATGTAGGTCCTTTTTACATAGTAACACACAGGACAAGATTGTTGTGCATTATTACTATCTTCTACGGTCCTAGGAGTATTCAAGCTTCGTGTTTGTACAATAGATGTGCATCACTATTCAATATATATATATCTTCAATTTAAGCTATTCAATTTTTTATTTTTATTTTTTTTATTTTTTAAATTTTTTTTATTAAAGGCGTTGTTCGATAAGAGCATCCTTATTCATGAATATAAAAAAATTGCTCTTATTACTATTCACATACATTAAAAAAAAATATTTTCTCTCCCATATACATAAATCAAACAAATACGTAGTAATTTCCAGCATACTCCTCTTAACCATGAACCAAAAAAAATATGCATGGTGACACGTGACGCGCTCTGAATGCTGCCAGTGTCACCAATTCTCAATTTTTTTTTTAAATATGTGATTTCACGTGCCTTTTGTGTAAAAAACACCTAAAACAAATGGTTTGTCAGACAAATAATTCTCACGGATGGTCTGCTTTTCCAAACGGTTCATTGTTGTTCATGGCATTAGAATTTTTTTTTTAAAAAAAAATATTATTTTATGTAAATAGTAACTCAAACATTTTACTTCATTTTATAGTTAAGGGTGCTCTTAGTATGTTTACAAGAGTGACAAAATTAGATGTATATATAGAACGCATTTAGCATTTAATAGGTTTTGTTTGGCAAACATATGCTGGATATTGAATTGGTTTGTTGATTCGCTTTGATCCACTTGTTTGAGAATTGAGACTTTTAAGAAGCTGCGTTTAGTATTGGCTCTTTGAGTACATCATTTTAAAGATATTGGATTATTAGCTATTGAATGTTAATGTGCCAATAACCAACTTCTGGACAAGATTCGGGCTAAAATGCTAAGTAAATTTCTATACAATTAGATGGGTTGTTGATAATGTGAAAGAGTCAAGGAAATATATCATTTAGGGTCTGTTCTGATTTATTGAACTAAACTGATTGGAGTTGAATTGAACTGAAATGAAGTGAACTGAACTAAATATTTTATGAGAGAAGGAAATTATGGCCTTAATTGAACTAAACTGAACTGATTGGAGCTGAACTGAATTAAAATAAGCTAAAAAGAACAGGCCCTTAGACAGTCAGTTAACAAATTAAGGCCATAATATTATGTCTTCGCACAAACCCATATATATTTTGAATTAGAGGGTATGCATAAAGCAAAGGCTAATAGTGAAACGCAGAATTCCCATAAGAATTTACAAATTGTTTTAGCTATTTACATAACTTAAAGTCCGATTAATTATACATGATAGTCAAAAATTGCGTTAGTGTTATAAAACGACATTCTCATACACTCTCTCCAATGATGAAACTCAAGTAAGTATTTTTAAGAGAGAGAGAGAGTATTTTTTGCAATGTATACTAATAAGTTGATATCTAAACTTAGAAACTCCAAAAGAAAGTTGCTAAGTTTAGATACTCAACTTTAAGTCTCATTTGACAAAAAGTGTGAGCCCCTTGTCAATATTCTAATATATTTTATAATTTATTTAAGTTTACCTTTTTTTTTATTATTTTTTAATCTTAACATATTTGATATCAAAAAAGAAATGGATTTGGTGGGCCATAAATTGAAAGTGATATTTGTATATTTTAGAGACTCTCACCGTTAGAAAATTAGACTTCACTTAAGTTACTAAATTGAGAAGTGGGTATGGTATCACCATTGGAGGTAAAAAAAACAACTCATTTTAATACTCAAAGTTGAGTCTCACCATTGGAGATGGTCTAACACACCACAATCAGGGCTTGTTAGTTCAGCTCTAATTAGTTCAGGTCAATTCAGCTCTAATAAGTTCAGCTCTAATATGTTCAGTTCGATTCAATTCAGCTCATTTCAATCAATAAGAACAGACCCTTATTCTTGAATACATATGTAATTTCTACTTATTTTTCATCCATGGAGATGTTTTAGTCAAAACAAATTATCACATGCAATATTTAATTAAGTAGATCACATCATTAAGAGTGATGATAAGCTACTAATTTATTTATATCTAATTTGTAAATGGAACTAAATAAATAAAATGACAAAAAGTTAAGGGCATGTTCTCTTCCGTTGAAATTCAGTTTAGTTCAGTTCAGTTCAGTGTAGTTCAGTTCAGTTCAGCTCTGCTCAGTTCAGTTCAGCTCTTAATTTATGTCTAATGATATTGCTAATGATATAAAGCCAAATTTCATTCTTGTAAGCTCTTATTACAACGACAACGACAACAACAACAACAACAACAACAATAATAATAATCAATAAGTAATAAATAATAATAATAATAATAATAATAATAATAATAATAATAATAATAATAATAATAATAATACTAATAATAATAATCAATAAATAATAATAATAATAATAATAATCAATAAATAATAATAATAATAATCATCATCAATAATTAATAATAATTAATAATAATAATAATAATAATAATAATAATAATAATAATAATAATAATAATAATAATAATAATAATAATAATATTGATACAATTCACTGTTCAAATGGTTATATTTTTTTTTTAAAATTTGTTAAATGGGTTAGATACATGTAAGTGTTTTGTGTTCTTTTGTCATAATACTATTTTATTTTTAAATTAAATAGTATATGTGTTTAAAATATTTAGAGGTTTCAAGTTTTTAATATATTTTCCATAAATTTTAAATTATATAGTATATTTTTCGTAAAATATTTTAATATGTACATATAGTAATAAATAATCAATAAATAATCAAAGATCACTAATCCGTAGTTAAAAATCACTAATTAATAAGTTCAGTTCAGTTCAATTCAGTCCATCTCAGTTCAGTTCAGTTCAGTTCAGCTGAGTTCAGTGAATCAGAACAGGCCCTTACTACAACTTACTGAACCAAAAAAAAAAAAAAAGGAAAATAGATGAATCTAGTTTGTATGCAAAACTAGAAAATGCAGTCCCCACTTGAAAAAATCCACTTGATTAGTCTGCCAAAAAAAAGAGGAATTTTTATTTGTAGGGAAGCTTTGTGTTTGATGCGGTTGCTCATTTCTCATATATCTTTGACCATTGTAATCATTTGCTGACTTCTATTCATTGCATTGTTGGCAACATGCATGCTACTTTCTTCTTTTTTATCTTTGTAATTTGCAAATTGAGTCTTCCTTTACAAGTTTTTCTTCTCCTAATCATTTTTTAAAGTAGTCATTTATCATTTACAAGTATATGCATTAGAGGAGTAGAATTTACGTAAGTGGGAAAGATTTCTAAAGTACAGCAAATTAGATTGCAAATTGGATTCAAAGGTGAATGTTGACAGTACATGGGCTTTAGCCTATATAATTGATGGACTCATTTTGGGTCAAATAGTCAGGTTGGGCTATAAAGTGGGCCAGAAAAATATATGCCAATTTGATAAAAACAAATGGGACTTTTCGTGATGGAATTTGACTTGGAACGCATGGTTTAGGGTGCTTAGTGCACCTAAGTCATTCTTAGGGTGTTTCGGCCAATTTCACCAAGAGAAAAATTAAAAATAGGGTATTTCCAAAGAGAATTTCCTAAAAATTTAGGATTTTTTTGTTAGAAACTACCTAATAAAACATAAATTTTATGATAAAATACCTATTAAAAAAGTTGTAAGAAACTACCTAATAAAAGTTAAAATTTTATAAGATACTACCTTTAGTTGAATTTCCAATGTTGACCAAATTGTACGACGTTAACCCACCTCAAAGCACCCTCGAACCACCGCGGGTTGGTTTTCAAGGTGATAAGGGTAGTTTGAAGGATTTTCGGCGTATTTGAAGGATATTCCAAGTTGGTAAGGGTAGTTTCATGCTTTGGGATGGTGGTATATTTTGGGGTTAGAGGTGGTGGTTTTGGGGTTGGAGGGTGGTTTCGGCGTGGTGGAGGCAATTTCAAGCTGGTTGTGTTGGTTTTGGGATTGAAAGTGGTGATTTAGTGGGTGTTTTGAAGTGGGTCAACGGTGGAAATATGATAGAGGTAGTTGTAATATTTTACCTATTATTAGGTAGTTTTTAAAAATATTTTATAATTAGGTAGTGTCTTACAACTTTTTTAATTAGGTATTTCTCACAAAAATTGGGTTTATAAGGTGGTTGCTTAGAAACAATCCTAAGATTTATTACACAATTAGGGCCTGTTCTCTTACGTTGAAATTCAGTTCAGTTCAGCTCCTAATTTCCTTCTCTTATAAAATATTCATTTCAGTTCATTTCAGTTCAGTTCAGCTCAATTCAGTTCAGTTCAGTTCAGTTCAGCTCACTTCAGTTCAGTTCAATTCAGTTCAGTCAATGAGAACATACCCTTACTCCCTTCGTTTTTAAATATTTGCTCCATTTCTCCATGAGCGGAGTGTTATGAGAAATTGGAGAAAGTAGTAAAATATGGAGGTAGTGAGGTAGGTGGAAGAATAAAAAATTGTAAAAATTAGAAGTAGTGAAGAGAATTAGAGGAGAGAGACTATGAAATTAATAAATATGATTTATGTTGGGTCCACTAGGTGAGAGGAGTGAATTTAATATTGTAAAAGCTTTCCAAATAAGGAAGTGGGGCAAGTATTTAAAAACGGTTGAAAGAAGAAAATGGAACAAGTATTTAAACACGGAGGGAGTATATTTCTAGAACTTGATATTTTTTTACCATCCCTTCGCTAAACCTAAGTAACGCTACAAAGGCTTTAAACATTGGACAGTTACACAACATCCAACACATTTATCTCATGTATGCAAATGGTTATAATAAAATATCACACAAACAGGCATAGGCCATAAACAAGCAGAACAATCTCAAGGAAGCAGCTCCCCAACAGATGATCGTGGAAGCAGCTCTCCACCAGAATTCAACAGATACAGCTTCCAGGAGGAAATTTAGAGATCGATGAAGCTCTCAACAAGTTTTTCGAGCACAACAACCCTAAAGACAAGCTCCTCGACAACAACAAAGATCTTGATTCAGAGTCAACAAAGATTCAACAAGCCAGCCGCATCAACGGGGCAACAGAGAATCTAGATAGATTAGGTTTTTCTAATTTTGATGGTAACTCTTGTAAATCAACGAGGTCATCGACAACTTAAGTGGGGGAGGATGTTAGAATCCGACTCATTTTGATGTATTAGTTTACCTTTGGATGCTTTCTTAGAGTTTTTGTTATGTTTTTTAGGTCTGAGGTTCCATTATTGTGTTAGTGTTAGTGCAGTGTTTACCAGGGATTCTCCTTGTAATCAAATTAGAGCTCTTAAGAGGGTGAATGATTAATGAAATCTTAATCCTTCTACCAAATGTTGCCTTGTTTTTATGATTGTTTGTTGTTAGACCTTGATAGATATTGTGTCTTATTTGCATAATAGCTTTCCTCCAAACCAACTTGATGCACTAAGAACTTGTGGTTCAGACCCGCTTGTGCCCACCTTGAAGTATCGGCCGTCATAATTAAGCCTCGACCACCCACACTCCGTCGTCCAAATAGACGTGCATTAGCGGATCTACATAGTAACAAGGGGTAGCATGTGCTACCCCTACAAACATGCTACCCCTACAAATTTGGATAATTTTTTTTAACTACCTAATTATACTACATGTTAACCATTGCTGCAGTGGTAGAAGGAGAATATCTCAAATTTGGTTTTGAGACAAGCTCATCAGGGGTTCGATCCCCATTGTGTTTATTTTTTCACTTTTTTCTTGTCTAAGTATTTTTACCCATCTTTCTAAGTACTTTAATAGTTTAATCTATCCTTGCTCCTATAATTTATTTCTTTAACTACGTACAGGAATAAGAAAGTAATTTTGTTGTAAAATAAGGGGGAAAGATGAGAGATTGAGAGAGAATTAATCTGTTCATCTTATTCCATATGATAAGGTGTATATATACATACAATATATTAGGGTTTGATTGGATAAGAATATAAACCCTAGATCTAGATTGTTCCGGAATGATACAAATGAGGATAATGGATATCCACAAATATTTCATAACACTCCCCCTTGGATGTCCATTATCGAAGATTGTGCCTCATTAAAACCTTACTACGAAAAACCCTCTGGGATAAAAACATAGTGAAGGAAAAAGAATACATCATTCTTCGTAATACGCTCGAGATGCTGCCTCATTAAAAACCTTACCAGGAAAACCCAATTTGGGACAAAACCATGGTCAAGGGAAAAAGAGTGCAGCGCGTATTTTCTCCCCCTGATGAATACATAACTTGAGATCTTCTAGTGCCGCAACGATGAATCCAATATCTTTGGATATCTTCTCATATGTAGTAAGTAAAATATCATTAGTTGATCTTCAATTCTCTAAAATTGAAGTTGCATCTTCAATTCTTCAAGTCTTCACGTGAACATGTGAAGTGGCTTCATTTCACCATACATGTGTTTATCTCTAATATTATTTTTCGAATCTCGATCTGTTTTGTAGTTGATTTAAAAAAAAAATAAACTGATACAATTATGACTTCTTCTGGAAGTCGTTAATGATAGAAATTGATGATCATTACTTGATAGATCAAACTTCATTAATAATAATATGATGATAAAACTTGATATCATTAATGTATTCTTCCATTTCATATGAATTATAATATAACACATGTAATTATATACATTTATCATGGTTCTTCTAGACCATAATAAAATAGTTTCACGCACAAGCATTCCGTTGATATTCTTTAGAATATTCATAATTGACATGATAGTTCTCTTGCAAATAGTAATTCTAACTAACTTTCATATATGCTCAATCTTCAGGTTGAGATGTCAGTAGTCACATTGACTTATTAAGAGTTTGATAATAATTGAATAGCAATATTCAAGATATAAACTTTGTAGGGATGAATATTTAAATGCGTCGTACATAAGTTCTTCCGGAACTCTTCTTATATGATTCATAATATGTTATTCAATCGACCTCATCAATAATTTCATCACAAGTGTAAGCCCATTGGAACATAAGTAGTTCCTTTTAATTTTCCATCACAGTTGTAAATATGTCTTACTATACTTTGAATGAACATTGACATACACCACAATTATTATATAGAAATTAAAGCATACAATATGAGATATAAAAATATGATAACATAATAAACAAATTATACAATGAGTTATGCATTCACAACTTCGAACATATGCAATTAATAATCCAATAACCTATGACTCACACATGCATATGAACATACATAAGACTCGAAATAATGCAAGACACTGTACAGTGTGGATTTTAAAAATCCATATTTCTTTGGACTTCTGGTCCATGATAAACTTTATTATTATCATTATGTCGACATTAAAATGGACATATATTCCAAATCCCTTATTCACTAGTCCATTATATCATGCATATGCATTATTTATCGGTTCCGTCATATACCGGTATCATCATATAATTCCTCAAGGTACAATTTCAATTAGCATGCTATTTTGACAATGATATCTGAATACATTTTTCATTGGTACCATCATAACTTTTCTAACATCATAGGCCATCTATTATAATAATTTAGATATCTATACCACTTTAGGGTATTTCATACACTATGGTATTTATATACTATTACACTATTAGTGTCAACTACACTATCTTGCCAAATATCATATCTATTAAACATATCTTTATTTTGGAACCGATCATATACAACCTACACTTCAGGTGTAGTGATTCAAGTACAATTGGCAAGATTTTATCTCAATGTATACAAATAATTAATATGACCAAAATGTATCTTCAACGCTATGCAACATGAGTCATAACTGAATACAAATCAAATCATAAATGTGCAACATATCTTGATAATATATATACAAAAGTTGGCATATATATAACTTTTCAAACTACCATTATAGGGATCATAAATATTATTTATTTATTTTCGATTTTCCCAACTTTTGCTATTTCTTCTCCCCTAAGTTGGTAAAATATCTCTTTTATAGGGGCGTCTAATTCTGTACCAACTTAGTATATAAACTTGCATTAAAATTCATTTCATTGGGAGGATCACAATCAAAATTTATCTCTTCTGGAGAACAATTTCGATGAAGAATCATTTATTCATTAACTTTATATTTCATGTGTTTTTATTATTAAATTTTCAATAATATTTTCTCTTCTGGAGATCAATGTCAATGGGGAGACATATGTTGTGCACTTGTACGTTTTTCTTTCTTCTCCTATTTCATATGTGCTGACATATAATAGCCCCAATCAAAAGAATTGTTATACAAGCATAAATCACTTGCTCGTAATTCTAGTAGGTGATGATCTTCTGGATCTTTAAAGACTTAAATAGTGTATTTGGTGAGCTTCTGATCACTTGATGGTTGAAAATAATATATAAGTTATTTTGGTGAACTTCTGATCAGCCATTACTCCTTGATTAGCCATTACTCCTTTATATAAAAAAAATCAAAACATATTAAATGCTCTAATTTTCATCAATACAAATTATTATAACTCACAATCCAAATATAACTCAATCTCAATGTTACGTCTTGTCATTCAATTCATTTTATATATTTAACATTGAGAAAGCGTCAGCACATTATCAAATGAAACTTCAGGTTTCCATTACGGGTAATAATTATTAAACCCGGATGACCTAATTTAATTATCACATCTTATCACTTCTCTAAATTTGAAGTCTGGTCAGTTTTCAACACTAGTGATCACTTTATTAAAGTTACTATATGCATGACCATGAATGTGATGTGATATTAGAACACCAACATGTGTTTCTTTATACAATTGGCAAGACAATCAATTAATATTTTATCCAATAATTACTCATACTCTACTGGAGTTTAAACTATAAACTTGATACATGTTAATCTTGTTGGATATTTCATACTCTTCTGGAGTCTTTTATATAATCATGAAACATATGAACTTTACTAAAAGTGATTTCTTCTAGAAATGTAATGATATTTACCACTTCCTCAAATTTGTCATTGTCAATAGTGACTCCTTTCCTTTTCAAAGATACTTAATTATCTTTAGAACCTATTGATTTATCACGCTTCAGGCATGTTATAGGTTCATCAACAATTGATGTTGTACTCTTAGGACATCAATTTTAAATTAGAGCATTTACAACTAGCATATGATAAATGTCATTTGTTTATATCCATCTTCAGGATTGTATCATTTCAAAATATTTAATTAACATGTGGCCACTTCTAATTGATATTTAAATTATTGTATGTATCAAACTGACCATATATATATTTTATTATTTATATGCAAGGGTTACATACAATCTCCCCCTAATCCTTGCATATGGGGGTATGGAATGAATCAATCCAACAACCTTTAAAATCCTTGCAACTTTTAAGCCATAAATTCTTTTGGCAATGTGATGTATCAAGTAACATGTTCCTTTTAGCAAAAACATGCTTATATAAAATTATACTTATAGAACACTTATCATGTTCCTCATGCCCAATTACATTCATCTTAAAAAAAAAAAACAAAACCTCTTATATTTATGGGCATAACAAAACGTTGATCATATGTAGAGTTTCTCACGTCATTTTATAAACTCATAAACATTATTTCTTCGTCCAATAGTTGATATGTACAAGTAAATATGTTTGCAATTCTAATCGAACTTTTCAATAAATAGTAATCATGAAAACATCATACAAACTTGCTTCTTTTCAATCACATGAACTCTCATTCAAAAGGAACTTCAGGTCCATATGCATAAGTATTTCATGTTCGATTTATTTATCTTTCTCATAATCCAACTTCATATATATAGTATAGGTATATAATCAAATTTAATTATACATCCATGCGTCAATATTTCAACATTGCATGTGAAGCAAAAGGAATTGTATTAACATAATATCTTCTTAGTTATTTCTTCTTTGGATACTGCATATGAAATTACATACAAGTATATATATAAGAGCAACTCCAATGGTAAGCTAATTGTGAAATTAGCTTGCCATGCCACCTAGGATTGCAAAGCTAATCTACCTTGTAGCTAATTAATCCCACAATGGTTAAGCTAATTTTCAATAATTTTTTTTTATTTATTTAATTTTTTTTAATTCCCACAATTTGCTAAGCTAATTAGCTTAGCTAAGCAAATAGCTTTGCCCAGCTAATTTGGTAATGCAATTCCAATGGTTAAGCTAATTATTTATTAGTTTCATAAATTGCAAGCTAGTCCTAATTTTACACTGTTGGAGTTGCTCTAATATATATATATATATATATATATATATATATATATATATATATATATATATATATATATATATATATATATATATATATATATATTTATAAAGTTTGGGGAATTTTAAATCCATATAAATGAAAAATTCATTATTTCTAATTATAACTCTTTTCTGCTATTTGGTACTTCACTATACAAATCTTCAACCAAGAACTATGGACCCAAAGTAAAATCTGTAACAAAAATAATATATACATACTCCTGGACAAATACAATGTTTAATTCTAATGAAATAGAAGATTGACATATATGATTTAGTAGACTTTACAGAGAGAACAACCTAGCTAAAGATAATTACAAATATAACAACTTAAAGTGATAAGTATGCTAGATTGCTAGGAAATAAGAATGCTATATGTAAATAATTATGACGATAATTGTTTACGTTTGTTTTACTTCAATAAATCAAAATTACCAAATATCACACTTTCTTAAATGAAGGTGATTCCTACGGACAAAAGTAAAAGGGCACACAGAACGTAACATCTTCATAAAATAAGGACTTTAAAGTTCAGTATATAGTGAAGTATTATACACTCAATCGATGTCTCTGATATTTGGTCACTTGATAATAAGTTCTTCTTCTTAATTGCAAATTAATTATATCCACCAGGTAATTAAGATTGTGGAATATTAGCACAATGATATCTCTGTTCAAACTGACTGAAATAATAATGTGTAGATTAGAGTAGATTATGGGCTTATCAGAGATGCTATAAGGTAGCAATGATAATCCTAAATCATTAGCATACAATCAAGCATAATAATCATGGAATCATAGAGGATAAAGTAATACTCCGTAATTCTTAGTATTGGGCAGTTAGCATTTTGCAACACCTTCAATAATACAGGGTTATCAAATTGCATTCCTCAAGCATATAAGGAGATTATACAATAATAAATAAATAATTAATTTTAATAAATTTAAGCATCTATTAAACTCCATACAACAAATATAACCAGTGTCGCATACCAATATATATATATATATATATATATATATATATATATATATATATATATATATATATATATATATATATATATATATATATATATATATATATATATATATAACGTATATATTTATAAAATCGGAATATTGTTCAATCATAAAACAAAAATGGTGATGAGATCATGATAAATTTCATAATAATTAATCCAATAAATACAAAAGACTAACCTCGATGATGATTGATTTCCCTCATATTTTCGGAGACTGATTTCCCTCATATTTTCGTCCAGTTAATCGTATAGTATTATCAATTATGATTGATTTTCCTTAGCGATGGTGCTGATAACGTGTTGAGAATTAATCTGTTCATCTTATTCCATATGATAAGGTGTATATATACATACAATATATTAGGGTTTGATTGGATAAGAATATAAACCCTAGATCTAGATTGTTCCGGAATGATACAAATGAGGATAATGGATATCCACAAATATTTCATAACAAATTTAAAATTTTCCATTATTCTTAATAATAAAGATTTTTTTTTCAATTTTACAAGTTATTTACGCAGTATATATGGAGTATTGTATTAGCCGTAATGATAATTTAGATATGAATTGGAGTACAAAATTACTAGTACTTAATTACTAATTAACATAAAAGTTTATTATTATTATTATTTTAAATTATTATTATTATTATTATTATTATTATTATTATTATTATTATTATTATATTTTAAAAACAGACAATGTCATACAACCTATAAAAAATTAGTGGGAAGCCAAGATACAATCTAGGGGCCCACTCCTTTAAGTATAGCAATTATTTTTTTATACGTCTAATATATCTTAGTAATTGTTTTTTTGAATAAGTTCTCAGTCAAATGTATGTATGTTCAAAATCAAATCGTTAATTAATTTGGAGCACGAAAATGTACTAATGTGTTGCATCGCATCAAAAAAATCATTCGGCCGTTTTTGGAGAATTTTTCAATATATATGAATCCCTAAAATAAAATTCGATTTTAATTTGAGTTTTAAATGTTCTTAAACAACTACACACGACTGCGCTACCCCTAATCGGAAATCCTGGATCCGCCACTGTAGACGTGAGTGCTCCTGTGATTAATTGCCATTTGTGTTGCTTTGTGCTCACAAGCCCGTCTTCCACTCAAGGCTAGCGTTCTTGCCGCCAAAAGGCTAGATCACGCCACATGTTTCGGGGGTCCCGGACAGTGACAAAGGGGCTTCTAATGTAGGGAATTTACCTATACATTTTGTAAACTCGAAAATGTGGTGCTTACATATTACTAAAATTATTTATTTATTTCTTTCCTACCAATCTAGTGATCTACTATCCCTACGTTACTGGTTTGTCTTTCAAGGTTCAACTGTTTGGTAGAACCGTAGGAATTCTAGGAAGTAGGAAGCTAAGTAAATGAATACGTGATGAAAGAAAAGGACGTGAGTACTCCGTATATTTTAAATTGGTTTACAAGTGTTATGAGGTTAGAACTAGAATGAAATTAGGGTAAGTATGGGGTTGAAACTTAATACATATTTTGTGTTTGATTTTTATTTTTATTCCCTTGGGTTTCCCTCCTCCCTTTGGGTTTCTAAATCCTTTTTTTTTTCCAACAAGAAGAAAAGAGATTTTTTTTTTTTTTTTTTCAACAAGAAGAAAAGAGATTTCATTAATAAAGTATAGCTAAACGGCACTAACATATAATTCCTACGGAGTATGAAAAAAAAAAAAAAAAAAAAAACCCTCTAAAAACAAGAATTTCAACACAAGTACACACCTTTAAACTAAATATATTATAGATTTGATTAACAATCGCCTTAATAAAAAACTTCATCACAAGAAATACAATATGTGAATTTGTACTGATTCGGCTGGAAAACACTAATGCCATACGGATTTAGAATTATATACAAATAAATCCCATATGTTGTTGGTTTGAGGTATGGATTTAGAATTTAAATTTTTCTTAAACAAACGTTAGATGTGAATTTCACTCATTTCAATCCCATACGGCTAACCTCATACTTAAAAAATATTGTATAAAATAATGGTTAGAACATATTGAAACTTAATTAGTACTCTGTAGATAAAAAAATCCATTGTTTTTATTTTTTATTGTTTCGAAAAGAACGGACCTTAAAAGTTAAAGCACATTATTTTTTTTTTTTTCTAGAACGGCTATCAAATCTCTTAATGAAAAAGAATTGAGCACCCATTCCCAATCATTTGAAAAGTAAGCAAGCTAGATAGTTCACAAAGACAAATAAGCCTTATATGAAGGCAGAGGATTTCGGGCCTTTTAAGGTAAACAAATCATAGAATGCCAACTGAGCGGCTAAAACCGTTGACCTGCCCACAATATAACACACTGACCAAGTTAACTCATAAAGTTCCATTAGCAAAAAGTGTATAATATAAGGTAAACTATCGTAGAAAATATTGTCACTAATTAATTGGTCAATATTAGTTGTTAGTTGTTATTATCTTAATTTTCTCTTATCACTTACCAACTGATTTTCAAATTTTATATAACATGGTTATCCTTATATTTTTGCTGAATTCTAGGCGCAAGAAATTAAATGTAACAAAAATTTAATCCCAAAAAAAAAAAAAAAAAAAAAAAAAACCATTAAAGAAGTGCCTCTCACATGGCAAGAATCATGAGTTATTCATCATCAGTAACTCCAATTAATAACAAAGGTGATAAGAATCTTCAAGTTGAAGCAGATGATCTTCACAAGAATCCTGCACAAGTAATTATTTTTCGCTTTCTTCAATTTCATGGCTTTAAATCAAAGTTGTTTTAATCATTTTTACTAGTCATTATCATTTTATTTTATGTTATAGTCTAACACGTTACTCAATTTCTTGTTCTTTTTGTCTAACTTTATTTTCTTTTGCTTGTACTACATAATTTTTACCACGTCAAAAGAAAAAAGAAAAAAAAAAGGAAAAAAACCCATTAAGATTTGGTTAATTGGGTTGTTATTTTATGTTCTTGTTTAACTTTGATCTTGCATAAAGATTTCCTAAGAAAATCATTGTCAATGCAGGTGGAAGAGGCAAGAATCGCGGTTGATAAGCCAAAACTCAGTGGGAAGATGATTGGGATTGTGTTTTATTTGCAACTTCTTGTGATTTTTGTGCTTGCAGTGATTCTGATCATCAGAGGCTTTCTATCTAAGCATGCTCATCGTCGGTTTCATCCATCGGAGTGGTATCCTCCGATGCTGATGTCTGTTGGATTGGCAGGAATCACTGGATTAGTATGGCAGACTGTAACATACTGTCATCCGTCGAGAGCTGTTAAATTGGCATTTTGGTTTAGTCCCCTGCTAACTTGTGCCATGGGTGTTCTTTTGATTTCTACTGGTTCAGCAGTTGGATTAGCTTTCGGAATTTTATCGATCTTAGTAGCTGTTATTCAATCGTTGTATGCTTGTTGGGCGAACCCACGGTTTAATCATGCTGTTTCTGTGCTATCTGTCTGCACTGCAGTTCCTCCACAGAAGAGTATCTCAATGACTGTTGTGTCTGTCATTGTATCAGTAGTCTACTCTTCGGCTTTGGTGGGTGGGATTGGTGGAGCTACTGCGACTGGAACCCATATTGATAAGGTTTTCATCGCGGTCATCATCCTTAGCATGACCTGGACACTGCAGGTGGTCAAGAATATACTGCAGGTGGCAGTCTCGCGTGTCAGGTATCTGAACTTTGCTTGTGGAGATGAAACAATGGATGTTTGGACATCTATGAGAGTGGCAGTGGGACCCATGGTGGGAACTGTCTGCTTTGGGTCTGTCTTAGTCCCGACTGTCACCCTTGTTTGTGGCTCTGCTAGGGGAATCAGCCTTATAGCAGGAGATTCTGATGAGTTCCTGTTTTCTTGTGCCGACTGTTATTCAGGAATTGCCTCAAGACTTGTGACATGTGGCAATCGCTGGGGATTTGTCCATGTTGGAGTCTACTGTAAGGGGATCATCCAATCATCCTCTGACACGTGGGAGATGTTCCGGAGAGCTGGGATGGAAGAGCTTATTGACTGTGATTTGACAAGTTCATTCTGTTTCTTCTGTGGGATTGCAGGAGGGGCTCTGAGTGCACTAGCAGGAGGGTGTTGGGCACTTGTGGTTCATAAAGAGTATGCAACTGAAATTTCGATCTATGCTTTTTTGATTGGCTATTTGATTAGTCGTGTAGCTATGGCTTGGCCACAAGCATGTGCATCGGCTTACCATGTGGCGTTTGCTGAGAACCCTCAAAGTGCTCGTTTTGATGCAACTATTCCATTTAGGTTGCAGGAGCTACATAAAAACCAGCATTCCAATGTTTCTGGCGGGGATCGTTGAGTAGGACAGAACACAGTTTGTATATAGACATATAGTATTCCTAACAAATTTTTGATAGCAACATGAATTCTTTCTCGTAGATATCTCTGTAACCAGGAAATTAGTGTAGTCATATCTTGTATACATCAATAAATTGCTTGCAATTGCGCGTTTGAATGTTTAGTAGCTATAGGCGAGGTAGCATAAGCAAGATAGGACGCAGTGTTCGAGATACTACTCTATACTTTGTATATAATTCAAAATAATCTCCAAAAATGTTTTCTTGTGGTTTCCACCTTGTAGTGCTTGTGGTCTCAAGGAAGCAGCTCCCCAACAGATGATCGTGGAAGCAGCTTTCCACCATGTAATTCCACAAAGAGGCAGTGTTTTCCCTAAAATTACATGTATAATCTTGTCCACCAGACCATAACTTGCCCTGTAGCTAGCGCAACCACGACTATAGTCAAAAAGGTAGGTTGCGAATTTTGATGTCTGAGATATAGGGGTGCTGGCTGCAACGACGATGGTGCATAAATGCATAATAGAGCTGAATACTAGTAAGAGAAGCATGGTGGTGGCATAAGAGCTTAATAATCAGTTGTTAACTTGAATCCATAGAGAATTTAACTTTTATACTACGTATTTGTACTACCTTCGTCCTGAATATTAGCCAGAATTGAGTTCATTGGTCAAAATCAAATTTGTCAAAAACCGTACAGCATTACAGTAATACAGTGAAAATTACATTTCTAGATTTATCTGGGACGTTTTCATCAGATCATATATTTTATGGGCTACAAAGATAGAAATCAATAGTCAAAAGTTGACATTATTGGAACACCAAATGGTGGATGTGCCTTGTCAATTAAAAACAGGACCTAGGGAAACTGCAAGGAGAAATCCAGACATACGAAGTACAAAATGGAATTTTATGGTGCAGAAAAGATCAAATCAATATTGCAGATTCCCATCGCTTAAACCACGAGGGGTGTTTATCATCTCTAGTAACCGATCCTATCTCAGTTCAGCCCTTGAGAGATAATATGTTATACAATATGTTTGTAAAACAACCTTTTCTCGAAGACTTAGCAACCACATCCATACAACCAGAGGATCAAATTTGAAATCATCAGCAAGTCTGATAAATTTATGATGAGCTTCCTACTGAGTGGTCTTCAATTCATGATTCCTAAATAATATTTGGCACCTGCATAGCATAAACAGTTCAGAAATCTATCAGGAAACTATTCACATGACAGTCGCCAAGTATGGAAAAACCTTGAATTAGAGAAAATTTATCATCGTAATACAAAGATGGGATATTGGGATCCAAATAATAATAAAAAAAAAGTGTTCTCATCATAATCTGGAGTTTAGTACTTCAGCAACCCACTGGTTGATCTAGGACAGTAAATTCAGCACAAGTCAATTAATTAGTCTTCAGTAGGCGCATCTACTCCTTAAATGAAACACATCAGCTAAGGAAAGAGGCAATGTTAATTCTTTGCAAGTTGCGATGAAAAGAGACCAGATTAAAGTTATAATTAGTCCAGCATGAAACACCAACGATAGCATCTCTCAAGAGTCAAGGCTACATTGAATACGGAATAACTAACTCTCACTATGTTGAGCTTACATACCTAATTCTGTCCATCAATGATCTCAAAGCTAACTCCAACATCTTAGGCAAACATATTTATTTTTTTTATTTTTTTGAAAAAATAAAAATTAAATTATATTTGTAACACTATACTTTGCATATTCTCAAAGTTTGATCCCTATGCAGCTTGAAGCGAAGTTTGAGACTAGTAAACTTCGATGGTAATATTATTTTTGAAGATTACAAGCAGCCTAACTATAAAACAACTAACCATCCATGCTATAAAGACACAATCACACAAACACCTATGCAAAAGATATAAAATTTATGATAGCATCTTCCATAAACTGAATTTACTTTTAACATGGCAAAGCTAAGCAAAAGAAGGGGGTAGGGTTTAAAACACTTTAGACTAATTTTAATCTAAGTAATCCTAATTTACTCTTTGATTAATACTAAAGATTTTTTTTATCATTCCTAAAGGAGGTAGGGTTTAAAATACTTTACCCTAATTTTAATCTAAGTAATCCTAATTTACTCTATAGAAATAAATAACTAACACCAATAATAATAAAGAAAAAAAAAAAAAAAGAATATCTAAGCCCATATTAACAAGCCTGAGATAAATTATGCCAATCAACCAATAAAAAACCGTAGTATCCCTCATTTTTAGATGTAAAAAAACCAGACCCGATTATTACAAATATTAACAAAATTAATTATTCCGAGTTTACGTCTCACACACAACATTTAAAGAGTAAAGAGTATTAACTGAATACTTATCTCAAGAAGTCAAAGAGTATAATAGGGGATTCAAGATCCAATTCATTCTTTCAAAATTGATTAAACATATTATTTATAAATTACTTTTATTGGATCCTAAATCCACATCAGTATATATCAATACATAAGATTTACGTAGAGAATTGGGTCACCTCTTTCACTGTAATATAGCCTTTATTTTCCCTGATGTTTATCACCTAAGTATATTCTAGTTCAATTACAATGAAATTGAGCTATATGTGGTTTGGTTTCTACTCCATTTGGACTAAAAAACTATTTGGTACAGCTGAAAGAATAATTAATATGATACATATATAGGATTAGCTTCTTCCAAGCATGTGAACTATATTTACAGCCATAAACATATAACTTACTGAAACCCAAGACTTTAAAGCCAAAACAAACTTACTCCCACTTTCTCAATCATTATGCAAATCACAACCAAATTGCACAACCATATTCATAGCATAACTATATGCATAGCACCTCTCTGCTTAATGTTGCAGTGCAGAGTCACAAGTCCTTATTAACTCTGTATAACCAGGAATTCAGCTGGGGTAAAACAATGACAAATGAAGACATTCCAAATCCAAAACCCTTAAATACATCCAACAACGTACTTCCAGACTCCTCACTCGCAAAAAGTAATATCTCGACAACCAGCATTTAAAAAGATTTGTACTAGTTTCTTAAAATTGGAAGTGAGGCACCACAATCCAGAACCACATCTCTTGATGTAATAAGCACACAAATATGTAGGGTCTTCATACTACAACAATGGACTACATCATTTCTTTGTGCAAATTGTCAGTTCCTTCCAAACTATTGCCAACATGTTTGGATGAAAAGTAGTACATAGAAGTATAAAACTAAGTGAGCATTTAAATTTCTATCTACTTTCTGAAGGTCGAAAGGTGAAAACTTTGCCACAAGTAGACCATGGTGGATCAGCTAATCATTCGCAGAAACAACTTTATAACAACAATAGCCAACCAGACTCACAAACAGGAATGAGAGAATTACACTCAAGTAAGAAGTAACAGCTAACCTCATAATATCAAAACGAGACCTAAGAAGATTCAGTCACAGGAGTAGGAGGTTGGTGGCTGACAATGAGTGGAGGACGTAAAGCTCGATGCTTCTCCTGATTTTCCTTTCGAGCCTTATACATCTCTTCAGTCTCAACAACTACCAACCTTTTAACCTGAAACAGATTGAAATCAAATCATTAGGTAGGTATATAACAAACAGAACAACTCAACAGGCATATGATAGTGAGACCTGTTGTATCATTCCCCTAACAGTAGGAGTGTTCCATCTCATAACAGTCCTGTTGCATTTGCCAAGACGCAACGCCTCCAAGGTTCGTCTGTGGAGTTTTCGGGTTCCAGGCATACCCCTCACCAATGTTATATACAAGTTGGGGCTCCATGCAATTGGGACTTGTGCCTTGAAAGCCTTGTATGCACTCATCTCTTTCAATCTATAATACACAATCACAACAACAACAAAGCCTTAGTCCCAAAATGATTTGAGGTCGGCTAACATGAATCGCTGTCCGATATAGAAAAAGAGACATAATAACAAGATAATCAGAAGATCCACTCAATGACATTCTTCTTAAAAACAAAATCAACACTCTTTCAATAACAATAGCAACAAAATCAAACCCTTATTACTAACATTAAAGGGTTTTGCAACACATTAACAACCAAATTTGATTCAATTATCACATAAATGATTTATAGGACTATCAATTTCTAGCAACATAAACGCTGATTATCATCTTTCATATAGTCTTAGTAATTAGAAACAATAGTTCAAATTTTCGAACCCTAAACTTATTACTGACAATCAAGTTAAATTAAATAAAACCCTAGATTATGAAATTGACATGATAATTACAAATAGAAACAATAAAATACCTCAGAAGGTGCTTCAATGGGGGATACAAGTATCAGAAGGTGCTTCAATGGAGAACGTCGAGTGCGCTTCAATGGAGAACTGACAATTAAATCCCTTTTTTTTGTTTTTTTTTTGGATATTCGTAATTACAGTTCAATGGGTTGGAGGCCCATTAAAAAACCCTAACCCGTCCCAGCTATAATTGGGTCAGTCGTCCAATAATTAAATGGGCCGTTTGAAAATAATT
This sequence comes from Chenopodium album, assembly GCF_948465745.1. Lineage (NCBI taxonomy): Eukaryota > Viridiplantae > Streptophyta > Magnoliopsida > Caryophyllales > Amaranthaceae > Chenopodium > Chenopodium album. The sequence goes on along the minus strand of NC_137835.1, from coordinate 14,237,826 downwards.
GGGTCAGGAGTCCAACAATTGTAGAAAAGGAAGATTTTTTTTTTAAAAAAAAAGGGGCAATATCAAGCAAGTGGGAGAGTATCAAATGACTCCATTTTGCATCATCCTCTTCAGACTAGACTCAACTTATTTTTTTATTTTTGATCTATTACAATGGGTCATTTCGAAATTATAAGATTTTCTTTTTGGTAATTTAATATTATTTCCTCCAAAAAAAAATATATATTAAAACTGACGACCTTTGATTTAAGGGTTTTGAGTTATATTTTCTCCAAATTTTTTGTTTCTCTTCATGATTGGCGATGGCGAATGAAGAAACTCAAAGAGACACATAGTGGTTGATATACTGAAAAGAGATTATATGGATGTAATTTTATCAAATATTTTTGGACTGGCCTATATTTTATGTAGTGGTGTAGATTTTGACCATGCATAATGTATAAGTATTCAACATATGTTTTGTTAATTTCTAACAAAAATAGATATAGGTACATTCTCTCTCCTTCTTTACGTTTAGAATATGCTCAGTTATTTAGGAAAATTAATAAAGTGAGTACATTCAATCATTTTTGTCATCATAATTCATTGGGAGATGGTAAAGGAGACTATTACTACGAGATAGGAAAGGAGAGGAGAGGAGAGAGAAAGTAATAATGAACATTAAAATTAGTGCCCCATCCAATATAAAATTGGAAAAAGTATAATGTTAGAATATACACATTGGATTATAAAGTTGTTGGTTACTTGTATTCCTTGGCTAATGTACTTAGCAGTATAAATATACACAAATAGTATGATATAATAGTATCTTTGTATTTTTTTTCTAATATTTTCATTTTAAAGAATACACTACTTCCTTTTCTCTATCCTCTCTTTCACTCTTTCTTCTTCATCTCTCTTTATTGACCAAAACTCAAGCTCTACTTTAATGGATTCCCTCTCTTTCTTCTCTTTTCTTCCTCCTTAGATTCACAAAATTAACACTATCACATGCAAAATTGAGGACAAAGTGAGGTAATAAAAAATAACAGTAAAGTAGTCCAAATTTTATGTCTTAAAATAGAAAAATCCTACTAATGTAAAAAAATAAATAGGAACACCCAAAATGAAAACGTAAAAATAAAAAATAAAAAAATGGAAACGAAGGGAGTAATAGATTTAAATTGGTCACTAGTAGCTAGCACATGTGCTCATTTCATTTTCAAAAAGTGAATATTTCTAGATATCCAAATTGTTATTTTTTGTAATTATTTGTTTAGTGTGAAAAATTTGATGTTATTATATGATAATTAATATAACTATAATATAGTTATATTATATTATATTACTAGCATAGTGCCCGTGCAATGCACGATTTATAAATCAAATTATTAAACCCGTAGGAAAAATAAAAACAGAGGTAATTCAATCACTAATAAAGGACTTGGTTACTGATGGTCAATAAAAAAATTAAAGGAACGTTATTTGAATAGTATTTTATGTTATTTGAATTTCTTTTAATTTTTTATAATGTTATTTTAATAATTGAAAAATAATTGAATAATACTCCATAACTATATAAGAGAAGTGCTCATAAAAATTAAATAAAAAATTAAAAATAAAAAAAATTTAACTACATAAGAGAAGTGGACTAATTCATTTATATCTCCCGTTGACAAAAAAAACTTAAATTATCTTATCATACCATCCGCATCAGTAGCTACAATCAATCTAATATATACATGTTTTATTTACCCGTCATGCACTCACCAAATCTAACCCTATATTTGACCTACAAGTACATATATTTTCCTAAGTTAAGCATTGTGCCAAAAACTATATATTACTTCCTCCGTTTCTATTTAGTTGACGTGTTTGATTTAGGCACATATATTAAGGAGAGGAGAGAAAGTGAGAGAGAATGAAAAAGCAAGTGGGGTAGCTCGTAAATGTAAGGTAAAAAAAGTAACCCCAAAAGGAACGTGTCAACTAAAAAAAAAACCTCCTAAAAAAGAATATATGTCAACTAAAAAGAAACGGAGGTAGTATATAATAGTCATATAACCAACATCTGATTAAATATACTATACAACACAAATACTTCGTATATAGGTATGGATTTATATAAATAAAATATACGGAATATATATTAAGATTTATCACTACCTTAATTATAAAAAGATTAACAAAACTCTTATAATAGTGCATGAACATTTATATCTCTGAAATTGTTCTTTTACATATATTTCTCCCATTTAATTTTAAAAGCCTTAAAATTGTCTCTTGAATTCGCTAAATTGATTAGGTTATGTTTATTTCAATATTTAAAGCCATTTACTATTTTCATTTCCTTTTGTTTTAATTTTTCTATTTAGAATTTATTAGACTATTATATTTCAAGATCGAAGTCAATATCTTTTGACCGTACAATCACTAAATCAAAGTAGCTCAACTAAAGTTTTGAACATTGCATAGCCACACAACATCCAACACATTTAATGACTACATGCAAATAATTTTAATAAAATTATGCATTTGATATAAGTTATTAAACAATTGAACTATATATACATTTTGATAGGTTTATATCTTTCATATTAACAAAAATTTACAAATGTTATTATTATATTTTGAAAAAAAATATAGACTTTGGAGTTTTGTATAAGATAGATAAAGGATAAGTTAATTCCCGTCATATATGCATTGAGTTGCTCGATCATTTTTTTTAAAGCCATTTACTATTTTCATTTCCTTTTGTTTTAATTTTTCTATTTAGATTTTATTAGACTATTATATTTCAAGATCGAAGTCAATATCTTTTGACCGTACAATCACTAAATCAAAGTAGCTCAACTAAAGTTTTGAACATTGCATAGCTACACAACATCCAACACATTTAATGACTACATGCAAATAATTTTAATAAAATTATGCATTTGATATAAGTTATTAAACAATTGAACTATATATACATTTTGATAGGTTTATATCTTTCATATTAACAAAAATTTACAAATTTTATTATTATATTTTGAAAAAAAAATATAGACTTTGGAGTTTTGTATAAGATAGATAAAGGATAAGTTAATTCCCGTCATATATGCATTGAGTTGCTCGATCATTTTTTTTGGGTGTTCTATCCGGTTCACCCTTTGGGCTATTCCAGATTCGAGGATCAGTTCTAGATGGTTAGGTTCCACTCCCCTCCCGATTGTTGTTGCAGGGGATCGAATACGGGTCCTCCCTACCAAGTGTAGTCTCAATCACCACTACACCAACAACCTGTACACTTGGTATGGAGGACCCATGTTATAAAATATTATATTATATACATATACTTTATTATATTATAAAAAATATTATATTATATACACATACTATTTTACACGAAATATATTAACTTTCATACTATACTTAATTACGTAGAATGTAAAGTACATGAAAATAGTATCATACCTACATTTCAATAATATAATTAGAACTTTAACAATATGACTTATTATATAATGTTTAGATGTAATAAAAATGACATGTATATTTTTTTTATTATAAAATGTTGATTTGAAAGTCTAAATTATAGTTAAAAGTATTATTATGTATAAAACAACATAAATTATTGAACATGATTGTTGTATATCTAGTATAGTACATGAGCAATGCACAATTTTTAAATCAAAATGTTAGTTTTTCTAAAAAAAAATCATAAGTAATAGCATTGTTAATACTTAATACGAATATTATAATTTTAAACACGAGTAATAGTTTTAATACATTTTATATCTATTCAAATGTCTAATTCAATTTAACTTTTATTCTTCTTGTTTAGATTGGTTTTTGGTTCAATTTTTTTTTTTTTTTTTTTTAATGTAAACAAAGGTCATTGTAAAAGGCATTGTATAGAAAATGAAAGGCCGATTAAAATTAAATTTATGTTCAAGATTATATATTTTTTTCCAAGACAACATTTCAGCTCAGCATTCAGTATTTGTCAAGGAGTACAAAAAACGATAAAAGTAATTTTTACACTATTTTGTATTTTTATCAAAAACTTTTGTATTCATCTGATAACTTGCATTGAGTTTAGGATAATTTATTGACTATTTTGGGTAATTTTTATCAATAAAGCATAAATAACTTTCATTCATTACAAGGTAGATTTTATAATAGGTGCACAATATTTTATTATACATCTGATTTTTTTTTAAAAAAAATGTTTGTATTGATTTCATAATTGACGTCAAACTAAATTCTATTGATTTTATTTAATTTTCATAAAAAAAAAACAATATTATCCTTTCAAAATACGAAATATTTGTTTCTTTAATTATGCCACTTTAATCATATTGCTTCAAATTAGTTATTATTCTTTAAATTGACTACAAATAAAGATTGGAAAGATGTTATGGATTATTTATAATATTGGAAAGTATATATTTTATTATTAAAAATTAAATCAATATTTATGTTAGGAAATCATAAATAGCTTATGCATGTATAGAAACTTTCTTTTATTGTTTAAAGTTGAACAAAAATAACTATGCTTGAATATGTAAACAGTAATTATATAGATATATTTTATACATAAGACAAGCCAATGAGAGAGTGACATTTGTCATCCTCACATTGAGGCGCTTGTCTTTTAGTATAATATATAGATAGATAGATAGATAGATAGATTATATTATATTATATTATATTATTATTATTATATCCCCTCAAAAAATATTATATTATTATATTATATTATAGTGTGGAAAATTTGACGTTATTATATGATAATTAAGATAATAGTTACTTATATTATAGTTATATTATATTATTATTCAATAGTTATATTAATAGTTATATTATATTATTGAGGGTTATTTGAGGGATAGTTATATTATGTTATTATTCAAAAAAAAAGTAATAAAAAGTATATTGTTATTATATAATAAATATTTTGATAGTTATATTATAGTTATATTATATTATTATGATATTTATAATTATATTATATTATTGACGGGTTATTTGAGTTATAGCTATATTATATTATTATTCAACAAAAATAATAAAAAGTATATATATAAAAAAAAAAAACACTCATCCTATTAATCATTACTTTAACAGCTAATCTCTATGCACTACTAATTGAGTACTTCTCACTATCCTAACAAATACCTACTATTCGATCGCTAAAAGCTACCCGCTATTGTTTGCCTAATTGGGCTTAAATCTAAATTTACACTTAAAAATAAACATTAAAAAAAATCCAACAAAGATTTCCTTCATTGAGGCTACAATCATTAAGTACATCTTCCATTACGGCACACCCCTCGCATATAATGTTGAAAAATACGACGACTTCAGAGAGAGAGTTTAATGGTATTTTTTTAATGCCAATAAAACGATGAATTTTATCTGATTCATTTGAATACATTTGAAAAATTGACAATCTTTATAATCCCACACGATCCTGTACTCAACAAATCAATTATATGATAGAAGAATACAAACACAAACCCATAATAATTCCCTAAGGGAATGAACAACTACACCAACGATCAACTGCTCCACCATAAGGAGCTAATAAAACTGGTACATTTACACTACTCATGTAATTTATTGAAATTGACAACGAAAATTTAAAGAAAAACAAAGAGAATGGGTCGGAAATCAAACAATACTAGACCTAATTTAATGACCAAAAGTAGTAAACCCTAGCAACGGAAGAGAGGAAAGGAGAGAGAGCAACAAAACTACTTTTCTTATATTATCTTCTGCAATGCGTAACAATTATGAGTAACAATTATTAATGAGTAAAAATAGTGCACAACTACATATTGTGCATCTGATGAACATAAAGCTAGATTCAAATAACATGATTAAAAAATTATTGAACAGAAGTAAACACAAAATAACACAAAACTAAAAGAGCATTAGGGGTAAAACTTTAAAATAATAATAATAATAATAATAATAACATATGTCTAATCTTCATGTCAAGATCTTAGAACATATATGTAGGTAAAACCACCCCCCCTCCTCCCAAAATAAAAAAAAATTATTGTAAATAAAAAAAGCATAATACTACGTAGTTTAAAACCAATATAATATATATATATATATATATATATATATATATATATATATATATATATATATATATATATAAAGGGGAGTTTTTCCCCGAGTTTTTAGAGAGCCACGTAGGATCTAATTTTCCCAGCGCGCCATGTAGGATTATAAATCTTAGTAGTAGCCAATTAAATAAGAGATTATTAATTTCTTTTAGAATTAAATAATTTAAATGCCATGTAAGCAAAATTGGCGAATGAGATTTTTAAGTTTAAATTAATTAAATATTATATATTATCTTTTAATATTAGGAATTTTATCTAAATATATAACAAATTTTAGGCTCATAAATACAAAAAAAAAAAAAAAAACATTATTTAAAAAAAAACAAACAAACCGTGCATCGCACGGGCTTCATCTAGTGAACATATAATTTGACCCAAAAACACATATTTTGTAGTTCAACTCCAAAGAACATAACAAAAAAATAAAAAAAAAAAAATAAAAAAAATAAAAAAAATACATATTCCATAGTTCAACTTCAATGAACCTATTATCGTTTATCCGTAGGATGTAACTTGACTAGACCAATACACCATCGTAGCCTCGTGCCCTCGTAAGATGTTACTTGATCATACCAATGCACCACGAGCACTAAACAACAGGGTAATATTACTAGGATATATTTTCTCTATTCTTTTTTACTTGACCTGTTTCTTTTATCATGCTCGCCAATGCAAAACTTTAACGATTAATAACTTAAATTCTCCATCAGTAAAAATTATAAAAGTTACTACCTCCGGTCCAATTTAGTTGCAATTTTGGGGGTGATTGCGGAGGCCGAGGCAAAAGATCATAAGCATGATTATTAAAAGATAAGGGTATATGCTTAAGTTTTAATCCAACCTAAAAAAAACAAATTCAACAAAATTTATATTAATTTACCCACCACCACCTAGCTGAATTTACCCACCACCCACCACCCACTGGCCACCACCACCACCTACCGCCGAACCCAGCACCAACGACCCACGAACCCACCAACCACCAAACCCGACGAGACTAGAAACCACCGAACCCAGCCACGACCATTAACCCAACACACCGAAACCACCAACCCAGCACACCGAAACCCCCAACCCAGCACACCGAAACCACCAACACCGAAACCACCAACCCCAACCCACTGATTTGAAACCCACGAGGCCACCGATCTTAAGCCACGACGCCGCGATCCCCGCCGATCTTAAACCACGAGGAAGGAGAGGAGAGAGAAACCGCCGATACACGCTCAATTCTTCGCCGTCAAACTCTGAAACTCGCTGGAAATCGCCACTGATATGAAGGAAATCTCAACCGTTGACACGATCAGGCGAAAAATTGAAGGAGGAAAGAGAAAAAAATGGGGATGAGGAAGAAGTAGAAATTTGATGAATAATGGTGATGAGGAGGAAGATGGAGGGTGAAGGTGGCTGGAATTGCCCTAAAGGTTGCTGATTAGATGGAAAGGGGTTGATTTTGCTGAAAATAGTTAGCTTAATTAATGTTAGGGTTTAAGCTAATCAGATAAAATCAGTTTTTTAATAGGGGTGTTTTTTTAAAAAATAAGGGTAAAATGGTAATTTTATCACTCAAAAGTTACTAAAAAAGGAAAGAAATGGGAAAGTTGCAAGTAATGTGGACAGGCCAAAAAAGGAAATAGTTGCAAGTAAATTGAACCGGATGTAGTATATATTATGATAGTACTTATTGAGACGAATCCAAAAAGATCATACATGAATATATTTTTCCTTACATATTATTCACAAAAGACGGTCAAAAGAGGAGTGCTAAATAGTGTAAAAGTCAAAACGGAGGAAGTAAGATATTAAAGCAAATAAAATGTGAGTATGTGACATATTTCCTCTGTTCTTTTTTACTTGACATGTTTCTTTTATCACGTTTGACAATGCACAACATCAATAATTTTAATACTCTATAAGTAAAAATTATAAAAGTTATATATTGTGATAGTACTTATTTAGACGATTCTAACAAAATCCTACATGAATATGTTTTTCTTTACCTATAATTTACAAAAGACGGTCAAAGGTGGGTTGGTGAATAGTGTAAAAGTTAAAACGGATCAATTAAAAAATAACGGAGGAAGTAGGAATTTAGAACATAAGAGAATAGAGATTATAGAGTATCAGAGTAGTCAGTACTCAGTAGTGGGCTGAAAACGTCACCGTCCAAACAGAAGCCGTCACAAAGTCAACATACTCGCCTCTGCACACGCTACTTACCGACAATTAACTATTGACAGCATCATAGTAACCATAACCCAACCTCTTTAATTAATTACTCTTTTTTCCCTTTTTAACTATATTCATTCATTATTTTTTTTTAATTACTGGTAGTACATATAAATATGAAAAAAATAAATGTGTAAGTCAAGCTAATGAGGATTCTTTTTTTAATTATTAGGGAGAAGGAAACACTATATTAAATAATTACAGAGTAATTTTTTTTTTTTTTTTGACACGAATTACAGAGTAATTTAATTGAAAAAGAGAAACAATATTAAAAATCACTAAACTAAGGGCCTGTTCACATTTACTTAATTTCAGTTCAGTTCAGTTCAGCTCCAATCAGTTCAGTTCAGCTCAAATCAGTTCAGTTCAGTTCAGTTCAGCTCTTAATATCCCTCTCTCATAAAATATTCATTTCAGCTCAATTCAGTTCAGTTCAGTCCCAATCAGTTCAATTCAGTTCAGTTCAGCTCCAATCAGTTCAGTTCAGTTCAGTTCAGCTTAATTCAGTAAATGTGAACAGGCCCTAAGGTTATTTAGAGAGAAATATACGTATAATAACATTATATTCTCATAAAAGCGTCATAAGTATTCAAAAATGATCGAGTATTACTTTTTTAACGCAAAAATATCTTTTTTTTTACGGGGAAAATATCTAATATTACAACATCTACAAGTATTCAAAAACGTAATTGTTATTATTACTCATAATCAAGTAATCATTATTATTGTTATTATCACAATTAATTCCTCGTCCGTACGTCAACTCTTTCATCCATTCAACGTGGTTATGTACGTAGTCTCTACATCCTCCAATAATGTGAATCTATGACCATGACCAATTTTTCCACATTTATACCATCACTTTCACACCTCATAAATCATAATAAATCTAATTTAATTATATTTAAACTACCCCTCAACTTCCTTCCTAGTTCCTACCCTCTTTTTATTCAAATATCTCCAAATTCTCACTTCTTAAACCCTTTTTTTTTAATTCCCTTAACCACCAAACTTAACTAAAACAATGACTAAGTACTCAAATAACAACCCTCCAACATCTAATTGTTTTACAGGCATTCTTCAAATGTTCATTTGTGCAGGCAATCTCCCTACTCACCCTTCTCAACACGATCAAATACTCGAAAAACCAATAAAATCGCGCTCTTTTTCTAGTAACGTTGATAATGGGTCGGTCCAAGCTCACGTACAAGCTCAAAATAGTGGTCCGGGGATTATAGCAAGACTAATGGGGTTAGACTCATTGCCTAATTATAATAAGGACGAAGAGAAAAACAAAATTACAACGCTTGACTCGCTTTTTCGAAGCAAGTCTATGAATTCATTGCATTTCTTGCCTGATTTTGATCCTACTAGAGTTGCATTTCATCGTCGTGCTAGAACTACTTCGGCTTCTTTTCATGAGCAGGGTCGAGTTAACTATAGCTTTGTCGTCGTAAATGATGATGATCGTGTGGATAAGGATACGAAGGGGGAGATGGAGGCGGGTTCGAAATCGAATAAAGAGATTTGTATGTGCAAGAAAAATAGACATGATAATGATGGTAGAAGAGTTAAAGAAAGAAAGAGTAAGAAAAGGTATGAAGAACGTTATTATAAAACTAATAGTAGGGAGTTTAGGAATAATGTAGGTGAAAATAGTGATTTATTAAGGGAGAAATTAGTGAAGAAAAAGGGGAAATTAAATGGGAAAGTTGTTACAAGTAAGAAGAAGGTTTATCATAAGGAAATTATGTGTTTTGAAGATGATCAATTACCATCTCGAAGCCCTGTTTCTGTTCTTGATGATTATTACAACGAGTTTGAATTTGTTACTCTTTCCAAAGGTATGTTCTCTTTAATTACTTGATTACTTAATTAATTTAATTTTTTATTGTTTTGTGCAAATTAATACTATACCTAATAGTCTATTTAATATTTTTCTATTCGTGAATAAAGTCTTAGTAATGATAGTACTTCATCCGTCCTTTTATTAGAGTTTCATTTCTCTTTATAATGTGAGTAATAAATGTTATAAATGAGACTCTGATAAAAGTACGGAGGGAGTACTACGGAGTATTAAATCTTAAATGGTGATTCATAGAGTTTAAAGTAAAACATAGGAGTTGTAATAAAAAAAAAAGTTGTTAAAAAAAAAAGAAAAAAGAAAGGTTAACATACGAATACTAAATAAAGCTTTTGGCATATTATTTTGGAACGAATTAGTGTTTTTATTTTCCTGTTGTTTGGCAAAATATGGAATCCGTTAAAAATGAGAAGATGCAATTTAAGAGAAATAAAGATAATTTTCTTCTTCTTTAGTTTATGAAATGAAGTCAACAACAAAATTTATTTTATTAGTGTAATTTTGTCGAAAACTCTTTAAACAATATTATTCCTTACCATAACTTGGCACTCACATGAAATTACATGGTTTATAGCATGAAATAACATAAATGTTGTGTAATTGACTAACTAATTTCTTGAAAACAGGGGAAGGAAGACAAACAAAATCAAATTCAAGGAGAAAAACATCACCAAATATCAAAATTAATGATAATTTGCAACAAGAAATAATGCCAAAATCAAAAGAAAATCAACAGGACTACTGTAACAAGATAGCTACAAAACAGGAACCGGTGAAAGAAGAAGTAGATGCAGCAGATTATTTAGTGGAAATGTTAGGAAAAATATGTAAAATGGCTGAAGAAGAGCATAAAAAAGACTCAAAGTGGGAGACAAAATATGAATTATGGAAGATGCAATTTGTGGAAGAAGTAAGTATTCATTTGGGTCAAGAATTGTTGGACTTGCTATTAGTTCAGCTAGTGGAAGAAATAGTTATGTTGTCTTTGTAATATAGAGGCCCATTTGGGTTTTCAACATGATTTTTTTGTACAACTTCCCTTTACTATCTTAAAGAAAGAAAGGTTGGTTCGAAAACTCTTTGTACATTTATTATTCCGTATGAACTTATTTTAAATATGAACACCGTTCACCCTCAAGTTACATGGTGAATCGTGAGTTCGTGACCGATAGTGAAACAAGCTCTAATAAAGTTATTTTGCAACTAAAATAGTAAATCCGTTGCGAATTGAATTTATTAAAACTTATTTTAAATGTGAACATTATACATTAATTGAAATACCTTAAGTATACAAGTACCAATCTTCAATCTAGTTCTTGGTATTTTTTATGAAAATATTGTCAAAAATAAAAAGACATTTGGACAGTTATCCAAAAATAAAGTGACTTTTTAATTATTCTAAAGTAAAACGACATTTAACATACATGATACATCTATTCAAAATAAAACGTGACCGTTTAACCTATTTAATACTTCCTTCGTTTCTATTTAATTGTCGCGTTTGATTTAGGCACATATATTAATGAGAGGAGATAGAGTGAGAGAGAATGAAAAAGCAGGTGGGGTAGCTTGTAAATGCAAGGTAAAAAATTTACCCCAAAAGGAAACGTGTCAACTAAAAAACTTCATAAAAAGGAATACATGTCAACTAAAAAGAAACAAAGGTAGTAGGTAATAGTAACACGTGTCACAATGCAATTGATAGTTTTTTTAAAAAAATTTATTTCACAATTTCCTTTATTAAAAAATTGATTTTAATTAGAAAAAAATAATAAACCCAACCTACACGGCACTCCCACCCCATGAAAAACCTCTTCCTGGAAACCCCCAACCCAGACACCTCCTCCGCCGGCTGCCTTTCTTTTCCCCCATCTAGTGCGACACCATCTCCCTCCCTTTTCTTCCACCCTAAACATTAGAATATGACAAATTATATATGCAGCAATTTAGGACCCTTTTTACCCTCCCTTTTTCAACAATTGTATCATATTTAACACTCGAACAATCTTGTCAAAAAAAAAAAAAAAAAAAACACTCGAACAAGACAAAATGTGGGCACCTTTGATCTCCCAATCATCGTACAAAATGAGAGCATCATCGGTGATGCAAAATGAAGCATACTAGCAGTAGTCCGTGTGTGTGGCGGAAAGGTGGTGATGGGTGAAGACGGTGTCCTTGATTAGTTGCTGGCGATGTTGGAAAAATATGCGGGTATGAAAGTATCCCCACCCCATTGGTTTAAGGGTGGAGAAGAGGGTATGGGATGGGATAAGGGTGTGGGAAGGGGTTTACGATGGTCAATAGGGTGGGGTGGAGTCTAGGTGAGGGGAGTAACTAGTGACCCTACTATAAGGGGAGGTGGAGAGGGAGGGGGATGAACGATAAAAGGGGACGGGGCTTGGGAGGTGAGGGGTGATTATGGGGAGGGGGTTCGGGTGGTCACAACCCTCACGAGTAAGGGGAAGGCATAAGAAAGAAAAAGTTTTTTAAAAAATTTAATTTAATTTAAAATTGTCCGGAAATAATAAGTGGATGACTATTATCCCATGTACTCTCTAGCTAGAATATTCTAGAGGAGAAGGTTTTGTGTGAGTCCATTTCACGTGAGTCCAGTTTATAACGCACCCCCTTATCACAAATCGCAACCCCTGCGGCCATGCACAACCCAGAATCAGCCACCCTCTCCTCCACACGGCGATGATGCCGCCATTTTCGACATACCCATTGCCATCACCCTCCCTCTTCCCCCTAAACCACCACCTCAATATTCCCCCAGTGGAGCTAAAATATTTGACGAAGACGACGACAACGTTATTGTCATAACTGAATTTTTAGAGGTCTTAAAAGTAAGAGAAGCACCAGCATCAAACCTGTGTATCATAGTAATCCGATCAGCATCTTTGTCACCTACATTCACCTTAGCAGAGTTGCCCTTGTCAGAACTCACACATGTAGGCACAACTACATTTATACCCTCCATATTCCTGCTAGTTTGCCCTTCATTAGACACAGTCTTATCAGCATTAGTGATACCTTTGGTACACCACACTCGTTTATTTTGTTGGTCATCATTCACCAACATCAATCTTGCTTCTCTCTCTTTGTAAATGACTGATGTATATAACCTAATATCTTATATATATAACCTAATTTTTGATAATTATAATTTAATTTCTGATATTTATAATCTAATTTCCGACCATCATAATCTAATTTATGACAATTAAGACTTAATTTTTGACAATTATAATCTAATACCTGATAAGTATAATCTATTACCTGACCATTATTATCTAATTTCTGACACTTATAACCTAATATCTATTTATAATCTAATACCCGACTATTATTATCTAATTTTTGACAAAATTTTTTTAATTTTTTAAATTTTTTTCTGTTTGTATGACCGGACTCATGTGAGTTCGTTCTACACAATTCTTTATGATATATATATATATCGTACTAGATGGAATAATATACACAACAAATTCCCTTATATCTCTCTCTATAGTTCTCTCTATATTTAACACGTTATTAGCATTAAAACTCCGCCTATTTGAAATAATACTCTGTAAGGAGGTTGTTCCCGTCGTAGGGGATCCTTCTCCTTAGATGCCCATGGCCCTTTAAAGCCTATGACTTTACACTTGTTAGGGTGTATTAGGATTTGAATTCTTGACTGTTTGGGGGACCTTGAATTAGAAATGATTCTATCATACACGCTTTTTTGTAAGGAACAAGTAGGAGTCGCCAATGAGTTTAAGGAAAACCCATAAACCTCGTTCATGCCTTTCTCCCAAGTAGAGTTCAAGGGATATTTAGCATGAATCATAAGTTTAACCATGCCCAAATTGGTCTATAAACCAGAAACGAGTTCGGGAGCGAGGGTACCAAGATAACGTTCCCTTTAGAGGGGAATCGCTATCCTAGCCCTAGTGCGGCCTCTACTAGCTCTTCCTTTGCACAATTTCATCACCAAACAATATATGCAACGTGATACCTAAAACTAAGTTAGTTGATTTTATTTACACACATCAATTCACGTAGGAATTACTTCGTGATGTCGTTATTCTTTATTTAATCAAATTCGTGAAAAAGACAAGAAAATAAACAATATTCGCCTTGGCTTAAGTGATCAACCAACAATTATTTAATTCAATTCTAATCTTTATTTAACGCATGATACTATGTGGAATTGATTAATTAATTATTTTGAAGGTGATCAAACAACACTAATTGATTAATTAAGGTTCTTTTAAACAAGAAAATAAATGTGATTTAACTAAGTGCTCGGGAATTTACCACTTCTCTTTGCTAGATCTCCGTTTAGAACACTTATGGACTTCTTCTTGTTGGGGAACCTCCACCGTAGTAACAAAATATCAAAGGGGTGAGTGTTTAGGACAAGAGGGTTAGGGAGCACAAGTTCACAAGTATTCTGCCAGAATTTTAGATTATTTTCTGTGTGTTTAAGCCTCGGATTAGGGTCTTATTTATAGGGAATGATTAGGTTTAGGGTTACGAGCATTCTGCCGCAGCAGGTGTCGCGCGCAAGTGAATAAGTCGCGCGCAGATGACGCGCGCAACTATTTGTCTTGCGCGCTGCTCTACGGTAAGATTCGATTTTCCAAATTTTTGATATTCTAAATCTTTTGCGAGCGTATCTCCAAAGGATGCGCGGAGTGTCGCGCGCAACTGAATAAGTTGCGCGAGACTTTGTGAGTTGCGCGCGACATTTTCCGCGGCAGCTATAATTTTAACCTAGGCGCTCCTAAATCCGTCATTATTGGGTTTTAAGCACCGGCTTAAGCCTAATTATGATCGGGTTTAGTTAATTGGACCTTGTATTGGCCTTGATCTTTAATTCAGGCTAGTCTTTTGGGTTTTGTGGCTTAACCAGTTATCCATAAGTATTCTTCACTTCAATCCAACACGAAGATGGCTTTATTTATCGTCATTGCACTTTCTGTCGGGAAAGAAGGCCAAAAGTAGATGTCTACATACTCTAAAAATCAGAATTGGATATGAATCTATTTGGAGCTCAATCATCAGCCAATGGTGAAGATTTATGTCTAGTTGGTAGTGCAACCACTCACACTATACTTAAATTAAGAATAAAAAATATTTCTCGCGGTTGATGATGAAAGTGATTAGTGTGAGTACCATATCAGGCAATACAAAAATTATAGAAGGCTTCAAAAGAGCAAACGTTTTATTGCTAAGGGAACAAAGTTGGATATTATTAATGCATTATATTCCCTAAGTCTCTAAAAAATTTAATAAGTTTTAAAGATATTGGACAAAATGGATACCATATTGAGACAATTAGTGAAGGAAATAATGAATTTCATCAAATCACAAGTATAACTCACGACAATAAACTTATTATGGAGAAATTACCTACATTCTCCACTATTAGTTTGTACTATACAAAAATCATTACAATTGAATCACATGCTATAATAAACTAGAAGTTTACTAATGACTACTGTAGGGAATATTTCAAGCGTTAATCCCCTTGCTTGAACCCCACTGTGATCATACACTAAAGTACAGTGGCGTCCAAAAGGGAAGAAGATAGAGCAAAAGAGTCGCCAACAAGTTTTTTAGGAACTTGTAAACCGTTCACGAGGTGAAGGTTACACCCCTTAACGATCCAAGAGATCGTCAACTCCATAAGGTCTAGAACCAAATAAGGGTTCGGGGATGAAGGTACAAATCCAACCTAAAAGAGATTGAATCTGCCCTAATAATAGGCCTCTACTTTATTCTGACCGTATTCATGTGCGCTTTCTGACTAACATGCAATCAATAGGTTAACCCTAAACCTGTTTATCTATGTTGGTTGATTATTAATGCACAAATAAAATATTATTGGCGGTCACTTGAATTATAATCACAATTAACCCTAACAAGATTATTAATTAAGCATGATTACAAGTACCAATTCCCTTTAAACATGCATCAAAGGTGTGATCAAGCAATAAATAATATCAAGCAACATAATAAATAATCAATATCATGAATAATAGTTATAATAATCATAATAATAATAATATCATCATAAATCATAACAATTATAATCATAATCATATTCATGTTAATATTAAAGCATAATAATAATAGCAAGATCCTAGGCATGATACTAACAAGATTAATAACAAACCCTAGCATGTCACTAAGCAATAAAAATCAAATCTTTAGCCCTAACATGATACTAACAATCATAAATATTAGGAAGAAAATAAAAGGCATCGCAGGAATCATAATAAGCATATTTGATATTAAAGTTACCCTAGACATGATACTAGGAATATCATAATAACAATATAAACATGATTTCTGCATCATAACATCAATAAAAACCATTAAATTACTTACTTTGATGCCTCGTACCTTTTTCTATTAACAAAATACACACGTTAGTAACTTCAAGGAAAATAATAAAACAAACAATTAAATTAAATAATTGAAATAGAGATTTGGGACCAAACCCTCAGAAATTAAACCTTTCACGTCTAGAGCGAAGGCAACTTCGAATATGGCTAGGTGTTTCTAGATCTTGCGAATGCGGAATTTTGTATTTAAAACAAAGTTTAGAAAATATAGAGAGAGAGAGAATAATCAAGGAAATCTTGATGAGAGTTGGTGAATTGAAATAAGAATTGATGAAATCTGGTTATCGAAAACGGAGTTTTAATACGTTATTTATAGAGAAAATCAGCCAAAAAGATAAAATTAACAAAACAGAGTCTGGCGCACGCAAAACGAGGTTGGCGCTAGTCATTGGCCATTGGTGCCTGGCGCCAATGGCTAGCACCAGGCGCCTATGGCTGGCGCCAGACGCCAATGCCTGGAGTCAGGCGCCAAGCCCGTTTTTAACGCGTTTTTGTTTTTATCATATCTTTTGATCTGGAAGTCCAAATCAGGCATATAATATGTCGTTGGAAATCTCTTAAAGTCTACTTTCCAACCCAATTAGAATCAGATTAAAATATTTTGTAGATTAAAAGATATGGCCAAAATAGTAGAAGGGTGTCAGTTTTGGATAAAGTTTCATGTCTCATTCATATCTTTTTCGTTATAACTCGGATTTAATATTATAATATATCATTGGAAAGATAATTTCAAGATCTATCCAACCATATAAAATTTGGATAAATATTATGAGGCACGAAAATAAAATCTGAATATATTCCACTTCGTACAAAACAAGTATTCTTAAAAGGAGTAGTTTTTATTCAATTTCAAACTCTTTAAAACATAATTATCAATCCTAACTCCATTAGGATTTAAAAGAACCTCCTAGAGTATTCTAAAATACTATAATCAATCCTAATAGCTTTAGAAATGATAATTAATAATAGGCCCTCCTCTAGATCATTGGGCCGCATATAAAAACCAAATCGGGCCCAGTTTAGTATTTTTGCCATAACTTTCTCGATGTTCATCGGAATTGGGCTTATAATATATCGTTGGAAAGGTATTTTCAAACCTCATCCAAATACACCATTATTGGACCTATATCATGGACCAACCAAACTGGATTGACTATTTTCTTAAAATAAGTCTTCAAAAACAGAGAGAAGAGAAAAGAATTAAAACTATCCGCAACACTAAACTTTCCACACTTTCACTTCATTCGATTATGATTCGACGTGAAAGGTAATCATCACTGGGTTTGGTTTTGGGGAGACACAAATGGGTGTCTACAACTACAAAGTTTGGCATGGCTGGTTAGGCCATCCCGGTTCAATAATAGTGATGAGAAAATTAATTGAAAATTCATGTGGACACTCATTAAAGAGCCAGCATATTCTTCAAATTTCATGTGTTACTTGCTCAATAGAAAAGTTAATACTCCGGCCATCACCAGCCAAAATAATTCTGAATGATCAATTACTTTTCTAAACGTACTTATACAAGGGGATATATGTGGACAAATCTCTTGTGTAATGCCCCGTATTTTTGAACCATTACTTTATGTGTGTTTCAACCTATAAAGCCTATTTCTAATTTTAATCTCAATTTCTAAATTGAAATGTTAATTTAATTATTAAGACTTTTCTTTGTTTTAAAGGTCATCCCGACCTTTTTAGACCCTAATTATAGTATTTTGACAGAACGTTTGAAAGTTATTATTTAAAAAGGTTCTATATTTGAGTTTTAATCACTTCAAATTGTATTTGACTTGTCTGAATTGATATTAGCCTTACAGAGTGATTCCTTAAGCTTAAGCATCAATTTAGTAAGTGCTACTAAATTATATGTAATTTTAATATTTAACCTATTGCAATTGATCTACGGGTCATCATGGGTGATTCCTTGACTGAGGTACCAATCTAATAGGTATAAAAAGATTTTTTGAGTTTTAAAAACGTTTTATGCGCAATCGCATCAATATCGATAAATAATGTTGTATTGGGTGATTCCGTCAACTTGTTTATCAAATTGATATTGTTTATAAACTATTCTTTAATTCTATTATTTATTGTACTCATTATAATGTCCTTTTGTTAATTATAAGGTCTTTATAAATGAATAATATTACTGATTTCACATTTCGTCTTTTATGTCGTTTTTCGGTACTTATGAGATATTCTTTATTGTGATTTAAATGAATAATATATATTCTTTATTGTGAGTTAAATGATTATTTTCATTATTATTATCGATATTATATATTATTGAGATATCAGTAATACAATCTATATTATCATTTTTGCATGCGTTTTAAATAAAATGCCTTCCGTTACTTTCCTTTCCTAGTCTAGTTTCGGGTCAACTAGAATTTATATGTTGGTCGAGTTTTTTTTCTCAAAGCTTTCATGACTATATAGATTAAGATAGACTTGTTTATTAGCTTCCTTAAACCCATTCTTAAGCTAATGTAATCATTTAATCAAGCCCTATAGAAAAGCCTTGAACCTAGGTATTATGAGGCTTGTTTATACGCTTCATTTAAGCCCAATTTAGGCTGATTTACACAGCAACTTTGAGGGATATTTGGCTGATCATTTTACCCTAAGTAACCTCCTCTAATCAATGGTAATAACACCTAATTATGGCTGCCCAACTCCTCTCCTTCTCCTTCTCTTATAACGTACAAAACAAGGCTAACTTTCATCAGTTTTCTCCACCCAAAAGATGCAGCAACTCACTCCTCTTCTCCCCATCTTTTTCGTGGGATTCAAGGTGGGAATCAAGGGGAAATCAAAGACTAACATACGACCATAAAATCTGCCAAAGTCGTGCTCCATTTCCCCTATAAAAACAACACAGAAACGAAGCAAGGCACAAGGCTACTTGGGTGGGTGTTGTTCGTATTGGTTGCTGCTGTTTGTGCGTGGTTTATCCCTTTCTTTGAGTTTTGATTGCCTATAAATCAAGAGGTAACTAGTACTATTCCAAGCTTTAGAAATCATGGCTAGGATAGGTTAAGGCTAGGTGCAAATTAGAGTTGATTAGATTAGAAATTGTTGTAGTTTATCTCATGTTTGTTTGCTGTTTTGTGCGTGAGGAATGAGGGTATTATATTCATGTTTATTTTTGGTTTTTATATTGTTTAATCATGTATAGGAGTACCTGTTTATATATAGGTTTTGTACCATAGATTATTGTTGCATTTTTGTGTTGGTTTTCAACCATTAATTGTACTCTAATGTTCACGAATTTGCTGCTCTAATTGCTATAATTGTTCAGTGGGTTTACAGCCTCATTTGGTCTTGATTAAGTTTTTTTTATGCCTAAAATGGTATAGAATCATGTTAGGTTTATCCCTAAGATTATTTATCATGTTTTTAGGTAAGTTTGAGTGTGAATAATTGCCCTAACGTAAGCAGAGGTGTTGCTGCTATTCAACTTGAGGGGAGTATGACTTGAGTGTGGTTAATTGATGTATTGCCTAATTTTTATGCCTAATATTGTGCCTATCCTGAGCTATTATATTTTTATAGTATGTATGTTTATGGGCTAAGATTAATTATGGGTTTTAATGTTGGTTTTGGGTGAATTTGTTGTGCATTGTACTGCTCTAATTCTAAGTAAGGGCTGCTTCATTGTCATGTAGTTTTTAGTATGTTAAAAGCATGAATTTAATCCTATCTTGTGTGTATATATTTCCTAATATGTGGATTAATATGTCCTGGTTTTATTTTATCATTTTGGCATGCTTTGGGTGTGTTCATGAAGCATTTAAGATGTCGTATAGTGACTGCCATTTTTGGGTGTTAAGTGAGTTGACGACGTCATTGTGCTTTAAAGTAGAATAACACTGTTTTTAGCACCGCTTCGCCAAGGGTTGTGTACAGAGTGTATTGTGATATTTTATTATAATTAGCTTAGTACCCAAATCCAGAAAATAAGAGTGACACCTTGTTATGATTTATAAATGATTTTGCATACTTTGAAGAATTTTGAAGTTAAACTCTTTTGAACGATTTTTGTTGAAATTTGGTCTTAGAAGTAAAGACCTGCAGTATTTTAAATTAGGGTTGATGATCCCTAAAATGTGTTTGGATGATTTTGAAGAATTATTTTTATTGTTTTATTTGATTCGTGAGTGTAAGACAACCATTGGGCTGCGGAATTCAATGGTTGGAAAATGCCAACATCTTGGGCTGCGGAATTCGAGATGTAATTTTCTAGGTTAATTGTTGTCGTCCGGAACTACTTGGGCTGCGGAATTCGAGTAGGAAAACCGGGAGTTTGGCCATTCTCAGACGCAGATGGCCGCGGAATCGTCTGTAGGTTCGCCTTGACAAACCTTTGATGGTGGGCTGCGGAATTCACCGGTGTTCATATTTTATATGCTTGCCTCACTATGGATCAGTTTTCGAAAAGTTAAAATTCTCTATTTTAATATAATTACACTTTTGAGAAAGTCTTCTTAAGTCAAGTCATGAATTTTTCTTTATATTTTTAAAGAATCTTTAAAAAGTGTTAATTATTGTTTTTATGAGTTTATTGATGTGTTTTGGATGCTATTTATTCTTACTCTGTAATCATGTGGTAATATAATTACTTTGTTCAATATACATGTTTATTTTGTTTTGTATTGTAATCAGGTTGCATGTGTTGACTTGGATTCCTATCTATGTATCTTATCATGTTTATCTTGTCTATATTATGAAGTTGTTGCTTGACATGTATACATGTTGTATTAATTGTATGTATGCTTCTATGCTTTACAATATGCTTAGCTTTGTGTTTCTATAAGTTTTGGGAGAATTGCTAGTTACTCCCCACTGATTGTGGAACCTAAATGTTATTTGCAGGTGAAGAGTAACGTTTGTTGAGTCTGGGCTGAGAGCAAAGTGTTTAGGTTGTTCCCAAGTAGTTTTATTGATTATCTTTTGATGTCTTTACCTCTCTTTATGAGATAATCGAATTTGAGGTTGTACTGCCTCGTTAAAAGTTTTCTTTGATCATTTGAGATTTCTTTCTCTTCATAATTTTTGTTTCAGTTATTTATTTATTTTGTTTAGTTTTTAGTAAACCTTAGTGTGACATTCCGTCTTGACGTTATTTCCGTTAACGTCTCACCTTCTATTTTAGACGGGGTGTTACATCTTGTGTGGGACATTCAGATATTTCATGGTTTTAATAGATGAATCAATTAGATGGCACATATCATTGTTATCAATTCGAAACCCGGTGTTCACAAGACTACTTGCTCAATTGATCAAGTTACGAGCACCTTTTCTAGACTTTCCTATAAAGGTTATTCGTCTTGGTAATGCTGGTGAATTCACATCCTAAGCCTTCAATGAATATTGCACGTCAATTGGGATTAGTGTTGAACATCCTGTAGCACATGTTCACACACAGAATGATATTGCGGGTCGAAATCTTTAATTAAACGTTTGCAGTTAATTGCTAGACTATTGCTTATGAATTCCAATCTCTTAATACCTGCTTAGGGACATGCTATATTACATGCAATAGCGGCACTAATTCGCATCAGGCCAACAGGTTATCATAAGTTCTCCCTATCACAATTGGTTTTTGGTCCGAAACCAAATGTATCTGTAGACACCTACTTTTGGCCTCTTGTCCCGAAAGGAAGTGCAATGATGTTACAAAAATCCGTTCTTCATGTTAGATCAAAGTTAAAATGTTTATGGACTATGAAAAGAATTATGAAGTAAGTTGAAACCCATATTTGAGACCAAGTTATCTTAGAGCCTTGTCCGATTACTAATTAGGCCTAAAACATGTTCATACATGTTTAAATTTGATTAATAACGGACCCAAATACGACAAATGCAATGATTATTGGATCCAATGGAACCTACATTGTTGAAAACCGAGCCAAACAGATAAACCAACTATCAAATTCTCATGCAAAGCCTATACAGATGTATAGCCCTTTCAAAGAGCTTTCCAACGGTATATTATAAGCCCAATTCCGAGCCAAAACGAAGAAGTTATGATCAAAACATTAAATCGGGCCCAAAACCGACACCCTTGCACTCCAACGGCCATAACTTTTGATCCAAAATATATTTTAACCTATTTCTAACGGCATTGGAAATTAGACATTTAGATCTTTCCAATGATCGATATCTCATACGCCTTAATCCGACTTTGCAATCAAAAGTTATGGAAGTTTTAAAAACGTGTTTTCGTATAAGGCAAACCGCAAACCAGCGCAACTCAATCAGTTGCGCGCGCCTGGCGTGCACAACTCATTGAGATGCGCACGACACCCAGCGCGACTCAGAGAGTTGCGCGCGCCACCTGACGGCGCGGCTCTAAAACCCTAAACCTAGACCCCTACGCCTATAAATAGGGGTATTCGTTCAGCATTACGGGGACCGAAAATTCAGAATTAAAACCCTAGTATTCTCACAACCCTAATCTCTCAACTTCTCTTACTATCTGTAGACACCTAAAAATGTCTCCCCAAAACCAAACCCGATGATGAATAACCTTTCACCGCTATTATTGGTCGGGTTAAGTATTTAATCTTGGAGTGCTTAAATCCATATTTCCATTTCATAAACCAACCCAACTTCTAGCCCATTTCCCCAAACCATAACTTATTTTCCTCTTTTCGTGCCTTTAAACCCAAAATAATTCATTTCGTGTCCTTTTTATAAAAACGTTGGATCCAGTTTATTTTGGTCCATAATCTGTGTCCAATAATTGAATAGTTGGATGGGGATTTAAAAGAGCTTTTCAACGATATATTATAAGCCCAAATCCGAGTTATAACGAATAAGTTATGGCCAAAATATTAAACTAAGCCCAAACCGAACCTAAGCCCACCTTACCTACGACCCAATGATCATGTGGAGGGTCCAAATGATTTAATCCAATTCATAAACCAATTAGAATTAATTAGAAACTTCTATAAGTTTCTAAAAGATCCTAATTATCCTTTTTGAAA
This sequence comes from Chenopodium album, assembly GCF_948465745.1. NCBI lineage: Eukaryota > Viridiplantae > Streptophyta > Magnoliopsida > Caryophyllales > Amaranthaceae > Chenopodium > Chenopodium album. The sequence goes on along the minus strand of NC_137835.1, from coordinate 14,214,236 downwards.
AGATAAGATTAAAGAGTTTGAAATTGAATAAAACTCCTTTTTTTGAAAGTCCTATTTCTATCCGAATTGAAAAACGTTCAAAGATAGACATATATTATTTTAGTGCATCACATTTTTTATCCAAATTTTATATGGTTGGATAGCCCTTGAAATTATATATCCAATGATATACTATAATATCATTTCCGAGCTATAACGGAAAAGATATGAATAAAATGTCAAACTCTATCCAAAACTGACACCGTCTCACTATTTCGGCCATATATTTTATTCTATAAAATATTTTAATCTGATTCTATTTGGATTAGAAATTAAACTTTAAGATCTTTCCAACGAAATATTATTTATCTTATTCTGATTTCTGGATCAAAAGATATGATAAAAACAAAAACCGCAAAAACTGCAGTCTATCGAGTTTTATTCCGATTTAATTCGGATCTTATCTTGTTTTTTCGACCCTTCTTTTTTCTCTATAAATAGAGGTCATATCTTCACTTTTTTCAATCATCAACAAGGTTGATCACAAAATAATTCTTTTCTCCCTCTTTAGCCGAAACACTAGCCATCCTATTATCTCATAATACTTCCCCTAAGCGCTCCAAGGAGTCCATACAATACCCGAAGTTCTATACTTAAACCAAGGCGTGAAAGTTATAAATAACTGAGGGTTTGGACCAAATCAACTCTACATTTATTTAATTTAATTATTTCAATTCGATTTATATTTTAATTGAAGTTACTAACAGTTTATTCATGATGTAGCAATTCAAGGAAACGCGGAAAAGTGAGTAATTGATTCGCTTAATTACTCTTATTTTAATATTGCTATTATCATGATTAGGGTTATGATTTGATTTGACTAACATTATCATTTTTGAATTGCTTCCATTATTAATTTTTATTTTATTATATTTATTGATCACAACATTGCATGTTAAAGGGAATATGTAATTGAAAATCACGCCTAATAAGATAATTTGGACAACCGGTTTAGGTTCCTTTTTAATCTTGTTATTAATTCAAGTGATCATAAATATTTTAGAATTATGTGTTGCATTATATTTAACCAATTTAGCCTAATAATAGTTTGGAGCAAATTGAATATTTTGTTTGTATGCCTTTGAGATCGCAGGAATCACTTTTCACTATAAGAATCAAGTAGAGGCCAATACGGGCGAATGTGACTCCATGACTCACTTCGTACCATCATCCTCGATCCTCCTTTCGTGGTTCCGAACCATATGGAGTTAGTAATCTCATGGATTATGAATGGGGTGTAACCTTCACGGGTCAATCGTTGTTGCTTATCGTTGTCCCTTTATCGTGGTTGCCTTTTATGATCCGTGAACGGTTTACAAGTTCCTTAAAAACTTGTTGGCGGCTCCCTACTTTCCTTGTCCCTAATCGTATTATGTCAATTCCCACTTCCTATGAGTGCCAAGCATATTCACACATGCTTTTAACGTAGGCGCACTTCAAACGACGCCTACACTATCATACTACTTTTTCTTCTCTCTTCCCAAATACTTTCAAACCCTAATTGAATCCATTGAAGTCCTTGGAAACGAAGATTTAACATAAAAGAAGAACAGTTAGTTTCCTGAGCACTTAGACAAATCACTTTTCCTTTATTGTTTAAATAACTTTGATTGAATAAATAGTGTTGTTTGATCACTTTAAACAAACTTTTAATTAATTAATTCACATAGTATTATTTTGTTAATCAAGAATAGAATTTGATAATTAATTGTTGTTTTATCACTTAAGACAAGGCGGATATTGTTTATTTTGTTCCTTTCACGAATATTGATTAAACAAAGAATAACGACTTTTGCAATGTAATTCGTACGTGATTAATACTTGTAAATAAAATCAACTAACTTAGTCTTTAGGTATCACGTTGCATATATTGTTTGGTAATGAAATTGTGAAAAAGGAAGAGCTAGTAGAGGCCGTACTAGGGCTAAGATAGCGATTCCCCTCTAAAGGAAACGTTATCTTAGTACCCTCGCTCCCAAACTCATTTTTGGTTTATGTAGAACAATTTGGGCATGGGTAAACTTATGATTCGTGCTAATTATCCCTTGAACTCTACTTGGGAGAAAGGCATGAACGAGGTTTATGAGTTTTCCTAAAACTCATTGGCGACTCCTACTTGTTTCTCACAAAAAAGCGTGATGAGAGTATCATTTCTAATTCAAGGTCTCCCAAACAGTCAGGAATTCTAATCCTAATACACCCTAACAAGTGTAAAGTCCTAGGCTTTTAAATGGCCATGGGCATTTAAGGAGAGGACCCCTTACGATGGGATCACCCTCCTTACAGTATCACATTTGAGAATAATATTTGGATGTGTAGTATATGTTCCAATTGCTCCACAACAACACACTAAATTGGGCCCTCAAAGGAGACTAGGGATATATGTTGGATATGAATCTGATTTGATAATTAAGTATTTACATCCAACTATAGGAGATTTATTTAACGCTCATTTTGCAGACTGTCGTTTTAATGTGTCGGGTTTTCCAATATTAGGGGGAGAAAGCAAAAGGAGGGAAAAAGAAATTAGTTGCATGAATTATCATTGTCTCGCGTAGGTCCTCGTACTACAAAATGTGAATTGAAAGTCCAAAGACACTTCAGTTACAAAGCTTGCAACTCAATTGCTAGACTCATTCACTAAGCCAAAGAAAGTGACAAAGTCACATATACCTGTTGTGAATGCTCCAATTAAAATTGATGTCCTAGAAGGACAAGCCTAAGTTGTAAATGATTCTAAAGCATCCTAAAGGGTGGTAGACTCATTGAATCCAAATATAAAAATCTTTGAAAAAGAAAAGGAGCAACCATTGACAATGGCCAGATCGAGGAAGCTATTAAGTTTGAAGGATCTCCAAGAGAGACCTTAGACATGATGGAAAAGATATTCAGATACTTGACAATGGAGAAATTTCAACAAATTTATCATGTTTGGAATTACATGGAATCAAAACCTAATCGACATTGATGATGTTTTTTCATGCAATGTGGTATAAGATGTCCCGAATTATGATGAGGATCATGAGATAAAATCCATTGATGAATGTAGAAAAAGAAGCGATTGGCTAAAATAGAATGAAGCAGAATTGAAATCTCTCAAAAAAATAGAAGTATGTGGACATGTAGTCCGTACACCTAAAGGTGTAATACTAGGGAGATATAAATAGGTATTTGTACAAAAAGAAATGAAAATTATAATGTTGTAAGATATAAGGCCTAATTAGTTGCACAAGGATTCTAAAAAAGACTCAATATTGATTATGAGGAGACATACTCTCATTTGGTGGATGCAACTAGTTTTAGATTTCTAATCGATCTGGCAATTAAAGAAGGACTAGATTTACGCCTGAAGGATGTGGTCAAGACTTACTTATATGGTTCATTGAATAATGACATTTACATGAAACTCTCAGAAGGATTTAAAATGTAGGAAGCAACAAATTCAGGTTCTCGAGAACAATACTCAATCAAGCTGAATAGACCTCTTTATGGATTGAAACAATCAGGGCACATGTGGTATAATTTCCTCAGTGAGTATTTGTTGAAAGAAGTATATAAGAATGACCCTATATGCCCATGTATTTTTATAAAGAGATTTGGATTAGGATATGTCATAACTGCAGTATATGTTGATCGATGGTTTGAAGATTATTGTAACTCTTGAAGAGATTTCAATAACAGTATAGTGCTTAAAGAAAGATTTTGAAATCAAAGATCTTCAAAAACCTAAGTTTTGTTCAGGGTTACAAATTAAGAACGTAAAGAATGGAGTACTTATGCATCAGTCAACATACATAGAAAAGGTTCTTAAAAGATTTTCAATGGATATAACTATATTTATTGAGTATGTAACACCCCAATAATTCTCTCTTTAAACCTGTGAGGACCCTGAACAATATTCAAGAGAATTACTGGCGTGCTACCGCCACGTGTTCAAACGTTAAGGCTTTATTAGAAAATAGCAGCGGAAAAACTAAATCAGTTATAAATAAGTTTCAAAACCAACGAATGAAACCGAATTAAGTCATACAACTTGGAACCATTAAGGCCCTTATTCAAAACCCAATAAAAGTAGTAAGTGATTAAATTCAGTGTTCAAATAATTTCAAACCCAAAAGAAATAGTGTCGAATAAAATCGAATTAAAATAAATTCAAACTTGCAAAAGAAATAAAATGCAATCAACCAACTCTCTACTCAAGATCCCACAACCCTGATGAATGCTGCATGTGTAAGAACCTGTGGTAATTCTGCTCCCCAATATTACAAGTGTAAAAATTGGATCGTCACAGGGTCATTGAAAGGCGAAGGCCATGACCAAAGAAAGACACACACAAAAGCACGCAATCAGCAAAGCTGAGTACATACAAGCTGCAAAATAAATTAAGAAATCCATAACATGCTACTAATAATCAATCATCATGCACCATTAAATTATAGACTCAACACATGACTCAACTATTTATATTACTAAGACTCCATTAATTAATAATAGGTAAATCATTATTTTTATTCATTGGATTACGCAATAGACAAGGTTGTCCAACCCATGCTCCATTTGGAACATCAATAAAAGTAAAGCCCCATGCCTCCTTTCGGAAACATCAATAAACATCCAACGACCACGGGCGCGACTCCGTGACCGTAGTTAGTATGAGATCTCACCTAACTCCTAGTTTTGAAAAATATTTGAAATAAGAGACTCGTAGATCAGACGGCCTCGAGAAAAGTACACGGCTAATACCCCATGTACCCCAACCCCTGATTGTCATTACTCCAGAAGTGCACCAATCCAGAGTTTTATTGCTCATCCATCTTGCACTTTACGTGATTTACAGGTTTAGACTTGGTGATGACTCATATGCATAACAATACAATCAATCCAATATCAATTCAATCAAGTAAAACAACTTTTCAATTTCAATTCTTGATTTATTAGTGGCAAGCAACATTTATTATTTATTCCTTTACTACCTCGGTGTATAAACACCTTGAGTGCATAAGGCACCCCAAAACCTTAACCTCGTCTTAGAAGACTTAAATTCTTCCTTTACTCATCCTGCTTGCATAATCATGAATAAGTAATAAATTAATCATTACACCAATCATATACCTTTGCCTCTAAGCGCACCTTGCATAATTAGAGCACAAATAATACTTGCAATATAAAATAGTGCACGTCATACGAAATTCACAATGTATAACCAAACAATTTAACTCAGTCATCCCTATACATGATACTAAGTTCTCGATCCGTCGCCCTTAAACATGCACCTAAAAGAAAGGTTTCGTAACTTGTACGTACCTTGAGCAAACAAATTGGTATGCCACTTTACTAACTAGAAATCACCTTCAATAAACTCCTCTCCTAATCCAAATAATAACATCTCAATCAATACCCAATCAATCAAATTTACAGCAATACTAACTTACTTTAAAACCTTCAAAATCCAAATCAAACAACACTTTAAAACCTTCCCTTTAGTTTAAAATTAAAGGCTTATATATAGTTCTTTAAATTTTATTCATAAAAACCTTAAAATACACTCTTATACATGAAATTACAGCAAGTTTAAAGTCTAATAAAAATCTGAAAATTATTTTAAAACCCCTAATAATCTCCCTTTTTAATGGGTGATTAAACCCTCTTTATAAAACATCAAAAGTAGTACTTAGAAACTATTTCCAACACTTAAAAATTCAATAAAAACATATATTTATTTTTAATTAACTTTAAACATAATTAATTTTATTAATCAAACTCAAGGATAATATTTTAAGTATAAAAAAAACTTCGTTAAAATCAAAAACTGCCCGAAAATCATATTTAGAGGCTGAATTTGGCCACGTGAGGGTGGTGCACACTACCAAAGGTAATGATTATTTCTTAAAACGTTGTTTCCACATGGAAAAAACTACTTTTTCATCAAAATCGGATGAGTTCAATATCTGATCGGGATTAAAACGGGATTAATATTAACGAACGAAAATCTAAAAATTAAAACACGAATCTATGTGTTCAAAATAATCTGGAATTAAGTTAAACTAATCTGTAGTTATAATCACCAAAATTTCAAAACATCATTACTATAAAAGCCCTAAATCAATTGTTCATAAAAACCCTAAAATCATGATTTTCAATAAATTGAAATTCTAGGTTTATAATTCATAAAATATGAAATTTATAACATAAATATAATCTGAAATTTATAATCTTTATACCATTAAAATATAATTTGATACTAAAAATATAATCTTTATACTAAAATCAAAACGCAAAACAATTAAATTAACATTAAGCAAAATAATGAAACAAAGGAGGATGAAAATAAGACTAACCTTTTTGTGTGGGAAATTTTTGGAGATTCATGGGGTATTTATAGGAGGGAATTATTGTAGGGTAAAAATAAAGATTGGGCCTCATAAAAATAATGGGTCGATTAAGTAAACAAATGGGTTAGACTTGTGTGATTGGACATAAATTGTAGAATAAAGGTGCATAAAATAATTTGTTCAAATAATTTTCGACCCAGATTAATAATTTAAAACTTTTGAAATTAAATTATGAAAAATAACAAATAAATATTATAAATAAAATAAATTTTCATTTATAAAATATTTAAAAATACGGGGGATTACAGAGTAGCCTTATGGTTGTTAGAGCACTTGATGTAGAAAAGGATCCTTACCATCCTCAGGGGATTGACAAAGAAATTGTTGGTCTTGAAGTACCATATTTAAGTGCAAATGTGTAATATATAGAGACATTAATGTATCTTTCTAGTCATACACGACCTGACATATCATTTTCAGTTAATTTATTAGCAAGATTTAGCTCATGCCTTACCCGAAGGCATTGGAATGGGGTTATAAGCATGTACTTCGTTACCATCAAGGTACAAAAGATTTAGTGGGCCATAAATTAAAAGTGATATTAGTATACTTTAGAGAGTCTCATCATGGGAAATTTAATTCCACATTAGTTACTAAGTTGAGAAGTGGGTTGGGTATCACCATTGGAGGTTAAAAAACAACTCATTTTGTATTTTAATACTCAAATTTGAGTCTCACCAATGGAGATGGTCTAATACCATATCCAATGGTGAGACTTGAGGGAGTTTTTTAGGAGAGATGGAGTATTTTTTGCAAAGAATACCAATAAGGTTATATCTAAATTTAGCAACTCTAAAACAAAGTTGCTAAGTTTAGATACTAAACTTTGAGTCTTATTTGATAAAAAGTGTAGGCCCTTTATCAATAGGTTTGGTTTTCTCTAACCTATCCAACAAAGGTTTGATCGGTTTTGCATGTGGAGGGTATATGTCTGATCCTTATAATTCTAGATCAGATCACAAACTGGATATGTGTTCATGTCTGGAGGTACTTCCATTTCTTGGCGTTCTATGAAACAAACAATCGTGGGTACTTCTTCTAACCATGAAAAAAATTTGGCAATCTATGAGGCTAGTCGAGAATATGAATGGTTAAGGTCTGTAATTCAACATATAAAGATAGATTGTGGTATATACTCTGAGAAAAAAGTTCCAACAATTAAATGTATGAGGATAATGTAGCATGCATCTCCCAACTTAAGGAAGGGTGTATTAAAGGTGATACAAAAAAAAGCACATTTTACTAAAATTCTTCTACACTCATGATTTTTAGAAGAAAGGCAATGTAAAAGTCCTACAGATTCGGTCAAGTGAAAACTTTTCAAATTTGTTTACTAAAGCGCTCCCAACAGCCACATTGAAAAAGTTAACTTAAATCATTGGATTGTGTCGTGTTGATGATCTCAAGTGATGTAGTCATGAGGGGGGAGTTAATGCATGTGCGCTGTACTCTTTTATCTTTAACCATGATTTTTTCGCACTAGGTTTTCCTGGTAAGGTTATTAGACTTATTACATAGGAAGCATATATATTATGCGCATTAAATATGTAATAAGTAATAATCTATTCTTTTTTGTACAGGTTTTTAAGTTAATTTTTAGGTATTGTTCTATATAATAAATTAATAATCATCCAAAGGGAAGTATTATGAAATAATAAGTGGATGACTATTGTAGACACCCAATTGTGTCTCCCCAAAAAACCAAACCCAGTGATAAGTACTTTTCACGTCGCTTGATTATCGAATGAGGTGAAAGTGTGAAAAGTCTTGTGATGTGTTAGTTTTAATAAAAATATTTCTTTCTGTTTTCGAAAATCTTCTCTATTTATGAAAATAGCCAGTCCAATTTAGTTTGGTCCATGATAAGGGTCCATTAATAGTGTAGTTTGGTTGGGCTCGTGAAGTGTTTTCCAATGATATATTATAAGCCCAATTTCGATGGATAATGAGGAAGTTATGGTCCTAATACTAATTTGGGTCTGAAATGGTTTTATGGACCAATGATCTAGTGGAGGGCCTATTAATTATTATTCCTAAAATTATTAGGATTGATTATAGTCTTCTAAAACAATCTAGAAGGTTATTTTGAGTTCTAATAGCATTAGGATTGATAATTAATATTTTAGAAAAATAATGAATTTGGTTTGAAATAAAAACAAGTGTTTTATTATGATAAAATCTGATTTAAAATTGATAAAATGGAGTTTTAATTGCTTAATTATATTAAGAAAAGGATTCCATACAAAAGCGCGTTTATCTTTTAATTGTCGCAGAACGACAAGCCTGTCGCTATGCGTGATTCCTGTCGCATGGCGACAGGCTTTGTCGCTCGCGATAGGGAGCATTTTTATTCCGATTTAAATTCTGATTTGTTTCTATCGATTCCGGACTATTTTATTATTAATAGGGGTCGTATCTCCCCGTTTTTATTCATTCACAATCACCATCTAATCTCTATTCCTTCTTTAAAAGCAAGAAGCCTATTCTCTCTCTATTCTTTTTTTAAACCTTCCCTTTTACAAAATTCCACATTCACGAGTTCAAGACACACCTAGCCAAGTTCGAAGTCAGGGGCGGACCATCCAGGAGACAAACGACATCCTGTCGTCAACGATAGAGCTCATCGCCAGGCGACGAACTTGGTGTCAGGATCTGCATTGCAGCGCCAGGCGACGAACCTGTCGTCAGGCGGTGCAAGAGATTTTTAACAAGTTTTCCACACGGAATCCACTTCTCAATATAATTAAGTCGTAAAATCCGTGTTAGGGGTAAAATCGTATTTTCGTAAAAACGCTTATTCTGTTCCAAGTAAATCCTAATTCCTTTAGGATTAAGAGAACCTTCTAGACAATTATAGAAGACTATAATCAATCCTAATAGTTTTAGGAATGATAATTAATAATAGGCCTTCCTCTAGATCATTGGGACGCATATAAGAACCAAACCTGGCCCAGTTTAGTATTTTGGCCATAACTTCCTCATTATTCATCGGAATTGAGCTTATAATATATCGTTGGCTCTTTTCGACCCTCATCTAACTAAACCATTATTGGACCCTTGTCATGGATCAAACTGAATTGGACTGGCTATTTTCATAAAATAGAGCAGGTTTTCAAAAACAGAAAGAAAGATTTTTTTTATAAAAACTAATTGCAACACTAGACTTTTCACACTTTCACTTCATTCAATTATGATTCGACGCGAAAGATATTCATCACTAGGTTGGTTTTGGGGAGACACAAATGGGTGTCTACACCGTGCTATTTTTCCTATAAATAGGGGACGTATCTCCCTGTTTTGAAATCATTTACATCTACAATCATCTCTCTCTCTCTAAAAGCTAGAATCTTTCTCTCTCTTCTTTTTCTAAACCTTCCCTCTCTTAAAATTCCACACTCATTAGTTCTAGACACACCTAGTCAAGTTCGAAGTTGTTTTCGCCCTAGACGTGAAAGGTTTGATATTTCAGAGGGTTTGGTCCCAAATCTTTATTTCAATTATCTAATTTAATTGTTTTGATTTGTTATTTTCCTTGAATTTACTAACGTGTGTATTTTGTTATTAGAAAGAGATACGAGACATCGAAGTAAGTACTTTAATTGTTTTATTGATCTTTTGATATAGAAATCATGCTTAGATTGCTTTATTGATTCTTAGTATCATGTTAGGATGTTTTATTGCTTCCTAATATCATGTTTAGGGTTAATTAATATTTATAATATCAAGTATGATGATGCCTCTTATTCTTTCTTAATATCATGTTAGTATCATGTTAGGGCTAAAGCTTTCATCTTTAATGTTTAGTGACATGCTAGGGTTTGTTATTAATCTTGTTAGTATCATGCCTAGGATCTTGCTATTAATATTATGCTTTAACATGATTGAGATTGTTATTATAATTATTATTATGATTATGTTGCTTGATGTTTATTATTATTGTTATTGCTTGATCACGTCTTTTCTGTATGTTTAAAGGGAATTTGTACTTGTAATCACGCTTAATGAGATAATTAATAATCTTGTTTAGGGCTAATATGATTATAAATCAAGTAATCGCCAATAATCGATTTGTTTGTGCATTAATATTCAACCAACATAGATTAAACAGGTTTAAGGTTAATCTATTGATTGTATATATGTTAGTCAGAAAGCGCACGTGAATACGAGAAAAATAAAGTAGAGGCCTATTATTAGGGCAAGTTCAATCTCTTTCAGGTTGGATTTGTACCTTCATCCCCGAACTTCCAGTCATGGTTCTAGACCTATTGAAGCTAACGATCTCTTGGATCATTAAGGGGTGTAACCTTCACTCTGTGAACGGTTTACAAGTTCCTAAAACTTGTTGGAGACTCTTTTGCTCTAGCTTCCTTCCCTTTGGACGCCACCATGCTTAAGTGTGTATGATCACAGTGGGGCTCAAGTGTGGGATGGCTTGAAATATTCCCTATAGGTTGATTTTATTTTACTTCGCTTGACTTTGGTTTGTCTTTACTTTCGTTGATTGACTTTTTCAAGTAGACTTGTTTTGAAAGGTTTTGAAATTAGTCTTCCGCCGTGTGTCATTGATAGTTGCCTTAGCCATTTTCACGGTGGCGGTAATGTCTTGGATATTCCTATTTAAAGTTTTATACAGGGCAAAACAGATATTTTAAAAGAAAGGAATTTCTAGGGTGTTAAAATTTAGGCCAATTAGTTGTTGTAATGTGATTTATTAAATAATATCAAAGACAATGGCTAATAAACTTAAACCATTTCTCAATGATATTAAATATGTGAACTAAAGTGCTTTTATTCAGGGCCGGTTGATAACGGATAATGCATGATTACTTTTGAAAATTTTCATTCTATGAAAAGAGGGGGTGAGGGAAGACATGGGATGGTGGTGCTAAAACTTGATATGAGTAAGGCATACGACAGAGTAGAGCGGAGTTTTTTGAAAATGGTGATGTGTAAAATGGGTTGGATTTGCCGGGTTATGGAATACATCGCCAGTGTCTTTCTCTTTTAAGGTGAATGATGAGATTTTTGGCTCGGTTACTCCAACTTGTGGGCTCCCACTACCAGAAAGGGTCATTTTCGGCGGAAAATTTCTGTCAGAACCACCCAAAATTCCGTCGTACCCGGTTTTCGGAAAAGCGTTTATAGGAAATTTGTCTTCTTCCGACGGAAATTCCTTCCGACGGAATTTTCCGTCAAAGGAGGTTTTCCAGCAACAGGAAATTCCGTCGGAAACTGTTTTTAAGAAATGAAAAAAAAAAACGTCGCGCCACCACGGCACGACGTATCAACCACCATCAACTACCAAATAAACAATCGCCACTACCACCCACATCAAACAACCGCCACTACACCAGCCCCGAACTAACTCACCACCACTAACCCCCTAACCCGTCCCGTACCACCACCCACACCACCAACCCCCTAACCCGTCCCGTTCCACCAACCCACACCACCAACCCCCTAATTAACCTGTCCCATTCCACCACCCACACCACCCGTCCCCTAACCCTAACCCTAACCCACACACACCTAAGAAAACCACCCCACCACCCACCTAAAACCACCGCCGCCGCCACCACCACCAAAACAAACTATCACAACCCAAAAATTAAACAAAAAAAAGAAAAAAAAATTAAAATCCCAACCCAACCCAACCACGGCCCACCCATCTACCTACTTTGACAAAACAAACACCTACACCCTCACCAAACCTAGATCTACCCAACCAAAACACCCTTAAAAAAAATAAAAACCAGATCTACCCACCCAAAACACCCAACCCTGACCGAACTTAACCTCGACCTTACGGTGGCCGGAAAACCAAAAAATTAATAAAAAAAAAACACATACATACCTTAAAATTGAATTAGCTTCGAAATTAACCTCGAACTTGGTTTAATAAGACCAAATTCGACCACAAAACACTAGATCTAGTATTATCATGGTCGAATTTCACCTTAAAACCATTACTTTGTTTTAAGAGATGATGATGCATGCATGGTGAGAAATTTCACCTTAAAAACCACGAATTTCACCTTAAAAACCACCGTGAGAAAGGGAGGAAAGGAGATAGAAAGAGAAGATGAGAAGGCGGAGGAGGAGAGGATAGAAGGGGAGTCAGAAGAGAGGGGAGGAGGAAAAGAGAGGAGAGAGAAAGAGAAGAGAGGCGGATGAGAGAGAGAGTGCTTAAATGAAATGGGGTGAGGCCCGTGTTTTAATTAGGGTTTGACTTATTTATTTATTTTTTTACTAAATTCAGTCGAAAAGGCTTTAAATTCCGTAGCAACTTTACGACGGATTTAAAATCCGTAGGAAATTTACGACAGAATTTTAATCCGTTGGAAAATTCGTCGGAAATGGTATATTTTCCGACGGATTAAAAATCCGTCAAAAATTTCCTACGGATTTTAAATCCGTCGTAAATTTCGTACTTTCAGACAGATTTCCGTATCCGTCAGAACGGTTCTGTCGGAATTGGGCTTTTTTTTTTCTAATAGTGTCCGACAAGGTGATCCTATTTCCCCCTATCTGTTCCTCATTTGTGCTGATGCTTTTTCTGGTTTGTTGGCTAAGGCTGCTAGGGATAAAGAGCTTAGTGGAGAAAAAATTTGCAATTCTGCTCCAAGGGTGTCTCATTTATTTTTCGCTGATGATAGTATTTTATTTGCAAGAGCTACTTTGTAGGAATGCTCAAAAGTAGCTGAAATTATCAGTTCGTATGAAAGAGCACCTGGTCAGAAGGTTAATCTAGATAAGACAGAGGTTGCTTTTAGCAAATGTCTGACTGTGGAAAGGAGACAAACAGTGGTTGCTTTTAGCAAATGTCTGACTGTGGAAAGGAGACAAGCTGTTATTAACACTCTAGGTGTTAGGGAGGTTGACAAGTATGAGAAGTATTTGGGTTTGACAACGATCATCGGAAAATCAAAGAAAGCTGTGTTTGCATTCCTTAAAGAGAGAATTTGGAAGAAGCTGAATGGGTGGAAGGAGAAGTTGCTTTCAAAGCCCGACAAGGAGGTGTTAATCAAAGCGGTAGCGCAAGCAATCCCAACTTATATGATGAGTATTTTTAAAATTCCGGAGGGCCTTATTGATAAAATACACAACTTATTATGGATTTTGGTGGGGTTTGTCTGTTGATCAGAGAAAAATGCATTGGCAAAGTTAGGAGAAATTGTGTTTACCGAAAGCTAAAGGAGGTATAGGGTTTCGTGACCTCAACTGCTTTAATCAGGTGCTTCTTACAAAACAATTGTGGCGATTGCAATCTAATCCAAACACCTTACTTTTTAATATCCTCAAAGCCCGATATTATAAGAATTCTAGTGTGTTGGAGGCTTTGCGTGGGTACGATCCAAGATTTACATGGAGGAGTATTTGGGGAGCGAAGGGGCTTCTTCGTGATGGTCTAGCGTGGAGAATAGGGAATGGTCTTGATGTTAAAGCGTGGAAGGATACTTGGTTGGTGAAGGAGGGCAAACGAATTTTCATTCCACAACCGGCCGGTGTGGATGAAAAATTGTTAGTGAGGGAACTTATGTTAGATGGGTATGTGGCATGGGATGCTGTGAAAATAAGGGAGTTAGTGGATGCAGCTACTGCTTCTATGATCTTGGCTACTCCCTTATCAAATTACTCTTGCAAGGATGCGATGTACTGGTGCTATGCAAAGAATGGTATTTTTACTGTTAAATCTTGATACTGGCTTGCAAGGGATGTGAATGATAGTGTTGCTTCTGATATCATTTCTGATGAGATATGGAGATCTGTGTGGGACCTTTCAGGACCTCCCAAACTTAAGCATTTCATATGGGGGCCCGTGAAGGGTAACTTAGCGGTGAAATATCGTCTAAGGCATCGTCATGTCACGGAGGATGCTACCTGCCAGATTTGTGGTAAAGAGAAACTATCATTCACTCTCTATTTGATTGCACAGCTGCAGTCGAAATATGGAGCCATAGTGACCTTTCTGATAATCTCATTAATGCACCTGCCGAGTCTTTTGCTGCAAGATGGGAGTGGTTGCACAACAAGGTGAATAGGAGTGTGCTTCGAAGAATGGCAGCTCTGATGTGGGCGTCATGGCGTTGTCGCAATTTGATAATTTTTGAGAAGAATGGCCTGATGTGGTTATGCTAGCTGCGGGTTATAGTAAAATGGTGGATGAGTATGAAGAATATGCTACAAGGGTGTTCTTCCCCGTAGCTTAGCCTACTCTTGGCAGCAGTGTGGTTTGGATGCGCCCTCCGTCTGGGTGTATCAAGGCAAAAACTGATGTTTACGTTCCTAATGAGGGACTTGCTCACTACAAGAAAACAGAAAAATTGCGACGGAAAAAGTTCGTCTTAACATATGTCAATTCCATCGTAAAGTAGGGTTACGACGGAATTCCGTCGTAACTGGTCGTCGAAAAACCCTTTGTAGGAAAATGGCCATATTCCGACGGGATTTCCGTCGTAAACCTACTTTACGACGGAATTTACGACGGAAATAATATCGTCGGACATGAAATTGGCCTTTATTGAAGATCCGTCACAAGCTTCCGACGGAAACAGATCCGTCGCAACCTTTAATTTACGACGGAATTTTCTGTCGTAATTTATAATTTACGACGGAAAAAAGCCTCGCAAACTATTATTTACGACGGAAAAAAGCGTCGCAAACTCTAATTTACGACGAAAAATAGCGTCGCAACCTATAATTTGCGACGGAAAATTCTGTCGGAAATTTATAAGTTGCGACGGAATTTTCCGTCGTAAATTAGAGTTTGCGACAGAAAATTCCTTCGCAACCTATATATTTCCAATAGAATTTTCCGTCGCAAATTATAAATTACGACAGAAATTTCCGTCGTAAATTATAGGTTGCGACGGAATTTCCGTCGTAAATTATAGTTCCAGCCCAAAACAAATTTCTGTAATTTTCTGCATTTTCAAACCTGAATTTTTTTAATGATAAATCGAAAAAAAAAATAATAAATATTGAGTCCTGAAATTGTTGTTTTAAAAAAATTAATTACCGACCTAAGAAATTATATTTATGTACATATATATATAATAATTATGTCCTAGTACAAAAGATAGTCCACATTTTGGTATCCATACCAAACAAAAGCTAGGTTAGAGTGATTCTATGCTAGACTAAAGCTAAGCTACGCAATCGCCTGGAAACCCTGGCCTGCTCCACCACTACCCGGGTCGTTCCTTGGGTCTCGATGCTGAGGATGAATGGTGGAACATGAGTCGTTGTTGGTCAAACGACTCATCATCTCATCCATACTCTCCTTGTATCTCCTCTCCATTTCAGCCATTCGGGAGTCAATTCGCCTTTCCATCTCGGCTTCCATTTGAGTTTGGAGAGCTTGTTCCCTGTGTTCCATCTGGTCTTGCATTTGAGAAATGAAAGACGGCGTGTATTGCTGTGAAGAACGGGAACCTCGACCCATCTGTTTGCCATAGTAGAGCTCTGCACCTTGGCCAAGTCCCTTCACACGCCCCTTCTTATTGCGCCCACCCACCGTCTCCCAGTTTAACTCATTGGGACTCTTCTGAATCCCCTGACTCCTTGTTTCTTCGAGCTTCTTCTGGTAGGTCTCCTACAAAATAGTGAAGATAATAAAAAATATTGTTAAAAAACAACCAACAATATAAGGTAAGGTTTCTTTCTTCTAACATTCCAATATCACATACTTTTAGGTGCATAAGGATAGAAATAAAGAAAAATAAGCACATAAGTCAAATATCGACCCTAACCCATCCAAAATCATCCAAATTTGGGCTATATGGCTAAAACCATGCCTATTTTCTATGTTTTCAAGCAAATGTAAGGTTTCTTTCTTCTAACATTCCAATATCAATTGCTTTTAGGTGCTTAAGGATAGAAATTAAGAGAATTAAGCACATATGTCAAATATCGACCCTAACTCATCCAAAATCATCCAAATTTGGGCTATATGGCTAAAACCATGCCTATTTTATAAGTTTTCAAGCAAATGGACTCGTTCTTTCTTCTAACATTCCAATATCACATACTTTTAAGTGCATAAGGATATAAATTAAGAGAAATAAGCACATATGTCAATTTTCGACCCTAACTCATCCAAAATCATCCAAATTTGGCCTATATGGCTAAAACCATGCCTATTTTCTATGTTTTCAAGCAAATGTAAGGTTTCTTTCTTCTAACATTCCAATATCAATTGCTTTTAGGTGCCTAAGGATAGAAATTTAGAGAAATAAGCACATATGTCAAATATCGACCCTAACTCATCCAAAATCATCCAAATTTGGGCTATATGGCTAAAACCATGCCTATTTTCTATGTTTTCAAGCAAATGGACTCGTTCTTTCTTCTAACATTCCAATATCAATTTCCTTTAAGTGCCCAAGGATAGAAATTAAGAGAAATAAGCACATATGTCAATTTTCGACCCTAACTCATCCAAAATCATCCAAATTTGGCCTATATGGCTAAAACCATGCCTATTTTCTATGTTTTCAAGCAAATGGACTCGTTCTTTCTTCTAACATGCCAATATCAATTTATTTTAAGTGCCTAAGGATGGAAATTAAGAGAAATAAGCACATATGTTAATTTTCGACCCTAACTCATCCAAAATCATCCAAATTTGGCCTATATGGCTAAAACCATGTCTATTTTCTATGTTTTCAAGCAAATGTAAGGTTTCTTTCTTTTAACATTACAATATCAATTACTTTTAGGTTCCTAAGGATAGAAATTAATAGAAATAAGCATATATGTCAATTTTCGACCCTAACTCATCCAAAATCATCCAAATTTGGGCTATATGGCTAAAACCATGCCTATTTTTTAAGTTTTCAAGCAAATGTAAGGTTTCTTTCTTCTAACATTCCAATATCAATTGATTTTAGGTGCTTAAGGATAGAAATTAAGAGAAATAAGCACATATGTCAAATATCGACCCTAACTCATCCAAAATCATCCAAATTTGGGCTATATGGCTAAAACCATGCCTATTTTCTAAGTTTTCAAGCAAATGTAAGGTTTCTTTCTTCTAACATTCCAATATCAATTTCTTTTAGGTGCTTAAGGATAGAAATTAAGAGAAATAAGCACATATGTCAATTTTCGACCCTAACTCATCCAAAATCATCCAAATTTGGCCTATATGGCTAAAACCGTGCCTATTTTCTAAGTTTTCAAGAAAATGTAAGGTTTATTTCTTCTAACATTCCAATATCAATTGCTTTTAGGTGCTTAAGAATAGAAATTAAGAGAAATAGGCACATATTTCAAATATCGACCCTAACTCATCCAAAATCATCCAAATTTGGGCTATATGGCTAAAACCATGCCTATTTTTTAAGTTTTCAAGCAAATGTAAGGTTTCTTTCTTCTAACATTCCAATATCAATTGCTTTTAGGTTCCTAAGGATAGAAATTAAGAGAAATAAGCACATATGTCAATTTTCGACCCTAACTCATCCAAAATCATCCAAATTTGGCCTATATGGCTAAAACCATGCCTATTTTCTATGTTTTCAAGCAAATGTAAGGTTTCTTTCTTCTAACATTCCAATATCAATTGCTTTTAGGTTCCTAAGGATAGAAATTAAGAGAAATAAGCACATATGTCAATTTTCGACCCTAACTCATCCAAAATCATCCAAATTTGGCCTATATGGCTAAAACCATGCCTATTTTCTATGTTTTCAAGAAAATGGACTCGTGCTTTCTTCTAACATTCCAATATCAATTTCTTTTAAGTGCCTAAGGATAGAAATTAAGAGAAATAAGTACATATGTCAATTTTCGACCTTAACTCATCCAAAATCATCCAAATTTGGGCTATATGGCTAAAACCATGCCTATTTTCTATGTTTTCAAGCTAATGGACTCGTTCTTTCTTCTAACATTCCAATATTAATTGCTTTTAAGTGCCTAAGGATAGAAATTAAGAGAAATAAGCACATATGTCAATTTTCGACCCTAACTCATCCAAAATCATCCAAATAAGCATATAATGAGTTCTACTTTGCTAATTTGCCATATATCAACTCATATAATAAGTGTTTACCGCAATCCTTTTTGCTTTGTTGTTGGCAGACACTTGGCCTTTTCCAGGCACTTCCTTGAAGTGTGTCTTCAAGAAAAGATCATGGGCATTTGGTAAATGGCCTTGGTTTTTTGCAGCCTTTATATATACATGCAGAAAATCAATGAAAACATGTTAGCCCACCAAAATTCATTAATAGACAAATGACTTAATTGTTACTAGACATATTGTAGGAACCTTACCATCCTTTTAGCATGTTGTACAGATGACATTGAACCTTGAAATTGGGTCGGTTCAACGACATTTTCCATGGATCCGCCTCTTCGGTTCTTCTTGTTTTGTTCCGACCGCTTCTTATAATCTTGATCGGTGGCAACAATTCGCATCATGCCTTCGTGGACATCCTTATTAAGCCATCTTGGTCTGCGACCATTCAGCCTGTGTGTGATGTTGTAGAACATGTCACGTAGGCGATTTGCAAACTTTTCTTCGAAAGTGTCCTTCACTTGGTTGTTTAACTCAGGTGCCCACTTGAATTTTTTCTGCAAATCAAGAAAATGTCTTTATTACAAAATTCAACTCCATCAATATACTTTATAAAACATGTATTATGTTAGGTTAAAGTTATCATACGCTGAACAAGTTCCAAAAGTGCTCTCTCGAATCTTCATCAACCTCTCCATAATTCCTCCAAGTCTCAACATAGTAGCCGGTTAGCGAGTCAAAGAGCACATTCTTCACCGGGATATCATCAAACCTATAATAAAGGATAGACATTCATGTAAGTAGATAATCAACAAAAAGTGAACAAAACATGGTTAAAGTAATACAAATTCACTTTATCAAAGTAAATACGAATTTAAGGATATTTCATTATACAAATACATACGCACCAAAGTGTGGAAGGGTCCAACTCTAGCAAGTCATTAGGATGCGGGTCCTGTAGCTCCTGTTCCTGTTGCTCCTATCGCTCCTGTTTCCCTTATACATTCCTGACGATTTCTTGAGAGGCCCCCAAATCAAGTGCCTCCTCTTCCTCCATTGACTCATCCTCGTCAACACGTACAACCTGAGATTTCCCCTTAGACTTTCTCCTCTTGGACGTTCCTCCTTTATTTCCTCCTCCCATGATGACCACCTGAAAAAGTTGTTAGTACCATAATCGCACATTGTAAATTCATAAATTAGATCCATAAGACATTAAAATAATAAAATGAGACCAAAAATGTAATGCAATATTACAAAAAACTAAACATTCGAAGACAATAGTTAAAGGAGTAACTACATATTCTCCTCTTCATTACTCTTATCACTACTACCACTATCATTATCACTATCATTATCACTATCACTAGTGTCATCTAAAATTACATCGATGTCCTCTTCTTCGTCACTGTCACTGGAGCCAATGCTTTCTTCTTCTTCTTCATCGCTTGAGATAATAAAGCCATCGTCATCATCATCATCACTATCAAGTTCATAGTCTGGAATGTCATTTAGTGGACAAAGCGTTGCATGTACTTGTGGTGAAGGACCCTGCAGAAACTCTAAATCCACCGGAGCATCAATCACCGACCTTGCTTGAGTTCTAAATACAGCCCACCATTGAACCCGATCACATTTAAGGCTAGGGTAAGATGCATAATACACTTGAGACACTTGGTAAGATAAGACAAATGGATCATACTTGGGATACTTCTTAGTATGATTTACTTCGACAAGCTTGTATTGTTCATGAATGTTCATTCCTTTACCATAATCCATCCAACTACAACTAAACAAAATAGTCTTGTACTCTTTTTCGGGACCGGTGTAGACAAGTTCAATTATGTCGTTTAAAATGCCAAAGTACTCTCCACCGTCCTCATTTGAGACACACACCCCGTAATTCATCGTAGATTTGTGTTTGCCATAGGACTGTATGTGGAAATTAAAGCCACCGACAAATATCTGGTTCCAAGTTCGAACACGCTTGAAAGGCCTCATAGACAATGCTCGCAACACATCGGAACTTGGTTTTTGTTCTCTCACCTATAACCGTTACGTATACAAATTTCACACTAATTGAAATGAAATATATTATATTATATTATCACAAATTAATCGATATGCAATGTTCGAAAAGTATTATCACCTTGTGATGAAACCAATCAGGGAATTCAGTTTCGCATTTTTCCATGACATCTTCTCGACGTAAATAAGTTAGAGTACTAAGAATGTAGTCCTCAAACTGCCTAATAGATTAATGACACATGGTTAATCATTGCAGCAATTATATTAAATTTATGGGATTTTCAAAAGTTTATCCTAAACATATATACCTTTCGTATTCACCAAGAATGCCGGTATTTCTTAAAACGAACAAATGAGCACGTTCGAGTTCCTTGTCATCTAAATACCGAGTTTTACCCAAATTTGACACACGACCCTTATCCACCGTGAACAGCTCTGGGATTTCATCGTTGTCAGCCGGGGATTCCACATCAGCATTCACATTTTGACCTAGATCTCGTGTTTTTGTGTCAACTGAGGGCTGAAAGTAATTGGAGAAGAAGTTTGATATCTCTTCAGTGAGATAAGCGTTGCATATGGAACCTTCAACACGAGCCTTATTACCAATTTTTCGTTTCAGGTGATTGAGGAACCTGTAATTATGTTTATGTAGCCGTAGAAGTATAAGTAACGAAAAGAAATGAAAGAGATGAAAGTAAGAGTTGAGAAAGGACCTTTGATTTACCTTTCGAAAGGATACATCCACCGATATTGAAAAGGTCCACATAAATTGCCCTCATATGGAAAATGAATTGGTAAATGCTCCATGGAGTTAAAGAAAGATGGGGGGAAAACCTTCTCAAGCTTGCACAGGATCTCAGCTATGTTTTTTTCCAATCGCTCCATGTCGCTAACTGTAATTGTGTAGCAACATAAATCGCGAAAGAATTGGCTTATCTCTGTAATTGCATTCCATATATGGGTAGGGAGCAATTATCTCAAAGCAGTGGGCAACAACCTCTCCATGAACACGTGATAATCATGACTTTTCATTCCATGTAACTTACCTAATTGCAAATCAACGCATCGACTCAAATTGGAAGCGTAACCATCAGGAAACCGCAGCTGTTTGACCCACTCACACAAAACCTTTCTAAGAGCCTTGTCAAGAGCAAATGGAGCCTTTGGCATGAATTCTTTTCCTCTATCATCCTCTTGAAGATGTAGCTGGGGCCGTTTACAGTATTTAGCAATGTCATTCTGAGCTGATGGCGTGTCACAAGATAGCTTTTTCACGTCCATTATAGTGTGAATCAACTGATCAAAAAAGTTTTTTTCAACGTGCATGACATCTAAGTTGTGACGAACAAGCAGATGTTTCCAATATGGAAGGTCCCATAGAGTGCTTTGCTTGAACCACCCTTTTTTTGCATTCTTGAGACGTTTCAGTGCCTCGGGGCCATCTGTTGCTTTCGGGAGGTTTTTCACACATTCCCAAAGTTCCTCTCCTGACATGATGTGAGGTGGTGAACCTTTTTCGACTTTCTTTTTACAAAATGCATTTTTACTATTTCGAAAAGGATGATTTGTCGGAAGGAATTGACGATGGCAATCAAACCAAGAAACCTTACCACCATTTTTGAGCCAAAATGCTTTGCTTTTCTCCATGCAATATGGACAAGCCTTCTTACCGGCTGTGGTCCATAAGCCGGGAAGTCACTAACGGTCCATAGGATGGCTGCTTGAAGATTGAAATTTTGTTTTCTCGAAATATCGTAAGTATTTGCCCCAACTTCCCACAACTGTTTCAACTCGTGTATGAGCGGTTGCATGTAAACATCCAAGTTGCCCTTAGGGTTTTAGGACCAGGAACGAGTAACGAAAGAAACATGAACTGTCTTTTCATACACATTGACGGAGGCAAGTTATAAGGGGTCAAAATGACAGGCCAACATGAATATTGTCCCCCAAACTGACCATGTGGAGCAAATCCATCCGTACATAGGCCAAGTCGAACATTACGAGGTTCAGAGGCAAACTCAGGAAAGCAACTATCTAGGTGTTTCCACGCTTCACTATCGCTAGGGTGTGCCATTGTGCCTTGAACTCGAGGATTTTTAGCATGCCATGTCATTTCCTCAGAAATGTTTTTAGTTGCAAAAAGCCTTTGCAACCTAGGTGTGATAGAGAAATAAAATAGAACATTCAAAGGCACTAAGCTACCTTTAGAAGTCTTCTTGTATCGGTCGCTGCCACACACCCTACATGTAGATAATTGAGCATCATCTTTCCAAAACAACATACATCCTTTCGGGCATGCATGAATCTTTTCATGGGGCAGCTCTAACCCCTTAACAATTTTCTTGACCTCATAGAATGTCTCGGCCATGTGGTTGTTGTTAGGAATCGCTTCATTAACCAAAGAAGCAAATCCATCAACACATCTGTTCGGCAAATTATACTCACACTTTAGGCTAGTGATTCCAGAAGCCATCTCTAACACAGACAATGAACTCCCTTCGTATAACGGTTGTTCAGAAGCCCTTAACAAATCAAAAAATGGCTTGGCTTGTGCATTAGGCTCCTCCTCTAATGAAAGTATGAAACAGGTGGCTCTTCGGAATGGCCTTGATCTTGAGACTAACCAAAGGCATCCAAAACCATTTCACGATATTTATTTGACTGCCTTCTACGAGTTCCTGGAAACCCTTCCCCATGACACATCCACTCATAGTAATTAGGTAAAAAATCGTTGCGATACAAATGAAGTTTGACCGTATCTGGATCCCAAAGACGTTTGTTTTTGCATTTAAAACATGGACACCTAACTTCATTCGGGTTGCTACTCTCGGGATGATCTTCCACATATTTAAGGAATTCATCTACCCCCTTCAAGAACTCAGGATTAATAGAATTCCCAACCTTCCTTTCGTACATCCAGCTACGTTCTTTTCGTTTCATGATTACAAGTTCTACACAACTAACACATATGCCATTAATCACATTAGTCATAAAGCACAATATATATTCATTATAGATCAAACTGTTATGGAAATGCAAATGAGAAGAGAAATGATTTCCAAGGGTCCTTATCACTCTAACCTAACCCATCCTTGTACGTTCAATCTCACTAGTGAATGTATGCCAGAATTTCAATTCTATGGAAAATCCGGCAGCATCTCCCTACAGTTCCCCAAGTACACAATATAGGCGATTAGAAACACCTATATATGTACCTAGAGAACATTGTAGAGAAATGACAAGCAAGGATCTTCCTTAGAATTAAAACAAAGGAATACATTCACCACCTAAGTGAGAATAAACGTACAAGGACAGTCCCAACCGGAGACTATTCAAGACATACTCCTAATGTGTATGCCTTGAACGGGTATCTAGGCATATGATTATGCAAATGATTTATTTAAAGATATTAAAACTAAACTAACATACAAAAAATTATACAAATATATCATAATTAAACTTAACATAAACAAACATATCATAAAACCATAACATTAATATAAACAAATCAAACCAAACAAAACAAAACCAAACTAAACTAACATATCATAATATTAAATATAGTAACATGCATTATAAAAAATTAAACTTAAGTAAGAAACATTATATTAAACTAAACAAAACTAAACTAGATTATAATGAACTAAAGTAATCTAACATACAGCATATTAAACAAAACAAACAAAACGTACCTAAAGTTTCATAATATTAAACTAATCTAATATACTTTAGTAAAACTAAACTAAATCAAACCACATTATATTAAAATAAACTAAACTAAAGTTTCATAATATTAAACTAATCTAATATACTTTAGTAAAACTAAACTAAATTAAACCACATTATATTAAAATAAACTAAACTAAACTAAACTAACATACTTACAAAAAAGTAAACTAAACTAAACTAAACTAACATACTTACAAAAAAAAAAAGTAACTAAACTAAACTAAAACACATTATATTAGAATAAACTTAACGAAACTAAGTTATGTTAAACAAAACCAAACCAAACTAACATACATACGTTATATTAGGGTTTGTAATGTGACTAACCTTTAGATCTGCACTTCTTTTTGACAATTAAACCATCTAATTGTACAAATCCTACAAAATATTAAAAAAATAAATTAAATAAATAAGGGTTTATTATTAAACAAAAAAAAAATATTAAAAGTAAGGGAAACTGACCTAGACGCGGCGCCGACAACAACAAGCAGCCACGGCGAGGGAAGGGAGGAGGCGGAGCCCGGAGGCTGCGGTTGTGGTGGTCTAAAAGTCAGATTTGAAAGTAATTAAAAAAAACAAAACAAAAACGAAAACCAAAAAAAAAATTGTAAACTTACCTAGACGCGGCGCCGGCAACAAGCACCGTCAACGGAGGCTCGACGGGAAACCGCTGTTGTATTTCTCTTTCTCTTTCTCGTCCTCTTTTTCTTTCTCCTTCTAGTCCTTTTTCTCCCTTACATAGTCGGCGTTGTGTGGGTCTTCGTCGGCGGCGGATGCGTGACGGACGGCGGCGAACGCGTGACCGGAGGCGGGCGGATGAGTGGTCCCCTTTTCCTCTTTCCCTCTCTCTTTCTCTCTCTTTCTCTTTCTTCTGTGCAGTCCTGAGTTGCAACGACTATTTCCCCCTTTTTTGTTAGGGTAAATGAAGTTGGGTAATTTTTTAAAAAAAACAAGTTTTTCCGACGGAATATTTTCCGTCGTAATTCCTTTTCCCGACGGAATATTCCGTCACAAACCTATTTTCGGTGAAATATTCCGTCGGAAAAAGGAAATTACGACAGAAAATATTTCCGTCGGAAATATTACGACAGAAAATTCATCGAAACAATTGAAATCCGTCGAAAACTTGCGACGGAAAAAATTCCGTCGGAATTTTTGAATGTTGCGACGGAAAAATAGGTCCGTCGGAACCAATCCGTCGCTATTTAGCCTATTTCTAGTAGTGGCTAGGCTTAGAGTAGTATTCAGAGATGATGATGGCCATCTTATATTAATAGCGACAAAGAAAGTGGAGATCTTCTCCCCTGCAGTTCTTGAAGCGCAAGCAGTACGGTATGCACTCTCTCTTGCACAACGATTTGGTCACAGTAATATTTGGGTTGAATCGGATGCTATCAACGTGATCAAGGCAATCTCCTCAAATGATGCTGGTCTTTCTCCCATTAATGTTATGTTTGATGATATTCGATTAGACAGAGCTAGATTTAATACTTGTTTTTCTCTCATGCTAAGCGAAATTGTAATATCGTTGCTCACTTAGTAGCTAGGGGTGAGACAAATGGTAATGTTGAGTATGTAAGGCTTGATAATTTTCCACAAGCCATTGTAATTCTTGCTAATTTGGATTCTTCCGCTTCATGATATTGGCTATGTTTGTTTCAAAAAAAAACTAAAAACATATTTTAACACTGCGGCAATTAAATAAATTGTCTATCAAAAAAAAAAACATATAATGCACCAAAAACACAAAAATCAACAAACATTCGCAATGAGAATATGATCGAAACAACAACAACTTGATAATCCAATTAGCAATTCTTAAAATTCCAAATAAAAATACAATGTCATACTTTCAACCTTTTAAAAATGCAACATCACCTCATACCAAATCTCAAAAAAAACTGAAATTAAATTATGCTTTATGCATACCTCATAACCGATTCTTTTAATTGGATGAACTTTGATTTTTGAACGAGTAATCCCAAATTCACAACAATGAGTAATCTAATTATTGGGTGTTTGTAGAAATTTGAGACATAAAGTAATTTAATTGTGGAAAACATGAAATAATTTTTCGATTGGACTCAGTTCAGAGATTAGAAAATATACCCCTCATAACCAATTAACCATTCTGATTGACAGAGGAATTGAAGTGGGTTGTTAAATTGCAAGCTTAATTTATTTTCTTTTAGCAAAGACATGATATTTACTGACAAATTAGAAAAGAAGTTAGAAAAATGGAAAGTTTTATACAAGTATTTACTATTGTTATGGGAATTATAGATTAATGGGAATAATTATGGAATAAATGAATTTGAAGAGTTAATTTAGGATGAAAAGATTCTTAAAAGTTGAAATAGACTGGAGCAATAAAGAGTCAGACAGAACTCATAAAACACAAAGCAAAGACGAGTTTTTTTTTCACATAACTGGGTGTAGGGAATATTTCAAGCATTACCCCTAGCTTGAACCCCATTGTGATCATACACTAAAGTACGGTGGCGTCCAAAGGGAAGGAAGCTAGAGCAAAAGAGTCGCCAACAAGTTTTAGGAACTTGTAAACCGTTCACAAGGTGAAGGTTACACCCCTTAACGATCCAGGAGATCGTCAACTCCAATAGGTCTGGAACCATGACTGGTAGTCCGGGGATGAAGGTACAAATCCAATCTAAAAGAGATTGAACCTACCCTAATAATAGGCCTCTACTTTATTCTGATCGTATTCATGTGCGCTTTCTGACTAACATGCAATCAATAGGATTATCCTAAACTTGTTTAATCTATGTTGTTGAATATTAATGCACAAATAAAACTATTATTGGCGATCACTTGAGTTATAATCAAATTAACCCTAAACAAGATTATTAATTATCTTATTAAGCGTGATTACAAGTACAAATTCCCTTTAAACATGCATAAAAGGTGTGATCAAGCAATAATAATAAATATAATCAAACAACATAATAAATCAAAATAATAATCATAATAATAATAATCATCATAAAATAATCATATTTATAATAATAATTATAAGCATAATCATGTTAAAGCATAATATTAATAGCGAGATCCTTGGCATGATACTAACAAGATTAATAACAAACCCTAGCATGTCACTAAACAATAAAGATCAAATATATAGCCCTAACACGATACTAACATGAATATTAGGAAAGAATATAGGAAACATCGCAGGAATTATAATAAGCATATTTGATGTTATAACCTTTTCCCCTAAACATGATACTAAGAATTTATTGTTGTCACCCTAAACATCAAATTAAGAAAAACATCCTAACATGATACTAGGAATCATAATAACAATCTAAGCATGATTTCTACATCATAATATCAACTAAACAATTAAAGCACTTACTTGGATGCCTCGTACCTCTTTCTATTAACAAAATACACACGTTAGTAACTTCAAGGAAAATGATAAATAACAATTAAATTAAATAATAATTGAAAGAGAGATTTGGGACCAAACCCTCAGAAATTAAAACCTTTCACGTCTAGGGCGAAGGCAACTTCGAACTTGGCTAGGTGTGTCTAGATCTTGTGAGTGCGGGATTTTGTAAAAAGGGTAGTTGGTTTAGAAAAAAGAGAGAGAAAGCTTTAGCTTTGAGAGAGAATTTAGAGAACTAAGGAATTGATGATTGTAGATGAGAATTGGTCCTTCAAACGGAGTTTTTAAGAGGCTATTTATAGAGAAAATCAGCCAAAAAGATAGAAAATCGAACTAGAGTTCTGACTTGAAAAAACGGAGTTAGCGTCAGACGCTAATGCTAGCGCCAGGCGCTAATGCTGGTGTTAGGCGCTAATCAAGTTTTTGACGCGTTTTCTAAAATCAGATAGAATTTAACCGTACAGGAGGATAAAATCGTATTTTCCTCAAAAACACTCTTTTATTCTGATTAAAACTCTAAAAAGTCAACAAAAGTCAATTTATCAATGCTAATTGAATTAGGAATGAAAAAAAACCTTCTAGAAGAATCTAGAAGACTAAAACCATTCCTAATTGCATTAGGAATGATAAATCCATATTAGGCCCTCCCCTAGATCATTGGGCCGCATATAAGGTTCAAATCAGGCCTAGTTTAGTAATTTGGCCATAGCTTCCTCATTATTCATCGGAATTGGGCTTATAATATATCATTGGAAAGCTCTTTTCGAACCCGAACCAACTACACTATTATTGGACCCTTGTCATGGACCAAACTAAACTGGATTGGCTGTTTTCTTAAAATAGGTTTTCAAAAACAGAGAGAAAAGAAAAGAAATTAAAACTATCCGCAACACTATACTTTCCACACTTTCACTTCATTCGATTATGATTCAACGTAAAAGGTACTCATCACCGGGTTTGGTTTTGGGAAGACACAAATGGGTGTCTATAGAAGCCCCCAATTTGAATGAGTTTGGAGAAACGCCAGTTTCGAAAACAAAAGTCAAAGTATTGATAGGGACGGAGAATGATTTAGAATGTTCTGCGATCCTAAATTACTCTTGTGACGCCGATACCTGCAAACCAGCGTTAGTTAAACAGATAAAAGAGTTAAGAAACGCGTATCTTGCACCGTCGAGCACACGTCTCTAAAAGTAACCGATTTGTTGTTGTATTTCTGTATTTTTGACGACCTCCTACAAGCTAGAGAATGCCACCTAAAGACTGCTACGTTTGTAACTGTCTCCAATTCCGCCATGATAGACTTCTGATAGCTAGAGAACCCCATCGAAGATTGCTTCGCTTGACGCCACCTTCTAACATTTTGTGACCATCTTCCGTAAGCCAGGGAACACGATCGAAGACAACTTCGCTTGAATCACCTCCAGTTGTTTGTGACAACTCTCCGCAAGCTAGGGAACGCTGCCGAAGATACCCTCGCTTGAAGCTATCCTCATTTGTTGCGATAACATTCCGAAGAAAATTACCGAAGACCTACGCTTGTCGATCTTTAGAAGCTCGCTCGAACTTTGCTTCCGTTATGCCAGTATGTCGGCGCTTTTGATGCTTGTGAACCATTATGTCGGTACCTCTGCTGTTTATGAACCAGAATGTTGGTGTCTCTGCTGTTTATGAACCAATACATTGGTGTCTTGCGATGAGCCAATGTTTTAGGCGCTTTAAGCTAAGTGAGACGATCTTTCGTCAGGTCGATCACCTATTACAATTGTAATCAAGTCGACTACTTAATCATGTCAAATTACTTATAGGGGCTAACTGGCGTACCAAGGAACCCGAAATTGCTTAAAGAGGTTGAAATAACTGCTCTGAGTGGTTGAGTGTTCTGTCGTCGCTGCAATGCCTCTGGCGCCGCGATTTAGCTCTGTCGCCAGACGCTGAAATATGTTGCCAGACGCTAGATGTTGTCGTCTGGCGCTGGAGTCGGGTCTTCCCTATTCTGCTCTTGCTGCCGCTGGGATGCACCTGTATTTATCTTTGGCTATAGGACTTTGCTAATCTCTTTAATTATTTTAGGGTTGACCTAAGGTTTAATGTCGCTTGACTCATTGACTTGACACAACTCAAGGTATAAACTTGACTCGCTGTGATTGACTCGTGGTTGACTCAACTCGAAGTGAAATGACACGTGTGACTCATGACCCGTGTGTGCATTGTATTATAATTGTGCGACTCGAAAATGCAAAAAAGAAAAAAAATTCCGTCATTTTTGTGGAGGGTACCGACTTTCTCCCGAAAAAGAAAAACACGAAATAGAATCGAAGTAAAGTTTTTTAAGGTGCATGTTGAATGAGCTTAGTCAAATGTTGTTTCTCATAGTACAAGGATTGTAACATCTTAGACTATCCTAGTTGACTCGATAATGAAAGTATTTAGGTAACTTAGGCACGGAGGCTAAGCACTTCATACTTCGTGATGCGATAACGATTATGATTGATGAGGGATTTGGATATGACAATACATGCTTCAACGTTGTGTTAAGATTTCATGACAAAGGGTTCCTAAGGGAAAGTAAATTTGGTCATGTATCCGTGCATTGTGTGAAAGTGACACTAAAGTTAGGCCGCAAGGGCTAAGTGTGTGGAAAGATATTATTTTTTAAAAGAGTCAAATGGTGGTGACTCTTAGGCTAGGTAAGCTAATGATGTAAGGATCAAGCCCCCAAGTCTAGCTCTAAGTAGATAGGGATGAGCATAGGAGATCCCTTGATATGACCATGATGTGTGAATGTGAATATGAATGCATGTTTATTACGGCCTTACCTCGATGTGAGGTTGCCTACGTATCCATTAGGAATCAGGCCGAACATAGCTCTAACCGAACCTCGCACAAGTGTGTGTATACCTCAAAAAGGTCTTTTTAAGGGTTGTAACTTGGTTAGGCTAAAGGTTTGAAGAAGAAAGGGATAAAAGCTCAAGACCCTCGATAAGCCCCCAAGGTGTGCAATGTTGCCATTGAATATTTGTATTTTCATGCTTGAGGTTTTCTACTCTTTTTTAGCTCTTTCTTTTGCTTTAGCATTTATTTCGTTTTTATAAGTGTGAGCAATCCCAATCATGCGGTCTATCACTCACTTGGCATTCATGTTTCTCAGGCACGATACCGAGCACTCAGTAAGAGACGCAATCTGAGACGTGTTCTTATCGAAGATATTTTCATATCAAAGACATTGGAACACTTGCCCTTTTGTACACTTTTATTTATTTATTTTTCTATTTTTTTCTATT